>NC_064644.1:507187321-509657321 GCF_023864345.2 Schistocerca serialis cubense | reverse complement strand
TAAATCCTGGGATGGGGATAAGTTTGTATTTTGTACAATAGATATGAGTAGGAAACATAGTGAAGGTAAGTACATATATGAAATTAAATATTTTTTTACAAGAGGAAAAAACAAATATTAAAAAATGAATTCTTAATTTTTGTCTGTATCTTTGGAAAATACAACCACGTAAGTGATAAAAAAAGTTACACAAAATAGAAAAAAATTAAAAATACAATTTAAAAAATTTTAAAAATTCAAGACAATATGAAAAGTATACAGAAGAAGATCAATGAGTTCTTGATGCAACTGAACAAGTAAGACTTTCAGTGGAGACAAATTAACTACTGCAGAAAAATATATGATGCTGCACATGAAGCAATGAATTGTTTAATTCATGGATAATAGAGGTACAAAATCTGATAGTACTGTTCCATTCAGGACCACTATATTCCTATAAGAATCCCAATAAAGTAAGAACAAATAAATATATTAAATACAGTAATTTTATAAAAAATCTATCTATGGTTATTTTGCGAAAGTAAAACAAATATATCAAGTTGACATTCTTTAGTATAGGATGAGAAGAAACGTGAAGGTTTGACCAAAATATGCAGGAAAACCATTTCAATATATCTAATGAATGGTGTGCATGAATTAATCAATAGATTAGCAATAACACATGTAGAATACCTAGCAGGAAATAAAAACTACCATAATCAAAAAACTGAAATAATACAAATATTAATGAATAGATTTTGTGATTTCTTTATCAACATTTTAAAAGGACTACCATGTCTGATTAGGGTATTGAATAATCTACCATACACAGTTTGTAAATCTTAAAAATATGGAAAATAATTTGTGAATTGGACTTTAAATAATTTGCTAATGCCAGAGATGCTTCTTCCCGATTTTCGCATTTCAAATTATTCACTGAACTAGATGAAATACTAGCACAAAACGATGAGCATATAAATCCTTTAGATGAAGTTTGCAGGTAACATGATACTACATACAGAGATAATAAAGATTTAACATATAGACATCAAGCTGACTAAGAATTTGAATTACCTGTAAAAGAGAAAATGTTTGCGAAAATGTCATTGTTTACAGGAAAAGTTGTAGCAACAGCAGCTACAGGAGTAATGAGTGGAGAACGAAAATTATGAATGGACTTGGATGAAAATGGATGGAGACTATAAAATTATATTGTACAATGATGAATATCTTCAGAACTCACTACATTTTGTTAACTTTTGCCACAAATAAACAAAAATAAATAAGAATTAAACTCAGTAATGAACAGTTTCATAGTACAGACAATTTTTTCATGAGGTTCAAAAAAGATTGAGAGATTCTAAAAACTGACAACATTAGGCATACCTGTTCTGAAAAAAATTATAGAATATATAACAAGAAACAAGAAAGTTCTGGATTAACACAGCAAAAAAGGAGAATCTCTTCCATCACTTTGGGCACCATTAGCATATTCAACTACTACTGCTCCATTTGTTGATGAAGCAGGTGCTCTTGCGAGTGAAGTCATAAGCAAAGAGAAAGTTGATCCACAATTGGAAGGAGAAAGAAGTCTAAAACAAGCTATGGAGAAGCAAGGAAGTAAAGTGAAGAAAAGAAAACGAACATTCCAAAATTAATCCAAGAATAATAAACTACCATCAGACTTTGATCTAGAAGATTTAGGTGGAGAACTAAAAATCAAGTATTATTTTTGCATTTTTTTGATTGGTGAATCACATAATAAATCAGAAAATGAATATGGAAAGGTTAATTTAGATATTTCTGATAATGTTGCAAGTCATTGGATAACCTTTTATGAGAATTATGCTAAAAAATCTCTGTTTGATTCATTTAGATGAAATATTTATGGAGAACTTTTAAATATCATGGCACAAGTATGTAGTTGTATAATTAACAGAGAATACAAAATTTTCGTGAAGTAATATGTGGTCATTTGTGTGTATACGTTTTAAAACTGTTGTCAAATGGTAATCAGATTAATGATGGTTTGACTTTAATGAGTGAACATTTTTGGAATAAGATAAACAGGCAAATATTAGAAACATAAAATCAGGAGAGTTAGAAAAATTTTAAAAAACATTGAACAATTGCAATCAAAAATTGATCGAAAAATGGATAATGTAATTGAACAACACCATAAACCATTTTATAACCTCTTTGAAGTAACTGAACAATATACCGATTTTGAAATTGAAAGATTAGTAGGAATAAGAGATCCTGCAAACTGTTGTCATGCAGTTACTTAGAATACTTAGAAAATGAATTAAATGATTGTATTTCCAAATCTGCTATGCAAGTATTCTGAAGCAGTTCAATAACCATATAATCACAGCGCATCTCAATGAAAAAATCAGATTCATAATGACAACTTAAGCAATTACTCTACAAAAAAAGGAGAGGGAAAAGTTTTTGCAGATTAATTCTCAAAGACAGATTTAGCTGCACACAGAAGCCAATTAAGCTATTTTTAAAATGGAATGTGTGACTAATGTAATGTAAAATTTAATTTGCTTACTGATGACGAAGTATTAAAAAATATATCTAAATATGCATGAGTCTGACATAGAAGTTTAGAAAATGTTTATATTTGGAGCCAATGTAAATGGTAATCTGTCACCTACTGATTTTAAAATAGAGACAAACGATGTAATGCCAGTTAAATGCTAATTTCATATCCCAGTGAACTAAACAATTTGTCCAGAATGAGATATTCACTCTGCAGCGGAGTGTACACTGATGTGAAACTTCCTGGCAGATTACAACTGGGTGCCGGACAGAGACTCGAAAGCGGGACCTTTGCCTTTCGCGAGCAAGCGCTCTACCAACTGAGCTACCCAAGCACGACTCACACCCCGTCCTCACAGCTTTACTTCCACCAGTAACTCGTCTCCTACCTTCCAAACATTGCAGAAGCTCTCCTGCGAAACCAAGCAGGTCTAGCACTCCTGAAAGAAAGGATATAACGGAGACATGGCTTAGCCACAGCCTGTGGGATGTTTCCAGAATGAGATTTTCACTCTGCAGCGGAATGTATGCTGATGTGAAACCTCCTGGCAGATTAAAACTGTGTGCCGGACCGAGACTCGAACTCGGGACCTTTGCCTTTCGCGGGCAAGTGCTCTACCAACTGAGCTACACAAGCACGACTCACAATCGTCTTCACAGCTTTACTTCCACCAGTAACTCGTCTCCTACCTTTCAAACTTTACAGAAGATCTCCTGCGAACCAAGAAGGACTAGCACTCCGGAAAGAAAGGATATAACGGAGACATGGCTTAGCCACAGCCTAGGGGATGTTTCCAGAATGAGATTTTCACTCTGCAGCGGAGTGTACGCTGATGTGAAACTTCCTGGCAGATTAAAACTGTGGGCAAGACCGACACTCGAACTCGGGACCTTTGCCTTTCGCGGGCAAGCGCTCTACCAATTGAGCTAACCAAGCACAACCCACACCCCGTCCTCACAGCTTTACTTCCGTCAGTACCTCGTCTCCTACCTTCCAAACTTTGCAGAAGCTCTCCTGCAAACCAAGCAGGACTAGCACTCCTGAAAGAAAGAATATAGCGGAGACATGGCTTAGCCACAGCCTAGTGGATGTTTCCAGAATGGGACTTTCACTCTGCAGCGGAGTGTACACTGATGTGAAACTTCCTGGCAGGTTAAAACTTGTGCCGGACCCGAGATTCGAACTCAGGACCTTTGCTTTTCACGGGGAAGTGCTCTACCAACTGAGCTACCCAAGCATGACTCACACCCCGTCCTCACATATTTACTTCCGCCAGTACCTCGTCTCCTACCTTCCAAACTTTACAGAAGCTGTCCTGCGAACCAACAATACAAAGAGTGAACCTGCTAAAAAAATTGTAGGTTATGGGATGCATTCTAACATCCAAGAAGAAATAATTAATGAATATCCATAAAATGAGAAAATTTTTTAAAAAAGTAATGTGTTGTCACATTTGTTATAGATGATTCATGACAAGCTGATCAAATAGAATTGAATTTAGGTAACTCAAAAGAAATTTCAATAATAAATAAAGGCTATAAACATTTATTAACAGTTTTGATGTTTTTTCATTTGCTTGGGCTGTCCCAGTCAAGGACAAATTTGTTAAAAGTGTAGCTCATCCTTATGAAAACACATTTAAAAAGAGCACTCCAAGACAACTAAAAACAGGTTAGAGAATTGAATTCTACAATAAACATTTTCAGGAATGTGTTAAGAAATGTAACATGATCTTTTTTTTTTGGTAAACATTTTTGGAATACAGTGATCAATTGTTATATTTAGATTAAAGTTCAGTCTTGATCTCGTTATGTCTGTTTTAATGAGTAACCGGTTTCGGTTTTTTTCTATAAAACCATCATCAGACCCATTGGCTCCCTTGGGTTGGTAGGTGGAGCTCTCCTTGCTGCTGTGCTGCTTGATCAGTTGACTGCACAGCAGCAAGGAGAGCTCCACCTACCAACCCAAGGGAGCCAATGGGTCTGATGATGGTTTTATAGAAAAAACCGAAACCGGTTACTCATTAAAACAGACATAACGTGATCAAGACTGAACTTTAATCTAAATGTAACATGATCTGTTGTACAAATATTTAATAGGACACTGAAATATGTTAAATGGTTGGTTTTTGTAATTTGCATAACATTCTGATAAATAATGGCAAAATTATTCTATAAGATTTTATACACATGACAGGAAGTGTTTACTGAAAATTTAAACCTCTTTGGAATTGATTATTTTTGCTGACACTGTCATTAAAGAAGGTGGAGTATATTACAATAAAAGTAAAAAATGACATAAAGTCAGGATTATTTGAAAATTTCAAATCTGAGTCGATTGAATTGGAAGGATTTAATGTGTTCAGTTTATTACTTGTATATAAAAAATTTTATGAATTTCACATTAAATTTAATTATGAAAAAAGTAAAGGTGTTTTAACTTCTATCGAGAAGTATTCTAGTACTTATATTAACTCATTGTGAAGAAGATTCATTCTATGAATAATCAAGTCCTCTTTTGTGTAACTACTGACAAGATTGAAATAACTGTGCCAACAAGCAATATGCACCTTATCCACCTGCCTTACACCAAAGTCTCAGCATTTCTTTACAGTCTGGATCATAACCTCTAGTATTTTTCAACTGTCATTGCCAATTTTTTCTTTGTACTCTAATGACATAAGAATTATAGTCACTTACCATCGAATAATTTTAAAATAACAAAAGTTCGTCTCAAAGTTTTATTGGCTGTTGCAGGTACAACATGTGGTAATAGTATATCAGTTTCTGTGTTTCTTTCAGTTTCTTTGAAATAAAGGGGAGGGACTGGCAATCCAATCGTAAATTTTCTAATTCTTTTGTATCATGTGGTCAACATATTTGCTCAAGACATTTCTTGAGACCTTTTACTTGACAGATCTTGCTCCATCTTTTACTTTAGAGCACAGGTAGTCTTTTCAACAGTTATAATAAATGCATGCTTACTGATGTACGTAAGCCTCTTGTTGACCTACTTGATATAAATTTAGAATTTTTTAGTTTTATTAAATTTCATTTATAATAAACGGGTGCTATTACTTGGTTGATTCATGTACTGATACAATTTTGGTATCATTGATGTATCTGTTATCACTACTATCCATTATTTGCTTGTATGAAATACTTTACAGTGAATAAATGAAAGCAAATTGAAGTAGTATGTTGTTAACAAAGTTTAATGAATTCAGTTTAACTGAAGTTGGAGCATCATGATTCACTGCATTTATAAATATTTCTAAAGCTTCAATTATTAATTGTTGATCATTTTTAAATGTTTTAATTCACACAATTTTCCTTCAGTTATAAAATATCTGAAACAGTTTTACCACAATCAATTATCAATTTTTTTCCCAAAAATTAAACTTTTTTTGTAGTGTAATGCTAGGTTATTAATTAGTTTAAATAAATCTTCACTCTCCCAAGTTCTTTTTCAAAACTTTGCAGTTCACCTGGGTCTCGTGTTTTACAACTTTGCTCTTCATTCCAGTAATACCGACTATGTACACTCCCGTTACTGGTAACATCGGTAAATGATGTTTAGTTCGTAATGTGCTAAAGAATGTTCGAGAAATCAGTGACACCTCACTCCCATAATCTATAAATGTGTTAACTTCAAAATCAAAATGGCTCAAATGGCTCTGAGCACAATGGGACTTAACCTCTGAGGTCATCAGTTCCCTGGACCTTAGAACTACTTAAACCTATCTAGCCTAAGGACATCACACACATCTGTGCCCGGGGCAGGATTCGAACCTGCGACCATAGCGGTCGCGCGGTTCCAGACTGAACCTCCTAGAACCGCTCCTCCACAGGGGCTGGCTAACTGCAAAATCCTTCGCTTTTCCTATTATTGTTGGTTGTGGATTAATGGTTGTTAAGCTCGGTTCTTCCAGTAACAACGATTTTTTGGTTGGTATTTTATGCGTGAAATAAACATATTTATTATAAACTGGGCCTCCTAATGTATTTCTACGACCTGGGCCCCAGCCCTGAATCCAGCTCGCGTTACGTTTACCTCATTATCGGTAATCGCTGGTTAGTTATCGAATCAGGGTATTACGTTACCACTTTGTACTCTATTAGTGCCTGGAACTAATTACTGTGACTTTACTGGGCCTATATCGAAGGTGGCTGATTCTTTTGGTAACAAATGTTACCATTACTCCTATCACTTTGGTGTACTCTAGCAAAGTTGACTTCATGTCTCTTAAAACTACTATTACCAGTATTACTGTAATTCTGATTTTCACTCTGATGTACGTTTTCGTTGCGGTCTTTGTTTAAGGCATCAAGTGCGTTTATAAAAGATACCAGTTCTTCTACGGTTTTCCTCCCACTACACAGTATATCTCCTCTGGCGTAAATATGCAAACGTATTATTAAAGTTAGAACTAACCCTTCTTCCTCCATGAGTTTTACTAAGTACTTTGCGAGTGTAAATGGCAATCAAAATACTTTCTCATCTTACCCCACGTACTGTTGTAATACTTAGGGTCCCACAAATCAGATATTAGTTTTTCCTGGGCACTTGCTGACCAATACTTCTCATTTAACTTCTTCTGTAAGTCTGCCTAAGAGGAAAAGTTTTCGATGTTCACTGTACCCCACTCCGAAGTTTCTCCTAAAAGGTACTCTACCGCGAATTCCATCTTCTTTTTAATCTTCCTAGTTTTTCGGCAAGGTTTGGTTAAACTGTTTCAGAAAATGGGTAGGATGTACTTCGCCATCTGGCTTAAACTTAGGGAACTGTCTAGATAACCCTGAATTTGCTCCCCATTGTAAATCTGTCATCGATTCTCTAGTTAATACTACGTTGGGATAAATCACTCTATTAGCTGCTTTGTCCTGCAAAAGTTTGGATTCCTTCTACAGTTCATCTACATCCTTCTTGGTATTACTATATTTGGAAGATAAGGTTGGAGATAAGTTGTCTGAGATTACTCTCGCGGCAGCTTCCTGTGTATCATCTCTTCTACCTGTTCCCCCAGATTACTGATATTTATTATACCTGAAGTAGCCAGTTTCTTTATAAAATTTCTTTCCACGTTATCGACTCCCGTGTTAACGCCTCAATTTGCGATTGGAGTATAAGAATTAGTTTGTCCTGACTCACAACACTTTCCTTTAAAATACATAATCTTTGTTTTGCTGCATAAAATGTAACATTACATACACCCTGAAATGATCCTAGTTTTTCGCTCAATTCAGACTCTGCACTATTACAATTATCTTCAATATCAAGTTCTAATTTCTTTGCCAAGTCCTGAAATTGATTGCTCTGTGTATGACTAAAGTCAGTGAACAACAGATTGATGTGACTTCTTAAAGATATAGTTAATTCACCTTTCAAATCTAATTTATAAATTTCTACTTTAGTGATTAAAATGGCAAATTCAGTCTTAAAATTTCCCATGCCTTCACGCAACTGGCTCAATTCCTTATTCTGTTCATCTAATTTTGCACTTAACAGTCCTAAAGCCTTATTCTGAACGTACAATTCATTCTTTACTTGATTATTCACTGTGTCTATTTCTCTACTTAAATTAGCACCCTGTGCGTCGAGCTTTTCAGTTTAAGTTGCAGAAACCGCCTACTGGTCATCTAATCTAGCACTTACTTTCCTGAGCCTATTTTAAGACTTAGAGCTTTAATTACATTAGCTACCTCAGTCCAACCTGGTATTTCCCTAGTCATTTAAGTAGCTGTGATCAATATTCCTTTTGAAAGTTCCTGGAAGATTAAAACTGTGTGCTGGACCCAAACTCGGGACCTTTGCCTTTCACGGGCAAGTGCTCTGCCAACTGAGCTACCCAAGCACGACCCACGCTCAGCCCTGACAGCATTACTTCTGGCAGTACCTCGCCTCCTACCTTCCAAACTTTACAGAACCTCTCCTGCGAACCTTGCAGAACTAGTCGGAGACACTGGGTGACATGTAAGACGTCAAAATGTTCACTTGACTCCCAATGAATGGTGACTGGTAGAGGTTACTGCACTGCCATCATACAGCATACCTATACATACATCAAGAAGATATTAGGCAGAACTATATTCACAGCCATGATTCTGTCCATGCAGTCAAGTTGTCCCCATCCAGTGTAACATGATGCCACTGGGGCACCTTGAATAACTAGAGTTGGACACCGAGTTCATTCTGGAGACACCCTCTTGAGGAACATTTGTGGATACCTGTAAAAACGTCTGCTTCCTGTCAAATTACATTCATGTGTAGATAGTTGCGTTCCTATCTACAATAAAACTGTAATTTAAGTTGTGTTAATGTATTATGTTTGAGACAAAATATTGTAATGCACATTATGTTAATGTACAGTGTTCATGTCTGACTAATGAGGAGAATTTTCCTCTATGAATAATTGAATATATATGTGTTTTGTGTAGATTTGGGTTCATAGAACAATCGAAAGTTGTTAGGTAACGTATAAATATGTGTAGGACTATAACATTCCCGTAAGTTCATGCAATGTAAGCTTTCACGGCCGGTATTCTCTTCACTTAAAACTTCTGGGCTGATAGGCCGTGGTCGAAGTATAAAACTCTCTCCTGACGTTTCGTCTCTGACTGCGGGAGACATCCTCGGAGGTAAAACCGCTTTACCTCCGAGGATGTTTCCCGCGGTCGGAGACGAAGCGTCAGGAGAGAGTTTTATACTTCGTCCAAGGCCTATCAGCCCAGAAGTTTTAAGTGAAGACTGCCGTAAGTATGCACTCAAAAACAACAACGATTGGCAAGTTTGCCATATCATTTTTACTGTGCTTGGGAAATCTTGTTTAAGGAAAAAATGGGTGTCTTAATTAATATTGTTAAAATGGACTATTACTAGCAATGATGCCACATTGTTTTTACTCTGTTCTGGAAATTTTTTGGTTACAAAATAGTTATTGAAAATAATACATGACAATTTAGATGTCCCTGCAAATGTATATGTGACTATTAGGAAACCATTACAGGGTAGTAAAGATACTGGATAAGTATTATGCATGTTTTATGCGCTAGTAGAAGGCACAGTTATCATTGCTGGAAAGGCTTCTGCTGGCAACCGTGCAAACAAAAATTTCAATATGATCTAAATCCAAGCTGAAGGTGACGCAAATCTTACCTTAAGATGTCAAAGTTCAAATTATTCATTCACATGCGAGTATGAGTCGCAAGGTAATTGCAAAGACCTTCTGCACAGCTGCTATTGACAGCTTGACGTACTACAATCTTTGAACATTCGAGTAAAAGCATGTACCTTAACAGAATCGTTGGACACAGTTTGTACAGGCCAGTCACAGACCACGTGAGCCATGTTGCGTGCTGAGAATCTTTGCTTTATAGCAGAGAGTGTTCTCATACTGGTCTTTCCATCGTCTCATCTCGCTGGTTCGACATGATGTATTCTGGACAAATGGTGTCACAGCTTGCTCATGGACACTGGTTGTCTGAACTGAGGTTACATTCTGATGGCCGTCCTCAAGCATTATTGTCAGGTTGCAGGAAGCTGTTTTCAGATTGGTGTAATTGTTTGTAGCGTTTTAGGTCCTCAAATTGTCATTCACATGTGTGCAGACCTAACTTCCGTTGTCTAAAGAGACATATCTTGGTCTACACCTGTGGTACAGGTATGGGCTTGTCACTCATACACCCATACGGTTGTGATACTCGCTACATCACATTTCCACTAATTCAAACATTTTCAAGATTTGCTAGTGGATCTATAGTTTTTCTTATAGTTGGACCTTGTATATGATATGGCCTATCACACAAAAAAGTAATCTTTCATTTGTGATTGCAGTTGAATCGGGTGTTACTAATCTGAAATTTGAAAAAAAAACATGTATAACTTATCTTCCATTGTGAGTCTTTTATGAATTATATGCTAAATTTTGACTATACGCATGATATATTCTTCACTTTGTTAACCAGTCACAAACTTTCTCTATTAAATTAACCTTCTGCAGGCATATTCATCTATGTGAAGCAAAACTACAATCAACAGAAGCTGTGTGAAATCATTGCATACTTTATAGCTAAGAAGATAAATGATGCCGCTGAAATCTGAGGTCACTTGCAGCACTTTTGTAGAAAATGCCCACATTTTCATGGAAATATACTGAAGTAACATTCTCATATAATCAGTTCAGACAGAAAGATGAGTATGAGACTGACATCTATTTGAGACTAAATTTAAAATTTTCGTTCCATCGCTAAATGGGATGTCGAAGGACTTCCCTGCGATTACGTGAACACTTTTGGAAGCTTTATACCAACTAAGAATGCATAACAGGGGAAATTATTAACAACACTTCCTTTCATGCATCTGCACACACTGATGCAAGAGCCCTAGTGGTGTATAGTGTAGATCGTCGTATCTGAAGGAAAAATACAAATGGCTTCTACATCAATGTGCAACGTTCATAAATAAACAGGTAATTGTGATTTTAGGTAACATCACTAAACATATCATATACAACCGACCACTGAAGCATATTCAAAAATGTTTGTACTTTAGCAGTCATTTTCCATATTTGATTTCCACCTACGTACGTGCTAGAGTTTACATTTACAGGACACCGAGTAATAGAGACATTTGTTTACTGCAAAATGCACTGCTGCTTTATTTTATACACATGAGCGCAGGGTACAGGACAATGTGAGCAGCACCAGACTGCGCCTCCACAGTGCAGCGCCTCCTCAGCAGCGGCGACTACTTGCTGTGGGCGGCTCTGCGGGCAGCGCCTGACCTGGAGTGGGGCCTGACTGCAGCTCTGCCTGCAGCGTGTCGGCTGCCTGCACGCGCATGCTTGGCGTGGCCAGCCCGGGCGTGAGCACCTGCTCAACAGGAAACAACATACATGACGTTTCAGTGATGTCTGCTCACATTCATGTCTCGCCAAAAAACATCAGTAGTCGTATTAACAATACTTTAATTAATCACTAAGCCTGCATTTTATACTCAGTTAACATACTGAAGTACTTAGATGACACGCAGCTGGTTTTCTGACTGATTTTCTCTGGAATTACTGCTATCCTATTCTTCAAGAGTACTGTTCTAAGCCATATCTGCTCGTTGTGGTGAGCCGAGTTATGTACAATGTAACTTACGTTGATATTTTAAGCCATACTTACCTGATACAGGCATTTGTGATGCAATCACGCACAGAAAAGTAATAAAGTATGTGCCTGTGGTAATGACCAAAAGTTGCTGTTCTGTTGCAGATGTTTAACGTTTGTTTTTTCCAAAAACAATAACATATAGACTCTATTATGATTTTCGAAAGCACTTTTAGTGTTTTTCTCATGTAACTATGCAACTTATGAGCTGTTATATTCGTTAACAGTGTTTCAAGATCAGAATATCATGAAAGACTTAAACGTATTTGTATGCTAAAACCTAAATTCTGTAACTTGTTCCGTAATATCATTCCTAAAACAAGATAAAGATCTATTTAAAAACTCAGGCAAGAGGGCAGCGGGAGAACAGAATGAACGCCACAATGTAGCTTCAGATTATATGATTCACCTTATAACGATATTTCAGTAAATATAATGAACTTTGCAATAACTGTATTCTGAAGCCTGATGTGTTGCTCTATCAGATAGAGTAACTGCAGAAACTTTTCTTCGTACCTGTATGAAAGATTAAATGGCAAGTGGCCAAATGGCTAACTGAGGAAAGTATAATTTGTGTAGCCCAAATCACGAGACTTTCTATCAAATTAGAAAGCTCTTAGAATGATTACTGAGTATTTGTGGTCTTACATCTTACCTCTAAAGCTGAATTCTATTTTGCGAGGCTTGTAGCATTAATGTGTATTAGAAACACTAATAGATAAAACAAAAATTATATTTCAGGTTGAAAAATATTGCTAATCCACAATGTCACAAACATTTTTCATTGTACTCGAAGTAAAAAATTTGTTTGCTAAACAATATGCAATCTTTCACATTTGGGTACAACAGTGACAACTATTTACTAGAACTCTTGTGTCATTGCACTTGTAATCAAGTAAGTTGTCTGATGAGCAAACCAGTCTTGTATGTATGTAACATTATAAAAACTACCGACAGGAAAAGAGACATCAAGATCAGTGAGCAATATTGTCACATTTGTTAGTATGCTGCTAATGTTGTAGCTTCTGGATAAAGAAACACTATCACTGGTTCTCATTAGAGAAGCAAGAGTGTGTAACAGTTAGTGTTTACATGTTTCTCCATTGTCACTGATGCACTGCTTTCTGGATTGTGAATTCCTGTTATCATTATATCCCATTCAGCAACCCTAATTGATGTAGGAATTCTTAATGGAAATTTTGTAGCACCTGTATAGGAGACTATAGAAACGTATTATTTGGACAATATGTTCGTAAGCCATTTCGGAATAGATATCATCCACATACGACAGACAGCCTCTCCCTGAGGCATATACATGAAACAGGGGGGTCCTAATCAAAATCCGTGTTTAGCAAGTACAAACCAACGTTAAAGTTCAGTACTGTTAAATGTAGGAGTATATTCAATGTACACCATAATGGTATGATTGTAATAAAAATGTTCTTCAAATGGCCTGTCTCATTTGCAGACAAATGTCTTACACTTTTAAAGTGTAGCAATAATTTACGTTATCAACTAGGGGTTTAAACGTAACGAAATTGCACAAAGACCGGCACTCAAACAACTCACTTGACAGTGGTGCCAAAGCAGAGTTACTAAACACAGCCTTCCGAAACGCATTCACAAAAGAAAACGAAGTAAATATTCCGGAATTCGAATAAACATGAGTAACATAGAAGTAAATATCCTCGGAATAGTGAAGCCACTCAAATCGCTTAATAGAAGCAAGTTTTCTGGTCCAGAGTGTATACCATTTGGGTTCATTTCTGAGTATGCTGATGCTTTAGCTCCATACTTAGCAATGATATACAACCGCTCGCTCGACGAAAGATCTGTACCCAAAGACCGAAAAATTTTACAGGTCACAGCAATATTCAAGAAAGGCCTATGTCGTTAACGTCGATATGCAGCAGGATTTTAAAACATTTATTGTATGCGAAGATTATGAATTACCTCGAAGGAAACGGTCTATTGACACACACTCAACATGGGTTTAGAAAACATCTTTCCTGTGAAACACAACTAGCTCTTTATTCACAATTTGAGCAGCCGTCTTCGGTTGTTTGCAGATGACGCTGTCGTTCATCGACTAGTAAAGTCATCAGAAGATAAAAAAAACTGCAAAACGTTGAATGGTGCGAAAAGAGGCAGTTGACCCTAAATAACGAAAAGTTTGAGGTCATCCACATGAGTGCTTAAAGGAACTCATTAAACTTCGGTTATACGATAAATCAGTCTACTCCAGAAGCCGTAAATTCAACTAAATACCTAGGTATTACTATTACGAACAACTTAAATTGGAAAGAACACACAGAAAAAATTGTGGAGAAGGGTAGCCAAAGACTGCTTTTTATTGGCAGGACACTTAGAAAATGTAACAGTCCTATTAAGGGGACTGCCTACGCTACGCTTGTCCGTCCACTTTTAGAATACTGCTGCGCGGTGTGGGATCCTTACCAGATAGAGCTGACGGAGTACATCGAAAAAGTTCAAAGAAAGGCAGCGCGTTTTATATTATCGCGAAATATGGATGAGAGTGTCACAGAAATGATACAGGATTTGGGCTGGAAATCATTAAAAGAAAGGCATTTTCCATTGCAACGGAATCTTTTCACGAAATTCCAATCACCAATTTTCTCCTCCGAATGCAAAAATATTTTGTTGACAACGACCTACATAGGGAAGAACTATCACCAAGATAAAATAAGGGAAATCAGAGCTCCTACAGAAAGATATAGGTGTTCATTCCTTCCGCGCGCTGTACGAAATTGGGATAATAGAGAATTGTGAAGGTGGTTCGATGAACCCTCTGCCAGGCACTTAAATGTGATTTACAGAGTATCCATGTAGATGTAGATGTAGATACACCTAAACATGATGATGTGAATGCTGCGGTAGTAAGGGCCGGGCGCTTCCCACCCGACTCAACTGGTGTTTACCTTTGCCTGCCAGCCTGTTCTCCACACTCCCAGCGTCGCCGCAATCGCTCCCGTCGGCGTCGTCGTCTGCTGAGCTGTCGGCGTCGTCGTCATCAACGTCTCTGTTTTCGGCTGATTCATCCACCACTTCCTCTCCATCGTCTGCAGCGGCGAGCGGCGTGCGGTACGCCACAAGAAACACACCAGCGATCAGCAGGACGAGGGCTGCCTTCATGGTTACAGTGGCTTCTACTCTGATTACCTCTCGACAAGTGCCACAAGTGAACTCACCCACCTCTTCTTATGCGGCGCGTCCGACTCTTATCGCCCAAACTGCTGCAGTCAAGGACAGCTGTTTAGTGTGTACTTCAGAAAGTGCGGCTATCCATATCGGCGTCCTATCTTACAGCTGGAAATATGTTTGGAGACTTGGTAAGAAACCTTGAGCCACAAGATTAGACGAAAGAGAATTGTGAGCACAATAGCCGATAAATACGCTAGAATCAATGAAAGCAAATGATTAAATAGTTTATAGACTTGAATTATGAACTTTCCTCTTTCGTAAGGACAGTACATACAACAGCACTGACTTAGTTTAGTAACAAATTTACGAATGAATAAGAATTTCATTTGTGCAATATTTTCACACCATCCTGTGATTTCTGATGTTGCGAATTGTTAACTCATTATACAAATAAGTGACAGTTATTTTGAGTTTAGTTCGCCATGAACCATTGTTACTCACAATTTTTATATATGGACTGATTCAAGTAGGAAGTGGTACGACAAGCCTCATCAGTCCGATGTTTATCAAATTTGAAACGTTGTTCATCACATAATGTATACTAGTTCAAAAATGGTTCAAATGGCTCTGAGCACTATGGGACTTAACATCTTAGGTCATCAGTCCCCTAGAACTTAGAACTACCTAAACCCAACTAACCTAAGGACATCACACAACACCCAGCCATCACGAGGCAGAGAAAATCCCCGACCCCGTCGGGAACCGAACCCGGGAACCCGGGCGTGGGAAGCGAGAACGCTACCGCACGACCACGAGATGCGGGCAATGTATACTAGTAATTAAACTTTCTTTACATCCTGAAATGAGACTGTGACTTGTGACGCCAAGAGATTCTGATACATTTTTGTATTTATTGCGGCACGGAAGTAAAAAGACTGCAAACCTATTGTTCAGGAATCTCTTATCACGAATCAAACCTTTGCTGTGTCAGTTAACAGAGGTTTCTCGGTGGAGGCTGCTGTGGAAGTATTCGTCATCTCAGAATTGCTCTACGGGTGACAGATCAGGACAGCCGGTAGGCCAGTCGTGAATACGTGCTTATGTGGTGCGAACTGCAGTTTTTCAGTGGATTATTGCTTTTGGCAGTGCATTCATCAGTGGTATTAAAACTGTATTTCGCTACTTATGGGGTAATTATAATAGAAGTTAAACTTTCAAACCGTAGTAGAAACAACACCACTGGTAGAATGACGTCAATTGCAACGGAATACTATCGGAGATGGGGGAAAACGTATGCCAGAAGAAAAATAAATAGTTATGAAATGTTTCAATAGATGGCGCTGCAAGCATTATAATTTAGTAGTCGTCGACTACAAATAAGAACTGAATCATGAATAAGGTGTACGTTTGACGTTAAACCAAGTGTGCATGGGCGTACAGGTGTGGTCCTTTTAGTTCCGTAAGACCATCCACCATGGAAAGGTCATATCACATCGGGTGGGAAAACCCGGTTTTTAATTTCCTGAGGCGAAAAACGGCATAAAAAGCATCACTCACATCGGTTTCTATTTGTCCTGAGGAGAAAATCCGCATAAAAAACGTCACTCGCTTCGGTTTTTAACTTTACTGAGGCCAAAAACTACATAAAAAACATCCATCAAAATCAAATCGGATTATAAATTTCTGTGCATTTGGCGCAAAAAATGTTCAATTTGCTTTCCACCGTTTTCGGTAAATGGTCAAATCGAGAAAAAGAAATCGAAGTGACTCTGGGGTCA
This sequence comes from Schistocerca serialis cubense, assembly GCF_023864345.2. Classification (NCBI taxonomy): domain Eukaryota; kingdom Metazoa; phylum Arthropoda; class Insecta; order Orthoptera; family Acrididae; genus Schistocerca; species Schistocerca serialis. The sequence goes on along the minus strand of NC_064644.1, from coordinate 509,640,702 downwards.
AGTTCAGAATGTGTTACCCAATGCGTGTCTTCAGTGCACGTAAGTTTGCAATCGGAACATTGACTATTCAACATCTTTCAGGTGGCCCCACAGCGAGAAGTCACACGAATTAAGATCAGGCGTTTGGGATGGTCAGGCTGTAGGGAAATGATGGATGATAATTCTAGCATTTCCGAAATGGCGCTTCAGCAGCTGCTTAACTGGATTTGCAATGTGTCGAGGTGTGCAATATGGCATTTAAATGAGCCTATCCACACATCCACGCTGTTGGAGAGGTGGAATGAGATGGTTGTGCAAAAGACACTCAAATCGCTTACCACTGACGATACAGGTAACAGGACTGAAAGCACAGCGTCTCTTCGAAAAAATATGACCCTATGATAAATGATGCTGTAAACCCGCACCACACGGATGGCGTTTTAAGGATAAAGTGGTACTGGTTGACTTGCGTGTAGATTTTCCGTTGCCCAGAGTCGACAATACTGTATATTGACATATCCTCTCAGATTGAAGTTTGTCCAAAAATCTTCCACGGCCAGTCATTGCCTACACATGTGAGCAAGAAATTCTAAAGTAAAAGTCTCTCTTGCTGGCAGGTCAACAGCAAACAACTCGTGCAAATGGGTAATTGTGAATGGATATCAAAGAAGGATCCAGAATGAGATTTTCACTCTGGAGCGGAGTGTGTGCTGATATGAAACTTCCAGGCAGATTAAAACTGTGTGCTGGGGTAGCTCAGTTGGTAGAGGCCCGCGAAAGGCAAAGGTCCCGAGTTCGAGTCTCGGTCCGGCACACAGTTTTCATCTTCCAGGAAGTTACATATCAGTGCACATTCCGTTGCAGAGTGAAAATCACATTCTGGAAACATCCTCCCGGCTGTGGCTAAGCCATGTCTCCGCAATATTCTTTCTTCCAGGAGTGCTAGTTCTGCAAGGTTTGCAGGAGAGCTTCTGTGAAGTTTGGAAAGAAGGAGAGGTACTGGTGGAAGTAAAGCTGTGAGGACGGGGCATGAGTCGTGCCTGGGTAGCTCAGTTGTTAGAGCACTTGCCAGCGAAAGGCAAAGGTCCTGAGTTCGAGTCTCGGTCCGGCATGCAATTTTAATCTGCCAGGAACCTTCATCAAAGAAGGATGTTTCATAGGATTTTTCGCGCCTTGCTCACGAGTATGTGTAAAGTTCGGGCAATTCTCCGTGCACTACACGTTTGCCCCCACCACTCGTCTCCTCCTGTACTGCTGTGGCCACTGCTTCCACTGATGTCGAATCAGTTAATTTCCTACCTTTATCAGGTTGCACGTCGAAAGAACCCGTCTTTTCGTATTTCCGAATCATTTCCGCAGACCCACGGCAGTCATCGGACCAACGCCTTTTTTGAGACCCTTCAGTGTCCGGAATTTCTGGAGAGCTACCTGGGCATTCTTGTAATACAGCTTAACAAGCAGAGCGCGATCCTGCATTGAGAGAGTGATGGCAGATGCGAAAGGAGGAAAACATTTTTTTTCTTCTTTTTTTTATTTTCCCCTATGCGACATGGTAGAGTACAGCATCACCGGTCTTTCACGGTCTAACTGTGTTAGTGAGGCAATGACGCTTCGTCATGTACTTTGGAGGTGTGACGGTGGGTCTTGGAGTTCGGTACCACCCACCAACGGTGACAGTACGACATCATTCAGGCAGAAAAATATAGCCCGACATGGGCAGGTACAGTGGAAAAGTATTGGATGCAGAATGGGGGCTAGTCCCACCGAAGGATGTAGCAGAGTCGTTAGCCGAGATGGGATCTGAGTCCTCTAGGACGATTGGAGGAACCGTATGTCAATGCCAGCAGCATGGAAGTGTGGTCCCAACGTGACGTAACCCATGGACGGTGTCCCGCAGGGCATCCACTTTCTCACAGAGTCGTCACGCGTTGTTCCATATGGTCGCCTTGAGGGGGACGATACCTTCTTCCTCATGGAGAGACACAACTGTCGTCAGTAGTGGGGCGTGCAAGCTCCGCTGGAGAACGTTCTTCTGCAGGCACTGCATCGTCCACATCTTGCCCATGCAGTGGACTGTACGTGAGAGTAGGCGGAATAGCTGCGGAGCTTGGTATGTGAAGCTTGGTATGTACGTGAAGTTCCCTACTGCGGAAGAGGGGGTACAAAGCCCTGGTCAGTTCTTGCCCCTTGTTGGCGACATTCTCATCATGACAGTGGAATGGCAACTTCCGGTCCATCAGAACCCCAAGATACATGGCCGTCGGGGACAGGGCACCTAACGCCTGCAATATATTGCGGTGGAGGAATGGGTGCCGTTTCGGGAAATAGACTGCCGTAGTTTTGGCGGCATTGAGATCTATTTTTTTTTGTCCGCCACCAGGTGATGGTGGCGTCAGTGATACGTCCAGTGGTGTATAGTGCTGCGTCGTCAGCATATTGTGCCAGGTGGCACTCGGTGATGACTGGCATATCATTCACACGGATATTTAAAACATTGGGAGGCAGCACTGATACTTGTGGAGTGCCTGCCAACAATTGGTGAATGCCAGAAAGCATTTCCTGTCGAACCATGAAGAAAGCCCTACCGCAAAGGAATCTTAACATACATATCCAGTACAGCGATCTGGGCCAGCATCTTGTGTACGAGATCTTGTCGTACGAGATCTGCAAGTCCAAAGAAAACGGCTACTGTCGACTTGGCGGGGTTGAAGCCTTTGCTGACTTGTAGGAACTGAAGTTCTGCAGAGAGGTGCGAAATAAATCCGTACTGTTGAAATCGGATCACCCTGCCGTGCCAGAGGTTGGGAATGTCGGTGGAGGATCACAGCTTCAAGGACCTTCACCATGGTATTTAAGAGGCTGATGGGCCTGTTGGTGGTGGGGACCTGGGGAGTGTAGGGCCCTTGAACAGCTTGGGGATCGGAATCAGTTTGGCTGCTTCCACTGAGGGTGGGGGGGGGGGGGGGACGGGGTGGAAGCTGGACGTGAGACAACCATTTAAAATGTTGGTGAACCATAGGAGAGGCGTATGCGGAGGGCAACAAAGATGTTCATTTAAAATTCCGTCCATTCCGGCGGATGACCGGCCACGTTTCCGTCGTCGGATCCGATGGAGTTCTGCTGTGGAAGTGAGGTGGGGGGCAGACAGAGGTGGACAGCTGCAGAAAGCGGCAACAGCTGTCAGGACATCGTGTTCGTCCTGTAGTTCGTCCAGGGAAAGGACTTGGACAAGAGAGTGGTTTTGGGCCTCTAACACATCCGCCACCATTTCAACAATTCGGAGGGCACCATTCGACAAGCCCACTGCCACACAAATAGGATGGGCACTCGCTGGCGCAGAACGTCACAGGGCGTGAATGTCAGCCCAGTCAGATTTATGGTGTAGCAGGTGGAGAGCTTCACTGCTTTCTGTATTTTGGCAGTCAAGTAATCCATAGTATGGACTATATTTCCCGGTGCTGTAAAGTTAGGTCGTGCCGAGTGGTGTTATTAAGTACTCTGGTGGACTTGTCCCTATCACTGAGGGTCGCACTGGAACGAACTTGAAATGGAAGTGTAGTATCGGTGTGCTGCAGGGAACTGTGTCATGGTGACAGGCCAGGTTATGGAGAACTTCCAGTGAAAACTGAATGATGACATTCTTGAATATGGCCACATCCAGAACGTCTGGTTGGTAGTTGGAATGAACTGGTAAATGGGTCAGTTAATGGGGGCCATACACTGACAGCGCTAAAGTGTCCTCCAGGTCAAGGAGGATTGACCTTTGGGTTTAGAGACCTGAGAATGCCAAGCTGGGTGTTTGGCATTGAGATCCATCCCAATGATGAGCCTGTCGAAGGCTGTCAACGTGCGAAGGTCCACTTCAAGCAGTGGCTTGTTTGGACTCAAGTACGCTGCTGCAAAGGTAATGGCACCAAGGCATGTGCAGATGATAACTGCTGTGGCCTCTATGCGTTCCGTTGGGTGGAGAGTCTTTTGGGAATAGACAAGAGCTTTATTGTGGAACACAGCCATGCTTCCACCATGGTGATTGAAGCGGTCACAGCGGTAACGCACCATGTTACAAAGGGAGAAATCGTCCACCGGTTGAGGTGTGTTTCTGTGACCATTAAAATATACACACGATGCTCATGGAGGAAGGCGTTCAATTCATATGTTTGATGTCATTGTCATTAAAAATGCTGGTGACAAGTCTCTGAGGCGGCTGGTGGGGGTGTGGTAGTCGATTCGCCTTTACAACAATATTTGACTAAGCCATTCCATTAGGACCATAACCTTGGAGAGTCCATCCTCTAACCAATGGATTTTTAGGGCAGTGTCGCAAATGACAGACTTGATGTGGGGTTTCATGAAAAAGATGACAACCTGGTCGATTTCACCCATGTCCTCCCAAAAGGACATATCTCTCTCTACCACTGGGGGAGTGTCCCGTGTGGGCTGCTTGCACCTGCGGCGGGCAGTGGCAGGAGTAATTGTAGGCAGAGTGGGGGTAGGGGTAAAGGGCTGGGATACAGCCACAGTTGGACTAGAGGGGGCTGCAGCTGGCTCCTGTAGTCGGTGAGCAGTGGAAGCCATCGTGAAAGACAGACAATGAGGAGGAGTCTGGGCTGCAGCAGCAAGTGATGTCGTGGGAGTCTGGGCAGAGGGGGCACATGTGCCCCAGAAACCTCTGGTGCCTGAAAACAGAGAAGTTGGTAGTGTCCCATAGCGGTGGGGGTAGTCTATTTGTTCTTAGTTTTCTTTCAGAAGAATGTGAAGACTTCAGTGCCCTCTGGTAGACAGGGCACCATCTCCAGGATGCCATGTGGTGGGGATTGTGGGTCATGTCCAAACAATGGGCACATGTAGGTTTCTCCAATGTGGGGAATGTACAGTTCTCCACTAAATGTGGGCCGGTACACTTACTGCTTGGCAGGGGTAGGGAGCAGTAATTCCCAGTATGTCGTAATCGTTGGCATTTGATACAGATGATGGGCCCATTTTGGACGTCATACGATTCAATCCAGACCTTTGTGTACAGAAGGTCCCAGATTTGGTAACACCACTCTATGTCCTACCTCCGGGAAATGGAGATGACATGGGTAGGGGAGGGGATCAACGCTTGGGTCTGATGCTATACTGGCGGACCAAAGGGTCCTCGTAACGGAGTCAAAGCAGTTCCTTCTTGAGCTCCTGTAGCGTTACCTCTGGTGCCAAATCTTTGACGACGATTTTGGTTTGGCGATTTCTCGATGTCTGGAGGATAAAGTAAGGCATCCTCCTTGATCTAACAAATTCAAGAATGGTAGGTAGTAGACCCTATTGTCGAGCAGGTATTTCACATGATCTTTGTGTAAACAGCCCACATGTGCCCGATGATGAGCCCCTGGAGCACAGTGTCCAGTTTAGTATAATTAGTGACATTACACACCACAATAGGAGGGCTTGACAGGGTCTCTTGAAAAGGAGGGTCCGGAGCAGGAGCCATTTCCTCATCCACAGGACCATCCGGTGCAGCTTCACGTGGGAAGAAGGAATCGGAGTTCGATCCGCTGTCACCTCGGCCCGCGTGGGCGGAGGAGCGTCCGGAACGCCTGGAGTGACCGCCAGAGGACTTTCTGACTGGGTCAGGGTGCCCAGAAGACCTGACACAGTGGCGGGACAACGTAGGAAGAGGTGCACTCATAGTTACAGCTGGGTGGTCATCAGACACAGCCGGGGCGGTAATTTTAAAAAGGTAGTCTGGGGTACAATACTTCTTGTAAGCAGCCAGATCAAGAAGTAATCTTGGTTTTTGTAGTAGCCAGGGAGATCCCATACTCCATCCCTGGCGGAGGACCTTAATGCCCTCCAGGTGTACTGACTCGAGACTCTCCTTTGCACAAATGCCAAACGGCTTTGTTGCCTTCGGACGGTGGCGGAAGAGACGTTCCAGTGCCGGCTGGGAAAAAGTGTTGGACGCCAACGAAAGAGGGGTGGACTTGGCCCTGAATGCTTGCCGAACCACGAGGAGAAGACGCCGAATGGACAGCGGAGGCCCTCCAGCCTCGACACATAGACTAGCAACTGGCCTCGTGTGATAAGCACCCGTTGAAAGCCTAATACCCTCATGGTGAATCACATCAAACATTTTGAGGTACGAAGGTCTTGCAGATCCATAAGCTTGTCATCCGCATTGCAGTCGAGGTCGCACAAAGGCCTTATAATGTTGGAGCAGACGTGCCCTGTCAGCGCCCCAGGATCTATGACTGACGCATTTAAGGACGTTTAAAGCCTTGAAACAGCGGACTTTTAGATCCTATAGGTGTGGCAACCATGTGAGCTTGTCATCAAAAATAAGCTCGAGATATTTCACCTTTTCCATAAAGGTGAGAACAGTGTCTCCTAGTTTTAAAACAGGGAGATTCAAAAGAGAACGGGAACGGTTAAAATCTATACAAACAATCTTCTCCAAAGAGAATTTAAAGCCTGTGGTCTTAGACCATTCCTCCAATCGCAGGATTGTCAACTGTAAGCGGTAGCCTCGTCACAACGAGAAAGATCAATTACTAATCAGTTAGGTGAGTCGTCAGACGACGACGACACGAAAGAACGTTCCCTAACACGGTCGTCACGGTGATCACGGTGATCGGTTTCAGTGCCAGTGGTATCCACCGGCGATTTGTGGCGGTTGGCGGGATTCAAAGAATCCTTCGCCCGCTGCGAGTTGGGCGGAACATCAGGCGCGATTGGAAGCCAGGGTGAGCGGCATCTCCTACGAAGGGCGGCGGTGGAAGTGTCGGAGAGCCGCGATGGTTGCTCCAGGGACTCCGCCATGGTACATATGGATCCGCCTTACGTATCCAGGGGCCCAACACGAGACAATCACGCATACCAAAAGCTTCCCAGCTAATCTGGGACAGAAAAGACGAACGACCAATGCCGAAAAGGCAGGTAAAAAACGCTGATATACGGTGAAAAGTACAACGATACGACACGGAACGCACTCGTACAAGAAAACGGTTCCAGGGATCCAACCTGTAGCACGAGTAAAAGCCGTGTACCAGGCGTGTTTATACCACCTTCAATGGGTCGTGCGCACTCTGAGACGTACAGCGCCATCTACTGATCAATTTTCACACTATTTTTTTCTTCTGCCATACGTTTTCTCCGTTCTCCGATAATATTCCGTTGCAGTTTGACGTCATTGTAACCAGTGGTGTTATTTCTACAGCGTTTTGAAAACTTTAGTTATAATGACCCTGTATATTCAAGTAGCCTTTCTGCTCTCTCACGTATTATTCATGACGTGTATTTAGTACGTATGGCATAGGGCTTGCAGTGTGTTCGTTCAATAAATTTCAGTTCCTGCTCTCTTATCTTAAATAATCGACTAAGAAAACGATTCTTGCAATCAGAGAGTAGATCTATAACTACTGATTTTCTTCACGATATTAAATAAGCTTCTAATTTTTCTGTCTTAACATACTACTTTATATTTACTTGTGCAGTGTAATATATAGGTCGGAGATCACTGATGATATGTACTGAAAATTCATACACACAAGCAGGCATGAATTGTCATTGAGTAATTTGCTGTAAACACCATTTCGTGTTGCCTGAAATTTCCTTGGTTGCTTAAAAATCGACTTCACATTTAGGAGGGAAATATACCAAGCGTGGCTGTTCTACTACGTTCACTTCCGAGTTAGTGCATTTCGTATTTTCAAGCTTTACTTGCTTGTTCACGCAGATATCCTTGTCATTTTAATTATAGATGGTTCCCTTCCGATTTTTCAAAAGTTAGTTCTTTGTACTCTATCAGTTCTGCCAAAAATGTTTAGAATATGTTACATCTGAAAAGTAGCGAATAATAAAGTCATTAAAAATGAAAGGGAAGCACAACTGGTGGACATAAAAGCAATTACGGCATCATCTTGTAATGGACTAATCTATCCTAATGAACATTTAATACATGATAGTATACATTCTTCTATAAATTCTGAAAAGTCCCCAAACTCATTTACTCCTGACGAAGTGTTTCCGCCTGTTAATTATGTAAACGTACCGCTGTTAGTCACTACTAAGAAGTTGCAAACTTCTGTTCCATTTCTGTAAAGGAAATGGAAATCTTTATATATATGGCATTGTATGCAGAAATGAACGTAAATCTTTAGTGATCTGAAGAGTGTCTTTCCTGTACTAAGGAGTACCGTCCACCAGAATATATTATCATCAGTTTTTTTACGCTAGAAGGGGTGAGATTAACTGTTATGTATGTTAAGGTAGTGTGAAGGAGGTAGTGTGTGGAGAGTCAACCAATAACTATTGTGCTCTTAGTATTTTTGTCGATTGTGCGAGGAGATCCATTCCTTCCCGTGTTGCAGGGAAATATCAGCATACTGGTAATTAGCATCATTTATACCATGTGCAGTGAAAGAATGTTGTTCTCTGCTATGGAAAATATATTTTCTAACTGGAATTTCTTCACATAGGAAGGTCAATTACAAAGGCTAATACTAATAACAGTTTAAATGCTGGAGGAAACTGAACATCCTCAAAGTCTTCTGCTATGAGAGCATATTATAATTTAATAAATTAAATCCCCAAACCAGCTACAGTTAAATTTCTTTCAAATTATCGATTCTGTGCAATCAGAAGCAAGTCATAAATGAACAATTTATGGATTTAGTGTATTTTATAAGTATTCTATAGTTTTGATTTTATATAATCACAACACAAAGAAGGAGCTGTGTGGCTTGAGTGAAAGTTGATAAGCATCTTTCTATATCTGAAAAATGATGTCCATTTACATTTTGCCATAGTCGCATAAGAGTGGCACTACTAGCGCATCTATGACGATCCGAAACTGATTTACTTTAAAAACTGCTGTAACGATCATGAGCGAGACTTAGCTTTTACATTGGACATAGTGAGATGATGGTTAGTAAAAAATGCCTTTAAGTTGAGAAAGAAGCCATTATGAACTCTTCACGGACTTTGAACGAGGTCGTGCAATATCGCCATGAGAAATTGGATGTTCATACTGCGGTACTGCATAAAGACATAGCAGGAAAGCCATCATTGTACATGATAGTTGGCAGAAGTGGTCACGAGAAATGTACGGTTGCGAGAACACCAGATTCTGGACACCAACGTGGTACCAGCGAAAGGGAAACCCATCGTGTTCATAGCATCGTATTGCACCTGCAGTACCAATTTGAGCAGATATTGGCACCACAGCGACACAAAGAACTGTTAATAATCGACCACCTCAAAGACAGCTCCGAACCAAACGTTATGTGCCGTACATTAATACTGGGCCTACAGATACAACTATGGTCTGGAGTGCGATTTCGTGTGACAGGACCCCACGCATCCCTGCTGCAAATATGTTTGTCAGTCTGGTGATTCAACCTGTTGTGCTGTCATTTATGAACAGCATTCCAGGGCATGTTTCCAACAGGATATTGTTCGCCCGCTTACTGCTGTTCCGATCCAACAGTAATCATTCAAAGCCAGTTCTTGAAATTGTGTTAATAGACTTTCTCGGGGTAGTTTACATCCGTCTTCAAGAATCTGCCAGTTCAGTTGCATCAGTATCTCTGTGACACTCTCCCATGGAGCAAACAAACCTGTGATCATTCATGCTGTTCTTCTCTGTGTACATTTAATATTTCCTGTTAGTCCTACCTGGTACGGGTCTCACACACTTCATTACAGTAAACTTCAGTGAACAATAATTATTGAAGCTTTTGTACTCTGGTTATTCTCCATCGTCAGTACACGAATGTTCAGTATTACTTCATTTATCATGGCGATGCAAGAAGTTACTTAGTAAACAAGTGCATGCAACACATAAGTAAAAGTATGTAAGCACAACAAAATAGGGGACCAAGAATTCGCACGATTAACTCATTTCGTTTAAAATTCACAATGCATTCTTAATTGGAATAATGATGTACAGTAAAATAAACAGTCAAGCACTAGAAGTGGTACATATCAGCGGCCTTTGTGCTTCCTCTAAATATAGCCACGTATCTCAAATGCGTAAGATCGTTGTGCAAAATATCACTGTTACACGCCAAGTACATTGAAGAGCACATGCAACAAATAGCCGCATTCTGCAGATTTTTTGTCTGTTTTACCGCTAAGAAATTACTGTTATTAAATATTTAATTTTTTTAATTTATCAGTTTAGCAGCTGAAAAAAGTAACCAGTAAGAGAGGAAGCCTAGTCGGTTTTCAGGTGATCTGTTGCTGCAGAAAGTTGTTTGTGATTTACAATAATTCCAAGAATACAGTTACTAAATTCTCCGTCAGCTGATGATGGTGCGAACCGTGGAAGCGTAGGTATTTACATGAGAAGTATTTTTTATTCCTTTCAAAATACCTGGTGTTCTTTAGCACGGACATGCTATTCTGGCAATTAACTGAAAGAACGGACTAGAAGCTTTCACCCTCAGGTTGCATTATTAAATTTGTTGTAGCATTCTATATTAGAAGTATTTGGTTTCAGTTGCTATCTACAATTATCTCAAATGCCATTTCTCATGGAAAGAAATCTTCGAGGTTACAGTATGCCCCCATTCTGAACTCGAAGTAGAGAGACGAAAACGTCAGGAGAAGGGTGTAAAAGCTGTTTGAGACGAAATCTGGATTATCAAGATTTTGAATGTTTTGAAGGAACTGCAACAAATGGCACTAGAGAGAGATAGCGAGAAAGAGAGGTAACCTGAAACCTGAAGCTAGATTTCATTGGCCTTAGTGAATCGAAATAGAAACCAACGAAGTGTTTGCTTGAAGCAACTGTACAGCAATAACTGCAGCTGCTGCATGAGCAGTTGATGTATCTGGTATTCATGTTGTTATAGATGGTACAGTGGAGAATGAAGTAGGATTCTATGAAAAATACAGTAGAAATCACAATCGTAATACGATGTCACTGTATTAAATACATGCTCCACTTTTAATTATTGCCGAGTGGTACTACGAAAAACGAAATTCTGATCGTCAAGATCTAACCTGGAGGTTACACGACAAAAATATGAATAATGTGGGTGCTGTCTGAACATACTGAGCACTGAGCACATAACTAATTATGGCGGTTTCTCTCGATTTTGGGAAGAGCTGATTGGGCACAAAGACCTAACTTTTGAAAAAGTAAAGCTTGTAAATACGAAATATGCTAATTTGGAAATGAATATAGTAAACAACCAAAAGTGGTGTATTGCCCTCTTAAACGTGAAATAAATTTTATGCAACCAAGGAAGATTCAGGCAACACGAAATGGTGTTTGTAACAAATTACTCAAAGACAATTCACGCCTGCTTGTGTATATGGGTTTGCAGCACATACTGTCAGTGACCAATGGACCATATATTACACTGCAGAAGTAAATATAAAGAAGTAAGTTAAGATGGAAAAGATTAGAAGCTTATTTAATCTCGCGAAGAAAATCAGTCGTTATAGATCTACTCTCTGCCTGCAAGAATTGCATTTAAGGTGAGAGAGCAGGAACAGGAATTTATAGAACGAACACATGGTAAGCCCCATGCCACACCTACTATATAGAAAGGCTAGTTTAATATATATAGCGACGATTCTCGCTAGTGTTTGTAGTGTTTAGATTGCGAGCAATGCGACCATAGACAACTAGCTGAAGGGTCATAGGGAGCAATGCAGTTTTCATACCACTGATGACTGCGGTGCCGAAAGGAATAATCCACTGAAAAACTTCAGTTCACACCACAGAAGCACGCATTCACAAATGGCCTACCGTGCGTCCTGATCTGCCACCCATAGAGCAATTCTGGGATGACGAGTACTTCCACAGCAGCCTCCAGCCTGAAACTTCGATTAACTGACACAGCAAACGTTTTATTCGTGATAAGAGATTCCTGAACAATATGTTTGCAGGCTTTTTTGGATCAGTCCGTATATAAAAATTGTGAGTAGTAATGGTTCATGGCGAACTAAACCCAAAATTACTGTTAATTATTTAGATAATGAGTTCACAATTCTCAACGTCAGAAATCAGAGGATGGTGTGAAAATAGTGTACAAATGAAATTCTAATTCCTTCGTAAATTTGTTATTAAACAAAGTCAATGCGGTTCCATGTACTGTCCATACGAAAGAAGAAATTTCATAATTCAAGTAATAAACTTTTTAATCATTTGCTTTCATTGATTGTCGAGTATTTATCGGATATTGCGCTCTTTCGTCTAATCCTATCTTTTGGCTCAAGGTTTCTTACCAAGTCTCCAAAGACATTTCCAGCAATGAGATAGGACGCCGATATGGATAATCGCACTTTCTGAAGTACACACTAAAAAGCTGTCCTTGCCTGCAGCAGTTTGGGCGATAAGATTCGGACGCGCCGTATAAGAGGAGGTGGGTGAGTTCACTTGCGGCGCTTGTCGAGAGGCACCCAGAGTAGAAGCCACTGTAACCATGAAGGCAGCCCTCGTCCTGCTGATCGCTGGTGTGTTTCTTGTGGCGTACCGCACGCCGCTCGCCGCTGCAGACGATGGAGAGGAAGTGGTGGATGAAGCAGCCGCAAACAGAGACGCTAATGACGACGACGCCGACAGCTCAGCAGAAGACGACGTCGACGGTAGCGATGGTGGGGACGCTGGGAGTGTGGAGAACAGGCTGGTAGGCAAAGGTAAACACCAGTTGAGGCGGGTGGGAAGCGCCCGGCCTTTACTGCCGATGCATTAACATCATCAGGATTTGGTCGAGTTCGAGGACACGTCTTTGTGTAATTTCATGTAGATTTAAACCCCTAGTTGATAACGTAAATTATTTCTACGCTTTGAAAGTGTAAGACATTTGCCTGCAGAAGAGACACGCTATTCAAAGAACTTATTACAATGATGCTATTACTGCTTTCATTAAATATACTCCTACATTCAACCATAGTGACCTTTAACATTGGTGTTGGGCATCATTAAAACATTTACACTTGCTAAATACGGATTCTGATTAGGGCCCCACTGATTTATGTCCATGCCACAGGATGGCTTAACAATATATTGTCTAAATAATACATTTGTATTCGGCTTCTATACAGATGCTACAAAATTTGTAATATGGATTTCTACACCAATGAGACTTGCTGAATAGGATATAATAGTAATAGGAATTCACCACTGCATCAGTGGTAATGGGGAAAAACATGTACACTAGATGGCCACCGAGTAAGATCACATGTATTTTCTTCATCTGCTAAAAGAATTTATTTTCTTTGTTTTGTATACTTGCTGTAGTGTCCGTTCTTGTCAAACAACTAAATATTAGCGTCCCACCAGAGCTTCATCTCGGAAAAGCTTGTTCATTAACTGAAGTCCCGATCATCGCGAAATAACACGAAATCTTCGTGACATAAACACAAAAGGTTCTATTCAAGTTTTCTTGGCAGTGCAATATTCGCTTAAAAAAGAAAGTCACTAGTTTCATCTGTGTCTATTGTCTCAATAAAAGAGTAATGAAACGGTTCTAAATCGTATAGAACTAACACATTTCGTATTGTTTACTAGTTAGATAGACGCGATGTAGGCCTAAATTTTAAGAGTTATAAACGTCTTAAAACATGACCGAAAACGCCTGATATCGCAAATTCTCTAAAAGCAAAGTATTTACAAATTCATTTTTCTGTCATTGTATCTCTAAATCAGTACAAAGAGAACAACCACCGCACATAAGGTATTAGCGTCTTTTTTGTTTACACACTGCCAATCTCGCGTCCTTGACAAATTTAAAACATTCCCAAAACTTAATTATTCTTTCTGAACTGACCATGAGTGAGAAACGTGGGAGCTGTTATAGGGTAGTGAGTAGAGGGATTTGTTGCCAATCTTGTAGGAAATATTTTCACTGACGGGCATGCAGTGGAGAGAATGTTGGCAGAAGAGGCTCTTACCTCGATCTGCAGAGTATGCAGTAGGTACATTTTGATTGGGGAACAGGAAAGGATAATCTATGCCCTTCAGGTACAGTTGGAGGAAGCAAAGAAGGAACTCATAAGGATCAAGGGAGAAAAGGGGGAGGAGGGTGGTTGTGAACTGGCAGCTGGTAGGAGGACAGGAAGAAAGAGAACGCTGTCTGACAGTTTTATCATCAACGGAAAAAACAGGTATCTATCACTGCCAGAATTGAGAAGAACCTCAGGTAGAACAAGGAGCAGGGATTGTGCAGCACACTTCAACTGAAGCCAAGAAGCCTAGGAATGTACAAAGTCTTAGGGAGAGGAAAGTGCTGCTGCTAAGTAGTAGCCATGGGCAGAATGTAGGCCCTCATTACAGGAAAGATTAGGTCAGTGTACCAGGCCACCAGTATCTTCAAGCCAAATACAGGGCTAAGTCATGTCCATAAAGGACCTAGGGTCTTTATGTAAGGACTTTACAAAAGAGGACCATGTAGTGATAGTGGGTGGGGCACGAAACAGTTTGGACAGGGATGGGGCAGCCCGCATCTCGTGGTCGTGCGGTAGCGTTCCCGCTTCCCACGCCCGGGTTTGGGTTCGATTCCTGGTGGGGTCAGGGATTTTCTCTGCCTCGTGATGGCTGGGTGTTGTGTGCTGTCCTTAGGTTAGTTAGGTTTAAGTAGTTCTAAGTTCTAGGGGACTGATGACCATAGATGTTAAGTCCCATAGTGCTCAGAGCCATTTGAACCAATTTTTTTTTTTTTGAACCAGGGATGGGGCATATGACATGGGTGTTGACCTGGACAAGGTAGCTACCCTTACTCATGACACCAACGTACACTTTGTTCATGATCGACCACACCTTGATGGAGCTGTGAGGCGAATCAATGTGCGGTTAGGGATGGCACTGAGGACAGCCAATTTTGCTCATGTTTCTCCGATACCGTTGGGACTGTCAACAGCTGGGGTTTCACTAGGCATGGCCTACACCTAAACGGGACTGGGAAGGGAAGATGGGTACAGCTGATTCATGAAAGTATAGGGGATGGATCTCAGGCCACACATGGTCAACTACCTGTTGTCATAGGTAGAAAAAGTAGGTCTTTTTTAGTACAGATCCAGACAACAGGTTCCCCTGCCTAAAGAATATCTCCAGCAGTTCAGAAAATACTGAAACAATCACTCACAAAACAAATTTTCCAGAGTTTAACACTTCTAATATCACATATACCAGATGTTACAAAGAAAAACCACTGGAAAGAGTAACATGGGGCATTTCACATCACAACATGCAATCAATAAAAAATAAAATATAACTATTAGAAAGAGAGCTCCGATCTTTGAACTGTACAGTAGTTTGTATTACTCAGCACTGGTGTAGAGACACAGAAATCCAACATGTAGTATTATTATTGTATGAAAAGGCAAAGTATTATTGCAGAACTAGTTCAAGGGGTGGAGGATCATGCATTCATATCAGAAAAGGAACACAGTTCAAATAAAGACATGGCCTCAGTACAGTAAGTGAAGACAAACACTTTGAAATACCAGCTACTGAATTAACAGGAATTGATATCACCAAGAAATTAATCATTTCATGTGTGTATAGCTCTCCCAATGGTAGTGTGGACACTTTTTTCAATAAAATGACAGAAGTTCTACATAAAGTCTCAAGTACGAAGGTCAGCATAATTCTGTGTGGGGACATTAACATCAACACTAATATCATAAATGAATCTAGCAGCACCTTCATAAAGATCCTTCAAAGCTTTGACATGTCCTTATTGGTCAATAGTGCAACAAGTGTTACTACAACGACTGCATCAGTAATTGACCATGTGGCCACAAATATGGACAGGGAAAAAAGGTGATGTAGCTGTAAAAGATCTTGGACTATCAGACCATCTCTGTCAAATAACAACAGTAAAATCAGGCACCGAATCATTATCTAAACTACAAGCCTACAAACGACTTCCATCACAAATCAGAATAAAAGATTTTTCAAAAGAACTAGAATAAAAAGCTGGGATAAACTGTATAAGGAATCCAATGTGAGTATGAAATTCTCTAAATTGACAACATTGTTTAAACTCAACATTGAACAGGCATTTCCAAAAGTATGCTTGTCTGTATCAATATCTCACAAACACAGGTGGATAACAGCAGGTATTAAAAAGTCCTCCCAAACACCACAGTTCCATGAAAAAAAATTAGCAATGATCCAGAATTCTCAAACCTCTATCATACAAAAAGATCTATAGGAAGGTGCTGATTGTTGCAAAACAGACATTTAATGTCAAGATAATATATAATGCAGAGAATAAAAGCAAAGCAGTCTGGGATGTTATAAAAAAGGAAATGGGGGAGGCAAACAAACAGAGAATAACATACTGCTAAGGGAGGGGGATAAGGTAATAAATGATCCATAACACGTAGCAAACTATGTAAACGAGCATTTTTACAGTATGGCTGAGAGTTTACTGCAAAAATTCCCCACAAAAAATATAACACCTGTAAATAATGTTGCACTAAATAAATGATGTTACTTCCAAGCACAGAGAATGAAGTCAATAAAACTGTTCAAAAAGTAAAAAATTAAAAGCCAGTAGGCATAGATGAAGTAGCAATGTGTGTACTGAAACAATGCATGGGATTATACAAGGCCTCTTAAAAACTGTAATAAGTGAATCCTTCACATCAGGGACATTTCCAGAGCAGTTAAAACAGGCAAGAGTTGTACCTTTGGTTAAGAAAGGTAACGCAGAAGACACAGAAAATTATTGGCCCATTTCCCTTCTGTCAGCCTTCTCAGAAATAATAGAAGTAATTATGAAAGACAGAGTAATGAATTACCTGAATAACTACACTCTTTTAAGCGACTCACCGTTTGATTTACAGAGTGGCAAAAATATGGAGTTATCCAAATCAGAATTTACAAAAGTTGTACTTGATGCTCTTGATAAAGATGAGTGTGTTGTAGGAATATTTTTGGATCTTTGTAAGGATTTGATACAGTCGACCACAAGATTATATTAAGTAAATTAGAAGCATTAGGAATAAGAGGGTAGCTATTGACTGGTTTCGATCATACCTAACAGATAGGGTACAAAGAGTAGAGATAACATGTACTTTAAATAGATCTAAACATCTATGTAAGACACTGATCAGAATCAGAATAAATTGATATAGGAGTTCCACAAGGTAGCATATTAGGACCAATACTGTTCCTGATATACATCAATGACTTTTCCAGTAGTGTTATTCATGGTGAAAAAATTCTCTTTGCCAATGACAGCAATATTATAGTCACTGAGAAAACAAGAGAACTCCTTGCTGAGAAAGCAAATGAAACTCTCAAGGAAGTTTATGACTGGTCAATAAGCAATAAAGTGACATTGAACATAAATAAAACTAATGCCAAGAATTTCAGTTTGAAGAGAAAAAATGAATATGTTCAATTAAATGTAGGTGGCACCTCTATAGACTATGTAACAAGCGCAAAATTTCTAGGAATGATTAGTGATTCTCAGTTGAAGTGGTATGAACACACAAAGGTACATTCAAACAGAATGTCATCAGCATGTTATGCCCTTAGAATCCTATCATCAGTATGTAATATGCATTGTCTTTTAGTTACATATTATTCATACGTACACTCAATTCTTGTTTATGGAATACCTTTTTGGGGCAAAAATGCACAAAATGTGAAGACAATTTTCGAACTCCAGAAAAGACCCTTAAGAATAATAACCAAAAATACTAGTCGATTTCATTGTAAGGGTCTGTTCAAAACCCTGGTGATTTTAACTGCTCCATGTGAATACATCTGCCAGTCAGTTGTACACATCAAAAATAACATTGGTAATTACTGCACAAACAGCTCTGTCCATGACCATGCAACAAGAGATATACTCAACTTACATTTAACAAGACAAAATAAACATAAAACTCAAAACAGCATTTTCTTCCAAGGAATAAAAATGCACAATAAATTACTAAAAGAGATTAAAGAAATTGCAAAAATACACTTATTTCAAAAGTCAGCTAAAAAGTACCTGTTATGCAATGCATGTTATACATTGAAGGATTATTTAGCTGAAACAAAGTAAGTGTTTGACAAAAAAGCTGTACAAATAAATAATAATAATAATGATTGTAAGACATCGACCATTCTACATAACACCTTCACTTTATGTCTTTTTCCTTCTTTTTTCGTTTCTAGAAATACTTACTCCAAGCTATGCATAGCACTATGTTAACACCTCTTCCTCTTTCTGAGCTCAACATGTCATTCATTGTGGAGGGATGCTGATTCAGTTTTTCAGGATAGCAAATGGGAAGCTGTGGTACAAAAAACGGCCCAGAGATGACCAGTGTCTGTGTGTGTGTGTGTGTGTGTGTGTGTGTGTGTGTGTGTGTGTGTGTAGTGAATGAAGTGTTATGAAACAATGTGTGTATAGTGTGTGCAGTGACTGATAGGGAGATATGACCGAACAGTGTGGCATTACATTATTTAATAAGTTATTTGTAAGAAAGTGTTGTATACCAGGAGTAAATCTAAAGCTTGTGCCTAACTAGAAGTCTGTAAATATATTTGTATACGAACTAGCTTGTTTTAAATTGATCTAAACTTGTAAATACTTTGACATGTCCTACATCCCTGCAAAATGAGATTTATGTATGAATAAGGCTACTACTACTACTACTACTACTACTACTACTACTACTAACAGTTACATACTGCTGATTCTGTAATGAGAACCAGTATTGCTATGTTTGTATCCAGTAGATACAACATTATTAATATACTAACAAACATGCCAACATTGTGCACAGAACCTGATGTCTCTTTATCTGTCAGTAGTTGGTATTATGTTATACACAAGACTGGTTTACTCAAGAAACAGTAACCAGACAAGTTACTTGATTTCAAGTGCAATGACACAAGAGCTCTATTAAATAGTTGTCACTGTTGTACCCAAATGTGAAAGACTGCATATTGTTTATCAAACAAATTTTTAATTGAGAGTATCAGGAAAAACGTTTGTGACACTGTCGATTCGCAATAGTGTTCAACCTGAAATATAATTTTTGTGTTATCTATCTATGTTTCTAATACACACTAATGCTATAAGCCTCACAAAATAGAATACAGTTATAGATGTAGGATGTAGAACCACAAATACTAAGTAATCATTATAAGAGTTTTCTAATTTGATAAACGTTTCGTGATTTGCGTTACACAAAATATACTTTCCTCAGGTAGCCATTTGATCACATGTCATTTAATCTTTCATACAGATACGAAGAAATGTTTCTTCAGTTTCTCTTTCTGATAGAGCAATACATCTGGCTTCAGAATACAGTTATTGCAAAGTTAATGAAAAACGGTTATAATGTGAATTATATAATTTGAAGATACAAAGTAGTGTTCAGCGTGTTTCATGCTCTGCTTATCTATGATATTGTGAATTTGAAACACTGTTAACGAAGGTAATAGCTCATAGGTTGCATAGTTATGTGAGAAAAGCACTAAAAGTGCTTTCAAAAATCATAATACAGGCAGTATGTAATCGCATATGTTAAACATCTGCAACAGATCAACAACTTTTAGGTATCATCACTTGTACATACAACTTATCTGTGTGTGATTACCATCACAAATACCTGTATCAGGTAGGTATCGCATAAAATATCGACTTAAATTACGTTGTACATAACTCGGCTCATCGCAACAAGCAGTTAAGGCTTAGAGCAGTTCTCTTGGAGAATAGGACAGCAATAATTCCATAGAAAATCAGTCAGAAAACCAGCTGTGTGTCGTCTAAGTACTTCAGTATTTTAACTGAGTATAAAATGCAGGCTTAGTGATTAACTAAAAACCAGTATTGTTAATATGACAACTCATGTTTTTTGGTGAGGCATGAATGTGAGCAGACATCACTGAAACGTCATGTACGTTGTTGCCTGTTGAGCAGGTGCTCACGCCCGGGCTGGCCACGCCAAGCATGCACGTGCAGGCAGCCGACACGCAGCAGGCAGAGCTGCAGTCAGGCCCCACGCCAGGTCAGGCGCTGCCCGCAGAGCCGCCCACAGCAAGTAGTCGCCGCTGCTGAGGAGGCGCTGCACTGTGGAGGCGCAGTCTGGTGCTGCTCACATTGTCCTGTACCCTGCGCTCATGTGTATAAAATAAAGCAGCAGTGCCTTTTGCAGTAAATAAATGTCTTTATTACTCTGTGTCCTATAAATGTAAGCTCTAGCACATACATAGGTGGTAAGCAAGTATGGAAAATGATTGCGAAAGTACCAAATTTTTTGAAAATGCTTCAGTGGTCGATTGTAAATGATATTTTCTGTGATGCAACATAAAATCACCATAACCCATATATGTATGAATGTTGCACACTGATGTAAATTCCATTTGCATTTTTCCTTAGGAAATGACGGTGTGCACTATACAGCACTAGGGCTCTTGCATCAAAGTGTTCAGATGCAAGAAAAGCAATGTTATGTGTTCTTAGTTGGTATAAAGCTTCCAAAACTGTTTACATAATCGCAGGAAAGTCCTTCGACATCCCATTTAACGATGGAACGAAAATTTTAATTTTAGTGTCTAACAGTTGTGAGCCTCATACTCATCTTTGAATTGATTACATGAGAATATGTTTCTTCAGTATAATTCCTTCAAAATATCCAAATTTTCTACAAAATTACTGCTTAATCTTCTAACGTTTTTCGGAAGACAAGAGACAGTGTGGTAATGTGTTGCAAGGCTGGCACATCTCTCACATCAGTTAACTTGCATGTTGTGTGTAGCCGATCCTCTTTTCTGGGCAATCAGCTACGTCGATCTCCTAAAAGCTTCTACTCCGAAGACCATAGCCGGTTAAAGGAATTTATTAAACTTCTTCTCTATTACTGAAATAATTTAGGTAATTGTAGAATAGTTTTCAGCTCAATCACTTTATATTTTCAACTTCCACAGACAACAACTTCTGCAAGCTGACGTAGTCCTTAAGCTTGATACTCATTTACACATATTCAGATGTCAATGGTTTGATAACCAAATAATTTGTGGACATCATAAATGTGTCTTGCTTCGTTCATAGCCAAGACATGAAGTAAGTTAAAAGTCTCTATACAATCCATGCTTCATCTGTCTCTTTAACATGGCACCACAAATCACGGAATATTACACACACATTCCTTGTACCTTTTTATAGATTGCAGGGAGCTGCCGGTAACCACTTGTCGGTTCCGCTCGTCTGACGCAGCTCCTAGTCTTCTCATGCCAAACGTCAGACATGTATTGCGTAGTAAATAGGGTCTTTCACACTTGCGTTTAAAACATCGGCAGAAGGTCGAGTGGTTGCAGAATTTACGTGGAAATTCTCGAATCACTACATATCCCCCCACCCTCAGCTCGAACACGCGGTATTTTATACATAATCGCCATGTACATTAATATCACATAGAACAACACTTATGTCCTCAACCATGTCTCTTCTTTTATTAATCGCCATGCTTACTCTCGTTATTGTTACCTAGTCGTTTCTTTTTCTTTTCATAAATCTCTATACTCCATAGAGCAAACTTCTGATTCTTGTCTTCCCACTAACTCTTTACTTTATTGGTTTTTTTTTAAATAAGCCCTTATTTATGATCTCATCTCTCATTGCTTTTACTTGCGAATTGCGAGGACTGTGACCTTAACTCCTAAACTCCAGATGTTCATGACACTTGAATATTTCATCCTTTATTTTAGAACTTTGTATTATCCTTTTCTCAGTAAGTACTAGTATCATTATTTCTAGTATGTAGCCTAGGCAAAATAATAGTGTTCCTATTGACACTCATAAAACATAATATAGAATTCAAATTTACCAGAATAATTTCTACAAAATTTTTGTGACTTTTTACGATACTGTCCTTTCCCCTCTAGGAAGAGTACCTATTCCTTACATATGGGTTGATCTTTTGAGTACACTTTCTCCTTCCTTTTTGGTAGGTACGCCCCTTTTTTAATTCCTGTTTGCCTGTGGTACAGGTCAATCCCCTTCTTAGTGCCCTTGTCTGCATGGTATAGGTCAGCCTTTCTTAGGTCTGCGTATCTGCCCTTTTCATGCAATACTTCCTGGGTACTTCCCCTCTTATCATTCTTACTTAGGTTATAAGAGTCCCCCTATCCCACAAGTCGTCAGAATATTTGTTAGACTGACGTTCCTGAATAATTATCACAATTAGTTCCTGACTTACGCTCCTTATCATTATGATAGTTTTTTTTTCAAGTACCTAGGCGATGTAGAACCTTCACAATGAACAACCATAAGTGCATATTTCTCTATGTGCATATTTTTCCCCCCTACAACACTTGACGGTTCTCACATCCTTTTAATCTGGACTTTCATTGCTTGCATCTTCGTGTTATGGTGTGCATAAGCGGAAGTGTGTTTGTGTAGCCTGATTCTTCGGCCTACTTATATGAAATAACACCACGGAAAATAAGGACTTCAGCGATAGAAGTATATGCATATGGAAAGAGGGAAAGCTAGACCAGTACACAAATGAGAAGTAAGAAACGAAAAAATAGAAATGGTTGCTAAGATCGAAGAAGAGAAAGGATATAGCCCCAAAAATAGGAAACCCTTCCCACCCCATTCCCCAGGATCCTTACTTCACCGGTACTTCAGTTAGAAGCCGGAGGAGATATGATGTTAAACGGCTCCTACAGAATGGACATTCTCACTTTCACATTTGAACTCCCTGAAGAAAAATCTCAGCAACCCCTATGGGACTGCAAATGATGAAGAATCAGTCACACTTGTCTGCGAGGGTTGTGTGAAAGATGTGGTGTGTGTTTAGTGTTAGTCATGCTTGTACTTAGACTACCCACGCTTTCCAAAACTAATACAAACCCTCCCTTCCACTTCACGTCTCATAAAAGGTATAAAATGTTCTACAAAAATAGAAAATTATACACTACGATAACATAGTTGTTCAGTCATTCTGTTTATACTATACTTTTATACACACATAAAATCCTCTATCCAGTTTATGTCGTCTCGTCATCACTTGGTTTAAATAGTACCATCATATTATACTTTCCACTAATATAACATTCTATTCGTTTCACTGTTCGTCCATGATTATCTCAAATTCGCCTCTATCTTGTAGTACTAAAATTATAAGATAGAACTAAAATTATAAGATAGTTTAAGAATTCAAGAATAGGTTACAGAATAGTTTAAGATTTGAAAGGAATTCGGTGCAGGAAAAATAGTACAGAAGAAACTGTAAACATCTAGGGATCATACAGTCGTCGCTTCGCCCGTTAACACAGAACGTCAACGTCCCTCAGATATGTACAGTTTTATGTCTTTTACATTGTATTTTCCTTTTTCTGATCCTGTTATAGGATCTACTAAAACTAAGGCTTTGGGATGTACCACCGTTTGTACTTGGCGAGGTCCCTCATACTTCTGAAAAAATTTATGTGTTTCTTTCTTCAGGGCAGAGCTCTGAAGATATTGATTTACTAGAACTAGGTCATTAACCTTATACTGAAGTTTGACAGCCTTCTCGTTACATTTACTCACTCATTGTTGTGCTATTTCAACCAAGTTCTTAGAAACTATCGTTTGATTAAGTTGGTAATCAACAGTAGGTTGTTCTGACCAAGTGCAACATCTAATAAGGGGCTCTCCCACATAAGGTTTACCTATTACTTCCAAAGGTGTTGATCCAGTTGATAAATGTGGCAATTCACTTAAAATAAACTGAAAGTTTTTAACTTACATTGCGCATGACGATTGTTTTTCATGGCAGTATGTATGGCATAATTTCCCAATTTCTTTAATAACCCTTTCACCCAGGTTAGAAGACGGTTTATAGTTGGAGATTAACACTTGACGAATATGTTCCCACGCTAAGAATTCTTTAAAGTCGTTACTAACAAACTGTGGTCTATTATCGGAGAGGAATCGTTTTGGGTTGCCTACTGCGAGAAAATATTGTTGCAGATAGTGTATAACTGTTGGTGTATTTGCTTTCTTAATACGATACAACTTAACATACCTAGACCAACACTCTATGACAAAAATGTACGAACCTCCTCGCTTTCCTAACATTCTAATTAAAGATGCTACCGTATGTCCCAGCTTTTTAAAATAATGGAACTTGTTCATGTGGGATATACACTTTTTTATTCCGAAGTGCCATACCCTGTATTGACATAGAACACTATTTCGTCCTCCATCAACTTTGCAATGCATAAACGCCACCATTGAGATGTTACATTGTCTCCCCAAAATAAACCTTCCGTTTCTCTGCTTGATTAGGGGGTAAAGATTTTCTAATACACATAGCATATATTTCTGTAAAGTAGGGATCATGATGGATGTTGTCGGTTATTCTTTTAGCCATCTCTCGTACCCTGGTGTGTGGGTATTATACTGTCATGAAATTAATTGCAAAAATTACTCTGGCTCCTTTCGCATGTTATAATTCGTCCATGCCTACAGGCAACCTAGACAAAGTGTCGGGCCCAATATTCTCAGTACCTTTTACGTACTGTATCCTATTGTCATGCTCCGTTAGGAATAACATCCACCGCAATAATCTACTATGCAACAATCGACTGTTCATTAAAAAGGATAACTCTTGATGGTCAGTACATGCATCGATTTCTGACCCTCCATATAAGTGTTAGGAATTCTTCGATACTCTGTACTATTGCCAATAGTTCCTTTTCAGTGGCTGTGTAGTTTAATTCATGTTTATTAAGACTACAGCTAGCAAAAGCTATACATCTGTGATTTACTTTATCTATACATCGCTCTCCTAGGGAAAGTTTAGCTGCTATACCATAGACGAATGCATCTGTTGAAATTTTAAATGGCTCACCCATAACCGGATGGTGTAATACGGGTGATTCGATCAGTGCTCTTTTTATATTTTCAAACGCATGATTGGCCTCTTGGTCCCAAACCCACGGTATTCCCTTCCTTAATAATAGGATCTAATGAATTAGATCCTGGGCGGCCAAGAGCGACGAAAGTGGCGGCTGAGCACACGATCATCACCAAATATGCGGGCAGAGATCTTTCACATGTCTAGCAATATGGGGTGTTTTCTTTGTTCAAATAAAACACCATGTCATTTCAATCATGTGTATCAATTTTTAACTCTCTATGTACATTACTATGTGGTTTATTAAGTTTTCAAATTTATACTCACTTTTTGATCACCCAGTAGGTTGATTAACTGGAATGGAATAATTTTAGGTGTAACTTTACCAACAGTCTTTTCATCAACAAAAATAAATTGGCCAACAAACCAAAGCCCACTTTCAATACTATCATTTATATCAGTATACAAACATCACTTTTAGCAGTAACTCTACTCAAAAATCATGCAAATTGAAAATTGGCATTTTTGAATGAACGAATTTTTCAAAGATTTTCAAAGTAGATCGACCAGCAGGAATCTCTATTGTGTCTCTATCACAATACAATTTATTATTTTCGATGTAATAGTTGGAGTTAAAAATTTTGTATAAGAAGCAGCAAGTGCAACATTAATATAACTGTCTTATATACGTATAGTTCATGTTATTTCTAAGAACAGATAACTTACCACTCAGTCATAATAAATGACTTATTTACTACAAGTAATAATGTTATTAATTAAATGAAAACTGATTGGCAACTAAAAATAAGAATTCCGGATAAGAAATAAGAAATGAGTAATGGCAAGCTCTTACCCAATTCTATTCAATGTGCAATAATAGCATCGTGTGGATGTAAGAAAACAATGTTAATCATTGAGAATTATGTTCTAGTTTCAGGATGGTTCAATTGGAATAAAAGCACTCAACTATATATTTACTGTAAAAGATTAGATCAGTCAGAATATCCAGAACTTATAAAAATGTGCAAAGAAAATTTTACTATTTTTATCGAAAATAATGATGAACTCATCCCCCTGGATCAGCGTCAAGACAACTTGCAAGTGGTGTTGGGTTATGTTATTCTGAAAAATGAGAATGTGGTTAGAGAATATTTTATAAGAGGCAGAAATTTAGGAATAGATTTGCTTATAGTTAGGTTAGAAATATTAAAAAATACCAAAACATTTAGTTTTCTAAATTTTCTTAGACAAGATGATAGAATGTGCATTTTCAACTTCTCGTGGCGTAATGAATAATCCATTAAATTTCGGGCATGCAGCCGCGCAAATAAAATTTCTTCTACTGATATTTCGGCCGCGTATCGTCCGGCCATCTTCAGAGCGAGTTCCAAGACGGACGATAAGGTGCCAAGCGCGGCCTTATATGCTCCACCGCGGCGGTACTGCGCATGCGGGTCACAGATGCTGCGCCGCCTGTGGCAAAGGCGTACGGACATTCGATGTGCTTATCGATATTTGATCGGCGGCGGTGACACGGTGACGACTTCTCTGCAATTTAATTACTCCAAGAGCCGGATTCCATGCTTTGCCACAGCTGACTTGTCTGGCTGTAATAAGCGTGTGTATCTTCGGTGCTCCACACACCTCTCATGAACGGTGCGTGTTGTTTGACCTATGTATGACTGCTCACAATTTCCGCAAGGAATCTGGTACACACCCGCCTTACGAAGCAGTAAATCGTCCTTCACAGAGCCGAGTAAAGCCGCAATCTTCATGGGGGGCCGGAAGATCACCTTAACACAGTGTTTCTCAAGAATACGGCCTATCTTTGAAGAAAGAGCACCCACATATGGCAGAAACGCCCTAGATCTGAAGAAATTACTATCTTCTTCCCCATCGCATACCTTCTTTTTAGGTTTAGCATCGAATGCTCTACGAATTTGTTGCGGAGCATATCCATTCGATTTAAAAATACTCTTGAGGTATGTTAGCTCTCCTTGTAAATTGTCTTCATCGGATATACAGTGCGCCCGATGCACTAAGGTCTTAAGGACACCCATGCTCTGAGAAGGGTGATGGCAGCTACTGGCATGAAGGTATAGATTTGTGTGCGTTGGTTTCCGGACGATACGCGGCCGAAATATCAGTAGAAGAAATTTTATTTGCGCGGCTGCATGCCCGAAATTTAATGGATTATTCATTACGCCGCGAGAAGTTGAAAATGCACATCAAGTACCTCTTCGGGGAGGAGATGGTTTCATGGGTCCATAGTTTGGACAAATTAAGACACCAGAGAGCAAGACTATTGAGCTCCTTGAGTTTCTTACTGAAGTGCCGCGACCATGGAGTTGTCCCAAAATTTGCAAGGTTGGTTCACTTTGTTAAGAATGCTGCAGTAAATAGAATTTTACATAGGGCTGGTTCCGCTATTGTCAGAGAAAGAATTCGTTTTACTCGGAAGTTGGACATTGTTTCTGAACATCTGTATCATCTGCATCTGAAAGTAGCAGCTGTTTTATCTCCTGACTCCTGGGACTGGATCGATGGCACGACATGGGCTAAGTCTGACTGGGTTCGCGAAGTGGCCACAAAAAGGCATATTACCAAGTATAGACGATTGGACCAGTCTTCTCAGGTGGACTCAGTTATTCGACGCCCTGTCATAAATTTGACAGGTAAGGAATTGGAAGAAGCTATGTTGTCTGTCTTATGTAAAGGGCTAAATTTTGCCCCTACTCCAAAGGCTTTGCCGATATCATCTTTCATCAGTGCCATTGAAGAAGCTGTCCGACCACTATCAGAGGATTCTGCGGAAGAAATCAGACGAGAAACCTGTGAAGCAATCACGAAGCATCGTCCACAAAGAAGCAACGTTTCCAAGGAAGAAAGACGTTCGATACGAAAGCTGCGTGAGGATACTGATACAGTCGTCCTGCGTGCTGATAAAGGTAATGCTACCGTCCTTTTGCCTCAGGAAGTCTACAAGGAAAAGATATGTGGACTACTTAGTTCTGGTGCATACCGGAAGATTAACAAAGATCCTACTAACAAGGTGACAATAAGGACTGCTGCCTTGCTGAACGCATCATCACTACCGAAGGAAGTCATAAGAAGTTTAAAAGTACGAGGTGCAGTACCACCAAGATTTTATGGTCTTCCTAAAGTTCACAAGATGGGTAAGGATGAGCGTCTAGAGGACTTGTCTATGAGACCTATAACGAGCACTATTGGTTCACCAACATATTTTTCTGCCAAATATTTAGCTTCCTTATTAAAACCATTGGTAGGAAAATGTAGTCACCACATTCGTAATTCTATGGATTTTTTCAGAGACTTAGCAATGTCAGGCTAAATAGTATGGATGTTCTTGTTAGTTTTGACGTAGTATCATTATACACCAAGGTACCTCTAAAGGACTGTTTAGCTCTTATCAGCCAACATTTTGTTAAGAACATTACGGCCTTATTTGAACATGTGCTTTTATCATCTTATTTTCAGTTTGATGGTGAACTTCTACATCTACATCTACATCTACATTGATACTCCGCAAGCCACCCAACGGTGTGTGGCGGAGGGCACTTTACGTGCCACTGTCATTACCTCCCTTTCCTGTTCCAGTCGCGTATGGTTCGCGGGAAGAACGACTGTCTGAAAGCCTCCGCGCGCGCTCTAATCTCTCTAATTTTACATTCGTGATCTCCTCGGGAGGTATAAGTAGGGGGAAGCAATATATTCGATACCTCATCCAGAAACGCACCCTCTCGAAACCTGGCGAGCAAGCTACACCGCGATGCAGAGCGCCTTTCTTGCAGAGTCTGCCACTTGAGTTTATTAAACATCTCCGTAACGCTATCACGGTTACCAAATAACCCGGTGAAGAAACGCGCCGCTCTTCTTTGGATCTTCTCTATCTCCTCCGTCAACCCGACCTGGTACGGATCCCACACTGATGAGCAATACTCAAGTATAGGTCGAACGAGTGTTTTGTAAGCCACCTCCTTTGTTGATGGACTACATTTTCTAAGCACTCTCCCAATGAATCTCAACCTGGTACCCGCCTTACCAACAATTAATTTTATATGATCATTCCACTTCAAATCGTTCCGTACGCATACTCCCAGATATTTTACAGAAGTAACAGCTACCAGTGTTTGTTCCGCTATCATATAATCATACAATAAAGGATCCTTCTTTCTATGTATTCTGGATGTTGTCGTTCGCCGTAAAAGTGATGGCACATTAGGACATGCCGTACATCGGAAACCAACGCACACAAATCTATACCTTCATGCCAGTAGCTGCCATCACCCTTCTCAGAGCATGGGTGTCCTTAAGACCTTTATGAGCAAATTAACGGTGTTGCCATGGGAAGCCCCCTCTCCCCTCTGGTAGCTAATTTATTTATGGAAGACTTCGAGGACAAAGCACTGGACTCAGCATGTTTTAAACCTACGGTCATCTGGAGGTACGTGGACGACACATTCGTCGTATGGCCCCATGGTATGGATGAATTACATCGATTTCTTGGGCATTTGAATTCCATCCATGCTAGCATTAAATTTACTATGGAAATAGAAAAAGACGGCTGCCTCCCCTTTCTGGATGTTGTCGTTCGCCGTAAAAGTGATGGCACATTAGGACATGCCGTACATCGGAAACCAACGCACACAAATCTATACCTTCATGCCAGTAGCTGCCATCACCCTTCTCAGAGCATGGGTGTCCTTAAGACCTTAGTGCATCGGGCGCACTGTATATCCGATGAAGACAATTTACAAGGAGAGCTAACATACCTCAAGAGTATTTTTAAATCGAATGGATATTCTCCGCAACAAATTCGTAGAGCATTCGATGCTAAACCTAAAAAGAAGGTATGCGATGGAGAAGAAGATAGTAATTTCTTCAGATCTAGGGCGTTTCTGCCTTATGTGGGTGCTCTTTCTTCAAAGATAGGCCGTATTCTTGAGAAACACTGAGTTAAGGTGATCTTCCGGCCCCCCATGAAGATTGCGGCTTTACTCGGCTCTGTGAAGGACGATTTACTGCTTCGTAAGGCGGGTGTGTACCAGATTCCTTGCGGAAATTGTGAGCAGTCATACATAGGTCAAACAACACGCACCGTTCATGAGAGGTGTGTGGAGCACCGAAGATACACACGCTTATTACAGCCAGACAAGTCAGCTGTGGCCGAACACAGTATTGATACGGGTCATTCCATGAATTACAGTGATGTGAAGATCTTAACATCCACCTCTTCTTTTTGGGAATCTGTATTCAAAGAAGCCATAGAAATTCGATTAGCCAACAATTTAATAAACAGAGACAATGGTTTTAATTTGGACAAAGCATGGAATCCGGCTCTTGGAGTAATTAAATTGCAGAGAAGTCGTCACCGTGTCACCGCCGCCGATCAAATATCGATAAGCACATCGAATGTCCGTACGCCTTCGCCACAGGCGGCGCAGCATCTGTGACCCGCATGCGCAGTACCGCCGCGGTGGAGCATATAAGGCCGCGCTTGGCACCTTGTCGTCCGTCTTGGAACTCGCTCTGAAGATGGCCGGACGATACGCGTCCGAAATATCAGTAGAAGAAATTTTGTTTGCGCGGCTGCATGCCCGAAATTTAATGGATTAAGATGATACAAATTTAAATGGTATTGAGCATGAGTATTTTGGGGGCGATTTTGAACAATACTTTAGTATATCATATAGTGAAGATAAGCTTGTACTTTTTACAATAAATGTGAGTAGGAAACGTAACGAAGGTAAGTACACATGCCAATTTAAACTTAAAAAAATTACTTGTTAATGCTTTTTGTCCACAGTAAATGTTTGGAAAGAATCACACATGAGGATGGCCCACTCTCTAAACGAAATTACCGTCTTTATTAGCAACATTGTGGGCACCATCCACAGAGGCACACTTATCGCAACACATAACCTTACTGTATGGCACTCAAATAGGACTAATACTGGAGACATCTGCTGCACAGGGTGACATGTTAGATGTCAAAATGTTCACTTGACTCCCAATGAATGGTGACTTGCAGAGGTCACTGCACTGCCATCATACAACATACCTATACATATATCAAGAAGATATTGGGCAGAACTACAATCACAGGCATGATTCTGTCGATGCAGTCAGTTTGCCCCCATCCAGTGTAATGTGATGCCACTGGGGCACATTGAATAACTAGAATTAGACACCGTGTTCATTCTGGAGACACCCCCCCCCCCCCCTGAGTAACATCTGTGGATAGCTGTAAAAACTTCTGCTGTCTGCCAAGTTACATTCGTGTGTAGATAGTTGCGTACCTATCCACAATAAAACTGTAATTTAAGTTGTGTTAATGTATGATATTTGAGGCAAAATATTATAATGCACATTGTATTAATGTACAGTGTTCATGTTTGACTAATAAGGAGACTTTTTGTCTCTTAATAACTCAATATATATGTGTTTTGTGTGGATTTGGATTCATAGAACAATCCAAAGTTGTTAGGTAATGTATAAATATGTGTA
Organism: Schistocerca serialis cubense; assembly: GCF_023864345.2. Taxonomy (NCBI): domain Eukaryota; kingdom Metazoa; phylum Arthropoda; class Insecta; order Orthoptera; family Acrididae; genus Schistocerca; species Schistocerca serialis. The sequence continues at coordinate 509,609,400 of NC_064644.1, read as the reverse complement.
GGATTATAACACTCCCCTAAGTATTCACTCAGAAACAACAACAATTGGTAAGGATGCCATATCATTTTTACTGTGCTTGGGACATCTTGTTTAAGGCGAAAATAGGTGTTTTAATTAATATTGTTAAAATGGACTATTACAGGAATGATGCTACATCATTTTTACTCTGTTCCAGAAATTTTTTGGTTACAAAATAGTTATTGAAAGTAATACATGACAATTTAGATGCCCCTCTAAATGTATATGTGGCTATTAGAAAACCAGTCCATTACAGGTTAGTAAAGATACTGGATAAGTATTATGTTTGTTTCATGTGCTTGTAGAAAGCAAATTTATGATTGTTGGAAAGTCTGCTGCTGGCAACCCTGCAAAGAAAAATTCCAATCTGTTCTAAACCCAAGCTGGGAGTTGCGTAAATTTTCTCTTAAGATGTCGAAGTTCCAAATATTCATTCATATGCGAGTATGAGTAACAAAGGAATTGCAAAGACCTTCTGCACCACTGCTATTGACAGCTTGATGTACTACAATCTTTGAACAGTTGAATAAAGGCATGTCCCCTAACAGAATCGTTGGAGACATTGTGTACAGGCCAGTCACAGCCCCACGTAAGCCATGTTGTGTGCTGGGAAGTTTTTGATTTATAGAAGAGACTGTTCTCCTACTGATCTTTCCAATGTCTAATCTCGCTGGTTCGACATGATGTATTCTGGACAACTGGTGTTGCAGCTTGCTCATGGACACTGGGTGTCTGAACTGAGGTTACATTCTGATGGCCGTCCTCAGTCACAAATTACAAGCACTATTATGAGGTTGTAGGAAGCTGTTTTCAGATTGGTGTAATATTCGGTTTGTAACGTTTTAGGTCCTAAAATTGTCATTCACATGTGTGCAGCCCTAACTTCCGTTGACTAAAGAAACGTATCATGGTCTATGCCTGTGGTACAGTGTTGGCTTGTCACTCATTTACCCATACGATTGGGATACTTGCTACATCACACTTTCACTAATTCAAATATTTTCAAGATTTTTTATTGGGTCTATAGTTTTTCTTATAGTTGGCCCTTGTATACCATGTGGTCTACCACACAAAAAGTGTAATCTTTCATTTGTTGTTGCAGTTGAATCAAGTGTTACTAATCTGAAAAAAAAAAACATGTATAACTTACCTTTCATTGTGGGTCAGTTATGAATTATGTGCCAAAATGGAGTTTAGGGCACACGATGTATTATCCACTTCGTTATCTGATCACAAACTTTTCTGTTAAAGGAACCATCTGCAGGAATATTCGTCTATGTGAAGCAAAACTACAATCAATAGAAGCTATCTGAAATCTTTGCATACTTTATAGCTGAGAAGATAAATGATGCTGCTGAAATCTGAGATCCCTTGCAGTAATTTTGCAGAAAATGCCCACATTTGAATGGAGTTTTACTGAAGTTACATATTCTCATGTTAGCAGTTCAGACAGAAAGATGAGTATGAAACTCAAAACTGTTAGAGACTAAAATTAAAATTTTCGTTCCATCGCTAAATGGGAAGTCGAAGGACTTCCCTGCGATTATGTAAACAGTTTTGGAAGCTTTTTACCTACTATGAAAGCATAACATGGGCAATTATTATAAGCACCGCTTTTCTTGCATTTGCAGACTTTGATGCAAGAGCCGTAGTGCTGTATGGTGCAGACGATCATTTCTTAAGGAAAAATACAAATGGCGTTTACATCAATGTGTAACATTCATAGAAAATTGAGTAATGGTGATTTATCGTTACATCACTGAACGCATCACATACAGCTCACAAATGAAACATTTTCAAAAATTTGGGGATCTTTTGCAATAATTTTCCGTATTTGCTTACCACCTATGTACGTGCTAGAGCTTACATTTTTAGGACACTGAGTAATAAAGACATTTGTTTACTGCAAAATGCACTGCTGCTTTATTTTATACACATGAGCGCAGGGTACAGGACAATGTGAGCAGCACCAGACTGCGCATCCACAGTGCAGCGCCTCCTCAGCAGCGGCGACTACTTGCTGTGGGCGGCTCTGCGGGCAGCGCCTGACCTGGCGTGGGGCCTGACTGCAGCCCTGCCTGCAGCGTGTCGGCTGCCTGCACGCGCATGCTTGGCGTGGCCAGCCCGGGCGTGAGCACCTGCTCAACAGGAAACAACACATGTGATGTTCCAGTGATGTCTGCTCACATCCATGTCGCACAAGAAAACATCAGCAGTCATATTAGCAATACTTGTTTTGTGATAATCACTAAGCCCGTATTTTATACTGAAGTACTTAGACGACACGCAGCTGGTTTGCTGACTGATTTTCTCTGGAATTATAGCTGTCCTATTGTGCAAGAGTACTGCTCTAAGCCGTAACTGCTTGTGGTGGTGAGCCGAGTTATGTACAATGAAACTTACGTCGATATTTTACACCATACTTACCTGATACAGGCATTTGTTATGACAATCACACACATATATGTTGTAAAGTATGTAACTGTTATAATAACCAAAAGTTGTTTGTTCTATTGCAGATGTTTAACATATGTCTTTTTCCTAAAACTATTACATACTACCTGTATTATGATTTTCTAAAGCACTTTTAGTGTTTTTCTCACTTAACTATGCAACTTACGAGCTGTTATCTTCGTTAACAGTCTTTCAAAATCACAATATCATAGCTAAGCACATTTCGTTGTAGAGACCAGTAGTTTGCAGATCATGAGGTGCAACACTGAAACGTATTTGTATGCTAAAACCTAACTTCTGTAAGTTGTTCCTTAATATCATTCCTAAAACAACTTAAGGATCTTTTTAAAAACTCATGCAAGAGGGCAGTATGAAACAGACTGAAAGCCGCAATGTATCTTCAAATTATATGCTTCACATTTATAACTGGATTTCAGTAACTATCATGTACTTTGCAATAACTGTATTCTTAAGCTTGATGTATTGCTCTATCAGTTAGAGTAACTGCAGAAACATTTCTTCGTACTTGTATGAAAGATTAAAGGGCAAGTGGCCAAATGGCTATATGCGAAGCTTGTAGCATTAATGTGTATTAGAAACAATAATCCCGGAAGGTTTACCAGAAGATAGATCAGAATAACTTTCGAAAAATCAACTTCACACGTGAGCATTAAAACAAAACAGAATAAATAGTGTCTAAACATCTTTACAAAGTAAATAACATATTATAAATGCAAATTATATTTGAGGATAACAGTATTCCTTATCATAGTGAATGTAGCTGAGTTTTAGAAAAATTCTGCAACGTCAGTCTTATCAGATAAACACATAAAGACAGGAAAAACACAAGGTACACAGACACATAATGGAATGACACAAAAGGACAGGCCTGAGTTTGTTTTCAGTCTGACATTTGGTACTGCAGTCCAACCCAAACTTCATTTCATAGATCTTCCCTCTTATTTCAACATTTGCTCCTGCAAAAAAAAATCCTATCTAACCCTGTTAAATAAATATTTCTCATTGTACAATACTCATTTTTGCCCAAATCTTTTTCGTATAACTTCTCAATGCATTCTTTCCCTATTCTTCATAGTTAGTTTTTTACATAGTCTACCCCCTCTTAAGCTAACTTAAATCTACTGAGCTCAGATATATATACTAAGGGACGAGGAAATGCAACAACATACCACAAATTAACACAAATGGGAATAACAAAAAAATGCAAATTGGCAAAGCAAGCAGCAGTATATCTAAATTAGCAGAGCAAATGCAACATTACAACTAATATGAGCCAATGTGCAGCAACAAAAAAAAATCAATAGTAAAACTGGCTTAACAGAGTAATACAAAGTGAAATTTAATAGCACTATGGCTGGCAAACATCAGCAGCAAATCCAATAACTTATATCTAAACATAACAAAGCTCAAGCAGAAAAAATATTACAGTAAAGACAGGAAATGTCTAATAACTATGTCACATCTTAACACTAGAGTGATGCATCACCTTGACTTACGATAGCTCACAAGTTACCAAATCGTTGAAAAAATTATGTTTGCAATTCCTTTGAAGGGAAATGTCTATTTATGTTCCCTCGTTTTCTTGGAGTAGATCATAAAATTATTATTTACTGGATCTGTAGGCATAAAATATCTATATTAGTACGTTTATTAAATTTTATTTTAACCAACGCTGCAGTGTAGCTAGAAACTAGATATTAAACAAAATGAGCAAATAAATACATAGAGCAAGCCATATGGCATTTCATAATGCAGTGAAAAATCTCACAACTAGCAAGACAATAGCCGTGAAATGTTTCTCGTTGTTTCATTAGTCATTTAAGTAAATATCAGAAAATGTCGTATTTGCGATGATTTCTACAAAGGAATGTCAATATCGAGGTTAATGACCTCTCCTTTTTTTGTTGTGTCTCTGAAAGGCACAGCTTTTTTTCCAGGCGACTGTCCCATAGCTTGGCGCCTACAGCGCATTATGTCGAGGTCACTTAGCTTTCTTACCAAAATATTTACGACAGCAATTTGCGCTGCAGTGACAGTCTCATAAAAAAAATTTCACAGGCGAGAATTTGCGTTACAAATGTGTAGAAACAAAATGCTACCAATATAACAGAGTCCAAAAAATTTTCGACGGCATTGTGATTCATTCACGAATGTACACACATTTCATAACTCTTAAAGTACAGTTCTTGGTTTCCAACATCCTTTCTCACAAACCAGAGTCCCTAACTTATATTCATTATTCATATACATTTAAACACATAATCACATTCCTCATATATGGTAATATCAGCTTATTGATCATAAACATACCTCAACAGCTTAATACACATGGTCGTCATAATAACAACATCACAACACCTCAGTCAAATCTCAAAAAGGTCATAGCTTTCTGCAATAATTCAAAACCTAAAAAGATTCTCTGCTCATTTCAATAGTGTCATCTACCTCAAACATACTTTAAAAATCATGATTCCATACCAGATACATCATTCAAAGCTCTCATAGTATCACAATGGTTCCAAAAAATATGAACAGTTCACAAAGTGCAGACAAAATACAATTTCATAAGTGTGAAATTATCCAACTGTGTAATTGTGTAAACATGTGTCACTGACATAGTAAAAAAAATGTTTGTTTCTCTGTTAAATAATCAAATAGCTGTGTAATTCTGTGTTAGAGAAATACGGTACCGATGTGTAAAGTTGTATAAGCAAATACCATATTAGCTAGGGCTCCTTGTGCTTGCCAAACACATGGTACACAAAGTAAGCGTGTACCCCCCTGAGGATTAATGTAATTATACCCTCAGATTACAGAAATGGAATGAAATGTATCACGGAAAACTTTCTTTGTAATTCAAAAATCATTAAAAATAAATGTTTTAAGTACAAAATTAATCATTCAAATACGTGTACTGCCGCGCTAAATTGTGCGTCTTGTTGTAACATAATCTCTGTCATTACTTGAAGGTAAAAAATGTGCCATGTGTCGTAAGTATCGTTGTCCATAAGCAAAGTTCTGTGGAAGTCAATGTACTTACCTCGTAATAAACAAAAGTGAAATGCTATGCATATAGATATCGTAGTTATTTCGTACAGCACTGTGATCAAGAAAGTACTGTAATGCCATGTATTGTTGTGCTACGGAAAAGGCTGTCTCGTTGTAGCTACACCACAAAAGTTACTACTAAAACATGTTTTACTTTCCAGAAGAATTCATAAAAACTGTGCAGATATAAAACAGATACAGCGCAAAAGCAATAATATAAATTGTGTCACTCATTAGTAGCGTCGTGATATAATCGTGTATCTGTCAAATAAACTAATCACTGAGTCATCTGGTATCTCTCAGAAAGTACTTTTAACCCAGAATGTATTTTCAAGTAAACCAAAATGTTGCATTAAAATCTCATTAGCGGTACTGGTACATGTTCTAAGTATGTGAGCTTTATAGTCGTTACATAATCGTGCAACTAACAAGCAAGAATGTACACACACAATAACACTGTGTCGTCTGTTCACTACAACAATGCACTCGTAAATACTGTCTAAATATGTTCCCTAGGTTCTAGACTGGTTAGTTAACTTCAAAACATTGTTGCATGTTAACAGTTTCTCAGTGTGACAAACTGTACTAGTATCATGAAGTGAAAAATTTTATGGCAAAGACTAAGTTAAAAAGCAGATTATCTCTCAATAAACGGTTTTACATGTGAAATGTGGCGCAATCCTTTACTCTTCATAGTACTCAGAGTTTCAACTTGAACGCACTTATCATGCGGTATATGTCGGTAAAGAATACTGGAATTTTTCTCAAGGTTGGCTTATGTTATTTTTCTCAAGCCCAGCTGGGGCACGTGGCTGCCTGCGGGGTGAGTCATTGCCTCTTGTCTCTTTGTTGGCGCGCATCGTTATTGGGATTTGGAGAACTAACTTCTACAAATTAACCTTGTTGAACGGGCCCTGCGCTGTTTGAATCCCGCCAGTTCTGATGCAATTCAGGTCTGTCGTTACTATTATATCGTCTGTCGTCATGTCGGTAGATTCCATAGTTTATTTCTTGTCGGTCACGTGGTGGAGAATTTCTCCATGAATCTTAACTGCTCGAAGGACTGTTGTTTCTGAAGTTATTCTGTCTCCCTTGATAATAATTGTTTTGGTTCCCATATTGTCTGCTTCTATGGTTGTCTCTGTCACGTTCATTACTATGGAAATGCGATGTTTTTCTGTAATTATTGCTACTCTGCCAACGGTTGTCATACGGGTGGTGTCTGTTTTGGTCACGATTTACGTTGTAAGAATAGCCTTGTCGTGTCCAGTTATTATTTCTTTCATCGCGGAATTGTGATGGATGCGACCTGTAATAGTTGTGTTCCCATTTTCGCGCCCCACGATTGAAAGCGTCGATTTTCAATTCTTGTAAGAGTCCCTGAAAAGCTTCAATGTCGTCTCTGCAACATCCTGCCAAAATAATATGTCGTAAATGTTCAGGCAATTTGATTAAGCAAATGCGGATGAGTTCTGAGGGGCTGTATGGGTTTTACAGGTACTGATTCTTGTGCAACATGTCTTCAAAATATTTCACAAAACTGGAAAATTCAGATTATTCGAAATGTTCCATCATTATGATGCTATGTTTTACTCGGTCTTGTTTAGCTTGAGACCAATAAGCTGAGAGAAAGGCATGATAAAATTCTCCTTCATTGTGACAATCGTGAATGACCGATCGCATTCTTACAGCTGGTTCATTCTCTAAGTAGCCACACATAAATTCTAACCTGTGCTCCGATGACCAGTTGGGAGGAAAACAATGAGAGAATTGATGGAGCCATGCTTGTGGATGAATGTCGTTGCCAGAATTCTTAAATGTTTTGAATTTACGTGTAGTAATGAACAGCTTATAGTCAAAATCATCGTGTCGGGAGTCGCATAACGGTCATTGTTACTTCGTTTCGGCGGTTCCATCTCAAAATTCGGTGTACCTTGCCAATTTCTTTCATAATTTTCGAAGTGCCTCATGTTATTATTTTGTGGCTGTTCCGTATTTCTATGTCCCTCTTCCCGTATGGGAGCGCGAGTGTCCTCTGAAATATGTAATCCTTGTATTACCTACGCCAACTGATCTTGTACTTCCCGGATTTCTCTTTTGTACTGTGTATTGAAAAATACTGTGTATTGCGGTTATAAATACAAAATCAAATAGGGGTAGTGCAGGAGTAGGTTTAATAATGTTTAAAAAAATAGGAGTGCGGGTAACCTACTACTAACAGCATAGTGAATGCATTATCGCGGCCAAGATAGACACGAAGCCCACGCCTACTACTGTAGTACAAGTTTATATGCCAACTAGCTCTGCAGATGATGAAGAAATTGATGAAATGTATGATGAGATAAAAGAAATTATTAATGTAGTGAAGGGGGACGAAAATTTACTATTCATGGGTGACTGGAATTCGAGAGTAGGAAAAGGGAGAGAAGGAAACATAGTATGTGAATATGGATTTGGGGAAAGAAATGAAAGAGGAAACCGTCTGGTAGAATTTTGCACACAGCATAACTTAATCATAGCTAACACTTGGTTCAAGAATCATAAAAGAAGGTTGTATACATGGAAGAACCCTGGAGATACTAAAGTGTAACAGATAGATTGTATAATGATAAGACAGAGATTTAGGAACCAGGTATTAAATTGTAAGACATTTCCAGGGGCAGATGTGGATTCTGACCACAACCTATTGGTTATGAACTGTAGATTAAAACTGAAGATACTGCAAAAAGGTGTGAATTTAAGGAGATGGGACCTGGATAAACTGACTAAACCAGAGGTTGTACAGAGTTTCAGAGAGAGCATAAGGGAACAATTGACAGAAATGGGGGAAAGAAGTACAGTAGAAGAAGAATGGGTAGCTCTGAGGGATGAAGTAGTGAAGGCAGCAGAGGATCAAGTAGGTAAAAAGATGAGGACTAGTAGAGCTCCTTGGGTAACAGAGGAAATATTGAATTTAAGTGATTAAAGGAGAAAATATAAAAATGCATTAAATGAAGCAGGCAAAAAGGAATATAAACGTCTCAAAAATGAGATCGACAGGAAGCGCAAAATGCCTAAGCAGGGATGGCTAGTGGACAAATGTAAGGATGTAGAGGCTTATCTCACTAGGGGTAAGATAGATATTGCCCACGGGAAAATCAAAGAGAACTTTGGAGAAAAGAGAACCACTTGTATGAATGACAAGAGCTCAGATGGAAACCCAGTCCTAAGCAAAGAAGGGAAAGCAGAAAGGTGGAAGGAGTATATAGAGGGTCTATACTAGGGCGATGTACTTGAGGACAATATTATGGAAATGGAAGAGGATGTAGATGAAGATGAAATGCGAGATAAGATACTGCATGAAGAGTTTGACAGAGCACTGAAAGACCTAAGTCGAAACAAGGCCCCGGGAGTGGACAACATTCCATTACAACTACTGACGGCCTTGGGAGAGCCAGTCCTGACAAAACTCTACCATCTGGTGAGCAAGATGTATGAGAAAGGCGAAATACCCTCAGACTTCAAGAAGAATTTAATAATTCCAAGCTCAAAGAAAGCAGGTTTTGACAGATGTGAAAATTGCCCAACTATCAGTTTAATAAGTCACAGTTGCAAAATATTAACACGAATTCTTTACAGACGAATGGAAAATCTGGTAGAAGCCGACCTCGGGGAAGATGAGTTTGGATTCCGTAGAAATATTGCAACACGTGAGGCAATAGTGACCTTACGACTTATCTTAGAAGAAAGATTAAGGAAAGGCAAACCTAAATTTCTAGCATTTGTAGACTTAGAGAAAGCTTTTGACAATGTTGACTGGAATACTCTCTTTCAAATTCTAATGGTGGTAAGGGTAAAATACAGCGAGCGAAAGGCTATTTACAATTTGTACAGGAACCAGATGGCAGTTATAAGAGTCGAGGGGCATGAAAGGGAAGTAGGTGTTTGGGATGGGAGTGAGACAGGGTTGTAGCCTCTCCCCAATGTTATTCAATCTGTATATTGAGCAAGCAGTAAAGGAAACAAAAGAAAAATTCGGAGTAGGTATTAAAATCCATGGGGAAGAAATAAAAACTTTGAGATTCGCTGATGACATTGTAATTCTGTCAGAGACAGCAAAGGACTTGGAAGAGCAGTTGAACGGAATGGACAGTGTCTTGAAAGGAGGATGTAAGATGAACATCAACAAAAGCAAAACGAGGATAATGGAATGTGGTCGAACTAAGTCGGGTGATGCTGAGGGAATTAGATTAGGGAATGAGACACTTAAAGTAACAAAGGAGTTTTGCTATTTGTGGAGCAAAATAACTGATGATGGTCAAAGTAGAGAAGATATAAAATGTAGACTGGCAATGGCAAGGAAAGCGTTTCTGAAGAAGAGAAATTTGTTAACATCGAGTATAGATTTAAGTGTCAGGAAGTCATTTCTGAAAGTATTTGTATGGAGTGTAGCCATGTATGGAAGTGAAACATGGATGATAAATAGTTTGGACCAGAAGAGAATAGAAGCTTTAGAAATGTGATGCTACAGAAGAATGCTGAAGATTAGTTGGGTAGATCGCATAACTAATGAGGAGATATTGAATAGAATTGGGGAGAAGCGGAGTTTGTGGCACAATGTGACGAGAAGAAGGGACTGGTTGATAGGACATGTTCTGAGGCATCAAGGAATCTCAAATTTAGCATTGTAGGGCAGCATGGAGGGTAAAAGTCGTAGAGGGAGACCAAGAGATGAGTACATTAAGCAGATTCAGAAGGATGTAGGTTGCAGTAGGTACTGCACAGGATACGGTAGCATGGAGAGCTGCATCAAACCAGTCTCAGGACTGAAGACCACAACAACAACAACAACAACTGTGTATTGATTTGATTTTGTTTGAATTTTCTAATTTGTTCATACTCTTCTGTGTCAGTGAAGGCTACGAGTCTTGTGTCATTCAGATCATCATCTACCTTTGTAGATAAGTTAGTGAACTGATCCGAAAGTTCGGCTACTTCCTCCGATAGTGAACATATTTCCTGTGTGTTTTTCTGAACTAAGTTTCAGAGTGTTCATTTGTGTTGAAATCGTATCTACTGTGTCCTTTAAGGTATCCTGAGTTTTTGCAAGTTGCGTAACCGAATCGGTAGGTGCAACTGAGTCAATTTTAGCTTGCAAGGTGTCGTGATTTTCATGAACAATAGTTTGCAGTTCTTTTATGGCTGCTTCGTGAGTCTATAATACATTTTCATGACGCGAAAAAATAGGTTGAAAATGCTCACAAATTTGTGTTTTTACGTCATTACAGACTTTTTGACATTTCGATTCGATTTTAAGTAACTCAGCAGTTAAACCTTCACGTTTTTGTTTAAGCGTTTGTCCATTGAGTCTAACTTTGGAAGCTGTTGCTGTGTTTGTCTCTGATTTTGTTCCATTGTGTCTAACTTTTGAAGATTTTGTCCGATTTGTTTCTGATTTTGTTCAAGCGTTATGTCTAATTTTTGTAGCCTTTGTCCCATTTGTTGCATTAACTGTAATAACAATGCACTTGTGTCTGAAACACGTTCCTCAGTGCTATTCGGCAGTGCATTTGAACCGGCAATATTCGCATTTTCAAAAGCAGAAAATGTGTCCTGACTTATTTGAGAAAACGGTGAGGACGCAAAACCTGAATCTACAGTATTTGCAAGATTGTGTCCTGTCATTTCAGATTCCTGAGGGGAGCTGTTGCCGACCGATCGATTGATAATGCTTCCCTGTTCACTGATTGTTTCACTGTCTACACCATTATTTGCAGCCCGCTCCATTTTCCTATGCACAATTACCAAACTGCTACTTTGAACATTAGTTAATTCATTACACGGTGGCACTAACACACTGCTTTCGTCTTCACTGTCATTTCTTAGTTTACTTTGGAGCCTAGTATTACGTTTTTCACACGCCATTATTGTCACAATATTTCACAGGATAACACATAAAAGCACAATTTGAAGAGCAAAATAAAAAAAACACGTTAACATAGCACTGAAAATAATATCTCGTTAATTGCTAGTGCAGCTGCAAAATACTTGGTGCAAATCTACATGCATGCCACAACTGTTTTACTGTACAACAGTGAAAAACTACAACTACAAAGGAAATTCTCTCTATAATTACGCACTAGCAATAAACAATAGCTACACTAACTACACAAACTACAAAAAAAAATCAGAAGATTCCAGTGAGGTATCCTCAGATAAGGGTCGCCATATGAAACGTCCACTTAGAAAAATTATACATGACTGTGCTTAAACTGACACACAATACTTTTAGCGCAACGCAATCTGACTTTCATTAACTCCAACAAAAGAATGGCCCTAACTAACAATAACCTATGCCTTTCATGAATTCTTACCTCACAAAAATCTTCATTACTCAAACTACTGCAATACAGCGAGCGCCACTACTGCCAGCTAAATAAAAGATTCAAACTATTGAAGGCACTAACTACTGATAGGCATAGTTAGGAAATGAAAGATTTTGATAGAGAACAAACAATATATTTACCTTAATAGTGTTCAAAAGTCATTATATATATATATATATATATATATATATATCAGTCCATGATAACCAATATTACAAAATTACTCTTTCTGATGACACACAATATTTTTTTAGCGCAACGCAATCCGACTTTTATTAACCCCTACAAAAGAATGGCCCTGACTAAATTAACCTATACGTTTCACAAATCACTTACCTCACAAAATCTTCCTTACTCGAACTACTGCAGTACAGTGAGTGCCACTACTGGTAGCTAAATAAAAGATTCAAACTACTGAAGGCACTAACTACTGATAGGCATAGATAGCAAATGAAAGATTTTAATAGAGAACAAACAATGTATTTACCTTAATAGTGTTCAAAAGTCATAATATATATAGCAGTTCATGACATCCATTCTTACAAATGTACTGTTTGTGATGGACACACGTCCAGATCATCCGCTCTCAAAATTCCGCCATCTCTCTCCCCACATCCACCACTGCTGGAGGCTCACCTCCAACTGCGCAACGATACGCGCTATTAACAGCCAACTTCCCAACACTACAATAGCGAACAACAATGCAAACCAGCCACAGACTGCACACAGGACAGCTAGTGATTTTCATATAGAGCGCTACGTGGCGTTACCAATATAAAAGCCTAAACAGCCTACTTATACCTTCTCTTCTAGAAAAATACAATAATTTCTCTTTTCCCAGTTTGCGTATTTCTGTTAAACGAACTATAAACGCTGCATGAAAAAATTATGAAGAGAGAAAAGGTTCGTCTCCAAGTGACTGGGGACGTGCCAAGATACGAATGGCAGTCTAGTACGGGGATGTCTGCTGGGCAATATCAATCCTCAGCGCCGAGAATAGCGACTAAGAGAGCTAAATGGCCTGGGATTAGCAGTTTGGCAACTGGCCATAAAAATACAGCAGCAATTAAAGGAAAGCTTACCTTTAATTTAGAAGCTAACAAAATAGTACTGTGGGCTTAGAGAGAAGGTGTGAGAGCGCCGAAATACAGTAATCTTGTCACTGGATCCAGCGATGTGTACGGACGCTTGTCACAGATTGTGCTAAATTTCGGATCTCTGTGCGCTAAGTCATCTAGAGAGCATAAGTGAACTAAAGACCAGTCAGTTCTTGCGCGTCTTTCAAATTGTGCAGTTGTCACCAACAATAGTATAAGTATGCAACAACGAATTAGTTTGAAAAAGTAAAAATAAATTAACAATCCGATCGTGGTTAGATGTATCAGAAAGTGGATAGGAAAGTTGCCGCGTTTTCCTGCGCATAATTGGGGCAGGAATTTCCCCAGCTGGCAGGCGTCAACGAGTACTTCATTATAAACCTCATTACAGATTCACAACAAATTTATTCATTAAAACGTGTTTGCGTAAGTCAACATCAGAGTACCGATACATCATTAGAAATGCTGTCGCCGTTAGTACTGACATATCTCTCATTCTGAACAAACTGCACGTATTTGCATCGCCGTGAATAAATAAGCATATAATTAACTCGTGACTGCAGTAGTGTACACTGATGGAAAAAGAATCGCAACACTAAGAAGGAGCTAAATTATACAAACGAAATCTGGTAGGCGTGTTTCTTACATCTGAAAAATAATGTCCGTTCAAATTTCACGCCAAGGGTAACAGCAGTAATAGTGCTGCTAGTAGCGCCGTCACGAGGATGAAAAACTTGTTTGCTTTAAATTAAATACGCGCTTTATTGGTCGTGAGTGTTAGTTACCTTTGAGATTGGATGTCCTGAGTTAGTCAAGATTGCCATTAAGCGACAAAGACGCTGTTATCAACACCTCACTGAGTTTGAACGAGGTGTTGTAAGGGGGCTGCGAGTAGCAGTATCTTCCTTCTGCGATATCTCAAAAATACATTACTAGCCAGTAAAATTGCTACACCAAGAGGAAATGCAGATGATAAACGGGTATTCATTGGACAATGTGATGCAGCGTCAAGGGTAACAGCAGCCATGGTCTCCGAGCTGATAGTCCATGCTGCTGCAAACGTCGCTAACTGTTTGTGCAGTTGGTTGCTGTCTTGCAGACGTCCCCATCAGTTGACTAAGGGATCGAGACGTGGCTGCACGATCCGTTGCAGCCATGCGGATAAGATGCCTGTCATCTTGACTGCTAGTAATACGAGGCCGTTGGAATCCAGCACGGCGTTCCGTATTACCCTCCTGAACCCACCGATTCCATATTCTGCTAACAGTCATTGGATCTCGACCAACGCGAGCAGCAATGACGCGATACGAAAAACTGCAATCGCGACAGGCTACAATCCGACCTTTATGAAAGTCGGAAACGTGATGGTACGTTTCACCCGGTAACGCCGGTCAACTGCTGTTTGTGTATGATAAATCGGTTGGAAACTTTCCTCATGTCAGCACGCTGTAAGTGTCGCCACCGGCGCCAGCCTTGTGTGAATGCTCTGAAAAGCTATTCATTTGCATATCACAGCATCTTCTTCCTGTCGGTTAAATTTCGCGTCTGTAGCACGTCATCTTTGTGTTGTAGCAATTTTAATGGCCTGAAGTGTACTTAGCAGGACTGTAGCCACTGTACATGATTGCTGGCAGCGGTGGTCACGAAAATGTACAAGAAGACCGGACTCCAGACGACTATGTGGCACTACCAAGAGGGAAGACAATCGGGCTCATTGTATTGCTCTGGCGCATCGTAGTGCATCTCCAGCAGCAGTATGAAAAAACAGTTAGCACCATAATGACACAACGGACTGTTACAAATCGGTTACTTCAAGGACAACTCCGACCCAGGCGCCCTTTAGTGCGCATTCCACTGACCCCAAACCACCGTCATTTGCGACTTCAGTGGTTTCAAGCGAGAGCTCATTGGACGACCGTGTGGAGGACTGTTGCGTTTCCTGATGAAAGCCGGTTTTGCCTCGGTTACAGGGATGGCCTTGTGTTGGTTAGGGTGAGGCCAGCAGAAGGCTTGCAAAATGGTTCAAATGGCTCTGAGCACTATGGGACTTAACAGCTAAGGTCATCAGTCCCCTAGAACTTAGAACTACTTGAACCTAACTAACCTAAGGACATCACAAAACACCCAGCCATCACGAGGCAGAGAAAATCCCTGACCCCGCCGGGAATCGAACCCGGGAACCCGGGCGTGGGAAGCGAGAATGCTACCGCACGACCACGAGATGCGGGCAAAGGCTTGCATTGCAACCTACCTGTCTGCCTGCTAGACATAATGAACTCATGCACCTTGAGTTACGGTCTGAGGTGCGATTGAAATGACAGCAGGAGCGTTCTCGTGGATATCCGACGCTCACAGACCTCAAGTTGTATGTAAATCTGGTGAATCGACCTGTTGTGTTGCCATTCGTGAACATCATTCGAAGGGGTGTTCTCCAAAAGGATAACGGTCGCTCACATACAGCTGATGTAACCCAATATGCTCTACAGAGTATCGACATGTTCCTTTGGCCTGCTCGACCACCAGATCTCCGGTCGATGACGCATGGGACATCTTCGGACGACAACTTCAGCGTCATCCACATCCAGCATTAAGCGTCCGTGTATTGACGTATCAAATGTAACATTTATTGAACTCCAGCCCACAAACTGACACGTTTACAAAATTGATTTCAACATTCGGGCGGTTACATTGGTTATTAATGTACCAGAACTTTACATTTGCAGTGGTTTATCTAGCGCTTACGTTAGTCTGTGGTCTTAATAAGTTAGTCGCTTAAATATGTTTCTGAGACAAATGTGTTCCCGAAATTTTATTACTCTCCTTTAATTATTTTTTGGTCTTTCGATTATTTGCCATCAGTGTAGTTAGTTTGCATCTTTGGGTCTGTCTACTTGGTTTGTTCCCTCTACTTATAGCCCACTACGCCAAAGGTGCCTGTAAACCACTGCCGTGTGTAACCTCAAAATAGTCGTAAACGTACCTGTAGTCGTCATTTCACTTGTCAACATTCAAGTTCTACATAGCAGAAAGAAATTGCTAGTTGATACTGTGAGGCAGAAACGAAGAAACTATTGAAATCGAGTAAACCGAATCTCATAAAAAATTCAGTACCTCTAAATCTTCTCGACATGTTGTTGTTGTGGTCTTCAGTCCACAGACTGCTTTGATGCAGCTCTCCATGCTACTCTATCGTGTGCAAGCTTCTTCATCTCTGAGTACCTATTGCAACATACATCCATCTGAATCTGTTTAGTGTATTCATCTCTTGGTCTCCCTCTACGACTTCTACCCTCCACGCTGCCCTCCAACACTAAATTGATGATCCCTTGATGCCTCAGAATATGCCCTACCCACCGATCCCTTTTTCTAGTCTAGTTGTGCCACAAATTTATCTTATCTCCAATTCTATTCAGTACCTCCACATTAGTTATGTGATCTACCCATGTAATCTTCAGCATTCTTCTGTAGCATCACATTTCGAAAGCTTCTATTCTGTTCTTGTCTGAACTATTTATCGTCCACGTTTCACTTTCATATATGGCGACACTCCATACAAATACTTTCAGAAACGACTTCCTGACACTTAAACCTATACTCGATGTTAACAAATTTCTCTTCTTCAGAAACGCTTTCCTTGGAATTGCCAGTCTACATTTTATATCCTCTCTACTTCGACCATATTCAGTTATTTTGCTCCCCAAATAGCAAAATTCATTTACTTCTTTAAGCGTCTCATTTCATAATCTAATTCCCGCAGCATCACCCGATTTGATTCGACTACATTCCATTATCCTGGTTTTAATTTAGTTGATGTTCATCCCTCCTTTCAAGATGACAGAATTACCATGTAATCGGCGAACCTTAAAGTTTTTATTTCTTCTCCATAAATTTTAATTCCATCTCCGAATTTTTCTCTTGTTTCTTTTACTGCATGCTCAGTATAGAGATTGAATAACATCGGGGATAGGCTACAACCCTGTCTCACTCCCTTCCCAACCACTGCTTCCCTTTCATACCCCTGACTCTTATACCTGTCATCTGGTTTCTGTACAAATTGTAAATAGCCTTTCGCTTCCTGTATTTTACCCCTGCTCCTTGACATACCACACACAAATGCAAAGAGTTTAGCAAGTGTTTCCTTTCCTTACCAACTACCACAGTTGAGAATCATGAACCCACGAACACTTCTGCAAATTCTCTCACTATTAAACATCAGTCGGTCCAATCAGAGATAGTTTACCACGCATAAAAAGTGAAAAGCTCAACGCTCCAGTCGCCACGAGGATTGTATTACTTCTCTTCTTCATGTGCCGTCTCCTCTAAGAAAGTTGGCTGTCATCATGGCAATTTCTGATCTTGATTTGGCTGATCTAAGGATTTCTGACGTTGAACAGTTGTACCAATTTTTTAAATTGTCAATCCAGGATGTCCGTCTTCTACCCCTCGTTCTCTTCCAACAAATTTTCCCTTCTAGTATTATTTGCAATATTTTGTAATTTACTCCCCTAATAACATGGCCTAAATATTGTAGCTTCCTTACTTTAATAGTTTTAATTAATTCTTTTTCCTTTCCCATTCTTCTTAGGACATCTTGATTAGTAATCCTCGACACCCAACTAATTCTAAGTATTCTTCTATATGCCCACATTTCAAAAGCTTCTAAACTGTTCATGTCCTTCTTTTTCAATGTCCACGCTTCCATTCCGTATAATAATTTTGAGAATACATAGCATCTTAGCAACCTCATTTTTGTGTTTAAACAAATGTCTCTCGAACAGAATGCATTTTTCATCTTATTAAAGATACTTCTGGCCTGTCCTATTCTCGATTTAATTTCTTCTGAGCTTTCAATCTCCTCATTTACAATTGTTCCGAGATATTTAAATTTACGTACTTGATCGACTCTTTCCCTATTGATTGTAAGATTTTCTTGTTGGTGTGTTTTAGATATCACCATGAACTTAGTCTTGCTTACGTTAAGAGTCAAGTCAAATTCTTCACTTTTTTCTGCGACTTTGTCAAGAAGTAATTGTAGATCTTTGAGGTTTCCAGCTAGTAGTGCAGTGTCATCAGCAAACCTAACATTGTTAATGTTTAGCCCATTCACTTTAATGCCAGCTATTTCATCTGATAGAGCTGCCTGGATTATGTCTTCTGAATACATATTAAACAATAAGGGTGAGAGAACGCAACCTTGTCTCACACCCCTCTTTATTTCTATATCATTCAATAACTCTTTTTCTACCTTCACGGTTGCGGTTTGATTGTAGTAGATGTTATATATAATGCGGATGTCTTTCTTATCAAGTGTTTTCTTTTCTAACAATTCTATGAGATGATCATGACGAACTTTGTCAAATGCTTTACTATAATCCAGCAAGCACACATATAGTGGCTGGTTAACCTCCATACATCGTTGCGCTAATATGTTAAAAGCAAACAATGCTTCTCTTGTACCGAGGGAACTTCTAAAACCGAATTGTGTTTCACTTATACCTTCTTCTACTTTTTTGTATATTCGTTGGTGTATAACTTTTAGAAATATCTTTAAGGTGTGACTCATTAAGCTTATTGTACGGTGATTATTACAAGTTTTGGCATTAGCCTTTTTGGGTAATGTAACAAAGGTAGATGTCAACCAATCCCTAGGAATAATTCCCGAATTATAAATATCATTAAACAATTGTACAAATATATCTATATGGTCTATTCCTATGAGTTTCAGGATGTCATTTGGTATCTTATCCGGTCCAGGGGCTTTTCCTGTCTTTGATTTGTTGATAACATGTAATATTTCTTCTTTCGATATGCTTGGTCCTCGTTCTCCGATCATGTTATCATAAAATTTTTGATCTTTTCTTGTATCTTCAAATAGTTCTTTGACATATTCTGTCCACCTGTCCAGTTTACCTTTAACATCAGGAATTATTTTGTCATTTTTATCTAACAATAAACTTGTACTTTTCTTTTTATTAAGTCCAGCTAAATCTTTAACTTTTTTGTGTAAGTTGAAACTATCATGTCTTGTTTCATAACTCTCAATTTCAGAGCATTGTTCCTTGTACCATTCTTCTTTTGCTCGCCGTGTTTCTTTTCGTATTTCTCCATGTAATCTTTTATACTCACTTTCATCTCTATTTTTAAGTATTCTTCTTTGTTCCATCAATTGTAATATCTTCTCTGTCATCCACTTCTTTTTCATGTTGTCGTGTTTGGTCGCCATTGTGTTTTTACATGCATTATTTAATGTGTCTTTTATAAGTTCCCATTTGCCATCAATGTCTTCTGTTTGAATATTCTTTATCCTAACTAATTCCTTATTAATCTCTTCAGAAGTCTTTTGTTTAGTCAAGGGGTCTCTTAGAATAGTTGTATTTATATAGTCCTTCTTTTGTTTCTTTTGTATGGCTTTCAGTTTCACATGGAACTTTGCTACTAAAAGGTTATGATCAGAAAATATATCAGCTCCTGGATATGTTTTCACACCATGAATAGAATTTTTGTACCTCTTGTTTATAAGTATGAAATCAATTTGATTTCTGCAAACTTCTTCATTACAGTCTCTTGGTGATTTCCAAGTATAAAGTCTTCGTTTAGGGAGTTTAAAAAATGTGTTTGTAATAGACAGATTGTTTTCCTGGCAAAATTGTGACAGCAAATCTCCTCTTTCATTTCTTGTTCCTAAACCAAAAGGTCCAATAAGATCACCTTCACTTCCTTCACCTATTTTGGCATTAAAATCTCCCATGATGATAATAATGTCTCTGCTTTTTTAGGTTCCTATTGCTTGTGTTAATTCTTCATAAAATTTTCCTATTTCTTCTTGGTCTTTGTCGGCTGTTGGAGCATAGATTTGGATTAAATTAATATTTGTTTGTTTCGTTTGTAAATGTAGACTGATTACCCTATCTGAGATTGGTAAAATGCTTTTGACAGATTTACTAGCATACTCATCTAAAATTATTCCTACCCCATTCCTGTGCTGGCTATCAGAATTTCCCGAGTAATATACTTTCATGTTGTCAATGGTCATTTCTCCTGAGTCAGGCCATCTTGTTTCACTTACACCCAAAATGTTAATTTTTAGGCGTTTCATTTCTTGTATAACATTATTTACTTTGCCTGGTTGGTATAATGATCTTACATTCCAAGTTGCTATTGTTGCATTATTTTTGTATTTACTTGTGGCATTGTTCAAGGCTCTCCCCCCCGGAGATCCGAGTGGGGGAGTTGAAACTCCGGATAATTTGACATTGAACCCTGCCATGATGAGTTTTCCTGGGGATATCCATTGGATCTTTAATGCTGTGGTTTCCCGTTGCCTTCAGCATCCTATGCCGTTGACCACCCTTGGTGATTCTTCCGTCTTTAGGAGTGATTTCTCACTCCAAGGACAAGAGGGTGCCCTTGCTCTACCAGCTCATCCGCCCTCTAGAAGGTCGTTGACTTAGTAGAGGGTTGTCCTTATCGCAGGAGAAACTCGGTCGCCAGAGCCTCGTTAGCGTAGCAGGGGATACCACGTGCCGGAGAGGTTGACATTTGTGTGGGAGAGGCTATTGGTGACGCATCCCACACCTTACAGATTACTAGCAATACACAAAACCTCTTTTGAAAC
The DNA here is from genome assembly GCF_023864345.2 of Schistocerca serialis cubense. Lineage (NCBI taxonomy): Eukaryota > Metazoa > Arthropoda > Insecta > Orthoptera > Acrididae > Schistocerca > Schistocerca serialis. The sequence continues at coordinate 509,588,782 of NC_064644.1, read as the reverse complement.
GGAAAAGATGAGGTATATATGAATTTAATGTTCACACCGTGTTTAAGTTCCATGGAACGCAAATTAGGTAGATCACGATAACTTACAGATCCGTCACTCACTATTCCCTCTAAAAAGCTGACGCTCCGTACACGATTGCCATAGACAGTTTCGCAGCGCGCTGTTGGAGCTGCCTAAGTGAACTTGAAGCAGACGGGAAACGAAACACTCACCTCTTGCCCGCCAGCGCACACAATTCCGTGCTGGAAAAATACCATTCTCACCTCATTAAGTTTCTAGTAGCTGTTAACGTTTAGATTATATGTACTTTATGATTATTCCTGTAATACAAAGGGCGATGAAAAAGTTACCGTTCGAAGGCCGTGCAGTCCATAATCGTATGCCAGTCCGGCAGGATGTCAGTAAGTAATGAGGCAACCATTCAACTGAGGCACTAGGTTGAAGGTGCTCGTTTAGTAAAACAACGTGTCCTGCTGCGTGAAGCGGACCGTTACCGCTTGCTGCACGTCCCCGTCCCGGTTTTTTTAAGAGGACCAGAGGCGTGATAATAGCACGGAGATAGATGAGGGCTATAAGGCGGATGCTCGAGTGTCTCCCACTTGAGTTGGCCTAATGTGTGTGCTAAGACATTTCCCATATCGGGACGTGCGTTATCATGAAGCAGCAGCACCCATTGTCGGTGATTTTCGACATAAGTCTACATGCTGTCCCATACTCTTGCTTCATTCTCCACCGATTGCAGGAACAACGAAGCAAACATGCCAAATTTAAACAGACGCAAAATCCCCAAGATTGGCAATCCTTTACAGAAGCTCGGAACTTAGCGCGGAGTTCAATGCGAGACGCCTATAACAGTTTACACAACGAAACATTGTCTCTAAACCTGACAGAAAATCCAAAGAGATTCTGGTCGTATGTGAAGTATGTTAGCGGCAAGAACCAATCAATGCCTTCTTTGCGTGATAACAATGGAGATACTATCGAAGACAGTGCTGCCAAAGTAGATTTACTAAACACAGTCTTCCGAAATGCCTTCACAAAAGAAGAAGTAAATATTGCAGAATTCGAATTGAGAACAGCTGCCAACATCAGTAATGTGGAAGTAAATATCCTCGGAGTAGTGAAGCAACTAAAATCACTTAATATAAGCAAGTCTTCTGGTTGAGACTGTATACCAATTAGGTTCCTTTCGGAGTATGCTGATGCATTAGCTCCATACTTAACAATCACATACAACCGTTCGCTCGACATAAGATCCGTACCCAAAGACTGGAAAGTTGCACAGGTCACACCAACATTCAAGAAAGGTAGTAGGATTAATCCACTAAATTATAGGCCCATATCGTTAACGTCGATATGCAGCACGATTTTAGAACATATATTGTGTTCGAACATTAAGAAATACCTCGAAGGAAACGGTCAATTGACACACAGTCAACATGGGTTTAGAAAACATCGTTCCTGTGAGACACAACTAGCTCTTTATTCACATGAAGTGCTAAGTGCTATTGACAAGGGATTTCAGATCGATTCCGTATTTTTGGATTTCTGGAAGGCTTTTGACACTGTACCACACAAGCAGCTCGTAGTAAAATTGCGTGCTTATGAAATATCGTCTCAGTTATGTGACTAGATGTGCGATTTCCTGCCAGAGAGGTCACAGATCGTAATAATTGACGGAAAGTCATCGAGTAAAATAGAAGTGATTTCAGGCGTTCCCCAAAGTAGTGTTATAGGCCCTTTGCTGTTCCTTATCTATATAAGTGATTTGGGAGACAATCTGAGCTGCCGTCTTCGGTTGTTTGCAGATGACGCTGTCGTTTATCGACTAATAAAGTCATCAGAAGATGAAAATAAACTGCAAAACGATTTAGAAAAAATATCTGAATGGTGTGAAAAGTGGCGGTTGACCCTAAATACCGAAAAGTGTGAGGTCATACACATGAGTGCTAAAAGGAACTCGTTAAACTTCGGTAACACGATAAACCAGTCTAATCTAAAAGCAGCAAATTCAACTAAATATCTAGGTATTACAATTACGAACAACTTAAATTGGAAAGGGCACATAGCAAATGTTGTGGGGCTGCGTTTTATTGGCAGGACACTTAGAAAATGTAACAGACCTACTAAGGAGACTGCCTACGTTACACTTGTCCGTCCTCTGTTAGAATACTGCTACGCGGTGTGGGATCCTTACCAGATAAGACTGACGGAGTACATCCAAAAAGTTCAAAGAAAGGCAGCACGTTTTGTATTATCGTGAAATACGGGAGAGAGTGTCACAGAAATGATACAGGATTTGGGCTGGAAATCATTAAAAGAAAGGCGTTTTCGTTGCGACGGAATCTTCTCACGAAATTCCAATCACCAACTTTCTCCTTCGAATGCGAAAATATTTTGTTGATACCGACCTACATAGGGCGGAACGATCACCACGATAAAATAAGGGAAATCAGAGCTCATATGGAAAGATATAGGTGCTCATTCTTTCCGCGCGCTATACGAAATTGGAATAAACGGGAATTTTGAAGGTGGTTCAATGAACCCTCCGCCAGGCACTTAAATGTGATTTGCAGAGTATACATGTAGATATAGATGTAGATGTATACCGATGTTTGTCTTTCAGCTAACAAGAAAAGAGAAACATCACGTTGGATCTGACTGTGCTCATTTTGTAATATCGTCACCATAGTTGCGTTTCAACGTTTAACACACGCACGTCGGAAAGACACGAATGCCATTATAATCCCTTGCCTACACGTCGATGCTTATATACCCACACCGTAGTCACGCTACGTTGCATGTTCGCGACACTAACGCCCTCAAACGGAAACCCTTTGATCGCCCCTTGTAGAAAAATGTTAAAGGTACATATCATTTAAGTTTTGATTCTCTATTCCAATAAATATAGCTTGTACGATTTTTAAAACAGAACTTTTAGTATTCATTGGCCACTGAAATGCGCTTTCTCTCGTCGTTGTACCATTCAGCACAACCTTAATTTCTTTCAAACTGAGTACTTCGCCATCATTTTATGGTCAGAACATGGTGCTGTAATATACAGAACTTAACTTAATCCCCAAGACAATATAATGTGTTCGACTTTTTTAAATTCTCGTCCAAAATCCGCTATTTTTATAATAACTTTGTAAGTAAGAAATATAACGTCATAGGTACATCCATATCCTGCATTTACTCTGAACGGTTTGTAGCTTCAAACTTCAGTGGATATGAAATTTCGAAGAACGATCAATAGCTTACAAAATTCATAACCTAACTGTACAGATATGTCTATATAATGATCTTATGCTTAACCACATATGCTGTCAAAACCTTCAGATTTCAGCAGACACGGAACTTGATGAAAACATCGGTTTTTGTGGAACCTTTTGAAACAATGAGTACAAACTCAGAATTAATTACATATAAATTTCTTAACCACTCAGAATAAAATGAAATGATTTTAAACTATAATGACTTTAAGTAGGCTTTTGATGCACAACAGTATGGCAGTACGCCTAGCCAACAGTCCGCGAGCTCAACTTTGCAGCATAGGATGAGGGAAGATTCGGCGTTCTCCCACTCTCTGCTGGAACTCCCACCTACCGAGAGCTATCTACCGTACTAGTTTCCGCATAAGGCCGTGTAGCATCGCCCGACAGGCGTACATAGTAAGTAAGCAGTTTTGTAGTTAATATGGGATTTAGTGACTGCCAATTATTCATGTACATGTGACCATATTCCAGTAATTTATCCTGTTTAAGTTCGCAGAATCTTATGGAACGAAGGCATGTCAGACAATTCGTGATAGTCTGTCATTCTCATGTGGACGTCGAAGACTGATAAAGACAACGATGATTATGTTATTTGCGCTCCCCTCATCTTAAGAGGATCCAAAATAAAATGTGTACGACACAGTCTCTTGGCCTTCAGTCACACAGAGTTTGCAAAATTATTAACAAAACACATAATTTTCAATGTCCCAATGTCATGGAAGGGTGTTTTGGAATAGCATCAGCAGAATGGAAACTGTTGTCGTGGTTTGATACAGCTTTCCATGCTACTCTACCCTGTGCAAGCTTCTTCGCTCCCAGTACCTACTGCAACATACATCCTTCTGAATCTGCTTAGTGTATTCAACTCTAGGTCTCCCTCTACGATTTTTACCCTCCACGCTGCCCTACAATACTAAATTTGTGATCCCTTGATGCCTCAGAACACGTCCTACCAATCGATCCCTTCTTCTAGTCAAGTTGTGCCACAAACTCCTCTTCTCGCCAATTCTATTCAATACCTCCTCATTAGTTATGTGATCTACACATCTAATCTTCAGCATTTACTATAAACGGTTTGTAGCTTCAAACTTCAGTGGATATGAAATTTCGAAAAACGATCAATAGCTTACAAAATTCATAACCTAACTGTACAGATATGTCTGTAGCAGCACATTTCGACAACTTCTATTCTCTATTCTCTTCTTGTCCAAACTATTTATCATCCATGTTTCACTTCCATACATGGCCACACTCCATACAAATACTTTCAGAAACGACTTCCTGACACTTAAATGTAAACTTGATGTTAACAAATTTCTCTTCGTCCATGCCATTGCCAGTCTACATTGTATATCCTCTCTATTTCGACCATCATCAGTTATTTTGCTCCACAAATGGCAAAACTCCTTTACTACTTTAGGTGTCTCATTTCCTAATCTAATTCCCTCAACATCACCCGACATAATTCGACTACATTCCATTATCCTCGTTTTGCTTTTGTTGATGTTCATCTTATATCCTCCTTTCAAGACACTGTCCATTCCGTTCAACTGCTCTTCCGAGTCCTTTGCTGTCTCTGACAGAATTACAATGTCATCGGCAAACCTCAAAGTTTTTATTTCTTCTCCATGGATTTTAATTCTAACTCCGAATTTTTCTTTTGTTTCCTTTACTGTTTGCTCAATATACAGATTGAATAACATCGGGGATCGGCTACAACCCTCTCCTTTCCCAACCACTGCTTCCCTTTTGTGCCACTCGACTCTTATAACTGCCATCTGGTATCTGTACAAATTGTAAATAGCCTTTCGCTCCCTGTATTTTACACCTGCCACCTTCAGAATTTGAAAGAGAGTAGTCCAGTCAACATTGTCAAAGGCCAAAAGCTGTCTCTAAGTCTACAAATGCTAGACACGTAGGTTTGCCTCTCCTTAATCTTCTAAGATAAGTCGTAGGGTCAGTATTGCCTCACGTGTTCCAATATTTCTACGGAATCCAAACTCATCTTCCCCGAGGTCGGCTTCTGCCTGTAAAGAATTCGTGTTAGTATTTAGCAGCCGTGTCTTATTAATCTGAGAGTTGGGTAATTTTCACATCTGTCAACACCTGCTTTCTTTGGGATTGGAATTATTATATTCTTCTTGAAGTCTGAGGGTATTTCGCCTGTCTCATACATCTTGCTCACCAGACGGTAGAGATTTGTCATGACTGGCTCTCCCGTCAGTAGTTCTAATGGAGTGTTGTCTATTACTGGGGCCTTGTTTCGACTTAGGTCTTTCAGTGCTCTGTCAAACTCTTCACGCAGTATTGTATCTCCCATTTCATCTTCATCTACATCCTCTTCCATTTCCATAATATTGTCCTCAAGTACATTGCACTTGCATAGACCCTCTATATGCTCCTTCCACCTTTCTGCTTTCCCTTCTTTGCTTAGAACTGGGTTTCCATCTGAGCTCTTGATATTCATACAAGTGGTTCTCTTTTCTCCAAAGGTCTCTTTAATTTTCCTGTAGGCAGTATCTATCTTACCCCTAGTAAGATAAGCCTCTACATCCTGACATTTGTCCTCTGGCCATCCCTACTTAGGCATTTTGCACCTCCTGTCGATCTCATTTTTGAGACGTTTGTATTCCTTTTTGCCTGCTTCATTTACTGCATTTTTATATTTTCTCCTATTATCAATTAAATTCAATATTTCTTCTGTTGCCCAAGGATTTCTATTAGCCCTCGTCTTTTTACACACTTGATCCTCTGTTGCCTTCACTATTTCATCTCTCAAAACTACTCATTCTTCTTCTACTGTATTTCTTTCCCCCATTCCTGTCAATTGTTCCCTTATGTTCTCCCTGAATCTCTGTACAAACTCTGGTTCTTTCAGTTTATCCAGGTTCCATCTCCTTAAATTCCCACCTCTTTGCAGTATCTTCAGTTTTAATCTACAGTTCGTAACCAATAGATTGTGGTCAGAGTCCACATCTGCCCCTGGAATGTCTTACAATTTAAAACCTGGTTCCTGAATCTCTGTCTTACCATTATATAATGTATCTGATACCTTCTAGTATCTCGTGTATTTTTCCATGTATACAACCTTGTTTCACGATACTTGAACCAAGTGGTACTTATGATTAAGTTATGCTCTGTGCGAAATTCTACCAGGCGGCTTCCTCTTTCATTTCTTACCCCCAATCCATATTCACTTACTACGTTTCCTTCTCTTCCTATTCCTACTACCGAATTTCAGTCATTCATATTAAATTTTCGTCTTTCTTCACTATCTGAATAATTTCGTTTATCTTATGATACATTTCTTCAATTTTTTCGTCATTTGCATACCTAGTTGGCATATAAACTTGTACTACTGTTGTGTGCGTGGGCTTCGTGTCTATCTTGGCTACAACAAAGAGAACATCTAGGTTCTAATATCGTTCACAAAACAGAAATCTCAGTCTAACTCAGCAACAGTTATTGTAAGACCTAGTTAATCCATAAAATATGTTCTTTACTGCAATAGCATTACAAAATTCGTCCAATGGCTTTATCTTCATTTCTGTATCGATGGTGTTGAAATTTTTGTTTGCGTGGTGTCTGTTGTTCCAGACATGTCCAAAAGAACAGACGCCATGCATTCATATAATTGATTCGCCTAGATAAGCAATGCATCCACCTTCTTCAGTGCGGATGCACAAATATGTACGACCTCCTAGAGGAATCTCAGACTAGCGAGCATGGAGGAACTGGACATAGGTGGCGCTAGGTGGGAATGTGGGTCGGTCGTTAGGCGTGCTGGGATAGTCCGCGCATATGCGGTGACACTGTGTCTCAGGTGGCGCAGTCGTCAACGTACCTTCTTGATAAGCAGAATGTCCCCGTCTCGAATTCCCGTCTCGTACATGTTTTCACTCGTCGCTGCTGAATCTGCGTAATGTGCTGAGGCTGCTGACATCAATAATTCCTTTCCTTTCTTTTTCTTTCTCACCCCGTCCACCTTTAGTTTACACATATTTCTTAGTTGTTACTTCACCTTTAATTGTAATCACTTCAGGAGAAAGTATCCACCAAAAACTTTCACCCTCTAATAAAAACTATCTGTAGAAAGCATTTATTACTTCCTGTAGCTAGAGACAAGAATGACAATATTAACATTGCAGATCCATTACGTAGTAACGCAAGGGCTTTAAATTTAGTCTGGGGCAGGGAAAAGTTTCTCCTCCAAGTGACAAAAACACAAACTGCTGATTATAAGATTGCTAAAAATGGGTTGCCAACAACGCTATTTTCACAGCTCCTCGTGTCGTGCCTCCGCACATAATCACAAATACCAGAAAGCCATCATCATTAGGACACACAGACTTCCAGTACATGAAAGTGAAATAAGCATCAATAACGACATAAAAGCTGAAAATTAATATTCGAGTAAGATTATTTACTACAAGAGAATAAAGGAGAAGTCTTAACAACAGAAAACACACTAACTTTTGTGTCTAGGAATCCTGCCTACTCGGTTCGTTAGACAAACAATCAAATAACTCTTATTAATGAGTTTAATTACAATAAGAAAATTACAAATACACTACTGGCCATTAAAATTGCTCGGCCACCATTGACCAGACGTTTTCACTTGGTGAGAGATCTGCAGAATGTGTTGGACAGGGCAGCAGTCGAACATTTTCTGTATCCAGAAAGGCCCGTACAGGACCTACAACATGCGGTCGTGCATTATCCTGCTGAAATGTAGGGTTTCGCAGGGATCGAATGGAGGGTAGAGCCACGGGTCGTAACACATCTGAAATGTAACGTCCACTGTTCAAAGTGCCGTCAATGCGAACAGGAGGTGACCGAAACGTGTAACCAGTGGCACCTCATACCATCACGACGGGTGATACGCCAATACGGCGATGACGAATGCACGCTTCCAATGTGCGTTCACCGCGATGTCGCCAAACACGGATGCGACCATTATGGTGCTGTAAACAGAAACTGGATTCATCCGAAAAAATGACGTTTTGCCATTCGTCAGGTTCGTCGTTGAGTACACTATCGCAGGCGCTCCTGCCTGTGATGCAGCGTCAAGGGTTACCGCAGCCGTGGTCTCCGAGCTGATAGTCCACGCTGCTGCAAACGTCGTCGAACTGTTCGTGCAGATAGTTGTTGTCTTGCAAATGTCCCCATCTGTTGATTCAGGGATCGAGACGTGGCTGCACTATCCGTTGCAGCCATCGCGAGCAGCAATGTCGCGATGCGATAAACCGCAATCACGATAGGCTACAATCCGACCTTTATCAAAGTCGGAAACGTGATGGTACCCATTTCTGCTCCTTACAGGAGGCATCACAACAATGTTTCACCAGGCAATGCCGGTCAACTGCTGTTTGTGTATGAGAAATCGCTTGGAAACTCTCCTCATGGAAGCAAGTTGTAGGTGTCACCACAGGCGCCAAACTTGTGTGAATGCTCTGAATAGCTAATCATTTGCATATCGCAGCATCTTCTTCCTGTCGGTTAAATTTCCCGTCTGTAGCACGTCGTCTTCGTGGTGTAGCAATTTTAATGGCCAGTAGTGTACTTAACTTTGTAAGGTGAGTCAGAAGCAAAGGGCGACATACAAAATAATCAATCTTCTTCTATATAGACAAATACATGTCTGTCCTAGATAGAGTATTCTAATGAAGAGATTAAGATTGAAGGTGCTATCAATATGCCTAACGTCGGCGCTACTATCCGAGTGCGTAACATTGATGATGCTTTCCACGTGGCTAATCTTGAAGCTGCTATTGAACTGGGCCGCCATCAGTCGGTCGCGTCGCCTATGCTCTCTTCACATAGGGGCCGCTGCTGTCGCGTTGTCGTCCTGGAGGGAGGTCCGGTCAGCGTGCATTTGGCTGATCTCTTCTCACAGCCGTCTCTTCTCTTTCGTTCCCGACTGGCGTGTCGCCGCCGACTGTACGCCGTAATACTAACAAAAAGCATATCTGATGGTATTTTATACATAGAAAGCTTCTCACAAAAAACTGTTACTCTGCCCAGACTCTACAAAATTAAGAACTTCAGTTTGAAATAAAGACAAAGCACAACAAAGTAAGGTGGAACGTAACGCTCAACACGGGAGCTATACCACGTAGAGCATTTATGAGTCAGATTGGTTCATCTGTAAGACTTATTACATAAATCAGACATGTAAACTTAAAAATCAGACGTAAAGATAAGATAAATGGCTTTGGAGTCAACCGGACACATATCTTTCCTGGCACCCTCGTTTACAGTCCTGGCAAACTCTGCCTCCTAACCGAAGGGACGCTAAACCCGCATTTTCAAGTAATACAAAAAAATGAGTAAGGACAAATAAAGGCATGTATCCGGAGAGCTTTAAAAGTTTTGCATCAATTTACTGAACGAAGAAAATGGGCTGAAGAAATTTTTTTTCAACAATTTACTGTCGCTCTGAAGCCACCATCTCTACATGTACCATCTGTAATATCATAAATCCTGCATCTTTTAAGCCTCCAATCACACTGTTACTTAGCTGCTGCTTTTGATTAATAGTTCATAAGCCGTCTTCGAACTGGCGTCTCTAATGGTAAAACTTGAAGTGTTGTATAGATTCGCAGGTTTTTGTCGTGGTATTCCATATCTGTATGATAGCGATCTGCCAATTCCTCGTTTAAACAGCAAGTAAGGCATACGCAAGCCAAATTTTTTTTCTTTCCCATATCAAACAACTGCGTTACAGTAATTTCTTTCTCCAATCTGTTTCACCCTTGGTAAGTGATTTCCAGATATAAAGTGTCACATTGCTGGAAAAACAGCTACCACGTAAATCAAACTAATTGTAAAGACATCAGAAAGTGCCCTTCGAAAGCTCAGTGGAATTATACGAAGTTAAAAATATAATTTATGACAAAATAGTAACACATCTATATTCCTCCACATTTACAGTCACTGACCATATATATATATATATATATATATACAAACAAATTCGCAGTAAAGACATGTATTCGTCATAAACCGTTTTTTACGGAATCTAGGCTATCCCAGAAGTTAACTAACTTATGTATAGCTATACAATATAGCAAGATGTGAAAATTACCGAACTATCAGTTTAATAAATCACAGCTGCAAAATACAAACGCGAATTCTTTACAGACGAATGGAAAAACTGGTAGAAGCCGACCTCGGCGAAGATCAGTTTGGATTCCGCAGAAATGTTGGAACACGTGAGGCAATACTGACCCTACGACTTATCTTAGAAAATAGATAAGGGAAAGGCAAACCTACATTTCTAGCATTTGTAGACTTAGAGAAAGCTTTTGACAATGTTGACTGGAATACTCTCTTTCAAATTCTGAAGGTGGCAGGGGTAAAATACAGAGAGCGAAAGGCTATTTACAATTTGTGAAGAAACCAGATGGCAGTTATAAGAGTCGAGGGCACGAAAGGGAAGCAGCGGTTAGGAAGGGAGTGAGACAGGGTTGTAGCCTCTCCCCGATGTTATTCAATCTGTATATTGAGCAAGTAGTAAAGGAAAAAAAAAGAAAAATTCGGAGTAGGTATTAAAATCCACGGAGAAGAAATAAAAACTTTGAGGTTCGCCGATGACATTGTAATTCTGTCAGAGACAGCAAAGGATTTGGAAGAGCAGTTGAACGGAATGGACAGTGTCTTGAAAGGAGGATATAAGATGAACATCAACAAAAGCTAAACGAGAATAATGGAATGTAGTCGAGTTAACTCGGATGATGCTGAGGGAATTAGGTTAGGCAATGAGACACTTAAAGTAGTAAAGGAGTTTTGCTATTTGGGGATCAAAATAACTGATGATGGTCGAAGTAGAGAGGATATAAAATGTAGACTGGCAATGGCAAGCAAAGCGTTTCTGAAGAAGAGAAATTTGTTATCATCAGATGGTTCAAATGGCTCTGAGCACTATGGGACTCAACTGCTGAGGTCATTAGTCCCCTAGAACTTAGAACTAGTTAAACCTAACTAACCTAAGGACATCACAAACATCCATGCCCGAGGCAGGATTCGAACCTGCGACCGTAGCGGTCTTGCGGCTCCAGACTGCAGCGCCTTTAACCGCACTACCACTTCGGCCGGCTGTTATCATCGAGTATAGATTTCAGTGCCAGGAAGTAGTTTCTGAAAGTATTTGTATGGCGTGTAGCCATGTATGGAAGTGAAACATGGACGATAAATAGTTTGGACAAGAAGAGAATAGAAGCCTTCGAAATGTGGTGTTACAGAAGAATGCTGAAGATTAGATGGGTACATCAAATAACTAATGAGGAGGTATTGAATAGAATTGGGGAGAAGAGGAGTTTGTGGCACAACATGACAAGAAGAAGGGACCGGTTGGTAGGACATGTTCTGAGGCATCAAGGGATCACAAATTTAGCATTGGAGCGCAGCGAGAAAAGTAAAAATCGTAGAGGGAGACCAAGAGATGAATACACTAAGCAGATTCAGAAGGATGTAAGTTGCAGTTAGTACTGGGAGATGAAGAAGCTTGTACAGGATAGAGTAGCATGGAGAGCTGCATCAAACCAGTCTCAGGACTGAAGACAACAACAACATACAATATATATTGTATAGATATTCTTCCGTCTGCATCCGAGGGCAATTAGATACCATTTCCTGGTGTGATTGTAGGCTAGCGTTAGCTTGTCAGGAGAGGAAACAGGTTGCACCTGATCACCTCCCTTCGTAATCGACAACACTTGCAGCTGCAATGCTATCAGAGTGCCAGGACGCCTAACACAACACTTACTCACTACGAACACGAATAAAGAGAAAGAATGCCAGACAAACAGCTTTGTATTGATCAATAAAATAGGCAGTTAATTATATATCACAGTACTTGGAATGTCTTCACCGCGAATTTATCATCTCACCAGTGAAGTATTAAGTACCACTATCCATAAAATATTTCTGATTTGTAGTGATCTTCAAAAACGTTTCATCTGACGTCAACGGAGGTTAATGTCTTCCCATGTAATATCATAGCTGGTGGCTGTAAGCAAAATAAACCACACTGGCACTCTGATATGACCAAATGGTAGAAACTTCAGCCATTCGTTTCGCATAACTACACAGAACGACTATTTCAAGTGTGTTCAAACTGGTCGCTAAACGAATCATAAAACAAATATTTGGGGCGGCAAAGATAGTTCTCTTGTGGCATGCCCAAATTACTCGATCGCAAAATGTGAACATGCCGAAAGTGATACAAGGTGTAGAATTCGGCGGCAGCAGTACTGTAATGGGCAGCCAGGCCCGTTTTCTTTCCATTCATGGCGTCGCTTGCGCAGATCGGTCAGTACCTTAACCATCAAGCCATAAGCCACATCATCTTACTTGTGACGTCATAATCTTGAATTACCTAGCCACACCCTCTTTACGTGACAGAAAAGCGGATTTATACCGGCCATTGAAACGATACAGCCCATCACAGCCCAATATTTTACGCACCGCAGGTCAATCACTATATCGCCGCCATATTCGCCATGTGCAAAAGTCACCGGAAGATGCTCTAAAGTATTTGATTATTTTTCGGAAATACGGAAAGGTACTGACAATAATGCTGTAACACGACACTAGCGATCCAAATTACAATTTCAATGGCACTTCAACAACTTAGTTTGATTACTCTGTTACACTTGATGTAAGGTACTGCAGGAGCCACAAATTAAGTATTTTAACATTCAAATTCTAAGTGTCACTTTTGAAAAATACTTCGGCGAATACACAAACCTATGCACAGACACTCATAGAATGTTTATGTCTAGTGACACACGCTACTTCCATGCCTACAACATCCGTCAAAACTGATGCCTTGAATCTGAATGTGGATTCTGAAATTACTCGTACGTCGCTTAATACTACTTTCACGTCTAAATAGTTATATAACAGTACAGAATACGCGTGGCTAAAAATAACATTCTAAGCAGGCAGTTGACACTTCATTTTAGGCCTAAATTTGGCTTTGTGCAGAAACGAACATGATCAGGCCTACAACTACAGGGGGGGCAAATAAAAGCGGTCTGGACGATCGGATACATTTTAAAACTATTTGTGGCAGTATTAACGGCGGAGGGAAAGACCCACAGTTGCTTCCAACAGGTTCGACCAACTGCCCATACACCCGACCGAACCTTGCAGCACCACCACAGGCCGTCCTCCTTCTCCGTGAATCCCGCCGTCTCTACCGTGCCTCCCTCCACATGCGTGACCCGGACACACTACGACGCCACCGGCAACTCCAGCGACACATCAGAAAATTGCTCGCGGCTAAGAAACGCCGGGACTGGCGACAGACATGCACCCGTTTAAATGCTGCTACCCTACCAGAACTTGCGTCACTGACGGCACTTTGAACAGTGGACGTTACATTTGAGATGTGTTACGACCCCTGGCTCCACGCTTCATTCGATCCCTGTGAAATCCTACATCCTAGCAGTTCTGGTCAGCTTTCCGTCACCCTACCGGAACTAAACCCTCCCCCTACTATCTTCTCCATCATCACCCCTTCCCTGACATCCTTAGTAAGGCCAATCTCTTTGCGTCCTACCTTTCCAATGTCTTTTCCATCCCCAACGATCCCCAGTTCGATTACTCTCTCTTACCGAACTGACACCTCTGTCCCTCCTCTCGCACCTGGTTTCCAGTACTTGGACAACATTGCAAACACGGAATTCAATGCCCGTATCACTACACAGGATCTCATTGCTACACTCCACACAAAACGTAACACCGCTCCTGGTCACGATCGTCTCACCTACCGCCACCTTCATGAAGCTCCTGTCTCTTTCCTCTCCACCCTATCCAGGCTCTACAATGTAGTCCTGTCCACCGGCTACTACCCCAACTGTGGAAAACCTCCCATATCCTGATGTTCCTTAAACCCGGTAAACCGCCGTCCGCCATCTCCTCCTACCGTCCCATTAGCCTTACCTCCATCTTCATCAAGGTCCTGGAATCCATCCTCACCCGACGCATCCACCAGTATCTCCACCAGCACCGCCTCCTTCCCGTTACCCAGTGTGGCTTTCGGCCGTCCTGCTCTTCTGATGACCTTCTTTTCCACCTCACTCATCTCCTTTCCAAACAGCTTAATTCCCGTCGCTCTGCAATCTTCCTCTCCCTGGACCACGAACGTGCCTATGACTGCATATGGCATTCCGGTCTCCTCTTCAAGCTCCAAACTTTCACCCTTCCCATTAACTATGTCCGTCTGATCGGCTCCATTCTCTCCCACCGTCCTTCCTACGTCACCATCCATAACACGGGTTCCTACACCTTTTTTCCCTCCGCCGGTGTGCCCCAAGGCTCCATCCTCTTCCTCCTTACCTTTTGTATACGGTGGACATGCCACCGCTGTCAGCCCCCGTCCACCATCTCCAGTTTACCGATGACACCACCTTCCTTGCCCTCGCCCCCACCTTGCAGCGTTCCCAACACCTTCTCCAATCCCATCTTGACCGGTTCACTGCTTGGTGCAACCAGTGGTTACTCAAGGTCAATCCCTCCAAAACCTAGGCGATCATTGTAGGGAAAACCACCCCTTCCTTCCGCCTCCTTGATTTCTATCTCACCATCTATGGCCGTCCTATCACCCTCACCCCCACCCTTAAGTGCCGGCCACAGTGGTCGTGCAGTTCTAGGCGCTACAGTCTGGAACCGAGTGACCGCTACGGTCGCAGGTTCGAATCCTGCCTCGGGCATGGATGTGTGTGGTGTCCTTAGGTTAGTTAGGTTTAATTAGTTCTAAGTTGTAGACGACTGATGACCTTAGAAGTTAAGTCGCATAGTGCTCAGAGCCATTTGAACCATTCGAACCCACCCTTAAGTACCTTGGCGTCACCCTCGACCGCCGCCTCTCCTGGGCCCCCGATCTCCGGACAATCCAAGCCAAGGCACACTCTCAACTCCGTCTCCTCAAGCTCCTTTCTGGCTGTACGTGGGGTCTGGACCCCTCCACCATCCTCCACACTTATAAATCCCTCATCCGCCCTATCCTGTTATGCCCATCCTGCCTGGATCTCTGCCCCCATACCTTTCACAAATCCCTTCAGATCCTTCAGCGCCATGCTCTCCGCCTCGCCTATTGCATCCGTCTCCCCTCCCCCTCCTCTACGAACTCATTCCGTTCCCCCACCTCCTCCTTTTCCTTGAAAGGATACGGATCCTCTACACCTCCCACAAACTCGATCCTCCTCACCCACTTATCTCCCCCACCCTCTCCCACCCCCGCCCACTGCCATGCCTGTATTCCCACATCCCACCCGGTCTCCATCTCTCCACCCTCCTTACCCTCTCCCAAGGTGGCTTCTGCCAGCTCCCCCTCCCTGATGATGCCCTCCTCCCCTCCTACCAACTTTGATCCTCCCTCCCTCTTCCTGTGTTTCTCTTTTGGGCACCCTCCCTCCCTTCTCTCCCCCTTCCCTCCCTCCTCCATTTCTCACCACTCCTCCCCTTGGCTTCCTCTCCCCTGTCCCTCTACTCCTTCCCCCATCTCCTGAGCCATTGGCATCTTTGTTCTCCCTTCTCCCCCCCCCCTCATCCTTCTTGCCCTCTTGGCAGGTCCCCAGACACGCACACGCTACGTGGACATTCGCGCGCCGGAGATCATCGCCATTAGTGTCTCGCGTGTGCCGTCGTGTCTAGTGTTCAGTGTTCACCGTCACACTCCATCGTTCACCTGTGCCATCGACATCTTCAGTGTTTGTGTGTCATGTCAACAGTTCGTAGTGTGGATTGTCATCGGGTGTGAACGGCTTCATGTTTTTTATGTTCATGTGTCTACTGTTTTTTCCCCGCCGTTTCGTTCCAACTCATGTGTTTACTGTGTTTTACCGTTGTAATATCTTGGGCCGAAGAGCGGCGTAGTGTGCTGCTGCCAGCCTACCTGTTTTTTATACGGGTATTAAAATCCCAATTAAAAAAAAAAAACTCCGGTAAATCAGTCTGCATTAGTCTGCACCAGTCTATAGACAAGTTTCAGTCTGCGCCTAATAAGATTATCATATTCCTTTACATAGCCATGAAGATAAAGGAATAGACACTTTGTCAAGTATCAGAGACATGTGAGAATAAGATTAACGTACCAAGACCAAAGGAACTTCAGATTGTCACTTGTAAACAACATCCAGAATCAAGTTACGTAATATCTATAATTTTTATTATTTTAATAAATGTGTGTGAAAATTAATCAAGTTCTGTTTAAAGCTGGTCACCGTCAATCTGCTACTCTAAGCGTGCAAGTGGCATTTCCATTGTCTGACCTAATGGCAGAAGATAAACGCGCCACGATAAGACCACGAGACATATTGCTGACACTCGCCTACTTCGTTACAGCGACAAGTCAAATAATCTGATGGTGTGCGTACCGAAGGTCTTACAGTACGCACACCACATCGGCTGTAGTCAGATTAGAACTGTATGTCCTTTCCTCTGTTGTGTTTGTTTGTACCCTGTAACTCTTTTCTCTGGACCACTTTTATTTGCCCCATCCCATTTACGGTGGCTGAAGTACTGTGCAAAGCAGGCAAGCAGTGATAATTGACACAAATAAATAGGCAGTCTTAATTATTGTTCTGTAACTTTCGTCGAATGGAAGGGGGCAATTAATGTGTAACTTACACTTGACACATCAAATGTGACCGTGGACCATCTAATTGCCACAATGATATTCACACTTGGAAATTGTTCTGTAACGGTGTAAATCACATGTGGCCAAACATCACATGCTAAGGCGACCGTTGACACTTCATATTAAGCTCAAATAAGGCTTTGTGCAAAAACGAACATGAGCATACCTATAACTGTGCAAAATACTTGTGGTTTAAGTACTATGCTAAGCAAGTCTAACGGGAGAGAGGATGACTGGGTGTGGGCGACGGTAATTTTTCGAAGATGCGTGCAGGTGCAACAGAAGAAGGTCCGGTTTGTTTACAATAACTTCGTTAGTGCCGTTCGTTTCGAACAATGGGTCTTGGAAACAGTTAACTGGGAAAGTTATAACGGTGAAACGGCAAGCGAGGTGAATACTCGGTGGGAATGCAACCCCCCTCACCCCGCCCCTACCGCCGACTAAGTGCCCTGGTGTAGCTGCTGCCGCGTTACAAGAAGCTCGAATTCTACGTTTGAAGTTGGTGGTAGATGTCTGTACATCTGACTGCGTCGCGCTCCAGCGTCATCGGCATGGCGCATTTAGTCACAGAGTGGGCGTCATGTAACTGTCCCCGCTGTTCTCTGATGATAAGATGATTCAGTCAATGTTAAATGCAGCAACTCGCTGCTGACTTTGTTGCAGTGAGTGCGTACGTAAATGTAGCTGACAAAAGTAAACTACTGGCCATTAAAATTGCTACAACAAGAAGAAATGCAGATGATAAACGGGTAATCTTCGGACAAATATATTTTTCTAGAACTGATATGTGATTACATTTCCACGCAATTTGGGTGCATAGATCCGGAAAACTAAGTACTCAGAATAACCACCTCTGGCCGTAATAACGGCCTTGATACGTATGGGCATTGAGGTTGGATGACGTGTACTGGTACATGCAGCTTCAACACGATACCACAGTTCATCAAGAGTAGTGACTGGCGTATTGTGACGTGCCAGTTGCTCGGCCACCATTGACCAGACGTTTTCAATTGGTGGGAGATCTGGAAAACGTGCTGGCCAGAGCAGCAGTCGAACTTTCTGTATCCAGAAAGGCCCGTACAGGACCTGCAACACGCAGTCGTGCATTATCCTGCTAGGATGTAGGATTTCACAGGGATCGAATGAAGCGTGGAGCCAGGGGTCGTAACACATCTCAAATGTAACGTCCACTGTTCAAAGTGCCGTCAGTGAGGCAAGAAGTGACCGAGACGTGAAACCAATGGCACCCCATACCTTGACGCCGGGTGATACGCCAGTATGGCGATGACGAATGCACGCTTCCAATGTGCGTTCATCGCGATGTCGCCAAACACGGATGCGACCATCATGATGCTGTAAACAGAACCTGGATTGATCCGAAAAAATGACGTTTTGCCATTCGTGCACCCAGGTTTGTCGTTGAGTACACCATCGCAGGAGCTCGTGTCTGTGATGCAGAGTCAAGGGTAACCGCAGCCATGGTCTCCGAACTGATAGTCCATGCTGCTGCAAACGTCGTCGAACTGTTCGTGCAGAAGGTTTTTGTCTTGAAAACGTCCCCAGGGACCGAGACGTGGCTGCACTATCCGTTACAGCCATGCGAATAAGATGCCTGCCTTCTCGATTGCTAGTGATGGTTGTGGGTGTCGCCACCGGCGCCAACGTTGTGTGAGGCCGTTGCGATCCAGCACGGCGTTCCTTATTAGCCACCTGAAACCACCGATTCCATATTCTGCTGACAGTAATTGGATCTCGACCAATGAGAGCAGCAATGTCGTGATACGATAAACCGCAATCGCGATAGGCTACAATCCGACCTTTATCAATGTCAGAAACGTAATGGTACGCATTTCTCCTCCTTACGCGAGGTATCACGACAACGTTTCAGCAGGCAACGCTGGTCAACTGCTGTTTGTGTATGAGAAATCGGTTGGAAACTTACCTCGTGTCAGCACGTTGTGGGTGTCACCAACGGCGCCAACGTTGTGTGAATGCTCTGAAAAGCTAATCATTTGCATATCACAGCATCTTCTTCGTGTCGGTTAAATTTCGCCTCTGTAGCACGTCATCTTCGTGGTGTAGCAATTTTAATGGCCAGTAGTGTAATAGGATAGCCATATGGTCCTATACAGATGACAGCAGTAGCGCGTACACGAATATAAAAGGGCAGTGTATCGTGCGATCTGTCGTTTGTGTTCAGGTGCTTCGTCTAAAAAGGTTTTCAAATGACTAAGGCCACAGGAAGGGAATTGACACCCTATGAACGCGGAACAGTAGTTGGAGATAGACGCATAGGGAATTAAGCGTTCCGAGATCCATAGTGTCAAGAGTGTGCCGAGAATAGCAAATTTCAGACATTACCTCTTATCACGGGCGATGCAGTGGTCGACAGTCTTCACTTAACGACCGAGAGCACTTGCGTTTGCATGCAGTTGTCAGAGTAACAGACGAGCAGCACTGGATGAAATTACCGCTAAAATCAATATGGGACATACGACGAACATATCCGTTAGAACAGTGCGAAATTTGGCGTTAATGGGCTATGGCAGCAGACAAGCAACGCGAGTGCCTTTGCTACCAGCACGACATCACCCGCAGCTTGTCTCCTCGGCTCGTGACGATATCGGTTGGATAGTGGACGACAGAAAAACCGTAGTCTGGTCAGATGAGTCCCGATTTCAGTTGGTAACAGCTGATGGTGGGGTTCCAGTGTGGCTCGCACCACTCGATGCCACAGACCCTAGTTGTCAAAAAAGCATTGTACAAACTGGTAGTGACTCCGTAATGGTGTGGGCTACGTTTGCATTGAATCGACTTGGCCCACGAGGTTGAACAAAACCGATCATTGACAGGAAATGATTATTTTCGGTTACTTGGGCAACATTTGCTACCATACTTGGACTTCGTGTTCCAAAACGATGATGAAATTTTTTTGGATGACAATGCATAATGTCAGCAGGCCACAGTAGTTCGCGATTGGTTTGAACGTTCTGCACAATTCGAGTGAACGCTTTCGCCAACCATATCACCCGATAGGAATCCCATCGTACAATTGTGGCACATAATCGAGAGGTCAATTCGTGCACAAATTCCTGCTGTGGCAATGGTTTCGCAGTTATGGACAGCTGTAGTGACAGCATGGCTCGGTATTTTTACAGGGTCTTTCAGCGACTTCTTGAGTCCATGCCACGTTAAGTTGATGCGCTATGCCGGGAGAAAGGAGGTCTGACATGATATGAGGAGGCAGCTCATGACGTCTGTCACCTCAGTGAATCTCACGCCGAATGATCTGAACAATGACAACGACCATCTGTCGCAACCGACAGCAGGTCAGGCCGTAGTATTTTGTGAAGACTGTCCTGGGGGTGGTACATGTGGTGTGACGACATGGGTGTGAGCAGCGCCCGGTGACTGTGGCTGTGGCCTAATTACTGCTCTGGCTCTCTCTTCTGCTACAATCTATAGTTTAGCTACATCTATAGCATACAAGCTATAGTTTTAACCCCTTATGATTCCACCTGCCTAAAAAAGCTCCGGCCTCGAATTTCCGTTGAAATTTTTGCTGTAATACACTGTTAATGCGTCAGGATTGGCCAGGACGGGGAAGCAGTACGCACCCTTTGAGGTTGAGCCGTGATAAAATTTGCTGTTTTGAAGAGCGCGCCGAAGCGCATAGTGTAAAGCAGTCGCCCACCATTTCCGACGGTGGCGCCGCTGTGGCTATCGCAGCTTTGGTGTCTCCCTCTGGAGGCAAAGGGGAAAAGATGCCTGTTCACGTGCATTTAAGGGGCACTATGAGCTCGGCAGTCGGTCAGTCTGTCAGTCTCGGTGAGTCTGTGCAGTTGGTCAGTCGGAGAGAGGCTGGGTCAGCGTCGCGTCACCAGTTGCTGGTCTGTCTCTCGTTTGCATTTGTGCGGCAGTTAGTGTCTGTCTGTCGTCGGAGTGCTAGTATGTCTGCCGTTTGGATCAAACTTTAAAGCCAGAAAATGAGAGTCTTTCCACTCCGCTACTAACAGAACTCGGATAGTGGTCGCCTGGTCGGGGCTGAGTTCCTGCATCTGAGTCTGCGCGTGAGGCAGCCAGTCTGCTCGAGTTGCTCGGGCAACGGTCATTGGCGGTTGGATCCTTCGGTTGGTCGGTCGCGCACTGAGACACGAGATGACTTGTCCGCCTTGAGCGTCGGCGCATGTGAGGTCCCCACGTGAGTCCAGTTGGCTGCGCCGTATAGAAAGGGGTAGTGGCTTCGCGGTCGACACGAGAGCAACAAGAGTCAAACCACGACATCGGGCTGGTCGGTGCGAGCTGCGACGCCGTGAGACAGGAGATCGGCGCTAGTAAATAAAGTAAATTCTTTAAGAAAAGATTCTGAAAGTAAGTCCACGGTTCAGAGGTGAAAAATCAAACATAGTTTTAGCTGTATGAATGTCTACTGTCGTAAAAAGGAAAGGCATGCCTAGAGAAGCCGCAGAGACTGAATTGGCAGCCGCCCAAGACAGCAGGAGAAGAGAACGTTTGGTCGGTTCGGAAGCTGCCAGCAGAAGAGAGCGAACAGCGTGTCCGCACCCACCAGCTGGCCGCGGTTCCACCCCCACTTGACCGCCTCCAAGCCTCGCTATTGGACGGCCAGATCGTAAGACGCGCAGTTCGATAGCGTTATAGCGTTACCTCGTCAGCAACACGTGAATTTAGCTGTTGATGGTTCAACACGTGAGTTTCAGAGTGGTTCTATCCGGTTCTGGGCATCGTGAAAATGGCTCTGAGCACTTTGGGACTTAACATCTTAGGCCATCAGTCGCCTAGAACTTAGAACTACTTACACCTAACTAACCTAAGGACGTCACACACATCCATGCATGCTGCAGGATTCGAACCTGCGACCGTAGCAGCAGCGCGCTTCCGGACTGAAGCGCCCAGAACCGCTCTGCCTGGGCAACGTGCCTGAGACGCTGCAACTAGCCGCCAGGCAGAAGGCACTGACGAACATCAAGTGAAAAATAAAAATCAAATTTTTATACTAATAAATCCATTCAGTAACGGCCCCCACTGTACATCACGCACGAAACTATTTACAGATATTTACACTTAGCACTTCTAGGTACAGTCATGGTGATTCTTGGACGCTATACACTATTATCACTTCCTTCATCCTCGCTAGCAGCTTACACAGGCGGTTGTCCTTCTTCAGGCTGTTTCTCGTTGGTGAGGAGCTTTTGGCTTCCATACGTTTCAGCGAGCAGCTATCTCGGTGGCTTCTTAGCACTGTGATCTGACATTCTCTTGTCTACTCCTACCTGTAACATTACCTACAAATTTACTCTAATAACAACTACTTATCACTAAAGAATAGCCGGCTGCTGTGGCCGAGCATTTCTAGGCGCTTCAGTCTGGAGCCGCGTGACCGCTACGGTCGAAGGTTCGAGTCCTGCCTCTGGCATGGATGTGTGTGATGTTCTTAGGTTAGTTAGGTTTAAGTAGTTCTCAGATGTTAAGTCCCATAGTGCTCAGAGCCATTTGAACCATTTTGTAGTATCTCAGTGCTATTGTAGTTTTGACACAATGTTGCATAATGTAAAGACAGTAAACCATAACCAAGAAGCCCCACTGAGACTCTTTCTTCTAGTTCTAATTTACTGGCTCTGTACCATGCCTTAAGCCTCTCTTTACGAAGTAAGTAGTACCTGTTCAGTATTTTCCCTGGGTGACACATTTTGCCAGATTACATCTCCTGACATTCTTGACTTAGCTGTAACCTTAAATCTTGCTTGGTGCCTGTCTTTAATTACTAATATTCATGTTACTCTTATCGTCCTTACGCACACTAAAGTATTTCCTCTATATGATTCCGTTAAAAATAGAAACCTTATGGTTATTGTGGCTGGTTCTAAAAACGTTTTACCGAAATTTTCGCGGAACCTAAGGTTTCCCATACCTGAACCAGACACACCTCAAGGCACTAGTTGGCATAATGCACTTGCCGTCGACTTAACCAGGAATCTATGAGACGTGACTCAACGCACGGAGTGCAGTGCTCAGGTAAGGGTAAAGTAGGAAAAGGCCAAACCCAACCAGGTAGAGAATCCCACAAGTAAATGTAATACTTTAGGCTGCTAGTTACATATCTTCCACACACTGTCTTCCGTTCATTCACTTTCCTTTCCCTTTCAGACAGGCGCTGCTGTGGAATCATCACTGACTGCTGTCTTCTGCTTGTCCATCTCCATCTTCAGCAGTCCATCTGGCAACAATTGTAAAGGTGTCGCAGGGGAGGATGGTTCGTAGTGCTCCAAGTTCAGTATGAATTACTGTTCTAAACTTTCAGGTACTGGAAGAGTACAGTTAATGTGTAACTTATATTTGATGCCTAAAATATCAATGTCAGCTCTTAAATTAAGTGCCACAACACTATTTCAAAGCATAAATCGTCTGTGACATTTTTCAAAATGCATAAGGGTATTTAAATTTCGATCTAAGGCCTACTTCAGACTATGGTATTGGTTGTAAATGATCAAATGTTCATCGTGAAACATTTTTTAGCTTTTTGATGGTGACTTACCTTACCAAGCACCAATTTACGGGGTGGGGGGGAGGGCGGGAAGATAATGCACCATGTTCTACGTCATAAACACGTAATCGATGTTATTGACTGGCTAATACCCGTCTAGCGTTTTTGTTACGTTTGGTCTGCGAATCCCTTTTGGTAACTTGTTTATTCAGAGTATTGATTTTTATGACACAGACAACAACATTTAATGAAAATGACGCTGTCTGGAAGATGTTTAATCCGCTTTAACATTTAAACTACATTTATTCGTAATACGCAAGAATAACTTCATAACGCCCCAGAAGCAGAATGTAAAAACAACATGGCAAAAGACAATGATGGAAAAGTTTCCACACACAGAAGGAAGTTCGATACCCAGAAAATACAATCTTCGCCTAAAAATAAAATTATTTATGAAATTTCTAAAGATAAAGTGTCTTAACATAAATGGGGTCGGCTCCAAGTGACAGATGAATCGCAATATAATGGCTGTGGTTTGAGTTGCACATTACATCA
The DNA here is from genome assembly GCF_023864345.2 of Schistocerca serialis cubense. NCBI lineage: Eukaryota > Metazoa > Arthropoda > Insecta > Orthoptera > Acrididae > Schistocerca > Schistocerca serialis. The sequence continues at coordinate 509,564,802 of NC_064644.1, read as the reverse complement.
TCTGCACTCTTCCATGTGCATGTCAGCACAAGTTGGCAGTAAACTGTTTGGTAAGCCCACTCATTACAGCACTGTCGTACCACATCGGATAGTAAAAAGCGGCTTTTAACTGGCCCGAGCTCAAAAACCGTACGAAAAGCAAAATAGCATTGGTTAGTAATTGCCCTGATCCGAAAAGCCGCATTAAATGCAAACTGACATCGGTTTCTAATCATCGTGAGATTGAAGGCACGTTCAATATGCTGTCCACCGTTTTCTGCCACAAACTGAAATGGAGAAACAACATGTTTCACAACAGATCGGAGTATGTCGGGGTCACGTTTAGAATGCGAAGTGTTCAGTGGGTCTCTTCAGTTCAGCTTCTTTCGTAACTAGACAATTAAACTCATGATCGTTAAGGTAGCCCAACAGCCACAAGTCACATAGATGAAGATAAGGTGATGTGGACGGCTAAGCTGTAGGGAAATGGGAAATTCCTTTCCAGCAGCCGTTTCATTGGTTGTGTGGAGGAGCGCCATCTTGCATAAAAATGATCCTACTCACACGTTCACACTGTTGAAGGCTTGGAAGGGCACTGGTGCTCAAAAGACTCTCATAGCATTTACCAATGACGGTACAGGCAACAGGAACTGCAGGACTCACCTCCTCCAAAAATACGATCCTATGATGAACGATACCGTCAAACCACATCACTAAGTCACCTTTGCAGAATGAAGTCGTTTGTTGAAGTGCGTGAAGATTTTCCGTTGCCCATATTCTGCTATTCTGCATGTTTCCTTCGAGATGGAAATGGGCGTCGTCTGTCCACAGAATGTCCCATGTCCATTCATTGTCCATTTCTATGCGAGCAAAGAAATTCCAGTACTAACGTTTACGTTGCTGCCACGTGGCAACTCCTGAACGTGGGTGTTTTGTGTGGGTAGCAACGCGGGATGTTTCGTAGGATTTTATCGCCGTGCTTTCTGGAAAGTCCTAATTTGGGGCATTTCCCCATCCACTGCGTGTCTGCACAGCACCGCTGGACCCCTTCAGGAATGCTGTGGCCACATCTTCAGACAGACATCGGATAAACTGCTTTCCTCTCTCTGCCACATTCCATTTTAAAAGATCCTGTCTTTTCGAATTTATTAATCATTTTTCCAGATATTTAGCAGATGTCGGACCAATGCCTTTTTTTCAAACCCTTGAATGCCTGAATCTTATGCAGGGCTAGTGGCGCACTGTCACCATTCTTGTAAAAGAGCTTTAGAAAAAGCGCGTGATCGTTCATGGAGACACTCATGTCGGAAGTATCGGACACAACCTGAGAAACATCTATGTGCCATGTGTCTGTTGGTACTTGTATTTTGATCCTTACAGCCCCATTTATTGATCAAAAGTTCGTTAAATTTTTCTTTTATTTGATGACTTCCCCCAGCTGTTCATGTTTGATGTCATTCTGAGCAGTGAGTCTCTTTCTACAGCGTTTTGAAGCTGGAAATAAATTGTGAACACCGTGTCCTTTTTAAAGATGTGTTGATGTGTAAGCAGGGTTCAGAACCAAAAAGTATTTTCTAACACACTCTTTGCTATATCAGCACAAATTCAGTAACAGGTACTACTGATATGTAACCACGGTCCTGAACCTGACAATAATGAACATGACAGACATAGAGGAAACTCACATCTACCACTAAGACTTAAATCTGGCATCAAGTTTCACTGAAAATTTCGAAACATTCATGAAATGTGGTAGAATACTTCATTAAAAATTACATTTCATAATTTTAAAATTTTAGAGGCGGACTAGATTACAATGTTTTAAAAAGGTGGACGTAGAGACACATAGAACCCCGTCCTCCCCGGTATCTAAAAGGTTAAAGAACCAAATTTTTATCTGTATTATTTGTAAAAATACAGAAGGATTTGTTATACGACATTAAGGAACACAAATGACACTTCCACTAATCTAACAAAAAGCATAAAATGCACTTACCAAGGAAAGTAGCTTCATCTTTGTCTAAACAGTCTGCGTTATATGAACGTGTCACCTGGAAAGCTGACGTTAAAGTCAGCCGTATGCACTGACGGGAAAAAGTCCCACCTCTGAAAAGTAATTAACGTAGAGTAATGAAATAAATGTGAGACGTTGTCTGGGTAACATATTCAAGTGACTAACGTTTCAGCATTATAGGTTAATGTAAGTACGACATAAGCCGATAAAAATGTGAAATGCTGGTAAATTAATAGCTCGTATAAGTGTCAGAATGTTGTATGCAAGTATGCAAATGTGCATGCATTCTGTTGCACAGGTGCCGGGTGTCACTTTGTGAAATGAACTTCGATGCCAGTTGCCCTAGATTGGTCAATACAAGGACGCTTAATGCTGGTTGTGCATGTAGGGTGTATAATAATTATGTGTAATAATTATGTGGTATTTATGATTGTTCAACAATGGTTCAAATGGCTCTGAGCACTATGGGACTTAACATCTGTGGTCATCAGTTCCCTAGAACTTAGAACTACTTAAACCTAACTAACCTAAGGACATCACACACATCCATGCCCGAGGCAGGATTCGAACCTGCGACCGTAGCAGTCGCGCGGTTCCGGACTGAGCGCCTTAACCGCTAGACCACTGCGGCCGGCAATGATTGTTGAAAGCAGAAAGACTAATTATAGGTTAAGTGAACATTTTAGAGGCTTTTACACGTTGACCCACAATATTCGGAAGCGGCAGCAGTCGAACAAAGAAGGCTGGCACGCGAGTCGACATTGGTCAAGTTTCAGCCCAACGTGAGAAGCATACATCAACGACCGAAGAGTCAGTCGCCGCCCTACAAACTTCGCGACAAACTTGACAAAAACACAGAAGAGATACCTCCGACAAACGTGCGTGAGGGTCGTTTCAAGCGGTCCTTTGGAAGTTCCTTCGAGGGGAGAGAGAAGGCACGAAAAAACGCCGCCTGGACGGACGGACCGATGGTTAGTCAGCGGACGTCATACTTCGCTACAACGACTTAGCCATTACGCCGCTCGACAGAAGAAGATGTCGGTACGGCGCCAATAGGTCAACGCAGAAGAAGCCATTCCAGATGTTACCAGAAGGAAGTTCGTGTGGCACTTACCCAGATGGGTGGTGAGGACGATGGGACTGCGGCCTCACCAGATGGGTCACCTGTGAACATAGAGGTTGATGAAATCCGCCAGAAGACGCTGAAGGTCAATGGTTCTATTCCGGGAAGGAGCAGTCCAAGCCACGCCGTAACCGCTTGTTAATAACGCAACGAGTGAATTCACAAAGAGAAGACCGCCGAGCCGCCGCAGACTCACGGGCACTGTACTGAGAGAAGGATACGAGGCCGGCCGTAGTCGCCGAGCCGTTCTAGGCGCTTCAGTCTGGAACCGCGCGACCGCTACGGTCGCAGGTTCGAATCCTGCCTCGGGCATGGATGTGTGTAATATCCTTAGGTTAGTTAGGTTTAAGCAGTTATAAGTTCTAGGGGACTGATGACCTCAGATGTTAAGTCCCATAGTGTTCAGAGCCATTTGAACCATTTTGAAGGATACGACTCCCGGCGTGCCGCTGCAATACGAGCTGTCACCGGAATCTGCACGATACGACTCCGCCTGTCCGCAGCCGTAGGGAACTGAGCGTGTGGAACTCAATGTGTTAGTCTGTTTGTTCAAAGGGTCTTATGTCTCAATAAATGGTTCAAATGGCTCTGAGCACTATGGGACTTAACATCTATGGACATCAGTCCCCTAGAACTTAGAACTACTGAAACCTAACTAACCTAAGGACATCACACAACACCCAGTCATCACGAGGCAGAGAAAATCCCTGATCCCGCCGGGAATCGAACCCGGGAACCCGGGCGCGGGAAGCAAGAACGCTACTGCACGATCACGAGTTGCGGACTCTCAATAAACGACTGTTAGTGGAACCACCAATTTTTCACTCACACCTCACCCACTGGATCCAAGGAAAGAGCCCACTCCACCGTCCACAATGTGTCTCTTCCTTCCCGCTGTCCCCGACCAAATAGTGACCTTTGCTCCCTTCTGTCACTGACGCTCAGTATCTCCTGTCACTAAACCCTGACCCGCTATATTTGGTGTCAGATTACTTTCGATCTATTTTCAGATGTACATGGTAGAAAATTTGTGGTACAAGAAATTCGTAACACCATCACCAGCGACGGGCCACGACCAACTCACAGACAGCACACTACAACATGCAGCCAACGGACAGTATTTCAGTACATTGGTGAGTGCACAGTGGTTCCAGATGTCGCTCCTGTTAAAGTAACGCTTTAGCGGTGTAATAAAGAAACGATGTAAAGCTCTCATTCTTTCAAAGCAACTAGACACTAGAGAATGTCTTTTCGGATGGTGTTAGATGTTCTTCTGATCGAAACTGTAATCAGATATCTAATTTTACGTATTACATAGCTGAGTCTATGTTCTAGTGGTCATAGGAATTATATTTGTGTGATTAACCATTTGCTAAACAGGAAGGTATTACAATGACAGACACTGAGACACAAGGAGTTTCCACCCACGAGGCTATTTAGGGCCTACGGAATTAGGTAGCCCAGTTGAGGTCTGACGATAATGAATTGTTGAATCAATTACCCGATTGTAGGTCGACATCTAGTGCAGTTTCTCCTATACTGTATTCATCAGCAACCACTCTTGTGTCTCCCTTCTCTGGCAAGCCAAGAGGAGATGAAGAAGCATTTTTTGCTGATTTGTTAGCAGCTTGATTCCTGGTCCTGAGCAGATGCTGCAAATGACAACAGTTAATCGGTGAAGCTAAGGCGCACGTACTATCTCAGGGTGAGTTACGAAATACATTAACTGTAGAAGAATTGAAACAATGTTTGCTCAAAAGGTTTAAAAAGCAGAACCCTTGCTGTTTCTACAGGGAGCAGTTGAACACCATGTCCCAAAGGCGTTGAATAGAAAGCTTTGTGGACAGAATACGAAAAGCTAATAGTAACAGCTACCAATTGTAAGTCAGTGATGAAGCCAATAAGTATATCCTACAAGAAGCGGAGAATAGGGCGTTAGGTACTTTTCTGCGAGGATTGTCACCCGAAGAAGCGGAGAATAGGCTGTTAGATACTTTTCTGCGAGGATTGGCCCACGTAACATCGCGCCATGTTAGGCGGAGCTTTTGATGAATTTAACTGATGCAGTCAACATTGCTACAGCATTAGAGAAAATAGACGCCGCTACGACGTGCAAAGAAAGAAAAAATGTATTTTCCACAGGCGTTCGGCAAGGACACATGGCGGAAAACTGTCGCCAACCACAGTGGGAAATACATATCGTGAGTGCAGCAGTACTGGGAAATTTGCAATCAGGGGTCCGTTAAACAGGAACGGGAATCCCGGAACGCCGCCAGGTGTACCCATTAAAAATCCATGCTATTAGAGCGCATGCAAAGGCGAAGTGCTGGTTACCAGGCACTATTAATTGTAAAACCCGTATAGTCGACAGTGGCGCTCACGTGTCAGTCATAAGCAAACAGTGCACTGAGGTCAAGAGATATGACCCTCTAAATTATAAATTAAGCGGTATAGGCGGAGGTGACATACATTCAGTAGGCTGTACGTCACTGACCTTTCACATTGAAGGTGTTAGATCCCAGGAGGTTTTGGAAGTCGTATCAAGTGTAAGCGACGAATATGAGGCTACCCCAGGGTTAAATTTCCTGAATAAACATCATGCCACAATAAACCTCGGGCAGCAAACAGAGGAGCTTAGCGAAACATTGTTTCGATTAGGTAACACAGCTGCCGAGGACGCTCTGCCGCGAGATGTCTCTCCCAGGAAAGAGGAATCACCTAAAATGCGAGCAATGTCCTTAACGGTAAATGGAAATGAGCGTTTGGCGTCCGTCACTGGCCGCGAGGCCCCTTGCGGGGCAGGTCCGGCCGCCTTGGTGCAGGTCTTATTACATTCGACGCCGCATTGGGCGATCTGCACGCCAGATGGGGATGAAATGATGATGAAGACAGCACAACACCCAGCCTCTGAGCGGAGAAAATCCCCGACCCATCCGGAAATCGCACCCGGGCCGGTAGAACGGCTATCCGTCACGCTGACCACTCTGCTATCGGGGCGGACTCCTTAAAGATAGATTCGAGTTATAAAATACCATTCGGTACGGGAAAGCTACTTTGGGAGGACATTAATGCTGCTTTACCCGCAAACAAAGTACGCATAGTGGAACCGTTAGAGGACAAAGATGATATAGGGGCAGCACATTGTTTTGTCAGCAGGATTACAGTTCGTGCAGCAACAATTGATGGTGTACAGAAGATACCGGTGCATATAGATAATTTTGGGACTGAAGACAAAGAGCTACTAGAAGGAATGTCACTAGCTAACATAAGTGCCTTAGAGGAGGATGATTTTGGTTGGTCAGACGTAGACAATAGTGACAACCCAGCCGCCTACAAAACTGCTTTGCGCCAGAAGATATCACACTTAATAGGAAACGAACGGGATATGACACAACCAGTGTTGGACGAGTTTCATGATCTGTTTAGTTCACAGGGACCGCTACCAACAACGAACATCACACAATACAGGATTCCAACAAAAGACAACACCCCAGTTTATAGGAGACCATGCAGAGTTCCTTACCAGTTACAGCCGTTACTTGATGAATTCATAGATCAGCAATTAAAGGATGGTATAATCGAGCCTTTGGATTTGCCATACAGTGCAAATGTCGTAATTGTGCCAAACGTCTGTTGACGGTGCAAAACATTGTAGATTCTGTTTGAGATTACAGGCATTTAAATGGCAAAACAATTTCTCCACAACTGACTGGAGGAGCGGGTACCATAAAATAGAAGTTACACCAGAGGATAGACGTGAAACTGCTTTCTCCACACCTTCAGGTCATTGGCAATTATTAAAGAACATCCGATTTGCTTACGAAAAATTTCCCAACTAATCAAGGACGCTAAATTAACACGAAATTTGGATAAGTGTCACTTCACAATAAAAGAAGTAACGTATTTAGGCCATGTTATCACCGAATACGGAATCGAAGCCGATCCACGGCTAATAAGCGCAGTTACAGATTTTCCAACACCGCAATCTGTCAAGGAAATACAGCAACTTTTAGCCCTCTCAAATTATTATCGAAAATCTGTAAAAGACTATGCAGAAATAGCACGATCTCCCACGCAGTTATTGAAAAAGGGTACTAAATTTCATTGGAAAACTAAATGCGACACACCATTTGAAACAGTGAAATACAAATTAACACGTAGTCCTGTATTAATCTATTCAGATTTCAGCAAAGAATTCATTCCATCCTGTGATGCATCTGGACATGCTATCGGAGCAGTTTTGGGTCGAAACATTAACGGTACAGAACATCCAGTAGCCTACACGTGCGGACGATTAAATATGGCAGAGAAAAATTACTCAACCACGGAAAAGGAGTATAGAATAATTCAGGTGCTATATGAAGGGCTTATTTCAATAGTGGTACAAGTCGATTTTTGTTCACTGTGAGATACAGAATCCTAAAGTTAAATGAGCCCCAAAAAATCTGCAGTCGAGAAACCAGAAATATTCAGGCATATGACTTCTTGCTAGAGATTAATCTTTCTTTCTGTTTGTTTGGATCATTAATTTCAGAAGCATTATAGGCGAAAAAGTGGAGGTAATGGGCTTGTACCACTATCGAAATAAGCCCTTCATATGTGGTCTTATAAATTCAAGATATTCACTGGCCATGCTTCTCTCAAGTAGTTACTTGGCCTAAAAGCCCCTTCAGGTTGTTGACGCGTTGGTCCCTATGCCGCTCCGAAATATATTTTGAAGTCATTCATAAACCGGGGAAGAAATATTCCAACGCAGATTGTCTTAGTAGAAAGGTAGCGGTATTAGAAGCAGTAGGTCGCGATGCAGCAGAGTGGCGAAAGGCACAAGTTTCAAATGCAGACTACAAAAGATATGCGACACAACGTCAGTTTTGCGTGCAGGATAGGGTCCTGTGGCGAACAATTAGACTCGGGCCGAGAATCGTGGATCCCCAACACCTCCGACAGGAACCCATGCAAGAAGACCATGATCACGTTCTTTCAGGTCGCGGTAGTCAAAGAACTTCTGAAAGACGCGTTGGAGAACGTTTCTGGTGCGAGACAAGAAAGCACGATGTCGCACAATGGGTGCGCAGTTGCATACCGTGCGCCCAGGGAGCAGGCTATAGGCGTCAACGTATTTCGTTACAAAGACTCCCGGAAGCGTCAGGCCCATTTCCAAACCCAGGAATTGACATATACGCCCCTTTTAATAAAACGCCAGCTTGGAATAGGTACGTACTAACGATTATAGATCATTTCTCAAGACATCTAACCATGGCACGTCTCCCTGATCAACAAGAAAGCACCGTAGCACAGGATATGGTCAATAACTGTATTTTAAGATTCGGCGTACGAGAAGCATTTATAACCGACCAAGGCAGGAACTTCATGTCCGCCTCATAAAACAACTGTGCCGTTTGCTGAAAGTATGTAAATTATCACCCCGTTACACCCACATGGCAGACAGAAAGGGTCCACTGCACTATTGGCCATTAAAATTGCTACACCAAGAAGAAATGCAGATGATAAACAGGTATACATTGGACGAATATATTATACTAGAACTGACATGTGATTACATTTTAACACAATTTGGGTGCATAGATCCTAAGAAATCAGTGCCCAGAGCAACCACCTCTGGCCGTAATAACGGCCTCGATACGCCCGGGCAATGAGTCAAACAGAGCTCGGATGGCGTGTACTGGTACAGCTGCCCGTGCAGCTTCAGCACGATACCACAGTTCATCAAGAGTAGTGACTGGCGTATTGTGATGAGCCAGTTGCTCAGCCACCATTGACCAGACGTTTTCAGTTGGTGAAAGATATGGGAAAGCGCTGACCAGGGCAGCAGTCGAACATTTTCTGTATCCAGAAAGGCCCGCACAGGACCTGCAACATGCGACCGTGCATTAGCCTGCTGAAATGTAGGGTTTCGCAGGGATAGAATGAAGGCTAGAGCCACGGGTCGTAACACATCTGAAATGTAACGTCCACTGTTCCAAGTGCCGTCAATGCGAACAAGAGGTGGACGAGACGTGTAACCAATGCCACCCCATACCATCACGCCGGGTGATACGCCAGTACGGCGATGACGAATACACGCTTCCAATGCGCGTTCACCTTGACGTCGCCAAACACGGATGCGACCATCATGATACTGTAAACAGAACCTGGATTTATCCGAAAAAATGACGTTTTGCCATTCGTGCAGCCAGGTTCGTCGTTGAGTACACCATCGCAGGCGCTCCCGTCTGTGATGCAGCGTCAAGGGTAACCACAGCCATGGTCTCCGAGCTGATAGTCCATGCTGCTGCAAACGTCGTAGAACTTTTCGTGCAGATGGTTGCTTTCTTGCAAACGTCCCCAACTATTGACTCAGGGATCGAGACGTGGCTGCACGATCCGTTACAGCCATGCGGATGAGATGCCTGTCGTCTCGACTGCTAGTGATACGAGGCCTTTGGGATCCAGCACGGCGTTCCGTATTACCCCCCTGAACCCACCGAGTCCATATTCTGCTAACAGTCATTGGATCTCGACCAACGCGAGCAGCAATGTCGCGATACGATAAACCGCAATCGCGATTGGCTACAATCGGACCTTTATCAAAGTCGGAAACGTGATGGCACGTATTTCTCCTCCTTACACGAGGCATCACAATAACGTTTCACCAGGCAACGCCGGTCAACTGCCGTTTGTGTATGAGAAATCGGTTGGAAACTTTCCTCATGTCAGCACGTTGTAGGTGTCGCCACCGGCGCCAACCTTGTGTGAATGCTCTGAAAAGCTAATCATTCGCATATCACAGCATCTTCCTCCTGTCGATTAAATTTCGCGTGTGTAGCACCTAATCTTCGTGGTGTAGCAATTATAATGACCGGTAGGGTATTTTATCAACGAGCAACACAACAATTGGGATATCCTCATTCTTTTGTATCCCGCCGGGAAGGCGGCGCATGGGTCTGCTCCAGTGATCTGGAAAATAGGCCGAATGAAGGAAGCGAGTAGGAGCAGGAGAGGCAAAGCACTTCGGTACTGCATGTAAAGTAAAAGCACATTTAATAGAAAATATTAGTCAATTACATATACGTAAGTTTTGGTAAAGATGAGCACGTACGTGCGAAGCCGTTGTCCAAGTATCAAAGCTAACAGTTACAAGTAGTTGGACAAACTATCATTGAAGTAACAAAGGCAAAGTCTGTAATGGCTAGCCCCCTATAAAGGAGAAGCTAAGTTGCTTGGTCGATTGTTCTTCATCAACTGGGCAAAAATCAAGACGGCACTCGCTGAGCTCCACAGCGTCGGCCAGAGGGCGCTGTGTTCGGCGTATTCAGTCTTCTCTCGTAGTGCCAACTTACGAGAGTGTGCACCTACGTTGTGGCACCGTAACTGTCGACACCACACATTGCATACTGTGTAAGCGCATACAACGACAATACACACGAAGGAAGGGGCATGTCGTCTTATGAATTTATTTATGAACGGAAGATGTCGTCGCCATTCGATGTTATTACATGTGTGGGAAAAGGAACAGAAGCAAATATCAGAGCATTAGAACGGCAGGAGAAATTGGACAACGTACACGCTAAGTATCAGGATTTCAAAATTGGGCAATGGGTTTTCCTATCCACTCCCTATGTTGCCAAAGGAAAGACGAAAAAAATTGTCATAAATTAACCAGGGTCCTTACCACGTTGTTGAAATCACAAGTTAACGTCAAGTTACAATTACCAACACAAACAACTATTGTTCATGCAAGCCGGTTAAAACCTTTTAAAGGAGTAACAGATGTAATGTCACCGACGGTAGCAAATACTGTTCTGAAGCGTGATGGACCGCGGAGACGAAAAACCGCTGATTAACCAACACAGAACACACACTCGACCTCATACAACCTTCGGCCACGCGCAGTCAATTACTCATCCGCAGTATAAAATCTACCATTCTAATGCAAATGTAAATAAGTTTTGTATACTGCAGATTCTAACTATAAAGTACTGACAGAGAATCAGGAAAAAAAAGGGAATTAGCAATATATACGAAGGTGAATTCCGGGTTTTAAGTAATAGGCAGTACCAACACATGACTAAATACCGTGTAATTAATAAGGCATTCAGTAGTATTTATAAATAAGGGTATGTAGGGCATACAGAGCACACAATAATTTTTACTTTCCCATAGAGTCACAATTTTGAAAGATGCGCTTAGTAATATTACTTTCCATATTGCCGGCAAGTTATGTGCTCTCTGAGGCGTGAAATTTCACTTAACCACTAATCTACTGGCCTGAAACAGTAACTCTTGGCTCCTCAAAATTTGTCTTACCTAAAAAACTCCCTTGATTCCTCCATCCTGCAGTCATTAGATGTTCTTATCACTGCATAAGCCCAGGTTGAAGCCAAAGCTATGTTGCAGCATATTGTACGATTGGAAGAGCAACGTTAGAGGCGAATTATGATATAGGGCACCGGTATCTCCGGAACCTTTTTGAACATAATTATACTTTGTACTGCTTTCCTGTGTATCAGACGAAAACCAAAGGCAAAAAATTGCATATCACTACACCTAATCTCATCTGAATGGCTACAAAAATCCTTAACATATACATGTACTGACAAAATACAGGGTGTTTAAAAAATGACCGGTATATTTGAAACGGCAATAAAAACTAAACGAGCAGCGATAGAAATACACCGTTTGTTGCAATATGCTTGGGACTACAGTACATTTTCAGGCGGACAAACTTTCGAAATTACAGTAGTTACAATTTTCAACAACATATGGCGCTGCGGTCTGAGAAACTCTATAATACGATATTTTCCACATATCCACCATGTGTAGCAATAATATGGCGTAGTCTCTGAATGAAATTACCCGAAACCTTTGACAACGTGTCGGGCGGAATGGCTACACATGCAGATGAGATGTACTGCTTCAGCTGTTCAATTGTTTCTGGATTCTGGCGGTACACCTGGTCTTTCAAGTGTCCCCACAGAAAGAAGTCACAGGGGTTCATGTCTGGCGACTTAGGGAGGCCAATCCACGCCGCCTCTTGTATGTTTCGGATAGCCCAAAGCAATCACACGATCATCGAAATATTCATTCAGGAAATTAAAGACGTCGGCCGTGCGATGTGGCCGGGCACCATCTTGCATAAACCACGAGGTGTTCGCAGTGTCGTCTAAGGCAGTTTGTACCGCCACAAATTCACGAAGAATGTCCAGATAGCGTGATGCAGTAATCGTTTCGGATCTGAAAAATGGGCCAATGATTCCTTTGGAAGAAATGGCGGCCCAGACCAGTACTTTTTGAGGATGCAGGGACGATGGGACTGCAACATGGGGCTTTTCGGTTCCCCATATGCGCCAGTTCTGTTTACTGACGAAGCCGTCCAGGTAAAAATAAGCTTCGTCGGTAAACCAAATGCTGCCCACATGCATATCGCCGTCATCAATCCTGTGCACTATATCGTTAGCAAATGTCTCTCGTGCAGCAATGGTAGTGGCGCTGAGGGGTTGCTGCGTTTGAATTTTGTATGGATAGAGGTGTAAACTCTGGCGCATGAGACGATACGTGGACGTTGGCGTCATTTGGACCGCAGCTGCAACACGGCGAACGGAAACCCGAGGCCGCTGTTGAATCACCTGCTGCACTAGCTGCGCGTTGCCCTCTGTGGTTGCCGTACACGGTCGCCCTACCTTTCGAGCACGTTCATCCGTCACGTTCCCAGTCCGTTGAAATTTTTCAAACAGATCCTTTATTGTATCGCTTTTCGGTCCTTTGGTTACATTAAACCTCCATTGAAAACTTCGTCTTGTAGCAACAACACTGTGTTCTAGGCAGTGGAATTCCAACACCAGAAAAATCCTCTGTTCTAAGGAATATACCATGTTGTCTACAGCACACTTGCACGTTGTGAACAGCACACGCTTACAGCAGAAAGACGACGTATAGAATGGCGCACCCACAGACTGCGTTGTCTTCTATATCTTTCACATCACTTGCAGCGCCATCTGTTGTTGAAAATTGTAACTACTGTAATTTCGAAAGTTTGTCCGCCTGAAAATGTACTGTTGTCCCAAGCATATTGCAACAAACTGTGTATTTCTATCGCTGCTCGTTTAGTTTTTATTGCCGTTTCAAATATACCGGTCATTTTTGAAACACCCTGTATATGTAGAGATATTTGTCGCTTACTACTTCATTGTTTTGTTCCTGATCGTCATTCTGCCATATTTCTAACATTACTTTCAGAAGCTTTCTAAATGGTGATGTATTCAAGCGATTGCCGAATGAATGTATTATATAATTTTCCTGGCAGTCTAAGCTTGCCACATTTGTAGATGCGCATAAGAGAAAATTCGAGGAAGAATTTTTCCGAACGGGGAAGGAATATATGGTGTATAATGATTATATGTAATAATTATGTGGTATTTATGGCTGTTCAAAGCAGAAAGACTCATAATAGGTTAAGTGACCATTTAAGAGACTTTGACACGTTAAGCCACAATATTCTGAAGCGGCAGCTGTCGAACGAGGAAGGTCGGCTCGTGTGTCGACATTGGTCACGTTTCTGCCCAACGAGAGAAGGCCGATGACCAGCGGAGGTTGCACAGGAGCAGTCAGCACTTCTACAGAACCACGACCTGGGCGACGGGCAATGCTTCCAAGGAGGACAACGACCAGCGCTGTTCGCACATCAGTGCTCAATGCTCCAGGAACTCTCAGCGCGCTGAACTCATGTCCGTGATGTATCTGGCGATACGGAAGAGGCGACAGGACAATGACCGACCCCGCCAACATAAAAGTAAAACAATGGAAGGCCGGCACGTGTGTCGACATTGGCGGCAGAAACGCCCAACGTGAGAAGCATAGAACAACGACCGAAGAGTCAGTCGCCGCCCTTCAAACTTCGCGACATTGGCAAAAACACCGAACAAATACCTCTGACAAGCGGGCATGAGGGTCGTTTGAGGCTGTCCTTTGGAAGGTCGTTGGAGGGGAGACTGAAGGCACGAAGAAACGTCGTCTGGACGGACGTACCGATGGTTAGTCAGCGGACATCATACTTCGTTACAACGACTTAGCCGGCCGAAGTGGCCGTGCGGTTCTAGGCGCTACAGTCTGGGACCGCGAGACAGCTGCGGTCGCAGGTTCGAATCCTGCCTCGGGCATGGATGTGTGTGATGTCCTTAGGTTGGTTAGGTTTAAGTAATTCGAAGTTCTAGGGGACTGATGACCTCAGAAGTTGAGTCCCATAGTGCTCAGAGCCATTTGAACAACGACTTAGCCGCTACGTCGCTCGACAGAAGAAGATGTCGGTACCGCGCCAATAGGTCAACGCAGAAGACGCCATTCCAGATGTTACCAGAAGGAAGTTCGTGTGGTGCTTACCCAGATGGGTGGTGAGGTCGAGGGGACTGTGGCCTCACCAAATGGGTCGACACCGTGTTCTTTTCAAAGATGTATTGAAGTGTAAGCAGGGTTCAGAACCAAAAAGTATCTTCTAACACTCTTTGCTATACCAGCACAAATTCAGTAACAGGTACTACTGATCTGTAACCAGGGTCCTGAACCTGACAATAATGAGCTTGACAGTCATAGTGGAAAGTCACATCTACTACTAACTCTTAGATCTGGCGTCAAGTTTAACTGAAAAATTCGAAACATTCGTGAAGTGTGGTAGAATACTTCATTAAAAACGTTAAATTATATATCATAATTATAAAATTTTAGAGGCGGACTAGATTACAATATTTTAAAAAGGTGGACGTAGTAACACAAAGAACCCCGTCCACCCCGGCATTTAAAAGGTTAAAGAAGCAAGATTTTATCTGTATTATTTATAAAAATACGGAAAGATATCTTATACGACATTAAGAAACAAACATGACACTTCTAATAATCTAACTCACAGCATTAAGTGCACTTACCAAGGAAAGTAGCTTCATCTTTGTAACAAAGTGAACAATGTCGCTACCACGTCTAACCGGTCTGCGTTATATGAACGTGTTACCTCTAAAGCTGACGTTAAAGACAGGAATATACACTGACGGAAAAAAGTCCCAACTCTAAAAAAATAATTGATGTAGAGTTATGAAATACCGGAAAGACATTGTCTGGGTAACATATTCAAGTGATTAACGTTTTAAGATCATAGGTTAATGTAAGTACGAGATAAGCCGATACAAATGTGAAATGCTGGTATATAAATAGCTGATATAACTGTCAGAATGCTGTATGCAAGTATGCAAACGTGCATCGGCAGCTACATCTACATTTATACTCCGCAAGCCACCCAACGGTGTGTGGTAGAGGGCACTTTACGTGCCACTGTCATTACCTCCCTTTCCTGTTCCAGTCGCGTATGGCTCGCGGGAAGAACGACTGTCTGAAGGCCTCCGTGCGCGCTCTAATCTCGCTAATTTTACATTCGTGATCTCCTCGGGAGGTATAAGTAGGGGGAAGCAATATATTCGATACCTCATCCAAAAACGCACCCTCTCGAAACCTGGCGAGCAAGCTACACCGCGATGCAGAGCGCCTCTCTTGCAGAGTCTGCCACTTGAGTTTATTAAACATCTCCGTAACGCTATCACGGTTACCAAATAACCTTGTGACGAAACGCGCCGCTCTTCTTTGGATCTTCTCTATCTCCTTTGTCAACCCGATCTGGTACGGATCCCACACTGATGAGCAATACTCAAGTATAGGTCGAACGAGTGTTTTATAAGCCACCTCCTTTGTTGATGGACTACATTTTCTAAGGATTCTCCCAATGAATCTCATCCTGGTACCCGCCTTACCAACAATTAATTTTATATGATCATTCCACTTCAAATCTCATCCCTTTGTGGGATGCCAGTTGCGCTGGGTTGGTCAGTACACGGACGCTTAATTCTGGTTGCGCGTGTAGGGTGTGTAATAATTATGTTTAATAATAATGTGTTATTTATGATTGTTCAAAGCACAAAGACTTATTATAGGTTAAGCGAATATTTTAGAGACTTTGACACTTTAAGCCACAGTATTCGGAAGCGGCAGCAGTCGAACAAGGTAGGCCGGCACGTGTGTCTACATTGGCGGCGTTTCTGCCAAACGTGAGAAGCATAGATCAACGACCGAAGAGTCAGTTGCCACCCTACAAACTTCGCGACATTGGCATAAACACCGAAAAAATACCTCTGACATGCAGGCGTGAGGGTCGTTTGAGGCGGTCCTTTGGAAGTTCCTTCGAGGTGAGAAAGAACACACGAAGAAACGTCGCCTGGACGTACGGACCGATGATTAGTCAGCGGACGTCATACTTCGCTACAACGACTTAGTCGCTAAGCTGCTCGACAGAAGTAGATGTCGGTATGGCACCAATAGGTCAACACAGAAGACGCCATTCCAGATGTTACCAGAAGGAAGTTCGTGTGATACTTACCCAGATGGGTAGTGAGGACGAAGGGACTGCGGCCTCACCAGATGGGTCACCTGTTAACATAGAGGTAGATGAAATCCGCCAGAAGACGCTGAGGGTCTCTGGTTCTATTCCGCGACGGAGCAGTCCACGCCACGCCGTAACCGCTTGTTAATAACGGAACGAGCGAATTCACAAGGAGAAGGCCGCTCCACCGCCTCAGACAGTCACGGGCAAGGTACTGAGGAAAGGATACGACGCCTGGCGTGCCGCTGCAGTACGAGTCGTCACCGCATTCGCTGTCACCGAGATCTGCACGCTACGACTCCACCTGCTTGCAGCCGCGAGGAACTGAGCGAGTTAAAATACAATGTACTGTATTAGTCTATTTGTTCAAAGGGTTTTATCTCTGAATAAATGTCTGTTAGTGGAACCACCACTGTTTCACTCACACCTCACCTACTGAAACAAGGAAAGAGCCCACTACACCGTCCACAAAGTTTTTCTTCTTTCCCGCCATCCCTGACAAAATAATGAACCTTTATTCCCTCTGTCACTGACGCTCAGTATCTGCTCTATGCGTGGTGTTGTCGTCCGATGACATCCCTTATGCGCTCGGCTGGAGACAGACCTGCTGTGATCCAGCAGGCCAAGGGCCCATGTTGACACTCTGTAGGGTATGCAGGGTTAAAACATGTGGACATCTTCTTCTGTCGAGCGGCGTAGTGGCTAAGTCGTTGTAGCGAAGTATGACGTCCGCTGACTAACCATCGGTCCGTCCGTCCAGGCGACGTTTCTTCGTGCCTTGTTTTTACCCTCGAAGGACCTTCCAAGGACCACCTCAAAGGACCCTCACGCCCGATTTCCAGAGGTATTTCTTCGGGGCTTTCGCCAATGTCGCGAAGTTTGTAGGGCGGCGACTGACTCTTCGGTCGTTGATCTATGCTGCTCACGTTGGACAGAAACGTGGCCAATGTCGACACACGTGCCGGCTTTCCATTGTTTTACTTTTATGTTGGCGTGTTCGGGCATTGCTCTGTCGTCTCCTCCGTATCGCCAGATACGTCACGCACATGAGTTCAGCGCGCTGCGAGTTGCTGGAGCATTGAGCACTGATGTGCGAACAGCGCTGATCGTTGTTCTCCTTGGAAGTATTGCCCGTCTGGGAGGTCGTGGTTCTGTAGAAGTGCTGACTGCTCCTGCGCAAATTCCGCTGGTCATTGGCCTTCTCACGTTGGGCAGAAACGTGACCTATGTCACACACGTACCAGCCTTCCTTCTTCGACAGCTGCCGCTTCAGAATGTTATGGCTTAACGTGTCAAAGTCTCTAAGATGTTCACTTAACCTATAATTAGTCTCTCTGCTTTGAACAACCTTAAATATTACACTCTGTAGGGTATGCAGGGTTTAAACATGGGGACGTGCGTAATCCTGTTGGGAAACACCCCAGGGGTGCTATCCCTGAATGGCACCACAAGAGGTCAGATCACCAAATTGCCAAGCAAATTTTCAGTCTTGGTCTGTGGTATAATCACGAGAGTGCTCATGTTGTCATACGAAATCGCACACCAGACCATAACTCCAAGTGCAGGTCCGGTACGACTCATATGCAAAGAGATTGGTTGAAGTCTCTCAACTGGCATCCTTCTAACCAACACACGAGTATCACTGTCAGTGAGGCAGAACCAGCTTTCACTTGACACCAATGAAGTCCCATATGGCAGTGGTTTAGTGTCCATGCAGCGGACGCTATAGCGTGTGTGGCTCGGAGCTGTTCTTGAAGCAACCGATTTGTAACAGTTCGATGTGTCACTGTGGTGCCAACTGACGCTAAAATTGCTGCTGCAGATGCACTATGATGCGCCAGAGCCATACTCTGAACTCCATGATCTTCCCTCTCGGTAGTGCCACTTCGTTTTCTGGAGCCCGGTCTTCTTGCGCTGTACATATTCGTGACCACCGCTGCCAGCAACCATGTACAGTGGCTACACTCTTGCCGTGTGTTTTTGCGAAATCACAGAAGCAACATTCAGTTCCACTAGCCGGTATACACGAACTCGTTCAAACTCAATGAGTTGTCCATAATGGCGTCTTACTCGCCTTAATGGCATCCTTGACTAACAGCAACGCGCGACATCCAGTCTCAAAACTGTAACAAATTTCCCCCTACATATCGTCATATTACAGCGAAATTGTTATAAATGGTGCCCAACATCGCCATGTTACACCACAATTAGTTCAATAATTCTACTACACTTTCCGGTAATCAAATATTGTTTCCTTTATTTTTCAAAATATGTAAGAAATTTGAGTGCAATAGACACGTGGGCTCCATATACTGTGCTTAAAGTAAATCGTAAGCCTGGCTTGTTCATTTTCGAAAGGAGAGGGACGGGAGGTGAATAAATAAAGGAAGTGTTGATGTAAAACGGTTCAAATGGCTTTGAGCACTATGGGACTTAACATCTTAGGTCATCAGTCCCCTAGAACGTAGAACTACTTAAACCTAACTAACCTAAGGACATCACACACATCCATGCCCGAGGCAGGATTCGAACCTGCGACAGTAGCAGTCCCGCGGTTCCGGACTGCAGCGCCAGAACCGCACGGCCACCGGGGCCGGCATGTAAAACGGGTTATTGATTATATACACATCTAAAAAATAAAAAAATGGACAAATTTATTTATTTATTGCTATTGTTTTACATTCTAATTCTTTTTAACCAAATATTCTTCTTTTTACAATGCCCTTTTCTCATCTGTTGATGCCATGTGTTTCTTTCTCCTTAGTCTTTTATTGGTATCACTGGTAATGATTTAGGCTATGTCCGTGGAATTATTTGTGTAACGTCTGGCATCTTTGAAAGCGTATTCTAACACGAGAAGCTGATAGTGTATATGAGCAGCGCGTGGCAAAACACATAGTACTTGTTGTGCTAAAGTGTTACAAAAATTTAATGTCGTTTAGTAGACATACTACCACTGGTAAGTCTCAAATTAAATGTAATGAACAAACTACACTGACGCTCCAAAGAAACTGGTATAGACATTCGTATTCAAATACAGAGATATGTAAACAGGCAGAATACGATGCTGCCGTCGGCAACGGCTATATAAGAAAAATGTTTTGCGCAGTTGTTAGATCAGTTACTGCTGCTACAGAGGCAGGTTCTCAAGATTAAAGTCAGTTTGAACGTGGTATTATAGTCAGCGCACGAGCGATGGGCCACAGCAACTACGACGTAGTGATGAAGTGGGGATTTTCCCGTACGACCCTTTCACGAGTGTACCGTGACTATCAGGAATCAGGTAAAACATCACATCTCCAACATCGCTGAGGCCAGAGAAAGATCCTGCAAAAGCGGGACCAACGACGACAGAGCGGAACCGTTCAATGTGGCGGAAGTGAAACCTTCTGCAATTTGTTCCAGATTTCAGTGCTGGGCCATCAACAAGCGTCAGCGTGCGAACCATTCAACGAAACATCATCGATATGGGCTTTCAAAGCCGAAGGC
Source organism: Schistocerca serialis cubense (assembly GCF_023864345.2). NCBI lineage: Eukaryota > Metazoa > Arthropoda > Insecta > Orthoptera > Acrididae > Schistocerca > Schistocerca serialis. The sequence continues at coordinate 509,544,783 of NC_064644.1, read as the reverse complement.
CCACTCATGTACTCTTGATGACTGCACGACACAAAGAATTACGCCTCGCCTGTGCCTGTCAACACTGCCATCGGACTGTTGACGACTGGAAACATGTCGCCTGGTCGGACGAGACAATCTCATTAATCCGTAGACCCTGTGTGCCAGCAAGGGACTGTTCAAGCTGGTGGAGGCTCTGTAATGGTGTGTGGTGTGTGCAGTTGGAGTTATATATATATGACCCTTGATACGTCTAGATACGATTCTGACAGGTGACACGTACGTAAGAATCCTGTCTGATCACCTGCATCCATTCACGCCCATTGGGCAGTTCGACGGACCTGGGCAATTCCAGCAGCATAATGCGAAACTACATACGCCCAGAATTGCTACAGGGTGGCTTCAGGAACACTCTTCTGCGTTTAAACACCTCCGCTGCCCACCAAACTCCCCAGACATGAATATTATTGAGTATATCTGGGATGCCTTGCATCGTGCTGTTCAGAAGATATCTCCACCCCATCGTACTCTAACGGATTTATGGACAGCTCTGCAGGATTCATGGTGTCAATTCCCTCCAGCACCACTTCAGACATTAGTCAGGGTCCACGCCATGTTGTGGCACTTCGGTGTGCTCGCAGGGGCCTTACACGATACTTGGCGGATGTACCAGTTTATTTAGCTCTTCAGTGTATGTTATCCAATGATAAACGTCGATTGTATTATTCTACTCTAGAACACGATGCATTGTCTTCTTCTTCCCTAAAATGGTGATGTGTTGCGTTATTCAAAACTTTCTAAAAAAATTGAATAACGAAAATTAGATATTTGTATCACCGGCACCATAACCTCAAGCGGGCCTAAGATCGAAAAGCCAGAATCTTTACCTGTTGTGATAAATATTGCCGACAGGTTAGACGTCATTGTAGGAGTCAAATGTAAGTTACATGTTAACCGCACTCTTCTTGTAGCTGACAGTTATAGAACAATAATAATTCAGACTGCCTATTTATGGGTGCCAACTATCGCTGCAGGCCTGCTGAGCATATTATCATAGCGACCATGCGTTTTTACAGTTATGGGTTCGCTCAGATTTGTTTTTGTACGTATCTTCATTTAGGCTTCTATTTAGCGTGTTAGTTTCAACGATAGGTACTTTGCAGTGTTGTAGATCAATTTACGTGGAAATAGCATAATGGGCCTTAATTTGAGAGCCCACAATGGTGTTTCACGTATATATTTTGACGAACATTTTGGCGCCTTTGATAAATAATACAGTCTATTTGGATGTGGCAGTATATGATTTAGGGGGCTCCATACCACCATACACCATGAGTGACACATAGATCCAACTAAACTTGTTAATAACTGCTTCTTAACCTCTAAGTTAGATCGATAATTCCAAGTTGTCAATATATTGATGTATTTTCGATAGATAATAGGTTTTCTTTAACATGGCTAAAAATTCAGATGATTCAGAAAGCGGTCAAGTTGAAGGCTACATACTGATTGGCTTGTTTCATGTTTATTGATAGTAAATTACTAGGCTATGATTGGCTGTTTCGTTTTAAAGACCAATAAAATACTATTCCGTGACTGGTTGTTTCATTTAAGATTGGTTGTTTCATTTTAATGTCCTGTACGATGCCGCCATGACGTCGTAGGAAGAAGACATGACTTTTACTTCATAATGATGACGACATAGATATGGGACGTGGCTGGTGACGTCTTGGCTAGTGAAGTGACCTGTTCAAGTGATGTCACAACTGTAAAGAAAGTGGTCCAAATGGTTCAAATGGCTCTGAGCACTATGGGACTTAACTTCTGAGGTCATCAGTCCCCTAGAATTTAGAACTACTTAAACCTAACTAACCTAAGGACATCACACACATCCATGGCCGAGGCAGGATTCGAACCTGCGACCGTAGCGGTCCCGCGGTTCCAGACTGTAGCGCCTAGAACCGCTCGGCCACCCCGGCCGGCGAACGAAGTGTGCCGTCATGTTACCAATTGCGTTACTAGTGTCGTCATTGGTTTACAGCAGACACCGTGTTGTTTTTCAGTGGTACGTGACATTGAAATGTAATAGAAAAGATCGTTGATAACCAGGGGGCTTCATTCGGAACCATTATTTAAGTAGATTAGGAGGAAACAATACAGTCTGGAGAAAACCACCGAATATTTTTTACCTTTGATTTTTTTTATACAATTAATTTGAAGTGAGAGGAGCATTCTTGCTTGACCATTTTGCAGCTCTACACAATATTAATTTCTGGTGTGAGGAATGTGGTATTCTTCTACAAGAAGCTGTCAAAAGTTTCGTACCAACAAGGATGCCACGGCACTGCGAAACTAAGTGCTATTTGGAATAAGCTTTTACTACTACATACCAGGGTGTATTTCGCATGATTCCTTGTCGAACTCGTTAGAGATTCGGACTATTGATGAGATTACCGCATTCCTAAGTTCAGACCTCGTGGGAAAATAACATGTGTCCCAAAACTGAGAGACAAGAACTCTCCCATCATTCACACGATGATACACGTTCAGATCTACCCTAAACCGCTCTGTACGCATACTTCTAGATGTTTTATGAAAGTAACTGATTCCAGTTATTGATCTATTATCGTGTAATGTTAATTCATTTTGCTAGACTCGCTCCAGCCCAGTCACACAATTTATCTAATATTCCGTACTGGTGTATTAATTTTATTACGCGGCTGTGCTGAACTGATCGGAGGCTCCCCAGAAGTCGAGAAATACGGTATCCACCTGTGCGCCTCTGTTTACTGCTTTCTGGGTCTTGTGGACGAACAGAGCGAACTGAGTCCACACTATCGGTATTTTTGGAACCGAAGTTGATTGCTGCAGAGGAGATTTTCGGTCTACAGAAATGTGGTAATACGCGAGCATAGCACATGTTCCAAATTCTACAAAACACAGGTATTAGAGATATACACCCACAGTTCTGTGGTTCTTGTCGACGATCCTTCTCGAAGACAAGAACAATCCCTGCTTTTTGCCAACTATTACGAATGCTTCGCTCCTCCTGTGACATACGGTACACTGCCGTTAGAAGAGGTGCAAGCTATTTAGCATAGTGCATGTAGAATCGAATTGTTACCCTATCAGGTCTAGTGGCCTTTGTAGGGCGATTTCACTTGTATTTCTATGCCTTCGTCACTTATTTCCATATCTTTCGTTTTGTTGTTCGGTCGAATACTAAGAGAGAAGCAACATTGGTAACTTCCCCCCCTGAAACAGTTTTCGAAAAGGACGCTTAGTATTTCGGCCTTTTCAGTGTCATTGCCCGTTTGAGTGCCATTATGGTCACGGAGTCCTTGAACATATGGATTTGATCCCATTACTGATTTAACATAAGACCAAAACTTCCTAATATTACTATCAGGACGGTAGATTGCATTTTATTTTTGAATTTCTTGAACGCTTCAAGCATGTAGCTCTTTACGCTACTTTTGGATTAGTTTGATTTCTGATTGTCTGTGAGGTGTGAAATTTAAAATTTTCCCGGCGAATTAAATGCTCGAACAGATTTCGGGATTGCAGCCGGTTGTCGTAAACATCATTCCACATGTGAAGTTTACGGTGACCGGTTGCAATCCCGAAATCTCTTAGAACATGTTTGTGAGTTTGTTTGCTGCGTTTAAATTTGCAGTGAAGCTCTGTTTCAATTCTTACCAGCTTTCTAATACGGTTGTCGAACAACGCTGGGTTGTCTTCCATCCATCAGAACTTTGCTCGGCTCATAGCAGTCCAAAGAGTACTGTGCAGTGCTCTTGACCTTTGTCGATTGAAGCTCAACATAGTGCTGAAGATGATTTTTCGTATTTATCTTTCCAGTCGCTCTTGCCAAGCGTAAAGAGATTCCTACCTTTCTTTCTATTCATATTTACAGCCGTATTCAGTGTTGATGTAAAAGATTCATGATCACTGATTTCATGTTCTACAGCGAGTCGAAAAGTTTGAGTTAGTTTGTCAGCGGTAGGTCTAAGATGTTACCTTCACTAGAAGATTCTCTGATTCACTGCTCAAGGTAATTTTAGTATGAAGCACTCAGAACAATTTCACACGATTTCCTGTCCCTACTACCGGCCATAATCACTTGCGTCTTCCAGTCTGTAGCTGATAAATTGAAATCTCCACCTACGCTATGACATGACCACGAAATGTACGCTAAATGTTGTCCACGCTTCCCCTCAGACGCTCCATCACTGTTGCTGCTGTGTCAGGGAGTCTATAAAAGCGTCTGATGACGATATTTCATCAAGAATTAACAGGTATCTTCGCCCAGAGAGATTCGTATTCTGAATCGGAACTAATCTCATTAGATATTATCGTATTTTATGGTTATAAACACACATCCACCACCAGAGCTCAACCTATATTTGCGATATGCATTCCAGATGGAGTTACAGATGTTTATGTAATGGCAATATCGTTGTCGTTGATTATAAAAGTGTATATGTAGATAAAACGTTATAGTTTATTGAGGGAAATCACATCACCGAGGTTAGTACAGATGCTACCGCTAACATTGAGAAAAGAGATATGGAAATGTTTAGGTAATACTGAAAACTTTTTCGGAAGTATTCAAGGAAATTTTAATCAACATGGATCCTAAGCCTTGTGTTTTGAGGAGGAGGAGATTGGTGTTTAACGTCCCGTCGACAACGAGGTCATTAGAGACGGAAGGGTGGAGAAGGAAAGCGGCCGTCCCCTTTCAAAGGGACCATCCCGAAATTTGACTTAACGGCAGATGTAGACCAAGCAGCTGAAGAACATTTAAACATTTATATCTCCTGCCGTATTTTGCTTAAAAAGTTGAGACTTGTGACTATTATGTAGAATACAGTGCATGATATTTCGCACAGTTTTTGTTTGGTAATGTCCATGAATATTGATTTTATAAGAATTTGAATTCTTAGTTACCAGTGTACGTTTAATGTACCTTTTCTCAGAAAATAATCAAGTATTGAAGCGGAAATTTTACAGTGTACGTCTGCATCAGAGGCTAGTAAAACGTCTGCAAAGATTTTTGTTTAAGGTCGAACTTACTTTCAAATTAGTTTTTGAGTTTTGTGTTAACGGAGACTGCTCTGTTTTCCTCATACAGTGAAGAAGAACTTCTCCCAGGCACAAGGTGAAGGACAACGTCTGCCCAGAGTTATTCAGAAAGCCATTTTTAGAACTATGTCAAACTACAGGTTTTTAGCTTTTGTATATCTTGAGAAGAAGTATATATTATTTCAAAAATATCCCTCCTTGGCAATTCTCATTTAAACTTTTATTTCAGTTTTTAATAATATTGTCATACTTCTAGTCATTAAAGACGTCCATGTCCAAGATCTTAATTCTATTCCTCGTCTTCAGTATTCTCTTCCCCGCCCTCCTTTGCCTCGTCAGCTTTTGAATATTTTCTTCTGCTAACTGGATTTTGTCAAGTCGTGCTTCATCGATGCTGCCGAAAACCAGTGTGAATGCAAATGGATGGAAGCCTAATCTCTGCAGGCAATTAATCTTATCTACTGTTTCACTATTAAACAGTAGACAGGCATCACATTCAGTTTCCTTCCCAACAGTTGAGGAGAAAAATGCTCTATTTGGACAACGCATCCATATGAGGTGATTGTAGCTCTCATTCGACCTTTGTGTTATCCCATGTACAGTTTTTTTCTGCTGCTCAGGATTGGCTAGGTATCTGACAGCTGGCAGTATTTAAAACAGCAAGTGTCAGAACGTGCCTATGGATGTATGGTGTTCCACTGGCTCTTGCCGAAGATATTTGCATCACGATATGTCACAGAGGAAGTGCTGAGAAGTCCCATCTGTCGAAAATTTGTGGAATAGTATTTCCGACACCGATTATTGCTTTTCTTTCACAAATTATACATTGTTACTGATGGCTTTTCCATAATATATTTGTAATGTGTGAATTTTGTTAGTTTCTCAGTCTGTTAGCACCTCCCACTTGTTATCCATCTTCTAATTCCTCCCACGACACTAGCAGGTGTAATCTTTGTCACAGCCATCTAGGTACTCCTGTAATTCATTTCGATTTTGTGACCAAAAAACCAAGACCAAAATACACTAGGGAAATCACGAAAGACCTAAATCAGGATGGCTGGATGCATGTTTGAGCAGTCGTCCTCCCGAATGCGAGGTTAACTGCTAACCACTACGCTATCCCTCTCGGTGTGTGTTTTGAGAAGTTGTTTAAGATACATATGGACATATATCCGATGCACAAGTTACCTCGGCCCTTGCGTTCTAAAAATAAAGCCTTTTTTTAACTTTGAACGTGATTTTCAATTTAAAAGAGTATCGGTCTGGTCAACAAAACGAAAATACTTGTAAGTGCACCTCATATTAGAGTGATCTCTTCCCATATTAATTACTGAAATTATTGAAATTATTAATTATTGAAAAGAACCTATTATTACACAAAAACTAACAGTGACGCAAATCACTGAACTTATGAGCTAATTTAACGTGGTGCTTAAGCACAATAGCTTTCCCGTCAACAGTAAATTTTATGTGCAGTCATTTTGTCTTGATGTGGGAAATCCTTTTACAGGTGTCACACCTGACATTTTATTTAACTCCCTAGAAAATAGGTAATACAGAGGTAAGCAATAAATACAGTTTCATGCCTTAGACTGTTCGCCAATGATGCTGTAGTCCCCAGGAAAGTAGTATCACACGAAAGTCGTGAACAAATCAATGAGCATTTGTAGAAAATAAAAGCGTAGTGAAATGACTGGCAGTTATCTCTCAATATTAGTAAGTGTAACCTTCTGCGTATAACAAGGCGAAAATCCCCATTAATGTATGAGTACAAAATAAATGATCAGTCTTTGGAAAAGGTAACATCAGTCAAGTATCTGGGCGTGACTATTCGAAATGATCTCAAATGGAACGATCAGATTACACAAGTAACGGGTAAGGCGAACTCTAGATTGCGGTTTATTGGTAGAATCCTGAAGCGATGCAGTCCTTCAACAAAGGAAATAGCTTACAATACGTTAGTTCGTCCAGTCGTAGAGTATTGTTCGTCTGTATGGAACCGTTACCAGTTGGGTCTGATTCAAGAGATTGAAAAGGTCCAAAGAAGAGCGGCAAGATTGGTGACTGTTACATTTAGCCATCGCGAGAGCGTTATTAATCTCATAGAAAGTTTTAAGTGGGAAACACTTGCAGATAGACGACGCGCTAAACAGCCGGGACTGCTCACTAAATTCCGAAATCCAATCTTCACCGAGGATGTAGAGCATATATTGTTACCACCAACTTTCAAATCGCGTAATGATCATCATTCAAAGATAAGGGAAATAAGAGCTGAGCTCGTACTGAGGCGTTCAGACAGTAGTTTTTCCCTCGCGCGATCCGCGAGCGGAACAGAGGGGGGAGGGGGGGGGGGGAGGGGAAGGGGGGGGGAATATGACTTTGGCGCGAATTGTGCCCTCCGCCGCACACCGCTTGGTGGCTAGCGGAGTATATATGTAGATATGTAGATGTTATATTCATGACTGAATTTTTGCTATCGATGGGACTAGCCAAGTATTGGAGCTGTTGTTTAACACCCTAAAATGATTTTCATCAGAAAATTAAATTTACCAAAGAAGTTCAAAGTGGGACAGTTGAATTAAATTTTATTGATTTGAAATTATGCATACAGAATAACAGTATGAACTTTGATACTCGTCGTAAGTCAACTTAATCTGACAATATTATTTCAGCACCCACAGGCTCCTAAAGTATTTTTCCATTCGACAATAAATAAGGTTTTGAGAACCCGACATTCCTCTGGCAGTTTACAGAAAGAAATTAACATCCATTGCAAGCAGGATGTAGTCGACCAGATTCTTAGTAATAAAACAAAAAAAATTTCAGCTGTAGGCAGTAACAAACAAAAGAGTAACAACCAAGAAAAAGGCAAGTTTATTCCTACACCTTTTTTTATGTAATTTGTCTTTCAGGATTAGCTACCTTTTGATAAAAAATACAGCAGTAGAGATACTTTTGCATCAACAACAGATTCCGTGGTGTCACCGCCAGACACCACACTTGCTAGGTGGTAGCTTTTAAATCGGCCGCGGTCCGCTAGTATACGTCGGACCCGCGTGTCGCCACTATCAGTGATTGCAGACCGAGCGCCGCCACACGGCAGGTCTAGAGAGACGTACTGGCGCTCGCCCCAGTTGTATAGCCGACGTTGCTAGGAAAGGTTCACTGAGAATTACGCTCTCATTTGCCGAGACGATAGTTAGCATAGCCTTGAGCTAAGTCAATTGCTACTACCTAGCAAGACGCCATTTATCCTTTGCTATGTATCTAATGAAGCATGTACAGTAACAAGACCAATGTTCACCAATTGTGGATTAAAGTTAAGTATTCCAGCAGCTACGTACTTTTCTTTATAGCATTCATTACGTATCCTGTTTCAGACCTCACGCCAGCCTGCGTGAGTTTAAGCGCGTGCCTTTCGGTTACCCGTCACTGTGGACTGTCTGTCTTGTCAGTCCACAACAGATTCAAGAAAAATTTACTAAGCACGCTAAAAACTGAAGATCCTCAGGCACCTATACAAAATGTTATGTGACAGTTGTCGTAGCAATTATTTAGGACAGACTGGAGATACTACTAAAGTTTGGTATAATGAGCATCTGCTGCGAAACAAAAGTGGTAACGTATATCATTCCTTTTTTGCAGAGTATTTGCTTATTCCTGATCATTCTCCGAGGAAACTGAATGAAACAGTAACTCTACGTAGCGAATTAAAATGCTGGGAATCAGATTTGTTAGAAGACCTTGAAATATTCAAGCACTTAGCTACAAGAGAAGGTGACATCTAGAATGATCAGCTGCAGCTGCAAATAGAAACATCCTCGACGGCTTCAGGCCGCTGCTCGTGGGCGCATAGCATCTGTTTACAGTGCTAGCTTTGACGAGCATATCGTTTTCCTTAAAACACTTTCTCGTTAGAGTAATCTGATTCCATTTTTCAACTGTATGACTATTTTTCCATTTACTTAGCGTTGTTTTCAGCCTTTAAGACACGTGGTATTCTTCTAATGTTTTGAGCCTAATCTGAATTTTGGAATTTGTTAGCTGTTCCGCTTCATCTACTGTTCTTAAACTTCTCTAAGACTAAGCGGAAGTTTCTTCACTTTAGTAGTTAGCTTTCAACAGATTTTTTCATGGTTCCCACTTCCCCCATCTTCACAGTTTTTAATTTATTATTTTAATATACCTATTTACCACAGGCACGGCGAAATGTTGTTGTAATCTTACACTGTTATTGCTTACTTTTTGTAAACTCCTTTAATATTAAGATAAGTTTCTCCACTTCAGTTTTAATAAACTTTAGTTCATTGCCTCGCCTCACCCTATTGCTCCCTCTTCACAGTATTTACTGCTTCTTGTACCACATGCACGGAAAACGTCATTGCAGTTTTACTCTGTTATAAAAATGTTTTCAGACTCCATTTTTACACGGAGATTTATATCTGCTTAGTTTTATGTCATTTTAGATTAACAGCGGTTCGCTATTAATTTACATAGTCTACTCATGGCAGTCGAGGTGCATTTCGTAAGGGCACGCATTTTCATCCTCTGAATGTAGATTTCCTTAGCGCTAGACTCTGTACATTTGGGCAGTAACTTCTGATATCTATCATACGCACAGTATTATAATCCAGATCCCATCATTGTGCTTCATTGTACACAAGTCAACTTTTTAAGTCGACAAGAGACTTATATTAATGGGCCACAACATTTGGCGCTTAAGCTTCACATCTGAAGTACTACGGACCTGCGGGCTTAAGTTACGGCGTGTGATCATTTGCGTTGTAAAGATGAATGCCTCATATGACAAAAGCCATTTATCTTTATTCAGTGTATTTTACCAGCATGTGACGTAACAAGTGAGTGCGCTTATGTTACAGATTTTTGGCAATACAATTGTTACCTCTTTTTTTTGTTTAAAATATTTTTGTAACCAGTAGCGTAATTATTAAGACCCATTACGCCCTTGCGAAGAAGGCAATTTAAAAATTTCGAAACCTAGGTCAAGGGTTCCAGTAAACCCTTCTTTCCTACCGGTTGGGAGAGTTTTTCAGCCTCTCCAAGTTTACATTTATACAATTGCTGAACACACAGTTACGTTCAAGATTTTAATTCCTGTAACATCAGTATTTGTTCGTACGTCTGAAGCGACGAAGATCCAGGAATGTTGTGTTGCAGATGGAAAATAATTACAAGCAAGGGATGCAACACGTGCGCAGTAGGTTGCCTAATAGCAACTAATAAAGGTATTTTTTCTCACCACATGACCTTACACGCTTGAATTGCTGAATTGCTATCTATCATTCTGTAGAGCAAAGCAGGCGTCACACTGTTAAAAAAAATCTGTTTCGCAAATTCTACTTAATAAGCATTTTATTTAAATGTTTAGTCCACTGAGAGGAGCAATTATGAGAGGTTTAGTGAAACTAATGTGATTTTCAGATTCTTCATGTTATAGAAAGTGGTTGTTGTTGTTGTTGTTGTTGTGGTCTTCTGTCTAGAGACTGATTTGATGCAGCTCTCCATGTTACAGTACCCTGTGCAAGCTTCATCTCCAAGTAACTACTGCAACCTACATTCTTCGGAAACTGCTGCGTGTATTCATCTCTGCTCTCCCTCTACGATTTTTACCCTCCACGCTGCCGTCCAATACTAAATCGGTGACCGCTTGATGCCTCAGAACTTGTCTTACCAACCGACCCCTTCTTCTAATCAAGTTGTGCCACAAATTCCTCTTCCCCCAAATTCTGTTCGGTACCTCCTCATTAGTTACATGACCTAGTCGTCTAATCTTCAGCATCCTCTGTAGCACCGCATTTCGAAAGCTTTTATTCCTGTCTTGTCTAAACGATATATCGTCCATGTTTCACTTCCATGCATAGCTATTCCCTATACAAATGCTTTCAGAAAAGACTTCCTGACTCTTAAATCTATACTCGATGTTAACAAACTTCTATTCTTCAAGAACGCTCTCCTTGCCATTGCCAGTCTACATTTTATATCCTCTCTACTTCTACCATCATCAGTTATTTTTCTTCCCAAATAGCTAAACTCTTTTACTACCTTAAGTGTCACGTTCCCTAATGTAGTTCCCTTGGAATCATCTGATTTAATTTGACTACATTCCATTGTCCTCGTTTAGCTTTTGTTGATGTTCATCTTACCTCGTATATCCTCCTTTAAAGACCCTCTCCATTCCGTTGAACTACCCCGACGGAACTACAGTGTCATCGGCGAACCTCGAAGTTCTTATTTCTTTTCATTGGCTTTTAATTCCTACACCAAATTTTCCTTTTGTTTCCTTTACTGCTTGCTCAGTCTACAGATTGAATGACATCGGGGATAGGTTACAACCCTGTCTCACTCCCATCCCAACCACTGATTCCCTTTCATGCCCCTCGACTCTTATAACTGTCATCTGGCTTCTGTAAAAATCGTAAATAGCGCCTCGCTTCCCGTATTTTACCCCTGTCACCTTCAGAATTTGAAAGAGAGTATTCCAGTCAACATTGTCAAAAGCTTTCTCTAAGTCTACAAATGCTAGAAACGTAGGTTTGCCTTTCCTTAATCTATCTTCTAAGATAATTCGTAGTATTGCCTCACTTGTTCCTACATTTCTATGGAATCCAAACTGATCTTCCCCGAGGTCGACTTCTACCAGTTTTTCCATTCGTCTTAAAGAATTCGTGTTAGTATTTTGCAATCGTGTCTTATTAAACTGATAGTTCGGTAATTTTCACACCTGTCAACGTCTACATTCCTTGGATTGGAATTATTATATTCTTCTTGAAGTCTGAAGATATTTCACCTGTCTCTTACATCTTGCTAACCAGATGGTAGAGTTTCTTGTCAGAGCTGGCTCTCCCAAGGTTATCAGTAGGTCTAATGGGATGTTGTCCACTTCCGGGGCGTTGTTTTGAGTCAGGTCTTATAGTGCTTTGTCAAATTATTCACGCAGTATCATATCTCCCATTTCATCTTCATCTACTACCTCTTCCATTTCCATAATATTTCCCTCAAGTGCATCGCCCTTGTATACTGCTTCCACGTTACAGAATATAGTACACAAAATAATAGTTTAGCCTCGACACAATATTCTACTATACACTGAACATACCTTGTATCTGAAAGATAATTATTGCCGAATACTCACGAATCATATTATTTTGGCAATCAAAAATGAGTTAGTAAGGTATGATGTAAAACTCCGATAAGATATGATTTTAATGTGACTTGAATTATGAAAGTACAGTACGACTTTTATGATCCGGTAAGCTCTGGGATCTGTGAGTCAGATTTTCCGGATTGTCGAGCCTATTTCTAAAGACCTGCTTCAGAACAAAAAGGTTCTAACTATAACATGTAGTTTTTACGTACACAAACAAGTAACTTATTTTTGAAACACAACATGAGAGATTACAATATAAGAAGTTAAAAGTACCTGTTACTTTTCCGTAAACGGAAAATTGAATTAAAAGTCGAATACTTTACTGGTGTATCAAAGCAGTTTAAGGCTGAAAGTTTTAGAAAAATTCGGTATACACGAATAATTTTTGTGCCCCAATGACGAAATGAAATAAGCACCATTGATTTGAAAACAATTAAGAACAGGCTAATTAATAAATCTGTTACCAAGAAGCTGATGCTGTTTAATTGAAATCATTATCTCTGACGTTGTCGAAGATGTGGAACATGCCTTGATGTATCTGCCACTGACGATTTAGAGAAAAATTTTTCTGAACCCTCTGGAACAGTGCAGAAATGTTCACTTGTCGAGATTCGTAACTACAGAAGCCTTGCATTGTTTAAATACTCTCAGTGAATTTCACAAAAGTACTTGAGGATTCTGAAGCTTCAGCCGAAGAGATGTTAGTTGTTGTCTTCCTCGTCAATATCAGTTTCTGGGGCGTCCTGTGGGTTGAAAAGGCTTTGTGATATCACAGTCTCAGTAGCTCTTCTCCGAGAGTCAATTTGTTTTCTTGAAAACGCACTCCGTTCGCTTTAGTGGATGCTGTAATTTGCATTCGTTCAATTTCAGAGAGATCAGTTGTCGACTCATCATATACATCGCTTTCCATCTCAGCTTCTTCAACCTGTTATGCCATGGCTATTTCCTGGCGTAACAATGGAACTGGCTTACCTTGGCGAGAATATAATCGCTCAGTGAGGCAGAAAATTTTTACAGAAGAGACGCCGCGCCGGATGGTTGCGATGTTTCTCGGAGGCGTCTGACTGTATTATTAAATCTTGACGACATAAGAATACAGGAAAATTTGTGATGCGTGCCGGAGTGTCGGGTCTGCTGGGTTACCGAGTGCAGGATTATAGCTGTCTTGCTGTAATCGGATCGATAGCTTACGAGACCAGTGGACGATGCGCACCTGCGTCGTACTGCAAGCTGATGCATAAGCGTGTAATTTTCTCGTAATCGATCGTGAAAATTATGACTTTGTTTGTTGATTCCGCTGCAGACAGGCGATACACGTGTAATTAATATACGACTGGGAGACCTCACGACTCACAGTATCGTAAGACTGCCCAGTTTTCCCCCACGCTCAGATGTGACTGATGTTCTCATAAATTGTTGTTACCTTGAGAGTGTCCCGTATCGACCAGACATGGAGAACAGGGAAAACTGCTTTGAGACGAATAAAGGTACGTGGAATAGGTAAGAATATCGACGAATAGTTGATATTCCTCTCACTTTTTCAGGTTCAATTACCCGAGCGGGATCGGAGAGTGGCAACGTAACCTGCCGGGCTAGTTTCTGCAGCATTGGCAGCAGGAAAAGGAAACGTGTGCTGCAGCCTGCCTGCCGGCCAGCCTTTTTTGCTGCTCTTTTACCCGTTGGGATCGGCTTGGGGCAACGTCAATTGTCAAGCATGTTTCTGGGGCACCGGTACCGGGAAAACGCGCGTGTCCGCCTGAGCGCTGACCAGCCAGGCGGCGCGGTAGAGCCAGCCTTCGTATGCAGCCCACACCTGTCGGCAGACCTCAACGTAACGGGCGGCGGCGGCGGCGGCGGCGGCGGCACGGCAGCCACTCACTACGGCGGTGACGCTCTATGCGGCAGCTCGAAAGCCGAGCGATCCGTAGGGCTTACTAGTAGCAAATTGCTTTTCCATATCTACCATGCCTCGAGCCTCCCAATTAACAGATGAGGTCATATCAGGAATAGGAAATTAGTTCTTGAAGAGCATAGACATGCAGTTCTCCAGAAGCATCACCTTCACTAGACAAATCACCACTTATAAATAATATTACATATACCAAATGTAATCTCAACAATTCCAAAGAGATTTCACGTGTTATAATGTTTACTACCCTTTTCTAATTATACTAAGGAAATGACATTTAAGTCAGCAGCATAAATCCTACACCCGCGAAACATTGCTTGGAAACAGCCCAGTGAAAAAATCTACAAACTGTAACCTTGTCACTCTACGCCTTCAGCCGTGCACTGGCCAGCGACGTATGCAACGTGGAAGTCCGTCCAGATGTTCAAGCTTTCCGCGTCCTTCAACGCCCCATTAGCCGTACTTCTAAAATTTGAAAAACACCGTAGTTGTAGATAAAGTGCTGTATCCAGAATGATATTCATTTAGTGAATGTAACAACAGAAAAACTCTAAAACAAAGAAACTGTTGGTGTGTTATGTTGTTTTGTACGTGTCTACACAAACGCACCCACACACACGCGCACGCGTGCGCTATCAAGATATTAAACGCAGAGATACAGATAGGCTCTCTTTCTACACTACTGGCCATTAAAATTGCTACACCACGAAGATGTCGTGCAACAGACGCGAAATTTAACCGACAAGAAGAAGATACTGGAATATGCAAATGATTGCTTTTCAGAGCATTCACACAAGGTTCACGACGGTGGCGGCACCTACAACGTGCTGACATAAGTTTCCAACCGATTTCTCATACACAAGCAGCAGTTGACCGGCGTTGCCAGGTGAAACATTGTTGTGGTGCCTCGTGTAAGGAGGAAAAATGCGTACCATCACGTTTCTGACTTTGATAAAGGTCGGATTGTTGCCTATCGCGGTTGCGGTTTATCGTATCGCGACATTGCTGCTCGCGTTGGTCGAGACCCAACGACTGTTAGCAATATATGGAATCGGTGGGCTCAGAAGGGTAATACGGAACCCCGTGCTGGATCCCAACGGCCTCGTATCACCAGCAGTCGATGTGACAGGCATGGTTGTAACGTATCGTGCAGCAACGTCTCGATCACTGAATCAACAGATGGGGACGTTTCCAAGAGAAGAACCATATGCACGAACAGTTCGACGACGTTATCAGCAGCATGGACTATCAGCTCGGAGACCGTGGCTGCGGTGACCGTTGACGCTGCATCACAGACAGGAGCGCCTGCGATGGTGTACTCAATGACGAACCTGGGTGCACGAATGGCAAAACGTCATTTTTTCGTATGAATCCAGGTTCTGCTTACAGCATCATGATGGTCGCATCCGTGTTTGGCGACATCGCGGTGAACGTACATTAGACGCGTGTATTCGTCATCGCCATACTGGCGTATCACCTAGCGTAGTGTTACGGGGTGCCATTGGTTACACGTCTCGGTCACCTCTTGTTCGCATTGATGGCACTTTCAACAGTGGACGTTACATTTAAGATGTGTTACGACCCGTGGCTCTACCCGTCATTCGATCCCTGCGAAACCCTACATTTCAGCAGGGTAATGCACAACCGCACGTTGCAGGTCATGTACCGGCCAGTCTGGACACAGAAAATGTTGGACTGTTGCCCTGGCCAGCACATTCTCGGATGTCTCACCAACTGAAAATGTCTGGTCAATGTTGGCCGAGCAACTAGATCGTCACAATACGCCAGTCACTACTCTTGATGAACGGTGGTATCGTGTTGAAGCTGCCTGGGCTGCTGTACCTGTACACACCATCCAAGCTCTGTTTGACTCAATGCCCAGGCGTATCAAGGCTGTTATTACGCCCAGAGGTGATTGTTCTGGGTACTGATTTCTCAGGATCTACGCACCCAAATTGCGTGAAAATGAAATCACATTTTGGTTCTAGTGTAATATATTTGTCCAATGAATACCCGTTTATGATCTGCATTTCTTCTTAGTGTAGCTATTTTAATTGCCAGTAGTGTATTTTACAACGAGAACCGTTAAAACTATTAACTGATGTAGTCGGGAATAGATGGTAAAAATAAACTCACAATTCTTTCTCACTATCAACTGTATCCAAGGAAACATGACTACTACGGGGACTACGGGAAATTACCGATTCACGCCTTACAGCCTCACCACCATCAAGATTAGCAGTCGTCCACAGAACAGAGCACAATGTCGGAGAGTGTGAAAATGATGATTTCCTAGGTTTATTTCATTTTTGGTCTGACATTGCGGACATACTCGCCGAACGCGATTAACGATCGTTACATGAAAAACATTAAAGAGTCACAAAATGGTTACCCGTGGCTGTATCACGACCTAAATCTCAAAGGGCCAAGAGCAAGCGTAACCAGCGTACCTACTGCCCATCGGTAACTGAAAATATAAATAATAACGTATAAAGTGCCGGTGTGCACGTAGAGTATCATGACTAGGAGCAGACAGTGCATGTGCGACTGTAATTCCAAGAAGAGTGAAAAGTAATTGGCATTCAACACTTAGATGTTTTGAGTGGATCTCTCAGTAGGCCAAATAATTTCGAAAAATTTCACAAAGAAAAGGCAACTTTTGCCAATGATTGATGAAAGTACAGTGTTCAACGGCGGTATAAAGTGGTATATTTAATTGGGTAATACTAATTTCCTGTCATAGTAAAAAAATAATTTAGCAACGGCGCATTTAGTAGGATTATACGATAAAATACGTTTATTTAGGTTTCTTTCCTCAACAGCGATTACAAATATATCGTTTCTTCTTAAGAGCAAAACTGTATCCCGAGGGGAAAAAATGGCTCTGAGCACTATGAGACTTAACATCGGAAGTCATCAGTCCCCTAGAACTTAGAAATACTTAAATCTAACTAACGTAAAGACATCACACACATACATGCCCGAGGCAGGATTCGAACTTGCGACCGTAGCGGCCGCCCGGTTCCAGACTGAAGCGTCTTGAACCGCTCGGCCACAAGGGCCGAGGGGAAAAATAGAGGTTAATATTGTGCAGTGTGCAGCTTTCTATTAGCACAGAAACTGACTGTCAATTGTGTTAGGATGGTGATCTGTAAAATGTTGTCAGTGAATTTCGCGCACATTGAGGTCGAGGAAAGGACTACTAATTCCCTGTCGAATCTCGGTAACTTGCCAGGCAAGTAGATGAGCACTAGAGTTGTTCGGAAGAGAACTGTAACGCCAACATCTTTACAGTTGGAAATGATCACAATTTATTTTAGATTCTGTAAAACACAATAAGAAATAGTTTTTACTCGCGACTGGATATTCAGACATTTCAATGGAAAACATTAAAAACGAAAAAAAACGTGTATCTCCTATTCGACAAATCATACTTTAAAAATGTGTGAAATGGAATATGTTTCATACCCTTGGTACATGTAATGTATATCATATGCGTTGTCATACTAATGAAAAGGCCATTATGAACGAATACAAGTTAGATGAGCAGTACATAGCTTCTCGTTCCGCTTCTGTAGTTACATGGTCGCAACTTCTACATTGTGAACATTAATAAAACCGACAAACTGTAGCGACGAATTTGGAAATGAAGGAAACAGGCCCTATTAATACGTGTGTGGAAATGAGCGATGTGCGTGCAGCGACAACAAATAGCCCCAGAACACACTACAGAGCTGCATCGCACGCACGTCACAACAGATGTCCCAAGTGGCCTCCATGGAATTGCAGGTGATAAAGATAGTAGCGGTAGTCATACGGAATACACATAATCTTACTTTGGCTTATACCGTGTTGGTGGGCCACTTGCGTCGACCTTGTTCTAGAGTTCGTCTCAATACCCTTTAGAACCTGGTGCTCCAAATATGGTGTACGCACAGAATTTACTGCAGATTCTGGAGTAGCTCGGGATTGTTTTACCCTGTCTTTGAAGGTCTGACAGTTCACTACCTTCAGATTCTCGATGACAGTCTGCCTCGGGGAAGCAAACCTGTGATCATTAGTGCTGCACGTTTTTAAGAGGGTATCACAGAAAGAAATGCACCGCATTTTTTCTTCAACCGTTCTTTATTGAACATAATGAGAATTACACACACGAAAGAACGGTGTTTTATCTACACACCCTATTTTCCCACTGATCTCCATTCCGTTGTATGGCCTTTCTCCTGCGCCAAGCAAGGGCGTGTATGCCCTGTCGGTACCAATCCTTGTTCAGGTCGCGGAGCTAGTGCTTCACTGTGTTCGTTTGCTGATTGACAGATGCAGCGCCAATTGCCAAGTCGTAATGCGTCTGTTCTAGCGAATGACAGCATCAGCTCGTTTCAACATGTCAGGTGTGCAGCCGTTTATGATCTCCCCGACCGCTGCTAATCGTGGAGCTCCGTCCATCTGCCTTCTGATGACCTCACTCTCCGTGCCCAGGGACTAACTGTACTGTCTACAGCAGATGCTCCGTAGACTTTGCACAAGAGTTTGTGAATATTCCCCACAGTTTCCTTCTCTACAGTGAGGAAGTTAATGACCGAACGTTGCCTGTAAACTGTCCTGCAGCTACGCTACCTGTCGGAAGTGACGAAATCTTGGCGCGCTCACTCAGGAGACTTCAAGTAATGCATACGTAGCGTTTCGGATTCGTAGCATTGTTTTCGGCTGAGAAAAAAGAAATGCGGTGCATTACTTTTTGGGCGACCGTCGTGTATACATTTAGTATCCCTGTCAGTCCTATTTGGCACTGGCCTCACAAACTTGGGCAATTTCCTAAGATGTGTCACACGAGTGTTTTCTTCATCTTTCGGTTCATCCTATTTGGGGTACACTGGATCAATCATTTCTTTGCGCGTTGTTCTTTTCTTAGGGACCAGTATTTCTTCATTCCTTCTGATCTTCTTTTCCTCTCTTCTTCCGAGATGCAGGGTTTGGACTTTGGTGTAGATTTGTCTTGGAACCTTATGTTTTCATCTTTAGTTATTAATTTAGCTGTTCGATCAGTAAGTGAATTTTCTGAAATCTTTAATTCTACTAGGTTTCTCCCAGTTCCTTTGAACCAGTTGGTTTTCGTTTTGCGGTTACGGAAAAAGTCAAAGATTTGTTTAGTTGATCTGTTGGAATGCATTCTGAGAAGATGACCATAAAAATGTATCCTCCTTTTTCGTGTAGTATCTGAAAGTTTTTCAATTTTCTTGTAGAGAGTTTCATTTCTGATGTATATAATCTTATTGTCTTGAAATTTTGGTCCTATGATTTTTCTTAAAATATTTCCTTTAGCTCAAATTTCTCCATTTGGTCTTCGAAATTCATGTTTAGTGTTTCTGCAGCATACAGTGCTTCTGGCGTAATCACTGCCTTGTAATGTGTAATTTTGGATCCCCATGAAGAGGATTTTTTGTTGCATTTATTTTTTGTTAGTTGGAAGGCCAATTCAAGTTCATTTCTTCTGGATTCCATTGCTTTTCCCTTTCTCCAGCATTACAACTAATCCATTCTCCGAGATATTTGAATTCTTTTACTATTTAAATCTTTTGTTCTTGAACTTTGAGGTATTTACATGAATGTTTGATGTCTGTCAATATCTTCGTTTTTTCAAAGGAGATGTAAAGACCTATTTTAGCTGCTTGTTTCTTTAGTTCAAGGATTTGCTCCCGTGCTTCTTCCATTGTTTCAGCAAACAGGGCCATATCATCTGCAAAAGCAATGCAGTTTACTTTAAGGACCTGCTTTTTGCAACCCAGTCTTATACCACTCGTAATATTTGTGTTCCATTCTCTGACTGCTTTCTCAAGCGCACAACCGAATAGCAACGGTGAGAGCCCATCCCGTGTCACACTCCCGTTTTTATTTCAAAGAGGGTTTTATATGCGATGTCTTACTACGTTTGCCTACTACTCTACCAATGAACCGAAGTTTATCTACATGCTTTACCGACTATTCAGCCTACGTGTTCGTTCCACTCCACACCAGTAAAAACTGTTACAGCCTGTTAATTGTGTGCGTTGACCGACTACAGTTGTGACTCATTAATATTGTACACTAAAAGATTTTAAAACTTCAAGGGTGGAAAAGTTTTCCATTACTGGTCCCCAAAACCGATATTTTAATAATCTAACCCCTGAAATGATAAAAATAATATTTACATCACTATAAAATGTAATAAATATTAAGATTTGTTGCTTTCTCAAGTGTAGAGTTGTACGTTTCTGAACATTTATAGCAAATGTTCTAACTTTGCACCACTTTGAAATCGAACCATGATCCGAATCAATATTTGTGGAGCTTTTTCCAGACTGTACTTCTCTGTAGATAACTGATCACCTTGGAAAAGACGGAAATTACTATTAAAATTGTCTGTAAGGTCATTGATATACAATGTGTACAGTAAGGGATCCAACACACATCTCTGGGGAACACCCGAAGTTACTTCTACGTCTGTCAATGACTTTCAATGCAAGTTCCCTTGCTGCGTTCCTCCTACCAGAAATCTTCAGTTCAGTCAAAAAATCTCGCTTGATATCTCATATGAATGGACTTTTGATAGTAAGTTTAGCTGTAGTACTAAGTCAAATGGTTTTCGGAAATCGTGAAATACTGCATCTATCTGACTGCCTTCATTTATGACTTTCTGAATGACACGTGAGAAAACTCCGAGTTGGTTTTCACATGATTGATTTTTTTAGGATTCTGTTCTGGTTGCCGTGAAGGAGGTTATTTTTTTCGACATACCTCATTATGTTTGAACTCAGAACATGTTTTCACATACTACAAAAAATGGATGGAAGGGATGCTGAATGGTAGTTTTGTAAATCAGTTCTACTACCCTTGCTGCGGACGAACGTGATCTGTTCTCCCTTCCAGCTAATGCACACGGTTTTTTGCTTGAAGTACTAAATTTTTGTTTTTGAATCATCAGTCTTCTAACTGGTTTGATACGGTCCGCAACGAATTCATGAATTCCTCTCCTGTGTCAACCTCTTCATCTCGGAGTAGCAGTTACAACCCATGACCTCAATTATTTTCTGGGTGTGTTCCATTCTCTGTCTTCCTCTACAATTTTTACCTTCCACAATTTGCATGGAAGCTATTCCCAGACGTCTTAGCTGATGTCCTACTATCCCGCTCCTTCTTATTGTCAGTGATTTCCATATAATGCTTTCCTCATCGATTCTGCGGAGAACCTCCTCGTTCCGTACCTTATCAGTCCACCTAATTATCAATACGAGTCTATTGCACCACATCTGAAATTCTTCGATTATCTTCTGTTTGGCTTTCCCTCAGTATATGTTTCACTGCCATATAATGCTGTGCTACAAACGTACATTCTCAGAAATTTCTTCCCCAAATTAAAGTCTACGTTTGACACTAGTAGACTTCTCTTGGCCAGGAATGCCTTTCTTCCAGTGCTAGTCTGGTTTCTATGTCCTCCTTGCTCCGTCCGTCACGGGTTATTTTCCTTACTAGGTAGCAGAATTCCTTTGTAAATTTAGGATACATGTGACCTAAGAAACGACGTATATTACAGTATGAAATGTCAGAATAAAATTAGCAAATAATAAAAACGCACCCCAACACATGACCGAAGCCTCGGTCTCCTGCATGCTAATCCAAAACTCTATCCTCTGCACCGGCTGTATAGTATGACTAATATGTTCTGACAGAGGTAGTTACCATACATGTGTTTACAGTGTTGCCAAATGTACTCGCCAGACGAAATTATGTGACAGCCATTGTTTTATCGCTGGCATGTGAGGAGTCGCTCTGCGAAGCCCGATTGCGCTAATTTCGCTTCACACTGTATGTCTGTCGGCAATAACGGAAAGAGGTACACTACTGGTCATTAAAATTGCTACACCAAGAAGAAATGCAGATGATAAACGGGTATTCATTGGACAAATATATTATACTAGACCTGACATCTGATTACATTTTCACGCAATTTGGGTGCATAGATCCTAAGAAATCTGTACCCAGAACAACCACCTCTGGCCGTAATAACGGCCTTGATACGCCTGGGCATTGAGTCAAACAGAGCTTGGATGTCGTGTACAGCTACAGCTGCCCATGCAGCTTCAACACGATACCACAGTTCATCAAGAGTCTGTCTGGCGTATGTGACGAGCCAGTTGCTCGGCCACCATTGACCAGACGTTTTCAATTGGTGACAGATCTTGAGAATGTGCTGGTGCCCAGGGCAGCTGTCGAAGATTTTCTGTATCCAGAAAGGCACGTACAGGACCCGCAACATGTGGTTGTGCATTATCCTGCTGAAATGTAGGGTTCCGCAGGGAATGAAGGGTAGAGCCACGGGTCGTAAAACATCTGAAATGTAACATCCACTGTTCAAAGTGACGTCAATGCGAAAAAGAGGTGACCGAGACGTGTAACCAATGGCACCCAATACCATCGCACTGGGTGATACGCCAGTATGGCGATGACGAATACTTGCTTCCAATGTGCGTTCACCGCAATGTCGTCAAACACGGCTGCGACCATCATGATACTGTAAATAGAACTTGGATTCATCCGAAAAAATGACGTTCCGCTATTCGTGCACCCAGGTTCGTCGTTGAGTACACCATCGCAGGAGCTCCTGTCTATGACGCATCTTCAAGTGTAACTGCAGCCCTGGTCTCCGAGCTGATAGCTCATGCTGGTGCGGAAGTCGTCAAACTGTTCGTGCAGGTGGTTGTTGTCTCGCAAACGTCCCCATCTGTTGACTCAGGGATCGAGACGTGGCTGCGTTACAGCCATGCAGATAAGATGCCTGTCATCTCGACTGCTAGTGATACGAGGCCGTTGGGACCCAGCACGGCGTTCCGTATTACCCTCCTGAACTCACCGATTCCATGTTCTGCTAACAGTCATTGGATCTCGACCAGCGCGAGCAGCAATGTCGCGATACGATGAACCGCAATTGCGATAGGCTTCAATCCGATCTTTATCAAAGTCGGAAACGTGATGGTACGCATTTCTACTCCTTACACGAGGCATCACAACAACGTTTCACTAGACAACGCCGGTCAACTGCCGTTTGTGTATGAGAAACCGATTGGAAACTTTCCTCATGTCAGCACGTTTTACGTGTCACCACCGGCGCCAACCTTGTGTGAATGCTTTGAAAAGCTAAAAATTTGCATATCACAGCATCTTCTTCCTGTCGGTTAAATTTTGCATCTGTAGCACGGCATCTTCGTGGTGTAGCAAATTTAATGGCCAGTGGTGTATTATCGAGTTCGATCTTAAATTATGGGCTATTGGAAGCAGTGAAATGTTTGATGGAGAAGTACTGTTCGTTTGTTTTCGACCAAGGTCCTTGTAGCTTGTTCCTGTTTCTCAGAAGGGCAAACCATACTGTCATGAGCGAGGCTGGAACTGCAGACCAAAGTACTTTCACTTTACTGGAAAACACTTTACCTAACAGCTAGAGTATTCGCGTCTCGCTTATCGTCACAGTCGTGACTGAGTTAGATGAACGGTAATGTAAAATACGATATTAGCTGAAATTCCTGAGTGGAACGATTTTGTGGACTAAAACGCATCATTTGATGACCGTATTTCACACTTTAAGTGAAAATCTGTTTTATTGTTCAAAGGAAATGTCACGAAAATCATGTGAATTTAGCAGAATATTTCTGTGTTGACAAAGAAATAACCCGCCGGTCACAGAGGTGCCTAACATATCCTCCTTTGTAGCCAATACTGTTATAACAGTATATAGCAGGAAGAATACCAGCCGGTGAGTTCCTTGAGCGAGATAAGGGATGACAATAACTATCATCTCAGACGTAGCTGACAAGTGTCGGTATACAAAAAGAATAGTTTTATTTCCATTAGTGTGACTAGGTTTAGGTGGTAGAGCGTCTATTACAAACGTGAGCATCAACATAGAGAGTTTGTAAGCTATAAATAAAGTGAATTCCCATATTAAGAGAGTTTACTGGTTCGGAAACTCGCACTGCAACGTCAGTAAACGGTATAGATTTCTGGGGCAGGAGGGAGGATGGAGGAGGAAGAAATGGACTAACTAAACTGAACAACAAAACAAACACAAACGGAGTTCATCTCTACTTTGTGTAAGATGAATTGCAGAACATCAGATAAGACATACTCGGAGTTAAGCGAGACGACTTCCTATTTCAGAGAACCTCGGATGTAAATTCGCATACTTGAGGAATAACTCTGCTAATTCACAATAGGTGGGAACACAAAATCATGCCTGTTTCAGATACTGGTCTACGTAATCCTTGAGCTGAATGCTAAAATTAGCGTTCAAACTATTTGTGTCTAAGCATCCAATAATTCCTTCCCCTCTTTCGCGAATAATTAAATGGTATTTGTTTTTTGGGATTAGTAATAAGAAAAGACAGAATTATCTTAATGTTGGGAATAGCTTTAAAAATCGACACAATCGATGATTGTGGTCCGCTAATAATACAGAGATTCGTGATCGTGGAAAGAAATATCAGCATTTCAGTGCTGTTATTTGCGTTGCATAACAGTGTTTCTTTTAAATAGATCGGACTTGGTAATACAAATTTTGGATAGATGCAGGTTTTGTAATTGTTAGCGCAATATACTTGTAAGGCTGCAGCAATGGTGGGCAATCAATAGGACCGCCATACTAGTAACATCAACGTAATTTTTCGCTCTCCAATTACAAGAACACATTTAGGAACAAGCTTAGGACAGGTTATATTAGAAATATTAAACAAATGTAATCCAGCTTTGAATCACATGTAATTAAGCTACATTGGAAATCGAATGATATTAGCACCTTCTGCTTTTCCTGGAGACAGGGAATACACCATGAAGTAAGGGATACAAGCGTCGTTGGAACTTAAATAGTGGCAACTGTTTGTTCACGACCGATACAAAACAGTTACATGTTTGCACTTGTTACTATCCTTCAAAGTAGACACCAGCCTTGCCTAGAACCCGTTGCCAGCAATGTGGAACGCGTAGTATACCGTTAGCAGAACCTGTTCTGTTGATGGTGCGAATGGAGCGGTCTACTGCCTGTCGAATCTCTGGAACGGTTCTGAAGACCATGTCACGAAGTGGTTCCTTCATCTTCGGAATCAAATCAAAGCCTCAAGGGCTTACGACCGGGGAGTATGGTGGATGGTAAAGTACTTCCCAGTCCCATCTACCGAACAGAGCAGCCACATTTTGCGCTGTATGCGCCTGCTCATTGTCGTGCAAAATGATGGGTGGGTTGTGCAGAAAGTGTAGCCGCTTCTTTCGCAAAGCTGATCGCAGGTGATGCTCGAAGAACGACCAGCTTTGTGAAAGAAGCGGCTACACTTTCTGCACAACCCACCCATCATTTTGCACGACAATGCGCAGGCGCAAACAGCGCAAGCTGTGGGCTGCTCTGTTCGGTCGAGGGAACTGGGAAGTACTGTACCATCCGACATAATCCCCGGATTTAAGGCCTTGTGACTTTGATTTGATTCTAAAGATGAAAGAACCACTTCGTGACATTGGCTTCAGAACTGTCCCAGAGATTCGACAGGCAGTAGACCACTCCATTCGCACCATCAACAGAACAGGTTCTGCTAGCTAGCGGTATACTACGCCTTCCACATCGCTGGCAACGTGTTCTACACAACGCTGTTGACTATATATATATATATATTGACGGAAGAGAAATCACAAAGCCATGTAAGAATTGTGGATGCGACGTAAAGTTTGTAAGATCCCAGACGCTGTTTTGAACGTGAGTTTGTTACCTCTGCGATTGGACTTGGTTAGTTAATGTTAGTTAAGAATGCCCTTAAGGCTACAAAGATGCCATTATCGACATCTCAATGAGTTTGGATGGGATCATGTAGAATGGAAAAAATACTCACATCTCCCAAAGAAGTATCATTCATCATTATTCCATTATTCCAGTGGGTATGATAACATATCAACAAAGATGATAACCGAAGAGTGCTCATGCGAGTTATGTTACATCTTAAGTCATTTGTGGAATCATTATCTTCTCAGCAAACATTTCCAGACTAGCTACATAAGGCTGAATTTAAGCCTCTTCACAAGAAGAGGTATTAATGAGATACCATCTAACTATCAACAAGTTCTACTATTGCCGACTTTTTCAACCATACCTTCAAACGTCTCCTTGGCCGACCGGAGTGACCGAGCGGTTCTAGGTGCTACAGTCCGGAACCGCGCGACTGCTACGGTCGCAGGTTCGAATCCTGCCTCGAGCATGGATGTGTGTGATGTCCTTAGGTTAGTTAGGTTTAAGTTGTTCTAAGTTCAAGAGGACTTATGACCTCAGAAGTTAAGTCCCATAGTACTCAGAGTCATTTGAACCATTTTTTTTTCAAACGTCTCCTTAAGCATTTGACTGCAAATAATACATTACACAAGTCAGAGTTTGGGGGTCTTAAGGCTTCTGATATACAGAAAGCTATTTACACCTACATGAGAATGAACTTAATTCATTACATAACAAAACTAATGGCTACTGGCATTTTCCGTGACCTGTCAAAAACCTTCGACTGTGAATCACAGCATTCTCTTACGTAAACTGGAATATTATGGTGTCTCTGGCAGTGCTGCAAAATGGTTTGAGTCTTATCGAACTAACAGGAAACAAAGTGTGTTATTGCAAAACACCTGGGCACTAAGCATCAGTTCCTCCATCTGACTGGGGATTGATCACATATGGAGTTCCTCAAGGTTCCATCTTGGATCGGTTGCTTTTTCTTGTGTGCGTTATAGATATCACGTTTTATTGTCACATGCTAAGTTTGTTTTGTTTGCAGATGATGCAAACACTGCAGTAAGTAGTAAGTGAAGTACAGATTTAGAAATAGCTGCTAATCAAGCTTTCACTGACATTAATAACTGTTTTAAAGCTAATTCACTGTCATTAAAGTTTGAGAAGGCCCACTATATGCATTTCAAAACCTGTTAGAGGCTTCCTTCCAGCCCGTGTATAACATATGGAGGCATGCAGATCGAAGAGGTTGATGGTGTTACATTTCTGGGACTGTAACTCAATAATAAATACAAGTGGGAAGGTAATACAACAGAATTGCTGTAGCACCTAAAGAAATCTGTATTTGCGGTGAGAATGGTGCCAGATGCAGGATATATAAATATTCTTATCTTACTTTCATTCTGCTATGTCATATGGGATCATATTCCGAGGTAACTCATCAAATCGAGAAAAATATTTTAGCTTGCAAAAACATGTAATAAGCATCACTTATGGTGTAAATTTAAGAACATCATGTAGAATCATGTTCAAGAAACTTCGTATTTTCACCACTGTTTCTCAGTACGTTTATTCCTTAATGAAATTTGTTGCAAGCAATATATGAGCCGTGTGGCGCTCGTGTTCATGCCGTTTCTTCCTTGACATCTTCTCTTTACGGAACTGTCGCCTCGTTTCTTATTCGATTTACTGGCGTCACTAAGTTGCTGGCTTGCCTGCCCGTGAGTGGCAGCAGCAGCGCATATGGATAAGAGCACTGTCGTATTATCTTTGAAGCGACCGCTAGTATTCCCGGCTCGTCGTGTGTCGGGGCTCAGTCGGGACGGAGCGCCAGTGAGATCGTGACAGTCAGTACTCGCCGACCGCTTGTGACACACAAGCACTGATCGACGGAAGGAGGCTGGAGCGGGAACGACCGTTGGTTGGTCGTTCGGTCCGTCGTCTCATCGGGCGACGTGTATTTGGTCTTTTGACCGTTTCTGGGCCTCGCCAGTTGGTCATCTTGCCTGACGTGGGTCGGTTCCTTCCTTGTGCAGAGATGTCGGGTGGCCAATGAGTAAGTGTTACCTCTGCAGAATTGAGTCCGAGCCAGTGTGCCCGGGTCGCCGTGTCTCCGAGTTCCGAACGGACATGGAGTTGAGTCGGGATGGAGCTGCAGTGAAGTCCGAACAGCGAAGGCTCGCCCGACTGTTGTTGACACACATGACATGAGTGGGGACGACCTTGGTTGGTCGTTCGGTTGGTCGTCTCATCGGACGACATATATTTGGTCACCGACGGCTTTGGGTTCTCTGTGTGTTTCAACTTTTCATTCGTCCTGGTTGCTCCACAGTGATTGCTTTTACGATTGTTTGAGTGCTTGTGGAAGTGTTTTCGTAGAACTGTGTCTAGCTTGTGTAATTTCGACTAAGCAGTTATGTTGATACTGTCTGCGTACTGGAGCAGGCAGTCTGTCGGTTGGGACAGTGCAGCGAGGCTCTCCGCAGCGAGGGCATGAGCGTGGTGTTGCCCAGTGTGTTTTTTCTCGCCGTGTTGATGCTGTCCGTACCGCGTGTAGTTTTACAGCCTTTGGTGTTGTTCATGTTTTTGAGTGATTATTGTGCCTTGGCTTTTAGACGCCACTTTTGCAGACGTAGTGGTGCTGGTATCGTCGTCCTTGGTTGATATTTTCCGTTGTCGTGCCGTTCGCGGGCGCAGCGGAATTGATTAGGTTGTTGGTCGGTCCTTCAGCTGTCCCTGGGTCGGGTTACCATCTGATTATTTAGTCTTATTCTTGGCTGGCTATTTCACCTAATCTTACGTTGGAGTTACCTCCTCAGGCCGACCCTTGGAACACATGAGCACCATTGTTCTGTTGTGTTAGATTGTGATTTTGGCCTCAAGTACGGTGCCAGGCCTCCAGCCGCCTATTAATTTAGTTTGTTTTAATTTTAAAATAAGGCCTTCAGCCATCTTAAGTTAAAACTTCGAAAATTCTTGTTTGAACTAAAATTTTTAAAAGAAAATAAGGGGAATTTTGCTCTGTTGCAAATCCTCGTTATCCAGGCCTTAAGCCGTGAGTTGTTCTATGTTCAGTATGTAACCTTTAGCCGAGCTTTATGTCAAATATTTTTAAGATAAGGCCTTCAGCTGTCTTAATTAAAATTTGAAAATTCACTTGTTTAAAACCTTTTTAAATATTCTTCTCTATTGGAAATTCTTCTTATCCTGGCCTTAAACCTCAGTTCTTCTGTGTCTAGTGTGTGGCCTTCAGCGGAGTATTTAAGTAAGTTTTCTTCTTTAAGTAAGGCCTTCAGCCGCGTGTATTGTTTAAAGCAATTGTAATAACTTGTGTTCGGGCTTTCTGTCGTACTGTTTTGAATGCTTTTAAGGGCATGTATGATTAAGTGTTTTAGGAAAATAAAGTTTGTATGTTTTCTGCAACTGACAGTAACCGATTTTGGACCCTTTCCACAACTATAGCCTGATCCGCGTTGTCCTGCGAAATCAGATTTCAATATATCTCTATTTGTAACCAATAGCTCAATACATGGTATCAATACTAGAAATAAGAACAGTCTACATACAGACCTAAAATCATTTACAGTGGTCCAAAAAAGGAGGCCAATATTCAGTAAATTGCCAGTAACCATTAAAAACTTTGTTTCACATAAAGCACGATTTAAACAGAGTTGGACAGACTTGTTGACAGGCAACTCCTCCTACTCTGAAGACGAATATATTAACAACGGTTATTAAACCAGCTTAAGTAAAAGTGTCTGTTGGCTTTCAGTTTTCACAGCACTTGGTCACAACAGCCCAGATTAAGTATTATGAGTATCATAAATTTATTAAAAGTGCATAACTATATTTCATTCTGACCATGTATCAGTTCTGTAAATATTATCAGTTACTGTAATGTGTTCACCTATTTTGACAAACTTCTGATAAATGATCAGGGTAGTGAGCATCATATTCAAATGTTTTACGTTTTTTATGTTGTACTTTCTGAACTTCTGACATATTCCACACAAACGAGAATCGTTTCATAGTTCGATCTTTTTTTTCTTTGGTCATCAGCCTTTTGACTGGTTTGATGCGGCCCACCACGAATTCCTCTCCTGTGCCAACCTCTTCATCTCAGAGTAGCACCTGCAGCCTACGTCCTCAATTATTTCCTGGGTGTATTCCTGTCTCTGTATTCCTCTACAGTTTTTGCCTTCTACAGGTCCCTCTAGTACCATGGAAGTCATTCCCTCATGTCTTAACAGATGTTCTACCATCCTGACCTCCTTTTCAGTGTTATACACATATTCATTTCCTCTGTGACTCTGCGCAGAACTTCCTCATTCCTTACCTTATCAGACCACCTAACTTTAAACATTCGTCTGTAGCACCACATCTCGAATACTTCGATTCTCCTCTGTTCCGGTTTTCCCATCGTGTCTGTTTCACTACCATACAATGCTGTAATCCAGACGCACCTTCTCAGAAATTTCTTCCTCAAATTAAGGCCGATATTTGCTATTAGTAGACTTCCCTTGGCCAGGAATGCCCTTTTTGCCATTGCCAGTCTGATTTTTATGTCCTCCTTACTCCGTCCGTCATTGGTTATTTTACTGCCTAGGTAGCAGAACCCCTTAACTTCATCTAGTTCGGGAAAATCAATCCTGATGTTATGTTTCTTGCTGATCTCATTTCTACTACTTCTCATTACAGTCGTCTTTCTTCGATTCACTCTCAATCCATACTCTGTACTCATTGGACTGTTCATTCCGTTCAGCAGATCATGACATTCTTCTTCACTTCCACTCAGAATAGCAATGTCATCAGCGAATCGTATCATTGATATCGTTTCACCTTAGTTCCACTCTTGAACCTTTCTTTTATTTCCATCAATGCTTCCCCGATGTACGATTGAACAGTGGAGGCGAAAGCCAACATCCTTGTCTGACACCCTTTTTAATACGAACAGTTCGTTCTTGGTCGTCCACTTTTATTACTCATCTTGGCTCTTGTACATACTGTATATGATCCGTCTCTCCCTATAGCTTACCTCTACTTTCCGCACAATTTCTAACATCTTGAGGCATTTTGCACTGTCTAACGCATTTTCCAGGTCGACAAATCCTATGAACGTGT
The DNA here is from genome assembly GCF_023864345.2 of Schistocerca serialis cubense. Taxonomy (NCBI): domain Eukaryota; kingdom Metazoa; phylum Arthropoda; class Insecta; order Orthoptera; family Acrididae; genus Schistocerca; species Schistocerca serialis. The sequence continues at coordinate 509,513,742 of NC_064644.1, read as the reverse complement.
CTTGATTTTTCTTTAGCCTTGCTTCCATCATTAGCCGCAACGTCAGAATTCCCTCTCTCGTGTCTCTACCTTTCCTAAAGCCAAACTGATCGTCATCTAGCACACCCACAATTTTCTTTTCCGTTCTTCTGTATATTATTCTTGTAAGCAACTTGGATGCATGAGCTATAAAACTGAATGTGTGGTAGTTCTCTCAATTGTCAGCTGTAGCCGTCTTCGGAACTGCGTGGTTGACGCTTTTCTGAGTCGTATGCTATGTCGCCAGACTCATAAATTCTACACACCATCGTGGTTTTGTTGCCACTTCCCCCAATGATTCTTGAAATTCTGATGGAATATTACATATTTCTTATGCCTTAGTTGATCTTAAGTCCTCCGAAGCTCTTTTAAATTCTGATTCTAATACTGGATTCCCTATCTCCCCTAAATTGATTCCTGTTTCTTCTTCTATCATATCAGACCCCCCCATAGAGGCTTTCAATGTATTCTTTCCACCTATCCGCTCTTTCCTCTGCATTTAACAGTGGAATTCCCGTTGCACTCTTAATGTTATCACCCTTTCTTATAATGTCACCAAAGGTTGTTTTGACTTTCCTGTATGCTGACAATCATTTCCTTTTCGATGTCTTCACTTTTTTCATTCAGCCATTTCGTCTTAGCTTCCCTGCACCTCCTATCTATTTCATTCCTCAGCGACTTGTATTTCTGTATTCCTGAGTTTCCCGGAACATTTTTGAACTTCCTTCTTTCATCGATCAATTGAAGTATTTCTTCTGTTACTCATGGTTTCTTCGCAGTTACCTTCTTTTTACCTGTGTTTTCCTTCCCAACTTCTGTGATGGACCTTTTCAGAGACGTCCATTCCTCTTCAACTTTTCTTTCTACTGAGCTATTCCTTATTGCTGTATCTCTAGCCTTAGAGAACTTCAAGGGTATCTCGTCATTGCTTAGTACTTCCGTATCCCACTTCTTTGCGTATTGATTTTTCCTGACTAATGTCTTAAGCTTCAGCCTACTCTTCATCGCTACTACACACATCAAAAAAAGTTTTGCATCACTGCAGTTTCGAGAACTACTGAAGATAGATGTTTACTGTGGATATTGTATCACAGACACAGTCCCTTTGTCTGTTCAGAGATGTCGCTAAACCCGCCCAAAGATGTAAACGACCATGCATGAGCGGCGCCTATTAGACGGAGGAGGTCCGACAGCTGATCAGTTCCAGTCATTCCACCAGGAAGGAGGTACACGCCTCGTGTTGTCTGTAGTTCAGCCATAACTAGACGATCAGTAACGCGGTTCTATCGCGTCCGCATTGTTAGTTTGTGCCAGGAAGGGCTCTCAACAAGGGAAGTGTACAGGCGTCTCGGGGTGAACCACAGCAATGTTGTTAGGACATGGAGGAAATACAGAGAGACAGGAACTGTCGATGACATGCGTCGCTCAGGCCGCCCAAGGGCTATTACTGCAGTGGATCACCACTTCCTACGGATTATGGCTCGGAGGAACCCTGACCGCAACGCCACCATGTTGAATAATGCTTTTCGTCCAGGCACAGGATGTGTTACGACTCAAATTGTGCGCAATAGGCTGCGTGATGGGCAACTTAACTCCCAACGTCCATGACGAGGTCCATCTGTGCATCCACGACACCATGCAAAACGGTACGGATGCCGAATGGACCGCTCAGGATTTGCATCACGTTCTCTTCGCCGATGAGTGTCGCATATGCCTTCAACCAGACAATCGTCGGAGACGTGTTTGGAAGCAACCCGGTCAGGCTGAACGCCTTAGACACACTGTCCCGCAGCGACGTGGAGATCCCTGCTGTTTTGGGGTGCGGCACTATGTGCGGCTGACGTACGCCGCTGGTAGTAATGGAAGGCGCCGTAACGTCTGTACGATACGTAAATTCCATCCTCCTATCGATAGTGCAACCATATCGGTAGCATATTGGCGAGGCATTCGTCTTCATGGACGACAATTCGCGACCCCATGGTACACATCTTGTGAATGACTTCCTTTAGGATACGACATCGCTCGATTAGAGTGGTCAGCATGTTCTCCAGACATGAAACCAATAGGACATTCCTGAGATTGATTGAAAAGGGCTGTTTATGGACGACGTGACCCACCAATCACTCTGAGGGATGTACGGCGAATCGCCGTTGAGGAGTGGGACAATGGGAACCAACAGTGCCTTGATGACACTGTGGATAGTATGCCACGACGAATACAGACATGCTTAAATGCAAGAGGACGTGCTACTGGGTATTAGAGGTACCGGCGAGTACAGAAATCTGGACCACCACTTCAGAACGTCTCGCTTTATTGTGGTACAACATGCAATATGTAGTTTGCGTGAGCAGTAAAAAGGGCGGAAATGATGTTTACGTTGATCTCTATTCCAATTTTCTGTACACGTTCTCCAACTTTCGGAACCGAGGTAATGCGAAACTTTTTTTGATGTATGTATTTTGTGATCTGAGTCTAGGTCTGCTCCAGGGTACATCTTACAATCTAGGGTCTGATTTCGGTATCTCTGTCTGACCTTGATGTAATGTAACTGAAATCTTCCCATACCACCCAGCCTTTTCCAAGTATACCTCCTCCTCTCGTGATTTTTGAACAGAGTATTTGCTGTTACTAGCTGAAACTTGTTATAGAGCTCAATTAGTCTTTCGCCTTTCTCATTCTTTGTCCCAAGCCCATATTCACCTGTAACCTTTTCTTCTACTCCTTCAACTGCATTCCAGTCCCCCATGACTATTAGATTCTCATACCCATTTACATTTTGTACTGCCCTTTCAAAATCCTCATCTTCTGCTTGCGACGTCGGCATGCATACCTGAATTATTTTTGTCGGTGTTGGTATGCTGTCGATTCTGATAAGAACAATCCTGTTACTGAACTGTTCACAATAACACACTCTCTGCCCTACCTTCCGATTCATAACGAATCCTACTCCCATTATACCATTTTCTACTGCTGTTGATATTACCCTATACTCATCTGACAAGAAATCCTTGTGTTCTGTCTATTTCACTTCACTGATCCCTACTACATCGAGATTGAGACTTTGCATTTCCCTTTTCAGATTTTCTAGTGTCTTTACCACGTTCAAGCTTCTGATTCCACGCCCCGACTGGTAGAACGTTATCCTTCAGTTGATTAGTCAATTTTTTTCTCATGGTAACCTAGTCCTTTGCAGTCCCCTCCTGGAGATACTGAATTCGTGGACTACTCCTGAATGTTTAGCTAATGGAGAGATCATTATGACACCTCGTCAATTACAGGCCACATGTCCTGTGGATACACGTTACGTGTCTTTAATGCAGTGGTTTTCATTGCCTTCTGCATCCTCATGCCGTTGATCATTGCTGATTCTTCTGCCTTTAGGGGCAGTTTCCCACCCGTAGGACTATAGAGTGCCCTTAACCTCTGTCCGCTCCTCCGCCCGCTTTGACAATGCCGTTGGGAAAATGAGGGGTGACTTCTTATGCTAGAAGTGTTCGCCTGCCAATGCTGATTATTAATAAAAATTTAAGGAGCGGTGGGTTTCTAACCTGGGACTGAAGAAGTTTTGGTTATGAATCTAAGGTACTACCCTTTTTTTTTTTTTTTGTTTTGCTCATTTTTGATCGTTGTGTTTGGTCGTTACGGACGTCACATGACATCCGTTCGTTTATTGATCCTCCCACTCAGTTTCTTATTACAGAGGCCAACCAGCTCTCTGACCAGACAAGCTGAGCGACCGTGCCGGCTCTCCTAGACCACTACAGAACGATAAATAAATCTTATATAATCTAATCGGACTAAGGGAAGCTTGATGTTCCTTTTGCTGTACTACAGGAAGACTTAGCATGAATGTCGCCACTATACAGGATTTTCTGGCAGCGGTTGTCACGAGAATGTGCGGTCACAAGGAGATCGGGCTTCGAACAGCCACGTGGCACTACCGACAGGGAAGTTCTGGCGCATCGTAGTGCACTTGCAGCAGCCATTTGAGCAGCATCTAGCACCACAGTAACACAACGAACTGTTACGAATCGGTTACTTAACGGACAGCTCCGAGCGAGACGCCCTGTAGTGTGCATTCTACCGACCCCAAACCACCACAAATTGGGAATACAGTGGTGTCAAATGTGAGCTCATTGGACGGCAGGGTGGAGTTTTGTTGTGTTTTCTTATGAAAGCTGCTTTACTGCTAGTGTTGGCTGTGTGTCGGTTAGGAGGCGCATTGAGGACCTGCATCCAACCCGTCTGTGTGCTAGACATCCTAGACATATATGGTCTGAGGTGCGGTTTCGTATGACAGCAGGAGCACACTCGTGTTTACCCTACACACCTTGGCTGCAAAACTGTACAATCCAGTGATATGCCTTGTTGTGCTGTCATTCTTGAGTAGCATTCATGGGGTTGTTTTCTAACAGGATGAATCTTACCCACAAACCGGTGTTGTAACCCAACATACTCCACAGAGTGTCGACATATTGCCTTGGCCTGTCCGATCGCAGATCTTGTCTCCAAACGGACACATACGTGACATCATCGGACCGTAACTACAGATTCATCCAAAAACTGCATTAACCGCCTCTGTATTGACTAACCAAGTGCAACAGCCATTGAAATCCACCCCACAAACTAACATCCGGCACCTGTGCAACGCAACGGATGCACGGTGGCATGGTTGCATTCAACATTCTAGCGGTTACTTTGGCTATTAATGTACCAGCATTTCACATTGCGAACGATTATCACGCATTTACATTAAAATTCCTGAAATTTCATTATTCTACATTAATTACTTTTTGGTGTTGGGATTTTTATTCCTTAAGTAACTAACATCTGCTGGTATTGCGATTACCGACTGTCATCATCAGATGGCAGTTGTGCGTGTTGTTATTATCTAAAATGGAGCAATACACGATGAATAAACTCATCCAGATTTTGAAGTGCACTTCAAGTATGCTAAATGCTATGCAGTGACCATCGAAGACTTCGTGTAACTTTTGGTATACGAAAGGTACCTATGTGTCAACAAAAACTGGCAAAAAATTTGAAGATACACGATCGACAGTGTACATCAAATCACGTGGACGTTGTTGTTGTTGTCGTCGACCGGTAGAGAATGTCGCTCTCGTCAGTGACAAGTAGTCTGCATCGCATTTTAACAAAAGATCTGCATTCTCATCCTTTCAGGATCCAAATGACGTAAGAGCTGTAGCTGATGGACCATCTGAAGCGTCGAACATTTACCGATTGGGTATACACAAAGCAAGAATTATATATTGATTTTCTCAGGAAAACAATCTTCAGTGACGAAGCACACTTCCAACTTTATGGTTATGCGAATAAACAAAATTGCCGAATTTGGGCACAGAGAAGCCTCGCGTGGTCCTTTATCCAGAACGAGTCACTGGTGCGGGCTGTGTGTTGACGGACTAATTGGGTCATACATTTTTGAAGGCGAGACTGGAAAAGCAGTGACAGTGACTGTTGATAGTTATCGTGACATGATAACAAAGTTTTAGGACCGCATTTACAACAACTTAATGTAGATCACATGTGGTTTCATCAAAACGGAGCAACCTACTACACTGCCGTTAAAACAACAAGGTTGCTGAGAGAAAGATTTCTTGCTCGTCTCATCTCTCGCAATGACGATCAGAACTGTCCATTAAGTTCGTGTGTTTTGACACCATGCGAAAAGTTTTGTTGGGTTACGTCAAAACCTATGTTTATGCGTAGGATCCAAGAACCATCCTCCATTCAAGGCAGAAATTAGACGTGACATGGGTCAAATTAAAGCCTAACTTTGCTTTAGAGCCGTCGAAAATGTGGTCCACAGAGTGGATGTGTGCAGGCGAAGACATGGAGTACATCTGCCTGATATTTTATTTCATGTTAAATTACAGTCCCTGTGTTTCATGTTGGCATAATAATACTAGCAATTTTCAAATAAATTATGTGTTTTATTATTAAATTAAAAACTTCGTTCTTTAAAGGACACCATATAGAGAAAACTTTCTGGCAGATTAATGGTGTGTGCCGGACCGAGATCCCAACTTGGAACCTTTTCCTTTCGCGGGAAAGTGCTCTTCCGGCTGAGATACCCAAGCATGACTCGCTACCCGTCCTCAAAGCTTTATTTTCGCCAGCACCTCACCACCTACCCTCCAGACCTCACAGATGCTCTCCTGCGGAACTAGCAAAACTAGCACTCCTGGAAGGGACGGTATTTGCAGAGACATAGCTTAGCCACAGCCTAGGGGACATTTCCAGAATTCCTTGTACCCCATACGTACGATGGTATAGTGGATATGATTTCTTTTATAGTTCATAAATTTCATCTTTTTTCTCCGTATGTAGTGCTTACGTACCTGATAGAGGTAAACAACTGCTGGATTTTTATTTGCTGAAGGCTAAATATTGCTATCATTGTTCATTTACAAAGAACCTAAATCAGTTTGGTTTACAAATTTTCTGCATTCGACGAAATCGACCCAGGGACAGGTGTCAGGTGACGCCAGTGGTCGTCGGATGCTGAGAATCAGGACAGATTGTGGGCCCCAGAGAGAGAGAATCAAAGGAATCCAATATATCATTGAGCAAAAATATGTCACCGATATTAAGTAGCAGTACAATAAAATGGTGTGAATATACTCACACCGGGAGGGTTTCTCCTAATGCCTTCCAGTCACATAATTCATAAGCAATAAGGGAAAGCAGAGGTTCTTGGGCCAAGACAAAAATGACATCCAGAGGGGGCTCCCCTGCTCTAAGTTCCATCGGTTTGTAACCTGGGGCGTAAGTTGTCCATTCACGACGGCAGACGATTGAATATCAGCAAAAAAAGTTGGATAACATGTGAGGTGTAGCGTGACTGAACCAGTCGCCTCCAACACCTACATCAAATGCCATATTAAAATCACTAAATAGTATGGCTCCAGAAATGGAAGCAGCTGCAGCCACCGAAACAACGTCCTGGCATTCGACTGCTGAAGTCAGGATCTTGCGTCCTGACACACAGCTTTGGTGAACTGGAATAATATTCTCCAGCAATGTAGACAAACGGCTACCAACCGCCCGCACGACCATTTTGTGATCGAAATTAAGGACTGTGATTGGACGGAATATATCAGTATCTGGACGCCCGGACATCTTAGAACGATTTTATCAAGCTTTAAAGGCAGGGATCATTTGTACAACCTGCGAACAAAAATGTACGTAGAATTCCCAGGGAATACCGTCGAGTCCCGGCGATTTTTGAGATTATTATTATTATTTATCGTAAAGCAATACAAATGCAAAGATCACAAAACTACTACACATCAACATTTAAGCACAGTTTTCAAGCATAAAATAACATAAATAACAATAGCTGTATACGGATATCAAAGTCTTTTATGTATTTTATAACATCACTCGTCACTGAGAGCAAGTCTTCGCAACGACCGTTGTAGACACGTGCGGGACCTGTCGATACAACATGAGCAACTGTGTGTCGTTCCTCACCACAGTCACACGATGGTGATGAAGATTTGCCCCACATATAGAGAGTGTCTGCACATCGACCCGGCTGCAACCTCCATTTGCGAGAATAGTGGCTTAATATACTCTCCTGGAAATTGAAATAAGAACACCGTGAATTCATTGTCCCAGGAAGGGGAAACTTTATTGACACATTCCTGGGGTCAGATACATCACATGATCACACTGACAGAACCACAGGCACATAGACACAGGCAACAGAGCATGCACAATGTCGGCACTAGTACAGTGTATATCCACCTTTCGCAGCAATGCAGGCTGCTATTCTCCCATGGAGACGATCGTAGCGATGCTGGATGTATTCCTGTGGAACGGCTTGCCATGCCATTTTCCACCTGGCGCCTCAGTTGGACCAGCGTTCGTGCTGGACGTGCAGACCGCGTGAGACGACGCTTCATCCAGTCCCAAACATGCTCAATGGGGGACAGATCCGGAGATCTTGCTGGCCAGGGTAGTTGACTTACACCTTCTAGAGCACGTTGGGTGGCACGGGATACATGCGGACGTGCATTGACCTGTTGGAACAGCAAGTTCCCTTGCCGGTCTAGGAATGGTAGAACGATGGGTTCGATGACGGTTTGGATGTACCGTGCACTATTCAGTGTCCCCTCGACGATCACCAGTGGTGTACGGCCAGTGTAGGAGATCGCTCCCCACACCATGATGCCGGGTGTTGGCCCTGTGTGCCTCGGTCGTATGCAGTCCTGATTGTGGCGCTCACCTGCACGGCGCCAAACACGCATACGACCATCATTGGCACCAAGGCAGAAGCGACTCTCATCGCTGAAGACGACACGTCTCCATTCGTCCCTCCATTCACGCCTGTCGCGACACCGCTGGAGGCGGGCTGCACGATGTTGGGGCGTGAGCGGAAGACGGCCTAACGGTGTGCGGGACCGTAGCCCAGCTTCATGGAGACGGTTGCGAATGGTCCTCGCCGATACCCCAGGAGCAACAGTGTCCCTAATTTGCTTGGAAGTGGCGGTGCGGTCCCCTACGGCACTGCGTAGGATCCTACGGTCTTGGCGTGCATCCGTGCGTCGCTGCGGTCCGGTCCCAGGTCGACGGGCACGCCACCACTGGCGACAACATCGATGTACTGTGGAGACCTCACGCCCCACGTGTTGAGCAATTCGGCGGTACGTCCACCCGGCCTCCCGCATGGCCACTATACGCCCTCGCTCAAAGTCTGTCAACTGCACATACGGTTCACGTCCACACTGTCGCGCATGCTACCAGTGTTAAAGACTGCGATGGAGCTCCGTATGCCACGGCAAACTGGCTGACACTGACGGCGGCGGTGCACAAATGCTGCGCAGCTAGCGCCATTCGACGGCCAACACCGCGGTTCCTGGTGTGTCCGCTGTGCCGTGCGTGTGATCATTGCTTGTACAGCCCTCTCGCAGTGTCCGGAGCAAGTATGGTGGGTCTGACACACCGGTGTCAATGTGTTCTTTTTTCCATTTCCAGGAGTGTATGTAGATAAGGAGTTAGGATCTCTTCAGTTCTTTCAAAAGTTTTGCGTTGGGTTCCTATTTCCCAGTGGTCCGCACAACCAAACTTTCAGGACTGTATATATGTATGTGTATACATATTAAACAAGAAAAGAGCGAGGACGGATCCCTGTGGTAAGCCATTACACAATACTTTTGGGTGGCTTGTGTCTTTTTCTGTAGTTACAGTAAGTGTCCTTCCAGTTAACAGCTCTCATTTAGTTTTGCTGTCCGTTTGCAAGTTGCAATAATTTATAAAGCAGTCCATGCCTCCAAACTGTGTCATGTGTTGCACTTGTATCGACGAAAGCAACTGAATTTTTCTGTCTCATTTGGTATCCTGTTTCAATAAATTTCGTTGCAGATAAGGCTTGATCAGCGCAACTCCATTGTGAACGAAATCTAGCTTGCTCAAGATGAAGGTTCTGAAAGATTACTGGACTAATCCAACGTATATAGCCGGCTTGGGTGGCTGAGCGGTTCTAGGTGCTACAGTCTGGAACCGCGCGACCGCTACAGTCGCAGGTTCGAATCCTGCCTCGGGCATGGATGTGTGTGACGTCCTTAGGGGACTGATGACCTCAGCAGTTAAGTCCCATAGTGCTCAGAGCCATTTGAACCATTTTTGAACCAACTTATATAATTTTCAGTATCACTTTCCTGAACAACATCGATGTTATACTTAGATAAATAGTGCTTAATAGTGCGACTAGGCGGTAGTTCTTGGGCTGGGCTGGTGCCTTGCCAGGTTTGAGTAACTATGATTTTTGATTGCTTAATTTTTTCTGGGACTGAACCAGATTTCATAATGTCAGTGAAGAATTCCACCAGCCATATTTTTGCGTAGTTACTACTACGCAGAAGAAATTGTGGCTGGATTCCGTCACTTCGTACTGCCTTTCCGAGTTTTAGAGTTTTAAGAGCAGAAGATTTTTCAGGTATGAAGAAAATTCTTGAGAAGTTAGATTGTTCATTCGTGTTCTTTTTGAGCAATGTTAGTTTGCGTCTGTTGTATTTTGTATGAGTTTTATTCCTTGTTGCTCTAGATGTGTTCAGCAGATGTGATGCAGTCCTATTAGCTGGTAACTGAAATTTGTGGTAAGTTCCTATGGGACCAAACTGCTGAGGTCACCGGTCCCTAGGCTTACACACTACTTAATCTAACTGAAACTTATACTAAGGACAATTTCCAGAGGGAGGAGTCTAACCTCCGACGGGGCGAGCCGCGCGAACCGTTGGAAGGCGCCTAAGACCGCATGGCTACCCCGCGTGGCTATTAACTGATAGATGAGTGTTGCTCCTTACTTTAATTTTGTTTCCATCCAAGTCCGTTATTAATGACCATGCTTTTCTACTTGATGTTTGAAAACTGAGTGACTCAAAAGTCTCTGTCCACCTAATTCCTCTGGCTGTATTGAGGTTATGAAGTAGGTTATCTGCTATTTCCGAGTCCCCGCTTTTTAGAAATTCATTATATTGTTTCTCAGCGTTTCATCCAACCTGTGATGTATGTCTTCCTGTAGCCCCTAGGGATTACCTTCTTTGCTGCACTTATCAAAGCTCCATGAACTCTCCATAGATTTTGGCTTTTGGAGGAATCCAGTCAAGATATTTGCCCAGATTTTTAGCGAATACAACTCACTTTCCTTTTCTGAATATCCATCTAGGTCGTGGGAAGGATGAAACAAGTAGGATATTCGCTCCTATTTCAATTAAGATTGGACGATGTTAGTTCTGTGGGACGTCTTCTAAAACGAACCACGAACTTGCGACAGGTAATTTATTTTCATTAGTTGTTGCAAGGCATAGATCGGGATTATAGTACTGTCTCCAAGCTGTTGATACGAACGTTCCTTTATCCTTTGTATCAAACACTAAATATAAGCTATTGTCTTCTGCCCAATTTACCATGGCGTCACCATTTCCATTACTTTCCTTATACTTACATTGAGTATGATGGCTGTTAAAATCTCCGAGGTATATGGCTGGGTGCTGTGCTACCGAAATGACCTCTGAAGGCCAAGAGATAGCTGGGGGTTCGTATACGTTAATTACTCCAATTTTTACTGTATCTTCGTGGATGTCATTGAGATCAGATACAAAGCATAGATGTGCACTCTTGATTGACGATCGTATGTTGCCTCTCCGTAAGCAAGGTGGTATGTTGCTCCAAAAATTCAAAGCTAGGAATTTTTCCTCTCTGGTTCATTTGCTCTTCACATTCAGTATTACTTTCCTGAACAACAACAACATCAATGTTACACCTTGATAAAATCTTCTGTGAGACTTAGCAGTTTGATTTACTTATGCCTTCAGTGTTGATTTGACATACCTTCAAGACTGGTCAAAAGTTTTTAGCAGCAGGGTCCTGAATAGAACCGTGCGAGACCATGTCTTGTGACAAATTCATTTTAGCCAGGAGACCTTTGAGATTATGTGGCTGCCTCTCCTTCTTGGCTTTAGATACTTGGCTTGAAGTGACTGTTATTTAGCACCACTCAAAGGACACGTGCCACTGATGGTATGTCTGGAAGCGAATAGTCATTTAGCGATAGTGAATCAGCAATAAAGCGATATGTATCTTTTAGAGTAAAGTCGTTTAGAAATTCATCGTATGAGGCAGGAGTAACTACGCAGTCCAGGAGAGGAGTAAATGCATCAGGGAAAATCATATCAGTAGCACAAACGACATTAAGGTCGGTAAAGTAATTGTTGATCTCTCTGGAAGTACCACGTTGGGACATTACTACGTGACCATCGATTTGTGCGAGTGACGTAATACATGCTCTTTTACTTCGCGCCCATAACCGGATGAGATGATATAAGGAGGTAAATTCATCCTGCACGAAGTACGGAATTTTGTTCGCACCCTGAGTGCTTCCATTTGTTTCTTTAACTGAAAAAGTTTCATCTTAACATGAGGAAAGGGATCTTGTTTGGGATCTCCATAAAGTTGTCAAAGACGGACTAATTAAAATTACTGGGTGTGCTGGCGATCCTTCACCCTCGTTGCTACACATTAGTGAAATCAAGGACAAAGTAAAAATTCTGCTCACACACGCCTTTATTTTCGCACGTCCATTTTACAGTAATAGTTAAAATATATCCGCTGCAGCAGAATGTGCAGACTTAACAGAACACCAACAGATGGCGTAGGAGCCTTCATTCCCCGACATCCTCCCCACCCTGGTCCATCTCGAGGGGGAAGACCAGCTGGACCGGTGGACAGATCTTCATACCATCTGGCTATCGGAGGATGATGCACCGTATTTTACCGTCTCTGCCATGCCACACTTCTTCTACCACAGCCCTCTTCCACAAGTGCCGTGGTTTGCTGTCTTCTTGGAGCAGAATAACCTCTCCTCGGTTTCCTTTGCGAAGGGTATCCCTTCACCTCATGGTGTTGTCTTAGCAGCAGGAGGTTTTCTGTCTTCCACCTGCGCCAGATGTCGTCATTGACCTTTTGTCTAAGTCGGAACTCCTTGGCAAGGTCCCTTCTTGTTGCTGGCTCTAGCCCACATGTAATTGTTACTGATTTCCCACTATTTAGAAAGTGGGCTGGTGGCAATGCTGTGACGCTCTCTCCTTGATTAATGGGTCGTGAGCTTATTGCGGCTTCTATGCTGATCAAGGTGTTGTTTAACCTCCCTTCATCCACCTGGGAGCGACCAAGAACTTTCCTCAGGCAGCGCTTGACTGAGCCTACCATGCGTTTCCACCAGCCTCCCCACCAAGCCGCACGTGGTAGTACGAATTTCCAAGTGATTCCATGGTGGGCACAGTAGAGCTGTACGTCAGTATGCTGCATGGTTTTGAAAACCTCTGACAGTTCTGAGTTGGGTACATGGAATGTTGTAGCATTGTCTAAGTAGACAGTGACTGGTAGGCTCCTACGTCCTACAAAGCGTTACACGGCCATCAAAAATCTGTCAGTGACGTAGGAGCCTTCATTCCCCGACAACCCTCTTAGCGCTGTAACGCAACAGCGTTTCCTGAAGCAGCGATTTTGCATACCCTGACCACCATCCCATAAGAAAAGGACAACAGGCCTGGGAACGCAAACTAAGGATCGAAACTTATCGAATGATAATTTCGAGGGAAGGGTTCTTTCAGAGATGTGTTCAACATCAGGGGCAGGCAATGCAATTTTACTGGTTACAACACATGATTGAAGGATAAAACAAAGACACAATGATCAGGGAAACAAGTGGGTGTCGCGACTATCGCTAACAGTTGCCCTAATAAAGAATCAGAAAGAAAAAAACTATCTAGACTGCTGCTGGAAATAGCTACAAAATGCGTAAACCTGACGAGGGTGGGATAATGAGAGATACATGCACTACGTATGTGTGAAGACCGCACCAAATCATTTAGTTCCTTACTGAGATTAAAACTGGGGACTGAGCCACAGGACACCAAACACAATTAAAATCTCCAGCTAACAGAAGTTTCCGCGGAGTTTTGCGAAATGAATAAAATATATCGTCTGTGCAACGACCAGATCCTGAAGGGGTATCGAGAGGAATTAAAACAAGTCCACATATAGAGTAGCTTATCCCCTGGCCACTTTCAAGAACTTCGAAATCAGTGAGCAGTGTTCCTTCTCTGTAAAATAACACAGTTCCAGTAGATAATTCTGATGCCACAGTAAAGAAGAGAGGAAAGCCGGGATTTGAAAATGATCAACTAACACTTCGTACAAACTACAACGTCTGCACTAGAATTGTAAATAAATTGTCGCAAGTCTAACAGCGGAGCTGGTGCTGTTCACATTGAAGGTCAGAAAAGAATGGGCGTGCAACCATTTATTACCAAAACATTTCAGATGGTTGAAACTTCGTGGCAGATTAAAACTGTGCTCCGGACCGAGACTCGAACTCGGGACCAGGGCGTGAGTCGTGCTTGGGTAGCTCAGTAGGTAGAGCACTTGCCCGCGGGAGGCAAAGGTCCCGAGTTCGAGTCTCGGTCCGGCACACAGTTTTAATCTGCCACGAAGTTTCATATCAGCGCACACTCCGCTGCAGAGTGAAAATCTCATTCCAGTTCAGATGGTTACTTACAAATGAACTTGGTCGTGTATCACAGCCCATATCAGAGTCAGTGGGTGAATCTGAATGTAAAGTGCTCTTTGCGTTCCTTTCCCTCTTCCCCGACGCCACACGCTGATCTGTTTATTGCGACTTTGCATGGATACAGATACCACGTGCGATTTTGTTGGCGGGGGGGGGGGGGGGGGTGTTTGGTCCTGCTGAAAGTCAGCATCAAACGCAGAGGAAGAAGTTGGCAAATCCTGCTCCTCCATAAGTGGTCAGTGTGGCTCCTGAGAATCGATGGAAACGAAAGCTGAGGGTATGTCTTTTAACGTCACCGCATGTTCCAACGACACAGTTGTGCCGTCATCTGGGACGCAGAAGCAGGGTGGGTATACGGTACAGACTTAGGGATGCCCGCCAAGTTCGTCTATATAGACGGAAATCTTCAACATGTCCATCGTCATCCCAAATAGCTTGTCTCAGTCTCAGAAGAATGTTGCAGGGCTGCCAGACGCTTTCAAATCTTAAATAGCAGCTGACATGTTTGCGAGATGCCGGGGCTAGCAGCGTATTTAAAACTAAATTCGTCTAGAATCTTCATATGGAAATGATGCTCTAAGCTCCTCCTTTTCTAACTGCGACTTTTGCTGTTGCACATAGATTAAGAAGAAACGCGAACTGACTGTAATCGACCCTGCAAGTGGAGTAATAAAGAGGTTGGCACCTGAAATAATTTGATAGAAACTAATTTGATAAAGGGAAGTTTCATTAACGCAGTGACAAATGAAAGGGTTGCTCTACCGATCTGTAGAATGAAAGTTCTGTCCAAAATATCAATTTGATTTATTATGACTAAACTCAAAATAATAGAAACACAGGAAACATTCTCAATACGTCAAATTGGATACTCAAATAAATGCTGTGAAGGTGAAGTTGTCCATAAACTAGCTTGTGACATTTATGACCAAGTGGTATGTGGAGCCAATTCCTTGCAACTCAAATCTTAAGAGAAACACACAGCAAACCCAACATTAATTGCTGCTACAGTAGTGAGAACTCAGACAATGAACACCCAAGACAGAACCACGTTAGAAAAGACGGGAACAGGTGCGCTCTAATGAGCTCTGATTATCGCATAGCAAAATTCCCTAAACTGCTGGTGCTGCGGACATACATTACCAAGCTGTCTTCTTAACTGCAAGGACACGATCTGGCGTACCGGAGGCGATGGCTGGTTGCTTCGACGACCCGTCGTGGTGATGATAATGTCGCGAGTATAGCCCGAAGCAAATTATCCTGGTCTGGTTGTTCCAGACTAAAGACTTCCTAGTAATACAAATGCGCCTCTGAGGGAGACGAACAAGGCTCACCACACAATCACTGACAGTACAGTGATTGATTTTAACAAGCGAAGTCACACAGTATCTCCGATATAATCCACTTTAAATCGTGTTAAAGCACAGTCTCTAATTTTCGTATTCCGCGTTCAGATCTAACCATATGATGTTTTCTTTTTTTGTCTGTGAAGTATGTGAGGTCAATGACTTCAGTATTTTTGAGACACAGAGAAATGCAATTTAACTACAGGGCACAAGAAAACTCAAGGATCACTTTTTCGAAACACCACAATTTTCAGAAATTGCGACGCAAAAGTAATCAGTTTGGCTCGAGGGTGCCTACAATCCTCCTCTGTAAAGGGGCAAAACATTGCACCCTACAACGTCACCCTCGGGCTCGGTGACGCTTCAGACAGGAAAGTGTCGACGTGTGCAAAAATCTCAGATATTCATGTGATTTATAAGAGGGTTAATGATGTCACATAGGCGCTAGATTTCACCAAGATGGTGGCCAACGCCACCATGAACGTGTCACATGACGAGAAGGTCGTCACCGCCCGTCGTAACTACATTTCACCCCTTCCTTTGATGTTTATACGATGCTGGTCAGAACCTCCATATCCAGCGCTGAAATCATGTGGTTTTCTTGTGATGGACGAGGAAAACATTTGAGAGATACCGCTGCTCAGAATCGACACGAAAAGACCTGAAGGAGTGGCATAAGGGGCGTCAATGAAATCACCCCTTTCCCTGCGGTGTTGATAGCCAAATGTTTCGCTGTCGACAACGACAGTTCGCACTGCAATGAGCAAAAGGACCCACGTTCTTGGCGACCTTTAACAATTGGCATCCTCGGACGTTTCAGTCTTTCTCTAAGAATATTGTGAGGCCGTATCCTCTGAAATTTTAACGTGCTCTCGTATACAGAATGGAACCACTAGAAAAGCATTCGACGAAATCTGAACGCGATATGAAGCAGAAAAGTGAACAATTGCCGTTTCAGCCCCCTGTTTTTCACCGTCCTGTGGCTCAATGACAGTGCAGTTCATCATTAACATGTACATGAATAAAATGCAAAAAGTCCCTCTGAGAGCACCCCCCTCTCCCACCATTCGGTAGTACCCCCAAAATCGCTCATGCACCTTCGTTGAGCATATTACAAATGTAGCTCTCAGTCGAAGCAGGTCTTGGAAGGTCCAACGGTATATACCGACCACCGTGTCCTCGTCAACCTACAGGTGTCACATGATGTGAATATGAAGTGGCGTGTGGTCTGCACATCGTTCTCCCGACCGTTGCCAGTCTTCGTGACCAGAGTCGCTACTTCTCAATCAAGTTTTCAGTCAAGCAGGTTCTCAAAATTCCTCACAAGGGCTTAGGGGACACCGCTTGCCAAACGCGCTTGGCAGACCAGACGGTCACCCATCCAAGATGAAGTCCGACAGCGCTTGATTTCTGTGGTCTAACGGGAATCGGACGTTACAAATGTACCTGTCAGAAATTTCAACACCAATTCAGCCTGTTGGCTGCTTTGAAGCCTGAAGGTAGGCAAACCACACCAAAAGTATGTCGAAGGGGTGGCCTAAGCCTCAGGTGCTACAGCAGACACGCGCCACCGCCCCCCTCTCCCTCGATTGGTGTCAAAATTTGTGGCACGTTCATTTGTAACGTGTTCAACAAAGGCGCTCGTGTGTGGCACTGAGGATTTTGTCGATATTGGGGGGGGGGGGGGGAGGGCGGTATTAGAGAGAGAGAGACCTTTCTACGTTTTAATCACACGCATGTTAATTTTGCTCTCCTCCACGATCGTACTGTAGGTGGTCGGAAAACAGGAGGCCTGAAAAATTGTAAGTACTCATTGCTGCTGTGGATCACGTCCAGATTTCGTCAAATGATTTTTAACTGTCGCTAGTGCTTCCAGCCCAAACACAAGAGCAAAGATTTCACTCTCGCTGCAGTCCAAAGGGGTACGATCAGATTCAACGAGCCTCTAGGAAAAGGGTTGAAACATTCGAGGATGTCAGCCGTGCCATGGTTGTCAAGAACGTCTTTCTGTTGTCCGTCGCACTGCAATGGTGAAACGTACGGCAGTCAACGCCTCAGGGAAACGGGTTGCTCCATTGACACCCCTTATTTTACTCTCTCAGCCCTTTTCGTGTCGAGTCTGAGTGTCGGAGTGTCTTAAATATTTTCTCGGCCACCAGTAAGAATTCCGCGTGATTTCAACGCTGGGCGTCGCGGTTACGACCTCCATCACGGAGAAGTCAAAAGAAGAGGTTAAATGTGGTTAACATGGGCTTTAATGACGTTCGCATCGTGTGACACATCCACGTTGGCACTGGACAGAATTGTGGTGAAGTTTGGCGCCTATGTAACACCACTAATCCACCTTACAGCTCACATGAAATTGTGACCGATGGCCTTCTTTTTCGCACGTGTCGACAGCTTGCTGTTTGAAGTATCGCCGAATCCGACATCCAAGTCACAGCTCGTCAGGCTTTTGGATCATTAAAAAAGAAGGCTGTGCGCCTCTTTGAGCCAAATTTAAAATTTATGGTCGCAGTCGGAGGCAATTAAAGGGTTTTGATAAACTGGCATCTGTTGCGATGTGTATTTACAAAATAAACAATCGTTTCCAATATTCTTAAAAGTAGATTTTATCACAAAAAAGCTATATAACCTAATGTAACCAGCAGTAACTGAAAATAAATTTCAATACTTCAGATTTTCTCTTTACCTTGCTACCTCAAGAGAACTAAGGCATTCCCCAGGTGATATCCATCATAAAAACGTTGAAAGTATAAGAAATCGAACTAGCACGAGCAACGTGCGAATGAGCAGATACCACAGTCACATACTGTAATGTGATAATATTTAGGGAAAGCAACTTCGTTAAGGTTCTAAGTAACTCGCGATCTGGCGATAATTTCCAGACAATTCGTATTAATGCAGTGCTGAAATCTGCTTATCATGAATTGAGTGGTATTCCTTATCCCATCAGCACTTATCGAAGCACATATTCTGACAGTTCTCTCTAGCATATCTTCACGTATAGTTGGAATGTCTGTATAAGGAGTGTCTTTTACGAATCCCCACAAGAAAAAAATCCAGAGGCGTCAAGTCTGGCGAACGAGCAGGCCACGACAAATCTCCCAGCGTCCAATACAACGATACGGCAATTGTTTGTGCAACTGATTTCTAGCCGTCAGCGAAAAATGTGCCGGCACCAACCGTGTTGACACCACATTCTGTTCCTTGTTCCTAAAGGTATTTCTTCCCATAACACATCTAATGTTTCTTGTAGGAATGTGGTGTACTTCGTACCATTAAGATTTTCTTCGATGAAATAGGGGCCTATAATTCTGTCCTTCAGAATCCCACACCATACATTCACCGACCACGGTTTTTCGTGTGCAACTTGCCGCAGCCAGCATGGATTTTCAGTTGCCCAATAATCAATGTTATGCAAATTAACATTTTCATGGTTCTTGACTATAGCCTTGTCAGTAAATAAAATCAATTTAATAAATGTATCACCCCTCTGAATCTGAAGTTGAGACCATCGACAGATTTCAACGCGACGCAGAGAACCCGTGCAAGTTAATTCTTGATGCATACTGATATGGAAAGAATGGTATTTATGGCGATGCAGAACACGAACAACGCTATTGGGTCTCATGCCATATTCCCTTGAGATGTGACACGAACTAACACCATGAGCTCGAACCACAGTGGCAAGAGTACCAATTTCTGTTTCCTCTTTAGTAACTTTCCTTTGCCGAATATATTTCCAATGCGTTAAAGACCCAGTTGTCCTTAATTTATTATACACGTATTTAAATGCACGACGTGTAGGGTGAGTACGTTGACGATATCTCTCAGCGTGTAAGTCTCTAGCTCTCACTGAATTTCGTTGGTATTCTCCGTGAATGAAAAGCATATCGACTAGTTCATCGAAGGAATACATCATTCATATTCGCTTGATTCGACGTTACTAGTCTTACCGTTCCTATTAGCGCTGTATTGTGAAATAGTCGACTGGTGTTCACATGTCAATGGCACGTTAGATGGATACGCCGTATTCGTCGAAAATTTACTTGTTTCACGATATATGAGAGAGAATTGCCACAGCATGTGCTTCGGTAAGTACCGAAGTGATAAGGAATACCACTCAATCCGTGATAAGAAGATTGTAGCACTGCACTGATACCAATGGTCATCACTTCGAACACTTTCTGTAAATGGACGTTCATGCCACCTTCGTGATCTTCGTTGGCCTTCAAAGACCTTACTGTTACACATCATTGGATTCGTCTCGATAGCCGCTACCAGAAAATAAGTACCAACTAGAGCATTCCATTTAAAAAAGAACAAAGTTGACCTTCATATCTCTGACGCGGCCCCACCTATGAACAATAAACCACCGTCATATTATCGCTCCCGTTGTCCCATGCAACATTTGTCCCACAAACTATTCAGCTACTGTCATACTTTCGGAGTTATTCTAGGTGGCAATAGTTAGTGACTCATCCTGTATAAATTACAAATTACGGCTGGCACTCACAAACAGAGTTATTGCTTAAGTATTCAGGGGAAGAAACAGTGTGTTTATCAGACCTAAACCAAAAAATGGTTGAAATGGCCCTGAGCACGATGGAACTTCTGAGGTCATCAGTCTCCTAGAACTTAGAACTACTTAAACCTAACTAACCTAAGGACATCACACACATCCACGCCTGAGGCAGGATTTGAACCTGCGACCGTATCGGTCGCTCGTTTCCAGACTGTAGCCCCTAGAACCGCTCGGCCACCCCGGCCAGCAGACCTAAACCATTTCCTAGAGTGTTCTGTAAGAAAGTGAACTGATGAAACATATACCAGATTTAATAGTGTGACGAGAGTGTACTATAGAGAAGTGGTGTTAGCACGAAATTTCGGTAATAATCTACACATGAGCAAAAATACTTACCATCAGACCATGACTTCCGTGTGCTACCAGGGTCGTAGTGATGCTACTGTAAGTGGCAATAGGACTGTTACATCTCCTTTGGCTATTGATTGTGGTGCTTACTCAATTGTAAGAAGTCGCTGTGTCTTTGTGAGCATTTTGTGCAGCAGGGTGCTAACTCAGTGTATCAACTATCCAAAATATTCTTGTCGTTTTTTCCTCGCTCTGTGTCCTATTGAGGCACAGTCACATTTGCCAAAACCACAACTACTACTAATAAGCATGACTGATGCAGGAAATTTGATTAAGGGTGCGTACGTTTCTGACTTAAAAAGACATATGAAATCCATCAATTTTCTAAGAGACAGAACCACAATCTCCCAACTTCATTCTAGTAGGGTTATAAGTAGCTCGAGTGGCGGATATACACCCATGATATTTTTGTTGTGAGGTCGCTTCTTAAAATATAAGAATAGTGTAGAAGAAAGTAGTTTTATCATTTTAAAGTTTGTTACAGTAGCGATAGGGGTATGAGACATGCAGGTTACTCATATGTCTGATGTTCGACCTTCAGTTCCTACATTCGAATGTTAAGGGCATTGTATTCCCCGACTTCATTCTAGTTGCTTTATAAGGAAGTCTAGTGGCGGATCTACACTGACCATACCTTCGTAGTGAGGAACAGCTCAGTCACTTCCCAGAACACCAGAACCATGTGGAAGAAAGTATTTTTATCATCTTAAACTTTTTCACTGTAGTGATTGGGTTTAAAATAGGCATAGTGGTCGCATGTCAAAAGTTGGACATATATGTCCTCCATTAGGATGTTACGAGCGTTGCATCCTACATGACTAATACTTCAGAAACTGTATGGCTTTAACAATATAGCATTTTCAAGTGTAGACCTATGTAGCCATAGGGGTGCATGTGGCTGGTAAACGATTATTTCTCTTGTGCTGGTATCTTCTTGCTACTACTCCAGACGCTGGAATAATACTCCAGAGTTGATAGTGCAATTGATTTAAGCAAAATGTTTCAAACTCCTTCTATCTGGAGCTCCGTCATATATAAACCACACATTTCTTCTTAATCATTTGTTATGTCACCATAACACTCCAATGGTTACCTACACATCGATAAGAGGTGATAGCTTCCTTGACATACCTGTCCGTTGAGAGATCTTGTCCACTTGGATGGCTGCAACAGGTAAGACTGCTGAGGAACAGTCTTCGCTGAACGACAGTTATGGACGTAGCTCACGATGCTCATTTATGAGACACGGAATGTAGTGAGTATAGGCAGATTAAATTGGTGACCATGTTGCAGGGAGGGTTGGTCAAGGACAATGCGTGGGGAATGTGTCAATCTCCTATGTGAGAATATTCTGTGATTGCCACTCACACAGGGAGAGTTGGCATCTCTTGATATGCTACGCTTCAGATCAACACATGTGTGAATGTTCTCTTGGCAAACTCTGTCTTTCAGGTAGCCAAACAACCAGAAATGACAGTGAAACAATTAGCTGATAATTCGATCGTTTTCAAGTATTTTTGGGAGAAGCAAGTGAACTTCACCGGTGGTGTGCGGTAGGGCCCCATCTTCCATGAAAACTGTTGCATTTAATGCGTTTCACTCCTATAGGGTGGGTATGGGATGCTGACGGAGCATATCACAGTAACGCTGGCCAGTGACAGTGCACATCCTTGGTCCTTGAGCGCCAACCTCCTCGAAAAACAATGGGCCAATAACGAATGTAGCTGTGAAGCCACACCATACTGTAAATATTCACCATGCACAGGAACTTCGTGCACAGTGACTGGAGGTGAAGGTCCCCACACTCTGCAATTCTGTGTGTTCACCTCACCCGGCAGGGACAAATGAACTTCGTCTATCCATAGGATGATCTCAGACCATCTCTCGTCAACTTCAACCCTCGTGAGAAAGTGGAGCGTGAAGTGAACATGTTGTGCGTCCTGTGGTGCAAGCTGCTGAACGATATGGATCTTGTACAGATACCATTTGAGAATGGTTTGAAGGACCTCCCATGCAGTGGACCACAGGATGTTCAAGTGTCGCGACACAGCACACACTCTCCCTGACGATCGAGATTTGTGACCAGCATTGTCTGCCACAGCAACAATGATTTCACCAACCACCTGTGGTGCAAGTAGCCGTTGGCCTCGTCCTGGAGCGATGCCCAGTTCTCCAGTTGATTAGACTTCACCATGCTCCATACAGCAGGCGGAGAAAGAGAATCCTTCTCTAATATTTCAGCTGGCGATATTCTTGAAGTGCATCTGCAGCATTACTGTTGTTTTGACCACAGAGCTTCACCAATAATACCCTGCTCCTTTTGTCTAAGTTCATGTTCACTCATCAACAAGTGCACTATGACTGATCAGATGGGTGAGAGATAATCATGATGATTGATCACAGCACCTGGTGGCCATAATTGGAACTGGACAGTGATACTGTGATGCATGGGAATCATGCACCCCATACTCTGGACGTTACTGCTACCAAGTTTAGTATTTGTGCAGTTATTACTTTACATGTTATAATGCATTAAATAGGGAAAGTTTAACTATAATCACTCAGTATGTATATAACCTAACTGCATCGGTATATGACGCCGTCTGGTGTACTTTGGTGTACATCACCAAACTGACATACTGCATACTCATCTATCTGTATTTGCAGTCTAGTATATGGTAGTTCCAAAGCAAGAGAGGGGTAGTTTAGCGATGATATAGAAATTAGGAATCATTCTGTTGTACCACTGTCTGGCATTAAAATTATGGAGCAACTGGTAAAATTGACGAAGTGGATTGTGCTGTCAACTCTGTGCTTATTTCAGTACATCATCCTATACTGATGGTATCTTTTCCATACCATCTTTTCAGTGCCTGTGTGTTTTATTCCTATCATGCTGTGTGTTGTAGAGGCAGCTTAGTAAACATCATGCAATGTCCAGCTTTTTGTGATATTCAATAGATTGAAATGTGTTAATGTCTGTTTAGCAGCTGACACAAACCTGGTAAATAAATGAAATGTATGAAGCTGTACAAAACTGTAGTCATACACCGTGTGGATGTCTTGCAACTGAAAAGCTGCTTATGAAATAACCACACAGGAGGAAATATTCCTAAACAAGTGGTTAAATATCTTGCCTCAAATGAGTTGTTCTGTAACAGACAATGAATACAAAATTTTAATTCTCTTATTTGTGGCCATTTGTGTATATTTGTTTTAAAATTGATGTCAGGTAATTTTTAGTTTAATGAAATTTTGAATATAGTACATGGGCATTTTTGTAAACAAGAGAAATAAGCAAAGTATGATAAAATAAAATGCCAAATTATAGCTGAGAAATGAAAAATAGGATAGATGTTGATCTAAAAATAGAGAACCTTATTAAACAATTTCAGAAACAATCAAGTAAGATTTTTAAAGTAACTAAAGATTATATTAATTTTAAAGTTAGAATATTACTAGATATATGAGATCCTGTAAATGGGTATGATGCAGTTAGCAAAAAATACTTAGAATATGAATATGCTGCAAAACCTAAATACACAAGTATTCTAACACAACTTAATAACTATGTCACTAGTGCACATCTTAATGAAAAAATTAATCAACTTCATGGTGATAACTGTAACACATTAACAAATTACTTTGCAATAGGAGAAATACAAAAAAGGTGTTATATATTACTTCTCAATGACAGATTTAACACCACATTTCAACCAGTCAAGTAGTCTTCATGCTTGAATATGTGACAATAATAATTTGCAATTTAATTTTGTTACTGGTGATGAAATATTAAAAAACACATTCGGACGTGTTGTAAAAAGCAAGGCAATTATTTTATTCGGGGAAGATGAAATTGGTGACCTAGCACCTACTGAATTTGAAAGATACATTAAAAAAATAAGATCTAGAGGAAATACAAATTTCAAATTCAGCAAGTTCAATAAACCATCATTTGAAATGAAAATGAAAGATAAATTATTTACAACCTTTAATCAGTCTATCAAAACTCTACCTGTTCCAAATGAATTACTCTTACTTGGTGAGTTGTTTTTAGAATCAAATGATGATAATAGAATGGAGCAATAATTTGAAATCTTATTATCTATTTCATCTATTTAAATGGAGAATGTATCTGGTTCTTGAAGTGCAAAAGATTTACTGTTAGGTGCAATCCTCTCAAAGTAACAACAATAAATGGAAGACAAACACTGGACAGACTTAGTATAGAATTGTAAAACTAAGAAGAGTAAATTTGTTAAAAAGATTGTAGGTAATAGAATGCAGTCTAAAGACTGCTCCAGCAGCGTCTGTGAGGGAAACATTAGTGAATTACATAAAGCATTGAGAAAAAAATTTAAGAGAAGAAAAGTCATCTTTCTTGGTTTTGATGATCGATGGCCATCTGATCTAATGGACATGGAGTCTGGTAAATTGGAAGGAACTTCAAAAACATTTTTTCAAAATGTGCTTGGTAGATTCCAGTTAAAGATGAAATTAACAAAAATGTGGTTGATGTGTTTCAAACAATATTTAGAGAGGGAACTCAACAATTTAAAACAGATGATGGTAAACAGTTCTATAATAAAGAGTTTCAAGAATTTATGAAAAAATATAATATTAATCGTTATTCAACTTTTACTGACTTAGATGCTTCTTTTGCAGAAATATTTAATACTACACTTCAAGAAAAGACATGGAAACAATTTGATTTATAAATAAATTATAGATGGATCGAAGTAGCTGAAAAATTGGTTGATGAATACAATAATGCCAAATCTTCAATAATAAAAATGAAGCAAATGGAACTCAATGAAAAAAATTATAAGCGAACTGACATTGTATCTAATGATAATTCTTAATAAGAAATTGGCGATAAAATTAGGATCAATAAACTTAAAGGTATTTTTGGGAAAGTTAATACAGTAAATGGGCAAAAGAAATTTTGAACTTAAAGGTGTTATTCACTCTAATCGAATCACATATAAATTAAAGCCATTGTATGGAGAAAAAATAAAATGATATTCTTATGAGACTGAGCTGCAGAAGACAAAATATCCAGATATATATCTTGTTGAGAAGGTATTAAGAAACGAAGGAAATACAGTGTATGTTCAATTGTTGGGATCTGATGATTCACATAATAGTTGGGTAAAAAAGTTTAGTGGGTAGGGTGAATCAACCACATTATATACTTCTGTTAAAAAAGTTACACGCTGTTCTCCAGGTCTATGAATATACCATTCAATATGAATGAGAAAATTAACCCTTACATGTTTTCTATCTCTAAGTTATCATGACTATCATGTATCCACATTCATAGACCAATTAGCTGATGAGAATTTGATTTCTTTATACAATCTAAATGGAAAGAAATTTGCACTTTTTATGAACACTTTAAAAAACAAATGTAAGTTACCTACTATGGTACTTAAAATATATTTCAGAAGTTGTATTAGTTTCTATTAAAGTAGTTACAGAGCCATCATGTATCCCACTCTTCATGTTTCCGTTACTTGTATATCCATTAGATTAAAGAAGATTTTTGGGTGTTTTCCTAAGCTCCTTCATTTTATCAGGATACTCTTTGTAGATTCAGAAATAAATGTTGGTAGTTTCTCTCTAGGTGGATCATCTAACAAAGTTTTATTAACTATCTAATTGTTTTTATTAGTTGTGAGTGGTTGAGTGATAACAACAGTTTGAATATATTCTGCAGGTGTTAGAACACTGTCATGTAATTTATCGGTAATTTCTTCATTATGGACATAATGTTTGTGTAGTAATGAATTAATGTGTTCCTCAACAAATCTATGTAACTAATATTATGTCATCAAAATGATTTTTGTATAGTTATTTATCTTCTTCCATTATGAAACTGTAAAATGCAGACTTAAACTTTCTTCAGTCACTTTATAGTTGTTTATTCTGGTAGATGCACATAAAATTTTATATGAGGATTCTTTACTGTATTGTATACAGGTAATCTAGATTTCATTCAATGAACTGTTCATTCAACAACTTTAAGGAAATGATCTTTTTGTACATTAGCAATTGTGATGACATAAATGGTGGCATTCAACTGTATTTTTGGTTCTTTGTAGTTTCTTTCCTTAAATTTACACTCTTTCGTTTCTCTTCTTCTAGTTGAAAATCAGATTTTTCTTTTTGTTCTTCTTGAACTTATATTTAATTTTGAAATTATATATCTAGTTGTTAAGACTGAATGACTTTATGTTCTTTTGTATATTTCAATTAATCATGAAACAAATTTTCAAGTCTTATATAATAGTCCTTCACTTCAAAGCAACTTTGGTTCTTAAGCTCATTACAAGTTTCCTATAATTGCTAGCTGATGAAGGATGTACATTTCGTGAACTAAATTATTAAGAGTGGAGTTTTTGGCTTCGTTTTGAATATATTTGTTTTCTAAATGTAATGGTCCATTAATTTTATTCCAGTATATTGTAATTTGTAGTAATTTAAAAAATTAATATGTGTCTCTTAATTTGTTTGATATTTTCATGGAAATGTTTTGTGAACCCTAGAGTCACATAATAAGTATAACATGAAAAATCGTTAGTAATTAATAAAGTTTTTCTTCAAATAAAGTAATCGAAATATCATCAAAGTACTGTTTAAATTTAA
This sequence comes from Schistocerca serialis cubense, assembly GCF_023864345.2. Taxonomy (NCBI): domain Eukaryota; kingdom Metazoa; phylum Arthropoda; class Insecta; order Orthoptera; family Acrididae; genus Schistocerca; species Schistocerca serialis. Next base: position 509,486,696 of record NC_064644.1, on the reverse strand, counting down.
CTGATAACTGCTCTCTTTTTAATACATTCAAAAATATTAATTGCAAGTGCTTTTGAAGCAGTTTTATTTGGAATTCATTCCTTTTTAAGAATATAATTTTATCAGTATTTTATTAAATATTATTAATTTTGCAAAGGCCTGCATCACCCCCTTCGAAATACCATACTTAAGAAAACATAAAATATCCTTCGTAAACAACAAAATTTTTCCAAATAATAAACAGACAGTTTTATATTACTCCAATAAAAATGTTTCTTATTGGCAAACAGCCTAAAAGTAAAAGAATTAGAAGTAAGACAAAAAATTAGGAGCAAGAGCTTATTTTAAACTCAGAAAACAACACCCTATTGATCTTATTAACAACAGCCTGTAGACTGCATGCAGTGCAAAGACTGCTTCTAATATAAAGGAACTAAAAGCTAATGTGAAAGGCCTAGGTATAAATGGATGTTAGTTTCTTGCATTGATTACTAATCATTTTGAAAAAACTTGTTTTAAACATAAGGGAACTAAAAGCTAAAGTGAAAGACCTAGGTATTAAAGGATGTTATAGACTAGAAAAGGAATAATTTAAAGAACTGCTTACCAATTTTGAAAATACTTCTTTTGAATGTCAAATAAATTATATCCAACAGCAACTGAAATTTACAGAAATAAAATTGTTGATTATAATGAAAAGGATAATACAGAATGGAGGGATTCAAGAATTTATATTAATACTATGCCTAAACCTATCCAAAGGTTTCTATTTGGCTAAATTGAAGGTAAAATTGATTGGTATACTTTATCACAGACATGAAATTGATCTCAATATTTTATGAGAGAATTTCAAGGAAAATTAGATTGCAATGCAGTATAATATTGTAATTTAATGGAACATTTCATAAGAGAATTCCATGAGAAATTAGACTGAAGTATTATATCAAACAAAGGGAAATTATCTGTAGAGCTTATTAAATAAATTGCAATGGGCAATTATATTAAATAAAGAAAAATTATCTGTAGATTTTATAAGAAGAATTTCAAAATAGAACAGATTGGAATGAAAACACACAAGCCACACTGACTAACAGTTTCATAAGAGGAGTTCAAATTAAATTAGAATAGTCTTATGTCTCAGGGAATCAAAGATTATCTGAAAAATTTATAAGAGAGTATCAGAATAAAGTGAATTGGAATAATATAAGAACACATCAAGAATTATCCAAAGATTTTATGCGACATTTTCAAGACAAATAGAATTGGGAATACTTGTCAGTGATCAAAAATTACCTGAAAACCTTCTGTGAGAAATTTAAGATAAATTTGATTGGTATAATCTTGTATGAATCGAAAATTATCTGAAGATTTTATGAGAGGATTTCAGGATAAATTAAACTGGGGTGATATGTCACATACAAAAATATTACCTGTGGATTTTATAACAGAATATAAAACTAAGTTAACTGGAAAATGTTTTAATATTTCAAATTTTATCTGAATCATTCTTAGAAAGAAAACTAGCATCTTATAAAAAACTATCAACTGTGGACAAAGATTATTGTAAATTCTTCATTGATTAAGATTATCAGTTGTAATAACTAAATGTCAACATACTTTTCATTATGAATGAATTAATAAATAGTAAATAGATGCATATCATTCCACTTGCCCAGGGTGTAGGCATGATATTGAAAAAATGATACATAATAAAGGCTAATTACGTAATTAATCAACTGTTCACATGTATCATTATCCGAAATATTAAAATAACTGTGGTAACAAACAATTCTTGTAATTTCTTTAATTTATTGATATAAATTTACTGACTTATAAAGATAATTAGGTGGTAACATGTCTTCACAATTTAGATTTCTATCGATTCTATACAGTTGCCTTTGTAAATACTTCTGTTAGGCTCTATTGACATTATAATTATGTATTTCTAATTTTCATCAAATTATTTTAAATGATCAAATGTTGGTCTTAATTTCTCATCGAATGTTTGAGGAACAAAATCAGATAATAAAATATCTTTTCTCTGCTTCTTTCTTGTATTCTATCTGAATGATCATCAATTATTTAGTTTGAGATTTCTATGTATTTATCTGTAATTTTCTAAGTGACATGTTTAATCCTTATCCTATATTTTCCATGTTTACAAACTAATGGTAAAACGTCAGCATAATCCTGGTCTCGGAAATTTTCTGTGAGAGTCATTTTGGACCTTATAATGGAAGAATATAGACCAATCTCATTGACAAGTTTAGTTGATTTTTGTATATGTTTAGGTAGTTCCATTTCAGAGCTACTGAAAATTTCGTATATATCACAAACGGTTTTGTATAACATGGTCTCTAATTGCTATCCTGGCACTTTCACATCCTAAAGGATCAGCAATTTCATTTACATAAAGCCATGGATTACTTTTCTCAACAATAAACATGAAAATTTGTTTAATGTTATATGTAAGCTGTTATTGATGACTGTCTCCATTTAATGCAATACATTTTATAAAAAATACTTATTCTTCAATTTTATAGTATTTTAAGGCTATATAAACAAAGTAATTTCTACTATTTTAGTTTGCGAAAATAGTAACACACGAAAAGAGTGAAGCAATGAAATATTTAAATGATTATGATTACTTACATATTCAGGATGATACAAATCATACTAAAGGGATTGATGTTCTGTTTAGTGAGGCAGTAATGTTGTCTAAGGACACACACAGTCTCGAAATAAATTGTGAGATACATAAAGAAACATTATATTTTATGAATAAGCCATGATGTGGTGTAAAAGATATAAATACTGACTACAGAACAATTATGTATAAATGAAATAAGAAAACAATAGAATGGTATTGTAAAGGTACAACTATAAAGATATTACAAGTAACAAAGCATGCATTTCATTCATGGCAAAAGTATATGGAGATCCAGTTTCATAAAGATGACCATAATCCTGATATTTTAATTACAAATAAAGGACATGTGCGTAATTATGAAATACATGGTCACCACTGTCAAAAGGATCTAGATGGAAATTTTAATGTTATAGGTCATACATTTTTTCCAGCTATAAATAACGATCCTGTGCGGAGACATATGGATGACAAAGAGCTGAGCTACTTAGAGATTGATGGGAATATACCAAAAGATAAAGCAAATCTGTTTGAAATTTTGGTCCACGAAATTGGTCCCGCATTAGCTTTAGAAGCCACAGATGCTTATGAGCAATAATGTATCCATACTATATGGTTCACATTTAGAAACAACTCAAGATGATATATATGGTGTTCAAAGCTTGTATGGTAAAACAGTATCAACATCAACACAGCCATCTGTACTGAAAAGAATTTCAGACTCTTCATCTGTACGAGTTGAATGTATAAGTCAAATTAAGAAGTTAGATCACTTATTATTTGAAAGTGGAATTTTATATACTTTTTATCAAAAGTGGGTGTGAATAGGCTAATTGGTTAACAATTTTGCGATAAGATGTAAAAAAATAATGGAATAAACAGAAGCCCCATGGATGAGTTGTTTCCTTTGTTGACAATACGGTTTATATGATCAATCTAAATACATTATAATTAATCCTACCATATTTTAAGCCAATATCTAATAAGAAATAAAGACAAGATATTAAATTAAATGGTGAGGTAACTCATACACAGGAAAAATATTTTTATTCTTTAACCCTTTGAGGACTGCAGATATGCTGTGGTGCTCCACCTTGCTGTGGGGCCTGCGGACGTTGTTTGTCACCAAAGTGGGCTTTCCCGTGCACCCTGCAGATGGCATTCGCAGCGCGGCCTGGCTGGTACTTGATTCATAAAGGCGGCTTACACCGCAGTCGGATCCATTGCCTGTGGGCCTGTGGACATCAATAGCCGCTCAGGTCTGCATGCTGGCCTGTTGCAAGTTCTTTTGTCCCATGCACTCCCTGGGATGGATGTAGCCTATTTATTATTCTGTGCCATTGTTCCTGCTATCTGGGAAAGACTCTGCTATGGATTTCGCAGTTGCTGTTCGACATTCATGCTAGCTGGTTGATGTGATCTTCTGCATTCTGCTTGTGTGGTGTCGCTTAGCTATCTGTTGTTTCATCAGTATTTTTAGAGTGCTGTCACTTTTGAGATCCACAGGCAAATGGCACATTGGCGTCATTGCACTGAGGAAGAGATACTGGAGGTACTCACAAGGAGTGACAGTGACAGTGAGTGTGGCATCTTGAATAAATGTAGTGATGATGAAGGTTCATCAGAACAATCTTGTAGTGATACATTTCCACGTACTTCACCAAGTAGAGCTCGCCAGACCACTTCCTCAGATTCTGAAAGTGAAGACAAATACATCTGCAAAAGGCCATACCTTAGTGAGAATCAGAAATTTGATTGGCAAAAACGTGATTTCAGTCCAGCACTTGATGCATTTGATGACTCATCTTCAGGACATAATTGCCAACTAGCGCCTGATTCAAGAGTTCTATCCTTTTTCATGCTTTTTTAATCAGAAGATCTGTTGAAATTTATAGCACTTGAAACGAACCGATTTTTCACTTTCACCATGGCAAATACGTTGGAATCATATATATATTTTGAGGAAATGTATAGCTTCTCATGGCTCGTGTTAAAAAGTGGAGAATAAAGGAATATTGATCCAGAGATGTACTTCTGAGTACTCCAATTGTTAGCGAAGTAATGTCCAGTGATCATTTTGTGCTACTTTTAAGAAGGTTACATTTTAGTGGCAACTCGGCCAATCATGGAGATGACAGTTTGTTTAAAATTAGGAAAATAGCTGATACAGTTCGTGTGGCGTTCCATAGTGCATTTAACCCATACAGAAAACCCTGTGCTGATGAAAGCCTATTATTGTTCAAAGGTCGCTTATCTTTTAAACAATATATTCCTTCGAAACGAAGTAGATTTGGAATCAAAACATTCATGTAGTGTGACTGTAAAACTGGATACATCTTGAAATTTATTGTATACACAGGCACAACAACAAAACAAAGTCCATAATTTGGGGAAATGTGGTGATATTGTGGCAACACTAATTAATACCTTGAATGTGGACATACTCAGTATGTCGACAATTGGAATGCAAGTCCAGCCTTGTTCCTCTGGCTTCCCAACCAGAGAACAGCAGCATGCAGTACTGTACTTAGGAACAGGCGCAATTTTCCGAAGCTACAAAAGGAACTGAAACGAGGAGAAGTAGAACTTATGTCAACTGACGTAATGCTTGTCATCAAGTAGTGCGACAAGAGAGAAGTGTTCAGGCTGACTACCTGCAACACTACAGAAATGCGTGACACAGGAAAGACAAACAGGATGACTGGCGAAAAAGTTATGAAGCTGTAATGGTTTGTTGATTACAGTGAAAATATGGGAGCAGTAGACCACTCTGATATGCTGTTAAGCTCTAGTGTATCTGTGCCTAAATCTGTTAAATGGTACAAAAAGTTTTTTTTCATGTTGTGGACCTTTGTGCTTTGAATGCTCGCACTCTTCATCACAGATCGGTGACAGTGAGCAAAATATCCTTAGCAGATTTCCATTTGTGTCAGGTACGAGAACTTGTGTTCATTAGGTCTGTCGAACGATTCATCTCCAGATACAAAGAAATGGAATAAGTATCCATATATCCTGTGTTTATTTGTAATGTCAGCAGTCACACTAACTGTCACGACCGCTGTGGTTCAAGAAATATTCAGGCCAGGGCGAGGACAGACAAGTGGAGAACTGAGGCACGCACAGCAGTCCGCAGAAGTGGCTGCCAGCGCAGGTACACTGATTGGGGGCCCCAAGGACAGGATGACACGGCCAGCCACGCACACCAGTGCAGCACTCAAGGGGTTAATGAGCATTTCCATATGACAATAGATAAACGTAATTTTAAATACAAAAGTCATTGTGCTATAGCTAGATAATTTCCAGGATTGCATACTGGAAAAAATTTTGCTTCTTGGTACATTAAGAGATTGTTGTACTTTTACAAGGATGATTTGTCAGTGAATCTAATCAATTCACAATCCAATTAGAAAGAGCTGGTACACTGATTTATCTTTATTTGATTGCAATAAACCAGCAGCATTAATTCCTGAGGTAATAAATATATTAAAAGATACATTGCAAAAAGTAGAAAATTTCCTTTTTCCTAATAAAAATTTTGCTGTGTAAATGGAAGCCATCCAATCTAAGATATGTAAGTATTGCAAACCTGTGAAGCCAGTTGATAATTTTACTGTACAAAACATATACAAGATAGTTAAAGGACAATGTGCAGACAATGTATAAATGAATTTCATATAAGTGTATATAATGGTAAACCTATTCATTATATGCATGAAAAAATGTTTCTATATATTATAATAAACATTACTTGCAAAGAGTTGTAAGTGAAGAACATAGGACGATACTGTTGTTAAAAAATGATGAATAACGAGAAACTGACTAAATAATCAAGACATTACCTATTCCTACAAAGACTTTCAACAATATGACAGTAGCTGAACTCAAAACTAAAACTAGAAATTTTGGTATTTTGTATATTAAGAAGACTTGAAATAATTAATTCAATTACATTACAAGAGTTTCCCTTTCATGAGAAATTATTCCAGAACGCTAAAAGAAGACAGAAACGTGTACCTAATAGAAATTATTTTTACAGATTTGACGATGATGTTTTTGAAAAAACTCGACCAACAAGACGAGAGAACAGTGAGACTACATCTAATTCATCCATTCATAGTAAATTATCTCCGCAACAAAAAGAGAACAAACTGTCCAAAAACGATTTATTTGAGATTAAAGAAGTAAAATCAAAAATTAATAAAAAATTTAAAGTATATTCTGTTGTCTATAAAACTGTTTTTAACAATGGTAGTATTAGTGAACTCGATACCATTAGCAAGAAAATAAGGTGTGTAACGAAGTCACAGATTCTATGACAGAAGTAGCTGAAAAGAGAATTAATTTTGGAAAGGGAGGTAAGTTGAATGTAAAAACCAAAAAATCCAAAAATGCTTTATCCGATTTCTACAGGATATATAGCATCAAATAATAAGGAAGAATCAGATCTAGTAGTTTGCAATAAAATCAGGCATATATAAACATCCTATGAGTCTATTGATTTAGCAGATATTACATTTAATATCGAAGTTTACAATTCCAAGACATAGCTAATGTAATAAAATAATAAATTTTCCTGATGGTATAAGGAATAAAATATGTATTACTAGAGTTAATAATTTCGATAATGGTGTTCCTCTAGGTTAGTAACAGTTGCATCAATATATCACACTGATTTTATCTTAGGCAGTGAAATACCTAGTGGTGAAATTAATAAAATTAGAAAATGAGATAAATACAGATCACAAAAAGAGGTGACAGGGATACAATATAACCAAGTAGGCAAATACAACGATGGATTTAGTCTAGGCAATATTAAAAATCTTGAGCAAGTACTGGTTATTCAAATAAATGTCATATGTCCTGAAAATTTCAGTTCAGTTTTCTATCATGGTCCTCACAAATCAATAAAAATATGTCTGTATAAAAATTGCAACAATTTTGATGTAATTAATAGTATATCAGCATTCTTAGGATCATCATATTTCTGTGATAGATGTAATGAAACATATAACAACGAGAACGAACATAAATGCAAGACAGGAGGAAAAAGACGCATGTTATGCAAGGGTACAGAACACAATACTGTAGAAAATAAGACAAATTCTGAAAAATGTAATAGATACTGTTGAAGTGAAGAATGCTTAAACAACCACCAAGAAGTTTGTGACATAGCTTATAAATGTGAAGTATGTGAAAGATTTTTTTTGAGATCTAAAGAATATACATGTGACCTTCAAAATGTACAAACTGTAGTCTAGAAGTAAAAGTTAAAAATCATACATGTTACATGCAATAGAAAATAGAGAAAGATGATATATGTGAATGGCAATTTAGTGAAGAATATACAGTCAAAACTTGTCAGGTTGTTAAAAATGGTTGTTATATTAAAGGAGAACTAAAAAGTTTTTTTAATTTTGAATGTTCAAAGTTTAGTAATTATAGAAAAAACAGTTTAAGTGTTGTAAAAAGGATCCCCAGAGGACGTTTCTTGTACTTATAACAAAAAATACATGTGGTTTAAATATGAAGCTAAACAAGAAACAGGAATACACATTCTGAATCTCATATTAGTTCTCAAGTTTAATGATGATACTGTTTAAAATTTAAAGGAAATGATGAATTCTGTAGGTGGATAATATTGAATAAACGTAGTGATTACACATTTATAGCTCATTATTATAAAGAATATGAATCACAATTTTCTTGAAGATTTGTAAAAAAAAAACAATAAAGTCCGGTACTACCTATGCAGGAACTACATTACTAAAACAGCAGATAAAGCATTGTGTTTAAAAATTATAGGTAGCAGTAATTTTGTAGAAGGATTACTTAGTACTTTTTTAAAAACATTTAATTTGAAAGAGTTAAAGAAAGGATATTTCAAACATTTCTTCAATACAAAGAAAAACGAAAATTGCACAAATACTATTCTTGACATCAATTATTATTTCGTTGATACTATGAAAGCAAAAGAAAGAGAAATATTTCTCAAATAACATGGACAAAATGTTAAAGAAAATTCTGTCTTCGATACAAAGAAAGATGGTAACAAATAATCTAACTCTGATATAGATATACACTATGTGACCAAAAGTATCCAGACACCTCAAACACGTACATTTTTCATATTAAGTGCATTGTGATGCCACCTAAAGCCATATTCTCCATATCAGTAATGTCAGTAGTCATTAGACATCGTGAGAGAGCAGAATACACTGCTCCATGGAACTATTGGACTTCGAACATGGTCAGGTGGTTGTGCATCTCACGTGTCATATATATGTACACGAGATTTCCACACTCATAACCATCCCTAGGTCCACTATTTCCGATGTGATAGTGCAGTGGGAACTTGAAGGGAGAGATAGAGCACAAAAGCATACACCCTGACCTATTCCGTTGACAGACACACAGGAATTCAAAACTGCATCAAGATTCATTTCAAGTACTATGACAGTTAAATGGGCGGTGAGAAAACTTTTGGTCGTGGTGCTCCTCATAAGCCACACATCACGCCAGTAAATGCCAAATAACGCCTCAGCTGGTGTAAGGAGCTTAAACATTGGACGATTCACAAGTGGAAAATCGTTGTGCGGAGTGTCAAATCAGGGTACACACTGTGGCGATCCGATGGTAAGCTGTGGGTATGGCGGATGCCTGATGAACGTCATCGATCAGCATGTTTGGTGCCAACAGTAAAATTTGGAATTGGTAGTGTTATGGTGTGCTCTTGTTTTTCATGGAGGAGGCTTGCATCCCTTGTTCTACATGGCACTATCACAGCACAGGCCCACACTGTTTAAGCACCTTCATGTTCTCAATGTTGAAGAGCAATTTGGGGATAGTGGTTGCAACTTTCAACAGGATCGATCAACTGTTCATAATGCACGGACTGCAGTGGAGTGCTTACACAATAATGAAATGCCTGTAATGGATTGGTCTGCACAGAGTCCTGACCTGAATCCTATAGCAACCTCTGGGATGTTTTGAAATGCAGTCTGCATGCCAGGCGTCACCAACTGACATCAATACCTATCCTCAGCGCGGCACTCCATAAAGAATGGGTTGCCATTCCCCAAGAAACCTTCCAGCACCTGACTGAACCTATGCCTGCGAGAGTGGAAGCTATCATCAAGGCTAAGGGCGGGCCAACATCATATTGAATCCCAGAATTACCAATGGAGGGCACCACAAACTTGTAAGTCATTTTCTGCCAAGTGTCAAGATACATTTGATCACATAGCATATCAGGAAGAATTGCTTAGAACTGAGATACTAGTTCCTAGAAATAGCTAATATAGATCCATTCTGTTGTTTAACAATTGCTGGAGTTTTGTAAGGCTATTGACAGATCTACATATATACCTACTAGAAAAAATGCCATATTGGATAAAGAACAAAAGGGAAATTAGTGAAAAAATTTCAAGCTTGGCTAAATGGTTTAAACAATAATAACATTCAACATGTTCCTAATAGTTGTGAAGTATATGTAGCAGCAGCTAAAGTAACTGATTTGATAAGGAAACCAGTAATGTTTATCAATACCATGTCTGTTTCTAACATGGTTGTAATTAATGGTTTTAAAAGTGATATAATTAAAAACAAAAATGTAGAATCATTGGATGATTGATATCAAAGTGTATTAACAAGAACTATAGAAATACAAAATTCAGGACATAATTTAGTGCAGATGGGGGAATGTAACTGATGAACTCCGAAGTTTATAAGTTGCCAAACCACTGAACAGAAGAGATGCTTTTTATGGCAGTCACACAAATGCAATGAAATTAAGAGCTAAAGCCAATAGTGTTAACAGAAAAATGAGATATATTGGTGTGTGTAGCCCTATCCAGTGGTACAGTATTATGATTCTTTTTCTTCAGGTCATCCAAAAGAGGTGTGAATATATATATATATATATATATATATATATATATATACACATCTTATTAGTTTCAAAATTATGTTTGTTTGTTTCTAAATACATTTTCATAAAGCCTTTAACAAAATTTTTAAACAATATGTTGCTTGCATTTCTAAAATTCCATACTTTGTAGATACCAAAAATTTTATTTATTTTTTCTGCAGCTATATTTACTTCATCTGCTGTACAAGTTCCAGTACAACTTCTTTAATTATGGTTGTGATTACATTTTTTTTTTATTTTCTCTTCTGCACATTTTACACATAAACAATAACTTTTTATTTTCATCAGTCTTTATTCACACTGGTAAAATTATGTGTATATATATATATATATATATATATATATATATATATATATATATATAAACCAAAATATTATAATAGTGAATTATATGGACATATAAAGTTAAAATGGTGGCATGGAGAGGATTGTACTATCCAATTTTACCAGTGTGAATAAAGACTGATGAAAATAAAAAGTTATTGTTTATGTGTAAAATGTGCAGAAGAGAAAATAAAAAAAAAATGTAATCACAACCATAATTAAAGAAGTTGTACTGGACCTTGTACAGCAGATGAAGTAAATATAGCTGCAGAAAAAATAAATAAAATTTTTGGTATCTACAAAGTATGGAATTTTAGAAATGCAAGCAACATATTGTTTAAAAATTTTGTTAAAGGCTTTATGAAAATGTATTTAGAAACAAACAAACATAATTTTGAAACTAATAAAATGTGTATATATAATATGTGAAGGAAAAAATAGGTATCAACTTGGATCATGATAAGATATAAGAAAATCCAGGAAAACGAGCTTTTGCTAAGATGTACCTACATTCATTATGGGGAAAATTTGGACAACAGAAAAATATGAGTAAAGCTGAGTATGTGACAGATTTAAAATATTGTTAGGAGATGCTACTGTATGACAGATTATATAACATAGATATAAATTTTGTTAATGACAATATGGTTCAGAGGAAAAACAATATCAAGGATTATTTTGTGGAAAATAATACAGCTAAAAACATTTTTAAAGCAGAATTCACTAGATCAAATACAAGACTCAGATTATGTGATATGTTCGATAAGCTATGAAAAGCTATCATATATTTTGATAAAGACAGTATAGGTTATATATCGATAATGGCGAAAATACTTTACAAACAAGTTACATGTTAGGCGAATGGACTGATGAGTTAGGAGATGATAAATGGATTACAAATTGTATTTCAGCTGGACCTAAAAGTTATTTTTTGGAGAAAAATGATAAAAATACCGTGATGAAAATAAAGCCATTCACTTTAACGTAAAAGGATATTCAAAAATGAATGGTGAAATTATGATAAGAAAATCTGAGGATGAAGTGAAAGAAAAGACACAATAAGAATACAACCAAATAATTAAAGTTTTTCCACAACTCTCTTGTGCTGCAATGGTGAACTTTCTTTGCATCGAAAAGTGTACATCTCAAGTAAATGCCAGCTGCTATAGAGACATACAGAAAGTCGTTTCCACCTCGCTCAATTTCTTAGTGGCACAGGAGTGGGATCCCTGGTACAGTTACAAAATATTCTCCCCCATACCGTTTGGTTCCTTGCATTGGTTACTGCGTGTTCCACCAAGAATTTCTACATGCATACTCCACATCATATGATTGCTTGAGGAGTAGATGTTCAGATATAGATGTAGGACACTTCCTCAGAACAGGCTGATTCTTGCGTTGCCAATACTGCTTTTTATTCTCAATTATAGCTTCTTTACTGGTTTTGAACCACACATTGTTTTTCATACCCCTCTCGATGCACATTTGGTGATGCTAACATTAGCTTTCAGCTCTTTATTCCTTCTTGTGGCTAAAGTTCCTTCTCAATACCACTCCTCCAATGTAAATATTGTGAGAAATAGCACCTTTAACTATAACTGTTCATAATAGTTGCTAAATAGAATGTAAACAGATCTTTAAGGTAGACCTGTTCTTGCTGTGGGTTACTTATTTCAACAATCCCACATCATTGTTTTGCTGCGTTCGCTGCTTGTGTTTGTCACACACTCAACAAAACGCCTTTGTTAAATGGAAGACTGTACACAAGTTGGTTATAAAAAAATGACAGTGCCAAAGCTTTTCTCTCTCACAGACGATACAATGAGTACATCGATGATACAGTAGAAAATTCACAGATCATCTGTAATGAGAGCCTACTAAAGAATCACCTAAGAGACAATTCGCATAAAAACAATGACTAAAGAACTCCACACGGTATCAGCGCCAAAGTTCTAACAGTCAAGGCTGATAAAGGAATTGGGCAGCCACAAAGTATGTAAGTGACTTCGTTGACAAAACTAAGGATATTTTGAATAGTAATAAGAGAATTATACTTTGATCTGCTATCTAAATTCCAGACCAAAAGTAGGATAACACACAACAGTTGAAATTTCCTCCTAACTGAATGAGAGGTATTTGGCTACATCTGTGTGGACCACATTGCACTTCACCTTCAGTCATAACCTTAAATCCATGAACGAAATCATCTAATCAGACGAACTGTTAATTCTATGGACAGTGATTCATGTAGATTACATAGCAAATTGCTAGCTTTTCTTAACACCAACTATACCTTTGAAAACAACTTTCCCATTGAGTACAAGATTGAAGTTATTGACAAAATCAAAGAGGTGCTCATTCCACTGACAGCCTGATTAGCTTCACTCAATATTGTAAACATTTGTATCAATGTCACCAAAAATATAATAAGAAATAATGTAGGTAAACATAAGAAACAGAGCATGGTAAAAATCTGTGAGCTCATTTAGTTACATACATTTGCAGCTTCATATATTTCTTCAGTTTTAACACTGATAATTCCTAAAATGGCAGAAAGGGATCATTTTGACCCCACATGAAATATTTTCATATGTGACTTAAAAAAGTACTTCTAATAGTGTTTGTTAATCCATAGTTATTTCTAGTAGTCACAACAATTATTTTAATTATAAATAATAGTTACTAATTTATTTGAACACCAGGGTATCATACAAATTTAATGCTGCCACTGTTAACAATTTTCTTAGCTATAGATTTTAATTTACTAATTATTCATACAACCTTCTACGCAATTTTATTATATTTGGTCCGTTTTACTCTCACATGTGTTTTACAAACAGCTCTGTATTACTTTTCACTCACATCATTTGAAGCTACTGGATTGACATAGCACAGGTGATATCTGTTTTACAAGCACATTTTCTGCATACACCTTTGTGGCAGTTTACACAATTTTCGCTGGTTTTGTTGCCTTTACATAGGCTAATTTGCCATGTCTCCTGCTTTTTAGGTGATTTCAGTCCCATATCCATATGCCTGATGTCCTTGCTCTTCCGTTCCATTTAGTTCATTTGCCAGTTGAAGTATGAACTTCTTTCTTTCCTTTTTCTTGTTCGTTTCTTGTTATAGAAGACCCATTCAGTTATTGCCACATGTCCAGTGTGTTGTAGAAGGCATGCATTGGACATCTCCTATATAAAAGCCTTTGCAGTATATTTGCAGGTCATTTGATCAACCACCCCTTAATTTGTTGAATTGTAGAACGTTAGAGTTACAGGTTTTTTCCTTTTCTTCCTTGCTTATTGGTACTTCAGCATGACAGTTTTACTCTTCTTTCCTTGGGACACAGTCAAGGTGCATTGTCCAGTATTGTGGTTGAGTGTATTTCCGCATTTGTCTTCCTTACTTCATTGGGGATTTCACGGTGGAGATTGTTCATTGTTCCAGCCAATGGAGTTTTATTTTCTTTGTGGTTTTTTGCAAGTTGGAGAGACATAAAGAAGTTGTCTGTGGTCATAGTTCTTCCTTGATTTATATTGGCTCCATGAGATGCAGAGCGATATACTCTACAGGTGTTTGTTTCTCTCTATTGCATGTCCTCTTTGCCAACCAGAATTTGAGACCATATTTGTCTGGTTTGTTGGACGTGAATTGAGTAAACCTGAATCTTACTTTGCTTGGTAACAGTTGCTTGTCAATGGTTATATTTTCTCCTGGTCAGTAAGTGCAAATACTATTTTTAATGAACTTTCCTCAAATTTCAGATGCAAGAGCGCATTTTTTGGCTGCCAGGCGTTCAGCCTGTGTTGATTTTCTATCAAAATAGAGAAATCTGAGAGGCTCCTGAAATCTGTCCATTGGCATTATGTCCTAGATAAAAGCAGATCCCCAAGATTGCGACCAGAGATCATCCACAGACATACCTTTTGTGCACAATACACCCCAAACATACATGGTGGCTGTTATTTTCTCCAGTTCCTCAAGTGACACAGCCCAGTCATTGTATTTTAGTACCTTTCGAGCATTTGATTCTGTTTATTTCTTCATGAGACACAGCATTGCTTCATAATACGACGGAAGGCACTGATGACAGACCTGTCTACTTGTTGAAAGCATAAGCAGTGGGACTTCCTCTATCCTTCAGAACATTCACTGCTGACCGCCTTCCAGAAGATGAATAATTTCCAATCTCCCACATGGTTCCATCCCTTGCAATCATCTTTGTAGACGCTTCCTACTGTACCTGCTGTGTTGAAAGAGGTAATCTTTCACGTATATCAGCATCTGAGTCCTCTTCCACTAACCTCCCCTCATTCACAATTTCTTCATCTTCACTTGTCTCAAGTACGTAATCATCATCTTCATCAGTGAAGTCAACTTCCCTCTCGAAGAGACGTAAGGCTTCTTCATCAGAAAGTCCACGTTGGCAATATATATTCGAAAACGTGTTTCATGGGCAAAGACTGCCTGAATTACAAACATAAGATGTGATGGTCTGGAATGTCACGTACCAAGTGGCAACAATGAGGAGCAACTGCTCTGCATTACTGCACACTGTTGCAGCCGTATTGTTGGATAACTTACTTATATTCAGAAGAGTAATTGCAGTGGGATCAAATTGACCCCTTCCGCCTTTCTTGGTATACTAAAAGAAATGACAAAGAAAATTAAAATAATTCGTAAATACTAAAACATCTTCAGAAAGAGGAGAAAAATTACAAAAAGTCACATAATTTCATTAACGAAATAAATAAATAAATAAATTGGATATGAAAATGAACGAAAAATGTATTTCAGGTGTCATTTTAACCCCTTCCATCGTTCTAGTGCTAATGACAAAGTATACAAACAAAAAGATGGGTTGGCAATTGGTAGCTGCCTAGCTGGCGTTTCGGGTGATGTTTATGTAAACCACTTAGAGCAGTCGTTTTTGGAAGCTGAAAATCACATCAACAGCAAAATCAGATGCTACAAAACCTAAGTGATGATACATTTATTTTCTTTGGTGGCACCAATGAGGTAACTGACACATTAGCAACAATTTGAGCAGCAGGCACCAACGCATTAAATTCACCAATGGGCATGAGAGAAATAACACCATCAAATTGTTAGTTTTACATATCTCCAGCAAAAATCATAAACATCATTATATATATATATATATATATATATATATATATATATATATATATATATATGTGTGTGTGTGTGTGTGTGTGTGTGTGTGTGTGTGTGTGTGTGTGTGTTTGTATGTGTATAGGAAATCAACAAACCACTGATTCTTGCAACAACATTTCATATTATCATCCAGACCAGTGTAAGATGGTATATTTAAAGTCCCCATTGAATCACCTACATAAAATTTCGCTTGAAGCATTTGAACAACTCGAAGAAATAATCATCAAATCCATAGTCTTAAATAATGAACGTTGTGCCGCCATGACAGGCAAACTCTCACAAAAAAGAAATAAAAATACCAGACAACAAAGCTTCTCACCAGCATGCACATAGTGTCAACCAAAGGCAGTAGAATGCAACAGATAACATATTGTTCTTCTTTTTTAGGTAGCAAATCCTACAAAATAGCAATTTGTTTAAAAAGATGAACATAAAACTAAAGTTCCACAGAAACAGCAAACTTCAGCAGCTTGCCATTTGCAACTCAAGGAATAACAACCCCCTCCCCCATATGAAAAATCAGGCAAATAGAGACTCAGATGCCCAAGCTTTCCTTCCTAATGTAGACAAACTCGATAAAGCTTCGAGACACAGTTCAAAAAACATTTACGTGCCGTATGTTTAAACGTATTTCAGAATCCAAATTCCCAGTGCACATAATCATTAACCTTTGTTTGCTGCAGAATCACAATATCAAAATGTCACTCTTTGATCAAATTACATTTTATTAGTATTTTAGAATAAGGAACCGGTGGTTTCCGGTTGCTCGTTACAGAATAATCACATTTTCTTCGATTTATTAACGCCATACATCTCTGTATCTGAATTGCTCTGAAAGTATCTAGACAACAATGGACACGTCGTAGCTGTGCGCCGTGCGCCTTGTTTAGAAAAACAGTTTTGCTGCCATTCTCTTTACGATAGTGATAATGTAAGGAATGAGGAGATTCTGCGCAGAATCGGAAAGGAAAGGAATATGTGGAAAACACTGATAATGAGAAGGCACAGAATGACAGGACATCTGTTAAGACGTGAGGGAATGGCTTCTATGGTACTGATGGCAGCTGTAGAGGGCAAAAACTGTAGAGGAAGACAGAGATTGGAATACATCCAGCGAATTATTGAGGGCGTAGGTTGCAAGTGCTACTCTGAGATGAAGAGGTTGTCAAAGCTGAGGAATTCCTGGCTGGCAGCCTCAAACTAGTCGGAAGACCGATGAGAAAAAAAATTGTTACAAATGTAATGACGGTTAGAACGAAGAACAATTACTCTTGAACGAGGCACTGGAGAAATACCTCCGAAATTTTTTTTTGGAACATAGTTACAGGAAAGCAGTGATCTGTTAGTATTATAACTTATTTAGTAAACACAGCCTTGGTCGTATACAAGGTGTTTTATAAGAGTCATAGCTTTTTCATGTACTGTCCTACACAAGACACTATCATGGAGCTTATTCCTCGGTAAATGTAGCAGTGTATCTCGAAGAACCACTTATCAAAGTATCACTTACTGACGACTTCCTCAACTATTTGTTCAATCCTTCTTAGTCTCTTCTTTCCCTACTATCTTTTCCTTCCACAGCCCCCTCAGGTACCGTGGAATTATTTCTTGACGTCTTAACCCCCCTCATACGAAATATTTTTTTTTTTGTTACACTGAGTACCACTGGAGTGTTTGGGGACCCCACTAGAATATATCTTCTGTTAAGGATAATTTCAATAAGTGCTGAATGTAGATACAGTCCTTATATTTTTCCTTGTTCTAAGTCTTCATGGTAGAGGGATGAAAATGAAGAAAGTACACATTATTTTTAATCATGCATTTCAGCAAATAGTACAAATAATTCTGATAAAACTACAAATGTCTTGTTATCAAACTCCAAAGTGACAATTTTGAGACGTTGCATTTAAGGCAAGAAGTTTCCGAGCGATTTTTACACGCAGAGCTATCAGAAAATGGACACCGTCCTAGTTCTTTCGTGTATGGTGTTGATAAAAGTACTAGGGAGCTAATACTATCAAGTTTTTTTGCCAATGTGTTGCTTTCTTCAATCTATGAGGTATGCACGTCTTTTGTATTTAGTCCTTTAAACTTACCCTGGTGTGACATGCACCCATATTATAAATGCATTCAGTGCATTAATATCAGTCACGTTGTAAAATGACACCATCTTCTTTGAAGTGTACGCTATGACCAGCTTATTCGTTGTATCTACTCCTGACTTTGTTTCACTATAGTACAGCTTAATTATTGGCTTCCATTCTTCATGATCTTCTGCTTCCTTCCTTGAATGAATTGCACTGAAGTTATAACTTTACCCCTTTATGAACAATTCGAAACTACAGATGCATGGTCTTAGAACTCGAACATGGATGAACATTTGACGCGATCTCAGGTCTCAGAGAAAGTTTCTGGTAGTTCTCCTTTATTTCTTCTAATTGTTGCTAAAAGTATGAGACCGATTTTCAAAAGTGCCCTGAGGGCTTGGATAATAATTGTCAGCTGTTACATTTCTGCCATTGTTTTATAAGCCTTTCATTGTATCTAAAGCAACTCTCTTGCCTCGACCGACTCCACATGATTCATTATCTTTTCGACCAGTGTAAACCTGCGGAGTGGGAATGTAAAATGTTACAGTATTACATACAACCCATAATTTCAACCGATATTTTCCTGGTTTTGAAGGAATATATTCAGAGATATGTACAGCGACCTCGAACTGTTACAAGCCTCTATGTTACACCACATTAGAGATTAATGAACTTTGCTCTTCCCTAGAAACAAGTGAAAAGCTTATTGTATGATTTTCATGTTTTGTACTGCGAGTTTCGTTGAACCTGGTACGGGGTGTTTTGTTTACTTGGTTTCTGAGTTGAAATGTTTGGTAATTTTGTGCAATTTTTGCATACCATTGCCATTTGAAGGGCCTGTAAACTACAGGTGAATACAGCCAGAAAGCATGGAGAACATGCTGCTGAACAACCTTCAGTCTACAGGTCCACAGTTCAGCACGTTTAACGGATTAGTGTGTTCTGGCAAGAGTTCACACTCACAAGTTATAGGCGTGAGAGTGATGAAAGCTGGTGGTGTAGTTCCCAGCATTCGAAACAGCTCAGAGGCTATTCCTATGCTTTGTTACTAGTTAGCTCGCCTTAAAAGTGGAGAATAATCTCGTGACACTTGCCATACGGTTCTCTATTATATAGCGAGCGGCACAAATAACGCAACAACGAGAAATAAACGTGGGCATTCGAGATTCTTAACGGAAATAGGTTCGCTTTCCCACGGTTCTCTATGTTATACGCAATATATCATTCGACCGAAGCACAGTAATGTCAACCACATTAAAACTATCTGCAGTGTAGGTGGCCTCTGTCGTGGACAAATCACGGCACATTTTGTAGCGCAGCGTAGCACCTTTCCGTAACGATCAAACAACCTTTTAAGTGGAGACACCTCGTTCTTTCTAGATACTCGGTGCGGATGGCGAAGGAAACACGTGCTCCAGAGCTGCTTCTAGCTTAGGCAGCAGTGCCCGTCAGCTTCCTTGATGATCACAAAATTATTGATATTGTTGTTAGTTGAAGACAAACAATTACACCATTTTTTCTGTGAGTATATCTATACATTATCTATGTTCTATAAAATCATTAGTTCAATAACTCTTAAATTTTTATCTCTAGAACTTTTAAATGGTCTGTTCACAATATTTAAGTTTTTCATACCCTGACATAATCTGACCATGTCTTGTAACAGCATTTAAACACTTAATTCTCCATAAGTATCTTCACACTGCCTTTCCTATTGGTCCATGGCATATTATGCTCTGTAGGTCCTTGGCCTAGCGACTAGAAAAAAGGGCATGCTTGCTTCTCCATATCATTGCCTATTTTGTTTTGTGACAAGGTTTTTTTACAACAAAATTGAATAATTGAATATTGGATGTAAGGATTTATTAAAAATATCATCTCTCGCCACAAAAATCGGCTACTAGCAGTTTATTACTTAATAGTACCCACACACAAAGTTATATATACACATCAAAACACAAATCAACATGTTGTTACATGTATGTATACAAACTTGCGAGAAAATTAAGATTTTATCCAATTTAGCAAATGCTTAAATTCAGAAGTTACTGTTTTCTAAAATGTTTTATTTTGGCATTTTATTCACTCAAAAGTAAAATGCTTACAAACACTACACACGGAAAACTAGATATTCACTTATGAATTTACAGATCATTGCTGGTGTACTATAGATCACTCACTCTGGTAGAGGGGATGAAGTCATTACGGTGAGTGCTTTTCTCGCCACTCTACTCCTTTACAAGGGAAAAGGGAGGTGTTACTTTGGTCAGGTCCTCCTCACCATTCTCCACAAACTACTCTTAAGCTGCGGTTACACCATGTCTCTACGTCTCGGAGAAACAGATAACACGTCTCAGCTTTTGATCTCTTTCTACGCTAAACAAGAACAAAAGAAATCTTATTTTTCTTACTCATTCAAATAACTGAAAAGATGTAACAGGCAGACTTCTCCTTCAAGTAAGTATTCTGTTCCGAGATTATTGTTATTACAGCATATAGCCCTCAAAATACGCAAGACTATTAATGATGTCTTACGTCCTTTCTGTTCGCAGGGCCTGATTCACGAATCCGCTGTTTACCAAACTCTTCATGTGTCTTTACATGTGGTGTGTCCCCTCTGATGTTTAAATTGTCGTATTCTGATTAGTTTGCATTGATTTATTGTTACAATAGTTGTTCCGTTATTTCGTAAAGCTGAGTAACCTCAGCCAGCTTGTACCTTTATGTGGATCTGTTAGCATATGGATGAGCTTTCTACAAATTATTTCCTTGCAACAGTTACTCTGCGTTTTTGCTACTTCCATTAAAAGCTGTTTGTATCACATTTACATTTATCAATAAGCTACATGTCTTAATCATGTTATCTGTCCGTATTATTATCTGTGTTTCTCTATATGTATACATTTAAATTAATCGTTCAACTTACAGTAAGTACACTCATTTTTAAAACAGTTCTTGAGATGTGACAGATATCAGTATTATTCCTCTCCATTTCCAATACTCCACTATGTCAGTCAACTAACCCAATTACACCTTATTTCCGTTTTGAATGGGTAATCCTAATGAACTCCTTTCCGTGTTCCATATGTCAGCATGCAAATTTTTTTTTTTTACACAAATTTCTGGAATGAGCACTATGCCACTTCCTCAGTTCCCCTTCAAATATTAAAAAAAATACATGCTTTTCCTTGTCTCTGTATGACGCAATATTATTAATTTCTCTCAACTAAAGACAACATATTAACCAACTCAAACGTAACTTCATGCAGATTCCATTTCTTAAATTTTACGAACTTCAGCTTTTTGTAGTATTGTCCTCATATAAATACGAGATTTTTTTTCACTAATTGTGAGTTTCAGATATTGCAGCCCGCTCGTACTGTTATCATCCCTGCTGTTGCCTGAAGCTACAAGAAAATCTAAAATCCTCCCTCATTTGGCACGTCTCAATTAAGGTATGTCTGAATCGGTATTAACACTGAAACTAAAAACATTCTTCGCCAAAGAGTAGCAGATTACCTACAAATTCTAAATATTACAGTCCAAAAATATCTTGCGATCCAAAATGTTCCTGTGACACAAGTCTTTCTTAGCTGTCGGATACTACAGTCCTTAAGAAATTGCGTGTGGCCTACTTATTATTCTAAAGGGTCTACATCTACATATTACTTGACGAGCCATCGTATGGAGCGTACCCTGTACCACTACCAGTCATTTCGTTTCCTGTTCCAGATAGGGCGAGGGAAAAACGACTGCTATATGCCTCCATATGAGCCCTGATTCCTGGTACCGTGTCTACGTTGTCCTTACGCAAAATGTATGTTGGCGACAATAGAAACGTTTTGCAGTCAGATTCAAATACCGTTTCTGTAAATTATCTCAACAGTGTTCCTCGAAAAGAACGTCACCTTCCCTCCAAGGACCCCCATTTGAGTTTCCGAAGCATTTCTGTAATACCTGCATGTTGTTCGAAGCTGACAGTAATAAATCTAGCACACCGCCTCTGAATTGCTTTGATGTCTTCCATTCAGCTGACTTGTAGCGGAACCAGAACACTCAGCAGTACTGAAGAACTCATCGCACTAGCGTCCTATACGCGGTCTCCTTTGTAGATGAACCACACTTTCCTAAAATTCCACAATAAACCGGAGTCAGCCATTCGCTTTTACTACAAGAATCCTCATATAATCGCACCATTTCATATCTCTTTGCGTCCCGATATTTAAACGATGTGATTGTGCCAAGCAAGACACCACTTGAAATTTCCTGACAGATTAAAACTGTGTGCCACACGGAGACTCGAACTCGGGACCTTTGCCTTTCGCGCGCAAGTGATCTAGTAACTGAGCTACCCAAGCACGACTCACGAGCCGTCCTCACAGCTTCAATTGTGCCAGTACCTCATCTCCTACCTTCCAAACTTCACAGAAGCTCTTCTGCGAACCTTGCAGAACTAGCACTCCTGGAAGAAAGGATATTGCGGAGACGTTGCCTAGCCACAGCCTAGGGGATGATTCGAGAAGAGATTTTCACTCTGCAGCGGGACCTTTGGCTTTCGCGGCAAGGTAGGAGACGAGGTACAGGCAGAATTGAAGCTGTGAGAACGCGTCGTCAGTCGTGCACGGGTAGCTCAGTTGGTAGAGCACTTGCCCGTGAAAGACATAGGTCCCGGGTTCGAGTCTCGCTCTGGCACACAGTTTTAATCTGTCAGGAAGTTTCATATCTGCGCACACTCCGCTGCAGAGTGAAAATCTCATTCTGGATGACACCACTTATGCTGGAACCGAACATTACAGGTTTTTTTCCTTCTCAACCGCAATAACTTACATTTTTCTACAATTACAACTAGCTGCCATTCATTACACCAACTACTTTTTGTCTAAGTCACCTTGTACTCTCCTACAGTCACTCAACTTCGACATCTCCCCGTACACCAAAGCATCATCAGCAAAGAAGAGCAGATTGCTGCCCACCCTGTCCGCCAGATCATTTAGGCATATAGGGAATAACAGCGGTCCAAATTCTCCTGCATCACTTTCTTCTGTTCCTTCCCCTGTTGCCAAGTTCCTGTTCTCCAAGATTGTTGAACTGTTATCTCATTTTACGTACTGAATTATCGGATCAATTGTCTCATACATAACCTCTTCATCGTCTGCCTTCGACGATGCACGTATACCCAAACTGTTGGCGTTGGTCTCAGTTCACTGGTCCACACTTAAGCTACACTCAGCCCTAGCATTTCCCTTTTCAAATTTTCTGACTTCCCTACAGCAGTCAAACTTCAGATATTCCACCATCCGACTGGCAATATGTTAGACTGCCGTTGATTATTGACTCTTTTTCTCAAGGTTGTTTTGCGCTTTGGGAGGCCTCTGGGGGAATAATCCGCAATCGTTTGCCAACAGGGATATCATCGTAATACTATTTCACTTGAAGGCCAAATGTCATGTCTTCTTCTTGCGTTACGGCCTCTGTAGGACCACAGGTAGCCCCTTCGTGGACTGATTTTCCTCTTCTTTTCCAAGAACCTCTTCATTCTTTCTCTTCTTCTCTCCCGCTCTTCTTCCGTTTCTCCTGTCGGCTCCACTGATGACGCTCTACTCTTTTCCTGTATTCTTCTCTGTCATTGATCTCCGGTATATTGGTCAGTGTATATTTGTTCCTCCAATTTTCCTTTCCTTCGACCATGATCCCCGATTCCTACCAGTCCTTCCGAAGTTCAACAACCCACTTGGTTCCTGTCTTTCCCCTTGTCCTCCCTGTTGTTTCCCACACTCTCTTCGTCATTCTGTCCCTACTCATCCTAACTACATGTCTAGCAAACCTTAACCTTTTGAGTCTGATTTCCCCGGATATTGTTCTCATGTTCCGGTGCAATTCTTCCCTACGTCTTCGCATCCACCTCTCTCCACCTCTTTTGGGACCTAGTATTTTTCTCAGTATTTTTCTCTCTTCTTTCTCTAGTTGTTCTGCCTCATTTCTTCCTAGTGTCACCGTCTCAGCAGCATATAATATTGCATTCCGCACCGTTGCCTTGTAGTGGCATTACTTTGCCTCTGTGGATATATTCTTGTTATTGTATATGTCTCTCGTCTGACCTCATCTTCTTTATCCTCTCTGTTATCCCCTCCTTGCTCCTGTTCCTTCCTGTTATAAATTCTCCCAGATATTTAAATTTGTCCACCATTTGCACAGTGCCTTCCGCAGTTTCACAGTCTGAAGTGGTATTTAATGTCTTTGTCTTGTTATAGGCGATCCTCAGTCCCACCTTTCTGGCTCCCTTACTTAAGTTGTCGAGTTGGGTCTTTGCATCTTCTTCCATCTCACTTACTACTGCTATGTCGTCTGCAAAGCCTAGGCAGTCCACTTCAGCCCTGTTGTCCTTTTTGTCCCCCACATGGGTCTTTGGTATTCCCAGTTTCTCGTTTATTGCTCTCCACTGCCTGATCACTTCGTCCAGTGCTATATTGAACAATGGATACACACGACAGATTTCAATGCAGTAATTTCCATATTCATGCTATTACTGTTTGCTGAATCGTCGGGATGTTAGCGGCAGTCTTGCACAGCAAGGGCAAGAACTAGCCCGGAAACGCTGTACGCTCCCCCTCCCTCTTTGACAAAGCCATTGGCTGAACAAGGGTAAGAGCTTGCACAAAAAGTCGTCTGCCGCCATCACTCACGTTTTTTATTCTATATTTATATAGTGGCAGGATTTGAGCCCAAGAAGCAGGAAGTTTCTATCGTTTGTCTACACCGCGGTGCTCACAACTCGTTATCTGTAGGATCGAGTAAAGCAGTGTAACAGTTCTGTCACTAAATGTAACTGGGTTTTCTCTTTTGATGCTAGTTAATTGTCAGGATGAGCATTACTGCAAAGGGCATTTGATTCTAAAGCATTATGTCAGCGTGAAAATACTAAATAAAATAATTTTTCTCTCTTAACAACATGTGGGCAGGGTGGGTTCTTCCTTGTCTCGGGTATGAGGTAGAATGAAACAGCATTTTTACATAAGATAACTTTTATTGAAGATTTGTACAACTGTTTCCTTACTCGATGTCCTGGCTCTGGGAGTGGCAGCTGTGTCGTTTGCGAAGCCTTCTGCTGCGGCAGCGGCGGCGTCTGATTACGCGTGGCAGTGTGTATCTCGTGTCGCCGTGTCGCCCAGCTGACTGGAGACGCGCAGCGCGAGGTGGCCCGTTTAATTATTGCGAGCGAAATCGTGCATCGGATGGTGATACCTTGGATGTGGCGTCCCAGTGTTTCTCTTCTCTAAGCGGCCGCGTGTGTTGTGCGTCGGCCAGCGGAGCGGCGCGGCGGGGGAAGGCCAGTGTCCCGGACTCGAACAACGGACTCCCGCTTGCCAGTCTTCGGCTGTCAGATCTTCATCCCAGCTCACAGGTGACTGCTGATGTGAGGTCGTCTCCTTCCCGTCCTCACGAGTCACCCGGGTACGTGAAAATCAGACTTCAAATACCTTTTAACTTCTGTCTTCTGGCGCCGAGGCTGCTGCTTGCTATTCCATTACAGCGGCGGACTTGGTGCGTCTGTGTATGATGTAGTCTCTTCTTGCATGTCGGTCTTAGGCACCGAAACTAACTGAAAACTACTAGTACTCTCTTCTCTTTTCTTCGTCTGTCGGGCCCACTGCGTCTCGCGTATTTATTCACTTCAGTTTACTGGAGGTGAACGACTTCACGGTCATTGCCTCTTCTGTCACGTTGAAAAGCTTCTCGAAGAATCTTCTTAACGTCAGTCACTGGCTATTAGAATGTAGGCGAGGGCCTTTGCTCACATGTGACGACTGAGAAACACGTGAGCCAGTAATTGCCTCTTCTGTTACGTTGAAAAGCTTCTCGAAGAATCTTCTTAACGTCAGTCATTGGCTATTGGAATGTAGGCGAGGGCCTTTGCTCACATGTGACAACTGAGAAACACGTGAGCCGGTCGGGCGATGCCCTGACGGCTGAATCGACAGCGTCCGCTTATGTGGGGAGGGCGATGGCTTCTGAACTTGCTGAACGGTCATTGTCTCTTCTCTGCTGCTCTTCCCGCTGTCTGCCAGTGTGTAATTCTTCTAAACTAAGTTTTTCATTTATGTTCTAATTTCTACATCACTTTGATTTCACTAATTTATTTACTTAAGTACCACTCAACAGCAGTGAAAAGTTGATGTAAAATGTTTCAGAAGAGCATTTTTGCTTTCAAATGAGAAACTAATGAATAATTTATACAGTCAAGGAGAAGTGAATGTCATGGTTTATAAGTACTGTGATCACTCTTAGAGTTCGCTACAAAATCAGTGAACTTTCTAGAACGCAATAGAAGAACGCAAAATTAACTTTTAAATGACTTTACGTGGTTAGTGGTAATTACAGAGATACTAAATAATTCATATACGCTGCTGCGCTGCTAGACCGGATGTCGGACAGGTGTCAGGTATATACAGGACCAGTTTTTCAGGTGATACTTTCAGCAGGTAAACCCAAATTACGTAAAAATTATAGCTCCTGTTCATTTTCCTCGGAAAATGAGTAATGAATGTATGCCAGCGAGCAGCTAGTATTCTTATGTTATTTTTCGTTTTTTTGCTGCGAACGACCACATCTTTAAAGTAAACGCAAGGAGTGAAAGATAAGTGACAACAGTGTGTCGTAGGACGATGTGAAATGAACTTTCGTGAGTCCTTTATGAATTTTTGGTGCTAAAAACCAGAATTATCAGGAAAGAAAAAGGAAGTGCAATTTTGGTTATTGAAATACGGAGCAGATAAGGGGCTATCAAAAAGATTCCATATGCGGGGTGCTGCGGCGTCTATGGAAACTAACATGACCCCGTTGCTGGTATATAAGCACCGACATACAGATAAAGGGTTAGTGTGGTATGAACGGAAACTCTTTGATTGCGTTTTGTGTTTTAAGACAGATAAATAATTTTAGGTGGGATAAATAGAACCATTTACTTTGAGTCTCTGAACACTCGTAGATAACGACATTATAACACAAGGCAAAACATTTTTTGTTTTTTTTTTCTCAGTGCGTTATATTCTTACTCAGTGCACCAGTCTGCGAAACAGAATTATTAATCAGCTACCACATCAGATACGTAGCAGTGGGCTTTAGACTAATGTCGCAAGTAAGTATTAGTATCGTAAAAAGTCTTCATAGTATCACTAGAATAAGGTACAGCGTTGACCGACTCAATGAAATGTTCTTGCAAGAGGCAGAATGCTCGGAGTGACAAGTGGTATTTTTTTTTTTAAACTTCCCACGAATTGGCGACATGCAGTCAGCAGACTCTCTATCTTCAGATATGGTGCTCCAGTAGTATACAGGTAAAGTATAATTTCAGTGTGCTTAGTATTACAGTAATGCCTTAATATTTCATTTATATACAAGTATTTAGACATCACCCAAGGTCTTTTAAATTTCAGCCAGCCAAACTTAAATCAGTGTTGAGCTGACGAGTGGAAAAGACTGTAATTAGAAGGAACTCAGGAAGGGCACACTAGATGTTACCTGAGCTTAAGAAAGGAGATAGCAAACAAACTTCGATGTTTCTTGCATCTGCAGTGCGTATGTAGAGGCCAAGTAGTTGCAACTGCTGTGGCCAAATGTGCTTAGAATAAATAGGAAAAAAGACAGTGAGAGGAGAAATAATTTATAAGCTTTCATTGTCACTTTAAAGCCTTTTCATGGGTATATCTTCATGTTAGAATTAGTAATTGCCTGTATTGTGTGTATGGTTTCGGTAATTACCGTAATATGTGAACTGTGAAAAGAACTGATGTTGACTCAAGATTTATTGGTTTAAATATTTGTGTTAAAATGAGTGAGGTAGAAATTGTGCATGTTAAAGTAAGTGAGGTGGAAATTGTGGAATGCTTTTCGGGTAAACGGACAGAAAAATTGAGTCGTGTGAGAGTAAAGGGAAGACAAGAGGGTAAGTGGGGGAGGGAAAGAGAAAGACAAAGAAGAGGAAGGAGAGAGAGGAGAGACAAGGGAGATGAAATCATTTGATGAATTCACACAAACTAAGTAATAATAGTTTTAATCAACAATTAATGACAATGGATAAAAAAGCGGTAACACTGAATGCGTCATTAGCGGAGCCAGCTGTCTAGGAGCAGTAGAATCGAGGTGACATTCAAAATTTGCTAGAAGAAGCCGAATTATACGATAGCGAATGTCAAATTATCAAAAGAGTATTAGAGTCCCTATATAGAGGGTCTACACAAGAGAGATGAACTTGAAAGCAATACTGTAGATACGAAAGGGACGTAGATGGGAGATATGATACTTCGATAAGAATTTGACAGAGCACTGGAAGGCCGAATTCGAAACAAGGCCCTAGAAACAGACGACATTCCCTAAGAATTATTGATAGCCTTGATAGAATTATTGAGACAGAGGTGGCAGACCACTTCTGTCTGATGTGCAACACGTATGAGACAGGCGAAATACCTTCAGGCTTTAAGAAGAATACAATAATTTCCATTAAAAAGAAAGCAGGTGCTGATAGGTGTGAATAATACCGAACTATCATCTTAATAAATCATGGTTGTAAAATAATAACAACAATTCGTCACAGAAGAATGGAAAATTGATAGAACATGTACTCGCGGAAGATCAGTTCAGATATGGAGATATGTAGGATCACGAGAGGCAATACTGATTCCACAACTTATGTCAGACGATAGGCAAAAGAAAGGCAAATTTACGTTTATTGAATTTGTAGACTTAAAGCTTTTCACAGTGTTAGTGGGCTAACAGGGCTCGTTATGGCGCAAAGTGGATCACCAAGGACGTCTGTGATGACGTCATTTATGACGTCCTCCATGACATCATCGTTGGGTCATACGATTTCAGCACCGCCATCCCCATCCCCGTCTGACAAGACCCAATTACCCTATATGTAAAACGGCAAGCATATTTGGTGAAACTATATGAAGTTACAATTCACCTCTGACCTGTCAGGCTATTGACATAACAATGCGAAACTGTTGACATCTTGCTTTGAGCTGTAATAATAGCCCTGGTTGTATGATGTCACGATCCTGCTCTTACGTTTTGTTCTATAACAGTGTGGAAGTCTGGCACACTTGCCCAAACTTGGGATAGATTCTATGTCGTCAGTGTCCAATTTCCAGAATACGATGTCTGAGACAAAGGATGTTGGTGCAGGTCCAGCCATGTGACGTGTTTCCTTGAGCTACAATTCGCCGCGCGGGATTAGCCGAGCGGTCTCAGGCGCTGCAGTCATGGACTGTGCGGCTGGTCCCTGCGGAGGTTCGAGTTCTCCCTCGGGCATGGTTGTGTGTGTTTGTCCATAAGGTAATTTAGGTTACATAGTGTGTAACCTTAGGGACTGATGACCTTAGCAGTTAAGTCCCATAAGATTTCACACACATTTGAACATTTTTTTTGAGCTACATTTCACTACTTTTCCAAACACATAGTTCGAGTCGCTCCATAGGTGACTTTATTTAAATAAACACTAGGAGGAATAGACCCTCTGGACATGTCCCCAAACTCAACTTATTTCCCTCAGTTAATGTCCAAAGCAAACAAATACCTTACCTGGGAGCGCTCCCCATTCTGCAAGTGCAATTTTTGTGAGTTGCGTATCACCAGAACGGTGGAAAAGTAAAACAATACAAACCTCTGTCGGTGCTACTTATAACAGTGTATAGTGGCTGCGTCCTACTGTAACATATGCATTTGAGCAGTTATCACCGTAAGTTCAAGTCTGGAATGTCATATACCTGTTTGCTGAGCTACTTGAAAGAAGTCACTGCTTCTCCTGTCCCTAAGTCTGGATCTCTCCATCTGAGTCTTTGTAAGAATCCAAGCGCTAAATACTGGCATGAGGTCTACCCTCTTAAGACATTACATTTTAAACAAGTCAGCCTCCACCTCAGCTACCATAGGTTCAGTAAATCCACTTACCCACAGTTTAAAATAACGGGAAGTCCTGTGTCTGTCAAACTGCAGAGCACTTGTCGTATCTGATGCAGCTGTATGGTTGTCACTATCATGTTTAGCTGGAACAGGTGGAGTGTCCACTTGCGGCGTTATTAAAACAAACACCACACAGAGTTCAGCGTCACAGTATCGCCGTCATTCGGCTGATGTGCAAAGCAGCGCTGACTACCGCTACCAACAACATCAGGGACTGCGCAACACTGTGCAGCACTCCAAGGCTGCGTTCGGTTGACAAATCCTGGCACTGAATGCTGGAGGACTTACGATGTAGCGCCACGGACTCAGCTGCTTTCACGTCCAGGTACAGAGCAGCTGGCGCCACGACGTACAGAGAGCATCGTTCGCCTACAGGGTTCTAAAGACTGCGTGCTCAGACTTCGCCGACCTCCACATGACATCACACGGTTCCATGTAAGCAACAAACACCACATGCTGAAGTTTGCATTGGAGACATGGAATATCCATGGCCAGAAACTCATGAATTCACTCACAATCCCCCAATAAGCATTTCGTGTCCATCTCATGATATACGGGAATTGTATTTAACACGTTGAAATCAGTGAATATAGACCAAAATAACAATATTTTTACACAAATCGGAGAATTTCCGCATCAAATCTATCTTCTCCCTAGAGTTGAACATATACATCAAAGAATCAAACGTAAATACTCATTCAGTAAATGACAAATGACGGCAGCAAAATATGTGTAAAGGCGAACGAACATTGTACCGACAACACTAGATCTTACGTTGAAATCAACAAATATATACTACAAAAATATACAATTTTCCAAGTAAATGGGGGAATTTTCACGTCAAATACTTAACATCAGACGCTTCCACAGGATTTCCAAATGGTAGTAGGTTGTAATGATATGTGTGTCTCACTGCTTTTTTTAACTAATTTATGTCTGATTTCATTCTGAGAAGCTCAGTAATGTATGTAAATACCGTGAATGTAAATTTGATTCAAAAAATACTTGAAGTGAAGTGAAGCGCAGTTGGACAGCAACAAACTCTTTAGCGCGCAATCCCTGCAACGATAGTAGTTGTGAATCTTTGAGTATGGACTCTAGAAAAAAGACAATTGATTTATTAAAAAAAAGAGAACTGTTAATCTGTATCTTGTGGAAAGAGGGTGTGTTGCTAGCTCGTCGCTCAGAACGTCTTGTTACATTTAATGAAAATTGATATCTTAGTGATAAAACCGAGTAAAGTATGTGTAAGAGTTGCCAAACATTTATGTATACAAATTTTCTGGAAGTGAAGAATAGAAACATCTTGTTTTTGGAAAAGGAGGTGAACTTTATTGTCGTCGTCGTCTTTCAATCGACAGATTTGTAAGTGTACAAAGTTCACTAAAATACAAGAAAAAGAAATGCATTCTCTATCATTTTCATCCATTAAGTGACAACCTCTCCAAATTTCTTAATTACAGTAATTGGATTGTGTTCTTGTGCAATAGTATGGTGCAGAACTCCAACGATCAATTTTGATGTAGCAGGACGTGTAGTTTGAAGGAAGTTTGTGTGCTAAGCAATCTCCTTTTCTCACGAAAAGCAAATTGCTTTTTGATCTTATTTACTTACAACGGTGGTCCCTTAGGTATGAAAAGCTACGCAGACTTGGGCTCAAAGTTATCCGCAATACGGCCAAGTAACTAATAGAGTCGTATTTTAAACCTCAAAGAACAATAACTTCCTCCAATTTGTAATACGTCACCAACTGGTTCAGAAGCTGATCATTCAAGGAAGCAGCAACCAACATTCACGTGTGCAGGACAGCAGCGTTTAACACCCGATCTTATAGTATGCCGCAGTAACATTGAGAAGAAGAACAGAACAGAACACTAAATCACCACAATATACCTCTCCTACATACAATAACTGTGGCTAGAGACTTCAGACGACTGACAGAACCTCACCAAAACAATAAGTGTTTTACGTTGTACCTAGGACACCCAGCACACCCAGAGGATTTCATATGGTACAGCCTTCTGGGTGTGAATGTACGGATGAAGTAGATTTAAAGTCTTCTAACAACCGTTAGGTCCACACCATAAATTAAAATCGAAAAAGCAGTACTGCATTGATCTAGGGGGCACATAAAACTGCGGTCATCCCTCCAGAGCGAGCGACGATGTGTCAGAAAGCTAAACCATACCATACTGGCAGAAGAGGTTGACGAAGACGTCTTCTGTCATTATTGACGCCAGAGCGGTTGTCTTACACGTCAGTAGAATTGAATCTCAAGCGGGTAGATCTTACGTAAGGCTGAAAGAAATCTTTGGGAGTGATCTGAAACACGGAAATGCTTTTGTGCAGCGTACGTGAGAAGTTTTAAGCATTATGAACCATCACATTCGGAAATTCTAACAAGATACATAGAATTGTTCCCAGACAATGCTTTGACGAAACGTGCTATCTAGTTACGAGTACGTTCCAGGTGAGGATAACGAAATAGCATGCTTCATCAAAGAAAACTGCTTTGCAAGGTTACGATACTTCTAACCTACACGAACCTGCTTCATCGAAGTGTCTTATACAGGTGATTCGCACTATAACGACGGTGTAAGTCAGTCACCGACAAGTGCATTTTATTTGTAAGTTAGATCGATAGCACTTCCAGGTGTCCCTTGTAATGCCTTATATTGTTACAGAACCAATCTTTGAGTATTTTGATAAATAATATGTGAAATTGTAGCGGTACATGTATTCAGGAAAGTTCTGAGAGTTAGATTTTCAGGTAGAACTTCTCGCAGTTTCTTCCAATATATGACCCTTATTTGGTATCTTCCTGTCATATTACTTTAGTGGTACGAAGGGTAGAGAACTCAGTCGATAATTAAAAATACATATTTCAGACAAGGCAGCGAAATGATGTTTGAAATCCTAAGAAAAATAAGAAAAGGCTATAGGAAAAATATTGTTATAAACAGCATGTAAAGAAACCTGTTGGAAAGTACGTTCAAGGGCGGAATGGTTGGATTGACAGGGGGAAGACCAAGTTACAGTCCCGCTTACCCGCAGGTGATCATCTGCACCGAAAAAGAGCCATGAGCTACTACGATATTCCAGACAGCTTTTCCATCATAACGTCAATTTCACCATCAGCCAACACCAATATACAGGGTGTTACAAAAAGGTACGGCCAAACCTTCAGGAAACATTCCTCACACACAAATAAAGAAAAGATGTTATGTGGACATGTGTCCGGAAACGCTTAATTTCGATGTTAGAACTCATTTTAGCTTCGTCAGTATATACTGTACTTCCTCGCTTCACCGTCAGTTGGCACAATTGAACATGTGTGGGCTGACGATAATCCGCACGCAATTGTGCAATCACGTCATCAACACAGATTTTCTGTGAACGTTTGGGCAGGCATTGTTGGTGATGTCTTGATTGGACCCCATGTTCTTCCACCTACGCTCAATGGATCTGCTAGAACATGAACCTTTACATGTACGACACAACATGTGGCTCATGCACGATGGAGCTCCTGCACATTTCAGTCGAAGTGTTCGTACCCTTCTCAAAAACAGATTCGGTGACCGATGGATTGGTAGAGGTGGACCAATTACATGGCCTCTACGCTCTCCTGACCTCAATCCTCTTGACTTTCAATTATGGGGGCATTTGAAAGCTCGTGTCTACGCAACCCCGGTACCAAATGTAGAGACTCTTCGTGC
This sequence comes from Schistocerca serialis cubense, assembly GCF_023864345.2. NCBI lineage: Eukaryota > Metazoa > Arthropoda > Insecta > Orthoptera > Acrididae > Schistocerca > Schistocerca serialis. The sequence goes on along the minus strand of NC_064644.1, from coordinate 509,452,874 downwards.
TCGTATTGTGGACAGCTGTGATACAATACGCCATTCTCCAGGGCTGCATCAGCGCATCAGGTATTCCATACGACGGAGGGTGGATGCATGTATCCTCGCTAACGGAGGACATTTTGAACATTTCCTGTAACAAAGTGTTTGAAGTGACGCTGGTACGTTCTGTTGCTGTGTGTTTCCATTCCATGATTAATGTGATTTGAAGAGAAGTAATAAAATGGGCTCTAACATGGAAAGTAAGCGTTTCCGGACACATGTCCACATAACATATTTTCTTTCTTTGTGTGTGAGGAATGTTTCCTGAAAGTTTGGCCGTACCTTTTTGTAACACCCCGTATATGGTACGAGCACAGATTTTTCGACCCTTTCTGTCTGATTTTACCCAGTATTCTTTCTGCTGTTACACTGGCATTCCCAAGTAGGAGAAATGGTTTGAACCCTCGACGCTGTCTGTCACAGAGATATACTTGACAAATCCACAACGTTGATAGCTGTTAAATGTACCACACACATTTCAGAAACGTTCATCAGTTGGTTTCGTCATCCTACCGAGAATTGGAACGAAGTTAGGCACTTCAGAATGGAAGAAGCATACACGACGAATCAGAATCATGTATAACTAGAATAACATGCATCTAACAGATCACGCTTAAAGTACGAACAGGCGAAGCACAACAAGTTGTGTTTGTGGCAAGGAGGGAGACTTAGATAAACTCGAAACATCTGCCTATGGGTGGGAACATGCAGAAGAAGCGTAGTTAAAGTTGAAGCGAAGGATTTCCTTGGGAAATGTGAGTGGAATGCGATTGCTCGAAAAATTAAATTATGTACAGGTGAACTATGCAAGATGTCTGCGGGAGGGAGGCCACTCTCCTCGCGAGCGCCCTCCTGTTCCGCGTCGTGCCAGGTAACGCGAGCATGCTCCACGTTGGACATTTACATAGCAGTATTCGGCGCTATACTGATCCGGACCGCTTTCGGGTATTGCGTCGGGCTCTTCTTGCCACTCACTATACGGGGTGGTTTTTTCAACCCTGTACAAACTCTAGGGATTGATCGATGAGACATACGGAATAAAGAAGGTCTAATGAAATTATGTCCAAAATGCATGGTTTCTAAGCTACAGACCGTTTATTCAATCATATTTTGTTACAGAGACTGCGGTCTAATACGCGCTGTACCATGCAGCCACAGTTACAGTATGCTTGGTTCCCTCCAAAAGGGTGGTGCTATTCCTCATAGTTCATGCTCTAGCGCCCCTTTCAGCCATAGTAATTGGTAATGTTGTGCCCGATTCACTTCTCTTGGTGACTCGCCTTGTAGTGGATGTGATACAGCGTCCTAAACAATGGTTTCGTTTTCGAAGCTTGCCGACATCGAGTTAACACACGGAAAGGCAAATGACAGTGTTGGCTCTGAGTACTGTGGTACTTAACATCTGAGGTCATCAGTCCCCTAGACTTAACTACTTAAACCTAACTAACCTAAGGACATCACACACATCCATGCCCAAAGCAGGATTCGAACCTGCGACCGTAGCAGCACCGCGGTTCCGGACAAATGGCAGTGTTCGGCGAACAGCAGGGTTGTATCAGGAGACCTATCCCCACTGACAACAACCTCAGCATTCAGTGTTTGCAACAGTATTTCGCCGTTTGACTGAGACAGGGTCGTTTTAGGAAACAGCAAATTAAGAAGGACGTTCCCGAAACCTTCGGACACTAGACTTGAGGAAAATGTGATAAACACTGTGGGAGGGGACCGCCGTGTCAGTACCAGGCAGTTGACCCGCCAATACAGGGTACACCAGACGACCGCGTGGAACATTCTCCATTAAAACTGTTACTGTATTTATCATTTACAGCGTCTGCAGGACTTACTAGTGACACACTTTCCACGTCGGGAGCGGTTTTGTCACTGGTTTCTTAACCAGGCAACCACTATTCCGGGATTTGTGTCGTCCAACTTATTCACAGATGTGGCCACCTCTACACGGACTGGTTTCTTAAACTTCCATAACAGTCATCTGTGGGATAATATGCAGAACCTCCACGATATGGTGTCAGCGAATCATTCGCATCGGTTGAGCCATAATGTGCGGTCCTCGATAACTGGCGACCGTATTTGGGACCAGTCTTCCTTCCACGTCGCCTATAAGGCCAGAACTATCGGCGTTTCTTATGAGTGACTTTGCCTCTCCTGCTGGAAAAACTGACACTTATTATGTGGCTACTACATGACGGTGCTCCAGCCCACTTCGCCGTTAACGTCCGATGAGAGGGTCCAGCTGCATAGCCTGCTCGTTCACCGGATCTGAACTCGTGTGAGTTCTGGTCAAGGGGCCATGTGAAGGGTATCGTGTATGGAGAAGCCATTCCAGATGTGGTGACATTGGAGCTGCGTATTCGTGCTGCCTTTGACACTGTTGGGATGCAGCCTGGCCGATGTAAACGTGTGAGACAGACATCTTCAACTTTTGTAGTTCTGTCTTCCTCAGTTGCGTGTAATATTACGGTATATTGATAATTTTTACTTATGGACCGTCCGACAGCAACTGAATAAAACACAATTTTAGTACCATACGCCATTCGCCTTTATTTTCTGCAAGGCACCATCAGTGGCTTGGAACGTATACATATGTTTGCTATTTAATTTACATTTTTGTCACTGGACCTATAGGTTATAAACAGTTCTGGTGGTTGGTATTTCCTATAAAGTAGGAATGTTTTGAACCGTACTTACACTGAGTTGCAAACATTCAAAATAGCATATAAGCCTGGGCAAACCCTCCAATCGCACCTAAGCCAGCCAGCTACCAAGAGGGATAAATTCCAACAACGAGGAATATATAAACTTGAATGTCAAAGTTGTGATGCAGTATACATAGGCATGACAGGCAGGAATTTTGAAACACGATACAAAGAACATATCAGATGTTGGAAGTATGAAACAAACCATTCCACATTTGCAGAACATTTAAAACACCATAACCATCATCCTACAAACATGGAACAAGTAATGAAAATAATGAGAATAAGCAACCATGACAAACATCTTATACAAACGCAAGGAAACTTCCACATCCAGAAAGCCATAGCAGAAAACAAACATGTCACAAATGAAGAAACATACATCATCACAGGCATCCTACTACACTTAATAAAGGAAATGATATGATAAAACAGAAAAACTCTTCCCCCTTCACATTCTGGACACATACACACACACACACACACACACACACACACACACACACACACACACATACATACACATAAGCAGAGCCAAAAAAAAAAAAAGAATTATATATGTACCACACCAAAACACACAGACACACACACACACACACACACACACACACACACACACACACACAAACACACACACATACACAAACACATACACAAATGCATACACGAGCAGATCACGGATACTTCAATAATTAGACTCGAAAGTTTGGCAATAACATTCGATCTTTGGCAAAAACGTTTGACAGTTAGCAACGGAAACCAAAACATTACATTGAAACAAACGTTCAGTTCATAGTGCTGTGAAATGTCGAAAAAAACCGCAAATCGGCATTCATAAGAAGAAGAACAACACCAAAAATGCAACAGGAGCGTAATATCTAAGAAATTGTCCATGCAACCTGTAAGTACAGTTTAAGACATTACTACTTAACAGGAAATGCCAACCACCAGAACTGTTTATAGCCTACAGGTTCAATGACAAAAATGTAAATTAAATAGCAAACATATATACATATTCCAGGCCACTGATGATGCCTTGCAGAAAATAAAGACGAAACGCGTATGGCACTAAAATTGTGTTTTATTCAGTTGCTGTCAGACGGTCCATAAGTAAAAATTATCAATATACCGTGTGAGACAGAATATGCTTTCGCACGTAGACGGATGCTCAAATGTTCAAATGTGTGTGAAATCTTATGGGACTTAACTGCTAAGGTCATCAGTCCCTAAGATTACACACTACTTAACCTAAATTATTCTAAGGACAAACACACACACTCATGCCCGAGGGAGGACTCGAACCTCCGCCGGGACCATAGACGGATGCGTTGAGGCACTTGGGGACCATTTTCAACACATGCTGTAACTGTGGCTGCATGATGCAGCACGTATCAGACTGCAGTGTCTGTAACAATAGATGATTGAATAAATGGTCTCTAGTACGGAAACCATGCATTTCCGGACATAAGTTCGTTAGACCTTTTTTGTTCCGTATTCTCTCATCGATCAATCCCTAGAGTTCGCACACCGTAGAAAAAAATCATCCTGTATAGTCCATCGCATCGTAAGTAATATAGTGCGGATACCGCATAGGGATGGGAAAAACTGACCGATTTTAGCTCTGAATAATTGGTATTTTTCGATATTTGTTCGGTCTCTGTTATAACAGGTATTTCTCATTTTGATCTGATAATCGAGTTAAAAAGCAGAAATGTCAATTAGCCATAGCAGCATAGCTATTTCTTGTTTTTAACTAAAACCTATTTTAAAACAGGAGTAATTTTTATTCGTAAGATTTGCATTAGTTTGAAATATTGCGTTTGAAACACCCGCTAAACCCGTGGACAGAACAGTTGATTAGGATTGTGGAAAGGGCCAAATAAGGCGGCAGTCAGTTTCACTTCAAAATTGTAATTTATTGTAGTTTAATAACTCATTTAAACCAAAATGGTACATAGTCGAACCTTTACAACTACGAGTTTCAAAATCCAGTTCTTTCACAGCTGAAGGCCTTCAAAAAAGAAATCTTAAAAATCAACAAGATAAATTTCTAGTGACTGAAGACACATAGTTAAAGTTGCAAATTATATATATCACAGCTAGACTGAAACCCTCAAAGTCAAAGTGGATAGAACAAACATATAAAAGGTGCAACAGGTGAAGGCCACAATTAAATTTCAAAATTTTAAAATATATTACCATAATATTTTAAGGCAGTAGGGGAAATTTTGAGAATAAGCCTTTAAACGGCTGAAGGCCCACAGTTGTTTTTCCAAAAATTCAAAAATACCTTAACCTTCAAGTTTTAAGAGGCCGCAAGCACACTAAATGAAAAAGCAGCGCAATGGCAATAACTAAATTTAAGAATAAGGTTTTATGCTTCTGAAGGCCCTCAATTGATTTTCCAAAAATTCAAATACCTTAAACCTTTAAGTTTTAAGTGGCTGACAGCTCACTAAATGAAAAGATAGCACAACAATAACTTTCAGCAAAATATCCATTTGCCTGAATTCAAACTTACTTATACAGGCTGAAGGCCCTTGATCCCTTGATTTACATAAAACACAATAAAAATCTTGGTCTTTTAAAGCGTTGGCTATAAGAATTACCAAAAGACCATTAAACTCCCATTAAAAGGACAGTATAGACAACGGCACTCAGACACCTCCAGGGGGAGGGGGGGTGGGGCTGCCGTCGAAACAATTAACGTTCACTTAGGTGAGATAGGTGGTGGGCCAAGCTACACTTAATCCGTCGGTAACCCAACCAAGAGACATTGATGGACTGACCGACCAAACGACTTGCTAGCCACCAGTCGGTACATGAAAACTCAAAGACCAAACTGTTACGGACGTGATTATCCACAAAGAAATATGTATTAAGCTGTCAAAACTACACACCGTGTGGGACAGCGAAAACAGGTGAGGAAAGGTCACTGCCTGAAATTACGTTAGTAGCCAGGGCAGGTAACCAGAACACTACCGGCCACAAGTCAGAAAATTCCGCTGGTGCACTTGAATTGTAGTGAACCAATATACTTATTTCCACAGCATGGCGTCTCGATTTCACCACTACAACCACTTAGTGTTGCTCACAGGAAAAGCTCCCAAACAGCGAACCACCGAAACGAACGACACAACATGTACGGACGTGGCTTGGGTACTTAAGACACCACTCAACTTTGACGTCCTGGGTCGGTGAGCCACGAAGCTCGTAGCAATCGGACAGCTCCACATGCGCTCCGACACTGCGCAGGGACCGCCAGCAGACCCACCCGACTGCCCCGCACAGAGATATCCCCCTGGTCCACACCAACCGACCGACTACGTGTACAAACCCTAGCCGGAAACTACACTCCTGGAAATTGAAATAAGAACACCGTGAATTCATGGTCCCAGGAAGGGGAAACTTTATTGACACATTCCTGGGGTCAGATACATCACATGATCACACTGACAGAACCACAGGCACATAGACACAGGCAACAAAGCATGCACAATGTCGGCACTAGTACAGTGTATATCCACCTTTCGCAGCAATGCAGGCTGCTATTCTCCCATGGAGACGATCGTAGAGATGCTGGATGTAGTCCTGTGGAACGGCTTGCCATGCCATTTCCACCTGGCGCCTCAGTTGGACCAGCGTTCGTGCTGGACGTGCAGACCGCGGGAGACGACGCTTCATCCAGTCCAAAACATGCTCAATGGGGGACAGATCCGGACATCTTGCTGGCCAGGGTAGTTGACTTACACCTTCTAGAGCACGTTGGGTGGCACAGGATACATGCGGACGTGCATTGTCCTGTTGGAACAGCAAGTTCCCTTGCCGGTCTAGGAATGGTAGAACGATGGGTTCGATGACGGTTTGGATGTACCGTGCACTATTCAGTGTCCCCTCGACGATCACCAGTGGTGTACGGCCAGTGTAGGAGATCGCTCCCCACACCATGATGCCGGGTGTTGGCCCTGTGTGCCTCGGTCGTATGCAGTCCTGATTGTGGCGCTCACCTGCACGGCGCCAAACACGCATACGACCATCATTGGCACCAAGGCAGAAGCGACTCTCATCGCTGAAGACGACACGTCTCCATTCGTCCCTCCATTCACGCCTGTCGCGACACCACTGGAGGCGGGCTGCACGATGTTGGGGCGTGAGCGGAAGACGGCCTAACGGTGTGCGGGACCGTAGCCCAGCTTCATGGAGACGGTTGCGAATGGTCCTCGCCGATACCCCAGGAGCAACAGTGTCCCTAATTTGCTGGGAAGTGGCGGTGCGGTTCCCTACGAAACTGCGTAGGATCCTACGGTCTTGGCGTGCATCCGTGCGTCGCTGCGGTCCGGTCCCAGGTCGACGGGCACGTGCACCTTCCGCCGACCACTGGCGACAACATCGATGTACTGTGGAGACCTCACGCCCCACGTGTTGAGCAATTCGGCGGTACGTCCAACCGGCCTCCCGCATGCCCACTATACGCCCTCGCTCAAAGTCCGTCAACTGCACATACGGTTCACGTCCACGCTGTCGCGGCATGCTACCAGTGTTAAAGACTGCGATGGAGCTCCGTATGCCACGGCAAACTGGCTGACACTGACGGCGGCGGTGCACAAATGCTGCGCAGCTAGCGCCATTCGACGGCCAACACCGCGGTTCCTGGTGTGTCCGCTGTGCCGTGCGTGTGATCATTGCTTGTACAGCCCTCTCGCAGTGTCCGGAGCAAGTATGGTGGGTCTGACACACCGGTGTCAATGTGTTCTTTTTTCCATTTCCAGGAGTGTATATGCACAAGACCAAAGATGGTACACAGTGCAAATATCGATACACATCGCTGCTGCCACACGTAGAAGGAGGAAGAACCACAGCATAACCGCAAGAACGGCGGGAAACCAAACACAGATAGACAGCCAAGTTCAAGGAAACGTATAGTTTCCCCCTCAAACTTAACCCAGGAAGAGCTACTTAACTTGACTAAAATAAACCTGATATTGCTTGCCTGAGCTGTTTTCCTTAACCAAGAGATTTACCGGGCCTAATATACGCAAGGCCCAAGAAAACGAGGAGAAAATTTACTAAGGTTACCGCCACGCACCTGCCTCCATTGGAAATTGCGGACATAAACTTGGTTCCCCAGCCTGCCCTTAAATGTTTCCCGATTACGATTATAACGCTCAGCTTGCTTATAATGAGCTCTGGGTATATTACACCTGGTCCAGTTCCAGTTTTCCTTGACAGCCCGCGGATTAAAGTCAGGTGGAATAAGATTCTGAATTCTCCACAACTTGGAAAGAGGGGAATTAACTGGGTAGGAAAAGATCAAGTATGCAGGCGTAACTCTTGATGCTTCATGAAAAGGCAAAACTGTGCCAGGGAAGACTGGAGTCCCATTTGCTGGGTGTTTTCTGTTGATGAATAATCAAAGCGGACTTAAGATTCCGATTAACCCTTTCCGCAAAGGAGCCCTGGGGATAATACGGGGTGGTGGTGACACTCTTAACACCATTCTGAAAGCAGAAGGCCTTAAAGTGGCCCGAAAGAAAGGCAGGAGCGTTATCACTAACCAGCTTCTTAGGTGGACAGAGAACGATAAAGACACTAGTCAAGTGTTTAATTGTGGTGGTAGCGGTAACGTTCTGACTCGGAAGGAAACAAGTAAACCTAGAAAATGCATCAATCGTAAAGAGTTCATATTGATGACCCCTTTTAGTCCGAAGGAAAGGCCCCATATAATCAATATAGAGCTTGTGCGTGGGAGAGAACTCTCGTTCTGAACTCAGCCAGCCTTGTTGAAGGGCGTTGTTGGGTTTCCCTATGTTACACAAGTGACATTGAGCTATCATTTGTCCAACATCATGGTCTATAGAGGGCCAAGTTAAATGATCCTTGATCTTTTGGAGCGTCTTATAAGTCCCTAAGTGGCAACCCACCAATGTGTCAGGAAAATAACGGAAGACCGGACGCACCAAGGTAGCAGGCCAACAGATCTTAGACTCCTTAGCATTGCCCATCTTCTTGCAAAGAATATCCCTCTTAATCCCATATTCTTCCGAGATCTATCGTGCCAACACACGTTGTTCAATACCAGCCCACCCAGGGTCCTGATCCTGATTGTGCGCAGTGTACTCAAACAAAAGGGGAATTTCACCTAACACCACACAATTAAGATTGTCGCCGTCTACCTGCTCCCTTCCCTGACTAGACAAGTCTTCGGTAAATATCCGGCTGAGAACATTCGGCCGCCCAGAGTGGCCGTGCGGTTCTAGGCTCTTCAGTCTGGAACCGCGCGACCGCTTCGGTCGTAGGTTCGAATCCTGCCTCGGGTATGAATGTGTGTGATGTCCTTAGGTTAGTTAGGTTTAAGTAGTTCTAAGTTCTAGGGACTGTTGACCTCAGCTGTTAAGTCGCATAGTGCTCATAGCCATTTTTGAGAACATTCGCCAACACATTTTAAAAACCTTTAACATGTTTAACTTCGAACTGGAACGCCGAAATACGTACTGCCCACCTGGCAATACGGCCAGTCTTACGCGGCTCAACGCTTGATTGTCGGTTTCAAATTGGAAAACCCGATGCTCAAGGTAGATACAAAACGACCAAGCCCTCGCACTCACAGGCAGAGTACTTAAGCTCGGCATATGTCAACCGCCGAGACGCGTAAGCTAGTGGTTATCTCCGCCCCTCAAATTCGTGGAGGAGAACAGCTGAAATACCGGCAATAGAAGCATCAATCTGCACGATAAACCTTTTGCTACAATCGGGTACCCCAATAACCGGCGGTTTGGCTATCGCTGTCTTAATATGCTCTAAGGCGGCCTCCTGGGCAGGTCCCCATTCAAAACGCAAGCCTTTACTGTGTAACTGATTAAAGGGTGCCGCCAACTGAGCAAAAGTGGGCACAAAACGCCAAACGTAATGTGCCATGCCTATAAATCTAGCGATTCCCCGCTTATCAACAGGAGGAGGCCATTCCCGCAGGGCTTTCGTCCGGCCTTGGTCAATGCGAATAATCTGACCCGAGACTATATGGCCTAAGAAAGATAACTCCCGCCTAGCTAGCGTAATTTTACTAAGTTTAACAGTTAGACCAGCTCATTGTAAACTCAAAAGAACTTGCGGAAATGCTCCAAATGATCCTCAAACGAATGACTACAGATAACCAAGTCGTCCAAATAACTATAGTCACAGACTAACTTCAATTCCCCAAGAATATTATCCAATAAAGGAGTAGGCACCGCCGCTCCGGTAGCTAACCCACAGGGGACTCTGTTAAACTCGAACAAGTTCCAATCATTACAAAAGGCAGTGAAATGTTTACATTCTTCAGCCAACGTAATTTGATAATAGACCTGATTCAAATCAAGAACAGTAAACCAATTAGCGCCGGCAAACCAAGTAAAAGAATTACGCAAATCCGGCAGGGGTACTGATTCAAGTACAACCTTGGCGTTCAAACGGCGGTAGTCAACGACAGGTCTGAAATCCCGCCCCTGATCCTTAGGTATAAGAAAAATTGGAGAAGCATAAGCAGAAGTAGAGGATCTGATCACTCCTTGTGGCAGCATCTGAGATATCTTAGTCCTGAGTATCTTAAACATCGGGGGTGAGAGGCGGTATGGAGATTGCCTAACGAAGGTGTCATCGGACAAAGGGATATGATATTCAAGACGCTGGTGACACCCAGGCTATCGCTAAGCAGCTGAGAAAAACTGTGCAACAAATCGCGTAGCTGAGACGCCTGATTGGGCCAGATCAAATTCATTAGCTGCCACCTCTATGCCGAAGGTCCCGGCAATTCACCATACACCAGGTTTAGCGCACTCACAAAGGCCAAACTTCTCGCCAGGAGAGAAAGGAAAAGGTGTGCCCGTAATAATCCAAGACGAGCCTGGTTTATAACTGAAATCACAACCCAATATTAGATTAACAGGCAGTCCCTTAACCAGGGCTAAAGATACAGGCCAGGAAACATCGGCAACCGATACGCTATCCCGGACCCAACCCTGCAAAGGTAACACCTAGCCTTTGGCCACCCGACATCTCAGCACCGGGGATGGGACCGAACGAAGTCTAGTAAGATGCTCAGATTCCAAAAACCACTCAACACTCAATAATGACAAGGAACTGCCGAAATGCAAGAGAGCGCAAACAGGCTCGCCACCTGCCCGAGAACAAACATGAGGCAAAGGGGATGATGCGGGGGTGGCCACGCGAGTGCACCAAGTCCTAAAGGTTCGAACCCGTTTTCGCGTGCCAGCCCTGCGTCATCTATTAGCCCAGGAGCACAAGGCTGATCACAAGAGAGTACCAAATGAGCTGTACTGCCTCATCTGAAACAACGCCTGGGTTCTGTTTTGCTAACTTCAATGGATGTGGATAAACCGTAATCGGCCACTAGGTCGCGCCCTGCGACCTCCCGAGCCCGTGGCTCTCAAGAGGTAATGCAGAGGCTGCTATAATCACTTCAAGGAGTTCTCCACAGGTCTCAGGCTGCTTACGGGAAACAAAATGCGACTTATCCGCTGCACACATTCCCTTGAGAACGATAGAAACTAATTCGCGTTCAGGTAATTCAATCAGCAATCCCAAGGAGGCCTTGTGGACTCTATCGACATACTGATACAACTGCTCGTCACCCCGCTGCATTTCCCAAATGTGGCGGCGCTCAAGTTATTTCCGAACCCCGGTGGTTAATCCTTGATTAATTACGAGGCCCCTTAATTGTTACGAGGTAAACTCTTCGGCCGGGTCTCGTGAGACGATGTTCTGCAACTCGCCTCTAGCTAGCGACTATAGCTACGACAGGATCACGTGGTGCGGAACGCGAAAAATGTTCGCGTGCTGTTCGAGACAAACCAACAACCACCATAGATTTTCTATTTCATCAATACGCTCTAAAATCAATTTGATCAGACCCTGAAAGAAATAAGCCAGAGGGTTAGGCAACTTAGAAAACACGGCATCTAACTTAACAACCGCTGGAACAATGCCACCCCCAGCCTGGCCCCCATGTTCCCCCTGATAGCGGAAGTCACTATCTTCGAACTTCCTCCCATCCAATTCCAAGCATGGAAGCTTAAAGTGCTACACGCTCACCGGAGTTCCCAACTCAGCGGCCGATTTTTTATGATGCTCTCCCGAATCTAACGTACTCAAATCAGGCACTCGATTAATTAAATGCGCCAACTGTGCCCGCTCCCGACCCAACTGACTGCCACTAGGTTGGGATCCTTCTAGGGGACCAGTAGTGCTCTTAGTGGGGGTGTACTCGTTGTCAGGGTTCCTGCAGACCACGTCTGTCCACCACAAAGGAGGAGCGCTATATTGTGCATCAAGCGCATCATAACTACCTTATATCTGAACCTGTCATCCGAGAAAAAGTTATGAATTAGCTGCCACATTCGGAGTCGTCCGCACCACTGCCAGATACGAGCAGCTGCCGCTCTAAGGAATTACCGACCCACCCACAGCCTACCGTTTACAGCACAACGAAAATGGCTGCGTTTGGAGTGTTGCTGCGACAGGGAAGCGTGGGAGGCTGGTTAATGGCGTCACACTGGGAATGAATAGCGGTTCTGAACTACTTCGGACGAATATCGGCGGCAAGTATGGCGGCGATCAGAGGTGTCATTCTTCCAGTGATTTGGGGAGGCACAGTGGGGTTACTCCCAGATTCACTGCGTGGGAAGCTATCGGGTATGACTTAATGTCATGGCTGGTACTGTTTGAGAGAAGTCTAACGCACGCATCGTGCGTCCACGTGTTACCTCTCATGCGACAGTATCATAGTGTCATTTTTCAACACGACAATGCTCGTCCACAAATGCCACATATGTCGATGGAATGTGTGCGTGCTATAGGAATACTCCCATTGTCAGTGAGATCATTCGGATTTGTTCCCCACAGAAAGTGTGAGGGACTAAGACGGGTATTAACTCCAGTTCAGTGCCAGTATCCATGTATGAAGTCTCAGGTACAACAGCTGTGGGCCACATTGCCTTTAGGAGCACATACAACGGTTTTATGACATCACTCCAAATTGAATCAGTGCATGGATCCAGGACACAGCTGTTGCAACGTCATACTGATAAGGAAGCTCATTCCATCATGTTATTTATAAATATGACTTGATTGTGTAATTACTGCAGTAGCATTGCATACCCTCTCAACCTGTGAAATTCACCAGGTGTCACAAATCAATGTGCAAATGAATTAACAGGTACAGTATGCGGGAACCGATGGTCATGTGGTTTGGTTGAGTGTCTAGTTCTTTTCTGCTACTAGTTATTAAGTGATTTCGTTTTTTGGATGTGAATCTCACATCCTGTGTGTAATGTTTAGTCGGCAGGACCCTTAAACTCACTGAATCTCTGACTGGGTTTGTTCTTTGTCTTTTTCTGTCACTGTATGTTAATTTCCCGGCTCATTTTATTTATTTAAGTATCCTCTTGCTTCAGCTGAAACAGTTTCGATGTATCGTAGTCCTGTGGATACAACTAGTGGCGAGCCGGGAAAAGTAGCCATGGCTGGAAAAGTGATTACTGAGGTCCGGGGAGCCATGAGACATCAGTTTAACGTCGGAATGTTTCAGGTTGTTCTGACAGTGGTCACTTTGTGTATTTATTACTGAGCGGGGATGCCACTTACTTGTGTTTATAAATTTTCGCAGTTTCTTGATGGCTCGATGTTATCATGCAGTAGTCTGGCCAAAACGATCTAACCTCATTCTTTTGCTAATTGGATTTTGCAAAAACCTCATTCTGTCGATTTCACTTCTTACATTACTTTACACAGGATCATCAAAAAGTATTTGTTGCTTTCTTTTGCTTCCTTTCTAACATAGTATCTAAAACCATTTTTATGAAGTAGGTCATCTAAATGAACATTTTACCTCCAAAGAAATTCTCAATGGAGAATATACCAAGAAAGTCTTGAGTCAGGCGTTTATTTCCTAGTGATAATCACTATTTATCGCGTTATTTATAATGTTACTTACGGTTTCTCGAAATTGCTGGGTTGTTTCTCTTGCGTGTCTGCGTGTCCTGTTAAGGCGCTTGTTTATTTTGCTGTTGTCGTTTCTTGCTGTTGCAAAAGAGTTTTGCAAGGTTTGTCGCTGAAGTACAAAGTGGTGTGATGGGAGATTTAAGATGTGATGGACGTTTGATGTTTGGCTTGTTTTTATGGCTGTATAGGTGTGACAGACAGGAAGAGAGAGAGATAGAAAGAGAGAGACAGAGAGAGAGGGGGGGGGGGGAGAGGGAGGGAGGGAAGCGGTTGAAAGCGTAGAAGGGGGGGGGGGGGGTAGTGGGAGACAGTTACGAAGAGGTGGGTAGAGCGAGTGGTGTGGCGCATGGGCTATAAAATTTGATTTTAAAGGGTAGCCATATGATGTATTGGGGCAGCGGTTATTTGTACATTTATTGTATTGCAGAAAAGACTTCTTTATTGAACAGTGTGTATCGATTTAGTACCTTCTCACTAGCGTTACTGATTTTTTGGGTGTGTTAATTTTTTTCTGTTGTTAATTTATGGCACAGGCTGTTACTAGTTTTGAGAATTTCTAACTGAGTTTCTATGTTCATCCGGTGGTGATTCTGTGTTACTAGGTAATAAGTAAATGTTGAGGGGGTTCTGTTATTTTCCAGTGCTCTGAGTTGTTCTGTGTATCTGGTTATAAAATTGCCCCAAGTTTCGCCCACCTGTACCGCGTAATAGCAATTCAGATTAATTAGTAGCTATCAGATTTGCTATATTTCTTAATGTTCGTGGTATGCGTAACACATCTGTTCTTTCTTGTGTTGTTGGTTTGCTGTGATATGTCGGTTCCTTGTCTCTATAGTATGCTGCCCGCCCTATGCGTAACTTTGTAGTTTATGCCATTATGTGCCATTTGTTGCCTGCTGTCAACAGATTTGTTGTATGTTGTGTTGTATCTGCCTGTGTGCATGTTTTATGATTGTGTTGCCTGTTTTCGTATATTATTGTGAATTTTATGTACTGCCATTGTACTGGATCAACTCTCTTTTGCAGTTTGCTTTGTTGTGTTTAGTTCTTCTGTGCAAGCAAGATTGATTATAGGTATTCTTGTTTTTTTCTCTACAGTAACTGAAATCTGCGTGTTTATGGCTTCTGGGGTGATCGGGTTGGGTGAGATAAATTATGCTGGTGTTTGTAGGTTTCCTATAAACTGTGAATTCATGTTTGTTGTTTCTCTTATGTGTGGTGAGGTCTAAGAAACTGAGTCTTACATCTGTCTGTGTCTCAATGGTAAAATGTGTTTGTGGATAGATAGTTCCTACGTCATCCTGAAGTTCACTTACACGAAAACTTCCTTAGCGCTCCCTGCATCGCTCGCATAGACTATTTGGACAGAAAGATTCTTTTTATTTTATTTAATGAAATTCTTATGTGCCCACGAAGCACCTTCTGACGTTTTAACGCTAATTAAGGCCATATAAGCATGGTCCTTTCCGAAGGTACTTCTGACTAAAAAGTGATTCTGGTAGCTGGAGTTCAAAGTTTTTCTTAATCATGCATTTTGCGTTCTTTCGGAGGTATTTACATAGCAGCTTTCTCCCCTAACAAATATCTATGTATGAAGTACCAATTTTTATAAATTTATCTTTAAATTTTTTTATGTAAAGAAATATTTTCTAAAAGTTTTCACCCGCTATTGCATTCTCTTAGGGTTTGAATTTCCAGAAACACTGAAACACCTTTTTTTTAAATTTATAACCGAGAAGTCAGATGCCACTTGTCATAGATGCAGTCTTAAGAATCCTTTATTAGTTCTTGAGTAAATATTCATTTTGAAATACCTTTCACTTTGTTACCCCTTTACTAGTTAAATTTCTAAAAATGCTGAAACACGTAATTCTAATTTTGTGACTTAGAAACCAAATACCAGTTTTCGTAGTTCTAGATTCAAAATTCCGTTAGTAGCGACATACTTTCAGACAGCCTTTCATCCCCTATTTCACCCTCTTAGGATTAGAATTTCGGACAATCATTTCTTAAATGATGCATACAGTATAAGATGAACACCCTCCCATACTTCAACTTTCTGTCCTTAGCGGTTTGGGCTGGGCGATGATGAGTCAGTCAGTCAGTCAGTCAGAATAATGTCTTTACATACGCAAGTTACACAATGCAAGCATTGTATTGAAGACTTGCTGACAATGGGAAAGAGCAAATTGTCGCTACTCTAATAATTCAACAGGACCAATTCAATGTTGCAAAGCAGGTTAGCATGCTGAAACAGCAGACTCAGCGTTACTGCACAAACTCGTGCACCTAGGAGCACACCGGCACACTAGTAGTGGCAGTGATATTTTTAGATACGTGACTGGGAGCAGCATATATGCACAACAAGTGTGCCAGTGTCGACTATGTGTACGAAATTATCACAGTATCGTAGCTCCAGGAGGGCGAAGGAGCTGTGCCACGTGGAACTGCTAGCGCAAGTCACCGGTTTAAACCTATGGTGGAACAAAATCTGCTTACATCAAATCATTTCTGGACTTGATGGCATGGCGCAGCAGGCCGTCTCAGCTGTACTGCAGTAGCTAGTCTTATTTCTGCTCTGCTGAACGGAAGAGCAGATGTTACACCTCAGGATATTATCGCCAGTGGACACTAAAAATTTGTGCAAATTCTACCTTGGCAGCTCCCAGAAGCCGAACCGTCTGTATCGATGATCAGTAGACTTCTTGCTAGGGGTGAAGTTCCATACATGCGCGTCATTTATCTAAATCACTAATAACACAGAGTACCAGATGGCAGGGGTGAATTCACCATTTGTAGAACTTATTATGACAGCAGTTAATGACGCGATACTTTATAGAGTACGTGGACTGCTTTTGTCTTTCCTCGACATCTACGATAACAGTCCCATCACACACTAATTCAAATGTTGTGGCCTTCAGTTCATGCCAGAGCGAAGCACAATAAATGAGCCCTTCCCGCAATTTCTCTCAGGGATTGTATGGTATCATCCCTCTTATAGAACACGACCTACGATCCCTTTGGCTCCATTATGTGGCAACGGACTCTTGATGCGCCGACGTCGGTGTTCTGGCGAGGTAGCGACAGCGACGGCTGTGGCTGCGACGGCATCCGCGGGGGCGGTGGTGGGTGCGACGCCTCGGCGGAGGCCGTGCGGTCGGGTATCGTAGGCGGCGTTGCGCTAATGATGACGCTGGTGTTGCGCGACGGACCGAGGGCGCCAGAAGGCGTGGACGACTCTCCAGACCGGCGTCTGTCGTCTGCTCGGACGGTGCCACCATGACAGCAGACGTGAGAGCACAAGTGGTCCTTCTGGGAGAAGCTGCAAAGGCAGCGCGCGCACACGTACGGCGGCAGGCCCGAGAGCCAACTTTCTTGTTGCGCCTTGTTGCCGCTCTCCGAGACGCAGTCGCCGCTCTCCTGAAAAACAAAAAATTGTTCAAATGGTTCTGAGCACTATGGGACTTAACGTCTGAGGTCATCAGTCCCCTAGAACTTAGAACTACTTAAACCTAACTAACCTAAGGACATCACACACATCCATGCCCGAGGCAGGATTCGAACCTACGACCGTAGCGGTCGCGCGGTTCCAGATGAAGCGCCTAAAACCGCTCGGCTCCTCAAAAACAGATCGCGTTCAAGGACAGGCACGTCACGTAACGTTTGGTACTCACCAAACGGTACCAGTAAACTTAGTTCGCTTATATGCTTTCTACAAGGAGATCGAGTCATAAAGACCTGCTCTAAGCACCAGCAACAGACTTTCTGCGTCCAGTGCCGATTAGTTCATATCTGAATAACTTATATTTTAAAGACCACCAGCTAATGAAAAATAATTCATTATTTACAAACGATTTTCATCTATCAATCATCTACAAGTATCATTGTCAACTCTCGTCCGCCGGACATTCGACTTTACTTTTTCGCGTGGAGGAGCTGTTGAGTATTTACGGAGAGCAGTAAGTGTGTAAAGGGCCTCTCCGGGTAAAGGTGAAACCCGACTGTAGCAGTAGACGAAGATAAGCAGTAAAACTTGAAAATGAGCTGAAGCTGTCGTAAATAGATAATTATGCAGCAGTAAGCTTGTAATAGTTAAAATATGATGTTTTTCTACTGCAGAATATAGTGTTTGACAGCCAAATTAGGCTGGTGCCGGCGGAGGTTCGCGTTCTCCCTCGGGCATGGCTCTGTGTGATTGCCCTTACGATAATTTAGGTTAAGTAGTGTGTAAGCTCAGGGAATGATGACCTTAGCAGTTAAGTCCCACAAGATTGCACACACATTTGAACAGCGAAATTCTCTTTAAGATAAATCGATGAGGGGCGACTAGCTACAACCACTATACACTACTGGCCATTAAAATTGCTACACCAAGTAGATGACGTGCTACAGACGCGAAATTTAACCGACAGGAAGAAGATGCTGTGATATGCAAATGATTAGCTTTTCACAGCACTCACACAAGGCTGGCGCCTGTGGCGACACCTACAACGTGCTGACATGAGGAGAGTGTCCAAGCGATTTCTCATACACAAACAGCAGTTGACCGGCGTTGCCTGGTCAAACGTTGTTGTGATGCCTCGTGTAAGGAGGAGAAATGCGTACCATCACGTTTCCGACTTCGATAAAGGTCGGATTGTAGCCTATCGCGATTGCGGTTTATCGTATCGCGACATTGCTGCTCGCGTTGGTCGAGATCCAATGACTGTTAGCAGAATATGGAATCGGTGGGTTCAGGAGGGTAATAAGGAACGCCGCGCTCGATCCTATTGTCCTCGTGTCACTAGCAGTCGAGATGACAGGCATCTTATCCCCATGGCTGTAACGGATCGTGAAGCCACGTCTCGATCTCCTAGTCAACGGATGGGGACATTTGCAAGACAACAACCATCTGTACGAACAGTTCGACGACGTTTGCAGCAGCATGGACTATCAGCTCGGAGACCATTTCTGTGGTTACCCAACGACAAACGTGGGTGCACGAATGGCAGAACGTAATTTTTTCGGATGAATCCAAGTTCTGTTTACAGCATCATGATGATCGCATCCGTGTTTGGCGACATCGCGGTGAACGCACATTGGAAGCGTGTTTTCGTCATCGCCATACTGGCGTATCACCCGGCGTGATGGTATGGGGTGTCATTGATTAAACGTCTCGGTCACCTCTTGTTCGCGTTTACGGCACTTTGAACAGTGGACGTTACATTTCAGATGTGTTACGACCCGTGGCTCTACCCTTCATTCGATCCCTGCGATACCTTACGTTTCAGCAGGATAATGCACGACCGCATGTTGCAGATCCTGTACGGGCCTTTCTGGATACAGAAAATGTTCGACTGCTGCCCTGCCCAGCACATTCTCCAGATCTCTCACCAATTGAAAACGTCTGGTCAATGGTGGCCGAGCAACTGGCTCGTCACAATACGCCAGTCACTACTCTTGATGAACTGTGGTATCGTGTTGAAGCTGCATGGGCCGCTGTACCTGTACAGCTGGTTGTTCTGGGTACTGATTTCTCAGGATCTATGCACCCAATTTGCGTGGAAATGTAATCACATGTCAGTTGTAGTATAACATATTTGTCCAACGAATACCCGTTTATCATCTGCATTTCTTCTTGGTGTAGCAATTTTAATGGCCAGTAGTGTAATTGCGTAGGCTCTCTCGGCCAGAGTCAGTCGACATAAACGTTTTTTGCGTATAGTACCGCGTCGTAATGTATAAAACTACTGTTGCAGTAGACCCAGAAGAAGGGCGCTGCAACCGTGGCCGAAACGTTAGTTTTTCTCCAGCAGCATAAGTGTTATACATTATGACGCGGTACGATACCCAGAAAACTTTTATGTCGACTAGTTACAACCAGTTTTCATTTGCGTAACCAGTTTTATTGCTAAACTTTGAATATGGCTCTGAGTGCTATGGGACTTAACTTCTGAGGTCATCAGTCGCCTAGAAATTAGAACTACTTAAACCTAACTAACCTAAGAACATCACTCACATCCATGCCCGAGGCAGGATTCGAACTTGCGACCGGAGCGGTCGCTCGGCTCCAGATTGTAGCGCCTAGAACCGCACGGCCACTCCGGCCGGCAAGCTTCGAATACATACTATCCAAGTATCCGGACATAAATACGCGGTGTGTCCACCCTTCGTCTTTACCTCTGCTTATGCTCAACTTTGGACACTTCCTGTGATGTACCTGAATGTCTCTAGTGAAACGCGAAAACATTTTATCTCTAGACCCGAAACCAGAGAAGGTAGAGATGTTGGGTGCTATAGAGTGGAGGCATAAGGTGAAGAGTTTGTAAGAGTATGGCGAAGACGACGTACTAACTCATCTCACTGGGTGTAGGTAGGGACATTGGAAAGGACTGTCCTTTTCAGAACTGTCCACAAATCAGTGTGTCACGGATGCTGCCTTGTGCCAGGGTGCATTATCTGCTGATACAAACTATCATCCTCTCCGAGATGTTCCTCTACTGTGCGCAGTACACAATTCTGTAAATTGTTTTCATATCCTTCAGCATTTTGCGTTAAGCACAATAAGGGGACAACGCCGTAACCATGAATAATCCTCCATATCGTGACTACTGGCACAACACATGATGGGCAGATAACACTCCCCATGCTTCAGGTGTTCATCAAACCCAAATCCCTGCAGGATATAGCGTAATCTATCTCTTCAAATCACTCGTTTCCTGTCACCCACTGTACTGTGGCATCGCTCTTGCACCACTTCAAGCATCGCTTAGCACTGTCGATAGAAATGTTTGGCTTATGGGAAGCTGCTCGACCGTTATCCCATTTCTTTTTCACTCCCTACCCTCAGTAGTTGTGCAAGCTGCACTGCTGCTACAGCTTCGGAAATTGGAAATGAATCCCTACCGTTGAGGTCATTCGATTATTTACAACCATCCTCTGTAATACTCGATGGTCCCCGTCCCTCGGTACATGCGGTCTGTCTGGTCTTGCTTTACCATTGGTGGTTTCTTCGTGTTACTACTTCACAATTACATAGTCAGCAATCGCCTTGGGCAACTTTCAGAAGGGTAGAAATATTTATTTATTTATTTATTTATTTATTTATTTAACCTGATCAGATTAGGGCCATCAGGCCCTCTCTTACATCGGACCAGTGTTTCACACATGCAGCATTTCACACATCAGAGTTACATCATGAACATAGCTTAAATGAGAAAATTAGCTTACTCTAGTGACAATATGAATAGAGAGTAGTGACTAAAACCTAATAAAGTAAATGCGGAAGTGTTTTTACAACAGTTGCTATACATACAGATTATGATAAAAGCAATAATAATAACAGTAAGACAAATAATAATGATGAACATGACTAAGACCTAATAAAGTAAATGCTGGCAGTATTTTTACATCAGGTGCTATACATACAGATTATGGTGAAAGCAATAATAATAACAGTAAAAAAAATCAAATAATAATGACAAACATGAGAAAGATTGGCAATACTAATGAAGGTTTGTGCAGATGTACATTAATATTTTGGTGTGTAAAGTAGATGTTTACTAGTATAGCGAGTTTTGGGTAAGGGAGGTTTAAGGAGGGGGTGAGAGGGAAGTAATGAGGTGAAGTGCACTCATGTACAGAGGAAGGCATTACTGTTGCTTAAGTAGATACGTCATTAACTGTTTTTTGAAGCCGGTCATGTTTTTAAGTTCTCTAACATAACGAGGGAGGTTATTCCAGAGTCGGGTTCCCGCTACTGTAAAGGACTTGGAGAAGGTGACTGAGCGATGCAGTGGAACGGAGAGGATTTTATTATGATGGGAACGTGTGTTTCTGTCATGTTGTTCCGACATGAGTGTTAGGGAAGAGGAGAGATATGAGGGACAGTGTACATTTATAAGGCAGTAGATGAGACAGAGTGTATGGAAATCTCTGCGTTTGTCTGCACGCAGCCAGGACAATTTTGCATATGCTGGTGAAATGTGATCAAAAAGTCGAACGTCACAGATATATCGGACGCAGGCATTCGTGACCAGTTCTAGACGTCGAGAATTTTCCTGAGAGAGGCCTTGTAGGATAATATCGCTGTAGTCAGTGATTGGGAGTATAAGCGTTTGTACTAATTTCTTTTTCAGATCGAAAGGGAAGAGTTTTTTATATTTTTGTAGGACATGAAGGGATGCTGATGCTTTTTTGCACACTGCAGTTACGTGCTCTGTCCAATTTAGATTTTCATCTATTATTACTCCCAAACTCTTTGCTGATGGCGAGAAGTTAATATTTGTTCCACTTAGGATAAGAGGTGGTACGGATTCCCGATGTTTTGGGCTAATGAGCTTAGAGTGACCAACAAGTACCGCTTGGGTTTTAGATGGGTTTAGTTTTAGACCTATGTCCTGTGCCCATTTTGACAGTGCATCGAGGTCAGTATTGAAATTTTCAATAGCTTTCTTGAGATTGCTTGGTTTCGCACTTAGATACAACTGAAGGTCATCAGCATACATATGGTATTTGCAATAGGTCAGGACCGATGACACATCATTGACATAAAGAGAGAAGAGTATAGGACCTAATACTGAGCCTTGGGGAACGCCTGACACTACCTGCCGCCATTGTGATTTTATATCCCCAGACAGGACGCGTTGCTGACGAGACATCATGTATGAGCGAAACCATTGCATTGCGCTTCGTGAGAAATTTAGACCGCTAAGTTTGGCTAATAAGATGTCGAAGTCGACAGTATCAAATGCTTTGCTGAAATCTAAGAAGCAAATAATAGTCGCTTCTTGTCTGTCCATGGCAAGTTTCAGGTCATCTGTCACCTTTATCAGAGCGGATGTTGTGCTTCGATGTTTACGGAAACCTGATTGGTATTCGTCTAGTAGGTTGTTAGTAGTTAGGTAGTTGGTGAGCTGGTCATGAACTATATATTCTAAGGCCTTTGATAGTGCAGGAAGAAGGCAGATGGGGCGGTAGTCAGAGGCTGCTGTGGCGATGTCCTTTTTAGGCAGTGGCTTAATTTGTCCCAGTTTCCAGGCCTCAGGGAAAACACTTGTGATTAATGAATCGTTGAAAATGTCTGTTATAGAGGGCAGTAGTTGGTCAATAATAAGTTTTACCATCTGGATAGTGATACCATCATGTCCAGTAGATGCTGATCTAATCCGCATTATGGCTTTCTTGACAGTACTGCAAGTGACGTGCTGTAGATACTCTGGAAGTATTTGTTACTCAGGTGACATCGAATGACTAATCAACATTCGAAGTCACTGAACTCTCCAGGTGGGCCCATTCTACTGTTACTACTTCTCTACTGACGTCAGAATACTTCCAGACTCGTTTTATATCTGGTGTGTCCGCCTCACGTGACACATAGTTGTCAATTGCGCATTACATAGCGGTGTCCGGAAATTTTTGGACAGATAGTATATGCTCCCATCTGAAGAACTAGTGGGTGAGATCTGTCCTTAACCCGAATACTGAACAAGTTTCTCTTCCTTCAGAAATTCTTGTGATCGACGGTTGCTGAAAGTGCAAGAGCGGTTTCCCATAGCTAAATTTATTCCCACCTACAGCAATGAGGAGGAAATAGCTACAACCACCAGCACTTTTTTTGAGTGATGTGTTTATTTTATCGCAACCCGTCTGAGGTCTAAAGAATAAGATGGCAGACACATAACTTTTTACATACTGATTATTTGAAATAGGTGCTCCAGATAAGTTTTGGATCTATACTAGTGGCGCAGGTATGTACCCAACCCTAAGGATGGTTTCAACAACGCAGTACCGTACTGAGTCCGGACTTACGGTAGATGCAGCCTTCCTTTGACGTTTTAACTGACTAACCCTCCTGTATGTTAACACACCCACCGAACCGAAGTGCCGTTTCCGATTTTCACATTAACGATTCACTGTCACACACGAAAAAGCGACTACTGAAAGAAACAAACCCTAGGGATGATTGTATCGGGAGCAATAAATCGGTCATTCGGTGGATCCGTGGTTGCTTTCAGCGTTTTTACTGAGTGAAGTCGCATCATAATCAGTGAAATGATTCATCTGTGATAGATTCATTAAAATTTCTACAAGAACTCTATGGAGGCGCTGAAATAGCTAACCGTCGGTACCTGGCATCGACGCTCCGCTTTAAAACAAACTTCTTCCACAACAGTGAGGTCTGGTGAATTATGAAACATCCTGCGGACGAAATGATAGTTACTCCAACTCTGAAGTGATACCTGTAACTAAATTTATATCTTTGTTGTGTTCATAAACCTCGCACACGAGTCACTGAAGTAGGTGTCACATTTATGAAGAACGGACATTTATTCCAAAGGAGTGGGTTTAAGACCGCTGTCTCATCATTGTATAAGCCCTACTTTGTTATGTGTTATTGTTATTCCTAATACTTTCTTGCCAACTTCAGTCACTTGCACTATGTTTCAGTTTTACAATTTATCGCCCTCAGTTCTAGGCATCATAGAAGGATAAAACTACTTTTGAAAATAAAATGTATAATTGTGAAACGTAAACTTTCGCGGCTGAAAGTGTCACTACTAATGAAATATTCCGTGCTATTATGCCGTAGTGGAATGGATTTCACATTAAAACCCAAAATTTCGTCCCCATCTGTGGAGGACATTTTCAAGGGGCATCGTAGTTTCTTTCAACATCCATGCTCGCTACCGACTACAGTAGGATTCCGTTTAAGCCTTCACCCGCGGATTGGCTTGACGTCACGTGATTTGAATACTCGAGCGCAATCGGCCGTTGCCGGTTACCGTCGTCGGCTGAAGCTGTCACATCGTAGTGGAACACCAGTATCCATCTTATTCAGCACCAGGATCGAAATTTCATTCAGTTTCACGCTCTCTTCCCTTCTATTGAAATTCCTGGTGTGTTCGACAATCCCTTTGGCTCCTATGTATTGGCTTTCACGGCATTTGCTTCTGGCTGCCAGTACTTGAGTCCTATCAAAATGAATTTGATGTTCCTTGCTGCACAGCATCTTCCGCAACAGCTGATCTGTCAATCTTCCCCATTCCAAAATTGGTCTTGCACTCTTCTACTCGTTTTTCTATTGTTCTGTTTGTAGTACCCACGTGCTCCTCCCCACAACTACAAGGAATCCTACAAATTCCTGCTTTTTCCATAGGTTTGCGAGCATCCTTGGCCAAATTTTGGTGATCCTACTGTACTTCACAGGAATCTGTGTAGTTATGTGGAGGTGTACTTGGGTACTACAAAAAGAACTTTCAAAGGCAAGAAGAGCCCAACGACAATTGTAGAAAGGGGGAGATGGACAGATCAGCTGTCGCGGAACATGTTTTGCAGCCAGGAGACCGCCACTTTTGGTTTTAATAGAGCTCAAGTACTGGCAGCCACAAGCAGAAACTATGAAAGGCTGTACAGGGAGACCATGGAGATTGTTACACCTCTGGAGTATGAATATAGTGGAGGAGATCTTGAAAGTGTATGACGTCTGGATCCCAGTGCTGAAGAAGATGTGTACTTTACTTTCGCAATGGGCTGATAGCAACAGCTTTCGATTGCGCTCGGGTATTCAAAGCATATGACGTCATGCCATTTCATGGGGTAACACGTAAACGGAAATTTGCTGCAGTGAATAGCGACCCAGGCAATGAGTCGGAGACTACGATTCCACTTGAAAATGTCCTCCGCAGATGGGGACGAAAAGTTGGGTTTTAATGTGAAATCAGTCGGATCACAGGATAATAACCAGGAATATTTCATTAATTGTAAAAGGGATACATTCTATTAAAAAATAATGGAGAACAGGAAACTCACGAAATAGAATTGAAATATAAATCCATCACCATTGCGTGCTAAGAATGCAAACCTCAAAAGATACCTCTAACCTCCCATCCCTGCACTTTTTCTGCTCAATTCGATTACTTGTTATGTAGTGTTTAGTTACGTCATTAACTTCGCCTCTGAAATGCCACAGTCGCTGCCTCACTGCACAGCTTCCAGTGACCTGGTTCCGAGGACCTTTCATAATCACCGCCAACGTCGAACTTCAGTTGTGTGACCTAGTAGATACCACTGTGCTGACTACTATGTTTACTGTGATTAAAAGAGTCTGTAGTTCACATATTCCTTGAGAATAGCGGCATTTTGTACTAAGCGTCGTTTACTGTTGCCATATTCTGTAACAGATTCAGGTTTTACTATTTTTTCTAGTATATTTATCTTAGTTTCTTATTTGCGTGCTGAATAAACTGAACCTTCTCGCATGCAAAATGTTTTTTTGTCAGACATGGATTCAGGACTTACTGAGCACAACATGAACCTTGGTGCAACCACGTGACTCCTTATGTATCTGAGATGCTATTGCTCTTTATTTTCAGAATAATTGTGTTCATTACCATTCGAATGTGGTCGTTTAAAGTCAGTCAATGGTCCATCTGGATTCATAAGTACTTAGTGATAGAACTTTTACTTTCGTTCCTGTTTCCTCGTCGATTTATATACATGTTTCGTTAACGTTCCGTTAACACCATGATGCATTAGCTTTATTGTACAGTGTCTGTCTCCGTTAACTGCCCTCTCATATCTCCTGAGACTACCATCAATAGCCAGTCTTCCTACACTATAATATAATCTGTACGATCCTCGCCCACCGTCAAGGGTGAAAGCGATTCTCTTGGTGGATCGCAAAAGATGTATCACAGAGATAACTGTATCACTTGGTGATTTTCCCAATATATTTCATGCGCTTCACACTAGATTTTCTATATTTACTACTCTTCTGATCGCTTTTTTCATTAGTACATCCTGTCTTTCTAAACCCAAACTGGTGTGGGCTACGTATGTGGAGTTACCTATAAAGCTGTCGTTGCAAATGAGTCTCTCATGTTCTTAGCAAAAAATGTGACTGTCGAATCTTACAGAAACATTTGTCAATATTGTTAAATGCAATTTCTCAGAATGTCTCTGTTATTTTCCGGGCTGCCAGCACTTTTCACTGTCATAAGAGTTTATCCAATGCCTGTTTCAGGTATGAAGGTTATTTCCGGCGCAATGTCACATAGTTTTGCTGAGTAAATACCGTCTTCACCTGGAGCACCGTTTTTAATTATTCATGGGGCCGCCAAAGAAATGACCTAACCTGAAAAACACAAATAACATTACCGACGGCACTTTCTCTATCTAATTTTAGCCAGTGTTCTTTTTGTATCGGTTGGTCAATCAGTGGACAGCATCGGCTAGAACTTCGTGCAATAGAAATGCGCCCCTCCCATTTTGCGTATTGGCAGTGTTGATGAGCTTCAACGAAGAGAGCGGTTCCCATGTTCTCCCATAGCAAAACTCTGCTACTGTCTTTCAGCGTTCTGTGCGTTACCGCAACGTTTGTCTCTATTTATGTTCTATAGCAGGTACTGATAATAATGCATTTGTGATATCTGTCTCTCACAGAACTGTTTGTGCACACCACCAGAGTTTCCACTTCATTGAATACACCAGTGCACCAACTCAATATTATACACTACTGGTTATTAAAATTGCTACACCAAGAAGAAATGCAGATGGTAAATGGGTATTCATTGGGCAAATATATTATACTAGAACTGACATGTGATTACTTTTTCACGCAGTTGGGGTGCATAGTTCCTGAGAAATCAGTCCCCAGAACAACCATCTCTGGCCGCAATAACGGCCTTGATACGCCTGGGAATTAAGTCAAACAGAGCTTGGATAGCGTGTACAGGTACAGCTGCCCATGCAGCTTCAACACGATACCACAGTTCATCACGAGTAGTGACTGGCGTTTTGTGACGAGCCAGTTGCTCGGCCACCATTGACCAGACGTTTTCAATTGGTGAGAGATCTGGAGAATGTGCTGGCCAAGGCAGCAGTCGAACATTTTCTGTATCCAGAAACGCCCGTACAGGACCTGCAACATGCGGTCGTGCATTATCCTGCTGAAGTGTAGGGTTTCGCAGGGATCGAATGAAGGGTAGAGCCTGGGGTCGTAACACATCTGAATTGTAACGTCCGCTGTTCATAGTGCCGTCAATGCGAACAAGAAGTGACCGAGACGTGTAACCAATGGCACCCCATACCATCACGCCGGGTGATACGCCAGTATGGCGATGACGAATACAAGCTTCCAATGTGTGTTCACCGCGATGTCGCCAAACACAGATGCGACCATCATGATGCTGTAAACAGAACCTGGATTCATCCGAAAAAATGACGTTTTGCCATTCGTGCATCCAGGTTCGTCGTTAAGAACACCATCGCAGGCGCTCCTGTCTGTGATGCAGCGTCAAGGGTAACCGCAGCCATGGTCTCCGAGCTGATAGTCCATGCTGCTGCAAACGTCGTCGAGCTGTTCGTGCAGATGGTTGTTGTCTTGCAAACGTCCCCATCTGTTGTCTCAGGGATCGAGACGTGGCTGCACGATCCGTTACAGCCATGCGGGTAAGATGCCTGTCATCTCGACTGCTAGTGATACGAGCCCGTTGGGATCCAGCACGACGTTCCGTATTACCCTCCTGAACCCACCGATTCCATATTCTGCTAACAGTCATCGGATCTCGACCAACGTGAGCAGCAATGTCGCGATACGATAAACCGCAATCGCGATAGGCTACAATCCGACCTTTATCAAAGTCGGAAACGTAATGGTACGCATTTCTCCTCCTCACACGAAGCATCGCAACAACGTTTCACCAGGCAACGCCGGTCAACTGCTGTTTGTGTATGAGAAATCGGTTGAAAACTTTAGTCATGTCAGCACGTTGTAGGTGTCACCACCGGCGCCAACGTTGTGTGAATGCCCTGAAAAGCTTATCAATTGCATATCACAGCATCTTCTTCGTGTCGGTCAAATTTCGGCTCTGCAGCATGTCATCTTCGTGGTGTTGGAATTTTAATGGCCAGTAGTGTATTTCAACACAATCCATTATCTTTTGATCACGTTGGTCAAAATTCACGCAAACTGCCGCTATTGGGTTTCAGCAGAGATAGTGTGTGTTTGTGAGAGAGTGTGGTAACCACACACACACACACACACACACACACACACACACACACACACACACATACAGAAAAAGAGAGAGAGAGAGAGAGAGAGAGAGTCGAAGTGTAACTTAAGGTATTAAGAGAAGAAAGTGATGTGTGTACCAGAGATGCGAGGGTCTTCTCTTTCGCGTGGTCCTCCATGTGCTGCCTGAGCAGCGCCTTGCGGTAGAAGGTCTGGCCGCAGACGGTGCAGCGGTGCGGCCGCTCTCCGGTGTGTGTACGCACGTGCGTGTTGTAGGCGACGCGCTGGTTGAACCGCCTCCCGCACTCGGTACAGGCGTACTCGCGCTGGTCGCGGTGGATCTTCATGTGGGAGCTCAGGTAGCCCCGGTCGCTGAACACCTTGGCACACACCGGACACGATGCCTCGAACTCTCTCGAACCGGAGTGTAGCGACAGGTGGTAGCGGTAGTTCCGGCGTTGGCTGAACCGCTTCCCGCACTGTGCGCACATGTGTGGCTTTTCTCCTGTGTGCGTACGCGAGTGAAGCTGTTGGCAGGCAGAAGATTCATATTAAACAACGTCAGGTCGAAAGTAGTAAAAACAAGGTTATTAGTTAAAGGTCACATTTCTGAGCCATCAAGAGCTCCAAAAGAAACAAAATTCACTACCCTAGTTTCCTTCAACCGATCATCACCAGGTAACTTAAAATTATTGTTTTCAGCTTGGGTGATATTGTCCGTATACTGTGACGTAAGCACCAAACCCTGCGTCACTAAAACTGAGTTCAACAATAAATGCATTAATACAGTTAAATGACATTAAGAAACAGTCTACATACAGGTCCCATTCTCCTATGTGTTGGATTATTTCATCAGCAGCTCTTGATATTTCTTAAATAACTATCTTCATACGTTACAAGGTGTAGGGCGTGAGGAAACCACCTCCTCAAAATATACTGATACTGATTATTAAAAAAAGAAAAATTGGTTCACATAGACTGTAATATATTTATTTTCCATGAAGTAAGTTAATTTCGACTATTTGTTATTTTCATGCACTTATAGCAAGCCTGTAGCATCACATTAGATTTGAAAAAATAGCCAGTACATACGTGATGGCACAAATCGCTTTCATGTGCTTGTGTAGCACAAGTACAATCCAGTTATGCATTATAATACACCTCTTTCTAGCACTCGTAGGAAAGGGTTATGTTTCCTTTCGTATAACATTATTCTCTAATTAAACTGTCTCAAAGAATTATCGCGAGAAAATTGTAGGGAAATGAACGACATGGTTATTAGCTGTTTCTACTTTCTATACAAAATGACAGATGTCTTTAAATGCATCTTTTAATATGATTACATGCAACACAAATAGCATCGCAAAGACAAGGATTCGGCTAGTGCCCGGTTGCCAAATTAATGGTAAAATTCTGGAGTCTGTAACAAAGTTTAAATATTTTTTTGGTAATACGACGAAGAAATGTAAAGTACTATGCACACGTAAAATAAGTAGGGTAGAAGACGAATGGCTGACATGTTTGATGGGAAGATTCTGGGAAAATCTTTTAAATCTGTGAAGGAAATCGTATTCAAGATGCTGTAGTAATAAATTCTGAAGTCCTACTTCAATATTAAGAGTAATCAATATGCAGACTTAAAAATACCTATCAAGCGAATTTAGATTTCACATCGAGGAAAGTTATGCCACATGAAAGTGTAAGGAATACCTTCAGTTAAATGCTAGTCTTTGAAGGAAACTCTAAGTCGCTCATATGTAACCTGACTATTAAGTGTAGAGCATTGGTGTTAAGGCTGTGCAATAATTTACCTGTCTCCATCGTATATCTTGCTTGCAGATAAGAGAGACTGCTTCAAATAGTGAGTCATGTATAATCATCTTCTGTTCGCTCAGTTCGAAAATTATGTATTGCGTGGAGTAACTAGCATTGGCACGAATAACTCACTGCCACGTATTGAACACTGGCTTACAGAGTTTTTACGTAGATGTAGTTATCAGGCTCTCTAGTAGTATAACATTAATTCATTAATTACAAGAATACGACCTTATTGTCGTCACTGCACTTTCAACAGACAAACTCTGCCAATTGCTTCATTTTTATTTTAATCAGATCCAGTTAAATGCCAGATTATCAAAACTATTGAGTTCTATAAGAAAAATTTGATTCTTAAAAATGACATCAATTCCCTAAATTGCTGTAAATTAAAAATACTGCAAAAGAAAATCGCATTGAAGGCCTACAGAGAGAAATTTCAATTTCTTTCTCGCTTAACAATTTCTGTATTAGTAAGTGGGAAACATCCACATAAACATCAGTTATGAAACGTGTATCATAATTAATGACGTGAACTGACGCAATTGAAAGTATGCGGTAATCGAAAGATTAAAATTCTTGCAAATACTGATACACAAACGAGCGCTTGCGAGATATTAGGAAATTGTGACTACAAGCTATCACTGACTTCAGTACCATAAATTATCATAGTTAATTAAAAGTATTTGAAGTCTACGCGTTTCGACTAAGTTTCTGTTTAATTTGGCTCAAACTCGACGTACACTCACACTCTGTTCTTAACTCACCTCACCGATAACGTTTCTCACTGAATGAGTGGTTAGGGGTGCTTTCTAATCGTCTCGTTGACCCACACGTTACTCCAAGGGAGCTTGATGGGGCACGATACGTTAATAAGGTGTGTCTGTCTATATGGGAACAGTAAAGTCAGCAATTTCCAGCATCATAGCACAGCAGACCCAATTGTGCATGTCACATTCAAAGTCGGTGGTGACACATACTAGCCCCCCCCCCCCCTTTCCCCAGTGACCAGCACACGGCACATCTTCTGGTGGTGGCCTTGGCGGGTACCTTATACGTTTATTACAGTGACCCTAATGAGCGTAATCAGCAACTTCACAGAGAAGAAGGAGAGAAAATTATTCTACATTTCTACACTAACAATAAAAAGGTGATCAAAAATATATTTTAGAGAACATGTCTTT
Organism: Schistocerca serialis cubense; assembly: GCF_023864345.2. Classification (NCBI taxonomy): domain Eukaryota; kingdom Metazoa; phylum Arthropoda; class Insecta; order Orthoptera; family Acrididae; genus Schistocerca; species Schistocerca serialis. The sequence goes on along the minus strand of NC_064644.1, from coordinate 509,421,138 downwards.
CTTTTTAAACGTTGTTTTATATTGCTGCTATGTTTGCAAGTAACTGTCGATAAATCACTCGAAACATAATAATGTCCGATTGTAACTCACTGCAGTTGTCTGGTGTGGAAATAATACTGTTGAAGGTCAGGTGAGTGCCCTTAAGCAAGTCATCATGGCATTGAAGTCAGATAATGAGTTTTCTCCAGAGAGGTATTCGAAAATCCATGATGTAGCGAAGTTGAAATAATATTACTCCCTGACGGTAGAATTGTCTATATAGTGTCTCGCTACAGATTTCTGCTTTACTCCACAGAAACACTCATTCCCCGTCAGTGAAGCTAAGTGATCATACTATCATAGTAGGAAAATTCCTATGTACAGTTAAAATATTTAGCGAGAGACGGTGCACTGATTCACAGGAAGGCGCTTTTAAGAATTTAATGTATTCCAGTCATGCAGTTCAACACCATCTAGATTATCAACAGAACTGGGAACCATAGGACTATCGATTCTAGGAGAGAATGTAGAGAAAACCGTTGGAGATGGTGTGCAAATCCAACCACCCATCAGTGAAAGCCTTCACTGAACTCTACTGTTTATGTTGGATATCAATACACGAAGAAGAGATGTTTGAACTAAATGTGAACAGAGAACTACGATCTTACTTAAGTATCTTCAAATACCCTGCTATATGCAAAAGTACATATACAAAGAAATGCAGCTACAAAAGCCCCCTGTATCGTAACGTAACTGTATAGTTGTCACCATCACTCAGCAGATGAAGCAGCCCTCTCACAAAAACCTTGTAGTAATGACTGGTCAAGTAATGATTCTGCTAACCAGGAAAGAGGTAAATTGATTCGTCACTTTGTGATAATGTAAGTGCTTTGATAATTGGTCTACTGATTGTGGGAAGGCTAATTTTGTTGTGCCATTGTTAACGTGCCCTGAGTAGGCCCACTTTTAACATGCGTATACATATTTCAAAAACACTGTTTCAGCTCAATTATTAGATATTACAAGTTTACTTTGGACTACTTTGAAGGAGTAACGTACCCGACATTCAGTGAGGCAGTGATATTCCATCACCTGCGAAAGTAAAGTCAAGCAGTTCGTTCATATCTGATGACTCTGTAGTAACAAACAGGCTCAAAAAAATGGCTCTGAGCACTATGGGACTCAACTGCTGTGGTCATTAGTCCCCTAGAACTTAGAACTACTTAAACCTAACTATCCTAAGGACATCACACACATCCATGCCCGAGGCAGGATTCGAACCTGCGACCGTAGCAGTCGCACGGTTCCGGACTGCGCGCCTAGAACCGCGAGACCACCGCGGCCGGCAACAAACAGGCTCAAATACGGAAATATATTTCGTTGCCATCACATGAAAGCGGGTGTCTTTTATTTGAGCAAGATAGATTCCAGGGTTCTGAAGCAATTGGTAAGCGATTATGAGAATCTTATGATCACACTCAAACAGGAAATATAAATTTGAAACAAATTTACCAAGCACACATAGGAAACAACATGGTTGGTTGGTTGGTTTTGGGGAAGGAGACCAGACAGCGTGGTCATCGGTCTCATCGGATTAGGGAAGGATGGGGAAGGAAGTCGGCCGTGCCCTTTCAGAGGAACCATCCCGGCATTTGCCTGGAGTGATTTAGGGAAATCACGGAAAACTTAAATTAGGATGGCCGGACGCGGGATTGAACCGTCGTCCTCCCGAATGCGAGTCCAGTGTCGAACCAGTGCGCCACCTCGTTCGGTAAACAACATGGAATTTGATGAATTTGTTAGCATATGTGGCATTTCTGGAATACATGCAGTGTCACTTTCATGTGACTGAAAATGACGATATAAATGAAACATCCAGGGGATCCTGGTAACCCTAAAAGTAACAATTCATTCTCCGTAACACATAATAATAATACTAAGGGGAGAGAAATTTTATGCCCACAAAAAAGCAAATTTCGTTATATGTCATGAATTTTTATTAATGATATATCTTATACTGATGTATAAGTAGGGTGCAAAGCCTGAAAATACCTAAACGTACAATCTTAGCAACAGCGAAACCTTTTATGTAGTATTTACACAGAGTGGTTCAAATGGCTCTGAGCACTATGGGACTTAACTGCTGTGGTCATCAGTCCCCTAGAACTTAGAACTACTTAAACCTAACTAACCTAAGGACATCACAAACACCTATGCCCGAGGCAGGATTCGAACCTGCGACCGCAGCGCCTAGAACCGCTCGGCCACTCCTGCCGGCAACACAGAGTGGAGGACTACTTCATGACCACCAGAAAATTCTTAAAGAAATACAAATTTCGTCAACTGTCGTTGATCTTTCAGTCGTAATATTCTTCTTAAAGTTATATCGATGTGTAAAAAGGGTCCTGAACACGAAAACCCGAACATGAAAATCGTTAAAAAGGTCACATTCAATATTGAGAGATAAATTTTTGGGTACAGTTTTACTAAAATATTTAAAACAGTTACAAAATCGCATATAACGGATAATTAAAAACAATAAGTATTATATCTTTCAAAATTTTAAAATATAAAGTACCAAACTGGATTACGATATTTTCAAAGGTGGGGACAAAGTAGCCTCCCCCTCATTTGGTATTTCAAGGGTTAAAAGGTGTTGTGTTCATGACCAGTTGTCTCATTATTCTGTAGACTAAGCACATATTTACACGCGTGTCACACACTCATCCGTAATGTGCGAAGCACATTCGTCTATACACTGACAGAAAAACCGAGGCAGTCAACCCAAAATTAACGGAACTGGTAAGTCTTGTCAAGGCAATATCTGGAAAATTGAGATGTTAAATGACAGAATTGAAGAAATCCAAAAATACCAATGGATGAACTTATTTTCTTCAAGGCCATAGACAAGAAGTATTTTTAGAGTATATAGATGTTGTATGCTACTTCGAAAACGGTTTAGTGGACGGCAGCATAACGATGACAGTGTACGAAGATTCTGAGACGCAGAAGGTTCTTTCATGAAAGTAATGATTGCTAAAACTAGGTCATTGCATCGAGAAGAATCTATCTCAGAAACATAAAAACAATAGCTCAAAGTCTGAAATGGCTTTCACAAACAACGGATGGAGGTAGAGAAACAGAAACGTATTTTTGATTATCGTTGTTCGCAGCTTTTTTGGCTATGTGTGGTTTAAATGTCTCTGTTATGATTTTTATTCATTACGACAGATGGTTTCGATTTACTAAAACATTTTGTTCGTTTTCGCTAGTATGTAACCTAGCCCTTAATTTGCGCAAGATTCTTGCTCATGACACAAGTGCCCTCTCTCTCTGGATAAGTTCCTGCTTGACACTAGGACATACGCAAATTGGCGCCCATATTTTCTCTTGTATACAGGTGTTTTAAATAGTTCTGATATGTATTATTTATTAAGGTAGAGGGTTTGACGTAGCACAACCTTTAAAATTTTGACGCGTATGAGTATGTATCCCGGGTTTTAATGCGCGTGCCACAAGTGGTCTCTCTCGGTGAAACTGTCTGCCGTAGTGCTTCCACATCCTCTTCATGCTAGTACTGATAGCATGCCGTGTTCGCATCGACCATCTCTTCATAAGTATGCTCTACAGATGGAGGTGATATTTTAACTTTAACTACTGACGACGCCATTGGCACGTTTGTTCTATGTACCTCCACTGCAAGATGTGAGTTTGTAAGTGACTAAAATTTTTTGTGCTTGTAATACTGTGGTAATTTTTCACGGTACTTAAAGATATAAGTGGTTGTTTTCTGTTATCTCAGTTATGTTGCTAATTTTTTTGCTAATGAAGGTGTCTTCCTGTTCAGGTGTAGTTAGATATACCGAAACCGTGGTCAAGGATTTCAACAAATCTTTATCCTGCGACTGTTTGGCTGCTATCATTTACCGTGAAAACAGAAGAAGGAAATACCGTGCCATTTACATTAACGATCGCAATGATACATAGCTACACCACATAAGAGGTCAGAATGATGGGCCAGTTATGTTAACTATGGTGTTGAGCAGAAATGTCGAATGTCAAAAAATCAAGGTCATAATTCGCCGTAAACGACTGCGTGCAATTGAACTTCGTCCAATCAATTATTTTTGGAATATTAATCACTGATCCCGACACTGACCGTCCATAAATGCACAATTAACACTCTTTTTTTCTTTCTAAGAGTAAACGAATGACGTCACGTCATCTACATAGTTATTAAAATATTATTCCAAATGATCTCAAACATTTATCGTCATTATATTTTAACGGCAATCAGAAAAAAATGATTCATTATCGGAAAGTAACACACAACAGATCGCAAATTGCACTTAAGTAAATGACAGCTTTGTATAGCGTCGGGACTTAATCAGGCAAAACCATATAAAGAAATCAACCAAATCTCAATTTCTACATACCAACTGACAGATACTAATAAGATATTCAAAACCTGTAATGTTATACAGTCCTGTAATGTTATAAGGCCACCCGGACTTTAATATCTTCAAGAGGGTTCCAGACAGAACAGGCCTATCTGTTGTGTATTTTGATAGGATGGTGTACCTGTCCTTGTGAATTCACTCACACTCTGATTCACTCAGTAAGTAAGTACATATATGTTACAACAATTTTATTATTAATGAGTGGGCCTAGACAAAACGCCCTTAAATAAATTTCAAATCTGTCTATTGGGTTGTATCAGAAACATTTTGAAGTAAAATACATAATTACACAACACATTCTCTTGGACGAAGTCCTCAGTTCTCCAGCCGGCTGTGCAAAGCAGGGATCGCAGCCGATTATGACGATTGATGCCCTAGGCTGCGACCTGCATCAGATGGAATATTTGGCTGGATACAACCTGGTTCTTGTCTTCCTCTCCCAATTCCAATTTCAAATCAGCCGCTCTTGCCGTCAGGTTAGATGACAAATCGGATCTCAATATTGTCTTTGCCGTTGTGAAGTCCACTGTAAATCCATCTCTGATGAAAGTAGTTATGTTGCTCACACTGCGACTGAATTAACTACATTAAAGTACATTAAATTACTGTCGCCCACAAACTTCCTTGTTGTATTAATTGTGAGAATCGATGACGTTTATGTCAGAACAAGGCTTTCATTAAAATTTTGAAGTGTAATGGTTGACTTACGACAATATATTGTTTGTCACAAGTTAGTACACATGAACTTTATCTGTTTGAAGGACCGATCAACCGTGATTGTTTACCGTAGCTGAGTATTCCTCTCGAAGCTGTGGGATGGAAATCTTTGGTGTTTTACGAAATAATCGTCTCCTGGTGTTAATGTGAGTACCTTTCGCACTATCACTGACTTCCATAATGTTTTCGTTCAGTTAGCTCAGGCACTCTAGTTAATTAGTAGTTTGCTAAAACTTCTATGACTTCTGCAATACGGTTAGGTTATTCATTTTCTTTTACAATCGTTTAATTGCATTAACTGTTCACTAACAGTTGACAGGTAGATTGCGTACGTAATACACTTCGATTAAATCCCTTTTCCAACATTTAACACTCTTCAAATTATCTCATTCGGCGAGGTCCGTAATTTCTTATATGAAGATAGCAATTTCTTTCAATATTTATTTGCGTCTTTATTTCACATCATTCTTTAATTATTTCTGGTCGTTAACCAACATCAATGTACAGTAAAATAGTTTTTAATACCATATTGTAGGCTCTCTTGCCAAGTTTCAGTATTTACAGTGTTAGATAGTTCATTGTTTCTTGCTTTTTAAATTAGTACAAATAGGTATTTATTAACAGGTATTTTTATTTTTTCATCTAGTAATATTACGAAAAAAGTTCATTTATTCTCATTAGTTTTTTTTTTTCGTTGTCGTGGTCAATTGCATTTCCCACATAAACATAGAGTAGTAGTTGTTTTTAGACGGTTGTCTTGGTTTGCTTCCTGTTATTATTCCAGTGCTTTATACATGCTATTCCGCTTCCTCTATTTCATGTTACTACATCATTTGACAGAGTTGCATTAAATTTCCTCATTTGACGGGGTTGCATTAAATTTCCTCATGTCATTACTTTTCAGCACACATGATTACAGTGTACTTTCGATTTTGCTTCACATACTTATCTATAACACTACAAAATTAGTAAATATTCAAACAATTACTAAATAAACTCTTCTTATGGCTAACATAAGCTTTCTTGGTATAAGATACATACATTGAAGTCCAATACATCTTCTTCTTACATCTTAACACTACTTTTGTATCATTTTCTCTAAGACTATTTACATATATACATAACGATATGCAGTATTGTCTTTTTGCCCTTTATTAGGTTGTGACACAGTAATATTTTCAACCATATATATATCCTATGCACTAATCTTCTCATTTACACATATACATAAAATAGATTACTTCTTCATAATTTCTTCTTTTACAAGATTGAATAGTCATTTTGTTTCACTATCCATTTATTCACAGTTCATAACATCATAATAATCTTATATTTAGCATCTTCTTTTCTTCATCCACTGATACTGTACCTGCACATGTTACAGTTGTCATGTGGTCGAATTCTACTAACAGTGTCCTATTGGTTTATTCTGTATTTCTCGAATCCATATCTCTTTCATCATTGATAATATTTCTTAATGTCTGTGTATGGGAACAAGCCCCTAATCATGTCAGTGTCGCAATCTGCTGGGATGTAGCTCCCTTCATGTGGTATGTTAATTATCCTATAGGGACCTCTATACAAATATTGCCACTTTTTATTCAATCTATTTCTAGGTGATGCTTACAGGTGATTTTGCAATAAAACTTCTTCTCCTACATCTTATGTGACTATTTTCTCACGGTTTTATCAAACCTAGGCTTTCCCAATCGTGCTTGGTGCTTCAGATTTTCGCAAACCTTCTGCAAAATACCTTCTCTCTTGATATTCTTTCCTTCCACTCGACGTAATTCCTTCAACCATTCTGGCCAGCTACTTTCACCAAATACTATTTGGTTGGGTGTATAGCGTGTTGATAAGTGAGGTAGGTCATTATACACTTTTTCAAAATCGTAAATCCTGTCGATCCATTTATAGTATTGGTTCGGTATGTATGTATGTAGGAATCGATTCAGCTGTCGGAATATTCTTGTAACAGGATTGCCTCATGGGTGAAATCGTGAGATGTAAATATGTTTAATTCCTTGTTCTTTCATAGCGTCTCTCTAAACTTGTATAATACGCAGCGTTATCTGTCAAAATCATCATAGGTTTACCAAGCTCAGTTACATAGTTCTTAATAAAGTAGTGTAACATTAGTCACACATAAGGATTTCTCAAAAGGTATAATTTCTACTATTTTGAAAAAAGATCATAGAATGCCAAAACATATTTGAGCCGTCCACGTGTCGTAGGGTATGGTCCACACACGTCACAGGACACCAACATCAAAGGCTACTGTGGAATTATCAGGTGTACTTCCATCTTACGATAATAATTTATGGGTTTTGCCTTCTGACATATCTTGCAATTCTTCAGAATATCCGTAGCTAAATGTCCCAAATTTAGATGACAACGGTATTGCGCTAATTTGGCTGCACATTTTGCGGAAACAAAATGACCCCATTTTAATTGAGTATACCATATTAGTGATTCCAAGTATCCACTCAGAATACAAACTTTCTAAACGTCATATGCATGTTTTCTTCTCTATAACAGTCCGGATTTTAACTGATACTGATCTTTGAAGCGACTTATCCTTTTGCTTTCAACTGCATCCTTAATGGGCTTCCACAATATATCGTCATCTTGTAGCTCTTGTAGCTTTCGACACTGCTGCGAAATCTGCTTCTCGCAATATTGCATTGATAAATTCATGACATTAAAGTCAATAGTTCGTTCTTCGCATTCGTCGTCATTCTATCCTTTCGGTAGCCTTGAAAGAGCATCAGGTGTGATGCTGCTTTTTCCTCTGATGTACTGCAGTGAAATATCATAGTCTTGGAGTAGCAAAGCCCACTGGGTCAAACGTGTATGAAACACCCTTTCCATTAGAATAAAAGATAATGCTTTGTGGTCACAGTATATAATAATCTTCTTTCCGTAAAGAAAATAGCGACAAATCATAGCGTGTAGGCTTTCACGGCCGGCGTCTTCAGTAATTAAAACTTCCGTGCTAAGAGGCATACCGAGGCATACCGACCGTTATCTTCATCGGGATTCGAACCATCGTCCCAGGCAGAAGAGAGGTATTATCAAGACATTGGTGGACAGGGCTAATAAAATCTGTGAGCCAGCTTATTTGCAAGAGGAACTAAACCACTTGCGAACCGCTGGCAAGTGGGTAGATCGAGCACTCCATCCCAGAAGAAAAATGTCCGAAACGTGCAACAACAACAACAACCATCGGTGGGGAAAGTTTTTCTTCCATTCATCCACAGTAATACGGACCGTATCGGGAAAGTGCTGGTCAAGTTCAGAATTGAAACAATCTTCAGACCCACCAAGAAGATTAGTGAATGCTTAAGATCGGCGAAAGATGCACGACACCCTTTAGCTACTCCTGGTGTGTATAAAATTCCGTGTAGTTGTGGGAAAGTTTACATTGGAACCACAAAAAGAAGTATCAATACTCGCCTAACTGAACACAAAAGGAACTGTCGACTGGGACACACGTACAAATCGGCTGTAGCCGAACATGTTTTTGAAACGGGTGACCATGAAATAAAATTTAGTGAGACGAGCGTGCTAGCTAAGACATCGCATTATTATGCACGTTTGTATAGAGAGGCTGTAGAGATTTTTAAACACCACAACAATTTTAACAGGAAAGAAGAAGGCCTGAAGTTAGATAAGATATGGCGATCGACTTTGTACCAAAGATGTGACAATCCATTACCTTCGATCGAGGGTAATGACGCCAGCCAGAGATAGTTTTACTGTTGACAACACGTGACTAGTGGTGGCGCCCTCTACGCGCTCTATATAAACAGGACCTCCACGGCCTAGCAGCAAGTCGTAGACTCACCTCAGATGATGTTGCCCGCAGCTGGCAACGAAATGTCAGGGAGAAGTATTTCTACTATTGGACCACGGTCACTTACTGAAAATAGCGACACTTTCTAAGGGACGAGGCTCCAGCCAGTACTTCCAGTTCATTAGTACAATATACACGTTCACAGCTAGAGAGTGTTCTGCTAACAAACCCAATTATTTTGATTGCATTGATGTCTTTCGGATCGTCCATCTGGAAAAGAGTGGCACCTAATCCCGTATCCGAGGCGTCTGCAGCAATATAAAAATTTTAATCAAGTCTTGGATGATGCAACAGTGGAGCATTGAGCAATGCATGGCAAATGTTATCAAAACCTTGCGTGCATTCGGTCGTTCACTTCCACATGATATTTTTCCTTAACAGCTGTAACAAACAGTCTTGGCTGACTAGCTGATTGGGTAAAAAAGTCGAAAAAAAGAAACCAGGCCGATGAAAGACTTTAATTCTTTTCTATTCTTCGGATATCGCATCCATCTTTTTAGGGTTCGGTTTCATCCCTTTAGGAGAAATATATGTCCAAGGAATTTCAGTTGGTTATGAGCAAACTTGGATTTGCTCAAATTTACAGTAACTCTGTACTCTAAAACTCTTCTTAATAAATCCAGGTGTTACTCCCAGGTTTCAGAAGCAATTAATAAATCATCCACATAGAAAGTAACTTTATCCAAGAGGTCTCTGCCAAGTACAGTTTCCAATGCAGATATAAAAACACCACCGCTTATGTTCAATCCAAACCGCATGACTGTGAACTGGTAACTCCGGCCTAGAAAAACGAACGCAGTATATTTCCTAGATTCTTTCGATATTCTCGTTTTTGCCAATACGAGTTACACGTGTCCAAGGAAGTTACGAAGCAGGCACCATAAAATTTCTGTATCAATCCCTCTAAGGTTTCGGGGCTGGTTTGTACAGGTATAATGATCTTCTTTATCTCTCTTACATCTAACACCAATCTGATATCCCCGTTGGGTTTAATTACAGCCAAGAAGCGATTACTAAATTCGGAATATGAGGGCTCAATAATAATACCCCACTCTAACATTTTATTGATTTATTTTCTTACTACCTCTTTCATTGGATCGCAGATAAGCATTCGGGTTCCAAAATCGTTTCTGGAAGTGACACTTATCGTCTCTTCAGCACTTTCTATAAGGTAAGTGTTATCTACTGTTTCATTATTGATGCTGACATAATTCACCATTAAGTTCAGATACAATTGACTGGGAAATACTCCACCGTTTATCATTTTGGCTGTACATTACCATTAGAATTAAATACACGTTCACCTTCCTTCAGATTAATGATTGCACCACTCTCACACAAAAAGTCCAAACCCCAAATACATGGTACTGTCATTTTTGGCACAACCAGGAATGCGCTTGCTATTTGAGCCCCCCGTATTGTAACGTCGACATCTACCTGTTTTAAGACGTTTTGCGCTTTTGCGTTGAATGCGTCAGACACGTTACATCCTGTGACAGGAAATGTGAACACTTTTACTCCTTGGCTTCCCTGTTTCAAACAGTCCCAAGTCACGACAACAATAGTCGCTCTAATATCAACCAGTACTTCAACATTAACATTTTTTTATGCTTGCTGGAATTATTGCCTGTAGAATTTGTAAAAGTTTGTTAGTAGCATTACGTTTTTCTCCAATTAATTATCCCTTACATCCATATCATTATTATACCTTAGTACATTTAATTCAAAATGATGCATGTCTTCCTCCTCCTTTCCAGTCATCCTAAAAAGGCGTTCGGTGACTGATTCTAGTTTAATCCCTCCTGCTGTGTCATTGGTGGTGGTTCACGTACTTCCAGAAACCGTACAGTAAGATCCGAGTTATGATGCCTATCATACCGCATATTTGATGCTCCATCGCCCATTGGTAAGACTCCATGTGTTTGATGATGACTCGATGTATTTTTTCCATCATCCCAAAGAACATTAAGCTTCAGATTAGCTTCCCATCGTCGAATACAATTAGGATCATCCTCCAGATACATGTTACGCTAATTGGTATTACCACTATGCACGTTCACGTCTCCATGTCGACGAGATTCGGCTTTATTGCACTAATCTGATTTACTTGGTTAGCATTATATCCATAGCTACACTACTGGCCAATAAAATTGTTACACCAGAAATGCAGATGATCAACAGATATTCATTGGAAAAATATATTATACTAGAACTGACATGAGATTACATTTTCACGCAATTTGGGTCCATAGATCCTGAGAAATCAGTATCCAGAACAACCACCTCTGGCCGTAATAACGGCCCTGATACGCCTGGGCATTGAGTCAATCAGAATTTGGGTGGCGTGTAAAGGTACAGCTGCCCATGCAGCTTCAACGTGATACCACAGTTCATCAAGAGTAGTGACTGCCATATCATGACGAGCCAGTTGCTCGGCCACAATTGATCAGACGTTTTCTATTGGTGAGAGATCTGGAGAATGTGCTGGCCAGGGCAGTAGTCGAACATTTTCTGTATCCAGAAAGGCCCGTACAGGACCTGCAATATGCGGTCGTGCATTATCCTGCTGAAATGTAGGGTTTCGCAGGGATCGAATGAAGGGTAGAGCCTCGGGTCGTAACACATCTGAAATGTAACGTCCACTGTTCAGAGCGCTGTCAGTCCAAACAAGAGGTGACCGAGAGGTGTAACCAGTGGCACCCCATACCATAACGCCGGGTGATACGGCAGTGTGGCGATGAGGACTACACGCTTCCAATGTTTGTTCACTGTGATGTCGCCAAACACGGATGCGACCATCATGATGCTGTAAACAGAACCTGGATTCATCCGAAAAAAATGACGTTTTGCCATTCGTGCACCCAAGTTCGTCGTTGAGTACACCATCGCAGGCGCTTCTGTCTGTGATGCAGCGTCAAGGGTAACCGCAGCCATGGTCTCCGAGCTGATAGTCCATGCTGCTGCAAACGTCGTCGAACTGTTCGTGCAGATGGTTGTTGTCTGGCAAACGTCCCCATCTCTAGACCTAGGGATCGTGACGTGACTGCACGATCCATTACAGCCATGCAGATAAGATGCCTGTCATCTCGACTGCTAGTGATACGAGGCCTTTGGGATCCAGTATGGCGTTCCGTATTACCCTCCTGAACCCACCGATTCCATATTCTGCTAACAGTCATTGGATCTCGACCAACACGAGATTGTTAAGCGAGTTGCTACGACGGTGAGTATACATTTGACTGCTACTCATATGTCTCGCATCTTCTATAATCATATCTATAGAGTCAACAATTGATAAGAATTCCTCCACGTCATAGTCAGGAACATTTATTAATTTTTCGCGTTTATTGATGGGCAACCTTCGCTTAAAAATTTTGATCACTTCTTTATGAGATATCGGATCACTCCAATACCTTGTATTATTTATGTGCTTTTCAAAGTATTGCCTAAAGTACATCTTTTGCTATTAAAATGGTTGAGTTCATAAACCTCTTTTCGTAATTTCTTCTGTTTACTCGGTGACCAGTACTTAGGTAAGAAAAGTCGTTCAAACTCAGCGCAAGTGTTGCCACTTTCGCTTGCTTCTGCAGACCACAATGCTGTTTCTCCTGTAATTTTGGATACTATAAATTGAAGTCTGTCGTGTTCCGACCAGCTGCGCGGAAATATTCTTTTGAAATTATTGATAAAAATTTTCGGATGGAGATTGTTCTTTTCACTGTAGAATGTTGGAAATTGCCTACTTTTGAAAATACTGTTCTCCATCTTTAAGGAGAACAAATATCCTCGCTGACTAAAAGAATCATATTCTTTCCCAAAAATCATCAACATCCCACTGTAGATATTCATAACAGTTGCATTTCGGATCACCACAAACTCGTTTGTTTCTCGACCTACTCTCTGAACTTTCGTCCTCAGTTAGCAAATTCTGTAATGATTTTCGTTCTTCTCTGATAGTTTATGATTGGTCATTTTGCCATTAAAGGAAATCATCAACTATTTTGTGTTTAATTAGCTGAAATTCGCTAGTGAATACCTTAACTAATTCATCATTACTACTTTGGTGTTCATTTGTAGCTTCATTTTGATGAGATCCAATAGCAGTCTTGACTTTATGTGCTATTTCGTTTTTCTTTACTTTTATCCATTCAGAAAGATCTTCGTCAAGCCTTTTTGTTTGATCTACTACGTATTTGTCAATCCCTTTACGAGCATCCGATTCAAACTCTGCTATTTGTTTCGAAAGGTCTTCTATCTGTGTGTTAGCATTGAAACAACTACTTTCACACTTTACCATCTTATTGGACAGATTACCACAACTCTTTGAAGCTGTTCCATATTTGTTTTCTACATCAGTGAATTTTTTCGTTAATATATTTTGTTGATTTTCTAAGGTGTCAGAAAACTTTAAGTCTAGTTCTCTAAATTTCGCATTTAACTGGGTCTCCCAGTCGGCCTTTAATTCTTTCTTAGTATTTTCCAATTTACGATCAAAGGTACTAAGTTTACTTTCCAACGACTCCATTTTACCTTCCAACGAACATAATTTGGACTCACATTTATCGTTTAACTTTTTACTGTCCTCCTCTAGCGAACTGAGTCTTCCATTCATCAAACCCATTTGAGTATTTACTGATACTAACGTATCGAAGATTTTTTAATTAACATATTTCCAAAACCTCGATATCTTTATGTTTCTCTACATTGCTTATCCTATTTGCCATTGTATCTGTTTCTACTGATAGCTCTAAATCAATAACAGTATGATCATCTGTACATGTCTCCTGTTCCGTACTAGGCTCATTGGAGACTTTAATGGTATCATCATCACTTTCCTCCCACTCTCAAATCGTTTCCATACTCGACTGCACACTATCACCTACACTTTTGGTTCGTTTCGACATGATCATTCACCACTAAATTATACACTTTTCAATATATATCAAAATCACTGGTATCAAAATTCCTGTTTTAATTAAAATGTTATTTTACTCATACCTGGTGGTATCACTTACTTTAACTAATTATTGGCGTGTACCTCCTTTACTGGACTGATTCTCTGGCTGCTACAGTGCTCTTCTATTCCACGGTTCGTGAATCTGGATGGCACTCGACTCAATGCAGCAAATCCTTTGTGATCGAGTCAGTCGTTGAGGCGCCACATATACTGTGATTTCCGTTGTTTTGTTGTATGGTAAGGCGCCACGTATACCATTTGCATATGTATACGACTATGTCGTCGTTGTCGTCTCTTCTTTCGCTCATCGATATCAGAGCATGAGAAATGTTTATGTTAGTGTTTTCCTATTTGTTGTCGACTACACACAACTGCACGGCTGCGGTATCACCTGATTCCGGAATAGCTAGCATGATACAGTACAAAGATAGTGGGTTTCGATGCTGCATTATTTAAGTGCGATATTATTTTTCACTTAACCTCAGAAACTTTAGGAACCAGCTACTCTTAATCAGGCCCAAAACTCGACTTGTAACGAGAGCACTTGCGATCAGTCTGTTACAACATTAATAATACGTAAGGCTTTACACCACTATAAGAAAATATCACTGTTCATGATATAACAAAACATACGAATAAACTTCTTATATTCTTCCTTTTTAATTAATCAAATGCTTTCAAATGTTTATTTCACGTCCAGAAATCATCCACACCTCGATGTGGAGTGTAAACGTGTGCATGAAAAATAGTACACTGTTTCTGCTGATAACCACGTTTGAGCGTTTGGGTTGCTTGGCTACTTCGATCAACAGATTTTAAATTCGATTTTGAAAATGATCTTTCTATCCAAACTTACGTCCTCCACAATGGCTCATCAGATATTCTACCCTTTCGCGATAATTAAGAATTCGCGTAAACTGTATTCTCGCGAGTTTAAAGCAAGCCATCGTCGGCGTAAAAGCAGTCTTGATAGCGCGACATACTAGCGATATTTACTAGCCTGTCACGAAATTGACCTGCATACATCTACAACCAATTTCAAGGTCATAATTCGCCGTAAACGATAGTGTGCATTTCAACTTCGTCCAGTCAATTATTTCTGGAATCGTGATCACTGATCCCGACACTGACCGTCAATAAAAGCACAATTAACAGTCTTTTTTTTCTAAGAGTAAACGAATGACGTCACGTCATCTACATAGTTTTAAAATGATAATCCAGATAACCTCAAACATTTATCGTCATTATATTTTAACGGTAATCAGAAAAAAATATGATAATTGTTTCAATACTGCCAGCTATGGTCCAGCCACCATATGATAAGAATAAGGGAATTAGATATTGATATGATTATGGTTTCTTAGATATCCAGACAAATTATACAATATGAAACTTCCTGGCAGATTAAAACTGTGTGCCCGACCGAGACTCGAACTCCCGAGTTCGAGTCTCGGTCGGGCACACAGTTTTAATCTGGCTGGAAGTTTCATATCAGCGCACACTCCGCTGCAGAGGGAAAATCTCATTCTGGAAATTATACAATTCTTACTCAAGTGAATGATGGTTTATTAACGGAAACAGCAATGTTATTTCAACTAACATGAATTTTCAGATAAATGATGAATTAAGTGAAGAAATCTGAAATTTTATGAACAGACCTAGATGTGAGGAATAAGAGTTTTCTATAGTTTAAGTTGTGTGTATAAATGGACTAAAAAAATTATGAAATGGACTTATAAAGGAGCAAAATTTAAAAAGTGTTAGGAGTAACAGAGGCAACATTTCGACTAGGGGAAAAAATATATTAATATTCAGTGTGCTCATGATATTAATAATCCTGATACTTTAATTAAAAGTAAAAGACATATACCAGAAATACCTGGTCTTCAATGTTCGAAGAAACTAGATGGAAAAGGCTATGTGACAAGTCATGCAATTTTCCAAAGAAGAATAACGATCGTGTAGAGAAGCATATGGATTGAGATGAGAAGTGGTATACAGGAATTGATAAAAAATACACCAACATATCAAAAAAAATTACTTGAAGTTTTAGTCCATGAAATTAGACACTGATTTCTTTCTTATCGTTCAGATGTTTATGAATCAATAAAATATCCACTGTATCATGGTCCACATTTAGTAGACTATTGGTTCAAGATGATATTGATAGTATTCAAATTTGGTATGGTGAAAAATATCAACACAAATAACTATGCAAAGTTTACACCAATGGTACCAACAGTTAATTTAAGTGTGTCAATTAAAGTGCTATGGAAGTTAATAAATTTCATCACTTATTAATTATGAATGCAGTTCTATATACTTTTTATCAGAAATGAACATGGATAAGTGGTGATATGAACTCACATTTTATACCTAATTGGTTAAAATTTTTGCCTCAATCTTTACTAAAAATAGAAAATATATCAAAGACAATCTGATGAAGTTGTGTTAATTGATGAAAATGTGATATATATGGCAAATTTACAAATATTGCAATTAATTCTGGGATATCCAAAATCAATAGCTAGTACACAATTGCGTAAAAGCGTTTTACTACATAGTGTAGTCAACACTTATTCTGATAGAGCATTTTTGTTTTTTTAATGAACTTAACTATGTGCAACTAGGTGACTGTAATTTTATATGTAAATTGCAAAGATATATAACTAGAGATTTTCCAGGGTGACCTAACAGAATGTATTTAGCATTCAGATAGACTAAAGGATTGTTGTCTTACTTCAAGGGCGATACTTTTTATGAATATAATGGATTTCCAGAGAAAAGTTGTTACTGTTGGTACAGTTGATTTAGCTTCATTTGGTATTAGATGTACAACATTTTAGCATAATGTAATAAATTTTTTAAAATATAGAATAGAAAAATTAGAGAATTTTACTTTTTACAAATGTAATAAATTTGTTTCTATACAAATAGAGCAGGTTCAACATCCACGGAAGACTTTCTGTGAAATCCAACTTTTGTAAATATTTTAATTCTGAGGAGTCAATATATAATTTTACTTCAGAGAAATGTACAAGATATGTGTATAGAACAATGTGTAGCCATTGTGTAAATGAACATCATGTAAAAAATGTAATGGTAATCAAATTCCTTATGTATGTGGAAATTTTTTTAAAATATTATTACAAAAATCATTTGCAAAGAATTATGAGTGAAGAACATTCTAAAATATTATTGTTGATGAATACTGAAGAAAAACTAGAAAATCGTACACTGGAAATGTGAAGCTTGTCAAGATATGAAGTATTTGATTGTTTACACAAAAATCCATCTCATAAAGACATTCATAATAGTAAACCTAAAAAACTACATAAGACTTCTCACTGATTAATTTTGAAAAATGAAATTCTACTAATTCGATGAATATCATTCTG
Source organism: Schistocerca serialis cubense (assembly GCF_023864345.2). Classification (NCBI taxonomy): domain Eukaryota; kingdom Metazoa; phylum Arthropoda; class Insecta; order Orthoptera; family Acrididae; genus Schistocerca; species Schistocerca serialis. Next base: position 509,403,771 of record NC_064644.1, on the reverse strand, counting down.
TACAAATAGAATACTAAATGGAGTGGCTCACAATTGTTCAACTTCATGATAACATTAAAAGGATTTATTTAAAGGGATATAGAAAATTAAATAAAGCCAATTTAATTAGATTTTAATAGATATCACATGACAAACTTAAATCTACAAGGATGAAGTCTTTGGAGATAAATATGTTATCATACAATTAAAAATGGCGATGATGTTTTCGACACTATAGAACATAAACCTTTCAGAACATTTCCCTTTTTTGCCAATGTGTTTGCAAAACCAAAAACTACAATTTATTAGGAAATATTATTTACTTATTACACTAATTTATTTGAGAATCATAAGAGAAAAGATCAGAAATTATGTAGTTGATACTGCATTTGAAAACAGGTTACAAACTACAGATTTTGAAAATAATATAAACTTAACTGAACTTTATCAACTCTTAACTTAGGTAAACCGAAAATTACGAAAATCTTAAAAGACAGTATAAGAATTCATTGTGGATCGAAAATAACTTAAAGAATTTTCTGTGACTTCCAAATGCAGACAACCAGAAATATTGTGGTTTTTCAGTTTCAGACACAAAACCAAAGGATCACAAGTTAAAGAGAGGTAATTAAATAATTTAAGATAGGGAAACAAAATATTTTATCAAGAATGAGTGTTCTTCAAGCATGTGAAACAGGATGACATTAAATAGAATAATTTGTTTACAACTGGGAGTCAACTGATATGTTCTACAGAGACGATCACCTTACATTGAAAAACCAGATAAAATAAGAAATAAAAAACGCTTGTATCAATGTGAAAAATAAACAACAAAAGTGTTTCTGTGGGTAATAAAATCTACTTTCCATCCTGTAGTTAAAAAATCTTAAAGAGTTGCGAAATTTAAAAATATTGGTCTTGATCTTGATCAGAAACTAGAAAATTTTGAGTTTGCTGAATAAGTTGTTCATGTTAAAAAATTTGAAAATGAAATATAAGATGTATCCATCGATGATTATTCATTTGATATGAACTATCAAGTGTATCCAGCAAAAATTACCAAAAATAAGAAAGAGAAATATGTAAACCTCCTTTATTTCAAGAAGGGAAATAATTCATATTATTGTTGCACAAAAAATTATCTATGCTCCTTTTGACTCAAATTAATAAACTCAAAGAACTAACATTTACTTGTGGTATGTGTTTACTCCATTTCACTAGTAAAGAAAAAATCACACATCAAGCTGGTTGCTTAACAAACCCTTGAAACTAGAAATGCCAGAGGGAGATTATAGCAGCTATCTGCAAAATTCATGTGAAATGTCTGATACCATCCTTTTTTGTATGCATCTGGATACTTATTGGACAATTCAGTGCTTCCTAAGGTCTCATATGTGTGTATTAATATATATCATTCTGACATATTTCATAAGAAACTTGATATTCATTGCTGAAGCATATGGAATGTTCTGAAGGGTAGTGAATTGTCATAGTTGTCAGTGTATTGTTGTCACTGATTATATTATGTATATATACTAAATGAAGTAACTAATCAAGAAATTGAAGTAATGAGTTATTTATTGCTATAAATAACTCGAGAGTGCAGACATGTTAGCATGAAAAATCAATACTTCTAATTAACAAAATGGTAATACAAAAATCCAGTAACAGAAGATCTCACTATTTAGGTAAACAGCTTAAAAGTTATTACCAAGTGATTTATTTTCATTTGTTATTTATTTTTATGTATTTATCTGTAGTTAATATTATTTGTAATTACATTTCTAATTAACTCCCCAATTGTTCATATCTCACAATTTTCCAATTTCCAGAATTTAAGGCCTTATTTGGGCATTTTGTGTATGTAATCAGATAAGGCAAGAGCTCTGTACCAACACCGAAAGTTAGTAACCAAATCCAAACTGTAATTAATTTGTAACTAAAATAATACAAGAGACATTATTGTAAATTAAGTTCAGGAAAACTAAGGATATTACTATAAAAGATTGTCATTCAATATTGTATTTTATACCTTATATGGCTGTAACATCAGTTTCTTTACATTGTGTAAGTTTTAATTGTAACATCAAAATTGTACAAAATTAGTAACACTTTATTTTGGAAGCTACTGTTAAAATTCTATTTAAAGTGATGCTGCAGCAAGTCAGTTTTGAAGTTACTTTTGGAAGTGAAAGAGATCAATGAAGTCTTTCTGTCTTTTGTTTACATGACGAGTATGCAGTTCGGATGTCAATTAATTTTGATAAAATTTGTGAAGTATGAGTATTTCGCAGTCATTCATCAATGGACCAGGCAGAAGAAACTTGAGTTAATTAACATTCAACATGAAACGATACAAATGGTGGAGTTGAGCTTGGATCAGTGTCTGAAATGTGGAAATATGTTTAATAAGTGACTGTTTCAAGTGAATGTACAACGAATGCCAAACATGAATTCTCTTGAAAATTTTGTGTTATGGACACACTGAACGAATGGATGTTGCCATATAGGAAGAGTTGGTGTGGATAAAAAAGGACCAAATTCTCAGACAGCACCGTCAGCCATCAGATAAGTAATAGTTTATTTTCTTAATTGGTGTTTTGTGAAAGTGCCATACATTTGTGTGGGAAGTTTTATATTTTATATTTTGCCATGGCTGATAAAGACTATGTAAAAATGAGTGAGAAAAAGGTGTTAGTTGTGAATCTGTAGAAAACACTTTGGGCCTAGGAGCAAGTATCAGTGAACTATCGCCCAGTAGTAATGAAAGTGTAGATCGAAGCTTTTGTGGAGAGGGTTCCAGTGAAAATGTCGCCACGAGTACTCCAATTGCACAGGGAAGAGTAGGCGGAGATCATCTGTTAATGTTACTAATGCAGAATATGAAAGAAGCGAAGAAACAGATGGGACAGATTAGGCAGGATATTGGTCAGAAAACCCAACACATGAGTCATCAGTTAACTGAAAATACAAATCAGATAAGGGAAATACAGGAGGCTTTGCCAGCACTAAAAATTGCTGTTGAGACAGGGCAGGGTGAACTCAATATTCGTGTAGAAGCAGTAGAAAGAAGGTTACAGGTATTAGAAACTATCTTCACACAAGAGTTGTCAAGAAATGAGGAGAGATTCGTAAAATCAGATAAACATGTAGAAATAGAAAATTTTAAACTGGAAGTAGAGGTTATCCAGAGTAGGGGAATTTTAGAAGAAGTAGATTCTTACAGAAGGTACTCTGAGTCAAAACATACAGACATTACTAAGCAAACAAGTAGTGTAGAAGTGAAGTGTGATGAAAAAATAGATTTGTGTAAAAATAATGTTGTAGACTTAAGCAAGAAAGTTGTAGAATCCCAAGAGAGTGAAGCTCAAAGATATTTTGTTTGCAATATTAATTTTGTACAGTGTGGTATACCTTTAAAATGCTTTCCAGGAGAAGGTAAATAGCATCCTGTTGATTTTTATAGCAGTGTCAAGATAATTTTAGTATTGACATGACAGACAATATTAAAATTGACTCTGTTAAGAGATTTTTGGATGGAGAAGCAATCTCACGGGCTAATTATAATGTTTAACGTAATATGATGAATTTGAAAAAAAGTTCTTAAATAAGTTTTGGTCAGACTCTGAGTAAGCAAGGATTAAGATTGAGTTTTTGAATGGTCTAGTGTATAGGGAAGGTGATGGTAGCTTGAAGTGTTTTTGTGAAAACTAATTGAGGAAATTAGTACACTTACATATACCTTTTGGTGAACTAATACAAATAGGTGTCTTGAAAAGGAGACTACTGAAAAGAGTACTGTGGGTGTTGACTTATGGACCAGACAATTCTGTAGATGAGTTCTTGAGATATGTTGATAAGTTGGATGCAGCCTTTGAGAGAAATGGGCAGTTACATAATGGCAGATTTGGCAGTCGACCATCTGGGGTGGGGGGGATCAGATCAGGAATGAAGGTAGGAGTGACAATTGAAATCAGAATAATAATAGTGATTACAACAGAATCGATAATAGATGGAATAACAATAGAAATGGGAATGGAAACAGAGGATGTGATAACAGGGAGATACCTTGGGAGAATAATAATAGACAATTGGATAACCACCAATCAAGACCAGGCAACTTAAACTGATAGACACTTCATTGGAAGACTGTTAGTTTGGTGCGAGATATAAGTACCGAAATCAGACTAAACACCACTGGCCAGAAACATCGAAAATAATTACATAATACAGAGTAACCGAAGATATTGGGGTGGAAATGACAGAACTAATATAAGAAGAGCACATCAGATTAGAAAATTACAGTTTGACAGTAAATTCTGGAAAAGTATGAATGAAAATGTTGTAGATAGGAGTAATAGCATCTGTGATAAAGTTGGAGAGGTTCTGTTAGAGGAGGAAACTATCTCAAGTCTATATAATCAGTGTGGTGAAGAAGTTTGCGACGGAAATGTTCGTTCTGATGGTAATCTTGATGAGTTTGCATTAGGTAAATTGATGGAGGAAGAATCTATCCCTGTTAGGCACTTAAGTGATGATAGTTGTATCGGTGTATTCGTCAACAATTCTGATGATCATTGTAAAGATATTGTAGAAGTGTCTAGTACTGGAGATGATAGCATGTGCGACAATTTTGATAGTGAAAATGTCGGTAGTAATGATGAATGGGAGGAACAATTTGGTGGCATGGTGCATATGAAGGTTAAAGAAGATTTAATTAATGGCGAAGAAAATGATGTCAGTAGTATTTGTGAAGAATATGAGAACCAGATTGTACCCCTGGAAACTGCAAGGTACCATCAGGTAAGGAACATGTGTACAGACATTATGATTTAGATGTGCTGCTAGAAACTTTATGGGATACTTACAAGCGTTATAGTGACACCAACAGAGTAAAATGGGTCATCAAGATTATTTGTGAAGAACTGCATTCCAACTGGGAAAGTAGAACCAATCAGCAGGCTTACAGTGAGACCAATTCCAGGAAAAGTAGACAGTGTGTAAAAGAGGGACATGAAATCAAGCGATCATCTGAGATTGAGAATGATTTGTCATCAGATGAGGGAAGCAGAAAGGAAAAAGTTTTGGGTTGCCTGTATATATATATATATATACATATATATATATATATATATATATATATATATATATATATATAAGTTGCAAATTATGAAGGAGTTTGCCTCTTAGACACAGGCAGCCCTGTCTGTGCCATTTCTGACAAATGTAGAGACCAGATCGGACATGGTGCTGACTTTGAAGAATATCCTGTAATTGGAATCAAAGTTAAGGGAACAACTGGTAGGCACACAAAGTTGTAAACAGCAAGCCTTAATATCTTTCACCATTAATGATGTACAATATAACCAAGGATGTTTTGTAGTACCTGACCTCAATAAAAATATTTTCTTCGAAATGAGCTGGATACAAGGACTGGAATAACAAAAAGTTAACACTTACGAATCAAAAGACAGAGGTAATGCATGTGGCTGAACTAACCATCCAAAATTATCTAGAGAACAATTTTCAAATTAGAAGAGTGATTTGTGCAAATGAAAAGATCGATGTTAATGAGGAAGGCAATGAAGAAGGAACAGTGAAGACAAGTAGGCTGAATTAGTGGCTACCAAACTAAAAGAAGCTTAAAGTCTAGATGAAGAACAGACAGACCAGTTAGGTAGTTTGTTGTGGGAATACAAAAATGTGTTTAGTGAGAAACCTGGGAAAATGAGAAACTATGAATGTAGACTTAAACTAAAATTTCACAAACCATTTTTCATCAAACGTTATGGAGCACTCATCTCAAAAAGAAAAGCTGTTGAAGAAGAACTACAAAAGATGGAAGAGAGGGAAGTAATTGAAAGGTGCAATATTGCATACTATAACCCGCTGGTGGTAGTTTCCAAACATGATGGTGGAGTAAGACATTTAAACAAATACCTTGAGAGGCAAACTGATCACCCTGAGAACATAGACGAGTTATTACATAAGTTTGAACACATGAAGTACATGTCTAGTTTAAACTTAAAAGCTGGTTTTCATCAGGTACCTTTGGAGATTCAGTCTATATAATATATGGCATTTTTGTATGGAGGAAGATGTTATTCCTATTGTGTTGTACCATGCTCAGTAACAGAAGACCTTACTATCTTGAGAAACAGCTTAAATATTATAACCAAATGATGTATTTGCGTTTGTTGTTTATTTTTATTTCTTTATCTGTAATTAATATTCTTTGTCACTACATTTCTAATTAACTCCCCAATTGTTTATATCTCACAGTATTCCAATTCCCAGAATTTAAGGCCTTATTTGGACGTTTTATGTATGTAATCTGATAAAGCACAAGCTCTGTACTACTACTGAATGTTAGTAATCAAATTCCAACAGTATTTGATTTGTAACTATAATAATACAAGAGACGTTATTGTAAATTAAGTTCAGGATGATTTTCTTATGGAAAACTAAGGATATTACTATAAAAGATTGTCATTCAAGGTTGTATTATATACCATATTCGGCTGTAACATCAGTTTTTTACGTTTTGTATATTTTAATTATAATATCTACATTGCACAGAATTAATTATGCTTTATTTCGGAAGCTATTGCTAAAATTCTATACAAAGCGATGCAGCGATCCTGGGACAAGTCAGTTGTGAAGTTACTTTCGGAAGTGAAAGAGATCAGTGGAATTTATCCACGTTTTGTTTGCATGACGATTGAGCAGTTTGGATGTCAATTAATCAGAATAAATTTTATGACGCACGGAAATTTCGCATTCATTCATCAATGGACCAGGCAGAAGAAACTTAAGTAACATTCAAAATGTATTGTAACAAGGTTCCTACGTAAGTTTTATAAATTATCAACATACATATAAAGTTCCACTCGTTATTTATGCTGATTTCTAAAGTATGGTATTGAAGATTGACAAATGTCAACAAAATCCAGAAAACACATGTGCAAGAAATAATCATCACTGTCGGCCTGTGCTGTGATAGAGACACGCAAAACAACTAGGGGTGCATGCCCCCTCCATGAAAAACACGACCTCACCATAACACCACCGCCTCCGAATTTTACTGTTGGCACTACACACGCTGGCGTATGACGTACACTGGGCCTTCGTCATTCCCATACCCTGCCATCGGATCGCCACATAGTGTACTGTGATTCGTTACTCCACACAACGTTTTTCCACTCTTCAACCGTCCAACGTTTACCCACCTTAGACCAAGCGAGGCGTCGTTTCGCATTTACTGGCGTGATGTGTGACTTATGAGCAGCTGCATGACCATGAAATCCAAGTTTTCTCACTTTCCGCCTAACTGTCATAGTACGTGCAGTGGATCCTGGTGTAGTTTGGAATTCCTATATGATGGTCTGGATAGATGTCTGCCTACCACACATTACGACCCTCTTCAACTGTCGGCGGTCTCTGTCAGTCAAAAGACGAAGTCGACCTATACGCTTTTGCGCTGTACATGTCCCTTCTTGTTTCCACAGCATTATCACGTCAGAAACATTGGTCCGAGGGATGTTTAGGAGTGTGGAAATCTCGCGTACAGTTGTATGACACAAGTGACACCCAATCACCTGACTACGTTCGAAGTCCTTGAGTTCTGGGAAGTGCCCCATTCTGCTCTCCCACGATCTTAAATCACTGCTGTGGTCGCTGATATGGAGTACCTAGCATTAGGTGTCTGCACAATGCACCTAGTATGAAACACGAATGTTTTTGTGGGTGTCTGGCTGCATCTGATCACGCAGTGTATATACATACCACACAGGCAACTAAAAAGTGAGTAATGGAGGAAACCCTGTTTTACTACTTGTCATTTCTTTTCGTCTTCCATTCGGAAACAGAGAGAGTAAAAAGGAGGGTGTCTATATGCCTCCAAACAAGCATTAATTTCTGTTATCCTTAAGCGAAATGTAAGTTTGCAGTAGAATGGTTATGCAGTCAACTTCAAAAGTTGTTTCCCTAAATTTACTCAGTAGTGTCACTACAAAAGAATGTCGCCTTCCTCTAGGGTTTCCTATTGTAGCTACCATGGATCTTCATGTTGCTGGCGTGTTGTTCGAACCTACTGGAAATAAATCTACCAGCCTACCCTGAATTGCTTTGATGTCTTCCATTAATATGAGCGGGGGAGAATCGCAGACACTCGAGAATTACTAAAGATTGGGTGGTGCTAGTGTCCAACACATGGCTTGCTTTGTAGGTGAACTGCACTTCTCTAAAACTCTCCTAATTAACGCAAGTCGACCATTCGCCTTCCTTATAACAATCCTTACATGTTCGGCCCATTTCACATCGTTTTGTAAAGTTACACCTTGGTATTTAACCGACATCACCATGTCAAGCAATACACTACTGATGTTGTCTTCGACCATTACGAGCTAGTTTTTGCTGCTGATCCACGTTAACTCACATTACTCTACAATTACAGCCAACTGCTATTCAGTACACCGGCTAGAAATTTTATCTGAGTGATACGGGATCTTCCCACTGTGTTCGACACCTTTCTGTACACCACAGCATCATCAGCAAACAACCGCATATTGCTGCCCAGGTTGCACCCCATTAAGTCACCTGCGATTTAATTATAGTCGCTCGGCCGAAGTTCCATGATAAATTAAAGCTATGGAAGAGTCCAGTGCTGTGGAGCCCTCCTTGTTAAAACGGGATCTGATGCCTTCCGACCTGGTAACTTATTTGCTTTCACCTCTTTCAATTGTTTATCTGCGACAGGGATGCTTGTTAGCATACCCTCCATTCAGGAGGTTGTGTGATGGTCAAACGACGTCATGTCTGTACGAGTCTCTTTCGAGAACGATTTTTTAGATACGAAATTTAAAACTTTGGCTTTTCTTTTGCTGATTTCTTCTGCGATACAGACTGGTCAACCAGTGACTCGATAGAAGCCTTAGACCGGATTATCTGTTTTTCGTAGGACCTGAATTTTATTGAATTCCTGGCAAGAACTTTTGCTAATGTAAATTGGTGGTAGTTCCTGTATGCTTTGCACATCGATCGGTTTACAGACACACCAGTTTCTATTAACTATTGACTGACTTCAGTTGGGCATTCTCTTCTGAACCCAGGGGGCAACAGCCTTTGTCTCCGCAGAAGTTTCGAATTCCATTGCTGAACCACGGTGGGCTCTTTCATCCTTAAACCACGTACTTGGGACGTACTTCCTGAAAGAACAATTTGCCACTCAGTTAAATTTCACCCATAGTTCTGTGTCCATAATACTGGAACTATATAATGTCAATTTAGTGTCTAAGTGCGTTGTTAACAGTTGCCTACCTGCTCTTTCTAGCAGAGATATTCTCCCAGCCTTCTCGAGTGATTTATTAACTTTAGGGACTATAGCCCCGTGATGAAATTGTCGTCATTAAACCCTCTCTCATCGCAGACGCCGTTATTAAAGTCAGGCATATGTCTCCCTCTGCAATTTTTACTATTGAGATCTAATTCTAATACAAAATTCGTGATATCTTGACATACCAATCGATCAACTGATTGATTCTTTAGTTAAGTTAGACCATGAACTTACTATTTTCCATAATTAGACTCAGTGCCTCCTTATTAATTACTCGGTCTGCCCATCCGATCTGCAGCATTCTTCTGCTGGGTAGGAGTTTCAAAACTTCTGTTCTCTTCTTGTGTGAACTGCCTCCTTTATCCATTTCACTTTCATACAAGGGCACCTTCCAGGCGAGTACCTTTGGAAAAGATTCCCCATACTCAAACTTTTACTAGACGTTACTAAATTACTCTTTTTAGATATACGTTTCGTGCTGTAGAGTTTGTGTATTTTATGTCCTCTCTATCTCTACTAACATCAGTGATTGTATTTGTATTTCTACTTAGGACGCTCCAATGGCGAGGTTGTGAATGCCCTTACATGTGTTAAAGGAAACAGGTGTGGATAAAATTGCGAAAATTGTTGCACACTGTGCAAACGAAACCTAAGAAACTGCATTCATGCACTTAATCTCACCTCATTCTCACTGACCCACACATACACTCTTTTTCACACACCTTAAGGCAATGGATAAAGGGTGTTAACGTGCTATAGAAGTGAGTAAATTCCAAGTAAAATGACAGAGGAGCTAAAACATAGCCAGTCAAATTTGGCTAGCTAATCCCATACAAAAATCTCAAAGTTTTAAACATGGATTTTTGGTTCAGTAGCTGTTTAAAAATTAAAGTTGAAACAAATGAGCCTTTGGGCACAATTTTTATTCGTATTAACGAGGTTTAAACACTTCTAAGAGTGCCTTCATCAGAATTTAAATATTTTCAGTGGCCTATAACATAATTATAAATTTATGGGATAATAAAATTTTTATATGAAAGTGTAAATACTGACTAACAACACAGGACAGAGGCAGTACTTAAATGTCAGATATAAAATAAATAACAGGACAGAAGACCTTAACTCACAATTAAAAAAAAAAAGAGTGGATGATGTTGAGCCACTATAGGGTGCTCATATCTGTAAACCCACAGATATGAATAATAAATTCATTATCAAGGATTGCAAAATTTTCACACTATGAATTCAATACCATGAAATTCATTGTATCTGTTTTGAGTTTCATCATTCATTTGTATCTCATTTTCATCTGTTTGTTACTGTTTAATTTAAAATCCCAATCAGTAATTAATCTACAATATCTACCTGTTAAATGAATCATAAACACATTATTAAGCTCAATACAAAATTTTTCTCCATATCTAGTATACACATATTCAATTCCAGTAACATTAGATAAAACATTTATACCTATCTCACTTACTTTTGTAATCTCCTCAGATACACTCACATTACTGAGCTTCTACATTAGAGTCGCTATTTATATAGACTAATTGATGTTAAATTCTTTTTTTACAATCTGTGATGACCATATGGAAATGTTTCTATTTTCTTTTTCAGAATGTATCTTTTGTCTTCATAGGATGCAATGCTTTTTTGTTTATTTCTACTATGTATATATCATGTTTTCTAGCTTGAATCATATTAATTCTTCTGTACTGTTCTCTGTTGTTAAACAAACAATGTTGATAATCTTCTAAGTGTATTCTGTTTTTAATAATATATTTCTTAACTCCTTAAAATTTTTCTCTATTTTATCACCAACTTCATAAGCATCCATTTTTGTTCTCATACTACAAAATTCTTCCATTATTTTTCCATAGCCTTCATCTTTCTTTTTCTTGTTTGAAGGTTTGGCTTTGCTATTAATTTATCACTTTTTTCTCCATCTGACACTAATTAAGTGTCAACTATACCTCTAAAATTTTCTATTGTCTTGGCAGAGACCGAATTATTCTAAATTTAATAGAAATCATTTTCAAAATCATTTTTGGCTATAGTTCTCATTTCTGTACTTCAATCTCTTTACTTCTTCAACCAATCTGATTGTTTAAATATTAAAACTACCTATTCAGGTCAACTTCATTCCTAATGGTAAGTACTGGTTAAGTTTTCTATAATGAACTACATTTAATTTTTGGTTTCTAAGGTAGTTAAGAAATTTCTTTCCTTATCACCATGCACAATTTCATTCTCTGGACCTAATGGTAAATCTTTATCTAATCATGTAATTATTTGGGATACTACAATTCTACTTCAGACATATTTCCTATTTTAGCAGTATTTGAAATTTCACTTATTTTTGCAAAATCAAAATTATTTAGTTCATCCCATTCAAATTCACCATATGGTAAATACTGTCTCATTGCATACCCATATAAATTATTTGCATCCGTATATCTTAGACAATTTGATATATTTTCATTATCAAAACCCTTCATAAATTTATTGTTTCCTTTAAAATATCTATTACAACACTGTGATACTCCTCTTCTTATTCCCTTTTCAACTATTAAAATCGTATCACAATCATGTAATTAATCAAGTGGTTGTTTAGTAAATTTCAACATTGCATCCCAAGATAATACTGGTGCAGTAAAATAGCTAGATGGATGAAAATCTCATGCTATTGTAAAAGATTTTCTAAAATTTTCAAATACAGCAGACAATAACAATACATAAGTTTTAGGATATAGATATTGATATTCACCTAGACTTTTAACATTAAATTTTTCTGAAGTATTTTTGCATATTTTTAATCTTCATCACTTATTTCTCAGTCAATTGGTTTATAGTAAATTTTGTCTTGTGCTGGTAATTGTGTCTCTTCAAATTTTTTCCAAGAATCCATGTAGTCATATGGATATAGAAGTTTTGTGAGCATAAAATTAAATAACTCTTCTGAGAAACATTTTCTAACGTTTTTCAGTTGATGTCTTTTCAAATTTGATGAAAGTTTATTTAGTGAAGAAGCCATAAATTTAAATCTGTTACTAAATTTCATTTCTAACTTTCTTTTCTCTTACCATAGCTAACACATCTACCTTCATTATTTGGTATTAAATCTATGTATTTCCTATCATAGCAAGGATCTTTTACACACATATGTCAGTCATATTCTGACAGACTATGTAAATAAATTGGTACAAATGTTTCTAACTTTCTGTTCTCTTAACATAACTAACACACCTACCTCCATTGTTTGGTATTAAATCTATGTATTTCCTATCATAGCGAAGCCCTTTTACACACAGATGTGAATCATATTCTGATAGGTTATGTAAATAAATTGGTACAAAATTTGATGTATTAGCCGCAAATAACATTTATTACATAATGGATTCATACATTCGCCAGTTAAATCATCAGGAAGATGATCCTTTTCATGTTTTAGTGAATAATGAAAGTTACAAAATGTACATTTTTGAATCATGTATATCTTGATTGTTCTTCAGAAGTTAATGATTTCGTTTCTTCAACTTCAGAATAAATTCTTCTAATTCTTTAAACCTCTTTTTTATACATACAATAAACTTTTTCCAACTATTTGGTCCTGTAAAAACAACAGGTTAGTTATAGCGTCCATTTACATATTTCATATAATAACAGAATCCACTTCCCTCATACTTCTGACAAGCAAAAATGTTCGGAATTTTATCCACATTCATTTCCTTCAACACATGTAAGGGCACAGCCTTCGCCGTTGGGATGCCCTCAAAAGACAAATACACATACACTCACAGATGGTAGTTAAGATAGAGAGGACGTAAAATACAGACAGACTATGGCACGAAACGCATATCTAAAAAGAGTAATTTAGTAACGTCTAGTAAAAGTTTGAGTATGGGGAATCTTTTCCAAAGGTACTCGCCTGGAAGGTGCCCTTGTATGAAAGTGAAATGGATAAAGGAGGCAGTTCACACAAGAAGAGAACAGAAGTTTTGAAACTCCTACCCAGCAGAAGAATGCTGCAGATCGGATGGGCAGACCGAGTAATTAATAAGGAGGCACTGAGTCTAATTATGGAAAATAATAAGCTCATGGTCTAACTTAACTAAAGAATCAATCAGTTGATCGATTGATATGTCAAGATATCACGAATTTTGTATTAAAATAAGATCTCAATAGTAAAAATTGCAGAGGGAGACATATGCCTGACTTTAATAACGGCGTCTGCGATGAGAGAGGGCTTAATGACGACAATTTCATTACAGGGCTATAGTTCCTAAAGTTAATAAATCACTCGAGAAGGCTGGGAGAATATCTCTGCTAGAAAGAGCAGGTAGGCAACTGTTAACAACGCACTTAGACACTAAATTGACATTATATAGTTCCAGTATTATGGACACAGAACTATGGGTGAAATTTAACTGAGTGGCAAATTCTTCTTTCAGGAAGTACGTCCCAAGTACGTGGTTTAAGGATGAAAGAGCCCACCGTGGTTCAGCAATGGAATTCGAAACTTCTGCGGAGACAAAGGCTGTTGCCCCCTGGGTTCAGAAGAGAATGCCCAACTGAAGTCAGTCAATAGTTAATAGAAACTGGTGTGTCTGTAAACCGATCGATGTGCAAAACATACAGGAACTACCACCAATTTACATTAGCAAAAGTTCTTGCCAGGAATACAATAAAATTCAGGTCCTACGAAAAACAGATAATCCGGTCTAAGGCTTCTATCGAGTCACTGGTTGACCAGTCTGTATCGCAGAAGAAATCAGCAAAAGAAAAGCCAAAGTTTTAAATTTCGTATCTAAAAAATCGTTCTCGAAAGAGACTCGTACAGACACGACGTCGTTTGACCATCACACAACCTCCTGAATGGAGGGTATGCTAACATGCATCCCTGGCGCAGATAAACAATTGAAGGAGGTGAAAGCAAATAAGTTACCAAGTCGGAAGGCATCAGATTTCGCTTTAACGGTTGTTTGCTGATGATGCTGTGGTGTACAGAAAGGTGTCGAACACAGTAGGAAGATCCCATATCACTCAGATAAAACTTCTAGCCGGTGTACTGAATAGCAGTTGGCTCTAAATGTAGAGTAATGTGAATTAACGTGGAGCAGCAGCAAAAACTAGCTCGTAATGGTCGAAGACAACATCAATAGTGTATTGCTTGACACGGTGATATCTGTTAAACACCAAGGTGTAACGTTACAAAACGATGTGAAATGGGCCGTACATGTAAGGATTGTGATAAGGAAGGCGAATGGTCGACTTGGGTTAATTAGGAGAGTTTTAGAGAAGTGCAGCTCACTTACAAAGGAGGCCATGTGTTGGACACTAGCACCACCCAATCTTGAGTAATTCTCGAGTGTCTGCGATTCTCCCCCGCTCATATTAATGGAAGACATCAAAGCAATTCAGGGTAGGCTGGTAGATTTATTTCCAGTAGGTTCGAACAACACGCCAGCAACATGAAGATCCTTGGTAGCTACAATATGAAACCCTAGAGGAAGGCGACATTCTTTTGTAGTAACACTACTGAGTAAATTTAGGGAAACAACTTTTGAAGTTGACTGCATAACCATTCTACTGCAAACTTACATTTCGCTTAAGGACAACAGGAATTAATGCTTGTTTGGAGGCATATAGACACCCTCTTTTTTCCTCTCTCTGTTTCCGAATGAAACACGAAAAGAAATGACAAGTAGTAAAACAGAGTTTCCTCCACCACCCACTGTATTGTTGCCTGTGAGGTATGTATGAACACTATGTGATCAAAAGAATCCGTACCGGAGACCCCCAAAAACAAAAATGGTTCAAATGGCTCTAAGCACTAGTGGACTGAGGTCATCAGACCACTAAACTTAGAGCTACTTAAAACTACCTAACCTAAGGACATCACACACATTCATGCCCGACTCAGGATTCGATCCAGCGACCGTAATAGCAGGGTGGTTCCGGACTCAAGCGCCTAGAACCGCTCGGCCACCGCGGACGGCCACCCAAAAGCATTCGTTTTTCATATTAGGTGCATTGGACTGACATCTAATGCCAGGTACTCCATATCAGCACACAACTCACCGACTTCGAACGTAGTCAGGTGATTTTGTGTCACTTGTGTCATACTATTGCACGCGAGATTTCCACACTCCTAAACATCCCTAGGTCCACTGATAGCGGATTAGAAACATGAAAAATGGTTCAAATGGCTCTGAGCACTATGGGATTTAACATCTGAGGTCATCAGTCCCTTAGAACTTAGAACTACTTAAACCAAACTAACCTAACGACATCACATACATCCATGCCCGAGGCAGGATTCGAACCTGCGACAGTAACGGCCACGCTGTTCCAGACTGAAGCGCCTAGAACCGCTCTTTCACAGCGGCCGGTTGGAAACATGAAGGGACACGTACAGCGCAAAGGCGTGCAGGTCGACATCGTCTGTTGACTGACGGAGATCGCCGAAATTTCAAGAGGCAGATATCTGTCCATATCATCATATAGGAATTACAAACTGCATCAGGATCCACTGCACGTGCTATGACAGTTAGGAGGAAGTTGAGAAAACATGGATATCATGGTTGTGCGGCTGCTCATAAGTCACACAACACGGCAGTAAATGCCAAACGACGCTCCGCTTGATGTAAGGATGATAAACATTGAACTCCTGAACAGTGGAAAAACGTTGTGTGGTGTGACGAATCACGGTACACAATGTGGCGATCCGATGGCAGGGTTTGGGTATGAGGGATGCCCGGTGAACGTCATGTGCCAACGTGTGTAGTGCCAACAGTAAAATTCGGAGGCGGTGGTGTTATGGTGTGGTCGGGTTTTTCATG
Source organism: Schistocerca serialis cubense (assembly GCF_023864345.2). Classification (NCBI taxonomy): domain Eukaryota; kingdom Metazoa; phylum Arthropoda; class Insecta; order Orthoptera; family Acrididae; genus Schistocerca; species Schistocerca serialis. Next base: position 509,387,613 of record NC_064644.1, on the reverse strand, counting down.
GAGGGGCTAGCACCCTTTGTGTTTTGCGTGGCACTATCACAGCAGAGGTTCTACATTGATGTTTTAAGCACCTTCTTGCTTACCACTGTTGAAGAGCAATTCTGGGATGGCGACTGCATCCTTTAACACGTTCATAACGCGCAGCCTGTGGCGGAGTTGTTACAGGACAATAAAATCCCTCTAATGGACTGGCCTGCAGAGAGGGCTGACCTGAATCCTATAGTACACCTTTGGGATGTATTAGAACGCCGACTTCGAGCAAGGCCTGACCTACCGTCCGGCCGACCTCAGTGCAGCACTCCCTGAAGAATGGGCTGCCATTCCCCGAGAAACCTTCGAGCACCTGATTGAGCATATGCCTGCGAGCGTGAAAGCTGTCATCTAGGCTAAGGGTGAGCCACCACCATATTGAATTCCAGCATTACCGATGCAGGGTGCCACGAACTTTTAAGTCATCTTCAGCCAAGTGCCTGGATACTTTTGATCACCTACTGTAGATGTTAATATAGATGTAGAGATTCAAATGGGTGTAGGTAACAGCAGTTATTCGTCGATGAAGAGGCTTACACAGGATTGAGTAGCGCGCAGAACAGCATTAAGCCAGTCGTCCGACTGGAAACCACTATATCAACAACTAGAAATGGCAACTTACGTTCAGAGAATAGCGTGTGGCGAACTTCTTGGAGCATGTTTTGCAAACATATTCTTTCTCGTGGGCTAGAGTATTTTTCTTAAGAAACTGTCGCCGCTGATCATTGGGCAATATCGGCTGTTGCATCTGAAGTTGTGGTTCTTCGCTTCTTGCGTAGGTAGGATTTGCATTGTGGTCGTTTTTTAGTTCTGGACACCAGCTGTCCGGCTTCTCGTCTCCCGTGAAAGACATGGCGACCGGCACATTGACGGCAGGCTGGGAACTGCTCACTGGAGATAACAGTTCGGTGAAGATGCGCGGGGGGCTACTGGCCTGGACGGCTGGCCGCTCCGTCAGCCAGGTGCCCTCAGGCTGCTTGCCTGGCGCCACCCTATCGCAGCATACCAGCGAGCTGAGACAGGCGTGCGACTGCTGCTGTTGCTGCTGGAGTTCGTTGTTGCCTGCGTCTGTTCGAGACAGCTTGCTCTGCCCTTCACGGGTGGACTCCTCCAGTTGGAAGCCCCCTTCTTGCAGATTAACCTGCACACCAAAACGTCATCGTGTTACACAATTACATCTAGGAAAAGTAATTTTGTACAAACACAATTGTTTTTCCCCCAAATACAACACATAGTAAACATTCTATTCAGTCTGCATAAAAAGTGACTCATTTCTCTCTTGTAATACTTAGGATAATTGGGAATGATTGTAGGGACGTGAAGTGGAATGATAGTGTAGCATCGTTCATAGGTAAAGGAGAAATCCGATTTCTTTTAACTGGTTGACAAGCTATCCGACCTTCGTTGCCCATTCAGAATCAGTGGCGCAAAGAGCAAGCTTATGGTGAGAAAAAACTGGATACTTGACGTGTTCTCAGACCGTATTTTCTCCATTGCTGGAAGGATAAAACGTTTTTGTATGGCTAGAAGTGACTGTTGGCTTTGAATTATAATGTTCTGTCATGACGAACGTTCATAGTCCCTAGTCAGTGGACAAATTTCAACATTGAAAAGAATATAACTTATTTGAATTATCTAATTCTGTTCCTCCATCCACATACACTAGCTTCATCCATCCTGCTCGCCAAACGTTTCGGTTGTAGTGCTGTTTGATACTGAATATTTGCTTTTATCTAATGGTGGATTTATGTGTTGTAGTAGCGGACAGCCTTAAACGAGTGCACTTGTTTTGCAAGGAACTGGTTGAGACACTATGGAAGTCGCCCACAGGTAGCTGTAATGAGAGTGTGAAAACCCAGGAGGGGTTTTTGCTCGGTATTTATGTATTGCTTCATCTTAATTTTGATACTAATTGGATGTAGCATTATCTAGGCAATAGTTGGCAGCATATGTGGTAAGGTCATTTTTATGGATTTCATGATTGATACTTAAGGAAATTTAAAAAATTATTAAAAATCTGTTATTTGTATTTTTCTGCCAGGTCATATTGAATGTTTTACGTGTAATTACACAGCAGTATTTAATGTGATAAAATACTCCTGAAATATGTTGATTTCACACTTAATGAAGACGCACTTAAACAAATATTATTTTTGAAAATTATTATTATTGCCATTTTAGCACTGTGTCTTCTTTTGGTACGCCAGTTTTGAAAGCAATAGACATCATTTCCATTACTACCAAGGATTTCGTAGGCGCCCAAGTCATCTGGCATGGTTACTTAGCGTGACTACTCATTATAAGTCACTGCTGAGGTTGTCAAAGTACTACAAATACATGGCTCAAGGAAAACTGTCATTTTGCTGCTATGTGGCATGCCACCATTTAGTTTAATGGTGGCTACTCATTAGCATCTTTCATTTTGCTGCTATCTTGTATTCGAAAGCCAAATTTAACATAGACTACTCGTTAGTATTTAAGCTGATTGGTCATTGCTAATGTTGTGTTCTTATTGTAATTTTAGGTCATTGCTATATTTCACAGTCAAACTCTATTCATTCATTATTTGCATTCTTTTGGATTTTATTTAGGTCTTGTGGCAAAGGACTTAATATGTAAGTACAAGACAGTTATCAATAAACCTTGATATTCCTGTTAATACAAGATTATTTCTGGCACATACTGGTTTCCAGACAAATCCTCCCCATATCAAAAGGATATGGTGTGTATTCCATTACAAAGATGTTGACATTTAGAAAATATTAATGATAGTAGCAATAGGAAACACAGGAGTGGAATAATGCAAATTGTGAACTACCTGTATCAGGAAGGAAACAAAACCATGTTGGTTCCTGTATAATACGCAGACCTTACAAAGACATTTTGCATAGCCATTTTATAGTAGTGTGCTACAACTAATACATCAAACTTTTGTTCTTCTGTCTTCTGATTTCGAACACATGGCACACCTTACTTGTTTAGTTAAGTCAATTGACGGTTTAGATATTTTATGTGTAGTATACCTTTCGACAAATTGGATAAATTTGATCTTCAGTCATCTGCTGAACGTTGCAAAGAATGTATGTGCCCACCGCATGCTCCCAATCACTGATGCCACAAGCCACACCTAAATTACATCTATTGCACGACATGCGACCCCTTTCTTAGCAGTCATGTCACCATCATCGCATGGCAAGACATGTCCCACCCCTTTTCATTGTCTCCACACCTCCTCTTTGCCCTACCTTCACCCCCTCCATCCTGGTCCTTTCCATCTCCAGATAACCTCAACACGGAATTGAAACGAATAACGGCCGGCCGCGGTGGCCGTGCGCTTCTAGCACCGCAGTCCGCAACCGCGGGGCTGCTACGGTCGCAGGTTCGAATCCTGCCTCGGGCATGGATGTGTGTGATGTCCAAAGCTGTTTCACAGAGGAAGACTGCACTGCAGTTCCTTCTCTAAAGACTTGGTGTTGTGTGATATCCTTAGGTTAGTTAGGTTTAAGTAGTTCTAATTTCTAGGGGACTGATGACCTAAGATGTTAAGTCCCATAGTGCTCAGAGCCATTTGAACCATTTGAAACGAATAACCCAATAACAGCATACTGTTTCAGTGGGCATTAAACTGAAATGACAATGTAGGCTGCAGCAGCCATGTTGGCTGTAATGAAAACATTCTGGATGATCCGTATTTCCTCTGCACCATTTGCAATAGAACTGTTCCCAAAACATACATAAATGGTGTTTCTAGCAGTATTTCAACACCTAAAATAAGTCAATAAAAGACACACACACACACACACACACACACACACACACACACATGCATGCATGCATGCACTCACACACAACGTGTAAACAATGTTTATCCCATGAATGTACAGGTTAAGCAGATCAGGGGACACATAAAGTTCAGTTTCTGGAAATTACATGAGGTAAGGCAGAAGGAAGCCCCAAATTAAAGTCCTCATATTGTTCATTGTCACAGTGTCCTTTCCGACTCTAAAATGTCTGCAGAATACTTCAACAATACAAAAATGTAACACTTACCTCAAGTGACATAACATTGTTTCATTCAAATAAATAATTGCAAAGGTTGTAAGCTTCTTGTCCACTGTCACATGTTAATTCAGTACTTAAAAGTCTGCAAAAATGCATCACTAACGTGGTAATAGACTGTTTACATTGAGTGTCACATTTTTTACACACACACACACACACACACACACACACACACACACACACACACGCACACAGAGAGAAAGAGAGAGAGAGAGAGAGCCAAAATGCTATTTCGATGCCTAATAATATGTGGCTAAAAATGACATGCTAAAGAGGGAAGTAAATTTCAAGTTTAAACCTAAGTTAAATGGTGCAGTGAAACTGACCAGATGAAGCTTATAACTGGAGAATACAATTTTGCTTAAAACAGGCAAGTGAGAAAACAAATTGGCAGTCTGAATTATTGGCAGCTACTGTAAGAACGTAATGAATTCGTTTATTTAGTCCTACACTTTGTGTAAGACACACTGCACCGTCAAATCAAATGTTTCCATGCCTAAGTGGTACTATCATGCTTTATAAAGTGCTACCATACTATCTCCATTCTTAAAATTTGTATACGGTATTGTGATTTCAATCTGAAGAAATGTTGTTTTTAGTTCTTACAACAAACTATCATCAATGAGCGTTTTCCCAGTAATACTTCTTCTTAGCAAGTACCATTTTAAAAGGAACGAAGATAACGCATCCTGTTCTACATGTCAAAAAATAATCGATGTCATTAACAGCCTAATATTGCTCTTTTATTTGCGTTTGGAATAAAGGTACCGTCTCTTTAAATTTGGAGCAAAGGTATTAGAAGTTACATACAAGATAAGCTTTTGAGGGAAGTTGCAATATACGAGGGCAGTTCAATAAGTAATGCAACAAATTTTTTTTCTCGGCCAATTTTGCTTGAAAAAACCGGAAATTTCTTGTGGAATATTTTCAAACATTCCCGCTTCGTCTCGTATAGTTTCATTGACTTCCGACAGGTGGCAGCGCTGTACAGAGCTGTTAAAATGGCGTCTGTAACGGATGTGCGTTGCAAACAACAGGCAGTGATCGAGTTTCTTTTGGCGGAAAACCAGGGCATCTCAGATATTCATAGGCGCTTGCAGAATGTCTACGGTGATCTGGCAGTGGACAAAAGCACGGTGAGTCGTTGGGCAAAGCGTGTGTCATCATCGCCGCAAGGTCAAGCAAGACTGTCTGATCTCCCGCGTGCGGGCCGGCCGTGCACAGCTGTGACTCCTGCAATGGCGGAGCGTGCGAACACACTCGTTCAAGATGATCGACGGATCACCATCAAACAATTCAGTGCTCAACTTGACATCTCTGTTGGTAGTGCTGTCACAATTGTTCACCAGTCGGGATATTCAAAGGCTTGTTCCCGCTGGGTCCCTCGTTGTCTAACCGAACACCATAAAGAGCAAAGGAGAACCATCTGTGCGGAATTGCTTGCTCGTCATGTGGCTGGGGGTGACAATTTCTTGTCAAAGATTGTTACAGGCGATGAAACATGGTTTCATCACTTCGAACCTGAAACAAAACGGCAATCAATGGAGTGGCGCCACACCCACTCCCCGACCAAGAAAAAGTTTAAAGCCATACCCTGAGCCGGTAAACTCATGGTTACAGTCTTCTGGAACGCTGAAGGGGTTATTCTGTTCGATGTCCTTCCCCATGGTGAAACGATCAACTCTGAAGTGTATTGTGCTACTCTTCAGAAATTGAAGAAACGACTTCATCGTGTTCGTAGGCACAAAAATCTGAACGAACTTCTTCTTCATGACAACGCAAGACCTCACACAAGTCTTCGCACCCGAGAGGAGCTCACAAAACTTCAGTGGACTGTTCTTCCTCATGCACCCTACAGCCACGATCTCGCACCGTCGGATTTCCATATGTTTGGCCTAATTTAGGACGCAATCCGTGGGAGGCACTACGCGGATGATGAAGAAGTTATTGATGCAGTACGACGTTGGCTCCGATATCGACCAGTGGAATGACCTCAGAAGTTAAGTCCCATAGTGCTCAGAGCCATTTGGACGTGCGCTGCAGAGGGAAGAGCACCATGACCACTGCCACGAGGATACCAGGCTGGGAGAAGTTCTCACAGTACTTCCAACGTTCACTATTTGGATTTCATACCGGCTGCCTATTGTAATGTAAACAATGCGGAGGGGAGACAGGTTTCGAGAAACCGCGAATTTACTTACACGTTTTTCTACGCTTATGGTACATATTTGTAGCACACCACAAATACAGGGTGGCGCACAAAATTTGTTACTATTTTGTTTTTGAATACAAACTTTATTATCAATATAATCTGAAAGGCACGTATACTACAATGAAGAGCCGTCATGGAGATTTGTTCTAACTCAGCAGATGCTCAATATGTCCACCATTTCGTTTCCTAACTTCCTTCAAACGAACACTGAAGTTAGTGATTACCCTACGGCAAATGTCTTCCGTAATTTCACTGCAAGCTTGAAGAATAAGTCTTCTGAGCTCCATTAAATCACGTGGACGTTTCGGGAAATTTTTTTCCTTTAGGTACCCCCTAAGAAAAAAGTCACATGGATTGAGGTCTGGACTATTGGGCGGCCAATTTTGTCCGTCATTGAAGGGACCTGGAAACCTGAGTGAAATGATCCGCATGTCGATATGCTCGTGTAAAAACTCCAACACAGTGTTTGCAGTATGTGGCCTTACTCTGTCTTGCATGAAACACTGGGTGTTGAAGGGCAAGGCAGTAGCAAGAAGCTGTGGAATGAAGCTACTGCGAAGTATGCTCAAATATGGCTTGCTGTTCACAGTTTCTTGAAAGGAAAATTGCTGCCCACGCTGTAATCCTCGGAGCACAATGTTGTCGTTCATGAAGCACTTGTGGATTTTCAGTGGCCCAAAAGCGTATATTTTGTTTGTTAACCACACCGTCTAAATGAAAATGTGCCTCGTCTGAAAACCAAACGTTATTGAGAGTTTCTTCCCTATCCTCCGCCCACCGAGCAAACAGTAGTCTCTGCTGCTTGTGTTCTTCAGTGAGCTTCTGTGGACAGGTCATCTTGTATATATAAAGGTCACTTTAAAGAATGCGTTGAACGGAGCGTCTGGATATTCCCAGTTGCACTGCTGCCTTTCTACACGATTTCCTGGGACTTCTCTGTTCAGCAACTCGTACCGCTTCAATATTCTCCGGCGAACAAACAGGCTTAGGCCGAGGTCGCTTCGCTTCCAATACTGTTCCTTCCTGTACAAATTTATCGTACAACGTGTCGATGGTCTTCTTACAAGGGACCCATCGTGTGTTAAACCGTTGTCGAAAACGCCTCTGAATCACAACAAGGATTTTCGTTTCATGAAAAAGTAACACAATTGCCGATCGTAGCTGTGTCTTCCATTGTCAGCCATTGCTGCTTACAAGTCTCCTAGCTGCAGTATCGTGAATTACACGTCATTTCGTAACTCATTTGTTTTTCCAAGCTGTGCTGGTACTGCTGTAGAGATCCCAGTGGGATATATAATGTGCGCCGTAAATTGTGAAAGAAACAATTGGTAACACATTTCGTGCACCACCCTGTGTGAAGAAACAAACGCACGCCAACTCACAGTGCACTGAACAACTATTCACTGCAGTGCTGAACAATTCTACAACGTATACAGTGGCAGAAATTGCAAAACGCATGAACCTTCCGAAACTAAGTCAACGAGTTCCTAGCACAAATATGGGTCCCAGTGAACAAGGTAAAGTAAACGGAGTATAGTATGTGAAACATGATCTACAAGAATGTGTTCGAATAGGTGAGTGACAATTGGCAACCTATGCCGCATAAAAGAATGAAAAATCACCACATAGGTAAATAAATCAAAATTAAAATTGAAAGGTGAAGTTATATAAGTGGACTGGACATTTATTTGCGGGTAGTTTCAGAATGAGTGGAAGTTTCATTTTACGAGAGCGAAGCAGCCGCATGTGACGTCTGTGAAATGGTAAACAGCAGTGACAGTAGTACCTCTGACCTTGGGTAGCTTTGGCTCAGCTGGACAGTGGACAGCAGTCAAGTGTTGGATATGGAGTAGGGTGGCGGGACTTTTAGCGTAGCGTATATTGTAGGAGGATTTTACTTTATAAAATTGTCAGGAATTAATAATCTGATGGAAGGACTTGCAGACGCAGCAGCATTTGTCGAACAGACAGAATGGATTTGCATTTTTGAAATGTTTTTAAGGTAGTAACTTTTACTTGCACATACTGATAATGTCACAACACAACAGTTCACCTCCCACCACAGTTAAGGTAATTTCAGTTTAATTCATTTCCAGTTTAATTAAGTGTAAAAATTTGACTACTTGATTTTCCTGTTGGGCAACGGCTTCGTTATGTTTTCAGTTACTGCAATTTTTTTAGAAATTTATACTGAGCGATGGACCATATTACAGTTTTAGCACTTTTGGTAACGGTTGCCAATCTCATTTTGTTATAACAACGACTACCAGACACGTTCAGCGCAGCGATGAGCAGTAACAGAACTTGACGCAACACAGAGAAAGCATGTCATTTAACTCATTTAATAACGAACAGTTGCCGCTTAGCATCAATACTACAACTGACACGAATGTAATCTAATTACGCAAGTATAGGTAGAGGTGCCTATATTTGAAATAGAACAAAATTCTGAAAAAGAGCGATAGTTATCAAACAGAAGAAGAATCGCTAAGCGATAAGTCGTCAGTTTGTAACATGCAAACCGGACCGCAAACAGAGAACAACACAGATAGGGATGTTCAGTTGAATGGCACAGATTCAGGTTTTGCATCTTTTTTTTAATAGATCAGAATCTGTCACAATGTCGAACAGTTTCAAGAGAACAGATAAAACAGTTACAAGAACAAACTAATGAGCAGTTTAAACAGACACAAGAAAAGATACAGAGTTTATTAGGCAACTCAGAGAAGAAATAAGGAAAGATTTTCAACCAATATTTGACTGTGTTACTAACCGATTAGGAGCTTTAAAAACCGACATTGAGCAAATTAAAACCACACAAAAAGCCGACCGCGCAGAAACAATGGTGAAAATTAGCGACGTCCGCCCCAACGAAATAATTATTGAGGTAAAAGAACAAACCGCATTTTTACAAGGGAATGTCAAAAAAATTAACGAAAAATCCGAAACCTTATACTTACGATCAGAAATACAGAAAGAACAAATGAGTAAAAATCCCGAACAAACAGATGAACTGTGCGCAAAAATAACAAATTCGTCTGCCAACAATTATCCAAATTTCAATGACACAGTGCTTGTGCACTTCGCGGACAGAATCTAATGCCAATGTTTGAAACATTTCAAGGAAAATCAGATAAAAATCAATCAACAGGAAAGGAATAATATTGCAATCGTACAGTCACAGCTCACGTGTACTGAAGAAAAACTGATCAATAATAACCGTAAACAAGAGTTCATACTTAGTAACACAAGTCCATACTATGAAAACCTAGGCGACAAAAGTAACCTACAGCGCTTGCGAGATTACCAATGTGAACCGTTATAGATGTCAAGATATGACAGCGAAAAGAGCGCTTGGCGCAACCGCGAAAACACTGCGCCGAGGCGCAAAAACTCATTTGATAATAATCTCATTCTCACTGTAGGAAAATTCAAAGTTTTCCTAAGATTCACCAACGAAATTTATCCTATGGTATGGATTGATCAGTTTATCTATGCGTTACCACCAAATTCGCACCTTGAACACAAGCTGGAATTCACGTGCAAATACCTAGAAAATGAACGAGAAGTCATTCAATCAGAAGAGGACTTTTAGGAGGCATTTTTAACTGCATACTGGTCTAGATCAAAGCAGGACAGAGTGAAACACTGTATAATCATCTCGAACAACTTTGAACAGTTGGAATTCTTAAGTTCAGTACAACATTTTGAGGACATGACGTTGCAGAACCTATACCTATACCATCCGCTCAGCCTACCTGAGTTAATAAGAATTTGCTTTACGAAATTACCTACCCACTTACGTCAAATAATCTTGGAAAACCTGTAAAATCTAGTGAGGACGATTTAAAGGAATTTTTTAGCCTTTTGCGATAGTTGAAATTAGACAATGACCATGCCCTAACAGGAAAATCAGCTGAGAACAAGTTTTATAATTACGATTGCTCGTAAAAGAACAATGGTAGATCATACAATATATTTCATGGTAATAACTGTCACGACACCATGATGGACACCATCTTTATGAGACACAATTATGGCATCAAAACAAGTACAAAGACAGGCGCAATTTCAGAAGCTACGAATTCTAATTCCACTAATAAACATCGTTTAGGAAACAGTCATAAATATAATAACAACGATAGTAATAATCATAGACAATCAAGTCATCAGCAATGTAAGCAGACTGGCCAAAACAACACCTGGCATAATCTTGGAAATTCGGGCAACAACAAATATGAGAATAACAGTCAGCAAAACAGGTCTATAAGACACAACTCTGGTAATAGTCGAAATTAGATCACCGACAACTAACGAAAGTCAGTGAGAGAATAAAAAGAGAAACTAGTGATTTCAGGCCCCGGCAGCTGAAGGGAAAAGACAGTGAACAGATGACTCTGTTGCTGTAATTACTAACTTCATGCAGTTCGAAGATGTTAGGGACATTCCACTCAAGGAAAACGAAGATGGACCAAAAGAAATTCTACACCCTATAATCAACATTTGCATTGCCAATAATAATTTTACGGCATTTTGGACACAGGCAGAGCAATAGCAGTTATCAGCGCTTCAGCATACAATAAATGTACAAAAACAACATTTTACCTGACCCTACCTCTTAGACAAATCAAAACATAATGGACCATTTTGGGAAAAACAGGTGATGTTAACTATGAGACTGTTAGGAAATTTGAATATTGTTTAAGATCACAAGAAGAAGAGACCAACCGTCCATGTTCCTGCATAATAATCCTTTTCAATGATCAGCTGTTTGTGTTGACAGAAATACAGCATATCATTGGACAAACGATGACAGTTACGATAAGGTAATCAATGTAAGTATACTATTCAAGCAAAAGGTTCAAATAGTTCAAAGGACTCTAAGCACTATAGGACTTACCAGCTGAGGTCATGAGGACCCTAAATTTAGAACTACTTAAACCTAACTAACCTAAGGGCATCACACACATCCATGCCCAAGGCATGATTCGAAACTACTACCGTAGCAGCCGCGTGCTTCCTGGAACTGCTTGGCAACCGCAGCTGGCAAGCAAAAGGAAGCAGAGAATTTTCATGAACATGACAACAAAGAACTTAGCGAAATTTTAGAAAAACATGCTGTAGTGTTTACACTTAGACCCAGCACTATCAAGAGATTGCTATACCACCTTCAGTCAGAGATCACAGCAAATTCTGTGTATGATGTTATGTAATACCAGTTCATAACCAGTGGACGTTAGAAAATGGTGATATTGAGCCAGCTGTCAGCTCCTACAACAGTCCATTGCACATCGTTGAAAAAAGAGGTGGTTTAATTAGGTTGGTCTTGGATTAATGTCAGGTCAATACTACCGTTCTTCCGCAAACAGACAGTCCCAGGCACTTGATGAATTTTTATAAAACTTCTATCGCATATAAGTATTGTCATCTCTAGATTTACACTCCTCTTTTTGGCAAATAGAGTTACAGCCTGACTGCTGGAAGTATACAGCCTTTTCATGCCTTGGGACATATTACCAGTTCACTAAATTGCGTTCTGGTTTAAACGTATCATCAGCAGTATTTATTTGTGGGCTAAATACTACTTTTCCAGACCATCTGAAGTGACACAGCACCTACATCGATGATATTTTGAGAGCAGAATCAACTTGATCAAGACATAACAAAACCTTAGAAAATTTGTTGAACATTTTTGAAGGTTTACGTTCGACAGTGAAACAGAAAAATTGCATTTTAGTAATGTGAGTGTAAAATGATTAGGCCATATCATTTCCTGAAAGGTATTGCACCTGACTCCAAAAAACTGGAAATGTTTGGTTGCTTACATTAAAGCGATACAAGATCCAGCCAATATTTATTTCATTACATTCTCTAATCCCAAACCTATCAGAATGGGTAATGAAAGAGATTAACAAAATGTGCAAAATCTATTGCCACTGTTGACATAGAAACTGGGATAAATATATCCCTTCATTTCAAGATATCTTAAAAGTGTTTCTTCACGACTCAACTTCTATACTACCAGCCTTAGTGTTAAAATACCAACAACCACCAGACAAAATTAAAGAATTCGTACAGTTTCCTCACAGCAGAAAATTATGGCACAAAGTTATCAAACAACTATCCTTAACAAATGTCCAGAATACAGCTGAAAAATGCAGAAAATCTAATAATATGAAGACACAAGCCAGGAAATTCCACATAGGACAGTAAGTTTTGGTCATATCTCATCCAGTATAAAGTGAAGGTAATTCTCTTAGTGAGAAATTATTCTCCCTACAACAGAAAGCCACCAAAGAATGCCATCGTAGTTGAAATACTATATACTCAGAACTCCCAAGAAATGCACCTAATAACACACGAAGGTATTTGTTGAGTAAATACTATCTTGGGAGTACCTAATGCTGTAGATAGTGATACAAACGGAATTTCATGTAATTCATTAGGAATGAATGCAGTTTTGTTTTCTACTAAGCTAGTGCATGATTAACAAGTATATTGGTGATGTTGTATACAATTCCATGATGTATGTAGGGTAACAGTGGTAAACATTATTCAAGTTTTCTGGTTTTAAGTGAAGAATGGGAACAGTACTATTAATACTTTTCTTATTAAGTAGATAACGATGTAGTTATTCTGTTATGGCAATTTGTACAGACTAAGCACTGTATTTGAAAACTAATGAAGTTTTATGGGACATGAGGTAATTTGCACATTGAAGCCATTGGTGTTACATTTTGTGTGATGATGTATGATGAAGTTTATGTTAATTACTGTGATGATATATTTTGATGTTTAAATGGCTCTGAGCACTAAGGGACTTAACATCTGTGGTCATCAGTCCCCTAGAACTTAGAACTACTTAAACGTAGCTAACCTAAGGACGTCACACACATCCATGCCCGAGGCAGGATTCGAACCTGCCACCGTAGCGGTCATGCGGTTCCAGACTGACGCGCCTAGAACTGCACGGCTACACCGGCCGGCTATATTTTGATGTATATGGGGTAATGATGACTAGGAATTGGTTAGGCACTCTCTTTTTTGTTGACACGTGTTTTTAGGAGAATAGTACACTGATTAGGTTGCAAGTTAAAAAGTGTGTAAGTGTTGACATTGAATGATATGAAATAATTTACACATTCTACATGAAAATTTTTGCTTGAGTACCTGAAAGAGTTGACGTAAGGAGTAGCAAAATTTTACATGGATTTTGCTGCTTTTCCTATCAATACCACATCTCTTGTGAATGATGTTTTGTGTGCATGACCCCAGTATTTCTTGAAAATTTCCCTTAGATACTTATGTACACTTAAAAATTGTTTTACCACTTTGTACCAATCTTTAACTTTTTCTGTTCACCAGACCTTTTGGAAGTTTGTGATGAGAAACTTTACTGGAAAATGTTTGCACACTGAAAGATTATTGGGGGAGACTTACTCAGAAACTGTGAGAAATGAGAGAGGAAATCCGTCACGAAGGTAAAAGGGCAAAATAATTACTAATTTATAATTATTATAGTACTTACTAAAATATTTCTCATCTAAGGTTTGAAAGTACTACATAACAAGTATTAATATAAGGATTATGTGACTTGGGAGGCAGATTGATTCATGTTGCTGTGCAGTAGATTTTGAACTGGTTAAACAAATTTTTGCTAGAATGTGGTACACTGTTGCATGTGCAATGACAACTTAATCTTCTATGATTTTGTGGTTTCGAGGATTCTTTGTGTGCAATTGCGGTAGTGATGAAATTTCTTTTGGATCTTATGTTGTATATCAAGATTGGCGCTTCTTCTGCTTGTAGTTAGATGCTTTGCTCTTTTTCTGCATTTTATGAATGGGTGTGATATGCTACTCTAATATCAGCGAGATCTCCAGTACTAGATATAAGGTAGAAACTAATGAGTTGGCAATAATTTACCAGAGGTATATGTTAAAATGATAGTTAACCAGGATTGAGAAAATTAGAGTTAAAGAAATGATTTGAAATGATGATGTGAGGTATGAGGTTTGGTAAAAGAATATGATATGGGGTGAATAAGGGATTTTGGAAATAAGTTCTTTGAGATTGAAGAGGTTGAAGGATGGAAATAATTTGAGGAATATCTCAAGTACAGGTGATTAAATGGATATGTGATGCATGGATGGGAATGTTTGAATATTTTTAATGAACATGGCTTGTTGATATATGAGTAAGACAGCTCCATTTTCCCTTCCCTAAAAACTTGATTATGAATCCAAGTCAAATATCTGGAACTTTAAAGTGTTGATAATTTTGATATGAAAGACTATAATTTTCAAGTGATACGTTATTTTTTTAATTTTCATAATTTCTAATATGTTTTCGATTTATTCTGAATACAAATGAATTTGTTGTTATTACACTACTGCGTTTCTCGTTTTTTAGATGTCGTACATGTATCTTATGTGACTTCTTTGCTTGTCCAATATCTCATACCTTTTACTTTATCATGAATAGTTTATTCCAAATGTTTGACTTTTCATGATTACCTATATATTGCATAAGTGTATATGTGATGTTTTATGTAATTTCTTATATATCTTTATGTGATTTTTTTGTGGATACAATTCTGCGTATGTAGAAATATTGTACATCATTTTTATACTTTGTAATATCTTTGCAAGTGAAAAGGATAAAACAATTAGTGCATCACTTAGTTTTTTCTCCAATACGTGACATTAGCAGGCAAGAGACCATTTGTCAGCCAAAACCCTCAGCTGTTATTGCAACAGACAATTTCAATGAGCGTAGGAATTTATACTGGTCCACTTGTTAATTTGTTATGGAACATATTATTTTAGATACTGATTGACTTCTTGTTGCTTGGTCAGACTTCTGTTATTGCTTAGTGTTTCACTGCAAGAGGAGTTTCTGTTGGTCCCTTGCCCAGACACCAAACACCTCAAGATAAGTTTTTGATGGTCATTTGAATGAACACCAATGTTTCTCCAAGCAGCTGAGTTTTACTTTCGCATATTTCAGCTGGTGCGATTTCTTCATGCTGTGCTGTAGCTGCCGATTGTCCTGTAATTTTTCAGGTGAGATTCCTTTTGTATATTGTCGGTTCTTTCGTTTCTCATTTCACGTTTCCACTACGCAAATTCGAAGCATTTTATTTGTAATTTATTTTATTAGTGGGCCAGTGTACAGTGTGTGTTGGTGTGTAATTTCAGTGTTTCAACTTTATGGGCAGTGCACATTTTCATTTTGGTAGTGGTTTTTATGTAACAGTTTTGATTTAACTTCGTGCACAGTGAAAGCCAATTAGTTTTGTCATCGCGAAAATATGTGCACCGAAGCACGTTATTTACAATAGTAATTTCAGTTCAACCTTTTCATAAGAGACGACAATACATTCAGTTTTAAGTGAAAAGCTGGCAAAAAATGTAATGCTCATGCTCATGCCATAGACTCAGAACGAATAACTTTCAAAATTAGTGATAAACATATTTCTACACACTTACTGTCTATTAAGATTTTTTGCTTAGGCATCAGTGAACTTTTGCATGACTTCCTTGAAATCCAAACATTGAGCTAACTCATGTTCAGTCGACACCACTGCCAGGTCACAAAGTACCGCCTATCACATTTTTAACCACTGTCACGTTTTAATCAGATTAAGTTTCGAAAAACTGTTTTTATCACTGGCCACTGTCAGTAGATGCATTCGCAAAAGTTGTAATGCTTCTCTGTACATTACGCACAAATCGGTACTCTTTGTATGAGTTTCAAAGTCTGGCTTGGTGTGCTACATGGCTTTACCAACGTTAAGATCAGTTTAACTTCATCTTTAAAACTGACAGTACTGATGTCGTTAGAATGTCTATGACTGCAACTATCACACAATTTGGAACTTTTATGACATATAACGTCAGGTGACATGTTTTTAATTTCATTAATGTCTTGTAAAAAAAATCAAAAAGTCCACTCTGACTTCTAAACTGTTCACATCTGTTACTGAGAGCACATATAATAACATCCAGTGCTTCTAACTAAAATTCTTCTTTGTACCGTATTCTGAATCAATTTTCTTATCATCTCCCTGACAGCGGAACCGTTTTTTCTTCCGTCTCTTTCGTATCTGCGTTGTACCACCTACGGATGAGTTTTCTACATGGAGTTGGGTTGTCAGTTTCTATGCATAAAGAAATAAGTTGGGTTGTCAGTTTCTTTCAGTAAAGTGCGTAATCTTGGTATATTGGCTCATCTCGGTAATTTGTGAAATACTCTCTTTTAGAGTATCGGTAGATTAATATTAATGTTGAGTGATATATCTCATATCAGGTCGCCACTGAACCACACAACTCAAAATTCAGGGTAAGGTCTGCCAAACTGCGAGCCATAGGTGCAAGTATTCTGTCTGTGTTTTTATCTTTGCTTATTTCAACCCATGCATAACGTTATTCTTAACAGCGGCGACTGGTTCAGTCCTACTTTCCCGTACTGCTGTGCTTAGTGGCTTTAACATCACGGCAGGTTTACAACCATCCAAGACTGCCTGTCATAAATTTTTCTCATCGAACAAAAAAAATGAACCTGCGTATTCTCACATTTTTTCAAAGGCATTCAATTGATTACGGCATCACTGAGAAAGGAAAGGGGAATGAGGGAAAAGTTAAAAGACGTTACAGAAAAAGGAGAAAAAAATTAATTTATAGGAGTGTGGCAAAAGGAAGAGGAGTGAAGATCGTATAAATGGCACATCACGTTGCTAGGGAGTGGTAGAAAAAAATATACTGTACCATTTATCTATCCACATATAAGCGCCGCTTAATGAGAATGTTTCGAATCAAAATCCTATGGCATGCGGTGCACATTGCATATTTCACTCAATCTTTATTTATTCATTACAAAGTGCTTTTCTCAGCGATATTACTGTACGTGTATAAAGCATTGTTATGCCATCATATGCTGTCATTCATTTTTCTTTATTTATTATAACATTTTTCGCTTCTTTTTCAAGCTGAAAATTGGTGTGTAGGCGTGTGGTAGGGATTAAGGTGTGAATACGCCATTCGCAACCTTTGGTATGAAAATATATTGCTAAGGGAGCTTCATTTATCATCTGTTTTACAGTATCGTAGATAATTTCCAGTAAACAATAAATTTTGCGGATCATTAGTATTATCAATTTGTTCTCACACGTTTTTATTCATGCTAAACCTTTATCTTTTTGAACATAATTAAAATTTAAAATTTGCCACCCCACAAAACCTGGCGCCTTGGCCGGTGGCACGGTTCGCCCAGTACCTTCCCAGAGCCATTCCTGTTCCTATAATCACCTACTAAATAACGCAAAACTGTAGGTAAACTAGCTGAACAAATACAATTATATGAATGAGTGAAGGAGATTTTTGATATTTTTATTGTGATGTAGCATACAAACTGCATATTTTCGTAATATACAGATAGAACTACTGCAGTGTCTACATTGATCACAACATGAGCAAAGCTGGTGATGCAAAAACACAATTGCAGTATAGCTAACTATGGCAGTGACCCACGCAAGGGTATTAACTTCGTGTTGGAATTTAAACCCTTGGTCAGGGGAACGTAAATGACACTTCGATGGAGTAGCATACTGACAGTTAGTAATACAAATTCATATAGGTAAGACATTAGGGTTGTTATGCTTTCAGAGTCATCCGAATATTATAGCGACTTCATGCTAGGATATTAATTTCATATTGCAGAACAAAACGTTTGCCGTATTCTGCTTGTAATGGTAACATGTGTTGTCACATAATGGTGAGTAGGTGGCACTTGGAGGATATGTCATATTGAACAGCAGTGATACACATTCATATAGGTAATAAACAAAGTTTGCCGTTGTTTCAAGGTTACCCAGGCTTTATCGCAATTCCAAGATAGAGTACTGATTTTATCTTTCATACAAAATGTTTGTCATCTTATGTTGATAATGCTAAGCAAGCAATGAAGTCGCATCTTCATGTTACAGCAAAACTGAGGCTTATTGCCATTACCCCTGGGTACTAATGGGTGGTGCAATGAAGATCAACTAACAAGATGACAGCCATTACCTCCAGGTATTATGGGGGCGGACAGAGATGATCTGTTGACAAGGTGACTGTCATCATCCCACACATAAATTTATCTCGACTCATTAAAGTACAACATGCTAGGAGATAACACCACTGTGCACACACAATATTTCTGAAATTTTAATAATTTCATTGTCTGTACATGTAGCTCCCATCTACAGATTTGCGTCCAATACGAGTAATTTCTTCGTGATACGTCGTCTTCTTGTCTGCTACAAGGTGTACATGGTGCTGGATTCAAAGCAAGACAGACAAAGACCTTTAGTATAAACAAATTCTGAGTTCGACTTCGAGCATTCACTGGTAGTAGAACAGAGCTCCTTTTGAATAAATTATTACTACTATTATTCAAATGTTCAGCATTACGTATTTTTAGATCACTAGTTGCTCCAAACGCGTCTTCATTTTCCAGTTCCTCGCCCAACTATGAAACACTGTAACGTTTGGTTGTATAATCCAGATCAATACCTGAGTGATCATTGCCGCTGAACTCAATCGTTACTTCAGCAGCTACTCACCGTATGCTTTCGTCGAGTTCAGGATCACGTCCGTTCGCTTCATTACGAGAAGATAACACCATTTCAATCTGAGATGGCAGAAATTATTTCCTTACAAAAATCTCATATTTAATTAAAAGTTTATCTACCATCACGAACTTACCTGCTGTAAACATAACCACTCAGTTAAACAGGCGAGAGTACATCGTCTCAAAGATAAAGTGCCCTGCAGCACTACAGTGTTATAGAAAATCTACTAAAAATAAAAAGGCGCGTGGGGTATGCATGAGCGATCGTACCAGTTACGTGATAAGAATAAACTGAAATCTTCTTTAATCTGTCTACTAGAATGACAGTCTACTATTTACACAGAGCATTGTTTTCCTGTCGAGGTATGCTCTTCCAGATCTCAATGAGACTTTAGAGTAACGTGTGGGGAGAGGTACTTTTCATTTATTTGTAGGAAGTATAGCCTAGTTTTTCCTTATCTGTGTTATTTAACTGTTTTTCGGTTTCGTGGGCCGTAGGTACTAAAGGTGAACACGTTGACTCCGTGACCTATGGTCTTCTTACTTACTTAACACATTCATGTATTTCCTTTCCTTCACTGCAAATTTCTTCATACATTCGCATGTACTGCACCAAACAGTCTTAAAAAGCTGTGTTGTACATTCATGTATTTTTGTTCTACTGCAATGTTTAAGGTTATCGTTCCATTACCAAGTTGGCATTTATTGAACGTTGTAATTCATGCCCTTTGGAAATCTCTGTTGCATTGGGCTTTCCCCATACGTTTATTTGGTAATATGAAGCAACTATAGGTTCTAAAATTTTTTCCTTTGTGGTGTTGTTAACCAAATTTGTGTCACATGCTTTGGGTACTTTGTGTATACCCTACGCCAACAGGCAGCTCACGGAATTCAGCTATTTTCGAATGAAATTACGGTTGTCTGAAAGTTACCTAGCACAAAAGAGCACGTAGATTGAGGAAAGTTTGTCTCTGTTTAATTTCTAATTCAGTTCGCAAACCTAACTGTAAACAGGAAATTGCTGCATCTGCTCATGAACCCTTCTCCATATCGTTTAGAATATAACAAATAAGCTTCTTTTTACAAAAATCTCACACTCCAAATCGTTTCAGCTAGTGATATCGACGTGAATAAGAAACGGTCAGTAGAGAGAAGTACCGTACATCAAAAGGGTTAAGCAAGAGCAGGAGGAGAAAGAACAGTAGGATAACATAACGAAATGAAGTACGCAAAATTATATTATTGAATTAGGAGTTTTTCCTATCTAGTAAGGAAATTAGTTGACTGTAGGTAGCGTATAGGTCGTTAAACTAGACAATGAGTACTTGATGTTAGTCACCAACCTGCTGTTGCAATGGGAAGAAATGGGACTGCATTTCCCACGCAACTTTTGGCTGAGGTGGGTGACGGATGGAGTCATCTTGGACGTTCGGCTTCACCCATGATCCATGAAACTTCTCAGTTTGAGAGGCGATTGAGCTGGTGATGTTGTTGTCTGTGCCATGGATGTCTGTGACGGGCACTAGATGACGCTGAACGCTGTCAGCTGGGGAGGCAGGCATCAGTACTTGTGCAGTTGGTTCGTGGGCGTCAGCTGGTGTCGAGTAACTCGAGTTGCAGGCTGGGTTCGGATCGCTTCGTCCCTGCGAGGCTGGGCCTAGGTCTCTAGGATGTGCCTCTACCTGCTCTTGAAGTTGATGGAACTGTACACCTGGGAGATGCTTCTGTGAAGAAATGTTGGACCTATCAAATGTATATGGGTGCTTTGGAGCGACTGCTGCGAATACTGGGGACGACAGCTGTGGATTTTCGGCTACTGTTGGCAGTGGGGATGAAGGTAGATACGATGGTGGTGGAAGTGGCAGTATCTGTGGAGCTGGAGAAAGCATGGGATTACGACTCTGGTGGGAGGAATACGTTTGCGGAGAAACCAGGGACTGGTCCATACTGAAGGGTTCCTGTGGAGGGTCCGTTGTGGATACCGAGGGCGACAGCTGTGGGTCGTCGGCAGTCGGTGGCAGTGAGGTTGCAGGCAGAGACGATGGCGGGGGCAGGGGTCGTGGTGAACGTGGCAATGGCGGTAGCGCTGGAGGCAGCATGACACTGGAACCGTGGCCGTCAGTTGCTGGGTCGTCGGCCTGGTGAGCGTCGTTGGGCGATTCATGTGACTGGCTGGCGGATGAGACAATGGTGCACGGCGGTGCGCTACTCATCGTCACAAACTCAGAAGTACCGACGTCATTCTCTGGGGGACTCTTCGTTTCCTGCGTTCGTATAGAAAGGAGTAGTTCAATGAGACTAGCAAATGCACTTAGCAAGAGTCGTAATAAGCAACTCAAATGGTTGTTACACTTTATTTCATTTAAATTATACTTCAATGAGAAGTGTTTAAGTTCTCCATTAAATTAACATGCAACTGGAAGTAGTAAATCACTTGAATTTGGGGTGGAACAGCATATCCACACAGACGCCAGAAAATGTCACAAAACTAGATTTAAGAAATAGGTACCGTAAAAGCCAGAAAGTAGAGTGGAATGAGAACAAATACAAACTGCATTTATTTATTTCTGTTTATCTTATTGATATTGCTTAAGTTCCTTATGTATTCTGTAGTTACATTGGTAACTGTCTCTTCTTTTAATCGGTTTGTGTATCACTCTCCATGTTTCATACCTCCTGATGTAGCCTTGTCTAGTACCGATTTTATGTTATTTTATTAGTTTCGTTTATTAATAGAAACTGTTATGTAGGCACGCTATTCCTATTTCGTGTTAATGGTTTCCGTGTCTACTCCATTGTTATTTATCTACTGTTCAAATTTTACTTTTTCGGTGCATTACCACCACACTGTCAAAGATGTTACTTACTGTATGTTTGTACTTCAGTCTACACGTGTTACTTCTCTTCCAACGTTGTTGGCAAACATTGTAACTTCTTTGGTGATAATATTCAGTAAATGTCTGAAGATGGCCTTGTAATCCGAAAACCGGTTAACAAAGTAAAACTAATATTGTAGAACAAAAGAAAACTGGTGCTTTTCATTTATTATAATGTTGTTCTACCAAGAACTGATGGAAGATTCTGTTAACAGGATAAAATGTGCCACAACAGCACAATTATCCGTCGTTTATATTAGATTATTGAGACAAAAGCAAAGTGAACGCAACACATTTGGTTTAACAAACAGTGTTTGCAACGCAAAATTACGCCAAAATACGTCTCCATAAAGTCAAGAGAAACGTCCGCCGCTGCCAATAAAGCCGTTGACGTCCCGAGATACACGTGGATAAAGGAAGAAATGAAGAAATGGTATCGTGTTCGTGACAACGTGTGCACATATCTAAAAGTGGTACATATGGCAATCACATCAAAGTTGTACCCTGTGAGTTTGACGTTTCCGATCGAGAAATTCTCCAAAGCGTAAGTAATTTTATTCAGGACGTATTTCTGCGGCAGAACAATAAAATATCTATGATTAGGAAGGTGAGTGCACCTCTAACCTCAAATTGTAAATAAAAACTTTCGCGCTTTTTTCTGTCTCCAAATGAACAAAAAGTGGTTGAGAAAGGTTTTAAATATGCTCCTCCCCACTCTCCATCAGAAAAACAATTGGATGTTATGAAAGAAGATATTGAATATATTCTAACGAATGACACCACGGCAAAATATATAGTTGCCAACGCACCAAAGAATGAAACCAGCCGGCCGGTGTGGCTGTGCGGTTCTAGGCGCTTCAGTCTGGAACCGCGTGACCACTACAGTCGCAGGTTCGAATCCTGCCTCGGGCATGGATGTGTGTGATGTCCTTAGGTTAGTTAGGTTTAAGCAGTTCTAAGTTCTAGGGGACTGATGACCACAGATGTTATGTCCCATAGTGCTCAGATCCATTTGAACCATTTGAATGAAAGCAATTTCGTGTGTAACATCGCACCGTCTATTGACTTTCACTCCCTCGAGTCCTTTAAACAGAAATTACAACACCAAGATATCATTGCCACAAAATCTGATACAGGCCACAGTATTGAGCTTTTGAACAAATGTGATTAATTGGATAAAGCTAATGATTTCATGAATACCACAGGCTTCGAAGTCCTGTTACTAAATTGTTAAAAGAGAATGTTAAATATGTAATCAATTCATACAAAAGCATATTTTCTGAGTTTAAAGTAAAACTGTCAACTGATATGAACCCAGTGCCTCCTAGAAAGTATGGGCTTCTTAAACTGTATAAACAAGATGTTCCTATTCGTCCAGTTGAATCATCATTCACTGCTCCATCTTACAAAGTAGCTAGTAACTGGATGTCCTAATTAAGAGCAAGACTAAATTCAAACCAAAGCATGGTATTTCAAACTCCATGGACCTAGTTAAAAGTTATATCTGTCTCTCACAATGATAAATAAGTATCCTTTGATGTCTGCAGTTTTTCTAACATACCAGTGATAGAAAGCATTGATACTCTGACAGAGCTGATGCACAAGTCTAATGTCAGTCCTGTGGAATTGAATGACTTGAGACTAGCCGCGCAGATATGCTCGGGACAGAACTATTTCTAGTTCCAAGGGACTCTTTATAAACAATAAGATGGCTTAGTTATGGTTTCCCCTCTTAGTCCACTGTTGGCTGGAAGATTTATGGACCATTTTGAACAAATATTTTTAAAAGAGCCTTTGAGTGCAAATGTCAAATACTGGTTTAGATATGCAGATGATATCCTGTGTATGTGGACTGGTGCTACAAGACAACTCAACACATTTTTGGAAAACCGAAACAGTCAACATAAAAATATCCAGTTCAAAAAATCCATAAACTTCTTAGATCACACCTTTGACATTAGTACACACACACATTGTTTCAAAATTTACAGAAAAACTACAATTACAGACACAGTAATACCTTCTTGCTCACAACACCACATAGCACACAAACATGCAGCTTTCCACTCAATGGTACACCATCTCATATCTGTCCCCATGTCCAGAGATGATTTTGAAGCAGTGTTAAATACAGTAAAATTTATTGTCACAGCCATTGTTTACAAACAAGTTCTTACTGACCAAATTTTGCTCAGGAAACAAAAACGGAAAATTATACCCCTCCTGTATGCCCCACCTGCTTCCCCATCCACTGGCTGCAAGAAATGGTGTACACTACCATTTCTAGGTCAGGTATCACGGATTGTAGCCAAGGCACTGAAATTCTGCTACTACAGCCTTTCCTACTATGTCAGGAACACGACAGCACAATGTGTTTTAATAGCAAAGATCAGATCCACTTATTAGCCAACAGTGGGGTATACAAAATCACCTGTTCTGATTGTGACAAATTTTACATTGGTCAGTCAGGCAGACATAGCAACTAGGCTGGCTGAACATGAACACAGCTGGAGGTTTCAGAATTCTGACTCTGGATTTGCCAACTATGTGCTGAGTGATGGCCGCCACTACCAGCCAGCGTCCCGTGTACCTCACCTATCATACAAAGGCCATAAACTCAACCTGCTGAAGCCCTGGAAATTAACAAACCTCTTGCTGACAGTCCAGATCTAATCCTAAATGACCAGACACAGCTCAACACTTCCCCTCTCCTAAACTTCATATAATCATCTCTGTTGTTCATTACTTCCTGCACTGTCTCTTCCTACATATTCCGATTTTCCTGTATTCATTAAGTTCTCTTGTTTTGTTGAAGTTGCCTTTGCATTCCATATAGACTGTAGTTTCAATAGTTAAGGCTTTCTTCCAACTGGTACTTGTATTACTGTCCATGTTTAGTACCCCTTGCAGTTGTCTCATCAAATATTGCTCATATTTGACTTTGTTCATTTATTTAATACAAACTGTTACATAGCCACTGTTTTCATTATAATGTTAACGTTAAAATGCAGTACCACCACACTCTCTAAGATTGCATCTACTGTAGGTTCCCTCAAACGCCTCCATTTTCGTGCATTCAAGTATTTCTGTTTATCTTATTGATATTGCTTAAGTTCCTCATCTATTCTGTGGTTATATTGATAACTGAGTCTTTTTTAATTGGTTTATGTATCACTCTCCATGTTTCATACCTCCTGATGTATCCTTGTCTAGTACTAATTTGATTTGATTTTATTAGTTTTGTTTATTGATAGAAATTGTTATGTAGGCATGCCATTCCTATTTTGTGTTTAAGGTTTTTCTGTCTACTCCACTGTTATTTATGTACTGTTCAATTTTTACTTTTTCATTGCATTACCACTACACTGTCAAAGATGTTACTTACTGTTTGTCTGTACTTCAGTCTACACATGTTACTTCTCTGCCAATGTTGTTTGCAAACATTGTAACTTCTTTGGTGATAATATTCAGTAAATGTCTGAATATGGCCTTGTAAGGCGAAAACTGGTTAAAAAAGTAGAAGTAATATTGTAGAACAAAAGTAAACTGATGCTTTTCGTTTATTAAATAAAAACTAGTTCACAGTGATAAAAATCAGCAGTCATGAAGGTTATGCCAAGAAATTCATTGGAGTAAAAGAGTTTGGATCAAGAACTCTCTTTTATATACTGAGGATGTTTGCTGGGAGGAAACAGGTACTATGTGGAGGAAATAAAAAGTAGAATATCTGTAGTAATAGAGTTTTTGAAAAGGTGAAAGTTCTGTTAACAGCAGGGTGTATATGTGGACAAGGAAAAAAAAATTCCCGGATTTTTTTCCGGATTTCCCAGTTAAAAATACACTTTCTCCCGGGTAAAAATACACTTTTTCTGTGTTAAGTGACAGTATACTCTTCCTTGGCACTGTAAAACTCATCAACCCTTTGAATGTTTGTGGTTTTATATTCCGACATAGAATTTTCTGGCACTTTAGAAAATGAAACTCAGGGAGAAAAAACACGTTTTGAAATACCTTTCATGTGTAGCAACATGTACGCTGCAAATTTTCGTATTACGAAGGTATAAATCTGAATTCCAACAAACACCGCATTTCACTTTCCAAAGCATTGAAATCGAGATTGCGATGCACTTTTGTAAGCCAGTCATAGCTCATGTCAAGTGATCTCGCCAGCTGATAATAGAATAAGACACGTGATGCAGTCAGTCAGTAGCAAGATTACTCTTACGTAGCTCGAACACACAAATAAGGAAAGTTATTGGTTTAAATTAATATACATAGCATTCACATAAGAAGATTAATAAGCTGGAATAGAAGCTAAGCTTCCACATATAATGTTGATGTTTTTTGAGCATGTTACCCTCTAAGATACATCACACAAATGTGCCAGTAAATTTTTAACAACGATGTAAATGTCTTCTGGGCTCGAAATTCTTCTAAATGGTCGTCCTCAAAGAGTTGATTTTTAAATGAGAGTCAAACGCTTTGTGATTTAAGAAATTCATCGTACATTCTCGCATATAGTTCATCTTGCGTAAACGGAAATTTACTTTGAATGTTAGGCTTTCCGAACCACCAATCGCAACATTTTCCCGCGACCTGTTAGAAATAGGTTCGTTTCAGCAGTTGCCAGAGAGCGCCAGATAACAGGCGTCACCGCACTTCCGCAGCAACGATGACGCAGGAAACCCCATGTTCCTATGTGTAAAACATTAAAAGAACTTACATTATGACATAAAAGAAACAAGACATCAGAGGATACTTCAAGAGCATCGGAATTTCGTGAACCATTCTAAAATGCATAATTCGGCTTAAAGTGCACATTCGTATGTCCAGATTCGGATGCAAATTTTCTTGGAGTACCAGTATTGTATTATCTCATATTTGGCTCTTTATAATGGCATAATGCCATACGTGCCCTCGAAAAGCAGCGAATAGTTGAAACTAGCCAACAGTGTGAAATTAAACACTTTGTTTCAAATAAATTGATTGCATCAGCCGAAAAGATTTAATAAAAGCCAAATCTGTTTAGCAAACCGACAAAAATAACTTCGTTGTTCTGCAAGGCGATTAATGCTTGACTGTCAGAAAGGTGGAAATAAAATCTGAAATTAGTAACATTTTTGCCTTCCGTAAGTATTCGAAAATATTTTAATTGATTTGCTAGCTCCCGGCCTCAAAAATCCGTTTTGTTTTCGTTTAACGTGAGAGCAAGAAACAAGGAGGAAACAACAAAACCACTGTACGTAAACACAAGTCACGTGGAGACGACCCACCGCCCCACCACAACTCAGGCTGCTCTGTGCATCAGCCCTGGATCTACGATATTTCCGAACCAGGACAATACTAGATAGTGGCACCCGGCCACACTTCTGTAACCAGAAGCAACTGCGCATACCCAAAAGCCCGCCCGCAACTGCTCAAACGAATCTAATTTGAACAGTTGTCACGTGACGCTCATCGGAGGCAATTTGTTGTTATCAAACATTGCATAGTCTTTCTAAAGTCTTTGACACACTTTGCTTGTGGCAGACGCTCGCCTGAGCACTGTGTTTTGTTGTTGTGCTAATACTGAATTTGATTTAAAGAAAATTATTGCTCTTTCTACTTTAAGACAACTTGGCGCATTTCCTTTGCAACTTAAGTTTCATTTCCGTTTTCTTTTTTCTCTCGTTCATGTTTTGTTGCTGCAGAATTATTCTGCAGTAGCGGGATACAGTAATATCCTTTGTTAGAGTATCGGTTCTTACCAGGCAAAACAACAAAAATTTAACTGAAAACTACAACAATGAAAAATTCCCGGAATTCTAAACAATTCCAGGATTTTTCCCGGTTTTCTACCGGGTGAAAAAATTCACGAGTTTTTCCCGGATCTCCCTGTTGTCCCGGGTCGTATGCACCCTGAACAAGAAAATGAATTCTTCTACAATTGGGAGAAAGATTCTTCAAGTGTTTTATCAGGGAGAAATGATATGAGAGAGTAAAGAATGAAGAAGTGATTCAAAAAGGAGGATGGGAAATAAAGGAACAGTTGTGGGATTGCTAGGAATGAGGAAAACAACAAATAGATACTGGAGGAATAATTGCGATAATGAGAGAGAGAGAAAAGGGAAGGGCACTTGGAATGTTGGCTGATAAGTGAAGGAAAATTAACAGCATAGTGAGGCAGAAGCACAGGACAGAGTTAAGTGGGGAACGTTCACTCGATACTTGTCATGAGACAGCTGTACCAAAAAGTTTTGGAAGGTAACAATTTGCGTTGCAGTGACTGGCTGTGGCGAATGTAGCTTACCGTGAGCTGGTCGTCGCACTGAGGCGCAGACTGCGTAACATCGCCGTTAGGAGGCGCAGTGCTGGCGTCGGCTGCTGCCAACGGATCGGCGCCGGCGGCGCAGACGCGCAGCGTGCTGGAGTGCAGCAGGCGCACGCCCAGAGACGCCGCCGTCTCCAGCAGGCGAGGCAGCTCCGATGCCGAGACTTCCGTCCGTCCGCGGTACATGAGCTCCAGCAGACGGTACATGTTCTCCGGCTCGATGCCGTGCAGCATTACCGACACCGGCTTCCCGCCACAGCTGTGGTGCTCCAGCAGCACGCGCTGCAACATACACGGCCGAGCCTCACTGTTTGGTAGCCTCGGGCCGCGGCCGAGATGCCACGTGTCTCCGGCAGCCTATAATGAGACAGAGAGCTCCAGCAATACCGAATACCATTCGGATAGGGCTTGAACCTCTATGTCGTCTCTCCTTTCTTGTGCAACTCCTTACGTACCTGGTGTATGTCAGGGACGACGAAGCTCTTTTGTCTCGACTATATGTTGTTCACTCTAATTGCCTAATCGGCCATTGGTTGCTTGCAAAGAAGGAGATGGAAATTTCGTCGGCCCCGTGCAGTCCGCAGACGCCGGTATGGGAGATGTCGTCCGATGAAGCGTGGTGTTATTCGCAGGAGGAGACGATGGAATCGTAGACGTCCGCTTAAGGTTTCTATAATTCCTCTTGGCAAAATGTGTCGATGGCTACTCAATTTGAGGAAACTATTAATGTTGAATTTAATTATGGCGGTAAAACTGGTTCTGTGGATGGGAAATTTGATTCATATGCCGTTTAGTATCCTGCTTTTAGGCATTGTAATATTAAGGATGGTGTGGCCGTGCGGTTGTAGGCACTTCAGTCTGGAACCGCGTGACCGCTAAGGTCGCAGGTTCGAATCCGGCCTGGGGCGTGGATGTGTGTGATGTCCTTAGGTTAGTTAGGTTTAATTAGTTCTAAGTTCTAGGCGACTGCTGACCTCAGAAGTTAAGTCGCATAGTGCTCAGAGCCATTTTTCCGTCTGGCCGAGTCAGATTGACAGAGATTGAAATAGGCCTTCTTCAGAGTTATTATGGACTGGCCATTAGACGAACTGCACCTCTTAATGATGTTACAACAATGAGAAAAGCTGTATGGGCAACCTACATTCATAAGATGTCTACAGATGACCACCCTGTTCACGGACTTTGCAGATTCTTAGTGTGGTTACCAAAAAGCAAAAGAAAGTGGTCAAATACACCATCATAACCATTCTCTTCCTGCGTTTTATAAAAGAAATAAAACAAATTTTTAGAGACCTGAGTGACCCTGTTTTGCTTAGTAAATGTCTTCATGGGGGCACTCAGAATACAAATGAAAGTTTCAACTATTGCATATGGGAAAGATTACCCAAGAATGTTTTTGTAGGACTAAATACATTAAAAGTTGGTGTACTAGATGCAGTGATACGTTTCAATGATGGAGTGATAGGGATGTTGGAAGTCCTGAGAAATTCAGGCACAAAATATGGCTCTAATATAGAAGATCAACTGCTTGCGTGTGGCAGACAACGGGTGCATGAAGCTGAAAGATTCGCTCTTCAAGTTACCAAAGAAGCAAGAAGTGCTGAAAAGAATACCAAGTGGAAGCCTGAAGACGAAGAAATGCTGCAGGATGAAGACAATGCTTCAGGAATGTTCAGAGGCACAGGACTCATATCTTCAATCGCTGTTTCTTGCAAGTTGTATTTTTAAGAATTCAGGTACAAATATTTACTAAAGTTTATAAAGCATTGCTCTATTTGTTTTCTGTAACTTGCAATAGTCCATACTTATTTAGCAAACCTAAACTTTATTTCAGAATCAACTAAATTATAGAAAAAATAACATTTTAGTAGGGAAAAAATATAAAAATTAAAATGTAAGATGTGATATTAGTGGAATTAAATACGTCTAATACATCAGCCATCATGTCTTGCATATCTGATAAACATTTGGTCCCCTTCAAATGCATAACATTGGATTAAATGCCACCTCAATTTGAGGAAGCATTTTGGAAAAAATTCATGAATTTCTTTGTATTTTTTTAATAACCCTAAGCAGGTTCAAAAATGTTTACTTCTAACTTGCTTAGAAAGTGTGCTGCATTACCTGATTTCAACAAAAAAATCTATAAAACATATACGTTATAAACAGTGCGAGAAAGAAATAGGTGTTGATTTTTACATAATATTGATCTGGGAAAGTACCCTGTGTCCTATCGGATACGGTCCCCGTACGTCGCACATTGATTTCTGCGGTTATTCCACGCGTCGTCGCTCGTCCTGTTAGCACTGACAACTACACACAAACGCCGTTGCTCTTCGTCGTTTACCGAGCGAGGTGGCGCAGTGGTTAGCACAATGCACTCGCATCGGGAGGACGACTGTTCAAACCCGCGTCCCGCGATCCTGATTTAGTTTTCCGTGATTTTCCTAAATCGCCTCAGGAAAATGCCGGAGCACGGCCGATATCCTTCCCCATCCTTCCCTAATCTGATGGGACTGCCGACCTCGGTGGCCACGCGGTTCTAGGCGCTGCAGTCCGGAACCGCGCGACTGCTACGGTCGCAGGTTCGAATCCTGCCTCGGGCATGGATGTGTGTGACGTCCTTAGGTTAGTTAGGTTTAAGTAGTTCTAAGTTCTAGGGGACTGATGACCTCAGATGTTAAGTCCCGTAGTGCTCAGAGCCATTTCAACCATTCCTGATGAGACTGATGACCTCTCTGTTTGGTCCCCTGTCCAAGATCAATCAACCAACCAACCTCTGTCGTCAACTGAAGGACGTCGGACACTGCGTTGTCCGTGGTGAAAAGTAATGTATGAAATTTGGTGTTTTCGGCACTGTAGATAGCGGAATTCTGTATTCCCTAACAACTTTCTAAATGGAATGTCCCATGCGTTTAGCTCGAAGTACCATTCCGCATGCAGAGTCTGTTAATTTCCGTAGTGCGGCCACTATCACGTCGGAAACCTTTGCACAAGACTCACCTGTGTATAAATGACAGATCCATCAATGCACTGTCCTTTTACAACTTGTGTACGTGGTACTACCGCCTAACGTACATGTGTATGTCGCTATACCACGACTTCTATCACCTCTGTGTAATTTGTTGTACGAATAGTAAATTTCCTGGTCACAGGCATCATTCCACTGTCAGTTGAGACAATTTTTGATGGAACTGACTGAAGAGCGTGGAGATATTGTGTATTACTGCAGCGTACGTTGGCCTAGACAATGGGCTTGCCTTGAATGATTTTTCAATTCAAGATTCGCTATTGTTGAATTTATAGTAGAAAAAGGAGAGCAGGGGAGAGAATTAGAATTAGAACATTCGCATTTTAAGTGGTTTTTACTGCACATTGCCCACAGTAAGCCATTGCACTGTGAGAGAAAACCTGTTTCTGATTTCAAGGGGATAGATTTAAAAAAGAAAATAGCATTGAGGAAGAGACATATTCTAACGAGAAACAGCGTTCCTTTTCCTAAGCTCATTTGCGTTAATGTAAACGTGAGGTTTTGAAGAATTCATTGTCACCGTGAAAGAATTACAAGGATAGTTTTCTAAACGTATTGATGACGCTGCCAATCTTAGATCTGTTTTCGAGACGGTTTTCCGATAGAACTGAAAGCGTCCATGAGAATGTGCCAATGGACCAAATTGATCTGCATGTTAATTCCTTTTAAAGGACAAATTCTTTTTACGTTAAAACTGTCCACGAGGACTGAGATTTTTTTGGGGGGACGAGTTTTTATATCTTCATAATGAGACTGCAAATGGGATAACACACATTTCTGGAACAAAAATTAGTACACCATTTTACAGGTGGCCAATTGATTCAAGATGTAGTGTTACAACTGTACCTCTTGAGTACACAAAATGTTTACATTCACAAATCAATAGGCAAGTGGCTCTGAATTACAAGGTATTGACCTACGCTGATTGGCGTCCCCTCCAGAAACACCAAAGGTGAAAAAAAGTCATAGCTTATCGCAGAACAGATCATAGGGCCTGGGGTGCGGCAAGTGCGTCTTGGACGAATGCATTCTACGAGATAGCGCTCGCCCGGTCTACATTATACGCGCAAACGACCACCACTGGTGTGGAGGCAGAATCTGCTTTTGTTGCTGAAACCCACAGCGCGCCATTACAAGCGATCCTCTCACGGCGTCTGTCGACCTGCGCACGTTGATGCTGTGGCGCAAGTGGAAGACGGGATAGAGGCATGCAATCCCGTAGTCCCACTGGTAATAACCAGTACGCCCTATTCGTGTTGATTCGTCTGGGCTCAAAGGCCTTCTTACCTGTGCTGTGGTAGCTGTATAGCTGTATGAAGCTCCACTGCTGCCCTTACATTACGAGAATCCTGGCGGGTGTCTGTGCAGTGTGGACATCCAGTACATCATCTGTTGTTGTTGTTGTTGTTGTGGTCTTCAGTCCTGAGACTGGTTTCATGCAGCTCTCCATGCTACTCTATCCTGTGCAAGCTTCTTCATCTCCCAGTACCTACTGCTGCCATCCTTCTGAATCTGCTTAGTGTATTCATCTCTTGGTCTCCCTCTACGATTTTTACCATCCACACTGCCCTCCAGTACTAAATTTGTGATCCCTTGATGACTCAGAACATGTCCTACCAACCGATCCCTTTTTCTAATGAAGTTCTGCCACAAACTCCTCTTCTCCCTAATTCTATTCAATACCTTCTTATTAGTTATTTGATCTACCCATCTAATCCTCAGAATTCTTCTGTAGCACCACATTTCAGAAGCTTCTATTCTCTTCCTGTCTAAACTAGTTATCGTCCATCTTTCACTTACATACATGGCTACAATCCATACAAATATTTTGAGAAACGACTTCCTGACACTTAAATCTGTATTCGATGTTAACAAATTTCTCTTCTTCAGAAACGCTTTCCTTGCCATTGCCAGTCTGTATATTATATCCTCTCTGCTTCGACCATCATCAGTTATTTTGCTCCCCAAATAGCAGAACTCCTTTACTACTTTAAGTATCTATCTAATTCCCTCAGCATCACCAGACTTAATTCGACTACATTCCATTATCCTCGTTTTGCTTTTGTTGATGTTCATCCTATACCCTCCTTTCAAGACACTGTCCATTCCCATCAACTGCTCTTCCAAGTCCTTTTCTGTCTGACAGAATTAAAATGTCATTGGCGAACCTCAAAGTTTTTATTTCTTCTCCATGGATTTTAATACCTACTCTGAACTTTTCTTTTGTTTCCTTTACTGCTTGCTCAATATACAGATTGAAAATCATCGGGTACAGGCTACAACCCTGTCTCACTCCCTTCGCAACCACTGCTTCCCTTTCATGTCCCTCTACTCTTATAACTGCCATCTGGTTTCTGTACAAATTGTAAATAGCTTTTCGCTCCCTGTATTTTACCCCTGCCACCTTCAGAATTTGAAAGAGAGTATTCCAGTCAACACTGTCAAAAGCTTTCTCTAAGTCTACAAATGCTAGAAACGTAGGCTTGCCTTTCCGTAATCTATTGTCTAAGATACGTCGTAGGGTCTGTTGTGACTTAGCAAGACAGCCAAGTCACAAGGAGAGGAAGCCGAAAGGCACGCGCTTAAGCTCACGCAGGCTGGCGCGATGTCTGGAACAGGACAATGTCTTGAGAATTGCAATAAAGTACGAAAATCTTGTAATACTTAACTTTAATCCATAATCGGTGTACCTCGCTCTTGTACAGATATAATCTCCATTTCAATATACTGGTAATGGCGCCTTGCTAGGTCGTAGCAAATGACTTAGCTGAAGGCTATGCTAACTATCGTCTCGGCAAATGAGAGCGTATTTGTCAGTGAACCATGGCTAGCAACGTCGGCTGTACAACTGGGGCGAGTGCTAGTACGTCTCTCTAGACCTGCCGTGTGGCGGCGCTCGGTCTGCTATTACTGACAGTGGCGACACGCGGGTCCGACGTATACTACCGGACCGCGGCCGATTTAAAGGCTACCACCTAGCAAGTGTGGTGTCTGGCGGTGACACCACAGGGTCAGTATTGCCTCACGTGTTCCAACACGGTTTAAGGCGCTGCAGTCTGGAACCGCAAGGCCGCTACGGTCGCAGGTTCGAATCCTGCCTCGGGCATGGATGTTTGTGATGTCCTTAGGTTAGTTAGGTTTAACTAGTTCTGAGTTCTAGGGGACTAATGACCTCAGCAGTTGAGTCCCATAGTGCTCAGAGCCATTTTGTTCCAACATTTCTACGGAATCCAAACATTTTCCCCGAGGTCGGCTTCTATCAGTTTTTCCATTCGTCTGTAAAGAATTCGTGTTAGTATTTTGCAGCCGTGGCTTATTAAACTGATAGTTCGGTAATTTTCACATCTGTCAGCACCTGCTTTCTTTGGGATTGGAATTATTATATTCTTCTTGAAGTCTGAGGGAATACATCTTGCTCACCAGATGGTACAGTTTTGTCAGCACTGGCTATTCCAAGGCTCTCAGTAGTTCTAATGGCATGTTATCTACTCTGGGGCCTTGTTTCGACTTAGGTCTTTCAGTGCTCTGTCAAACTCTTCACGCAGTATCATATCTCCCTTTTCATCTTCATCTACATCTATTTCCATAATATTGTCCTTAAGAACATCGCCCCTCTATAGACCCTCTATATACTCCTTCCATCTTTCTGCTTTCCCTTCTTTGCTTAGAATTGGCTTCCCATCTTAGCTCTTGATATTCATGCAAGTGGTTCTCTTTTCTCCAAATGTCTCTTTAATTTTCCTGTAGGCAGTGTCTATCTTACCCCTAGTGAGATAAGCCTCTACATCCTTACATTTGTACTCTAGCCATCCCTGCGTAGCCATTTTGCACTTCCTGTCAATCACAAATGGTTCAAATGGCTCTGAGCACTATGGGACTTAACATCTGGGGTCATCAGTCCCCTAGAACTTAGAACTACTTAAACCTAACTAACCTAAGGACATCACACACATTCATGCCCGAGGCAGGATTCGAACCTGCGACCGTAGTGTAAATCACATTTTTGAGACGTTTGTATTCCTACATTTTTGTATTTTCTCCTTTCATCAATTAAATTCAGTATCTCTTCTGTTAAACAAGGATTTCTACTAGCCCTCGTCTTTCTACCTACTTGATACTCTGCTGCCTTCACTATTTCATTCCTCAAAGCTACCCATTCTTCTTCTACTGTATTTCTTTCCCCACTGCTGTCAATTGTTCCCTTATGCTCTCCCTGACACTCTGTACGGGTTCCATCTCCTTAAATTCCCACCTTTTTGCAGTTTCTTCAGTTTTAATCTACAGTTCATAACCAATAGATTGTGGTCAGAGTCCACATCTGCCCCTGGAAATGTTTTACAATTTGAAACCGGGTTCCTAAATCTGTCTCTTACCATTATATAATCTATCTGAAACCTTCTAGTATCTCCAGGGTTATTCCATGTATACAACCTTCTTTCATGATTCTTGAACCAAGTGTTAGGTACGATTAAGTTATGCTCTGTGTAAAATTCTACCAGGCGGCTTCCTCTTTCATTTCTTAGCCCCAATCCATATTCACCTACTACGTTTCATTCTCTTCCTTTTCCTACTGTCGAATTCCAGTCACTCATTACTATTAAATTTTCGTCTCCCTTCACTACCTGAATAATTTCTTCTATCTCATCACACATTTCATCAATTTCTTCATCATCTGCAGAGCTAGTTGGCATATAATCTTGTACTACTGTAGCAGGCGTGGGCTTCGTGTCTATCTTGGCCACAATAAATCGTTCACTATTCTGTTTGTAGTAGCTTACCTACTCCTGCATTACCCCTATTTGATTATGTATTTATAACCCGGTATTCACCTGACCAAAAGTCTTGTTCCTCCTGCCACCGAACTTTACTAATTCCCACTACATCTAACTTTAACCTATCCATTTCCCTTTTTAAATTTTCTAACCTACCTGCCCGGTTAAGGGATCTGACATTCCACGCTCCGATCCGTAGAACGCCAGTTTTCTGTCTCCTGATAACGACGTCCTCATGAGTAGTCCGTTGCCAGAGATCCGAATGGGGGACTATTTTACCTCCGGAATATTTTACCCAAGAGGACGCCATCATCATTTAACCGTACAGTAAAGCTGCAGGCCCTCGGGAAAAATTACGGCTGTAGTTTCCCCTTGCTTTCAGCCGTTACATCATCCATAGGTATGAATATTTCACGTGACAACTGATACCAGCATCGTTGCATAACTGACACGGCACATCCATTTGGTGTGGCAATTCTCCTAAAGTACCATAGCGCTACTAGGAAGGCCCCAATTTTACACCCATCATACTCGCTCAGAAGGCTATACAAAGCATGACGATTTCTGTGGCATAGTTTCCTGCTTGCATCACACATATCCAGCACAATGACCCTTCTGGTTATCAGCATTCCCTTTTAAAGGATAGACACAGACGGTACTCTGGTAACTATGCGATTACGCTATCTGTTGCCGGACGATGTTGAAACCGTTATCAAGACATTTACTATCCCCAGGTGGCATATACTGTCATGAAATCCTAATTGACGGTGTCTTTCCAGATGTACTAATATTTTTATCTGGCAGTGTAATTTGATCAACATTTGTGTGTAAATGGTTTTTTCAGTTATAAAACTAAACAAGTCACAATTATGTGGCAATATGAGTGCGAAGATCTGTGACACTATCTGTGTCTAACCATATGCCGACAGATTGTACCAGAAAGCCGGCCTTAGCGGCCGAGAGGTTCTAGGCGCTTCAGTTTGGAACCACGCGATCGCTATGGTCGCAGGTTCGAATCCTGCTTCGGGCATGGATGTGTGTGATGTCCTTAGGTTAGTTAGGTTTAAGAAGTTCTAAGTTCTAGGGGACTGATGACCTCAGATGTTAAGTCCCATAGTGCTGAGAGCCATTCGAACCATTTTTGTACCAGAAAAAACTATATTATGTCTTCAATGCGCCAAAAATAATAGTGAAAAGTCTTTTTGTTCCTGATCTGTGTTGTTGCGAAATACGAAATTCATTGCCATCCAAATGCGTAACTTTTGCAGTTTTGCACTCTTCCTCCTCCACATGATCAGACGGCATGAACAGTCGTGGGGGAGAGACCATGCTGGTGAGAGAGTTACGATACGAGAGCAAGAGCACTTCCTGCTTGCCAAATTCTTGGCCATCCCTAGTGTATATGATTTTGAATCAGCACCTCTCTTCCACTCAGCATAGTAACCTCAACTGGGTTCTGTTTTTTTGAAATGACGTAAAGGCTGCCGAAACAATGTCAAAGATATTTTTTCAGCCTTGAGACATGAAATCTACGTACGAGAGTAATCCCAAAAGTAAGGTCTCCTGTTTTTTTTTTTTTTTTTTTTTTGTATAAGCACATAGACCTGTTTGTTTCTACAATGGTTTACATCAGTTTACAGCTTGAACATTTAGCTATTTTTCGACATAATCACAATTTCTGTCGATGCATTTTTGTAGACGCTGTGGCAGTTTTTGTATGCCCATGTGTTACCAGCTCGCCCCCTTGCTGTTCAGAAAGTTATAAACCTCTTCATTCACTTCGTCGTTGGAGCTGAATCGCTGGGACCACAATTAACGTTGACAGGTTCTGTGAAACTCTGTAAAAACTCAGACGGGCAAATCAGAACCGAAGAGGAATCAAACCGGCAAATCAGAACCGGAGAAGAGGAATGTTGAGCAAGGGCGTATACATTCTTCATGACAACGCTCGCCCACACATCGCTCGGCAAATCGTTGCTCTCCTGCAACAGTTTCAGTGGAACATAATCACCCACTCACCCTATAGTCCTGAATTGGTGCCGAGTGACTATCACCTGTTAAAGAACATTTGGCCGGAAAGCGATTCAGCTTCGACGACGAGGTGAAAGAAGAGGTTCATAACTTTCTGAAAAGCATGGTGGAGAGCTGGTATGACATGGGCATACAAAAACTGCCACAGAGTCTACAAAAATGCGTCGACACAAATGGTGATTATGTCTAAAAATGGCTAAATGTTCAAGCTGTAAAGTAATGTAAACCATTGTAGAAATAAATAGGTCTATGTACTTATAAAAAAATAAGTTTA
Source organism: Schistocerca serialis cubense (assembly GCF_023864345.2). Classification (NCBI taxonomy): domain Eukaryota; kingdom Metazoa; phylum Arthropoda; class Insecta; order Orthoptera; family Acrididae; genus Schistocerca; species Schistocerca serialis. The sequence goes on along the minus strand of NC_064644.1, from coordinate 509,349,400 downwards.
AATGGCTCTGAGCACTATGGGACTCAACATCTTAGGTCATAAGTCCCCTAGAACTTAGAACTACTTAAACCTAACTAACCTAAGGACATCACACACACCCATGCCCGAGGCAGGATTCGAACCTGCGACCGTAGCAGTTCCGCGGTTCCGGACTGCAGCGCCAGAACCGCTAGACCACCGCGGCCGGCAAAAAATAGGAGACCTTACTCTTGGAATTACCCTCGTATCATAACCGTAGAAATCCAAGGCTCAGAACACAGGTGGAAGCAGTCCCTAGTCGTAGGAAACGCGGACACACAGTGCGAGCGATCACCGTGCCGGGTATTGTGCTACATCAGACCGCATGTCCCGACAGCGTCGAATGGTTGCCACAAGTGGCCTGCTACCACTTACAACACCCAGCCGCCTTTGGGAAGCCCTTACCAAATATGGTGATGACGAGAGGTTTCGGCGTCACACACTAATGACGCCACAATCACACAATCGGCAGGGGGCATCACACTTAATTTCAATCCCGCCGTCATTCGTCATTCGCCAGCCATCGTGGTCCGTAACGCTCCGTCTCATGCAGATGATGCCGCTGCCTCTGCTGCCGCCAGGCCCCAAACCATGACCATAAATTGGCTGCCAGCCCTGGAAGCCGTGCCCCATTCCGCCACCAGCCGAGGCGGCGAGGCGAGTTCCTGACTAGCCCTCGCTGGCACTAGGCAACAGGGACCTCTCGTGTGTGACATAGCACTGCGTGCTTTTCTCGCGACACATCAGCAGCCACTGCAAGCGCTTGGTCAGCAATTGGTGACCAGTGCACGTAGTTCTGTGCTTGTGCGCCAACTACTAGGGAGCGCTACAACCGCAAAATTTTTAGTTGGTAAAAACAAACTAAAATAAATATTTTTCACTTACCTTAATAAAAAAAGTAATGAACTATTAACACGGTAAGATGCAAGTTAAAATTTCTGTCCTCTAGAACCCATCTGTTTCAGGTGTCTTCGTGCGAAGGCAACCGAGCAACGCACTGCCCCGTTTCTTGCCTTTCTGTGGCCAAGTCAAAGGCACTCTCCAGAATAACAGTCGCACTATACTGTGAATGGTATCCCGTCTTTTCGGCTTGCTATCACGTTTCTTTACAAAGTGACACGCTAAAATATGCTGACTTCATTCGTCAACAATAGTTTTAAAATATATGCTTCCCAATATTGAGCAATAATAAAGAATAATCTGCGATAGAAGGAAGCCGATTGTAACGGGTTACCTCAATAGCTATTTCTTAAACATAAAAGGCGGTCTGGTTTAAGAATTCAGTGAAATTGTTTTCATGTAATACGGATTTTTATCTTTTTTTTTTTTTTTGAGACAATGGCTTTGAAGAACGCGGGATTTGATAGTGTGCACTGAAGTGATGTTACCGCATTAACAACTAGTACAAGAACTGGCTCTACTGAAGGGATGCGTGGAGCAAAATCTATTCGCCGGGCAACAATTTTCGTAGTTGACTTGAAATTTTTGTAGTTTTAAAACGCTTACTGGGCGCATGTGGCCAGCTGAACCACAATATTATTGCTTCTATACATACTTTAGATTTCGAGCAGTTTCCTAGTCGCTATGGACAAATTCGTCACACATTTGTCGTCATCGTTACAGGTGGACATTGCTAACACCGATAATAGTGAATGGCATGTTCAGACAAAAAAAATAAATAAAAATAAATAACGAATCCGATAATGGGTCTTCTGTGATAGGTCAGTCTTCATGTATGCTTATAGTACTGATACAATTTACTTTATCACACCACACATATTTATGACACAGGCAGTGTTCATAAAAGATTATAAATGAAAAGCAATTATTTTAAAAAATAATGAGACTCCCCAAAAAACATATACTACGAGGGCAGTTCAATAAGTAATGCAACACATTTTTTTTCTCGGCCAATTTTGGTTGAAAAAACCGGAAATTTCTTGTGGAATATTTTCAAACATTTCTGCTTCGTCTCGTATAGTTTCATTGACTTCCGACAGGTGGCAGCGCTGTACGGAGCTGTTAAAATGGCGTCTGTAACGGATGTGCGTTGCAAACAACGGGCAGTGATCGAGTTTCTTTTGGCGGAAAACCAGGGCATCTCAGATATTCATAGGCGCCTGCAGAATGTCTACGGTGATCTGGCAGTGGTCAAAAGCACGGTGAGTCGTTGGGCAAAGCGTGTGTCATCATCGCCGCAAGGTCAAGCAAGACTGTCTGATCTCCCGCGTGCGGGCCGGCCGTGCACAGCTGTGACTCCTGTAATGACGGAGCGTGCGAACACACTCGTTCGAGGTGATCGACGGATCACCATCAAACAACTCAGTGCTCAACTTGACATCTCTGTTGGTAGTGCTGTCACAATTGTTCACCAGTTGGGATATTCAAAGGTTTGTTCCCGCTGGGACCCTCGTTGTCTAACCGAACACCATAAAGAGCAAAGGAGAACCATCTGTGCGGAATTGCTTGCTCGTCATGTGGCTGAGGGTGACAATTTCTTGTCAAAGATTGTTACAGGCGATGAAACATGGGTTCATCACTTCGAACCTGAAACAAAACGGCAATCAATGGAGTGGCGCCACACCCACTCCCCTACCAAGAAAAAGTTTAAAGCCATACCCTCAGCCGGTAAAGTCATGGTTACAGTCTTCTGGGACGCTGAAGGGGTTATTCTGTTCGATGTCCTTCCCCATGGTCAAACAATCAACTGTGGTGTATTGTGCTACTCTTCAGAAATTGAAGAAACGACTTCAGCGTGTTCGTAGGCACAAAAATCTGAACGAACTTCTCCTTCTTCATGACAACGCAAGACCTCACACAAGTCTTCGCACCCGAGAGGAGCTCACAAAACTTCAGTGGACTGTTCTTCCTCATGCACCCTACAGCCCCGATCTCGCACCGTCGGATTTCCATACGTTTGGCCCAATGAAGGACGCAATCCGTGGGAGGCACTACGCAGATGATAAAGAAGTTATTGATGCAGTACGACGTTGGCTCCGACATCGGCCAGTGGAATGGTACCGTGCAGGCATACAGGCCCTCATTTCAAGGTGGCGTAAGGCCGTAGCATTGAATGGAGATTACGTTGAAAAATAGTGTTGTGTAGCTAAAAGATTGGGGAATAACCTGGTGTATTTCAATGCTGAATAAAACAACCCCTGTTTCAGAAAAAAAAAATGTGTTGCATTACTTATTGAACTGCCCTCGTACTTTCCGCCATTTATATGCACCCACAAAAATTTTGGAAAGTCGTCGCCCTTAGTCCAGTGGAACCATTGGCTACCAGTTGCATATATTGTTAATAAAGTACCGTTGCTGTTCATCAACGTCTGCCTTAAATGTCAAACATCCGATTTTACTTGCCTAGCACCTCCCATCCCCCTACGTCGTACAATGCAGTTGCAATTAACAGTGAGATTTTATTTTTTGGTCATTTGTATATGTGCTAATTTTAGTGCCGTTCACTAAAATGTATCTATTAGGAAAGTGACACAGTGTCCAAAACCTGAAATCTGTCCGTAAAGAAAAATTGGTATGGGCAGAAATGTTTAAACGTTAGTCTTTCCTTTTCTAAACTAATGCTGCGTGCACGTCGTAAGGCAGAAAGAAAGTCCGAGACATTCCACGTTAAAAAAAGCAGTCGCAATGCCTATTGATCACACTTCAGTGATTTCACTATATTTTTGAACTTTGCTGATTACGTAGTCACGGTAAGGGGTTTGCAGTCTCAGTACTTGCAAATCTGTACACCCTTACTACATATGAACGAAACATTCGTTTATTGACTTACAACTGAGATATACAACACATTATCTGCTCTAATGTTATGACTTATCTGAGGGTTAAATTTAGCATTGCACTGATGTGAGAAAGGTGAATATCAGAAGCGAACACACAGGAGGTCAATTTCATTTCCCTCATGGGATGGAGGATTGTGCACTTCCGTACTCAAGTTACTTTTACCGTTCCTGACATATAAAAGGACGGTTCTTGTTTCGTCATTAATGTAGCCTTTCACTTACATCTGAACAGTAGGGAAAGTTTAAATCGTTTTTGAGAGACAGTAGACTATCTGTCAATGAGTTCGGAACTTATTTATTTCCATTTGTTTCACAACAATCGTCTGTTCTGACATTTTTTCGTAATAACTTATACTGTGTATGGCACTTATTCACTAAGGTTCTACCTGCAGAATAATAAATTAGGTTCGAGACGAACGGGAGAGAAATGATCGCCAAAGAAGGGAGTGTGGCTTCAGCGCAGTGTTGTAGACTTTCTGTGTCAATTATGATACTGCGATTAAGGAAATTTGTTACGGCTGACCTATCAGTAAAGGGAGTCCACACCGCTGACACTTTCTGCAGGATGCCTAGCGATGATGCGACGTACACGGTCAGGTCAACGTGCAATTACCACTCACAGACGGCAAGTGGAAATACTAGCATCGGAAGATATATAAAACATGTTGGGGTGATGCGGCAAACAGTGCCGTCCTTGTCTTAAGGAAACGGAGTCATTTATATGACATCCAAAAGGGCCTGACCAGTTGCTTTTCTGCCAGGGGTAGAAGCATTTCCGAAACGGCTAAATTTCTAAACCGTTTGTGCGGCGTCGTGGTTAAAGCATACAGCGCACGGCAGTGTGGCTCTATCCAAAACCGGAGCAGATGCAACTGTGGTGCTCCAGAGATCACAGACCGCAGAATTGAATGACAGCAATCGTGATGTGATCGAGAAGTAGACGTGCAACTGTTCAGCAACTGACCACTAACAAGGGAACCTCCCATCGCACCCCTCTCAGATTTAGTTGTAAGTTGGCACAGTGGATATGTCCCGAAAAACTGAACACAGATCAATCGAGAAAAAAGGAAGAAGTTGTGTGCAACTATGAAAAAAATGAGCAAAATATACAAACTGAGTAGTCCATGCGCAACATTTGCAACATCAAGGATACTATGAGCTCTACCGGCACGGTAGCTCAGCGTGTTCGGTCAGAGGTTTAGCAACCCTCTAATAAAAAGAAGACTGAGTTAATCGATCAACCACGAACTTAAACGGATGTCTTACGACGTCGGCCCCCTAAATCTGAGGGGGGTGAGATGGGGAGGTTCCCTTGTAAGATGAGCCAAGCAGCTATCAGCACTGCCTCCTCGACGAACGTTCACGGACCTTTTGCCTTTTACGGCGGCTTACATCCGGTTTCAGCTATTGAGATTTGCGTGAGAACGCTGCTGCGTATGGGCCTCTGCAGCAGGTACGTGTCTCCTGCAGCCATGCAGACTGTTTTTCATCGGCGACGAATGAGAGAATTTGCACGGCAATACCCCACAAATGGAAGTGCACTGAATGGCGGCAGGTGTCCTTTTCAGATGAATGTCGTGTTAAGCTCTATCGTACAAATGACCGTTGGCATGTATGGTTAAACTCCATCGGGTGATCGTCATGGTCTGGGGAATGTTTTCCTTGGCATTCCTTGGGTGATCTCGTCATTTTAGAAGGCACAATGGGTCTCTACAAGTATGTGTCTAACCTTGGAGAACATGTCCATCGCTGCATGTAGTTTGTTTCTCCTAAGTACGATGACATCTACCAACATTACATAAAACGTGTCACATGGGTCGCAATGTATGTGCGTGGTTTGAAGAGCAACAGGATTAGTTTGCCGTACTCTCCTTGCCGCCACACTCCCCACATTTAAACCAAGTCGAGAATCGAGGACAGCTGCCCACGGCTCCGGGGTCATCAACGCTCAATATCCCGATCGGTAGGTTCGAGAACTTCATTTACCCTCTTCCTGCAAGTATCGCGCTGCAAATGGTGGTTACTCAGATTTCTGATCGGTGGTCACAATAATGTGGCTGTACAGTATATTTGGGAGGGGGGGTTCCGTTGTGTAATTTAAAACTGATATTTGCTAACTGATACTGTCTGAAATAAAGGAATATCACTCTCTGTATGCCTAGTCAGGAATGACTGTTGGTTTCCGTCAGTCACGAAATTTTTGCTTAGTCTGCATGACCTGAGTTTGAATCCATACACAGAATGAGACTATTCATCGTGTTATTTGAAGTCTCCAACCCTGTCTCGCGATATCTGCGGAATTGCAAATTAAGCTAAGCGGCCATTCGCTAGAAAATTACAGTAGGTCTATGTGCACCAAAATTACGTTATTACTTTATTAGGTTTGTTTGAGCAATTCAAGACACATGATTCAAACACTACTTTCCGTCATAACTACAAAGATCTGATGCACTCACAGTAAATTTTAGGTAACAAAAGTTCTGCACCGAATGAGGAAAAATGGGATCTAGTAAGGACATAGCCAGAAAAAGTTATTAGCGAAAGCCTTATGTGGCCTAGAGCCGGTAAACATTTCATGATTTATGCGATCGAAACGCTGTCAATTAAAAAAAAAATGTAAGCAGCCAGCGTGATGATCATGAAGTTCTTTAAAGAATTATTTGAGCTACAGACGTGTTTCTATCTGTTTGCCAGCGACTACATCAGAAATTAAAATTACAGTACGTTCAAGCGTTTCATCACATCTTGCTTGCTGAAAATACTGGTTTAATAGCATCACAGATTAGTTAGAACGACATGCCACAAGTGTCCACTTTCCGGTAAATTACATATTTCACTAAATAAAACCTGTTGTCAACGCCAGCCGTTGCACAATAGAGAATGTGGTCTTAATCACTTTCGATGTCGATAAACTACGTTCTCAAGAAGCAATTGTGAGTCTACACATGTTAAAGTGAAACAATGCCTTTACAACTAAGTGCCGGGACCACTGTTCACTCCCCAGCAGAGGCACGAGTGTCTTACAGGTTGTGACAATACACGTGTCTCACGTGTTGGAGTCTTTTCAAGAGCAGGACGACGGCTCACCTCAAAGTAGGCACTGCAAGCGGACAGCATGACGCGATGTGCCTTGAAGTGACATCCAGAACACCACAGCGTCACGTCCACGAAAGCTTCTCCAGAGAAGTAGCGGAAAAGGTGTGACAGCAGTTCTGTCTCATGTTTGTCCCACTGAACGGACATCATCATGCCACACACACCTGAAACAAGTAGAGTCCGTGACAGAATTTGCGAGACTCCTCCCCTTTACCTCAAGTTGAACTGCAAAGATTTATTGTTGTTATATGGTACAACAGGCAAACATACACTGTGCTGCCAACGTACTGATTAACAATAGGATTTAGTTTCTTCCAGTGTAAAACGTGGAAGGAAAATAACCATTTACAATCTCCACAGACAGTAATAACAAATTTCTTTGTGTTAAGCGCTTTCTGTAAGACTTGACGTACAACTGGTAAACAGATTTAATTGCTCATACGCAATTTCATATTTCCCTCAGCATTTTAAGCTGTTCAGGCTGACGCACGATTATCTACGTAGCTGTCAATGTACACTACTGGCCATTAGAATTACTACACAAAGAAGAAAAGTAGATCATAAACGGGTAATCATTGGACTAATATGTTATACTAGAACTGACATATGATTACATTTTCACGCAATTTGGGTGCATAGATCCTGAGATATCAGTACCCACAACAACCACCTCTGGCCGGAATAGCGGGCTAGATGCGCCTGGGAATTGAGTCAAACAGAGCTTGGATGGCGTGTACAGGTACAGCAGCCCATGTAGTTCATCAAGAGTAGTGACTGGCGTATAGTGACGAGCAAGTTGCTCAGCCACCATTGACCAGACGTTTTCAATTGGTAAGAGATCTGGAGAATGTGGTGGCCAGGGCAGCAGTCGAACATTTTCTGTATCCAGAAAGGCCCGTACACTACATGCAGCATGCGGTCGTGCATTGTCCTGCTCAAACGCAGGGTTTCGCTGCGATCGAATGAAGAGTAGAGCCACGGGTCGTATCACATCTGAAATGTAACGTCCACTGTTCAAAGTGCCGTCAATGCGAAAAAGAGGTGACCGAGATGTGTAACCAATGGCACTCCATACCATCACGCCGGGTGATACGCCAGTATGGCGATGGCGAATACACGCTTCCAATGTGCGTTCACCGAGATGTCGCCAAACTAAGATGCGACCATCATGATGTAAACAGAACCTGGATTCATCGTGCACCCAGGTTCGCCGTTGAGTACAACATCGCAGGCGCTTCTGTCTGTGATACAGCGTCAAGGGTAACAGCAGCCATGGTCCATGGTCAGCGATCTGATAGTCCATGGCCGGTCCGGGTGGCCGAGCGGTTCTAGGCGCTACAGTCTGGAACCGCGCAACCGCTATGGTTGCAGGTTCGAATCCTGCCTCGGGCATGGATGTGTGTGATGTCCTTAGGTTAGTTACGTTTAAGTAGTTCTAAGTCCTAGGGGACTGATGAGCTCAGAAGCTGAGTGCCATAGTGCTCAGAACCATTCGAACCATTTTTGATAGTCCATGCTGCTGCGAAGGTCGTCGAACTGTTCGTGCAGATGGTTGTTGTCTTGCAAACGTCCCCATCTGTTGACTCAGGGATCGAGACGGGGCAGCACGATCCGTTACAGTTATGCGAATAAGATGCCTGCCATCTCGACTGCTAGTGATACGAGGCACTTGGGATCCAGCACGGCATTCCGTATTACCCTCCTGAACACACCGATTCCATATCCTGCTAACAGTCATTGGATCTCGACCAACGCGAGCAGCAATGTCGCGATACGATAAACCGCAATCGCGATAGGCTACAATCTGACGTTTATCAAAGTCGGAAACGTGATGGTACGCATTCCACCTCCTTACACGAGTCATCACAACAACGTTTCACCAGGCAACGCCGGTCAACTGCTGCTTGTGTATGAGAAATCGGTTGGAAACTTGCCTCATGTCGCCGCGCGGGATTAACCGAGCGGTCTAGGCCGCTGCAGTCATGGAGGTTCGAGGACTCCCTCGGGCAAGGGTGTATGTGTTTGTCCTTAGGATGATTTAGGTTAAGTAGTTTGTAAGGTTAGGGACTGATGATCTTCGCAGTTAAGTCCCATAAGATTTCACACATTTGAACATTTCCTAATGTCAGCACGTTGTAGGTGTCGCCATCGGCGCCAACCTTTTGTGAATGCTCTGAGAAGCTAATCATTTGCATATCGCAGCATCGACTTCCTGTTGGTTAAATTTCGCGTCTGTAGCACGTCATCTTCGTGGTGTAGTAATTTTAATGGCCAGTAGTGTAGTTTCAGTGAATATAGAGAAGTATAAAACTTGAGATGTCGTACTTTAGACGTATTAGTCTACACTTACGACCCACTGAAATGAATCGTAGCTTACATTACTTGAAATTATGTGAATTACATCATGGACGGCGAACGACTGACAGTAAACGTTATCGGTACTTCAAGTCTCTGCCACCTGGATCACTCTCTATAAATGAAATTGCGTCTGGCGGGTCGTGAAGCTGCCGATAACGACAACTTGAGAGATGAATTAGACTAAATTTTAAGCATATTTATTTATCGGTATTATCAGATAGTCTTCGTAGTTACACTAACTGTCCAGTCAACAAAGGGAAATTAGAGGAAAAATTCGTATCTTCACAAATTTTTGTAGAGTGGTACGGGGCTGAAGAGAATAACATATTGAAAACCTTTACCGGTGAAGTGCCAGTGTGGTGGTGAGAGCGTTTGGGGAGTTTAAAGGTAACGTTCTTTTGCTCTTCTTGAGTGTCTCTAAAACTGTGGCTTCTAGCGAAAATTTATCCTAGTACAAAATTAAACTAAAGTTTCTAGAAAAGACGTCCTATTCATCTTTTCCGCGATGCAGGGGATTGAAATACTGCAGATTATTAAAAATTGTGTTTCAATGGTATAAAATTGATGTATATTGTTAAATAGCGTGAGCTAAGGATAAATATTGTTTAGAATTGGAAGGAAAATCAGCATTGGCCGCATTTCGTTGTTTTATTGTCAGGAAAATCGATTTTCGGTCACTTACTAACCATCCTCAGTGCTGTAATATACAATTAAAATTGGTAGGCACTGGTATCAATCTATAACCACAAGCATAGAGTTTATGTATATCGTCTTACGAATCACTGGCGGTGTAGTTTTCAGACATGCCCAGGGGTGTTTATTTTCCACAAAGTACGTTGACACTTCTTGGAATACAGACATGAATTACTAATAATACTAACACAAGAGAGGCATATGTACAGCATGTACGTATACCTTTGCTCACTGTTCTACAATGTTAGATGGAGATTTATCCTTAGTCATCGTGTACGACAGTGTTCTTCTGGGAAAAATAATTCCACCCTCCTCTCCGCCCATCACGAATGCTGCTCCTTTTTCAGTTTCTAAATTTTGTAAACCTCCTCAGCATATCATGTGCAATTGTTTCATGCGAGTAGGAAAGATTTTAAGTTTATTGAGTATTTATTTGCAGTTGTTAAAAGAGCTGTATCTGAAGAAGCTCAACAGCTCGAGCTGTCAACTGTTTGCCACACTGAAAAGCCTGTTAAAATGTAACATGCTGTCAATATGTAATCGACAATGTTGATTCAATTGACTCCACTATCAAGAGGTTTAATACTTTTCGGAGTTTGGGGATATCAAATGCCCCACCACAGCCTCATCTCTCCCAACATCTACAGACGCCCGTAGTCTTAAGTTGCCTCCCTCTGTAACGGAAGTAAGTCACGTACCTAATATGGAACTTCGGATACTTCAACGAGAGTCAAGCATTGCATTATAACAGATTACTGTTCTACATTTAAACATGATCAGTCCTGTTGCATCAAACATATTGATACCCATCTTGCAATATGTAGTGTGGACTACTGGGAAGTGGTTCCACTTTACAAGTGGCAGCAGTTCCTAAGTGGAAGATATTTTACTCTGTGTATCAGTAACACAGTTCATGGTGCAGTAACGTCATTACCAAGGGACTACACGAGGTTTACAGTGTGTCACAAAGCGTAGTCAGTGACAGACAGCAGCAAGATTCCAAATTATCAATTGAATTCCTTTCCCACCAACACCACGTAGGTCCCGACAACACCATACTTACAAATTGAACACTTCTCACCCACTGTTTATAGGAACGTATATTATTTAAAAGCTCACTAAACAACAATACAAAATTACTCCTTCAACAAGATTAATACGACTGCACTAAATAAACACGGCCTCAGTGAAGTTATTTTATCTACTGACAAAGAAGGGAAATTTGGGGCGATATAGCGTGTGTCTCAAATCTGCATTCAATGTAAGGTTGACACACTTTGTGGAAAATAAACATCCCCTCTGCGAGTGTCGGCACAGTGCGTCGCCAGTGATTCATTAGGCGGACAGTGGAAGGGTCTGGCTAACTTCGTGAAATACCCTGTACCTTCTTTTTGTGACGTAGTGCGACAAAAAGACTGGAGATCTGCCTGTTCGCTTTTAATTTTACAGACCTATGAAGGAAGGAAATGGAAGGCCTCCATCCGGCGACCTTCCTTTCCTTATGCCCTTTACCTCCAGCCTCCCCTTTCCAGACTGTTACACCCACAGAATATAATTTACGTCCTGCACTTGTATGTGGTACACACATCTAATTATTGTTGTGAACGTACTTCATATGAGATTGGACATCAATTTTGTACCATTAAAACCATATTTTTAGTAATCTACTAGTTTTCCAGCCGTGCAATACGGAAGTTATTAGTCCTAGAGAAAAGTACCTTTATTGTAGGAAATTTATGTTGTTTAATTGTGTGCTGGGGAAAATTTTCGCTAGAACCCGAGGTCTTCGAGATATTGAAGAAATATCTAAAGAGTGACATTTACACGACCCCTCCAACCCCACCTCACGATCACGCTCACCGGTCAGAGTCGACATCTCTTTGTCCTTGAGGCTCCCTCCTACGACAGTACAAAAGTTCGCGACTGCACGAGTGTCTTCCCCAAGTCGACATTTTATGGCCTTCGTTGAATGGACTACAAGCTAAAAAAAGTTTTCTTGTTGTTCCTGTTTGTCAAAGATTAACCAAAACCAAAGCCGCTAACCATCACAAAACACCTTTGAATGTGTATGAGGAAAAGACTAAAATCCATAGTGTCAGCAGTCTGGCTAGCATATTCTACATCTGCATACATATTCCTCAAGCCACCGTGCTGTGCATGGCAGGGGGTACCGTGTACCTTTACCAGTCGTTTGCTTTCCCGTTCCACTGCCAGATCGACAAAGGGAAAGACGACTGCTTATACGCATCCGTATGAGTCCTAATTTCCTATCTTATCTTCGTGATCCTTAAGCGAAATGTACTGTAGCGGCGGTAGGTTCGTTCTGCAGTCAGCATCAAATTACGGTTCTCTAAATTTTCTTAATAATGTTCCTCAAAAAGAACGCTGCTTTCCCGTCAGTGATTCCCATTTCCGTTGCTCGAGCCTACTGGTAACAAATCCAGCAGTCCACCTTTGAATTGCTTCGATGTCAGCCTTTAATCCAACCTGGTGCGGATCCCAGACACTCGAGCAATACTCTAGAATAGGTTGCACTGGCGTCCTTCATGCGGTCTCCTTTACAGGCGAACCACCCTTTCCTAAAATTCTCTCAACAAACCGAAGTCGACCATTCGCCTTTCCTACCGCAATCTTCATATGATTGCAGCATTTCATATCGCTTTGCAACGTTACGCCTCGGTGTTTAAACGATGTGTGTGTCAAACAGGACACTAGTAATTCTGTATAAGACGACTACGGCTTAGTTATTCCTATTCATCCGCATTAACTTACATTTTTCTACATCTATAACTGTGTACCATTCACCATATCAAGTAGAAATTTTGTGTAAGTCATCTTGTATCTTCCCAAAGCCACTGATCTTCGACATCCTCCCTTACACCACAGAATCATCAGCACACGACCGTAGATTGTCGCCCACTCTGACCTCCAGACCATTTCTGTATATAAAAATCAGTAGCGGTCGTACCACACGTTCATGGGGCACTTCTCGGGGTCGAGGACAACATATTGGGTTCTGTTGCTTAAGAAGTCTTTCAGCTATTCGACAACAGACAGGGTTCTAGTCACTCACACATCTGGCAACCTATTCCATATGCTCGTTCCTTCGTTAGCAGGTTGCAGTGGAGTACCGTGCCAAATGCTTTTCAGAAATCTAGGCATATGGAATCTGTCCTTCATCCACAGTTCGCAGTATATCATGAGGGAAAAGCACAAGTTGAGATTTACACGAGCTTTGCTTTCTAAAATCGGGATGATTCGTCGATGCAAGCGTTTCGGTCTCTAAGAAATTCTGTTCTAGAATTCTGCAGTAAACCGGTCTTAAGGATATTTGTCTGTAATTTTGCAGGTCCGTTCTTTTAGCCTTCTTATTATAAGCACCAGTGGTTTGGACACAGTGCTGGGCGAGAGAGACGCGATAAATGCAACGTAAGTAAGGGCCCAAATCCATAGAGTACACTATTGGCCATTAAAATTGCTACACCACGAAGATGACGCCGTATAGTCGCGAAATTTAACCGACAGGAAGAAAATGCTATGATATTTAAATTATTAGCCTTTCAGAGCACTCACACAAGGTTGGCGCCGCTGACGAAAACTACAACGTGCTGATATGAGGAAAGTTGCCAACCGATTTCTCATACACAAGCAGCAGTTGACCGGCGTTGCCTGGTGATGCCTCGTGTAAGGAGGATAATGCGTAACATCGCGCTTCCGATTTTGATAAATGTCGGATTGTAGCCTATCGCGATAGCGGTTTATCGTTTTGCGACATTACTGCTCGCACTGGTCGGGATCCAATGACTGTTAGCAGAATATGGAATCGGTGGGTTCAGGAGAGTAACGCGGAACGCCGTACTCGATTCCAACGGCCTCGTATCACTAGCAGTAGAGATGACAGGAATTTTATCCGACGTTGACGTTGCATCATAGACAGGAGTTCCTGCGATGGTGTACTCAACGTCAAACCTGGGTGACGAATGGCAAAACGTCATTTTTCGGATGAATACAGGTTCTGTTTACAGCATCAATAATGGCTCCGAGCACTATGGGACTCAACTGCTAAGGTCAGTAGTCCCCTAGAACTTAGAACTAGTTAAACCTAACTAACCTAAGGACATCACAAACATCCATGCCCGAGGCAGGATTCGAACCTGCGACCGTAGCGGTCTTGCGGTTCCAGGCTGCAGCGCCTTTAACCGCACGGCCACTTCGGCCGGCGTTTACAGCATCAAGATGGTCGCGTCCGTGTTTGGCGACATCGTGGTGAACGCACATTGGAAGCGTGTATTCGTCATCGCCATACTGTCGTATCACCCGGCATGATGGTATGGGTTTTTTTTCGGTTGGGTTTAAGGGCGCTCAACTGCTGAGGTCATTAGCGCCCAGTCACTGTTGGTAGAGCACATGGAATCTGGTAAAACTCAAGGGGATGGGGGGGACACCAAAAGGACCTGACAAAGATGCAGATAAAATAAGTAAAAAGGTTAAATGTCTTTGGACAAGCCAGTTAAAGTTATAAAACGCAGAATACGAGCAGCTGCTCGAGCGTCATCAGCTAAAACATGCGGTAAAGTAGATGGCAGGGACAGGACAACACGAAATTGACTAAAACGGGGACACGACAATAAAACATGGCGCACTGTTAATGCCTGACCACAAGGGCACTGCGGGGCTGGGTCACCGGAGAGCAGGTAGCGGTGGCTAAACCGGCAATGCCCTATCCGCAACCTGGTCAGAAGGACCTCCTCACGCCGAGATGGTCGGGAGGATGTTGTCCAAGCAGTTGGGAGCGGTTTTACTGCCCGGAGTTTGTTTCCTTGGAGGGATGACCAAGCATCCCACCACAACGACACAAGCCTCTTACATACATCCCCACGAACGTCAGATGATGGGACACAAAGGGAGGCTGGCCAAGGCAGGAGGACTGCATCCTTGGCTGCAGCATCCGCAGCCTCATTCCCAGGCACTCCTACATGTCCGGGAACCCACAGAAAGCTGACAGAACCACCATTATCAGCGAAAGAATGGAGGGACTGCTGTATCCGTTGAAGCAAGGGATGGACCGGATAGGGAGCTCCAAGGCTCTGAAGAGCACTGAGTGAGTCAGAGCAGAGTACATACGATGAATGGCGGTGGTGGCGGGCATACTTAACGGCCTGATGGAGAGCAAAAAGCTCGGCCGTAAAGCTGGAACATTAGTCGAGGAGCCGGTATTTAAAGGTGGCGGCCCCAACGACAAAGGCACAGCCGACACCATCGTCAGTTTTGGAGCCATCGGTGTAAATAAAGGTGTGACCGGAAGACGAGCACGAAGTTCGACAAACCGTGAGCAATACACTGCAGCCGGAGTACCCTCCTTCGGGAGTGAGCTGAGGTCGAGATAAATATGAACCGGAGCCTGGAGCCAAGGTGGTGTCGGGTTCTCACCCTCTCTGAAGGTGGTAGGGAGGGCAAAATCCAAGTGTCGAAGCAGGCGATGGAAGCGGACTCCGGGGGGCAGCAGGGCAGACACATACAACCCGTACTGACGGTCGAGAGAATCGGCGAAGAAGGACTTGTAAGAGGGGTGGTCGGGCATAGACAACAGCCGGCAGGCATACCGACACAGCAGTACGTCGCGCCGGTAGGTCAATGGTAACTCGGCAGCTTCAGCATAAAGGCTCTCGACAGGACTAGTGTAGAAGGCTCCGGTCGCAAGACGTATCCCCCGATGGTGGATGGAGTTGAGCCGGCGTAAGAGGGATGGCCGAGCGGACGAGTAGACGAAGCTCCCATAATCCAGCTTCGATCAGACTATGGTCCGATACAAGCGAAGCAAGACAGTGCGATCCACTCCCCAAGATGAACTGCTAAGAACTCTGAGGACATTAAGGGAACGTGTACAACGGGCCGCCAAATAAGAGACATGTGGAGACCAACACAGTTTCCTGTCCAACGTGAGCCCTAGAAACATAGTTGTGTCCACGAATGGGAGAACAACAGGACCGAGATGTAAGGATGGCGGAAGGAACGCTTTATATCGCCAAAAGTTGATACAAACCGTCTTCTCTTCAGAGAACCGGAAGCCTAAAAAAATGTCCAAATGTGTGTTAAAACTTATGGGACTTAACTGCTAAGGTCATCAGTCCCTAAGCTTACACACTACTTAACCTAAATTATCCTAAGGACAAACACACACACCCATGCCTGAGGGAGGACTCGAACCTCCGCCGGGACCAGCTGCACAGTCCATGACTGCACCGCCTCAGACCATTCGGCTAATCCCTCGCGGCACCGGAAGCCATTTGCCACGCTCCATGAGTAGAGGCTGTCTAGACAACGCTGAAGGCAGCGCTCCAGGAGGCATGTTTTCTGGGCACTGCAGTAGATCGCGAAGTCATTGACAAAGAGAGAGCCTGAGACATTAGGTGGAATGCAATCCATAATTGGATTGATCGCGATGGCAAAAAGGGCTACGCTCAAGACGGAGCCCTGAGGCACTCCGTTCTCCTGGAGGAAGACGTCGGACAATACGGAACCCACACGTACCCTGAACTTTCGATCTGTTAAAAAGGAATCAATAAAAAGGGGCAGGCGACCCCGTAGGCCCCACCTGTGCATAGTGCGGAGGATACCTCCTCTCCAACAGGTATCATAAGCCTTCTCCAAGTCGAAGAACACGGCTACCGTTTGGCGCCTTCGCAAAAAGTTGTTCATGATGAATGTCGACAAGGTCACAAGGTGGTCAACAGAGGAGCGGCGGTGACGAAAGCCGCATTGGACATTAGTAAGTAGCTGTCGAGATTCAAGAATCCAGACTAATCAAGCATTAACCATGCGCTCCATCACCTTACAGACACAGCTTGTAAGAGAAATGGGGCGGTAACTAGAAGGAAAATGTCTATCCTTCCCGGGTTTGGGTATAGGAACAACAACGGCGTCACGCCAACGCATGGGGACTTGACCTTCGGTCCAGACGCGATTGTAGGTACGAAGAAGGAAGCTTTTGCCCGCCGGAGAAAGGTGTGCCAGCATCTGAACGTGAATGGCATCTGGCCCCGGAGCAGAGGACCGGAACAGTGCAATCGCACGTTCGAGTTCCCGCATAGTAAAGGGGGCATTATAAGTTTCCAGATTCAGCGAGTGGAAGGAAGGTCGCCGAGCCTCTTCTGCCTCTTTCCTGGGAAGAAAGGCAGGATGGTAATGGGCGGAGCTTGAAACCTCCGCGAAAAAGCGGCCAAAGGCGTTGGAGACAGCCACAGGATCAACAAGGACCTCATTACCTGAGGTCAGGCCAGGTACCGAGGAGTGGGCCTTAATGCCCGACAGCCGGCGCAGGCTACCCCAAACGACGTAAGAGGGAGTAAAACTGTTAAAGGAGCTGGTGAAAGAGGCCCAACAAGCTGTTTTGCTGTCTTTGATGACTCTACGGCATTGCGCTCGGAGTCGTTTGTATTCAATACAATTCGCCAACGTAGGATGGCGGCGAAAGGTGCGTAAAGCACGTCGTCGAGCACGGATAGCGTCCCTACAAGCCTCGTTCCACCAGGGGACGGAGACGCGACGTGAAGAAGAAGTAGTACGAGGAATGGAAGGTTCGGCAGCATTGATGATAACAGCCGTGAGGTATTCGACCTGACTGTCACAACTGGGAAAATCGTGGTCCGGAAAGGTCGCCAGGGAGGAGTAAAGTCCCCAGTCAGCTTTCAGTATGTTCCAGCTCGAAGGATGTGGGGATGGGGTGTGGTGCAGGAGACGAACGACACAGGGGAAGTGGTCGCTCGAATAGGTGTCAGAAAGGACATACCACTCGAACCGACGGGCAAGAGTGGTAGAACAGATCGAGAGGTCCAAGTGGGAGTAGGTATGAGTAGAGTCCGAGAGGAAAGTCGGGGCGCCAGTATTGAGGCAGACAAGATTGAGATGGTTGAAGACATCCGCCAAGAGTGAGCCTCTTTGACAGGATGCAGGAGAGCCCCAAAGGGGATGATGGGCATTGAAGTCGCCAAACAATAAAAACGGCGGGGGAAGCTGAACGATCAGGTGCATCATGTCAGCCCGACTAACAGCAGATGACAGTGGAGTGTAGATGGTGCAAACTGAAAAAGTATGTAAGTAGGCTGTTTATGTTTTCTCTATGTAAGTAGGCTGTTTATGTTTTCTCTATGTGAGTAGGCTGTTTATGTTTTCTTATTGGCAACGTTACGTAGTGCGCAGTTGGAGGTGAGCCGCCAGCAGTGGTGGATGTGGGGAGAGAGATGGCGGAGATTTGTAATTTGTCATGAACTGCTATATTTATATATGATGATATCAAGGTAAATACATTGTTTGTTCTCTATTAATATCTTTCATTTGCTAACTATCCCTATCAATAGTTAGTGCCTTCCATAGTTTGAATCTTTTATTTAGCTGGCAGTACTGGCGCTCGCTGTATTGCAGTAGCTTGAGCAGCGAAGATTTTTGTGAGGTAAGTGATTTGTGAAAGGTATAGTTTAATGTTAGTCAGGGCCATTCTTTTGTAGAGATTTTTGAAAGTCAGATTGCGTTGCGCTAACAAAATATTGTGTGTCAGGTTAAGCAAAGTCTCGTGTATAAGTTGTACAAAGGGGACGTTTCATATGTCGACCCTGTCAGGATACCTCACTGGAATCTTCTGATTTTTTTCTTGTAGTTTGTGTAATTAGTGTAGATTTTGTTTACTGCTAGCGCGTAATTATAGAGAGAATTTCCTTTGTAGTTGCAGTCTTTCATTGTTGTACAGTGAAACAGTTGTGGCATGCATGTAGATTTGCACCAAGTATTTCGCAGCTGCGCTGGCAATTAAGTAGACATTATTTCCATTGCTATGTTATTTTATTTTGCTCTTCAAATTGTGCTTTTCTGTGTTATCGTGTGAAATATTGTGACAATTATGGCGTGTGAAAAACGTAATACTAGGCTCCAAAGTAAACTGAGAAATGACAGTGAAAACGAAGGCAGTGTGTTAGCGCCGCAGAGTAATGAATTAACAGACATTCAAAGTAGTAATTTGGTAACTGTGCATAGGGAAATGGAGCGGGCGGCAAACAATGGCGTGGACACTGAAACAATTAGTGAAGAGGGAAGCATTATCGATCGATCGGTCGGCAACAGCTCGCCTCAGGAATCCGAAATGACAGGACACAATTTTGCAAATACTGTAGATTCAGGTTTTGCGTCCTCACCGTTTTCTCAAATGAGTCAAGACACATTTTCCGCTTGTCAAAATGTGAAAGTTGCCGGTGCAAATTCACTGCCGAAAAGCACTGAGGAACATGTTTCAGACACCAGTGCATTGTTATTACAGTTAATGCAGCAAATGGGACAAAAGCTACAAAAGTTAGACACAACGCTTGAACAAAATCAGAAACAAATGGGACAAAATCTTCTAAAGTTAGACACAATGGAACAAAATCAGAGACAAACACAGCAAAAGTTAGACACAGTGGAACAAAATCTTAAAAAGTTAGACTCATTGGAACAAACACTTGAACAAACACGTGAAGATTTAACTACTGAGTTACATAACATTGAATCGAAATGTCAAAAAGTCTGTAATGACGTAAAAACTCAAATTTGTGAGCATTTTCAACCTATTTTTTCGCGGCATGAAAATGCATTACGGAATCACGAAGCAGCCATAAAAGAACTGCAAATTATTGTTCATGAAAATCATGAGACCTTGCAAGCTAAATTTGACTCAGTTGCATCTACCGATTCGGTTACGCAACTTGCAAAAACTCAGGAAAACTTAAAGGACACAGTAGATACTCTGAAACTTGGTTCAGAAAAACACACTGAGGAAATAAGTACACTATCGGATAAAGTAGCCGAACTTTCAGATCAGATCACTAACTTATCTACAAAGGTAGATGATGATCTGAATGACACAACACCTGTAGCCTTCACTGACACAGAAGAGTATGAACAAATTAGGAAATTCAAACAAAATCAGAATCAAATTAATACGCAACACCAAAGAGAAATCCGGGAAGTACAAGATCAGCTGACACAGGTAATACAAGAATTGCGTATTTCAGAGGACACTCGCGCCCCAACACGGGAAGAGGGACTTAGAAATACGGAAAAGACGCAAAATAATAACACAGGGCATTTCGGAAGTTATGAAAGAAATTGGCAATGTGCACCGAATTTTGAGATGGAACGGCTGACACGACCTAACAATGACCGATATGCGACTCGCCGACATGATGATTTTGACTATAAGCTGTTCATTACTACACGTAAATTCAAAACATTTAAGAATTCTGGCAACGACATTCATCCACAAGCATGGCTCCATCAATTCTCTCATTGTTTTCCTCCCAACTGGTCGTTGGAACACAGATTAGAATTTATGTGTGGCTACTTAGAGAATGAACCAGCTGTAAGAATGCGATCGGTAATTCAGGATTGCCACACTGAAGGAGAGTTTTACCATGCCTTCCTCTCAGCATATTGGTCTCAAGCTACACAAGACCGTGTAAAACATAGCATCATGATGATGAAACACTTTGAACAATCTGAATTTTCCAGTCTTGTCAAATATTTTGAAGACATGTTGCATAAGAATCAATATCTTTCAAACCCATACAGCCCCTCAGAACTCATCCGCATTTGCTTACTCAAATTGCCTGAACATTTACGACATATTATTTTAGCAGGACGTTACAAAGATGACATTGAAGCATTTCAGGGTCTGTTACAAGAATTGGAAATTGACACTGACAATCGGGGAACGCGGAAACAGGAGCACAACAATTACAGGTCACATCTGTCACAATTCCACAATGAAAGAAATAATAACTGGACACGACAAGGCTATTCTCACAACACATATCGTGACCAAAACAGACACCACCCGTATGACAACCGTTGGCAGAGTAGTAATAATTACAGGAAAAGATCACCTCTCCGCGGTAGTGACTATCACAGAGACAATCAGAGAAACAGACAATATGGGAACCAAAATAATTATTATTACGGGAGACAGAATAACTTTAGACGCAACGGTCCAGCGCGCAGTTACGATTCAGGGAGAAGTTCTCCTCCACTGACCCGACAAGAAAGAAATTACAGGAACTACCGACATGACGACAGACGATGTGATCATAACGACAGACCTGAATTGCATCAGAACTGGCGGGATTCAAACAGGGCAGGGCCTTCTCGTCAGAGTGAATTTGTAGAAGTTAGGTCTCCTAATCCCAATAACGGCGCGCGCCAACAAAGATATAGGCAATGACTCGCACAGCAGGCAGCCGCGTGCACCCGCTTGCTCCGAGAAAAATAACATAAGACGCTAGCCTTGAGAAAAATTTTAGCATTCTTTACCGATGTATACAACATGATAATTGCGTTGAAGTTGAAACTCTGTGCACTAGGAAGAGTAAAAGATTTCACCACACTTCACATGTAAAACCGTTTATTGAAAGATAATCTGCTTTTTAACTTTGTCTTTGCCATAAAACGTTTCACTTCACGTTACTAGTATGCTTAAGAAACTGTTAACATACAACAATGTTTGAAGTACAATATCCAGTCTAGAACCTAGGGAACATTTTTAAACAGAAATTACGAATGCATTGTTATAGTGAACAGACGACACAGTGTTGTATTTGTACATTCTTGCTTGTTTGTTGCATGATTACGTAACGACTATAAGGCTTACATACTTAGAACATTTACCAGTACTGCTAATGAGATTTTAAGGCAACATTTTGGTTGACTTGAAAATATATTCTGGATTTAAAGTACTTTCTGTGAGATACCAGATGACACAGTGTTAGTTTATGTGATAGTTACACGATTTTATCACGACGCTACTAATGAGTGACAATCTACATTGTTGCTTTTGCAGTGTTTCTGTTTTATATCCGCACAGTTTTTCTGAATTCTTCTGGAAAGCAAAACATGTTTTAGTAGTAAGCTACAATGTGAGGGCCTTTTTCTTAGCACAACAATACTTTACAGTATAGTATTTTCTTGATCACAGTAATGTACATAATAATTATGATATCTATACACAAAGCATTTCACTTTCGTTTCTGATGGGGTAAGTACATTGACTTCTGCAGAACTTAGCTTTCGGAGGACGATAACTATGACACTTCCACACAGATTATGTTGCAACAAGACGCACATTTAGCGCTACAGTACACGTATTTGAGTGATTAATTTTGTACTTAAAACATTTATTTTTAAAGATTTTTGAATTACAAAGAAAGTTTTCCGTGATACATTTCATTCCATTGCTGTAATCTGTAACACCTGAGGGTATAATTACATTAATCCTCAGGGGGGTACACGCTTACTTTGTGTACCATGTGTGTGGCAACCACAAGGAACCCTAGCTAATATGGTATTTGCTTATACAACTTTACACATCGGTACCATATTTCTCTAACACACAAATGACACAGCTATCTCATCATTCAACTGAGAGATAAACATGTTTTTGCTACGTCAGTGACACATGTTTACGTAATTACACTGTTGGATAACTTCACACTTACGAAATTGTATTTTGTCTGTACTGTGTGAACTCTTCATATTTTTTTGGAACCATTGTGATACTATGAGAGCTTTGAATGATGTATTTGGTATGGATTCATGATTTTTAAAGTACGTTTGAGGCAGATGACACTTTTGACATGAGCAGAGAATTTTTTTAATTATTGGAGGAAGTTACGACGATTTTGAGATTTGACCAAGGTGTTAATGATGTTATTTTTACGACGTCGATGTGTATTATGCTGCTGAGGTATGTTTATGATTAATAGGCTGAGGCTATATGAGTTATTTGATTATGCTTCATATTTATAATGACGAAATATTGACAAGTGTCGATGGATACGTATACTTTTAATAAGGTAAGGAGTAATGAATAGTGATTAGGGACTCTGACTTATGGAAAAGGTTGTTGGAAACCAAGAATCGTACTTTAGGAGTTATGAAATGTGTGTGTAAATGTGTGACTGTATCACAATGCTGACGAATTTTTTTTTTTTGGACGCTGTTATATTTACAAGATTTTGTTTCTACAGATTTGCAACGCTAATTCTTGACCTGTGAAATATTTTTATGTGAGACTGTCACTGTAGCGGAAACTGCTGTCGTAAATATTTCCGTACGAAAGTTAAGTGACCACCTGCACGTAATGCGTCGCGGGCACCCAGCTGTGTCAGACGCCTGGAGAAAAAGCCATTATTGCGAGCCCTTTTCAGCGGCACAGGTAGAACAAAAAAAGGGGAGGCCATTATCCTCGGAAATATTCTTACATCTGCAAACCTGATAATGACAAGTGTCTTTCTACGAGAATTGAGAGCTACTGACTTACGAAATGCCACATAGCTATTGAATGATGTTTTTATGCTTTGGATTGCGTAATTGCTTATTTCATTTGATATCTGGTTTCCAGCTGTGTTGCAGCATTGCTTTTATAAAATGAAATGCATTTGCTAATGTGAACACTTTCTGTTAACAGATCTATTAAATGATAATTTTGTAATCCACATTCTTTAAAAAAAAAGGAGCACTTGGAAAGGAAAGAACAATAAGAAGGAAGTAGTAACAGTAACACATAATTTTCTTTTCAAGTACATGGTAATATTTCTTTTTACAATCAGTTGTTGTGGTGCACCACTTTAATTACTTCGACATTAAGATGTGATTATACATTTCCCTTATCTGCATTGTTATCTTTAGTGTACTATTTTTTCTGCTTGAGCTATGTCATGTTTAGATATAAGTTATTTCTGCTGCTATTTGCCAGGCATAATGCTACTAAATTTCACTTTGTATTACTCTGTTAAGCTAGTTTTACTATTGATTTATTTTTATTTTTGCTGCTCATTGCATTATATCAGTTGTAATTTATGCTGCTTGCTTTGCCTTTTGTATTTTTTATCATTGCTGTTTGTGTTACTTATTTTGTGCTGCTGCATTGCCTCGTTCCTTAGTTTAGCATCTGAGCTCAGTAGATTTAAGTTAGCTTAAGAGGGGGTAGCCTCTAAGAGAATGAGTTGCGATGAATTGGAAGAAATGCATTGAGAAAACAGGTTTAGGTAGGATTTTCTTGGAAATAAATGTTGAGGTAAGAAATGTGCGAACATATAAATACAGATAGCATGCTTAGATAGAATTTTTTTGGTGGAAACAAAGGATGAAATAAGAGGAAAGATATATGAAGTTTTGGGTTGGACTGCAGCACCAAATGTTACACTGAAAACGAACCCTGTCCTTTCCTATTGGTGTTATCCCACTATGTGTTTGTGTACCCTTGAGTATTTGTTTTCTTCCTGTCTCTGTGTAGTTTCATAGAATTTTTTCTTCTTTTAATATTAAGCTACATTCACTATGATGAGGAATACTGTTATCCTCGAATATAATTGGCATTAATAATATGTTATTTACTTTGTAAAGATGTTAGACATTATTAATTCTGTTCTGTTCAATGCTCATGTGTGAAGTTGATGTTTCAAAAGTTATTGTGATCCTTTATGTATGTACTCATGTCATAATTCCACTGATGTATATGTTTATTTCTATTCTTTTGTAAAGCCTGTGTTACTACAAATGTTATCTGTATTGTTATGTTCTTTAATCTTGTATTTTGTACCTTTGTAATTGTATTTTCATGTTGTAAATTTATAATTGTACAGACACCAGTTCTTCAAATTAAGTTACATTTCACTGCACACGTTCCTGTTGGTCATAGTATATGGACAATATGTGAGAAGTAGGGACTGTTAGTGTTTGCACGTGTGTTAATAATTCAGCAAGGGACTGGATAACAGCATTGCTGGTTCTAAGGACAATTCCAAAAACTTTGTGAGTGCACAAGTGGTGGTTTATGGACTTGCTATATTATCCGCAAGACTCTTCAATGGTGATTGTGCACCTGCACAGTCACAACAGATGGCTGCTGGCCATCTCTACAAGGACTACAGTGGGTCTGTATCTTTGATGACCCACCAATACCATTATCTCTACAAGGACTACAGTGGGTCTACATCTTTGATGATCCATCAATACCATTCTTTCTACAAGGACTGCAGTGGGTCTGCACCTCTGGTGGCCCACCAATATCGTAATCTCTACCAGGACTACGGTGGGTCTGCTCTGTGATAACCTACCTAGCAATTTTCATCAAACCTTCGACTGACTCTGCAGTGGGTTTGCTCCATTGTGGCCCATTACCTGTCAGCATGTCAAGAGTCAGCACTGTCTTTCCGTTGGAAGGACAACACTACTTCTTCAAGACTGTATGGAAATCCACTACTTCTATGTGCAATTTCTTTTACTAATGAGAAAGTGTAATTACTATTACGATGAATGATCAGGACTATCTTTATGGACTGTGAGAAAATTTTAGCTTTTGACCAACATTGTATCAATAAGTGTGTGCATTCTATATCTTTGTTACTGTAATTGTAAAAAATTTTTGTCAAATCTGTATTGGCCAGTGCCCAACACCATTTGTAAAAATTTTTTGTGGGGAGCATGGGGGCTATGTAAGTAGGCTGTTTATGTTTTCTCTATGTAAGTAGGCTGATTATGTTTTCTCTATGTAAGTAGGCTGTTTACGTTTTATTATTGGCAACGTTACGTAGCGCTCAATATGAAAATGAAATCACTGGCTGTGCTGTGTCTATTTAAGTAGGCTGTTTATGTTTTCTCTATGTAAGTAGGCTGTTTATGTTTTCTCTATGTAAGTAGGCTGTTTATGTTTTCTTATTGGCAACGTTACGTAGCGCTCAATATGAAAATGAAATCACTGGCTGTGCTGTGTGCAGTCTGTGGCTAGTTTGCATTGTTGTCTGCCATTGTAGAGGGGCAGCTGGATGTTAACAGCGCGTAGCGTTGCGCAGTTGGAGGTGAGCCGCCAGCAGTGGTGGATGTGGGGAGAGAGATGGCGGAGATTTGTAATTTGTCATGAACTGCTATATTTATATATGATGATATCAAGGTAAATACATTGTTTGTTCTCTATTAATATCTTTCATTTGCTAACTATCCCTATCAATAGTTAGTGCCTTCCATAGTTTGAATCTTTTATTTAGCTGGCATTAGTGGCGCTCGCTGTATTGCAGTAGCTTGAGCAGCGAAGATTTTTGTGAGGTAAGTGATTTGTGAAAGGTATAGTTTAATGTTAGTCAGGGCCATTCTTTTGTAGAGATTTTTGAAAGTCAGATTGCGTTGCGCTAACAAAATATTGTGTGTCAGGTTAAGCACAGTCTCGTGTATAAGTTGTACAAAGGGGACGTTTCAAGTAAAAGCAGAAAGAGTAATGCGGACAGCTATTGCTTTGAGTGGGGTGGTCAATGGGATGGGATGGTAATAGACATCGTCCCAAACGAGCAACATGACCCCACCATGAGCTGGGATACCGTCCTCAGGGGTGAGGACATACCGCTCCGAGGTATAGTGGGTGAAGGCAATACGGTCAGTCAGGCGCAACTTGGTTTCCTGGAGACCAAGGACGAGCGGACAGTGCAGGCGGAGGAGCAGTTGTAATTCCTCCCGATTAGATCGAATACCTCTTATGTTCCAATGAAACAACGCCATCGTTAGTCAAAAAGTTGGGGGAACGAGACGGGGGAAGAGCTGGTCACCTCGATGGCCGCGGAGGGCCAGGTTGCGAGGGAACAACACTACCACCGACGGGAGGCGGATCCGGTTCCATCGACTCGTCGCCAGCTGCGGCCACTGTCCCTGGTTGTGTTGGAGGGGCAGCATCATTTGCCAACGAAAGGCCAGCTGAGCGCCTGGCAGCAGAGCGTCCCGGCGAAATTGAGGACGGCCGGGAGCAGCGACTCACGGATGGAGCGTCAGACGAAACGCGCCGGGGTGGATAGGGGGATAGAGACTTCTTCTTGGAGGCCGTCTTGGAAAGCCGAGGAGGCACAGGGATGGTGGGCTGGACCCGAAGAAGGTCCTCACGCGCGGGGTCCGTTTTGGAACGCCGGACCTCGGAAACTGGGGTCCGAACGTTTCCCCGATGGACGCCTGAGAAGAGGATTGCTTCTCAGGTGGCGTGGGGGGGAGGAGGAGGAGGAAGGGTGGCCCTTGGGGCAGAGGGGGTGGGGGCCACGGGGGAGGAGGATTTGGAAGGGAGGGATTTGGGAGGTGGAGGCAGAGCGCCCTGATGGGTGGAGGAGTCAGAGGGGGGACAGGATAGGGGTGAGGATACCGCAGAAGGAGTGGATGCAACTGAGGCAAACGAAGTGGTCAATGGCACGGGATGGAGGTGGTCATACTTCTTCCTGACCTCAGAATAAGAGAGCCGATCCAAAGTTTTGATTTCTTGTATCTTTTTCTCCTTCTGATATGTGGGGCAGTCTGAGGATCTAGGCGAGTGGACGCCAGGACAATTAATGCACCGAGGTGGTGGGGTGCATGTATATTCCTCACGAAGAGGACATCCACAATCGCCACAAAGGGGCTCAGCCTCACACCGTGACGACATGTGCCCAAAGCGCAAACACCTAAAACAGCGCATAGGAGGCAGGACGTAAGGTTGCACGTCACACCTGTAGCACATCACCTTTACCTTCTCCGGGAGAACGTCCCCCTGGAAGGCGAGGCTAAAGGCCCCGGTGTCGATGCGACGGTCTTTGGGGCCGCGCCGGACTCGCTGGACGAAATGCACGCCTCGGCGCTCCAGGTTGGCCCTGAGCTCCTCATCAGATTGTAGCAGGAGGTCATGATGAAAAATAACCCCCTGTGTCCTATTTAGTGCCATATGTGGGACAATGGATACTGGGATGTCCCCTAGGCGGTCGCACGCCTGGAGCGCCGCCGACTGTGTGGCGGAGGTGGTCTTGATAAGAACGGACCCTGAATGCATCTTGCTGAGATCCTCGATTTCCCCGAAGATGTCCTCAATGTGCTGAACAAAGAACATGGGCTTGGAGGTGGCGAATGTCCCCCAATCGGTTCGAGAACAGACCAAATAGCGGGGGAAGTACTCCGCCCCAAGCCGGCGGGCCTGTCCCTCCTCCCATGGAGTGGCCAAGGGGGAAAGGGCAGGAGAGCCAGAACTAGAAACGGTACCTTTTCTTTTGAAAGACTCGGCCGCAGAGCGACCTGATGTGTGTTGACGTTTCATCTGCGAAACGTCCGCCCCGATACCACCCACTCCGACCAGTGGCTCTCCCCACGGGCGCCACCCAGCCGCAGCAAGGGCCACCTGGCAGGATGACCATTGCCGGGAGTCCTGATGCCCCAAGGAGATGGGCATCTACTCCTTGGCCGACGTGGGGAGGGTGCAGCTCAGGTATCGGCAGTACGACCCCTGTGTTGTCAGGGGGCTACAACCTAGAGGGTACATGACGACCCCACTACAACGGGCTGGCTACCGTGCTGGATTTCTGGTGCCATGGAAAGTCCATCATGATCGCTGGTGCAGATGGAGATGCACTATGAGCGTAACTTGGACAACCCATCGGGCGTTTAGGTCCAATTTGAGGAATAGTGGGTATGGTTACAACGCCGGTGCAATGCTGAGTGCCAAGGTCTTAGTGCACTTAGGACCAGTGGTACACCACGTAAGGTGTCCTTCCCCAAAAGGCTCGTACTTCTGTAGAATTTTGAAAAATGGAGGTCAAACCCCAAGGGGGACCATCACATGGAAGGCCGAAACGGTTGAAACTCCTTTTAGTCGCCTCTTACGACAGGCAGGAATACCTCGGGCCTATTCTTACCCCGGACCCGCAGGGGGGATGGTATGGGGTGCCATTGGTTACACGTCTTGGTCACCTCTTGTTCGCATTGACGGCATTTTGAACAGTGGACATTACACTTCAGATATATTACGACCCGTGGCTCTACACTTCATTCGATCCCTGCAAAACCCTACATTTCAGCAGGATAATGCACGACCGCATGTTGCAGATCCTGTACGTGCCTTTCTGGGTACAGAAAATGTTCGACTACTGCCCTGGCCAGCACATTCTCCAGATCCCTCAACAATTGACAACATCTGGTCAATGGTGGCCGAGCAACTGGTTCGTCACATACGCCAGTCACTACTCTTGATGAAGTGTGGTATCGTGATGAAGCTGCATGGGCTGCTGTAGCTGTACACGCCATCCAAGCTTTGTTTCACTCAATGCCCAGGCGTATCAAGGCCGTTATTACGGCCAGAGGTGGTTGTTCTGGGTACTAATTTCTCAGACTCTATGCACCGAAGTTGCGTGAAAATGTAATCACATGTCAGTTCTAGTATAATATATTTGTCCAATGAATACCCGTTTATCATCGGCATTTCTTCTTGGTGTAGCAATTTTAATGGCCAGTAGTGTACATTTCGTAAAACCGGTTCTGGCGACAAATTTATGTCATCTCTTTCAGTTGTTTCTCTACCATGTCGTCCATACAGAGCTCTGTATGGTTCTCATACGACTGTATGTTTGCACGAGTCTCTTACGTGAAAGGTTTTTTAAATGTGGAATTTAAAATTTCGATTTTCGTATCGCTGTCTTCAACTGCCACAGCCGACTGAATGAAAGCTTAGAACCGCTAAGCGATTGTACATAGCACCTGAATTTTCTAGGATTCTCATCCAGATCCTTTGCTAGGTTATGACAGTGGTAGTCGTTGTACGCTTCGTTCATAGATCTCTTTAAAAACGCATCTCTGTTATCTTTTGCCTGTCATTACTAGCGCGTTCTCTTCTGAACCGAGAGTGGAGCTGCCTTTGCTTCCTCAGTGTTTTCCGAATTTCACTGCTAAATCTCAGTGGGCCTTTCTCGTACTCAAGGAGGGTAGGACGTCAAAGGGGCCGACTGGAGCAGGAGAGGCACCACAGGACATTTTAATTTCCATTGTCAATACTTTTACAAGTAAATTCATAAAACTATGTCAGCATGATCAGGAAGGATTCAGGATTCACACTCGTAGCAGCGGAAGTTAAAAAACATGACAAATTTTTTTTTTTTTTTACATGTGAAATTTCATCATTTTGACACTTACTATTGGCTGCATTTGTTGCTATAGGTACACTTTTCTTCATAAGTAAGAGAAACTGATCGATGAATTTTGCACAGCATACAAACCATACCTACAGGTGTCTGAATCTCTAGAATATATTTAATTTATGAAAAAATGAATGAGCTGTTACGTTTTAAACCTGATGTTTAGAAAAAATCAAATTTTGTAGTTAATTATCTCAATTTTTATCACAGTTTTTAATAGATTTGGAAAATTCAAGAGTTTCATACACCTGTAAGTATGGTTTGTATGCTGTGCAAAATTCATCAAAGAATCTCTGTTACTTGTGAAGAAAAATGTACAGTCGTGCTCAAAAGTATCCGGACGACCTGAATTGCATTTCGCCTGATTCGCATGCAACCCACATAACGCAGCTGTGTAGCAGGTCCTCTAATCGCCCCTTGGTACAGTCGTTTGACTGTTGAAAATGGTTCCAACTAGTCACCACAAGAAAACTCTGCTCTGTATCGCAATAACTCAAGATGTAAAGTAATACCACGATACTACAAATATCAGGGAACACCTTATCACAGATAAGACTGTCCTTAAAGGCTTGTTAGCTCACATTTATTGCAATAAATGACATACCTGAAATGTTACCAATCTAGTTATTACGTCAGATAGGTAATGCACGTAGTAAGTTCATGATTTCCTCTTCAAAGTAACATACCGTACTTGTTATTTAAAACAAATTGACATCAAAAATTTAAGTTATTCACAAGCAGCTAGTTGAGAATATGTATGAACTTCAAATGTCACGACGAACCGTCTCGTTCTGCATATGGATTCAAACCCGGGTCATGCAGACTAAGATTTCGTGACTGACGGAAACTAACATTCATTTCTAAGCATACAGAGAGTGATATACCTCGATTTTAGACAGTATCAGTTAGCAAATATCAACTTCAAATTATATAACGTAAACATATTTAGCGAACGCGAATTCCTACCCAGCATCTATTGTCCCTGTTAACGAACTACGAGAGATGTTAAGTATTGCTTTTACACAAGTACCTTACTTGAAATGCCGTGAGATAAAGCTTTGTGTTGGACAGGGATTCGAACCCAGAACCCAATAGGATTGTTATCGAAGCACAATCAACTGTGACATATCGCATTTTCTCGGCAGTAGCGAGATGTTATAACTGAAATGACGAGACGAAACATTAATTTTTTCCTACGCCTCGTCTCCAACCCGGCTCCTATCGCTGTTATATTCTAAAGAAAACGAACATTAAATATGGGTTTGTTACACCAGCAGCGATATGTGAGCGTGTTTGAACTAGAAATAATATGACGAAGAGTTCAGTGCTGACTGGGAATCGAACCCCACACATATCGTTGTTGACTATACACAAAGAGACGTCAGCTACCGAATTTTTCTCCACCAGCAGCTCGGAATAACATCCTTGAACTTACAGTGATCTCTCAAATAGTTCTGTGTCTCAATGGGTGTCAAAAACGTCAGATATCGTTAGTGTTGACAACGAGTGAAAATGCATTAAAGATCAAAATTATTATCCACCAGCAGATAGGTGCTCTCATGCTAGAGCCTGATAATACATAATGAAAACTTTAGTGCCGGGCCAGGATTCGAACCCATTCACACGCAATATGTGGACATGTGAGGAGTCTGCAGTTTCGAACAAACAAAAAATTGTAGTCGAGCTTTATTGTCACGAAGGGATCAAATTCCGCTTTAAGGGCGGTCTGAGTTGCGTTCCAAGCTCAGAACCAATTTTATCGACATACAGAAGCTCAAATAAAAGATGTAATAAGTGTTTTGTGACCCTACATAGCGTTTGTTTCGTCACTAGAAATAAATAACTAGTATAAGAAAGGTTACTGGTGATAGAGTTCCCACATTTCGCCACTCCTGACTTTATTGTAGTTCAGCGTAACGTCTACTTGGTAGAGAAGGAATATCATGTTTAACTTGGCGTAGTCAGAATATAATCTGTCTCTTCCTATTAAAAATCATCATCAGATGCTGGAATCGAACCCAGACCACCATAATACGAACCTATCGTCAGTCCAACAGACCACCAAATGTTCTTCTCTCACACACATTTATCTATCATAACACCCTTGCGGCACACTTGATGAGAATTCTGACACACAGGCTCCCTATGGTGATTTGCAGCGTGTTCAGTACATTCATTTGCTTGGTTGACCGAATCGCCATGAACTAGCTGCCTCGGCGACCCAGTGCATACATTCGACTCTATTTTGTAATCACCGAAATAAAATCACGTAACTGCCACTTACACAGAACTGCCAACAGTGTAGGATGCAGAAATTTACGTAGGAAGAGTTCCTTTCCATTTGTTGAAAACGTCGTGCAGTGCAAAAGAAAAGCTGTAACTGTCTGTCTCTCAGAAGTCTGGAACCGGCCATATGCAGTATCCCCACAGCACTGTGGAATGCAGAAGTTCTGGAGGAACCGTTCATGATTTCTCGAGACACTGTAGCAACATGGCAGCTAATTGCACAATGGTAAGCGCCTCGCACTGTAGATAAGACGTCACGAGTTCTATTACATTCGCTGCTACATTTTTAAAACACAATTCCACTGTCTTCTGAAGTTATCAATTTAATGGAACTTCGAACATAATTCTCTTCACTTCTCAACCCAAAATAGCTGCATGTGGAAAAAGGGCTAACTTCTGCGACATTTTGTTCTTTTCAGGTTTAATAGACAGCCAGGCAGCAAATGGAACTCGAAGCTTTTGTATTGTGTATGGGGTGAACACATAGTGCCAAAGTAGTCAGAAAAGTATTTTCTACATTAGCTGTCGTCTGGTAGTGGCATTTTATTCTTCTTAAAACCGTGTATGACTGCTTTTACTCTGAACAAGTTTTATACATGCATGTAATCAATAAACTGCATGTGCATTGTCAGACTGTTATAGATAGTATTAGAGAATTCGCATATATCGTTGATAATTAATTTCTCTCTCATCTTTAGTATTGTTTTAACAACACTAAAAGAAGCCTTACGAAATTTGTGCACTTTATTATAAGAAAAGAAATAAAACTACCCACGATAACCTTACGACGAAAGCCTTTTTTAATAATACTGAGTATCTGCACACAAGCGTGCTTCTACCGGCACGAATTAGTAAAATACTACTCACTTAGATTTCTATTGGGTCTGTGTTTAATTGGTATGCTGTGTCATACTCAACAGGTATGCAAATGTGGCATTTCACAAATAAAGTTATGTATTCCTAGAAATCCAAAATTTGCTTGTCAGCAGCGGAAAGAAGCGTTACCTGTTGTGAAGCATTGTAAGTTTTTCATCATTCACTATGAGCTCAATGTATTTTCTTGCGATTTCCCTATCGTTGTTTGATCTGACTTCATATAGCTCTTTCACAGAAGGGATAAAAAAGTCACAGCCAGCGAGACTGGAACCGCGAAGCATAACAGACGCTATTTCACAGGTCAGCACGTCCCCACAGACTTAGCAAAGAGGCATGTGTATTACCTTCCTCTTACAAGGCCAATAGTGACTAGAACTCGTAAACCGCTATTTAAAGGACGATATTAGTTGCGATTTCCACGTGCAATGGCTTTCCTGGGCTGAAAACTTTAAATTTACAATCTTTTGTTACACCTCACGCTACAATAACGCAGATTATTCAATGGAAATGACAGGAAAAATCGAGTGAACTTTGAGGCTTAATTCTGTGCACACCAGGAAGTAACTCGTCGATCACAGGGTTGCCAAACATACCTTGCCTTGTTGCCAAATCTCAGTTACAGTACCAGCAGGAAGAAGACGAACTGATGTGATCCTACAGCGTGCTGGGAAGTGACCATAGCTGGCGTCTCAAACACACGGCTGCTACGGGCTGGAATACGTAATGAGTCTGATTCGCATTTCTGTAACTAGGTTTAGGGACTGGACCGTAGTTACTAATAATACTCAGAACTGACTGCAAACTAAGCATCACAAATCAGAAACTCTCATACTTGTTTTTATATCTCTTTCGTAAGTGTACTCAAAACTGAGAAACTCATTCACGAACGTTTTCGTGCCTCGCTGATATTCGAGTACACCAAACAAATAAAAAGAAAAAAGAAAGTGTGTATGTGTGTGAGAGAGAGAGATTGAGAGAGAGAGTGAAGACAGAGAGAGAGAAAGAGAGAAAAGAGCGAGAGAGATATATAAATATAAAAAAGAGTGGGAGAGAGGGTAAAAATTGTTGTAAAGAAACTGAAAGCGGTATGTAAGGAAATCTTTCATTAAAATGACACATTCCACATCATTATGAAATCACGTATTCATGATCTACGTAACAAGTATTAATCTAATCTAATCCAGCAGTCAAACAAGGTTTGAAGAAGAATAAAATGCCACTTCCAGACGACAGCTAATGTAGAAAATACTTTTCTGAGAGACAGACAGTTACAGCTTTTCTTTTGCACTGCACGACGTTTTCAACAAATGGAAAGGAACTCTTCCTACTTAAATTTCTGCATCCTACACGGTCGGCAGTTCTGTGTAAGTGGCAGTTACGTGATTTTATTTCGGTGATTACAAAATGGAGTCGAACGAATGCACTGGGTCGCGGAGGCAGCTAGTTCATGGCGATTCGGTCAACCAAGTAAATGAATGTACTGAACATGCTGGAAACCACAACAGGGAGCCTGTGTGTCAGAATTCTCATCAAGTGTGCCGCAAGGGTGTTATGATAGATAATTGAGTGTGAGAGAAGAACATTTGGTGGTCTGTTGGACTGACGATAGGTTCGTATTATGGTGGTCTGGGTTCGATTCCAGCATCTGATGATGATTTTTAATAGGAAGAGACAGATTCTATTCTGACTACGCCAAGTTAAACATGATATTCCTTCTCTACCAAGTAGACGTTACGCTGAACTACAATAAAGTCAGGAGTGGCGAAATGTGGGAACTCTATCACCAGTAACCTTTCTTATACTAGTTATTTATTTCTAGTGACGAAACAAACGCTATGTAGGGTCACAGAACACTTATTACATCTTTTATTTGAGCTTCTGTATGTCGATAAAATTGGTTCTGAGCTTGGAATGCAACTCAGACCGCCCTTAAAGCGGAATTTGATCCCTTCGTGACAATAAAGCTCGACTACAATTTTTTGTTTGTTCGAAACTGCAGACTCCTCACATGTCCACATATTGCGTGTGAATGGGTTCGAATCCTGGCCCGGCACTAAAGTTTTCATTATGTATTATCAGGCTCTAGCATGAGAGCACCTATCTGCTGGTGGATAATAATTTTGATCTTTAATGCATTTTCACTCGTTGTCAACACTAACGATATCTGACGTTTTTGACACCCATTGAGACACAGAACTATTTGAGAGATCACTGTAAGTTCAAGGATGTTATTCCGAGCTGCTGGTGGAGAAAAATTCGGTAGCTGACGTCTCTTTGTGTATAGTCAACAACGATATGTGTGGGGTTCGATTCCCAGTCAGCACTGAACTCTTCGTCATATTATTTCTAGTTCAAACACGCTCACATATCGCTGCTGGTGTAACAAACCCATATTTAACGTTCGTTTTCTTTAGAATATAACAGCGATAGGTGCCGGGTTGGAGACGAGGCGCAGGAAAAAATTAATGTTTCGTCTCGTCATTTCAGTTATAACATCTAGCTACTGCCGAGAAAATGCGATATGTCACAGTTGATTGTGCTTCGATAACAATCGTATTGGGTTCTGGGTTCGAATCCCTGTCCAACACAAAGCTTTACCTCACGGCATTTCAAGTAAGTTACTTGTGTAAAAGCAATACTTAACATCTCTCGTAGTTCGTTAACAGGGACAATAGATGCTGGGTAGGAATTCGCGTTCGTTAAATATGTTTACGTTATATAATTTGAAGTTGATATTTGCTAACTGATACTGTCTAAAATCGATGTATATCACTCTCTGTATGCTTAGAAATGAATGTTAGTTTCCGTCAGTCACGAAATCATAGTCTGCATGACCTGGGTTTGAATCCATATGCAGAGTGAGACGGTTCGTCGTGACATTTGAAGTTCATACATATTCTCAACTAGCTGCTCGTGAATAACATAAATTTTTAATGTCATTTTGTCTTATATAACAAGTACGGTATGTTACTTTGAAGAGGAAATCATGAACTTACTACGTGCATTACCTATCTGACGTAATAACTAGATTGGTAACATTTCAGGTATGTCATTTATTGCAATAAATGTGAGCTAACAAGCCTTAAGGACGGTCTTATCTGTGATAAGGTGTTCCCTGATATTTGTAGTATCGTGGTATTACTTTACATCTTGAGCTATTGTGATACAGAGCAGAGTTTTCTAACGGTGACTTGTTGGAACCACTTTCAATAGTCAAACGACTGTACCAAGGAGTGATTAGAGGTCCTGCTAGTGAACTGCGTTATGTGGGTTGCATGCGTTTCAGGCGAAATGCAATTCATGTCGTTCGGATACTTTTGAGCATGACTGTACCTATAGCAACAAATGCAGCAAATAGTAACTGAAAAAATGATGCAATTTCACACGTAAAAATTTTTAATTTGTGATGTTTCTGAACTTCCACTGCTATGAGTGTGAATCCCGAATCCTTCCTGGTCATTCTGCCAAAGTTTTATGTATTTATTTGTAAAAGTATAGACAGTAAAAAATAAAATGTCCTGTGGTGCCTCTCCTGCTCCAAGTCGGCATGTTTGACGTCCTACGCCCCTTAATCCATTTACAAGGCACACGCTTCTCTAGAGCAATATTTACAATCTGTTATACTTGCCCATCGTTCGTCTCTGTCCATAATATTGGATCGTAATGGTAGCTACTGCTTATTGCTCTTTGTAGCACAAATACTCTCCTAGGCTTCTTGACTGATTTATGAATACTGGTAACCATGGTAGCTACAATGATATCATGATCACTAATCCTCGTCTCTATCCTGACGTCATCGACAAGGCCCGGCGTATCTGAAGCTACAAGGTCAAAGATATTTCCATTGCGGGTGGACTAGTGAACTAGCTGCTGAACACAGTTTCCGGAAAACGTATTTAAACGTACGTCGCAAGACAGTCTGTCTGCACCCCCTGCAATGAATCCATTGACGGTCAAGTCTACTTATATGCTAAAGTCGTCTCCAACTATTATTGCGTGATCTGGGTATATACGTGCTACTGACTGTTGACTTCCTTTAAATGAGTCTCTGTCACCTGACTCTAGAACCATCACGGTGGAATCGAGTGGCTGGTAAAAGCATCTAACATTCAACTTTGTTTATCTACATGGTCGTACGCAACCAGATAACTTCACTACCACATTCAGCTTCAATCTCAATAGAGACTACGTTTCTGTCAACGGCAATGATCACTCCGCTTCTTACGGCGTCTAATCTGGATAAGCGTTCCATGAGTTGCTAATTACCTCATAGCTTCAACATAGGGTTTAGACAGTTCTCTGTCTCAAGAATAATTTGAGCATGAGAAATTTCCTTGAGGGCAATAAATTCGAAAAATTTGAGACGAATGCTCCACAATTCCCTCATAGAATCTTGACAGCCGAAGTGTCTTTACTCTGAACGCAATGTGATGTCCTTATCTGCCTATCGACTGCCGAGTGTTTACCAGAGTTCCTCAAAGTACCTCCTAGTCTAAAAAGCCCCATGTGCACTCTGCACTCCATAAGTACACTTCTACCCGTGAAGCTGCTTCCTTTATGTAGTGCACATTTATCTATCAAGGGGAGACCTACAATTCCCCATTCGATGACAGGGGTCTAGAAATCTGCCGTCAAGACAGTTTCAGAGCCGACGAAGCCTTTGGTTGAGACCATCCACTTGACTCCATATCAAAGGACCCCAGTCAGCTCTGGGAACAACGCTGTAAATAGCAAACTCTGCTCGCACCTCCGTCACCTGCCTGTATGAGCTGGGGATGGCCCCAGAACCCATGTGATAGGTGTCATTGTTAGTGACTTGAGCTACAACTTGCAAACGAGTGCACCCCACATGCTCGATAGCCGCAGACATGGCCGGCTCCACATTTCGGATGAGGCCCCTGGCAAACACATCAAGTGCAAATTGCCTATCTTTCCAGCCCTTGAACGCAAACTTCCTAAGGAGCTCCATAACACTCCTAAAGCTGGAGCTCCCGATAATTAGCAAGCCCCTGCTCACATGTGCCTGCTCGGACTCTGCTGAAGGAGCAGCCACCTGCTCACTCACAGGGCGAAAACATGAGGCCAGACGCCTATCCTCCACATTCGCCCTCCGTCTCCAGCGACAAACACATTACATCCCATTACTCACTCTGTTCTGAGAGCAGATTCACCGCCTAGGGTACAATAGGAGGTGCCTCGGTAGCAGAGATCCTGAATGAAACAAACGACACAACTAACAAGATAGGTGCCAGATTCTGCGTCACCGCTACACCCCGACACAGCAGCCGGAAGATGGCTGACATAGTCAACTGTTTTCGAACTGTGGCCAGCTCCTTCTGCCTCCGCACACAGCACGCTCCTACATATCCTAGGAAGACTAACTGAAGAATTAACTATAAAAGCTGAGAGATACCTAGATATGCAATGCGTTACCATCCTGACATATCACCAGTCAACGCGGATAACTTATTTAATAATGTAGCTAACTCTTCAGAAGAAATGACAACTGAGTTACAGGCAGCCTGAATTGACACTTACAAAAAGTGAGATTAAAATTTTAAATACAAAAACAAGCACTAAATTTGAGCAATATAAACTACTAGGGGAACGCAGGGAAAACTAAACACGTAACTTGTTGTCCTAAAGATGAGTCACAGGCGGCAGCTAAAAGCCGGAGTAAGTGGCTAACGAGGTTGAACGGAATGGTCACTTGTTTTCAAAACAAACAAATGAGCAACTATTGTGCTAGTGACTGCTTGAATATACACTTGTGAAACACAAGATTATAATTCTTAAACAGCAAAACACACATGAAATTAAGCAAAATATGCTAAACACAGAAAAGTTAAATACGTAACTTGCTGCTATGGAGATGGGTCATAGGCAATGGCATATGCACAATCAATGGGATAATTAAACGATAAGACCAAACCAGAGATTGTCTACTGCTACACTTCCTCTTTTCTCAAATAAATCGATACATGCCACAAAATAGTCCGTTAACTAATGTTTCCAGCACTGATATGCTTTCTAAACCAGTACCAGCACTTATTCGTTGGCAATACAGGAGCGATTCTAATTTACATCCTCTGTGACGAGTCACCAAAGCCCACGGAGTCCCACCAATTTAGAAGAAACGTGGACAGCTTCCAAACACCATCTCTCTCAGGTACCATGAAGGTGACAACTATTTGGCATAGTGAGTCACTTGTGGTTTTTCTGAAGTGGAGACTGCTGTCTGATATCTGCACCCACTACTTGTAATAGATGCTGCAGACATGTCAACTATAACATTAATATAAATGCAAAAGATAATTTAGCTCTGATGTGTTGATGACAATTTCCTGTTTAGATATATTATGTACATAGTAACTGGACGTGATGGCTTGATGTGCAAAAATGGTTCTAACGGCACTCAGAGAAAAAGAAACTTTTGTGTTGGTGATTACACAAGATATTAGTTTCACTGATAATATATGCAGCTATTCCACAAATTACTGTTACGCACAGAATACTAAGAGGTTGAATATTAGAAAATGTTATTAAAAGTCATTCACCTTGCTACAAGCAAAGACAGAACCAGGAAGTAAGCGGTATGTCTCAAGAGTGTCAAGCCTTGGCACGTTACAACGCCGCGCTGTGTGAGAGAGAACGAGCTCAGAAGAAAACCAATGCGAACGTGACACGCATATTCGTTAGATGTCAAAAGAAACTTTATCTATTTCATTATAACGAGTATCAGAGAACCTACACAGCACTTAAGAGCGTGTTAAGTGAATATAGCAGATTACGAAGGACACATGCAGTCATTGCGAACGGAGCGTCGCGTCATAACCTCTCGTTAGCTCCCTTTAAATATTCGAGCTCTCCAGCTCTCTGGAAGTTGACTGGGATGGATGACGCTCGCAGTAGTAGCACTATATTCCATGATTACGATACTGTAGCAAATCTATGTCCTAGATACTCCAGAACAATCTACAAACCAGCCTAAGACGTAACTGGGATGACGATCTTCGCCTGATGAACTTCATACTGTTCGCCGCCTACCTTTATTGATGGAGAAACTGTCTTCCACCAACACTACATAGCGGAGAACGGACAGCACCGAACTTCAGCGTGGAAACCTTTAGCAGGGCCTGGCGGGGTCCACGTTGCTGTTCAACATGTAGGTGCTTCCGGGTCCTGAAACCTGCCTGGCTCGTAGGAAAGAGATCAACCAACCAGACGACTTACGACAACACCATATGGCGGACGGGTCATCATGGATCAGCAGCTAGTACGACAACATTCGTGCTTGACCATACCCGTGCCGGCATCACGCCGTGGTGGGAGGTCACTCACGCTTCGCTTGGGCCTGCAGAGGAGGAGCTGACTGGACAGTAGTCAGCGGCAATCCAACACGCCAAACAGTGAAGTATGGGCTTTAAGGCGGTATGGAACAAGATGACTGTAAACTTGATTAATAAATAATTGGTGTCTGACACCGTTTCACTAGCGTCAGAGACGCTTGACAGGTACCCAGCTGCTATCCTGACCTCATACAGAGTTGTCTCCCCTCGGCCCCTATGTAATTGATGTCAGAAGTGTGGACTCTGACTCCGTCATCAGCGGATTTCGCACCGGAGGTGCTCGACTCCAGCGCCCGGAATTTGGACGCAGTGATCTGTTCCTACAGCGTCCATAATTTATCAGGCTTCAGAAGCGATTGTAAGGAAACGTATATGATACCAATGAAATGTGCTACTTGTAATCAAACAGTCAAAGTGAACCGTGGCTGCTTATGTACCAGTAATTTGTTCTACTTGCAGCACAGGAGGGTCCTGATTGCTGCTGGACGATGATCGGGCAAAAGAAGTAACTTAGCTTCGTTTGGTTCAGCGATGAAGACTTGTGAGCACAGTGAAAATCTTCGAGGGCCGCACGAGATCACAGCCAGATTCTAATGAATTTAAGTCGTCAGTAGCAATACATCACTTCTTAGTAGATTCTTCAATATCTAACCTCTTCACACCCATCGCCGGCGAAACAACGCAGGACGTCACGGTATTCATTAAACACGTATTGGCTACAGCCAGAATGTGTAATTGATCAGAAGAAATTACTCTGAAGATCGCCAAATTACGAGTTCGCCTTACGGGTAAAGGCAAGACATACGTGATCTATCATGAGACACTGAGCGATGATAAGACATTTGAACAGTAAACGGAAGGTTTGCGTCAGAGATACCGTGACCAATACAGTGCCAGGTTTTCTTAGGAAAATTTGAATAGGTTGACACAGAAAGCCAATGAGACTGTACAGACTTTTTCAGACAAAATCCGTGAAACAAATGCGCAAACTTATGAGTTGACGGGAAATGTTCAAAAAATTTTCAAATGTGCGTGAGTTCCTGAGGACCAAAGTGCTGAGGTCATCGGTCCCTAGACTTACACACTACTTAAACTTCCTTAAACTAACTTAATCTAAGACCAACAGACACACCCATGCCCGACGGAGGACTCTAACCTTCGACGGGAGAGCCGCACAATCCGTGACATGGTGACGGGAAATTCTGATGCGGATCGCATCATACTCAGGGAGACACAAAACAGGTCACTCGATGCGCTTTTGCGAGGAATTCTTGCGTAGTTTTCACGAGGAATCCGAATGGAAAATCAAGAGGATTTGGTTGGAGCACTGCCTATTGCCACTCATATGTGGGAGATAGATATTGCTACTCGTTTGCCTCTGGAAAGAATTGTTATCGTTGTGGGAAGTAAGGGCATTCC
Organism: Schistocerca serialis cubense; assembly: GCF_023864345.2. NCBI lineage: Eukaryota > Metazoa > Arthropoda > Insecta > Orthoptera > Acrididae > Schistocerca > Schistocerca serialis. Next base: position 509,307,526 of record NC_064644.1, on the reverse strand, counting down.
AAGGCGCAATCATTCAACCACATTCTACAGATGTAGGCGTTTTAGTCACAAGGCAAACGAGTGTGGGACTAAGAAGCAAAGTAAGGGAATTAATCAAAGGAAATCGTTAAACATAAGCAGGGGTGTTCCGTCCGTCGGAAAAAATTCTTGGTAAATCAGAGTACTGCAGACACAAAGGCACATACGGATTGTTGTATGAAGTACTTTTTAAATGGAAAAAAAAAAATTTGTGGTCGATACTGGTTCACATGTATCTGTAATTAGTGTAGACCTCGTGGGTAGGAGAGAACAAGAGATTCCAATATATAACTTTTATAGAGTGGGAAACAATGATTTGGTGTCACTGGGGACAGCACAGCTCGTTCTTAGGATTTGAACTTCAGAGTTTCGTGAGAATAGGGAATTATTGCCAAGTGTGAGATAAAGATATTCTGCGATTCTTGGATTGATTTCCTTGATAGGCGTCATGCAGAAATGAATCTTCCACAGTGCGAGGTTGAAACTGATGGGAACCTGTTCCCAATGAATAAAGACGGGCCTCATCAGACCAGACAGAAGAATGATGACAAAAAGGAAAAAAACTGATATTGCTCCATATCTCATCGCCTGGTCTGCTGTGGTATACAGGTTACATCTCTCACCCATTTCAGTTGCTCGATAACGCTGATAGCTCTATTGACCAGCATGGGACTTCCTGCCACCATCCTTCGACTTCCTCCATCAGTATATGTTTTAGGTGACACCATGCATACAGTAATAGAAAACTCGCCCTATCCCAGGCCTTGGAGTATTCACATCAATGCACATGCGTAAAAGAGAGTGATTACATCCGCACTAACAGGCTGTAACTGAAAGTACTGCATTTTGAGTGCATGTTGCTTCTCGTTACTGCACTCGTATCCCACCCAATTAGTCCAGGTGTATCTGTGTTAAAGCGAACAGACATCGCGCCCACACACACACGCACGTGCGGGCACGAACACGGATGCACGCACACTCGCAAACACAACCACACACACACACACATACACACGCACACACACATAAAACAATGTAGCAGGATTTCAATTTCAGTTAAGTTAAGAAGACATGATCAGAATATCATGTGACTGTTAGTGTTATCGCATGGCCGGCCGCGGTGGTCTAGCGGTTCAGGCGCTCAGTCCGGAACCGCGAGACTGCTACGGTCGCAGGTTCGAATCCTGCCTCGGACATGGATGTGTGTGATGTCCTTAGGTTGGTTAGGTTTAAGTAGTTCTAAGTTCTAGGGGACTGATGACCACAGATGTTAAGTCCCATAGTGCTCAGAGCCATTTGAACCATTTTTTTGTTATCGCATAATTTTTACTTGATAGTTAATGCTACTACAATGAATAATCATCAACATTAAACAAGTTTGCTGTTAGTGGTCGTATTGACGTGTCTCTCCTACACTTTTAGGAATATTAAGACAGAGTTACATGACACATAAACCGGCGTCTCTCGTAAAATTAATGGAATTACTGTTGACTTGCATGGCTGTGCATACATTTAATGTAATATGGATCGGTAATTTGCTATAAAGCGAAGTTAACGTTAAAAATATGGAAATTTTTAGTGTCACTAAACACGAGAATATAAAGAACAACTAAGCATCTCTAGAGAGTCTTAATGTCATGTTGGCAAAATGTAGAACAAATAATACCTTCCCCATAAGTAAAGGATGTACTGTAGTTGGAGCAGACTTGGACTGTTAATATTTTCGTTAATGTAGTCCTCAGATCGTATTGCAGTTTTGTCTACTGATATCTAAATCTAGCTTAGATGCTGTTGATCATGACATATTTCCTGGTTATGAGTGATATAAATTTTCCTGGATCTGTACACCTTGTGGAAGACTGTAGTTTTAATAGATTAATCGATCGCGGCAGGATGTAATACCATACCTCGACGCTCAACTTAAAAATAAAAATTAGGATCTATAATGGCTTATAAAACTATGTTCTGCACGTCTACAGTCTTAAGGCAGAAATGGATTACACAAATACTGAGACGGAAAGTCGTATTTAGGGGCTACTATTGGTGAAATACAATGTTGTTGTGCTGTATGACTGCCTATTAATTGCAAGTGAATGTGTCTGGGGAGCATATGCATTACAAAAATGCTGTTTTACAGAGCATTTACTAATGGCGGAATAATGTGTCTGTCTAACCATCTAAGTGTTTCTTCAGCCGAGTTAGTAGTATCAGATACATACTACAGGATGAGGAGTTTGAAGCATGATTGTTATTTGGGGATAAAGATCTGCCAAATGCACAACATCTTTCACAGGTTTTTGTTGCTGTATTAAGAATATGCAAAAAATTGGCAACAGTAATTCTGATAATGTGAATGCAAGTCTTAGCTGTCTTGCTGGTAATGGTAGAGAACAAATTATGTCATGCTGACGCGTAAAGCAGACATTGTTTATCCAGCTGACTTAGACCATTACCTATTAAAATTTTCATAGTCCCATTGCCCTTCTGCTATTTGTCTACGGGGAAAGTAATACGAGCCCAGCATATCCACAAACAGCTAAAGATTCTCTGCTAAGAAGTATGTCAGCAACTTTTGGAAACAAACAGGCTGCTTGTAAAGCTTTTTTTTAATAGATAACAGCGTATGGGCCTGTCCCATGATACATTGATCGTAATTTTCCACTGCATACATTGCCAAAAGACATTTTCTTAAGTCTCATGACGATGGTTAACTTGGTACAGGTTAATGCATATGTGTCTGAGAATGTTTCCTGAAACACTATAGACTTAATAAATTCTCTCAGTGGAGGTAAACCCTGTTACCTTTAGTAGCATCACATTTCTGGTTTTTAGAGACTTGTATATTAAGTAAACTTATGAGAGCCCTTTTTTTTTTATTCATAAGTCCCGCCTGCAGAGCGTTTTCGAGGGGTGACGCAATTGTCACTTGTGACACAAAGAAATCAATGATCTCCCTCCCCCACTCTCCCCTCTATAAGTTTACTTGCTTAGGATGCATTCTCGCGGTTGCCGTCAGTTCGTGTCTGCAGGGTGAGGCTGTGACCCCAGCAATAGCCTTTTCATACACACAGGTAGAGCTGCTCCGACTACAGCTTTTAGATATCTGGAGCCTTGCAGGAGTAACAGGAAAATGAAAGAAATGGCGTTGATTCTACTATTATTAACTATTTGAGGCCAGATTTTCTCTTGCAGTCATCGTTCGTGTGTTCGTCGCAGTTTGATTTATGTTGGTGATCAGTTGGTGTTGGTCCTTGCAGAAAACGTTTATTGACAGATGGCGCTAGATCTCTGATGTCGGATTTTATCGTATAGCAGGAGAGGTGGAGTGACCTCTGTTTGTTGTTGACTTTATAAGTAGGATTAAGTTTCCTTTTCTTTTTTCTGCGCTGTGACCATTGGGCGTCTCGTCCTCACTTTTGTATGACGGCGACGAATATACTTCGGATAATTTTCCTATCTATGTACAAGCCCTATATTCATGTAACACACTAATATTGCCAGAACTACATGCTTTTCTATTCTTATAAACATCAGTTACCACAATGCCCTGTGTAGGTAGCTGTCACAGTCTACTGCCCAACCTTTCTCTCTCCTTCCTAAATTTCATACTTAGATGTAAGTACCAGCTGCGTCATCACGAGTGATGTCTGTTCGGTCGGACATGTCTCGTAGAAGAGACACCACTTAGATATTAATATATCATTCTATTGTGCCTGAGATCTCTGGCAAATATCGTCCGCTGTTAGTGGCTACCAGGATTATATGTGTATGTCTTTAATCTTCACCTTGAACCAATTATATAGCAGGGTTTGTTTGTAAAAATATAGTGCTGTAGCATATTAACAGTAATACCTTCGTTTCCACTATTCAAGCAAACATGTATGTCCGATATCACTCATTATTAATGCCCAGTACGGTTTCGAGCAATATCATTTTTAATACTCCAGTGTGCTAGCTGTCCATTGTGAGTCTTCAGAAAAGTCGAAAATACGTTAGCAGCGATGACCATACTCGGATATTCCTGTAGTTGGTGTATTATAATTATAGTAATATCCCATGCACTTATTATAGTGTGGGGTTTATACTTCTTAGACATCGTAATTATAACTAGTCCTCCAAAGCTCTTTGAAATTCTGTTTCTAATACTTGATCACCTATCTTTTCTTCATCTATCACATCAGACACATCTTCCCCTAATAGAGGTTTTTAATGTATTCATTCCACCTATCCGCTCTCTCCCCTCCCTGTATTTAACAGTGGAATTCCAGTTGCACTCTTAATATTACCATGCTTGCTTTGAATGGTGTATTATAATTATAGTAATATCCCATGCACTTATTATAGTGTGGGGTTTATACTTCTTAGACATCGTAATTATAACTAGTCCTCCAAAGCTCTTTGAAATTCTGTTTCTAATACTTGATCACCTATCTTTTCTTCATCTATCACATCAGACATATCTTCCCCTAATAGAGGTTTTTAATGTATTCATTCCACCTATCCGCTCTCTCCCCTCCCTGTATTTAACAGTGGAATTCCAGTTGCACTCTTAATATTACCATGCTTGCTTTGAATGTCACCGAAGGTTGTTTTGACTTTCCTATATGCTGAGTGTCCTGCCGACAATCATTTCTTTTTCGATTTCTTCACATTTTTCCTGCAGCCCTTTCGTCTTAGCTTTCCTGCAGTTCCTATTTGTTTCATTCCTCAGCGACTTGTATTCTGTATTCCTGAGTTTCCCGGATCATTTTTGTACTTTCTCCTTTATTCAGTCAACTGAAATATTTCTGTTACTTATGGTTTCTTCGCAGTTACCATCTTTGTACCTATGTTTTCCTTCCAACTTCTGTGAAAACTCTTTCTAGAGATGTCCATTCCTTTTCAACTGTACTGAATGTAAAATCGGCTGTCAACCGCCAACGTACATTCACTCTCCTCCAAAACATTCATACTGTATATGTCTAAAAACAGTAAATTTCCAACAACCGATACTATCGGAGAGAACTGTCGAAAATATGGTTAAACGTAGGATAACTGGTTTCTATAAATTATATGAACGACAAACAGTAGCGTTCGGTGTTATCGGCAAACTTCTCGTCATTTGATACATAATTACGTCAATAAGCGGTCCATGATACAGCTTCACACTGCATCCATATATTTTTACGATTCTAAATATATATGACTTGCACCAAGCGTGCATTTGGTGGAGAATTAAAAAAGCGTTACCGTTTCCTATGTACACACAAATAGTGGAAGTATGATAATGTTGTCTTTTGTCATTATGTCTCTTTCTTGTCAGATTGCACTGTCTTTCCACTATTAAATCATACGTGGTGTCCTACTCTCTCTAGTATCCGTTTGTTACGGCTCCTGCCAACTGAATACCTCATCTGTATAACAAATTTTTTCTAAAGATATGTGTGACACCATGTTCTCCCTCCCTTTGTGTAAATATCAAATTTTAGCTGAGATCTCCGACTTAGTTCCGAGCCAAATACTGCTGCGATTCAAACAGATCTCTCTTCCTCATAGATTTCTAGGAAAACATCGAAAAGATCCCCAGGCACTTTGATTCAGTACTTATGTCACAAAAAGTTATGGGTACTCCGGAAGTATAAAAACAGATGTCTTGTATAACACTTAACGCCCAAGGCACGGCTGGACAGACCGCTATAGTTTATTGTTACTGTATTGCTAATGCATAATGGTGGGGTAAGAGATTACAGTGGTGTTTAGTTGCTCTTTCCCAAGGAGCCGCACTTTTATTTGTCAGTATCAGCTTGAACATGATGTGGAACTATACTACACTACTGGCCATTAAAATTGCTACACCACAAAGATGACGTGTTACGCGAAATTCAACCGACAGAAAGAAGATGCTGTGATATGCAAATGATTAGCTTTTCAGAGCATTCACACAAGGTTGGAGCCGGTGGCGACACCTACAACGTGCTGACATGAGGAAAGTTTCCAACCGATATCTCATACACAAACAGCAGCTGACCGGCATTGCCTGGTGAAACGTAGTTGTAATGCCTCGTGTAAGGAGGAGAAATGCGTACCATCACGTTTCCGACTTTCATAACGGTCGGATTGTAGCCTATCGCGATTGCGGTTTATCGTATCGCGCGCACGAACAGTTCGACGACGTTTGCAGCAGCATGGACTATCAGTTCGGAGACCATGGCTGCGGTTACTCTTGACGCTGCATCACAGACAGAAGCGCCTGCGATGGTGTTCTCAACGACGAACCTGGGTGCACGAATGGCAAAACGTCATTCTTTCGGATGAATTTATGTTCTGTTTACAGCATCATGATGGCCTCATCCTTATTTGGCGACATCGCGGTCAACGCACACTGGAAGAGTGAATTCGTATTCGTCATCGTCACACTGGCGTAACACCCGGCGTGATGGTATGGGGTCTCATTGGTTACACGTCTCGGTCACCTCTTGTTCGCACTGACGGCACTTTGAACAGTGAACGCTACATTTCAGATGTGTTACGACCCGTGGCTCTACCCTTCATATGATCCTTGCGAAACCCTACATTTCAGCAGGATAATGCACGACCGCATGTTGCAGGTCCTGTACGGGCCTTTCTGGATACAGAAAATGTTCGACTGCTGCCCTGGCCAGCACATTCTCCAGATCTCCCACCAATTGAAAACGTCTGGTCAATGGTGGCCGAGCAACTGGCTCGTCACAATACACCAGTCACTACTCTTGATGAACTGTGGTATCGTGTTGAAGCTGCATGGGCAGCTGTACCTGTACACTCCATCCAAGCTCTGTTTGACTCAATGCCCAGGCGTATCGAGGCCGTTATTACGGCCAGAGGTGGTTGTTCTGGGTACTGATTTCTCAGGATCTATGGACCCAAATTGCGTGAAAATGTAATCACATGTCATTTGTAGTACAACGTAGTTGTCCAATGAATACCTGTTTATCGTCTGCATTTCTTCTTGGAGTAGCAATTTTAATGGCCAGTAGTGTAGTACTGCTTCGTTCATGCTAGCAGTCTCTGAGACCGCACCTAGGACTTCGCGTCTCGGATTGAGCTGCAGGTCTACGTCTGATGTTCGTGTTTAACGGACCCTGGCTTTGTGTATACCGTCATAAAGTGGATGGAGGACAGTTTAGAAAGTGATGTAGATCACATAGTGACAACGGAACTGAATTTGAACATAATACAATATAGGAACACTGCGAAGGTGAGCATGAGTTCATTTTGCCACTTGCGAATTCCTTGAATAAAGTGATGAAGACAGAAATATGGAGAAAATCTTTAGCTAGGGGTTCTGCTAGAAATAACTGAGGTCGAAACAAATATTGCTGCTCGTCGAAGCCTCTTTCAAAGATGATCAATGGCACTATTTTTCCGCATGTTGGACATAAGTGAGCTAAATGCGTTTGTCCTTCACAGTTCTTACAAAGACAATACTCAGGGGAACTATTTAATTTTTGAGGGAGCTTGTGAATTTGTTGGTGACTCCACAGGTGAAAAGCCAGTCAATAAGTATTACATATCCCGTGAACTTCGTGTATCATTCACCGCGTTTTCGCTGTAGCACAACCAAGAGTAGAAGTCATCGTAGAACGATAGTTAAACCGCAAAACATAGTCCACCTCCGACCCAAAACAGAAGAGAAAGGCACCTCACATTTGCCATTGTTGCAAGAAGGTAATCCGACTGGAAATCTCTAATAAAATTTCGAGCGAATGCAAAGAAAACCTCTGGGAAGGAAACTAAACACCTAAAAAGTATTAGTGTAATTTTCATGTTTTAAATGTGTTTTGGGAGATTCTAATTTTATTATTACATGTGTAATAAACAATAAATATATAGCAAAAAGCAATATTTGGTGCGCAGGGTATCTGAGTTTTCACACTATTAAAATTATCGAGTAAATGTAAACCGTTACATAAAATATGAACTGTTCCACTGAAATTGCTGAATGCAATTTTTATGGCTATTTAGATATAACGGACACTCATACTGCACCCGGGTCAAAGTGTGACCAAAACATGACCTGGAAAGCTAAGGATTAGCCATGACACATTGTGATTCTCTTTAAGTTTTCACATTTTCCATTTATACGACATTTTTCCATAATTTGTACCTTCACCTTACATAACCAGGTGTGGTTTCCTATTTTTGCCATCCAACTGTGATATATAGGCTCAAAACATCAAACTGCACTTACTCCTTCTAAATGCCACCACTATTTTCCAAACCCAATGCTGTAAAACACATACATGTACGTGGATTGCTGTTGGTGTAGTGTATTGGTGTTATTCTGTTGTTAAAATACACACACAAACATTCTCTGGTTGCCACCACTGACTCCAGAGATATCCTCAGAGGCAGTGTCCTGGGATGGGTTCAAAGTTGCATATGAAAGGTGGATCTGATTCTGTTAGGTGCAGGATACAGCTAGTTGTGGCTCTACAACACACTGTATGCGAGAATATTATGAGGCCTGGTTTCAGCATATACTATGTACGGGAATATTTTTTGGGGCAGATCCACCTGTATAAAGCTGGGGATAAAGATAAACGTGGATCCATCAGTGAAAAAATTCTAGTATAATTTCAGTGTGGATCCACCCATGTGTGATCTGAGGCATCATCCGATTCTTAATTAATCATCATTTAGGATGGTCGACCGTTTTATCGATTAGTCAGTTTATTTGTGAGAGTATTTCTGTGAATTTATAGCCGTAAAATCATTTTGGTATCCATTTCTGAAATATATGGTGTGAAGTTATCCACAGCCGAGGGCTTGAATCATTTTGTTAAATCAACACAATAACTAGTGTTCCTGACCTTCAACAGTTTACTGAATGATAAATGAGGCAATACACTAAATGTTAAAACTTAAATTGCCTGTAGTTTATAGCAGCAACTTCGGCCTACCAGATACACGATTTCTGACTAGTCCTGAGTATGTGTTTTGCAGTGCTATTTAGATTTGCGCATCGTAATTTAGGATGAAGAAGACAGCTTTGAGGCTAAAGTATAGAGGGAGAGCTACCGTTTTTGTAAAATACATTGTGTGGCAACTGTAGGCTTGCAGCAGCATGGCGACCACAGACGAAAATTAAAGTAAAAGCTCCCTTAGCGTTCGCATAGTCGTTGCTGATTATTAGCCATTGTTGATGCAATTAAAAAATTGCTAAATGAGAGTTGGTCTCAGTGGCTAGAGAGCAGTTTGGGGAGTCGTAGTAAACCTGAGTGAGATTTTAGTGAATTTGTAGTAGCTCGCAGTTTTGTAGAACAGATTCAGTTTAATAAGGAGATGTACGGGACGAAATCAAGAGCCAAAATAAAGGAGTCATAAATCACATAAATAGCGTAAATGGGACTACTCAAAAACTTTTTAAGGCGATTAGTGCTGAAGTAATTTAGGTGGGTAACATGGCTACGAAGTTTCTCGAGGCATAAAAAGTTCGCTGATCACTAGCAGGGTCAAATTTGAACAAAATTCCAACCTTCGATGATACACTGCGTCATCATCGTCGTCAAGGACTGAAGCTGACAGACATGTACTTTTCTTTCTTTATTGTGATTTCATTCCCCTGCCCCATATGGACAAGAGAGGGCTGTCAGCGGCACAATCTGCTACTCTTCAGCTAAATGATAGTTAGTAAAAGGTGGAAAACGAGACATACAATAGGCAATAAAGGTGGACAAGAAAACATAGTAAGCGAAGACATAGGGTGGTGAAATATACACGTATAAGGAGACTGTCAAGTGGGACAGTTAGAGAAAAAGTACACATGAAGTTAAAAAGAACACAGCAGTGACACGTGCGTAGAGCATAAAAAACACTGAAGTCACATTCACAAGCTAAAAGTTGGCCACAGAATAGAAATACTCCAGAACGAGATTACTTAAAAACCGCTGTATGAGAAGGAGCACACACGGCAAAGAGTAAAACCTGCTGGAAGGAACCTGCCGAGGAAAGGGAGACCTAAGAGGAGGGAAAAAGAGGGGAAAGGAAGGGCCAGCGGGAGAGGGGTCTGGAAGGGGTGGGATAAAAAGAAAGTGGGTTTAGGTGTGCACAAGGGGGAGGAGACAGGTGGGGTGATAGATGGAGAGGGAAGACAAGTGAGGAGGGAGTGCAGAGAAACAGAAAGGGTGTGTTGGAAAAGGGAAGGGCCAGAGGGTGGAGGGAAAAAACCACTCATAGGATGGTAAAGGTAGCCCTGGGGAGTGGGGGGAGGAAGTGGGGTTAAAGTCGGTGTGAGGGGTAGATATCTGGTCGAAGCTCATCATATGGGATGGGTACTTGCTGAAAGTTGCGTTGGGAAAGGAGGTGGTGGGTGCGGAGATGGAAAGAAACATGGTAAAGGCGCAGCAAGAGGCTGCGGGTAGTGAGGATAGTAAATATCTGGTGATGGGGGGATGGAGTCCGCAGACAATGTACAGGGTGCGGATGTGTTTGAGGAAACAGAGAAGATGTGGAAAGGGGATGAGATTGTAGAGGGGATGGGAGGGCAGATACGGAAGGCGAGGTGGAGTGCAGGCCATTCAAGGATTTAGACTGCGTTACAGATTCTGGGAAAGGTGGAAATCCAGGTGATACTGGAATAACAAAGAATGGGGGTGGATCAAGGATCTGTAGGTTTGAAGGATGGTGGAAGGATGCAACCCACATGTCTGTCTGGATAGGAGTTTCAAGAGGCGGAGTCTATTGTGGGCTTTGTGTTGGATTGTAAGGAGATGGGTGAGGCCAAGGGATTTCAGAGTAGGAGTGAGGTGGATGGGATGACCGTAAATGGTAACTTAGGAAGTGTGGAGCCAGAAGGTGGAACAACCTATGAAGATTGCCTGGGTCTTGGAGGGGTTGATGCAAAGGAGCTATTGGTTACTCCAAGTGGTGCACTGGTCGAGGTGGGTTTGAAGGGTACATTGGGATCGTTGAAGGTTAGGATAAAGGACCAGGAATTTGGCGCCATCAGTAAATTGGAGGAGCTGAACAGGTGGGGGAAGTTTGAGCATAATTGAAGTATACAGGAGATAGATGAGAGGGGAAGGGATGGAGCCTTGTGGCATGTTAACACTGTGAAAAAAGTATGTGAGTTGTTATTGTGGATAGTAACGTAGGAGAAACGACAGGAGAGGAAGAAAGCAATGAAACGGACAAAATTTGTGAGAGGAGCGCATGTCTGCAATTTAAAGAGGAGCCTGGGGTGCCAGACATGGTCGTAGGCATTCTGGAGGTCAATGGAAACAAAGATAGCAGAGTGATGGGAGTTAAGTTACTGGGAAAGAAGACTGGTAAGGTTAAGGAGCTGGTTGTTGGCTGAGAAAGAGGGCAGGAGGCCACACTGGGTAAGAGGAAGGAGGTGGTCCTGGTTAAGGTGGTGACAGGGTGGGAGAGGATGGACTGAAAGACCTTATTGAACACAGAGGTGTCAGAGGGGGATTTATTGGGCTTTTGGAACTGAAGGACACAGGAAGTCTTCCACAGGTCAGGGTAAAAGCCAGTGGAGAGGAAAGCTGGGAAAGGGGGGGGGACTCCTTGAGGTGGCAGTAAGTGACATAGTCATGACCAGAGGTGGTGTCGCATGTGTAGTGGAGGATAAGTTTGATGTTGTGTGTGTTAATGGAAGTGTTTATTCTGAGGGGGTAACTGATCCAACTACTGGAAGCTGGGGGCGAGGAATGGAAAAATGGTATTGGTGCATGCAAGAACATTGAGGAAGAGGGAGTAATCAAAATGGGGATAATCAGGAATGGAGAAAGCCTCAGAGACGTGGGAAGCAAAATGGGTTCTGAGGTTGTCAGGGAAGCAGTGGTTATCATGGACAAGGAGGTAATGTAGGGCAGGATGACTACCAATAAGGCGATGGAAGTCAGGACAGTATGTTGAGCTGGCCACAGTGGCCAAGCAGTTCTAGGGGCTTCAGTCTGGAACTGCGTGACTGCTACGGTCACAGGTTCGAATCCTGCCTTGGGCATGGTTGAGTGTGATGTCCTTAGGTTAGTTAGGTTAAAGTAGTTCTAAGTCTAGGGGACTGATGACCTCAGATGTTAAGTCCCATAGTGCTCAAAGCCAATTGGACAATTTGAACCAGTATGTTGAGGTGGTAACAGGAAGGGTGGAGTTGTGGCATTTACATGTCTGGTGCCAGTCACAGCACTTCTTTGCTGTTAGGAGATTTCAGATGTGTCGTTGTAAATGCCAGTGACAGAGGACCTTATCCTGGTCATGGGTTTGGAGGAAGGAGCAGCAGAGTTTGCAGAATTCACAGAGAGGGATTGACTGTGAAGGAAGAGTAGGTTGTGGGCCTCCACAGTGTCAGTGATGGTCTGCTTGAGGAAGCACGAGGCATGAGTGACATCAGTGGGATGGTGAAAGATAAGTGGGTGGCTTTTAACCTGTGAGGAAATGGAGTCCCAGTAGACATCCTGGCTGGTGCAGTGGTAGTCATGGACAGACTTCAGAGGGGCAGCAGGGCAGGGGCAGGAGGAGGCAATTGGTTGGAGGGATGGTGAGAAGGACTGAGAGGTGGTCATTACCAATGGGGTCGAGGATATCTGCAATGGAATGACTAAGGAAGCTGGGGGATGCTAGGACAACATCCAGGGTGTAGTTAATTTTGGTATGGGGAACAAGGTCACCCTGGAGGGTGGTGAGGAAGTGATGCCACAGCTGAAGGGTGGCAGGGCCACAGCTGTGGGATGTTGAGATATGCGGTGATCACATAGGTGGAGAAGGTGCAGTCAAATAGGGAGATGAAGTTGTAGGGGAGAGGAGCTGCAGGACGGACATAGATGCTGGCACAGCTATGGTGAGGGAGGGAAAACGCTGAGGATGGGATGTTCAGTCAGGCCATTGAGCAAGGATTGTTGCGACTCCATCCCATTTTCGCTGCAGTAAAGGAGATAGGCAGAGGTACAGACAACATGGTGAGGCTGGAGGAAGGTTTTTTTAAGGAAGAAAGATTTGACCTGGTGCTGGGACGAGGTTATTTAGGCAGGTGAAGGTGAAGCGGGCCTGGTTGTGGGAGTATGTGGCTAAGTATTCAAATCGAAGACGGAGCTGGTGGCAAGTGAGATCTGCTGGAGAACGTGGGGGCGCTGGAAGGGGTGGATATTCTGGAGGACAATAGCCAGGAACCAGATGATGTCTTTGGCTGTAGGGGGAGGGCAGAGGGAATTGTTGTGGTGGATGGGCTGGTCGATGGGGGCTGTGAGCTCGAGGTTTTTGGGACAGGGTTTGGCATTGCATTTGGCGGAGTAGGTAGAGTGGGGTTCATTGCAGGTGTTGCAGGAATTAGCTGAGGCTAAGTTAGCACACTGTTTGAGGAAGTGGGCGGGTTTATGGAGAGGGTTGGGGTTTTTGGCAGTTTTGGGTGAGATGCTCGTTGCATAGGAGGGGGACAGGAGAGGTCAACAGGGTGGCATTGGTTGAAAATCATATCTCCTTAGTGAGGAGGTGATCTTTGGAGAAGACGGACTCTGTAAACACACTCGTCAGAAAGGTAGATCGGAGCTGTTGTAGATACGTCGGTTCAAGCAGAATTCCAGGACGGGGTGGACATTGTAACATTATGTGATGGCCCTACCATTTTAAATCATTGAGTAACCGAGCAATCGCTGGGCAACAGCTATAGCTAACAAATAACGTTGGTAGAATTTAGAAAACGAACGTCCTGTGATGTGACGTGTTTATTGTGGAAGCGCCGTCAGAGACGCAGATACTTTGAAAGCCGCTGCGCGAAAGGCGGACAAAAGGAGAACACTTTTACACATTCTGTTGACGTACGAGTTATTCTCAATGAACAGTTACTCACTCTTCTGTCTCTTGTAATTTGTGTCGGACACGCATGTCTTGCCACACTATTATTATTGTTTTTAAATTTTATTTTAGTTTAATGTGAAATTGCCGTACTGCACAGCGGTAGATTTATGTGAGAAGCTATATTGTGCGACGTGTATCTGGAAATGTCAAAGGATTTATTTCATTATGAGAAGTGCCAGTCAAAACGGCATCCATGTTAAATCTTTCAGAGCACTATAAGTTCGTTATCTATTGATTGCCATAAATTCAAAGTTGAATGGAACTTGTATATGGACTGTTTATTTAGTATAGAACCTATGTCTCACTACTTCATGACCATATGTATTTGATTTTCTTTTATGTTTCTGCAGCGTTCGATGGCTCACAGTCACGAACTGTTTCGTCGAAATCGGACGGAAGCTGCATATGGCGAAATATTTTCTCCGCATCTTATTCTACTGATAAATGCATGATAAACTTCGGTCCCTTAGGAAATTCATGTTGAGCTATCCAAAAAAATTATATTTGCAATAGTGATTTACCCTCCTTTGCAAAGCAACTTCTGACTGATCAGACGATTCAACAACAAACAGCCGCACACAGTCGGCGTAAAATTCCTGACCAGTAAAGGTATTCAAAACCACTACAATAACTAGTTATGTCTATTGGCCTAAAATACAATATATATAATTATGTGCTTTTCTCTGCAAATATATTTCCACCGCCAATTATAGCTGTATGTCAACGCACAAAAGTAAACATATTGTTATAATTGGTGCGTCTAAACAGGGACACGATTTAAGAAAAAAAAAAAAACCTCGTGTACTGCTCAAAGCAATAAAAAAAATGTTAATAAGATACACATTGGGGAAATTTTCATAATGAATTGTAGCTTATCTTGTGCTTTTGATTTGTTACATGCATCAAACACCATCCAATAAAATTTCCATCTAGCGAACAATCTAGATAAGGCACTCAGAGAAAATTACGTTAAAGTGATTTCTTGGAACAGAATTTTCGCGAATTTGTTGCATTGCCGAAAGCAGCCATCAGCAACGTAAGTTGAAACTTTGTCAGCCGTAGCCAAGCTTCCTTAGTCTCAGCCGTCGTTAATCAATGTGTGACGATCTTTAGTAGTTGCAGAAGTAAATTTGCTTCAAATCTAGTAGTTTGCATTTAGTAGATTAGCCATTTCTTTAACTATTGCTTAAATCCAATTGTTGTGTATTGTATATCACTTGTTTTTAAATGTCCGCTGCCTGTTCACGGAGCTGACCAGTATTAGTTTCCCTCTAGATTCAAATGAACAGAATGAAACGAGTACAGTGTTACGTCGTTTACGATCCCGCAGGATAATTAGTAGCGGTCAGATACCAATCGAAACAACTGTAGAAAGTGAAGTAGGAAATATTAATGACTTTGGCGCCTCACACCATAATATTCATGAACTAGACAACGTCAGCACAGTTTCTGCCACTAGTACTCGTAGCCATATACCGGTTACAAGGGAGGAAGGTGAAAGTAATTCAGGGGTAGTGACAGACGATGTATTCGAACATCTGCTGAATCAAATAAGTCAAGTGATGCAGGACGGAAATTGCCAAATGAAAGGGGAAAATTGTCAAATGGTGAATTCCATTAAAAATGATTTAAAAGAAGAAAATTCCATTCAAAAGGATTTGAAACACGAAAATCGTCAAATAAAAGAAGATTTGATGGAGGAAAATAGACAAATGTTAATCTCGCTTGAAGATAGAATTTTCACAGTAAACAAAGAAACTGATAGTGAAGATATAGTACTCGAAGTAACAAATCAAGTTACGGATGCAGTTTCTCAAATGCGAAGTGGAATAATTTCCGAACTGAATAACACTTTAGCTACTATACAAAGGGAGACAGCTGACATCCGAGACATAACCAAGAATCTTGACTCCTCTGCCACCACGGTTAATCATAGATTAGACAGAGTAACTGCGCAGGTGCCGACCGCAGTGGCCGAGGGGTTCTAGGCGCTACAGTCAGGAACCGCGCCTCGGGCATGGATGTGTGTTGTCCTTAGGTTAGTTAGGTTTAAGAAGTTTTAAGTACTAGGGGACTGATGATCTCTGAAGTAAGTCCCATAGTGTTCAGAGCCATCTGAACCATCTACGCAGGTAGAAAAACTAACCGAGGGAGCGTCAAATTTGACTCCGGAAACTGAAACAAAAGTGAAAGAGAGGCTAGATAGTTATGAGAGAGAATTTAGAGTAAAGTATGAGAACTAGATTGCTGGAAAGAACAAATTTGTCGAAAATAAAATTAACAAAGACCTAGTAGAGACTGTGAAAGCAACCACTCTTAGTATCTTGACAGCTCCTGGAAGCTTCGGAGATACTGTAATGTCTGAACTCGGTAGCATTAGGCGTACCCTTCAGCAAGAAATACCAAACTGGAAGCAAGAGCCGGCCGGTGCGGCCGTGCGGTTCTAGGCGCTTCTGTCTGGAACCGCGTAACCGCTACGGTCGCAGGTTCGAATCCTGCCTCGGGCATGGATGTGTGTGACGTCCTTAGGTTAAATAGTTCTAAGTTTTAGGGGACTGATGACCACAGATGTTAAGTCCCATAGTGCTCAGAGCCATTTGAACCATTTTTGGAAGCAAGAGATTACGGAGCAACCAAATATGGTTCAAATGGTTCAAATGGCTCTGAGCACTATGCGACTTAACTTCTGAGGTCATCAGTCACCTAGAACTTAGAACTAATTAAACCTAATTAACCTAATGATATCACACACATCCATGCCCGAGGCAGGATTCAAACCTGCGACCGTAGCGGTCGCTCGGCTCCAGACTGTAGCGCCCAGAACCGCACGGCCACTCCGGCCGGCTAACAACCAAATAACTTGAACGCACAAGTGAGTAGTAGTTCCCGAATACAGGGATCGAATTATCCTACATCTTTAGCCCCAAAGGAAGAAGATGAATTATTTCGGCAATTTCGAATACTTGTTGTATCTAATGAACACACTTCACCACCACATACTTCAGTTAGCCACCGAAACCAAGAATCTGACTCAGTAGTACAAATAATAAAGGAAGAAAACATGATAAAACATCGTGCTTTTCAAACCTTTAACCCGGAAAAACGAAATATACACCCAATTGCTTTTCTTCGTGGATTATCTGGCATTTTTTCAAATCCGTAGACCGATAGACAGCGTATCCAATTTGTTACCGGATATATAAGTAGCGAATCGGCAAAATGGGGAACCGAAATGGTTGATAAGTGTCTAACGTATGAGGAGTTTGAGCACTGTTTCCTCAGCAAATTTTGGAGCAACAGTGTTCAGAAGCGCCTTCATAAGGAAGTTTATAACGCAGAACAATTTGACCCCAGGAATAGTCGCCTGAGAAAGTACTTCGAAAAATATCTTGGCAAAATACGGTATTGGGATACTCCTATTAACAGTAAAGATGTAATTATGATCCTCAAGCCTAATTTACCCATATCAATTCGTGGAAAGCTGATAGCCATACCACATGATGATCCTGATACCTTTCTGTCGATATTAGATTCCCCAGATCTGATTTACGAGGACCTGAGAACTAACAAACCGTGGAACACTCCGCACAATTCTTAGCCACAACATTACGAGAGTAACGGCTATGAAAAGCAAGGGAACGGTTACAAAAATAATTAATATCGGCAAAACGGAAATTAAGGCAATGACTATCCATACAAAAGGAATAGACATGATCAGGACAACCGATTCATTCCCGTGTATAAAACGACTGGTAACCAAGACGGCACTCAATCGTACAAGCAGAAGTTTGGTTCAAAATGGTTCAAATGGCTCTGAGCACTATGGGACTCAACTGCTGAGGTCATCAGTCCCCTAGAACTTAGAACTACTTAAACCTAACTAAGGGCATCACACAACACCCAGTCATCACGAGGCAGAGAAAATCCCTGACGCCGCCGGGAATCAAAACCGGGAACCCGGGCGTGGGAAGCGAGAACGCTACCGCACGACCACGAGCTGCGGCCCCACTGATACCAACACAACTCTGCGCCTGGTAAAAATCAACCGCTGGGAATGTATAGAAACACACAGTTTAATGGCAAGCCACAGTGTGAAGGTAGATTTCACAGTAACAATTCTGGAAATCACAATGGTAATAAAAAAATCATCAGGCCTGGTATTTTTCGAAAACACAGAAGACACATATTAGACACCAGAACAAACGCAACAACACTTTGACAGGAGATTTGTACATAATAGTAATTTTGTTCCTCAGTGTTCTCATAATGTCAGATTCGTCGAAGTTCCTAACGATGAAGGCCAATTAAAATCACGCAAACAGGGAAACTAATTTCAGCTCTGAGACGGAATGGGGGCGACCACTTCGACAAAGAGACTAACGATGCGTACTTGCACTGACAAGGGAACCTCCCCATCGCACCCCCCTCAGGTTTAGTTATAAGTTTGCACAGTGAATAGGCCTTGAAAAACTGAACGCAGATCAATCGAGAAAACAGGAAGAAGTTGTGTGGAACTATGAAAAAAATAAGCAAAATGTACAAACTGAGTAGCCCATGTGCAAGATGAGCAACATCAAGGATAACTTAAGCTGGGGAGCGCAGTAGTCCCGTGGTTAGCGTGAGCAGCTGCGGAATGAGAGGTCCTTGGTTCAAGTCTTCCCTCGAGTGGAAATTTTACTTTCTTTATTTTCGCAAAGTTATGATCTGTCCGTTCGTTCATTGACGTCTCTGTTCACTGTAGTAAGTTTAGTGTGTGTTTTGCAACCGCACCGCAAAACCGTGCGATTACTAGGCGAAAGGACGTGCCTCTCCAATGGGAGTTACCTCGCATCGGACGGACGGAGAGATAATTGTCTGAAAATAAAAAATTAAACTTTTCACTCGACGGAAGACTTGAACCAAGGTCCTCTCGTTCCGCAGCTGCTCACGCTAACCACTGGACCACTGCGCTCCTGAGCTTATATCATCCTTGATGTTGCCTATCTTGCGCATGGACTACTCTGTTTGTATATTTTGCTTATTTTTTTCATAGTTCCACACAACTTCTTCCTGTTTTCTCGATTGATCTGGGTTCAGTTTTTCAAGGCCTATCCACTGTGCCAACTTACAACTAAATCTGAGGGGGGTGCGATGGGGAGGTTCCCTTGTGAGATACAATGACGGAATTGAAACGAGAGGGACAACTGACTTTGACAAACCGATAGATGACTAAGTGCAAGCTGTGACAAAACTTATTATAGCAGGAATTTTGACGACTGTAATCCGAGGTATAGGTGCAGATATTAATGTTATGTCCTTATGTTTCTATAAACAAATTAGTACATTAATTAATATTCTAACATAACCCTTCCAAGGATGCTCAGTAACAGGACACATAGGCTCCCAGACACAAAAGGTCAGTATACAAACTTGGGTACCAGTGGAGATTCAATCATTACCCATTAAATGTATTTTCCTCGTTGTCAAGTATTTGGCAGTGCCATGTCTCTTGGGAATGGATTTTCTAAGACGACACAGAGCCCGAATAGACCTTTATACTGGCGTTTGCACATTGTTAGTACAGCAAACAGAAGTAGCACTGGAGTTAGTGAAAGAAGGTGTAAGACTTTGGCACTTGTAATAGCATTTCATTACAAAGGATAGGCAGAAGAATTCCTTGTCATAATCATTTCAATTTATTCTGTGGTAACTGTGATACATTTAATGAAACAATAACAAGAAATAACCAATAAGAGCTCAGAATCAACAGAGTTATCCGAACCTCAGCGACAGGAATTATTCAGATTGTTCTCACAATATACCGACGTATTTTCCAAACGACCTGGTATTGTAAAGGACTATGAATATACTATGGAAGTGGTGCTGCACCAGACTGTCTGTCGGACGACATACCCCAGTTCGTATACAAGAAGGGAAGCAGTTCGCAATGAAATGAAGAAGATGCTGAGATGGAAAGTCATAGAATATTCTAATTCGCCATATAGTAGCCCCTTCACGGTTCTGAAACAGGATAACACAGTACGACTCATATTTGATGCATAAAATTATTGTACCAGAACGAATGAGACCTGAAGCGATTGAAGAACACCTGCAGAGATTTTATGGACTTAAATATTTGAGTAGCATAGATTTGAAGTGTCATATTGGCAAGCGAGACTAAATCCTAACTCACGAAAGTATACGGTATTTATCTTCGCCGGCAGATCTTATCGATTTCAGGTGATGCCTTTTGTATTGCATGTTAGTTCTGGAGCATTCATCTCTGCCCTAGATCATGTTATTGGTCCAAATCTTCTTGATGAAGTCACTTTCTGCGTTGATGATCTTTTAATTGCTACTGAAACCTGGGAAGACCACGTCGAACTAATACAGAAAGTGTTTCAGCGATTCCTGGAATACAGAGACACTGCCGACTTGCAGAAGTCACTTCGGCCAAGCCGAAATAAAATTCCTAGGACACGTCATTTTATCTGATGGAATCCGTCCTGATCCGGCTAAGCTAAGTGCAATTAAAAAATTTTCCATCCCATTTTCAAAACAACAACTTAAAGATTATGTCAGACTCACTTCGTTCTTCAGAAGATTCTTACCAAAGCAAGTCATGAACAACCCTATTTATTGAAATTGTTAAGGCAAAATACTCAGTGGAATTGGACTGACGACTGTCAAAAGGCATTCCTCGATATCAAAGAAGCTTTGTTCAATAGCAACACTCTTCATCATTCAGATGTGGAAAAGGAATATTTTGTGTCATCTGATGCTAGTTTTCAAGGATTACGCGTGTCTCTTCCAGATCCATGAAGGGAATGGAAATTAGGAAATCAGAGTAATTTGTTTTGCTAGTAGGGTTCTTACAGAAACTGAACTATCCTACTCTGTTACTGAATTGGAAGCTCTTGCAGTAGTCTGGGCTTCCAAGAGATTCAACTACTTCATCAATGGCAAGACAATCAAACCTTTTTCTGATCATCAGCCTCTTAGTTTTCTTCTGCCGTGTAAACTCCCACTTTCTCGCTTAACGAGGTGGTGTCTTTTCTTGGAGGAATATGATTTCGAAATAATCTACATAAAAGGCAAAGGCAACATTGTTACAGATGCTCTATCTTGCATGCCTGATGGCTCTTCTGACAGTACTGAACTTTTGGAACAAATCTCAAATTACGGAATTCTTTTGATGAAGGATCCAGTACATCGCAAATATTTTCTTGATCTTTGTAACCAGATTGTCAAAATGGAAACTGATCGAAAATGGAGAGGAGTGAAACAAATTCTCAAAACTAATCCTATCCATCGCATGTGCAAATATTACAAATTGGATAATCAATTTCTTTTTCACCGAACATCACTGTCATCAGAAAATTGGCTTGTATGCATTCCGCAACACGATGTAGAACACTTACCCTGATATACATATATTTCATGGGGACACTTTGGTCCAGAAAAGTGTAAGCATAAAATAGCAAAGTACTGCTACATCCCTAACCTTCACAGCAGAATTCATAAGCTCTTAAAACACTGTGTTATTTGTCAAAAGGCAAAACCTTGTAATCTTTCGAATATACTGCCTTTCAATCCTATCATCACAGAGAAACCTAGACAAATACTAGGCATAGATTTGGCAGGATCACTCCCACGAGGTCGTGGAGGACTAAGGTACCTTGTAGCTGTCATCGATCTATTTACCAAACATTTTAAATTGTACATTATTAGTCTTAAACACTCAACCAATCATCAATCGTTTAGAATGTGACTACTTTCCTAGATTCGGAAGACCTGAATCAGTTCTGTCAGACAATGGATCTAACTTTGTTAGCAAAAGATGTAGACTTTTCCTTGCTAGTCATCAAATTAGGCAAATCCTTATCTCAAAATTTAGCCCCAGTCGAACCCGACTGCAGGAATCTTCAAGAAGTTTAATCGTTTCATTCGTACATGTGTACCAAATCAGTACACTCGCTGAGTTGACTTTGTGTCACCTTTCGAGGAAATAGTGAATAATCTACAACTCCTGCCTATCGGTTTCACTCCGAGTGAGTTGATGTCTTCTGACCAAGAGAAAAATGAATGGGTCAATTCAATTACTAAGTGTAACATCACAAGCACCAGTTTAGACGCCAAAATAAGACAAGCTCTAACAACATTGACCACCGAAGCCATTTTACGCAAGAAGGCGTATGACAAAGATATTACCAAGGTGTTAACTTATAAAGTAGGAGTAAAGGTCTTGCTAATCACGCACCTTAACCCATCGCTGCTCTCACGGAAAAATCAAAAATGCCGAAGTCTTTTTGAGGGGCTTAACGAGATCCTTCGTGTACCGAAGTTGTAATAATTGGTATTTATAGAATCTGCTTATCGATACATGGTGCTCGATCGCTAAGGGGGATTTTGATGTACAGGGGGAGAAGTTCTGTAACGATAGTGAGTCGTTCACTTTGTAAGAAGGACTGGTTTTTTTTCTGCACTGCGATCATTGCTGTTTTATTTGTGATTCTTGTGTATAAACTGTCAACTTGAGTTGACAGTTGATGGTTGGAGTGCTGTCGCATTATTTGCGAATCCAGTAATGCTGGCAACTGATGGGTTATACATGGTGTAATGTCTCTTGCAGCGGTTCCTCTGCGATATTTTCATTATAAATTATATAACTCAGTACATATCTCGAAATATCTCTTCTTATCTTACCGATTCCTAAACTTTAATATACGATGATTATCAATGCCAAGTAGTTTCAAGTCCTATTATTCCTTTGAGCGTGCATTTACTCCATGGAATAGCTTCTCTGCTTTGTTTTCTCTTATGAAAAGAATGATTCAGATATTGCCGATTAGCCGTGAAAGAATGAAAATGTATATGTATGTATTGTTGAGCTAGTCGCCATCTTGATGAGGTTCTGTGTGAGAAGGAATTTAATACATGAACTAAACTAAAGTAAGTGTGTTCGCGTATTATTTAACTGATTATTATTGACAGTGTCTGCTCACTGCGCTGTGTTGCACGGGATCAGTGGGGAACGTCTGATTTAGACTGGACGAACCTGCCGTTTTGTACGCTCAAGATATCCAGTTTATTACTTTCAATAAATGGGCTAACACGGTCTTACTAGTCTTCCCCACGTGATCACCGAAAGTTAATAATTATAACAAATGTTTTCAGGAGATCGAATGACAATTTTCGTCGCACCGAGACTTCGAAATTGCTTCACTGCCTTATGGAATTTAAGCTCAATTTAATCAGGATAGTACAGTATTGAACTGTGTGTATGTGATAAGCCGGCTTTGTGAATGAAAATTTCCTTAATATACGCATGTTTTTTTACTATCCTGATCAGTGAAGCTAAATCAGGCCGGTGTGAGAGAGGTTTTTAAATTTCAGATCCCACAATATTAATTTTGGCTACACTGTGACAGGACACATTTTTGAGCATTACTTAAACATCAATTTTATGTTGCATGTGCACGAGAGAAAAGAAGACGAGGCCTGTTCCAGAAATCACAATTTCGCCACAACCTACGAGAACGTCGCTCAGGCCAGACAATATACAATTAAATTTTTGTAGATTGAAATTTTAATACTTGTGTAGTGACAGATATTTTCACTATAAATTTGATATGTGTAGTTAGAATAACTATTTAAATGTCTAGCGGTGTAATTTGAATATTTTTTTGAATCATATTGATTGAGTGACTGTTAGGTTGAACGTTAGATAGGAAGTGAATATTATGCAAAGTTTAGATCAGTTACATTATTACCTCAGATGCGAGTGACTTTATATATTTATTGTTCTGTGTATTAATGGTTCTTACTAGGGCGGCTTATAAAATGGCAATGCAACAGCAAAGCGAATCACAACAGCCCTCAACTGTTTTTGAGGTTAGTGAAACATTAGACGCTAGCTTAACTGAAGTAGTGCCTAGCGGCAGCATTAGTCAGGCCCCACAAGGATGTCATCTGAGCAGGACGAAATAAACCCATTGACCGTAATCATGCAGCCGTTAATACTGTTAGCCAAAAATGTTACAGACTTAACTATAGCGCAAATAGAGAATAAAGGGAAATGAATGAACAATTAGCAGCTAATCAAATGAAAGTCCAGGAGCAATTACTAGCTAATCAAACAAAGTTGAATGAGGAATTAGAAGCTTATCAAGCGGAATTAAATAATAAATTAGTAGAGAGTTTTCAGAAACTTGATGATAAATTAAATAAAACTGCGGAAGAATTGAAAATTCAGAATGAAAAGACAGAATTAAAATTAGCTGCTCAAATTCAGCAAGTCACTCAACAGTGTAATGAAAATGCGAAGAAGTTACGCCTAGAGCTATCCGAGTACGTTGCTATTAAGCTTGATACTATTAAAGAGCAGGTCGAGTCAATCCCACAGATACTTCAAGTACAAGAACAGATGCAATGTTCTGTGGCGGTAATTCCAGTTTTAGTTGACGTTCAAGATGAATTAAAGCAACAAGTGAATGAGATGTCAGAAGATATGCAGGATTTGTGACAATCACAAGACAAAATTCGAAACGACATCAAAAATTCGGATAAATTTGGATAAATCCATAAATAACATAAAGAAGAGACAAGACGAGGTTGATCATAAGGTAAACATTCTCGCGGCAAAATTCTCGCTGTTAAGTCTGATTTCTTCAGACAATATTGAACAAACCGTCAGAACAGCTATACAATCTATGACCGAGAATTCTGAAGAAAATTTATTTAATAAAGTTTTGCGAGAAGCCAGAGAACAACTAGGCGAAGAACTCAAACAATGGAAAGAAAACATTGAGAGATCTTTAAATCTATCTCGAGAAGATTTGTGTTCCACGCAAGGAAATGAACCCATGACAAGATCTATCAATGAAGCTACATTATTTACCCGATCAAGAACAGACAGGGACATTAGTGCACACGTTCGTATTTTGCAATCAACATCAACCACGACACTATGAGGGTAGTCATAATGCCTGTAATTGTAAAAGCAATTCTGAGGAGAAAATGCTGAAACAACGTCAATTCCACATCTACAACCAAGACAAGAAAAATGTTCATCCCGCAGTGCTCATAACAAGTTTTAGGGGAGTATTGCCAAATAATTGGAAACAGTGGCAAAAGGTTAGTTTCGTGACTGGTTATATTCAGGGGTCAGGAGCTATATGGGCATCTGATATGATATCAACTTGGGACACACATGAAGATTTTGAACGAGCATTTTTATCCAAATGCTGGTCCGAAGGAGTACGAGATCGTTTAAGGTAGGAGGTATTACCTTTTTCCTTTTCACGTGGGTCTTTAAAGAAGTACACTCCTGGAAATGGAAAAAAGAACACATTGACACCGGTGTGTCAGACCCACCATACTTGCTCCGGACACTGCGAGAGGGCTGTACAAGCAATGATCACACGCACGGCACAGCGGACACACCAGGAACCGCGGTGTTGGCCGTCGAATGGCGCTAGCTGCGCAGCATTTGTGCACCGCCGCCGTCAGTGTCAGCCAGTTTGCCGTGGCATACGGAGCTCCATCGCAGTCTTTAACACTAATAGCATGCCGCGACAGCGTAGACGTGAACCGTATGTGCAGTTGACGGACTTTGAGCGAAGGCCTATAGTGGGCATGCGGTAGGCCGGGTGGACGTACCGCCGAATTGCTCAACACGTGGGGCGTGAGGTCTCCACAGTACATCGATGTTGTCGCCAGTGGTCGGCGGAAGGTGCACGTGCCCGTCGACCTGGGACTGGACCGCAGCGACGCACGGATGCACGCCAAGACCGTAGGATCCTACGCAGTGCCGTAGGGGACCGCACCGCCACTTCCCAGCAAATTAGGGACACTGTTGCTCCTGGGGTATCGGCGAGGACCATTCGCAACCGTCTCCATGAAGCTGGGCTACGGTCCCGCACACCGTTAGGCCGTCTTCCGCTCACGCCCCAACATCGTGCAGCCCGCCTCCAGTGGTGTCGCGACAGGTGTGAATGGAGGGACGAATGGAGACGTGTCGTCTTCAGCGATGAGAGTCGCTTCTGCCTTGGTACCAATGATGGTCGTATGCGTGTTTGGCGCCGTGCAGGTGAGCGCCACAATCAGGACTGCATACGACCGAGGCACACAGGGCCAACACCCGGCATCATGGTGTGGGGAGCGATCTCCTACAAAGGCCGTACACCACTGGTGATCGTCGAGGGGACACTGAATAGTGCACGGTACATCCAAACCGTCATCGAACCCATCGTTCTACCATTCCTAGACCGGCAAGGGAACTTGCTGTTCCAACAGGACAATGCACGTCCGCATGTATCCCGTGCCACCCAACGTGCTCTAGAAGGTGTAAGTCAACTAGCCTGGCCAGCAAGATCTCCGGATCTGTCCCCCATTGAGCATGTTTGGGACTGGATGAAGCGTCGTCTCACGCGGTCTGCACGTCCAGCACGAACGCTGGTCCAACTGAGGCGCCAGGTGGAAATGGCATGGCAAGCCGTTCCACAGGACTACTTCCAGCATCCCTACGATCGTCTCCATGGGAGAATAGCAGCCTGCATTGCTGCGAAAGGTGGATATACACTGTACTAGTGCCGACATTGTGCATGCTCTGTTGCCTGTGTCTATGTGCCTGTGGTTCTATCAGTGTGATCATGTGATGTATCTGACCCCACGAATGTGTCAATAAAGTTTCCCCTTCCTGGGACAATGAATTCACGGTGTTCTTATTTCAGTTTCCAGGAGTGTAGATAAATAAATCGAAGTATTGGGATAAGCCTATGCCTCTACAAGACGTGATTGCCATATTAAAATCTCGACTTCCGGTCAGCATCAGAAATAGAATGCTGTATATTAATGAGCATGACCTTGACTCTTTCATGACTACGCTTGACACTGTAGATATGATCGAGGAAAATGAACATCGGCCAAGACAACCGGTTATGCAGAGGAGACCGATTGAGGCGCCAAACGCAAACCGGAACGGAAACGGATTTAATATTTATTATACTAGGAATAGTCACAGATTCAACGGAAGCAATTGCAACGGAAATGAAAATTTCAACAACAGTGCTGCGATGGGCAGGTTCAGAGACAATCGAACAGGCCGCTGATACAACCCAATGTTTGGAAATGCAAGATATTTTCAGAACCAGCAGTTCTCAAACAATAATAATGCGTTCAGAAATTCTGACCTTCGGTTTGAAGCAAATAACACAACCAGTCATCATCAACAACCAATCATAACAGATGTAGTAGATGATTTAAGAAGAAATAATAATCGACATTTAAACTGAAGAGGGTCGCTTTATGCTCCGTAAAGTCGGCCGGGGAATACAAAAGAGGCAAACCTGTGTTAAACGAAATTAATTCCGTGGCAATGTTGAGATATAATGAAGGCGAATTAATGACAGATGAATTGACGAGAGACTTAGAGGCCTGTGTAGTCGAAGATAAAAGGGTTTCTGTGTCTGAGATCATCACAGAAGTGGGAGGAATTTTAACCAATGTTGTATTGGACACAGCTTCATCTACAGATGTAGTATCCGGAACTTTGTTTCGCAGAATAAGTAAAATTAAGGAAATACCTGTCCTACCAGTACAAAATTGCAGAGTCATAGGTACAGTGGAAGCAAAATCCCTGATCGTCAAGATACAAACGCTTATAGAGATAAAATTGGGAAATGTAGCTAAACAATGCACATTCCTTGTAGTGGAAAAGTTGTTAGTAGATTGTATTCTTGGCATTGGAACTTTGCGAGCCTGCAATTGCAAGTTGGACTTGGTAGAAGGAAAGTTGCATTTAAAAATCGAAGATCAATTTGTTACACTGATCTTTCTGAGAAAGGAGGCAGTGTATGAGCGATATTTCCGTGGTGCTGCTGTGCAGTTGATTTGTGCTAAAAATAATAAATTGTACCAACTACCGATCAAGTCAATTCAAGTAGAGGATTTCAGAGAAACAGTCGAACTGAAAATTGCTGAGTCAGATTGTCTAACGGATAGTAAGAGGGAACAATTATTCAATATATTAATAGAATATGAGTCAGTTTTCGATGAAAAACCCGGAATTATTAGTGAATATGTTTGTACATTACAGATTAAGCCCCATAAGACATTTTGCCGCACACATTATCCCATTCCCAGGCGATTAAAACAACCAGTTCAGGAAGAGATACAAAAAATGTTAAACTGGAATCTTATTGAACCGTCGAACAGCCCATATTGTTCTCCTCCAAATCCAGGAGGAAAAGTTCGATTAGTATTAGATGCAAGGGAAATTAACAAAATTATAGCACCTGTGCGCACACATCCGGAGAACATCGATGAGTTACTACAGAAATTTCAAGATGTATCCTATTTAACCAGTATTGATTTGAGAAGTTCGTTCTGGCAAGTCCAGTTAGACAAGGACTCAAGAAAATATACTGCTTTTATATATGGAGGGAGAAGCTATCAGTTCAAGGTCGTTCCGATTGGTCTCAATATCAGCTCTGGAGTTTTTATTTCAGCGTTAGACTATGCCCTTGGACCAGAAATACATAATAAAATAACAATTTTTGTGGACGATTTATTAATTGCCTCTAAAACTTGGGAGGAACATGTACAACTTATTATGAGGATTTTTGCTGTGTTCAAACAAACTGGTATAACAGCAAATCTAAAAAAAATCCCATTTTTCTCTACAGAGAATTAAATTATTATGACATACGATTAATGCAAAAGGCATTCTTCCAACAGTAGCGAAGATTAGTGCGATTAAAAATTTTCCAACCCCAAGAAACAGAAGACAACTGAAAGGCTTTATAGGCTTGGCTTCATTTTTCCGTCGATTTATTAAAACTCAAGTAATGAACTCTGAAGCACTAAACCGGCTCCTGAGGAAAGATGTACCATGGAAATGGTCTAATGATTGTCAAAAGGCTTTTTGTGAAATTAAGGATCAACTGATAAATCCTCTGTTATTATACCACCCTGATATGAATGTCTAATTCTGTTTAGCCACTGATTCATCAGATGTGCGATTAGGATCTTGTTTATTTCAAATTAAGTATATCGATGGTGTAAAAACCTTTTGTCCAATTGCATTTGCTAGCAGAGTTTTATCCACCTGTGATAGAGCATATACCACTACGGAATTGATAGCTTTAGCAGTTATTTGGTCTTTGAAAAGGTTTAATTATTATGTATATGGCTCAAGGATAACCGTTTATTGTGACCACCAATCACTAACCTTTTTACAAAGTTGTAAGTTGCTGCATCCTCGCTTGTCAGGGTGGGCGCTGCCGCTGCAAGAATATCAGTTTCAAATGATTCATGTAGCCGGAAAAGAATATATTAAAGCTGACGCGTTGTCAAGATCTCCAGAAGGAATAACACCTGAGATGGATGTAAAAAATAAGGCAGAATTTCCAGTGCTTCTTCTTCAAGAAAATAATTACACGTTATATTATATTCACTTATGTAAGACAATGGCTCAGCTTCAGAAGAAGAATCGGCGATGGAATGCTGTAATACGACAACTCAATCAACAAAATCCTACGGTCAGTTTGGAATACTACCGGCTTGTGAATAATATTTTATTTTTTAAGTCTGGGAAGACTGAGAATCCAAAGTGGTGTGTCTGCATACCCGAAGAATAGAAGAACGATTAATTTGGTTTACACATTTGACCTGGGGTCATGTTGGTGTTGTAAACTGTGCTAATAAGATTAGATATTATTGTTACTTCCCAAATATAAGGCGAAAAGTGCACAAAGTCATACAGAAATGTGTTTTCTGTCAAAAGGCTAAGCCCGACAACAAAGGAAATAAAATTGCGCTTCACTCAATAATACCTGAAGCACCAAGATCACTTATATCATGTGATATTTGTGGACCACTTCCTAGAGCCAGAGGTGGTGTTAAGTACATTATTGGATTCTGTGACGTGTTTACAAAATATGTTAAATTATATCCTATAAAATCAGCAACTGCAAGAGCTGCCGCAGTAAAGTTTGTAAATGACCACATTCCTCATGCAGGAATTCCAAAATCGATAATCTCTGACAATGCGAAGATATTTACTTGATATTTATGGAGAAAATTAGTATCACAACTAGGAATAAAACAGATATTTACATCTTGCTATCATCCACAAGGGATTTTAATTGAACGGGTTTTCCGAGAACTAAACAGATTCATGAGAACGTACTGTCATGATAAACAAACTACTTGGATAAACTATTTGACCGAATTTGAGCAGATTTATAATAATTTACAACATAGTTCTAAAAACTTTACCCCGAATGAACTGATGTTCACAGATAACGAAAGAAACTTTTGGGTAGATAACTTGCCTAAGCTCGAGGGCACCAAAATGTCATGGGAAGAAAAAATTCGTAATGCTCTCATTAATATTACGGAGAAAGCAAGACAGCGAAAGAAAATCCATGATAGAAACATCAAACGGATTCAGACTTTCAATATCGGACAGAAAATTCTTTTAAGAAGACACATCAAGTCATCAAGGTAGAAGAAGACCATCAGAAAATGGAATCTAATCTATACAGGTCCATGTATAATAGTTGATATACCGAATCCCGGTGAGTATTTATTAGCATATCCGGATTCTGGAAGAATAAATGGATTATTTCCCCATGTAGACCTAAAGAGGTACTTTTAAGGAAAGTGTGTCAAATTAAATGAAAAGTCTGTATGAAGTATTTGGGTGTTGAAAAAAAAATTGAAGTGCGACGTACAGTACGCCTCAGCTACTGTGATAGGTTAAATGACAGCATGTCAAGCATCTGTGATCGTTTCATGAACAGTAAGCGATTGCTTCTGTGATAGTACAGGAATATTTAGAAAAGTAAGTGGAACTTAGCTATTGCTGCTGTAAAGACTTACGGGTTATCTGTCTACGCGATGATCACCAAAGAAGCTTGTGCGTGTGAAATAATATACATTCCGGGAGTGTTAAACTCCAGTGATAATAAGTCTACTGAAACTATATGATCGAATACGGAGCTTGGGTGTGAAGTTAGTGTTTGTAAACTGACGGTTCACAGGAGAAAAAATGACCGCGTTAGGAAATTAGAATCGATTGCAACTGTCCACAGACATAAAGACTCGCTGTTTTTTTTTTTTTTTTTTTTTTTTTTTTTTTTTTTTTTTTTTGGCGCGAGCTAAATTCTATTCATGAGAATTTAATTAATTAGTTTAGTGTGTGTTTATACAATTAGAGTTAATAGGAAAGTTCTTCATTGAATTTATACTGATGTGTCATTTTCCAGTTGGATTTGTTTATTGTTATATTGCATTCATATATGCTCATGAGGAAATGCGGCAATCGGAGTATAAAAGAGAAAAATTTGATCGTCAATCACTACTAACAAAGATTAATTTCAGCTGGAGAGGTCATGCAGCAAGACTTAATTAAAAGTTCTCTTTCAGCAAAATTTTATTGTAATCATGTATGAATATGATATAATTTTTTTGAAACTGTCTCAAATACACTCCTGGAAATGGAAAAAAGAACACATTGACACCGGTGTGTCAGATCCACCATACTTGCTCCGGACACTGCGAGAGGGCTGTACAAGCAATGATCACACGCACGGCACAGCGGACACACCAGGAACCGCGGTGTTGGCCGTCGAATGGCGCTAGCTGCGCAGCATTTGTGCACCGCCGCCGTCAGTGTCAGCCAGTTTGCCGTGGCATACAGAGCTCCATCGCAGTCTTTAACACTAATAGCATGCCGCGACAGCGTAGACGTGAACCGTATGTGCAGTTGACGGACTTTGAGCGAAGGCCTATAGTGGGCATGCGGTAGGCCGGGTGGACGTACCGCCGAATTGCTCAACACGTGGGGCGTGAGGTCTCCACAGTACATCGATGTTGTCGCCAGTGGTCGGCGGAAGGTGCACGTGCCCGTCGACCTGGGACTGGACCGCAGCGACGCACGGATGCACGCCAAGACCGTAGGATCCTACGCAGTGCCGTAGGGGACCGCACCGCCACTTCCCAGCAAATTAGGGACACTGTTGCTCCTGGGGTATCGGCGAGGACCATTCGCAACCGTCTCCATGAAGTTGGGCTACGGTCCCGCACACCGTTAGGCCGTCTTCCGCTCACGCCCCAACATCGTGCAGCCCGCCTCCAGTGGTGTCGCGACAGGTGTGAATGGAGGGACGAATGGAGACGTGTCGTCTTCAGCGATGAGAGTCGCTTCTGCCTTGGTGCCAATGATGGTCGTATGCGTGTTTGGCGCCGTGCAGGTGAGCGCCACAATCAGGACTGCATACGACCGAGGCACACAGGGCCAACACCCGGCATCATGGTGTGGGGAGCGATCTCCTACACTGGCCGTACACCACTGGTGATCGTCGAGGGGACACTGAATAGTGCACGGTACATCCAAACCGTCATCGAACCCATCGTTCTACCATTCCTAGACCGGCAAGGGAACTTGCTGTTCCAACAGGACAATGCATGTCCGCATGTATCCCGTGCCACCCAACGTGCTCTAGAAGGTGTAAGTCAACTACCCCGGCCAGCAAGATCTCTGGATCCGTCCCCCATTGAGCATGTTTGGGACTGGATGAAGCGTCGTCTCACGCGGTCTGCACGTCCAGCACGAACGCTGGTCCAACTGAGGCGCCAGGTGGAAATGGCATGGCAAGCCGTTCCACAGGACTACATCCAGCATCTCTACGATCGTCTCCATGGGAGAATAGCAGCCTGCATTGCTGTGAAAGGTGGATATACACTGTACTAGTGCCGACATTGTGCATGCTCTATTGCCTGTGTCTATGTGCCTGTGGTTCTGTCAGTGTGATCATGTGATGTATCTGACCCCAGGAATGTGTCAATAAAGTTTCCCCTTCCTGGGACAATGAATTCACGGTGTTCTTATTTCAATTTCCAGGAGTGTAATAAAGTTTTTAATATTCTGACATGCTATCCACATTCGTACTTGAAACCAAATTGGGAAAGATTCAGATCTACTTCCACCTGGAAAAGGCAACGAAACACACACACACACAAAAAAAATTAAACCAGGATTAGAACCTTTCGGCTTACTCAAGAAGATGGATGAAATTATTCATGTTTTCAAAATTGTTTTCCGATCTGGAGTTGTGATATTGTGCAACTACAGTATCGATTAAGACACCTAAGTGTGGAAAGTATAAGACGAATGGATTTTCCCATTCCTCAGATGGAAGATCGGATGGATCAGGTCCATATTTGAGTTCAAAATGAATCTGGAGAAATTCGACTACCCCTTCTCTTCCAGGAATCTTTAATAGTTGACCATTCCTTAGATGAATTTCGATTGTTTCATGCCACAATCCTGAGTATCTGTTCCTGAGGTTCCTTCTGGTCTCTCAAATCCGTTACGTCTCTTGTCCGGTACGCCAATGCGACGCCTGTCCTCCGTGCCGTGTCCCATGTTCCTGTTCGATCAGTTTCACCGCAGTTGAATAAGACATCGATGAAGAAAAATTTTTCAGAAGATTGAAAAAATTTACATGTGTAAAGTTTTTTTTTTTTTTTTTTTTTTTTGGCTATGAGGCAGATTTTATCTTTCCTATGAATTGTAGAATACCTCTCAAATTTCTAAATTATTCTGTCTTTCTTATCATCTGTGATACCTAGTTGGGATCTAAGCCTCCAGGTTTTCCAGGGTTTACCTGTGAAGGCCAGTTCCTGACTAGGTAGACCTGATTAACGACTATATAAGTCCATCTTCCTTTGTTGTGTACGTGGGATGCGGGTATGCCCCAGTACACGTGAAAGCAACAGCTAAGTATCTAGGTAACGAAGATCGGTGTTACCTATACCAAATCTTTTTCAATTCTTGTAATGAAAAAATCTTACTAACTTCTTAAAATTTATAGGAACGTATGTTCCACAAATTCTAACGAGTTAGCTAAGCCAATAGTTAGCTCCCAAAGAGGATACATATCAACTTTGCTCGCTGCGAGGGGCGATGTAATGTCTCTTGCAGCGGTCTCTCCGCGATATTTTCAGAAATTTTATATATTAATATAACTCAGTACATATCTCGAAATATCTCTTCTTATCTTACCGATTCCTAAACTTTAATATACGATGATTATCAATGCAAAGTAGTTTCAAGCCCTATTATTCCTTGGAGCGTGCATTTACTCCATGGAATAGCTTCTCTGCTTTGTTTTCTCTTATGAAAAGAATGATTCAGATATTACCGATTAGCCGTGAAAGAACGAAGATGTATATGTATGTATTGTTGAGCTAGTCGCCATCTTGATGAAGTTCTGTATGAGAAGGAATTTAATACATGAACTAAACTAAAGTAAGTGTGTTCGCGTATTATTTAACTGATTATTATTGACAGTGTCTGCTCACTGCGCTGTGTTGCACGGGATCAGTGGGGAACGTCTGATTTAGACTGGACGAACCTGCCGTTTTGTACGCTCAAGATATCCAGTTTATTACTTTCAATAAATGGGCTAACACGGTCTTACTAGTCTTCCCCACGTGATCACCGAAAGTTAATAATTATAACAAATGTTTTCAGGAGATCGAATGACAATTTTCGTCGCACCGAGACTTCGAAATTGCTTCACTGCCTTATGGAATATAAGCTCAATTTAATCAGGATAGAACAGTATTGAACTGTGTGTATGTGATAAGCCGGCTTTGTGAATGAAAATTTCCTTAATATACGCATGTTTTTTTACTATCCTGATCAGTGAAGCTAAATCAGGCCGGTGTGAGAGAGGTTTTTAAATTTCAGATCCCACAAAAATATTAAAATGGGGATCGTATCAACCTGTAGCGCATCAAAACAGCCTGAAGATGACGCAATGAAGCGCCGAAACTGGTGGCGACAAAATAAAATAAAATCATAAGGACGGCTGTAGATGTTTTTATTTTTTGTTATGAAAGTAAATTGGTCGTACATCTGCTTTTGGCCATCAAATTACGGTTGCTAGCTTCTACCAGTTTTGCATATTAAAACAAAATACCCTTCTTTTGTATCGATATTATACCAGAAGAAGTGTAATTTTGGAATATCAAAACACGTACTTTTTAACTAAAGAAATATATTAAAGTACTCCCAACAGTTGTTTCAACAAATATAGAAATGTTTTCTAACTGCAACCACTTGTGGTCCGGAAAGAGACGTTCCCCAGCTCTGAGATCGACTGCATGCTGACTGTCGTACGATGCAGTGGTCCTAAAATGGTTGAATAACAATTTTTTGGCTTACTGTGGCTGGATGTTCACTCCTTCATTGACTGAGTTCCTCATGTGCCCGCCATCAATTCCTTCGCAGCGGAGACGATAACACACGCACACTAGTTAAATAATGCCAATTTCTCTACAGTACCTTGTCGTTTGGCGTGGCGTAGTGTTGGGCTGCTCTTTCTTTCCCAGTCTGGGATTTGGTGATGACCCGGTCGCTCGAGTTCTATAAACTATTGGATTCTCATTGACTCATTAAACCTGCAGCGAATGCAAGGGGCAGTTCAGCGCAATATAGGTATATAGCTATAGCAGATATTCTCACAGGCTCATTGAGATCTATTTTGCCGTTATCATCGTGGGCGGGCAGACCTTAGTTTGATATTGGTGTCAGTGATTTCTGCCGCCATCAAATTAGCTATAGATGATTACACCTATAAATATGCACTTTTCTCGGCCATTGCTAACTCGGTGTTCGCGGGTATACACTATGCATCAGAGTTTGAGGGGTGCACTACCCTGCAGGGGAAATACGTTTACTGGTGAGGTACCTAGGAGCGCATTTTTCGGAGCTCTGTGCCACAGCTATCAGAACCTTACTGTGATACCACACAATATGGTAATATGTTGCTGGCTTAGCGTGTGGTTTATGTCCCTTTGTGTGGTATTTCTTACAGGTACAATAGCTTTGAATGGAAATCGATAAAACTGCAAAGCTTGTAGAATTTACTATGACGTCATTAATATGAAGAGATGTAATTTTTTCCAGCAAATTTATTCGTTTCTAACACATAGACAGTGACCAGGGCTCCACCGAGCGGTTGGCGAGATCGGTTCCCAGCGAGGATGCAGGAGGCCCCATGGGGGGCAAAACATGTAGGTGAAAAAAAAAAAAAAAAAGCGAGAGAGAGAGAGAGAGCGAAAAACCGAACAGTTTAACGATTAGCGAGGAGAGTTAAACGACTAGTGTTGAACGGACTTCTAGCGCTATCCCTATTTATGTGGCAGCATTCCACCCTGCACACACCGGTTTTCTACGATTACTGTCGACTGGGATCTGAGGCGAGGCGCGACGGTGGCGGAAGCAATAATAAAAACGGCAAGGATGTTTAATTTACTACTGTCTCAATGGCTGCATTGCTCAAGAAATGCCTATGTGTTAGGTATTCTGTGGTTACTGCAGTGCGAATGGTCTCTGATACATGCTAAAGCGTCATAAGCATTAAAATTCTTTGTTAACCACTGCGCTACAGGTTTATTCTGGGTTGCTGTTGTATCAAATCTCACTCAAAACTCGTTGGACAGTCGTTTTACTTGCGGGCAGTCTTGGGCATATGGACGTGACATTCGAATGAGGGTATCAGAGCAAACAACAGCAATATGGCAATATGGATGTAACAACAATGTGGAAATATGGGTGCACGTTGTAGGAAACGGTAATTGCTGGAACTGTTATCTTACCACTGGACCGTGTCAGTGATGTGCGAGAAGTAAAGCAGCAGCATAAATCTGCATAATTCTATGCGACTGTGCGCTAAGAGAAGAATCCCACGATTAACACGCACAAGGGGGAATATATAGCGCACCGTTGGCATCCACGTCCAGTTGATGATGAACATAGCTTAGCGACTCAGCCCTGACGACGGCTGAGGTGCAAATTTCTGAAATTACGACCACCTCCCCATCTTCTTTGAGGTACGTTTATACGACGCCTCTTTCCTCATGCGCAGCTGCAGACGCCGGCAATGGAAAGACATGCACAAAAATCTGCAGAAAAGAAAACAACACTTGTACGCATGGGTATTCGCATATCCACACGTTGTCTCAGGGCTCACGTAGATTTCTAAGGACCCCATCTTTGATTAGACGCTTGTGCTGTGTTTATTACCATAGAAAGGCGACAGAAAAAGAAACTCAAAGTATCTAAATAGCAGAGGTGCCGGTATGAGAAATACAAAATGACAATGACGCTGGATTTCCAAGAAAGGAAGTAAGGTAGGTTGGGTTTACCGTCCCGTCGACATCAAGGTTATTAGAGACGGAGCACAAGCTCAGACTGTGTCAAGGATGAGGAAGGAAATCGGCAGCAGACTTTCCGAGGAACCATAAGAGCATTTGAATGGAGTGTTTTAGGGAAATCACAGGAAACCTAAGACTAGATGGCCAAACGCAGGTTTGAACTGTCGTCCACCCGAATGCAAGTCTAGTGTGCTACCCACTGCTGCATCTCGCTCGGTGTCGGGTTTTTAAATTTCAGCAGAAGTCACAGAGAGATTTTAGATATTCGGCTTGCGAAACTACATCAATAAGGCGAGCAATAATATTTTGGTAGCTAATAAGAGGCAACTTGTATGACGTCGTGGTCTCCTGTCCTTCATTGCTTACATATTCCGCCCTCACAATCACATTCCGCACATCAAGATGCTTCACTCGAACCCAAACTCGATAAGATAAAGTCAAAGTTGTATGAATTCATGTAAACTATATGCAATTAACAAGTACGTGCACCATGGTTGAAATACTCAAGGCTGGTGCACACATACATTCCAGACATGATGGTCACAGAAGCTTTTAGTTCGGGAGAGAAGCCGCACAACGGGACGCCGGTCCCTTCAGAGGATGACCCAGCCTATGTTGGCCGGTGACCGCCAGTGTAGCAGACAGAGTGGGCCCGAGTGAGAAGGGGGAACGACCCCGTGTTAGGCTTAAAAGTAAATTCAGCTACATTCTGTGGGAGTGGCCAGCCTATGAATTCTTTACACATACCACGCAGTTTCAGAGATTTTCACAGGGAGACAGCAAACGCGAAACGCCAATGCTACAGGTTTCCGGATTGGTCGCCTTAAACGAAACGTCATTCTCCTGTTTTAGAAGAGCAATGCTGATTGGCAGACGATATTTCTGACGCCTTGAGCTGAAGGAATAATGGAAGAGACCGAAAGATATACCCCTTCACGTCTGGCGTTGAGAGGCACCGTTCTGTTGTTGCTCTTGGAGCGAGGAACAAGTCGCCCCTCAGTACTTCACTGGGAGAGCGCCTCTGTCGAGAGCGAATCGAAGTGCTACTCTATATTGAGTCCTTGCGATTAAGCATTGTTCACTGTGTTGGCCGACACACTTATTGTGTTGTGTGAATGGACAGAGTTAAACGCCTGCGAGCGAATTTTGAGTGGCATCACGGTGGACTGGTTATCTGACCAGTGTACCATGCCAATAGTTAGACTAGGGGCGAATGGGAATCCTTGGCTTCATCAAGGCATAGGGAGAGTTTGATTCACGAAGGTCAATCCAGATAGAACAAGAGTTATTTGTCAGCAGCGAGCGGCGCTGACAGCAGTCATCGCAGCTTATGGTATTAAGTGCTACAGCTATTGCGAGCCCCATATTTCCTCCACAACAGTACACTTCACTGCATTTCACACACAACAGCCTCGACCGTACCTAGCACCATTCTAAAGGATCATTATTCAAGTTGAGTAGGCGCGCCTCTCAGCCATTCTGCCAAGTCAACAACCATCTTAAACTTTCTTTAGAAATTTCATTAGCGAATCCTATCCTTGAGAGGTAACTTCTCATTCCAAAAAGAACCAGGATATAACTTGTTCATTTCATAACTAAAAGTGCCATTGTGATTTCTCAGAATTTTTGCATAATAAATAATAACTTCCGTTAGTTTCATGTTTTTCTTACACTAACTAGCACTACTCCTGTACTCAAGTATCCCACTAGTTATGTAAGAAATTTTGTGAATTTTTGTGTCATTTCCTTACAGTGGGCAACTCCAGAAGATATTTATTCCTGAACGTTTTTTCAGGCATTTCTCTTTAGAACGTTAGGAGCGTCTGTCTGACTTCTGTAGTAGTGTGAGGGTGGAAATTGCATCTTGCAGGAGCTACAGGGTAAAGTGTACATCTCAGATTAATCCGTTGCGCAGGATAACAGATCAACCCAACACCTTAGAAAATGGCGACCATGCCAGGATAGGTAAAATAGGTAAGCTACCAAGATAGGAAAGTGTCAGGATAGTTTGGTACGGCAGGTCGCAGCAGTAGCACTTTGAAGAACTTTCTTTCATGTATTAAGTAACTATTTGCAAAGATTGGGATCGGAATAGATACAGGTAGTGAAGAAAGTAGAATTGTAGGGAAAAGGGCGTGTGTTATTGTGTTGGAAAATTTAGCATTTTTTTACTGTTTTTGTATAGCTGTTAGGGCATAGAATTTTCAGGTGATAGGCACAGACGCAGAGTGACGCAAGGACGCAGTGTGACGCACCATCATATAATTTAGAATTAAGAAATAACATTTTTCTCCCTTTGCAAGCGCACACGTAGAGATTGGAGACTGTAGCAGAGCAGACAGACCATTAGCCGAGAAGTCAGGACGTTGTTGTTGTTGTTGGTTAAACCAACTGGTAAGTGGTCGTACAGTTTTGTAGATAGGGTTGCGGTGTGTTGAAAGAATTTCCATGTTAACGAGGGCACAAGCCAAAAGGTTACGTGAGAGACAGCAAGTAGACAAGATGGGGGAGAATCAACCAGATAGACAGCAAGTAAACGAGCTTATTGAGAACAAGACAGAAGGTGAATCTGAAAATAGGACAGACGGTGAATCAGAGAATAGGACAGTCGGGGAGCTGCAGAATCAGCAGGCTCAGTTAGACTTGGATAAATTGAGACGCATCAGACAGATGGGAATCTAAGGGATGAGAACATCGAATTTCCAGAATATGAAATTCCAAGTAGGGCACATTCTGAGCCAGAAAGAGACAGTCCACGTAGGAAATGGCAAAGAGTAGAAGCGAAACCATCACAGGAAACGCGTTTATTTGCCGCATATTCAGGGACAGAATACACGTCAATACAGTCAATGAACCGGCAGTTAGCTAACGTTCAAAGAGAAGTAGACAGTGAGGAAGAGGTGAAACATTTAGAATACGTCGAAACTATCGTACACATTCTAAATATGCCCCAACAGCAGACACAGAATTTTGCGGAGTTACGAGCGAAACGAAAAGATTTCGTAACAGAC
The DNA here is from genome assembly GCF_023864345.2 of Schistocerca serialis cubense. Lineage (NCBI taxonomy): Eukaryota > Metazoa > Arthropoda > Insecta > Orthoptera > Acrididae > Schistocerca > Schistocerca serialis. Next base: position 509,267,465 of record NC_064644.1, on the reverse strand, counting down.
GCAACTGTACCTGCAAACACAAGACATACACAACAGAGAAGGCAGAATGCGGAGTTGTTTGCGCCACGTAATGGTTCAGTGACAAACGCAACTAGTCCTCAACACAGACAGCAGGGGGTTATTTCAGTTATCAAACTTAGAAACGCCACAGCATAGCCGACGTAACTGACCGAGTAGGAAACAATAGATCGAGAATACATAGTTCAGCAGAAAGTAGTGTTACAGGACAGGACGCGATCATGGAGATGTTACAAAAAATGAACGCTAGTATAACGAAACAGAATACACAGATAACAAAACAGTATCAGGAATTGAAACAGCATAATCAGGAATTGAAACAGGACAATCAGGCTATTAAGACACAGATCCAACAGTTTAAAATCCAGACGGAAGAATGGATCGCCAGAATTGATAGTCAGATCACTCAGATAAACAAAGACGCGAAAGAATCTAGAGAAAGAATTCAGGTACTAAAACAAGGTCAGTAGCAATTACGCACTGACGTGGACAAGGTCCAACTGGACGTCGTGAACGTTGACAAGAAGGTGGAAAGTTTTACGAAGAAAGCCACTCGAGTAGCAATACAAATTTCGGAAGAACAAGCAATTCAAAGCAAGGTCGCAAAGGTTGTACTGAAAAAGTATGATCAGCGGATTAATAAAATAGAACTTAAAAACAAAGATCAGTTTGAAAAGCTTAGAACAGAGTTGATACAAACTATCGAAGAGAAGATCGAGGCCGATTATATCTGTAGCGAAACAACAGACGCGTCAAACATTAATTGAATACTCGAACACACGCGGTCTAAGAATGTTCAAGTAGAACCAAGGCTAGACGTAACACTCGCACAGAAGTCGAAACAGAAAACCCAGATTAAAGTAATACATGACGTGCTACAGGTTCAGGCACAGTACCCAGAAAAACGGAACACATACATTCAGCCGATACCAATCGAAAGACAGGCAACTGAACCAGTAAATCCAATGACACAACATAATAGCAGCACAGGTGCTATAACACGAACGACGAGAGGAGAAAGACACGGACAACACTTTTGTTCACCAATGATACGATATGACGCGGATATGAGTCAGGAAATTGAGAATAGGCAGACAAGCAGTAGATTACCAGCGAATAAACACAACGACACAAGCAGTGGCAGATTATTTGAGTCCATGAATCAGCCACAAACCGGATTTATCAGTAGATGTGATACAGACCACTTCCTTATAGTTAGAAAATTTCAACATTTCAAGGAAGAAGGCGGTAGTTTGCAACCACGCACATTCATCGACCAATTTCAAGTAGGCTTACCAAACCACTGGAGCGTAGCTAACAAACTTGACTTCATTTGTGCACACATGTCAGGGACAGTAGCAGAGATGATGCAAAAGATCGCGGCTACCTGTAGGTCTTACCTACAGTTCAGAACAGCATTTCTCGAAAGATATTAGTCCAAGGAGGCGCAAAACAAAATTAAATACGAGTTACTTCAGATGACACCATATGAAAACTCAGGAGAGAAAAGCGTGGTAAAATTCTTTGATACAATGGACAAAGAGAATCAATGCCTAGACAAACCATACAGTAACGGAGAGCTGATACGTCTGTGTAGGATGAAATTACCGGTAAAGTATCAACAGGCAACAGTAGGAAAAAATGAAAATACCGAAGAATTCAAAGAGGTTTTAAGGGAACTTGAATTTATGTTTAAAGAAGACGAGGTGAAAAAAAAAGAAAGGAAAGGGAACAGCAAAAGCAGAGGACTAGGAACGAATATTCCAATAATAATAATAATCGTAATCCTAACACTAATAATTTCAGGCAATTTAACAGACAAGGACAGTGGCACAATGAAGTCAATTGGCATAGAAACGATAACCAGAATAATTGGTATCGAAATAGCAACGGTAATGGACACTCATACAGTGGTGGATATGGAAATTATGGTCCACAGAGACAAGAACAACACAGCAAAGAAAAACCAGATGTAGAAGTTAGGCCACCGAATACTGCAAAACGTAAAGATTGAATTGAAAAATGCGGAAGAGGTTAGGCAAACTAACCTACACCCTATCTTATACTAACCACTAAATCAAAAAATAAATTAAGAATCAACAAAATAACACAATAATTAAAATATCTTGTAGTATCAAGTACACTACAACATGCACAATGAATGGTATACAACAATTAAAAGAATGAAGAAGTGGTAGGACATAATTAGAATAAAGAAAATATATCATATATGTACAATAATTTTGCCACTATCAGAAAATTTTTGCATTATATAAAATCAGAGTTTTTATTGTAAATAACAAATATATGTAAAACAAAAATTGTAAATATTTCTACACGTCAGAGAGACATCGCCACCAACACCAATCACCAGCTCCCTTAACACCAGATGCTTCGAGATAGCGACGGGGAGGGTACAGACATGTTGAGAAAGCACTTAGGACAATAACAACAACATGAAGACCAACGCCACACTGGAAATGCAGGTCGCAACCAGGTTGGACTTCAAGAGGACAACGTTCAGCATGGACATTTCATATGTTACGACACTGCTACACAACAGAAGAGTGTGGGGTGTATCACAATATGACGAGACGATAATGAAGGTACAAAAAATTACTAAGATCTACAAACTTATCAAGTAACAGTAGGAAAGGCAGTCAGATCCGACAAATCTTATATCACCCCTACACTAAGATTCACATATTCCTAGCCCAAGAAGAACAGGAGAATGCAAGAAAGAAGTGAAGAACAGAAGATGCAAGATGAAGAAGGGCAGAAGACAGCAAGATACCTTTCTCTCCTATCCTACAAAGCAAACTGCTACAAACGTCTTTCCATGAACTTTGAGGCATGGCAACTACTACAACCACCTCTCCAAAAAAAACCTTGAATCGTCAAACAAACACAAGCTAACGGCAAACGGAATATTAAGGAGTACCAACCAACATTATCTAGAAATAGAGTCACCAAAATGAACAGTATTCTCCCTACCACATCATCAAATCACCATACCGAACCAGGTGTGAAGTACCAAGATGTCACGGCACAATATTGGGTAAAGATCGTCGGTAGTCAACTACAATCATCGAACTGCCATACCGTCCCAGGTGTGACAGCAAAGAAGTACCAAGACATCACTGTTTATGCAGTAAACCACAGTCATCATCATCGCTTAAAAGTACCAATCCATGATGACAATGTCAACAAGTAAGACCCAGCATCGCATGCTAGAGTGCTTCTCTCATAATTTTTGACACCCAAAACTGACGCAGCACAAAAAAAAAAAAAAAAAAATCGTAAAACACAAATGAAGAGTTAAGAAAATGACATATTTGTAAAAGTACCTTTTTCCTTTCTTATAGAAGTAATTATTTTTATTATGTGTGTAAAGTCCACAATTTATAGATACCTTAAACCTTTTGTAAAGAAACTTAGTTAGTATAGTTATATAATCTCACAAACTCATGGAAAGTCTATTTATTTCTTTTATATGTAAAATTCGAAAAGGATTTGTGCAGGATTTTTCTTCTTTAAGTAACGTTCAAAAACACCTTTTGGGGGTAATAATACTAATACCGAGGATAGAATTAGGTGGAAACGCTTCTTCATTCTTAAAAAAAAAAAAAAAAAAAAAAAAAAAAAAACAATGACACATAGAGAAAAAGATAATGCCTAAATAGATAAAACAAAGTAACACAACAGACCTTTTGTGAACGTTTACGCAAGCTTAACTAAAGAAAAGATATAACCATACTAAAACATGATACACTGAACACCTACAAGTTTAGAAAAATTAATATTATAAAAACAAATATTTGGAAATAAAAATAGAAAAACAGAGACACGTACTGGCAATGACAAAGAATAACAACCTTTGTAAAGGTTACATTTGCCTAACAACGTAACATAAACTGTAGAATTAAAAAAATAGGAACAATAGCTATAAAGAAATCATTAGAAAAAATTGTTAAGAATGGCTGAAAAAGTTTATTGGAAAATCTAAAAGAACAATTTTTGCCTGACTTTGTCAATGTTTTCCTCGGCATTGAGAAAACCCCAGACGAAAATTTTGTCAGAAGTAGGGAGGTATGTAAGACGTCGTGGTTTCCTGACCATCACTGCTTACATATTCCGCCCTCACAATCATATTCCGCACATCAAGATGCTTCACTCGAACCCAAACTCGATAAGATAAAGTCAAAGTTGTATGAATTCATGTAATCTATATGCTATTAACAAGTACGTGCACCGTGGTTGAAATACTCAAGGCTGGCGCACACATACATTCCAGACATGACGGTCACAGAAGCTTTTAGTTCGTGAGAGAAGCCGCACAACGGGACGCCGGTCCCTTCAGAGGATGACCCAGCCTATGTTGGCCGGTGACCGCCCGTGTAGCAGACAGCGTGGGCCCGAGTGAAAAGGGGGAACGACCCCGTGTTTGGCTTGAAAGCAAATTCCGCTACATTGTGTGGGAATGGCCAGCCTACGCATTCTTTACACGTAGCACGCAGTTTCAGAGATTTTCACAGGGAGGCAGCAAACGCTGGGAATTTCGTAGACGCTAGAATCCGTTAGAAAGGAAACTTTATTTTTCAATTTTGTGTTTTTACATTATTTGTGTCCTTTACTTTTGTTCCTAATAGTTTGTTAAAGAGCTACTCTAACCCCTTCAATATGGTTCAAATGGCTCTGAGCACTATGGGTCTTGACTTCTAAGGTCATCAGTCCCCTAGAACTTAGAACTACTTAAACCTAACTAACCTAAGGACATTACTCACATACATGCCCGAGGCAGGATTCGAATCTGCGACTGTAGCGGTCGCGCGGTTCCAGACTGTAGCGCCTAGAACCGATCACCCACCCCGGCCGGCCATACCCTTTCATTTCCTTTGTTCAGATGTCCGGCTGCTAAGATGTTGTGCTACGTCACCATGGCATGAATATTCGCCCACAGGTTTCGTATACACTTTTCGTATATTCTTATCTGTCTTCCTACATCGAAACTTCTTTACATCACTATGACCAGAGACCTTTTTTTCTAATTCTTGACATCAAGCAGTCACTTCTCAAACATTTATTCAAGTAATCTTTAGTAGCGGCATTCCATACGACTTTTCATTGCCTGTAATCATCTATAAATACAAGCATCCTTCCTTTAAAGTCAGTGCGCTTCATAGCATAGCCTAAAACACTACACTATGAAACGTAAACGTACTGGAGCGTAACGTAAGGCCACCAATTCTAGGAAATTACGCGTTCACTAATGCACATGGTTAGTTGTGCTGTTGGAAATCTATACATATGCGCAAGGATGAATAGCAAAAAAAGCATCGTGTGGACGCCCTTTACTCCATCACCGATCTGTTCACCGATTTGCTCGTGCGTGTTGGATCACTCTCGCGCTTCGAGAAGGGTGGCGCTTTATTTAACATACTGGACTCGCATTTGGGAGGATAAGGCTCAATTCGGCGGCGGACAATCTTGATTTAGGTTTTCCGTGATTTCCCGAAATCTCTCCAGGGGAGTACTAGGCTGGCTCTATCGAAAGGGCAAGGTCGATTTCCTTTGCACATACATGATTAGCTCCGAGCTTGTGCTCCGTCTCTAATGACATCGATGTCGATGGGACGTTAAGCTCTAATCTTCCTTCCTTGTTTCCTTCGCGCTCACATCACAGCAGAAGCAACTGGCCAGCTCACGGCGACAAACGGTAGGTGGACGGGTTGTGGTTTGGGGGGATGGGGGGAGGAAAGGGAAGTATGAGGAATCGCTGAAGAAGGCAGCTTCGTACGAGAAGCCTGTCAACGAATGTGTTCTATAGCCGCTAACGTCAGTTCTACGGAGGTGTATCGCATCACGATGGCTAATGTTGTCTTTCGTGGCAAATTTATTTCCTGCGTCTCTTCTAATGGTGAAAAATGACCATTTTTAACCAGATAACATGGTGGAGCTAAGAATGAAACATAATATGTCTTCCGATCGATGCATGCCTAGATGATTGTCGTTTTCGGAATAAGTTTAAACTGACATCAACCTGCATTTCGTGACCATTTAATACCACTTTCTGAACACGACAAATTCTAAGACAAGCTTTTAAGGTGAAGTCTGTCGCTGAGCCTCTGTGGGTGGATTTCGTTCTGTTCTTGAGGAACAAAACGTAACTCGCTCAAGTATGTAGGTCCAAACGTGTACATAATCCTGGCTGCAGACTTGAAAAGTTGGATATTTTTGTTAAGGATAATTTACATGCAAGTCTACGTGACAGGTTTAATTATTAAACTTGCACACAACTGCTTCTCACATAGTGGTTGTGTTAAGTTCTGACAATAGCTGGCCTTCCTACACTGACACCTGCAAATTCATGTTTGTCTCTCTGCTTCGAAGTCCCTAGCCCAGCTATCATGTTGCTTTACATCGATATATAATGGTATACTCTCCATTGTAATCATTATGACGTAATCATACAGTCGTGGAAAAAAAATGTTGATATACGGTTGTTCATGTAGAATAACTTTAATTATTAGAACTGAAGAGCACAACCTGAAAAGTATTTGGTAAATTAACAGTATGAGGTTTCCTACCTAATTTGTACATATAAAAGTAATAACTAAATTATCCTACTGTAAAGAGAAAATAAAAACTCTTTATCGACTGTCTTCTCACAGTGGGGAAAAAGACATTCATACATCGCCAGAAATGTAAGCACAGAAACGACTAACGAACCGCTTGCAGCAAGAAACGCCTTCAGTGGCACGCTGCCATACGTGTATATTGGTTCTAATACGCGGTGAACGCCGTAAAACAGCAAGCTGGTTCGCCAAGGGAAGTGAACAACTGCGGACGAAAGGTAAATAATTATCTTGTAATATGAGAAACGAAATCATTTTCAGAAATAGCTGATACTATTGGAAGAAATTAGAAAATTGGGCAGCCCATAACATAGCGATTTAGAAAAAGAAATGCTCTCATTAATAGCGAAGGAAAAGCTGACCACAAAAGCTAACGCAAAGAGAACGAGATATGTTAATAAAGATGGTCAGAAAAGATCCTAAACTGACAGTTTCTGAATTGTCTGCGGTTGTTAATGATCAATTTGGGAAGGAAATCACACCAAGGTCTTTTCGCTGTATCTTACGTAGTGCAGGTTATAGAAGAAAACCATACATTAGCAAGAAGATCAGGAAATTGAGACTTCAATTTTCTCGAGAGCACATAAACAAGAACACAAGTTTCTAGGACAAGATACTGCTCACAGATCAAAGTAAATTTAACATATTTGTAATTTATGACAGAAGTTTGTGTGGAGACGACCAGTTACCGAGCTGGATCCCAAACACATTCAACCCACTGTAAAGCACGCCGGTGGAGGAATAATGGTATGGTGATGTGGGCTACAACTGGTGCTGGGCAACTAATTCTCGTTCAGCGTAACGAGGACAGGTTTCAGTGTTTAAGTATCCTGAAGGAAAACCTGCAAACAAATGTTGATAGTTTGGGTTTAGACGCATATTACTACTTTCAACAAGACGGTGACACTAAGCATACAGCGGAATTTGGTCGTCTGTGGTTGATGTACAACACTTCCCGTGTTCTCAGGTTCCCACCACAGAGGGCAGACCTTAATCCAACTGGACATCTTTGGAATACGATTCAAACAATGGTCAGGAAACATGAGATACCAAATAATAGTGCTCTGAACTAATCTGAACAACCAGAATGCCAACTCAGAGACTACCAAAAAACTGGTTTATTCCATGCCAAAGAGGTTGACAGAAGTGATGCATAGTACATAAATACAAGCATACATAGCATAGCGCAAAGTACTAACATTACCTTTATATTTATGTACGCTTTAATTTTCTTTGTATAAATGGGTATAATTTTCCCCACTGCGTGAAGGTAGTTGGTACAGAAATTTTATATACTTTTTGCACAAGGTAGTTAATCCTTTTATATGTACAGATTAGGACGGAATCCTCATACTGTCAGGTTACCAAATAACATGTTTAATTCTGATAAATAACATTAATGCACACGAACAACTGTGTATGAATACTTTTTCCGACTGTATATGGTTGTAAGGCTACGGTGCACTTGAAATTCCTCTGAAGGCAGCGCATTGTTTGTCCGTGCTATCAGTTGGATAACGACGTCTAACCGCCTCTTTTTACCGCGAGTGTTCACATCCCTAGAGATATCTCTTGAACAACCTTGGCGTCTTGTCGTCGTCCGTCCGCTTTGTTTATCTAGAGGTTAGATCTGGCTGGTGAACAAAAGTGTTGATCTCCCTGTTTCGATGAAAAGATAGCCGTTAATTATTTAAGTTCTGGTAGGTATTCTATTTCTGAAGTGAACAGAAGTCCTTGTACCTTTTCTAATTTTACATGAAAGGTTTCCAGATGTATTTGTTGAAGCAAGAGCTGCAGTTCCGGGTTTTGTAATTGAATCATAGCCAATACACAGCCCTAACGCTATTCCTGAGCTACAGAATTTGATCGTTGTTTTCCAGTAAGCGATTTAATCAAGAGTGACATATTTTGCAAAAGATGTAAATCTCATATAGCTCGACAATGAAGTGTGTGCCTGGAACGACAATGATGTATTGTCGAAGTAGAGCTAGTTGCGTTTCCTGAACGAGTATGTCGTGTACAACAGTTGAAGGGGTCGCCGGAAGAAAGTGCTAACCCACAACAACATATTTTGAGATGTCCCGTGTTATACGTTTGGTTAAATTGAAAAATAGCTCTTTCTAGCAGCACAATTCAAAGATAGCTCTTCTAACAGCACATGGGGAAAAACGTGTTGCCAACATGTGGTGCATTCGGAAGTACGACATAATAGTGTAATCAGACATCCTTACTACTTTGATGGTTAGCAGTTTCTTTCGCCGACCGCTTCGTTTATGAGCTCTGTGCATATGACAGAACAAACAGGATGCGTCATCATGATCATTCGTAATTTTTTCTGCTCTCTAATGTACGAGGGCAGTTCAATAAGTAATGCAACACATTTTTTTTCTGAAACAGGGGCTGTTTTATTCAGCATTGAAATACATCAGGTTATTCCCCAATCTTTTAGCTACACAACACTATTTTTCAACGTAATCTCCATTCAATGCTACGGCCTTACGCCACCTTGAAATGAGGGCCTGTATGCCTGCACGGTACCATTCCACTGGTCGATGTTGGAGCCAACGTCGTACTGCATCAATAACTTCTTCATCATCCGCGTAGTGCCTCCCACGGATTGCGTCCTTCATTGGGCCAAACATATGGAAATCCGACGGTGCGAGATCGGGGCTGTAGGGTGCATGAGGAAAAACAGTCCACTGAAGTTTTGTGAGCTCCTCTCGGGTGCGAAGACTTGTGTGAGGTCTTGCGTTGTCATGAAGAAGGAGAAGTTCGTTCAGACTTTTGTGCCTACGAACACGCTGAAGTCGTTTCTTCAATTTCTGAAGAGTAGCACAATACACTTCAGAGTTGATCGTTTGACCATGGGGAAGGACATCGAACAGAATAACCCCTTCAGCGTTCCAGAACACTGTAACCATGACTATACGGGCTGAGGGTATGGCTTTAAACTTTTTCTTGGTAGGGGAGTGGGTGTGGCGCCACTCCATTGATTGCCGTTTTGTTTCAGGTTCGAAGTGATGAACCCATGTTTCATCGCCTGTAACAATCTTTGACAAGAAATTGTCACCCTCAGCCACATAAAGAGCAAGCAATTCCGCACAGATGGTTCTCCTTTGCTCTTTATGGTGTTCGGTTAGACAACGAGGGACCCAGCGGGAACAAACCTTTGAATATCCCAACTGGTGAACAATTGTGACAGCACTACCAACAGAGATGTCAAGTTGAGCACTGAGTTGTTTGATGGTGATCCGTCGATCACCTCGAACGAGTGTGTTCGCATGCTCCGTCATTGCAGGAGTCACAGCTGTGCACGGCCGGCCCGCACGCGGGAGATCAGACAGTCTTGCTTGACCTTGCGGCGATGATGATACACGCTTTGCCCAACGACTCACCGTGCTTTTGTCCACTGCCAGATCACCGTAGACATTCTGCAAGCGCCTATGAATATCTGAGATGCCCTGGTTTTCCGCCAAAAGAAACTCGATCACTGCCCGTTGTTTGCAACGCACATCCGTTACAGACGCCATTTTAACAGCTCCGTACAGCGCTGCCACCTATCGGAAGTCAATGAAACTATACGAGACGAAGCGGGAATGTTTGAAAATATTCCACAAGAAATTTCCGGTTTTTTCAACCAAAATTGGCCGAGAAAAAAATGTGTTGCATTACTTATTGAACTGCCCTCGTATTTATCTAACCATTATTTCTTCATTCGTTCTACGTAGTTCCTTCCGTTTTCGACTTAACTACTGAGCAATATCTTTAGTATTCTGACACTACCCGTTCCAGACACATATTCCTTTCATTTCCTTTTGCATTTTACTATTTTTTCATGTAGGTTAAATGTCTTCAGTTTTCAAAGTCTTCATTTTTTCCTATCCAGTGGGATATGGCCCATTAGGCTTCTAAGGTACCTTATTTCTGCACTTTCTACTCTTCTGAACTCTTGTTAGGTTAGTGACAGTCCAGAATTCACTTCAACAAAACAGTGTTGGTACTGGTATTACTTCGTGAAATTTTAGAAATGTCTCTCAATTGCTGTTCCTTAAGTTCCACTGGACTGTTGCACAGAAAATCTGAATCAAGATTTTTGACGCAATGTCACAATGTGACGAATAGGTAACGTCGTAACTCATTGTCAGATGTAATAACTTGTTGACATCCTGTACCGTTTTGTTATTATTAACTTTACTGGCACGGATTGGCTCACTTCCTCTGAATGCTATCACTAGGGTCTTTGACATAAAGATACTCAAATTGTATTCCTATGCTTTCATAAGTACCTGCAGCCTTCGTTGGAGATTGTCTTCTGAGTCCATTAAAATCTCTTGGCCAACGACAAAGAGCATTGTGTTTCCAGTGATGTTGTTAATATAAAATGAAATAGTGTAGATGACACATGCCATTGTCTAAGACAATGAATGAGTTGTCTCTGCTTGTGTGGTGACATCTATAACTCTGATATTCGTTTTCAACAACAGACCTTCTATTATTATTTGTAGATGTGAGAGATTAGTTCATAGCTTACTGTGTTTACTCTTCCTATCGCCTTGTCATGATCAATGAAAGCAATGGACATCGGTAAATTTTATTATCTGTGTTTCTCTATTAGCTGTGTCAAAGTGAGCAGACATTCTGTTCACAATCTGCCATGTGAACAGTGTTTTTGAGAGCTTCCAGTTACCTTTGCGTAAAGGAACAAGAATTACATATTTTTTAATATTACTGTATACATATCATATTTCCTTATCAGTATGTCGTTTTCTATAATGCCAAGACGCCTTCGTTACAAATTTGTATTCCCTCTCCGCCTTTGTGCATAATACACACTGTTCTATTTTGCAGAGGACTGTTCTGCCTCCTGGCACACACTTCACTTGGTAACGTTGTAATCCTATTTCCATCCATATACCCCTTCCAAAATCGCCTATGACTATTGCCTATGAGATGAAGAGAGAGAGCAGCCTTTCCGAAACGTCTTGCTCACACTGCACTCTTATACGGCAAGAAACTCGTGAAATTTTATTACTGTTATTCCAGAAGAATGGAAAAGAGAATTCATGATCTGTTATATGACGACCAGTTCGGCCTTAGGAAAGGTAAAGGCACCAGAGAAGTACTTTTGATGTTGCGGTTGATAATGGAAGCATGACTGACGAAAAATAGATACGCTCGTAGCATCTGTCAACCTTCGAAAAGCGTTCTACTTAGCGCAGCCACTCGTTTCGGAAGAACTGCGCGTGCTCAGCTGGCTGTTGAAGCTGGAAAGTCTTCGCGTCTACAAGAAGGTCATTAGAGACGGAGAGCAAGCGCGGATTGGGGAAGGATGGGGAAGAAAATCGGGCGTGTGCTTTTAAAGGAGCCATCCCAGAATTTGCCTCAAGCTGCTCATCGAGGTCACGCAAATCTGGATGGCCGGAAGGTGTCTGAACCACCGTCCTTTCAAGTACGAGTCTAGTGTGCTGACAACTGTACGATCTTGCTTGGTCTTACATCTGTAGACGATGAGGAGAAGACGAAAGTGCCGAAGCAAAAGGTGACGAAAAGTGCAAGGAAAGGTTTCCAGTCAAGTATGTGTGTCTGTGTTGCGGAAGCAAGTAGCCAACACAGGCGTATGCTTTGTGACGCAGGCATTTAGGGTGAAGAAATTTCTTCTTATGAATGTAACAGCCGTTATCTCTTAGAAAATTATCATCACGAGATAGACATTACTCGCAGACAACGCACACTTTGACCAACAATTGCAAGCTTGCACCGCATTCGAAATGCCAGTTCCGTTTCAGGCCAAAGAGCGCTTATTCTGAATAATGAGCGGCGAATAAACGGCACATTTCCTGCTGAACTCGCCTTTGTTACAGGGTGTCACTTGCACGCATTGTCGAGTAACACTATATGCTGTTATTTTCTGCTTTATCTCTTTCTCAGCTGCAAATACGTCTTTGCTGTCATCCTCGTCAGATTTAACGCTTACTCAGACGGATAATGCTCTTTAGCGTATACGCTGTTCTTACCCAGACATAATAAGTTCCTGTGTTACTGTTGTGTTTCTGTCTTGACTTGCCCACGTACCCATCACACTCAAGTGTGTCTGACCAGGAGCACAATTTACTTACAGGACATGAACTTTGAGTCTTCTAACTATATTCAACATCGTCATTTCTAAAGGGCCTACATTTTTCGTTGCGTTCAGAGCTGGCGGTATGGGAGGCCAGCACAGGAACTGGAACTCGCTGCTGTGTTCCTCCAACCACTCACATTCCTGGTCTTATGATATGGCGCATTATCTTGTTGAAAAATCCCACTGCCCTCAGGAAACATGATCTTCTTGAAAGGGTGTACGTGTTCTGTAACCAGTGTACGATACTCATTGGGCGCCATGGTGCCTTGCACAAGCTCCGTTGCACCCATGGATGCCCCCTTGAACGTTCCTCAGAGCATAATGGGGTCGCCAACAGCTTGTCTCCGTCCCGAAATCTAGGTGTCAAGGAACTGTTCCCGCGAAAGACGACGAATTCGCGCACTCCCATTTGCATGATGAGGAAGGTAACGGGATTCATTCATACCATGCAACGCTCTGTCACTGTGCCAACGTCCAGTGTCTATAGTCAATTGGCCATTTCAGTTGCAGTTGTCAATGTGGTGTTAACATTGGCACATGCGTGGGTCGTCGGATGCGAAGGCACATCGTTACGACACGCTTGTACTCTGCCCAGCATTAAAGTCTGATGTTGTATTGTATTGTATGTTAACCAGGGGTCTAGAAACGACAGAGAGGCTCCGTCCCCGCCGCAGCCGCAGTGGTCCACAACACCACGACGGCTACCGCAGTCCACGTCACCCCTCCGCCGTCCCACACCGAACCCAGAGTTACTGTGCGGTTCGGGGCCCCCGGTAGACCCCCCCCCCCCCCTCCGCAGGGAACGTCTCACACCAGACGAGTGTAACCCCTATGTTTGCGTGGTAGAGTAATGGTGGTGTACGCGTACGTGGAGAACTTCTTAGCGCAGCAATCGCCGACATAGTGTAACTGAGGCGGAATAAGGGAAACCAGCCCGCATTCGCGTGGCAGATGGAAAACCACCTGAAAACCATCCACAGACTAGCCGGCTCACCGGACCTCGACCCAAGTCCGCCAGGCGGATTCGTGCCGGGGACCAGGGGCTCCTTCCCGCCCGGAAAGCCGTGCGTTGGACCGCGCTGCCAACTGGGCGGGCAAAGTCTGATGTTAGTTCCACCACAGTTCACCGCCTGTCCTTTCTTACCATTCTGCCCAGTCTATGGCGCCCGACATCTGTAATGAGGGGTGACCGTTCAGTACCGCGTGGTCTGGACGTGGTTTCACCTTCGTTTCGCCACGTGTTGTAGACACTCACCACAGTACTTCTCGAACACCTAACAAGTCATGTAGTTTCAGAAATGCTCATGCTGAGCCTCCAGGACGCCACAATCTGCCGTCTGTCAACCTCAAACAGACTGTGCACCTTCCCCGTTCTACACAGGGAGAGCACATTCACTGATACTATACGCACCGTCCGTGTGTCTGACCAGCAGTCATTCCTCAGCAGGTTATGCTGCTGTCGCCTGGACTGGTTTACATCGGGAGTAGGTCGGTGGTCATATTGTTCTGTATGGAAGTATGGATGTATGTTCGACGTCACACCCTAAACCACTGGGCCAGTTTCAACCAACTTGGTACACAAATCACTTGATATCACTTACTGTCTGGAAAGAATCTCTGTGCTGATAAGAACCACCTACCCACCAAAGGGATGGAAGTGGGAATGAGAACGCAGTATAGCCCATGATGCGCTAAAACCAATATTTTCTCCATCCAGTTTTTGAGACGATAGCAGTTAGTGAGTTGTAACAAACTTTACACATAATTTCAAATCTTAAGAAACTTTACCTAGCTGCCAACTCCAAGAACGAATAAAGGGAAAAATTTATCGCTTGTCAAATTTTCGGTTTTCATGTCAATAAAACTGCCACATGACATACGATCTTTTAATTTATTACTCTCCTACTACGAACAGTATCCGGGACACATTTTGCAGACAGTATTCATACAAATCACTGAATGTACCAGCAAAATCATGTCATTGTCGAGACTTAGTTCAGGAGATGTGACGTCGTAAACACTAACAAGGGAAACTCCCCATTATACCTCCCTCAGATTGAGTGGATAAAACGGCCTCAAAAGCTGAACACAGATCAAGCGCGAAAACATGAATAAGGTGTACTGAACTGTAAAAATAGAAGCCAAATAGAAGCAATGAACAGTCCAACCTTAAGATGGGCAATATCGAGCAACCTGCAATATTCACAGCTTCGTGGTTGTGTAGTCACGGTGTTGGAGTACAAAGTAAGAAATCCGTGTCCAGATCTCCCTCGTGCCACATTTTTTTTTTTTCACAAGGTTATGAACTTTTCGTCCTGTCATTGATCTTGGCAACTGTCTTACTACAAACTGGATCTATATAATATGAGTCATGTGATAAGAATATGTTACCATCACAAGTAAATGTGATGAATAGAGAGAGCAGGCGAGATGCCGCATAAACCTCTCACAACTGAACGGGTGTGCACTACACTATGTATCAAAGTATCCTAACACCTGGCTGAAAATGACTTACAAGTTCGGGGCGCCCTTCATAGGTAACGCTGGAATTCAATATGGTGTTGGCCCGCCCTTAGCCCCTGATGACATTTTCACTCTTTCAGGCGAACGTCCAATCAGATGCTGGAACGCTTCTTGGGGATGGCGGCCCATTCTTCACGGAGCGCTGCACTGAGGAGAGGTATCGATGTCGGTCGGTGAGGCCTGGCACGAAATCGGCGTTCCAATACATCCAATGACGTCCTATAGGATTCAGGTCACGACTCTGTGCAGCCCAGTCCATTAATGGGAATTTATTGTCGTGTAACCACTCCGCTACAGGCCGTGCATTATGAACAGGTGCTGGATCGTGTTGAAAGATGCAGTCGCCATCTCCCAATTGCTCGTCAACACTGGGAAGCAAGAACGTGCTCAAAATATCAACGTAGGCTTCTGCTGGGGTAGTGCCACGCAAAACAACAAGGGGTGCAAGCCCCCTCCACGAAAAACACGACCACACCATAACACCACCGCCTCCGAATTTTACTGTTGGCACTACGCACCCTGCAGATGACGTTCACCGGCATTCGTCATAATCACATCCTGCCATCGGATCGCCACATTGTGTACCGTGATTCGTTTTTCCACTGTTCAGTGGTCCAATGTTTACGCTCCTTACACCAAGCGAGGTGTCGCTTGGCATTTACAGGCGTGATGTGTGGCTTATGAGCAGCCGCTCCACCACGAAATTCAAGTTTTCTCACCTTCCGCCTAACTTTCATAATACTTGCAGTGGATCCTGATGCAGTTAGGAATTCCTGTGTGATGGTCTGGATAGATGTCTGCCTATTACGCATTACGATCCTCTTCAACTGTCGGCTGTCTCTCTCAGTCAACAGACGTGGTCGGCCTGTATGCTTTTGTGCTGTACGTGTCCCTTCACGCTTCCACTTCACTATCTAAGCAGAAACAATGGACCTAGGAATGTTTCGTAGTGTGGAAATCTTGCTTACAAAGTTATGTCACAAATGACACCTAAATCACCTAACCACGTTGGAGTCCATGATTTCCGCGGAGCGCCCCATTCTGCTCTCTCACGATCTCTAATGACTACAGAGGTTGCTGATACGGAGTAGCTGGCAGCACAATGCATCTAATACGAAAAGCGTATGTTTTTGTGGGTGTCCGGATACTTTTGATCAGATAGTGTATATTGCGACAAAGGAATTCAAGAGTCTAAGCACCAAAACGGAGCGCAAGAGACATAACATTAGGTACTTGTGTAGCTCAAGGAGAAGGTTCGTACGTCTGGAGATACTCTTACACCTCTTTCTTGCAAACGGACGTTATACCAAGATAAAGACATAAACTTAAATACAGCGAAGGGAGACGTTAATGATCAGACGGACGGTTCATAATTTTGTGAAAAAAGAGGGCACGAGCGACCTCTGAACACGGATCTACCCCTTTGCAGTCCATCATCGTGCCCACATAACCACGACGGCGTGGTTGTTCAAATTTGCTCGATATCGCACATTTGACCTTGGACGGTCCACTGATTATATTTTGTTTCTTTTTCCACAGTTTATTGCATCTTCTTCTTGTTTTCGTGCTTGATCTGTGTTCAGTGTTTTACGGATTACCTGCTACGCCATCTTACCACTGAATCTTTGGGGAGGGGAGTGTGCGACTGTGAGTTCCCCTTGCATGAGGCGGGAAAAACTAGAGCATCATGTATGAGTTTAATTTTATTACGTCTTTGTTACTCACTCTATTCGCAACCCATTTCATAGACAGTATCCATATTTGCCGTTGAATGAACCTTGTAAGAAGTCCGAGCAGATGTAATTTCGATGTATTGCTCATGCGCTGCCTGTGATATGCAAGGTATAAGAGAATCTCTGACCAGAGAGCAGTGTTGACTGCAGTAGGAACTGTGTAGCTGTAGCAGTAAGTTGTTGCTAGTCTGGAGTCTGCTCTGGTGTATCGTGTTGGGTGGCCCGGTCGCGGTGCAGCGATGTCGGAGCCTGAGTATTATTGTATAAGGTAAAAAGCAGCCTCGCGCATATGTTGTAATGTTATCTCAAGTCCCATGTAAAGGTTTAAAAATGTCCTAATAATAATCTTTCTCATATAAAGTAATTTTTAACAATCATTCATTTCAATTTAAGGAATTTACTAATTTCTCCAATCCATGATCATCCTGATTATTGTAAAAGAAAAATCAGTTGTTTCTCTTTCATAAATGACAAATCTATCGGCCAGCATTGCACAGGGCTGTGCCAGAAAAATTTATTGTAAGAGCAGATATATATGCGTTATCCGGCGACTTCACTGAGGTAAGAATTTTTCCCTTTTTTATTCAGAATGATCTTTCAGGGCCATGACGCAGCACTGCTGACGTCTAAAATTTACCAGGTTAAATTCATAGTCAATTATTGAAAAGTCATAAGTGAGCGACAATTTAATTGAGAGGTTAGTTACATTGTATTGATACCAGGTTACTGAATTTATTTTTTATTGGGACGTTACCCTGAATGTGAACGACATAATTATAATTTTTATTGTTGACGGGTTTAGGAATTTTTCTGTTTTGAGGTTACACTAAATGTAAATGAATTTAGTGAGGAGGTTAAATGTGAATGAAATTTTTGTAGGGAAGTTATAAAATGGGAAAAGAAATTTTGTGGGGAGGTTACACTTGTCGACAAGCTGCCAGGATCGTATTTTTGTGAATTTCTGAGAGGTAGTCAGTTATATATCTGCTCTTATTTACTTAAATGTAGTTTGCATCTGGCGCAACGCATTTAATAATTTGTCACTCTTTCTTTCACAGATCATCGGCAATTTATTACTCTTTGTTGTAATTGCGTTTGTTCCATTTTTGCTTCGTCTTTGTTTCATTTTGTGCTTAATTTTGATTTGTGAAAAATGCCGCGAAAAACTGTTAACAGTACATCGCGATGTGCAATGAGTGAAATAGCCGACTCCAATAATTTGACCGATAATACTTGCAACAATCAGTGTAATAGCGATAATCCTCTAATTACTGATAATTAGTGCGTACCGACCACTAGCAATGATTTTAATTCTAATGATGAACAAACAAATTCAATTATGTTCACACTAAATGTAACAATTGATGACGCGGCACGTTCTGATACAATGAACGCTGCCCAGTTTCACATACCCGGTTTGCAAAATTTGCATTGTGAACAGATAAATTTTTCCCACGAAGATGAACAATGTAGTCAGAATACGTAAGATTTATTTGATTCCGATGTAGTGGCCAACAGTGCACATCCGATTGGTAAACCTTTTCAAGAATCACAGAATGACCAAATGGTTACACAAAACGTGACACATACAGATACATCATCACACAGCACAGAGAATACAGCAGCTAATTTTGGCACGGATCGAGTTATAGCATTAATGCTACAACTTAATGAAAATCTCAAACAACAAATTAATGAGAATAATGAAAATCTCAAACAACAACTTAATGAAAGACAAGACAACAATTTCAAACAACTTAGTGAACAGATTACAGCCGTTGCCGCGCAATTTCATGATACTAAAGAACAATTACGTGAGGAAATTAAGGCTTCTGCTAGGAACAGTAGTGACGAAATTAGATCTGTTGCACTAGAATTAAGTAATACACATGCAGCCACAACTAAATTACTTAGAGATGAAATTAGTGCAGTCGCTAAACAATGCTCTGAAAACGCAACACAGTTACGCGACGAGTTTAAAATGTCAGCAGAACTTTCACGCACACTGGATGGAAAAGTAGACGCGAAATTTGACCAACAGAACAGCCAAATTGACGAACGTTTTAATGACCATCTACACAACAGTGAAACGCGTTACAGTAAATTTATACAGGAACAGAATAAAGTAAAGCAACAAGTCATTGGAAACAATTACTGCACAAAGACAGGAAGATAAGCGTAAATTGTTTACGAAAGCAAAATCGTACGTAGACAACAATATTGCTACAGTATCAGACGAAATCAAACAGTTGAACATCGAATTGCATGATGAAATCTCCAATCTTAAATCAAAAACAGACACATACGGATTAGACTTTCAGACAATGACCAACAGACTTGAAAAGTTGGAATTAATACAGGATCCCGATGCCATCAAAGCAGACGTTAAGAAATCGAACAAAACCACACGCAAAATACAAAAACAAATTAATGTAATGCTTGTGATACTAAAACCGATTATCAGGTAAAAGCACTGACTGAAAAATGTGATGAATTGGCCAGTCGTATTGACGTTATCGAAAGTAATAATGACACCAAATCAGACGATACGTCACCTGTTTCGTTTAATCAAACACCCGAATTCCAAAATTTACAGCAGACGATCAGTGAGATAGGTTCGTCCAATAACACATTACGTAGAAAATTGTCAACTTTACAGCACGAATTGCCGGAGATGAAAAATATTTCAGCCTCTAACACGGCACACCATACGCCACATTCCGAATATTTCTCACACTCACACAGCCAGTGTAACTTAGGTGACTTAGAGAGAGTACATGACTTAGAAGATTCCGAACAGACGCAGACAAATAGAGTCTCATGCAATCCTGAACCTGCTCAGACACTCAGAGACGATAATATTAATTTCAAACAGTCTCTATCGCTGAGAAAATTGAAGGTATGTAAGAATGACATAACACAGATACATCCTTTGGACTGGATACGACAATTTGCTTTTGTATTTTCCCAGCTTGGCTTGTAATGCAGAAACTAGAATAGGCCTGGATACGACAATTTGCTTTTGAATTTTCACCGCCATTGCCTGTAACGCAGAAACTAAAATTTATTTGCAGCGCGTAATAGATCTCAGGGGATTCATTATGCTTCGATGAATATGTGCCGTAGCGTGCACAGGGCCCCGAGCCGTAGTAGTGCTATTTCATGTTTAGTTTTCTGCACTGCTGCTTTCTCTTTTACTTTCCTTTATATCTATCAAAACAGCTCTTCAACTATCGATCTATCTAGAATTAGGAATGAGTAAAGAAAACCTGATATGACAAACTTTACCGAAAATGACAGTTTTCTTTAGGCACTCCCAAAATGACAACTACCGCCGTAATTTTAATAACAGATAAAATTGTAATCATCAGTACGTACAACATTTTCAGCAATCGTCAAAATTATCAGCAACAACATTTTGGTAACAATAGAGGCTTTTCTCCACAACAGCATCAAAGACAGCTGGTTAGCATACCTAACCAACAATGTGGTTTGCAAGGTCAACCAAGCTTTAGTGTTTCGCCGCCTACACGTATAGCGTTGGCTCTACCAAATAGTAACGCACAGCAACAAGGAAATCACTACGTACAGAAAACACACCATTTCAACTCCTATCGCAATTCACCGTATAGAAATAACTATCATGACAGACGTAAAAGTAATGAGCACGATTAGTAACATCCGGTCTTACCAGCAGCAAAATCATCCGCAACAACAGATTGTCATGAATGAACCAGACAGTCGGTATCATCCCGAACATAATACGTCAGGAAGAAATAACAGAATAGTACAGATAGTTGAAATACCACAGCATCCTCCCGCGAATAACCGCACGTCAGAAAGAATTTGACTAGATACAGTAAGGTTGCATCTTCCAGCAACGCAAGCAATACTTTTGACACACAGAATCTTGTTCACGAAAATGTTATTACCTTTGACAACATCCGAGACACTCTTTTGCAGGAAAAACCAGTTATTCAAAAAACCATTTCACACCCTGTCATTGAAGTAAAGATTGGATCATACAAACTTTCAGCAGTAATCGATTCTGGATCATCTATGTCAGTTATAAATGAACAAACTTTCAACGAATGTAATAAAGAGAATACCTATCCTACATTACCATTAGGCAAAACTGAAGTAAAAGGAGCAGTATCCGGTAAAGGAGTAGATGTAAAGTTACAGACACACTTATCATTTTGTATTGCAGGTCATACGTTTTGAAGTTAAACAGCACGACACGTTTAAAGCCAAACATTATCCCATTCCGTATATTCACAGAGAACAAGTTAAGAAAGAATTGCAAGCTATGCTTGACCAAGGAATTATTGAACCGGCAGTTAGTCCGTACATAAACCCGCTCCGTATTGTTAAGAAAAAGGATGGTTGCCTTCGCCTCGTACTTGATTCGCGTCACATCAATGACATTATTATTAATGAAACACATCGCCCACAGACACTAGAAGAACTTCTACAGAAATTTCGTGGTACTGCTATTTATTCCACATTAGATTTTAAATCGGGATTTTGGCAAATTGAGCTCCATACGAACTGCAGAAAGTACACAGCTTTTCTCTGTTTTGGTGACTGTTACCAGTTTTGCAAATTTATGTTCGGTTTAACTATTTCTTCAGCAGCATTTATTCGCGGTTTGAATACTATACTTCAGACAGAACTAAACGTATGTAGACGACATTCTTATGGCAGAAGCTAAGTGGTCTGAACACAATTTGATTCTTGAACAACTGTTACAAACTTTTCGTGCACAAGGACTCACAGTTAGTCTTAGCAAATCGTACTTTGGTAAAACTTCTATAAAATTTCTTGGACATGTAATTTCAGCAGAAGGCATTGCGCCTGACCCGGAAAAACTTCAAGTTTTACGTGATATTACTGTACCTACGACGAAGAAGCAACTACGCAGTTTTTTGGGTTTAATTAACTTTTTTCGTAAATTTATTCATTACTCTGGTTTAGACACCCCTAGATTATGTCAATTGATAGGTAAAAACACTGTTTGGTCCTGGGATAGCCAAGCGCAGTCTGAATTTTTCAATCTGAAACAAGCTTTGTTGAATGCACCACTTTTATCACATCCAGAACTTACTAGAAATTTTTCCATTGCCACCGACAGTTCTAACACCGCTTTAGGCATACACGTTTTTCAGGAAATTGAAGAAGATGGTTCTACATTAATTAAAAACATCGCCTTTGCGAGTCGCATTCTGTCACCTGCTGAACGCAATTATTCTGTTACAGAACTTGAAACATTATGTGTTGTATGGTCATTTACGACATTTCGGCATTTTCTTTATGAAAGACATACGACCGTTTATACAGACCCTAGAGCTATCCAGTGTTTACTTTCAGCTAAATTTACACACGACAGATTAAGCAAATGGAAACTTTATCTACAGGAATTTAATTATACAATTGTTCACATTCCCGGTGCACAAAATATTGTAGCAGACGTACTATCCCGTTCTCTCAGCAACAATCAGCAATACATCGCAACCAACTTCTGCAAAGCAAATTTCAGCGTCATGTATATTCAACAAGTTGCATTTGAAAATTTTATTTCGGCGTCATTACGAGATATAGCACAAGAGCAGAGTAAAGACAACGTATGGAAAGAAATTAAACACCTTTGGCAAGATAGGAATAATGTTACCATCAGAAACCATTACACTGTACGCAATAACATTCTGTTTCGCCGCTCTCACCCTGACAGCAAAAACTGGTTACTATGCATTCCTGACGAACTGGTTAACAAATTAATTTGGTATACTCATTTAATTTACGCACATTACGGAGCCAGAAAGTGTTTTCTTATACTGAGACAGAACTGTTATTTTGCCAACACGGAGAAACGTATTCGACGAGTTTTAGCGTCATGTAAAATCTGCCAGAAAGCTAAGTCAGACACGACTTCACATATTTCTCCGTTACATCCCATTGTACCTGTTAAATTGAGACACATATCCGCTGTAGACATTTTGGTCCGATTCACAGAATAGAGGTTTTTCTTACATCTTTGTCGCTAACATCTTTGTCGCTGTTGAACTCACTTCGAAATTTGTAACCTTCACACCGTTACGCAAAGCTACTGCTAAAACTATTTCTAATGCATTTATAAGACATATTCTATTTCATGTAGGGCATGTATTGAAAGTAATTTCCGACAATGGACCACAGTTTCGATCTGCTATATGGACACGTATGTTACGAACAAGAAACATTTCTCCGATCTATACTTCCAAGTATCACGCTTCTTCTATCCTTGTGAACGACTAATGAAAGAAATTGGTAAACTATGTAGAATATACTGCCATAAAAATATATTGATTGGGATACACACATACTGTCATTCCAGGATGTAATTAACTCAATATCAAATGAATCTACTATGCTATCTCCGACTGTTGTATTGAAAAATGTTGAACCACCTAACAAAATTATAGAATTAGTATCCTTTCCTACATCTCGTCGACTACGACACCATGAAATAATTGACATTGCGCTGAACAACATCAAACTTGCCGCAGAGCGCCGGAGACGACAGCAAAAACAGGTTTGTACACGCCGTGACTTTCACGTTGGCCAGAAGATATTAGTACGCACACATTATTTATCCAACAGAGGAAGAGTAGATGCAGTAAATTTTAGCTTTTATACGCAGGTCCATATCGAATTCGCAGCATTCCTCACCCCAATGTAGTACACGTCGAAACTATGAGAACCAGAAAAAGCAGGGGCAATCACCATGTCTCCAATATTAAACCCTTTATTGAATGAACATACTTTATGATTTATCAGACCGTAATGCCATTTCCTGATTTTTATATGACCACTTATGCAATTATATTTATATGACTACTTACTGATGATTATCATATTTTTTCTTGGCAAGTGCCCGGCAAGGTAAGGTTAGCAGGTCGCTTTTCTTGTTGTTATACATCAGACCGTGCACGTTTTTTCAGATAAACTTACATATTTTATGACCACTTATGCAATTCTATGTATGTGACTACTTACTGATGATTATCATATTTTTTCTTGGCAAGTGCCCGGCAAGGTAAGGTTAGCAGGTCGCTTTTCTTGTCGTTATATATCAGACCATGCATATTTTCCATTTTTCGTGTATGTATGATTATTTTCCTGTTTTGTTTGTATGCACTACGAAATCTTTAAGATACAACAAACACCAGTTGACTTTGACATTTTTCCTTATGATATGACAATATCTTGACTATTCTATACTTTTGGCTACTGCATTATGAGACTGTGTGTACATTTTTGCACCTGAACACTCTCTATGTTTTTGACATAATACGTTTTCTGTCATGCTATGCTGTATGCTTAATCATATCACTAGAAACAAGTTTTTATTTAATGGGTATGTGATTTAATTGCAAGATATTAATCCTTATTCATCATTTTCAGAAAGAAATAACGCGTAAAAGAAATAACTTAAACAAACCACAGTGGATTACTATGAAATGGGTATTTCACCTTCGGAATGAACGAAAGAAAATGCAGTACCTCGTCATGAAGAGTAAATGGATCAGAATTAACAAGCATTAACAAGAATATACTTTACACATCGTATGATAGCAGTCTTAACTAATTATTTTTCTTTCAGAATACGAGGCGATTGACGCAGGCTGTTAGACAGAACTACACATCTTAGTCTTAGTGATGAAATATGCTTGAAATAAGAAACTCTATACTTTGAATAGTTGTATGAAGTAATGGTAATATGAATAATGAATAATGAAGTGTCTTTTTTGCAGATGATAATGAATGATGATGAATAGTTATATGAAGAATATGCTAATATGAATAATGAAGTTTTTCTTTGCAGGTGATGATAGTAATGAAGTTATGGTAATATGAATAATGAAGTTTTTCTTTGCAGATGAGAATAATGATGAAGTTTATATATTTACTGTTAGTTAAGAAGTGCTATGTAGTTATTTAAGTATTTGTTGCAGTTCCTTTTGACAGTATGTCTTATGTTGCATGGTATAATGACTGAATGTTTTGGAAAGGACAGCTAGAGTACATACATATTGAGTACACGTTTCATTACCTGTTAATTCGAAGTTCACTACTTTTCAGCATAATATGCGTTTCTTCTTTCAGCTCAATAATCCATTTTGTATTTTTTCCAGGAGAAGCTATTCATGAAATTAATGTGCTATAAGCAGTTAGTCATTAAACCTGTTTTAGTACTTGCATTTTTTTACCCATTTGTGTGTGTCATTCATGAATGTGATCAAATATACTCTACTTGTTCATAACCTTGCTACAGTTGACTCATGACGAATGACGTTATTAACCGTTATTTGCAGCAATAAGTCAAAAGCAAATATTTTCATGCCCCAGCAATTAATTATCGATCCCAACGCAATGCATTGCTAGCACAAAAAAATGTGTTACCAGTCCCAAATAATGCTACTAGTTTAAGAGATATTTCTAGTACCAAATATAATGCAAACTTCTCAGATGTATTGAATCCATTATATCTATGTATTATTGGACCACAGACCTTGAGTAATAGTTAGAGTGTGTTACATTTTAAATATGTCCTATGTCATTTGAATGATGAGTTCTGAGTAATACTGAAAGATGCTTTGTAATAATGCATAAATAATTTCCGTAAATAATATTTTTGTTATACTCTATAAATGGTATGCCAATAATTAACTCTCATTTTGAATGATGACTTCTGAATAATATTGAATAATGTTTTATAAAACTATATGAATACTTTGTAACTGGCCAATGAATGCCACTGTTTCTTATATTTTAAATTTGTCTTATGTCACTTACATGCTGTTATATATGAATACCAGTAGCTTGATGCTACACTTATTAACTCTTGTTTTGAGTGATGACTTTGTAAGTAGGCTGTTTATGTTTTCTTATTGGCAACATTACGTAGCGCTCTGTATGAAAATCACTGGCTGTGCTGTGTGCAGTCTGTGACTAGTTGGCATTGTTGTCTGCCATTGTAGTGTTGGGCAGCTGGATGCGAACAGCGCGTAGCGTTGGGCAGTTGGAGGTGAGCCGCCAGCAGTGGTGGATGTGGGGAGAGAGATGGCGGAGTTTTGAAATTTGTAAGGCTGGATGGCATGAACTGCTACATATATTATGACTATTAAGGTAAATACACTGTTTGTTCTCTATTAAAATCTTTCATTGCTAACTATGCCTATCAGAAGTTAGTGCCTTCTGTAGTTTGAATCTTTTATTTAGCTGGCAGTAGTGGCGCTCGCAGTATTGCAGTAGTTCGAGTAACGAAGATTTTTGTGAGGTAAGTGATTTGTGAAAGGTAAAGGTTAATGTTAGTCAGGGCCATTCTATTGTAGGGAGTATTGAAAGTCAGATTGCGTTGCGCTAAAAAATATTGTGTGTCAGTAATTGTTCAAAGGGGACGTTTCATATGTCGACCCTTAGCCGAGGATACCTCACTGGAATCTTCTGATTTTTTCTTGTAGTTTGTGTAATTAGTGTAGCTTTAGTTTATTGCTAGCGCGTATTTGTAGAGAGAATCTCCTTTGTAGTTGCAGTCTTTCATTGTTGTACAGTAAAACAGTTGTGGCATGCATGTAAATTTGCACCAAGTATTTCCCAGTTGCGCTTGCAGTTAACGAGATATAATTTTCAATGCTATGTTAATGTGTTTTCTTATTGTGCTCTTCAAATTGTGCTTTTCTATGTTGTCGTGTGAAATATTGTGACAATGATGGCGTGTGAAAAACCTAATACTAGGCTCCAAAGTAAACTGAGAAATGACAGTGAAGACGAAAGCAGTGTGTTAGCGCCACCGTGTGATGAATTAACTAATGTTCAAAGTAGTAATTTGGTAATTGTGCGTAGGGAAATGGAGCGGCGGCAAACAATGGTGTAGACAGTGAAACAATTAGTGAACCGGGAAGCATTATCGATCGATCGATCAGCAGCAGCTCACCTCAGGAATCGGGAATGACGGGACACAATTTTGCAACTACCGCAGATTCAGGTTTTGGGTCCTCACCGTTTTCTCAAATAAGTCAAGACACATTTTCTGCTTGTCAAAATGTGAATGTTGCTGGTGCAACTTCACTGCCGAAAACCACTGAGGAACATGTTTCAGACACCAGTGCATTGTTATTACAGTTAATGCAACAAATGGGACAAAGGCCACAAAAGTTAGACACAATGGAACAAAATCTCCAAAAGTTAGACACAATGGAACAAAATCTTTAAAAGTGAGACACAACGCTTGAACAAAATCTGAAACAAATGGGACAAAATCTTCAAAAGTTAGACACAATGGAACAAAATCTTCAAAAGTTAGACACCACACTTGAACAAACACGTGAAGATTTAACTACTGAGTTACATAAAATCGAATCGAAATGTCAAAAAGTCTGTAATGACGTTAAAACACAAATTTGTGAGCATTTACAACCTATTTTTTCGCGTCATGAAAATGCGTTACAGAAACACGAAGCAGCCATAAAGGGACTGCAAACTACTGTTCATGAAAATCACGACACCTTGCAAGCTAAAATAGACTCAGTTGCATCTACCGATTCGGTTACGCAACTTCCAAAAACTCAGGAAAACTTAAAGGACACTGTAGATACTCTGAAAATTGGTTCAGAAAGACACATGGAGGAAATTAGTTCATTATCAGAGAAGGTAGTTGAACTTTCGGATCAGCTAAATAATTTATCTACGAAGGTAGATGATAATCTGAATGACACAAAACCGGTAGTCTTTAATGACACAGACGAGTGTGAACTAATTAGGAAATTCAAACAAAATCAGAATCAAATTAATACGCAACACCAAAGAGAAATCCGGGAAGTACAAGATCAGTTGACACAGGTAATACAGGAATTACATATTTTAGAGGACACTCGCGCTCGAATAGGGGAAGAGGGACATAGATATACGGAACAGCCACAAAATAATAACTCAGGGCACTTCGGAAATTATGAAAGAAATTGGCAAGGTACACCGAATTTTGAGATGGAACCGCCAAAACGACGTAACAATGACCGACATGCGACTCGCCGACATGATGATTTTGACTATAAGCTGTTCATTACTACACGTAAATTCAAAACATTTAAGAATTCTGGCAACGACATTCATCCACAAGCGTGACTCCATCAATTCTCTCATTGTTTTCCTCCCAACTGGTCATTAGAGCACAGATTAGAATTTATGTGTGGCTATTTAGAGAATGAACCAGCTGTAAGAATGCGATCGGTCATTCACGATTGTCACGGTGAAGGAGAATTTTACCATGCCTTCCTCTCAGCGTATTGGTCTCAAGCTACACAAGATCGAGTAAAACATAGCATCATAATGATGAAACATTTAAAACAATCTGAATTTTCCAGTCTTATGAAATATTTTGAAGACATGTTGCATAAGAATCAGTATCTTTCAAACCCATACAGCCCCTCAGAGCTCATTCGCATTTGCTTAATCAAATTGCCTGAACATTTACGACATATTATTTTGGCAGGACGTTGCAAAGACGACATTGAAGCTTTTCAGGGACTCTTACAAGAATTAGAAATTGACACTAACAGTGGCGGAACGCGAAAACAGGAGTACAACAATTACAGGTCACATCTGTCACAATTCCGCGATGACAGAAATAATACACGACAAGGCTATTCTTACAACGTCAATCGTGACCAAAACAGACACCACCCGTATGACAACCGTTGGCAGAATAATAGTTACAGAGAAAGATCGCATTTCCGTAGTAATGAATATGACAGAGACAATCACAGAAACAGACAATATGGCAACCAGAACTATTATTATCACGGGAGACAGAATAACTTCAGACGCAACGGTCCACCGTGCAGTGGAAATTCAGGGAGAAATTCTCCACCACTTAACCGACAAGAAAGAAACTACAGGAACTACCGACATGACGACAGACGATATAATCATAACGACAGACCTGAATTTCATCAGAACTGGCGGGATTTAAACAGGGCTGGGCCCTCTGGGCAAGGTGAATTTGTAGAAGATAGGTCTCCTAATCCCTATAACAACGCACGCCAACAAAGAGATTGCAGGCAATGACTCGCACCGCAGGCAGCCACGTGCGCCGGCTGGATCAGAGAAAAATAACATAGACGCTAACCTCGAGAAAAATTCCAGTATTCTTTACCGACATATACCACACGATGATTCTGTTGAAGTTAAAACTCTGCGTACTAGGAAGAGTAAAGGTTTACACCACATTTCACATGTAAAACCGTTTATTGAAAGATAATCTACTTTTTAACTTTGTCTTTGCCATAAAACTTTTCACTTCACATTTCTATTATGCATTGTCAGACTTAGAAACTGTTACCATGCAACAATGTTTGAAGTTAAATATCCAGTCAAGATCCAAGAGAACATATTTAAACAGAGATTACGAATGCATTGTTATGGTGAACAGACGACACAGTGTTATTGTGTGTGTACATTCTTGCTTGTTAGTTGCACGATTACGTAACAACTATAAGGCTTACATACTTAGAACATTTACCAGTACTGCTAATGAGATTTTAATGCAACATTTTGGTTTATTTAAAAATACATTTTGGATTTACATTACTGTCAGTGAGATACCAGATGACACAGTGATTAGTTTATGTGACAGCTACACGATTTTATCACGACGCCACTAATGAGTGACAATATACAATGTTGCTTTTGCAGTGTTTCAGTTTTGTATCTGCACAGTTTTTCTGTATTATTCTGGAAAGTAATACATGTTTTAGCAGTAACTTTTGTGGTATAGCTACAATGAGACAGCCTTTTCCGTAGCACAACAATATGTTACAGTACAGTACTTTCTTCATCACGGCAATAAACGTAATAAGTAAGGTATCTATACGCAAAGCATTTCACTTTCGTTTATCATGAGGTAAGTACATTGACTTCAGCAGAACTTTGCCTACAGAGGACGATAACTACGACAGTTTCACAGAATTATCTTACAGCAAGACGCACATTCAGCACTACAGGAGACACATTTGAGTGATTAATTTTGTAATTAAACCATTTATTTTTCTAGATTTTTGAATTACAATGAAAGTTTTCCGTGATACATTTCATTCCATTTCTGTAATCTGTAACACCTGAGGTTATAATTACATTAATCCTCAGGGGGTTACACGCTTACTTTGTGTACCATGTGTTTGGCAAGCACAAGGATCCCTAGCTAATACACATCGGTACCATATTTCTCTAACACACAAATTACACAGCTATCTGATCATTTAACTGAGAGATAAACATTTTTTTTTACTACATCAGTGACACATATTTACGCAATTACACAATTGGGTAACTTCACACTTATGAAATTGTATTTTGTCTGTACTTTGTGAACTGTTCATATTTTTTCGGAACCATTGTGATACTATAAGAGCTTTGAATGATGTATTTGGTATGAGATCATGACTTTTAAAGTACATTTGAGGTAGATGACACTATTGAAATGAGCAAAGAATTTTTTTAGGTTTTGACATTATTGCAGAAAGGTACGACATTTTTGAGATTTGACTGAGGTGTTATGATGTTATTTTTACGACGACGATATGTATTATGCTGTTGAGGTATGTTTATGATCAATAAGCTGATACTACATGAGGAATTTGATTATGCTATGTATTTATTATGATGAAATATTGAAGTGTCGTCGCAAGATTGACGTATCGACGAATATATATATATATATATATATATATATATATATATATAAATGTGTGTGTGTGTGTGTGTGTGTGTGTGTGTGTGTGTGTGTGTGTGTGTGTGTGTGTAATAAGGTAAGGAGTAATGAATAGGGGTTAAGGACTCTGACTTGTGAAAAAGGATGTTGGAAACCAAGAATCCTACTTTAAGAGTTATGAAATGTGTGTAAATGCGTGAATGTATCACAATGCCGGCGAAAATTTTTTAGACACTGTTATATTCAGAAGATTTTGTTTCTACACATTTGCAACGCAAATTCTCGACCCATGAAATTTTGTATATGAGACTGCCACTGTAGTGCAAACTGGTGTTGTAAATATTTCGGTAAGGAAGTTAAGTGACCACCTGCATGTAATGCGTCGTGGGCACCCAGCTGGGAGACAGTCGCCTGGAAAAAAGCCATTAGTGTGTGCCTTTCAGAGGCACAGGTGGAGAAAAAAAAGGGAGGCCATTATCTTAGCTATTGACATTTCTTTGTAGAAAGCATCGCAAATATGACACGCTCAAACTTGAAAACATATGATTATACTGTGGAGCTTTTAATTTATGATATTTACTGAAATGCCTAATCAAATGATGAGAAACATTTTACATCTATTTTTTTTCTAGTTGAGAGTTTGCTCATTTTGTTTGATACCAAGTTTCTAGCTGCAGCAGCATTGGTTAAAATAAAATTTAATAATGTACAAATATAAATATTTTATGCCTACAGATCCAGTAAATAATTTTATGATCTATTAAAAAAAAATGTAGGAGCATAAAAAGACATTTCCCTTCACAGGAATTGCATACGGAATTTTCTTTTTAACAACTTGGTAATTTTTTTGGTAGAATAACTTCTTGTGGTGCACCACTTTAATTACATGGACATTAAGATGTGAATATACATTTCCCTTGTCTGCATTGTTGTCTTTAGTGTAATGTTTTTTCTGCTTGAGCTATGTCATGTTCAGAAATAAGTTATTGCATTTGCTGCTGCTGTTTGCCAGGAATAGTGCTACTAAATTTCACTTTGTATTACTCTGTTAAGTCAGTTTCACTACGAATTTATTTTTCTTGTTTGCTGTGCATTGCCTTATATTAGTTGTAATATTGCATTTGCTTTTCTAATTTCTCCTGCTTGCTTTGCCTTTTGTATTTTTTATCATTGCTGTTTGTGTTTATTGATTTGTGCTGCTGCATTGCCTCGTTCCTTAGTATATATATCTGAGCTCAGTAGATTTAAGTTAGCTTAAAATGGGGTAGGCTATATAAGAGAACGAGTTGTGATGAATTGGAAGAAATGCATTGAGAAGCTATAACAATATGGTTGAAAGAGGATATGAACAAAAAAAATTAGGGTATAGAGACAACAAGTTTAGGTAGGATTTTCTTGAAATAAATTATGTAAGATAATGGAAAATAAATAATGAGGTAAGAAATATATGAACATATAAATACAGAAAGCATGCTTGGATAGGATGATTTGGTGAAAACAAATGTTGAAATAAGACGAAAGATCTATGGAATGAAGTTTTGGGTTGGACTGCAGTACCAAATGTTACACTGAAAACGAACCTTGTCCTTTCCATTGTGTTATCCCCCTATGTGTTTGTGTACTCTTGTATATTTGCGTTTTTCCTGTCTTTATGTGTTTAGCTACTAAGAGCTATGTTGTAGAATTTTTCTAATAATATGTTATTTTCTTTGTAAAGATGTTTAGACATTATTTATTCTGTTTTGTTTTAATGCTCATGTGTGAAGTTGATGTTTCAAAAGTTATTCTGATATTTTTTCATAATTCCTGTAACACTGATGTATATGTTTATTTCTATTCTTTTGTAAATTTTGTAACTACAAATGTTATCGGTATTGTTATGTTCTTCGATGATGTATTTTGTACCATTGTTATTGTTTTCTTATGTAATAAAATTGTAATTGACACCAGTTCATCAAATTAAGTACCTTGTAAGTTACATTTCACTGCACACATTTCTGTTGGTCATAGTATATGGACAATATGTGAGAAGTAGGGACTGATAGTGTTTGCACGTGTGTTAATATTTCAGCAAGGGACTGGATAACAGCATTTCTGGTTCTAAGGACATTTCAAACAAATTTTTTGTGAGTGGACATGTGGTGGTTTATGGACTTGCTATATTCTCCGCAAGACTCTTCGATGGTGATTGTGCACCTGCACAGTCGCAACAGATGGCTGCTGGCCGTCTGTACAAGGACTACAGTGGGTCTGCATCTTTGATGGCCCACCAGTACCATTATTTCTATAAGGACTACAGTGGGTCTGCACGTTTGATGGCCCACCAATACCGTAATCTCTACCAGGACTACAGTGGGTCTACTCTGTGATGACCTACATAACAGTATTCTTCAAAACCGACTGACACTGCGGTGGGGGGCCGGTCAGAGTGGCCGAGCCGTTCTACGCGCTACAGTCTGGAACCGCGCGACTTCTACGGTCGCAGGTTCGAATCCTGCCTCGGGCATGGATGTGTGTGATGTTCTTAGGTTAGTTAGATTTAAGTAGTTCTAAGTTCTAGGGGACTGATGACCACAGCAGTTAAGTCCCATAGTGCTCAGAGCCATTTGAACCATTTGAACTGCGGTGGGTTTGCTCTGTTGTGGCCCATTACCTGTCTGCATCACGAGAGTCAGCACTGTCTTTCCGTTGGAAGGACGACACTACTTCTTCAAGACAGCATGGAAATCCACTACTTCCATGGGCATTTTCTTTTACTGCTCAGACTTTGAGAAAAACACTGCTATTTTACTGTGATGAATGATCAGGATTGTCTTTATGGACTGTGAGAAAATTTTAGCTTTTGACCAACATTGTATCAATAAGTGTGTGCATTTGATATCTTTGTTATTGTAATTATGAAATTTTTTTTCAAATCTGCATTGGCCACTGCCCAAAACAATTTGTAAAATTTTTTGTGGGGAGCATGGGGGCTATGTAAGTAGGCTGTTTATGTTTTCTTATTGGCAACGTTACATAGCGCTCTGTATGAAAATCACTGGCTGTGCTGTGTGCAGTCTGTGGCTAGTTTGCATTGTTGTCTGCCATTGTAGTGTTGGGCAGCTGGATGCGAACAGCGCGTAGCATTGTGCAGTTGGAGGTGAGCTGCCAGCAGTGGTCGATGTGGGGAGAGAGATGACGGAGTTTTGAAATTTGTAAGACTGGATGTCATGAACTGCTATATATATTGTGACTATTAAGGTAAATACATTGTTTGTTCTCTAATAAAATCTTTCATTGCTAACTATGCCTATCAGTAGTTAGTGCCTTCCATAGTTTGAATCTTTTATTTAGCTGGCAGTAGTGGCGCTCGCTGTATTGCAGTAGTTCGAGTAACGGAGATTTTTGTGAGGTAAGTGATCTGTGAAAGGTATAGGTTAATGTTGGTCAGGCCATTCTTTTGTAGGGATTATTGAAAGTCAGATTGCGTTGCGCTAAAAAATATTGTGTGTCAGTAATTTGTCAAAGGGGACGTTTCAACTTCTGAATAATGCGTAAAAATGGTTTGTAACTGGCCAATGAGTGCCAATGATTACTATAACTAGATGAAATATGTAAATGCTATGCCATTAATTAACTCTTGCTTTGAATGATCACTTCTGAATAATGCATAAAAATGGTTTGTAACTGACCAATGAGTTCCAATATTTACTGTAATTAGATGACTTATGAATAATGTTCTGTAATACTCCATATATAGTACAGAATGTTTAGTAACTAGGCAATGAGTGCCAACAATTACTTAAATCGGTTGATAGACTAGTGTAATTCTCAATGATAACTAGCATAAGACTTAATGTCCTACACCTTCTGACCTAATTACCAGAAATTACTGCAATATCCGTTTGTCCTGTCCATTGTCATGATCATGGAGCACTATATTTGGATTTTGCACTAATTCTGCGTTGGTGAAAGAGTATGGGTTCTACAAGAGTGTGGTGTTGACACATCATGCTGTCCACCACCTTGGATGATGGAGATGTTATTATGGTTCCACTGTTTGGTGTACCTAATATACTACCAAAATGATAACATTGAATATTAATACAGTGTCTTGGGTACACTGATTAATACTTCAGGGAAGAGAACTTCAGATTGTCTCACATGGTGTTGTGCTTCTGTAGAAAGATATGGATTTTCAGTGCAGCTACGTGCAACCTACTGTGCTACAACCATGATGCAATCCTTCCCTTTCCTTTCCTAGTTCTGGTAAAATGGTAAAAAAATATATACAGTGCGTGTGTACTTATTTGTTAATATGTTTTGTACTCATTTCATGTACTAGTTCTTGTAAAATGGTAAAAAAATATATACAGTGCGTGTGCACTTCATGTCATTTGTTAATATGTTTTGTACTCATTGCATGTGCACTCTGTTTCATTTTATGTGCAGCATTTATGTTTATGTATATACTCTGCGACTGTTAACTTAGTTAATTAAGTAGATTATAGAAAAATTTGTTGCTCATGGCAAGTCCAATTGACTCACCATCGCTGCCAAATTTCCCCCCGCCCCCCCTCCCAGTGGAGGATTATGTAAGAGGTCCAAGCAGATGTAATTTCGATGTATTGCTCATGCGCTGCCTGCGATATGCAAGGTATAAGAGAATCTCTGACCAGAGAGCAGTGTTGACTGCAGTAGGAACTGTGTAGCTGTAGCAGTAAGTTGTTGCTAGTCTGGAGTCTGCTCTGGTGTATCGTGTTGGGTGGCCCGGTCGCGGTGCAGCGATGTCGGAGCCTGAGTATTATTGTATAAGGTAAAAATCAGCCTCATGCATGTGTTGTAATGTTATCTCAAGTCCCATGTAAATGTTTTAAAAATGTCCTAATAATAATCTTTCTCATATAAAGTAATTTTTTAACAACCATTCAATTCAATTAAAAGAATTTACTAATTTTTCCAATCCATGATCATCCCGATTATTGCAAAAGAAAAATCAGTTATTTCCCTTTCATAAATGACAAATCTATCGGCCAGCATTGCACAGGGCTGTGCCAGAAAAATTTATTGTAAGAGCAGATATACATGCGTTATCCGGCGACTTCACTGAGGTAAGAATTTTTCTCTCTTTTATTCAGAATGATCTTTCAGGGCCATGACGCAGCACTGCTGACGTCCAAAATTTACCAGGTTAAATTCATAGTCAATTATTGAAAAGTCATAAGTGAGTGACAATTTAATTGAGAGGTTAGTTACATTGTATTAATACCAGGTTACTGAATTTATTTTTTATTGGGACGTTACCCTGAATGTGAACGACATAATTATAATTTTTACTGTTGAGAGGTTTAGGAATTTTTCTGTTTTGAGGTTACACTAAATGTGAATGAATTTAGTGGGGAGGTTAAATGTGAATGAAATTTTTGTAGGGAAGTTATAAAATGGGAAAAGAAATTTTGTGGGGAGGTTACAACCTGCAGCAATATCTCACTGAAAGACACATAAATCATAAGATATGATGTATGACTAGACTGAAATGCGTGACAAACTGTCGCATCATGCATAACGTTTCGATGTATGACTTCTTTACTCTTAACTCAATGAACGACACATTTCGCTGACAATAGATAAGTATACCACTGGATGTACCTTCAAAATTACGTCATTCAATGACATACATTTCAAGAGATTTATGTTGTAAACGTATAAACGTTGAGTT
The DNA here is from genome assembly GCF_023864345.2 of Schistocerca serialis cubense. NCBI lineage: Eukaryota > Metazoa > Arthropoda > Insecta > Orthoptera > Acrididae > Schistocerca > Schistocerca serialis. Next base: position 509,230,990 of record NC_064644.1, on the reverse strand, counting down.
GTGTGAAAATGAAATTCCAGATCGAAACTCGCTGGAGAGACGGGTGAGATATGTCTATAAATATGTGCGAAATACATTAAATATGTTTGAAATACATTTTAAATGTTCGTACGAAGGCAAAACCATGGGTAAAAGTCTCATCCTAAAGACATGGAAAGATTCCAACCAATTTTGCCACACACATTATATACGATCTGGAAAGAAATACTGCGGGGTAAGAACCACCAGCCTCGTGGGAGTAGAAGGGCGTAGAGTAGATGGAGAGACATCGAGGGAAAGAAGGAGATGGACAAAGAGAGCTGGATTAATAGAAGATTGGGGAAAAAAGCATACTCAGGCAACACTGGGTACACAACAAACATCGAAATAAAGTGAACTGTATTTCAAATTGAGGAACAAACGTGTTAATATTCATCCTTAGTCCCTCTTCCTGACGTATGTGTTAGACTGTCCAGCAGCGCACTTTTTAGGTACAAGAAATTGCAAACACGACAAAATTTCATCAAACTATGTTATCTGCGTGGATATACGAATAGTTACTTTTTCATTTCTAATATAAATTAGCTCTTTTCAGAAATGGGACCAGAAAGGCTTACTGGAAATCAGTTACGAGAAACCAGAAAACTGAAAGAAGGGATAGCAAAAAACTACCATCAGCGCTTGAAAAATGGATTCTGTATAGGCAACAAGTTGAAGCAAATCTGCTACAAGCGGATCGAAATGACAGTCTCAGGCGGAGGTGGGCGCTAAATCTAAGAAGGAAATGAATGAGAGCTAAGGTGTTCCACAATTACTATCAGTTCTGCTGGTGCTGGAGAATCCTCCACATCTAACGTAAATTTTACATGTAATTCAATTAATACGGGAATGGAAATAATCTGTGACGATCCCAAAAAAGGCAGGAAAATTTTCGATCCCACAGAGTTCGTTATTTAGTTGTTGAACGTTGCCTAAAAACGACTGTCTCCAATAACTATACTTTTAGCTACTTAGATGACAAAAGGACCTCTGACTCAAACCCCTAAATTGTTATCTAAAATTCTGCCAAACGAAGGACACGTTATTTGGTTTCCCTTGCCTCATTTTCTAGAAAACAGCAAATATTCTTCTTATGATTTCGGAAAGTGGTTCAGTGATTGGAAACACTTGAATCTTTACGATCACGTTCACAAAACATCGCCAGGTCAAAAAGCTCGTACGTCAGGGGGAAAGAATTAGAAACTGGAATGGAAACGGGTACTTATATTGCCGCTCACTTCCGAAAGGGCATACTAGCTGAAATAGGAAAGTGACGCTGTGTCCTCAAATGCATTGAGCACGGAATTCTCCGTTTTTCCAGGAACAACGTGCCTTTAATGTTGAGTGCATTCGAACTTATTAGTCGCCTTCCTAAGTTGTTTGACCACATAGAAAATGTTAAAAGCGGAAAATTTCTCCCAAGCTATTTTTCTCAAAAGATTCAGAAGTAGGTTATAGAGACTTTATTAAGTAAGTCTAAATTTGAAATAATGTGCGATGTTATTCCTAAGTACCCACCTATTGTCCTTGTACTATAGACACGGCGCATTTAGGGAAGATGACTCAGTTCACCAGGCATGTCTGCATCAAGGACGGGAAAAGTTCAATACAAGAAATTTTCTTTTGATTTCGTGGTAAAAATTGGAAGAAACATTGCAGAAGCGGAGCAGTGATGGCACGGACAGTTAACACTACCGTGGCTCAGAGTTTCAATAATCTTTGGAGGATGGCAGGAAAACATAAAGCCGTCTAAGCGCATATATGCCAAAATAACGACCTTCCTCTACAGGCCACAGTCTAAATCTTGTTGTTGTACACGCCGTGGATGTGTCAGTCCTAATGGCCACTTTTTATGGAGAACTGCTACAGTTTTTCAACTATTTCAGCAGCTCTGCTTTGAGTTGGGAGGCTTCACTTGACCGTTTTAAAACGACTCTCAAGAGACACTGCCATAGAAGATGGTCTTTCAGGTCAGGTTCTGACAGATCTTCAGAAGAATTTAAGGTCAGAAAACAAGGTGTTACAGGATATGCCCACGGAGACGGATCTCTGAGACAGCAATAGCTCCTACGGCCATTCTTAAGGAAGCTGATTACGGATTTGTGTCATCTGTAGAGGTGTGGTCTGATGTATTAATAAATCTAGACAGTACTATCAAATTGCTCCAAGGAAAAATTGTTGCCCCTGACGTTTCATCGATTTTGCTATTAGGTATGGCAGAAAACACTAAAAAATGCAGGAAGAAGGGTGTGCAGGAATATACAGTCAAAGCCAAAGACGTTAGTAATTCCAAATCGATCCAAAGCAATTATACTGTTAAGACGTTGAGAATGACCCAGAGGATGGCCCGAAAGAAGGCTGAATGCGAGGCACCTTGACCTTGTAACCTCACCACAAAATATTTAAGAGGAATGTAATGACAATACTTAATAGAAATGGGAGCCGAGTGTAACCTCCCCACAAAAATTTACATGAATGACAATATTATTTAAGAATGCTAATGGTCATTGCTCTATGCGTAACCTGCCCACAATGAAATGTACTGACAATGGGAACAAAAATGTGAAATTCGCAATCTGACTCAAATATAAATTCTTCACCAAAAAATTAAAGTCCATTCAGTGACAAGAAAATTCAATTAAACCGAAATATCGGTCTTTGGCCCTGTGTAAAACAATCATAAATAAAGTCTTACCTCAGAATAACTGGATGTCAAATTTCTGCTCTTATTTCTGCGCACGGCTTGGAGGAACTGCATTGCAAATAATAATATTCCTTTTTTCTGTGAATTTACTGAAATTTTTCTTCAAAAGAAGTGGAATGAAATGGGAAGTGCAACGAAATCTTTAGTTCAATAAAAAATAAAGTTTTTGAAAAATGCTTTTGAAATCAAAATTATTATTGGGGGACTTGTTAGAGATTGATTACAATAAATAAGTTTTACATTGTCTAATGATTATATTAATTAACAGTGTACCTCATTCAGCATCTTGACCAGTGTTGCCGACCGCCTACATCACACAACCGCACTGGGCTGCTACTACTGACCGACCGCTCTGCATGACGACTACTAGCGTACTGCACTGCACGACTACTACTGACAGAGTTACAGACTCGCAACGACTAACTGACAGACTGAGAACCGCTCGCAACACTCGCGCGGTCAAGCGCAAACTCTCTGGTCACAGATGCTACAATGCCTCGCCATCGCTGCTATGTTACATACGTGTTTCATAACCCTCCACTGGGGAGGCAAAAATTTGGCAGCGATGGTGAGTCATTTGGACTTGCCAAGCGCGGCAAAATTTTTCTTTAATTAACAAAATTCTTCAACTTACAGAATATTTAAACGTTGTGCACACGCACTAAGTACAAAATATATCAGACAAAGACAAAATGTGAGTACAAAACATAGTAGCAAATCAGAAAAAATGCATATACAAATTATTTGACAGATAACAAAGTGCACAGGCACTGAAAAAATTCTTTAGCATATTCAGAACAAATAAAAAGACTGGTAAGAAAAAATATCATGATGACAAGTGACATAAGTGTACTCACATTGGAGTTCAGCGAATCGAAAAATGTATAACCTATGAACATAAATGATGTTACCAAAAAATTTTTTTCTTTATGTGACAAGAATCAGGATAGGAAAGGGAAGGATTGCATCATGGTTGTAGCACTTTAGATTGCACACAGCTGTTCTGAAAGTCCATATCTTTCCACAGAAGTACAACACCAAGTGACACAACTTGAAGTTCTTTTCCCATCAGAATTTATCAGTGTAGCCAAGACACTGAACTGTCGTAGTAATGTTCCATGTTTTCATTTTGGCAGTACATTACGTACACCAAACAGTGGGACCATAATAATGTCTTCATCGCTCACGGTGGTGGACAGCATGTCGTGTCAACACCACGCTCTTACAAGGCACACCAACGTAGAATTAGTGCAAAACCAAATATAGTGCTCCATGATCACTAGGATAAACAGGACAAATGGACATTGCAATAATTCAGGGTAGTTACCTCATGAGGTGAAGGACATTATGTCACATACCATTGATAATTACAGTCTTCATTAGTAGTTTGCGGCATTCATAGCCCAGTTATTGAACATTTCTGTACCAAGTATGCAGTATTACAGAAAAATGTTCATTAATTGTTTTACATAGAATCAGTAGCCTTCTTTTCCTGGTTACAAAGTATTATGAAATAATCGCATTCTTTTCAGTTACAGAATATAATTAAGAATCATTAACCTTCTCCTAATTACAGTTAATTAATCATTTGTCATTCCAATAATACTCATTATCCTTTTCCTCATTACAGTTGATTAATCATTTGTCGTTAATTAATCATTTGTCTAATTACAGGTAATTAATCATTTGTCGTTCCAATAATAATCATTAGCCTTTTCCTAATTACAAAGCATTATTAAACAGTCACATTCATTTCCAATTACAAAGTATGAACATTGAAAACAAGAGTTAATTAATGGCATAATTAATAACAATTCGTGGAGTGACATTAATTATTGGCACTCAGTGGCCAGCAAGTATTGAATAGAATCATCATTCAGTATTATTCAGATTATTACGAAGTCATTATTAAAAATCAGCTAATTAGTCATAGCATTAATAATCATGGGCATTATAAGTAGTCTCATTACAATAAACAGTGTTTCTCCTTCAGTAGTATTCAGATCATTACAAAGTTATTATTAAAATCAGTTAATTACAGTCAAATCATTAATAATCACAGGCATTATAAGTAGTCTCATTACAATAAACAGTGGCAGTTATTAGCTAGTGACAAAGCATTATCTTAAATATATACCTTTTTTTTTTTTTTTTGTTAAGAGGTCATTACTCAAGTGACGTACTATTCAGAGCTAATCAGTATTATTCAGAATTGTCTCAAACTGGTGTCACTATTTGGGACTGGTAATACCTTTTTTTTTTGTTAGCAATGCATTGCGTTGGGATCGATAATTAATTGCTGAGACATAACACTATTTGCTTTTGACCTATTGCAGCAAATGAGGATAGGTAACGTCATTTGTCATGAGTCAGCTGTAGCAAGATTATGTAACAAGGCAGTATGTGTTATCACATTTATAAATGATAAACACAAATGGGTAAAAATACAAAAAAAATGCAAGTATTAGAACAGGTATAATAAGTAACAGGTTTAGCAAGTATCATGAAAAGCTTCTCCTGGAAAAAATACAAAATGGATTATTGACCTGAAAGAAGAAACGCACACTATGCTGAAAAGCAGTGAACCTCGAATTAACAGGTAGTGAAATGTGTATAAAAATGTGTTCCATAGCTGTCCTTTCCAAAACTTTCCGTCATCCTACTATGCAATATAACACCTGCTGTCAAAACAAACTGCAACAAATACTTAAATAACTACATAGCCTAAATATAACTTCAACATTATCCTCATCTGTAAAGAAAACTTCATTATCCATATCATCATAACTTCACTATTATCATCATCTGTAAAGAAAAACTTCATTATTCATAACAGCATATCCTTCATCATTATTCATCAGCATTCATTATCATCTGCAAAAAATCACTTCATTACTCATTATACAACTATTCCTTATCTCTAGCATATTTCATCACTAAAACTAAGATGTGTAGTTCTCTCTGACAGCCTGCATCAATCACCTTGTATTCTGAAAGAAAAAATTAGTTAAGACTGCTATTCTGTGATGAGTATAGTATAGTCTTGTTAATGCTTGTTAATCCTGATCCATTTACTCTTCCTCATAAAGTTATTGCATCTCCTTTCGTTTATCCCGTAGGTGAAATTCCCATTTCTGTTGGATTTATTTCTTACATACATCATTTCTTTCTGAAATTGATGAACAGAGATTAATGTCTTGCATTTAAATCATATACCCACTAAATAATGACTGGTTTATGGTAACATACTTAAGCATACAGCATAACATGACAGAAAACGTAATATGTCAAAAACATTGACAGTGTTCAAATGCAAAAATATACACAGAATAATACAATGCAGCAGCAAAAAAAAAAAAATGTAAAACAGTCACGATGTTGAGATGTCATAAGGCAAAAAAATGTCAAAGTCGACTGGTGTGTGTTATATCTTAACTATTTCACAGTGCATATAAACAAAACTGGAGTACAATCATATATACAAAAAAGTGGAAAATGTGCACGGTCTGATGTGTAACGACAAGAAAAGCGACCTGCTAACCTTACCTTGCCGGGCACTTGCCAAGAAAAAATACGATAATCATCAGTAATTAGTCACGTGAAATAATTGCATTAGTAAATGGCATCATAGTGTGTTGAATCATACAGTGGTTTCACTCAATAAACGGTTTAATGTTTGAGATATGGTGATTGCCTTTCGATTTTCTAGTTCTCAAAGTTTCGACGTGTACAACATTGGGGTGAGGGATGCTGCGAATCCGATACGGACCTGCGAATAGAAGTTCAAATTTACTGCACTTACCTTTTAATTTGCTGGATAAATAGTGTGTACGTACTAGTATCTTCTGTCCAACGTGAAAGACGCGGCGTGTACAAACCTGTTTTTGCTGTCTTCTCCGGCGCTCTGCGGCACGTTTGATGTTGTTCAGCGCAATGTCAATTATTTCGTGGTGTCGTAATCGACGAGATGTAGGAAATGTTATTAATTCTTTAATGTTGTTAGGTGGTTCAGCATTTTTCAGTATAACAGACGGAGATAGCATAGTGGATTCATTTGGAATGGAATTAATTACATCTTGGAATGAGAATATGTGTGTGTCCCAATCAATATGTCTTTTGTGGCAGTATATTCGGCACAGCTTACCAATTTCTTTCATTAATCTTTCACAGGGGTTCGAAGAAGCGTGGTACTTGGATATATAGATCGGAGAAATGTTTCTGGCTCGTAACATGCGTGTCCATACGCTACTACGAATTTGAGATCCATTGTCAGAAATTACTTTCATTACATGCCCTACATGAGATAGAAAATGTTTTACAAATGCATTTGAAACAGTTTTAGCAGTAGCTTTGCGTAATGGAGTGAAAGTAACAAATTTTGAAGTGAGCTCAACAGCGACAAAGATGTAGCAAAAACCTCTGTTAGTTCTCGGAATCGGACCAAAAATATCTACTGCGGCCATATGTCTTAATTTAACAGGTATAATGGGATATAAAGGAGGAATATGTGAAGTGGTGTCTGATTAGCTTTCTGGCAAATTTTACAAGACGCTAAAACTCGTCGTATACGTTTTTCCATGTTAGTAAAATAACAGTTCTGTCTCAGTATAAGAAAACATTTTCGTGCTCCGTAATGTGCGTAGCTTAAATGAGTGTACCAAATTAATTTGTTGACCAGTTCGTCAGGAATGCATAATAACCAATTGTTGCTGTCAGGATGAGAGCGGCGAAACAGAACGTCATTGCGTACAGTGTAATGGTTTCTAATCGTAACATTTTTCCTATCTTGCCAAAGGTGTTTAATTTCTTTCCACACATTGTCCTTATTTTGCTCCTTTGCTATGTCCTGTAATGACGATGAAATAAAATTTTCAAATGCAACTTGCTGAATGTACATGACACTGAAATTTGTTTTGCAGAAGTTGGTTGCTACGTCTTGCTGATTGTTGCAGAGAGAACGCGATAGTGCGTCTGCTATAACATTTTGCGTGCCGGGAATGTGAACTATTGTAAAATTAAATTCTTGTAAATATAGTTTCCATCTGCTTAACCTGTCGTGAGTGAGTTTAGCCGAAAGTAAAAATTGTATCGCTCTGTGGTCTGTGTAAACGGTGGTATGTCTGCCATAAAGAAAGTGCCTAAATCTCGTAAAAGCCCATACAACACATAATGTTTCCAATTCTGTAACGGAATAATTTCGTTCAGCAGGTGACAGAATGCGGCTTGCAAATGCGATGTTTTTAATAACTGTTGAACCATCTTCTTCAATTTCCTGGAAAATATGTACGCCTAAAGCGGTGTTAGAACTGTCGGTGGCAATGGAAAAATTTCTAGTAAGATCTGGGTGCGATAATAGTGGTGCATTCAACAAAGCATGTTTCAGGTTCATGAATTCAGAGTGTGCTTGCTTATCCCAAGACCAAATACTGTTTTTACCTGTTAATTGGCATAGTCTAGGCGTGTCTAAAGCAGAATGATGAATAAAATTACGAAAAAAGTAAATTAAGCCCAAAAAACTGCGTAATTGCTTCTTCGTCGTAGGAACGGTCATGTCATGTAGAGCTTGAAGTTTTTCCGGATCAGGTGCAATGCCTTCTGCTGAAATTACGTGTCCAAGAAATTTTATGGAAGGTTTGCCAAAGTGCGATTTACTAAGATTAACTGTAAGTCCTTGTGCATGAAAAGTTTGTAACAGTTGTTCAAGAATCAGATTGTGTTCGGACCAGTTAGCTTCTGCGATAAGAATGTCGTCTACATACGTCGTAATTCTGTCTTTAAGTTCTGTCGGAAGTATAGTGTTCAAACCGCGAATAAAAGCTGCAGAAGAAATAGTTAAGCCGAACGGTAGTTTGCAAAATTGATAACAGTCGCCGAAACAGAGAAAAGCTGTATATTTTCTGCAGTTCGGATGAAGTTGAATTTGCCAAAATCCCGATTTCAAATCTAGTGTAGAATAAATAGCTGTACCATGAAATTTCTGTAAAAGTTCCACTAGTGTCTGTGGTCGATCTGTTTCGTTAATAATAATGTCATTAATGTGACGTGAATCAAGTACAAGGCGAAGTGAGCCATCTTTTTTCTTAACAATATGTAGCGGGTTTATGTACGGACTAACTGCTGGTTCAATAATTCCTTGATCAAGCATATCCTGCAATTCTTTTTTAACCTGTTCTCTGTGAATGTATGGAATAGGATAATGCATTGCTTTAAATGTGTCGTGCGGTTTGACTTGAAATTCATACATAAAGCCGGACATAGTACCAGGAATGTTGTCAAAAACTGGAGCTTGCTGTAAAAGAATTTTGTGTAATTGCGTTCGTTCGTCGTCTGTAGTTGCACTGCTTTGTCTAACTTTATCGGAAATCATTTGTATTACGTCGTAGTCCATTTCGTCTGGAGTATTATAGTTGTGTACGTACGTATCCGTTAACAATGTGGGATTACAGTCTATGTCACGTGTTGCGGAAATGACCTCTGTGCGGTTGATTGTTTGTTCTTCCGCAGATAATGAGTGCTGAAATTCTAAAGCAAGTTGTACATTTTCATCCTTTAACATTAAATAAGAATTCTGAAAATCGATAACTGCGTCGTGTTGTACCAGAAAATTCGTGCCTAAAATAACGTCTGTTGTCAATAAAGGAACAATCCAAAAATTAGAGTGGAAAGTATGACCTCCAATACAAAATGATAAATGCGTCTGTAATTTAACGTCTACACCTTTACTCGATACTGCTCCTTTCACTTTTGTTTTGCCTAAAGGTAACGTCGGATAAGTATTCTCTTTGTTGCACTCGTTGAAAGTCTCCTCATTAATTACTGATATAGGTGATCCGGAATCGATTACTGCTGAAAATTTCGATGAACCAATTTTAATTTCGATAACAGGATGTGAAATGGTTTTCTGAATAACTGGTCTTTCCTGTAAAAGAGTGTCTCTGATGTCGTCAAAAGTAATTACATTTTCGTGAACAACATTTTGCGTGTCTAAGGTAGTGCTTGTATTATTGCAAGATGCGTCCTGTACAGTATCTAGTCAGATTCTATCTGACGTGTTATTATTATTAGGAGGATTCTGTGACATTTCGACGATTTGAACTGTTCTATTACTTCTTCCAGACGTGTTACGCTCTGGATGGTACCTACTGTCGGGTTCATTCATGAGAATAGGTCCTTGTTGATTATTTTGTTGCTGGTGAGACCGACTGTTATTATATGTACGCTGATAATTCTGCTCATCGTTTTTACGTCTGTCGTGATAGTCATTCCTATACGGTGCATTACGATAGGCATTGAAATACTGTCTTCTCTGTACGTAATTGTTTCCTTGTTGCCGCGCGTTACTATTTGTTGGATCTTGGGCTATATGCGCACGCGGCGGAACATTAAAGCCTGGTTGACCTTGTGCATTACATTGTTGGTTATGTATTCCAACCGGCTGACTTTCATACTGTTGTGGTGGAAAACGTCTATTTTTACCAAAATGTGTTTCCTGTTGTCGAAAATTTTGACGATATTGATAATCTGAATTCTGTCTGTTATTAAAGTTTTGGTAGTTGTCGTTCCTAAAACGTCTGTTATCTTTCCGATTGGAATTACGTCCCTGATCATAATTGCAGTACGGTTGTTGACCTTGGTTGTTACTTAAAAAGTTTTTGTTTACAAAAGAATAATCAGATTGCTGTACTTCCAAGAGCTGTAAAAGATCTCTGAATGCTGAAATGTTTTCTTTTTGCTGACCCGTTAGAAGTGACACTCGTAATGACCGTGGTAATTTGGAAATGCATAATTGTATAAGTGCGGATTCACTGTACGGTTCACTCAGATATTGGTTTTGTTGTACCATGTGCTCAAAAAATTGCGTCACACTGGGAAAATTTGAGTTTTCATAGTTTGGCAAACTAATTAGTTGATCTTTAATTCCGCGCTGTGTCGTCTTCGACCAGTACGCTGACAGAAAAGCATTCTGAAATTCCTCTACCGAGTAACACTGTCTCGCGATTGGTCTCATACGAGTTGCCGGTTCGCCTTCCAAAAAAACTGCAAATAAATTCAAGTTTATGTGTTACAGGCCAAGTCGGTGGAAGAGCAAAGCTAAATTGTTGAATCCAATCCAGTGGGTGAATCTGCGTTCTATCGTTTTTGAAAACCTTAAACTTTCTCACTGACAGAAAATGTTTGTAGTCGTAATTATCATCTCTGTGTGATGGAACAGGTTCAGGATCGTAAGAGAATCTATTGAACTGTGGTTGATCGGAATCTAAGTCCCGTACTCTCTGTAGATTACCCAAATTATACGCGCTGCGTGAGTCTGACACATGTTCATAAAGTGGCGTCTGTTGTGGCATGTTATTAACTGAAATGTTTTTGATCTCTGTTACTTCTTGTTGTAAATTTGACAACTTCCTACGTAACGTATTGTTAGATGAATCGATCTCATTAATTGTCTGCTGTAAATTTTGAAATTCAGGTGTTTGGTTAAATGAAACCGGTGCAGTATCGTCTGATTTATTGTCATTAGCACTTTCGATAGCATCAATACGACTGGCCAATTCATCATATTTTTCTGTCAGTATTTTTGCCTGATCATCGGTTTTAGAATCGGACGCATTAATCTGTTTTTGCAACTTACGCGTAGTTTCGCTCAGTTTTTTAACATCAGCTTTGATGACATCGCAATCCTGTGTTAGATCTAATTGTTCGAATCTATCTGTCACTGTTTGAATATTTACTGTGTGTGTATCTGTTTTTGATTTAAGATCAGAAATTTCATCTCGTAATTCCGCGTTCAATTGTTCTATGGTATTAATTTTGTCGGACACTGTAGTAATATTATTGTCTACATACGTCTTCGCTTTCGCGAATATTTTACGTTTGTCCTCTTGTCTTTGTGCAGTGATTGTTTCCATGACTTGTCGTTTTACTTTGTTTTGATCCTGAATAAATCTGCGGAAACGCGTATCACTGTTCTGAATGTGCTGATTAAAGCGCTCGTTAATCTGAGTGTTCTGCTGTTCGAATTTCGCGTCTATCTTTGCGTCCATTGTGCGCGAAAGTTCTACCGTTATTGCTTTAAACTCGTCCCGTAATTGTGCAGCTTTTTCAGAGCATTGTTTAGCGACTCCGCTAATTTCGTCTCTGAGTGTATCTGTCGCGGCTGTTTGCATGTCCCTTAATTCTTGCGCAACAGACTTAATTTCTTCGCTATTTTTTCGTGAACAAGCCTCAATTTCCACGCGCAACTGTTCCTTAGTGTCATGGCACTGCGCGGCAACGGCTCTAATTTGTTCACTAAGCTGTTTGGAATTGTCATCCAATTTTTCATTCTGTTGTCTGACCTGTTCACTAAGTTGTTTGAGATTTTCGTTATTATTGTCAAGTTTTTCATTTAACTGTTTATTCTGCTCACTAAGGTTGTCTTGTTTCTCGTTCTGTTGTTTGACCTGTTCACTAAGTTGTTTGAAATCTTCACTCTGTTGTTTACTCATTTGTCGCAACAAAGCCATAATTGGATTCGACTCAAGGTCAGCATTTCTATTCTCTGTGCTGTTCAACAGTGGATCTGGAATTGTTTCACTTTCTGTAACCATTTGGTCATTTTGAGATTTACAAAAAGGTTTGTCAGTCAAATGTATACTATCAGTCATTGTTTCGGAATTAAATAAATCTGTCGTACCTTGTGTATCCTGTTCATTTTCATTAGACAAATTTGCCTGTACATTATTTAGATTTTCTAAATCGGGTGTGTTAAGCTCGGCAGCGCTCATTACTATAGAGCATTCTGCGTCATCAATTGTCGTCAAGTTAACAGACGAGACAATTGAGTTCGTTTGTTCATTATCAGGGTAAAAGTCATCACTAGTGGTTGGAATGCACTGATTGTTAGTGAACGCAGGATTGTCATCATTACACTGCGTGTCACATGTCCTATCGGTAAAGTTGTTTGCGTCGGTAATTTCATTCATAATACCTCGCGATACACTATTCAGAGTCTTTCGCGGGATTTTAACAAAAGTCAAAATTATTCACAAAACAATTAAGCACATATGCAAAAGCAACACACAAATACAACAGAGCAACGAATTGCCGTTGACCTGTAGAAGGAAAGTCATAAGATTAGTAAAAGCGTTGCGCCAAATCCTAATTATATCTAAGCAAATAAGAGCAGATATCTGACGGTTGTTCAAAAGACTCTCAACGAAATACGATCCTGGACTGGGTGTCGCCAAGTGTAACCTCCCCACAAAATATTTAAAAGGAATGTAATGACAATACTTAATAGAAATGGGAGCCGAGTGTAACCTCCCCACAAAAATTTACATGAATGACAATATTATTTAAGAATGCTAATGGTCATTGCTCTATGCGTAACCTGCCCACAATGAAATGTACTGACAATGGGAACAAAAATGTGAAATTCGCAATCTGACTCAAATATAAATTCTTCACCAAAAAATTAAAGTCCATTCAGTGACAAGAAAATTCAATTAAACCGAAATATCGGTCTTTGGCCCTGTGTAAAACAATCATAATTAAAGTCTTACCTCAGAATAACTGGATGTCAAATTTCTGCTCTTATTTCTGCGCACGGCTTGGAGGAACTGCATTGCAAATAATAATATTCCTTTTTTCTGTGAATTTACTGAAATTTTTCTTCAAAAGAAGTGGAATGAAATGGGAAGTGCAACGAAATCTTTAGTTCAATAAAAAATAAAGTTTTTGAAAAATGCTTTTGAAATCAAAATTATTATTGGGGGACTTGCTAGAGATTGATTACAATAAATAAGTTTTACATTGTCTAATGATTATATTAATTAACAGTGTACCTCATTCAGCATCTTGACCAGTGTTGCCGACCGCCTACATCACACAACCGCACTGGGCTGCTACTACTGACCGACCGCTCTGCATGACGACTACTAGCGTACTGCACTGCACGACTACTACTGACAGAGTTACAGACTCGCAACGACTAACTGACAGACTGAGAACCGCTCGCAACACTCGCGCGGTCAAGCGCAAACTCTCTGGTCACAGATGCTACAATGCCTCGCCATCGCTGCTATGTTACATACGTGTTTCAACCTGTGCTGAGAAACTGTTTTTGACAGAATGCTTCGAAGTGTATGATACATTAACAAGTAAAATGCACACATATATAACCCAATTTCATCTGACTTTAATTTCCTGACAGGCAGCGCATTAAATAAACGCTCTGTATCTTGTGTAGAAATACGTTCACTTTGTTTCGGTCTTAAATATAATAGGGATATTGATATGGCACAGCTGATTAGCAAACTATCAGCTTCCAAGTTTCAGATCAAAGAGCTGATTAAGGACACTGACTCCCGTTTAGACATTTTGAGGGTCTTTTTCTAAATATGGTTTACGAAATGCTTATCCTAAGAGCGGAATTACTTAAAGGATATTTTTGATAACTTCAGTGAGTACAGCATGCTGTGACCGCATTTTCTGCTAGTTAAAGATAATAAAAGCCAGTTTATGGGACAGTATCGGTGGAAGCAGGCTATTAAATTTAGCAATATTTTCGACAGAATGCGAGACAGCTGCTAAACTTGACTAAAATAAGGCAGTAAACGAGTTTTCTTCGCTCAAAGCTAGGAAATGTAATATTGTAATAAAAATAGAATGCCCGTAAAAAACATTTTCTGAACTGTTAAATTACAATTTATCGACTCTGAACAACGTATGAGGAGCAGATCACATACAGGATGTCTCACAATTTATGATACATACTTATAGGCAGTTTAGGGGCGAGTTACGATAGTACACCAAGTTTTACGCAGAAACACATGTCCGGAAATGTCATCCAGCTATGCTACAGAGAGTCAATGTTACAGGTGCCGACGCCTGTAAATGTATGTATATGCAGGGTGATTTCGTGATGATGTTACAAAGTTTCGAGGATAATGGAGACGGATAAATGTATCATCCTGAGGTAAGGGTCAGAGGTTCGGAAACGTTAGAATCAAAAGTTACAATCAAAAACTATTCTGATGTCTCTGGTAGTGGAATACATATATCGTACCTGTTGTTGCTAAGGCTGTAGGGTGGGCAACTTTCGGAGGAGATACTATGGACCAAGAAAACAAAAAAGTCTGGTAAACATTGGCTGTAAGATGCATACCTGAGAAGCTATGAGCACTTGTTGATCTAAGGTAGTGTGAAACACATCTTCTCTATTCAACAAGTGCTTATAGTTTTTAAGATATGCATTTTAGAGGCCATGTTTACTGGACATTTTTTCTTATTTTAGTCTTTATTACCACCTCTGAAAATTACATGCCCTGCATTCCTTGCAACAACAGTACTAATACATGGATTCTACTGTCGGGGGTATGAGAATAAATTTCGCTGGGAACTTCCGATTCGTTCGTTTAGGAATCAATGACCTTTATCTCAAATTGATGCATTTATTCGTTTCCGTTATCTCTGAAAGTTTGTAACATCATTATGGAATCACCATTTATATAGTTACAGACACAGGCGCCGGCGCGTGTAACTTTGACACTCTGTAGCGTCGTTGGATGGCGTTTTCAGACATGCGTTCCTATGTAAAACATGATCTGTTGTAGCAGGTCACCTCTACAAGGTCTAGAAGTGTGTGACATGAAATGTGAAACATCCTACATATTCAGTAGTATGCATAATAATAAAACCAATGTGATTAAATGATATATTTGACTTAATGTGTGCAACATTTCTAATAAAAATAGTTCATTTCTTCAATAAAACTTCATTTTTATTAAGCTTAATTATAAAATTAGCTAAATTTGTGTAGAAAAAATGACAGAGAAAGGCTGGAAGGGAGGGGGGGAGGGGAGAGGGGGGGAGTGCATCTTTCGCAGTTCCACCAAGGGCATGGGACTACATGAGTATGGCTTTGAATGTGACATCACACAATTAGTAATAAATTAGTGGCTTAGCAGTGATAAATAATTCAGACCCACACTACATCATGATTGACTGAGAGATTTATGACGTCGACGTGACGTAACATGACGCACTATTGATGTGACATCAGAAGCTGTGTAAGGGCACTCACGTAAGTGGAAACATTTGGAAAAGTGGACACTTGGAAAGTGTTCGAGGGTCATCGCAAGGGTACTGAGGTTACCAATTTACGGTTTTAGTGAAACGTTTTTTCCAGGAAAACTTTATGGCCTATGTGCATTCAAGGCTACAAAAATATGTTCCAGCTGACACTGTAGTGACAAATAATTGCATACAATGGAACATAACATGCCTGAAAACTTAAAGTGACAGCCAAAAATAATGTAAACTGTAAAGAGTGCACAGCCAGTAAAATATTTCTGATAATGTTTTTACTCTTTTGAGATACAAATCATACGCCGAGCGTTTTCGATTAATTGTGATGGATGAGAAAAGTAGCCACGTAAAGCAAACGATTTTTTGTTAACCTTATATTATGGGTACTTATTTGTTGTTTATATGTTCAATGTATAGAAATGTGTTAATGTACGTAAAAACTGTAAGTTCTTCTTACGTAAGCAGCACACACTGGTCTAACGCGGAAAAAGAGTGAACTAGCAGAAAAGTTCTCCTGTTGGAACACAAAACCGGCAGATATGTTCCCTTGTAAAATACTTAGGGATATTGGAAAACGGGTACATCAGTCCTTATTCCGACTTCCTCACTAAAAATTATTCAGTGCGCGAAAACATTCGCGCATCCATGTGCTGAAAGAGAGTAGCAAATAAACAGTGACGGTGGTCTTCAAATCAATGTTCTGGTGTTCACAGATAACCATGCAGTACACATAACTGTCCTGGTTTTTAATCGAGAAACAAAATGTCTCATTTAATTAAATACACTCCTGGAAATTGAAATAAGAACACCGTGAATTCATTGTCCCAGGAAGGGGAAACTTTATTGACACATTCCTGGGGTCAGATACATCTCATGATCACACTGACAGAACCACAGGCACATAGACACAGGCAACAGAGCATGCACAATGTCGGCACTAGTACAGTGTATATCCACCTTTCGCAGCAATGCAGGCTGCTATTCTCCCATGGAGACGATCGTAGAGATGCTGGACGTAGTCCTGTGGAACAGCTTGCCATGCCATTTCCACCTGGCGCCTCAGTTGGACCAGCGTTCGTGCTGGACGTGCAGACCGCGGGAGACGACGCTTCATCCAGTCCCAAACATGCTCAATGGGGGACAGATCCGGAGATCTTGCTGGCCAGGGTAGTTGACTTACATCTTCTAGAGCGCGTTGGGTGGCCCGGGATACATGCGGACGTGCATTGTCCTGTTGGAACAGCAAGTTCCCTTGCCGGTCTAGGAATGGTAGAACGATGGGTTCGATGACGGTTTGGATGTACCGTGCACTATTCAGTGTCCCCTCGACGATACCAGTGGTGTACGGCCTGTGTAGGAGATCGCTCCCCACACCATGATGCCGGGTGTTGGCCCTGTGTGCCTCGGTCGTATGCAGTCCTGATTGTGGCGCTCACCTGCACGGCGCCAAACACGCATACGACCATCATTGGCACCAAGGCAGAAGCGACTCTCATCGCTGAAGACGACACGTCTCCATTCGTCCCTCCATTCACGCCTGTCGCGACACCACTGGAGGCGGGCTGCACGATGTTGGGGCGTGAGCGGAAGACGGCCTAACGGTGTGCGGGACCGTAGCCCAGCTTCATGGAGACGGTTGCGAATGGTCCTCGCCGATACCCCAGGAGCAACAGTGTCCATAATTAGCTGGGAAGTGGCGGTGCGGTCCCCTACGGCACTGCGTAGGATCCTACGGTCTTGGCGTGCATCCGTGCGTCGCTGCGGTCCGGTCCCAGGTCGACGGGCACGTGCACCTTCCGCCGACCACTGGCGACAACATCGATGTACTGTGGAGACCTCACGCCCCACGTGTTGAGCAATTCGGCGGTACGTCCACCCGGCCTCCCGCATGCCCACTATACGCCCTCGCTCAAAGTCCGTCAACTGCACATACGGTTCACGTCCACGCTGTCGCGGCATGCTACCACTGTTAAAGACTGCGATGGAGCTCCGTATGCCACGGCAAACTGGCTGACACTGACGGCGGCGGTGCACAAATGCTGCGCAGCTAGCGCCATTCGACGGCCAACACCGCGGTTCCTGGTGTGTCCGCTGTGCCGTGCGTGTGATCATTGCTTGTACAGCCCTCTCGCAGTGTCCGGAGCAAGTATGGTGGGTCTGACACACCGGTGTCAATGTGTTCTTTTTTCCATTTCCAGGAGTGTATATGAGAAAAACAAGTTTCATAGAAACATAACCTTATAGAAATACATATTTTCACTATACGCCCTAGAGGCCTGTCGCATTTTGTTCAACTCGTTGTTATGCCTGTAGAAGTTGTAAGAGATATGTTGAGAAGAAAAGCACGCATTACTTGTCAACCTCCTGCTTTATGGTCCTCGAGACAAGTAAAACCAAAACCAAAGGAGGTGTAAAGGAGCTTCACTTCAACCACTTTTACTAAAGAGACTGCAACCATATGAAAGTTAATTTTGTGAAGAATGTGAGCGATGCAGTGTGTTAGCGTTGCTTATTGGATATTGTTTGGCATTTACACACGCTATCCCTAAAGGTTTACAGTCAAACGAAACCTCAAATTTTTTGTAGTTAGTAATGTTGCACAGATTTGAGGATTAACATATTGTACCTAAGTACCCCCCCCCCCCCCTTGAAACCATGGACCTTGCCGTTGGTGGGGAAGCTTGCGTGCCTCAGCGATACAGATGGCCGTACCGTAGGTGCAACCACAACGGAGTGGTAACTGTTGAGAGGCCAGACAAACGTGTGGTTCCTGAAGAGGGGCAGCAGCCTTTTCAGTAGTTGCAGGGGCAACAGTCTGGATGATTGACTGATCTGGCCTTGTAACATTAACCAAAACGGCCTTGCTGTGCTGGTACTGCGAACGGCTAAAAGCAAGGGGAAACTGCAGCTGTAATTTTTCCCGAGGACATGCAGCTTTACTGTATGATTAAATGATGATGGCGTCCTCTTGGGAAAAATATTCCGGGGGTAAAATAGTCCCCCATTCGGATCTCCGGGCGGGGACTACTCAAGAGGACGTCGTTATCAGGAGAAAGAAAACTGGCGTTCTACGGATCGGAGCGTGGAATGTCAGATCCCTTAATCGGGCAGGTAGGTTAGAAAATTTAAAAATGGAAATGGATAGGTTAAAGTTAGATATAGTGGGAATTAGTGAAGTTCGGTGGCAGGAGGAACAAGACTTTTCGTCAGGTGATTACAGGGTTATAAATACAAAATCAAATAGGGGTCATGCAGGAGTAGGTTTAATAATGAATAAAAAAATAGGAGTGCGGGTTAGCTACTACAAACAGCATAGTGAACGCATTATTGTGGCCAAGATAGACACAAAGCCCATGCCTACTACAGTAGTACAAGTTTATATGCCAACCAGCTCTGCAGATGATGAAAAAATAGATGAAATGTATGACGAGATAAAAGAAATTATTCAGGTAGTGAAGGGAGACGAAAATTTAATAGTCATGGGTGACTGGAATTCGTCACTAGGAAAAGGGAAAGAAGGAAACATAGTAGGTGAATATGGATTGGGGCTAAGAAATGAAAGACGAAGCCGCCTGGTAGAATTTTGCGCAGAGCATAACTTAATCATAGCTAATACTTGGTTCAAGAATCATAAAAGAAGGTTGTATACCTGGAAGAATCCTGGAGATACTAAAAGGTATCAGATAGATTATATAATGGTAAGACAGAGATTTAGGAACCAGGTTTTAAATTGTAAGACATTTCCAGGGGCAGATGTGGATTCTGACCACAATCTATTGGTTATGAACTGCAGATTGAAACTGAGGAAACTGCAAAGAGGTGGGAATTTAAGGAGATGGGACCTAGATAAACTGAAAGAACCAGAGGTTGTAGAGAGTTTCAGGGAGAGCATAAGGGAACAATTGACAGGAATGGGGGAAAGAAATACAGTAGAAGAAGAATGGGTAGCTCTGAGGGATGAAGTAGTGAAGACAGCAGAGGATCAAGTAGGTAAAAGACGAGGGCTAATAGAAATCCTTGGGTAACAGAAGAAATATTGAATTTAATTGATGAAAGGAGAAAATATAAAAATGCAGTAAATGAAGCAGGCAAAAAGGAATACAAACTCAAAAATGAGGTCGACAGGAAGTGCAAAATGGCTAAGCAGGGATGGCTAGAGGACAAATGTAAGGATGTAGAGGCTTGTCTCACTAGGGGTAAGATAGATATTGCCTACAGGAAAATTAAAGAGACCTTTGGAGAGAAGAGAACCACTTGTATGAATTTCAAGAGCTCAGATGGCAACCCAGTTCTAAGCAAAGAAGGGAAGGCAGAAAGGTGGAAGGAGTATATAGAGGGTTTATACAAGGGCGATGTACTTGAAGACAATATTATGGAAATGGAAGAGGATGTAGATGAAGATGAAATGGGAGATAAGATACTGCGTGAAGAGTTTGACAGAGCACTGAAAGACCTGAATCGAAACAAGGCCCCGGGAGTAGACAACATTCCATTAGAACTACTGATGGCCTTAGGAGAGCCAGTCATGACAAAACTCTACCATCTGGTGAGCAATATGTATGAGACAGGCGAAATACCCACAGACTTCAAGAAGAATATAATAATTCCAATCCCAAAGAAAGCAGGTGCTGACAGATGTGAAAATTACCGAACTATCAGTTTAATAAGTCACAGCTACAAAATACTAACGCGAATTCTTTACAGACGAATGGAAAAACTGGTAGAAGCAGTCCTCGGGGAGGATCAGTTTGGATTCCGTAGAAATGTTGGAACACGTGAGGCAATTCTAACCTTACGACTTATCTTAGAAGAAAGATTAAGAAAAGGCAAACCTACGTTTCTTGCATTTGTAGAATTAGAGAAGGCTTTTGACAACGTTAACTGGAATACTCTCTTTCAAATTCTGAAGTTGACAGGGGTAAAATACAGGGAGCGAAAGGCTATTTACAATTTGTACAGAAACCAGATGGCAATTATAAGAGTCGAGGGGCATGAAAGGGAAGCAGTGGTTGGGAAAGGAGTGAGACAGGGTTGTAGTCTCTCCCCGATGTTATTCAATCTGTATATTGAGCAAGCAGTAAAGGAAACAAAAGAAAAATTGGGAGTAGGTATTAAAATTCATGGAGAAGAAGTAAAAACTTTGAGGTTCGCCGATGACATTGTAATTCTGTCAGAGACAGCAAAGGACTTGGAAGAGCAGTTGAACGGAAGGGACAGAGTCTTGAAAGGAGGATATAAGATGAACATCAACAAAAGCAAAACGAGGATAATGGAATGTAGTCAAATTAAATCGGGCGATGCTGAGGGGATTACATTAGGAAATGAGACACTTAAAATAGTAAAGGAGTTTTGCTATTTAGGGAGTAAAATAACATGATGGTCGAAGCAGAGAGGATATAAAATGTTCCTGAAGAAGAGAAATTTGTTGACATCGAGTATAGATTTAAGTGTCAGGAAGTCGTTTCTGAAAGTATTTGTATGGAGTGTAGCCATGTATGGAAGTGAAACATGGACGATAACCAGTTTGGACAAGAAGAGAATAGAAGCTACAGAAGAATGCTGAAGATAAGGTGGGTAGATCACGTAACTAATGAGGAGGTATTGAATAGGATTGGGGAGAATACAAGTTTGTGGCACAACTTGACTAGAAGAAGGGATCGGTTGGTAGGACATGTTTTGAGGCATCAAGGGATCACAAATTTAGCATTGGAGGGCAGCGTGGAGGGTAAAAATCGTAGAGGGAGACCAAGAGATGAATACACTAAGCAGATTCAGAAGGATATAGGTTGCAGTAGGTACTGGGAGATGAAGAAGCTTGCACAGGATAGAGTAGCATGGAGAGCTGCATCAAACCAGTCTCAGGACTGAAGACCACAACATAAAACAACAACCTAAGTACCTACCAAGTGACTAAATATTGCGGAAATATAACCAGTCTATTACAATTAAAAAGTACATATATATCAATCTTTAGATTTACGAAGAGAATAATGTTATTTATGTCTAATGTAGCTACATTTTCCTTACCAATTTACAGCCTATTATCGGCTTCAAAATATCACGATAATTTGATAATTTACAAGTAAGCAAAGCGTAATCGTAGTAATGAAGCTAGGCGTAAAATATTAACACAAATGTCCCGGTTTTTTCTATTGTAAATCTGGTCACTCTCGACACAGCGCCTGTGGAGGTGTGTGTGTGTGTATGTGTGTGTGTGTGTGTGTGTGTGTGTGTGTGTGTGTTTGTGGAAGGGGGTCGGGAGAAAGTGGTACTGAACCAGACAGAGGGATGGATGAAGGCAATAATAGTGGGTGCACAAGACAGAGGAGATTTTGATGATCGGTGCGAGACAGCGGCTTAAAAGGTAAAGAGAGATGGACGGAGAGAAAAACCGTGAAATAAAAAGAAAGAGGAGTCATTGGAAATGAAAACTATGAGTACAGACCGTACATGGACTTCAGCGTATACACTCTCCGAGAGCGGCGAACTTTAAATAGTAGTTATATGTGAGGGAGATATTGTCGCGAATTCTTAAATACGTTGCTATAGGGAAAAAGTAAGTTGAACCCCCAGAATTTTTGAGCTGACAAGATATAAAGGAGACAGTGGCGACGTTATAGAAAGAGAGAAGGTGATAATGTGAGTGAGAGAGGAGATAGTGGCAGTGGGAGTAAGAGGCGATAGTGAGAGAGACATATGTGAGGCGATTAAAAATTTTCCATTTGAATACAAAATCGTTTGTTGTAAATACAAAATCAAATAGGGGTGAAGCAGCAGTATTTCTAATAATACATAAAAATAGGAATGCGAATAAAATACAATGAACAGCATAGTGAACACATTATTGTAGTCAAGATAGACACGAAGCCCATACCCACAACACTAGTAGAAGTTCATATGCCAACTAGTTTCGTAGATGATGAACAGACTGAAAAATGTGTGACAAGATAAAAGAAATTATTCACATAGTTAAGGGAGACGAAGCGTTAATAGTCATGTTGGTCTGGAATTCAATAGTAGGAGAAAGAGGAGAAGGAAAAATAGTAGGTGAATATAGACAGGGGGAAAGGAAAGAGGAAGCCGCCGGCAGAATTCTGAACAGAGCCTAACTTCTTCACAGCTAAAACTTGGTTTAAGAATCACGAGAAAAGGTTGTATACGTGGAAGAGATCTGGAGACATCGGACGTTTCACACCGGTTATGTAACGGTAAGACAGAGATTTCGGAACGAGATTTGAAATTGTAAGACATTTCCAGGGGTAGATGTGGACTCCAACCACAATTTATTAGTTATGAACTGTAGATTAAAACTGAATAAACTGCAAAAAGGTAGGACTTTAAGTAGAAGGGACATGGTTAAAATAACCGCAAGTTGTACAGCGGGTGCATTGGGGAACGATTGACAAAAAATTGTAGAGGGAGAGCAAGAGATGAATACAATAATCAAATTCAGCAGGATGTAGATTGCAGTAGTTACTGCACAAGACAGAGTAGATGGAGAGCTGCATCAAGCCAGTCTTAGGTCTGATGACCACAACAACAACACGCCAGTATGGGATTTAATACTACGGTTTTTTTGGAAATGGTTATGCGAGGTAGTGTTGCAGTGCGTGATATTTGTGACAATTCCTAACGTTTTATTCGCAGAGATATGATTTGTCGTAGTTATCTTTAATTTCATGGTAACATGATCCCCGATATGTTTGTAGACTTCGTGTTTCTACACATATCGTGTTTGGGGGTATAATTTCAATAATATTTTGTGTCTAATGTTTGTGTTTCAAGTCGAAATGTTCATTTAGAAATTCTTCAGGATAATTTTGTGTGTGTGTGTGTGTGTGTGTGTGTGTGTGTGTGTGTGTGTGTGTGTATGTGTGATGTATTTGGATCACTTCAAGAATATTCGTTTGTGGTCCTTTTCGGCAGAGCGTAAATCCTTGAGAGCTTGTTGTGTATCGTTCACTGTGTGTCAGTCTGTCTTTGGATGGTGGAAGAAAGTAGATGGGTTCTCTGTATCGAATATTCAAATTCCTCCAAATCTGATCTATATAGAATTTATCACATGCCTTACATTGAATTTTATATACGTCAGTATTCGAACATATGGCTCGTTTTAGTTGTCTGGAGTGTGTCAGTATTCGAAGGCTGTGTCTTGTTTGGTATGCAAATTTTATGTTAGGGCATTTTAGTAATGCGTTAATTGTGTGAGATATCGTTCCTAGATACGTAGCGGGTATAGATATATTTTTTTTCGTTTCTTTGGTAACTGTCTTGTCAGCGTTACTTCCTTCCATATCGTGGAGATTGTGTCTGTGGTACGAAAGAAAATTATTTAAGAAAAGTCCCCTATTAAGCCTTTGATGCTGCATCTCAAGGCTACACCATCTGTGTGAGTATAAAATTTACCATCGAGCTGAAAGTAATTTTGTTTCGGTATTAAGTTTCATGCCTGGACGATCTCATTGACGCCTTTTACGGTGGTTGCCCTATAACATAGCAAATTGTGTTCCATTACGCCAATTTTTTCGTCAATTGTAAGGTTTGTAAAGAGATATGTGATATCAAGTGAGACAAATTTGCTGTTTTTCCGGATTTTGATATCTTTTATTTTTTGTCCTCGTAATCTAGAATTTTTCGTCGTGTATTGTTTATTAAAGATGTATAGTTTCCTTATAATGCTGTACAGTATTTTGCTAATTAAGTGTGTGGGGCTATTTACACTGTCGATTACTGGACGGATAGGGACTGATATTTTGTGAATTTTCGGATGTCCAGATAATTTAGGTGTTGTAGGATTCATTACTAAATTTAATGTTTCTGTAGTCATAAGGAATAGGATTACAGTGATCATTTTCTTTGTTTATGCTGCATGTTTGTTTGTTGGACCTCTAATGACTTATGTCATGTTATTTAGTGTGAGAAAGTAATTTACTTTTAGTATATAGTCGTTTCGTTTCACTAGAACTAAACAGTAACCTTTGTCTGACAGCACTGTTAGTACTGTTATCGTGTTATTAGCTGTTAGTCTATCATTAATATGGCCTAATATCATATAGATTTTTAATTGGTTTTTGTAATTATTCATGCTTCCTTTTTCTGTTGCATTGACTGTCTTAATAGCGATTTCGTTTTGCTGGTCCATAGGAAATCTAGCTGCATCAGTCGCTATTTAAATTTAGCTGTAAATTGTCATCAGACAGTGTGGAAGGATCTGGGTTCTTGTTTATATTTTAAACCCTTATCTCACAGATTATGTTCGTCCTTTGTGAATACTGTGTCAGTCAGGTTTCCCGTTCTCTTATAAATTTGACATGGAGGTGTTGGTCTTTGTGGTCAACCTTCCGGAAGATATTGCATTTTTATAAGGTTTTGAATTTTCTGATCTTGCGTAAACTGTACTTTTTGGCTAATAATGTGTACTTACTGAGTTACAAGTTTTAAACATAAGTGACTGATACTGTTACTAAGGTCTAAGTGTGTATAATATACCTGTCGATTGGCACATAATTTGTGATCGATTTTGTGCTTCATTTCTTGCTGAATACATTGATTTGCCGCTTATTCCATGACGGCTAGAATAATTGCAGATTTTGCGACTTTCTTGATATACATGTATGCAAGAATTATTTTTTTGCTTTATGGATAACTTGTTAAATTTAATTTTTTCAAGTAATTCAAAAACTTTTCTCTTCATTCGGATAAATTGTGAGAATTTCCCCATTACATTGTACGAAATTAAAGTCAACCATTTGTTCCCATCGGGAACACGAGATGAGTAGAGAAAAAACTCTACAGACATATCGGAGATCATGAAATTAAAAATAACCACTGTGAAGTATACCATTGAGGATGAAACAACACCGAGTAATAGTCATAAATATCGCACACTACAACGTTATATGGCATAATGAATTCCAAGAAATCTGTGGGATTAAATTACAGATTGAGGTAGAACCACATAAACATGAATCATATGAGGAATGTAATATACCTGATAGGAAGAAAGATATGACCTACAGAATACCATACAAACAAACCGCCTGTAACCATATAACATCGCTAACCCAACTGTTAGTACGTCTGTCAGGTAAAGTCACTGTGAAATAAACTTTCATAAGGCGACTCCTCAGAAATAACACCTCCGTACTGTAGCTCCACAATCACCAAAGGACCAAACTTATACAGTAGTGAATATCAAGACTGCCTGATTCATGCAACAATATTATCTACTTCCAAATCTGAAGTATTGTACCAAACTATATATTTCCACAAATGGCAATTATGGCCTGTTACAACAAAAAATATAATGGAACGCCGCAGCGTCTTGGTCTCGTAGAATAACATATATAACGACCTTATACGGCATATAAGGCGCTGGTGTCCCGGGTGAGTTCAAATATCATATTATGCATGACAGAAATGGAAAGACTGAGACATTTTTATACCGACACCTCGTCTCTAAGTGAAACGAAATTGAGCTTTATGACTTTGGCAGTCCTACAGTCAAAGAACGTATTTGTTCCTGAAATAACTGGAAGGCACGAATTTATTTTTGACATTATGCATATTTTTGTTTCCATATTTGAAGCTGCACGTTGAGGTTGCGGTGTCATTAAAAGTTAAATCTTATGTCTGAACATTATAACAAATGGAAGCTCGTTGATGGAGTTCTGTTAAACAAACTCATGATACATATTATCCCAGTTAGTGCACATCGATGATTTCAGAAAGAAACATATACGCTTTTGTAGGTGAAACTGCTTTACTTCAAGTAGGCTGTCTTCCGTTTTACGAAGTCAACATTTTATTCTGGGCCTAGCTCACCGTACTGGCAGAGTCGACGAGAAGGGATGGTGACAAAATGAGAAACAAGTGGCGAGTAACGAATGTGCAACACCATGCAAACAGTAGGTATTACTAAACTGTGGACTGAACGAGATGACACTGCAAATAACACGTTTACTATAGATACAACGTGTGAAATAGTATGACATACTGAACACGAGGCCAGATAACGTGTAATAAATTATATACAGAATGAGTACGAAGCACGAATTGGACAAGGATATATCGATACATGAGAGGCATTGTGCAATTACGAGAAGATTAGTGTTGGGATCGTATGCTCTAGGATCACTCAGGTCACAAAGTTTTTCATTCCCCAAACGTCTCAGTAAATTATTACGACGAGTAAATCAGACAAATTAGAGCTCATACGGAAATTTATCGACTGTCTTTCTTCCCAGGCTCCACTTTCAAATGGAACAGAGGAAAAATATCGTAGACGCAGATGTACCATCCTCCACACGCCGCAGACTGGTTTTTGGAACATAGACATAGATGTCTAATTGAAGGAAATGATTATTTCCAATGAACAAAAACTTGAAATGATTTAGAATTTGCCTCGAGCTGTTAAAAATGAAACAAACCACTTTAAAAGTATTTTCTCGTTTGTAGATGCACTGGTGAATCCTCAAGATGTACGGAATGTTGGTGCTGACACAGTTCTCGTAACAGAATGAAAAAACAGTAAATAATGCTTCACGTACTTATGACGAAATGAAATTGAGGAACATTGATAGACAGAATTATCACTGTTAACAGCAGCTCCACATTCATAGTCGTATACGCACCTTCAAGAAGGAGGCGGCAGCTGAACAGCGCGACTTGGAAATTCAGATACGAGGTTGCACGCTGTCGCACCAGGGAGCATTGATACCAGAGCAGACCGTCCGGTGACAGTGATTTATGTCACAGACTGGCAGTGCACGAAGTGTGTGGGTGTTGGCTGTAGAGGTCGTAGCGGCGGTTGAGGCAGGTTCAGCACTAGCCAGCAGCTCGCGACGCGCCCCGAAAGTGTGCGCGCCTTCCCCCACTCCGCGTTGCTGCAGCGGAGGCGCACGATCCCAGCGCCGAGGGGACCTCGGTTGAGACTCCCAACCCTGGCGGCAGTGGCAGCTACGTTCGCCAGTGGCACACAGCAGCACAGGACTCGCCGTGTGCAGGCAAATGGCTACAAAGGCACTGCCGCATCTCTGACGGCTCGTCAAAGTTTGGCGTCCACTGAAATTCTATTGTTAGCAATACGCTAAACACCCCACCGACTCTAGAATAAGCTAACGATTTGCCAAATGTAGAAGCATCTTTATGCGTTGCCCCAAAGAAGAGCGTTATACAAGGTGGTCCATTGTTAGTGACGGGGCCAAATATCTCACGAAATAAGCGTCAAACGAAAAAACTACAAAGAACGAAACTCGTCTAGGTTGAAGGCGGAAACCAGATGGAACTACATGGCGCTGCCATAGGTCAAACGGATATCAACTGCGTTTTTTGAAATAGGCACCCCCATATTTTATTGCGTATTCGTGTAGTACATAAAGAAATATGAATGTTTTAGTTGAACCACTTTTTTCGATTTGTGACAGATGGCGCTGTAATAGTCACAAACGTATAAGTATGTCTTATCACGTAACATTCCGGCAGTGCGGACGGTATTTGCTTCGTGATACATTACCAGTGTTAAAACGGACCGTTTACGAATTGCGGAAAAGTTCGATATCGAGTTGATGTATGGCTATTGTGATCAAAATGCTGAACGGGCGTGTGCTATGTATGCTGCTCGGTATCCTGGACGACATCATCCAAGTGTCCGGACCGTTCGCCGGATAGTTACCTTATTTAAGGAAACAGGAAGTGTTCAGCCGCATGTGAAACGTCAACCACGACCTGCAAGAAATGACGATGTCCAAGGAGGTGTTTTAGCTGCTGTCGCGGGTAATCCGCACATCAGTAGCAGACAAATTGCGCGAGAATCGGGAATCTCAATAACGTCGGTGTTAAGAATACCACATGAACATCGATTGCACCCGTACCACATTTCTATGCACCAGGAATTGCATGGCGACGACTTTGAACGTCGTGTACAGTTCTGCCACTGGGTATCAGAGAAATTACAGGGCGATGACAGATTTTTTGCACGAGTTCTGATTAGCGACGAAGCGTCATTCACCAACAGCGGTTACGTAAACCAGCATAATATGCACTATTGGGCAACGAAAAATCCACAATGGCTGCGACAAGTGGAACATGAGCGACCTTGGCGGGTCAATGTATGGTGCGGCATTATGGGAGGAAGGATAATTGGCCCCCATTTTATCGATTGCAATCTAAATGGTGCAAAGTATGGTGATATCGTACGTAATGTTCTACCGATGTTACTACAAGATGTTTCACTGCATGAGAGAATGGCGATGTACTTCCAACATGTTGGATGTCCGGCATATAGCTCGCGTGCGGTTGAAACTGTATTGAATAGCAGATTTCATGACAGGTGGATTGGTCGTCGAAGCATCATACCATGGCCCGCACGTTCATCGGATCTGTCGTCCCCGGATTTATTTCTGTGGAGAGATTTGAAGGATATTTGCTATCGTGATCCACCCACAACGCCTGACAACATGCGTCAGCGGATTGCCAATGCATGTGCGAACATTACGGAAGGCGAACTACTCGCTGTTGAGTGAAATGTCGTTACACGTATTGCCAAATGCATTGAGGTTGAAGGAAATCATTTTGACCATTTATTGCATTAATGTGGTATTTACAAGTAATCACGCTGTAACAGCATGCGTTCTCAGAAATGATAAGTTCACAACGTTACATGTATCACATAGGAACAACCGAAATAAAATGTTCAAACGTAGTTACGTTCTGTATTTTAATTTAAAAAAACCTACCTGTTACCAACTGATCATCTAAAATTGTGAGCCATATTGTAAGTAGGCTGTTTATGTTTTCTTTATGTAAGTAGGCTGTTTATATTTTCTTGTTGGCAACGTTAAGTAGGCTGTTTAGGTTTTTCTATGGTAACGCCACCTCAATATGAAAATCACTGGCTGTGCTGTGTGCAGTCTGTGGCTAGTTTGCATTGTTGTCTGCCATTGTAGTGTTGGGCAGCGGCAGCTGGATGTGAACAGCGTGTAGCGTTGCACAGTTGGAGGTGAGCCGCCAGCAGTGGTGGATGTGGGGAGAGAGATGGCTGAGGTTTCTAATTTGTCATGAACTGATATATATATTATGACTTGTGATGATATTAAGGTAAATACATTGTTTGTTCCCTATTAATATCTTTCATTTGCTAACTATCCCTATCAGTAGTTAGTGCCTTTAGTAGTTTGAATCTTTTATTTAGCTGGCAGTAGTGGCGCTCGCTGTATTGCAGTAGCTTGAGCAGCGGAGATTTTTGTGAGGTAAGTGATTTGCGAAAGGTATAGTTTAACGTTAGTCAGGGCCATTCTTTAGTAGGGAATTTTGAAAGTCAGATTGCGTTGCGCTAAAAACATTGTGTGTCAGTTTAAGCACAGTCATATGTATAATTGTTCAAAGGGGACGTTTCATATGGCGACCCTGCCAGGATTCGAACCTGGAATCTTCTGATTTTTTCTTGTAGTTTGTGTAATTAGTGTAGATTTTGTTTATTGCTAGCGTGTAATTGTAGAGAGAATCTTTGTAGTTGTAGCCTTTCATTGTTGTACAGTAAAACAGTTGTGGCATGCATGTAGATTTGCACCAAGTATTTCGCAGCTGTAATTAACTAGATATTATTTTCAGTGTTATGTTAATGTGTTCTCTTATTTTTGCTCTTCAAATTGTGTTTTTCTGTGTTATCGTGTGAAATATTGTGACAATTATGGCGTGTGAAAAACGTAACACTAGGCTCCAAAGTAAACTGAGAAATGACAGTGAAGACGAAGGCAGTGTGTTAGCGCCGCAGAGTAATGAATTAACAGACATTCAAAGTAGTAATTTGGTAACTGTTCATAGGGAAATGGAGCAGGCGGCAAACAATGGCACGGACAGTGAAACAATTAGTGAAGAGGGAAGCATTATCGATCGATCGGTCGGCAACAGCTCGCCTCAGGAATCCGAAATGACAGGACACAATTTCGCAAATACTGTAGATTCAGGTTTTGGGTTATCACCGTTTTCTCAAATAAGTCAAGACGCATTTTCTGCTTGTCAAAATGTGAATGTTGCCGGTGCAAATGCACTGCCGAAAAGCGTAGAGAAACAGATTCCAGACACTAATACATTATTATTGCAATTAATGCAACAAATGGAACAAAATCAGAGACAAATGGGACAAAATCTTAAAAAGTTAGACACAGTGGAACAAAATCTCAAAAAGTTAGACACAATGGAACAAAATCAGAGACAAACACAGCAAAAGCTTCAAAAGTTAGACACAATGGAACAAAATCTTCAAAAGTTAGACACTACACTTGAACAAACACGTGAAGATTTAACCACTGAGTTACATAACATTGAATCGAAATGTCAAAAAGTCTGTAATGACGTAAAAACACAAATTTGTGAGCATTTTCAACCTATTTTTTTGCGGCATGAAAATGCATTACAGAATCACGAAGCAGCCATAAAAGAACTGCAAGCCATTGTTCATGAAAATCATGAGACCTTGTGGGCTAAAATTGACTCAGTTGCATCTACCGATTCGGTTACGCAACTTGCAAAAACTCAGGAAAACTTAAAGGACACAGTAGATACTCTGAAACTTGGTTCAGAAAAACACACTGAGGAAATGTGTTCACTATCGGAGAAAGTAGCCGAACTTTCGGATCAGGTCACTAACTTATCTACAAAGGTAGATGATGATCTGAATGACACAAGACCTGTAGCCTTCACTGACACTGAAGAGTGCGAACAAATTAGGAAATTCAAACAAAATCAGAATCAGATTAATACGCAACACCAAAGAGAAATCCGGGAAGTACAAGATCAGCTGACACAGTTAATACAAGAATTACGCATTTCAGAGGATACTCGTGCCCCAACTTGGGAAGAGGGACTTAGAAACACGGAAAAGCCGCAAAATAATAACACAGGGCATTTCGGAAGTTATGAAAGAAATGGGCAATGTGCACCGAATTTTGAGATGGAACGGCCGACACGACCTAACAATGACCGATATGCGACTCGCCGACATGATGATTTTGACTATAAGCTGTTCATTACTACACGTAAATTCAAAACGTTTAAGAATTCTGCCAACGACATTCATCCACAAGCGTGGTTCCATCAATTCTCTCATTGTTTCCCTCCCAACTGGGCATTGGAGCACAGGTTAGAATTTATGTGTGGCTACTTAGAGAATGAACCAGCTGTAAGAATGCGATCGGTCATTCACGATTGCCACAGTGAAGGAGAATTTTACCATGCCTTCCTCTCAGCATATTGGTCTCAAGCCATACAAGATCGGGTAAAACATGGTATCATAATGATGAAACATTTCGAACAATCTGAATTCTCCAGTCTTGTGAAATATTTTGAAGACATGTTGCACAAGAATCAGTACCTGTCAAACCCATACAGCCCCTCAGAACTCATCCGCATTTGCTTAATCAAATTACCTGAACATTTACGACATATTATTTTGGCAGGACATTGCAAAGACGACATTGAAGCTTTTCAGGGACTTTTACAAGAATTGGAAATTGACACTGACAATCGCGGAACGCGAAAACAAGGACACAACAATTACAGGGCACACCCGTCACAATTCCGTGACGACAGAAACAATAACCGGACACGACTGGTCTATTCTTACAACGCAAATCGTGACCAAAATAGACACCACCCGTACGACAACCGTTGGCAGAGTAATAATAGTTACAGAGAAAGATCGCATTTCCGTAGTAATGACTATCACAGAGACAATCAGAGAAACAGACAATATGGGAACCAAAATAAATATTATCAGGGGAGACTGAATAACTTTAGACGCAACGGTCCAGCGCGCAGTTTCGATTCAGGGAGAAATTCTCCACCATGTGACCGACAAGAAAGAAACTATGGAATCTACCGACATGACGACAGACGATATATTCGTAACGACAGACCTGAATTGCATCAGAACTGGCGGGATTCAAACAGAGCAGGGCCCTCTCGTCACGGTGAATTTGTAGAAGTTAGGTCTCCTAACCCCAATAACGACGCGCGCCAACAAAGAGACAGACAATGACTCGCACAGCAGGCAGCCGCGTGCGCCGGCTGGCTCAGAGAAAAATAACATTGACGCTAACCTTGAGCAAGATTCCAGTATTCTTTACGGACGAATACCGCATGATAATTGCATTCAAGTTGAAATTCTGCGTACTAGGAAGAGTAAAGGTTTACACCACATTTCTCATGTAAAACCATTTATTGACAGATAATCTGCCTTTTAACTTTGTCTTTGCCATAAAACGTTTCACTTCACGTTACTAGTATGCTTTAGAAACTGTTACCATGCAACAATGTTTGAAGTTAAATATCCAATCAAGAACCAAGAGAACTTATTTAAACAGAAATGACGAATGCATTGTTATAGTAAACAGACGTCACAGTGTTATTGTGTGTGTACATTCTTGCTTGTTTGTTGCACGATTACGTAACGACTATAAGGCTCACATACTTAGAACATTTACCAGTACTGCTAATGAGATTTTAATGCAACATTTTGGTTTATTTGAAAATACATTCTGAATTTAAAGTGCTTTCTGAGAGATACCAGATGACACAGAGGTTAGTTTATGTGACAGCTACACGATTTTTATCACGACGCTACTAATGAGTGACAATTTACAATGTTGCTTTTGCGGTGTATCTGTTTTATATCTGCACAGTTTTCTGAATTCTTCTGGAAATCAAAACATGTTTTATTAGTAACTTTTGTGGTATAGCTACAAGGAGACAGCCTTTTCCATAGCACAACAATACGTTACAGCACAGTACTTTCATCATCACAACAATAAGCGTAATAACTAAGATATCTCTACGCAAAGCATTTCACTTTTGTTTATCATGAGGTAAGTACATTGGCTTCTGCAGAACTTAGCTTTTGGAGGAAAATAACTACGACACTTTCACAGAGATTATCTTACAACAATATGCACATTTAGCGCTACAGGACACGCATTTCAGTGATTAATTTTGTACTTAAAACATTTATTTTTAAAGGTTTTTGAATTACAAAGAAAGTTTTCAGTGATACATTTCGTTTCATTGCTGTAATCTGTAACACCTGAGGGTATAATTACATTAATCCTCAGGGGGGTACACGCTTACTTTGTGTACCATGTGTGTGGCAACCACAAGGAACCCTAGCTAATATGGTATTTGCTTATACAACTTTACACATCGGTACCATATTTCTCTAACACACAAATTACACAGCTATCTGATCATTTAACTGAGAGATAAACATGTTTTTTACTACGTCAGTGACACATGTTTACGTAATTACACCGTTGGATAACTTCACACTTATGAAACTGTATTTTGTCTGTACTTTGTAAACTGTTCATATTGTTTCGGAATCATTGTGATACTATGAGAGCTTTGAATGATGTATTTGGTATGAGATCATGATTTTTAAAGTACGTTTGAGGCAGCTGACACTTTTGACATGAGCAGAGAATTATTTTAGGCTTAGAAATTATTGGAGGAAGTTACGACGATTTTGAGATTTGACTGAAGTGTTATGATGTTATTATTACGACGACGATGTGTATTATGTTGTTGAGGAATGTTTATTATGCTACGTATTTCTCACGATGAAATATTGAAGAAGTGTCGACGAATATGTATATGTGTAATGAGGTAAGGAATAATGAGTAGTGATTAGGGACTCTGATTTGTGGAAAAGGTTGTTGGAAACCAAGAATCGTACTTTAAGAGTTATGAAATGTGTGACTGTATCACAATGCTGACGAATATTTTTTTTGGACACTGTTATATCAATAGCATTTTGTTTCTACAGATTTGCAACGCTAATTCTTGACCTGTGAAATATTTTTATATGACTGCCACGGTAGCGGAAACTGCTGTCGTAAATATTTCCGTAAGAAAGTTAAGTGACCACCTGCACGTAATGCGTCGCGGGCACCCAGCTGTCAGACGCCTGGAGAAAAAGCCATTATCGCGAGCCCTTTTCAGCGGCACAGGTAGAACAAAAAAAAAGGGGAGGCCATTATCCTCGGAAATATTTTTACATCTGCACACCTGATTACGACAAGCGTCTTTCTACGAGAGTTGAGAGAATTTCTACTAACTTATGAAATGTCACATGACTATTGAATGATATTTTTATGCTTTGGTTTGCGTAATTGCTTATTTCATTTGATACCTGTTTTTCAGCTGTGTTGCAGCATTGCTTTTATAAAATGAAATGCATTTGATAATGTGAACACTTTCTGTCAACAGATCTATTAAATAATTATTTTATGATCCACATTCTTTAAAAAAAGGAGCACTTGGAAAGGAAAGAACAATAAGAAGGAACTAGTAACTGCATTCATAATTTTCTTTTCAAGTAATTGGTAACTTTTTGGTAGAATAACTTCTTGTGGTGCACCACTTTAATTACTTAGACATTAAGATGTGATTATACATTTCCCTTATCTGCATTGTTGTTTTTACTGTAATATTTTTTCTGCTTGAGCTATGTCATGTTTAGATATAAGTTATTGCATTTGCTGTTGCTGTTTGCCAGGCATAGTGCTACTAAATTTCACATTACATTACTCTGCTAAGCCAATTTTACTACTCATTGATTTTTCATGTTGCTGCACATTGGCTCATATTAGTTGTAATTTTGCATTTTATCTGTAAATTAGATTTACTGCTGCTTGCTTTGCACTCTGCATTTTTTTGGTCATTGCTGTTTGTGTTACATGTTTTGTGCTGCTGCATTGCCTCGTCCCTTAGTTTAGCATCTGAGCTCAGTAGATTTAAGTTAGCTTAAGAGGGGGTAGCCTCTAAGAGAATGAGTTGCGATGAATTGGAAGAAATGCATTGAGAAAACAGGTTTAGGTAGGATTTTCTTGGAAATAAATGATGAGGTAAGATAATGGAAAATAAAAATGAGGTAAGAGATGTGTGAACATATAAACACAGAAAGCATGCTTAGTTAGAATTTTTTTTTGGTGGAAACAAAGGATGAAATAAGAAGAAAGATATATGAAGTTTTGGGTTGGACTGCAGTACCAAATGTTACACTGAAAACGAACCCTGTCCTTTCCTATTGGTGTTATCCCACTATGTGTGTGTGTACCCTTGTGTATTTGTTTTCTTCCTGTCTCTGTGTAGTTTCATAGAATTTTTTTCTCTTTTAATATTAAGCTACATTCACTATGAGGAGGAATACTGTTATCCTCAAATATAAGTTGCATTAATAATATGTTATTTTCTTTGTAAAGTTGTCTACAATTCTGTTCTGTTTCAATGTTCATGTGTGAAATTAATGTTTCGAAAACTATTCTCATTATTTTATGTATGTACTTATGTCACTATTTTTGTAACACTGATGTATATGTTTATTTCTATTCTTTTGTAAAGCCTGTACTACAAATGTTATCTGTATTATTATGTTTTTAATGATGTATTTTGTACCTTTGTAATTGTATTCTTATGTTATAAAATTGTAATTGTCACCAGTTCATGACATTATTAACTTGTTAGTTACATTTCACTGCACACGTTTCTGTTGGTCATAGTATATGGACAATATGTGAGAAGTAGGGACTGATAGTGTTTGCATGTGTGTTAATGATTCAGCAAGGGACTGGATAACAGCATTGCTCGTTCTAAGGACAATTCCAAAAACTTTGTGAGTGCACAAGTGGTGGTTGATGGACTTGCTATATTCTCCGCAAGACTCTTCAATGGTGAATGTGCACCTGCACAATCGCAACAGATGGCTGCTGGCCATCTCTACAAGGACTACAGTGGGTCTGCACCTCTGGTGGCCCACCAATACCATTATCTCTACAAGGACTACAGTGGGTCTGCACCTCTGGTGGCCCACCAATACCATTATCTCTACAAGGACTACAGTGGGTCTACATCTTTGATGATCCATCAATACCATTATTTCTACAAGGACTGCAGTGGGTCTGCACCTCTGGTGGCCCACCAATACCGTAATCTCTACCAGGACTACAGTGGGTCTGTTCTGTGATGACCTGCCTACCAATATTCTTCAAAACGTCGAATGACTCTACTGTGGGTTTGCTATGTTGTGGCCCATTACCTGTCTGCATGTCAAGAGTCAGCACTGTCTTTCCGTTGGAAGGACTACACTACTTCTTCAAGACTGCATGGAAATCCACTACTTCTATGTGCATTTTCTTTTACTGCTCAGACTTTGAGAAAAACTCTGCATTTTTACTGTGATGAATCAGGACTGTTTTTATGGACTGTGAGAAAATTTTAGCTTTTGACCAACGTTGTATCAATAAGTGTGTGCATTTGATTTCTTTGTTATTGTAATTATGAAAAATTTTATCAAATCATTATTGGCCACTGCCCAAAAAAAAATTTGTAAAATTTTTTGTGGGGGGCATGGGGGCTATGTAAGTAGGCTGTTTATGTTTTCTTTATGTAAGTAGGCTGTTTATATTTTCTTGTTGGCAACGTTAAGTAGGCTGTTTAGGTTTTTCTATGGTAACGCCACCTCAATATGAAAATCACTGGCTGTGCTGTGTGCAGTCTGTGGCTAGTTTGCATTGTTGTCTGCCATTGTAGTGTTGGGCAGCGGCAGCTGGATGTGAACAGCGTGTAGCGTTGCACAGTTGGAGGTGAGCCGCCAGCAGTGGTGGATGTGGGGAGAGAGATGGCTGAGGTTTCTAATTTGTCATGAACTGATATATATATTATGACTTGTGATGATATTAAGGTAAATACATTGTTTGTTCCCTATTAATATCTTTCATTTGCTAACTATCCCTATCAGTAGTTAGTGCCTTTAGTAGTTTGAATCTTTTATTTAGCTGGCAGTAGTGGCGCTCGCTGTATTGCAGTAGCTTGAGCAGCGGAGATTTTTGTGAGGTAAGTGATTTGCGAAAGGTATAGTTTAACGTTAGTCAGGGCCATTCTTTAGTAGGGAATTTTGAAAGTCAGATTGCGTTGCGCTAAAAACATTGTGTGTCAGTTTAAGCACAGTCATATGTATAATTGTTCAAAGGGGACGTTTCAATATGTTTGTGACTATTACAGCACCATCTGTCACAAAGCGAAAAAAATGGTCCAACTAAAAATTTCATATTTCTTTACGTACTACACGAATATGTAATAAAAATGGGGGTTTCTACTTTTAAAAAAACGCAGTTGATATCCGTTTTCAGTCATATTTTGATAAGGTTTGAAAATGGTGAAAAGACTGGAAACTCAATTTAAATGTACAGAAATGTAAAATTACCCACTTCACAAAACGAAAACAGGCAATGTCCTATGACCAAAATATCAGTGACTGAAAATTATTATAATCAGTGATTGGTAGCGCCATGGAATGGAAAAATCCAATAGCCCCAATCTTGCGTAAGTCACATGGAAGACTTCAGTTCGTTTTCAGGGTACCGTCAGTTCCTACCAACTGAAATCGGGTCTCACCTGACCAGGTGAAGGTTTTGCAGTCGTCTTGTGTCCAACCGATATGGTCACGAGCGTAGGAGAGACACTCCACGCGATGTCGTGCTGTTAGCAGGTCGTCTGCTGCTATAGCCCAATAACGCCTAATTTCACCGCACTATTCTGGCAGATACGTTCGTCGTACTCATCACTGTAGTTTCCGCACCCCTAGGAGGCTCCATGCTCTTACGCGGATTCTTGCTTGGCTACCACGGTGCCCCATCATTTACAGCATCTTTTCTCTTCCGTGCTGCATGTCTCTATACTCTTGCTGTTTTTTCTCCACCCTCTTACAGAACATGTCTGGAGCGTTTCTCGAAATGTTTCGCATTTTCAGTGGCTGACATTAGAACATTTTCACCACTGTTTTTCGTTCCTTTTCTCTTTCTTCGCTTCTGGTACCGTTATTTCGCTTCGGCGTTTGAGGTTTCTCGTTTTATTCATATTCCATGTGCGCTCCTGAAGGCCGGTCCACGCGTCTGACGCGTAACAGGTGGCTAGGTAGCGCGTATTTCCCAGCTGCAGGTCGACAGGTAAGATTCACACGTACCCTCTGGTAAAGGCCACGCCCAGGTAGGTGTCACTGACTGAGCTGCTACCTTCCCAAATTGCCGATTGGTGCATCTGCCTGATGTTCTGGAGGTATCTCTGTAAGGTGTTCGGCAGTTGTGACTTGAGGCGTAAACAGTCGTCTAAGATGGGTGAGCCCTCCCTGAGGGGAGCCCCCATTGAAAGGAGTCCACCATCGGAGATGCTCGGGATCATGGAGGATTTTCCCACAATGACCAAATCATCATCTTCGCTGTCAGCGTCTACGAAACGTAAACGGAATGAAGCACATGATTCAAAGAACCTCCCAGCTGCATCACGGTTCCTCGTAGTTTCATGTGCTGAAGACGGTTGTCCTCTGCAATGGTAAATGCGTTTCTTATTCTGGAAGGTGTTGATGCAATTGCCGGACCTGTGAAATCCTGCTCTCGTTTATGGAACGGCGCTTTGCTTTTGGAGACTGCATCTGATTCCCAAGCACAACAACTGCTTGCTTCTTCACTTCTCCATGGCTGTTCTGTTTGTATTGAGGCTCATAGAACGCTGAATTATTCCTGTGCTGTTATTTACACTAGGCTGCTCGATGGTTTAACCGTGGCAAAAATAGTAACGTACCTCTCTGAGCACGGTGACATTGCAGTCCATTGTGTGATGAAAAAGGTAGTTGCATCCTTAGTGGCCACATGCACTCTTTTTTTCACTTTTGATAGAGTGGTGGTTCTGTCCAAAATCAAAGCAGGCTATGATGTTATCACAGTCTGAGTGGACATTCTGAGCCCAATGCGCTGCTACCAGTGTCATCGTTTCAGCCAAACTCGTATGTCCTGTCGACACCTGGCCAAACGTGTAACCAGTGGTGGGGATGCTCACGAGGGCAATTGTCCGCCTGTTTCAACTTCAATGGCAACTATGCTGCCTCCTATCGGGACTGTCTCATGTATCTCAGTGAGCGGGTAAAAGAAAAAGTGCCTTACCCAGTCACTCGCAAGTTACTGACAAGTCGCAAACCCTGCGTTCTACCATGTGGCACTTACAGTACTGTTCTTGCTACATCTCGCTCCATGAAGGACATGGCCACATAGCCATGCAACCTCAGATTCAGCACTGCAGTTATGAAAACGCCCAGTGTTATGGTAGCATCGCTGTCTCCTCGTCCAGCTGTGCAACAAGCCACCAAACTTTCTCCTCACGGCAGCACAGCAGCAAGGACAAAAGGAATACTACCGTGAAGTCTTCGTACGTCCCTCCAGCCAACCAACATACGAGTGTTCCTCTGCCAACCAGAAAGACTCCAAGAAGTCAAACAAAGGGAAACGGTGTTCTCCTTCACTGACTTGGAGAGCCTCATCGACAATGTCGGACGTCCGTGTCACCGGTGATCCGGTGTGTCGGACTCTGCAGATCGGCTGAGGGAGAATGCTAAACGCTAACGCCTCCGTAGATCTCATGGGGCAGGATCCTACAGGCTCTGCCTCTTGTATCAATGAGTCTTTGAAGGCTGGTGCTCGGCAGCCGCCGAAGTAACCTATTCATTTTTTCCCTCCTCCCCTTTCCTGGTTATCGCTACCCTTCAAAATGGCACGTTCGTGACCTTCGATCAAGCAAAGAGGATTTATGGCTCATATGGGACAAAGTTCATAGTAAACACATCTCCCACACTTCCCACCTTGAAGCTGTTGAAGATCACCTTTTCCTTCCTCACTTGACCTTTTCCATTTGTAGCATTATTCGATCTCAGCAGGGCAGACATCCTCCAATTTATTGGGCAGCTACCTCACCCATTTCTGCTGCTAGTAACAACAACGACGCTGTACTATTGTACATATAAGTAATTTTTTCCATCTGATTTTTCGATAAACTTGTGTAATTGATGTTCTGATTTCAATTTTTTTTGTTTCACGCCATTGTGTTATGAAAACTGTAAATAAGTTTCAAGGTGAATATTAATATTGATGTCAAATGTCAAGTAATATTGTAATAGAATTGAAATGTAAGAAATGTTGAGACTGTTGTAAGATGTTTAAAATTGTAACTGTGCGTCTGGTCCATAAGTAGGCAATGTGTTAGGATATGTAGAATGCAAAACCTCTGGTGAATATCTTGTCTGTAAGGGAGCGGTAAAAGGTGGATGGCAGGCGAGCGCGGGAAAATGCACGCGGGCACTGCACGGTACAACGGGCTCAGCAGCTGTAGCAGTTGGAGTTTGACACTGGTTTGAGCAACACCTTCTGGAACGCGGAGGCTCTCCTGGAAGACATAGCTTCACTGAGCCTCGGGTATGCTGTTCCAACGCCCACACAGCATGGCAAAATTCCATAAGCACTAAATGGAAAAGTATTGCGACGATAAGAAGATTTAAAGTGCCGATACATCAAGAGCCATAGCTGGGTTGTATGTGTGCTCTGTGCCTCGCCATCTCGCCGCCCGCCAACCGCCGCATCGATACTAGCAGGTTGAAACTTTTAGTACTGTATTCGTGTGGATCAGAGAGCGAACTGTGTTTGCTTGGTGCAGTAATAACCTAAATGTTACCAGAACTTTCCCATCATTTAATTATCCTCACAACTAACCTAGACAAGGGCCCTTCCCAAATGTTGTGCAATCCGAGTGTCTCGAAATGAAAATTAAAATTTGTGTTAATAATAATTATTTGCAGAACTAGCTATGTTAGAATGGTGTTTAAAGAAATGATTTCTTAACGAACCAGCCAATGAATAACGAAGATCTAACGAAGTTGAAAGATTACTTTAGTATTGATATAGTAATGAAGCTTATTATTTCGAGACAGATTTAAAGGCATTTAAATGAGCAGTAAATAAGATGAAAAGAGTAGTAGCTTATATACTGGAAATCTCGAACGCATAATAAACTCAGTAATCAAGTTTTTTAAATACAGCGATCATAATATTTTCGGTGTTCCCCCTCATTCATTTGAATACTGAAGTATTCTAAATTGGTTTGACCAACAAAAGTTAAAGTCAGTATAAAAGTCAAAATTTATCACTGTTTTATCTTTATCAAAATTGACATTTTGTGTGTGGCACGAAAGTGTAATTTCTAGGGTAACCTATGCCCGATTTTAGTCAGATTAATAGACAGTATAAAGTTTTGTAGTATACATTACAGTGTAGTGTTATGAATTTCATCCATATCAGTACAGAACGTGAAATAGATTTTCTGGTTCTAAAATTTGACAATATTATGCAGTGTTACGACTTGTTGTTTTGCATGAATATATACCAACGTGTATAGGGAAGAAACTCAGTTAATGCCTAATTAGTCTGGCGACCGTATTATTATCTAATTGGTAGCATCTTCTG
Source organism: Schistocerca serialis cubense (assembly GCF_023864345.2). Taxonomy (NCBI): domain Eukaryota; kingdom Metazoa; phylum Arthropoda; class Insecta; order Orthoptera; family Acrididae; genus Schistocerca; species Schistocerca serialis. The sequence goes on along the minus strand of NC_064644.1, from coordinate 509,188,867 downwards.
GGTTGCTTTTGATCCATCCTGACGTGTAATTGCATTTCGAACTTACTTAACGGATCATTGTTATTACAGAGTGGATGTACGTCTGATTTGCCACCATTCAGGTACACGCGGTCGATAACTATACGAAAATCCTTTCTCATAAGGTGAATCCCACTCACTTATCATAGCACAGGCTTTAACGAGTACTGTGAGTCACGGGGGTTACATGCTCTGTGTCTCTAATGGGCACAGTCCTCTTTGAGGTGCTCCCAGAACCTGTACGAAAGGTGCCCTTTTTGCTGACACTCTCAGTCATCTTAACCTCCTCTGACTTAACGCAGGGGCACCCACGTTCCTTTCAGACTCCACACACCTATTTCCATTTCGACCTATACTTCTCCGCTGCTCAGCTTGGCCATTATCTCGAGTGGTCCGTTCTCTCTGATGCATACTCAAACGACCATTTCCCATGTGCTCTCCGTTTCCTGACTCCTACCACACCTACATGCACATCCAAATGGCAGTGACCTTCGACGAATAACATTTCCCCAGTTGTGATAACAGATACAGCCTCTTACAAACGTTATCCTTACTGCCTCAGAACGTGTCATTCCTCGCACTTCTTCTTTACCACGTCTTGTCTCGGTCCCTTGGTGGACTGAGGCGTGCTGCGACGTAATTCACGTGCGGGGACGTGGTCTCCATATTTTTCATTGTCATCCCACGATGGTAAACTGCATTCATTATAGACAGCTGCATGCACATTGTCGTTACGTTCTTCGGGATAGCAAAGAAGCTAGCTGGATTCGGTTCACTAGTACAGCCTCTTTCGTCGAGTGGACCAACCTCCGACGGCTCTCTGGGACCAAGATTCATTCCCCAATTTCCGGTCTGGCAGAATACACTATTGTTATCTCCAACACATTGGGTTGCCATTTTGCGGAGATTTCGAGCTCCTGACACTACCAACCCGCCTTCCTCTGTCGGAAACGAGTCGATGAGGCTTGGGCGATACCCTTCTCAGAATCGTGAGTGCTTCAATGCCACCTTTACTCTGAGGGAGCTAGGTCATGCTCTCATTTCATACTGATCCTCCACCACAGCGCCCAACGATGTTCACATTCAGATGTTGCAACACCTTTCACTTGTGGGCAAGCATCTTCTGCTTCACATGGGGTAAGGCATAAAGTCAGCAGGGGCACGCCACTCGGGATCTACAGAGATGAAAAGTCTGTGAAATGAGGTCAGTCAATCGCACGCTGACCGACCTCCCTCCAGGACGACAATGCAACACAGCGGCCCCTAGGTGAAGATGACATAAGTGCCGCCCCCGACTGGTAGCGATCCACTTCGACAGTAGCTTCAACGTTAGCAACTTCGTTAGCCGACTCATCATGGCCTCTTCATTAGCATCCTCTTTGTAGCACAGTTAGAGATCAGCAGTCACTGCAGTTCAATTGACATACTTTTGTTAGTAGAGGTCGCTAGGACCAGAAGTGTTATTTTGTCTATTCAGAAGAAGAATGATTATTTTGTATGCAACCCATTTGCTTACGACACACCTGTGTAATTACACTTGCTGCAATAAATTCGAGTTTTTTGAATGTTTGTCTAGCAAACTGTGTATGCAGAGTTCTTGGACACAACAATATGTACAACCACATCTGGTCAGAGGGCATATTTCCCAGCCGCTGGCGTGCACCCACTGTCATACACACACCTAAGCCTGTAAGGACAAACACCTTCCTTCTAGCTACACTCCCCATTTCTCTCACCATCGGTCTTTGCAGTGTGATGGAACATATGATTTGTACCCAGCTGGTATGGTGGCTCGCGCCTCGCAATTTACTAACCACTGCACAGTGTGGATTGCTAGCTCATCACTTTGCAGTTGACAATATCGTCTCTTTGTTCACCCATGTCACGAATGATTTCTGCGGAAACTCCAGAACGTGGCCGTGTTTCTCAGTTTGGAGTAGGCCTATTCTAACATTCTGGGTGGTGTCTGTTTGTTCTATATCGCGTCTCCCTACCATTTTCGCGCAACGACGCTCTGAGCGTGTTTTTTAGGGAATTGACTAGTTTGAACCTGGGACCTGTTGCTGGTAAGGAGACGTCAGACCACACATGACATGTAGAGTTCAGAAGAGTTCAGTGAGACTAGCGATGATATAACCAAATACTTAATGATTTCAGCGTCAGCTCCACTGCACTCCGTGTAAAAGAATCTTAATACTAACTAAATTTAGTGGAAGGGGTTCAAGGCTTTCCAAATTTTAGTTATCTGGTAAATTAACGTCGAAAAAGCAGTTAAGTTTACCATTGGAAATTTTATTCTACTCACAAAGCATTGTTTATAAATTACACTATTGATAAAAGGAAATGTTTTAGTACAGGATGGTAAAAACCAACTGCGTTCAACAAAAAATGTGAACGAATATTCCCTCAATAGGTTTCCAGGTTCTACAATGGATCGAAGAATGACCTATGCCAATCACATCTATAATCTAGGTTAAGTTTCACAAAAGAGAAAACTATCGAAATGGTCTACAGTGACCCTCAGTTATCTTTAATTACTTATCTAACGTGTCGTAAATTACAGTGGCTGATGTGGCTTCTCAATAACTATATAACAGAAAAGTCATCGCGTTTCAGATTTTTACTTCAAGTGGCAAATGTGAAGACCATGAGCTTTAATTGGAGATCGACACTAGTATTACGCAAAAAGGGGGTGTAACAGATGAGACTTCTGCAGTTCTGAGTGAAGTTTTATGCGCTGTTATGCGGCATCGCGTGCGTTCATTACCTTGTTGGTGTTTGTCAGGGGGCGGCGGACAGCACAGCTCCGCTCACCTCGTCATCTCGGAAGCAACTTTCTCCTAACTTCTCCTTACCACAATTTACCGAAGTTGGTCTAAAAAAAACTATCTGACTGTGTTTTCATCTGACGAATCAGGGTCTCAACGTTAACCTTAAGCTCCGCCTACAAAAATTCTGTCTATCCAATGAGAAACGTTATACTTTTCGTGGTGCGGCAATGTTTTTAACGTTTGCAACGTAACAGAGACGCGAAAAAGTCTCACGCTAAAACTTGCGGCTGGTGTGGCCCTTTGACTGTTATCATAAGATCTATATTGTTCTTCTGGACGGCTCTAGATTTTAACATGGGCTGGGGTGGGGGGGGGGGGGTGGTCCTGGTGGTTAGCAGGCGACGTGGGTGTCCGTCCCTTAGCATAGGGCCTTCTAGCTTAACATGGTTCTGCTCTCGGCTTCTGTTCTCGTTTCTCCTCTCGGAACTGCGTCTGTCTCATGGTGGGAAGGTATGACATGCATTTAGGCATTCTTGTGTTAGTCTGTGGTATTCCATTTGCTCACTCGTTACTTGTGTTACTTTGGTTAATTTAATGTCACGATTTATTCGGAGCTATGTGACATACTACTGGATTTGCTTATCATGTCAGGGTTTTCATGGAAGGTGTTGGATTTGCCTCACACCTTACATATCACCACCCTTCGAACTTAATTTTTGCACTGAAGTTAGGCAATGATTGAATCGTTGTCTAAGTCAGTCAAAAATTATTCCTTTATCTCACTTTTGTTGCCTACTGTTCTGCCATGTTATTCTGGTTCTATGCTAGTTTGTATTACTAATTTATATTTTTATATTCTTCCACATTATTCTCAAAAATATGTTTATATTGACAAGAGAACAATATTTTTATGCTATTACTATTATTGTTAATTTGTAATTATTTTCTTTCTTTATTTCAGTGTGAAGTTTGTTTTTTCAGAAGTTTGTTATCGAATGTGAGGAGTCTTTCACATCGATTTTCTTAGAAATATTTTTTTTCTTTTATAAATGTAGTAATTAAGTAAAATCTATTCCTAACACATTTTCTAAATGTCATGTGCAAGTAAAATGTTTTTGTTTCTAGACACCCATTTCAACATTGTTACACTAACAAATAAGAATTATTTCCAAGAATTGCTTTGACAAAGAAATATACATACACAAGTATTGAGATATTATCCTAACAAATAGTACAAATGTTAAAAAAAGGGAAAACATCCAACAAGATAATTTTTTATTCTTTTTGTTATAAGGAGAAAATAAGTAAAATAGAGTTATTCTTTTATTTTTATGAGGAGAAAATAAGTGGCATATAGTTTTAGTGTTTATTATGCCTTACTTTTGTTCTTTATATACTGTCTATTTCAGAACTAATGACTTCTTTTTATCGATAGTCTATTTTTTTACTTAAGCCCATAGTCAATGACTGTTATTTTGTAGTTTATTAGCTGTCTGGTGTGCTTAACTTATTTAGTTTTTCGCACTTTTCTTTTGCACAACTCCTACAGCACATAATTTGATTTCACACATTCACACAATCTTATAAATGTTTAAGCATGAGGTTGGCGAATGTTTTTGCACGAAAGTGATGGACTTGAGCGAGATGGATGTGGGCAAGTATTTGATGTACAGCTTCGTTTGTCGTTCCTTGTTGGCTTTGCAAGTGTGTGTTGCTGTTGTGGAGGTCCCATAATGGAATGGATCTGTGAGTGCAGAATGTCATGGTTTACTGGCTTTGTATGCGTGAAAGTCATCGTTATGTGTCGCTGAAAGCGGTCGTTTTTCGTTGTAATACTTCACAGACGACTAGTTTACAATAGGATAGGGATTTGGGAAGGTATGTCGTCTATTCTTCACCCATCTTCTTTCTTGGTCTCAATCTTGCGAATCTTCAACTTCTGTTCTTCCTGCTTTTTCTCTGGTTCTTGGTTCTTCCCTGGGCAGGATATGAAAATATTTATTGATAACTAGTCGCTCTGAAGTTCTCCTCCTAGTAACAGTTTGATAAATGGTTTGGACATGTCATTTCTACTTTGTGGACGTTTTTTTCAGTTTCGTGCATCAGCATGCTGTTTAACAGCGGTAGTGTGACTTTTACACATACTTTTTTGCCAGTGGTGGCTTGCCCAAGCGGTCTTCTCGTCAGGCCATTTTTTGCTCTCTCCGTTCATTCGGGGCGCTCGGAGACCCTTCCGGCATTTGGCGTCCCGTCGTGTCTCTGCAGGGCTCTGCCACTGTGCGGCTCCGTGTTCCATCCCTGTAGGGTTCCGCCTAGTGGGCAGATTTATTGCCTACTCTACGAGAGCCCTCTGTTGGTCTCGCTGTCCTTTCCCTTCTCTCGATGCTTCTGCCTTGTAGGAATCGTTTCTTGCTAATTACGTCCTTTTCTTTCTTGATACTTCTCGTGTTGCAACTTGTGGGTCGTTGTGTCTCGTCCTTGCTGGAGTTTTTACAATGGTTGTTACAAGGATTTTTTCTTATAATCATCTAACATATGTCTAGTACATGCATTGTCTTACGCCTTCTTAAAAAGCTTTACAAATTTTGGCGCCCTTTCCATGTTACAGTTCTAAGATATTTTGAGTCTTAATGTCTACAAGAAACCTCAAATTCGTTTTTTATTTTTGTGTAGTGTCGTGGTGTATAGCATTTTAGTATCTCATGGTGTTAGACTATCTACGCTTTATCCCTTCACCTTAATCTATGTTAGTATTGGTGTTATTTTTGTTTTTGTTTTTATTGAAACTACTTTCTTTTTCCCACCTTCCTCTCTCTTCATTCTTCTTTCTCCTGACGATCTTATCTGCAACATAATCTTGAAATTTTGTGCTGATTACTTACCAGTAATAAAATTAATCTTCAAACTTCTACTGAAAGTGTTTAATACTGCCAGTCTTAGGTGAAATACCCTCTGCTTTATCTCGTAAAATACCCTCTAATTCTCTTTTACTGTGTTCAAAAATACCTCAAACTTCTTGCAGTTTTTTCATTGATTTCTTTATGAACTTCTAACATGAGTTGAGGCGATTCCCCCTTTTGTGCATACCATTCTAATTCTTCATCCTCTTTATCTCGCATCATTCTTAATTGTTTGTTTATAACTGGTATTTCTTCTAATTTTAGCTTTTGCACAAAGAGAAGTGTGACATTTCTGAATGTTATGCTACCTTTCCCCATATCTATTATCGCTCGTCTCTCATTTAAAAAATCTGCACCTATAATCAAATCTACAGTTAGTTTAGGTAAAATCACGAAATTGGTTTCGATCTTTTGACCTTGACACGAAAGAGTTAACCTTGTTTTTCTCGTAACTTCCGCAGCATTTTTTCTAGTAGGACCTCTTACTTTAATCTTACGTGTTTTCAGAACTGTCAATTCCTCATTGGCATTACACTGCATGAATAAATTTTCTGAGATCGCAGTCGGTTCACTTCCGCTATCAATTACAATATTGACTGGGATATGCTTTACCATGGCCTTCACAATTGGTTGAATTTGAAAGGGTTGGTTCTGTTCTTCTTCTTCTTGCATCAACGAATCCTCCACTGAATCATACATGAGTCTTTTTAGGAATTTCCCTGTGAATTCGAACTTTCTGTAGGATAAGCTTCGACTGCTACATCTCTCTCTTTTATTTCCTCTTCTCTATTTCTTCCTTCATTTACGCTTTCTTCAACATCCTTTACTTTTTCCTCATCCTCGTCTGTCTTCTCCTTCTTCGTCTCTACTTCCACATAATCGCATCTAAATGCTGTAATTATCGCTTCATAACTTCCTTCATTATATACGTTGGGTTGCGTGCCCACTCGTAACTTATTTTCAACTACTGTCTACTGCGCATTACCCTCATTGAATTCGCTTTACTTGGTTTCCATCTCAAATAGCTCTGCAATACTCATTACTTCGTCCTTTCATCCTACACTCGTTGTGCATGCCTCTGGTAATTCATCTTCCTCGTCAGTATTCTCCCAATTAATTTCGTCCCAACACGATATTGTTATTTTCTTGTCTTCGTTTTCATCTGGTCCCTGCGGATTTGTTTCTTCCTTCTTCTCTTTTCGTGATAAGGTATTTACTTCTGTGTTCAAGGTGCTGCAATTGTCCTGGGTCGGTGCGACATTCTCTCTGGCATGGGCGCTTAGCTGTCAATTCGAACGTTTATCGGGGTTTGGTGGTCTTACCTCCACCTCTTCTATCTGTATTCTCTTTTCTTGTTCAGCTTGTTGATAGTGGTTTCTTTGTTGATAATTTATCGATCTATTGGCGCTCCAATACCCGTTCCGGTTGTCGTTATTCCCTCTGTAATAGTTGTTGCCGTTCCTGGGTGAATTATAGTTATTGCCATATTGTCTTCTAAATCCATAACCGGTTCTTTGTTGAAATCTATTGTCGTTTCCTGGTGCGAAGTTATCGCGTGGTTCGTAATTATTGTTTCTTCGTACTATGTCTTGTGGATTCCACTGCTTTTTGCTTTCGTTTTCACGTGCGCTTCGTCTTTTTCTTGTGTCATCTTCCGAAAATATGAACTCTAGTTCCCTTAGAATACCTTTAAATGCTTCGACGTCATTTCCTCCGCGACCTACTAATGATTGCTGGTATTTCAATGGCAGCTTTATCGCGCATAATTTAATCAACTCTCCGTCACTGTATGGTACATCTAAGCATTGATTTTTCTTTGCCATTAATTCGAAAAATTTCACGGGACTCTTCTCTCCTGAATTTTCAAATCATGGGTTCTGTAATAATTCGTACTTCGCTCTGTTCTGTGCTTCGCTGGACCAATACCGCGAGAGAAAATTCTCTCTGAAATCTTCGTACGATCAGCATGTCGCTGCAACATTCTGCATGGTTTCTGCGACTGTTCCTGACATGTGTGCACGTATAAAGTCTAATTTGCGTGCTAGCGTCCAGTGTTCAGGTAATTCTAATCGGAATTGATCAATAAAAGTTCGTGGATGTAATGAGTTTCCTTCTCGAAAGTGTTAAAATTTTCAGACTGTGAGGAAATGATCTTTGTCGTACTTCGTCATAGTTCCATATGAAATTCGCGATTCTTCGCCACTTTTGTTTCTGATCATTTCTCCCGTCGTTCTTTCCGGTTGTGGTAGATTCATTGGATATTGTCCACCGTAACTTTCGCCTACCCTCGCGTAGTATCGTTGGAGTGGTACGCAATAATTTTCTTCCATCGGTTGTGAACGTGTAGCTGAATGCATTGCACTGTACTCTTCGCGACCTGGCTTTCCATTGTCACGTATGTTACTTTCCGCCTGTGATTGGAATCGCAAATGCATGATATCTTCGTTAATTGCTTGTTTTTCCAGTGCTGTTACAGATACGGATGTGGTTGCAGACTCTGTGCTTGTTCGGTCCTGTTCACTACGCTCTTCAATGGTTTGCAACAACTCTGCTCGCAATTTCTGAAATTGTCGCTTCGTTTGCACTTCTATTTTGACTGTGCGGTTATCATATCTTTTCAGCGCTGCTTTTGTGATACGTTTGTGTAACACACTGTTTTCAACAATTTCACGCGCTGTACCTGTTGCTTGTCTATTAATTACGTTTATCTGTTTCTCTAGTTTCTTGGTTTCTCCCTGGGTGTTGTTACGTAATGTTTTGATCTCGTCCTGAGCGTCATTAAGCAATGTTTGTACGTCCACTTGTACCTTGTCAATGTCTGTTCTCAATTGATTGTGACCTGTTATTAAGTTTCCTATCACTTCTTGAGATTCTTTTGCCTCGTCTTCAATATGACTTAGGTGTAACTGAGTTTTTTTGTTTTGTTCTTTAATCGCACGCATTTGTCTCGTGGATTCTGCATTCTGAATTTGAATTTGGTTCGCTATGTCTTTATTTTGCTTCGTCATGGTTTCCGTAATTTGTTGTAATAATACTGCCAGATTGGTGGGTCCTATTGCGTTTTCTTCCGACGTCCTAAGCTCTGTGTTTTCGCCCAAGTGTTGGTTCGCAACCGCTTGCATTGAACTGCTGCGACACGTTTCTGCTCGCATTCCTTGTACTCTTAGGTGAGGGAGCTCTGATTACTTGTACTATGGTTCTACGTATTCAAGACGCAAGTTAGAATCCTCAGCGTTATATGTCCTATTTCTCGCGATACTGCATCGTCTGTTGTACTGTGCTCTATTCTCTGTCCATCTTCATTTTGGGTCTCTACCTCAATTCGGTCAAGATCTCGATCTGTCATTGCTAATCTTTCCGAATCCCTTATTTTATGTTTTAAAAGCAATTCACGCGCCCTACTTCGAGTCAACATGCGCTCATACGATCTCACGCATTTCATAAACTTTTTGCACACACGACTTGACAACCATTCACTTACTTGTTGGGTCAGAACCAACTTGTCAACGATGTATCCGCCACCCATGCGCTTGCATTGGAGAGAAAACTTAATTCTAACAATATTAAAATTCATAACTTAATTATGCTGTTGTCTCTGCTAGAATGTCTATCTATTGAATACTTTATTACTATCTATCGCTGCAGCTACTGTTTTCGACTATGTATAACTTTAAGAAAAAAATTTTTTACTACGAAAATTTATCAGCAGGATATTTTTCTGACCTAGTTAGGCATGTGGTCGACCTTCAATCATGGTATTTTACCATCCTGGCAGGGTCGCCATTTTCTAACATTTTGTGTGGTGTCTGTTTGTTCTATATCGTGTCTCCCTACCATTTTCGCGCAACGACACTCTGAGCGTGTTTTTTAGGGAATTGACTAGTTTGAACCTGGGACCTGTTGCTGGTAAGGAGACGTCAGACCACACATGACATGTAGAATTCAGAAGAGTTCAGTGAGACTAGCAATGATATAACCCAATACTTAATGATTTCAGCGTCAGCTCCACTGCACTCCGTGTAAAAGAATCTTAATACTAACTAAATTTAGTGGAAGGGGTTCAAGGCTTTCCAATTTTTAGTTATCTGGTAAAATAACGTCGAAAAAGCAGTTAAGTTTACCATTGGAAATTTTATTCTACTCACAAAACATTGTTTATAAATTGCACTATGGATAAAGGAAATGTTTTACTACAGGATGGTAAAAACCAACTGCATTCAACAAAAATATGAACGAAAATTCCCTGAATGGGTTTCCAAGTTCTACAATGGATCGAAGGATGACCTATGCCAATCACATCTATAATCTAGGTTTAAATTAAGTTTCACAAAAGAGAAAACTATCGAATTGGTCTACAGTGACCCTCAATTATCTTTAATTACTTATCTAACTTGTCATAAATTACAGTGGCTGATGTGGCTTCTCAATAACTATATAACAGAAAAGTCATCGCATTTCAGATTTTTACTTCAAGTGGCAAATGTAAAGACCATGAGCTTTAATTGACGATCGACACTAGTATTATGCAGAAAGGGGGTGTAACAGATGAGACTTCTGCAGTTCTGAGTGAAGCTTTATGCACTGTTATACGGCATCGCGTGCGTTCATTACCTTGTCGGTGTTCGTCAGGGGGCGGCGGCCAGCACAGCTCCGCTCACCTCGCCATCTTGGAAGCAACTTTCTCCTAACTTCTCCTTACTACAATTTACCGCAGTTGGTTTAAAAAAAACTATCTGACTGTGTTTTCATCTGACCAATCAGGGTCTCAACATTAACCTTAAGCTCCGCCTACAAAAATTCTGTCCATCCAATGAGAAACGTTATACTTTTCATGGTGGGGCAATTTTTTTTAAAGTTTGCAATGTAACAGAGACGTCAAAAAGTCTCACGCTAAAACTTGCAGCTGGTGTGGTCCTTTTAGCGTTATCGTAAGATCTATGCGGTTCTTCTGGAGGGCTCTAGCTTTTAACATGGGCTGGGGGGTGGTTTGACGTAACAGATACGCGAAAAAGTCTCACGCTAAAAGTTGCGGCTGGGGTGTGGTCCTAGCGGTTAGCTGGCGACGTGTGTGTATATATTATGGAAGGTACTTGAAAAGTCTGGTCTGAGGTATTCCATAGCAGCACCTGACAACCCCATCTTGTCAGTAACAGTTATAAAATGTTTTTTAAAAAGTTCTGCAACACTATACACGTCTGTCACCAATGTATCGTTTACTCTTAATACTATTTGTCCCTCTTCATGTCTGGTTCTACCGGTCTCCTCCTTTACTATATCCCATATAGTCCTTATTTTGTTATCTGTATGCAGTCCCTCAATGTCTGTATGCAGTCCCTCAAATGTTCTGCAACACTATACACGTCTGTCACCAATGTATCATTTACTCTTGATACTGTTTGTCCCCCTTCATGTCTGGTTCTACCGGTCTCCTCCTTCACTATATTCCATATAGTCTTTATTTTGTTATCTGTATGCAGTCCCTCAATGTCTGTATGCAGTCCCTCAGTGTCCTACATGTCCTCAGTAGTACTTCCTGGGAAGTAGATCGAAGCCCCTCCTATGTTTGTAGCGGTATCTTGTCCATTAGAAACTAGACTGTGGGTGTTTCATTTATACATCTGCATGTCCGTGTCTCTTATGCCGTCTCAGTACTATTCACCATTGTACATCTGTTTGGCCACTGGCGCCTTTTACACTAGCCCATTTGAGAGTCTATATGCAGAAGATGGCGAACTACCGCTGTCCTTCTGGCGTGAGTTTCTCCTCAGCAGATATGCATGCATGTCATGCATGACCACCCGTCCTCTGCCTCCTCCTTCGAGCACTCCTTTCATCGGCAGCTAAAAAATGTGTCCCTCCTCTCTGTTACCTCCTGGAATTCAGTTTCCGCTCCTGCTCCAGCAGCTTAACTTCATGATACTTGCCACTTTCCCAATGGGTGTGAATACTTCAGCGCCTTGGCTTCGTGTGGTGCCCCGTTTTTACCTTGGCCTTCATTTGCTTTCCAAGCACACTACTACCGCCTCGCTGTAACGACTTCAGTTTCACGACAATCGTATGGAACTTCGTGATAGCACCGTTGTGTACACTGATGGCTCTCCGACTGCCCGTGGTGTTGGGTGTCCGTTCGTCATTGGCGCCTACGTTTCTCGGTATCGGCTTGCAGAATTCTGCTCAGTATTTACAGCAGAGCTCTTCAACTTGTGTCAGGCCACGCAGTACATCTGGCGACACAGGTTTCTCAATTGCGTCACCTGCTCCGACTCTCTCAGTGCCCTTCAAAATCTCTGTGTGTTGTCCCTCCTTTATTCTAACAGGTCCAGGAAAGCTGTCACATGCTCACTTTTGATGGAGCCTCTGTGCTGTTTATGTGTGTTCCTGGTCATGCCAGCCTGAATGGAGGCGAGACCACTGGCGCTGCTGTCAAGGCCGCAGTCCTTGTACTTTAGCCCACTAGTCCTCCAATCATATCTGTGTTGCCATCTGTTAGCAGGTTGTGTCACTTTGGCATCACCACTGGTCTTCCCTTCATGGGAACAAGCTCCTGGTTATTAAGCCTCTCCCAGAGACTTGGACAACTTCCTCTCGGCCCTGTCGCCTAGAGGAGATGTTTCTAGCCAGTTTTCATATCGGGTACTGTCTTTTAGCCTCGCCGTTTGTTAAATGGTGCTTCCCCATCACTTGTGCTCATTGATCTCAACCTTTAACGGTCCGCCATTTCCTGATGGAATGCCATTCTTTTAACCACTTAGTTTTTCGTTTGTGTTTGCTGTCTGAGTTATCGGCCGTTTTAGCGAACGAAGCGCGTTCTGTCGACCGCATTTTCCTTTTTGTCCGTCGTAGCCATATGGAGAAGAACATTTAATTTTTAGTTCTGAATCTCCGTTTCTCTATGGCGTATTCTATAGATACTTCTCTATGTCCCTGATTTTAGCTGTCTTCTCTTTCGTCCTTTTGGGGTAGCGTGTAGTCGTATTTAATTCCTCTCTCTGTCTTCGTGTTTTACAGTTCTGACACGGGCGCGTATGAGCCTAGTTGTTTTTGCGCCCTAAAACAAGATAAACAAACAAACAGCTGTTTCGGCGGATATTTCAAACAGGGATGCTTGTCTGTTAGCAACGACAACTCCACGCAAACGCCACTGCTCTAGGTCCAGGTGAAGGCCATCGGCCACTGCGTCGTCCGTGGTGAGAGATAATTTCTGAAATTTTATATCCCCATCACATTCTTGGCATTGCGGATCACGGAATATTCAGTTCCCAATCGATTCCCAAAATTGAATGTGCCATGCATCTAGTTGCAACTACCATTCCGATTTCAAAGTCTGTTAATTGCCATCGTGTGGCCATAATCATGTCGAAAATCTTTTCATATCGAAAACATGTTTACAAATGGCAGCTCCTCCAATGCACTGCCCTTGTGTACACGATACTACCGCCATCTGTATACGTGCATGTCACTATCCCATGACATCTGTTACCTCGGTCTACAATTACGGCTAGATTCATGAAAGTGAGTGCTCTGCGTATTCTGGGTTAGCCCTCCACGCACACACACTCACACAGCATAATGTAACATCTCTGTAAATGCAGTACTGTCTCGTCTGTTATATTTCATCCAATGAAATATTTCCTGCCTCTCGTTCCATCTCTACCTTGTCTTTAAGTTTCATCTTACGTATGCGTGTACACAAAATTATTTCCGAATCTGTCATTTATACAAAACATACAAAACAGTAAATTGCACTCCACCTTCTCTCTCTCTCTCTCTCTCTCTCTGTCTCTCCCTCCCTCCTTCTCTCTCTCTCTCTCTCTCTCTCTTTCCATCCTTGCCACATATCACTTATCTGTGTGCACAAAAATATTTCCAAATCTGCCGCATCATTATCATAGAGGGAATTAATGCTGTAGATAGAAATTTCATTGTGAAAAATGTTCACATTTAACTTTGACATTTTATGCTGTCACACACAATAGATACATATAATTTTCATGTATATTATACTTCATCTTCCACACGTTTTAGAGTATCATTTGCTGCAAACAGTAAGTCGTTACAATCTGAATATGATGCTACTCCATTAAGTAGCCAAATTCTGCCTGATGTATCTGCCTTAATAAAATGGAAATGGCGCTGTGTTGCATTTTGTGGGAAAACTGTATACAGTATGAACAACGTACACTTCATTTAAGAATCAGCCAGTTTGTTATGCAGGAAGAGGGACAGTTGAGTATGGAAGACAGATTCGTAATTATCGTATGCTTCAAAAAAATAGAAAGTGTTCAGAAACTGTAACGCATTACGTCTTAAAGCAATCTTTCCTTTACACACAGCAGTTCTGGCGGTCCGTTTGACAGTATTAATACCCGAACCTAAAAGAGACTTCGTATGGTTAGCGCACCTGAGACATCTGTGCATTTGAGTGCAATAATAACGGAGGACGTACTGCGGTTAATCATGTAATTTACCCTCGTAACACATGTAGATGGTTCATTACAAATTTGTCACCTTTCTACATCCGTGAAGCACTAGAGGGATTTTCAGGGCATCATAAACCTTTGAAGAGGTTTCGCAGAGGCAGACTCCAGATCGTGGCTCTATAGGCTAACTAAGTAAACTAGTTATTAAATGCTAAACTACTTGGAGAATATTCTATAAACAGTAAGGTGCCCAGTGTCAACGCTTTGGTCTTACTACCATGGCTTGCAGTGTGTAACATGCAGCCCATTAACACTACATTGATGTGCTGCAGCTCAAATGTGTCTCAATCGCTCCCAAGTCAATACTGTTTTGACCAAAGCCTGTTCGGTCTTCGTACAAGAGAAAAAATCCCAGCCGATTAAAGTAACACAACACCAGTCATACTCCGACGCGAAAAAGACGTTTAAGGCCTTACAGCAGTGCCGTTTGTCTCAGCGTTTACGCAGCCTGGGAAGACAGTGTTGGAACTCAGATCTTGACAGCTGATCAGGCACCTCCGCCTGCACTTGTAAATGCAGCTGCAACCCTGTGTCCATAGTCGTATAACCAAACCTACCCCCACATGGCAATAATGGTACCGACTGAATGTAGTATCACAAGTGGTAACGACCCTTGCAGCATATGGCAAAAGAGGCCCTGTCCGTGGTTACTGGTAAACCAGTCTTGCCACCGTCCCAGAAATACAAGCTGGTAACGAAAATTATGACGCCAAAGTGGTGAGGTCAAAAGCTCGGGTCGAAAGCGATGAGACCAAGCAGTCTTGGTCGTATCTGATGAATCTGATGCTGATCATATTACCTATGGCATGTTCCTCGTCGTCTGCCTAAGGGAAATGACGATCCCCTCAAGTCTGAACCTCCCCCCCCCCCCCTCCCCGCCACTCACCCTCCTAAGCAATCTTCTCACCAGGGAGTAATAACAAGGGGAGATGCAGAGGAAGCCTTCACCATTAAGATGGTTTCTGTACTACAGTGCAGCTTGAATTGTTTCATGAAACATGTGGAGGAATTGTGTGTTTTAACCCAGGATAGACCAATGTGTCTCTGTCTTCAAGAGACACATTTTAAATTCTCTGATGTCATTGGGCTATGTGATACATTCTCCATAAGAAGGACAACATGTGAGGAGACAGCTAAAGGAGGGAGGGGTATTTTTATAAACAGTGCCTACAACTCCTCGCTTCTCTCCCTCACAACCAGCCCACAAATAGTAGTGTGTATCGGTATATCTGCATCGTATGATATGTTCACTTTACCTGCCTCCACAGGAGGCTCTATACAAAGAGGTGCTTATGACATTCTTCCTCAGTTCTCCCATCTCTTCACCCTGCGTGGTGCTAGATGGCACAGCAGCTGCTGCCCCGGGGGTAGAGCGGTTGAGAGACTCCTCTAGTCCTCACATGCTTCTTTGTTGAACATGGAGTAGAGCACACATATCAACACTGGTTCAGTAACTTTCTCAGCTATCAGACTCGTAGTTGCTCTCCACCCCTCGTACATAGTGCTCAGTGGGAAGTGATCAATGACCTGAACTCAGGTGATCACTTCCCAGACTCTCTATTCGCCTGCCAGACAGGGAGGTGCCCAAACCTCATCTGTCACAATGGATGCTTTGTAGGACAGTCTCGACACTTTGCGGCCAACTTGCTGTGAATGAACTCTGTGACAGCATCAAGGAATGTGTAGGTCATATCACCGAAATGATCGACAAAGCCGTTGAAGCATCCATTCTGCAGTGAAGTTGGAAAGGTAATATGTCCCTCCGTGGAGCGACGAATGCCGCTCTGGTTTGTTCTAAGCGATCATCTCAGTGTAGGTTCAAGTGCGGGCCAACTGGAAACAACCTTGCAGCCTTTCAAGTAGCGAGTACGAAATGTCACCGAATTATTAGGAAGAGCAAGAAGATATCGTGGTTACTATTCCTGTCCAACTTAAACAGTTCCACTAAGAGCAATGTTGTATCGGAGGATTAATGTGAGAGATGCCCAGTGCTGTAATGGAGAGTGAGACTCTCCAGAATAGACACATTGCTGTGGTGGCCTAATTTGTCACAGTTGCTGCCACTGACACTCAGAATTCAACTTCTGGAGCAACAGAATGGCCGCCTGCCATTCTCCAGGTGGAAAATGGGTTTTGTTTTAGCTGTAGCTCGCGGCATGTCAGCTGTTTATGATACATGCATACAGCATGTTACGATAGCAACAGGGCAAAGTGAGCATCATCCCACTCGGCATTTTTGCCACATTTGTTCATGAAGGCGGATCAAAAATGGCGGCCATAGATGGGGCAACGTTGCAATGATATCAACGCGGGAGGTTCAAATTTTGGCGGGAAAGTAGATCAATTCATCTACCGCCACTAACCTAACCATCTCCGCTCCCGCCTTCCTCCCCCCCCCCCCCCCTCTGCCGCCCTATGTGGAAATTAGGAGGAAAAGGGCTGTCTGTGCTGAGCTGCCAGATATGACAGATGTAAGCATGGGCTGTTTATTTTAAAAATTTCTCATAGGCAGTAGCTCCATCTAGTGTGTTCACAATGAGGTCCAGAGTCCAGCTGACCTAGTTCACAACACCAACACCAGACAGTACTATCGTCCCTTCCCCTTCCCTCTCTACCAGGCAAATGCTGGGATGGTTCCTTTGAAAGGGCACGGCCGACTTCCTTCCCCATCCTTCCCCAATCCGATGAGACCGATGACCTCGCTGTTTGGTCTCTTCCCCCAAACAATCCAATCCTTCCATCTCTAATGACGTGATCCAAGATGGCGGTCTGTGGAAAAATGTTGGGAAAAGGACTCAATCTGTGTTTAGCTACTGGACTGGGAGAACAGACGTAATCTTTACTGTGTTCAATGGACGAGATGTCCGTGCTTGGAAAGGGGGAGTATATCAGCATCTGAGGACTGTGCTAATAGCAATGTTGTTTACTGAAGACGAATACCCTTCTTCAAATAAGGAATACGTGGCTAAGTTATGCTTCCCACTCATGCTAATGAATGCTTGTGCCGTAACTGTAGATTATTTGATAAAAGTCCAGTCAGTCAGTCTTCTGAAGCACAAGAGGCAAGACGTTCACCCCAGAGTCTCTGCGCCAAACTGGAAGAGAAGCAATGCGCCAGCTTACGACGTGGTCAGGGAGTGCACCAGCTTATCGCACGATCATATGGTAGTTGCTAAGCACTCCTGTCATGTTGGACATACTCGCGACCTTCCTTCTTCCTATGCAAGATTCACAGATACCCTTTGTCACTGAACATCATTTGCTTCAGGAGTTATTACATCGGATGTTGCGGAATATAGTTTCATATATAACTTTAAGGTATCAAAGGAGCTAAATATATCACTGCACAAAGAGAGAGAGAGAGAGAGAGAAAGAGAGCTTTGCTGGTGAAGCAAGAATATTTAAACAATTAAACGTTTTATTCTAAGGATTCCCACCACTGCCACACTTGATCACTGACTCTCAAACAAAAAGATCACTGCATATTTGTGAAACCTCCATGAGACACTTCACACACTTTTGAGGGAAACGAAGTCCGGAACCGATATCAGCTGTAAAATGTGATTTTACACAACAAAATTGGAATAAATATCTCTGTAACTCTAAATATGACGCTCACCACTCTTGAAGTTTTAATTGCTAGGTTTTTTATGCCATTTTGTTCGCTTTCGTTTGTCGTATCTGCTCGGGGCGGACGTCGTAAGACACCCGTTGTAGTTCGTTGTTAATCGATGAACTCAGTCTTTTTCATTACAGAGGGCAGCTAACCCTCTGACTGAACACGCTGATCTACCGTACCTGCTTTTCGAAGGCAGAGAGAGAGAAAACTTTCTCAGTCCTACAGCTGCTGTAGTGTTCATCATTTTTCTGCAACAGTGAGTGTACTTAGGCTTATATTTGCTGCTGCTGCTGGAGTCAGGCATGTTATTTTCCTCACATCCCGAAGCACTGTCTAAGCACAGACGGTAAAATCGGAACAATTACGCAAACAGAATTCGAAGCACTGTCCTACAGAAAAGAAAAATTACTGGAATTTTCGGTGAATTTTCAATGACATACGGCTGCTTGTCTGAAGATGCTCTAAAACCACAATGGCGGGTGAGGAACAGCATCTCACTGGAGGTTGGTGGTCTGGTTGGACGTGCGTCTGAACACTCAAATAAACAAAATATCACCTCAGATGTCACAGACCATTCCGTAGGTGCCCTCCCCTAATCTTGTTTGAACCAGTCTGTAGAGTCTATACGTCCCACACAAAGGATATCTTGCGGATGGAGCATTCTGGTTGGCTCTTACTGAATTTACCCGCCAAACTGCAGCTACTGCCGGAGTGGGAGTACCCTCCACCATTTTCCGCAGATCAGGGATTCAGTGGAAGAGCTATTTAGTACAGATCGAAAAGAAAAAACATGCAGCAGCCATTGTGCCCTCGCAGTTAAGTCCTGCAAAAGTGGTCTACAGATCATAAAATACAGAAAGACAGTTCCTCAGCTACACAGCTAAATCTACATCTACATTTATACTCCGCAAGCCACCCAACGGTTTGTGGCGG
Organism: Schistocerca serialis cubense; assembly: GCF_023864345.2. Taxonomy (NCBI): domain Eukaryota; kingdom Metazoa; phylum Arthropoda; class Insecta; order Orthoptera; family Acrididae; genus Schistocerca; species Schistocerca serialis. The sequence continues at coordinate 509,170,146 of NC_064644.1, read as the reverse complement.
AGGGCACTTTATGTGCCACTGTCATTACCTCCCTTTCCTGTTCCAGTCGCGTATGGTTCGCGGGAAGAACGACTGACGGAAAGCCTCCGTGCACGCTGAATCTCTCTAATTTTACATTCGTGATCTCCTCGGGAGATATAAGTAGGGGGAAGCAATATATTCGATACCTCTTCCAGAAATGCACCCTCTCGATACCTGGACAGCAAGCTACACCGCGATGCAGAGCGCCTCTCTTGCAGTCTTCCACTTGAGTTTGCTAAACTTCTCCGTAACGCTATCACGCTTACTAAATAACCCTGTGACGAAACGCGCCGATCTTCTTTGGATCTTCTCTATCTCCTCTGTCAACCCGACCTGGTACGGATCCCACACTGAAGAGCAATACTCAAGTATAGGTCGAACGAGTGTTTTGTAAGCCACCTACGTTGCTGATCGACTACATTTTCTAAGGACTCTCCCAATGAATCTCAACTTGGCACCCGCCTTACCAACAATTAATTTTATATGATCATTCCACTTCAAATCGTTCCGTACGCATACTTCCAGATATTTTACAGAAGTAACTGCTACCAGTGTTTGTTCCGCTATCATATAATCATACAATAAAGGATCCTCCTTTCTATGTATTCCCAATACATTACATTTGTGTATGTTGAGGGTCAGTTGCCACTCCTTGCACCAAGTGCCTATCCGCTGCAGATCCTTCCTGCATTTCGCTGCAATTTTCTAATGCTGCAACTTCTCTGTAGACTACAGCATCATCCGCGAAAAGCCGCATGGAACTTCCGACACTATCTACTAGGTCATTTATATATATTGTGAAAAGCAATGGTCCCATAACACTCCCCTGAGGCACGCCAGAGGTTACTTTAACGTCTGTAGACGCCTCTCCATTGAGAACAACATGCTGTGTTCTGTTTGCTAAAAACTCTTCAATCCAGCCACACAGCTTGTCTGATATTCCGTAGGCTCTTACTTTGATTATCAAGCGACAGTGCGGAACTGTATCGAACGGCCGGCCAGAGTGGCCGAGCGGTTCTAGGCGCTTCAGTCTGGAACCATGCAACCGCTACGGTCGCAGGTTCGAATCCTGCCTCGGGCATGGGTGTGTGGGATGTCCTTAGGTTAGTTAGGTTTAAGTAGTTCTAACAAGGGAACCTCCCCATCGCACCCCCCTCAGATTTAGTTATAATTTTGCACAGTGAATAGGCCTTGAAAAACTGAACACAGATCAATCGAGAAAACGGGAAGAAGTTTTGTGGAACTATGAAAAAATAAGCAAATTATATAAACTGAGTAGTCCATGGACAACATAGGCAATATCAAGGAGATTATCAGCACAGGAGCGTCGTGGTACCGTGGTTAGCGTGAGCAGCTGCGGAGCGAGAGGTTCTCGGTTCAAGTCTTCCCTCGTGCGAAAAGTTTACGTACTTTATTTTTGCAAAGTTATGATCTTTCCGTTCGTTCATTGACGTCTGTGTTCACTGTAATATGTTTAGTGTCTGTGTTTTGCGACCGCACCGCAAAACCGTGCGATTAGTAGACGAAAGGACGTGCCTCTCGAATGAGAACCGAAAACATTTGATCTAGGAAAACACGTTTCATTTATTCTATACGACACTGGTCACAGCATGTGCGTCACATGACAGGAATATGTTGTCGACCCACCTAACTTGCACACTTGGCGAATGGGTAAAAAGATTCTTCTACCTTGCCCGATTTAGGTTTTCGTGTGGATGTGATAATCACTCCCAAAAAAGTGATGAAAACATAAGAGTGTGTCACATAAACTGCAACAAATGAATGCAACAGTTTCACAGTAGCACAGCTTTCTCTGTGCTCTGTCAAAACATTTGTCTTTAACCTTTTCAAATTTTTCCGTGTGTAGACCGTCAAATCCTGCATATGTCCAAGCAAATCTGAACATGTTTTGGAATATTTGAGAGCGAAGTTGATTATGTGTGAGTGCCTGAACTCTGATAATTGTCTGAAAATAAAAATTTAAACTTTTCACTCGGGGGAAGACTTGAACCAAGGACCTCTCGTTCCGCAGCAGCTCACGCTAGCCACGGGACCACGGCGCTCTTGATCTCACATCATCCTTGATGTGCCCTATGTGGCCCATGGACTACTCAGTTTGTATATTTTGCTTGTTTTTTCATAGTTCGACAAAACTTCTTCCTGTTTTCTCGATTGATCTGTATTCAGTTTTTCAAGGCCTATCCACTGTGCCAACTTATAACTAAATCTGAGGGGGGTGCGATGGGGAGGTTCCTTTGTAAGTCTAGGGGACTGATGACCTCAGATGTTATGTCCCATAGTGCTCCGAGCCATTTGAACTATTTTTGTATCGAACGCCTTCCGGAAGTCAAGGAAAATGGCATCTACCTGGGAGCCTGTATCTAATATTTTCTGGGTCTCATGAACAAATAAAGCGAGTTGGGTGTCACACGATCGCTGTTTCCGGAATCCATGTTGATTCCTACAGAGTGGATTCTGGGTTTCCAGAAATGACATGATACGCGAGCAAAAAACATGTTCTAAAATTCTACAACAGATCGATGTCAGAGATATATGCCTATAGTTTTGCGCATCTGCTCGACGACCCTTCTTGAAGACAGGGACTACCTTGAATTGGTATCCCGTCAGGTCCAGTGGACTTTCCTCTGTTGAGTGATTTCAGTTGCTTTTCTATTCCTTGGACACTTATTTCTTTTTCAGCCATGTTTTCGTTTGTGCGAGGATGTAGAGAAGTAACTGCACTGCGGTCTTCCTCTGTGAAACAGCTTTGGAAAAAGGTGTTAAGTATTTCAGCTTGACGCGTGTCATCCTCTGTTTCAATGCCATCATCATCCCAGAGTGTCTGGATATGCTGTTTCGATACACTTACTGATTTAACGTAAGACCTGAACTTCCTAGGATTTTCTGTCAAATCGGTACATAGAATTTTACTTTCGAATTTACTGAACGCTTCACGCATAGCCCTCCTTACGCTAACTTTAACATCATTAAGCTTCTGTTTGTCTGAGAGGTTTTGGCTGCGTTTAAACTTGCAGTGAACGTCTCTTTGCTTTCGCAGTAGTTTCCTAACTTTGTTGTTGAAGCACGGTGGGTTTTTCCCGTCCCTCGCTGTTTTATTCGGCACGTACCTGTCTAAAACGCATTTTACGATTGCCTTGAACTTTTTCCATAAACACTCAACAATGTCAGTGTCGGAACAGAAATTGTCGTTTTGATCTGTTAGGTAGTCTGAAATCTGCCTCCCACTTCTCTGCCGGCCGGTGTGGCCGTGCGGTTCTAAGCGCGTCAGTTTGGAACCGCGTGACCGCTACGGTCGCAGGTGCGAATCCTGCCTCGGGCATGGATGTGTGTGATGTCTTTAGGTTAGTTAGGTTTAAGTAGTTCTAAGTTCTAGGGGACTGATGACCTCAGTAGTTAAGTCCCATAGTGCTCAGAGCCATTTGAGCCTATTTCTCTTGCTAAACAGATAAACCTTCCTCCCTTTTTTTTTATATTCCTGTTTACATCCATATTCAGGGATGCTCCAAAGGCCTTATGATCACTGATTCCCTGTTCTGCGCTTACAGAGTCGAAAAGTTCGGGTCTGTTTGTTATCAGTAGGTCCAAGATGTTATCTCCAGCAGTCGGTTCTCTGTTTAATTGCTCGAGGAAATTTTCGGATAGTGCACTCAGTATAATTTCACTCGATGCTCTGTCCCTACCACCCGTCCTAAACATCTGGTAAATTGAAATCTCCACCTCAGACTATAACATGCTGAGAAAATTTATGTGAAATGTATTCCAGATTTTCTCTCAGTTGTTCTGCCACTAATGCAGCTAAGTCGGGAGGTCGGTAAAAGGAGCCAATTATTAACCTAACTCGGTTGTTAAGTATAACCTGCACCCATAATAATTCACAGGAACTATCCACTTCTACTTCACTACAGGATAAACTACTACTAACAGCGACAAACACGCCCCCACTGGTTGCATGCAATCTATCCTTTCTAAACACTGTCTGTGCCTTTGTAAAAATTTCGGAAGATTGTATCTCTGGCTTCTGCCAGCTTTCCGTGCCTATAACGATTTCGGCTTCGGTGCTTTCTATCAGCGGTTGTAGTTCCGGTACTTTACCAACGCAGCTTCGACAGTTTACAATTACAATACCGATTGCTGCTTGGCGTCCACATGTCCTGACTTTGCCCCACACCCTTTGAGGCTGTTGCCCTCTCTGTACTTGCCCGAGGCCATCTAACCTAAAAAACCGCCCAGTCCACGCCACACAACCCCTGCTACCCGTGTAGCCGCCTGCTGTGTGTAGTGGACTCCTGATTTATCCAGTGGAACCCGACACCCCATAACACTATGGCGCAAGTCGAGGAATCTGCAGCCCACTCGGTCGCAGAACCGTCTCAGCCTCTGATTCAGACCCTCCACAGTCAGTCCTGTCGACGATGCTGCAGATGGTGAGCTCTGCTTTCATCCCACTAGCGAGACTGGCAGTCTTCACCAAATCAGATAGCCGCCAGAAGCCAGAAAGGATTTCCTCGGATCCATAGCGACACTGATGCCGACATGAGCGACCACCTGCAGATGGGTGCACCCTGTACCCTTCATGGCATCCGGAAAGAACCTTTCCACATCTGGAATGACTCCCCCCGGTATGCACACGGAGTGCACATTGGTTTTCTTCCCCTCTCTTGCTGTCATATCCCTAAGGGCCACCATTACGCGCCTGACGTTGGAGTTCCCAACTACCAGTAAGCCCATCCTCTGCGACTGCCCGGATCTTGCAGACTGAGGGGAAACCTCTGGAACGGGACAAGCAGCCACGTCCGGCCGAAGATTAGTATCAGCCGGAGACAGATCCTGAAACCGGTTCGTCAGACAAACTGGAGAGGCCTTCCGTTCAGCCCTCCGGAATGTCTTTCGGTCTTTCGCCCCCTGCCACACCGCGAGACGTTCTCCCACTCTACCACGGATTAGGGTCAGCCTCAATGTGGGCAGTATCCCGGGCAGCCACAGCCGTAGTCCGATCGGGGGATGCGTGGGACGAGCTGGCCGTCCCCGACAAACCCGCATCCGCAAACCCACAGTTATGCCCATTGGTAACAGCCTCAAGCAGTGTGACCGAAGCCAACACTGCCTGAATCTGGGAGCGAAGGGATGCCAACTCTGTCCGCAACGAACACAGCAGTCGCAGTCCCTATCCATGCTAAATACTGTTGTGCAAAGAACGTCTGAACTAATCTACAGAGAGCACAAAGAATTCGACACAAAACTTAAACGGTTATTAAAATACAAGATTGCCTAGTAAATGTAGTAATGCTGCTACTTGCGCACTGCTGACACACTGCTCGGTGGAAAGAGACTACGCGATTTTACACTATTCAGGTACTAAAACGCGATGCTACAACTCTCAAATACTATAATACGCCGGAAATTTATTAATTAAACAATGCAAGTACCAAAAAACACGCAAAGAAATTAAGAATTAAACTATGTAATAAATAAGTGAGCTAAGAGTATACGACTTGCAGCTGGCAGCTGGCAGCTGCTCTGCTACTGTCGAGGAAAACCTGATTTTTTCAGCGTGAATCCAAACGTTCTACATCACCACATACCACATCGATGCGATAAACGCACAATCCGCCTCCTACAGCATACAAAATCATCACCTCTGCGCCCTGCATATGGCTGTGGACCACCAGACCACAACGACAGACAGACCTCAAAGAAAAATAGAATAAAATGAAATAAAAGAACGTAATCAAATATAGTTCTCACAGCTCTACATATTTCCCGCAAGTTCGGTCTGTCATCTAGCACAGCCAACGATCACGAGTCAACTGCCCCGCACACAAGCTAGGCCGGTATGGGAGCCGAGTGCCCTCAGCAGATCACAGACAAACTATTGTACAAAGGCTTGGCTGGTTCCCCCGGCGCAAAGGCTTTTCTGTTTCACAGCCCTGACCTGCTTGCTTGTTTGCTTTCTACACTCACCTTCACACTTTGAGATTAATAGAACACACTTAATTTCACATAGTTTTCCAGAATATCATACCATTTACGCGATAGTTCTCGATATCAAGCACATAGCAACATCGCTTGCACAGCAGTGTCGCTTGCTCATTATAATTCCAAAGATAAACAGTGGAATTTATTTCTCTAGAAACCTGAAACTTCAGCGAGGTGCTGCGAGGTGAAACGTACCCTAAACCACTAAGTAACTAGAAATGTAGGAGACTGATAATTCCACTCGTGAATACCAATGTTAGGTATATAACACATTCCAAATCATCCATCTTACAAAGTCAACTAAGGTATTTCTCATTTGTAGCTGCCTTTCACCATCTCGATGCACACAATACACACACTACAGTCGACCTTCTCTCAGCCAAATAAAGATTGGAAACATGTAAAGCAGTCAATCAGACAATTTACGTGGGAGAGAATAACTACCCAGCGCAAACACTCGTACACATTGAATTTTATCGAATTTCCCCAGAGAGTCCACACAGTCATAAAGGCTGCCCAACACATACTTTTAGTTCGCCATTCACCCGCCTATAGTGTCACCAGGATAGGTCAGCTACATTACTGTACCCCAGCTCGGCTGTCCAGTCGGGTCGGCTCCCGCCGTAAGCCGGAAAAATCAATGGTTCCGGCTACAGGACCAGACAGGCCCTGATAGAATCCTCCTAGGAAATCAGCCACATATATTTTATCTCTGTACTTACTATTGAATATTATGATTAAAATTTTAATCTTATGACATTTGACAGCAAGCGAAGTATCGGAAATACCACCTCCTGATGTCTGGAAATATAAACATCTCACCATTCTTATAACTGGATATAATTTTCCACGTCAAATCCATATCTTCCCTTACGACGGGCCAAAGCCATTTTCTTTGCACATGTCAGAACACTCACTCATTGTATGAGCCTACTAATCACAGTGAATCTATCACACATCACCTATGACAAAGTGTAATACTTTGATAATAACTGAATGCTGGCGATACCAAGCAATACTGAGCGAAAATCAGCGATGGGTGGATATGTCACATAAGTTTTTCTTGCGAGTGCTACCAGTGTGTTTCAGAAAGAGAGAAGGTCGTCTTACAAATCACCAAATGTTAAAACACGATCGAACCTCTATGTTACGATCAGAAGCGGTCTTGGTTCTAGAGGCGTGCATGAATACCTATGTTAAAAACTATAGAAGCCTTATAAATCGAGGTATGGCAATTACCTCAGGATGAAGTGGCTTTCCACACAAAAATACTGCGACATTGAATACTGACGGTGATCACCGAGGTGTGTATTAACAGACTGACAGTACGGGTACATGTCGCCGGCAGTGTAAGCTCATAATAGGATCACCGAATTTAGATAGTTATTCGGCTAAGGAATATGATGTGAAGCTGGTATTAGCAACTTCCTCATGTCGGTGCTAGATATTTCTTCAGTATTTGTCTCCATTCTATCTCGATGCCATGTCAGAGGTTCTGCAATATATCCACTGGGTTATAGGCAATAGTTGATTGAAAATGATCACAAATACTACATCGTGCGCTACGTGATGAATAACTTTAAAAAATGCGACACTACATTGAGTCGTAAGAAATGTACAAAATAAACTGGCTTTTCAGATTTACAATGTTACGCTTTCCGGTAGAAATGCTGTCTGCAGTTTGAAATCAAGTCTTTCCATCAACCACCTACCTGTGGTGCATCCTACGGAGAAGTCTTTCGGTGATGGCAGCAGCTAGACAATCATATTCGTGGCAGTCTCTAACATCTAAACCATTCACCATTTTCGAAACTATCATCTACAGTAAATTTCCAGTGTGCTTTTAGACCATACCTACGCATTTTGCAACTTTTCCTCAGACACTCTCCCGCCATCCCTGTAGCTTTGCGCATGTGTTCGTTCAAATTTAAATTGGAATGAGCTGAAATCAGAGTGCCCTATATCTACCATCTTGTGCTACCCATGCAGAAATAGTGTGAACTGAGTTAATGTGACAGGACCGTGTTTTGACCACTAAGTGGAAATGGAAAAATATTGTAGTAGCTCCAACAACTGTGTACGATGTGCTAGGTCAGCACCAAAGGAAGCCTGGTGGTACATGACGAGGTAGTATAAAAGACCGTACAAACAGTTATGGGAACTGGGAGAAGGACGAGGATTTTGTGGCTGCATTGCAGGGTATCTCCAATCTACATACAGGTACTGCAGTCCGAAGGAGATCTGGGTATCTCAGGGTGCATCAACATCTCTCACACAAACATTCTCTCTGTCCTGTACCACCCAACAGAAATACAAAAATTATAAAAGCCCCGTTAACTTTGTCTGACAGAGAACTCGATATATATATATTGAAAACAAATACTGTGTGCTGGCATCAAGCATATACGCCATTCACCATTAAATAAACAGGTACTGATCCACTCAATCGCCTGCACAGACCAGTGAAAAGTGTCATCGCCTGTACTGTAGGAGGAGGAACATATACAACAAACTATACTATGAGTCAAGAGAAAGTTCCTTGGTTGTAATTTGAAACACATCCCTCTGTTTTGGCAGTTTCCTCTAGACAAACGAAGATTTATGCGGCGCACCCAATTCCTCTGCTGCATCTTAGGCATAAAATCGAGTCTTCAGTTCGATAACTATAGTGATTCTAAGTTAACTACAGGTGTTTGTGAGGTATCACAAACTTTACGAAAACATCTGCTTGATAGATGTCCTGTTTACAGAGTTAGTGATGGCATAACATATAATTTAACATGTAAAACATCGCTGATATGCTTTGGTCTGTTTCCTTGTAAGAGGCTTTCTCTGTTACTAATGATCATTTTGTAGAAGTGATGTGAGCATAGTATAAATTCTGAACCATGATCGGATGTGAACAGTGGGCGGTATACACCTCTGTCCCTGTATAAAAAAAATCGACGTTTTAAGGAAGAAGTTTTTTCGTCTTACTGTCATCATAGTTTATCGTACACAAAGTTGCAAAGAGATCACATGTCATGTGCAGGAAATATAGTTCTTACATTGTAATATTAACAGCGTTGCATTCCACATGACTAACAGGTTGGAAACTGCACAACTATAACATTATAGCATGATTTAAGTGCAGAATCATGTAGCCTTAGGAGTGCATATGTTTATGTTATCTCTTACCAATATCTTCTTGGTAGCGATCCCAGACACTAGAACAACACTTTAGAATTGATACCGCAGTTGATTTATGTAAAATGCTTCAAACTCCGTCCATCTGGAACTCCATCACACATAAAAATAACCCATTTCTTCTTCTTCTTAACCATCTGCTATTACATCGCAGCAGTTTCACATTTACTACTGTACACCGTTAAGTTGTGCTAACCTCCTGGACATGCGCATATCTGGAGAAATCTTGCACACTTGGATAGATACCGTGAGCAAGATTGTTGTGGAACAGCAGTTATGGATTCGGTTCGCTCTGTTTCATCACAAGATGCAGAATATATCGGTCTACTTCTGCTCAGCTGCACATTAAATCTGTGACATTGCCGCAGGGAAGGTTGGTCAAAAACAATGGGAGGAGATACATCAATCAGTAACTTTAGCCTAAGAATGCAAGAATGCTCTGTGACCTCCGTCCATATAGGGAAAGAACGTAAATTATGCACTATGATAGAAATGCTAGAAATATGTACATCACTGTCTGGTGTACTTTGACATACACATTCGAGAATTAACAATAAGTGTACATAATGCACAGTCATCTATCTACATTTGCCATCAAGTATATGGTCCTGACTAATGGCGGGCCAGTCCAGTGATGATACATAAACTGAGAAGGATGGTCAGTGTTGCTAAAACTGATTGCACTGTCACCTGTGATGCTTATTATTACCGTATATCTGCGGTGTCTTTTCCATCCCATTTGTCCACTGGTAAGCTGTTGACTACCACATAATGATTGACTGACCTCGCTTGTTTGGGACGGAGAAAGAGTCTTGGTGGAGGGGCAGCACCTGCTGTGAACAGCTAGCTCTGAAACAGTGATAGCAGACATGACTGAAATATGAGGAATAAATCAAAATGGAACACCAAGTCATCAGCTATCCCATCACAGCGAAAGATGAGTTTAAATGTGAAGGCCATCAACAACCTTTGGACAGCTGTTTGAAATGCTTCACAACACCGCAGATCTCTTCCAGTTTCCACATATTGTGATTGTCTCTTATTCAAAATCATACAGTGTGTTCAGTGTGGGAGCAGAAGCAACAAAACAGTTTACACTGTGTGATGTCTTGCTTTCTGTGCGAGCCAATGGCTCAAAATGTGTTAACCTCAGTTTAGAACCTTAGACAGACCTCAAAGTTGTGGTGGGAAAAGCTATGTATGGCGGCATACAAAGCTGTGTCATACACTTCTTAGACGTGTTACAGCAGAAAAGAATGTTTCAAACAACACAGGGACCTTCTCTTGTGACTGATACTAGAGACTGTAGGATATGGTCCTGCTCCTACATTAAAGGCAATGACATTTTATACTGGTCTCTACAAGAGATTGAATGGGAATCGGCACATATGCTTGATGCCAGAACACAGACGGTATTTGCTTTCGATATATATATACAGGGTGGTCCATTGATCGTGACCGGGCTAAATATCTCACAAAATAAGCGTTAAACGAAAAAACTACAAAGAACGAAACTTGTCGAGGATGAAGGGGGAAACCAGATGGAGCTTTGGTTGGCCCGCTAGATGGCGCTGCCATCGGTCAAACGGATATCAATTGCGTGTTTCTAAATAGGAACCCCAATTTTTTACATATTCATGTAGTACGTAAAGAAATATGAATGTTTTAGTGGGACCACTTTTTTCGCTTTGTGATAGATGGCGCTGTAATAGTCACAAATATATGGCTCACAATTTTAGACGAACAGTTGGTAACACGTAGGTTTTTTAAACTAAAATACAGAGCGTAGGCACGTTTGAACATTTTATTTCGGTTGTTCCAATGTGATACATGTACCTTTGTGAACTTATGATTTTTGAGAACGCATGCTGTTACAGCGTGGTTATCTGTAAATACCACATTAATCCAATAAATGCTCAAAATGATGTCCGTCAACCTCAATGTATTTGGCAATACGTGTAACGACATTCCTCTCAACAGCGAGTAGTTCGTCTTCCGCAATGTTCGCACATGCATTGACAATGCGCTGACGCATGTTGTCAGGCGTTGTCGGTGGATCACGATAGCAAATATCCTTCAACTTTCCCCACAGAAAGAAATCCGGGGACGTCAGATCCGGTGAACGTGCGCGTGCTTCGACGACCAATCCACCTGTCATGAAATATGCTATTGAATACCACTTCAGCCGCACGCGAGCTATGTGCCGGACATCCATCATGTTGGAAGTATATCGCCATTCTGTCATACAGTGAAACATCTTGTAGTAACATCGGTAGAACATTACATAGGAAATCAGCGTACATTGCACCATTTAGATTGCCATCGATAAAATTATCCTTCCTCCCATATTGCCGCACCATACATTAACCCGCCAAGGTCGCTGATGTTCCACTTGTCGCAGCCACAGCGGATTTTCCGTTGCCCAATGGTGCATATTATGCCGGTTTACGTTACCGCTGTTGGTGAAACACACTTCCTGGTTCCTTAAATAACGTAACTATCTGGCGAACGGTCCGGACACTTGAACGATGTTGTCCAGGATACAGAGCAGCATACACAGCACACGCCCGTTAGGCATTTTGATCACAATAGCCATACATCAACACGATATCGACCTTTTCCGCAATTGGTAAACGGTCCATTGTAACACGGGTAATGTATCACGAAGCAAATACCGTTCGCACTGGCGGAATGTTGCGTGATACCACGTACTTATACGTTTGCGACTATTACAGCGTCATCTATCACAAAGCGAAAAAAGTGGTCCAACTAAAACATTCATATTTACTTACGTACTACACGAATATGTAATAAAAAATGGGGGTTCCTATTTTAAAAAAACGCAGTTGATATCCGTTTGACCTATGGCTGCGCCATCTAGCGGGCCAACCATAGCGCCATCTGGTTTCTCCCTTCATACTAGACGAGTTTCGTTCTTTGTAGTTTTTTCGTTTGATGCTTATTTAGTGAGATATTTGGCCCGGTCACTATCAATGGACCACCCTTTATATATATATATATATATATATATATATATATATATATATATATATATATATGTGTGTGTGTGTGTGTGTGTGTGTGTGTGTGTGTGTGTGTGTGTGTGTACCAGGCTGATCTTATATGTTGTACACGGTTGGTGGAGTTACATCAAAAATGGTTCAAATGGCTCTGAGCACTATGGGACTCAACATCTTAGGTCATAAGTCCCCTAGAACTTAGAACTACTTAAACCTAACTAACCTAAGGACATCACACACACCCATGCCCGAGGCAGGATTCGAACCTGCGACCGTAGCAGTCCCGCGGTTCCGGACTGCAGCGCCAGAACCGCTAGACCACCGCGGCTGGCGGAGTTACATCAACATGTTCCCATTTCCACCTAGCGATCAAAAACAGTCCTGTTGCATTAGCTCACTTTACCCTATTTCTGCACAGGCTGCACAAGGTGTTAGGTATCGCACTGTCTTACTTCCGCTCAATTCCGATTTAAATTGGAACAATCACACGCGCAAAGCTGCAGGGATGATAGGCACAGCCTGAGGGACACTTAAAAATGCGTCAGTATGGTCTAAAAGCACATTGGAATGTTACTGTAGCAGATAGTTTCGAAAATGGTAAATCGCTTCGAGATTAGAGAGTGCCACGAATATGATTCACTAGGGGCTGTAATCCTTAAAAGACACCTCCATATGATCCAGTGCAGGTATGTGGTTGAATGGAAATACTAGATTCCAAATCACAGACTACAGCATTTCTACCAGAAATCGTAACACTATAGATCTGAGAAGCCAGTGTATTTTGTACATTTCTTATGACTCAATGTACTTCGCCTTTTTTAAAGTGGTTCGTCACATAGCACACCATCTACTGTATGTGATCATTCTCAAACATCCTTCACCTATAACCCAGTGGATATATCGCAGAACATCTGACATGAAACTGAAATAGAATGTGGTACAAATACTGGAGAAATATCCAGCAGCTGCCTGAGGAAGTTGAATACCGGCTTCGTACCACGCGCCTGAGGCGAATAAATATCTAATTTCGGTGATTCTGTTGCGAGATTACACCACTGGTGACGTGTACCCACACAGTCGGTCTGTTAATAAACACCGCGGCAATGACTGTCAGTACTCAGTGTTGCGGTATTTTTGTATGGAAAGCCAATTCATTCTGAAGTAATTGTCATACCTCTATTTATAAGGCTTCTATAGTTTTTAAAATGGATACTTGTGTGCACCTGTAGAACCAAGACTGCTTTTGACAGTAACATAGCTGCTAAGATCGTGTTTTTAACATCTGGTGGCTTGTAAGACGATTATGTCTCTCTAAGAGAACGTAGTACCACTCGCAAGAAAAATTTATGTGACAATCCATCCATCGCTGATTTTCGCTCAATGTTGTTTCGTGTCGCCAGTATTCAGTTATTGGCGAAGTATTACACTTAGTCACAGGTGATGCGTGATAGATTCACAGTTATCAGCAGGTGCATGAAGTAAGTGTGTGCCCTGACATGTGGAAAGAAGATAATTTTTGTGTGTTGTAATGGAGGGTTGGATTTGACGTGGAAAAATGTGATAGCTGTAAGGGAAACGAAAGATTCTTGTATGTGGAAAATTATGTCCAGTCATAAGAATGCCGAATACATTGAAATTTCGAGAGCCACACCCGTCAGTACTGAATTCTGTTTGAGTAATTGTTCCCATTTTCCCGTCTCTGCTTAGACATTGCTTCGAGAAGTAACGAAAATTATGTCCCTGACTCCAGCAGCAGCAAATGTAAAACTAAGCCCACTCACCGTTGCAGAAAAGTGATGAACACCACAGCAGCTGTAGGACAGAAAATTTTCTCTCTCTCTATGGCAGTACCTTGAAACAAGCAGCTATAACTCCAAAAGTGGCGAGCGTCCTGTTGAGAGTTACAGAGATATTTATTTTGACGTTGGCGTGCAAAATCAGATATTGCAGTTGATATCGGTTTCGGGATCTGTTTTTCACTAAAGCGTGTGAAGTGTCTCAGGGTGGTTTCACAAGTGTGCAGCGATCTACTTAGAGTGCATGTTCAACTGTGGCAGTATACATCGCAAAATTGAAGAATACTGTTGTGCTACTATCTTTTTGAAACTGCATGTAGAAAAATTTTCAACAGGATTTTATAACTCCTGAAGTAGATCGTGATCAATGACAAGGATGTTTTCCACAGAAAAGAGCGAAGTGTCTTAGGGATTGTTTCCACGATCTTTGTAGAGTGCATCTTCAAGTTAGTGGTATTCCTCAGAATAAAGCGTATAATTGTTTAAGTATTCTTGCGTCATCTGCAAAACTCTCTGTCTCTCTCTCTCTTTTTTGCAGTGGTACATTTAGTTCGTGTGCTATCTTAAACTTATGTATTTGACAGTACTCCTCTACATCAAATGTAGTAACTTCTGCAGCAGTTCAGGTTCCATGACAAAGGGTATCCGTGCACCTGTGATGGGAAAGGAGGAAGGCCGCAGGTATTTCCAACACGACAGGAAGTGCTTAGTGGCTACCATGGGAACGTGCCACAAGCCAGCGCAATACCTTTCTTCCAATAAGGTTCAAAGACTCTGGGATTAACGGCTTGCCTCTTGCGCACTGACTGACTGGAATTTTATCGAATGAACTACAGTTACAGCACACGCATGTGTCAGCATGACTTTGGGAAGCGTAACTTAGCCCCAATTTCATTATTTTATTAAGCGTATTCGTCTTCACCGAGTATATTGCTATCGACACAGTCCTCAGATGGTAATATACTCCCCTTTCTCCAGCACAGAAACCTCATACATTGAACAAAATAAACAATTACGCCCGTCCTCCCAGTACAGTATCTAGACAAAGACTGAGTCCATTTCCCTCCATTTTCCCCCAGATCCCTGTCTTCGCTTAGGTCACGGGAAAGGAGTGGAGAGGGACAATAGAGCCCTTTGGTGGCGGTGTTGTGAACTAGGTCATTTGGACCTCATGGTGAACACACTGGATGGTGCTATTGCATATGGCAACTCTAATTGTTTAAATAAACAATGCGTAATTATGTCCAGTCTATCTGCCAGCCTAGCACAGACTGAATTCTTTTCCTACCAATTTCCTGATGCGGAAGGGGAGGTGATGGGAGCAATGAATACATAATACTTACATCCATCCTATCTGGCAGCTCAGCACAGACTGAATCATTTTCCTTCCAAATTCCATATGGGTGAGGGCGACGAGGTAGAGGAGGATAATTCAGGTAGCCCAGTTGACCTATTTTTCCGCCAAAATTTGAACCCCTCCACGATGTCATTGCGACATTGCCACATCTATGGCTGTTATCTTGGATACGCCCGGCTTAAATGAATCTTGCGAAAATGCAGAGTAGGGTGATACCCTCTTTTCTCTACTACATACGACACCTCATGTAGTGGGGCTATGAAGTCCTACTTGACCTTTTTAAACTTATTTGGGAGTCAGCTCACTTTCCTGATTTGTGTTGAGAGGCCATCTTACTTCTACATTTAAAACCTGGAAAGGACTGAAGATACGCAGTAGGTTACCGTAGTAGGGTCCTCATTTCTTCTGTGGGAAAGAACATGGCTGTAGAAATGATGGCCGGCCGTTGTGACCGAGCGGCTCTAGGCGCTTCAGTCTGGAACCGCGCGACCGCTAGGTCGCAGGTTAGAATCCTGCCTCGGGCATGGATGTGTGTGATGTCCTTAGTTAGATTTAAGTAGTTCTAAGTTCTAGGGGACTGATGGCCTCAGATGTTAAGTCCCATAGTGTTCAGAGCCCCCCTTGTAGAAGTGATGGCCAGCAGCTGTCTTGTCTGGATGTTACAATTCTATTGTAGCTTTTGGTATACTTTTAGGAGGTATCCCTCCACCATTGATAACGAGGCCCTATAAAGCATAAGAAGTGAAGGGATATTCCACTTTTCTCAACGAAAAAAAACTGTAGTTCTTGGTGACTGAGTGAGGTATATCTGTGCACATGTGAGATAAAAACACCAGAGCAAAAATTACAGCCATGACAGCGGTTGTGCCGCACTAGTGACGTCTAATAACACGGCTGTAACGGAGGCTGGAGTAGTAGCAACAAACAGTCCTACACTAAACCTTTAAATACGGACAAACCGTCTTGTAATACTAACACGTGAACCACATAAACTCTGGCAGAAGTATATAAAATAACAACAGCCCTACCTGGTCACCACCGAGTAACTCGAACTGGTCACACCGAAACATTTCGGACTGGGAACCACCACGGAACCGTTCGATCAGTATAGCGGAACAGTCTCCACAACATCAAGACGAGTTGAAACAACAAGAGGAGACACTATTTATTCTTGCAATGCGTGTCGCAGAATGGTGTGAAGGCAGTAGACATCGCCACAATATAGAAATTCTACAGTACAACGAGGGGCTTGATATTCGAGATGAATTGTGCGATGACATAAGTGCGTGCAGTGAACAAATGGAGATTGATACAAGCAGCTCTGTTTGCCAAAATAGAAGGATTTCCCACTATTGTAGTGATTGATTTTGGATCTATGGCCATTGTTATGTATAGTAACCTCGGTGACAAAATCTGTGAGATGAAGCTTACACCAACTTAATCCGTGAAGAGCTGCAAGATTTCAGGCTCTATTAGCGTTGAGTCACAGAGTGTAATATAGCAGGCGCAGTTTACGCTAATGATGGGCAACGGAGCCATAAGTTTCACATGCGTGATAGTAAAAGGACCCGTGGTCTAGGGGTAGCGTCTTTGATTCATAATCAAAAACGTCTTCGCTCCCGGGTTTGATCCCGCCACTGCCTAAATTTTGATAAATATTCAGCATTGGCGGCCGAAGACTTCCGGCATAAGAAGTCAGCCTCATTCTGCCAACGGCCTTGATAAAGAGGGCGGAGGAGCGGATAGAGGTTCAGGGCACTCTCTTGTCCTAGGGGTGGGAAATTGCCCCTAAAGGCGGAAGAATCAGCAATGATCAACGACATGAGGATGCAGAAGGCAATGGCAACCACTGCATTAAAGACACTTAATGTGTATCCACAGGACATGTGGCCTGTAATTGAAGAAGTATCATGATGATGTCTCCATTGGCAAAAGATTCCGGAATAGTCATCCACTCGGAGCTCCGGGAGGGGACTGCCAAGGGGGAGGTTACCATGAGAAAAAGTTTGAATAATCAACGAAAGGATAACGTTCTACGAGCCGGGGCGTGGAATGTCAGAAGCTTGAACGTGGTAGCGAAACTAGAAAATCTGAAAAGGGAAATGCAAAGGCTCAATCTAGATATAGTAGGGGTCAGTGAAGTGAAGTGGAAGGAAGACAAGGATTTCTGGTCAGATGAGTATCGGGTAATATCAACAGCAGCAGAAAATGGTATAACAGGTGTAGGATTCGTTATGAATAGGAAGGTAGGGCAGAGGGTGTGTTACTGTGAACAGTTCAGTGACCGGGTTGTTCTAATCAGAATCGACAGCAGACCAACACCGACAACGATAGTCCAGGTATACATGCCGACGTCGCAAGCTGAAGATGAACAGATAGAGAAAGTGTATGAGGATATTGCAAGGGTAATGCAGTATGTAAAGGGGGACGAAAATGTAATACTCATGGGCGACTGGAATGCAGTTGTAGGGGAAGGAGTAGAAGAAAAAGTTACAGGAGAATATGGACTTGGGACAAGGAATGAGAGAGGAGAAAGACTAATAGAGTTCTGTAACAAGTTTTAGCTAGTAATAGCGAATACCCTGTTCAAGAATCACAAGAGGAGGAGGTATACTTGGAAAAGGCCGGGAGATACGGGAAGATTTCAATTAGATTACATCATGGTCAGACAGAGATCCCGAAATCAGATACTGGATTGTAAGGCGTACCCAGGAGCAGATACAGACTCAGATCACAATATAGTAGTGATGAAGAGTAGGCTGAAGTTCAAGACATTAGTCAGGAAGAATCAATACGCAAAGAAGTGGGATACGGAAGTACTAAGGAATGACGAGATACGTTTGAAGTACTCTAACGCTACAGATACAGCAATAAGGAATAGCGCAGTAGGCAGTACAGTTGAAGAGGAATGGACATCTTTAAAAAGGGCCATCACAGAAGTTGGGAAGGAAAACATAGGTACAAAGAAGGTAGCTGCGAAGAAACCATGGGTAACAGAAGAAATACTTCAGTTGATTGATGAAAGGAGGAAGTACAAACATGTTCCGGGAAAATCAGGAATACAGAAATACAAGTCGCTGAGGAATGAAATAAATAGGAAGTGCAGGGAAGCTAAGACGAAATGGCTGCAGGAAAAATGTGAAGACATCGAAAAAGATATGATTGTCGGAAGGACAGACTCAGCATCCAGGAAAGTCAAAACAACCTTTGGTGACATTAAAAGCAACGGTGGTAACATTAAGAGTGCAACGGGAATTCCACTCTTAAATGCAGAGGAGAGAGCAGATAGGTGGAAAGAATACATTGAAAGCCTCTATGAGGGAGAAGATTTGTCTGATGTGATAGAAGAAGAAACAGGAGTCGATTTAGAAGAGATAGGGGATCCAGTATTAGAATCGGAATTTAAAAGAGCTATGGAGGACTTACGGTCAAATAATGCAGAAGGGATAGATAACATTCCATCAGAATTTCTAAAATCATTGGGGGAAGTGGCAACAAAACGACTATTCACGTTGGTGAGTAGAATATATGAGTCTGGCGACATACCATCTAACTTTCGGAAATTCCGAAGACGGCAAGAGCCGACAAGTGCGAGAATTATCGCACAATCAGCTTAGCAGCTCATGCATCGAAGCTGCTTACAAGAATAATATACAGAAGAATGGAAAAGAAAATTGAGAATGCGCTAGGTGACGATCAGTTTCGCTTTAGGAAAAGTAAAGGGACGAGAGAGGCAATTCTGACGATACGGCTAATAATGGAAGCAAGGCTAAAGAAAAATCAAGACACTTTCTTAGGATTTGTCGACCTGGAAAAAGCGTTCGACAATATAAATTGGTGCAAGCTGTTCGAGATTCTGAAAAAAGTAGGGGTAAGCTACAGGGAGAGACGGTTCATATACAATATGTACAACAACCAAGAGGGAATAATAATAATGGACGATCAAGAACGAAGTGCTCGTATTAAGAGGGGTGTAAGACAAGGCTGTAGCCTTTCGCCCCTACTCTTCAATCTGTACATCGAGGAAGCAATGATGGAAATAAAAGAAAGGTTCAGGAGTGGAATTAAAATACAAGGTGAAAGGATATCAATGATACGATTCGCTGATGACATTGCTATACTGAATGAAAGTGAAGAAGAATTAAATGATCTGCCGAACGGAATGAACAGTCTAATGAGTACACAGTATGGTTTGAGAGTAAATCGGAGAAAGACGAAGGTAATGAGAAGCAGTAGAAATGAGAACAGCGAGAAACTTAACATCAGGATTGATGGTCACTAAGTGAATGAAGTTAAGGAATTCTGCTACCTAGGCAGTAAAATAACCAATGACGGACGGAGCAAGGAGGACATCAAAAGCAGACTCGCTATGGCAAAAAAGGCATTTCTGGCCAAGAGAAATCTACTAATATCAAATACCGGCCTTAATTTGAGGAAGAAATTTCTGAGGATGTAGGTCTGGAGTACAGCATTGTATGGTAGTGAAACATGGACTGTGGGAAAACCGGAACAGAAGAGAATCGAAGCATTTGAGATGTGGTGCTATAGACGAATGTTGAAAATTAGGTGGACTGATAAGGTAAGGAATGCGGAGGTTCCACGCAGAATCGGAGAGGAAAGGAATATGCGGAAAACACTGATAAGGAGAAGGGACAGGATGATAGGACATCTGCTAAGACATGAGGGAATGACGTCCATCGTACTAGAGGGACCTGTAGAGGGCAAAAACTGTAGAGGAAGACACAGATTGGAATACGTCAAGAAAATAACTGAGGACTGAGGTTGCAAGTGCTACTCTGAGATGAAGAGGTTAGCACAGGAAAGGAATTCGTTGCATCAAACCAGTCAGTAGACTGATGACAAAAAAAAAAAGGATTAACTGCGAGCTCCATAATTGGGACAGATTTAATGAGAGGAAAGAACAGTGTTACTGACCTTTGTCGTGGCGTGTAGGCTTTAAATGTGAACTGCTGTATGTTAACGATGTACGGTCTGACTATGAAGATGTTAATTTTTGAGTCGTCTTCACTTCTTCTCTTGTCTTGGTTGCATGTAGACGGACATCTGGCGAGTGCTGGCAGATGTAAGCATATTTGTACTAATTAAGCAGATAATATATTGATTTAATATTATTGTTCACTTTTAATTTGTAAGAGGTGATTCCGATTTCATGTCCGCCTTCCTTGAATTAACCTGGATTCGAGTAATTTACAGTGCAGCAATCACAGCGGCCGGTGCAGTCAACGACGCCATTAAGTGGCGATATTAACTTATAAAAATTAGCGAAAGCCAAAAGCTCGCTCGCTATTAACATAATATACATTTTTCTCCACAGCCGCCAGATGCTGCAGAAAATACGTATCTTTAAGATTCGTATTTTCAGTACAATAGGTGAGAGCCAGAGCCTTGACTCCGACCACAATGCAATGGTTAACGGAGGTAAGAAAAAATACTCTCGCGCGTGTGTGGGCCGCAATTGTAATTAATAACTAAAGATTTTTTTCTTTAAAGTGAACTGACAACCG
The DNA here is from genome assembly GCF_023864345.2 of Schistocerca serialis cubense. Lineage (NCBI taxonomy): Eukaryota > Metazoa > Arthropoda > Insecta > Orthoptera > Acrididae > Schistocerca > Schistocerca serialis. Next base: position 509,149,244 of record NC_064644.1, on the reverse strand, counting down.
AGAAAATTAATATGAAAAGTTTATTCCATTGTTTAACTTATATGATCATGTTTTAAGATGCAGTTAGTCTTACGTCATTAACGTAACAAATAATTTCCGCTGAAGATTAATATTGTAAAACAGGAGAGAACTGCACAAAAGCATTTAATTGCAAATAAAAATTGAGTGAAATATCATTTTGATTAAGGCCCACCACGTAAGTCGGCAACAATCACCATTACGAATCAATTTCTGTAGTAAATAATAAATTAAATTACGAAGGCCGACGGACCCGAGATAGGCACCCAACGTAGGGCCCGATCAAAGAAAATGCGAGATTTATTAATATGATACTATTATAATGAATATACTTATGTAAGTGCCTAAATGTTGTAAAATATTAATGCCTATATGAATTCTTTCACATATACAACAACAAAACCACACCCTGAGGAGATCTGGAGAAGAGATGGTGTGGAAAAGAAAAAGTATTACATGAAAGAGAAATAACAAAGGAAAGGTTTATTGTGCAAACATCCTGTGTAGCTCTGTGCGGAATATCGAACCCATATGCACATGAGATACCTTCGGTGAAAAACAGTAAGTAGAATGCAAATTAATTTATGTGTAGATGTGTATTTGTGTGTTTATTTTGCGGGGATAATTATTCGTGTATGTGTCAGCGTTAAGGATTTGTCAGTGGCTTAAAGTGAATTTACTATGGGAAAAATAGGGCAACCAAAGGGGTCTGTGCCAGACGAACAAAATCTTGTTAATATGGAAAGTGAGGATAATTTGCAAAACGTGAGCGAACTCCAAGCCACCGCCTCGGATAACGTAATTTCCGGAGCGGAGGCCAGGATTTGGGGACGGCGATGGATGCTCCACAACAAAATGGGAATGTACTACCGACGACCCTAATGCATTCTCAGGGGAGGGGGGGGGGGGGCAATCGAGTGCTAGATTAAGCGGGGCACTAGTATGCTCACGAATTGCAGACACATTTGCAGAATATCTGCGCAGGTTAGAAGAAAGAGATAGGAGAGAGATCAGAAACTTGCTCAAATGCTCCATGAGCGTGAGCAGAAAGATAGAGAGCGAAACCAAAGTCTAGAAACTAAACAGTATCCAAAGCAAACTTGCCGAGACGCGAGACGCTTGCAAGGATATACCCGATCTTGTGCAAAGCCTAGCCGGCGAGATGCAAAAACTACAGATATCGCAGGCCAGGCTAGGAGACAATGTCCAGACTTCAACCAACCGCGTGGATAATGAGGAGACAGATACACGGGAAAGTATTGATACATATTTGGAAGTGCAAGCTCAAAAAGTCGAAAAAGAATTTAATGAATGGCTAGAAGTTAAGGATCGCGAGATATCTGCAAAGATTGAAAGCGATGTAAAAACCGCTGTAGAACAAGCGACTGCGGCTGCGAGTGTAAATATTGACGCTAGCGCTGCCGCACTACACGAGGAATTAACGCAGATTAAATCCCGTGTGACAGCGGAGACCGTCTGTGTTGGAAAGCAATGTAAACAGTGGCGAACAGATAATGAATCCGACTCCGCGTACTGACTACTATAATAACGCAGAAGGTATGCAGGGCGCGAGCGCATAACCGCAACCTAATGTGAATTATGGGCACGAACAATATGCGATACCGTGCAGCGCTCATCACGAAGTAATGAATGCCACAGAAAGTAGCAATCAAATGTGAAAAAGGAGGACAATGTGATAAAACACAGGACATTCCAACCCTTCAATAGCGAAAAACGAAATATCCACCCTGTGGTATTCATTAAGAGCTTCAGGAATGTCTTTCCCAGGACATGGACGGAAACACAAAGAATACAGTTCTTGGTCTCCTTGAATAAAGGAGACCACGATCTGTAGTCTTTGTGTTTCCGCCGGCCGAAGTGGCCGCGCGGTTCTGGCGCTGCAGTCTGGAACCGCGAGACCGCTACGGTCGCGGGTTCGAATCCTGCCTCGGGCATGGATGTGTGTGATGTCCTTAGGTTAGTTAGGTTTAACTAGTTCTAAGTTCCAGGGGACTAATGACCTCAGCAGTTGAGTCCCATAGTGCTCAGAGCCATTTGAACCATTTTTTTTTTTTTGTGTTTCCGTCCATGTTTATTCAAGGTGACGCGGCACTGTGGGCCACCGACGTGTCCGAAAAAGTCTAACGATGCAACAGTTTGGAGGTGCAATCTTGCAAAAATTCTGGTCTGATGTCGTCCAAGAAAGACTACGCAAGGAGTTGTACAGTCCAGAAATATACAATCCTAAGGTGGGAATGTTACGCAAAAATTTTGAAAAGTATGTAAACAAAACTAGGTACTGGGACGAGCCCATGTCCGATCGCGACATAATCAGATTAATAAAAATTAAGTTGACCATTGAAATTAAAAAATATTTCATCAATGTGCTGGAATATGATATAGAACAATTCCTGGAAGTAGTGGATTCTGTTGTAAGTGGGCTATTTAGGTTTTTCTGTTGGTAACGTCATGTAGCGCTCTGTATGAAAATCGTTGGCTGTGCTGTATGCAGTCTGTGGCTGGTTGACATTGTTGGAATATTCGTTATTGTAGTGTTGGGCAGTTGGATGTGAACAGCGCGTAGCGTTGCGCAGTTGGAGGTGAGCCGCCAGCAGTGGTGGATGTGGGGAGAGTGATGGCGGAGTTTTGAGAGCCGGCTATCTGGACGTGTGTCCATCAGAAAGAGTAAATTTGTAAGAATGGATGTCATGAACTGATATATATAATGACTTTTGAACACTATTAAGGTAAATACATTGTTTGTTCCCTATCAAAATCTTTCATTTGCTGACTATGCCTATCAGTAGTTAGTGCCTTCAGTAGTCAGAATCTTTTATTTAGCTTGCAGTATTGGCGCTCGCTGTATTGCAGTAGTTCGAGTAATGAAGATTTTTGTGACGTAAGTGATTCATGAAAGTTATAGGTTATTGTTAGTCAGGGACATTCTTTTGTACGGATTTTTGAAAGTCAGTTTGCGTTGCGCTAAAAATAATGTGTGTCAGTTAAGTGTTGATCAGAATAAGTAAAGAGTGAAATGTCTGAGTTCGTTCAGTTCTGCTCAGCTGTTTGAAAATCAAATAACGTAAGAGGTTTATCAGCACAGTAATTCATTAATTTTTCTAAGGGGGCGTTTCACTGTTGACTTATTGATCGAAGACATGAAAACCGAAAGCATATGGAACCACGCAGGCTGTAATAAAAAAAAGCCGATTGCAATGGCAGCAACAGTAACAATAGTAACTCAGTACTCAATGATAACGGGAATAATCAAGAGCACCAGCAACAGAATCGAGACATAAACAATAGCAATGGTTATAACGGCAACTGTTATAATCGTCGAAATCGGAAGAGACGTCATGATGGACGCATGACTAGAGGATATAATGGTAACGGCAATCCGCAATGGCGGAACAACCGAAACCAGTGGCGTGGTTGTAATGAACCGACACCACAGTGGCAACAATACACAGCGCCACAATTGAACGCCTATCCAGGTCCATAACCGAACACTTCAGTAAGTTACAACCAACCACCGAAAAACCAGAGCCATGGACAGTATCAAAAGATACAAGCGGGGAGGCAGGGCGGCCAACCCAACAGTAGCAACAACAACAACCAGAACCACAATGTGAGATAAATGGAAGTGACAGACAACTGTCAACCCACTAATGCTCATCCGTTAAACTAAAAACAGCCACAATACGCTCTTCGTTGCAGGCTAGTGTAGTGAGGGCAAATTCACTGATGCAAGTCATAAACTTTGTATGCTGAGATACAATGAGGGAATAAAAACAGAAAAGCAACTATTAGACATACCGCAGAAATGTAACTGAACTGACAAAAGTGTTGTGCAGGCTATATTACAAGCAGACAACATTGGAGGGCAGCGTGGAAGGTAAAAATCGTACAGGGAGACCAAGAGATGAATAAACTAAACAGATTCAGAAGGATGTAGGATGCAGTAAGTACTGGGAGATGAAGAAGCTTGCACAGGATAGAGTAGCATGGAGAGCTGCATCAAACCAATCTCAGGACTGAAGACAACAACAACAACAACAACATGTACAGAGCACCAATACAGATAATAGTCGATACCGGTGCTTCAACCAATGTCATGAGTGCAAATCGTTACAGTACTTGAGTCCAAATAATAGAATACCAGTATTTCTAGTGAATAATTGTCGTGTAACAGGTGCAATAGGTGCACAATCTCATATCATAAAGCACCAGGTGCAAGTCGAGTTTACGGTATGAAATGAAGCAATGAAAAGCTCGTTCCTAGTAGTTCAGGGATTACGTGTTGCTTGCATCCCGGGGATAGAATTTTTACGCCAGAGGGACGCAAAAATCGACCTCTTGTGCGGGGAAGTAAGCCTTATGAATGAGGGTAGACGTGTAATTTTGCCATTGTTTAAGACACGGGAAGTGCACGGTAAATATTTCCCGAGCTTTCAGTCTAGATTCGAAGGCATACAGGTAATTAATTTATGTTGTTACTTAAGTGCAAGACAAGCATATTATAAACAGTTTATTACTAAAGACAGAGAGGGAAAAAGGAAACTGATAGCCATGAAAGTCATGGAGTCAGAATATTTTACTGGAGCACAACAAAACGAATTGACTCAGCTACTTACAGATTATGAGAATGTGTTTTCGGAAAAACCAGTTGTTATCGAGTGCTACACCTATAACATCGAAGTGGTACCTCACGATACTTTCTGTCACGCATATTACACCACTCCGTGGTCGAAGAAGGAGGCAATTACGAAAGAAATAATAAAAATCGTTGATTGGGGGATAATTGAACCATCTCTATCTCCGTACAGCAGTCCGCTCGTGGCAGTAGCGAAAGCGTTCCGCAGCATACGTCTTGTGCTTGATGCGCGCGATATTAACAAAGTAATTGTACCCGTCAGAACGCGACCAGAAAACCTGTATGAACAGATACAGAAGTTTTATGGGGTTAAATATCTGACCTCTGTCGATATGTGTTCGTCGTATTGGCAAATCCCGCTAACTGAATCATCCAGAAAGTACACTGCCTTTGTGTTTGCTGGCAGAAGTTACCAATTTAAAGTTTTACCATTTGGATTAAATGTTAGCGCAGGTGTCTTCATTGCAGCACTTGATACAGTATTGGGGCCAGATTTGTGACCCAACAAGCGTCATAGTCTTCAAGGACTGCAACAAAACGTTTCGGATGAGACTCCAGCAATTTCAGCACTCCAGCTTCGATCCGCCTTCAGCAACTTGCTGACCAGGTCCCAAAACATCAAAGAGATAAATGGTAGTCACGTTCAGTATCTGCTCTAGTCAGGTTAGTACTGTATTTCCATTCCTGTGCTATGTTTCTTTGTACCCTGGAACTCTGTTCTACGGACCATTTTTATTTGCCCCACCCTGTACCACCGACTGCACGAGCAGTCTTATATCATAGTTCGAAGCGTAGTTCAGGAGATGTGACGTCATAGTCACTTTGTTGCTTGAAATATTGAAGCGCCACAAAAGACGTTTAAATTGAATAACCTTTGAAAACATTACAGGAAATTAACGGTGGTCCGATGGATAATTAAAATACTAACCAGACTTGATCGCAAGGACTCATTAAGCACGCTTCCAAATGGTAGTCAGTTCTGGTTTTATCAAAGATCATCTTCAGACTGTATCTCACTTACCTATGGTCCGCCATCGTCTCCTCTCAGCACGTGATGAGACGAGGTACGAAGATGATTTTTGATAATATCGAAACCGCTTATTTTGATGTGTAATTTTTAGCTTTTAATAAATCATTGTGACCAAAACTGAATATTATTTTGTTTAAAATTATTATTTCATTGGTACGGAGTCTATTCACAACAACTTCCCCAGACAGAAGCCACATATGCCGCTGAATGTACCTGAGAAATATTTTATGACACACAGTTCAGGAGATATGGCGTCAAACACTGAGACGCGTGAAAAACTACATCATGCATGACGTTCTAATTTACTACTTCTCTACTACTAACTTTATCTACATTATATTCCGCAGGCAGTAGCCACATTACCCACTGAATGCACGTATGGTTCAGGAGATATGAAGTCATAAAGGATAAACTGCGTGGAAATGAAACTGCACGGGAAAATTTGCTAATGAGACAGGTAAAATATGTTAATTACGTTTGACCTGTGCATATGCAAAGACATAGGCAAAATCTCACCCTACACCCCTAGAACGATTTCGACCAAGTTTTGTACACTTATGAGTTATGGTCTGGAAAAAAATTCTGTGAGGACACGGACTGCCAGCCTCCTTTGGAATCAGCGTGATAATGTGGAGAAAGTTAGGGAGGAGAAGATGGACAGTGTGGGGGAAGGAGGAGATACAGATCGGAGAAGAGTAGATGGATAGAGAAAGAAAAGAGTAGTAGATGGACAGGGAGAGGGGAGACGGAGATTGACAGGGAGGGAGATTACCTTTATTGTTAGTTTTATTTAGGGTTTATGGTTTTGCTAATACTTCATATTTTCCTTTGCTGTTTGAATTTGGTTCTTATTATGGAAGGGATGGACTAAGAGAGGGGGACGAGGATATGAAATTAGAGCGATAGGAGAACACGGAGAGAGGAGGAAGGATCAGATGTGGAGGGGGGGAGGAGTAGTTAAACAAAGAGGTAGAGGAGGAGGTGAACAAAGGGAGGGGGAAGAGGAGATGGACCTAAGGGAGGGGGGATGGAGGAGGGGCACAGAGGTGGTCGAGGAGGAAATCAACAGGGAGGGGGAGAAGGAGGGGACGCAGTAAGTGATGACTGGAATAAACAGAGATCCTGGCAACACCAGATACTCAACTAGTATATGCAGAGTATTCATAACTAAGGTTTCCGTTTCAAACACTGTAAAAAGAGAACCTCTACTGCAAATGACGTCAAATGTGAACAGTGTGTTATTGACGCAGGGGGAACAAAAGAATTAAAGGAAATAGTACCATTAATGGCGCTGTGAGCATCATGACGTAAACAGCTGAAATGGTAGATGGGGTCTATGGTTTTAGTTAAACATTACATCATTCGTGCTGCTGAAGTTCGGTTGTCAGCAGTTGTGGCATTTAGTTAGGTAAACCCATCCAACCATGGCAAGATCGTACCGCATCGAAAAATCGGCATAAAGAGCAAAATGACTGTTTTTTAACTCTCGTGTGGCCAAAAACTGAGTAAAATAAACCGAGTATAATCAAACAATCCTTGGGCCAAAAATGGCATAAAACGCAAGATGACATCGCTTTATAATTGTTAGGAGACTGGCACGAGGACACGTTCAATGTGCTACCCACGTTTTCTGATACAAGTTGAAACCGAGAAAGAGTATGGTCCATCACAGATCGAAGTGCTCAGGTGTCACGCCCAGAATGCATTGTGTAATGAGTGCCTTCAATTGAGGTACTTTCGAAATCGGAGCACTGAAGGCAACGTCTTTCTGAAAACTCCATAATAAAAAAACACATGGATTAAGATGACGTGAGCTGGACGGCCGGGCTGTAGGGAAATGATGGCTGATAATTCTAGAATTTCCGAAATGCCTCTGCTGGAGCCGCTTCACTGGCTGTGCAATGTGCGCAGGAGCTTCATCTTGTATCAAAATGATCCTAACCCACACATCGACGCTGTTGAAGGGTTGAAATGGCGTTGGCGCGCAAGACTTCCATAGCATTTACCAGTGAGTGCACAGGTAACAGCACCCGCATGTATTGTCTTCTCGAAAAAACACGGCACTTCGTTAAATAAAGCCGTCAACCGGCATCACACTGTCAGATTTGCAGAACAGACTGGTACCGGTTGATGAGTAGGTTATCCATTGTCTGTAATTCTGCTTACATACATCATCTTGGAGATGGAAATGATCTACGTCAGTTCGTAGAATGTTCCAAGGCCATTCGTTGCCCACTTACATGTGAGCAAGAAAATCCAGAGCGAACGTTTGTCTTACTGGAAGGTCAGCAGGAAGCAACTCTTGAACTTCAGTCATTTTGTATGGACAGCAATATAGAATGTTTCGTAGGATTTTGTGTATTGTTCTCGCAGGCATGTCCAAGTGCACTGCATGTTTGCACATCACCACACTCCCCCTTCTGCAGTGCTTTGGCCACATCTGCGACAGAAGTCGACTGAACTGCTTTCCTTCCTGTGCCGCACTGCACTTTAGTAGAATCAGTCTTTTCGAATTTTGTAATCTTTTCTCCAGACCCTTACCAGACATCGGACGCAAGCCCTTCTCATACCTTTGAGTGTCCAGAACTCCAGCGCTACTGGCGCACTGTCACCGATATTCTAAAAGAACTTTACCAGCAGCATGTTCACTCCTTCATGGAGACAGTTCTGTTTGGCGTCACGGGCACAAACTGAAAGAGCATCTGATTGACGTGCGTCTGTTGGTGTTCTTATTCTGAAGCTTACAGCGTTAGCTATTGCTCAAATTTTCGTTACATTTTGTAGTATGACGTTCTCCCCAGCATGCGTCAATAATTATGTTTAGATTAGATGTAATTCTGAGCAGTCGTCCCCTTTCTACATCAATTTGAAATTGTAATTTTAACTACGGGCGCCTTATGTATACACAGAAGCGCCAAAAACTGGTATAGGCATGCGTATTAAAATACAGAGATACGTAAACCGGCAGAATACGGCGCTGCGGGCGGCAACGGCTGCGTAAGATAAGAATTGTCTGGCGCAGTTGTTACATCGGTTACTGCTGCTATAATGGGAGGTTATAAAGATTTAATTGAATATGAACGTGGTGTTATAGTTGGCGCACGAAGAGATGGGGGACAGAATCTCCGAGGTAGTCATGAAATGGATATTCTCCTGTACGATTATTTCATGAGTGAATATCAAGAATACGGTAAAATATCAAATCTCCGACATCGCTGCGGCCGGAAAAGATCCTGCAGGAACGGGACCAACGACGACTGAAGAGAATGGTTCACCATCGCAGAAATGCATCCCGAAAAAAATCTGCAGATTTCAGTGTTGCGCCATCAACAACCGTCAACGTGCGAATCATTCAACGAAGCATCATCGATAAGGGGTTTCGGAGCCGAAGGCCCACTTGTGTACCCTTGATGATTGCACGACACAAAGCTTTACGACTCGCCGGGACCCGTCTGCACCTATATTGGACTGTTGAAGACTGGAAACATGTTGCCCGGTCGGACGAGTCTCGCTTCAAATTGTATCGAGTGTGGAAACAACCTCATGAACCCATGGACCCTGTATGACAGCAGAGGACTGTTGAACCTGGTGGACGCTCTGTAATGGTGTGGAGCGGGTGCAGTTGAAGTGATATGGGTACCGTGATACGTCTAGGTATGACTCTGGCATGTGACACGTATGTAAGCATCTTGTCTGATCACCTGCATCCATTCATGCCCATTGTGCATTCCGAAGGACTTGGGCAATTCCAGCAGTACAATGCGACACCCCACACATCCAGACGTGCTACAGAGTGGCTCCAGGAACACTCTTCTGAGTTAAAACACTTCCGCTGGCCACCAAACTCGCCTGGCATGAACATTGTTGAGCATATCTGGGATGCCTTGCAACGTGCTGTTCAGAAGAGACTCCACCCCCTCTTACTATTACGGATTTACGGACAACCCTGCATGATTCATGGTGTCCATTCCCTCCAGCTCTACTTCAGAAGTTAGTCGAGTCCATGCCAGGTCGTGTTACTGCTCGCGGGGGCTCTACGAGTATAACAGCAGATATTTCTGTTGGTGATTGATGACAGTGTACCAAACACCATTACATGAGTATTTACGTCATTTTCAGACTAATAATTGTAGCTATTACAAGCCGTAGCTTTTTGTTGGGCAAAGCCTCCAAGTAGATGGGGCAAGAGCAAGCAAGTAAGGTTTATTTACCTTGGGCAGCAGGTCAGGTGCTGAAGTGAGTACTCGTGGACACAAAATGGGTAGTCCATACTAACAGGCTTCGTCCTCTTCGTGGTGCAGTTACGACCTGCGGGAAATGTTATGTCGTAAAGTTTGTGACGTGTTTGTGGGTAGACTGTTCGATACAGGGGAAAAAAACCGACACGCGTGTCTGTGGATATGTTAAGGTGCACTTACACCAGTTACACTCTGCATGTATTTTTTCGTCGGCTAGTTTTGGTAGAAGAAATGTGGAATTTGTTGTGGGACATAATGGAATATTCCTGCTTAAACCCCTATAGTCTGATGAGTTTCACATAAGTCGCTGCACTGTTCATAGCCTTAAAAATTTCATCTGTAATGAAGGTGAATTCCAAGCAGCTGTCATTATTTCTTGTGGCGGAGAATCAGATCATTGTACATATTCACAGGTACCTGCAGAGTGTCTACAGAGCGCTGACAATGAACAAAAGCACGGTGAGTCGTTGGGCGGGGCGTGTGACATCGTTCGACTGAAGGACGCACAGTCTATCAGATCTCCCGCATGCCAGCCGGCCGCACCCAGCTGTTACTCCTGCAATGTTGGAACATGTGGACACTTTAATACGAGCTGATCAGTGGATCGGGAATAAACACCACCCTGCACAACTGGACGTCTCTGCTGGTAGTGATGACATACTCAGCAACAAGTTGGAATACTTAGAGGTGTCTACTTGAATCCATCCTACAGCCCGGATCTCGCGCCTTCTAACATCCATCCGTTTGGTGCGGTGAAAGATGCACTCCACGGAAACAGTACGAGGACGATGGGGAAGCTATGGATGTGGCAAGACTTTGGCTCCGAGTCAGTCAGTAAAGTGATGTTACACGGACATACGGGTCCCCCTAGTAAGGTGGCGTAAGGCGATGCGTAGAACACGGATTATGTTGAAACAGAAGGTTTTGTAGGCAAAAGAGTATTGGAATCCTGAATAAAATCAACCTGCTTTCAGAAAAAAGTATGTTGCTTTACTTACTGAAAGCCCCTCGTACAGCCCAGCTACCTTCAACGCATGTCACCATATTTGCACACATATTTCATTTCTACCAGTATGCGAATTTCGATCTGCACTTTGACCTGAATTCTAAGGTAATGCGTGATTCCCTCAGTAAATCATGGTCGTGTCAAAGAAAAAACACCGTCGCTGCAGCTATCTGATTCATAACTGTTTTCCACCATGCTACGCTAGAGAGAAAGTTGAATGTGATATTTTCATGGAAACCCCCCTGGCGAAATTATTGGCTACATTCTCATTGTCGTTGATGCCATAAACAACAAAAATAAGAGACAGATGGCGCTTCATATTTTTAAATTATTTAAAGACATCTAATTGTAGGAAAGAAATATCAAGATGCATTTTCGAAGGTCTATGTATATTAACCTGAACCAGAGCGATAGTAGGAATATCTTCTGTGGTGTCACCACCAGACACCACACTTGCTAGGTGGTAGCTTAAATCGGCCGCGGTCCATTTAGTACATGTCGGACCCGCGTGTCGCCACTGTGTGATCGCAGACCGAGCGCCACCACAAGGCAGGTCTCGAGATATGGAACAGCACTCGCCCCAGTTGTACGGACGACATTGCTAGCGACTACACGGACGAAGCATCGCTCATTAGCCGAGCAGATAGTTAGCATGCATTGCTCATTAGCCGAGCAGACAGTTAGAATAGCCTTCAGCTAAGTGCATGGCTACGACCTAGCAAGGCGCCATTTGTAACATTGCATGTACCTCAAGATAGAGTCTCACTTGTATCACCAAAATGCTGTATACCAAAGGACTATATAAAAAGTTAAGTGTTCTAGTAGCTACATACTTCTCTTTATAACATTAATAAGTATCCTGTTTCAGACCTCTATCTAGCCATTGAGATTACGCGTGCCTTTCGGCTACTTCAGTGTGGCGTAGCTGTCTTGTTACGCCACAACAGTTGGCAACGAGACAACGGAAAGGGTCTTGTTCTTTCTAATTGCTTACATTTACTTGTGTCATGGCTTCGCCAGATGTACTGTCCGAATTTTATCGCTTGCAGAATCAGCAGACGCAGGCGTTATTGGATGCCCTTGGACAGCTCGTCCAGGGTCAACGTGCGCTGCAAACCGATGCGGCCGCCGCCGCTTCACCGCTACCGCAGCCACAACTCGCAGTTGCACTGCCTTTTAGGCCCTACGACCCAGACGTGGAATCCTGGACTGAATAATCGCGCCAGTTTGGATTTCATCTCGCCGCCTACAGAGTTCAAGGTAATGAGAGGCAGCCTCATTTATTGGCGTGTGTCGGGGTGCAAACGAACCGTGTGATAGTGAAATTGTTTCCCCGACGCGACGTAGCAACTCTGTCCTACGATGAAATTTTGTCGGCATTGGACGCCTATTTCAAAGAAACAGTCAATGTAGTTGCAAAAAGGTATACGTTCTTTCGTACAAAACGTACGGCCGGTCAAACTAATAGGGAGTGGGTTGCAACTTTGCAAGGCCTTACTAGGGATTGTGGGTTTGAATGTGACTGTGGCCTTCCTTATTCAGATACTATGGTGCATGATGCAATAGCACAGAACGTTTCTGATGTTCGCATACGGGAGCAAATTTTGAAACTAGTTAATCCCTCCCTTCAACAAGTGATAGACATATTAGATAGACAGGACACACTTGACTGTGCTCAGGACTCATTTGCAGCTTCGCCAGCCGTGTGTAACGTTAACCGGCCCGCCGGGCGCTCTGTGAGAGCCGGTCAACTGCCCTCGCGCACATCAACGCAGCTGCCGCCACGCTCTAAACCAGGTGTGCCGCGCCAGCACACAACTGCAGTGCTGAAATCATGCCCGCGGTGTGCTACTAGACATTCGCGTGAACATTGCCCATCACGCCAAGCTATTTGCTTTTTCTGTAATAGGAAAGGACATGTTCAAAGTGTTTGCCAGAAAAAGCTCAGATCGGACACTCTAAATCATTCCAGGCCTTTTGCTTCGTGCTGGGATCGAACCAAGGACACTCAGGCTCGTGGACCTTCGCCCATGGACATTCATGTAGTTACTTCCACCCCGTCCAGTGCCACTTTTTCTAACAGTGACTGTGTTCGTCCCACAAAAAGTGTGCGTCGACGTCGCCGGAAATCACGTCAATTAGCAAGTGATGCTGTGCCTGTATCAGTTCAAATTGCACGAGGCAGTCGCTCTTGTCATCAGCAGGACAATAAACTTTTTGTAGATTTGGACTTTAATGGCAAGGTCATACCATTCCAGCTCGATACCGGAACTGCAGTTTCATTGCTCAATCACGACACGTACAAACAACTGGGCAAACCTCCGTTGCGTGCCGCAAATGTTCAGTTAAAAAGTTATATCAGGACAGCTTCTCCCTGTGTTAGGACAGTGCACCCTTCTTGCCACATATAAGGGACAAACAAAACTTGTGTCATTTTACGTTCTTTGTTCGTCTACTGCAGTGAACTTGTTTGGTTTAGATTTATTTCAGTTGTTTAACATGTCTATTGTAAATCAGGTCCTATCAGTGAATCACACTATTGTTTCTGACAATGGCCCACAATTCATGTCTGCAGAATTTCAGTCATTCTGCCAGGCCAATGGTATTCAACATCTGACATCCACGCCGTTTTCGCCTCAGTCAAACGGTGCCACTGAACGATTGGTCCAGATTTTCAAGTCACAGATGTTGAAATTGAAAGATTCGCATTCTCGGGAGGACGCGTTGTTGCTCTTTTTGTCATCGTATCGCTCTCAGCCCCGAGATGGTCGCTCGCCGGCTGAGTTGCTCCACGGTCGTCCTCATCGAACCTTGATGTCGTTGCTGCACCCGCCGCATCAGGTTCCTGTGCAGCGGCAGACTTCTGCTTTTGCTCCAGGCGACGTTGTATTTTATCGCACCTATCGAGGTTCACGGCGTTGGCTCGCAGGGCGCATTCTTCACTGCCTCGGCCGCGCGATGTATTTGGTTTTGAGGGCCTCTGGTGAGGTGCGTCGGCATCTCAATCAGCTGCGCCTCTGTCGTCGCACGGGTTCTGCCGCTCCCCGTCTGCTTTCAGCGATGGTGCCGTCCGTTCAGCGCCCGGAGGACCCATCCACTGGCTCGCCTCATCCCCAGGTGTTACCGACGACGGCTTCCATTTTGCCCCATGGCGACGCGCCGCCGCAGCCTCCGCCGCCACCGCCGCCGCAGCCGCCTGTCCTCCAGCCGGCGCCGCCCGCATTCGACGCTTCGCTGCAGCCGCCAAGCGCCTCCCTGGGTCACGCGCCGCCGATCGCTCCCCGTGGCCAGCTGTCCTCCGCCATGGAACTCTTGCTCGCTCCAGACCACATGACGTAATCGTAAGTCGGGTACCCCGACGCAATGGAGGTTGACCCTTCGGCCCCTCCTGTCTCTTTACGGGCGCAGACACCGCATGTTGACGTGCACCCTGGACTAGGTTTTCAGGCGTTTCCTAGCTCCCCTCGGACCGAATGGCCGGGTGCGGGTGGCACAGCCTCACCTGTTGTTAGGCTCCCCACCTCGTCGCATACGTCAACATGAGGTCCTCCCCACGGCGGGCGGAAGCCTTATAACACAGCCGTTCGCCGATTTGCGGGGGAGGAATGTGGTGTCACCGCCAGACACCACACTTGCTAGGTGGTAGCTTAAATCGGCCGCGGTCCATTTAGCACGTGTCGGACCCGCGTGTCGCCACTGTGTGATCGCAGACCGAGCGCCACCACAAGGCAGGTCTCGAGATACGGAACAGCACTCGCCCCAGTTCTACGGACGACATTGCTAGCGACTACACGGACGAAGCATCGCTCATTAGCCGAGCAGATAGTTAGCATGCATTGCTCATTAGCTGAGCAGACAGTTAGAATAGCCTTCAGCTAAGTCCATGGCTACGACCTAGCAAGGCGCCATTTGTAACATTGCATGTACCTCAAGATAGAGTCTCACTTGTATCACCAAAATGCTGTATACCAAAGGACTATATAAAAAGTTAAGTGTTCTAGTAGCTACATACTTCTCTTTATAACATTAATAAGTATCCTGTTTCAGACCTCTATCTAGCCATTGAGATTACGCGTGCCTTTCGGCTACTTCAGTGTGGCGTAGCTGTCTTGTTACGCCACAACAGTTGGCCTGCCTCTGCATCCTCAAATTCATCTGCCGTGGTGATTGTGGTGTCTTATTTTCGCAGTATATTTTTCCAAGTAGCAAGTGATACATGCCCCTGATTTGATAGAAATTCGTCATGCGTTATGAGAGGATATGTCAGTCTTTGCGCACCCCCCTCCCCCTCCTCCTCCATCACCACTGCCACCGCCGGCCGTTGTGGCCGAGCGGTTCTAGGAGCTTCAGTCCGGAACCGCACTGCTGCTACGGTCGCAGGTTCGAATCCTGCCTCAGGCATGGATGTGTGTGATGTCCTTAGGTTAGTTAAGTTTAAGTAGTTCTAAGTTTAGGGGACTGATGACCTCAGATGTTAAGTCCCATAGTGCTCAGAGCCATTTGAACCATTTTTTTGAACCACTACCACCACCACCACCACCACCACCACCGCCACCACGTCTCTGCATGAAGTGAAACGTCATCTTGACTGTCACCAGTAAGTCTAGCGACCTTGTATACTATATACGAAATATCTTGTCATATCACGTGCTCTCTGAGCTTTTCCCATCTCTAAAGGTGGTTGGGGAATATTATTCTCACAATATTTTTGTACAAGTAATTATACAAACAGTGAGTCATTCATGTACTAAATTTGTCCGAAAGTGCTCCAGATGTTCCTGTGTTAATGTTCTACGTCACCCCATAGAAATCTTGTCAGGCGTGTGCACAACCACTCATCAAAGCTTCATCGTTATCGGAACTAGCTTTCGCAGGAACTCCACTCAAGTGAAAAGTGCGATAACAAATTACATCTCTACAAGCAGAACTCTCAAGGCCAGCAACTCACTTATGCGTCCATGTCTAGTAAACATAACAGTTAACCAACCGTTGCGGTTGCCAGACGGGGTAGCACCGGCCTGACACAGAAAAATCAAATGTACAACCTAAAACCACACACGGTCCATCAATAACAGCACGAGAAGTTATACCTTTAACTTTAACTTCGTTCTTCGCTGTGATAACACCAGTCTTCAACTCAATGTTGTCTATAGCCTTACACATAGTCCCGCGTGAGCGACAACAACAACAATAGCTACGCCCCATTGTGAGCCATACAATGCTGTTGCACATGTACAACTCCGAGCCAGAGCCGCGAGGCTATTTATAGCCCAGCAACAGCCTCATCAACTGCAACTTCCTGCCAGTTGCTCAACCGGAAATGAATTTTTCTCCGTGCCGGACCTAGTAATACTAGCGCCCGTGCCACGCCCAGGCTTGCCAGAAACTAAGTCCCACACCTTAACAGCGGTTGCGTTACTTAACACAGCAAGTCTTTTACTCTGGCACGAGTTACGGCTGACAGACACACACACATTCACAGACACGCAGAGACACCCGCATAGAAGAGGAACAAAGAAACAAATATTTATTTCCATGTATTGTACTACTGATTGGTACCTAAGAGTACACTGTTTAGCATATTTCAGAATCAGCAATGGACTGCCAAAGATGACAATATGGATTTTGAAATCTGTTACTCGTCTCCATGCAGTCAGATTTTAGATAGTTCTTTTCTAACTAAGTAGTAATGAAAAATTATAAGGGGCGTCCAAAAATAAACGAGCCAGAAGGATAATTACGAAACCAGGACCTGTATGTTAGAAGTGTTGACTCTGGCTATTGAGACGTCCCACTGTGACACAAGGCTGTGAATGGCTCTCTCATAAAAATCCCGGGGCTAAAATGTTAACCAGCTGGATGTCCTCGGAAAGGTTATGTTGACTTTCTCTTTTGACCAAATGGCCCCCTTCTGATTCACATCCTTCAGCATGGGTCAACAGCGACTGCTCAGCGTTACTCGCAAACCTTGACCACCCTTCGCCAAGCGATAAAATCAAAACGACCATCCCAGAGGGGTCAGGCATTTTCTCTGCCTCGTGATGACTGGGTGTTGTGTGATGTCCTTAGGTTAATTAGGTTTAAGTAGTTCCAAGTTCTAGGGGACTGATGACCATATATGTTAGGTCCCATAGTGCTCAGAGCCATTTCAACCATTTGAACCAAAACGACCAGGCAATCACACCCGTGGGGTCATTCTGCTCGACGACAATGGAAGGCCTTTTACGGCCAACACAGTCGCGGCACTCCTGCAGAAATTCAAATGGAAGGTTCTCGGCCATCCTCTATACAGTCCGAACCTCTCTCCCTGTACGCCATTTTTGGTCTCCTTAAAAAGGCTGTGAGGGGCAAATGATTCACCTCGGACGACGACGTCCAGCTGTACTTGCGGAACTGGTTAACATCGAAACCTCGGAAATTTTATAAGGAAGCCATTCACGGTCCTGTGTCACTCTGGGACGAGTGTCTCTACAGCCAGGGCCACTACCCCTAACATACAGCTACTGGTTTCTATAATTATGCCTCCTACTCGTTTCTTTTTGAACGCCCTTATAGATTACTAAACTTTAAGTATCAAAAAATCTATTTTAAATGTTCGCTTCGAAAACAACTTCTGCTTTGTTGGCTATTTTTGTATGCTCATCTACATCTACATCATAGTCGGCAAGCCAACCAATGGTGTTTGGTGGAGAGTACTTTCGGTACCACTCTCTGATTCCTCCAACCCTGTCCCACTCACTATTAGTGCGTGGGAAGAATGGTTGTCGGTAAGCCTCTGTATTGGCTCTAATTTATCGAATTTTCTCCCGTGGTCAATATGCGAGATGTATGTGGGGAGGAGTAATATGTCGTCCGTCTCCTCCTGAAAAGCGCTGACCCGAAACTTTAATAGTAAATCCCTTTGTGATGCACAACGCCGCTCTTGTAACGTTTGCCAGTGGAATTCGTTTAGCATCTCCGTAACGCTCTTTCGCCGATCCCGTGACGAAACGCGCCGCTGTTCGTCGGGTCTTCTCTATATCCGCTATCAGTCCTACCTGACAGGGATCCCAGATAGTCGAACAATATTCAATAATCAGGCGAACAAGCGCCTTATAAGCCACTTCTTTCGTGGATGAGTTACTTTTCCTTAAGATTCTTCCGATGAATCGGATATCTGATTTTCCCACTATCTGTTTTATGTGGTAATTCAACTTAGGGTCACTCGAGATACTTCTGTCTCCAACTGTTTATCATCAGTAGTGTAGCTGTACAGTAGAGTATTCCTTTTCCTGTGTATGCGCAATATGTTACACTTATTTACGTTCTAGGTAAACTGCCAGAGTCTGCACCATTCACCATATTCTAAACTAATTGGTCACACTGGAAGATAGTAAACGTTGTAGAAGTTATCGCAGTGACAGTTACTGTGTTTTAATGTTTAGCAACAGGAACCATGTTGTACTCCTTTTGCCTTATGCAAGGATAAAGTAACGGTAGTTTAAAAGAAAATTAAACTGTCCATGCATTTAATTCGATACTTTCATATACATGGGATAAACTAAAACCCCTCCATCTCGTTTCTGCGTTTGCACGTTGAGGCTAATCTCATGAACTACTATAGGAATTTTGATAAGATCTTCGTTGGTGGATCGACTGATTCACGAGGAAGGTGGGTGTGTGTATCACTAGACATATTATAAACAAGTCGTCCGCCCATAGATACTTCACGTTACCCGTCCGGAGCCGCGACGAGTCGCTAGTTCAGAACTAAGACCATCAACGTAAATTTGCAAGATTCTTCGGAAGGAATCCTCAGAACGAAAGATTTGAGTCGCGAGGAGGACAGCGAGTGACGCGGTATCGTAGTACCTCACATTTTGCTCCGTCCGTGGTAACATGACGTGTAACTCGGGTGAAGGCCGTAAAGCATAACCCGCTCTACTGCAGAAAAGGGAACCTGTTTTAGAAATGCAGCCACGCTGGCTCATTTACGATGCAGAGACGTGTTTCTCCTTAAGAGGTCAGAAGACCAGTCCGTAAATTCTTGTGAGCCGCGCTTATTTAAAAAAATGGTTAAAATGGCTCTAAGTGCTATGGGACTTAACGTATGAGGTCATCAGTCCGGCCGGACGTTGTGACCGAGTGCTTCTTGGCGCTTCAGTGCGGATCGGCGCGACCACTGCGGTCGCAGGTTCGAATCCTGCCTCGGGCTTGGATGTGTGTGATGTCCTTAGGTTAGTTAGTTTTAAGTACTTCTAAGTTCTAGGGGACTGATGACGTCAGATGTTAAGTCCCATAGTGCTCAGAGCCATTTGAACCATCATCAGTCCCATAGACTTAGAACTACACTACTTAAACCTAACTAACCTAAGGACATCACACACTTCCATGCCCGAGGCAGGATTCGAACCTGCGACAGTAGCAGCAGCGCGGTTCCGGACTGAAGTGCCTGGAACCGCTCGGTCACGGCGGCCAGCCGCGCTTATTTCCAACCTCGTTTTCATCTGTAGCCAAGCACCACATTCGAAACATCGAAACAGTGAAAGACGAACTTCACGCCAATGTTTGCTTCATTTCGCTGTCCATTCTCTTTCTGAAAGTTATATGGCCATTTACACTTACCGCGCTATTCAACAGATCTTATATGCTAGGGAAGAGATACCGAAGAAACCACAAATAATCTGTTGTAACGCTGTGCCTGATTAGTGGTGAAAGTAGGAAACTCAAGGGAGAGTGCAAGATTTTTACGATGTTAGGTGACGACGGAGAACCGATCATTTCTGAGTTCGAATAGGATGTGGAGAACGTGCTTGAAAGTTAAGTCAGACAACGAGGTGGAGGCAGAATTCGAAGGAGAAATTGTTCATTTATATATTTACCATCTTCTTTTTGTCTTTATCTAGATAAAAGAACAGACGAACTGTTGGATATAAATATTTATAAATTGTTATGTGAGAATATAACACACAATGTTTCAATACAGTTCGAATATTTTAGTGTAACTAAGCATTATGGTGTTTAGTTAATACGATCTACATAAAATACCTGTTTTTAAAAAAAATGTTTGAAAAGTTTAAAAAACTCATACAACACTTTGGCTAGGAAGTGTCTCAGGAGAGAAGGCGTTGTGAGGGATCCTCTTGTACGTGGAGCCCGATTTTCTAACATATTTCGTGAAAAATGACATGTAACATGTAATGGTTATCCCATGTATAAGAGAGTGTATCTTTGACACCACTGAACCAAAGATGTTGCCTGAGTGGCACAAACCACTGTAAGTAGGGGCCCGCGAAGCGCAGCTGCTGTTGCCGTTGCACTCTGTTAAAGGTAGGGTGTAAGACTTGAAGCTAGTGGCTAGTTGGGAGGATTTAGCTGTTGGCCTATGGACGCAGCGTAATACAGTTTTGTAAAGTAATGAAACTTCGTATATTTAGTTTTAAGGATGCAGCAACGCAATGAGCATATTTGCTAATTCTAACAGTACTGACCCTTGAGTGTAGGAAACAATAGTTCGATTAGGTATGCCCGATCTGTAATTTTGTGTGTTTTGTAATCCTGATACAGACAAGTTAAATTTTAGAATCTATTTTGTTAAAGGATGCTAGACTTTTTTCATGCAACAATCCAAGTGTGTTTAATTACGTCAGTAAGTGCGAATTGTAGAAGAATTGTGAAGTTCACTGATTTTATAGTTTATGTAAAATGTTTCATATTAGATTTTGCAAAGTAGAAATTTTATTTTGAATACAGTTTTCTAACTGAAGCAATCGGTCTTAGCATATTTCTTTATCAGTAATTCATCTTCATCCATGTCGCGTTTGTTTATATCCAATGAGTATTTTTTAAAAGACATGATTGTTCAATCAGTCACAAAAATATTAATGTGCTAGAATCAAAAAATTATTAATGTTTGTAACAGCTTCGATGCAGGCAGCATTGCACAGCACTGAGCCAATATCCAAAATTATCATTGAACATTTGCAGGGTTATTCATTTATCAACAAACCTACTAAAATTTGTAAGGTGACAGAATAAATGAAGATCAATTTCGTACCTTACACAAGAGTTCATACATCGTAACGGGAAGGTGAATATGACACCTAACTTATTTCAGCAATAATGAACAGATTTGACTATAAGTACGTAATGCAAAAGGGATCACACTCAATCGACAGTATTAACACGTCAATCCTGTATAATGCATGTCAAAGAGCAGAAGGTGAAATTAGCAGCGAGAGGAAACGTTTTGTGTGGAAGCCAGCGTGGGCAGACGCAGAGGATGCATCCTGGGAGGCACTACAGAACGCTCTTAAGGGGGCGTGTCCCAAAGCGAGGGTCAGTGTTAGGACAGGCGACGCATACTACAGGGCGAGTAACGGGGCCGGCAGAGGTAGAACAGAAAGAAGCTTTAGAAAACTGCGTTTCGGTATGCCAAAGGGATATGAACAAAACCAGTGATGCATTCGATCATATGAACTGCAAGTGGTTCACACGTGATAGACATATTTAACTTTTTAGGCGTCTGGAGCAGGAACAAAACGTCCGATTGGCGGAAACGCACCAAAAAGGAATAAAGTGCCAAGATTTTAATGCAGTTCAATGGTAGGACCCTTACGATTGCTCGACAGTGTTTCCACAAAATAAGAGGAACGCTCCTATTGGTCGAGAAAAGCCGTGATGTGGAGAACGAAAGCACCCAGGTAGGGAGAGAGTTCGGCTACGAGAGCGAAATTTTTGGGGACTCTTTTCTGAACTAGCGTCAAGTGCAGAAAGGGACGCATAATGCTCTGTACGATGCACAGGAGATATTTTTCACAGCGACTGACCTCCAACTAGAAATTAGCTGTAGCATCGTTGAGCTCCAACTGCAGAGAAACGAACCAGCCACTTAGTTAATTGTTCGTGTGAGAACTGAGAAGGCATTATAATATGCACGTTGTTCCAGCCATGTGTGTGTATAGCGCTATAGTCTGAGAGTAGGGATGAGTTCATGTTTTCTTGCATATCGAGAAACATAGGGAGAGCTTCTGCTGGAAAATTCAGCAAAGGCTTAATTAGATTTTTGGGAATTTCAGTGGGCGAGAGCAGCCATGCAGACGACAGCACATCGCAGCTAAGGTAACTAACGCATGCAGAGGAGTAAACTTGTTGGTTTACTCGTTTGCATCCACCATAAACTCGAGCGACCATGGTAATCTTTAGCTCGATTTGTCACAAAACTAACCATCCTCTGTAGACGTGATTGTCACCCTAACGATAGTACTGAACTTTGACCGGATTCGGGTGATTTATCGTAGTACTGGCCAACATCATAACGTAATCGTAAGAATAATTTTGTAAAGAAACTTCTAGTTACAATTTAATACTGTTGTGTTTAGGATTAATTCACTTTCAGCGGCAGAGATAAATCATTTTGACAACTGTCTTAACATTGTCACATTGTAAATGGTATAAAATTGTGTATTTCCATTACATAATTGCAATATTAAGCAACATCATTACAGCTTACACAGTTGTGTTCAGTCATAGAATAAGAAACCACGTAACCATACTAGTACCCTTACAAATGGCGACCCTGCCAGGATGTCAATTTGTCTGCTTGGATGGCAGTTAGTCAAATTTGAAAGGGAAAATAAAGTTTACGAATTGAAAAAAAATTTCTTTTTTGTTTTGTTGTTTTTTTGATGAAGTTATTCAATGTACGTAGATCTATAGTGGTCAGAATACAGTAAATGTGTTATGCAAAGTGTATAAAAGTTGTGTCAACAAGTAGGATAACGTTGGTGATTATATAAAAGTAGCTTGTGCATGACTGCTGGCGCGCGAAGTTTTTCACGACATTGTTGAGTTGGGTTGAAATTCTACAAACAGTGAACAGCGTTGATAATGATGTGTACATAGGCTAAGAAACTTTCTGTGATATTTTGGAAACGTGGTCGAGGAGAGCACAACCTCGCTCAATTCGAGAAGGAGAGAGGTTAGTTAGATGATGAGAGATGGCGGAAGAACGGAGATTATCGCAGATAGGGCAACCTGAAGATCTTGACAAGATAAAGATTGATGTACAACAAAAAGTATCGATCGTGACTCAGGGAACGGGAACGTAATGATGGTGCAGAGCGGGGGGAACGGAACGTAATGGTGGTGCAGAGCGGGGGGGGGGGGGGGGGAGGAAGGAACAGTTTCACGGTCTGAGAATTCACAAAAAGAAACAAATGGCGTACCTAGTGGATCAGAAGTGGCATCAGAGGATGAACAACTTCAGTACGTTGAACCAAATATTGTGATTCTAGATCATACGGCACAGTTTCCAAGGGGGAGAATGTGTGTAAGTGCGTTCGCACTATGCACTGAAGTCGGTGAGACGCCGCGTGAAAGACGCGAACGGCAAAATTTACATCAAATAGTGACAGGTGACGATGGCGAAAAGTCAGTGTGTTCCCAACATCGAAGCAACTCACTATGGTCCTAAAGCAGACAAATGCAGAGTAAGCAGACTTAAAACTTGAATCTAATGCAGGGTTAGCAGACTTAAGAACAGAAATAGCAAGCTTAGAAACAGAAACAAATGCGGGGTTAACGGATTTAAAAACTGAAACGGCGAATTTAAAAACAGAAACGGCGAATTTAAAAACCGAAACGGTGAAGTTATAAACTGAGACAAATGCTACTTTAAATGGTCTCAGATGTGAAATTTATGCTGGATTCGAAGAAGTCCGCGATGATCAACAAAAACTACGAACTGAAGTTAATGAATAGTTTACTGAAATCCGGAGAGAGGCGAGAGACTCGCGCGAGCTCATAAAATCGTTAATGACTGACCAGAAAAAAAGGCGTTCTGACGTTGACCAGGTGCAGGATGCAGTGTCTAATGCTAATCAAATATTGGATGTTAGCACGTAAGACGTCTGGTAAAACGAAACAAATCGTGGAAGAGCTCAGTGTCAGAAACCGTTTCACGCGACCCGCATTAAAAAGATTCGGAACACGCGTGGAAAATATAGTCAGGAAGGAAAAGAAACAGTATCAACACCTTCGTACAGAATTGTTACGTCATCTTACGATATGACGAAAGAAGCCGCCTTGGTGAAAGCAACGGTCTAAGAGAATAACACCTCTGGGGGAAAAGTTTGGAGAGCTACAACGGATCCCGGATACAATCAACACGTACCGTGAAGCGAGCTTTACTCATATTTAAGCTACATACAAGCTTTATAACAAGGTTTTGCGAAAGTGTTAGATGCCTGACACTTCCATCGCAAACTGTTCAAAGCAGCGGTTACCACTCCGTTACCTTGCTGCAGGGTATCACTGTTGCTAATAGTTAAGTTCAAAACTCCACCAAAAAATACTGATGGACCATGCTGGACGACTTCTGCACCTACATAATTCTCCGTATTAATAAGCATATTGTCTATTGCTTTATACACTGTAAGGCGCGTACGCCTTCTTCTCTTATAAAATCGTGGCATCTTCTGTGTGAGCGGTCCAATGCCGTTGCTCCAGCGGCTGCACGAAGACTGGCGCCTGATGGTTGAGAAGGTGACTAGCACAATAGTTTCGGCTGCAGAAAATGCGATCCCTCTCTCTTTAGGTTGCCCAAGGTGTAAGGCAGTCCCTTGGTGGTCGCTGGAAGTCGCTGAAGCAATTAAGGAGCGTCGGCTAGCTCTACAGCGGCATAAGCGCACACTTCCTTGGAGCAACTCATAGCCCTTAAAAGGCTCCGTGGTTGTGCTTTCTACCTTATCAAACAACGGAAGAAGGAGTGTTGGGAGAGATAAGTCTCCACCATTGGGTGTCACACGTCACCTTCCCAAGTCTGGGCAAAGATCAAACGTCTTTTCGAGTACTAGGTCCCAACAGCTGTCCCCTGTGCTACCATAAATGGCGAGTTATGTACCGACGCAAACGCGATTGCCGAGCACTTTGCTGAGCACTTTGCTCGAGCCTCTCTGTTGGAGAATGACCCCCGAGCGTTTCGCACACTCAAACGACGGCTGGAACGGAACGTCCTCTCATTCATTACACGCTGCAGTGAATCCAATATCGCCCCATTTACAGAGTGAGAGCTCCTCAATGACCTTGTACATTGCCCCAACACAGTTCCTGGGCCTGATCGCATACACAGCCAGATGATAAAACATCTCTCATCTGACTACAACCGACATCTTCTCGTCATCTTCAACCGGACCTGGTGCCATGGCGTCTTTCCATCGCAATGGTTGGAGAGTACCATCATTCCGGTGCTCAAACCCGGTAAAAACCCACTTGATGTGGATAGCTATCGGCCCATCAGCCTCACAAACGCTCTTTGTAAGTTGCTGGAACTTATGGTATGTCGGCGGTTGGGTTGGATCCTATTCACGTGGCTTGCTGGCTCCATGTCAGGGCGCCTTCTGCCATGGTCGCTCTACCACTGATAATCTTGTCACCATTGAGTCTGCCAGCCGAACAGCCTTTCCCAGACGGCAACACCTGATTGCCGTCTTGTTTGACTTACGTAAAGCATACGACACGTCTTGGCGACATCATATCCTTGCCACATTGTATGAATGCGGTCTCAGGGGACCACTCACGATTTTTATCCAAAACTTCCTGTCGCTCCATACTTTTCAAGTTGGTGACTCCCATCGTTCCGTCCATATCGAGGATAATGGAGTCCCGCAGGGCTCTGTATTGAGTGTCTCTACATTTTTAGCGGCCATTAACGGTCTAGCTGCAGCAGTCGGGCCCTCCGTCTCACCTTCTCTGTATGCAGACGACTTCTGCATTTCGTACTGCTTCTCCAGTACTGTTGTTGCTCAGCGGCGCCTCCTGTGAGCCATCCACAAGGCGTAGTCATGGACTCTAGCCCACGGCTTCCAGTTTTCCGCCGCAAAGTCGTGTGTCACGCACTTTTGTCAGCGTCGTACAGTTCATGTAGAACCCACACTTTACCTTAATGACGATCCACTCACTGTAGTGGAGACGCACCAATTGGGGTGCAGATAGCTGCACGCTGCTGCAGTTCTAGGGAGCACTTGTTCAATCCCGAATTGACTATGGGAGTGTGGTTTATGGGTCGGCTGCGCTCTCAGCATTGCATTTACTTGACCGTGTGCACCACTGTGGGGTTCGATTAGCGACAGGAACTTTTAGGACGAGTCTGGTGACCAGTGTACTGGTGAAGGCTGGTGCCTCTCTACTACAGATCAGACGTTCGCAACTGCTCGCCAGTTACGCGGTACACATTCATAGTTCCCCTGCGCATCCGAATTACCGTCTCCTTTTCCCGCCCATGGCAGTCCATCTCCCGCATCGGCGGCCCAGATCGGGGCTAACGATTGCGGTTCGCGTGCGGTCCCTTTTCTCCAAACTGGAGTCCTTCCCTTTACCACCACTGCTTGCGGTCCGTTCACCTACGCCTCCATGGTGTACGCCTCGGCCGCAGCTTCGTCTGGACCTTTTGCATGGCCCAAGGACTCCGTTAACCCCGCCGCTCTCCGCTCTCACTTCCTCTCGATCCTTGACGTGTTCCGGGGCTCTGAAGTGGTTTACAGCGACGTCTCAATGGCTGAAGGTCACGTAGGCTTCACGTAAGTTCTTGGAGGACATATTGATCATCACTCCTTGCCACTTTGCAGCATTGTTTTCACTGCAGAACTGGCTGCCATTTCTCGTGGTCTTGAGTACATCTGCTCATGCCCTGGCGAGTCATTTCTCCTGTTTTCTGACTCAGTGATACCCTAGCCACCCTCTGGCAGCGTCCATTCAGGAGTCCATCTATGCCCTGGAACAGTCCCACCGCTCTGTGGTGTTTGTGTGGACCCCAGGACACGTCGGAATCCCCGGCAACGGACTTGCCGACAGGCTGGCAAAAGCGCTTCTGGAGATAGGCATCTGCTAAGCTGACCTGCGTCCTGTCTTACACCACAGGGTTTTACGGCTTTGGGAGACGGAATGGCATAACAGCACACATAATGAACTGTGTGTCATTAAGGAGGCCATGAATATGTGGAAGTCTTCCATGCGGTGCTCTCGCAGGGAATCATTTGTCCTCTGCCGGCTCCGCATTGGCCATATGTGGCTAATGCATGGATACCTACTCCGTCGTGAGGACCCACCTCAGGGTCGCTGTAGCTCCCAAATGACAGTCGTCCACCTCTTGCTGGACTGCCCACTTTTAGCCGCTCTGTGGCAGACTTTTAACTCTCCCAGCTCCCTGCCCTCGGTGTTGGGCGACAATGCCTCCACAGCAGCTTTAGTTTTACGTTTTATCGTTGAGAGTGGGTTTTATAATTCTGTATAGGTTTTAGCGCATGTCCTTTGTCCCTCTGTGTCTTCCACCCTAGTGCTTTTGGGATGTAGTTTTCAATGTGTTGCAGAGTGGCTGGCTTTCCCTTTTTATTCTCGTGGTTGGTCAGCCACTATCATCTGCTTTCATGTTTTACTCTCTTCTGTTTCTAGCGTCTCCCTGTTTTGTCCTCTTTTGTTCCTTTTAGCGTTCGTTGCCTTCCCTTCGTTCTTGTGGCTTTTCCTTTCTTTCTGTTTTGTGTTAGATGTTTCGTCCGTTTTATTCTCAAACTTGTGGCACTGTTTTATTAGGAACAAGGGACTGATAACCTCGTAGTTTGGTCCCTTCTCCCGCCTTTAAACCAACCGACCAATCAGTGGGCGAGAGCAGCCATGCAGACGACATCTCATCGTAGCTAAGGGAAATACCGCGTGCAGAGGCGTAAAGTTGTTGATTCATCATTTTGTGTCAACTGTAAGTTCGGGCGATCATAGGTAATCAGATGATGTATCGTAGTACTGGCCAACATCATAACGTAATCGTAAGAATAATTTTGTAAAGAAACTTCTAGTTGAAATTTAATGTTGTTGTATTCAGGATTCTTTAACTTTCTGAGAGTTACAATTTAATACTGTTGTGTTTAAGATTAGTTCACTTTCAGAGGCCGAGATGTGTCATTTTGACAACTGTCTTAATATTGTCACATTGTAAATTGTGTAAATGAACCATGGACCTTGCCGTTGGTGGGGAGGCTTGCGTGCCTCAGGGATACAGATGGCCGTACTGTAGGTGCAACCACAACGGAGGGGTATCTGTTGAGAGGCCAGACAAACATGTGGTTCCTGAAGAGGGGCAGCAGCCTTTTCAGTAGTTGCAGGGGCAACAGTCTGGATGATTGACTGATCTGGCCTTGTAACATTAACCAAAACGGCCTTGCTGTGCTGGTACTGCGAACGGCTGAAAGCAAGGGGAAACTACAGCCGTAATTTTTCCCGAGGACATGCAGCTTTACTGTATGATTAAATGATGATGGCGTCCTCTTGGGTAAAATATTCCGGAGGTAAAATAGTCCCCCATTCGGATCTCCGGGCGGGGACTACTCAAGAGGATGTCGTTATCAGGAGAAAGAAAACTGGCATTCTACGGATCGGAGCGTGGAATGTCAGATCCCTTAATCGGGCAGGTAGGTTAGAAAATTTAAAAAGGGAAATGGATAGGTTAAAGTTAGATATAGTGGGAATTAGTGAAGTTCGGTGGCAGGAGGAGCAAGACTTTTGGTCAGGTGATTACAGGGTTATAAATACAAAATCAAATAGGGGTAATGCAGGAGTAGGTTTAATAATGAATAAAAAAATAGGAGTGCGGGTTAGCTACTACAAACAGCATAGTGAACGCATTATTATGGCCAAGATAGACACAAAGCCCATGCCTACTACAGTAGTACAAGTTTATATGCCAACTAGCTCTGCAGATGATGAAGAAATTGATGAAATGTATGACGAGATAAAAGAAATTATTCAGGTAGTGAAGGGAGACGAAAATTTAATAGTCATGGGTGACTGGAATTCGTCAGTAGGAAAAGGGAGAGAAGGAAATATAGTAGGTGAATATGGATTGGGGGGAAGAAATGAAAGAGGAAGCCGCCTTGTAGAATTTTGCACAGAGCATAACTTAATCATAGCTAACACTTGGTTCAAGAATCATAAAAGAAGGTTGTATACCTGGAAGAATCCTGGAGATACTAATAGGTATCAGATAGATTATATAATGGTAAGACAGAGATTTAGGAACCAGGTTTTAAATTGTAAGACATTTCCAGGGGCAGATGTGGATTCTGACCACAATCTATTGGTTATGAACTGCAGATTGAAACTGAAGAAACTGCAAAAAGGTGGGAATTTAAGGAGATGGGACCTGGATAAACTGAAAGAACCAGAGGTTGTAGAGTGTTTCAGGGAGAGCATAAGGGAACAATTGACAGGAATGGGGGAAAGAAATGCAGTAGAAGAAGAATGGGTAGCTCTGAGGGATGAAGTAGTGAAGGCAGCAGAGGATCAAGTAGGTAAAAAGACGAGGGCTAATAGAAATCCTTGGGTAACAGATGAAATATTGAATTTAATTGATGAAAGGAGAAAATATAAAAATGCAGTAAATGAAGCAGGCAAAAGGGAATACAAACGTCTCAAAAATGAGATCGACAGAAAGTGCAAAATGGCTAAGCAGGGATGGCTAGAGGACAAATGTAAGGATGTAGAGGATTGTCTCACTAGGGGTAAGATAGATACTGCCTACAGGAAAATTAAAGAGACCTTTGGAGAGAAGAGAACCACTTGTATGAATATCAAGAGCTCAGATGGCAACCCAGTTCTAAGCAAAGAAGGGAAGGCAGAAAGGTGGAAGGAGTATATAGAGGGTTTATACAAGGGCGATGTACTTGAGGACAGTATTATGGAAATGGAAGAGGATGTAGATGAAGATGAAATGGGAGATAAGATACTGCGTGAAGAGTTTGACAGAGCACTGAAAGACCTGAGTCGAAACAAGGCCCCGGGAGTAGACAACATTCCATTAGAACTACTGATGGCCTTGGGAGAGCCAGTCATGACAAAACTCTACCATCTGGTGAGCAAGATGTATGAGACAGGCGAAATACCCACAGACTTCAAGAAGAATATAATAATTCCAATACCAAAGAAAGCAGGTGTTGACAGATGTGAAAATTACCGAACTATCAGTTTAATAAGTCACAGCTGCAAAATACTAACGCGAATTCTTTACAGACGAATGGAAAAACTGGTAGAAGCGGACCTCGGGGAAGATCAATTTGGATTCCGTAGAAATGTTGGAACACGTGAGGCAATACTAACCTTACGACTTATCTTAGAAGAAAGATTAAGAAAAGGCAAACCTACGTTTCTAGCATTTGTAGACTTAGAGAAAGCTTTTGACAACGTTAACTGGAATACTCTCTTTCAAATTCTGAAGGTGGCAGGGGTAAAATACAGGGAGCGAAAGGCTATTTACAATTTGTACAGAAACCAGATGGCAGTTATAAGAGTCGAAGGGCATGAAAGGGAAGCAGTGGTTGGGAAGGGAGTGAGACAGGGTTGTAGCCTCTCCCCGATGTTATTCAATCTGTATATTGAGCAAGCAGTAAAGGAAACAAAAGAAAAATTCGGAGTAGGTATTAAAATTCATGGAGAAGAAGTAAAAACTTTGAGGTTCGCCGATGACATTGTAATTCTGTCAGAGACAGCAAAGGACTTGGAAGAGCAGTTGAACGGAATGGACAGTGTCTTGAAAGGAGGATATAAGATGAACATCAACAAAAGCAAAACGAGGATAATGGTATGTAGTCAAATTAAATCAGGTGATGCTGAGGGGATTAGATTAGGAAATGAGACACTTAAAGTGGTAAAGGAGTTTTGCTATTTAGGGAGTAAAATAACTGATGATGGTCGAAGTAGAGAGGATATAAAATGTAGACTGGCAATGGCAAGGAAATCGTTTCTGAAGAAGAGAAATTTGTTAACATCAAGTATAGATTTAAGTGTCAGGAAGTCGTTTCTGAAAGTATTTGTATGGAGTGTAGCCATGTATGGAAGTGAAACATGGACGATAACCAGTTTGGACAAGAAGAGAATAGAAGCTTTCGAAATGTGGTGCTACAGAAGAATGCTGAAGATAAGGTGGGTAGATCACGTAACTAATGAGGAGGTATTGAACAGGATTGGGGAGAAGAGAAGTTTGTGGCACAACTTGACTAGAAGAAGGGATCGGTTGGTAGGACATGTTTTGAGGCATCAAGGGATCACAAATTTAGCATTGGAGGGCAGTGTGGAGGGTAAAAATCGTAGAGGGAGACCAAGAGATCAGTACACTAAGCAGATTCAGAAGGATGTAGGTTGCAGTAGGTACTGGGAGATGAAGAAGCTTGCACAGGATAGAGTAGCATGGAGAGCTGCATCAAACCAGTCTCAGGACTGAAGACCACAACAACAACAACAACGTGTATTTCCGTGACTAAATTGCAATATTACACAGTGTCATTACAGCTTACACAGTTGTGTTCAGTCTTAGAATAAGAAACCACCTAACCATAACCTTACACATTATTTGTATGAATCTCTTTAATGGCCAGCATTGCACGTGGCTGAGCCAAGACTGATTATTTTGTACGCGTACTATGGAGAGAACAGAATACCAAGATTAGATCCGTTGAGGCTCAGGAGCTAAAAAAATGATCTTTCATTGTTTATTTGCATAGGGAACTTTATCAGTTTATTGCACACGGCCATAGACCCCGGTGCTCACGAGACTGAGTAAACTTCAGAGGGATTGATTTCGTTATAGGCATTACAAACTGATTTTATAGATTAAGTTGTTTCATTTCTCTTTGGATTACAGTAAAACTAATTAAGCACACCATTTGCTCAACAACACATCATACAGTAAATTTGGATAACACAAAGTTATTTTTTAAAGAACGTTACACAAATATATTTTTCATGAACGCTACAGAGTATAGTCAGTGATATGACAGAAACGATCATTCGAAGTAGAAATAGTGTGGCAAGCATGGACTCTAAACGAATCCCTTAAGAGCTGGCAGCACTTATTCTGTAGAAGAGATATGTTTCACAGTAGCTAAGATGAAACAGCCTGCAATTTTGTGAAATTTTAACATTCCCGTAGCTGGGAGTGTGACACTATAGCTCAACTTTCTGTGATCATCTAATGGAGTAACATTTTGACGATACTGCTTCATCCATGTTAGGGAAAACCTTATACATCGTACCGATCCAGGCGTTTCTCGGTCATTGATTTCATACGTTTTCTTGAATTATCTGTTTTAAACTGTTTCCTGGTGGTGCAGAAGAGGTTAGGAGGGAGCTATCTTGTGTGTTGACTGCGGCACGTTCGCCCAAGAGTAATACAACGGCAGCTGAGAGGGCTGCTTTAGTTTCACCTAGAGTGGATACAGATATTGTTATTTTAGCTGCAAACAAAGGCAACACTACAGTTCTGTTGAAAAGGCAGGATTAAATTCAAAATTTACAGCGTTTCGTGATTCAGCTAATCGCAGGATTAGTGCTGACGCAAGATAATGTGTTGAGAGACTGACTAACAGCCTCCTCGTCGCAGGTGAGTAAAGTGTCTTAAATCTTATTCTGCTGTCTGTCCTGGATATGGCCTTCCAAAGATCGACCAGAATGCAATTCCTTCAAGGGCTACTCTGGGTAACATTCGTGCTCCGACCTGCCATTTAGTTTTTTTTTTCTTTATTGAGTTTCGATTCGATGGTAACATGGCATAAAATCGTGGAACTTAAAACATAGAACAAAGGGTTGATGATGCTAATAAAATACATATGAAGCAGACAGGTAAAACAAATGACAGACAATTAAAAACACACGGTGACAGTCTGGTTTCTGTTCGCAGGAGATATGAAATGTACACCCAGCGACAGCATGGTTTCTGTTCGCAACACTTGGGAAAGACTAACAACACTGAACATTCACTTGAACACTGCACTACAAAATTGGCACAAAATATGATATACCACAGCTGAGGGCAGAGGGGCGGACCTGGGCAGGTGATGGGAAAGGAAAGGGGGGGAAGGAGAGGAAAAAACGAAGTGGGGTGAGGGGGGAAAGGAGCCGATGGAGAATGAGAACCCATAAGAAGGATGCGGGTGCTGGGCAGAAGCGACAGGGGCTGTGGAAAGACCGAGGAGGGGTATACAAAAGGACTCAGGTGAGGGGGGGGGAGGGGAGGCTGAGAGAGGTTAGGTGGGGAGAAAAATAGGTTGGAAAGGGGGGGAAGAGGGAGCCCGGGGAAAGAACAGAGGAAATGAGGGGTGGATGAGGATCATAGTTGATAGGAGGGATAAATGGAGGGACAGAGGGCATCATCCGGGAGAGGGAGTCGACAGAAGCCACCTTGGGAAAGGAGATGAAGTGTTTGGAGATGGAGGGTAGGGGGGACACAGCAGTAAAGGCATGGCAGAGGGCGGGGATTGGAGAGGAGAGGCGCAACCAGGGGATGAGGGGGATCAAGGTTACCATTTAGCAAAAGTCCTTGTTAATATGTTGAATCCACTTGCATTCCGATGTGAGCACATTAATAACTCATTAGATTTGTTACGTCTCTTAGATGGATGCCTTTGAATGTCTCTGATGTTCTAGTAAGTTCTGGTGTGGTACCTTTTGTTTCTTCTAACAGATGCTTCATTTTTGCAGTTCCTACCAAGTTCTCTTCGTATTTTGAATCAATTCGCGTTGCTCTGACTGATTCGTTACGATTAATTGGAATTCAGCTGAGGAGTGCATCCACACCTCACTGCATGAAGAATGGAACTGAGCATTAATGCTTTGAACATATGAACAGGAACAATATGGTCCTGCAAATAAATGCTTTACATTAAAGATGCATTACACAATACATGGAAACATCCGACTCTGCTGGGATGGTCTGTAATTTCTATAACCTACGTATAAGCACCCACCACACAAGAGACAACTGCTTCCGATCTACCAGACCAAAGAACTGACCTAGTTAGAGAGTTCACCGCTAGAGGAGGCCACCAGAGGTCATTTTATGATGCAATTCAGTTCATAGGGGCACAGCATCATCATTAGTTATGTGGTGTCCTCAGCTGCATGTGTGCCCCACCCTCCTCATCCTCGCCTGGTGGTCTGGAGAGGAAAGTTGTTGGGAAGAGGAATCAGCCTGTTCCGGGCTGCTGGAGAGAGGAAGGAGTGCACTTCATTTATTTTTGCAACAATTTATTTAGCGACGGATTTCACGTAGTTTATTTATTATGCTGATACTAAACACTCACCCTGATGTGCTTGGGATCACAATATACAGTTTACAGACCTGGAAACTACTTGTAAATAATTCAGTACACTGATGTACAGAGACGCAGACAACTCGTAATCACCGAAATAATCCACTACACAACATAGAGAAGCGCAAACTACCCGCAGATTACCGAAATAATGCATGCAAACACGCTCACAATGCTTAAACACCCGAAAGTAATTCAGTGCTCAGACACTCAGTGCACGGAAGAAACTCAACTTACCAGTAACTCATACACTGATTCTACTACGTGGAAGGCCTTAGTGCACCCTCTAACACATGGAAACTGTCCAGGTGCGTGAGGGGAAGGTTAGGTCAGTGTACTTCATTTACTTTGCTTGGGAAACTGACGCAAATATCCATTCTTGTTACGTAATTAATCACAAAGATCGGTCGTAATTACACTGTTATATGCATAGCACTGCACTAGAACGGCTTAAAATCGCAAAAATTAACTATACCATACAACAGGTCTTTTCCTGCTTGGAAAAAGAATTTCGCAATACCACTCGAAACTTACGCAAATATCAAGCCTAATAGGTAATTAATAGTGGTCATGTCTAATTACACAACTACATGCAAAGTGTTGCATAAAAGCGCCCAATGTGGCAAAAACTAACTATACCACACAAATGGCGTTATCCTGCTCGGAAAAAAATTTCGCAATACCACTCGAAACCAGAGACAGAAACACTCAAACTCCACCCTATACCTACAAGCTAGGGTGGAAAAAGTATGGGGTGTAAGGTGCAATGTTTATTCTTTTTGGTGGGAAATATGTTCATAGGTCTAGATGATGTTGGTCACAGAAGAGTTTGAAAAAGTGTATTACCTGCAAGCGTATACGACGGCTATCCATAAAGTACATTACGTTTTGGAATTAAAAATAAATAAAGTGTTGGAAATTTTTTTATTATATACAGATGAAAGCCACACTTATATACTACTTTTCTACATAGTTGCCATTTAAATTAAGGCACTTATCGTAGCGATGGACGAGCTTGGAAATTCCTTCGTCGTAAAATTCGGCCGCCTGCGCCTTCAACCACGTGGTTACCTCTTCTTGAAGCTGTGCGTCGTCATCAAAACGCTGCATAGCCAACCACTTCTTCATTGCTGGGAATAAGTGGAAGTCGCTCGGTGCCAGGTCGGGACTGCACGGCGGATGAGGAAACAACTCCCACTTAAAAGATTCGAGAACTTCAAGAGTGGCATTTGCCGTGTGGGCCCGGGCGTTGTCGTGAATCGGCAAGATCTTTGAGCCCATCTTTCCCCTGCGCTTGTTTTGTATTGCTGTTCTGAGGTTGTGTAGAGTTTGGCAATACCTTTGAGAGCTTATTGTAGTGCCTCTTTCCAGGAAATCCACAAAAATCACACCTTCTCTGTCCCAAAAGACAGTCGCCATCACCTTTCTTGCCGACATTGTCTGCATGCATTTCTTGGGTTTTTTGGGGAGAATTTGTGTGCCCCCACTTCATTGACTGCAATTTTGTCTCGCAGTTCACATGCTTAACCCATGTTTCGTCACCAGTAACGATGCGATCGAGTAATAAGTCGCCATCTTTCTCGTAAGCGTCAAAAACGTTAACGCTGCAGCCATTCACTAATTTTTGTGAATCTCTGTCAAGATTTTTGGTATCCATCTTGCACAAAACTTGTGGTAACCAAGCTTTTCGGCAATGATTTCGTGCAACAAACTTCGTGAAATTTGTGGAAAACTCATAGAGAGTTCCGTAATTGCGAAATTACGGTTTTCACGGACCGCGGCGTCGACTTTTTCGACAAGTTCGGCAGTCACTATGCTGGATCTTCCACTTCGCTCTTCGTCGTGAACGTTAGTTCGGCCATTTTTAAATTTTACGACCCATTGACGCACTCCACCTTCAGTGATTACGTTGTCCCCATACACCTCACAAAGCTGCCGATAGATTTCTATCGGTGTACAGTTTTTTGCAGTCAGAAACCTTATTACAGCACGCACTTCACACTTTTCAATTAACGCTGACATTTCAAACTGTCACAGTAACTCAACGGAGTACAGCACGAATCTCTCACTAGCACGGCAGGATGCCGACTGAGCGGCGGAATGCCATGACACCAAGATGGCCGCGCTAGCCCCGCCCCTAACGGACACAAACGAAAACGTAATGTACTTTGTGGATAGCCCTCGTAGCATCTTTCGCTGCTTGACATCGGAGTACACTACACACACCTACTAAAAATTACCCTAAAGCCCAGATAACCGAAGCCAATACACACTATCACAGCTGATAGGAAAAATGCGTTACAGCTATAACTATACTTCGAAATTGTCGCGAAAAAACCAATGCATGTATTGAATGGGTCATATTGCATCACATCTACTGGGGAAAATCGTCGCCCTAAAAGACTGCAGTTAAACATACGTTCTTCTCCACGTACAATCACAAACTATGGGATAGAGCTACTCTGCTGTCAGCCTCGTGGCTCATACTGGCCGCTGCCTGCCTCGATATGATCGCTCTTCGGTAACATAAAAGCAGATTTCATTTACTAGGAGACAAAAGGGTGGCTTTCCCGAAATGTATCTTAGTCATCTAAATTATAGTGCTGCAGCTGACCCTAATGGCTATGAGGCGTCGCTGTCACAGACTAGACAGGTCCCCAACGCCTCTCGTTCTGGAGTTGAGAACACTTTCGTTTAACACCACACAGGATGCTCCAGCAGGGACCGGATAAGAACCACAGTATCATAGAAATCTGACCCGCCAGTCTGCGTGGGATTATTTAACATCAACTCGACTCAT
This sequence comes from Schistocerca serialis cubense, assembly GCF_023864345.2. Taxonomy (NCBI): domain Eukaryota; kingdom Metazoa; phylum Arthropoda; class Insecta; order Orthoptera; family Acrididae; genus Schistocerca; species Schistocerca serialis. The sequence continues at coordinate 509,112,390 of NC_064644.1, read as the reverse complement.
ACAACAAAGCAACTATTGAAAAAACGTTTGCTACCATAATAAATGTCCTCTTTCCACGAAAACCGACAGTCACGTTTCATTTAGTTTTATGAGCAAATTCATTATAGTTTTTTACGGTTGACTGAGAGTCTTATCCCGCCTGCAAAGACCTTTATGTAGAAACTCGAAAAAAGAAAGAAAAGAGAGGAAACTGATATTTCCAATCGCGACTACCGATGTCGGTGATGTAATAGATTCCAAATAACCCATATAATTTACAAAGTCAAATAAGGTGTTTCTCATGTCTAGAGAAACGTGTCTTCTGCCTGCTAGATGCACACACCACAGTCGATGCTCTCTCAAATAAATAAAGACGTGAAATGTGAAGAAGCAGTCAGCTGAGTAATTTACATCGGAGGGAATAATGACCCAGTGCAAGCACACACCCATATTCAATCTTCTCAAATTTAGACTTGATCACGAAAGCTGTCCACCACATACTAAATATCAGTTCGCTATTCGGCCACAGGCCACCGCTACACCAAGAACACATGGACAGAATCATCCTATGAAATCGGTCACATTCATATTTGAGCACTATAATTCCAATTAAAAGTTAAGATTGTGGTTTCAGTTGAATGACTCTCGAGAATTAGCGCAGTACTGGAAATACACTTGCTGATGGTTCTGGAAATAGAAACATCTCTGCCATTCTTATGACTTGACATACTCTTCATACTCTCCACTTTGCTATCACAGTATTCCACATCAAATCCATGCCTTCCTTAGAACTGCACAGTCATGTCCTCTGCACATATTGGAAAACAAACGCATACTTCATATACCTGATGCTCATGGAGAACCTATCACACATCCCCTACTACTAAGATAATACGACGTCTATAAGTCATTGTTGACGATACGAAATAATACTGATCGAAAATCAACGACTGGTGACCATGTCTCATAAATTTTTCTTGTGAGTTGTACCACTGTGTCTTAGAAAGAGAGGCGTAATTGTCTTACAAACCGTCAGATGCTACAAAACACAACCATATCACCATCACAAGCAGTCTTTTTTCTACAGGCGCATACAAGTATCCATATTAAAAGCTATACTGGCTCTATGAATCGAGATGATGTTACCTCTGAATGTGGTGGTTTTCTTGTCCAGGCAAATACCGGTACACTGAACATAGACAGTGATCGCTGGATTATATAGTATCAGATCAACAGTATGGTTACATGTCACTGACAACGCAACCTCATAATAAAAGTACCCAATTTAGAAAATGATTCAGCTAAGGGACGTGGTATGAAACCGGTATTTGCAACTCCCTCATGCCTCTGCCACTAGATGTTTCTCCAGTATTTGTAAGACATTCTACCTCAACGCCATGTCATACTTTCGGTGTTATATCGACTGGGCTATAGACGATGATTGATTGAGAAGGATCCAAACAGTAGATGGTGTGCTGATTGAGGTCGTAAGAAACGTACACCAGCTTTTCAAATTGTAGTGCTACGCTATTCGCTAGAAATGCTGTCTGGGACTTGGGATCAAGTCCCCCATTCTAGCACATACCTACTTTGGATCCTATCGAGAACTCCTTTAATCATTACAGCCGCTAGTGAATCATATTTCTGGCAATCTCATATCTCGAAAAGAGTCACCTTTCTCAAACCTATCTGCTACAGTAAAATTCCAGCCTCGTTTTACGTAGTCCCTATGCATCCTGCCACATCCCCTCACACTCTTCACTACCATCCCTGCCGCTTTGCGCATGTGATTGTTCCAATGTAATTCGGAACTGAGTAGAAGTCTGAGGAAACTATATCTACCACCTTTTGCACCACGTGTTGAAACAGGCTAAGCTGTGTTACTGCGACTGGACTGTGTTTTGACTATTCGATGGAAACAGGAACTGGGAGAAACAGGAGGATTTTGTTACTGCACTGTGATGTGCTTCTGAGTACACACAAGTATTACAGATCTTGTTCCATTCACATCTATCTCCACAACACGCTACCTTCGTCATTGTGCACCATCAAACTGAGAAAAATAACGAACTATAAAAGCTTCATCCGATAGAGAACGCTATAAGATTTTTACCGCATCTCTCTCCTCCCATATACCGAAAACAAACACTGCATGCATGCCAGCATCGAGCACATGTGACGATCCTATTAAATATACAGGTATTGATCAACTGCACAGACCAGTTTAAAGTTTCATCACCTGTACTTTAGGAGGATGATAGTATCCCACCGAATATACTGTAAGTCGCCAGAGACGCTCCCTGTGACCCTGTCTCATTGTTGGAAACATTGTTTTTTTGTGCTCTAACACACTTTGTACATTGCCATAATTTTGTTTTTCCACCACAGCTTCGAGGTCTGTGTCAGTTTCTAAACTAACATTAACACTTTCTGATCCATGGCCTCATGCACAAAACAAGATGTCGCATAGAGTAAGTCATGTTGTACTTCTGCTACCGTAACACACCACACACACTGGATGATTTAAATAAAAGTCAGTTACAACATAAGGAAACTGGAAGAATTCTGCAGCATTGTGGAGAGTTTACAAACTACAGTCCGAAGGTGATTCACGAGCTCTACATTCAAACTCATCTGTTACAGTGACGGAATAGCTGATGACTCAGTATTCCATTTTGATTGATTCCTCATACTGCAGTCATGTATGTCATCAGTGTTTCGGTGCTAGCCATTCCTGGAAGCGTTCTCAGTCATTCATTATGTGGTAACCTACAGCATGGCAGTGGATGAATGGGATGGAAAAGACACCACCAATGTACTGAAATAATAAGCAACACAGTTGATAGTGCAAACAATTTATGCAATTTTACAGTAATTTCAACGCCGAGATGTGGCAGCATGTTTCCCAGTATCAGTATCATAGCTAAATCACCCCTTCTCCACTTTGCGAGTATCATTGCGAATGTAAATAGATGACTGTGCAGTACATCCATTCATTGTTAATTCTCGAACACATACATCATTAAAGTATACCAGACAGCGCTGTATACATTTCTAACACCTCGAGCATAGTACTTAATGCACGATCTCTGTCTATGCTGGTAGGAGTCACAGAGCGTTCTCGCAGTCTTAGGTTAAAATAGAGACTGAGAGACTCCCCTTTCACAGTCATAGACCAACCCACCCTGCAACACCATTACCAATGTAACCTGCAAGAGTCGAGAAGATGCATACATCTCGAGATGGTTAGAACTCCTTATCGACATATAATAACAGATTTGAATGTGTTGTGATGTAATAGCAGACAGTTAAGTAGAACAAGAAACAGATGATTTTTATGCATGATGGAGCTTCAGATGGATGGAGTTTGAAGCCTTTTTACCTAAATCAATCAAGTTACCAATTTTAAAGTATTATTCCAGAGTCTAGGATCATACCTGGAAGATGCTGGTAAGAGAGAACATAGAGACATGCACTCCTAACTCTTCAATGCTCTGCATTGAAAATTAGCTATAATGTTACATTCCTTGAGTTTATGACCAATTGGTCAGTGCTTCCTAGACAAAGGAAATGGTCAACTTGTTCCAAGGTGTATCAGAAATGCATATTCTGAAATCAGATGGGAAGACCCAGCAGCTGGCCGCACGAGCACCTTTGTCTTTTGAATATTCATGGAAAGACCAAATCATTTGTAAGCCTTTCTGAGACAATTAAGACTGCTGCGACTCTGGAGGTGAATTAGCTGGAGAGGCATTGTTGCACCTCAGTTATATGAGCATCATATCCTTATAAATAAAATAAATAAGTTGATGAGACATTAGGACTTTTTAAATTGTTAATTACAGTTATTACATAATGATTTTATACATTTTCCAATCAAATGATCATGAAACGAACTTTTTTTACTATTTTTAGTACACATTGTTTTACACAAAACAAATTTACAATATACTATCTATTGATTGTTCTTCAGAAGTTAAATGTTTCAATTTGTCAATTTCAGAATCCACCTCCCCAATTTCTTCACCTTTCTTAAAATGTTCCATACATTTTGATTGAAATTTAGTATTCTGTGAGTAAGTGGATTTTTATAATTCACTTTGTTTGTGTTTCTGATAACTCTCAAAATATGTGTTAGTAACAAAAGGATATTTTCGTAATTTTTTAATTTTTAAATATTGTGTATTGATGTAGGGTGGTCATCTGATTATTCTTTATTGTTAAAATGCTGTAAACAACAATGATACACAAAGTTATTTTCCACATTTTTATTAATTTGACATGACACAAGTTTAGATATCTCCTTTCTCCAACAGTAGTAAGAAATGTTTTCTTATTTAAAATATAGTAAATTAATGTTCTTCATATTTACCTATTGTAATTTTTAATGTATATACTTGTGCTTTTATCGAAAGAATATAAATTAATAGTCATTAATTTTAGTCTCAGGTTTTGGAATACTATCTATTTCAAAAAGAAACGAAATATTACATACTTCAAACACTTCAACAAATTCTTCATAAGTACTTATTGTACTGAAATTTTGATTTCTTTTGGTGTTCTGCATGTAATGTGATACTCTACACCACAGAACAAGTTTTGATCATTACTTTTTACATTAACACAGGCTCTTTTTTCCTTTTTTCAGGCTACTCAGTACAACATGAACCTCTCAAAGCAACATATGTGTTAAGAGCTAAGTATATTTTAATAATTTTATTTAATGTCCAACCAGAACCATGAGCTTTAAAATTAGCCATTTTTAATTAAATATCAGTTTTTTATTTCTTAAAACTTCTATATATATCTTTTTCTGTAGTAATCCTATCAATTTAGGTTTGATGTCAGTGTTCAATAACTTTATTATTTTTCTGCATTACACAATTGCAAAGAAAATTTAAAATAATTTTCAAACCGTTTAATAATTTCATTTTTTAACAGCACTCATAATTTTTTGTTTCATTACATTTAAGAAATGATTACAATCAACTGAGAGTATATTATTTTCGAAATCTACAGTTTTTATTCTTTCTGAAATTGTTTTTCTATTGAGTAACATTTAACCATTTTTATGAAAGCAGACAAGACGTTATGGTAATGAATGCCCCAAACCAGCTGCAGTAAGGTAATACCTGTTTTTAATAATTTACACAAGAGGCCTGTTTCAACTTATTGCCATTATCAAGAGACCCGTGAAATACCTTAAGTAAGAGTATCTGTGCACCTTTAGTAAGAGTATCTGTGCAGAAACTGTGCCTGTCTTATGTTTACATTTGCACTGGTACTTATGTCTACTTGAAAGTGACAAATATTTTGCATCCATGGTAAAGTCTTTCTGTCATGTCACTATATGTGTAATAGTTCCTGTAGTTATCGAAATGTAAAAATACGTTTTTATCAGATATTTTAACAGTACTTTATTATTATGCTATGTGTTTCCAAAGTAAATACAGCTTACCAAAGATAATGTTACCTGTTGTTCTTATTTTCCTTTAAATTTTATCTATGCTCTAGGTAAGTTTTGTTTATAGTTTGAGTGTGTCTTTTCATGTTCTATTATGTCCATAAAATTTTGTAGGTAGTATTTATGTTTAGAATCTGTGTGTTCATTTAGAATTTTATGTATGAACTTCCTTGTTTGAATATAAATTTCCAGTTGTATGAATATAAATGACCATAGTAAGTCCTTTTGGTATTCTGTAAGTATAATCGTTCTTGTAGTTTTTAGAAATGCGTTCTTGTCAGATGTTTTGAGAGTTCAGTTTCGGCAGTACTTTATTATGATGCACTATGTTTACAAAGTATATACAGCTTACCAGAGATGATATTACCTGTTATTGTTCTTATTTTCCTTTAAGTTATTTGAATGGTTTGAATTATTTGAATTTGTTACTATAAAAAAAACAAGTAATATTTTCTCAAGAATAGAACATCATTGCTTTTAATCAATTGTAGTAAGTTTAACTTAATCCCATTCTGATAAAATTTGTAAGGGGGCATATATGCTTCATAATGTAAAAATAAAAAGTAAAAAAGTGAAGTACTTTATCGTTTGTTATGGCGGTTTTCTTAAAGATTATAAAGAAACTATGTGGGAAGGAGGTTTAACTGTATTTTTGCTTCACATTCTAACGCTGCAGATGCAATTCTTAGAGGTGTTGATAAAAATGAAGCTGGGGTCGAAATAAAAGATGTAGTACTAAACAAAGGAAAAACTGTTCCTGAAAATATAGAAATTAGAGCACCTATTATTAGATACAATCCTAATATATAAACTAGAACTAGGACAAGTAAGATTAAAAAATCCTAAAATACCAGTGTCTTTCTTTGAATTACAAAGTATAGAAATTGCTGGATTGAGTAATATATAAATTTTTGAGTCATAGGAAACAAATCATCGTTATATAGCAGAGTTTGATATGCATTACTTTATTTTTGTTTTTTTGAAACAAGAGAAAGAACAATCAATTGGTTGATTTTCATGTTCTGATAACATTAAGTTACTGAATATCTAAAACTGGCAGAAACAATTTAGGTGTGCCAAACAGTTTTCAAAGCTTACACTACATTTGATGATTTTAAATGACTAACACAATAAAAATGGATCCAGAATGAGATTTTCACTCTGCAGCGGAGTGTGCGCTGATATGAAACTTCCTGGCAGATTGAAACTGTGTGCCCATTCGAGACTCGAACTCGGGACCTTTGCCTTTCTCGGGCAAGTGCTCTACCATCTGAGCTACCAAAGCACGACTCACGCCCGGTACTCACAGCTTTACTTCTGCCAGTATCTTGTCTCCTACCTTCCAAACTTCACAGAAGCTCTCCTGCGAACGTTGCAGAAATAGCACTCCTGAAAGAAAGGATACTGCGGAGACATGGCTTAGCCACAGCCTGGGGGATGTTTCCAGAATGAGATTTTCACTCTGCAGCCGAGTGTGCGCTGATATGAAACTTCCTGGCAGATTAAAACTGTGTGCTCGACCGAGACTGGATCTCGGGACCTTTGCCTTTCGCGGGCAAGTGCTCTACCATCTGAACTACTGAAGCACGACTCACAGCCCAGTACTCACAGCTTTACTTCTGCCAGTATCTCGTCTCCTACCTTCCAAACTTTACAGAAGCTCTCCTGTGAACCATGCAGAACTAGCACTTCTTTCAGGAGTGCTAGTTCTGCATGGTTCGCAGGAGAACTTCTGTAAAGTTTGGAAGGTAGGAGACGAGATACTGGCAGAAGTAAAGCTGTGAGAACCGGGTGTGAGTCGTGATTCGGTAACTCAGATGGTAGAGCACTTGCCCACGAAAGGCAAAGTTCCCGATTTTGAGTCTCGGTCGGGCACCCAGTATTAATATGCAAGGAAGTTTAATAAAAAAGGATGTTTAATAACATCCATAGAGTTTCATTACAGATTATCTTATTTCTGATATAACTATGTCTCAAAGACAAAATATTGTGGCAAATGAAAAGGCAACTATTAAATTACATGCTACTTTTAGTGATCACATTCCTAATGATAATTTAGCTTATATAGCTTTTTATAGAAAAGAGAATTGAGTTTCTGAATTTAAGTATGGTATATAATTTGAGTATTTTTAAAATATTTATATTTTTCTGGTTACTGAATGAGAAGTCTTCGAAAAGTAATATGTAAACAAAAAAAATGTAATATTTGTGGTAAATTATTATGTTCTTTTAGTATTTCATCAAAAATAAAATAAAATTTATGATCAATATGTCTATTTATGTAATTCTAATTTTTTTTAAAGTTATAAAAAGGAGAAAGGTTGATTTTTGTACTTCTTCCCATACTTCTACCGTCTTTTTAATGTAACTATGGAATTCAAATTCATGTACATCATCATAGTATTCTTTAATATTACCTATAGCATCAGTATCTTCTGTACTTTTCAAATATTCCCTACTTAAAATTGGTTTAAAATAATATTTTCATATTCTCTCTTGGATTATCATTTTCTTTAGTAATTTTTTTGTTAAAGTCATATTTGTTCCATATATTATTTGTTATAATTTATTTAATTTTTAAAAATGGAATAATAAATTGAATACTAGATTTGGAAGAGCTAATTATAAGATTTTTTGTAAAAGTTATAAAAAATTAGATTTCAAAAATTATAAGAACAACATATCAGATTTTAAAAATAGACATTTTATTACGATTTTACAAATGAAAAATAATGAACATTTATTAAATTTAAAAATGATTGAAAAAATTATCATATTTTAAAAAATGAAAAATAAAAGAAATTATTAAATGTGCAAGGTTATTAAATGTTACAATCATTTTTATATTCAATTAAAATTTGTTTCCTGATTTTTATTTCATGATATTGTGATACATTTTAGTTAATAGATTCAGTTGAATGGCCCCATTTCTTTATCCTAAAGGTTTTGTCCGTAGTAGATGAAAACTGCTGACCACCCAAAAACGTGGGGCCATGTCAGTAACTCCATCTGCTAAAACAAAACGATAGGTTAGGGAAGGCCAGAATGAGTGTATAAGCTATAGCTCTTTTCAGCCATGTGAATTCTTTATGAGTATTTACATCCTCATTCCCTTGTAGTCTCTAACTTTACAATGTCGGGACGAATTCCATCATGAGAAATTAAATGTTCTAGAAAGACAATCTCCATCTTTCTGAAACTATACTTCCGAAAATTTAAGGTCTGTCAAGCTCTCTGCACCACCTGCAGCAACTTCTGCGAATAATATTTGTGCTACTTCCAGAACTCAACAGCATACGTAATTTCATCAAATTATACGGTGACCAAACTGACTCAATCCTCATTGATTTCCATGTCTAGAGACCAAATGAACATGAGGGCCCCCATGAGCACCCAGAAGTACCACAGCATGACGTGGCATGATTACGACCAATGTCTGAAGCAGTACTGGAGGTAACTGACGCTATGAATTCTGCAGAGCCATTCGTAAATCCATGAGTACAAGAGGGTGGGGATCTCTTCAGAACAGTACGTTGAAACGTATCCCACATATGCTCAATAGTGCTCATGTCTGGGGAGCTTGGTGGTCAGTGGAAGTTCTGAGACTCAGAAAAGTGTTCCTAGAGCCAATGTCGACATACCAAAGTGTGATTTCTTAACATGTTAACATATTCCATGGCATGAGAACGCAGTTTATCGCCGATAACTGGTGACCAGTAGAACATGCCCTTTTTGTGACCATGAAGAGTGTGCTTTTTTCCAGTAATTCCTTGTTCCAACATCTCCTTAAACTGCTCTTTACAGCTCTGTGGAGAACTATACGGCTTGTTGAACTCCCGCATGTTCTGTCAGTATGATTGAGAGTTCCTCCCGGCTCTCAGAAACCTTGTGGTCAATAATGAAGACAGTTTCACCAAACCCAAAAACTTTTTTCTCAGTCTTGTCATGGGATGAAACTTTTGTGTCATGAATAACTAATTGAAACACCGTGATTATAAACAGCGTATGGAAGTAACACAGCTTGTCTCCATTGTACTGAAGTGGAGAGCGGTTTTTCGCTCTGCTATGGCTTGGGAAATTTTCCTCCTGCCTAAAATAATAAAGTGTAATGATGTCGCAAAAAGCCTACCCCAGTACGACTTTCGTCATCAAATCTGCGGTTATGAAGTCATATGTGACAAGTCACACACTGACATATGAACGAAAACCTCCCCTGTTTTTCTCGCTTCAGCAGTCTTGCCCATAACTATTCCCTTGCCCGTGTTCTTTGCAGTGGTAAAGCTACTTGCTCACTGATTAAAAATATGGCTTCTTAAATCTCATGTAAATAGCTACCTGTGTCCAGCTTAGTGGAAAGCTCTTGTGCAACAATTTTAACAGATGTGATGGGGCGCACAGCTTGTAACCTCCCCACCGCAATTTTTAAAAGAAAATATAGCAATACTTAATAGAAATGGGGGCCAAGTGTAACCTCCCCACAAAATTTTTAAAGAAAAAGGACGATACTAATTAGAAATGCTGATGGACATTACTCTATGCGTAACTTGCCCACAATCAAATGTACTGACAATGGCAACAAAAATGTGAAAATACGCAATCTGACTCAAATATAAATCCTTCAAAATTAAAGTCCATTCAGTGACAAGAAAATTCAATTAAACCGAAACATCGGTCTTTGGCCCTGTGAAAAACAATCAGAATTAAAGTCTTACCTCAGAATAAATGGATGTCACATATCTGCTCTTGTTGTTGCGCACCGCTTGGAGGAACTGCATTGCAAATAATAATATTCTCTTTTTTTGTGATTTTAGTGGAATTTTTCTTCAAAAGAAGTGGAATGAAATGGGAAGTGCAACGAAATCTTGAGTTCAATAAAAAATTAAATTTTTGAGAAAATACTTTTGAAATAAAAATTATTATTGGGGAACTTGTTGGAGAATAATTACAAAAAAATAAAATTTTTCATTATCTAATGATTATATTAATTAACAGTATACCTTATTCCTCATCTTGACCATTGTTGCCGACCGCCTACATCACACAACCGCACTGGGCTGCTACTACTGACCGACCGCTCTGCATGACGACTACAGACTGAGTACTGCTCTCAACTAGACAGAGCTACAGACTCGCAACGACTGAACTGACAGAGTCGCAACGACAGACTGATTGCTCCTCTGCATAGCGACAACTAACTCGCAAAGACTACTACTGACAGAGAACCGCTCGCAACACTCGCGCGGTCAAGCGCATACTCTCTGGTCACAGATGCTACAATGCCTCGCCATCGCTGCTGCGTTACATACATGTTTCATAACCCTCCACTCGGGGGGCAAAAATTTGGCAGCGATGGTGAGTCATTTGGACTTGCCAAGCGCGGCAAAATTTTTCTTTAATTAACAAAATCCTACAACTTACAGAATATTTAAATGTTGTGCACACGCACTAAGTACAAAATATATCAGACAAGGACAAAATGTGAATACTAAACATAGTAGCAAATCAGAAAAGTATATACAAACTTTTTGACAGATAAAGTGCACAGGCACTGAAAAAAAATCTTTAGCATATGCAGAACAAATAAACAGACTGGCAAGAATAATTAGATGTAGTACATAAAGTAAATGTTGTGCACACGCACTAAGTACAAAATATATCAGACAAAGACAAAATGTGAGTACAAAACATAGTAGCAAATCAGAAAAGTATATACAAATTATTTGACAGATAAAGTGCACAGGCACTGAAAAAATTCTTTAGCATATGCAGAACAAATAAACAGACTGGCAAGAATAATTAGATGTAGTACATAAAGTAAATGTTGTGCACACGCACTAAGTACAAAATATATCAGACAAAGACAAAATGTGAGTACAAAACATAGTAGCAAATCAGAAAAGTATATACAAACTTTTTGACAGATAAAGTGCACAGGCACTGAAAAAATTCTTTAGCATATGCAGAACAAATAAACATAATGGCAAAAAAAAATTCATGTCCAAAGTGCACATGCACTGAAAAATGTCTTTAGTATTTTCACAACAAATAAACATAATGGCAAACATCATGTCGACCAGTGACATAAGTGTACTCACACTGGAGTTTAGCGAATCGAAAAAATGTATAACCTATGAACATAAATGATGTTACCAAAAAAAATTTTTTTTTTTTTTTTTTTTTATGTGACAAGAATCAGGATAGGAAAGGGAAGGATTGCATCATGGTTGTAGCACTTTAGATTGCACACAGCTGCTCTGAAAGTCCATATCTTTCCACAGTAGTACAACACCAAGTGACACAACTTGAAGTTCTTTTCCCATCAGAATTTATCAGTGTAGCCAAGACACTGAACTGTCGTAGTAATGTTCCATGTTTTCATTTTGGCAGTACATTAGGTACACCAAACAGTGGGACCATAATAATGTCTTCATCGCTCATGGTGGTGGACAGCATGTCGTGTCAACACCACACTCTTACAAGGCACACCAACGTAGAATTAGTGCAAAACCAAATATAGTGCTCCATGATCACTGGGATAAACAGGACAAATGGACATTGCAGTAATTCAGGGTAGTCAGCTTATGAGGTGAAGGACATCAAGTCACATAATATTGACAATTACAGTCTTCATTGATAGTTCGTGGCATTCATAGCCCAGTTATTGAACATTTCTGTACCAAGTATGTAGTATTACAGAAAAATGTTCATTAATTGTTTTACATAGAATCAGTAGCCTTCTTTTCCTGGTTACAAAATATTATGAAATAATCGCATTCTTTTCAGTTACAGAGTATAATTAAGAATCATTAACCTTTTCCTAATTACAGTTAATTAATCATTTGTCATTAATTAATCATTTGTCTAATTACAGTTAATTAATCATTTGTATAATTACAGTTAATTAATCATTTGTCGTTAATTAATCATTTGTCTAATTACAGTTAATTAATTAATCATTTGTAGCCTTAATTAATTACAAAGCATTATTAAACAGTACCATAGTTAATTAATTATGTGTCATTCCAATCTATTAAGAATCATTAGTCTTTTCCTAATTACAAAGCATTATGAAACAGTCACATTTATTTCCAATTACAAAGTATGAACATTGAAAACAAGAGTTAATTAATGGCATAATTAATAACAATTTCGTTGATTGACATTAATTATTGGCACTCAGTGGCCATCAAGTATTGAATAGAATAAAACATAGTTCATCATTCAATATTATTCAGATCATTACAAAGTCATTATTAAAAATCAGTTAATTACAGTCAAATCATTAGTAATCACAGGCATTACAATAAACAGTGGCAGTTATTAGCTAGTGACAAAGCATTATTTTGAATATAGTCTCATTAAGAGGTCATTACTCGAGTGACATGCTATTCAGAGTTGATCAGTATTATTCAGAATTATCATAAACTAGTGACATTATGTGGGACTGGTAATACATTTTTTTGGTAGCAATGCATTGCGTTGGGATCGATAATTAATTGCTGAGGCATAATACTTTTTGCTTTTGACCTATTGCTGCAAATGAGGATAGGTAACGTCATTCGTCATGAGTCAGCTGTAGCAAGATTATGTAACAAGGCAGTAGATGTGATCACATTTATAAATGATAAACACAAATGGGTAAAAAATATAAAAATGCAAGTACTAGAACAGGTATAATAAGTAACAGGTTTAGTAAGTGTCATGAAAAACTTCTCCTGGAAAAAATACAAAAACGGATTATTGACCTGAAAGAAGAAACGCACACTATGCTGAAAAGTAGTGAACTTCGAATTAACAAGTAGTGAAATGTGTATAAAATGTGTTCCATAGCTGTCCTTTCCAAAACTTTCCGTCATCCTACTATGCAATGTAACACCTGCTGTCAAAGCAAACTGCAACAAATACTTAAATAACTACGTAGCATAAATACATAACTTCAACATTATCCTCATCTGTAAAGAAAAAACTTCATTATCCATCACTTCATTATCCATATTATCATAACTTCATTATTATCATCACCTGTAAAGAAAAACTTCATTATTCATAATACCATTTCCTTCATCATTATTCATCAGTATTCACTATCATCTGCAAAAAATCACTTCATTACTCATTACCTAACTATTCCTTATCTCTAGCATATTTCATCACTAAAACTAAGATGTGTAGTTCTCTCTGACAGCCTGCATCAATCACCTTGTATTCTGAAAGAAAAAATTAGTTAAGACTGCTATTCTGTGATGAGTATAGTATATTCTTGTTAATGCCTGCCAATCCTGATCCATTTACTCTTCCTCATAAAGTTATTGCATCTTCTTTCGTTTATTCCGTAGGTGAAATTCCCATTTATGTTAAATTTATTTCTTAGAATCATCATTCCTTTCTGAAATTGATGAACAAAGATTAATGTCTTGCATTTAAATCCTATACCCACTAAATAATGACTGGTTTATGGTAACATAATTAACCCTACAGCATAACATGACAGAAAACGTAATATGTCCAAGACATTGACAGTGTTCGGATGCGAAAAAATGTACACAGAATAATACAATGCAGTAGCAAAAAAAAATGTGAAACAGTCACGATGTTGAGATGTCATAAGGCAAAAAAAAAATGTCAAAGTCGACTGGTGTGTGTTATATCTTAACTATTTCATAGTGCATACAAACAAAACTGGAGTACAGTCATATACACAAAAAAATGGAAAATGTGCACGGTCTGATGTGTAACGACAAGAAAAGCGACCTGCTAACCTTACCTTGCCGGGCACTTGCCAAGAAAAAAAATACGATAATCATCAATAAGTAGTCACATAAATATAATTGCAGAAATAGTCGTAAATGTGTAAATTCATCTGGAAAAATATGCACGGTCTGATGTGTAACGACAAGAAGAGCGACCTGCTAACCTTACCTTGCCGGGCACTTGCCAAGAAAAAAAATACGATAATCATCAATAATTAGTCAGGTGAATTAATTGCATTAGTAAATGGCATCATAGTGTGTTGAATCATACAGTGGTTTCACTCAATAAACGGTTTAATGTTTGAGATATGGTGATTGCCTTTCGATTTTCTGGTTCTCAAAGTTTCGACGTGTACAACATTGGGGTGAGGGATGCTGCGAATCCGATACGGACCTGCGTATAGAAGTTCAAATTTACTGCACTTACCTTTTAATTTGCTGGATAAATAGTGTGTACGTACTAATATCTTCTGTCCAACGTGAAAGTCGCGGCGTGTACAAACCTGTTTTTGCTGTCTTCTCCGGCGCTCTGCGGCACGTTTGATGTTGTTCAGCGCAATGTCAATTATTTCGTGGTGTCGTAGGCGACGATTTTTGGGGAATTCTATTAATTCTTTAATTTTGTTCGGTGGTTCAACGTTTTTCAGTATAACAGTCGGAGATAGCATAGTGGATTCATTTGGAATGGAATTAATTACATCTTGGAATGAGAGTATGTGTGTATCCCAATCAATATGTCTTTTGTGGCAGTATATTCTGCACAGCTTACCAATTTCCTTCATTAATCTTTCACAAGGGTTCGAAGAAGCGTGGTACTTGGATATATAGATCGGAGAAATGTTTCTAGCTCGTAACATGCGTGTCCATACACTACTACGAAATTGTGATCCATTGTCGGAAATTACTTTCATTACATGCCCTACATGAGATAGAAAATGTTTTACAAATGCTTTCGAAACAGTTTTAGCAGTAGCTTTGCGTAATGGAGTGAAAGTAACAAATTTTGAAGTGAGCTCAACAGCGACAAAGATGTAGCAAAAACATGGTAGTGAGGTCGGACATGTTCTTTTGTGTTCCGATTCTACTTTGTTACTATCCGTAATAGTTTGCACGTGTCAAAATTAATCATTTGCTGAAAAACATTTGTTTGTGTTTTGTGAGTGTCGTAAATTGGTAGTGACAGCAGAAGACAACACAGCTGACGGACAGAAGCATTAGCTCGTGCAGCTGACCAAAGCATGTGAAAGAAAAAAAAAGAATACTATGTCTCGTAATGACGACGAAATGAAATTTTCAAATGCAACTTGTTGAATGTACATGACGCTGAAATTTGCTTTGCAGAAGTTGGTTGCGATGTCTTGCTGATTGTTGCCGAGAGAACGCGATAGTGCGTCTGCTATAACATTTTGTGTGCCGGGAATATGAACAATCGTAAAATTAACTTCTTGTAAATATAGTTTCCATCTACTTAATCTGTCGTGAGTAAATTTAGCTGAAAGCAAAAAAAATTGTATAGCTCTATGGTCTGTGTAAACGGTGGTATGTCTGCCGTAAAGAAAGTGCCGAAATCTCGTAAAAGCCCATACAACACATAATGTTTCCAGTTCTGTAACGGAATAATTTCGTTCAGCAGGTGACAAAATGCGACTTGCAAATGCGATGTTTTTAATTACTGTAGAACCATCTTCTTCAATTTCCTGAAAAATATGTACACCTAAAGCGGTGTTAGAGCTGTCAGTGGCAATGGAAAAATTTCTGGTGAGATCTGGGTGCGATAAAAGTAGAGCATTCAATAAAGCATGTTTCAAATAACATTCTCGTGAACAAAATTCTGCGTGTCAAAAGTAATGTTTGCGTTACTGTAGTATGCAATCTGTGCTGTATCTGGTTAAATTCTATCGTTCGTCCTGTTATTTACGGGAGGATGCTGTGGCATATCCACTATATGAACTGTTCTGTTATTTCTTACTGACGTATTACGCTATCGATGACACCTATTGTCTGTTTCATTCATGATTATTTGTTGTTGCTGATGTTGTTGCTGCTCATAAGATCGACTGTTATTAAATGTACGCTGAAAATTGTGCTCATCATTCTTTTTACATCTGTCCTGATAGTAATTTCTATACGGCGCATTGCGATACGAGTTGAAATAGTGTGTTGTCTGTACGTAGTTGTTTCTTTGCTGCCGTGCGTTACTATTTGTTGTAGCTGAGACTTTACGTGCACGCGGCGAAACATTAAAGTTTGGTTGACCTTGTAGACTGCATTGTTGGTTACGTATGCTAAGCGGTTGACTTTCATGCTGTTGTGGTGAAAAGGTCTATTGTTACCAAAAAATGCGTTTGCTGTTAATTTTACACATACTGATGATTACGATTTTTATCTGTTATTTAAGTTCTCGTGATTCTGGAGTGCCTAATGAAAATTGTCACATTCGGTAAAAGTTTGTCATATCCGGTTTTCATTACTTGTTTCTTAATACTACGTAGAGCAATAGTTAAAGAGCAATTTTGATAGATATAAAGGATAGTAGAAGAGAAGGCAGCAGTGCAGAAAACTAAAGATGAAACAGCACTACTACAGCTCGGGGCCCTATGCTCGCTACAGCACATATTCATTAAAGCGTAATGAATCCCCTGAGGTCATTTACGCACTGCAAATAAATTTTAGCTTTTGTGTTACAGGCAATAGCGGTAAAATTTCAAAGGCAAATTGTTGTATTCGTGCTAATTCAAATTTCTTCATTACAGGCAATGCTGTTGTAAATACAAAAATAAATTGTCGCATCTGGTTCAAAGCTAGTTTCTCCATTACCGATAATAGCGGTGAATGTACAAAGATAAATTGTCGTATACAGTGCAAATCGTGTATCTGTGTTCTGTCATTATTAAATTCCTTACATTTTCTTACAAATGCAAATTGCTCGAAATCTACGTTCTCGTCACTGAATTTGAGAACACGTTCGGGTTTGTGTGTGAATCTGTTCGTCTCTGTCATTTCGGTTTTCAAGTTGCGTAGCTTTTCAGATTTTAATTCGCGTGGCTTTTCGGATTTTAATTCGCGTAGTCTCTGTAAATTGCTCACATTATACGCGCTGCGTAAGTCTGACAAATGCTCGCAACGTGGCGGATTCTGTGACGTATTGGTGACTGAAATAATTGTTAATTCTGTTACTTTAATACTTTCGTCAATCTGGTTATTGTGTCGTTCACTTTTCTCGTCAACTTCCGTATTCGGAGTGTATGAAACTTCCACTGACTCTAAATTAACTTCGTCGCGAATCTGTACTTCGTTTTTAGGGCATTGTTCGGTGACTGCATTAATTTCGTCTTTATGTAATTCTGTTGTGCTTACATGTGTACTATTTAATTCTTGTGCAACAGTGCCAACTTTTTCATTACTGTTATTAGCACAAGTCTTAGTATTCACACGTAATTGTACTTTAGTGTCCTGACATTGTATGGTAACAGCTGTAATCTGTTCGCTAACTTGTTTGTTCTGTTCTTTACGGTCGTCTTGTTTTTCGTTTGTGAGATCGACACTTTTATCAATTGTTTCGCTAAGTTGTTTGTAATGGCTGTCGACACCCTCATCTACCTGCCTGCAATGGTTGTCAAAACCTCCATTAAGTTGTTTGAAAAAATTATTCATCATTTCCCTCTGTTGTTGTAGCAATCTTGTCATAATTCGTACCAAGTCAAAATTAGCGTTTATATTCTCTGTGCTGTTTAGTGGTGGATCTAGAACTCTCTCGCTTTCCGTGACCATTTGGTCATTCTGTAATTTAGAAAAAGGTTTGTCAGTCGGATGTACATTGTCAGACACTGTTCCGGAATTAAATAAATCCGCCCTACTTTGTGTGATCTGTTCATTTTCATTAGACAGATTTGTCTGTACATTACTTGAGTTTTCCGAATCGGGTGTGTTAAGCTCTGCAGCGCTCATTACAATAGAGCGTTCTGCGTCATCAATTGTCGTCAAGTTAACAGACGAGACAATTGAGTTCGTTTGTTCATCATTAAGGTGAAAGTCATCATTAGTGGTCGGAATGCACTGATTGTTAGTGAACGCAGGATTGCCATCATTACGCTGCGTATCACAATTACTATCGGTCACGTTGTTTAAGTCGGTAATTTCATTCACAATACTTCGCGATACACTATTCACAGTCTTTCGCGGCATTTTTGCAATAGTCACAATTATTCACAAAACAAATAAGCACAATGCAAAAGCAACACACAAATACAACAAAGCAGCAAATTGCCGTTGACCTGTAGAAAGAAAGTCACAATATTATTAAAAGCGTTGCGCCAAATCCTAATTATCTAAGCAAATAAGAGCAGATATCTGACTGTCGCTCAAAAGACTCTCAACGAAATTCGATCCTGGACTGGGTGTCGCCAAGTGTAACCTCCCCACCGCAATTTTTAAAAGAAAATATAGCAATACTTAATAGAAATGGGGGCCAAGTGTAACCTCCCCACAAAATTTTTAAAGAAAAAGGACGATACTAATTAGAAATGCTGATGGACATTACTCTATGCGTAACTTGCCCACAATCAAATGTACTGACAATGGCAACAAAAATGTGAAAATACGCAATCTGACTCAAATATAAATCCTTCAAAATTAAAGTCCATTCAGTGACAAGAAAATTCAATTAAACCGAAACATCGGTCTTTGGCCCTGTGAAAAACAATCAGAATTAAAGTCTTACCTCAGAATAAATGGATGTCACATATCTGCTCTTGTTGTTGCGCACCGCTTGGAGGAACTGCATTGCAAATAATAATATTCTCTTTTTTTGTGATTTTAGTGGAATTTTTCTTCAAAAGAAGTGGAATGAAATGGGAAGTGCAACGAAATCTTGAGTTCAATAAAAAATTAAATTTTTGAGAAAATACTTTTGAAATAAAAATTATTATTGGGGAACTTGTTGGAGAATAATTACAAAAAAATAAAATTTTTCATTATCTAATGATTATATTAATTAACAGTATACCTTATTCCTCATCTTGACCATTGTTGCCGACCGCCTACATCACACAACCGCACTGGGCTGCTACTACTGACCGACCGCTCTGCATGACGACTACAGACTGAGTACTGCTCTCAACTAGACAGAGCTACAGACTCGCAACGACTGAACTGACAGACTCGCAACGACAGACTGATTGCTCCTCTGCATAGCGACAACTAACTCGCAAAGACTACTACTGACAGAGAACCGCTCGCAACACTCGCGCGGTCAAGCGCATACTCTCTGGTCACAGATGCTACAATGCCTCGCCATCGCTGCTGCGTTACATACGTGTTTCAAGCTTCATGAGCACCTCCCATTGCAGCCATAATGACGTCGTTGACATCATATTTCATCATGGCCAGAGTGTAGACTTAGCGCCCATCTACCCTCATTATCTGCATAATGTCAAGTCACGCTTGTTGAATCCGGCTCCAGATCTGAATACTGAATTTCTACTCTTTCCACTCCTCCGTTTTTAATCTACCTCTAATGTCCTGCTGTGGTCTCCTGTCGAAGTTCCTGTATCTTTGATTTTGCCAACTAGGTCTCTGATTTTGAAGCCAGCTTTTCTTGATGCTTTCTCCTACGTTTCTGTTCGTGTGCTCGTGTTCCATGACTTTTTCACACTCACACTTTTCCACTACAACCCTCTGATGCGCTGTCCCTGTCTTGTCGCAATCTATGCATCTCACTAAGCTGTCATTAATTAAGGTATTAACGACGCTGTGACTCGTGGTCGCTTAATCTCTCTCCACAAAAACTCCACGTCACGTCTGAGTGAATTAAAATCCTCAGATTCAGTGAGCTGAACTGATTTTGTAACTACAGACACGGATCGCCCAGGAGCCAGCATGTTTTCAAACACTGACTAGATGGTTTTCTTTGTTTGCGTCTTCCGAGAGAGGGAGCTGTTTATTGCCTCAAATTAATTCAAGCCGGTGGCGTTGCTGTCCACCATTTCTGTAACCTTACCTAGCTGTTTGTACACTGATTTCATTCAGGAACCGATTTTTATATTTAGGGTTGTCGTCTTTGCACGAATTTTTTTCCTATCGTTTTCGGTGTTTTTTCTCTCATGCTTCTTTTTTATAGACTTCGGCTTTCGTGTCTCGGTCTCCTTTATTTTTCTCTGCCTCGCATTTGTTTCCTGTCCTCTTCTGCTTGGTTTCCGTTTGCTTTGACTTTCCTGTCCCTCTCTTGAATTTCGTTCCTATCTGATCCGACCTTTGCAGCATTTGTTTTACTCAAAGTGGTGTATTCCAATATTTGCGAGATTCTAACTGTTTTATGCAATGGTCGGCTCTGTTTCGAAGACTTTGTTGGTTTCTGATACTGACCCACACCACAAATAAAATTCTGACTTGACTTCTTCTGATGCCATTGAATCCTCCTGGTTGAGAATTCACCTTGTCTCCGTAGACCGCGCTAGACTAACTCTATCCATTTACAAAAGATATGAAACAAGAATCCATTAGACAACGCTCTACTTCTATTACAAATTTGACGTCAGGGAATGATCCTTAGCACAGACAACGCTCACGACATAATAAGGAAAACCCTCACACTGAATAAAAATTTTCTTTAACACAGTCTCCCAGACTGCAGGTGCATTCATACACACAAAAGCGAATTGTAAGTAACAAATAGTTCACATTCATCGTACAAGCATAAGCTCGATATGCAGACTAATGTACACACACACAGGACAAAAGTAATTGCCACAACTTTTAGCATCCGCAAGATCTGTCATTGTCCTGTACTAATAGAATGATATCAAAAGAAATCAAAGTTAAATCACTGGGTAATGGTGCACATGCATGCTGGGTCCCAGTTCTGCATCGTAGTCAAGATGAGTAAGTTGTTTGGTTCAAATGGCTCTGAGCACTATGGGACTCAACTGCTGAGGTCATTAGTCCCCTAGAACTTAGAACTAGTTAAACCTAACTAATCTAAGGACATCACAAACATCCATGCCCGAGGCAGGATTCGAACCTGCGACCGTAGCGGTCTTGCGGTTCCAGACTGCAGCGTCTTTAACCGCACGGCAACTTCGGCCGGCAAGATGAGTAAGTACAACACACGTTCTTTTCTCTGAATTCTTAGTGTAACTGATTATTTTCATTGGCGACTGTGCACAATGAAGACTCAGTCACAGTCTGAACAACATCAATATTATGCACCAGGGTATAATAATAATTAGTGTATCTCTAACCATGGAAATGTACAAAACAATGTGAAGCATCCAGGAATATATGTCAACACTATTAACCGATGTTTACACTCTAAGTCAAAAGAAAAAAACCACCCACTACCAAGGAGTTAACCGAACGGGACGGATATTTATGGATGTGATGTACTATCACGCGCAAAAGTATCCGAACGACACGATTTGTTATAAGCTAGATTTTCATGCAACCAACATAGTGTAGCTGTCTGGCGGGTCCTCTAAGCGCATAGTAGTACAGTCGTTGGACTACACAAAATGGATACCACGAGAGACCACTAGACAACACTGTTCTTTAAGGGAATCAGTATGATGTAACTCAACATCATGATACTGCAAAAACTAGAAAAACACCTAGTTAGAGATGAGTTAGTCCCTAACGCTTGTACAGGTTACAATGATTTTCAAAAGCGTTACCATCTCACCACAATCTGAAACAACTAAGTATGGCACAAAAACTATATAGCAATCCTTAAACAAAGTAAATGTTTGCATGAGGAAGATATTCTGAGACAACGTCTGGACTAATAAAGGTCTATGACAGTTCGAAGTATTTTTCCTCTGTATAAGACTATCCCGCATATGCTAAATGTCCCAGTGACGATTGGTTTTTGCATAAACTGGTCGTTAAAGGAACTAATTAATGAAAACGCAATTTACAGCGGTAAACTCTCTATAGAAACCACAATATTCAGTAACGTCACTGTACTAATTATTCATGAAGAATTATTTGCCAATATGTTTGAATTATAAATGACATGATAACATTTTTTGATCTGATCAAAAATGGCTCTGAGCACTATGGGACTTAACTTCTGAGGTCATCAGTCCCCTAAAACTTAGAACTACTTAAACCTAACTAACCTAAGGACATCACACACATCCATGGCCGAGGCAGGAGTCGAACCAGCGAATGTAGCGGTCGCGCGCTTCCAGACTGTAGCGCCTAGAACCACTTGGCCACACCGGCCGGCTTTTTGTTCGGGATCTGGACAGAAACCCAGCAGACGTAGCCACTACTAACTAAAATACACTTTCGTACCAGCCCGGGACTTGATGAAGCCAACGATCATCAATACTGACAAGCCGTAAAGAAACATGAAATATAAAGGTTTGTTAACACATCTGAACTAGAAACGAAATTATTTCTACTACATCAAAACCATTATCGCCTTGTTAACTAACCACAAAAGACATTTAATATACTCTCCTTCACAAGTAACCAAGCATGCACGTGCTGAAAATTGGAATGCTATGAATTAAAATGTTGTGACGGGATTTTCTACCCAGCACGTTATCGGATGTTAACTAAGTAAAATCTGATGTTATAAATCGAATGTATTTACCAGCAGCGAGCTGTATCAATATTAGTTGAGGCTACAATTTGTTTTGCTTCACCGGGAATCGAACTCGGCGCCTAATGTCGCTCTTTCCCATCCATAAATCGACGTTAAGTATCAACTGCTTGCTCACCAGTAGTGAGATGCTCGTATGTTTCACTAGAAATAATGGTACCTATCGTTATTGTTGACTATTCATGAACAAACATTAAATATACAAATTATTTTTTGGTGGTAGGTCAGTGTGCACGTGCTAGGGCGTAAAATGAAATTACGATTGCAATCCAGATACGTTCCAGTCCTAGAGATCCGAATTCGAATTCCAGTCGAGGACCAAAAATTGCAACGTCTCAAGTTCAAATTAAAATGAACACTATGAACAAAATAACCATTCATAAATTAAATGAAATAAACTCAATAGTGCTAGTTTACTGGCAACAGAGTTTGTGCCTTTTTTTTTCTTTTGTGGAAACGTGCTTCTTCTGAACGACAAATTAAGTATGCCCCTTCTGTTGCCTTTGTTTGCAACATGGCTTGAATAAACATATATGTATATTCCACTGAGAAGGCAGTCATATAATTGTTATGGAAATGTAACTGCATCTATAAATTTCGTTCTCCGTGCGTGCAAAATCGGAAAGAAGCAAACTCATTATTGCTGATAAGGAAAATTTTCTTCTTCAGAAGGTAATGAAGTAAAATAGGCTTCTGCTGCTTGATTTTACACATAATTAACATAAATGTGTCTTCTTGTGAAAAGAAAAGGAAAGAAAGACAGAAACTAAATTAAGGGTGTATACCAGTTTCATCACTGTGCTTCCCCGAAAACAAAGTAATAGATACACATAGGCTTAACTGGCCTATACTCATGATCTTCTCTGATTACGTTATGTTGGAAATCCTCCTCCTGCTACGTGAAGTACAAACTTTAACCAAAAATCATTCGTCTAATATACGAAATACTTGGATGTGTAATGTAAATTACGCCTTTCTATTGATTACAGTATAGTTTTAGTTAAAAAACTTGCGTAATTTTCTTTCTATTTTTTAGTATACATCAACTTGTGGTGCTCTGTTGTAGGGTATACCCAGAAGTCCTCCCTATCGCTTGATTCTTTTGTTAGGATGTAACGCATCGTTTGGCCTTTCAACCAGTTAATTGCGTTTCGTTTTGATTTAGGGTAAGGTATACTGTCAGGGTTTAAAAATTCAGCAGGTGTAACGGCGTTGGGCGTAGTTCTGCTGACGCTTGCTATCTTTTGTCTTATGTAGAGCAATATGTCTTTTACCCTGTCACACAGCAATCTATGCTCTTCGGTATCTGCTATATTACATGATTTACACAGCGGTGACTCGGCCAGTCGAATAGAGTGAAGTTTAGAGTTCGTCGTAATTTTCCTGTTTACGGCAAAGTACCAGGTCGATTTAACATACGTTGGCAGGTTCCGGCAGTGAATATTTTCCCATATTGTTTCCCAGTAAAAATGCTCAAATGTGTGTGAAATCTTATGGGACTTAACTGCTAAGTTCATCAGTCCCTCAGCTTACACACTACGTAACCTAAAATATCCTAAGGAGAAACACACACACCCATGCCCAAGGGAGGAGTCGAACCTCCGCCGGGACCAGCCGCACAGTCCATGATTGCAGCGCCTAACACCGCTCGGCTAATCCTGCACGGCTGTTTCCCACTAACAAGGATACTTTTGTTCTACGTCGTTTCTGGGGTGGTCTTTCATCAAGTTATTGTAATGTTCTTTTACTTTAATGATGTCTTTTTCAGGGGTCCTTGCCTGTATGTAGCTGTATTCCACTAAAAAGTATTTCAAGTGGTATAGTCCGTTGGGTATGTGTTGGACATTT
Source organism: Schistocerca serialis cubense (assembly GCF_023864345.2). NCBI lineage: Eukaryota > Metazoa > Arthropoda > Insecta > Orthoptera > Acrididae > Schistocerca > Schistocerca serialis. Next base: position 509,087,744 of record NC_064644.1, on the reverse strand, counting down.
ATAGGTGCACTGATGTTAGCAGGAGCTATTTCGTTTAACAAATGTGCATCAAGGGTACCACTTGGTTCCTTCCATTGTTTGTATGTGGTAGAAAGGTATAAGGCTTGCGCTTTTTTGGTCACATCGGTGAGATTTAACCCACTACATTTCGTAGGGAGCATCAGAATGTCATATTTGACTTTGAAAATGCGCCCGAGGCTCACAAAATGTCCTAGCGCAGATGCCATGGTTTTCGACAAAGTCGCAGGTGGTGGCAGAACTTGTGCTACGTAATTAACTTTGGATGTAATGTATACATTTGCACTGTTACTTTTTGAAGTTCATCGAGTTTCCTAACACTATATGCTTGCACAGAGGCGCGTATGCTGTTAAGTAATTTTCGATAATTTGCAACAATAGTGTGCTTGATGTTTCTTTTAAAATCTATGCAAAGACATTTTGTAGTGTTGGCGGAAGAGCCAACACCGTGTTACTACAGGAGGCCGAAATGCAAGCGTTTAAGCTCACGCAGGCTGGCGTGAGGTCTGGAACAGGACACGTAATGAATACTATCAAATAAAGTACGTAGCTGCTGGAATACTTAACTTTAATCCATAACTGGTGAACATCGCTCTTGATGATACATGAATTACAATATATATATAGCAAAGGATAATGGCGCCTTGCTAGGTCGTAGCAAATGACGTAGCTGAAGGCTATGCTAACTATCGTCTCGGCTAATGAGAGCGTAGTTTGTCAGTGAACCCTCGCTACCTAAGTCGGCTGTACAACTGGTGCAAGTGCTAGGAAATCTCTCTAGACCTGCCATGTAGCGGCGCTCGGTCTGATATCACTGACAGTGGCGACACGCGGGTACGACGTATACTAATGGACCGCGGCCGATTTAAAGGCTACCACCTAGCAAGTGAGGTGTCTGTCAGTGACACCACATTCCTCCCCCGCAAATCGGAGTACGGTTTTGTTATAAGGCTTCCGCCCGCCGTGGGGATGACCCCATGTTGACGTATGCGACGAGGTGAGGAGCCTAACAACAGGCGAGGCTGTGCCACACGCACCCTGCCATTCAGTCCGAGGGAAGCTAGGAAACGCCTGAAAACCTAGTCCACGGTGCACGCCAACATGCGGTGTATGCGCCTGTAGAGAGACAGGAGGGGCCGAAGGGTCGACCTCCATCTGGTCGGGGCACCCGACGGGCGAAACGCCACGTGGTCCGGAGCGGGCAAGAGTTCCATGGCGGAGGACAGCTGGTCACGGGAAGCGATCGGCGGCGCGTGGCCCAGTGAGGCGCCCGGCGGTTGCAGCGAAGCGTCCACTGCGTGCGTCGCCGGCGGGAGAACACGCGGCGGCGGCGGAGGCGGCGCGTCGCCATGGGGCAAAATGGAAGGCATCGTCGGTAACACCTGGGGATGAGGCGAGCCAGTAGATGGGTCCCCAGGGCGCTGACCGGACGGCACCGTCGCTGAAAGCAGGCGGGGAGCGGCAACACCCGGGCGACGACAGAGGCGCAGCTGATTGAGATGCCGACGCACCTCACCCGAGGCCCCCAAAACCAGATACATAGCGCGGCCGAGGCAGCGAAGAATGCGCCCTGCGAACCAACGCCGTGAACCTCGATAGTTGCGATAGCATACAACGTCGCCTGGAGCATAAGCAGGCGTCTGCCGCTGCACAGGAACCTGATGCGGCGGATGTAGCAAGGACAAGGTTCGATGAGGACGACCGTGGAGCAACTCAGCCGGCGAGCGACCATCTCGGGGCTGAGAGCGATACGAGGACAAAAAGAGCAACAACGCGTCCTCCCCAGAATGCGACTCTTTTAACTTCTACATCTGTGACTTGAAAGTCCTGACCAAACGTTCAGCGGCGATAACGGCGCGGACGTCAGATGTTGAATTCCGTTGGCCTTGCAGAATGACTGAAATTCTGCAGACATGAATTGTAGGCCATCGTCGGAAACAATAGTCGTGGAAGACCTTCAATGCAAAAGATAGCGGATAACGCTTGGATGGTGGCAGATGATGTCGTGGAAGACATCCAGACAACAAAAGGAAAATTACTGAATGAATCTATCACAACCTACCATCGGGCATTCCCGAATGGACCAGCAAAATCGATGTGTAAGCGTTGCCAAGGGGAAGTGGCTTTCGGCCATGCAAAGAATTTCCGGAGTGGTGCGGATTGTTGTTCGGCACACGCCATGCAAGAAGAGCACATATTTGTAATCGCAGCATCGATTCCGAACCAAGTACAGTGCTGACGAGCAAGTTGTCTCGTTCTCACTATACCCCTATGTCCTTGGTGGAGAAGCCGTAAGACAGACGACTGTAACGAACGTGGGACCACGACCCTGGACTGATCATTATCAGAACGCAACAGCAAAACACCACGTCGAACAAAAAGTCTCTCCTTGTGAGCAAAAAATCGGCGAACGAACGGATCCTCGATCCGCGACTTTGACAAGGGCCATTGAGTAGCAACGAAACGCAGAACGGTAGCAAGGACAGGGTCAGCAGCTGTAGCTGTAGCTACACGACGAAAATCAATCGGAAACGATTCGACCACGTCATCGGTTTCCGCATCAATGAACACGCAAGCAAGTTCGGAAGAATCGAATGCTCTATCCTCAGCAACAGGCAAACGGGACAACGCATCGCCGTTTCCGTGCTTAGCAGTGGACCGATACAAGATATCGTAGCGGTACTGCGAGAGGAAAATAGACCAGCGAATGAATTTCTGCGCTGTACGTGGAGGTACAGGCTTGTTCGGATGAAAAAGCGACGTCAAAGGTTTGTGGTCTGTGATGATGGTAAAGTGACGACCATACAAGAAACCATGAAACTTAATAACACCAAATACGAGAGCCAAAGCTTCTTTCTCGATCTGTGAAAACTTTCTTTGCGCAGACTAGAGCAATTTGGACGTAAAGGTAATAGGGTGATTTTGCGATCCATCTTTGTGCGCAAGCACAGCATCGATCCCGAAATCCGATGCATCTACCATCAACAAAAGGGGTTTCTGGGGATCGAATGGCGTAAGGCAAGTATTTGAAAGCAACGCCGATTTCAACTGGCGAAAGGCGAGTTCGCATTCCGTCGTCCAGACGAACGGAACACCTTTATGGCGTAAGCGATGAAGCGGAGCTGAAATGGAAGAGGCGTGGCGCACATAGTTATTATAATAATTGATTTTTCCCAGCACACTCTGTAGCTGCTTCAAATTCTGCGGCGAAGGCAAGTCTTGTATGGCACGGAGGTGCTCGGGACTGGGATGTATGCCCTGGGCATTGATTACATGTCCCAGATAGGGTAAGTCACGAGCAAAAAACACACATTTGTCCTTCCGCAAGCGAAGACCATTTTATCGCAAGACCTGAAAGAAAGTTCGGAGATTGGCTAAACGTTCTTCTTCCGTCTTCCCGGAGATCACAATATCGTCCAGATAGTTTGCTGCAATAGGGACCGACATACAAATAGTTTGCAGATATTGCTGAAACAATGCAGGAGCGGATGCACACCCGAATGGCAGTCTTGTGAATCGATACAAACCAAGATGCGTGTTAACCACCAAAATGCGCTGGGAGTCTTTGTCCACCGGTATTTGCAAGTACGCATCTGCTAGGTCCAACTTCGAAAAATATTTACCCAGGCACAGTTTGTCAAAAAGATCTTCCGGGTGGGGTAAAGGAAAAGTTGCAATCACTAGTTGTGGATTCACTGTTGCCTTGAAGTCCACACAAAGTCTCAATTTTCCAGAAGGTTTTGGCAAAATTACTAAGGGTGATGCCCAGAGAGAAGCCTGCACACGTTCAGTCACACCTTGTTATTCCAAATCGTGAAATGTTCTTGCGACCTCATCACGCAATGCGTGGAGAACATTGCGCACTCTGAAATATTTCGGTTGCGCATTGACTTTCAGTTCCAAATGTGCTGTATAGTTCTTAGCACACCCAAGGCCCGGTTCAAAAATGTCTGCAAACTCTTCACATAGACGAGAAACACTGTCTGAAGGCACAGTCTGGTTCACTGATGGGGTCTGATTGACTATAGACAAGTTAAACAACTGAAATAAATCTAAACCAAAAAAGTTCACTGCAGAAGAAGAACGAAGGACGTAATATGACACAAGTTTTGTTTGTCCTTTGTATGTTGCAAGAAGGCTGCACTGTCCTAACATAGGGATTGCTTGTCCTGAATAACTACTGAGCTTAACATTTGCGGCACGCAACGGAGGTGTGCCCAGCTGTTTGTACGTGTCTTAATTGATCAGTGAAACTGCAGCTCCGGTATTGAGCTGGAACGGTATCACTTTGCCGTTAAGGGCTAAGTCTACAAAACGTTTATTGTCGTGCTGACGACAAGAGCGACTGTCTCGTGCAACGTGAACTGACACTGCTACAAAATCACTTGCGACATGGCGGGATTTCCTTCGATGTCGACGCACACTAGTTGTGGGACGAACACAGTCACTGTTAGAGAAAGTGGCACTGGGCGGAGTGGAATAAACTGCATGAATGTCCATGGGCAAAGGTTCACGAGCCTGAGTATTCTTGGTTCGATTCCGATTCCGGCGTGAAGCAAAGGGCCTGGAATGGTTGTGAGTGTCCGTTCGGAGCTTTTTCTGGCAAACACTTTGGACGTGGCCTGTTTTATTACAGAAAAAGAAAATAGCTTGGCGTGATGGGCAATGCTCACGTGAATGTCTAGTAGCACACTGTGGGCATGATTTTAGCACTGCATGTGCTTCCTTGCGCGGCACACGTGGTGGAGAGATTGGTGGCAGCTGCGCGGACGGGCGCGAGGGCTGTTTACTGTTCCGTGCAGCGCGCCCGGCGGGCTGGTTAACGTGACACACGGCTGGTGAAGTTTCAAATGATTCCTGAGTAAAGTCAAGTGTGTCCTGTCGATCCAATATGTCCATCACTTGTTGAAGGGAGGGATTGACTAGTTTCAAAATCTGTTCCCATATACGAACATCAGAAACGTTCTGTGCAATTGCATCACGCACCATAGTATCTGAATAAGGGAGTCCACATTCACACTCAAAAGCACAATCCCTAGTAAGGCCTTGCAAGGTTGCAACCCACTCCCGATTAGTTTGACCAGCCGTACGTTTTGTATGAAAGAAGGTATACCTTTTTGCAACTACATTGACTGATTCTTTGAAATATGCATCTAATGCAGACAAAATTTCGTCGTAGGACAGAGTTGCTACGTCGCGTCGGGGAAATAATTTCACTATCACCCGGTACGTGGACACTCCGACACACAATAATAAGAAAGGCTGCCGCTCGTAACCTTGAATTCTGTAGGCGGCGAGATGGAATCCAAATTGGCGTGACCACTCCGTCCAGCTTTCCAGTGCAGTATCAAAAGGACGAAAAGGTGGTGCAACTGCATGTTGTGGCTGCGATAGCGGTGGAGCGGCGGCTGCCGCATCGTTTTGCATTGCACGTTGACCCTGGATGAGCTGTCCAAGGGCATCCAGCAAGGCCTGCATCTGCTGATTCCATAAGCGATAAAATTCGGACAGTACATCTGGAGATTGTGGCGAAGCCATGACACAAGTAAATTACGGCAAGAGCAAGACGAACGCAAAATCCTCGGCGCCAATGTAGTGTTGGCAGAAGAGCCAACACCGTGTTACTACAGGAGGTCGAAATGCAGGCGTTTAAGCTCACGCAGGGTGGCGTGAGATCTGGAACAGGACACGTAATGAATACTAGCAAATAAAGTACGTAGCTGCTGGAATACTTAACTTTAAGCCATAACTGGTGAACATCGCTCTTGATGATACATGAATTACAATATATATATAGAAAAGGATAATGGCGCCTTGCTAGGTCGTAGCAAATGACGTAGCTGAAGGCTATGCTAACTATCGTCTCGGCTAATGAGAGCGTGGTTTGTCAGTGAACCCTCGCTACCTAAGTCGGCTGTACAACTGGGGCGAGTGCTAGGAAGTCTCTCTAGACCTGCCGTGTGGCGGCGCTCGGTCTGCTATCACTGACAGTGGCGACACTCGGGTCCGACGTATACTAACGGACCGCGGCCGATTTAAAGGCTACCACCTAGCAAGTGAGGTGTCTGGCGGTGACACCACACATTTTGTGGTGTCACCGCCAGACACCACACTTGCTAGGTGGTAGCTTTAAATCGGCCGCGGTCCATTAGTACATGTCGGACCCGCGTGTCGCCACTGTCAGGGATCGCAGACCGAGCGCCACCACAAGGCAGGTCTCGAGAGACTGACTAGCACTCGCCCCAGTTGTACGGACGACTTTGCTAGCGACTACATGGACGAAGCATTGCTCATTAGCCGAGCAGATAGTTAGAATAGCCTTCAGCTAAGTCAATTACGACCTAGCAAGGCGCCATTAGTAACATTGCATGTATCTAAAGAGTCTCACTTGTATCGCCACAATCTCCAGATGTACCACAAGGATGGATTAAAGTTAAGTATTCCAGCAGCTACGTACTTTTCTTTATAGCATTCATTACGTATCCTGTTTCAGACCTCACGCCATCCTGCTTTAGCTTAGCGCGTGCCTTTCGGCTTCCTCTCATTGTGTCTAGGCTGTCTTGTCTAGACACAACACATTTCATGGTTACAAGCTCGCGTAACAGACCCTGCGTTTGCGTCCCAATTCCACAACCTATGTTGAAAATCCACGACTTTGTTCTGTTAAGTTTTGCACCTGATGCCTGTTCATATTTTGTTGCTGCTTGTAGTGCGGTCTGTACTTCAGCGCCATTCACGACTAGGCAGCCTCCATCATCAGCGTACGCCTTGCACACGATCTTTTCTCCATGTATTTCTAATCCTTGTAGATGTTTCATAAGGGGGGCAAGCAGGGATTCGATGGCGATGGCGAAGAGTGCCATTGACATTGGACACCCTTGCCTAATGGAGCTGGTGACGTCAATCGGGAGGCTAATGTGTCCATTGATGACAAATCTGGCTGAGTTGTTTGTTAACGTATTTCTTACTACTGCAATGAATATATGTGGGAAGCCCATTGCGCCCATGGTCCGAAGGAGGAAACTATGATTAACCCTGTAGAAGGCTTTATCAAAGTCGAGTGAGATGAGTGCACATTTTATTTTGCGAACGTCGGCCGTTGAGATTAGGTACCTGTAATCACAGAGGGTCTGGAGAATTCTCCTGTCTTGGCCCACATTTGTTTGATAAGGGCCAGTGAAGTTGGTCATTGTGGTTTTCAGCCTGCGAGCGAGCATGCGGCCAAAGATTTTGTAATCGCTGTTATTACAGTTTTCGTGTTGGTAGTTTTTGGCACTAACACTACGAGTCTCTCACGAAATTCTTTCTGGATGTCATTTTTGGGGTTTAGTAGTTCGTTGCAGATGAGAGTAAACTTGGCTCTTACGAGGCCACTGAATCTGCAATAAAATTCTGCCGGAATTCCGTCTGCCCCTGGAGCCTTATTTTTCATGCTTCCATATATAGCTTCTTCACCGGCTTCTTCAGTCACTTCCGAGATGAGAGTTTGTGCTTCCGCGTGGCATACTTTGCCCTGGAGGTTGATCATTAACTCGTCTTGAAGCTGTCCGTCAACCGGTTGACTAGACATTAAGGATTCAAAATGCTGTACGATTACCTCTTTAATCTCTCTTTGCTTCGTCAGCTTCCTTCCATCATCAATTGTTATTTCAGATTGCGAGACACCCTTTTGCTTTCACGAATGACATGATAAATGGAAGTGACCTCGTGCTGTGCTGTATTCTGGGCACGCGACCTTATTTGGTAGCCTTCAGTTGTTTACGCCAAGTGCTAAAATTTTTGCTTTAATTTTGTTAATTCTTTAGTAGTTGTTCACAACTGTTGCATCGGACTTGTACAAATCTTTTAGACAATGAAAGTACAATTTTATAATTGATTTGGACCAAAAGTTTTTGTCTTTTGAGTAAGTTATGAAAAACCTCCGTATTTTAGGTTTGGCATGTGTCAGCCACCAGTCAGTGCCAGAGTTGTACGACCTAAATTTGCTTTCAGACTCTCTCCATACCTTGTAAAATGTCTCCTGACAAGCATGGTCTTCCAGATGTGACACGTTGAGCTTGCATGTGCCTCTACCTCGGTAGGTCCCTTGTTTTATCAGATTGATTGTGCATATGTACGGAACATGATCTGAAAAAACGGTAGGCCATACTTCGGACTGCAAAATGAGGTGTTTCAAATTGTGCGTTACACCTATCCTGTCTAGACGGTTCGCCGAGTGACTTGTGGAGTGGGTGAAGGCAGGGGCTGCACCGTGCATATGTTCCCATGAGTCTATTAGTCTTAAGTCATTAACTATACGTTCCAGTTCAGTATACTTGTTGAAATTAGGAGTTTGGTGTTTGGCATGCAAAACACAGTTAAAATCTCCTCCCACGATAAGGTATTCATATCGAGTTCCAAATAGTGGGACAACTTCTTCATAAAGAACTCCGTTCTGCGGTGCCTGTTAATTGATCCCGAAGGGGCATACACGTTAATGAGTCGTATTTTGTTTATTGTGGCCGCTATGCCTTTACTGTTTGGTAGTTTTAATACATCTTGGACTACTATGCCCTACTTTGTGAGCACAGCCGTGCCCATTTCCGCTCTATGCCCTGGGTTTTTCATGGCGTTGAAGCCTGGTACGTTAGCAAGCTCAATGTCTGTCATTTCTTGTGAAAGTATAATGTCACTGTCAGAAGCATATATAAAATCTTTTAAGTTCTGTAGTTTAAAGGAACTATGAATCTTATTAAGGTTTACTGTAGCGATTCTGTATGCTTGTATGTCAGACATTATTCGTTCTACTTGATCTAACTTTAAAAAACATTCTTCTGATTTGTCTCGCAAGCGTCAGCTTTACAACGCATTTTAATAATATTCACAGGTAGCAAATGTTTCAGTGATGTGTCCTTGTTCTTTAGAATGTTCGTTCACGGAGACGTCTTCATTGAAGAAATCAGCCACCTTTGGGGCTGGCGTACAGTCTGTCTTACTTTCTGAAACGTCTGTCATGTCTTCATCCGCATTGTTATGGTCGCTTTCGTCTGCCCTGCTGGTTGAGGTTGTCGTCGTGGGTGGGACAAGTGAATCTTCAGGAGAGTGGCTCTTTTCTTGGGGATGGGTGGATGCTTTCTTTGTTAGCTTTCCTTGTACGTCTCGTTTTTCCAGCGCAGAAGGGCATCGCTCCTCAGGAACTGGTGTCGCTTTCGTGTCGCTATAGATCTGTTGGCTTAAGGTACTACCTATTTCCTTCGCCTTTTGTCGGAGTGTGGGAGCTGTCTCCTCTGCAACTTCGCGCGCCAGCCGGCGTTTCTTATTTTTCTTTGGAGATTTGCCTCTCGACGGACTTTCTTCAGTATACAAGTTAGTGTCGCTTTCCTGCAAGGTGTATCGGTCTTCAACTTCTGGCGGATCTGCTGCCTTTAAGTTGCAGGTGCCTGTTTCGGTGGAAATTCAACTGTTTTCGTAGATTGGTGGGACTCATGTGCATCGTCAGCTGTGACGTCACTGACATCCATCGGAATATCAGTGTCTGGAGAATTTGTATTTGCACACGATTCAGGGGCTGAGGAAGCAGTCGGCCGTTCGCGTGGCACGGCGGCGTAAGTTCCCGGCAGTGTTGTCATCGCCGGTGGCCTGGCGGCCTCGCCGGCCGGCAGCTGTGCAACGCGCCGCTGTATACATTCTGCGCGAACGCGCCCAGGCTTGTCACAGGCGGCACAGGTTCGCGGTTGGTCGTCATAAATTACTATCCCTCTATATCCGCAGACAATGATATACGACGGGATGTGCTTTCGTAACTCTACTTGAAGCAGCCGCACTCAATTTAGTACTGGGAATTTATGGGCGCTTGACCGTTTCTCAGCAAAGTTGCTGAGCAGTTTCCCGAAGGGTGAAATTACGGCATTAATTTGGTCTGTTGTAATCTCGAAAGGCAACTCGAAGAATCGAACTGTGCGAATGCAAAAAACAGCATGTGCAACGGTGACTTCACCAACGTTTCCATCTGAGTGCTTAAATTTCATGACACCTCCGGAAGGTTCAACTATTTTCTCGCATAACTCGGAACTGCGCATTTTAACAAACACGACACAGGCTACAATCGACAGGTGGATCCCTATTATATCATTAAAGAAGAGCTACACATCTTCTTCTAACCAATTCTCTACTTCAAACGACTTGGGTCTGGAATATCGAGAATCAAAGATAAGTTTCAACGTATCTTTTCGACTTGGTACAGCAATCACTGCATACTGCTTATTACTTCTCGAAGTGTTCTATAAACAAAGATTTAAGCTGCAGCAAGCGCAAGACTTACCAAGCGGAAGCACAGACGCCGCTGCGCCGGCGAACTGCATGCATTTGTTGTGGCGCCGTTTTAAAAGGCTCTGATGCTGTTGGTAGTGAAGGGATTTTGTGTTTAATGCGGATTCTGAACCACTGCGTGACCTAACATTCTGGACTTGGCGTTACCATAGGTGAATCAGATCTTTTCGTTATTGTTAAAATTGGACGCCATGTGTGAGAATCGAACGTATACCACGCAATTATCAAACTACGATCAACCTAGCAGATCACTGCAACCCACAATTGGCACCTGCCTGATTGCTCTGCTGTGTCCGACGAAGCGCCTAGAAGCTGTGAAAAAATCCGGCTCTCTCGATTAACTGGTTTATTTACCTGCTAGTTGCTAATGTGGGTATTGTTCTAATCTCATGACTGCGTGATATAAGGACCATTCTAGTCTTCATAGCTCCGATTTGGTGCCAATATGAAATTTTTTCTATGACAAAAAATACTTTAGTTCGAGAAATCCAATTGCGGCGTGTGAGGTTACCAGAAAATTCGATGATTACGGTCATGATTGCTATTATTATCTTTGTTATGCTGCTACTACACATGTAATTGAAGGAAAGGTATATGCTCTTTAATCATTTTTAGAACCATCTGCCCGAATATAGTAATTATGTAATTCCTTCCATGTATAGGGAATACTTTTCGATTTAATGTCGGAAATCTCCAATTCTTCGTTAATCACATTAAAATCAAATTAATTGCTGAAACCTTTATTTGAGAGTAGAGATCGTGTTGCTTTTCTTTATTTATTTCTGCTTAGCAACGATGCTTGTAAAATGCGAAATCTGGAGGTAAAACACTATTCATAATCCAGGGATGTTAATGTCTGCCATTAAATGTCAAGCGCATGTTTTACAGATGACTTGGTCAGATTGTTGTGAACCGTATGGGAGTTACATTGCTGATGGTTAATATCTCCCTCATTTCTGTGTGTCGTTTTTAAAACCTACCGAAAAGACCATATGCAGTATGCAATGTAGTAATAAGTATTGATTACAACTTATCATGATAATGGTACAAAAAAGTAGGCCTTCTTAAGGCAAAATACCCCAAGTCATTACGAAATAGCAAGAGAAAGTTAAAAAATCATTCGGTAGCACACTTCAGTCAATATTCTTGACGGAAGGAGAAAAAAAGGGATTTACATATGAGCAATTCTACAAATGTTGTGTCTATACATCCACATACTAGAGAAAAGAGATAGCGATATAATGGCAGAGAGGTTTTCATTCGGTTTCTTTACTGATTGTTGATCTGCCTCTGAGATTCTATTTTATAGAGGAGGAAAACGTACTGTCGCCACCAGAATTTGAACCGACAGCAAGCGCAGTTTGCAATTTCATTTCCAAACACTTTACTCAGAAAAATTTAATGAGAATGATAAGATATTAGTGAGTGAATTTAAAAAGACAATGTATGCTGCAAAGTTGCTAATTCTCCATTAGTCTGGTGATAGGCAGAAGATGCCTGCAAACGCAAAAAGTCTCTTCAGGCTGTAACCATAGGACAAGCTCGCTCAACACAGATGTGGCAGGGCCGGCGTTGGCGCTAGCGCCGGTTGCTACCACTACGACGGGAACTTGAATTAACAAACGTAAGTGCCAATTAGCTACCGACTGCATCTTGAACATCAGTTACAAATATCTGGGGAATAATTTACGAGGCTCTCCTTTTAAGTAGCTGTCATTGCAATTTTTGTTATTGTGTCGTATAAAAACTGTAAACTAAAAAAAAATATATACTCCAGAAGCGATTAGGTTCTGTAGTATCACCTGACGCCGTTAGCAGAATGAGTATATAACATTCTTTTTGCTATTAAATACGTGAACATAATTTTTATTATGTAGGATTTCTTTGGCACTACTGCTGACACACAATAAAACAGGTGAAACTACAGCCTGACAATGATTACAAAACGCGAACATCAACAAAGACATTTCATAAACTGCGAATAACACATTATTTCATCTACATCTATATTTCACAAGCCACATTAAGGTGTGTGATACAGGGCACTATACAGGGTGAGTCACCTAACGTTACCGCTGGATATATTTCGTAAACCACATGAAATACTGACGAACCGATTCCACAGACCGAACGTGAGGAGAGGGGCTAGTGTAATTGTTTAATACAAACCATACAAAAATGCACGGAAGTATGTTTTTTAACACAAACCAATGTTTTTTAAAATGGAACAACGTTAGTTTTGTTAGTAAATCTGAACATATAAACAAATACGTAATCAGTGCCGTTTGTTGCATTGTAAAATATTAATTACACCCGGAGATATTGTAACCTAAAGTTGACGCTTGATACCTCTGACGTTCAGTTGCGTGTTGTAACAAACACGGGCCACGGTCGGCGAGCAGCATCTGCAGGGGCATGTTTACGATGACGACCGTGTTTACGAGTGTGGCTGTAGTGCACTGTTGTGGTTTGGTCTAGCTGTCACAGTGTCCGCATGTAGCGCTTGCTGCTATTGTTATTCTGCATTCGTCTCCGCACGCAGACCAACTGTAGTACACCGTTTTACCAGACGTCTGTGATAGTGTAGTGTTGTAGGAACTGTAACCATGGTGTATTCGAACTCTGAAAAGGAGGAGATGATACTCATCTATGGCGAGTGTAGACGAAACGCAGCTGAAGCCTGCAGGGTGTATGCAGAACGGTACCCGGACAGAGAGCATCCAACGTGCCGCACATTGCAAAACATCTACCGCCAACTGTGTGAAACAGGTATGATCGTAGCACGTAAACGGGTCCATAACAGGCCCGTCACAGGAGAAGCGGGTGCAGTTGGTGTGTTAGCTGCTGTTACCATGAACCCACACATGAGTACACAGGACATTGCGAGAGCCGGTGGACTGAGTCAGAGTAGTGTCATGCGCATACTGCATCGTCACCGCTTTCACCAGTTTCATGTGTCGCTACATCAGCAATTACATGGTGATGACTTTAATCATCGAGTGCAATTCTGTCAATGGGCATTAACAGAGAATGCGTTGCAGTTCTACCTGTTTACCTATAAAGCGGGTTTCACAAGCCACGGGGCAGTGAATCTACGGAACATGCATTACTGGTCCGTGGACAATCCTCGCTGGTTCAGACAGGTAGAGCGACAGCGACCGTGGACTGTAAATGTATGGTGCGGAATCATTAGCGACCACCTCATTGGTCCTCACTTCATTGCAGGGGCCCAAACAGCTGCAACATACATCACGTTTCTACAGAATGATATGCCAACGTTGCTCGAAAATGTCCCACTGGAAACGCGTCGACGTATGTGGTATCAACACGATGGTGCACCTGCACATTCCGCAATTAACACTGGGCTGACCCTTGACAGGATGTTCGGCGGGCGTTTCATAGGACGTGGAGGACGCATAAATTGGCCAGCCCGTTCTCCTGATCTTACACCTCTGGACTTCTTTCTGTGGGGTACGTTAAAGGAGAATGTGTACCGTGATTTGCCTACAACCCCAGAGGATATGATACAACGTATTGTGGCAGCCTGCGGCGACATTACACCAGATGTCCTGCGGCGTGTACAACATTCATTACCCCAGAGATTACAATTGTGTGCAGCAAATGATGGCCACCACATTTACATCTATTGGCCTGACATGTCGGGACACACTCTATTCCACACCGTAGTTGAAAACGGAAACCACGTGTGTACGTGTACCTCACCCTCATGGTAATGTACATGTGCGTCAGTGAAAAAGACCAATAAAAAGGTGTTGGCATGTGGACGTAATGTGCTGTTCCAGTCTCTTCTGTACCTAAGGTCCATCGCCGTTCCCTTTGGATCCCTACGTAATTCGGTGCTCTCCGATACACACGATCGACAGCGGAGGAATGGTACTCAAGCGTCAACTTTAGGGTACAATATCTCCGGGTGTAATTAATATTTTACAATGCAACAAACGGAACTTATTACGTATTTGTTTATATGTTCAGATTTGCTAACAAAACTAACGTAGTTCCATTTAAAAAATCGTTGGTTTGTGTTAAAAAACATACTTCCGTGCATTTTTTATGGTTTGTATTAACCAGTTACCCTAGCCCCTCTCCTCACGTTCGGTCTGTGGAATCGATTCGTCAGTATTTGATGTGGTTTACGAAATATATCCAGCGGTAATGTTAGGCGACTCACCCTGTATATACCACTGTTACTTCCCAATTTGTTTACCCCAGGCGCGAATATTTCGTAGCAAGAACGATTGCTAGTAGACCTCTGTGTGCGCAAGAATCTCTCTAATTTTATCCCCATGGTCTTTCCGAGTGATGTAAATAGGAGGAATCCATATATTAGCTGACTATTCATGTGTTATAAGCTCTCGGTATTACACAGCTGTGCATACCGGCATGTGGGATCCCTCTGATGTAGCATATGCAACTAAAAGTGACTAAGCATCTCTCTGAAGCTTTTGTGCTTACTAAATAACCGTGTAACTAACGGTGTTGCCCTTGTTTGGCTTTTAGAATGGTGAGTAGCTTTCAGGTATTTGTCAAACGATTGATTTGTAAGCTATCAGTTAGCGCACCTGAACTTGAAACTAAACGAAGAAATTTTTTGTGCTAAATGAAGACCCTAATCTCCCTGTTAACTAACCACGAAAGACGTTTAATATGCTTTCCTTCACAAGTAACCACATGAGAACGTATTGAAAATTGCAATGGTGTGATGTGAAATTTTGTGATAGGGTTTTGTACCAAAAATGGCTCTGAGCACTATGGGACTTAACATCTGAGGTCATCAGTCCCCTAGAACTTAGAACTACTTAAACCTAACTAACCTAAGGACATCACACACATCCATGCCCGAGGCAGGATTCGAGCCTGCGACCGTGTACCAAAAATGGCTCTGAGCACTATGGGACTTAACATCTGAGGTCATCAGTCCCCTAGAACTTAGAACTACTTAAACCTAGCTAACCTAAGGACATCACACACATCCATGCCCGAGGCAGGATTCGAGCCTGCGACCGTAGCGGTCACGAGGTTCCAGAGTGAAGCGCCTAGAACCGCTCGGCCACAGCGGCCGGCGGTTTTGTACCCAGCACGTTATCGGATGGGTAATTAAGTAAAATCAAATGTTAAATATCTAATGCACCAGCGCCGAAATTTATCGATGTGTAGTAACGATACACTCATTTTCTGCCCAGGAAACGAACCCGGCACCCACTGTCGCCCTTATCCATCCATAAACAGATATAAACTATTAACTGCTTGCTCTCCAGTAGTAATATGTTCACATATTTGACTGGAAGTAATGGCAGCTACCGTTATTGTTGACAATTCATGAAGGGATTCTTGAGTTTCTCCCGGCGTATTTGATAATCAAAATATCCACGGGTGTACTGACGGTCTACAGTGCCCGTTGGACACTGTAGACCGGCAGTACACCCGTGGATATTTTGAATTCATGAAGGGACATTAAAAGTGAAAATTATTTTTCGCTGATACTTCTGTGTGTACACACTATGGCTTACAAGGAAGTTATAAATATTTTTTTACTGGACCAGGATTCCAGCCCAGATACGTTCCATTCATAGAGAACCGAATTCGAACTCCACTCCATCACCAAAATTTTCTACGTCTCAAATTTACATTGAATATGAACCCTGTGAACGTAATGCCCATTGGTTCATTAAATGAGAAAAAATTTTCTTGCATGTTTACCCGAACACAATTTCTGTCTTCTGCGACTACCGCCTTTCTTGTGGCACAATTTAAACAGGCTCTTTCCCTGTAGCTGGCGAAGGGCTATGGTGTTTATGTGGATTCTGAACTATGGTTGACATAATGTTTTTCACTTGGCGTTACCAGAGATGCAGTAGATCTGGTAGTGAGTGTTAAAATGAGCGACCTATGTGAGAATCGAACCCACAGCTCGCAATTATCAAACTAGGATCCACAACTATACCGTAACAGTAATTTCGTGTGCAATGGATACATACAGATTGCAGAATTTAAGAATTTGTGGCTCTGCATCAATTTCGGTTCAGGTAGTGCAACATCGTACACCAGCAGTGTGCTCGTGATGGCAACTGCGTTGTTCTTTTCACTTGATTCTCTAATCACTGAAATAAAATCACATAACCCCCCAACACGAGAGGTTTAATTTCGTTCCTCCATTCCTCCTGGGAGATTTGTTTTCTTATTGATCAGCTCTTTTTCTTCCTGCCAGCGAAATGTGACAAAATGTGGTCTGTAATAGATTCACAACCCCCTATTTTAATGTTTCTGTTGGCGAGGGAGTTTAGTTTCCTCTTAGAGTGTCTTAAGCAACAACTTTGTCTGATTTCCAAAAAATGAAAAGCTCATTATCGAGGCAGGAAGAGTTTTAAATCAAAGTCTGGGCCAGGTATATCTCTTCGGCTGACAGCACTGCGTAAGTACTTATCATAAGAGCCATCACAAGCCGTGTTCGTACAGCTGTAGAAATCACTAGTTGAAGCAGAGTCTAGCACCTGTAGGTGTGGTACTCCTAGAAATACAGAAGTATTACATACTGAAGGCTGAGTTCTTCTTGGAACTGAGGCGTATTTATAATACGGAAGCTACTGGAGATTAAATGTTCTTGATTTTCTATACAGAGCATTCGAAGGCGTATACACACAATACTACAAATAATGTAAACGGTCACAGTAGCATTGTCCATCTAAACTAATAGCTCGTTGTTTACATCAAATTAAAAATAAATTGTAATCTCAGAATCGTATCTCATTCTGAGAGATTTCAAACCCAGCACTTTAGCCACAACGCTAACCCGCCATTGGCTGAATGTGTTATTACAGACGTGTACGGCGTGCTGTAGCGAGAGCACCATGACCTGAATCACTACATGAATCTAAATGTTGTTTTAAATCTCTGAAAACGATTGCATTCTTACTGTGTATGAAGATTAGAGAGAAAATAATTGCCATGATACTCAAAATAATACTTAAGAGGAACTTACTTATGAAATATTTTTCGTAGCTTGTAGACGGGAATGAATGTGACTTCTGAAGCGAAGAAAGTGCTGACCCGCTTGTAATGCACTTCGTTTCCTCTTGCCATGTCACTAGGTACTTACCTGTAATGTCTCAGCTCAAGGAATTCGATAAAGGTCGCATTCTTGCGCTTTATGAAGATGGATACTATATCAGCGCCGTTTCCCGTGCCGTAGGATACAGCAAATCTACGATTCATCTCTGGGCAAAGAGGATGGTGGATGAAGGCCACGTCAACCGCCGTCGTCGCCCTGGACGTCCATGGACTACCACGGAGTATCAAGACAATAGTATACTCCAATGCAGTGATGACGAACCATTCAGGACCAGCACAGAAATAAAGAACATCCTTCAGCTGAGCGTGAGCAGGTCGACCTTACGACGATGTCTCAACGAGAAGGGAAGGTATGGACGAAAATCCGCGGTTATGAAAATGTTGAAAGAGCAACACAGGTTAAACTTCACTGTGAAGTGCAGGAATAAGTCACTTTCATACTGGGAGCAAGTTATATTTACGAACGAGAAGGTGTTTTCTACTGCTCCAAATCTGTCCTTGTATATCGTCCATGTGGAGCGAGATTTGACAGAAACTATGTTCATCAGAGGCAAAGGTGTGGCCGAACTTCTGTCACTGTGTGGGGATGGATATTGTAAGGTGACGTGGTCTCCTGACCTTCATTTCTTACATATTCCGACCATCGTACTCTGCGTATCAAGACGTATCATTCGAGCCCAAACTCGATAGGGTAGAGTAAGTAGTACATATTTCCATTTAATCGAATGCAAATCTAATAAACAAATCGCAGGTGCGCACCGAGATTAAAAAGTCGAGGCTGGCGTACACAAACACGACGGCCACAGGACTCTTTGTTCGGCGGAGGCAACCAGCCTGCTGGAAACTCCATAGGAGGGTGAGTTAGCACACAGCTGCACCAGCCGCCCGACTGCCCATGGACAAAAACAGTTTTTGCCAGAGAAAACGGATAATGGCCTGCGTGTTCATCTTTTAAAGCAAAACCCGCTGTATTGTTTGGGATAGCCCCAGCATACGCATTTTTGACGGACCTAGTGCACAGTTTCAGAGTTCTCACAAGTGGACAGGAAACATCTAACGCAGATGCTATATATTTCCGGATCGGTCGGCTTAGCCAATCTCCCGTTCATCTACATCTACATGGATACTCTGCAAATCACATTTAAATGCCTGGCAGAGGGTTCATCGAACCACCTTCACAGTTCTCTATTATTTCAATCTCGTATAGCACGCGGAAAGAATTAACACCCACATCTTTCCGTATGAGCTTCGATTTCACTTATTTTATCATGGTTATCATTCCGCCCCATGTAGGTCGGTGTCAACAATATATTTTCGCATTCGGAGGAGAAAGTTGATGATTGGAATTCGTGAGAAGATTATACCGCAAAGAAAAACGCCTTTCTTATTATGATTTCCAGCCCAAATCCTGTATCATTCCTGTTACACTCTCTCCCATATTTCGCTATAATACAAAACGTACTGCCTTTCTTTGAACTTTTTCGATGTACTCCGTCAGTTTTTAACGAAATCGCTATGAAATTTTTCGTTAAAGAATAAAATTTGCTTTTAAGTTAATTTTCTTTACCTTACTTTCTTTGCGTGCGAACTTTGTTGTAGAACCTCTCTCTTATTTACGTGTGATAATAAAAATTTTCACTTTCAAAAGAATTACGTACATTTAAAAATTACGTGAACTCATATTAACTGATCAAGAATATTTGGTTGAAAATTAAATTCTTTACATCATTCGGCCTTGGCACACATTTTCTAAATGCAGTGGATTTTTTGTTAAATATTTTTACTGAATTCTTTCCCGGCGTTAGCTTTTGAACACAAGATTATCACTATTAGCAGAAAATGGTTAATTATTACCAAGCCGACATTTAATTATCACTGATCAAACCTACTTCGCTAACATTACAGTTATTTGAAAGAACCAAAATTGTTAAATTTCAATGTTAACTATCCGTCTAAGAATGCACAAATGTGTAACTATTTTTTAAAATCTCAGTCAGTCTCTGGATCGCTGTAAAAGAAGAACATTCTCTTAATTCACTGTTAATTTTTTATCTATCTGTTCCCGATTTACGGGTTTGGTTGATTTTTCCTTTAGCGGAACAATTTTTTAAATGTGCCGCCGCTGCAAATCGATCGGTCGCGGCACAGCCCAGCAACACCGCTAAAAAATGCTGAAAACTCTTTAAAGAAATATTATAGATGACATGGGCAAGCTAATTTACATTAATAATACACACTTTTTATAAATTTCAATATATTTTTACCACAACAAATATTCAACTCACATTAGTTCGTAATTTCTCCTTCAATGGCGGCTAAATCTAGACGCAGACAAATGACGTCTACCCATTCACCGAATATATCGACACAGCTTCCTACCGCTTTCAGCTCTAAACGAGGAAGACCAAAGAATACATAGTGCATTGTACTTTTATAGTATTGCTGACTATTAACATTTCTTTGTAATTTCACGACATTATTTCCCTCTGGCTGAATTTCACGTCTCTGTTCTCACAGATATTGACACATTTCGCAATTACATTATTAATATAGAAATATTACCATCCTAAATACAGAGAGAATATTACTACAAAAATATTACAATAATACCAAATGTCTTTTACACAAAATTCAATAATATTTTTGTTAAATAATTACATTATATACAGATTTCTCAGAGCGGCGTATATGGTACAAATAAATTTTAGTTTGTTAATGTGTGAGTTTGCCAGGGAACGTTACAAGTTCTACCTGGTAAGGATCCCATGTGAATAAAGAGCTAGTTGTGTCTCACAGGAACGATGTTTTCTAAACCCATGTTGACTGTGTGTCAATAGACTGTTTCCTTCGAGATAATTCATAATATCCCAACACAATATATGTACTAAAATCCTGCTGCATATCGACGTTAATGATATGGGCCTTTAATTTAGTGGATTACTCCTACTACCTTTCTTGAATATTGGTGTGACCTGTACAACTTTCTAGTCTTTGGGTACGGATCTTCCGTCGAGCGAACAGTTGCATATCATTGTTAAGTATGGAGCTAATGCATCAGCATACTCCGAAAGAAACGTAATTGGTATAAAGTCTGGACCAGAGGACTTGCTTTTATTAAGTGATTTGAGTTGCTTCACTAGTCCAGGGACTTTTACTTCTACGTTACTCATGTTGGCAGCTGTTCTCGGATATTTACTTCGTCTTCTTTTGTGAAGGCATTTCGGAAGGCTGTGTTTAGTAAATCTGCTTTGGCAGCACTGTCTTCGATAGTATATCCATTGTTATCGTGCAGAGAAGGCATTGATTGTTTCTTGCCGCTAACGTACTTCCCATACGACCAAAATCTCTTTGGATTTTCTGCCAGGTTTCGAGACAGAGTTTCGTTTTGGAAACAGTTATAGGCGTCTTGCATTGATCTCCGCGCTAAGTTTCGAGCTTCTGTAAAGGATCGCCAATCTTTGGGATTTTGCGTCTGTTTAAATTGGCATGTTTGTTTCGTTTTTTCTGCAACAGTGTTCTAACACGTTTTGTGTACCAAGGAGGATCAGCTCCGTCGTTTGTTAGTTTATTTGGTATAAACCTCTCAATTGATGCCGATACTATTTCTTTGAATTTATGCCACATCTAGTCTACAGTTATATTATTAATCTGGAATGAGTGGAGATTGTCTCTCAGGAAGGAATCAAGTGAATTTTTATCTGCTTTTTTGAATAGGTATATTTTTCCCTTATTTTTCGAGGATTTAGGAATTACAATATTCAATCTCGCTACGGCAACCCTGTGTTCACTAAACCGTATACCGGTTTTGATGCTGGTTATTAACTCAGGATTATTTGTTGCTAAGAGGTCAAGTGTGTTTTCTCAACCGTTTACTATTTGTGTGGGCTCATGAACTAACTGTTCGAAATAATTTTCAGAGAATGCGTTTAGCACAATTTCGGATGATATTTTATGTGTGCCTCCAGAATTAATCATGTATTTTCGCCAACATATCGAGGGTAAATTAAAGTCACCACCAACTACTATCGTAGGAATCGACTACGTGTTTGAAATCAAACTCAAGTTTTCTTTGAACCTTTCAGCAATTTTATCATCTGAACTGGAAGGTCGATAAAAGGATCCAATTATTATTTTCTTCCCGTTGCCAAGAATGACCTCTGCCCATACTAACTCACAGGAAGTATCTACTTCAATTTCGCGACAAGTTAAACTACTTCTAACAGCAACAAACACGCCGCCGCCAACCGTGTTTAGCCTATCCTTTCGGAAAACCGTTAGGTTCTTCGCAAAAATTTCGGCTGAGCTTATATACGGCTTTACCCAGCTTTCAATGCCTATAACGATTTGAGCATCAGTGCTTTCTATTAGCGCTTGGAGCTCTGGTACTTTCCTAACACAGTTACAACAATTTCCAACAGTTATACCAATGGTTTCTGTATCTATGTTCTTCCTGTGTTCAGCCTGCACCCTTTGTGACTGCAGCCCATCTTGTGTTTTCCCGAGACTCTCTAACCTAAAAAACCGCCCAGTCCACGCCACACAGCCCCTACTACCAGTGTAGCCACCTCCTGCATATAGTGGACACCTGACCTATTCAGCGGAACCCGAAACCCAACCACCCTTTGGTGCAAGTCGAGGAATCTGCAGCCTACACGGTCGCAGAATCGTCTGAGCCTCTGATTCAGACCCTCCACTCGGCTCTGTACCAGAGGTCCGCATTCGATCCTGTTGACTACGCTGCAAATGGTCAGCTCTGCTTTCATATTGCAAGCAAGGCTGGCAGCCTTTACCACTTCTGTTAGCCGCTCGAAACCAGAGAGAATCTCGTCTGATCCAAAGCGACACACATCATTGGTACCGACGTGAGCAACCACCTGCAGTTGGCTGCACCCAGTGCTCTTCATGGCATCCGGGAGGACACTTTCCACATCTGGAATGACTCCACCCAGTATGCACACGGAGTGCACATTGGTTTTCTTACCCTCCTTCTCAGCCAAGTCCCTAAGGCTCCCCATAATTCGCCTAACATTGGAGCTCCCATCTACCAATAGTCCCACCCTCTGCGATTGCCCGCATCTTGCAGGCTGAGTGGTTTCCTCTGAAACAGGGCGACAGCATCCGGCTCAGCGATAGTGTCAGCCACAGACAGCACCTGGAACCTGTTTGTCAGACAAACTGGGGAGGCCTTACGTGCTGTCGCCTGGGAAGTTTTTCGCCGCCTGCTTCGCCCCAGGGCGACCTCCCACTCGACCACGGGTGAGGGGTCAGCCTCAGTGCGAGCAGTAACTGGGTTGGCCACCGGTGAGGACCGATGGGAGGACTCCGACGTGCTGGACGTCCGTTGGATCGCCATGGCCGGACCACAGCAGTGGTGTCCATCCACTGCAGCCTCAAACTGTGTAACCGAAGCCCTCACCGCCTGAAGCTGAGAGCGAAGTGTCACCAACTCTGCTCACATCCACACGCAACAATCGCAGTCCCTGTCCATACCACAGACTGTGGAAAACTAAACTATGCAGATAAACAATCGGCACTTGTTGCGCAACTCTAATGTAGACACTGACGAAAACGCACCAACTGTGTCTAGTAATGCCCAGATATTCAAGAACCTAGCCACCGAAGCACTCAGGTGAGACTAAATAATTTTCCCCTGATAAGGAATTTGTAATGTGTCACAAAATCGGTTTACTTTCTGACGCAAACGAAAACGCGAGAACTGTGGCTATTAGATTTGAAATTTACACACAGAAACTCAAGAAACTAAACTATTAAAGCACACAGATGATATAATAAAATTCGCTCCTGGTTAGGAAATCGTAGATGTCACAAAAGCGGTTTACTTATCTGTTGCTGCATCTGTCGCGGTCGGCCACTACTGCCGTTCGTACGAGTAACGCTGATTGGTGGACTATTTCTGACGCAATGAGCTGGAGGAGTGAGGGAAAGACAGTGGATAATATACCCTTTTGCTTTTTGCATGGAAGGAAGTCGTTCCGGTGACGCTCTTGTAGCGGAAACACGTAGCGGGAGGACTGCGCTTGTGCATGTACGTAGAGAGGGGGAACAAAGTCTCTACTCAGTACTGCACTTAGAGAGCACCTCTGTCGATAGCGAATCGGAGTGATACTCTATATTAAGTCACTCGCGATTAAGCGTTTGTTCACTGTGTTGACCGTGACACTTAATGTGCGGTGTAAACACAGACAGAGTATTTGTTAGCACCTGCGAGCGAACATTGAGTGGCATCGCGGTGGACCGGTTATCTGACCGGTGTAACACAGCAATAGTTAGACTAGGGGCAGATAGGAGTCCTTGAGAGTTCGATTGGCGAAGGTCAATCCAGGTAGAAAGAGACAGTTTTGTTATTTTTCAGTGGCGAGCGAGGCAGGAAGCAGTCGTCGCAGCTCACGGAATTGTGCGCTACAGTGTAGGCGAACCCCATTTTTCCTCCATTAGAAATAACATACTTCATTCACGTCACTCCCCTACATTTCTCATGCGACAGCCTCGACCGTACTTAGAAAAATTCAATCTGATAATTATTCAAGTTGAGTAAGCGTAGCTGTCAGCCATTCTGCAGAGAAAATAACATTCTTAAAGAAAAGGGATAAAAGAGCTTTCCCATATTTTGTATATAAATATCATTAACAGGATTCCTATCCATAAGAGGTAAACTCCTATTCCGAAAAGAACCCGGAAATTTGTGTATCAGTTTACAAATAAAAGTTTCACTTGATTTTCTTAAATTTTGCAATAAATAATATTTTCCGTTCGTTTAATGTTTTTCTTACACTAACTAGCAATACTGCAGTACCCAAATATCCCAATAGTTACGTAAGAAAATAGAATATTTTTGTGTCTTTTCCTTACAGCGAACGACTACAGAAGATATTTATTGCTGGAAGTTTTTCAGGCATTTCTTTTCGGTACATTAGGAGCGTCTGTCTGACTTGTGTAGTAATGTGGGGTGGAAATTGCTTCTTGCAGGAGCCAAAGGGTACTTGTCAGATCAACCCATTGCGCAACTCGTCAACATAACACCCACACAATATCAGCAGATGGTTGTGGCGTTTTGTGGGAACTGGACCGTCCGCTTGCTAGTCATTACTTCTACCAAATACTGGAGAGCATAATGCTTTCTTCTGTTCGTCAGAGGTTTTCGGGAGGCAGTATAATATTCCAACATGACCGTTCCCCAGTCCATAGAGCGAATTGTGTAAACCAATGGTTCCAAATGAAAGGAGACACCGATCTCCTGGACTGGCCTCCAAAAGGTTCTGACCTCAATCCTGTAGAGCACGTATGGGCACAGATCGAGAAAATTATTAGGTGTAGAACACCTAGATCAACAACCAAGGCATCGCTATCTGAAACAGTTCATGATTCATGGGAAGAGCTGTCGCAGTATAATAGATTCATCAGGAAACTTGTTGCCTCTGTTCCCCGGCGGATAAATGCTGTTGTAGAGGAAGATGGAAACTGGACACGATACTGAATCCATTGTGTCATTGGGGAAGAATCTTTATGAAAAAAGAACGTTTTGTTTACCGTTCGATTGCTCTTATTGAGCATTTACGTTACTATGAACGAAAGGAAAATGGGTTTGGCTTCAACTTTTTTCAAGTGAATGTGTAAGATAACTAAATCGAAAACGATTGATCATCACCAGATGAGACATTTAATTGAAAGAAGAAGAACATAATGTACACATAACTCAATTAATCTATTTCACTCTTTTTCAGTCATTCAAAGGATTATTGATTTTAAATTATTTTGTGATCATTGATCAAGAAGATCAAGACGACTATGGCAACATTTTTTTTTTTTTCACACGGCAAATGACGTCAAACCCGATAAGACCATCAAAGTTAAAGAATTAATTTTGTTTGGCGGCAATGAGAAGGCGTATTACTTTAAGTTATTTCTGCAGGCAGGACTCCAATACTGGCGGGAGCATAAAAGAGAGATTATTTTTATTTAATACTGAGTGGAAAACACAATACCGAAAGCAAATAAACAGAAAAGTGCGAGTATGACTCGCACTATGTGAGTACTGTACAAACACAATTACGTACTCAGATAACAGTAGTTCTTTTTGCTTAATGCCCTCGTGCAAGATATTGTATTGGACACCATTTCGGTGAATTGTGTCTACTACTCCAGTCATCCAAGCGGGGAGAAGCCAAGTGCAGTTAAATGCGTAAACCGAAACACGGGAAGTTTCTGGCCAATTGTTACATCATGGAGAGGTGAACACTCGGTTAAAATGAAGACTGAAAAATCCATGGTATAAACGAGAATCGATACTGAGACTTTTCTAATTGCGAAAGCGCACTTTAATGCTAAACCAGAAGGGCCAATGCTCCCGACAATTAGTCAAATGGCTCTGAGCACTATGGGACTTAACATCTGAGGTCATCAGTCCCCTAGAACTTAGAACTAATTAAATCTAACTAACCTAAGGACATCACACACATCCATACCCGAGGCAGGATTCGAACCTGAGACCGTAGCGGTCGCGCGGTTCCAGACTGTAGCGCCTAGAACCGCTCGGCCACCCCGGCCGGTGACAATTAGTCGTCTGTAACTTTTATGTATTACGTTTGCGAGTATCAGAACGTTTGCCATACCAGGCTGTATCTTTCGAGAGAAGTAACTTAAGAGCTTAAATTTATGCACATAGCCACGGGGCCGTAGACCTTAGCACTTGGCACAAATTTCTACTTCATATCTTTACCTGTCATGAGAACAAGAGGTTTTAGCAGACGGAAAGACAGGCTAATGGATAACAAATGGAAAAGAAAATGTATTTTTCCGTGCCATGTCATTACAAATAAACAACATTCGGATTTATTCCCTTATTTGTACTTTATTACTTTATGTATCTGTTCACACACTGCTAAATTCCAAACTTTTCTGGTAGTTCTGTGACGCTCCTGTATGACTGTCGACTGAACATAGACAAAGAGCATTTCGCGGCCGAATTTACGTAATCTGTTGATAATCGTTAACGACTTGAGGTACTTTGAATTAATCAGACACACATTTTTGTACCTTTATCGTGGTAAGTTGTATTTCGTTTTCCTGAGTATAGTACACACTAAATACGGAGTTTAGCTACTTCTCTAAACGAAACATCGCCCCCCCCCCCTATAAATCGTCACATGAACGACAAAATAGATATAGAACCATGTGACCACGGGATAGTAAAGCTATAGAAATCACTCATCAGAAGAACGGGCACTGCATCTGCAAGTATACCAACTGGATTACACACAAACTATGCGAAAGAACTTACTCCTTTCCTAACATAATTTTATCGTAAATGTCCTGATGAGCCATCCTATTGACTGGAAAAAAGCACAGATTATTCTCATTTTCATGAAGTGTCGTCGGAAGGATGCACAAAACTATAGGTCTACATTTCTGACGTCGGTCTATTGTATATGTTTCATGCTCGCACATTAAACAAGTTTCAGAGTTTCAAAATCTATTCTGTAAGAATAATTTCCGTGAACAAGGATAATGCGCAAATCAGAATGCTCTGTTCGCCCACGAGATTCCAGAAAACAGTAACACAGGAGATCAGGTAGATGTCATGTTCCTTGACTCTTACAATCGATTCACAAATACTTAAATACTGCTCATCATTCTGTGATCTGCACCAGATAGGATAGCCAAACCAGAGAAGATCCAAGTAATACTTTAGTTACTGGATTATTTAGTAAGCACGAAAGCCTCAGAGAGTTGCTCATTCAGTTCCACGTGAAGACGCTGCGAAAGAGGCAGCCTCCATGGCGGTATGGTCTACTGTTTAATACCTAGACCGTAGGTAACTTGAATAGTTGGGCAATAAACTTCTTCTTCCTACTTATATCTCGCAAAAAGACCACGAAGATAAAATTAGATAAGAATGCACATAGACGCTTACCAGCAATTGTCCTTCCCATGAAACATTCGTGCCTGGAGCAAACAATTGGATAAGTGATGGTGACATGGCTTCTGACATGTAGATGAAACAATGTGTTATTAGCAGTTAATGAAACGTCTTTGTTGATGGTCGCGTTTTGTAATCAGTGTCATGTTGTGGTTTCTTCTGTTTTATTACGAGTCAGCGTAGTGCCAAAGAAATCATAAGTAATAAAAATTATTTTCAATTATCTAATAGCAAAAAGAATATTATTTACTCATTCTGTTAACGGCACCAGGTGATACTACAGAACCTAATCGCTTCTAGAGAATAATTTTTTTAGTTTGCATTTCTTATAAGACATATAACAAAAATTGCTATGACAGCTGCTTAAAGGAGAGCCCCGTAAATTATTCCCCCGATATTTATATCTGACGTTCAAGATGCAGTCGGTAGCTAATTGGCTTTACGTTTGTTAATTCAGATCCCCGTCAAAGTGGTAGCAACCGGTGCTAGCGCAAACGCCGGCCATGCCACGTCTGAGTTGCGTGAGCTTGTCCTGTCGTTACAAGCTAAAGAGACTTTTCGCGTTAGCAAGCATCTTCTGCCTGTCACCAGTAATGGAGAATTGGCAACATTGCAGCATACATTTGGCAGCAATGTGGCCTTCGAATTACTTCCTGGACTGGTGCAAAAGTATCCTTCTAACTTCACTCACTGATATCTTATCATTCTCATTAAATGTCCTGAATGATTCTCTCTTAGACGATGTTACAGAAGGTATCAAATGAATAATTTTGATTCCAGGAAGCTCGTTTCAA
Organism: Schistocerca serialis cubense; assembly: GCF_023864345.2. NCBI lineage: Eukaryota > Metazoa > Arthropoda > Insecta > Orthoptera > Acrididae > Schistocerca > Schistocerca serialis. The sequence goes on along the minus strand of NC_064644.1, from coordinate 509,059,601 downwards.
AATAAACTGCAGCTGCCGCCCGGAGTGGCCGAGCGGTTCTAGGCACTACAGTCTGGAACCGCGCGACCGCTATGGTCGCAGGTTCGAATCCTGCCTCGGGCATGGATGTGTGTGATGTCCTTAGGTTAGTTAGGTTTAAGTAGTTCTAAGTTCTAGGGGACTGATGACCTCAGATGTTAAGTCCCATAGTGCTCAGAACCATTTGAGCCAAACTGTAGCTGGTTTCGCAATTTACGTCGCTGTTTGGCTGACGAATCTACGATTGAGGCGACAAGGAGGCAAGGTTTGTTGCACATGGCTGCTAGCGTAGTGGTAAAGTGTGTGGAAATGAAATTGCTAACTGCGCTTGCTGTCGGTTCAGATACTGGTGGCGGCAATACTTTCTCCTCCTCTGTAAAATAGATTCTCGAAGGCAGATCAACAATCAATTAAGACGTCGAATGAAAATCTCTCTGCCATTACATCGCTGCCTCTTTTCTCTAGTCCGTGGATATATAGACACGTCATCTACAGAATTGCACCCATGTTAATCCCTTTTTTTCTTCTGTCAATAATATTGACTTAAGTGTGGCACTGAATGATTTTTTAACTTTCTCTTGCTATTTCTTAATGATTTAGGGTATTTTGCCTTAAGAAGGCAGACTTTTTTTGTACCATTATCATGATAAGTTGTTATTACTACATTGCATACTGCATATGGTCTTTTCGGTGGTTTATTAAACACGACACACATAAATGAGGGAGATATTAATCAGCAAAAATGTAACTCCTATAAGATTCACAACTATCTGACCAAGTCATCTGTAAAGCATACACTTGACATTTAAAGGCAGACATTAGCATCCCTGGATTTTGAATAGTGTTTTACCTCCAGATCTCACGTTTTACAAGCATCGTTACTAAGCGCAAATAAATAAAGAAAAGCTACACGAATTCTGCTCTCAGATAAAGGTTTCAGAAATTAATTTAATTTTAATGTGATTAACGAAGAATTGGAGATTTCCGACATTAAATAGAAAAATATTTCCTATTCGTGGTAGGAACTACATATCTGCTATATTTGGGCAGATGGTTCTAAAAATAATCTAAGAGCATATACCTTTCCTTCAATCACATGTGTAGTAGCAGCATCATGAAGATAATAATAGCAGTCATGACCGTAATCATCGAATTATCTGGTAACCTCACACGCTGCAGTTGTATTTCTCGAACTAAAGTATTTGTTGTCATAGAAAAAATTTCATATTGGCACCAAATCGGAGCTATGAAGACTAGAATGGTCCTTATTTCACGCAGTCATGAGATTAGAATAATACCCACATTAGAAGCTAGCACGTAATTAACCAGTTAATCGAGAGAGCCGGATTTTTTCACAGCTTCTAGGCGCCTCGTCGGACACAACAGCACAATTAGGACGTCGCTGACTGTGAGTTGCAGTGGTCTGCTGGGCTGTTCGTAGCTTGATAATTGCGTGATATAGGTGCGATTCTCACACATGGCGTAAGTTTTCTAACATTCACGAAAACGTCTAATTCACCTATGGTAACGCCAAGTCCAGAATGTTAGGTCGCACAGTGGTTCAGAATTCGCATTAAACACAATATCCCTTCACTACCAACAGCGTCAGATCCTGTTTAAATGGCGCCATGACAAAGGCGGCAGCCGCCGAAGGCACAAACTCCGTCGCCAGTAAACTAGCACTAAAAAGTTTATTTCATTTAATTTATGAATGATTATTTCGTTCACAGTGTTCATATTTAATTTGAACTTGAAACGTCGCAATTTTTGGTCCTCGACTGGAATTCGAATTCGGATCTCTAGGACTGGAACGTATCTGGATTGCAATGCTGGTCCAGCACAAACATAATCGTAATTTCATTTTACGCCCTAGCACGTGCACACTGACCTACCACCGAAAAATAATTTGTATATTTAATGTCTGTTCATGAATAGTCAACAATAACGATAGGTACCGTTATTTCTAGTGAAACATACGAGCATCTCACTACTGGTGAGTAAGCAGTTGATGCTTAACGTCGATTTATGGATGGGAAAGAGCGACATTAGGAGCCGGGTTCGATTCCCGGTGAAGCAAAACGAATTGTAGCCTCATCTCATATTGATACAGCTCGCTGCTGGTAAATACATTCGATTTATAACATCAGATTTTACTTAGTTAACAATACGATAAAGTGCTGGGTAGAAAATCCCGTCACAACATTTTTATTCATAGCATTCCAATTTTCAGCACGTGCATGCTTGGTTACTTGTGAAGGAGAGTATATTAAATGTCTTTTGTGGTTAGTTAACAGGGCGATAATGGTTTTGATGTAGTAGAAATAATTTCGTTTCAAGTTCAAATGTGTTAACTAATACTGGTGAAAACCTTCGTATTTCACGTCTCCTTACGGCTAGTCAGCATTGATGATCGTTGCATTGATCAAGATCCGGGTAGTTGCGAAAGTGTATTTTAGTTAGTAGTGGCTACGTCTGCTAGGCTTCTGTCCAGATCCAGAACAAAAAGTTTCGTCATGTCATTTATAGTTCAAACATGTGAGCAAATAATTCTTCATGAATAATTAGTACAGTGACGTTACTGATTTAGTCCATTAATACTATGGTTTCTATAGAGCGTTTATCGCTGTCTATCGCGTTTTCTTTAACTAGTTCTTTATCGACCAGTTTATGCAAAAAGCAATCGTCACTGGGACATTTAGGCCGGCCGCGGTGGTCTAGCGGTTCAGGCACTCAGTCCGGAACCACGCGACTACTACGGTCGCAGGTTCGAATCCTGCCTCGGGCATGGATGTGTGTGATGTCCTTAGGTTAGTTAGGTTTAAGTAGTTATAAGTTCTGGGGGACTGATGACCACAGATGTTAAGTCCCATAGTGCTCAGAGCCATTTGAACCATTTTTTGGGACATTTAGCAGATGCGGGAAAACCTTATACAGAGGAAAAATGCTTCGAACTGTCACAGACCTTCATAAGTCGGACATAGTTTCAGAATATCTTGTTCATGCAAACATTTACTTTGTTTAAGGATTGCTACATAGTTTATGTGCCATAGATTGTTGTTTCAGATTGTAATAAGATGGTAACGCTTTTGAAAGTCATTGTAACCTGTACAAGCGTTAGGGGCTAACTCATCTCTAATTTTGTGTTTTTCTAGTTTTTGCAGTATCATGGTGTGATGTTACATCGCACTGATTGCCTTAAAGAACAGTGTTGTCTAGTGGTCTCTCGTGGTATCCATTTTGTATAGTCCAACGACTGGCTATTCGAGGACCCGCTAGACTGCTACGTTATGTTGGTTGCATGCAAATCAGTCCGATTACAGTTGAGGTTGTTACGATACTTTTGCGCATGATAGTAGATGTACAAACAAACAAATGTTTACAATTTCAGGAAAATTGAATGACTTATTCAAGAGGAAGAGCTTGACAAATTTAGCATGTCAGTAATGTGTAGGCCCTGCTCTGGGGGCCTTATGCAAGCAGTTATTCGGTTTGGCATTGAATGCTAAGATACTGAATGTTCTCCGGAGGGACAACGAGTCATATTCTGTCCAATTGGCGCGTTAGATCGTTAACATGCAGAGACGGCTTGACTGTCCAAATGCATGCTGTGTCCGAGTTCCGTCTTGTACTCCATACTTCTTTTGGGGAGATGACGATGGCCTTAAGAGCCAAGGTTGGGTTTGGCAAGCACCATGACAAGCAGAGAAACTCTCACCTTTTGTGGGCAGGCATTATCTTGCTCTAACGTAAGCCGACTGTGGCTTGTCATGAAGGGTAACAAAACGAGACATACAGTATCGTAAAGGTACTGCTGTATCGTAATGGTGCACCGGATGACAACCAAAGGGTCCTGCCAAGAAAAGAAATGGCACCGCAGACTATCATTCTTGGTTCTCTGGCCGTTCGGCGAGCGACAGTCAGGTTGGTATCGATTTCTGTCTGGGGCGTCTCCAGACAAGTCATCACTGAAGAAAATTCTTCTCCAGTCAATAGATTCCAGGCCGAATGTGCCGGACACCAATGCAGACGTGTTTGTTGATGTATCCTACAACGAAAGGATGACCAGATGTCACACAAAAATGTTCTCCCGCACTGAGATAACAAAATTACGATAATGCAATGACCTGATTTCTTGAATATGTCAGATAGAAGACTAACGTCTAGTAAATTTGTCAAAATGACGTGTTTTGAACATGAAGGCTCATAAAAACCCAGTAACTAACAGCGCTTAACGTAACATCTAACATCCCTGATCATAGAGGGACTCTACTTATTTGTCTTCTATATTTATAAGTTGTATAACGTATTAAGTGGCGTGCAGAAAGTCACAAAATGAAACAGAAATAGGATCTAGTGCAGCCTCAATGGTCCAATTGCAAATGTTAATGAATATGACCTATATGATAGCAGATGTGTGCTTGAGCTGCACCACAGAATGGTGGAATCTCCACTTGTTTCCATTGAAACGTAAATAGTTATGAGATTATTCGCATTTAAAAAGATTAGCACTGATGACACCAATTTTGTGTTCGCCGACAGAGAGTTGACAAGAGGAGTATGCTTGCAATTGATTTATGGCTTAACGCATGGGCCAGTAATGTACCTCCTCTATACCTGCTCCCTAGCGTTGCTGCCCCTGGATCACGGGGTCCTTGATTCGATTCCCGGCCGGGTTGGGGATTTTATCTGCCCGGGGACTGGACGTTTGTGCTGTACTCATCATTTCATCATCATTCGTGACAGTGGCTAGATTGGGCTGTGCAGAAGTCGGACTGTGAAACTATTAGGACTTTGTGCAGACGCCGATGACCGCACGGTTGAGCACACCACAAACCCAACGTCATCAAACTCCTCTGCTCCTGAAACTGTCGTACAACTCAGTTGGCAAGTTTTGCAGCTGTTGCACATATTAACCCAGCAAGTGATTATCCTCTCTTTGAGTATTGTAATGGCTGAACCTTAGAATGAATGTGGCTGTGCAATCAAGGAATATTTTACATAATAATACATGGCCTTTATGTGTTATTTCGGTTTGTTTGCTCACAATTCAACAAATCAAAAAATTGGCTTTCACAGTAAAATGTTAGTGCTAATCTGCTACTCATTAACTTGTTCAGATCTCGTTACCCCCAAGAAATGTTTGTTTAACGAAATAGCGGTGCTCTGCCCTAGGTCTGTCTGTGTGATAGTATAGGGGAGACTTGACCTGTTCTTACAAGGGAACCTCCCCATCGCACCCCCCTCAGATTTAGTTATAAGTTGGCACAGTGGATAGGCCTTGAAAAACTGAACACAGATCAATCGAGAAAACAGGAAGAAGTTGTGTGGAACTATGAAAAAAATTAAAAGTAAAATATACAAACTGAGTAGTCCATGCGAAGATAGGCAACATCAAGGACAATGGGAGTCTAGGAGCGCCGTGGTCCTGTGGTTAGCGAGAGCAGCTACGGAATGAAAGGTCCTAGGTTCAAGTCTTCCCTCGAATGAAAAGTTTAATTTTTTATTTTCAGTTTATGTGACAAACTCTTATGTTTTCATCACTTTTTTGAGAGTGATTATCACATCCACAAGAAAATCTAAATCGGGCAAGGTAGAAGAATCGTTTTACCCATGTACAAGTTAGGTGGGTCGATAACATATTCCTGTCATGTGACGCACATGCCGTCACCAGTGTCGTATAGAATATATCAGACGTGTTTTCCTGTGGAGGAATCGGTTGACCTATGACCTTGCGATCAAATGTTTTCGGTTCCCATTGGAGAGGCATGTCCTTTCGTCTACTAATCGCACGGTTTTGCGGTGCGGTCGCAAAACACAGACACTAAACTTACTGCAGTGAACAGAGACGTCAATGAACGAACGGACAGATCATAGCTTTGAGAAAATAAAGAAAGTAAAGTTTTCAGTCGGGGGTAAGATTTGAACGAAGGACCTCTCGTTCTGCAGCTACGCACGCTAACCACGGGACCACGGCGCTCCTGATCTCTTGTTTCCTTGATGTTGCCTATCTTGCGCATGGGCTACTCAGTTTGTATATTTTACTAATTTTTTTCATAGTTCCACACAACTTCTTCCTGTTTTCTCGATTGATCCGTGTTCACTTTTTCAAGGCCTATCCACAGTGCCAACTTATAACTAAATCTGAGGGGGGTGCGATGGGGAGGTTCTCTTGTTAGAAAGTTCAGAGAGAGTGGAGGTGATCAAAGTTAGGCTAGGTCTTCCAGAAATACAAGCTGATGAACGTAAGAATATGACACAGTAAAACACAGTTTCTAACGGAAGTATGGACAGGAACTCTCAGTGCTCCATTGGCAGAAGCAGACGTCTGGTAAAACATTGTCAGGCATAACCTCAAGGCAACTCACCAGATATCCCAGAGTGTATTTCGCAGCTGGCGGTAAATCAGGACTATCTCACAACAACATCTGCAGTGCATTTCCTGACCACTTAAAACACAACACCCATAAATGTTTCTCACTGAAATGTCACCTCTCAAGTCACAAGACGATTCGCTACACCTTCAGAAGTTTAAGCGACTGGCAGCAACTACTACTATCATCAGAGCAAGATATTTCGTCTGACAATAAAACGTATTACGCACTACATAGAAAGAAAGCCAAAATGAAATGAGTTATGCCACCATGCGAAAAATAATAAAATAAAAAATAAACAATTTTAGGGGAACGATGCATCACAATTTGCTGCCATACATCCTCGACGCTTCAGAAACAGGAAAAGAAGTCATACGTATAGTCAGGATTCGCTGACGACTCTCTCTGATTGTAGCTGGGCTTCATTACCTACGTTTTCAATAGGTGAAACATGCCCATGCAACTTGGGATGCCGGTCGTGGTGGCCGAGCGTTCTAGGCGCTACAGTCTGGAACCGCGCGACCGCTACCGTCGCAGGTTCGAATCCTGCCTCGGGAATGGATGTGTGTGATGTCCTTAGGTTAGTTAGGTTTAAATAGTTCTAAGTTCTAGGGGACTGATGACCTTAGCAGTTAAGTCCCATAGTGCTCAGAGCCATTTTCAGAGCCAACTTGGGATTTTGAGACACGTAAACATGTACATACCAATGCTCACTAATAATAATAATAATATTTGATGAGAAGCGCATCTAGTTCCAACGCCTATGCATCATTCTACCCCTGATTTTCCCTCCTAAATTACTATCGCATACACATCTGTAGCAACTGTGAGTGTTTTTTAAGTATCACATAAAGACTTAGAGCAAAACAAAAACAAGAACTTATGCATAGGGAAACATAGTAGAATTATGCAAACAATTGATGTAAGTTATACAACATTACCTAAAGTAACCCTAATGAAGTCACATTTCAGAAGTGGAGTGTCGCAAGTATTTTCTTCATCTGCATAGTTTCTAGGACGGCAGCACTTGTGAAGACCAGACGTTTTTTCTGGAACGGCCCAACGTACAAGGAGGATAGCTTCTGTGATTCATTTTTCCGCCTTGCAGGAGAGGCTGTGGTTTCTTACCTGCACCTTTTGTTCTGCATGGAAGAAACGTGGCGTCACATTATTACACTCCTTCTCTGCCATTTCAATCCCACTTTTCTGACATCTGAAATTTCTTTGGTAGTCACCTGTCTGTGTCTGGTCGAGTGCTATGGCGCAAACGCAACCAATTATCTGATTCTTTCCCTGGTGCCTGTTCCGTCTGAACTTTTGCTGTCGATGTCTTGATTTACTCATAAGAGATTTGATTCACTACTAATTCGAAATTCTTGATTTACTCATCCCAAGTGTCACGCCTTTCGTTGCAGTCATTCGGCAAAGCTTTCCCAACACTATCGACTATCTCACTGATGGATTCGATTGTGGATGGTACGTAGCAGTGCAAATTCCCTTTATCCGCTTTTTCCATAGCATTCCCTTCCATGTCTTCGTAACGAATTATTTCATGTAAGAAAGTACACCGAGGAACTATCTAAAGAACGTTTTTGCGACAGCGTTCGCGGTAGTGTGTGTGTGAAGTATTTAGACACTAACTCTACAAATATATCTACATTCTCTTGTATTGCCTGTTATCGCCACAATCGGATCACACAGACCGATGACTGCGTCGTCACGTAATTTCCTAGAGAGAATAGCGGATATGGGAACGGAAATGGGAATGGCTTACTTTGAGGAAGAAGATTGTGCCACCTGACATTTCACTCAAAATGCCAGTATCTATGTGACTCACTGGTCGAGTCTATTAGAATACATTATTGCTTTCAATTTGCTAGCATATGTCACCGGACCAAATTGTACATAGCTCAAGTGGCTGTACCAGATCAACTTATTAGATCAGCTCCTGTGATACACATGCTACCCATGCTGATCCACTTGGATGCTGTGCTCAACAGACACAACAGCTTCATTTCCGAAGAGCCCCCATCATTGATCTGCTCCTTTCCGTTGCAAGGGGTCACCGTTTTATTCATTTTCTACACTGTACTTTGCAGGGCATCATCAATTTAGTTCTCCCATTGCACACCTCTCAAGAACAGAATGCAAAACCTGTTGTCGTTGATTTCCCCCTTCGCGCCACTTTTTAATCTAGCAGATGAGTACGATAGTAACAGGAACAGATGGTTTTCTCTGTTGTTTGCGTCTTCCGAGAAAAAGAGCTGTTTATTGCCTCAAATTAGTTCAAATACATTAGGCTGAAACAAGCTGGTGGCGTTGCTTTCCGTAGTTTCTGTAACCTTACCCAACAGTTTGTACACTGATTTCATTCAGGAACCGATCTTTCTATTTACGTTTGTCATCTTTTCTCGAAATTTTTTCCTATATGTTTCGGTATTTTTTCTGTGAGCCCTCGCCTTCCCATTTCTTTCCCATGATTCTTTTCTATAGGCTTCGGCTTTCATGTCTCGCTCTCCTTTGTTTTTGTCTGCCTTGCATTTGTTTCTTCTCCGCTTCTGCTTGGTTTTCGTTTACTTTGGCTTTCCTGTCCCTCCCTTGAACTTCGTTCCTATCTGGTCCAACCTTTGCAGCATTTGTTTTACTCAAAGTGGTGTATTCCAATATTTTCGATATTATGACTGTTTCGTGCAATGGTCGGCTCTGTTTCGCAGACTTCGTTTCTGTTACTGACCCCTACCACAAAGGAAACACTGACTTGACTTCTTCTGACGCCATTGAATCCTCCTGGCTGAGAATTCGCCTTGCTCCCGTAGATCGTGCTAGACTAACTGTATCCATTTACAAAAGATGTGAAACAAGAATCTATTAGACAACACTCTACTTCTATTACAAATTTGACATTAGAGAATGATCCTTAGCACAGACAACGATTCCGACATAATACGGAAGAACCTTACACTTAATAAAAATTTTTTCACCATAGTCTCCCAGAACGCATGTACATTCATACACACAAAAGCGAATTATAAGCAACAAATGGTTCATATGCGCGTACAACCATGGGCTGTATATGCAGACTAATGTACACAAGATACACAACGGGACAAAAGTACTTGCCACAACTTCTTGCATCTGCAAGATCTGTCATTGTCCTGTCCTAATAGCATGATATCAAAAGATATAAAAGTTAAATCACAGGGGAATGGTCCACATCACAGCTAGGTCCCTGTTCTGAATCGTACTCAGGTTGACTAAGTGCAATACACGTTCTTTTCTCCGAATTCTTAGTGTAACTGATCATTTTCTTTGGCGACTGTGCACAATGAAAACTCCGTCACAGTCTGAACAACATCAATTTCATGCACTAGGATATATTAATAATTAATGGGTCTCTAACCATGGAAATGTGCAAAACAAAGTGAAGTACCCTCGAATATAAAACTACTAACAGATGTTTACATTATAACAGATATTTACACTGTAAGTCAAAAGAAAAAACCGATGCACTACGAAGGAGTTGACCGAACGGCAGGTGAGTGCGACAGTTTAACAGGAACATGCCTATTTTAACTGATAAATCCTGTAGATATAGTGTCCAACGAGGTAGCCATAATTGCATGGGCTTTGAGAGAATCAGAAATTACATGGCGCTGTAGTCTGTGTTCACGATTTTAGTTCTTCCTTACAAAATGTACAGTAACTTGTTTAACACGTATATAATCACCAACGCTTGCAGCTCCATAACCGAATAGGTACATTCAACCTTGTTTATGACACGTTCTGGAACACCTGCATCCCAATCCCAGTTTTTATCGAACCTGGGACAATAGAAAATGGAAGGATCAGATCAGAGAAGGCCAGAATTTATGTATTTGATAAAACTCGCTTCAGCTACCTGAATTCTTTATTTGCATCCTCATACCAGCTCCCGGTATTGTGCCTTGCCATGAATTCGTGCTGTCAGGGCGACTGCAAGTTCTCGTTTGAAAGAAATTTCCCGTAGAAATGTATTAAACCAAGAAAGCTTCTTATCTGCTAGTTGGTCATAGGAGGTAGGAACTCCTGTACAGCCTTTAAATTTTCTTTGTCAGAAAAATCCTATTTCGAGAAACGATATGTCTCAGAAATACAATTTCCTTATTTCCGATACTAGACTTCACAATATATTTCGCGCTGTCTGACCACTTGCAGAAACTTCAGACACTTCTGCGCATATTATCCACTCTTTTCAGAGAAATCCTCTATGTCACCCTTACACTTGATGACGAAACTCTGCAGTTCGTTGCTGAGTGGCCTGTCTACAGCTGGGTTTCCAAAATTATGTTCCGCGAAACGCTGGTGTTCCATAGGAACCAAATATGTCCTCCATGAATGACGATAACATGGCGGTGTTTTTCTTTTCGACATTTTGATGATACTGTGTACTTTTTTAAAAAATGTTATTGTGATTCTCTGCTCTTAGTTAAGATACAAAATTGAAGTTATCAGTAAGCAACACAAAGTTTCCTCATTTTCAAGACTTTTATTAACCTTCTAAATAAGAGGAAACGTTTGAGAACCTCTGGTCTAGACCATGAACAAACATGCATGAAGATATCGAGGACATCAAAGCGTGTTTTCTTGTATTGGTAACATTTTCCATTGCATAAAACGTAGCATACTGCCAGCAGCTGCGGTCTAGCCCCACTTATCAAAGAGTAACCTGTAAATCGAGTGTCAAGAAGACACTTTACATAAAGTTTTCGCAACAACTCTTTTAGAGTTTTCGAACAATCCGTTTCCATACAATGATTGTCTAAATTATGTGTGGGTCAAGCACAAGCTTAATCTTTCCATCCTTCTTTGGGATTACGAGCAGAGGCCTCTTGTAGTTACCATTTGCCCTTTCAATAACATCTTGTACCTATATGTCTTTGTCTTGTTGTTCCACGTGCTCTTTATCGATCAGTGGAATATTATACGGCCTTGTGAAAACTTATTGTTATCTCAAACCAAGTATTTCGACAAATTCGTAAATTTAAACTGTTATATATTTCTAAGACACGACAGACGTAACTGGTGAGGGGTGGAGTATGTGCACACGTAAGCATTATTACGTACTGTGCTACACACATCTACCAATAATGAAGATAAGTAAGTGGAATAAATCATAGAGATCATAATCTTTCACCGAATAGGCCTGATATGTGTCCTCTAAAAACTTCCTAAAGGAGATGGGTTTCCCAGCATTGAAACTGCTCTTTCAAGCCTCGAAAGAGCGTATACTGTAGTTATACCTAGTGACACAAACATAAATTTTCTATAAAGTAATTCTTCCAGTGCGAAATTTAAGTCGATGCTTTCTTCTTAAAACGAGCGGCTACTTCAGCTTCTTGCCACCCATCGTACGACCATTAGTCACACTTTCATAAATGTATTTGCAGCGAAATCCCCGAAGAGAGTAAGTCCTATGTCGCAAACATCTACCACTGGCACATCTGCCTACGACATAATTTTCATGACGTATTTGCTAGAACGTTCAGAAGGAAACTACGGCTGACTGGTGGCCGATGGAATTGGTATTATTCACCCAGGTGGTTTCTGAGGAACTGCCTTTCTCTTCGGCACTCTCGACAGCGCGACACATAGTGACGGACACTCCTAAATGAACCTGGCCAGAAAAATCTCTTGCGGGTATCGTATGTCTTAATAAATCCTAAATGTCCAACCTCAGGTATGTCATGGAATTTCTGTAGAACATCTAAGCGCATGTGTTTAGAAATCACTGGTAGCCACCTCTTTCCAAAAGGATCAAAGTTTTTCTTGCAAAGTAATCCATTAACTACCTTAAATTGTCCTCTCACATCCTCTGACCGATTTAAGGCAAGCATAATTTGAGATATCTTGGCGTCCTTCTTCTGCTCAGCAGAGAGATCCTGGAGCGCAGCGAGATAATCACAATCTTCATCAAAGTCTTGGTGGTCTTGCACAGGGCTCCTTGAGAGACAGTCTGCATCTTGGTGTTTTCTTCCACTTTTGCACACTATGGTAATGTCACACTCTTGAAGACGTAGTGCCCATCTGGCGAGTCGTCCTGTTGGATCCTTAAGACCTGTCAACCAAAAAAGTGAATGGTGGTCTGTAACAACTGTAAATGGCCTGCCATAGAGAAACTGTCGAAATCTGCACATGGTCCAGATCACAGCAAGACATCCTCTTTCTGTAGTTGTGTAGTTTCTCTCGACTTTTGTAAGTGTCCTAGAAGCATTGGCTGTAATCTTCTATTTTCCATCCGAAATTTGCACCAGAATAGCACCGATCCCATACCCACTGGCATCTGTGTGCAGTTCTCTAGGTGCTCTCTCATCACACAGTACAGGGTCAGTCGTCAGAGCTTGTCGCAACACATCGAAAGAATCTTGTAGAACACTATCCCAGATAAATTTAGCATCAGCTTTTAACAACTCTTGGAGTGGTCTGGATTTGATACAAAAGTCTTTGATAAAACGACGGTAAAAAGAACATACTCCAAGGAAGCTTCACACATCTCTAATACTTTTAGGAATAGGAAATTCCGTTGTAGACCTTACCTTTTCTGTGTCTGGCAGCACACTTTCTTTTGACACAAGGTGTCCAAATGTTTTGATTTCTTTTGCTCCAACGAGACACTTACTTTTCAATCCGCCTTGTTGGAAACACTTAGGAACGGCCCTCAGTCTTTTTATGTGTTCATAAATTGCCTCTTAGAACACTACAATGTCATCTACATAACAAAGACACATTGTCCACTTCAGGTGACTTAGAAGATTATCAATAATCCGTTCAAAAGTTGCTGGTGCATTATATAAACCAAACGACATTACCCTGAATTCATACAGGCCATCAGAGGTGATGAATGCAGTTTTTTCACGATCAGCTTCTTCTATTTGCCAGTATCCAGAGCACATGTCCATGATTGAGAAAAACTTAGCCCCCTTCAGACAACCTAGGGTATCGCCAATTCGTGGAAGAGGATTAACGTCCTTTACAGTTATCTTATTAAGTTTCCTGTAATCAGCACAAAAGCGCCAACTGCCATCCTTCTTCCTGACGAGGACCACTGGTGACGACCATGGGCTCTGCGAAGGCTGAATGATGTCATTCTTCATCATTTTCTCTACCTTGTCCCGAATTATTCGACGTTCCGTTGCTGACACACGGTATGCTCTCTGACTTATTGTTTGATGGTCCCCAGTGCTAACCCGGTGTTTCACCGTCTATTTGTCTAATTTGCTCTTCACCTGTGGATTAAAGCATTCAGAGAACTCTTGGAGAATGGCAAGTAGCTTCTTCTGATGTTCCTTAGTGAGATTTGGTGATAGTAGAGCTAGAAGATGTTGTCTCGAAGCGGTAGCGCTAATTTCGCCCACAGACTCGACATAGGAGGTTTCTATGATTCTCAGCTGTTCTGCAATTAATGGCTCAACGTTTGCTACGCACATGCGTCTTGGAAGGATCTGCGGTTCTCGGCGACAGTTAACCATCCACAATTCACCGAATATTCTCTTAAACGAGACGACAGAGGCTAGGGTGACCAAGTTATTTTTCAGTGGAATGCTTCTCTTACATTCCACTACCAGATCCGTGGTTTGATGCATGGCATGACACATGACAGTTACCTTTCTAGCGCTGACTGCAGGAATTATCACTTCATCCAGCACACATAGTCTCCACACACTCGGATGCGCATCTTCCTGTCCACAGTATCTCATCTCGTCTAGCATAATCTTCGAGCGACCACAATCTATAATTGCCTGAGAAGCTTTCAAAAACCGCCATTCGAGAATGACGTCATGAATACACTCTTGTAAGACGATAAATTCTGAGGGCGGTATATGGCCACTTACACCCACACGAGTAACACATCTTCCTGTAGATTTTATATATTTCCCATTAGCCACCTTCAAAGAGATTTTTTGTCGTCGACGAATGCGGTTTTCTGCAACTGGTGATGGTACTTCTCCGAAATGACGTAAGACGATGCTCAAAAGTCCACAAGAGCTTTGGCTGGTCTGCCATTCACGAGGATATCGACGTAGTTTCCTATAATTTTTGTAGTGATCGACGGCAGAGGATTTTTCTCTTCGGCGGCCTCACCTCCAAGGAAGGTCGCACCCTTTAGTTTTCCAGGTTACGGCGGCTAGGTGATCGGCTAGTGCTTCTAAACAGCGTTGGAGACCTTGATCGGCCTGTTGGGGAGCGTCCTCTCCAGCGACTAGCTTGCGGCGATGGTGACCTACGTCGTCCTGCACCCACATCTTCTTGTTCATCTTCGTCGTCCCGGCGTTGGCGTCGGCTAAGATCGGTCTGTTGTCTTCTGGCGCGGGCATCATCAAATATCCGCCGCCTTTCTCGACAATAGCGCACCACATGTCCCGGTCGTCCACAGTGAAAACATACTGGTTGGTTATAATGCGTCCTCCAGACGTCAGTCTACCTTGGTGCCGAAACAAGTTCCTTATGCAGCATTGTAGGGACGTAACTTCGCCTGAGACTCGACTCCCCCACTGTTTTAAAGGAAAATGACGGACAAGAGATTGGGTTAAATGTCAGTTCCACTCCCTCCCTTATGACCTCTTGAAGCGTCTCGGTTTCTTGCTTGCCGTGCAATCCAAGTGCCTTCTGAACTTCCTCTCTCACTGTCTGAAGAAGAATACTTGTGAAATCAGTTTCTTCCTCCATCACTGACATCGATGCGACGTTTGGAAGCCGTTCAGACTTCTTGCGTGTATTTTGTAATGCATTGCAATACTGTCACCATTTTATGAAGTCGTCTGCTGTCGAAACTTCCTTCAGGATTAGGGCTCGATACATGTCCTCAGCAACACCTTTCACGAGATGTGTAACCTAATTTTCCTCCTTAATTCTAGGATCCACTATTTTACGCAGATCCAAGACGTCTTGAATGTAGGATGCTGTAATTTCTCCTGGACGCTGTGCCCTGCACTTTACTTTATCTTCAGCCTTGCACTTCTGTCGTCGTGTGTCGCCAAAATACTTGCGCAGTTCCGCCTTCAATACATCCCAGCGTGTGAACTTCTCCTCGTTTTTCTCATACTGTTGCTTGGCAGTGCCCTCCAAGTAGAAAAGTACGTCAGCCAAACACATGGAGTCACCCTATTTGTTAAATTTGGCCACACGCTCATATACCTTCAGCCGCTTGTTTGGATTTTGGCCATCGTCACCAGAGACCCCGGAAGATTGTCTCATGTGGTGGCACACAGTGGCTGTCATCGTAACGTCCTATTCTTCTTCTGTCTCCGATAGCTTGCGATCTGTTGAATATGGCTCGAATTCGGGTTTCTCGCCACGTAAACGACGGCTCTGTCATGGCCTGATGGGAGCCACTGTGTCGTCAATAATCTGCGCTAACACAAGTCCCAATACTCGGTGCCTTCACCAGAATAATGTCACGTAGAGCAAGGTGTAAGTAGATGAATAACGAACACTAACTTCGCTTAACGAAGGTTTATTCACCACTTGCACATACAAGAGCGCAGAGTGAACTGCCTCTGGCCAGAACACATACAGTATATATACAGCTACAGAACATTCCAGTACAATTATTCTTCCCATTTGTGGATACTTATAGAGTGTACTCGAACCGCATGTAGAAATTAGAATTTTACAGTTCAGGTGAGTTTTGAACTCACAATCCTCCATTCAACTGTCTAGTATCATAACCACTACACCATGGTGACTGTGCTACTCAGCTTCCTCTGCGACAATATGGACAAATTGTTATGAACGCAGCGGGAATATAAAAGAAATCCATCTAAACCAGAACTAGTTCATGAGGAAATGGACATTCAGCCTGTACTATTGCACTGGCATTCTACAGATGACTACTAACTTATGGATTAGGACGAAATGCTAGATTTTTTTAACAGAACAATATGTGCAACTTCATAACATTTGTGTGTGTGTGTGTGTGTGTGTGTGTGTGTGTGTGTGTGTGTGTGTGTGTGTGTGTGCGAGCGAATCCTGTATGACACCCCCCCCCCACACACACACACATACACATACACACACAAACACGCACATGCGCACGCACACACATATGAGCACACACACACGCGCGAATTAAGTTCTCTTGGACACAGTTGTATATAAATGATAGATACATTTCAGATCTTTGTGATACAATTTGGGTGTTCAAAATGCTTCACATCAAAATCCACTGGTTCATTTTCACAGCAGTACAGTATTCCCTGAATAACTGTTTCTTGTAAGCACTAAGTTCTGCTTTTATTACCCTCAAACCGATACAAGCATCACAAAACTCAGGTATTAAATCCATAAATTTAGAATGGATTGATTCCATACCTGTTGAATCAATAGTACTTGACTTTTTGACTGTGTGTACATGAACCTAGGCACTATTCTAAATCATTCACATCTACGCTACACACACAAATATTGGTCGCAAAATCATTGTATACAGCACAGTCTTCTATGTTTTCAGATTAAATGAATGTCAATTTTGCACCTTACATGGCAGATTTTATACGTCATAACAGGAAGGTGAATATGTCACCCGACATACTTCAGCGAAAAGGAGCAGATTTGACTATTAAAATATACAGTATGCAATGCAAAGGGATGACACTCAATCGACAGTATTAACACACTGAACCTAAATCCCACGTGTCAGTGAGCAAGAGAAGAAAAAAGCTGCTGGAGGAAACGTTTTAGTTTGGGAGCAGATGCGAGTTGTGACATCACGGCCTGAGTACAATAGATTGTTCTTAAAGTGAACCGCGGCGAGGGACAACGAATGCACTGGGTGACTCGTCAAAGAGGGAAGGTAGCGGGCCTGTAGCGAGGTATGGAGAGAATCTTTAGCAAACTTCAAAACGTTCAAATGTGTGTGAAATCTTATGGGACTTAACTGCTAAGGTCATCAGTCCCTAAGCTTACACACTACTTAATTTAAATTACACTAAGGACAAACACACACACCCATGCCCGAGGGAGGACTCGAACCTCCGGCGGGACCAGCCGCACAGTCCATGACTGCAGCGCCTGAGACCGCTCGGCTAATCCCGCGCGGCTTTAGCAGACTGTGCTGGGGAATTCCCAGAGGGATACAAAGAGACCAGCGATGCAGTTGATCATATGAAAGGCGTGTGGTACACAGGTGATGTATGTGTGTAACTTTTAGGCGTCTGGAGTGGGTACAAAATGTCTGATCGGTTGACATGGACTAGGAAGGACTAAAGTGCCGAAATTTCGACGCACTTTCTTGGTAGGCCCTTTGCGATTGGCAGAGATAGTTTCCACAAGATGAAATGAGTTCTCCTATTGGTTGGAAAAAGCCGTGAAGTGGAGCACGAAAGTACACAGGTGGGGGACAGTTTTGCTATGAGAGACACAAGACCGAAAATTTCATGGACTCTCCTCTGAACCAGCATCAAGTGCTGAATAGGGCGCATCATTCTCTGTATGACACAAAAGAATTTTGTGTGAACACTGCGTTCACTTCAGCTGACATTCAGCTAGATATTAGCTGTAGCCTCGTTGAGCTCCAACAGTGGAGAAACAAAACAGGCATGTAGTTAATTGTTCTTGTGAGAACTGAGAGGGCATTGTAATATGCATGCTGCTCCATCCATGCGTGTGCATATCGCCATATTTCAAGACTGGGGATAAGTGCATGATTTCTCGCCTACCAAGAATCATAGGACATTTTCTGTTGATAAAATCAGCAAAGATTTTGATTAGCTTTTATAGGACTTTCAGAAGACGAGAGCAGCCATACAGCTGACAGCTCATCGCAGCTAAGGTAAATATCGCAAGCAGAGGCATAAACTTGTCGGTTTACCGTCTTGTGTCCACTGCGAACTCGAGCAACCTTGAGTAATCTTTTGCTCAGCTTGTTACAAAAACTAACCATCCTCCATGGACTTGATTGCCATGCTAAATAGCGCCAAACTCAGAACCGGAATTGGATGATTTGTCGTAATATTGGCCAACTTCACGATTTAGTTTTAAGAATAATGTTGTAGAGAACCTTCTTATTGAAATTTGATATTGTTGTGTTCAGATTTTTTTCGATTAAAAAGGAAATCTTCGCAACATTGGCATGTTACAACCTATGTAAATTCATGCACATCTTTGACAATAAACTTGAATTACAACAATTTGTGTGCAGCTAAACATTTTTGTGCTCTGTCATACAATAAGGGTCCACTCCTAACTCCATTCATTTATTCTATACACACTAACGCACTCATAGGGTGTTTTTGCTGATTTCCGACGATAGAGAAAAGGAGGTGAGTTTCAGATAATGGCGAAACTGCCAAGATGGCAATTAGTCTGTCAGGATGGCAATTAGTCAAATTAGAACAGTAATTAAACTCTGCTTCTGAAAACAAAAACATTTTTTGTGACAATGTTACTCAGCGCATGTTTATGCATAGAGGTCATAATACTGCAAATTGTGATCCACAGTGTAGAAAAATTTGTATTAATGAGTGCAGAAAAAGTTTGGTGTTGGTGTAAAAGTAGCTTGTGCATGACCTTGCAAGCGCGCGTGACGTTATTCACCGTGTTTTTGAGTTGGTTGGAATGTCCACAAACAGTGAACGGTTTTGCTAATGATGTGTTAACAGTATAAGAAACTTTCTATGATGTTTTGGAGACGTATTAGGTCGTATAACTTAATGTTGACGAGAGCTCGGGCTCGCGTAAATCGAGAAAGACAGGTTGGTCAGACAGTCTGAGATGGCGGAAGGACGGAGACCATCGCATATAGGGCAAACTGAAGATCTTGATGGGATAGAAATTGACGTACAACAAAAATTATCGAGTGTAAGTCACGAAAGCAAACGAAGTGACAATACAGAGCGAATGGTGGCGGTTAGGCGATTGGTATCGCAGTCTGAGAACGCACAAAACCGAACAGATGACGGATCTAGTGGGTCATATGTAGAATCAGAGGACGAGCAACTTCGGTACGTTGAACCAAGTTTTGTAAATCTAAATCATACGGGACAGTTTGCTAGGGAAAGAATGTGTGTAAGTGCGTCAGCACTATGCACAGAGGTGAGCGAGACGTCACGTGAAAGACGCGAACGGCAAAATTTACACCAAATGGTGACAGGTGAAGATGGCGAAGCGTCAGATAGAGTGTTCGCAATATTGAAGCAACTCGCTATTGTTGTCAAGCAAACAAATGCTGGGTTATCAGACTTAAAAACCGAAGCGGTGAACTTAAATACAGAAACCAATGCTGGGTTAGCAGACTTAAAAACAGAAACAAATGCAGGGTTATCAGCCACAAATGCTGCATTAAATGGTCTCAAATTTGAAATCAATGTTCGGTTCGAGAAAGTCGGCAAAGAACAACAAAAGTTGCGAACAGAAGTTAATGAACAGTTTACTGAAATCCGGAAAGAGGCGAGAGACTCGGGCGAACTAATCGCTAATGGCTGACGAGAAAAAGATGAAATTGACCATTTGCATGATGCAGTGTCTAATACGAAACAAAGAGTTGATAATTAAACACGTAAGGCGTCTGGTAAGGCGCAACAAATTGTAGAAGAACTCAACGTCAGAAAACGCGTCACGCGGGCCGCATTAAGAAGATTTGACACACGCATTGCAAACATCGTCACGAAAAATCAGCAGCAGTATGAACAGCTTCGTACAGAACTGAAGCAGTGTATTTAGAACCGTACAGAAAGCGGAAGTGAGGCGACGAAATCGGTAGTATCATCCGACATAGTGGTGGAAAAAAATCCAGAGCTAACCAAGTTAGTTATGCAGTCTTCCGTGGCAGTTGCGGAAACACAAAAAAGTCATCAGATTCCACTTGTATGTCCACAAGATGTTGCGTCGGTATTTTCCGATCCGAAACAGAAGTAGGGTTGAGACAGTTGAGTGAAGCTGGTAATGGGCGTTCACAGTATACAATGGTGCGGGAATCGGTAACGTCGCGTATGCCAATAGAACGGCAGCCGACCCTCCGAACGTATGAGAATG
The DNA here is from genome assembly GCF_023864345.2 of Schistocerca serialis cubense. NCBI lineage: Eukaryota > Metazoa > Arthropoda > Insecta > Orthoptera > Acrididae > Schistocerca > Schistocerca serialis. The sequence continues at coordinate 509,039,205 of NC_064644.1, read as the reverse complement.
ACGCGATAACAGAGCAAGTTACGGCGACACATGTACGAAATTCTCAATTTGCGAAGTATAGTACAACAGGTCATATACCGCAGGTCAATATGAATCAAGTACAAAGACAAAACACTGATCCAGTAACGGGACATTTAAACGTATCTTTCAGTCCGATACACGAGGAACGGTATGGTTTAGATAATTGCACACCACTGCGTAGATGCGATGCTAGATGACGCTCAAATATGTCATCTCAGGATCCAAATGTAGTAAGACGAAACCATGCCGAACTCGAAGGGAACATTAAATGTTGCAAAAACACAAACGCCATATGATGCAAGAGAAAAATTTCACAATGTTCACTTTTTGACAGTCAGAAAATTCCTACATTGCAAAGAAATCGGGAATGGCTTACACCCCCGCACGTTTATACATCAATTGCAGATCAGTATACCAGAGCACTGGCAACTTAACCAGAAACTTGACTTCATTTGTGGTCATATGGAAGGCGCAGTAGAGGAAACCATGCAAAGAGTAGGTGCAAACTGTCAGTCATATGAACAATTTATGTCTGCATTCTTGGAGTGATAATGGTCCACGGAAACCCAAAATAGGATAAAATATGAATTGTTACAGGAGTCGTTCGAAAATTCGGGACAAAAGAAGTCAGTTAGATTTTTTGAAGAAATAACGAGAAAGAATCAGTGTTTAGACGATCCGTACAGTGATGGGGAACTGTATGTGCACAATGAAATTATCCTTGCGTTATCGACAATCATTGGTTGGCAGGGCAGGAGATAACATAAAGACATTTAAAGGAATGTTAGGAGAATCTGAATTCATCTTCAGTGAAGATGATGCGAAGAAACAACGTGCAGTGAGAGAAACCAATGGTAGGGGGAATAATAGCAACCGACTGGCATTCAATAATGCTTACAATGGCAATAATACTGTTGGAAAAGGTAATCGTTTTGGCAAGAATAGTAATCGACCAAGGGACAATAATAGCTGTGTTTTTGGCAACTCATAGACTATGGTTTTGGTGATCCGCGGAACTAGGATAGTGCCATTGGTCCCAGAAACTATGGTTGTAACCATACTTCACGATATGATCAGCGTGCAAATGAAGCAGGAAGGTTTAGAGGTTTTCCACCACAAAACCCAAGTTATTCCGGTGAAACTGGAATACCTAGAACGCAGAAAGGTTGGGAGAATCAAACTTCAATAGGACAACACACACGAAATTAACCGGTACAGGAAGTCGAGTTGATGACACTTAACCCTAGTAAAAGGCAGAATTGACGAGATGAACGGTACGAAGACCAGTCACAAATGATTCAATCGCCAAATGAAGTTGATTTTATAGTTAAACGTGTAAATAGACTTAGCTCCTATCAGCAAGATTCTGAAGTAGGTTTAAGGGGTGATCAATACAAACACCAGCATGCTGGGAGACAATTGACTGGAAATCGACCGATGATGAGGAACAAGAGTTGTTAACAGTCAATATAGACATTTACACAAAAACGGATTTATACGAAACCGAGGGAGAAATGGTATGCCAAGAGGATAATGCACCGTTGGCAACACCAGTTTTGATATCCAAGTCAGATGAAATATACAGGACAACGTATGATGACGTAATTGAGGCGTTTGATAAAGATTATGGGCTAATAACTTCATACCAGAACATTCAGATGACAGGTATTAAAAGTAACGAATAAAGTGATGGTAGCAAACCAATGCGAAATGCAGGCCCAACACATTGACAGGTTAACATATGACTCCATAGAGCATGCATTAAAGAATGAAAATGAAACTAAAGCTCCTCATGAGGTGCAACCGATCTTTAGGGTTGAGGCAGGTGGCGCGCTTGTAGACGCCAGCCTCGATACGGGAAGCGAAATGACGGCGATTTCAGTAGAACTTTTTGAGAAATGTAACGCTGAACAGGCGCTACCAGTGTTACGGACAAAACGTGTTAAACTCAAAGGATGTTAAAGTTAAAAGACCGATCATTGGTACGTCAGCGGTGATTACTAGACAAACGCGTGTAACTTTTTCATGTCAGGGGCATGAAATAGAAGCGAACATGGTAATTGTGCCGAAACTTTCTGTGTCCATAATCACTGGAGCCGATTTCATGCGTCAAAATCGTGTTACACTCAATGTGGACGAAGGGTATAGCCTATGATGCTCGGGAAGGTACGTCTTACTTTTGAAGAAAAACTCAAACATGAAGAGATACCAGGTCCTTACAAACAACAGACTATTCAACTGGATCTGTATCAGTCGGAGGAGGGACATCCACGATGTAGGTGGGTGAAAGAAACAATACTTGCAAATGACGAATTAATGGTGAAAATTCACCAAGAAATAGATAATAAGTTGCGACAATTAAGGGATATTTCAGATACAGACAAAGCCGAATTAGAAGGAGTATTACGGCGAAATGCCGAGGTGTGTCTACCAAAACGCAGCGCCATTAAACATTTTCAATACGAATTCAAGGTTAAAGATCACAATCCATTTAGAGTACCGCCTTACACTATTCCACTGTGCTACCGATGACAAGTATTTTTAGAATCACACAAGATGCTACATGATGACATTATTGAAACTTCAACCTCAACACACAACGGTCCCTTACTAATTGTTGATAAGAAGGATGGCAGTATTAGGTTAGTCATTGATGCGAGACAAATAAATTCCATTGTCATTCCTGTGACCAATCTCCCAGAAAAATTGGAAGAGCTTTTACAAAAGTTCTTCTGGGTTAAGATTTTCTCTTCCCTTGGTTTCAGGGCTAGTTTTTGGCAACTAGACCTAGCACCTGAATTTGGACGACGTTATCATTTTAAAAGGCTCCTTTTCGGACTGAACATATCCTCCGCTACCTTTATAAGACATTTAGGAACTGTATTGGATAAAGAGCTCTAACAGCGTCTCACCTTTTATGTCGATGACATAGCTGAATCGTCATGGAAATTTCATAATGAGGTGCTCGATAAATTGCTAAGGACATTACAAGGATATGAAGTAACAGTAAACACAATGAAATCCAGTTTTGGGAATAAAAAGGTTGAGTTTTTAGGCCATATTATCACTGGACAGAGAATTGAACCTAACCCTAGAAAACTGGAAGCAATACAGGACATAGGCACTCCATACAATAGAAGGACTTTGCGTGGCTTCTTGGGACGCATTAACTACTACAAAAGGTTCATTTGGATAGAATTCCTTGCTACTCCACGTTTACGTGCGTTAACGAGTAAAAAGATGCCCTGGGTGTGAGATGCTCAAGAAGAACAGGAGTTCCAACAATTAAAAACGTCATTGGCGAAGGCACCAATTTTAGCGCATCCCGATTTGACGAAGGAATTCTGTATGGCAACCGGCAGTGCCAAAACAGGCTTGGGTGTAGTACTCTTTCAACAACATGTAGAGGACCGACAGCGGATAAGAAAGACGATGGCTTTCACTGGTCGAGTACTTACTAAATGTGAAAAAAATATTCGATCACACAGTTAGAAGCCTTGGCAGTAATATGGGGGTTTCGTAGATTCAGATACTTCTTGTTTGGTTGAAAAACCAATGTGTTTACCGACCATAGGGCACTAGAATTTATGTTAAGTGCAAAAATGTTGCCAGGAAGATTACGTCGGTGGATGTTAACACTGCAGGAATATGATTTTTGAATCACCTATGTGCTTGGACCATCAAATATCATAGCTGATATCCTTTCCAGATTTCCGGAAGAAGTTCACGAAATCAGAGTGAGTAATACAGAAGACGAGCAGGTAGCCATGTATTACTTGAAAAGTGTGCCATTTGAAAATTACGTTACCAGTACCTTAAAACAGTTAGGCAGGAACAAGTTAAATACCCAGATCTCGCCAGGGTTAAAGTTAAGTGGGAGAACGGTGAACCATAGGACATTAGACAATTCTATCTCATAAAGGACAATGTCTTATTCTATGGGCGAAATCCAGATACAAGTTTATGGGTCGCTTATATAACACAGGAACTGATAAATAAGCACATCTGGTACACACATTTCAGTAACAGTCATTTTGGTACTAAGAAATGTTTTTTTTTAAATTAGAGATGTCTTGTCACTTCGCAAATAAAGAGCGAAGAAACAAACAAGTTCTGGCTAAATGTAAGAGATGCCAGAGAGCTAAACACAAAACCTTTCAAACGAGACCACCAATGTTCCCTATCATTCCGGAGAAATTGAGACACAAGACAACAACAGATCTCATGTTTCCATTACCTCGTACATAGAGAGGTCATGTATTCATTTTCGCGTTCCTGGAATTAACATCGAAATACGTGACATTTACTCTCTTGAAAAAGCTACAGGGAGCAGTGTAAGAAAAGCGCTGATACAGACTTCCTTCGACAAATTGGTAGGGTCGATAAAATGCTGCCAGACAGTGGACCACAATATCTTTCAGCACAATGGCAAAACAGGCAGCATCGATATAAAATCAAACTTATTTATATTTCCAAATATATGCCAAGTGCCAACCCAGCTGCACGAACGATGAAAGATTTGGGAACCATCTGGTGTTTGCATTGTAGCGAGCAGCATAATGCATGGGTCAGACATTTCTCTGACTTCCAGAATGTTGTAAACGAAATGTCACATAGCAGTACGTCTTACCTCCAACCACTGTTCTAAAAAATAAGCCAGCACCAGATAAAATCCGAGAAATAATTAAATTCCCACCAGTACCCAGAGGACAACATTAACAACTAAAGTGCGCGTCATTTATGTTGGCGGCCGAGTTTAGATTCGTTCTGCGCATCTGACGTCACAAAACACAGTCAGCCAATGAACAGAGAACGGCGTTGCCAGATCTCGATTGCAGTGCATAGCATGGACGAGTGTCTTCAGTATTAGAAACGTTCAGTCATAAATAAAGTAATAGAACAAAAGCAATGTCTTGATAGCAGACTTTCTTTTATAGAAAGTTTGGAAAAACCGTTCTTCATACCAATTGCTTCATATTCTATTAATTAATTAAACCAAACAAGCAATAAGCCTCGTAATTCAGGCGATAGGAAGGAAAGCTGTTTGTATCAATCTCACGAACCGCTTTCTCGCACTAAAGAAGAGCAGTAATTGTTTATTTCCTATTGTACTTCGACGAAGCGTGAGTAATTCATAGTCATACCAAAAGTGTTTGTCAGCATTTTGCGTAACGTGTTAGACTCTTCACTGTGTTCTGTAGGCAGACGATCTGCGTTAGCGTAATGGTTAAGGTGTTGATTTCTACGTGAAAGGTTATGAGTTCAAACCTTGTGCGGAACTTAATATTTTAATTATTTAAAAACAATATCGAAGTGCCTTACTTCATGAATTATATTCGTTTGAATGCAAGTTTTTGAAATTTCTTGTGCTTTGTCTCTTCATTAACCCTTTCGCTGCTGCAGACACGTGCTCCCCGCATTCCGCACTGTGCGCAGTTTTGTCATCACTGCACTGCTCGCCTGTGCAGACACATGGTGTTCCCACTGCTTTGACACACTTATCATTCGATTTCACAAAAACTATTTGGCCCAAAAATTTGATTTTTACACGTCTTCTTGACTGATACCTTCCCCCTATAAATGACTTAATTTTGTTTCGATGTTCAACGTAGTTATTATGCAGCATTAAATGTAGTAAACCACTGTACGAAATTTTGAAGAGTTTGCAGAGGTAGAAGTCCATAGCGTATACTTTCCGTATGGTCGATTTTAGTTGCCACGATGTTGAGAATGAAATGTGGACAAGCTACCTAAATTTCATATAAAATTTACTGTATAACAATATCTCATTTAATTTAAATACCACATAGGTGTCGTATGTAATATTGAGAAATATTCCGTCTTTCGCGACTGTAATAAAAGTTTTATTTACACCGGACGCGTTTGGCTTTATTTTAAAGCACTTCAATCAATGAAAGGTATGGCACATACACAATGGTACTCATGTTCTCTTTCTGGTTTTTGTTCCACAGTCGCAGTTTCACCTATGGTACTGAAATATATTCCTCTTCTGCAACTGTAATAAGCGACTTATTTAGACCAGACGCGTTTCTCTCTTTTGAAGCATCTTCAGTGGACAGTATTTTGTCTCCTCCATTGCCAAATCACCTTTCGTAGTTTTGTGCTGCGGTAACAGAATATTCAACGTTTGTGTTGGCAGATCAGTGTTTTAGCGAATAAATGATGTTTGTGTGTGCCACACACAAAAATTATATTTGACATAGCTCAGAGCACTTCACTGATAGACGGTATATTCAAGTCCTAATGTTTTTGTAAGTCCACAGTTTTGTTTAATGTATTTTGTCTACTTCCTTTTGATTCATTGAAGTACTTTAAAATAAAGCCAAACGTGCTCAGTGTAAATAAAACTTTTGTTACAGTCGCGAAAGACGGAATATTTCTCAATATTACGTACGACACCTATGTGGTACTTAAACGAGATATTGTTATACAGTAAATTTTATATGAAATTTAGGTAGCTTGTCCACATTTCATTCTCAACATTGTGCCAACTAAAATCGACCATACGGAAATATACGCTATGGACTTCTACCTCTGCAAACTCTTCAAAATTTCGTGCAGTGGTTTACTACATTTAATGCTGCATAATAACTGCGTTGAACATCGAAACAAAATTAAGTCATTTATGGGGGGAAGGTATCAGTCAAGAACACATGTGAAAATCTAATTTTTGGGCCAAATAGTTTTTGTGGAATCGAATGATAAGTGTGTCAATGCAGTGGGAACACAATGTGTCTGCACAGGCGAGCAGTGCAGTGACAAAATCGCGCACAACCAACACCGACTCAAAGGAAGCCCTCGGCGCTTGCTCGTGACGTCACGTCAGCTAGGCACGGCGAACGCCAGGTCTGTTGCAGGCATGCTCATAATGGTGGTGTCTCCCTCCCTGACACAGGAAAATGTGAAACTATTGGCGGTAATTGACCAACACACATTGTTCTGAGAGATTTCTGGAGTCAACTAATTGTGCAATTCATTACACATCTTAACAAATAGTGTACTTCTGAACTTAAATTTCCACCTGTTTTAAGGATTGGCATACAAAAACAATTTCATGGCCCAGCAGCAACAGAATTCGTGCTTCTTTACCTTATTTGTAAATCTGAGGAAGTTACGTTTGTACTGGGTTGCTTTTACAAGAAACTGTGAACATATTGGTGCTCTTCCATAGGTATCTTGGTTGACTATGCGGTGAGGAGCACTGAATGTTAATGAAATATCTTGCAATTGTACACGTTGGGGGAGTGTGTGGGGGACAGAAGAAGAGGCAGAGAGAGATACTTCTTTTATCAAATAAAATTTTTTATCTTACAAAGTTTCTCCTTTCAGTTGCAAGAGGGGAATATTTATCTTTTCTATTGTGCATGTTTAAAAAAGCTTAAGCTCAGCAGTATTTTCGATGTATGAAGCTATTTTGTTTCCTGTTTTGAATTCCTTTCGTTGAAAACGACTGTAATCTAATGACTGGCAACAGTTGAACATTTACACATGTAAATTAGTTCACATTTCCAGTGACGATGTCAAGCGAAAATAAATGAATAAATAAAAGAAACGAGTTCATTGTAAGCGGGTTGGGGTAAGTTTCGATAACTAAATGGATCAAGTAAATATAGTTTGATGAATGTAAAATTCCTGAAGCTCGAAATGGAGCAAAGCATCTTCTCAAATTGACCGACGTTTGTTTCGACAGGATTCAGTAATACAGAACTATGATCTTCATTTGTAGCTTTACGATAGTAAGAAAATCTTTCATCTAAATAAAACTGCAGAATCCAAAACAATACCAAACAGTTTGTCCAAAAATAAGAGATTTATAGTGATAAGCACGCCCAGGCGTTTCTGCCTGCAACAGACCTGGCGTTCGCCGTGCCTAGCTGACGTGACGTCACCAACAAGTGCCAAGGCCTTCCTTTGAGTCGGTGTTGGCACAACGCGGAATGCAAGGAGCACGTCTTTGTAACAGCGAAAGGGTTAATGCGGCCGTGGTGGCTTTACTTCATGAACTGCGCGCTCCCCCCTAACGTAAGCTTGCAAACTAGCTATACTATGGCGCTGCTTCTATTGGCGCGTGCGTCGTGTGCAACTGGCAACGCAACACTTTCCCGCGTCTGGGCGGGCATGCGCGAGCCGCCAAGATAAAAGAATTCAACTACAGTAAAATTGACAATGAGCAATTTGAAGATTGCTGCATTAAACAGAAAGAACCGAACAGACAAAACGGCTACCTCATGAGTATTTTCACTAGGACAAAAGGTACTTGTAAAAACCCAACATCTCTCTAGCAAGAAAAAACATCAAAGCCATAAGATCTTTTCGATATGCAAAGGCCCTATGGAAGTAACTAAATTGGTCCATGATAGTGCAGTTGGATTGAAAAAAAAAACAGGAAAATCATAAGGCTTGCACCATGTGAAATTCTGTTAAGAATAAAATGAAAACAAATATTAACTCCACGAGAGCAAATAGTTGTATCAAACATCCAAATTCAAATAAGAGCAAAATCTAGAACTCAAGCAGTAGGAAAGCTACGCAAATGCACACAAATAAAACTTTTTAATTTGTGCTTATCTTATTAAAACAAACAGGACAACTTTCTCAGTAGATTAAAAAGATAATTGTGAAGGAAAAACAGTAAAGTAAGAACTAAAGTAATTCTGCTGCAAACGAAATGTGTTCTGGGGAAAGAGTAGACAGCAAGGAAGCAGGTAGTGATCAGCATGTGGATAGTTTGACGAGACAGTAGTAGATTCTCTCTTAAAATATGGTGTAAAGTAGAAAGAAGTTGACTTTTGTACACAAAAAGGAAGCCACGAAGTAGGAAGGAAGTGAAGAATTAGATAAGGAGATATTCGTTTCTGGTTTGTTCCATCGAGGACGGTGACCATATAGTTGAGGAGATATTTTGGGGGAAAATGAGAAGCATATCTGATTTGTGGAAGATTTGGTTCAAATGGCTCTGAGCACTATGGGACTCAACTGCTGAGGTCATTAGTCCCCTAGAACTTAGAACTAGTTAAACCTAACTAACCTAAGGACATCACAAACATCCATTCCCTAGGCAGGATTCGAACCTGCGACCGTAGCGGTCTCGCGGTTCCAGACTGCAGCGCCTTTAACCGTGTGGAAGATACCACAAGTTGATATTAAAATGTATATGTGAGGGAAATAAATGTAAAAGACCGTTAGGAGGTAAGAATTAAGAGAGAGAATTTAATTATTAAGAAAATCGAGAATCTCGTTGTTTCGTGGAAGGAGGCAGGCAGGGGCATGTAAGGCACAGGGAGGATTTCAATAACGAAGAGTACGGTGGGGGAAGAAAGGAATATAAAAGTTTATTGTCTACATCTACATCTACATTTACATGGTTACCCTGGGAAAAAGGAACGCCTAAATATTTCCCTTCCAGCTCTGATTTCGCTTATTTTATTATGATGATCATTTCTCCCTACGTAGGTGGGTGTCGACAATATATATACGCATTCGGAAGAGAAAACTGGTGATTGAAATTTCGTAAATAGAGCTCGCCGCAAAGAACACCGCCTTTGTTTCACTGACTGCCATCCCAACTCGCGTATCATATCAGTGACACTCTCACCCCTACTGCGCGTTTACACGAAACGAATTGCCCTTCTTTGCACTTTTTCGATGTCCTCCGTCAATCCTACCTCGTATGGATTCCATACCGCGCCACAATACTCCAGCAGAGGACGGACAAGTGTAATGTAGGTTATCTCTTTATTGGGTTTGTCACATCTTCTAAGTGTTTAGAAGAAGGAGATAGGGATAAGTACAACTGAGAAGAATAAGCTCTAGAACAATGCTATATGACAGTGGAGAAAGTTTTAGGAAAAAAAGGGGGAGATACGAGGGCTGGAACTTAAATAGTGGCAACTATTTATTCACAACCGATACAAAAGAGTTACATTTCTTGCACTTGTTACTGTCCTTCAAAGTAGTCACCAGCGTTGTGTAGAACCCGTTGCCAGCAATGTGGAAAGCCTAGTATTCCGTTAGCAGAGCCTGTTCTGTTGATGGTGCGAATGGAGCAGTCTACTGCCTGTCGAATTTCTGGAACAGTTCTGAAGCGAATGCCACGAAGTTGTTCCTTCATCTTCGGAATCAAATCAACGTCACAAGGACTTAAGACCGGGAAGTATGGTGGATGGTACAGTACTTCCCAGTCCCATCGACCGAACAGAGCAGCCACAGCTTGCCCTGTATGCGCTCGCGCGTTGCCGTGCAAAATGATGGTGGGTTGCGCAGAGAGTGTCGCCGCTTCTTTCGCAAAGCTGGTCACAGGTGATGCTCCAAAAACGAACAGTAATGCTGTGCATTGACGGTCTGCCGTGGAGGAACGTAATCCGTTAGGATAACACCATCACAGTTGTACACTAGAATCACCATAACTTTAGACCGCTCCATTCGCACCATCAACAGAACGGGCTCTGCTAGCTGTATACTTCGCCTTCCAGATCGCTGGCGATGGGTTTTACTCAACGCTGGTGACTGATTTGAAACAGTAACAGGAGCAAACATGTAACTCTTTTGTATCCGTTGTGAATAAATAGATGCCACTACTTATGCTCCAAACTTCGTATATTGTATTTTGAAGTGATTTTGCATATAATGTCGAAAAGAAGAAATTGCAGAGAAAAAGACGCTTGAGTCGGAGTCAAGGTGCGAAGTAGCTGTAGTTAGAAAAAGGAAAACAACTTACTAACACAATAGCCATCACCATTAATTTTCTTTTTACTATCCCTCGTGATGAAGATGAGGAAACCATAACCTTTATACTAATAAAAAAGAATATGTTTACATAGAATGGGGGTAGAAGATGTAAATTTATTAAAAGGGTAATAAGAATAATCTTATGTATAGTTTAAATAAGGTATTTTTAGAGACTCTTAATAATTTAGTGTTTGTAAAGCTTGTAATGTATTTTAAGGGAGTAAGGGTTACTATAAGTTAGGTAATAATATCATGTAAATTGGAGATAAATTTGAGGATATAAGAAAAGTAAGGTACACAAAAGTTTGGACAATATTGCATTATACAAGACGTCGTCAAGCACGATACAGCGTTTTTGCGGCCAGATCGACAGAAGAAATAAGTAAAGCGGTTAAGCGTGAGAGGAGGGGGCTATGAGTGGATGCCTGGTACGTCAGCTTTCGAGATGACAAAAGAAGGTGCCTTGGTGGAAGCAACAGTCCAAGAGGATAACACCTCTGTAGAAAAGTTTGGGGATCTATAACGAATCATGGATACGGTCAACATGTACCATGACGCGAGCTTTATTCATGTGAAAGCCACATGCGATCTTCATAACAACGGTTTTGCGAAAGTGTTAGGTATTTAGCACTTCTGTCACAAACTGTTTAGAGCAACGTAAGGAGAGATGATGGATGTTCACCGAACCAGAAAGGAGGCGGACATGTTACAGCAAGAATGAGCGGTTGTTTAAATTCACCAGAAGAAGAGGAGGCTCATTTCTGTAACTCAAGGTTCAGAATTGCTGAAACTATTATCATACCATACGGAATTAAACAACTGCAAAACATTCCCTGAACCCTCATGGGAGTAAGTAAGAGAACCATGGAAGGCTGTCCAATCTATCTTGATGAACAACCTAATACAATAAAGGATACATAACGATTTGAAAGAAAGCCCCCTAAGATCAGGTTATACAATATCGAGGTTAAGCAGGTCTTAAATCCCAATCCCCGGTCCAGAGAAGAACGAAGGCACAAGAGAGAAGAGAGCAAGATGCAACAAGAACAGAAGATTCATTGCAGAAGATTTGGAAGAAAGAAGAGCCTGGACCAGAATAAATCAAGAAACACTTTTAAATCCCGTCCCATACAAGACCTTTACTGCATTTACCTACCAACAAAGAATCCAATTTTAACTCTTCTAGCAGTACAAATATCCGATATTCCTTATGGCAAACTGCAAAACTGTCGGATGTCACATCGGAGATGGCAGATGTCTACTGGGATGGATAAGAGAAGACAAATTGACCAACGACGACTCGGCATAGAGATTCGAGGAATGGCAAAGATTCTATGCTGCAAAGAGTAAATCTCTAATACAATTTCGCCATGGGCACATGCGGAACGGAACAAAGCAACCAAGCATTCACGACACCCTCATACCTGCAGCAACATTTCTCTTTGCCAACCCTCATTCCATGCTCAGTGGAGACACGTCGAGGCACATGAAAAGGAGAGTGACGAATTCAGTGAACTGCGTTGAAGATACAGGAGAAAGGACTGTCTGTGACAGTTTATGAACACACAATGCTTGTTGCTGTTTAAAAATATTTAATTTTTAAAGGGTTTTGTGTGTAAGAAACAGATCTTTGTTAACAAAACTTTTAAAGTTTTAATCTTTACATATGAATAATATTTCTTTGTATTTGGTGTTTTTCAACACATCTAAATTAAGGAAACCAAATGTTGTTATTTTCATGGGAAGCTAAGATTCCAGCATGTAATGTACTTGTGAAATTATAGGGTATATATAGAAAAATGGGTTTAGCAATTCCATGATGTTAATTTAATATTTGCAAAGTAACTAGTAAGATTAGAAATTTACTATATTTGTAAAAGTCAAAAACAATTTTTTTAAAGTTGTAATGCATAAGTTTAAGATTTTTGTAGGATATAAACATGTATGTGAATGGGAATATGCTTGTAAAGTTATGAAAAGGGTATGGTTAGGTATAACATAAATCAAGAAAATTATTGTAAGAAAAGAAACTTTCTTAAATTATAACTGATATGAAGAACACAGGGTTGAGACTAGACCACAAGTATTGAAAAAGGCAAGGATAATATTAAATGAAGGTTCCCTCAACTTCAGCATATCAGCATTTAACGTAAGTATTAAAGAAAAAAGATCAGTCTCAAACTTAAAAATTGTGTGAGGTACAAATTTATAGAAAAGCTCTGATTTTTTTAAATTTAAAATTAAAGCATAGAAAACTGTGTTGGGGAATTTCCAGAGGGATACAAACAGACCAGCGACGCAGCTGATCATATGAAAAGCGTGTGGTATGTAGGTGATGTACGCTTGTAGCTTTTAGGCGTCTGGAGTGGTCACAAAATGTCTGATTGGCTGACATGAACTAGGAAGGACTAAAGTGCCGAACTTTCGACGCACTTTGATGGTAGCCCCTTTGCGATTGGCTGAGGTAGTTTCCACAAGATAAAAGGAGTGCTCCTATTGGTTGGAAAAAGCCGTGACGTTGAGCACGAAAGTACCCAGGTGGGGGACACTTTTGCTATGAGAGACACAAGACCGAAAATTTCATGGACTCTGCTCTGAACCAGCATCAAGTGCAGAACACCGCGCATAATGCTCTGCGTGACACAAAAGAATTTTGTGTGAACACTGCGTTCACTTGAGCTGACATTCAGCTTCAACAGCAGAGAAACAAAACAGGCATGTAGTTAATTGTTCTTGTGAGAACTGAGAGGGCCATATTTCAAGACTGGGGATACGTGCATGATTTCTCACCTACCAATAAATATAGGACAGTTTTTGTTGATAAAATCAGCAAAGATTTTGATTAGCTTTTATAGAACTTTCAGAAGATGAGAGCAGCCGTGCAGCTGACAGCCCATCGCAGCTAAGGTAAATACCGCGAGCAGAGACATAAGCTTGATGGTTTACCATCTTGTGTCCACTGTGAACTATAGCAACCTTGGGTAATCTTTTGCTCAACTTGTCACAGAAACTGAACAACCTCCATATACTTGATTGTCATCCTAAATAGTGCCCAACTCAGATCCGGAATCGGATAATTTGTCGTAATATTGGCCAACTTCACTATCTACTTGTAAGAATAATGTTGTAGAGAACACTCTGGTGAAAATTTGATATTGTTGTGTTAGATTTAACCGTGAGTGCTGCATCGTAATACGTCAGTGTGATAAATTGCGCCGGCCGCAGTGGCCGAGCGGTTCTAGGCGCTACAGTCTGGAACCGTGCGACCGCTACGGTCGCAGGTACGAATCCTGCCTCAGGCATGATGTGTGTGATGTCCTTAGGCTAGTTAGGTTTAAGTAGTTCTAAGTTCTAGGAGACTGATGACATGAGAAATTAAGTCCCACAGTGCTCAGAGCCATTTCTTTGATAAATACCGTCGGACCAGCACAGTATATGTTGTGGGAGAAAGAGGGAGATTATATTCGTCACTCGTCTGAGCACTATTGTATGGCGTTGCACTACTCACGTCCCTCCATTCTGACTGAGTAAACAACTGTTTGACCCCCTTCCTCACATCCTCAATCTCCATCGCCACTTCCTAATCGCAGTCTGCACTGTCTATACCTATTTTCCGATGCTTTGACCCGCTAACAGATAAATTATATGCAAAAGTGAACAGTAGTAGTAGTAGTAGTAGTAGTAGTAGTGCACTAGGAGCAATTTTTGTCTTCCCATCCACTACAACAACACACTGGTGGGTATGCTACAAGTACTGACCTAGGGAGATTATCGTGTGAAACCCAGCTCGCGCTATTCGTCCACGAGACTCAGAGGTCCATAGGCACGGGTTCCCAGGTAGATGCCGTGTTTCTTGACTTCCGCAAGGCGTTCGATACAGTTCCCCACAGTCGTTTAATGAACAAAGTAAGAGCTTATGGACTATCAGACCAATTGTGTGATTGGATTGAAGAGTTCCTAGATAAAAGAACGCAGCATGTCATTCTCAATGGTGAGAAGTCTTCCGAAATAAGAATGATTTCAGGTGTGCCTCGGGGCAGGGGAGCGTCGTAGGACCGTTGCTATTCACAATACACATAAATGACATTGTGGATGACATCGGATGTTCACTGAGGCTTTTTTTGGATGATGCTGTGGTATATCGAGAGGTTGTAACAATGGAAAATTGCACTGAAATGCAGGAGGATCTGCAGCGAATTGACGCATGGTGCAGAGAATGGCAATTGAATCTCAATGTAGACAAGTGTAATGTGCTGCAAATACATAGAAAGATAGATCCCTTACCATTTAGCTACAATATAGCAAGTCAGCAACTGGAAGCGGTTAATTCCATAAATTATCTGGGAGTACGCATTAGGAGTGATTTAAAATGGAATGATCATATAAAGTTGATCGTCGGTGAATCAGATGCCAGACTGAGGTTCATTGGAAGAATCCTAAGGCAATGCAATCCGAAATCAAAGGAAGTAGGTTAGAGTACGCTTGTTCGCCCACTGCTTGAATACTGCTCAGCAGTGTGGGATCCGTACCAGACAAGGTTGATAGAAGAGATAGAGAAGATCCAACGGAGAGCAGCGGGCTTCGTTACAGGATCATTTAGTAATCACGAAAGCGTTACGGAGATGATGGATAAACTCCAGTGGAAGACTCTGCAGGAGAGACGCTCAGTAGCTCGGTACGGGCTTTTGTTGAAGTTTCGAACACATACCTTCACCAGGGAGTCAAGCAATATATTGCTCCATCCTACGTATATCTCGCGAAGAGACCATGAGAATAAAATCAGAGACATTAGAGCCCACACAGAGGCATACCAACTATCCTTCTTTCCACGAACAATACGAGACTGGAATTGAAGGGAGAACCGATAGAGGTACTCAAGGTACCCTCCGCCACACACCGTCAGGTGGCTTGCGGAGTATGGATGTAGATGTAGATGTAGGCCATGCTGTTTGAGACTCCTGTCCACTGCCAGTGATGTTCAGCAGGACGTGGTTGTGTAAATCGAAAGCCTCTGGTGCACTTCTGTGACTCGTGGACTGATATGTATGTGCTCCTCTGTTGGTTGTCTTCGTCAAACAAATCGGCGCAGACAGCAGCAGATCCTTGTCTTGCTCCAGCATTCTGGCTAGTTCCACTACAGGATCCCACGTGCCACAGGTCACTACCACTGTTACAGATTCCGACAAGCTGGACTCTCTTTCTGCAGACGTTCTCGACAAGCTGAACGGCACTGCCACCGCAGGTTCCAGTGGTGCTGCTGAGCAAAGGAAAAGAAGAACTACAAACTGTATTACAGTTAACTCAGTTAACATCCGCTGATTGTTCATAAGATTCAGTGACTAAGACATTCATTACATTTGTCAATAGAATATAGAAATCACCAGCAATGACACCGTCAACCTTCGCTGGTACACCAAATAAATTGCCACTAATGCATCGATCGACATTAGAACTCACAGTACACCCATGTTTCATCAAACTCGTATGTAAACCATTCTGCTCCACATTTTCTCGCCTATCAGACGCCTCCGCCACCTCATGTTTTATCACACTGTCTAATACTCTTTCACATTCATTCCTCAACATCCACTCAAAATGAGTGTTTCCACAAGAGCCATCAGTTCACTTCCATCAACGGAATTAAATGCACGTACTCATTTCTCAGGGATCTCTACTTCTGTAGCTTTCATGTTCGCAACATCACGCCTAGAACATCACTTTCACATCCCATTAACAATAAATTACACCTATCCGCTGATATGTAACAAACTTCATCACTGGCTAACGATACTACAGCTACGTCGCCTTCACAAACACCCTCAAATACTTCCGTCGATATACCACAAAATTCATTTGCAGCTGACTAGACTACAGCTTTGCCACCTTCACAGATAGCTTTATCCACGTCCTCCGATACAAAATCATCTACACGACGTTCACCTACAATACTATAGTTGTTGCTACATACTGTTGCCTCATCAGAATTCGTCATACATTCCACCTCCACCAAATTCAGATCCACCTCAGCCTCTCTTCCAATCACAGAATCTTTCAACAAACATACTTTTATTCCATCATTCACTTCCCTTTCGCAAAATAAACTCGTCAGATCCATACCCTCATCATCAAATTTCTATACACATTATGCAATATTTCTGGCGCCCTCACTACGCTTACACTGCTTAAAATTGTTCCCTGTTTTACTTATTATAGCCTCCATCTCCAAATTTTGTGGCTTCTTTGCCAAATTTTTGACACACAGAATTTTTAAAATAAAGTGTCCTTTTCTACGTCACCTCCCGGCCTGAGATGCCGCGATCTCTAATTTCCCTATGTCGTATTCTGGCGTTGCGTTTCGTGAAGCTTCTGCCCATCAAATATTCGTTCCCGCTTTTTATTTCCGTTGTATGAATTCCCAGTTCCATTTCTCCCTTGAAAATTATTATTAGGCTTAAAATTATTTCTGGTATGATGATTATGATTCCCATTCTAATTTCCCTGTCTAGAAGTCCCATAATGTGGTTTGAATTTCAACACCTGTTCAAATGTCTCAATAAAATCTACAATTCCGTCAATAGAATTTGTCGGACTGTGGACAAGATCCACTGCTGTTCATGGTTTACAACATCTCCAATTAACAGAGCTTCAAAATATTTTCTGATCTTAAGCATCTCTTTCTCATATTCTGTTATTCTAGCCTGAGCGTCGTATTCTCCGTTTACAATCTCAGTGGACGATTTATATGCGTCTAATTAGCCTTCCCACACACAAAAAAGTTCGGCATCAACCCGTTTTCTTATCTGGAACTTGGTCCGTTTAAGAACTCATTCTGAAGTCGCTGTTTCTTCGCTTCACTCCGGAATTTGTTGAGGCAACCACTCTCAAACACTTCACAGGTAGAGCACGAAGCACTCATTAAATTAGCACGTGATTGTGCATTGCTCTCGAGATGTTTCTTCAAAAATTTAATTTTTGCCTCTTGCCACATTCCTCTCACAAAAAAGACCTCTACAAGCAGAAAAAAATCACTTTTATAGTGTTTTTCATAGTCTGCAAAACACTTTATCTTTTCTGAAGTGCACCATGAAACATCTTTCACAGTATTAGCCTGATTTACTGCTAAGGATTTTAATGCTTTTTTGTTCCTCTCCAATTAACAGAGCTTCAAAATATTTTCTGATCTTAAGCATCTCTTTCTCATATTCTGATCACAAATGAATTCTTTAGACGATGACCGGTTTCAGTCTGCAATGACCATCCTCAGATCTTTTTTACACCGTGTCCTAAAGTGATATGGCCAAAATGGCATGGTGTAAAAAGATCTGAGGATGCTCATTGCAGACTGAAACCGGTCATCGTCTAAAGAATTCATTTGTGATCATAGACTGGAATAAAAAAGCATTTTAAAGTATTGGATCACTGTTTGTACACGCGATTATGCCGCAGTTGGTGAAAGGATTTTAATTCTGCCCTCATGTTTTTAAACTGCTGTTCTTGGTTCACAACTTCTCTAATTAATACAGCTTCAAAATATTCTCTGTTTTTAAGCACCTCTTTCTCACATTCTATACTCTGCCTGACAAATTGTGAACTGACTTAGAGGACATTCGCGGATATTTAGCTTCAGCATACAGTTCTTAACATCACTACCCAGTTAATCCCGTATCTTTTACGACTTTTCCCCAAAATCTTTTTGTGGGATATTGCCTCTGCTTTTAGCCAGGCCAACCTCCTCAGGAAATGTTGCCCATTTTTGTTCTTGTAACTACAAATTATGTACCAAGAACCCTCTCAGTACCAGATTTAATTTTTTCCATCTTAGCTTTTATGCTTTTAGTACACTACTGGCCATTAAAATTGCTACACCACGAAGATGACGTCCTACAGACGCGAAATTTAACCGACAGGAAGAAGATGCTGTGATATGCAAATAGTAAGCTTTTCAGGGCATTCACACAAGGCTGGCGCCGATGGCGACACCTACAACGTGCTGACATGAGGAAAGTTTCCAACCGATTTCTTATCCACAAACAACAGTTGAACGGCGTTGCCTGGTGAAACGTTGTTGTGATGCCTCGTGTAAGGAGGAGAAATGCGTACCATCACGTTCCCGACTTTGATAAAGGTCGGATTGTAGCCTATCGCGATTGCGGTTTATCATATGGCGACATTGCTACTCGTGTTGGTCGAGATCCAATGACTGTTAGCAGAATATGGAATCGTATCACTAGCAGTCGAGATGACAGGCATCTAATCCGCATGACTGTAACGGATCGTGTAGCCACATCTCGATCGATGAGTCAACAGATGGGGACGTTTGTTAGACAACCACCACCTGCACGAACAGTTCGACGACGTTTGCAGCAGCATGGACTATCAGCTCGGAGACCATGTCTGCGGTTACCCTTCACGCTGCATCACAGACAAGAGAGCCTGTGATGGTGTACTCAACGACGAACCTGGGTGCACGAATGACAAAACGTCATTTTTTCGGATGAATCCAGGTTCTGTTTACAGCATCATGATGGTCGCCGACATCGCGATGAACGCACGTTGGAAGCGTATATTCGTCATCGCCATACCGGCGTATCACCCGGTGTGATGGTACGGGGTGCCGTTGGTTACACGTCTCGGACACCTGTTGTTCCCACTGACGGCACTTTGAACAGTGGCCGTTACATTTCACATGTGATACTACCCGTGGCTCTACCCTTCATTCGATCCCTGCGAAACCCTACATTTCAACTGGATAATGCACGACCGCATGTTGCAGGTGCTGTAGGGGCCTTTACTGGAAATGTTCGACTGCTGCCCTGGCCAGCAGATTCTCCAGATCTCTTCCCAATTTAAAGCGTCTGGTCAATGGTGGCCGAGCAACTGGCTCGTCACAATACGCCAGTTACTATCGTTGGTGAACTGTGGTATCGTGTTGAAGTTGCATGGACAGCTGTACCTGTACACGGCATCCAAGCTCTGTTCGACTCAATGTCGAGGCGTATCAATGCCGTTATTACGGCCAGAGGTGGTTATTCTGGGCACTGATTTCACAGGATCTATGCACCCAAATTACGTGAAAATGTTATCACATATCAGTTTAAGTGTAAAATATTTGTCCAATGGATACCCGTTTATCATCTGCATTTCTTCTTGGTGTAGCAATTTTAATGGCCGGTAGTGTATTTGAATTGAAATCACAATTTCGTTGTTCCATTTTTGTAGTCAACGCCCCCATACCAGATTACGCTGCCTTCATATTACAGCTCAAATTTGAAGAAACTTCTTTTAACCACGCAGTTATACCAAGCACAATTGTATCTCCTTTCACTGATTTGGGATAATGCCGCACTACAGAACCTATGAATACTACTACTTTCAGATTTAGGGCTGCCTGGCCCTCTAATCACACAGACAAGGTGATTCCTTAATTGTTGTAAGCTCCATCATTGACGACGACCCTGCCGGTTCAAATACAATATTAACGCTATCGGCGCAGGTGCTTGTCCGTCATGCTAGCTGTTTCTACTGTACTACTGCTGACGAATGTGTAGTTGCAGCCGACGAACGGAATCGCCACCGATGTAGCGTACTCCCGTTGCCACCCTGTCTTTGTTGCTGCTGGCCGCTGCAGACTCCAACTCAAAATGTCTCCGCGTAACCGTCTTCTTCTCTCTTTGAAGTTCCGGGCCTGACTTACTCACACCTAATTTTTGCTACCAATTCTCAATCGCCATGACGATTACTGCTACTGTAGTTGCTCATCCAAACAGCGTCCCATATGAGCCAAACTAGTTACGTCTTTACCGGTTGTTACTCGTTCTTTAGGTAGTTGCACTACGCCGGTTCTTTTTAAGAGAATAGCTCGATGCAGTCATAGAGTCGAGCCGTGCACGTCTGCTTTCACGTCCCGCTGCTAATTCGCTGCGAATAGTAACGTTTAGCTGTGATCCTGCAGTCAAAGTGTCTATACATTGGCTAGAATAGCGAGTTAATTAAATATACCGAAATATAAAATAAAAGTATAATGAAGAGTTTAATAACAAGGGTTTTGTTCTAACGTCTGTAATTGATGTAGAATGTCGAGTACCGTTTATGCAAGGAAGGTCATCTCAAACAAACGGGAAGTGGTCCTATAATATTCAGTTACAATACAGACAACAAATACACTTACAAAATATAGTAAAGTTACGTTGAGGGCGTTACGGGAATGCTAGCAAAATCCCCAACAAAACAGTCACCAAAGATAAGCGAAAACGAAGTCCGTTCTTAATCACAAAATACGAAACATTCGCCAGCTCAAAACAATTCGGTGTTCTACGTGATGATTTACGGATTAACACACGCGGTACAAAGAGTAATACCTCATACTCTGTCTATCCTCAGTTCTGTAACACAAGCGGGAAAAGTTAGAGCCATACAATGGAGCACATTCACACCTCTCGTAATATGAAGTACCTTCAGGAGTAAAAGTATGGTAGCCGCCGTTCACCGCCCAGTATCAATAACCTGTAAGACTGAGTCATGCACGTTACTGCGGAAAGCTCTATCCTCTTCAGGCACTCGGCACACAGCCCCCGGAATCGCTCCTTTGAGCTTTTCACTCGGAAAGTCCCAGTTTCCTTTTGACTCCCGTAGCATTCCGCTACGGCCGGGTTTTCCATTGACTGAAGGCCCGCCCCACCTTAAATACATCGTTCTTACGTTCTACAGACATCTTGACCAGTTTTTCGACTAAACTAATACTTACCGTACAACAATATTTTAATAAGGAAATGTTATAAACATTCAGTCACACTCAACCCATTCACATTACCTATAGATAAAGGTTTGTCCGTGAATAAATAAGCCAGCATTCTTGAAAAAGTACTGTCATGATAAATGACATCGGACTGTCGTTAATAATGTTTAAACTATTACTTAGCCCAGCTTTTGGCACTCTTTTACAAATACGGTGTCAGCTATCACATGCGACTGACCACTTCTTAAACCATATTTTTTTATTATCAGTTATGGTTAATATTTAAATAAAGTTACTGGGAAAATTGTAAACTGTTCATTAAATAAATACACAAGTATGACAAAATATGAGGCGCTCATGCAGTATTATTTGCTATGTAATTGTGGAGGATACGATGTTCCGACAAACATTTGCTTGATGAAAATATATAAAAAATGTAATAAACCAAGATGTAAAGTAGATACAGATACGTAGTTTTCAGTCATGACAGCTGTACTGCAATTCTGTCATCTGAGATATCGTATGGTGAAATCCCATGAAGCATTTAAAAACTGTTTATTCAAAGGTTCACTGTGAAAATATTTAGTCACTATTGCAGTATTATGAAAAGGATAGATTGTAGCCTCTCCCCGATGTTATTCAATATGTATATTGAGCAAGCAGTAAAGGAAACAAAAGAAAAATTTGGAGTAGGTATTAAAATCCATGGAGGAGAAATAAAAACTTTCGCCGATGACATTGTAATTCCCTCAGAGACAGCAAAGGACCTGGAAGAGCAGTTGAATGGAAAGGACAGTGTCTTGAAAGGAGGGTATAAGATAAACATCAACAAAAGCAAAACAAGGCTAATGGAATGCAGTCGAATTAAGTCGGGTGATGCTGAGAGAATTAGATTAGGAAATGACACTTAAAGTAGTAAAGGAGTTTTGCTATTTGGGGAGCAAAATAACTGATGACGGTCGAAGTAGAGAGGATATAAAATGTAGACTGGCAATGGCAAGGAAAGAGTTTCTGACGAAGAAAATTTTGTTAACATCGAGTATAGATTTCAGTGTCAGGAAGTTGTTTCTGAAAGTATTTGTATGGAGTGTAGCCATGTATGGAAGTGAAACATGGACGATAAATAGTTTAGACAAGAAGAGAATAGAAGCTTTCGAAATGTGGTGCTACAGAAGAATGCTGATGATTAGATGGGTAGATCACATAACTAATGAGGAGGTATTGAATAGAATTGGGGAGAAGCGGCGTTTGTGGCTTAACTTGACCAGAAGAAGGGATCGGTTGGTAGGACATGTTCTGACGCATCAAGGGATTACCCATTTAGTACTGGAGGGCAGCGCGGAGGGTAAAAATCGTAGAGGGAGACCAAGAGATGAATACAGTAGCAGATTCAGAAGGATGTGGGCTGCAGTAGGTACTGGGAGATGAAGAAGCTTGCACAGGATAGAGTAGCATGGAGAGCTGCGTCAAACCAGTCTCAGGACTGAAGAGCACAACAACAACAGATTACTATTCGCCATATAGGGGAGATGCTGAGCTGCAGACAGGCTCAGTAAAAAGCCTGCTAAAACATGTAAACTTTCGGCCAAAAGACCTTCTTTTGAAGTAGACAACATGCACATACATATTCACACAAACGCAGCCGAAAAGCACATGACCATGTCTCTAGCTGCCTCGACAGCCAGAGACAGTGATTAGGCGCATGTGAATTGTGTTTGCGTGAATGTGTTTGTGATATGCCGTCTAACTCAAAGAAGACCTTTTGGTCGAAAGCTTACTTGTTTATTAGGCTTTCTGTTGTGTCTGTCTGCGACAAACATGTCCACTGTATGGTGATCGGCAGTGTATGCTTTTTATATTATAGTCGTTGTTCCATCCTGGATTTTCCATTGTTTTATTTAGTCACAGTCAATTTTTTACTTTTGTTGCTTTAAAGATATTGATATAATTGTTGTCACTGGACGCTCCTCACTGGGATCACCTAGGTATTCACATTTACATCAGTATTTGATTGTAAGCTATTATTGATTCTCAAAGAACTGTAAGAAGCCATCTTTCAGCTTATCTGACACTCTGCCACATTTGGAGCATTTTCTCCTGCATAAAGGTCACGTGAACAACAACCATCCAAAGCGTTTGGGATTTACCGATTTCCTGTGACGCTGCTCGTCTTAGTACCTGGCTGGCCTGTGCTGGTCGTTGCAGCTTGCCCAGCTGCGGCAGTTTTGCTAAGACGGCCACGTCGCGCCTTGAGCTCCTGACCACACGAGCAAGTAAACTTCATCTTTTACCAACTCTAGGTGGCCAGATCGCCCGCCTACATACGCATAACGGTACACGTGATACTGCACTTTACAATTAAGTAATAGCTGCAGTCTGATCCTCTCTCTACGTCGTCATGCTACAGACTATCCTTACAGCTAGCGTATAGTAACTAGAGGTTCATGACTGCTGTTACAGTATTGTCTGCCTCTTATGATATAATAGAACAAAATTGATGTCGCCTTGCTGTGGCATTCTTTTACTCAGTTAGCTGCCGATGGAAAATATGGATATACACGTAAAAAAATTGTTGAGGGTCTTACGTATTTGCCAGTGCCTCGAACGACGTAATTTGTTATTATTAGCAAATAGACACTACCTGACACTCCCCTCCCCATTCCCCTCCCTGTGCTGGACACACAGCGCCATTTTTTTTATTATCTGGAGTATGACTCCTGCCGCTACAATATTTTCAGACGGACTGTTTTCAGTGGAAAGTGTTATTAACGCCGTACACGTATGTTTTTCTTTTTTTGCTTTTTTTATATACGCCAATGTCTGCGTGTATTGACGTTGCTGTTCATGGCGGGTAGGAAAATGTTAATATTTTTTTTTTCTTTTTCCAACGGCAGCACATGCTGACGGAGCTCTACTTGACATATGCTGACTAGGATATATTTCCACTGCCCCCATGATAACAACGTTCTGCTGTTGGAAACAACAGAGTGGGACAGTGTCCTTTTTAGCGAGAGTACGCGTATCAGTTATTCCCTATAGTCAGGGAGGGTAATAAAAATTAATTTTTTCAACTACCAGTCCACACCACTGCTACCACGTCATGATCAAACCGTGGCAATATTTTCAACTAGCTAATCGTACCCTTCCGTGCTGGCGCCGAAGCTCATAACTTGCTGGCGAGCAGATCGTTACTGACTGAGCTATATTGCTACTGATGCTGAAACCAATTATCATAGAACTTTGCTATAGATTGTGGTGTCACCGCCAGACACCACACTTGCTAGGTGGTAGCTTAAATCGGCCGCGGTCCCTTTAGTACATGTCGGACCCGCGTGTCGCCACTGTGTGATCGCAGACCGAGCGCCACCACAAGGCAGGTCTCGAGATACGATATAGCACTCGCCCCAGTTGTGCGGACGACTTTGCTAGCGACTACACTTACGAAGCCTTTCTCTCATTTGCCGAGAGACTGTTAGAATAGCCTTCAGCTAAGTCCATGGCTACGACCTAGCAAGGCGCCATTAGCCTTACATAGTTTGATAGCTATCGTATGAAATGTCTCATCAAGAATGCTGTATTCACATCAAAGAATAAAAGATAAGTATTCGAGGAGCTGCATACTTTTCTTATTAGAATTCACTACTTCTCCTGTTCCAGAATTCACGCCCGTCTGCGTTATATAGCGTGCATTTAGGCCGCCTCTATCTACAAGGTGTTGGCACATTTGCCAACACATCATTGGCGACGAGGCAACGGAAAGGGTTTTGTTCTTTCTAATTGCTTACATTTACTTGTGTCATGGCTTCGCCACAATCTCCAGATGTACTGTCCGAATTTTATCGCTTGCAGAATCAGCAGACGCAGGCGTTATAGGATGCCCTTGGACAGCTCGTCCAGGGTCAACGTGCACTGCAACACGATGCGGCCGCCGCCGCTTCACCGCTACCGCAGCCCCAACATGCAGTTGCACCGCCTTTTCGGCCCTACGACCCAGACATGGAATCCTGGACGGAATGGTCACGCCAGTTTGGATTTCATCTCGCCGCCTACAGAATTCAAGGTAACGAGCGGCAGCCTCACTTATTGTCTTGTGTCGGCGTGCAAACGTACCGTGTGATAGTGAAATTGTTTCCCCGACGCGACGTAGCAACTCTGTCCTACGAAGAAATTTCGTCGGCATTGGACGCCTATTTCAAAGAAACAGTTAATGTAGTTGCAAAAAGGTATACTTTCTTTCGTACAAAACGTACGGCCGGTCAAACTAATCGGGAGTGGGTTGCAACTTTGCAAGGCCTTACTAGGGATTGTAGCCTTCCTTATTCAGATACTATGGTGCGTGATGCAATTGCACAGAACTTTCTGATGTTCGCATACGGGAACAGATATTGAAACTAGTCAATCCCTCCCTTCAACAAGTGATGGACATATTGAATAGGCAAGACACACTTGACTGTGCTCAGGAATCTTTTGCAACTTCGCCAGCCGTGTGTCACATTAACCGGCCCGCCGGGCGCGCTACGCGGCCCGGTAAAGTGCCCTCGCGCACGTCCGCACAGCTGCCGCCACGCTCTAAACCAGGTGTGCCGCGCCAGCACACAAATGCAGTGAAATCATGCCCGCGGTGTGCTACTAGACATTCGCGTGACAATTGCCCGTCACGCCAAGCTATTTGTTTTTTCTGTAATAAGAAAGGACATGTTCAAAGTGTTTGCCAGAAAAAGCTCAGATCCGACAATCAAAACCATTCAAGGCCTTTTGCTTCGCGCCGGAATCGAACCACAAATACTCAGGCTCGTGAACATTCACCCATGGACATTCATGTTGTTAGTTCCACTTCGTCCAGTGCCACTGTCTCTACCTGTGACTGTGTTCGTCCCACAAAAAGTGTGCATCGACGTCGCCGGAAATCACGTCAATTAGCAAGTGATGCTGTACCTGTATCAGTTCAAATTGCACGAGACAGTCGCTCTTGTCGTCAGCAGGACAATAAACTTTTTGTGGATTTGGACTTTAAAGGCAAGGTCATACCATTCCAGCTCGATACCGGAGCTGCAGTTTCATTGCTCAATCACGACACGTACAAACAACTGGGCAAACCTCCGTTGCGTGCCGCAAATGTTCAGTTAAAAAGTTATTCAGGACAGCTCATCCCTGTGTTAGGGCAGTGCACTCTTCTTGCAACATACAAGGGACAAACAAAACTTGTGTCATTTTACGTTCTTCGTTCTTCTACTGCAGTGAACTTGTTTGGTTTAGATTTATTTCAATTGTTTAACATGTCTATAGTAAATCGGGTCCTATCAGTGAACCAGACTGTGCCTTCAGACAGTGTTTCTCGTCTGTGTGAAGAATTTGCAGACATTTTTGCACCGGGCCTTGGTTGCGCTAAGAACTATGAAGCACATTTGGAACTGAAAGTAAACGCGCAACCGAAATTTTTCAGAGCGCGCAATGTTCATCACGCATTGCGTGATGAGGTCGCAATAACATTAAACGATTTAGAATCACAAGGTGTAATTGAACGTGTGCAAGCTTCTCTCTGGGCCTCACCCTTAGTAATTTTGCCAAAACCTTCCGGAAAACTGAGACTTTGTGTGGACTTCAAGGCAACAGTGAATCCACAACTAGTGACTGCAACTTTTCCCTTACCCCGCCCAGAAGATCTTTTTGATAAACTGTGCCCGGGTAACTAGTTTTCCAAGTTGGACCTAGCAGATGCGTACTTGCAAATCCCAGTGAACGCCGAATCCCAGCGCGTCTTGGTGGTTAACACGCATCTTGGTTTGTACCGATTCAAAAGACTGCCATTCGGGTGTGCATCCGCCCCTGCATTGTTTCAGCAATATTTACAAACTGTTTGTGCGTCGGTCCCTACTGCTGCGAACTATCTGGACGATATTGTGATCTCCGGAAAGACAGCCGACGAGCATTTATCACACCTACGAACGTTATTTCAGGTATTGCGACAAAATGGTCTTCGCTTGCGGAAGGACAAATGTGTGTTTTTTGCTCGTGACTTACCATACCTGGGACACGTCATCAATGCCCAAGGCATACATCAGAGTCCAGAGCACCTCCGTGCCATACACGAATTGCCTTCGCCACAGAATATGAAACAGCTACAGAGTGTGTTGGGTAAAATTAACTATTGTCATCGCTTTCTGCGCAATGCCTCTTCCATTTCAGCTCCGCTTCATCGCTTACGCCGTAAGGGTGTTCCGTTCGTCTGGACGACGGAATGCGAACGCGCCTTTCGCCAGTTGAAATCGGCGTTGCTTTCTAATACTTGCCTTACGCCATTCGATCCCCAGAAACCCCTTTTGTTGATGGTCGATGCATAGGATTTCGGGATCGGTGCTGTGCTTGCGCACAAGGTTGGCTCGCATGATCGCCCTATTGCCTTTGCGTCCAAATTGCTCTCATCTGCGCAAAGAAATTATTCACAGATAGAGAAAGAAGCTTTGGCTCTCGTGTTTGGTGTTACTAAGTTCCATGATTTCTTGTATGGTCCTCACTTTACCATCATCACAGACCACAAACCTTTGACGTCGCTTTTTCATCCGAACAAGCCTGTACCTCCGCGTACAGCGCAGAAATTCATTCGCTGGTCTATTTTCCTCTCGCAGTACCGCTACGATATCTTGTATCGGTCCACTGCTAAGCACGGAAACGCCGATGCGTTGTCCCGTTTGCCTGTTGCTGAGGATAAAGCATTCGATTCTTCCGAACTTGCTTGCATGTTCATTGATGCGGAAACCGATGAAGTGGTCGAATCGTTTCCGATTGATTTTCGTCGTGTAGCTACAGCCACAGCTGCTGACCCTGTCCTTGCTACCGTTTTGCGTTTTGTTACTACGCAATGGCCTTTGTCAAAGTCTCGGATCGAGGATCCGTTGGTTCGCAGATTTTTTGCTCATAGGGAGAGACTTTTTGTTCGACGTGGTGTTTTGTTGTTGCGTTCTGATAATGATCAGTCCAGAGTCGTGGTCCCACGTTCGTTACAGTCCCCTGTTTTACGGCTTCTTCACCAAGGACATTGGGGTATAGTGCGAACGAAACAACTTGCTCGTCAGCACTGTACTTGGTTCGGAATCGATGCTGCGATTACGAATATGTGCTCTTCTTGCATGGCGTGTGCCGAACAACAATCCGCACCGCCGCGGAAAGTCTTTGCATGGCCAAAGGCCACTTCCCCTTGGCAACGCTTGCACATCGATTTTGCTGGTCCATTCTGGAATGCTCGATGGTTCGTTCTGGTAGATGCCTTTAGTAATTTTCCTTTTGTTGTCCGGATGTCTTCCACGACGTCATCTGCCGCCATTCAAGCGTTGTCTGCTATCTTTTGCATTGAAGGTTTTCCGCAGACTATTGTTTCCGACGATGGCCCACAATTCATGTCCGCAGAATTTGTGATTCTGCCAGGCCAATGGTATTCAACATCTGACATCCGCGCCGTTTTCGCCTCAGTCAAACGGTGCCGCTGAACGATTGGTCCGGACTTTCAAGTCACAGATGTTGAAGTTGAAAGAGTCGCATTCTCGGGAGGACGCATTGTTGCTCTTTTTGTCGTCGTATCGCTCTCATCCCCGAGATGGTCTCTCGCCGGCTGAGTTGCTCCACAGTCGTCCTCATCGAACCTCGATGTCTTTGCTGCATCCGCCGTATCAGGTTCCTGTGCAGCGGCAGAATCCTGCTTTTGCTCCAGGCGACGTTGTATTTTATCGCAACTATCGAAGTTCACGGCGTTGGCTCGCAGGGCGTATTCTTCGCTGCCTCGGCCGCGCGATATATTTGGTTTTGGGGGCCTCTGGTGAGGTGCGTCGGCATCTCAATCAGCTGCGCCTCTGTCGTCGCACGGGTTCTGCCGCTCCCCGTCTGCTTTCAGCGACGGTGCCGTCCGGTCAGCGCCCTGGGGACCCATCTACTGGCTCGCCTCATCCCCAGGTGTTACCGACGATGCCTTCCACTTTGCCCCATGGCGACGCGCCGCCGCAGCCGCCGCCGCCGCCACCGCCTGTTCTCCCGCCGGCGCCGCCCGCATTCGACGCTTCCCTGCAGCCGCCAAGCGCCTCCCTGGGTCACGCGCCGCCGATCGCTTCCCGTGACTAGCTGTCCTCCGCCATGGAACTCTTGCCCGCTCCGGACCACATGGCATCTTCGCGCGTCGGATACCCCGACGCAATGGAGGTCGACCCTTCGGCCCCTCCTGTCTCTTACCGGGCACATACACCGCATGTTGACGTGCACCCTGGACTAGGTTTTCAGGCGTTTCCTAGCTCCCCTCGGACCGAATGGCCGGGTGCGGGTGGCACAGCCTCGCCTGTTGTTAGGCTCCCCACCTCATCGCATACGTCTACATGGGGTCCTCCCCACGGCGGGCGGAAGCCTTATAACACGACCGTTCGCCGATTTGCGGGGGAGGAATGTGGTGTCACCGCCAGATACCACACTTGCTAGGTGGTAGCTTAAATCGGCCGCGGTCCATTTAGTGCATGTCGGACCCGCGTGTCGCCACTGTGTGATCGCAGACCGAGCACCACCACAAGGCAGGTCTCGAGATACGATATAGCACTCGCCCCAGTTGTACGGACGACTTTGCTAGCGACTGCACTTACGAAGCCTTTCTCTCATTTGCCGAGAGACTGTTAGAATAGCCTTCAGCTAAGCCCATGGCTACGACCTAGCAAGACGCCATTAGCCTTACATAGTTTGATAGCTATCGTATGAAATGTCTCATCAAAGAATAAAAGATAAGTATTCGAGGAGCTGCATACTTTTCTTATGAGAATTCACTACTTATCCTGTTCCAGAATTCACGCCCGTCTGCGTTAGATAGCGTGCATTTAGGCCGCCTCTATCTACAAGGTGTTGGCACATTTGCCAACACATCATAGATTAACACACAAACATTTTTGGTGGGAGTAGCTACATATCAGTCTGGTGCCTCGCATGCCGTAATAGGTCTCAAGTGACATAATTTGTTACAGGCGCAGTCTCATATCTCCCTGTGCTCCTTTTTAGAACCGTTATATTTTGTCGACCTACACCACTGTGTACTGGCATTACTGCTCACAACAGGTAGACTGTCATACGAATAGATATTAATTTGTTCAACTACCTATCCACACCACTATAGCAGTAGAACAGGTAGGGAAATACCAATTAATATTCTCAGACCACTGTGTGATGGCGCGAAAATAAACTGCAGACAATGCACCTCTTTACTGGCTCAGTTACACTGCTGATGATCCCGCTGCAGGAAGCAGCATTTCTGAAATAAACAATTATAGTATCAACAATATCAACACGAAACAATTATAATTGCAATTACATCACAAATATTTTTTGCACACACTTACTGGCTGATTGCTGCTGCTCTAAATGCCTTTTTTGTAACATTTGTGAATTCATGTGGCTACTGCTATTGCGGGCAATTGGTGCTGCTAGCGCTCATGCATTTGACAGTATAAAATAGTACTCCATGTGGAGTCCCCGTCCTCAGGAACTCACTTGCCGAAAGGTGTCGATACTCAATCGTCACAGGACCCTTCCAACACTACGCCAGGGGAAGGAGCGGGGCAGATTTAGTGAGAGGGCCTGAGAGACAGAGAGAGAGAGAGAGAGAGAGAGAGAGAGAGAGAGAGAGAGAGAGAGAATTATTGCATAAGAGATCAATTACTAACCAATTAACTAAGTTACTATCGTATCAGGGGCAGATCGTACATCAGATAAAAAATGCACTTGAACATACACTGTCACAATATTAATTTTGACATTGAACAAACAAATACAGGCAAGACGTTTCTACATGTGAAAAAAGCATTCAACATAGGCAGATAATGAGTCTACTGATCTATCGCAGTTATTTGATGTAGGTTCCTCCATGCCAGCCTCCAACACTCGTGAATGCCAACCGAGCTACCAATGAATATAATAGTATTGAATTGAAGTTTATTTTCTCGCAACATACAATTTCAAGCCATTGACTTAATGTCAAAACACACAAACTGGTTTACAAAAAAATGGTTCAAATGGCTCTGAGCACTATGGGACTTAACTTCGGAGGTCATCAGTCCCCTAGAACTTAGAACTAATTAAACCTAACTAACCTAAGGACATCACACACATCCATACCCGAGGCAGGATTCGAACCTGCGACCGTAGCGGTCGCTCGGTTCCAGACTGTAGCGCCTAGAACCGCACGGCCACTCCGGATGGCAACTGGTTTACAATTTTCCTTGTAATACCAGAATAGTACAGAATAATTACTTAATTAAGCAATTAATAATCTTCCTTCAAAAGTAACAAACTTGTAAAATTTAACATTCCAAAGTTCTTGCACTCTCCTGCTCAAATTTTCAGGTTGTCATTTATGAATTCTTCTGCTGAATAATAACATTTCTGCACTAGTTTCTCATATAAGGATTTTTTCAGTGTTTCTAAATTTATGCTGAGCAATTCCCTTCCTTTCACTTTGTTAGAAATTTTTATAACCGTATAATGTGGAGTTTGAGCATAACGTTTTAAACGGTGGGTGGGCAGCATAAAATTATTTTTATTTCTGGTGTTGTAATCATTTTGAAAATGATTTGTTACAAATAAATCAGGATTACTGTGTACAAAGATAATCAGATAGTGAGGGAACACTTCATATACTTAGGTTTTTTAGGAGTGGGTGACATAATTTTCTTCGCCCTACATTGTGCATATTTCTAATGATGGTTTTCTAAAACTTTAGTATTCGACACATATGGTTTGAGATACCCCAAAAAACAATTCCATACCTTATTACTGACTCAAAGTAGCTGTGATGTACTACTTTTCTTACGCCCATACTGGTAGCATTGTGGAATATCTTCATTGCAAATGCTAGGCTATTAAATTTTTTTACAAGGTACTGTATATGTGATCTTTAATGACCGGGAGAGCAGTGTGCTGACCACACGTCCCTCCTATCCGCATCCTCACCTGATGGGCCACTTGTGACCTGAAGACGGGGTGCTTCGTATATGTGATTCCCAGGACACATTTTTATCTAGATGCATTCCTAGGAATTTTGCACAAATCCTGGTTTCTGTGACTGACCTAAATATCATTTAATTTTGCTTTTTTTGTTTTAAACTGCATGAGCTGTCTTTTCCAGGTTCGATTTTAAACCCGTTTACATCAAACCAGGCATCTAATTTTTCTGAAGTATTTAATATAGTTTGTCGAATTTGATCAGTACTGCTACTTTCAATGATTAAAGATGTGTCATCTGCAAATAAAACTGAATGACGCTCAATATTTAGTAGCAGATCATGTAACATCACCTTGCCTTTGTTCTGTCATAGAATTCACTTGTTTGAAAAGTGCGAAAAGTAATATTATTTCTTCTATTAAAGCTCTCCAGTGCTCCAACTGAAGCAACTTTGTCCCCAAGGTAACGTACTATTGCAACTGTCACCCATCCATTACCATGATCATTATCGCCTGTATTATCAAGTGTGAAGTTGAAAACAGCACCCATAAACACTGAAGGGCCGTGTAAAAACACTTGCCCATTAGCAAGTTGGGCCACTAATTCAACGTCATCAACTGCCTTATAAACAGTTAGACGGGAAAGTTTTTTCATGTTGTAGCGCCGCATAGTAAATCTCGATGCTGCTGCTTGTACTGCTGCCCGACGACTGACGTCGTCTCTGAACAGAGATTTTCGCACTTTTCATATAAGTGAAATCTATGACAGAACAAACGCAAGGTCATGTTACATGTCATCGACAGCATTGCCTCTACGAACATGGAGTCATCGAAAAATAAGTGACAGGGAGTCAGCATGTGTTTATGTAAAACAGAAACAGAATGGGACCTAAGACAGAACCTTGGGTACTCCGTGTGAAATGTTTTTCCATTTTGGAGGATAAGTTTCTCTCTCTGATGATATAACCACTCTTTGTCTTCAGTTGGTTAGACAGGACTTAAACCGTTCCAATGCGGTGTCCCTAATTCCATACTTTCCCAGTTTACAGAGTATCAAGGAGTGATTCACATTATCAAAGGGCTTTGATAGGTCGCAAAAAATTACTGTGGCATCCAGTGAGTTGTCTAGAGACGAGCCAATTTTATCAACAAAATTTTTTATAGCAGATAGTGTGGTTTTGCCTTTTTGAAACCCATACTGATTTTTTGAGATTATTTTAAATTGTTCTATGTAATTTTGAATTTGTATGGTGACTACCTTTCCAAATATTTTTGATACTGTCGGAGGAAGAAAGAATGGGTGGTAGTTTCCCACACATTCTTTTGTGACTTTTTTGAATAGTGGCTTAACTACTGAGCACTTCCGAGTGTCTGGAACATAACGGATTGGCGAATTATTGTAGTTAGTGGCTGCGCAGTTATTTTAGAGACTGTTTTTAACACTTTTGTTGGTATCTTATCCCATCTTGCTGATGTTTCACTTTTTAGTGATAATATCATATTTTCTATACATTTTACATTAATTTTGATAAAAGCACTTAAAAATTCACCTTTAAATTGCTCACTGTGAAGAAATTCATATTGGGTCATCTTCTACACTGATGTTACATCTGTTTAAATTTATACAGAATTCATTAAATACTTCAGAAATTTGAGCAGGATTTACAATAGTTTTATCCTCTATCTTGATTTCAGAAATATCTACCTGTGGCACCCTCTCCGGAGACACCGCCTTAGAGTAGCAATGTCCGTGCGGGCGAGAGGGTTAGCGTGCTCCAGGGGAGCAGAGGAAAATGCCAACGGTAGCGTAGCTACCGGCATGGTCTCACACGCCGGAGGGGTCTCTGCAGAGAAGCCATGCAAAGTGTGTCTCACAACGCCCTTTCCTCTTATCCTATCCTCTTTCCTATCTCTTGTCTTCGGAGATACAAACTTCGTTAGCACTGGCATGCCCCCCCGTATAGGAGAGGGACAACTCCAAATTGAAACCAGGAGTCGGCACTTCCGTTAGGCGCAAGTGCCGTCCAACCGGAAATGAGGGGAAATTGCCTGCAGCCGACCTGACTCCGCACGTCGCGTATTTTCGCTCCTGCGGAATGAGTCAGCTAGCCCGAGAGGGGGCACGAGTAGTGGGCAAGCTCGCCGTCACCTAAAATCTGTGTCCCAGGCGCAGTAGCATCCACGGAGAGGACACTCCAGCCATGCGAAAACACGGATAGCGACAGTTACGCCCTAATGGGCGTAGGAGTGGACGCCAGGGGTCGCTACTGACAATAGAAGGGCCCATCGTAGGTCCACTGGCCAGTCACCGACCGTTTCAAGCTGGGCAGCCCCCAGTCAGTTAGGTACTGGCCAGTCCTGGTGCCGATTGTTCCATTGGGTGTATGGAACACTAGCACCTCTAGAAGCCGTCACCATAATGTAGAAACCCGCTGCTACAAAAATAATAAACAAAGATAAAATAAAAAGTAAAAATATTTCATTATGCATCGGTACATGGAACATCCGCACTGTGCTGCAAGGCTACCCGGAAACCTGTGGAAGCTCACAAGAGCTACGCAAAACGGCTGCTATCAACTTAGAGCTAGTCAGCACCGCAGGAAACCGCAGGAAACTAGGCTACCGGAAGAAGGGTCAATACGGGAAAAAGCTACACTTTTTTTCTGGAAGGGCAGAGATGTTGCTAGCCTCAGACAGCACGGAATCGATTTTTCTGTCCTCAATGACTTGCTGTGTTGTGGCGAAAATCAGATTGGGATCTCATAACGCGTTATGCCTCTGCGTTTCACAACAAATATTGGACCACTGACGCTGATATCTGTATATGCACTGACACTTACCTCAGCTGCAGATGCCAAGGATCAGTTTTATGAACAACTCAGCGATGTGGTACAAGGACTGCACCCCAGGGACCGTCTATGCATCCTTGGTGATTTCAGCGCTCGTATTGGTACCGATTTTGCCGCTTGTCCTGACTGCCTAGACAAACATGGAGTGGGCAAGATGAATCAAAATAGTCTACGGGTGCTTGACTTCTGTGCAATGTATCAGTTGTGTATAACCAGTACATACTTTAAACGCTAATTAAACCATAGGGTTTCCTGGATGCATCCCCGTTCAAAACACCAACTAGATCTTATTTCAACTAAAAGGAAAGATCTGCGTTACTTTCTTCATGCACGTTCTTTCCTTAGTGCAGACTGTGACATGGATCATGCGCTAGTAGCGACAACAGTGCGCTTTGTGATAAAAAAGTTTCGCTCTGCCAGAACACCTTGCAAAACAAAAATTAATCTTTACCAAACAAGAAACACTGATGCAGTAGAAGTATTTACCGACGAGATACGAAAAGAAGTTGATCCCTGGGACCCAGCAGCTCCTATTTCTGAAGACTGGAAGAATATAAAATCGCTTCTTACCGTTACGGCTGGAAATGTGCTCGGTCATCTGGAAGCAAAATCCCAGGATTGGTACATTGAGAACGTAGATGTCCTGAAACCTCTCCATGAGGCTAAGAGTCAGGCCATTGCCATCTGGCATATTAACCCATGCAACTCCTACACGCAGGGAGCTAGGGAGCGAAGCAAAGCAAAGGCAGCTGTTCAACGCACTGTCCGCAGTTGCATCAATTCCTGTTGCGAGCAACTTTGGACAGGCATACGGGAGTGTTCCAGTGCTGGCGACACTGGTTGTGTGTACTCGGGCATCAAACGGGCCGTTGGACCCATTCCAAAGAAGTGCGTACCACTCAAGGAAATAGATGGAATAGTCATCACAGATCGAAATCGTCAATTGCACCGTTGGGTAGAACGTTACTCCAGCCTCTACTCACATCCCATCAACATTAGTCCAAAAGCAATCGATGAAATTCCTCAGATGACATCTTACCATAACATGGATACCACGCCTATTATGGAGGAGCTCCAGAGAGCAATTGCAGAGCTCAAATGTAGGAAGTGCCCTGGCAAAGACAACATCTCCACCGAAATTGTAAAACACTAAGCCAGTTTTTTCGCTGCTTTTCAACAACTCTTACCGAAATGTTGGCCTGAGGGTACTATGTCGTAAGACATGCGCGACGCAAATATTGTTACTTTACACAAAGGCAGAGGTGATCGCGTCGATTGCAACTGTCCCCGTGGAATCTCATTTCAGAGTATACCCGGAAAAACATTTGCCCATGTGGTGTTGGTCAGACTTCAGAAGCTTGTAGAGCGCATACACTGAGGAACAATGTGGGTTCCGTCCCAACCACCTACAGTTGATATGATCTTCACACTCCGGCAAATTCAGGAAAAGTGCGGCGAGCAGAAAACCTCTCTGTTCATTGCCTTTATCAACCTAAACAAGGCTTTCGACACAGTCAGCAGAGAAGGACTGTATGCAGTACTTTTGAAGATAGGGAGTCCTCCAAAGCTCTTAAAGATGATCAAGGCTTTTCACGAAGATAAGTAAGGTACTGTGGTCTTCGACGGAATCACATCTGACTCGTTTGCTGTGAAAAGAGGGGTTCGTCAAGACTGCGTATTCGCTCCCACTCTGTTCAATATTGCTTTCTCAGCACTCCTCGAAGTTGCTTTTGGTGAAACTAACCTGGGCATTCATCTGTATACCAGAGCTGATGGGAAGCCCTACAATATTTCTCTACTTAGATCCAAGCGCTTCCGAGAAGACTTGATTATAAACAGTCTTTTCTTTGCTGACTATGCTGCATTTGTAACGCATACTCAAGA
The DNA here is from genome assembly GCF_023864345.2 of Schistocerca serialis cubense. NCBI lineage: Eukaryota > Metazoa > Arthropoda > Insecta > Orthoptera > Acrididae > Schistocerca > Schistocerca serialis. The sequence continues at coordinate 509,002,008 of NC_064644.1, read as the reverse complement.
CGATCTGCATGAACTTGTGAATAAATTTTCTACTGCATGCAAGCTCTTCTGCATGTCTGTAGACGCAAAGAAGACGGTTGTCATGGCACAAGAGTCCACAGATCGGCCTGTCATCAAACTGGACGGCTCCTTGTTGAAGGTAGTAGATAAATTCTGCTACCTTAGTTCAATAATGACACAAGATCTCTCCCTGGACGACGAGATAAATCCTCACACGAACATGGGACAACAAACATCTTACATTGTCGACAAAATACTTGTGCATCAATCATGTGTGCTGAGCACTGTCCTGTATGAAGCTGAGACTTGGACGTCGTATGCCAAACAGGAATGAAAGCTCAACGTCTTTCAATTGCGGTGCTTACGGAGCATCTTAGGAATATCATGGAAGGATCATGTGACAAATGATATTATTCAAAAACTGCAAAACCACAGAATATCACTACCGCGCTCAAGCAACGTCGCCTGCGATGGTTGGGACATCTGGATCGTCTACCCCGACGCACATTACTCAGTGAAATACACTACTGGCCATTAAAATTGCTACACCATGAAAATGACGTGCTACAGACGCGAAATTTAACCGACAGGAAGAAGATGCTGTGATATGCAAATGATCAGCTTTTCAGAGCATTCGCTCAAGGTTGGCGCCGGTGGCGATAGTCACAACGTGCTGACATGAGGAAAGTTTCCAACCGATTTCTCATACACAAACAGCAGTTGACCGGCGTTGCCTGTTGAAACGTTGTTGTGATGCCTCGTGTAAGGAGGAGAAATGCGTACCATCACGTTTCCGACTTTGATAAAGGTCGGATTGTAGCCTATCGAGATTTCGGTTTATGGTATCGCGACATTGCTGCTCGCGTTGGTCGAGATCCAATGACTGCTAGCAGAATACGGGATCGGTAGGTTCAGGAGGATAATACGGAACGCCGTGCTCGATCCCAACGGCCTCGTATCACTAGCAGTCGAGATGTCAGGCAACTTATCCGCATGGCTGTAACGGATCGTGCAGCCACGTCTCGATCCTTGAGTCAACAGATGAGGACGTTTGCAAGACTACAACCATCTGTACGAACAGTTCGACGACGTTTGCAGCAGCTTGAACTATCAGCTCGGAGACCATAGCTGCGGTTACCCTTGACGCTGCATCACAGACAGGAGTGCCTGCGACGGTGTACTCAACGACGAACCTGGGTGCACAAATAGCAAAACGTCATTTTTTCGGATGAATCCAGGTTATGTTTACTTCATGATGGTCGCATCCGTGTTTGGTAACATCGCGGTGAACGCACATTGGAAGTGTGTATTTGTCATAGCCATACTGGCATGTCACCCGGCGTGATGGTATGGGGTGCCATTGGTTACACGTCTCGGTCACCTCTTTTTCGCATTGACGGCACTTTAAACAGTGGACGTTACATTTCAGATGTGTTACGACCCGTGGCTCTACCCTTCATTCGATCCCTGCGAAACCCTACATTTCAGCAGGATAATGCACGACCGCATGTTGCACGTCGTGTATGGGCCTTTCTGGATACAGAAAATGTTCGACTGCTGCCCTGACCAGCTCATTCTCCAGATCTCTCACCAACTGAAAACGTCTGGTCAATGGTGGGCGAGCAACTGGTTCGTCACAATACGCCAGTCACTACTCACGATGAACTGTGGTATCGTGTTGAAGCTGCATGGGCAGCTGTACCTGTACACGCCATCCAAGCTCTGTTTGACTGAATGCCCAGGCGTATCAAGGCCGTTATTACGGCCAGAGTTGGTTGTTCTGTGTACTGATTTCTCGGGATCTATGCACCCAAATTGCGTGAAAATGTAATCACATGTCACTTCTAGTATAGTATATTTGTCCAATGAATTCCCGTTTATCATCTGCATTTCTTCTTGGTGTAGCAATTTTAATGGCCAGTAGTGTAGCAGGAGCAAAGAGACCTTGTGGAAGACCTGCACTACGCTTTATAGATTGCGTCAAACGTGATATATGCTCATTTAACATCGACAGTGACAAGTGGGAGCAACTGGCTGACGATTGGCAGCAAATGGAGGAAACTGACTGCAGATGGAAGAAAGATGTACGATCAAGTATGGCTTAACAACTTAGCTGTAAAACGATCGCGCAGACTTGAGCTTATGACTAAACCTCCCATTGGAGTGACTCATATTTGCCTCGCTTGTGGGCGTCAAGTCGGCTCTCGTATCGGACTTATGAGCCACCAGAGAAAATGTTTCAAGGATGCCACTTGACTCTTCCGACAAGAAGCACCTGGGCATTATACAGGGTGTTGCAAAAAGGTACGGCCAAACTTTCAGGAAACATTCCACACACACAAAGAAAGAAAATATGTTATGTGGACATGTGTCCGGAAACGCTTACTTTCCATGTTAGAGCTCATTTTATTACTTCTCTTCAAATCACATTTGTCATGGAATGGAAACACACAGCAAAAGAACGTACCAGCGTGACTTCAAACACTTTGTTACAGGAAATGTTCAAAATGTCCTCCGTTAGCGAGGATACATGCATCCACCCTCCGTCGCATGGAATCCCTGATGCGCTGATGCAGCCCTAGAGAATGGCGTATTGTATCACAGCCGTCCACAATACGGGCACGAAGAGTCTCTACATTTGGTACCGGGGTTGCGTAGACAAGAGCTTTCAAACGCCCTCATAAATGAAAGTCAAGAGGGTTGAGGGCAGGAGAGCGTGGAGGCCATGGAATTGGTCCGCCTCTACCAATCCATCGGTCACCGAATCTGTTGTTGAGAAGCGTACGAACACTTCGACTGAAATGTGCAGGAGCTCCACTCCACCTTATTTAATCTATGAGAGAATAAGTTCATATTTTCTTTGCTGAACTGGCGTTTGATGTAGGTTTTTTTCGAGCGAGGATCTATTGTTTTTTGGATCTCCATAAACAGAGCAAAATGATCAGAAAGTCCTAAATCTAAAAAACATTTATTTGCCTCATTATAAGTGCAATTGGTTAAAATATTTTCTATACATGTTGCTGACATTTCGTTTACTCGAGGAAATCAGTGAAATCTGCTCTGAAACCCGATATTTGAATCATATCAATGAATTTCGTTGAGTTATTGGTTTCACTGGCTAGATCTATGTTGAAATCAGCAGTTATTATGACTCTTCCGTTGGTTTCTTTTTGAAGTTTTTGCAATAGACACTGGAATTTCGACAAAAATGTTTCGTTATTTCTGCGCCAGGAATTCAATACACAGATATAATTACAATATTTTGCAGTAACTTTACGCAGCAATTTTAAAATATACATTCTTCATTAAGGGAATCGAAATCGAATCTTGCTCTATATTCCATTGATCTTTTCAGAAATATGCACGACCCTCCTCGAGTTAAATTACTCCTACAAAAGCTGCTGGTAACATAAGATTATCAAGGTTATTTAATATTTCTATAAAAAAAACCGCATTAGCTGGGCTAGTGAGAGACGGACTGCTCTGCAACGAATTCAGATACTGAATTAAGAACTATTACGCAATAGATGTAATGATATCAAAAGGATGGCCCTGATAAGAGGGCTGGGTATTTGTGTTCACATAAATCATAATGGAATATTAATAAAGGGATTCAGTAACCACTCAGTTTAAACCATGACCCAAGTGAGTCTAGGTGTTTTTCCAGTCACTCGCAATGTGCCACTTCTGAAGTGTTGAGTCATTTAGCAATGTAGTGCGGGGTATGTAGTTGACAGTAACATTGTTGAAAAATCGGTTTGCACAGCGTGCATATAGCTAATGGCTACAGTGGGAGCAGTACGTTGCAGAACGTAATTAACGCTCATATAGTAAATATCTTGAAAATCTGGATCATAAATATTCTCGCAATGTGACAATTTTCATGTAACAAAATAACCTGTAGTAGTCGCTGATTAAAGTAGCTGCAAATCTGGCACCGAACTCCATGGCAAGATCAGACCGGTTTAAATTATACACTTGAGGTTTCATTACGTTCTCTTGCATCTAAATGGTGTCCAGTTCCACACTGACGTTAATAGAAAACAAACACAGCAGATAATTATCATCAGCTTTATGCATTAGACCACTTTACTTCTCATTGCTAATATTTCTCTTGTACTTTATGAGTAAAAGAAAGTGTCTTCCTGATAGAGCAATAAATAGGGTTACCAACTGCTATGCAATATCCGCTCATTTTTGTTGTGTAGCGAAAAGTTTCTTTGGAATTTATTTGCTTTTTATGTTAGGGAATAGTATTACATTTTTTTTATAGTTGGTTCTTGGGAGCAGGCTGCCATAGCACTTTTTTGTGTATCTTTACAGACGAGCTGGAACACTCCCCTTTAAGTAAATTTTATGTCTCCTTTCTGCAGAGCTCCCTTGAGATCCTAGATCTTGTCCTACATACTCCATAAGTTCTGCTTCTCTCTGTTCATGAACTGACTGAGATTTTAGGTGACTTTAAAATGAAGATAATTACAAAATGTCATCTACTCTATCTTCTCACTCACACGATGTATTTTCAATCGAGTTTTCTTTTATTCACACAGAATTTAAGTAAGAAAATTTACTCATAACCGCGTAATGGTAATGTGGAACATCATCATCTCTGTAGAGGATAGTTTGTTCAGGTTTCAGCCATTTCCTCCTTACATATTTGATGGTCCTAAACTGCTATAGATAACATTGAACGTTCATATGATCTACATACCTATTTCGTCCTTTTAACAGCTGGAACTCTGCTTGAGATGCTTTCAATGAGGTGTCTGAATGGCTATGGAGGAAACGCAGAGAAGGTAGCGATGGTCTGGAGTGAAATCCACTCTCTAACTCATCCAAAAGATGTTCCATCGCTTTCAAATCAGGACTCTAGGAACGTCCACCCATTTCAGAAACGTTACCGTCCACGAACTATTATCTCGCAGATGCTGCTTCATGAAAGGGTGCTTTATCATGTTAATATAAACAGTTATCTATCTTATCTGAACTGTCTTTCTGCTGTTAGCGTTGCACAATGCTGTACATTGTGTTGATATTCTTCATCATTTACCGTTGCCTTAGGCAGATTAATGGGACCAAACCATAACCACACAAGCTGCCACATAACGTTTTGCACTCCAAATCGCTTGCTTCGAGACACCTCAAGTGTCACTTAGCACTGACTACAAAAGTGTCTACCAACGAGGAGCTGCCCGACCACTGCAGTCCAGATGGCTGTTTGGAAGACACGAATGATTCCTGCAATTCATGTAATGACAGTTTTTACAACCACTCTCGGTAATACTTGACAGTCCTTGTCCGTCATTATGGGGTCTACCTGGCCTTGGTTTAGCCGTGGTAACTCCTTCACGTCTCCACTTCACATCAGCAACAGTCGACACGTGCAACTTTAGGAGGGTTGTAATGTCCCTGACGGGTTTGATACTCAGATGACATCCAATGACCAGCTAATGTTCAAAGTCATGGAGCTTCCTTAAGCATGCCAATCTACTGATAACACAGTATTCCCCACCTCCTTCACCACCAACAGTTGTGTCATGGAATTTTATTCACACACACCGTTAAAAATAATTTCCACTCTGCATGCATCCCCACAGACCGTAAAAAAAGTTTAAGCAAAATGCATTTAATTCACACAGACATCAAAGATTCTCTGGAAGACACTTTTTCGCTGAGTTGACATACTCCTGTTGCACTCACTCAAGTAATCTTACAGGATTATTGCGTTGTTGTGATACATTGCAACTGGTATGCGATATATTTTCTGTGCCAAATAAATGACAATGTTTAGAGAAATATTTGGGCATCGCCTTCTGTTCGACGTTACGTCTTCTGACTGCTTTGAAGTGGTTTGCCACACTTGTTTCTGCCTCAGTTTTCTGTACAACATAATTTAAAGCACACATCAGCAACCCTCCTCTAACAGCCTGGGGACAGCAGTACACAGCTGACGGCTGACGATCCCCTGATGAGTAGCAGCTGAGCATGGTAAGATACTGTTATCGGAGCTTGTGAGATCCGTTCATGTACTGGTGTGAATTATACCAGCGAGATAATTTCAGTATGAAGTTGTTAGTAGTATCAACAAATACTAACCATACATCACAGGTGTAGAGAGAGGAAACACCACCTTCATCGTAGTTCCTTAAATCTGCTCATTTGTTTCGTTTTACTTGAAATGTAGAAGTGAAATATGATGACAGCAGTGATACGACAAATGCATTTGAATTTGGTTGATAATTCCCTTGATTACGCATATGTTGAGGGCAAACATGCCTTAGAAATCACGTTCTGTGAACTTTTGATGAGAAATACGATGCATTTGATGACAAGACGTAATACCTTTGTGGCTTGTGGGAACAGATTTAAAAACTGCTGGAGAACTTATTGAGTAGGCATTTCACATGAAATAAAAATATTGTGGAAATGCACATGGACAACCTCTTACCCTCCCCACCACACAATGATTCAGCAGGAGAGATCCGAATTATTTGGGGTTACAATGAATTATTTGGCTAACACAGTTAAGGAGGTGGATTGAAAAAGCAGGTCTTCCACTCGAGGAGAGTATTGATTTCACTTCATCACAACTTTCAGTGTCATTCAACACTTTTTTGTTTGAGGACACTATTGCATCTAAAAGATTTAAGTCAGCCCTATATATCATACTACTAGTAGTTACCAAGCTTACACGAGTGACACATATATTTCACACATCTTCTCCTGCCCTCTCTATGTATCACCTCTTCCTCCCCTTCCTGTCCTCTCTGCCTGATCACGTCATCCTCCCACTTTTATATATCCATTTTCTCCTCCCTACTCTCTCCATCTAATCCTCCTTGTCTCTTTCTCCATCTCCTCTGTTCCTCTTCCCAATCATATCTTCTCTTGCCACCTCTATCTGCGTACCTCATCCTCCCATTCCTGTCTGTTCCTCTCCTCCTGAATGCTCTCTGTACACATCTCCCTCTCTTTCCCTCTTTGTCTGTCTTCTTGTTCTGCCTCTCTCTATCTGTTGCCTCGTCCCCCTCTCTTTCTCTTCCTCTCCTTCTCCCCCATATCCACATACATCTCATTCTGCCCTTTGCATCTCCTGCCCCCTCTCAGTTTGCCTGGCCAGACCCATCTGCACACACATGTGCCCCATGCAAGGCATGCCATCACAACCTGCACAACACTCTTCTTGCCCATTCTCTCTGTCCATCTCCTCCCCTCCTATTCTCCCACTCCATCCTCTCTGCCTCGGTCTCCGTCTATTCTCTCCTCCCAGTTCTCTCTTCGTCTATTTACTGACCCCTCTGCCTCTGTCCATCTCCTCCCGCCTCCTCTCTCCCTTTCCATCACCTCCAGCCCCTCTCGTTGTGAAACCCCTCTGGTCTCCTCTCTTTTTTCATTTTCTCATTCCCTGCTTCCTGTCCGTCTGCTCCTCCCCCTCTCTCTGTCCCTGCCCTCCTTTTTCCCTCCCATTGTTCAACTCCTCCTGCCTCGTCACTCTTTCTCCATCCCTTCCTATCACCTCTCCATTTCCATCCCCTCCTTTTCACTCTCTGTCCATTCCCTCCTCTGTTCATCCTAACCTTTCTCTAGTCATGCCCATTCGCAAGTACAGCCCTGAAAAATAAGTGCAGAGTAACATGAGTCTTGTGCAGGGCAGCGTATGTGTTGGGGACTGGGAAATTGTTTCATACTCCTAACATGCTGGTTGCCATGTAATGCCGGTCAGTAAGGCAGGCCAACAGGATATGCCTATCGAACAATGTAGCTTACTACATGTTATTTGCCCATATCTCAACTTTTACTGCAGCTAAGGGGTTATAAATCCTTCAGTGCTGAGATTCGAGAAATTTGTTGTTTGAGTGCCAAATTTTGATGAAACAGATATAGCAGTTTGGGAGGAGATCCTGCACATACATGTATGCACAATGTACTTTATAAATGTGTAAGCTAGACTTTTTCTGGTGGCTTCATCTGCGTTCAAATTTTTTAAATGTATTGCACAAATTTCCTTTCTCCACCTCTTACTCCATCTCTGTGCAGAAGATGCAGAATTTGTTTTTCTTTCTAATCTGCTATTGTAAATGAAACAATTTTAAATATATGTGCAATGCAATATTGAGAAAATGGTTGTATGTTAAGAGCTATCACTTCGTTTTTGTAGTCGATAACATTTTGAAGCTGAAAGCTGTCAGAAGAATGCCCAGCTGTGAGGAATTTCCTTACGCTGTATCGACAACTTTGGTGTCTTATCACTACAGTATGTATATCTATGGTCCATTAAATAAATGTGTCATTTTCCTGTATGTCAGCTCCTTCTCTTTCCAGCCTCTAGCCATCTTTTACTCCACTATGTATGTACGATCTCCCTCCCATGTTCCTGTGTTCATCTGATTTTCTATTCATTGCATATTAAAAGTATTTTTTCATCTACTCCTCTAGCCTTTCTCTGTCCATCTCTTCCTCTTCCCTCTCGATTTGTCCATCCCCTCCTCCCCATCTCTCTGCCCATCACCTCCTCCCCCCATTTCTGCCCATCTCCTCGTCCACCATTTTTCTGTGCAACTCATCCACTTCCTCTCACACTATCCATCTGCTGTCACCCTCTCTGTGAACAGACGTAGACATCCGAACATATAGCCTCGGCAATGCATGCCAGTGCTGCCCTCACAATGCACCTCTCATGCTGGGTAGCCTAAGTTTCAGGGGTAGAAACCCTCTCTTCCTGCATCTTCACAGTTCTGACTTTTGTATAACTGGCAGAAAGGGAACCAAATTTATTTGGAATTGACCCAGTGGTTGTGGACACACACACACACACACACTCATCCTGTTTGATATATGCACGTCTGAATACCCAGCTTTGCCTGAGTATGTATTTCATCATGCGTATGTCTTCCCTACTTATACGCACAGCTGTCCACCTACACCCCCTCCACTAGCTGTGTTCTCACACCTACTTCGTTTTTCACTTGCCTATCCATATCCATGCTCCACATGCCTCCTGCACACCCCACTCTTCATCCCCTTCCACTCTCTGTATCTCATTTACCACCACTTTGTCCATCTCCTCCAATACCATCTCGTTCTCTCCTCCCATGTCCTCTCGCCCTATGTCCAAGCCCTCCTGACATCCTCCCTCTCCATCACTTTACATCCTTATCCTCTCACGCATGTTCATCTCACCTTTCCTGCACTAACTGTATGCCCATCTCTCCCTCCAACCTCACTGTCCATATCCCCTTCTACTCTCTACACACGTCCTGCTCTTCTCTTGTGTCATAGGCTATCCTGCAAAACATTTAGAACCGTACCTTTTGTGAAAGGCAGCTTATATGGCAGATTTGGCAAAAACACGGTTTTGTCCATATCTCCACTCTTATTACAGCTAAAAGGTTGTAAATATTACAGTGCTGATACCCGCAAAGATTTCTGTTTGTGTGCCATATTTGGTAGAAATCTCTCCAGGAGTTTTGGACGAAATACTAGGCCTATATACACAAATGGTGCCTTATACGAAAACTACTTTTTTCAAGCCTCAGTCATTCATGATATGGAAACCACAGTGAAAATCAAAACTGATTTATTTGAAGCATTTAGCTATGCCTTACATCTACTTTTCTACTACGGTATTAACTTTCCAATATCCTCATCATAAAAGGCAGATGCCTGTGACTTCTGCCAGTTCCCTACGCCAATCTGCAGTTGGTTTTCTGTGACAAAGTACAGGTGAAAATCAGAGGGAGCCAAGCTTAGGTTACATGGTGAGTGATCAAATACCTCCCATCGAAAATGCTGCAGGATCTTCATCATTGGCCCTGCAGTATGTGACCGAGGACTCTCATGGAGAATGAAATGCATGACAGTTACGGTATGTGGGTTGCATGAAATTAGGCGAAACCAATCAGCAAGACTTCACACTTGGCATGAGACCCTATTTTCCAGGCATCTTTACGCACTCACTATATACTCAGAACTGAAAAGTGTATGTCATGCATGTCATCCAATAGACAGGCATACTACAGACAATGCTACAACGGTTTCCAAAGCGTCATCGGATTTTCACTATGATTTTGATTTCGCGAAAGATAGGAGGTTGAAGAAAATATAGGCTTCGTATTCAAAATATGTTGCAGGAGCAATGGTCAGTATTCAGTGTGGACATGTGCCCTGCTCCGAACGGTTTTGTAGCCAGAACCCATTCAAAAGAGACTGTTATTTCTTTTCTGTATTATTTATTTCATTCTCAGGTTTACACATGCAGAATAGTTAGTGAACATTACAACATGCATTTTACCAAGTATCCATTTAAAATTACTTATTTTTACCTCTAAGTATGATCGTACAACATCACCTTACAGGTGTCGTACAGTTCACAGTAATTCCAGTATCCCACCGTGAACTTAAATGTGTTTTTACTCTCTTGGCTGAACATATTGTGCTGCTTGTCTGAGTGCTCTGCACATTATCTAATGAGCGCAGCAGCGTCCGAGATACAATCAAGCAGTTAATTTCACGGTTCACTTTTCCATTGGACACCTGAGACTTCATATAACCCCCATTAACAAAAATCTAATCACATAAGATCTGGCGACCTTGGTGACCAGTTGATTGTACTGTCAGGATTAATCCAGCGATTAGCCTCATTGTTGTTGAGGTGTTCTCTCGCATGTCTTGTAAAGTTTGAAGGGGCTCTGTCATACTGGAAATACATTGCAGTCCACGAGGCCAAAGGAACATTCTCAGTGTGTTAAAGCAAACCAATCTTCCAAAAAATGCGAGTATTTCTATTCTGTCACTCTTACTCCTAAAATGACGGGATCTATCAATACCATCAAACTACACCAGACATTGACCGAGAAGCGAATATGAAAATTGGTTTCCATTGTGGCGTGTGCATTTTCCTGTGACCATCATTGATCATTGACTATTGTTAATACAATTCCATGTAAACGTGTTTTCATCAGTGAAAAGTATTAATTGAAGCAAATGACAGATGTCATTTTAGCAGTGACATAATTCAGGTAATATAGCACTATAGCTATTTTGAAGCTTGTTGACGTGCTGTGTGTAAAATAGGTACAAATTTCCTACATGTAAAATTGGCCTTACGCACGTTCGTGTGACACTGATATGTATAGAAAGTCGTCATGTGCTGGTAGTAGGACTATGCTGCACCATTTCAACAATGTGTTGCTGTCTCTATACAGGGTGTTGACTTATATGTTCAGAAGAAAAATAGAAACTTGGAAGGAGACCTGTTTCAGGCAGTTTTGTGTAAACACTGGTAAACACTTAAAGATCATGAATTCGAAATAGTGGAATGCGCCAACGCTATTCTTCAACAGCAACAGGAACACTGTAATAGCAGAAGCAGTAAACACATACCATATCCGCGTGTTATTTATTACTGTCGATGTGTGAAATTTTATCCTGTACTCGTACAAACACAGTTTACCAACGATTGTCTCTCAAATACTCTCAGTCCCTCACACTACCTCACCCATAACACAACGTGAGCAACAGCACATTCAAGGAGCTAGTTTAGCGACAGAAAGTCATCACAAGCAAAGAGTATGAAAACAACAAGGTATGTTCGACTCTAATAATACGTCCAACAGATTGGGTGGGTAAAACACATATGCGAACACCAGTAGCCCAAAAATAAATGTACATTAGATGTGTTCTGTCTCAAAACTGATTTGGAATAGACTATATGTCCATATGAAGTTTTTGGCTTCAGATGAGCGTTCCTGTCACATCAACGAATACTAATTATTTCTCCTGGGACACCCTGCATGTACGTATATTAACAATCTTACTTAAAGCAACGATTATTTGTTGTAACTCATGCCTGCTTTTTTCTCAATCAAGATTGTAATTTCAGCTAGCAGCTGGAGGGGGAAAACTGACTATCATCTTCTAGAAAAATATACCCAATAAAGTCGTTCACAATCTATCGTTGAGGCATTTTTATATTTCTTTCTTGATTTTCACTCCATGCATATCTATAAAAGCAACCATATTCACTTAGAGTTTCTATAACTCAGAATTGTTCTTCAGTCAATGTTGCTGAATCAGCTATCAGCTGGTGTCTAGTAGGCTATCTGATCGAGTACCAGAAAAACTGTAGGCGGCTACTGTCTAGTACTCCAGGTCGAGCAATAGTTGAAGGGCTGCAGTGACTGCATCAAGGAAGAAGAAGACCGACGATGACTGCGAGTGGAGTACTCTCGCGGTAGGCTGAACTTTGTCATCATCACTATCTCGGAGACTAACATAGTAACATTATTGGATTAGTGTTAGGTTCGAAATATATGAATCAGACCGAAACACATTAAATTACCTATAACCAACGATCTTCAATGGATTGCTGTTGGTTCTGCATTTAAATGTCGAATATGTACATGTGTGATAGCTAATCGGGCTGGGAGCTATAGAACATTTCTTGGCAGTTTCTTTTCATGTATTTAACAGAATTTGTCTTTTTTACCGATCTCTTAAAATCGATTTCTGCAGGTCTGCTAGTTTCTCTTGCCCAGCTCAAGTGAATAAAAGAAATGTACCTGAATACGATACTTTAAGGCTATCGAAATTTAGAGTTTATTGACATTTGACTAATATCATTGATGAGCTGTCAAAGAAATTTGAGGCAGATTCTTGCTGCGCTGATACAGTTCAGCTACATGCTAACGAAAATGAAACTAAGGATCTGAATGTAGGAATGTACACAAAACTGCCAAAGCGGTGTAAATAAGCGCACAGTATTACATGTTCAGTAGTAAGACATTGTCTACTTCAAATAACCTGTAAGCACGAACGCGGAGAGAATGTCTTAATATTTTCTATAGTTTCTGTGTATCAGTGCCTACATACTGTTTCCTACTGACCTGAATAATGTTCACATGGCACCCACTGTTTTAGGTTAGAGGGACCCTTTCTTGGGATCAGAGACGAATTGCCTGACAGAATCGAAATATCAGCCACAATGTTCTCAGAGTGCAGGAGCCTACAAGTTAAGATCTCAAAGCGAATGTCGCTATTTTTTCTTTTTGAGGTATCAGTCTTCTAATTGATTTGACGCAGCCTGTTGTGAATTCCTCCTCTGTGCCAACCTCTTCGTCTCAGACCAGTACTTACAACTTACGTCCTCAATTATTTGCTACACATATTCCAATTTCTGTCTTTTCCTACAGTTTTTACCCTCTATGGCTCCCTCTAGTACCATGGAAGTTATTTCCTGATCTCTTAACACATATCCTATCATCCTCTCCCTTCTTCATGCAATTGTTTTCCATTTATTCTTTTCCTAGCCTATAGTGTGGACAAGATCCTTATTCCTTACCTTATCATTGGACCTTATTTTCAACACTCTTCCGTAACACCAGATTTCAAATGCTTCGATTCTCTTCTGTTCCGGTTCTCCCACAGTCTATGTTTCACTGCTATATAATGCTGTGCCTCAGATGCACACTCTCAAAATTTTCTTCCTCAAATTAAGGATATGATTGACAATAATTGACTTTTATTGACCAGGATTGCCCTTTCTGCAAGGGCTTATCTGCTTTTAATGTCCTCTTTGCCCGTTCGAGCATGGATTAATTTGCTGCCTAGGTAGCAGAATTCATTGGCTTCATCTACTTTGTGATTCCCAATTCTGATGTTAAGTTTCTCCTCATTTTCATTTCTGTTACTTCTCATTACTTCCGTCTGTCTTCGATTTATTCTCAATCCATTTTCAGCACTCATCAGTCGGTTCATTCCATTCAACATATCCAGTATTTAGTCTCCACTTTCGCTGAGAATAACAATGTTATCAGCGAATCTTATCACTGATATTCTTCCACCCCGAATTTTAATCCCGCACGGAGCGAAAGACTACATCCCCGTCTTACACCCTTTTTTAATCTGACCACTTCGTTCTTCGACTCTAACTCTTGCTATTCCCTCCTGGTTCTTGTATATGTTATATATGACCCGTCTATCCCTATAGCTTATCCCTATAATTCACATACTTTCAGACGTCTTGTACCATTTTCCATGTTGACAAATCCTATCAAAGTGTCTTAATTTTTCTTTAGTTTTGCTTTCATTATCAGTCTCAACGTCAGGGCTGCCTCTCTTGTACCTTAATCTTTCCTAAAGGCAAACTGATCGCCATCCAACGGATCCTCAGTTTTCTTTTCAATTCTTCTGTTGATTATTCTTATCATCAACTGGGATGCATGAGCTGTTGCACTGATTGTGACATAATTCTCCACTGTGAGCTCTTGCTGTCTTCGTAACTGAGTGGATGATGTTTTTTTTTCAGAAAGTTTGATAGTATATCACCAATCTCATACATTCTACAAGCCAACGTGAGTAGCCGTTTTCTTGCCGCTTCCCCCGGTGATTATAAAGATTCTGATGGAATGTCATCTGTACCTTCCGTCTTATTTAATCTTAAGTCGTCCAAAGCTGTTTTAATTTCTAACACTAGTACCAGCATGTGAAAGTACATGAAAGAAGTGCTGTCATACTTCACGAGCCACTACAAAGCTGTGTTTGCTCGTGGGGTACTGTAAACTTGGCTAAGTGCAGGCATTACGTCCCGAGTTCGAGCCCCTGGCGGTGTTCATTTCCTAAATCGTACTTCAGCTGTGTGCTAAAGTTCTGCTTGATGGTACGTCAAACATAATTCGCTTCACTGTCTAACACACTGGTAATAGCAAAAACTTTCAGAAACAAATCGGACAAACAGTTTGTGGATGCGTCAAAATCAAAATAGTTTCCTCGTCATACAGCGGTCACCGACCACCGGCTACCAGCCCTTCACCACTCACCGCCTGACACCAGTCGCCGTCCGACCAGCTGAAAGGGGGCAACGCTATATGAGTGTATCATCAACTGTCATTTTCTTGGCCGGCCGGTGTGGCCGTGCGGTTCTAGGCGCTTCAGTCTAGAACCGCATGACCGCAACGGTCGCAGGTTCGAATCCTGCCTTGGGCATGGATGTGTGTGATGTCCTTACGTTAGTTAGGTTTAAGTAGTTCTAAGTTCTAGGGGACTGATAAATGGCTCTGAGCACTATGGCACTTAACTTCTAAGTCCCATAGTGCTCAGAGCCATTTATCATTTTCTTACTTACAGTTCTGTCAATTACCTTGCAGTTACATATGGAGTTATGCATCTACGGTATTTCGGAACCTGGCCAGAAATTTGATAGTGGCACCTCCCCCCCCCCCCCCCTCCCTCCACTTTGAGCGTTTCAGACACGATGTCAAAAATTTGAAAAAAAAATCGATTTTTCAGAAGTCTGGGGTATTTGCCCAGGGCAGCAATTTCAGGGGGTGCCAAATTCATATTTTTGAAGAAGAAAATCTTGTTTCACAACGCGCCTAGTATCCAGCGCATGATAAACGCATCCCTGTTGGTCACTGAACATTTTTGAAACTATTCTAAGTTGATTTCTTGACGAATCATAAGCTGATTTTTGAATGTGTGCATAGTGTACGTGACGTGTCCGCCAGGGGAATACCCGTCGCTCAAGAAATGAAAAACTTTCTCGTAGATAAAAGAGGACGGTGCTATACGAGAAGCCAAATAAACACAAGCGGGTGATTACTAATCGCTGGTATTTTATGTGACTGATTGGGTGTGTGAATGATAACCGTTGTTATAATTACTAGCGAAATCCATAGATTCAGACTACCAGAGTGTAAATAAACGACTAACAGGAATAACAGCCACGAAAGATGACATATTATCCAAGAAGTGATATTTGGAAAGAAAATTTTTGCCAAATCGTTACACTACTAAGGGCCAATTGTACAGTCCCTGGTTAGCACTCGTTTACTGGTAATTCCGCAAGGGTTAGGCCTAGTGAAGTTGACACGAGAATAAGTTTTCACAATAGCAGAAATAGAGAATTAGTGGCGACAAGATTGTTTGTTAGGACGAGGAAGGGGAAGAAACTACAAAAAAATTTCGTACTGCTACTGCATTTGGATCGCATGCTTGAGAAACTGGATCATATGAATGAAATGTGAAACTATTTCCTACCATACAACTTTTTGCTCGTAATAGGCGTAATATGCATCTGATACTGCTACTTCGTGAATTATATTTTGCGTATTAGTTATGTAAATGAGGTAGATAAAAATAATCATTTGTGCCAAAACAGTCTCGCTTATTCGGCTTGTGTTACTACTGTTGCAATATTAGAAAGGCTATTTTATCTAGCAGACAGTGACAAAATAGGTGTAATTAAGTTGGGAAACCACACCACTCTTCGGTGATATCCGTACTAACAGCTTTTTCATTATTAGACAACGACATTTTGATTTTTCATGCAGCAAAACGTTTGACGAACTTTGACGAGGTAATAGATTCTTTCGCAGAAACGAAAGCACGCCATGTAAACCTACAGCAAGATTATAGAGAAAAAAATACTGGGACCTAAGAACTGAAGAAACGTATACTGTCTTGCTTGTCTCTTGTCTTTACTGCTTTTATGCGTACCATATTTAATTTCATCTCACACAAAAGAGAAAGTTATTAGCTAATAGGCAATAGAGTACCAGTTTCCTGAACCATTCTTCTTCTCCTGGTCTCAAATCATCCTACACAATATTAAGTGTGAGGGTTTTCTTTTTGTTTTTTAAGGAAAAAAAGGAAGCAGGATGTAAAATTGGCCGTCTGGGTGTAAGAGAGCCATCACAGTGCATTTTAATTACCATTGTCCTGAATACAGTTTTGATGGAGGTAGTATGGAGATGGGGCATCAGGACTCAAATTGATATGCAAATTAATTAAATTGATTAATTAATTTCCCCCACCCCAGATGTGATGCAACAAAATAAAAGTGATGTTATTCAATGGAAAAGTTGGAATTTGAGATTTCGCTTACTGTTTTATCTATCACAATTGGCGTAACAATCATGGATTGACCATTGTCGTAAAATATTGCATTATGAAATGTGAATAGTCTTTACTTGCAGTTTCGCGTGGCTTGATGCAGTCACAGCTAGCGTGCTATTGATTAAGAAATTGCATTATCGTCTTTCTAATTACTTCATGATCGTACATACGATTATACCCGGTCGTGAAGTTGTTGTTATGACAAAACAACTTCCTAAGGGACCAGAAAGTTCTTAAGTGCGCAAGAACAACTGTAAAGAAATTCAATATTCAATATTAAAGCTGATGGAAGAAGACGGTAAAACAGGTTTCTTTTGTCAATGTAACACACACATTGGACTGCTGATCTTGGTGTCAGTAATCTTAGAAAAATGCATAATTAAAATGAAAATAAAACTGAGGAGATGATAGGAGTGAGCACTGCTGAATGATTCAATATTTCGAGAACAAATATTTATTATAACTAAACCATATATCGTACCTTATGCTTAGTAATACAATGACGGTAGATTTTTATGTCTGTTTCATGTCCATTGAGCGCTCTTTTATATAGTCATTGTCCTCTTGAGTCACCCGTGTGTCGTCACGATAAGTTACAACAGTTCTTCTTTTTAAACTTAACTCAAACTAAGACGGAACACGTTTTTATACATTTAGTAAAAAATTAGATCAGACCGCCACAAACTGCGTCCGTCTTAGGAAAAACAGTACAAGTGTTTTGCGCTCAGGGCTTCATTTGTTCTCCAGGGAACAAAATAGTGAAGGATCGCATATCGATTAAAAGGTAAATATCAGTGGTTATAAACTAGCTGCACATATGAGTAGAGAGAATAAGGTGGGAGCAGGAGTTGCCATATATGTCAGAAGTTATCACTATGTAGAAAGCTTAGATACAAAAAAGTTGTCTCTAGAGCAACATATAGAAGCATGTGCCTGTCAACTTAAACTGAAGGAGGGCTCTTTTATAATTGTAACAGTATATAGGTCCCCTTCAGGAAACTTTCATTTATTCCTGAAAAACTTGGATGCCTTGATGTGCTATCTGTCAGATAGGGGAAAGAAAATTATTATTTGTGGAGACTTCAGTGTTGATTCACTGAAAGAGTGTAATAGGAAGAATGACCTGGAAGTCTTGCTCGGTTTTCTTTCAATTTGTCATCTGTCATTAATTTTCCTACTTGGGTAGTAAAGGACAGCAGTACATTGATGGATAAGACATTTACAGACCAAGATCGGTTTAAAAACATAAATTCTTGTCCTGTAGAGAATGGGCTTTCTGATCATGACGCTCAGCTAGTTACAGTATATGACAGCTCCATTCAGTAATTCAAAACTACCATCCAAAGTTATGCATTCAATTAATGACTCAACAATTAGAAATTTCAGAGAAAATCTTCAGCAGTTAGACTGGGATGAGGTGTAATGGGATCCCAATGCTAATTTAAAATATAACTTATTTCATGATACACTTATAAGAGAATCTGAAAACTGCTTCCCCAACAAAGTAGTTAAATCTAATTATAAGAAACCATGCAAAAAAACTTGGCTTACTAAAAGAATAAAAATATCTTGTAACCACAAAAGGGAACTGTATCTAACAACAAGAAAGAGTAATGACTCAGAAACAGCCAAATATTATAAAAACTACTGTGCTAAATTAAGAAAGGTCATTAAAAAGTCTAGAAGCATGTGCATCATGTCTGAGATTAGTACCTCTGATAACAAAATCAAAACAGTTTTGAATATTATTACAAGGGAGACAGGGCAACCAAGAGTACAGGATGACGGCATCACCATCAAAGCGAATGAAAACTTGAGAAACAACAAGCCGGAAGTTGAAAATAATTATTAATAATCATTTTTTAAATGTTGTACGGAAAATAGGATCTAAATGTTCATTAGAAGAAGCAAGACAGTTAATGGAAGAGGTCTTACCCACACCATTTAATACAATTGAAATTCCACCCACATCTCCTTCTGACATTAGGAAGATACTAAACTCTCTCAAGATAAAAGCTCACGTGGAATTGATGGCATTTCCAGCAGGATAATAAAAGCTTGTTCCCAAGAAATAAGTGGGATTCTTAGCCACATATGTAATAGCTTTCTGAAGCAGGGTATTTTCCCAGATAGACTGAAGTGTGCCATTGTCAAACCGCTGCATAAAAAAGAGGATACGTCTGATGTCAACAACTACCGCCCAATCTCTCTTCTGACTGCCTTATCCAAAATTCTTGAAAAAATAATGTATTGTACAGTAGCTTCAAACTTTTGTAAAAATGAAGTTTTAACAAAATGTCAGTTTGGTTTCCACAAGGGTTTTTCAGCGGAAAATGCTGTATGTACTTTCACTAATGAAATATTAAATACTCTGAGTAATCGGAAGTCACCTATAGGGATTTTTGTGATCTATCAAAGACATTTGATTGTGTAAATCATGGAATACTTCTAGATAAACTCAACTACTGTGGTATTATTGGGACAGTGCTGAAATGGTTTAAATCATACCTAACTGGAAGAGTGCAGAAAGTTGGAATAAACAGTTCACATAATATGCAAAAAACTGGTGGGGAACAATCAAGAATGGGGTGCGCAAGGTTTGGCCTTGGATCCTCTGCTGTTGTTAATATATATTAATGACTTGCCATTCTATATTCACGAAGATGCGCAGCTGGTACTTTACGCCGATGATTCAAGTATAGCTATCACACTCAACAGACAAGAATTAACTGGTGAAATTGTAAACGATGTTTTTCAGAAAATCATTAAGTGGTTCTCTGCAAATGGACTCTGATAAAAATATGACAAAACACAGTATATACAGCTCCACACAGTAAATGGAATCACACCATTAATAAATATAGACTTCGATCAGAAATCGGTAGCTAAGGTAGAATATTCAAAATTTCTAGGTGTATACATTGATGAGGGGTTGAAGTGGAAAAAAACACACTGAGGATCTACTGAAACGTTTGAGTTCAGCTACCTATGCTATTAGGGTCATTGCAAATTTTGGAGATATACCTCTGAGTAAATTAGCTTACCACGCCTATTTTCATTCTCTGCTTTCGTATGGCATCATACTCTGGGGTAACTCATCATTGAGTAAAAGAGTATTCATTGCACAAAAGCGTGCAATCGGAATAATTGCTGGAGCTCATCCAAGATCATCCTGCAGACACTTATTTAAAGAGCTAGAAATCCTCACTGTAGCCTCACAATATATATACTCACTTATGAAAGTTGTTACTAACAATCCGAACGAATTGAAAAGTAATAGCAGTGTACATGGCTACAACACTAGGAGAAAGGATGATTTTCACTACTCAAGGTTAAATCTAACTTTGGCTCAGAAGGGGGTAAATTATGCTGCCACAAAAGTCTTTGGTCACTTACCTAACAGCATCAAAAGTCTGACAGATAGCCATATAGCATTTAATAGGAAATTAAAAGCATTTCTTAATGGCAACTCCTTCTACTCATTAGATGAATTTTTGGATATAGTAAGTGGGTATTTCCCCAACCCCCACTAAAAAAAAAAAATTTTAAATATTGAGTGTCATGTAATATTTTGTGTAGTGTAATAGCTTGTATGGATGCCTTTTATTAACCTGACACGTTCCACATCATTACGAAGTGTCGTATTCATGATCTATGGAACAAATACTAATCTAATCTAATCTAATCCGTATTCTTCTGTATATATTGCCGCCCAAAGACAACGAATTACATTATTTAGGATATTCCACCGTCGCTATGCGACGCCTTATTATACATTAATCATTCTTTATAAACAAGTATTTGCCTTCTGGCTGAAAGTATTAACTATTTGCTGTTTTAATGAAGCCAAACATAGCGAATATCAAACCGCCTCCCATGAGGAGAGAGGGAACACTGAAAGATTACCTCGATCCTCATGTCATCATAAGATATTCGTGATTTTTGGTATGACCCATAATGTTACTGGCGTACTAAGTACACAAATTGAAATTACATTTGTAAACATATATCAGATATTTATCATTTTTCAAAACAAAGTTTTTCGCTCTTTGTTCATGAGTCATATAATTCCTTAATACCAAGATTCATATTTATGTCCATATTTAAGATTCCGTACCTATTTAAGATTGGTCCATATTTGCTTATAACAATATGTGAATGTTCATAACTCACTTCAGGGGATAGAATTCAGAATTTACATTCTCTTGAGCTTAATGACTGATACATGAGTACAGTGAGCGTTGCAAAAAAAAAAAAATGGTTCAAATGGCTCTGAGCACTATGGGACTTAACATCTACGGTCATCAGTCCCCTAGAACTTATAACTACTTAACCTAACTAACCTAAGGACATCACACAACACCCAGTCATCACGAGGCAGAGAAAATCCCGGACCCCGCCGGGAATCTAACCCAACAGTGAGTGCTTTTTTTTCACTAATCTAGAGTGGATAATGTTCGAGCCTCTGTTGACTCATTGTGGTTCAATTACTGTTTAATAACGTAGCACTACACTTGGCGATGCTTTCACTTTCTGTGTTAGTTGTCTACGGCGTTCATCATGCAATACATCTGTCCTTTCCACTGTGGTGCCAGGAATTCAAGTGGCTTCCCGGGTTTTTATTTACAATATGAAACAGAAGAAGTGGAAAATTATTAGTATAACCTTACAACCTGTTGGATACATTGGTTAAGGATCGGGACTGGAGTTCAGAGTCTTCCTATAGTGCACATTCATTTTCTTTGTCCATCAAGAGACAGGATTATAATTCATTTTAGCAGTGTTCAGGTGTGCCAGTATTAATAGCGATAAGGTCTGAGTAATCTGACAATCTACTTCCCACTCATCTTGACTTCAACTCAAGAAAATTGCTTAATTTACGTATGAAAATGTAGTCACACAAATGTGCTGATGTTTTTCCTCCAGTATGTACGATTGAAATCATGGCGGTTAGGAGTTTAAAGTTTGGATTGTTTCGTCACCCACACGTCAACTACTCACAGCGGCTGCACAGTGTTGCGTGAGTTCCAGTACTCAGTATCCGTTTGCGCTCAGGCTGTAACAGAGCTGCAGGTCGTCGATCGTCCCAACCCCCATTTCTTTAAAACAAAAAAAAAAAAAAACTTCGATACACACACCTCGCGTGCGTTTTTCCATCGGAGGAGCCGGACACAAGCTGCCTCTATACTTCGCTGTCAACTGCTTCCCATGAGGCTCACAGGCAAGTGACGACGAATAATTTAGCTGTCGCTGCACTTAGAACAACACTGAACTTTGCGTTGCTCCTGTTGTCGTAGCTTTGACTTCTTTTTACACTTGCAGTATAACACTACCACTAACACATACTGAACAGTTATTCTTATTATGCACGTCGCACTGTAGTGTGCATCTTCACACAGCATTCGTACTCACTTGCTTCGTCGATAGCGTTCATTTACGAAACAGTCAAATTTGCAGGTTTCTTCCATTGGTACAGAAAGACTTATATTCTACTATTTACAAAAGATCACTTACGAGATAATATTTACAATTAATGGTCATTCCTTTGGTCAAGTCCAGTGAACAACTGCTTTATAAATGGACTCCTCATATCTCAAGGTTTACTTTTACTAGTGAACCTAAAAATATTCTTTCAAACTTTCTTTTGTGGGCTCATCTCCTCATTATGAAAACTACAGATTTTGCAACACTCGTTGAATTTATTCCTTAGTGCACCCATGATCATTTTCTATTGCCATGTAACATATCTACTACTTAACGAGTACGCATTTAACGCTGAATCTTTTCTTTTGTGCTTGCCAAAATTTTTAAATTTGAGGGTAGACTGGATAACAATAAGTCTCCCTCTTCGCTTCATGTACTCAGCAATCGTTCTCTGTAAAAAAAAAATAGGGTAACGCATGTCTACTATTTTTCGCATGAATCTAATTGCCCACCTTTCACTGGGTTTACGCAACCTGTCCATAACAAACATTACTAGTGCTAGCGAAGTTCATCGCACTACGTGTCTCATTTCTCATAAGCACTACATTGCCTCCAAGCACAGATGCCCTTTACAAGTCGACCGTTCGTCTGGGTTAATGAACCAGGATCAAACGGAACGGGCACAAGGAAAATGGATTTCATAAGAGGAGTGTCTTAGGAGACATTTTTACAATAAAATCTGCATGTAAATAAAATTATCATTATAAACATAGGCACATATATAAATTTTTAACCTCCTCCATTACAGCATGTTTTGCTACTTCTACGCCTTACTCTCGTTATAGTCAGTATTAAGTTGAAACATCACTGCATTGCTTGTTCTTTAGATTAGCCTTCAATTAGGGTATTGAATGGTCGCTAGATTACACTACAAAGCATCTGAAGATCTTTACTTGGACTTGTTTATAATACAGGGGGCTTGCTGTGTGGTTAATTAGTACCTTGATTCTACTGTAATCAATTCGTCAGCTTACATTCCTCTTATACTCCTTAGATTGGGCTCAGATCACAGGGAAACAGTTTACTTTCATGGCAATTAATGGCCTCGTGGTGTACTTACGCTACATTATTCATGCTTTATGGTTTGCCTCTCTTTGTACTGTATTTCAACTAACTTAGTTTACTACAGCTTATCGTCTCCTTGCGTGAACACATGTGAGTTACCGCTTGTTTTCTCATTTAACAACACGCTTTAACTGAACTTTAAGCTAAGATATTTCCACCACTCCTGTGCACTGACTGGGCGTTTTGAACATGTATTTTTTTAAGCAGGTAATTTGGGCTTTTACAACAGAACTTCAAGTACTTACATTACTAAATATAAATCTATAAATCTTCTTTTACCTTGAGAGAAGTGCTTATTTACGCGCCCTCCTCCATTTCTCACCTTTACATATTTATACAGCTCCGGACAATCACCGTTCAAGCGCTTTTTTTTGTATACTAACTTAAAGTTAAATTGAAATTCTTTCTGCAACCTTAATTTCCTGCTTCACCTTGTTGAAGAAATATCAGTTCATGTCCATAACTATAAACAATTTTTCATACTTAACATTTAATACTTAAAGTTTCCATGTAGCAGCCCTTACCACGTCGTCCGGGCGCAGTTCAACACCTGTTTGAAGAGACATGATGACATGTCATTGATGTTTGCTCCTGTATCAACAATGGCTGTGACAGGAATGTTGGCAATAGAAATCTTAATCGAAGTCTGAACCTGTTCATCATAAATGTTATTAATGTCTTGAGCTTCTTTGTCAGGTGCAAGGTCATCTCGTAAGTCGGTCTCGTGGTCGTACCGAATCGCATTAACATACTCAGAACCAGAGGATTCGCTAGTGCCCCCACTCAAACCCACAGCGACCTCTAGGAGTCTGAAATGCGCTGCCTCTGATTTTCCGCAGGATGTTTGTTTGTCATTCATGGCCTTAAGCGTTTGTTCCGTTTCATATTGGTGCTGGTTACGTGGTGCAAATGCCGGTGTAAGGGGGTCAAATCCACTGGGTGCATTCACTTGTGAATAGAATACTTGAGATGGCTGCTGTCGCCCCATCTTCTGGTTGCCGGCAATACCATTTTCTTGTGAAGAAAAGTTCGCATTTGGTGCCGTTTGAAAATTGTTCCGCGGTCCTCTATCCTGTGAAAAGTTGTTTTGATGTGCTGGGTGGCCTCTGCCTTGCCCATGCCACTTGCTATTTTTCCACCTATAACTTTGATTTACATTGGCCCATTTGAAAAATTATCACTCGTTTGTGGAGAATTTCCACACTGCTCAGGCGCATAAATAATGGGTCGGTTTCCATACTGATGTTGTACCTGGTGGTTATAAATTGGGTGGTATCTCTGCTGATTACTGTAATTGGTTTTCTGCTTCCGTTTAAAGTTATTGCGTTTGTGTTTTCATCACGGCTGGCAGGTTGGTACTAGTGATCGCGGTAGCGCGCTCTCTCCTTCGGCGCATTGTTGTCCGCGTGCGATGCGTTCCGCTGACTGCCAGGGAAGAATTTGCCGCTGCCAACCTTGGAGCGCAGATCCTTGCTAATTAAGTTTAAGGAATCCAGCACAGAAAAGAATGCATCCGTGTCTTCTTCGAACACAGTTACTAGTTTCTCTCAGATAGACACAGGGAGTTTGCTTTTGAAAATCATAATTACGTCCTTGGAAGTAATCGGAGAATCCCAGAATTTAATTTTTACTACATACTTCTCAAAGTATCGCCGGAGACTTCCATGCTTCTCATTGAAAATTTACGCACAATATACCTCCTTCCTTAATCTGCGCTGTACCCCATTACTCTAAAATTTTGCCAAGAACATTTTCTCGAACTCTATATAATTCCTACACGTGTCTACCATTTCCGTTGCCCATAATGCTGGATCACCAGAAATACATCCAGTGACGAACTGAATACGCTGCCTGTCTGTCCAGCTCCTCGGAAATATGCCGGAAAAATTCTTTAGGAATACGATCGGATGTATTTCTCGCTTCTGCAGATGAAAACCAGGAAAAGTGCGATGCTTAATCACACTTTCCTCTTGCATTAAACTCACAATTGTAGGCGGATCATTTATTTTCCCGCTCAACAGGACTGTTGTTTTGCACATAATCAGGTGGTGAACCATAAGCAGTTGACTGACATTCGTCACCGTCTGAAGAGTTGTTCCCTATAGTTTGCGTATGCGTGTGCATATTTTCTACCCAGTTTCTCAGCATTCTGCCTTCGTCCATTACTTGCCGCTTCCACTTAGGTAGATACCGTGTAAGTGTCCTCCGAATCTGTCCCGATTCAGACACCACTGTGTCTCCCGACTTACCAGGAGCAGCTAAGATTTCATATGTTACATCATTGACAATCTCCCTAAGCTCCTCCCTGACCCTCTTTTCGATAAAAATATCTTTACCCTTTATCCATTCACCGTAGTGTTCCGACAATTCCTCCGCGTGTGCTTTCACGGTGCTCTTAACCTGTTCTTCTATATTGATTGAGTCTATCTTCCTCGACAGATCCTCTACAACACCTTCAATGTCAGATACCGCATTTCTAACTGAGATTATTTCTTTGGTAGTTACCTGAATTTTTGTGTTTAATGTTCCAGATACTTCAGCTATTTCACCTTTCACCTGTTTCTGCATTTTCTGAATTTGATCGCTGATCTTAGTTTGCACCTCACCCAACTGGGTATTTAATTCAGCCGTAATTTCTTTATGCAGATCTGTTTTGATTGTGCCTAGTTGTGTGTTTACTGATTCAGTTACTGCATCTAATCGGGTGTTAACATTCTCATTTTGTGTTTTTACTGATGCGATTATAGCATCTAATCGGGCGTTAACGGTCTCATTTTGTGTTTTTACTGATTCGCTTACAGCATCTAATCGGGCGTTAACAGTCTCATTTTGTGTTTTTACTGCGTCAAACTGTTGTTTGAGCATTTCCATTAACGCACCGGAGTCATTCGTAGCTGCAGCGTGAAGAGTTTGGACTTGGGTCACTTTACCCTGTTACATAGTTCAGTTTCCACACGGGAACCTACCGTTCGCGATCGTAAAGGGTATCGAGTACTGTTAACGTCTTTACTCCCATCTCCTGTTGTCACCTGTCTCT
Organism: Schistocerca serialis cubense; assembly: GCF_023864345.2. Classification (NCBI taxonomy): domain Eukaryota; kingdom Metazoa; phylum Arthropoda; class Insecta; order Orthoptera; family Acrididae; genus Schistocerca; species Schistocerca serialis. The sequence goes on along the minus strand of NC_064644.1, from coordinate 508,975,529 downwards.
GTTTACTATCTGCCATTTTCGTCAGTAAATCACGTGCTACGCCTGGCTTTCGTCGTTTGTCAGTGACGTGGTGCAATTGCTTGCTGTGAGTCCGCTAAGAGCACCGATCTCGCGTGAGCAGCAAATGAAATTGTATCTGGCGAGAAGACAAGATGGAACCTAAACGTTTCAGACAAACGAATGAAGATGCTCTTCACTGCAAATTGCACACAATATCCACCACGTTGAAAATGTAATTCAGCTATTCTAGCAATGGAAAAAAAATTCTATTAACAGGCTACGAAGTATTTTACTTTGAAAGATAAAATAAAGCCGATTTTCTATAACCGGAAGGTGATAGAAAGGATGTGGATCGACTTGAAAAAGCAACGTCGCTACTGAAGCACTACACTGCGTATGCAAAATTCTGACTTACTTTTTGATGGCTTGATTACCGCTATGTTGTCTCAGCAAATTCACGTTTTTCTTTTCCTTCCTCATGGTAATTAAACTGCGTTATCGACCAGCATATTTTTCGTCTTTCTCCCAGAGCGATGATCTGTACATGAAACGACATAACATTTATTAACACAAGCACACAGAAAATTTTCCAAGTGTTTTAAATAATTTTTGGTCAAGTCCCTGTTCGGGCGCCAAGTGTGATGTAACAAAGTAAAAGTGACGTTGTTATTCTGTGGAAAAGCTGGAATTTGAGATTTCGCTTACTGTTTTATCATTCACAATTGGCGTAACAATCATGGGTTGACCATTGTCATAAAATTTTGCATTATGAAATGTGAATAGTCATTACTTGCAGTTTCGCGTGGCTTGATGCAGCCACAGCTAGCGTTCTATTGACTAAGAAATTCCATTATCGTCTTTCTAATTACTTCATGATCGTAGATACGATCATACCCGGTCGTGAAGTTGTTGTTACGACAAAACAATTTCCTAAGGGACCAGAAAATTCTTAAGTGCGCAAGAACAACTGTAAAGAAATTCAATATTCAATATTAAAGCTGATGCAAGAAGACGATAAAACAGGTTTCTTTTTGTCAATGTAACACGCACATTGGACTGCTGATCTTGATGTCTGTAATCTTAGAAAAATGCATAATTAAAATGAAAATAGTACTGACGAGATGATAGGAATGAGCACTGCTGAATGATACAATATTTCGAAAACTAATATTTATTATAACTAAAACATATATCGTACCTTATGCTTTGTACTACAATGACGGTAGATTTTTATGTCCGTTTCTTGTCCATTGAGCGCTCTTTTATATAGCCATTGTCCTCTTGAGTCGCCCGTGTGTCGTCAGGATAAGTTATAACCGTTCTTCTTTTTACACTTCACTCAAACTTAGACGGAACACGTTTTTATACATTTAGTAAAAAATTAGATCAGACGGCCACAAATCTGCGTCCGTGTTACTTAAGAAAAACAGAACAAGTGTTTTGCGCTCAGGGCTTCATTTGTTCTCCAGCGAAGAAAATATTGAAGGATAGCATATCGATCCACATTCTTCTGTTTATATTGCCGCCCAAAGACTACGAATTACATTATTTAGGATATTCCAGCGTCGCTATGCGACGCCTTATTATACATTAATCATTCTTTATAAACAGGTATTTGCCTTCTGGCTGAAAGTATTAACTACTTGCTGTTTTAATGAAGCCAAAAATAACGAATATCACACGGACCATGCCCATCTCCACCCCCAGATGACGTCATGTGTTATGCTCAGCCTGCAGATGAGCCCCAGCCCCCTCCCCTCTTTCCCCCAACGTACCCTATTGGCGGAAATTTCAAATTTTTGCCTGAATTTCGAATTTTTCCGGAAATTCTGTTCAGAGGACGGTAATGTTAACAGAAGCTGGTAATCTAAATTGTCTATAAAAAAACGAGAATTGGTGGCAGAAATCGGAAAAAAACAACTTAGAGAATTATGCTCTGAGAAGGACGTAATTTGAATTTCGTAGGACATGGATATTCTTGTTTAACTTCCAATCACTTCATCGGTTTGTATAGTGCGGTCGTAAAGTCATTAAGACGCTCCGTGGTGCGCTGCGGGGATCGCGCATTAGCGTTGTCTCGCACAGGGACTTCGCCACTGTAGCTTCTCCACTGCCAGTCCCCCACCCCTCTACCGCGCATCACTTAGCAGCATTCGCCTAACCTTACCGGCTCGGACCTTCCTCAGCTGGACCTCTTTCATGAGGCCGTCTCATACAACACTGCCGGACTCTGCTATCCCACTCCCCCTGACCTGCTGCGTGCCTTGTGACATGAAAGGTGTCGCACCACATGTAGTAGTAACTCTCAGGTGGCTTAGTGACACAACCTATGTAAACCTATGTATCTAAATAAGTAGCATAATATCTAGGCACGAATATACAAGCCGTATGTGCTGGAGAAAAGTATTTCTCGCATTTGCAGTTCATGTGCGTGTGTGATTGTGTGAGTGCATGTATAAACAGACTAGTTTTTAAATTCCACATACCGCTAGCTATCCAACTCATACAAGTTTTGAGCTTGAGCTCCATCCCATTCAATTTAGGGCAGAAGTTTGGGATCAGCACTTTAAGGGGATTTCACTTCATTAAATTATTTCAGCTCCTTGAGGTGGAAAATGTGTAGAGCAACCAAGTTCAAAGTATAAATTATGGGTGGAATTCCACCAGTAACAAGGACTGTGAATTAAAAGCAATATTACTTCACGTATTGTAAAAACAACAACACTTGTGGATGTAAAGCTGTATTATCATGTCTGAATAAAAAATTGTTATTCGTTGCCATATGTCTTTGCTGTTATTTCACAAATCGCTGTCCTTACAAATGTATGTAAAGGCTGTGCAAGATGCACAAGGAACGTATGATGAGATAAAAGAAATTATTCAGATGGTCAAGGGAGAAGAAAATTTAATAGTCATGGATGACTGGAATTCGATAATAGGGAAAGGAAGATAAGGAAATGTAGTAGGTGAATATGGATTGGGGGTAAGAAATGAAAGAGGAAGCTGCCTGGTAGAATTTTGCATAGGGCATAACCCAAACATAGCTAACACCTGGTTCAAGAATCATGAAAGAAGGTTGTATACATGGAAGAACCCTGGAGATATTAAAGGTTTCAGATAGATTATATAATGGTAAGACAGAGATTTAGGAACCAGATTTTAAATTGTAAGACATTTCCAGGGGCAGATGTGGACTCTGACCACAATCTGTTGGTTATGAACTGTAGATTAACACTGTAGAAACTGCGAAAGAGGTGGGAATTTAAGGAGATGAGACCTGGATAAACTGACTACACCAGTGGTTGTACAGAGTTTCAGGGAGAGCATAAGGGAACAATTGACAACAATGGGGGAAAGAAATACAGTAGAAGAAGAATGGGTAGCTTTGAGGGATGAAGTAGTGAAGCCAGCAGGGGTTGAAGTAGGTAAAAAGGCGAGGGCTAGTAGAAATCCTTGGGTAACAGAAGAAATATTGAATTTCTCCGTGAATGGGAGCCGTGGAGAAACTATAAAAATGCTGTAAATGAAGCAGGCAAAAAGGAATACAAACGCCTCAAAAATGAGATAGACAGGAAGTGCAAAATGGCTAAGCAGAGATGGCTAGAGGACAAATGTAAGGATGTAGTGGCTTATCTCACTAGGAGTAAGATAGATACTGCCTACAGGAAAATTAAAGAGACGTGTGGAGAAAAGAGAACCACTTGTATGAATATCAAGAGCTCAGATGGAAACCTAGCTGTAAGGAAAGAAGGGAAAGCAGACAGGTGGAAGGAGTATATAGAGGGTCTATACAAGGGCGATGTACTTGAGGGCAATATTATGGAAATGGAAGAGGATATAGATGAAGATGAAGTGAGAGATATGATACTGCGTGAAGAATTCGACAGAGGCCTGAAAGACCTAAGTAGAAACAAGGCCCCAGGAGTAGACAACATTCCATTAGAACTACTTCCAGCCTTTGGAGAGCCAGTCCTGACAAAACTCTACCATCTGGTAAGCAAAATGTATGAGACAGATGAAATACCCTCAGACTTCAGGAAGAATATAATAATTGCAATCCCAAAGAAATCAGTTGTTGACAGATGTGAAAATTACTGAACTATCACTTTAATAAATCATGGCTGCAAAATACTAATGCGAATTCTTTGGAGACGAATGGAAAATCTGGTAGAAGCCGACCTCAGGGAAGATCAGTTTGGATTCTATAGAAATATTTAAACACGTGAGGCAATATTGACCCTATTGCTGATTAAGAAAAGGCAAACCTACGTTTCTTGCATTTGTAGACTTAGAGAAATCTTCTGACAATGTTGACTGGAATACCCTTTTTCAATATCTAAAATTGGCAGGGGTAAAATACAGGGAGCGAAAGACTATTTACAATTTGCACAGAAACCAGGTGGCAGTTATAAGAGTCGACGGGCATGAAAGGGAAGCAGTGGTTGTGAAGGGAGTGAGACAGGGTTGTAGTCTATCCCCAATGTTATTCAATCTTTATACTGAGCAAGCAGTAAAGGAAACAAAAGAAAAATTTGGAGTAGGTATTAAAATCCACGGAGAATTCTAATTCTGTCAGAGACGTCAAAGGACTTGGAAGAGAAGTTGAACGGAATGAACAGTGTCTTGAAAGGAGGATATAAGATGAACATCAACAAAAACAAAATGAGGATAATGGAATGTAGTCGAATTAAGTCGGGTGACGCTGAGGGAGTTCAAAATCCAGTTGTTTACTAATGCTTGCGCGACCTTTGCTGCCTGTTGATTTGGCATAGCCATCATCTCTACATACCTCGAAAAATGCTCTTTTATTGTCAGAATGAATCTGTTCCCTAATGGTGTTCGCATGGAAGGTCCTAAGACATTGATCCCTAGCATAGAGAATGGACATGTTGCTTCCGGCTCACATTGTAGCTGTATCTGTTTCCAGCTCAAATCTGCTCTCTGCGCACATGGTATACAATTCTTGACATACTGATCCACATCTACTTTCCTACCTCTCCACCAATACCTCTCCGCTACTCTCCTATTTGTCGCTCTACACACTCCATCACCAGATAACACGTGATCATGTGCTTCCTTTAAAACCTCATCCCTCAACTTCACTGGCACTACTACCCTTGGCCCTAATTTCATTTACCTACACAGAAGACCATCGTACATATTAAATTGTGGCTGTGTCTGATACAATCATTGTCCACAACCTGTAATTCTTGCCATACTGCTAGGTCATAACCTATGACTTCTACTTTTACCACCTTCCTACTTAGTGCATCTGCATTACCGTGTTTCTTCCCAGAATTGTACATCATCTCGTAGTTGAATTCACTAAGCCTCACAGCCCATCTAGTGAGTCTAGTGGACTGATCCTTGAACCCCAACAACCACTTCAATGCAGCATGATCTGTAGTGACAGATCATGCTGGCAGGTGACTCAGCGGTCTGCGTCCCTGCCGACTCAGCACCACTCAGTGTGAGACACAGGTGGCCAGCTGCATGCTTCTCGCTGGTGTGGCTGAGATTTCTAAAGCAAGTTCACACTTCATATAAAATCTGACTTGTTGTTGTTGTTGTTGTTGTTGTTGTTGTGGTCTTCGGTCCAGAGACTGGTTTGATGCAGCTCTCCATGCTACCCTATCCTGTGCAAGGTACTTCATCTCCAACTAACTACTGTAACCTACATCCTTCTCTATCTGCTTAGTGTATTCAACCCTTGGTCTCTCTCTACAATTTTTACCCTCCACACTTCTATCCAGTACTATATTGGTGACCTCTTGAAGCCTCAGCACGTGTCCTCCCGAAACCTTCTCCCATAAAAATAACATTTAAAGTATATGATTCCATAGATTACGCTAGGCATCTCCCTCTCAGTTGTTGAGTAAATCCTCTCTGTTGCTTAGACGCATAGGCTACACGTTGTTCTTTCCTATCAATTTCCTGACTATGAACACTCCCTAATGTTTGATTCGATGCATCGCATGCTAGTATAAACTCCTTTACAAAATCTGTAAACACAAGAACCAGACTTGATGTTAACACTTCTTTCAGTTTGTCAAAAACTTTCTAAGACTCTTCTGTCCACTCAGATTTCACATCCCTCTGTAACAATCATATCAACAGTTGTGCTAAGTCTGCAAAACCGTTCATGAAATTTCGATAGAAATTGTAAATTCCGATGATTGACTGCACTTCCTGAACTGTTTTCAGTTCCCGAAAATCGCTTTCAGCCTGTACCAATCTCATATCTGTTCACACTCCATCCTTACTGATAATATGACCCAAATATTTTACTTCTTCTAATGCAAAATGACACTTCTCCAGGCTCATCGTCGAACGAGCTGCTCTTAACCTCATAATGATTTCCCTTAACTGCTGTCTATGTTGCTCCATACTACTTGAAAACACTATGTCATTCAAATAGACCAAACACTGCTGTGGATTCAAACCCCTCAAGACACTGTCTAGCAACCTCTGAAACATTACCAGACCATTTTTCAAACCGAATGGCATTCTAATGTGCTGGTAACGGCCTCCAGGAGTAGAGAAAACAGTTTTAGGAAGATCCTCAGGAGCCACCTCTAACTGATGATAACCACCTGTCAAATCCACCATGGAAAAGTACTGGCACTGTCCTAAGTGATCCAAAGTCTTCAATACATTTGGAATGGGGTATGCATCATTACTGTCATATTCTTGAGGTATCAGTTGTCACAACAGAACCTCTATTTCTTAGTTTCATCCATAGATTTTTTGACACAATGACAAAGCCCACTCCCCAGCAACTATTACTAAGCTCTATAACACTGTCCACAAGCTGCTGATCAATGAAATCCCTGACAATTGGCTACAAATTCCTCGGTATTCTGTATGGTTTATGGTAAATAGGTGCTTCATTCCCTGTTAGTATCCTATGTTGAAATAATGGAGTTTCTGGTAACGGCCCTTGTGGAAAAAACAAATCTTTAAATTCCCTCAACAATTCTTCCATATGCTCTCTTTCTCCTCCTTTCAAATGCTTAATTTTGCCATGCAGTGCAGTTCTGTCAGCAGTTAGTGGTTGATCACTTCGCCCACTTCTCAAACACCAGTCTTCATCGTCTGGCACATCAAAATTTGCTACCAAAACTCCTTTCTTCAAATTCGCGTCTACAGCGCTGAAATTATCCATCTTCACAGGAACTACTCACCCGTCATTCCCCTCCTACATGCCTACAACACTACATTTCACAAAACAACCCAATGGACCCAAAACTTCATTATCCTCCAATGGTTCAGTAACACATACTGTACCCACAGGTAGATTTGACTCCACACTTACCCAAAGTGAATTCTCAGTGCCACTAGACACACTCTCATGCAAATTAAGCCTTAATGCTAATGTACACGGTTCAATTGGTTTGTTCATTATGTTGAACGCCCCTCACAACAGCTCTGCATTGACAACAGTTTCCCGTAGCTGAAATAACATTCCACCAAGTTCCACAGTTCGTTGTCCAAGGTCAATTTTAGCATGATGTTGATGCAAGAAATCTGCTCCTAGGATCATGTCGTAGCCCTTGCTTACCCATGGTACTATCTCCATGCATGCATGTCACTGACCCCAAAGGCATGACCTGCCTATCCCCCACTCCATGCAACTTATAATGTTGTGGGTCTAACTTCCTTCATCCCATTATATTCCTAGTAGCCACTTACACTTGTGCCCCTGTGTCCAACAAAATCTTAATCTTTTAGTTCCTATGGATCCTACCACTGAACACTCCACCTCTGCATACATATCTGTAGCACTGAAATTAAACTGGAGTTCACTCAGGAGGACAACCAAGAACTCTGTCAATTAATACCAGCTGAATAACTGTTTGTGTAAAGACCAGAGGTGCCCCAATGCATTACTGATTTGCTCAATTTGTGAAGCTCTGACCCAACCCCTCGTAATTATACTCATTAGCAACCCTTATCCTGTCCGCAAAATTTCTCCATCATCTCCCCCTGTCTCTTTGTCATTGTAGTTAACCTCTCTTTAAAGTACTGAGCACTATTCTGTTTCTTGTAAGTTTGTAAAAGCCCTTCATTTAACTGCTTAAACTGTCCTGCCTTCCTTAAGGCCTCATAACACCTTACATATTATTTTGCTTCACCTGCTCATCAGACCAACCATTCATCACCACTAAGGTCTCCAAGTCCTCCACAAATGAACACACATCCCCAGATGCCTTGCCATGCAATGGAATAATCAAACTCGCGGCAGCTGGATCAATCTCCTGCACCCTACACAACAAGGACTGATCAGAAGCGGTTTCCCGTTCACCTCTAGATGTTAATTCATTTCTCAACTGTGTATTGTCTGCTATCAATTGTCCTACTTCTTTCAACAAAATCCACAGCGCTTCTGCTTCAAACACACCTTGTGTTCTTGACTCTGCCATTGTGTTGCTTTCGTTCCCAGTTAGTCCTGAAACAAAATATTAAAGTACAAGAATAACCAGACTCCCTACAGCTCAGTAATATCATACTCACTAACACTACACTCAAACAAATGCAAAAGTAATAAATGCCGCAAGAAAAGAAAAATAATAAATCGTACTGCCACAAATACACTAACACTCATTCTGACAAAAAAAAAAAAAATAATTATAATATGCCTTCACAAAACATCTAAATGGGCCAGCCATGTGCCATAGTCAAAAACGCAAAAAGGCAAGAAAACATCCAGTACTCAAAAGAAAACTGCTCAAAACTCACCACATCTTGTGAATGTAATATCGGCGGTGGGCTCGAACGTTGTACTAGACAAATGACGTCCGCTACTCTGACACCAAATGTAGTCACAACTTCTGCCACTGAATGTATCAGGATGACCAAATGTAGCTTGAAGCGGTAGAAGGCACCCTATTGAGACTTGTCCTAGCTTTCCAAGTGATTTATTGTTTCCAACAATAGTGCTGTGTTCCCCTTGGTCGGTGTCACTGGGTCCTGCAATGCTGAGGACACCACTTCGCTGTCTGTGAAACGGCTTGTTGCAGAATGCCCGCCTCAGCAAGCTGCGCACACAGCCTTGTACAACAGCAGAGTTGCAGCATCATCAGGATGCAGGTGACTCAGCAGTCTGCGTCCCTGCCGACTCAGCACCACTCAGTGTGAGACACAGGTGGCCAGCTGCATGCTTCTCGCTGGTGTGGCTGAGATTTCTAAAGCAAGTTTACACTTCATATAAAATCTGACTTGTTGTTGATGTTGTTGTTGTTGTTGTGGTCTTCGGTCCAGAGACTGGTTTGATGCAGCTCTCCATGCTACCCTATCCTGTGCAAGGTACCTCATCTCCAACTAACTACTGTAACCTACATCCTTCTCTATCTGCTTAGTGTATTCAACCCTTGGTCTCTCTCTACAATTTTTACCCTCCACACTTCTCTCCAATACTATATTGGTGATCTCTTGATGCCTAAGCATGTGTCCTCCCAACTGATCCCTTCTTCTAGTCAAGTTGTGCCACAAATTCCTTTTCTCCCTATTTGCGTTCAGCACCTCTTTATTAGTTACTGATCCACCGATCTGACCTTCAACATTCTTCTGTAGCACAACATTTCAAAAGCTTCTGTTCTCTTCTTGTCTAAACTATTTATTGTCCACGTTTCACTTCCATACATGGCTACATTCCATACAAATACTTTCAGAAAAGACTACCTCACACTTAAATCTATACTCAGTGTTAACAGATTTCTCTTCTTCAGAAACGCTTTCCTTGCCATTGCCAGTTGACATTTTATATCCTGTCTCCTTTGAGCATCATGTTATTTGGCTCCCCAAAGAGCAAAACTCATCAACTACTTTAAGTGTCTCATTTCCTGATCTAATTCCCTTGGCATCAGCTAATTTAATTTGACTACATTCCATTATCCTCATTTTGCTTTTGTTGATGTTCATCTCATATCGTCCTTTCAAGACACTGCCCATTCCATTCAACTGCTCTTGAAGGACCTTAGCTGTCTCTGCCAGAATTACAGTGTAATTGAAAAACCTCAAAGTTTTTATTTCTTTTCCATGGATTTTAATTCCTACTCCAAAGTTTTCTTTTGTTACCTTTACCGCTTGCTCAGTATACATTGGGGATAGGCTAAAACCCTATCTCCCTCCCTTCCCAACCACTGCTTCCCTTTAATGGGCCAGGACTCGTATAACAGCCGTCATGTATCTGTACAAATTGTAAATACTATTTTGCTCCCTTTATCTGATGCCTGTCACTGCCTTAACGGATTAATTTTGTATGTTACAAACTAGGAAAATTGGTTGCACTAACAACAGCAAAAAAAAAAAACTGTTTGACTATAGGATATAATTGCAGCTGGTGCACCGTGGTTGTTGCAGTGACCAAATGACTTGTAGCCACTGGCACTCCCAAGTCCATAGTCCAGTTTTCTCGTACACATAATTTTTTAGTTTCAAATGATTCAAGTGCCCAGTCCAGAATGTAGCGGAACCACTCTTTAGGATAGGGAAACTAAGTTTTGTGTAATATTCTGAGCCCAAGTTACAGCCAGGTGCAGGTCGGATTGTAGTGAGTTATGCATCTCAACAGTTGTGAAGTAGAATATAGACCATAGGGCCGTCACATTGTTGAAAGAGTATACGTAGAGGTTTTGCATGTTACAAATCAGAGGCAGAAGGGACCCACTGGCCAACCTATCGTGTTGTGAGTACGTGATGCGAAGCAGAGCATATGGCAAAATGGAGGCGCACAATCGCATATAAATAGGTGCGGGTTTCTACGAGGTTCTTGCAAGTGTGGCAACTCTCCTGGATGGCAGGGTACGTCACATCACTAGCTAATACAGCAGCAGATGAGACGCCAGCATTCCAGTCCACGGCGGTTAGCTGGTTTGACCATCTGAGGCCGACTCGGGATTCGTAGCCAGCCAGTGGCTGCCCACTCCACGGCTCGCTACCGCGGGCAGTCGTCCTGGCTTCCAACACATGCCAGAGGCATCCTTAGGTGAGGAGCACAGATTCAGATGCCAGATTGCAGGCGCTTGTTGTCAAATTAGCAATAGCATCAAGTTTCTCTTTATTAGGTGCTATTCCTTTGTCACATGTAACATGTCCTACAAATTTAACTTCTTCCATACATACTTATCTTCAAAGTCTAACCTTTTTATTCTGTCTTTGAAAGCACATCTCTTAACACATCCAAATGTTGTTCTCAAGTCTTTTCAGTGACCAGAATATCATCAATTAACTTTGAACACACTTTACTTCCTAAGACCACATCCAGAAGTCTTATGAATTCAGCCAAAGATACATTTAGCCCAAATGGCACTACACAGTACTGTGAACACTTACCTCCATACAAAAATGCTGTATACTTTCTAGATTAAATTTCATGTGGGATCTGGTGAAATCCAGAGGTCAAGTCCATACTACTCAAGTATTTTACATAATCAAATTTGTGTAACAGCTTGTCCATGTTCTCAGGATGGCCATTCTCTCTGATAAGAAATTTATGATGTTTAGAGCTCAAAACAGTTCTCATTCCACCATATCCCTTACTTACCACCACTAAAGGATTATTTAAGCACTCCTACTCCTCTTAATTACACCCCATGTTTCCATTTTCTGAATTCCCTTATGTATATCATTCCTTTTTGGAAATGGTATATTATATGGCTTGAGAAATAAAGGCTGATTATCTCTAAGATAAAGCATCCACTGATAGCCTTTCACTCTCCCTTGTTTTTCACTAAACACATTTCTAAATTCCATTAACAAACTCCTAAGGTTTTCCTTTTGTAAGTCATTAAGAGTCTTTACTTTAGAATCTATTACACTCAAAATTTATATCATCATCAAACACCTGGTACTCACCTTGGTTCACAATGTTTTGCAAATTGTTACAAATTGTTGCAATTTTTCACACAGTTTAAAATACAGAAATTATTTTTCACATAAGTATTTCTTTTGGGTTCCAAAATAAGCAATTCTTTAGCGTTCAGTCCAGAAGAGGCCTCAACTTTCACTATCCAATCTGTACCGAGGATTATATTTTCTTCCAGATTAGGGATTACAAAGCATCCATGTTCAAACGTTTTGCCTTTTATATTAAACGTTAAAAGTACATGAGATTTTACCAATTTGCTTTGCTTACCTGTAGCTCCTTTTATCTTTACACCTACAACAGCCATTTCCACAAAAATCTTACTGTAATGGCTCTTGTTCGCAAATTGTTCAGATATGAAGCAGATATCAAGGTGGTAAGGTAATGACCACGGTTTCTCTTCTAATCAGCAATACTTTTATTACACAACAAACGTACAGGTCGAAGACTAGGCTGGAACTGAGGTCCCGGAAGTATACAAAACAAAGATCCACTCGAAGACATATGATGTTCATGATGTTCTGGCCTATTGATCCATGGATCGACGCCACATAGCCCCCCCCCCCCCCCAATGCAGTATGGAGTACGTACCCGAACGTGGGGGGGGGGGGGGGGGGTGGCGAGAGCTTAAGTGGGTTATAGTGAGTTCCTCCACGTCCACGTCCACGTCTAACGGCACGGGTCGTGTTGGGTGTTGGAGGAGAGCCTGGAGCAGATCCTGGAATGCTGATGCTGAAGTCTTGAAGCGACGTCGGCGGTCGCAGACGTCAGCCAGTGCAGGAGCGCTGGTTTGGAAAGGTGTCGTCGGCAGGGAACCTAATGATCACCTTCCCATTTGGCCTAACGTAAGCACGTAGGTTGCCACACGTAGCACTTTGAGAGATTTTGAAATGCTTCACTTCACATTGTGACACACCACTTAACGAGTCACACGAATCGTCACATGCAAGCAGCCCTAATGCGGTATCACCACTAACGATGACAGATAAACCACAAATGTCGTTAGGATGAACGTGGGTAGAGAGCTCGTAAGTGGTGCCTGCTAATGGAGAGGTATTCTGAGCCGGTGGGGTGGGGAAACCGTATCACGGTGAGGGCGGTGTGCAGCGAGTAGAGGGGTGAGTGTCAGACGGTGAGGTCTGAGTGGGCGTGGCAGGAACCTGCGGGCTGCACCGGTTAGAAGATTAGATAAGATTAGATTAATACTAGTTCCATGGATCACGAATACGATATTTCGTAATGATGCGGAACGAGTCAAATCTTGGCGCGGTGTGCTGTTTCACAAAGATAGAATTTCTATATTAGAGCCCTGGGTGCTGGGGCCTGAGCTATGGGAGCCGGAAGGCGGAAAACCTCGGAATGAGTGTGGGTTCATTGACGGGGCTGGTGTAGGCGTGAGTTTACGCGAATCATGAGCAGAGGAAGAAGGCCGAGGGTGGCCAGAGAGCGTGGTCTCGTCAACTGTGCGTGAGGTAGGGGAAAACTCGACGCGAGCAGGTTTAACCCTGTTGAGGGACACAGTATTTACTGAGCCCTTAATTACGATGTCCATTGTGTTACTGGTTCATTTGTACGGGCCTGTGTAAGGGGGCTGTAATGGGGCTTTTACAGTGTCGTCGCTAAGGAACACAAATTCGCAAGTGTCAAGCGCCTTGGGAACATATGTGTGCGGTGGAGTGTGGCTGGCAGGGGGCGGGGGTTGAAGCTTGTTACAGTCTAACCTCACCCGTTGTACCAAGGACGGCAGTTCAGATAGTTTGGCGACTGGAGAAGGAGCAACAAGTTCGCCTGGCAGTGTAAGGGACTGGCCGTAGACGAACTCGGCCACTGAGCCTTTAAGGTCTTCCTTGAAAGTGGTCCGCAAACCGAGTAAGACGAATGGCAGGGCTTCCACCCAAAGGAGGCCATGGCAACGTAGGGCCGTCTTAAGCGTCCTATGCCAGCGTTCCACGAGGCCGTTGCTTTGGGGGTGGTATTCTGTTGAACGAATTTTCTTAATGCTGCACAGCCTAGATAGTTCAGAAAACAAGGCAGACTCAAATTGACGGCCTTGGTCGGTCGTCAAGTAAACAGGGCAGCCAAAGCGTGAAATCCACGTGTCTATGAAGGATTGTGCCACCGATTCGGATGTAATATTAGGTAGTGGGGCAGCTTCCACCCAGCGAGAGGTTCTGTTTATAATGCATAGCACGTATCTGTAACAATCGAGGGGACCCACCAAGTCAATGTGAACGTGCTGGAAGCGACTGGGAGGAGCGGTGAAGCTGCATAGTGGGGGCGATGTGTTCCGCGAAACTTTATTTTGTTGGCACGGAATGCAGGCACGGGCCCGGGCTTGGCAGTCTCGACGCATGTCGCGCCAGACGAAGCACTCTGAAAGAAGTTTGGTTAATTTGTGTAATTTGTCGAACACTTGTCTCTGTAGAGGTTTGGGTATAAAGGGACGCAGTGTACCAGTTCATTCGTCACACCAAACCTCGCCTATGACACTGGGAAAGGTGGATCGCACAGGTTTGAGTGACGAGCTGTGATCGGAAATAAGGTCCATAGTGTCTGTGTCGGCGGACTGCAGCTGAGGTAAGTTAGAGAGGTCTATCAGAGTTGTGAGAGCGCCGACACGAGACAAAAAATCTGTAACCACATGATCTGCACCCTTGATGTATCGTATGTCAGAGGAAAATTGCAATATAAAGTCCAAATGACGGAAGCGTCTAGGTGGAGGGTCAGTCGGGGGGTTCTTTACAGCAGCAAGCAAAGGTTTATGGTCGGTTAAAATGTAGAAGTCCCTACCCTCAACCTCGGCGCGAAAGTATTTCACAGCCCTGTAAACTGCCAAGAGCTCCCTATCAAAGGCTGAGTACTTTTTTTTTAGCGCCGTTGGGCTTTATAGATTTATTTATTTAGCGTATGGCAAGTACAAATCACGTATGAAAAATCTAAAAGTACATAACATACAAAACAGTTACAATACTTGGGTGTGGCCGTGCGGTTAAAGGCGCTTCAGTCTGGAACCGCGTGACCGCTACGGTCGCAGGTTCGAATCCTGCCTCGGGTATGGATGTGTGTGATGTCCTTAGGTTAGTTAGGTTTAATTAGTTCTAAGTTCTAGGCGACTGATGACCTGAGAAGTTAAGTCGCATAGTGCTCAGAGCCAGCCAGTTACAATATCACAAACAAACATCTAGGTTAGAAATATAATCGATTGCACTGTTAGTCGCATCCATGAAGTCCCTTGTTGGCCCAGGGTAGGCCCTCAGAGGGCATTCTACCACGATATGGTGAATTGTCTGCCTGTCAGCGCCGCAGTCGCACTGTGGTGATGGCACTATGCTCCATTTGTACAAGGAGTCCGCACAACGGCCGTGGCTCGTCCTGATCCTGTTAAGGGTGGACCAGATTTTGCGGGGCAAGTCAAAGCCCCGAGGTCTGTTACATGTTCCCAATAAGGTGTTAACCTGAGGCGGTGTCTTTTCCTCCCATTCTTCTCTCCAGCGGTCCTCAAGAATAAAAGCGTTCTTTACCAGATCTTTGGCACTTGCGAGAGGGGGGGTCTGGATTTCAATCTATTTTGCTCAATTCCATTACTCAGGGTGTGATAGGATGATCTGGGCTATTTTGGATTTTTCGACACTCCCTGACAAGTGCGTGTTCTCTGCGCAAATGTGGCGGCGGGATATGGCTCAATACAGGCAGCCTTTGGACAGGAGTTGACCTGATCGTTCCAGAGATAATCCTCATCGTTTGGTTCAAGACTGCATCCACCTTCTTGATGTGAGCACTATTTAACCATATTGGGGAATAGTACTCTGCTGCAGAATAGACAAGTCCTAGTGCAGAGCTACGCGGAACGGAGGCAGTGGACCCCCAACTAGTGCCACAAAGCTTTTGGACAATGTTGTTTCTAGTTCTGACTTTTTCAGCAGTGTTAACAAGGTGTTGTTTATAGCTCAATGTTCTATCGAGTGTCACGCCCAGATACTTTGGTGTTCTATTATATGGAAGAATGCCGCCATCAAAGCGGATCTTGAGCTCTTTGTTTGCTAATTGTTATTCAGGTGGAAACAAGTGGCCTCTGTTTTGGATGGGCTGGGTTGGAGCCTCCAGTCATGGAAGTATTTTCCTAGAGTCGTCAGATCGCTGGATAGTGTGATCTCAGTTTCCTCCATCACTCGGTGTTGTGTGGCCAAGGCCCAGTCGTCTGCATATCCGAACATTTTTGATCTCGTCCTAGGCATATCGGCTATATACATGCTGAAAAGCAGTGAAGCCAGTACTGAACCTTGGGGCAGGCCATTATTAAGTTTCATGAATTTACTTCTGTTGTTACCGATGACAACCTGGAATGGTCTATTGCAGAACATTTCGTTGATAAGGTTAGCCGTTTTTAGACATGGCACGATGCGGAGGAGCTTATAAATCAGGCCCTGTCTCCAGACAGTGTCGAACGCCGCCGTCAGGTCAACAAATACCACTGATGTTTTTTGCTGTCTTTGGAAGCCCGCCTCGATGTAGGTTGTTAGAGCGAGGACCTGATCCGTGCAGCTTCTTTTCGGCCGGAAGCCTGCCTGTTCTACCGGTACAGCCTCCAGGATGACTTCGCTCATTCTGTTGTACATAAGTCTCTCCAGTAATTTATAGATCATGCTGAGTAAGGCGATTGGGCGGTAGCTCTGAGGTTGGTCACTCGGTTTGCCCGGTTTTAATATGGCAACAATTTTAGCCTTTCTGAGAGTGTGCGGAATTTTTCCAGTTTGCAACACGTTAGAGAAGAATCGCGCAAGCCATGATCTTGCAAATTTACCACAGTGGAGCAGAAATTCTGGGTGAATCCCATCAAACCCTGGGGCCTTTCCTGGTTTTATATCGTTCAGGGCCATATTTAACTCTTCGACTGAAAAGGGTTGGGAATAAGATGTATTGTTCTCTGCTGTCGATTTTAGCTCTTTAAGCTCCTTTTTAATTTTTATAGTATGGGCTCGTTCCTTTGGGGCCCTGGACGTCTTGCTGATGTGAACCGCAACTGTATTTGGGGACATAGCGCTGGTCATTCGCAGATTTTTACCTCCACCTCCAAGTCTCCGAAGCAAAGACCACGCCCTTCTGCTTGATCTTGTAAAATCCATTTGTTCCACGGTCTCCATCCACTTAGCACGCCTGGCCGCGTCTAGGCTATGTAATAGATCGTCTGCAATTTCTTTATCCCCATTGTCCAGAAACTGTGTATAAAGCCGTTCACTTTCCTCGCTCCATCCTGGCACATATTCGTTTCTGAATCCTCTGGGCATACTAACTTTAGCTGAGCTGATGACGGCTCCAACAAATCTTTCGTGGTTCTTATACGTTGGGGGGTATCCATCCAAGGCATTTATCAAGTTCTCCGAGAAAGCAGCCCAATATGCCCTCCCAAAGTTCCATCTAGGACAAGGATAAGAGGATATCAGGGGAATAGTAAGACCTATTTCTAAGAGCACTGGACGATGCTGAGAGTGGGGGAAATCCTCAAGTACCCTGCGAGAGACCGGCAGGGGTTTGTTGTACTTGTCAGTTGTAACAAAACTGAGGTCAGGGCAGGTCTCAGTTAGCCAAGCGGCTGATTTAAATGTACCTCGGTCTTTGGCGTCAAAGATTAGTTGAGTATTATGATCTTCTGTCCATTTCACCAGGTCTTCGCCGTTTTGGTCAGATATTCGATATTTCCACAGTTCATGGTGGCTATTAAAGTCACCCACGTATATTGCTGGGTGTGGCAGGATTTGAAGGGCTTGTGGGGGCTACGATTGCCCTGGAGGCTTGTATATATTATTTATTGTGACTTCACCCACTTTTATAATGACTTTGTGAATCTCGTTTGTGGTAGATGTTGATACGAGAGCCACTTTATAGAAAAGATCTGCAAAGGAGAGGTAGTACCTCCGACGGTTTGGCTAAGGACAGCAGCTACTGCGGTATCACTGGCATCCCAGCAATAAAAAATGTAGTGTCCGGATGCGGGTGAGCAACAGACCCTGCGTTTGCTAGTAGGTGCTTCAGTTTGTCAAAAGCTTGTTCCATGGCAGGGGTCCAGGGGACGGGGCGGATACCAGTCGTATTTTTGCCATCAAGGGCGTCTGTTAGGGAAGCCTGAACCTCGGCTGCGGCAGGCAAGTGCTTCCTATAATAGTTAACTGATCCAATGAACCTGCACAGCTCCTTAAACGAGTGAAGGCGTGGCAAATCCAAAACAGTTTTGATTTTATCCTCGGTGGGAGTGAGGTCCTTAGCTGACACGATGTACCCTAAGAATCTTACTGAAGTCTGGTGCAACTGGAGCTTCTTAGTATTCAGTTCAACACCGGCAGCGGTAAGAGTGTTTTTAACAATCTGCAAATGTTTCTTGTTCTTTTGCAAATTAGAATGCCGTGCAATTAGAATGTCGTGCAAGTAAACGAAACAAAAATACAAATGAAACAACACCTTGTTTATGAATCTCTGCCAAGTTTGTTCAGCGTTGTGGAGGCCAAAGGGCATGAACCGGTACTGGAAAAGGCCGAAAGGTGTTGTAACAGCTGTCTTTTCAATATCCTTTGGTGCCATCGGAATTTGATGATAGGCCCTCCTACAGTCCACTACCGAGAAATATTTGGCGCCTGCAAGAGCATGGTTAAAATCCGCGACGTTAGGAACCGGGTACTTGTCTATGACAGTACGAGAGTTCAACTTAGTATAGTCGCCAACGATACGCCAATTGCCGTCGCTTTTTATGACGAAGTGGATAGGCGAGGACCACAGGACCACCATCCGGCAGATGGTTCGATGATGCCGGTTGTTAAGAGATCGTCTATTTGTTTGCGAGCCACTTTCATGAGTTCTGGCTTGAGACGGCGTGGTAGGCAAGAGATAGGCAGTCCATCTTGCAAGCGAAGTTTGTGAGCGGTGCAGTATGTAACCACGGAAACGAGCGACGTGGTACACGAGGCGACTGTCTGTGGTATAGTGTGCGCGGCGGCTGCTAGGCTGGGTTGTGGCGCGGACGGCGAAAGTTTGCATAAGTGCCAACTCTTGCATGGCTGGGAGTGACAAACAAGTGAGCTACGCGAAATAAGGTTGGTACACTGTTTATTAGTAACCGAAGGCGCCGCTGTCGAGCTTGGTGGCGGTAGCGGGCGTGAATGAACAGCTGATGGCAGCATATCAAAAACATTAACCTGCGCCTGGGAAGTTAGCTGCCTAAGCGAGGAGGGGGATGAATGTGCGATCGAATTAATAGAGAGCTGGCGGGAGCGCGGACACTGTACAGTTTATGTGGCTCACGGTCAGATGGTTTTGAGAAACAATCAAATGATTAAATTTGTTAAGATATGTACGGTCACAAATGCACTCGGGCGCGAGAAAACTGTAGTGGCACCGACTAACACTGTGTGTTGCCGAGACGTCGTCTGCTGCAAGCTGCTGCCATGCCAAAGATACTTAAGTCGTCGAGGTGACGGAGTAGCTGAAGTTGTTCCAAGTGCAGGCGTGTAGACTCGACATGCTTCGTGAGCCACTTATTTGTCCATGTCAAGAGCTCGGAGGATGGGTTATTACATTTCCTAGCCAGGTGGACCTGTTTAGCAGTATTATTGACGCTTGACGAAGCACACAAAATGTGTTCCTGTGTAGGGTGGTAGAACACTGTTTTCTTGACGAGGTCAGGCCACAGTTTGTGGTTTCGTAGAAAGTCGATGCCCAAAATGGGATCGTCAATGTCAGCCACCAGGAAGGACCACTTCAGGTTTCACTCAGGCGAGAGGGACACTGCATATGCAGTAGAACCTAAGCACGACAAACTAGATGAATTTACAGCACGTAGGACATTTTTGCGTAGTCGGATCTTTTCCGCAGCAAGACGAGACGGAAGTAGGGAAACATCTGCGCCCGTGTCGATGAGAAAGTTTGTTCCAGAGTTCAAGTCGCGGATGTAGACTTGTCCATTCGAAGCATTAGTGTTGGGCACAGAATGGATTGTGGGGACGGCGCCTGTTGTTTAAGCCGCTGGAGGTGGCGCCGCTGCCTACCTGCGGTTGAAGTTTGGGTAGGAGCACGGCGGTTTACAATTGCGTGCTTGTTTCCCGAATTCTGCATGGAAGAAACAGTATTTATGGGCGGACATCTGCTCCTGCGAGTGGTCAGACGGCGGCGGCCCAGAATCTTCCGTAGAGTCAGATGTGCTGTTGTTGTGCAGACATGAAGGTGCTGGTAGTGGGGCGAACTTGACAGGTTTAGTGGGGCATCCACAATGGGCCCCTGGTTGTGGTTGGAATCTGGTGTAACTGCTGGGCACGGCGTTCACGTAGTAGAGCAGAGTAAGCTCAGTCAGCAGCACGCAAGCGTTCGCTATTTGGTCTATCTTCATAGGCAGAGATGGCCATTTGGACAGACAGAGGCAGCTTTTCCGTCCAAATCTTGGTGAGCGTGGCGCCTGGCATGTCGTATTCACCGACGAGAAGTCGAAGGCATCGCCAAAGCTGGGACGGAGATCTGTCGCAGAGGCGTTCTTCATAGACGAGCTGTCGAACCTTTTCTCTTCTTGTCTTGGAGACACATTCCAGTATTGCTTGTTTAGCTGTAGCGTGCTTCTCATTTGGAGGAGGTGACTTAACCAGGTCATAATTAAGTCGACACAGTCATGGAGGTGGTTCATGAGGCATGTGAAATGGGCGTTGTCATCAAGTGCACAGACACTGAAAGTTTGCTCGACCAGGTTGAACCAGAATTCCTCGTGGGCAGGTTTGAATGCCGGAAGATTCGGTAGATTCGACGAACTGGCGGTCGAAGAATGTGGGCAGCCACTCTCGGACGCAGGAGTACGATAGTCAAAGCTAACTCTGCATCGTGAGGGCGGTAGGGAGGAAGCAGACGTGCCAGCTGTGTTCATAGTAACTGGAGGGCAAGCGAAATCCGTTAGCAGGAAGCCTGGTGTGGAGCGAAGCGGGACCGGCTGTTGCGGCGGAAGGTCAAAGTGGTCACGGTGGTTGCTCGGCAGGTTATTATGCAATTGATCCTCCACATCTGCAGCGAAATTGTCCATCACAGAGTCACTGATGAGCTTGGTGGAACCTGACATGCTCAATTTACTGCACTGATGAATACTTGGAGTAACAGGCTGGCGAATGTCATTCACGTAGTGTGCAACTGGCATGGAGTGATACACACTTGGAGCTTGCACATTCAAAAAGGCGTCCTGTTGTGGCACATTATGAAAACTATGCTCCCCACTATTTACAGTACTTGCATTAAAGTTTGGTATCAGTGTGTAGTGGTTTCTTGTTCTGCTGTGCGGCGAAAACTTATGCACTTCGGGCCTAACAAAGCCAGAGTCAGAGACCGCTGGCGTCATGTTTAAAACCACTGCACCTGATGAGGTCCCTGGGTTCTTGAGGCTATAGTACTGCAGAAATTCATGTCGGGCACCGACTACAGCTGGCGTGCTTGAATTTAGTTGCTGTTGCTGGTGAAAACCAGGCAGCGGCGGCGTGTTGTAGAAGGCCATTGTGTAGCAGACAAAGGTCCACGCGGAACGCGAAAGCAGGCGCGGTAGTCACTTTGTACTCGGTTCGACGGATTATTTGAACTTCGGGGTCACCACTGAAGGAGCTATGAAGGTGGTAAGGTAATGACCATGGTTCTCTCTTCTAATCATCAATACTTTTATTACACGACAAACATACAGGTCAAAGACTAGGCTGGAACTGAGTATACAAAACAAAGATCCACTCAAAGACATGATACACGTATGATGTTCTGGCCTATCAATCCGTGGATCGACGCCACAGATATATGGCAAACTGAGCTACCTGTATCAGTCAAACAGTTTGCTTCCCACTGATCAAATTATAATATTAATGTAAGGACACCCAAAATCTGAATCATCATCTCTGTTATTAGACACTTCATAAAAAAGATCACTTTCAACTTCATCAAATGCCACATCTACACTGACTTTTCGGGGTTTCATCAACTTTACTGCTATCATAGCATTGCTTGGGTTACTCATGTTGTCAAGTAAACATTGAACACAATGAATGGGTTCCATAGCACAACTAACATCACTTATTACAGAAGGAACACAAAATATATTACTGTCAAAATTACATTTCCTACTTACACCTTCTTTCACTTCTTTCCACCAATTTGGATATAAATTTTGACTAGCCGCAGATAACTTATTCCAGAATGCACATTTATTTATGTTATCATCAATCTCGTCCCAAACAAACTTCAAAAAGTTTTCACCTTTATTCTCTAGGCTTACAGATAACTCACCTTCACTGGTTGGATCATTACTCTGCATGACACTAATGAAAAACTACCTTGACTGGACTGGTATATCATGACTCTCATTTACATAATCACATGCATCACTTACCTAATCTGTATTGTCTATTCAATTCACAAATAGCTCTGAAACTTCTTTACTATTAAGTTCCATAATTACCTGATACTCATCATCATTATTGTCATTCTTGTATTCTTTAATAATTTCTTCATCAGCAACATCATTAACAACAGAAGTCTCATCTCCTTCAACACCTACATTAATTTACAATATCGTACCAGATCTACTAGTGCAATAAAATGTATAGAGCTTTGTTAGGAACTGCTCACAATTCAATTTTGTAAGTTGGAGAAAATAAATGGGCATATTAGTGAATCAGAAATCCTATGGAGTTGAATTTATTACTGCTAAACGTAGTTAGACTATCCAAATTAACTATTGAACTTGAGTTTATACTAAGGAAGAAGAGACAATAATCAAGGAAATATACATACATAAGGTACCTTTCTGGGTGAGGATCAGTTCCAGTTTGGCACTGGTAGAAAGAAGTAATGGTTGAAAACATTAGGAAGCAGTGCTAATGAGAAGGTTGTCACTACGAAATTTATGTTACATCAAATATGTAATGACAGTGACAACAAAATACTGAGTGGAAATTCAGCACAAGGTGTTAAAGTGCAAAGTCTACTACTATTAGAAAATGTGGGAAATGTACATAGTACTAATACACTAAAACCATTTTCACATTATGCAGATCACACAGGATAGTGTTAGGATGGTACCAAATCAAAGATCAGCTAGTGAGAGGTGAATGAGTTGGCATCCATACTACAAATACTCAGTCGAGGAACATTGGGAATAGAGCAGCCATATTTTAAGAAGCAGCAACCAATAATGGTGCTAAGTTAGTGTTAACACAGAGAATGGCAAGTAAATAACAGTTATTAATTGCAGCAGCAACCAACTTTTAAAGACTTTGAAGGTAAAGTGTTTCTTTCATTAGGGGTACTGATAAAATGAATGGCAAATAAAGTTCAAAATTATCTGATGTGTGATGAGTAATGTAAATCATATTGGTTGGGTCTTTTTAGAGATGAACTGACTTTTGAAGTTCAGTAATTGATAGTGATAAAATTTAATGGATGATGGATTTTGTGAACTTAGCAATGAAATTAAAACTGGTCTTGACAAATTTTGTAGTAAACTGGACAAAACCAACATTAATGTCAGTCATGTAAAAATCAAGTTTTCAGGATATAAGCAATAATTTGGATTCAGAGAGGGTTTGCTTAGAGAGGAAATGGAAAATGTTGAAGAAAAACTGGAATCAAGGTTAGATGATTTTGGTAATGACATTTGATTCATTAAAAATCAAATTGGAAAACAATGTAATAAGCAGATGGAAGTTGTGGTTTTTTATTCTTGTCACGCAATATTAACAAAAGTAGTTCTAACTTACAATAATAATAAAACATGCATATCTAATACAAATAGTGTTGATGTTCAGGACCTGGTAGCAGTTGAAGAAAATACTGACACATTCTGATGTCAAAACAGAATGTGTACAGGTAATGAATGATAGTCTAAATAAAATAGGTGACTGTGTGAATGAATGTCACTTTGTTAGTTAGTTACATGCCATGTCGATCATTTGTACAGTCAATATTAATGATGTGGAATGAGTCATTTTAGTCACATTACACATTCGTATGTAAATATGGCTACATGCTCATCATTTACAGTTTTTTGTTTATAATTTCTACCCGTCTCCATTTACACATCATGAATCTAAAAATTCTTCTGCACAATAGAAAGAGCAGTCAAGGAGAAACTGTTCAATTTGTTTTCAAATTTAACTTTTCTGTCTTTTCAATGTCTTGTATCTTTGAGTTGTTGTTGTGTTCTTCAATCCAAAGACTTGTTTGGTGTAGCTCTCCGTGCTACTCTATCCTGTTGAATCTTTTTTATTTCTGAGTAACTACTAAAACATACATTCTTCTAGAACTGCTTGCTGTGTTCATCTCTTTGTCTATTAAATTGTTGATCCCTCAATTCTATTCAGTACTTACCCATTAATCACATGATCTAGCCAGCTAATGTTCAGCATTTTCCTGTTGTGTCACGTGTCAAAAGCTTATATTCTCTTGTCTAAACTGTTTGTCATCCATTTCTCACTCCTATGCATGGCTACACTCCATACGAATAGTTTTAAAAATGTCTTCCTGACACTTAAATCTATCAGGAACACATTTATTGCTGTTGCCAGTCTACATTTCATTATTTCCTAACTTCAGCTATCATTAGCAATTTTGCTGCCCAAATATAAAAACTTGTGTATAATGACAACTATCTTGTTTCCTTTTAATTCCCTTGTATCACTTGATTTAATTACACTTTATTCCATTCTCTTTGTTTCGCTTTTTTTTAATGTTCATCTTATATCCCCCTTTCAGGACCCTGTCCATTCCATTCAACAGCTCTTCCATGTACTTTATTGTCTGTGAGGGAATTACAATATCACCAGCAACCCTCAAAAATTTTAAATCATATCCCTGTACTTTAATTCCAACTCCAAATTTTTCTTTTGTTTCCTTGAATAACATCAGGGATAGCCTACAAGCCTCTCTCACACCCTTCTCAACCACTTCTTCCTTTCCATGCCCCTTCACCCTCGTAACTGTTGTCTAGTCTCACTAGTAGCTATAAATATTCTTTTGCTCCCTGTATTTTACCCCTGCTATTCTCAGAATTTCAAACAGTATTCCAGTCAACATTGCTAAAAGCTTTCGCTGAGTCTACAAATGCTATAAATGTATGTTTGCCCATCCTTAACCTGTGTTCTGCAAGAAGTCATAGGGTCACTACTGCCTGGTGTGTTCCTACATTTCTCCACAATCCAAACTGATGTTCCCTGAGATAGGCTTCTACGATTTTTTTCCATTCTTCTGTAAAGAATTTGCCTTAGTATTTTTAAACCACATCTTATTAAACTAATACTACAGTAATATGCTTTCTTTGTAATTGCAAATACAAGGGTGGTTTAAAAAGTTCTCGGAATCTACACGAGAGGTCAGCGTTAATGCAATGAGTTGTTCACGTAATATTCACTGGACTCTTGTCTGTAAACATATGCCACATCAGTGCTCTTGGAAGAGAGCTGTGACAGTGACATGGCTCTGTTGGTGTTCCCACACAGTGATTTTTGACGATGGAAAAAAATCGAGATTCAAGCAGCGATTAAGTACTTCGTAAAGAAAGGTATGAAAGCAAAGAACATTCATGCTGATTTCCAAAATACACTGGGGACTCTGCTCCTTCATATTAAACTGTTTCCAAGTGGACAAATGAATTTAAATTTGGTTGGGAGAGCTTAGATGACGATCCGCGCAGTAGTCGGTCAAGATGTGTCACTACCCCAGAAATCATTGCAAAAATGTACAAAATGGTCATGGAGGATCACTGATTGAAAATGCATGAAATTTCTATGGCTTGCCAGATGTCATCTGAAACAGTATTTCACATTGTAACTGAAAAATTAGAAATGAAAAAATTATCTGCAAGATCGGTGCTGCAACTGTAGATGCTGGATCAAAACCACATTAGAATGGACATATTGGAACAATGTTTGGTCCACTTTAGGAGAAATGAACATGATTTTTCTCACTGGTTTGTGACCACAGATGAAACTTGGGTGCACTACTATACCTCAGATACAAAACAACAGTGAAACCAGTGGAAAAATGCTGATTCTCTGCAACCAAAAAAAGCAAAGACAGTTGCTTTGTTAGGAAAGGACACGGCATCTGTGTTCTGGGATGCGAAAGCGATTCTGTTTGTAGATTATCTCTCCACTGAGCAAACAATTACTGGAGAATACTATGCTAACCTTCTGAACAAATTGAACATAAGATATGCAAAAAAGGGCAAGCTTTAGCAAGGAAGATAGTCATCTTCCATCAAGACAATGCGGGCTCACACACATGTGCTGTCGCCAAGGCATAATTACATGAACTAAGGTATGAACTGTTGCCACCTTATTCACCTGATATGGCTGCATCAGACTTCCATCTCTTCCGAAAACTGAAAATTTTACTTGGTGGACAAAGATTCACTTCAAAGTAAGTATTGATAGCTGGAGTTGACAACTATTTTGCAAGTCTGGAGGAAATTCATTTTTGAGATAGGATAATGGCACTGGAACATCGTTGGACCAAGTGCATTAATCTACAAGGAGACTACATTGAAAAATAAAAAATTATTAGTGATGTAAGTACTTTTTTTCTATTCTGTTCTGAGATTTTTTCAGACATCCGCTGTATTACATTATTTTTAGTCTGAGAGTATTTCACCTGTCTCATACATCTTGCTCACCAGATGTAAGAGTGGTTCTAACAGAATGTCAGCTGCTCCCAGGGACTTGTTTTGTCTTGTGTCTTTTAGGGCTCTGTCAAAGTCTTCTCACAGTATCAAATTTCCCCTCACATCTTCATCCACATCCTCTTGCCTTTCTATAATATTGCCTTTAAGGACATCTTGCTTGTACCCCTTCCACCTTTCAGCTTTCCCTTCTTTTCTTAGGGCTAGTTTTCCATATGAGCTCTAAATATTTATTTAGGTGGTTCTCTTTTCTCCAAAGGACTCTTTAATTTTCTTGTAAGCAGTATCTTTCTTTCTCCTGGTAATACACACTTCTAAATCCTTGCATTTGTCCTCTAGTCATTCCTTCTTAGTCATTTTGTACTTTCTGTCAGTCTCATTTTTTAGATGTTTGTATTCCCTTTTGCCTGCTTCACTTGCTGTATTTTTGTATTTTGTCCTTTTATAAATTCAATTTAATATCCCTTGTGTTATCCAAGGATTTCTGCTAGGCCTGGTCTTGTTGCCTTCACTATTTCCTATCTCAAAGCTACCTATTCTTCTCCTACTGCATATATTTTACCTATTGCACGTCATTCATCCCCTTATATTCCCTCTGAAACTCAACAACCTCTGTTTCTTTCAGCTTGTCCAGGTTCTATCTCTTTAATTTCCTGCCTTTTTGAGTTTCTTCAGTTTTAATCTATAGTTCATAACCAATAAATTTAGTCAGAGTCCCCATATGTCCCTGGATGTGTCTTACTATTTAAAATCTGTTTCCAAAATTTTTGTCTTACCATTATATAATCAATATGAAACCTTTTGGTGTCTCCAGGTCTCTTCCTTATATACAACTTTCTTTCATGATTCTTAAACCAAGTGTTAGCCATGATTAGGTTATGCCGTGTGCAAAATTCTACCAGGTAGCTATCTCTTTCATTCCTTTTCCCTACCCCATATTTACCTACTATTTTTCTTTCTCTTCCCATTCCTAGTATTAAATTCCAGTCACCAACCAGTATTAAATATTCATCTCCCTTAACCTGAGTAATTTGTTTTATGCAATATTACATTTCTTCAGTCTTTTAATCATCTGTGTAGCTAGTTGGCATATAAACTAGTACTCTTGTGGTGGGTGTGGGCTTCATATCGATCTTGGCTACAATAATACATTCGGAGTGCTGTTTGCAGTAGCTTACCTGCATTCCTATTCTGTTATTCATTACTAAACCTACAACTACATTACCCCTATTTGATTCTGTATTTATAACCCTGTACTAACCTCACCAGAAGTCCTGTTCCTCCTAGCACCGAACTTCAGTAGTTCTCACTATGTATATCTTTAACGTATCCATTTCCATTTTAGAATTTTCTAACCTATCTGCCCAATGAAGGGGTATAATATTCCATGCTCTGATCTGTAGAATGCCAGTTTTTTCCTCCTGATAATGACATCCTTCTGAGTAGTTCCGACGCAGAGATCCAATTGGGGGTGGTTTTACCTCCAGAAAATTTTACCCAAGAATATTCCATTATAATTATTGGGTAAGCAACCAAAAATTTTAATGGCAGCATTTTGCACTCCTTTTTGTGCTAAAGACAAACCTAATGTTCAGTAATGAATATCATTTTTTTTCTGGTATTGTAATTATGTATATCATTGTTCCTTTTGAACTGCAATGAACCATTTGCAATGAACTTCATGAGGAAATAAATATACTATGAAGCAGCATTGAAAGTACTAACTCAGTGGACATTAAGGTTTTTTTTTTCATTAGAGCCAACAAGGACATAGTAGGGTGACACAGGAAGGGATTGGCAGGAGGAGGGGGGGGGGGGGGCGCAGAGGCCCCTCAGAGAAATTCAATTTTCATCAAAGCACGGTTATTGACAGAAGAAGCTTATCACTTACACATTTTAAATCTACATATTGTAAGGTACCACACCAAATATTTTAAGTGATAAACAAAATGATATGAGGGTTGAAACAAATAGTGGCATTCGTTCATTCACAACCGATACAAAAGAGTTACATGTTTGCACCTGCTACTTTCCTTCAAAGTAGTCACCAGCACTTTGCAGAGCTCATTGCCAGTGATGTGGAAGCCATAGTATACCATTAGCAGACCCTGTTCTGTTGATGGTGTGAATGGAGCGGTCAACTGGCAGTCAAATCTCTGGAACAGTTCTGAAGCGAATGCTACGAAGTGGTTCCTTAATCTTCAGAATCAAATCAAAGCCACAAGGACTTAAGTCCAGGGAGTATGGTGGGTGGTACAGTACTTCCCAGTCCTATCGACCTATCAGAGCAGCTACAGTTTGAGCTGTATGCCACCGTGCAGTGTCGTGCAAAATGTTGGGTGAGTTGTGCAGAAAGTGTCACTGCTTCTTTCACAAAACTGGTCGCAGGTGATGCTCCAAAAGCGAACAGTAATATGACTTAAGTCCTTATGGCTTTGATTTGATTCTGAAGATGAAGGAACCACTTCATGGCATTCACTTCAGAACTGTTCAAGGATTCGACAGGCACTAGTTGGCTCCATTTGCACCATAAACAGAATAGGCTCTGCTAACAGTATACTACACCTTCCACATCACTGGCAATGGGTTCTACACAATGCTGGTGACTACTTTGAAGGACAGTAACAGGTGCAAACGTGTAACTCTTTTGTATCGGTTGTGAATAAATAGTTGCCACTATTTAAGTTTCGACCCTCGTGTATTGGAACTATGTGCAAATTCTGAAGGATTATATAGAGGCCAATTTTTTTCTACATAAAAGGGTACTGTGGTGAGTGCCATTACAACAGGATCCCATGTTTATTTGTCTGATTTCCAGGCACATTTTACAGGCATCTTCATGCCCTACTATCTGAAAAGATACCAAGTGGCTACAGCAGTCCATTTTGAATCAGACTTTTGTGTTAGGCCAAACATAACAAAACAATTGTGGTTTTAAATAACATAACTTAATTAAGTGAAAAAGTGTCACAAAAGGATAGAATGGCAGATGATACCTTTGTGCATAAAAGGGTTCAGTTTTATCTGTTTTTATTATGCATGGTGATCAAAAACTTGTAACAGACTCAGCATCAAAAGATGAAATAATTGAAGTGCAGCAAGAGGATGCACAAACTCTGTCACTAAAAATCAGTGAGTTTGTGAAAAGTGCTGTGCAGAAAAAAGCACATAAAACACATGTACTTTAAAATCACAAATGAAAGTAAATTTATGTATAATGTGTGCTCAGTACTAATGTCATCCAGAAAAAATACATCAGAACAAGTAAATGTACTTCTAGACAAAGGTATTCTTCTGATCCCAGCTAGCTAAAAGGCAGTGTAACACATAAGTGCACCTAAAGACAGTGCTTACATGACAACCAATGGAAACAAAACTGTGGTTAATGACACCATTACTATTTTGGAAGATAAAGTACATGAACATACAAAACAAAATTATCAGTTGAAAAATACGGTATGGAAGCTGCAAGTTTTAATAGTGAGTGGAAGTCAAGGCATGTACTGTACAAATATTCTGGAAAAAACTTGAATCAAAGTACATAATTCAAAGTTCCATTAAGCCAAGTGTTCCTCTCATGAAGCTTTTAGTGGAGCTGATAAATTAGCAGAAGACTCCACTGGGCATGATTCTGTTATATTAATGTCTGGGTCAAACAATGCTGAAGGCTCATATAACAACATTCTTCAAAATATCAGTAACGTCTTACTAAGTATTCCCAAAATCACTAATGAGACCAATTGTATTTGGTACCCAATTCCCAAAGTATTTGACAATAAATATATAAACAAGAGAATCAGCATAGTTAATCATCATTTAGTGCAAACATTGAACTGTTCAAAATTGTGCAACAAAAGCAGAATATCCATCAACTTCAAAATAGAAAGACTGTTGCATGATAAATTCACATGTTATGGCTTTCACTTAAGCAAAAAATGGCTCTAAGCACTATGGTACTTAACATCTGAGGTCATCAGTCCCCTAGACTTAGAACTACTTAAACCTAACTAACCTAAAGACATCCAACCCAGGATCTCTTGCTTACATGGCAGACACTCTATCCATCCTGGTCAGGGCACACATTTTCAACATGTCCCCAATGATGCATATCAATGTCTGTTTGCAGCTAGAGCGTTAATTTAGTAATCAGTTCATTGTAGAGAAGCTGCACTATCATCAATGGTATCTGTTCTTTTGGGAACAGATACTACCTTCATACATAGTTAAAATATGGCTACCCAGCCATTGACCTTCTTGTGCAAATGCACACGCTATGGGCCAACTCATAAAGGACTTGATAGATTAATCTGCGATGAGTAATGATTGTGATGGACAAACATCTATTAGGTGCACTACAAATGTAATGGTGTGGACATGGGATTGTGGGTCTCATGGGAATATGCAAGGGATAAATCCCTGCAGGTTCACTATCCTCTGTGCCCTCAGTGGTTCAGATGGATAGAGCGTGTGCTATGTAAGCAGAAGATCCCGGGTTCAGGTCCCGGTTGGGGCACACATTTTCAGCATGTCCCCAATGATTTATATCAACGCCTGTTTGCAGCTAGGGTGGTAATTTAATTATCAATTCATTCTCGAGGAGCTGCACGGTCATCAATGGTATCTGTTCTTTTGGGAACAGATACTACATTCATACATAGTTTACAACATTACTTGAAAAATGAATTTCTATTAGTTTCAATTATTATTTCATATATGAATCCAGAAATAAACATAATAAACAGTACTAGATTGCATAATTAATGATAGAAATTTTAAGTGTGCCAAATAATTTGTAATTTAAAATGTTTCTACAAAAATAATTTTTACTGTGCATTCAGAATTATTACCTATCAGTTGTAATATCATAAATAAAGTGAGTCCTTTTCATAAATTTTAGCTTGAAATATAACATATTGTGTATAAAATTATATGAAATTTTTCAGGAAAACAGTTGAGATAATACTGACCTGTCCAAAAGTCAAATAATATTACTGGTATCGACTACTACTGGTGAGGAAAAGCAATGCTAGAGGAGGATGTGCCTTTACAATATACTGTGAGAATCCTCCCACAAAATACAAGTCATGCATCATTGGTGACAATGGACCATGGAAGTACCCGTTCACTACTGATGTATGGAATTACCTTTTGCGGGAACTCCATATGCAGCAGAACAACATTTACGCTACGAAAAAAGTTTGTTGGAATAATAACACATCCTAATTACAGAGGCTTATGCAGACCAGTATTTAAGAGAATTCTATAAGGTCTCAGGATTGCAGCTGGATCATGTTGACTTCTTGCCACAGTATTTTGGATGGCAACCATTCAGCCATCTTCAGGTTAGTGTCCACCACTGGAGACTGCTTGTTCACAGTGTTGGCTTTATAGCAAAAATTGGCATGGAAACACATGTGCATTGGTGGTAATCACAGGAGCATCCATGTTTGAAATCCAGCCCCCCTGCAAGTACTGTTCCATTTGTGCGTACAAAAAGGTGAAACTGTATTTTCTTCCTCTGTCAGAATGTGTGCTCGCATCACTAAAAACAAACTTCAGATGTCACCAGACATGTCATTACAAATAAAATGTATTCTCTCAGATGAAATTAAAGAGATCAGTGGGTACCAAACCTCATTCAGTTGAAAGCCACCATCACAAATTATAGGACTTGTGCCAGATGTATTTCCATAGATTCTTTAATTACTGAATCAGAAAATGATATCACCAGGGGTATGGTTTTTTTGGTAGAATAGTCTATAGAATGTACTGTAGTAATACAGTGCTCTGGTATGGGCATCTTCTAGGGTTGCAAAAAGCGAGTGTGGCACTCATGTTTAATACATCTTTCATGTACTGTGCGTCTTGTCTGACCTATGTACACTTTGCAACACTGGCAAGGCATTTAGTAAATCCTGGTCTTCTTTAGACCCAGATCATCCTATACCAAACCAAGAAGGGAAGAAACCTTTGCTGGTGGCCAGAAGACTACTTTAACTTAATGTTTCCTTGGGACTCTGGCTAGTTTAGATGAAAGGATGCTGATGTATGGAAGGAATGCCATACGTCTTGAAGAGCTTATCTCCTTGATGTTGTGAGTTGTCACGTTTATTTCTCCTTAGTGCCATACTAATCTGATATGGAGAGTAACCATTATTTTTGAATACTGACCGTAAATGTTCTAGCTCCTTTGAAAGGCTGTCTTCAGCAGAAACAACATGAGCCCAGTGCAACAACATTCTAAGGCTGTCAGTAGTTTGTGAATGGTGCTAGCAGTTCAATGCTTGCAGATAAAGGTCCGTATGTGTGGGCTTATGGTAGACAGAATGCCCCAATGACCCATCCACTCTTCTAGTAACCAAGACATCCAGAAACAATAAGCAATCATTCATCTCTATTTTCATCATAAACTGGATGTTCTTGAGGACTGAATTTTGATAATGCTAGAAACATGACAGTTCTTCTTCATCATTGGGCTACACTACAAAAGTGTCACCTACATATCACCACAAGACTCTCAGTGTAAGTTCTGCCGAGTCAAGTGTCCTTTCCTCAAAGCCTTCCATAAAAAGGTTTGCTACCAGAGAGGACAGTGGACTGCCCACAGCAACACCATCAGTCTGCTCAAACTGTTTACTGTCAAATAATAAATAGATCAAGGGAAGTTCATGATGAAAAAGTGCTGTTATATTGGTCTTGAACTTATTGCTGGTGAGTCACTAAGAGTCCATAAGAGGAACCTTAGTGAAAAATGAGGTGACATCGGAGCTCCAGCAGTAAGTCCATTTCAGGGAGTTGATGTGACTGTAGTCTACTGATAAAGTCAGTAGTGTTGGAAACATGATGTGTGCATTTCCCCACAAAAGGTCTCAGTAGAAAGGCAAGCTGTATCACCAAATCATATGCAGGGGCATCACATTACTGATGTTTGGCCATAATGGAACCTCTCTTTTATAAATCTTCAGAAGACCATATAACTTCTAGTGGAGTGGAAGAATAATTCAGCAGTACTGATATTTTCCTGTCCACTTTCCCTATGGGGTATCTGTCAATCTTCTGATGAAATTTAACTCAGAAAATTATAAATCTTCTGTTCATAAACCTCATGTGGCACCAGCATGGTGGCATTTCCCTTATCCACTGGTGAAGTGGAGAAATGCGTGAATCACATTCGCAACTCTGCTGACTTTATCGGTATACTGAAGCCACTTCAACTCAGTAAAACAGACTTACTAATATGCATTGATGTCACCTCACTTTTCAAATAAGGTTCCTGTTATAGACTCTTTGTCACTCATCAGCAGTAAACTTATGGCTGATATAATAGCACTTTCTCATCATGTGCTTTCCTCTACTAACTTTTTATTTAACTACAAATATTTTGAGCAGACTGATGGTAGCAAACCTTTTTATGGAAGGCTTTGAGGAGAGGGCACTTGACTCAGCAGAACTGACACTGAGAGTCTACTGGCAATATGTAGGTGCCACTTTTGTAGTGTAACCGTGTGATGAACAAGAACTGTCATGATTCTATCATTCACTGGCTAGCACACTCCCTGGACTTGTCTCCAATCGAGTGTTTATGGGACACAATGGGACGAGAACTGGCTTGTACAACATGTCAGACAACAACTCTTACAGAACTATGTGAACAGATGAGTAGGAATGGCATTATGTATCTCGGGTCAGTATTTGCCTTCTATACGATCAACTGGGTGCCAGAGTCATTGCCTGCATTGCCATGCATGAAGGCTAGACAGGTGTTTCAGCATGGGTTGATGCCTGGAGCCTGAGAACCACTTGTGCTATTGATCGGTACACGTTATTATTTAATGCACACCCTATACACTGCTGCAACATTAGATCTTGAGTAAATTGGAAACTTCTAAAAGGGGTGTACAATGTAATCATTTCATGCAGCCCATATTCATTGCTGCAACAATAAATCCTGAGTAAATTGGAAAGTTCTAACATGGGTGTACAAATTTTTTTTTCCCAGCAGTGAATATTAAAAAGTTTACTATTTTACATGTCTACTTTCATAGCTATCTGCTCATATTGTCCTTTCAAACTGACAATGTTTGTCTATAGGTTGTAGTATTATTTGACAATTCTTCAAAGTTCTTTCATGTTTCTGATATACTGATATCCATTTTCATGTAGTAACTAGCATTCAGTGTAGATATAATATATTTAGAAAACTTTAATAATATGGCTCTGTTTGAACAACATTGTTTACAGGCATTGAAATGTATTTTTACAACAATTCCCATGATAAACTACTAAACAAAATTTGAAGTCAATGCTGTGTACTTCTAAGATGATTAGCTGTACACATAACCGGATTGTGCTGCTGAAGCTGTGTGGAAGCAGAAAAATGCAGCTATGAGATATTGGGCATTTGTTGAACAGTCAACTGAACACTGACTGCTCTCAGAAGCAAAGCTGGGCTGTTGTCTCTTTGGTCTGCCTCCATCAAGATGCCATCAGACATAGCTGCTGCACTCCTAGCCTCAAAATCATCACTCAGAATTCTTCTGTATCATCAATGTAATTCTTGAGTAACATGCCAAAAGTATGTATTCAAGCACATAAATACATATTACTGTTGATCTTGTTGCCATGGTAAACTGTTTTCTTTTAACCAGTTTCTTGTAAGAACTCACACTTCTCCATGTTTAATGAAATGAGACTTACTTCTTCTTAGTATTTAAATTACTTTGAGTGACACTGCAGTGTGTGTCAGTTTATATCTTCTGCACTGTATACTTTGGTTGCTCTGGGCAGCGTCACAATTAATTCTGTTATTTACTGAAAATTCCTATTTCTACAACAGCTCTCTTCTTCAACATATCTTATTCACATCCTGTCACAGTCACCAAAACTGAGTGCAACAGCCATTATCAGTAGCTGGATTAAGGTAATACAATGCATTAATTCCACAAATGATCTGTCACACTGATGATGTTATCATTATTTTTACCTTATAGGAACGGGATCTGTAATTGGGATACAGAAAACTTAATTTTCCATATATGTCATAGCTCATAAATATCTGCACTTGACACTGCATCTGTACAGAAGAACTGGTGAATTAAGGTGAATTTTGTATCTGTTCCAGAAAGGATGACATACGGTTATATAACATACTGTCAGTATGATACATTCCTCCCCTACAAATGTTTGTACTTACTGACTTAACATGCAGGTAATGGTCCTGTCTAGACTCATGACATTAGAATCACAATTATGCTTGAAGATATTTTCCTCTTTTAAGGTGTATACTTGTATGAAAATTACTACTTTGTAAATACATAAGCAAGGAAGGGGCAGTATATTGAAACTCTTAAATATTGTGATTCTTGAAGTTTTCCGAACATACTGAGTATTCTATGAGGTTTCAGGATTGCAGCCAGAGCATGTTGAGTTCTTGGTACAATATTTTGGCTGGCAACTGTCCAGTCATCTTCAAGTGTGAGCCTGGCACTGGAGGCTGCTACTTTATGGTGTTGGCTTTACAGCAAAATTGCCACAGAAATGTATGCTCATTGGCGGTCATCACAGGAGCGCCCTCATTCAAAATCTGCACTCTCTCCAAATAGCCTACTTTTCCATCTGCAGCATGCAGGCACATGCATAAAGGTGAAACCACCATAAACTAGCAGTCTTCAGTGGCAGACACACACCTGAAGATGGCTGGACAGTGGCCCGCCAAAATATTGTAGCAAGAAGTCAACATTCTCTGGCTGCAATCTTGAAACCCCATAGAATGTTCAGTATGTCAGATGTCACCAGACATCTCATTACAAATATAATGTTTCCTCTCAGAAGAAATTAACCTTGTCCAGTTGAAAGCTATCATCACATTTTATAAGATTTCGTGCCAAACATATTTCCATAGATTCTTTAATTACTGAATCCTTGCTGGGGCCAAGATTTTTGTGGTATAATAGTGTATAGAATATCCTGCGGTAATACAATGCTCCACTACAGCTGACTTATAGGGCTCCAAATGGCGAGTGTGTTCAGGGCACCTTTCGTATAATGTATGTTATCTGACTTATATATGCTTTGCCACACTGGTAAGGAATTTTGTAAATCCCAGCTTTCTGCAGACCCAGATTGTCCTTTACTGAACCTAGAAGGGCACAAAACTTTGCCAGTGACCAGAAGATTACTTTAACTTGATGCTTCCTTAGGACCTGCTTACCTTAGATGAAAGTTTGCCAACAAATGTAAGGACTGCCCTGCACTTGAACAGCTACTTATCTTCTTGATGTTGTGGGGTGGTCACATTTCTTCCTCCTTAGCACTGTACTAACCTGTTATGGGGAGTAACCATTATCTTTGAATACTAATTGTAGATGTTCTAGCTCTCTTGTAAGAATGTCTACCAGAAACAACATGAGCCCAGTTCAACAACATCCTAAGGACACCAGTAGTTTGTCAAGGGTGACAGCAGTTCAGTGCTAGCAGGTAAAGGTCCATATGTGTGGGCTTATGGTAGACAGAATGCCCCAATGGCCCATCCACTCCTCTAGTAACCAAGGCATCCAAAAACTGTAAGCTATCATCTTTCTCTATTTCCATCATAAACTGGATGTTCTTGTAGACTGAATTTTGATAATGATAGAAGCATGACAGTTCTTGTTCGTCACAGGGCTACACTACAAAAGTGTCACCAACATATTACCAGTAGACTATCAGTCTCAGTTCTGCTGAGTCAAGTGCCCTATCCTCAAAACCTTCCATAAAAAGGTTTTCTACCAGAGGGGACAGTGAACTGCACATGACAACAGCATCAGTCTGCTCAAAATATTTGTAGTTAAATAAAAAGTTAGTAGAGGAAAGCACATGATGAAAAAGTGCTATTATATCAGCCATGAGCTTATTGCTGATGAGTGACAAAGAGTCCATAACAGAACCTTATTTGAAAAGTGAGGTGACATCAATGCTAATTAGTAAGTCCATTTTACTGAGTTGAAGTGGCTTCAGTGTACCGATAAAGTCAGCAGAGTTGCGAATGTGATTCACGCACTTCTCCAGCCGGCCGGAGTGGCCGAGCGGTTAAAGGTGCTACAGTCTGGAACCGCACGACCACTACGGTCTCAGGTTCGAGTCCTGCCTTGGGCATGGATGTGTGTGATGTCCTTAGGTTAGTTAGGTTTAAGTAGTTCTAAGTTATAGGGGACTTATGACCACAGCAGTTGAGTCCCATAGTGTTCAGAGCCATTTGAACCATTTTTGAGCACATCTCCACTTCACCAGTGGATAACGGAAATGCCTGTCTCTTTCATCTTGCTCACCAGATGGTAGAGTTTTGTCAGAACTGGCTCTCCCAAGGCCGTCAGTAGTTCTAATGGAATGTTGTCTACTCCCGGGGCCTTGTTTCGGTTTAGGTCTTTCAGTGCTGTGTCAAACTCTGCACGCAGTACCGTATCTCCCATTTCATCTTCATCTACATCCTCTTCCATTTCCATAATATTGTCCTCAAGTACATCGCCCTTGTATAGACCCTCTATATACTCCTTCCACCTTTCTGCTTTCCCTTCTTTGGTTAGAACTGGGTTTCTATCTGAGTTCTTGATATTCATACAAGTGGTTCTCTTTTCTCCAAAGGTATCTTTAGTTTTCCTATAGGCAGTATATATCTTACCCCTAGTGAGATAAGCCTCTACATCCTTACATTTGTCCTCTATCCATCTCTACTTAGCCATTTTGTACTTCTTGTTGATCTCATTTTTGAGACGTTTGTATTCCTTTTTGCCTGCTTCATTCACTGCATTTTTATATTTTCTCCTTTCATCAATTAAATTCAGTATCTCTTCTGTTACCCAAGGATTTCTATTAGCCCTCGTCTTTTACCTACTTGATCCTCTGCTGCCTTCACTACTTCATCCCTCAGAGCTACCCATTCTTCTTCTACTGTATTTCTTTCCCCCATTCCTGCCAACTGTTCCATTCTGCTCTGTACAACCTGTGGTTTAGTCAGTTTGTCCAGGTCGCATTTCCTTAAATTCCCACCTTCTTGCGGTTTCATCAGTTTTAATCTACAGTTCATAACCAATAGATTGTGGTCCGAGTCCACATCTGCCCCTGGAAATGTCTTACAATTTAAAACCTGGTTCCTAAATCTATGTCATACCATAATATAATCTATCCGATACCTTCTAGTATCTCCAGGATTCTTCCATGTATACAACCTTCTTTTATGTTTTTTGAACCAAGTGTTAGTTATGATTAAGTTATGCTCTGTGCAAAATTCTTCCAGACGGCTTCCTCTTTCATTTCTTACCCCCAATCCATATTCACTTACTATGTTTCCTTCTCTCCCTTTTCCTACTCTCGAATTGCAGTCACCCATGACTTAAATTTTCGTCTCCCTTCACTACCTGAATAATTTCTTTTATCTCATCATACATTTCATCAATTTCTCCAGCATCTCCTGAGCTAGTTGGCATATAAACTTGTACTATTGTAGTAGGCATTAGCTTCGTGTCTATCTTGGCCACAATAATGCGTTCACTATGCTGTTTGTTGTAGCTTACTGGCACTCCTATTTTTTTATTCCACGGAACTCACGGACTTCGAAAGTCGTCAGGTGATTGATTGTCACTTGTGTCATACGTCTGTGTGGGAGATTTCCACACTGCTAAACATCCCTGGGTCCACTGTTTCCGATGTGATAGTGAAGTGGAAACGTGAAGGGACACGTATAGCACAAAAGCGTACAGGCTGACCTCGTC
Source organism: Schistocerca serialis cubense (assembly GCF_023864345.2). Taxonomy (NCBI): domain Eukaryota; kingdom Metazoa; phylum Arthropoda; class Insecta; order Orthoptera; family Acrididae; genus Schistocerca; species Schistocerca serialis. The sequence continues at coordinate 508,936,246 of NC_064644.1, read as the reverse complement.
TGTTGACTGACAGAGACCGCCGACGGTTGAAGAGGATCGTAATGTGTAATAGGCCTACATCTATCCACACCATCACACAGGAATTCAAAACCGCATTAGGATCCTCTGCCAGCACTATGACAGTTAAGTGGTAGGTGAGAAAACTTTTATATCATTGTCGAGCGGCTGCTCGTGAGCTACACATCACGCAGGTAAATGCCAAACGACGCCTCGCTTTGTGTAAGGAGGGTTAACATAGGGCGACTGAACAGTGGAAATACGTTGTGTGAATTCCATCATTACCGGTGGAGGGTGCCACGAACTTTGAAGTAATTTTCAGCCAGGTGTCTGGATACTTTAGATCGCGTAGTATAGCTCCTAGCCCGATAATTGCCTATAACTACATTGATGACGAGAGTGGTATGTCTAAAGTCGAGTTTGCACCTTCTTTCTTTTAATTTTGTCAATTTGCTTTCTTTGTTACTTTTAGTGCGTTCAGGTATTTTATTGTTTCCATCTAGATTGTTCGGCAAATTACTGTTGGTTCCAGCTGGTTCTCTGCTTGATTCCTTAGGTTTCATAGAGATGTAGATCGCATACAGTAGGTTTTGCATTGGAGCTATGTATTTCCAATGATATGTAAAGCTGATGGTGCACCTTAACCATTAATGTTTGCTATTGCTATTCTTCTATTCACCTGTATTAAGCATCTATTACAACTATACGGCTTCTTCTGAGGTAGTTGAACAACTCGGCTTGACTAGTACCGAATGCTTCCATATCTATCTTTATCTCTCTAGTGTTATTTCTGTATTCGCAACTACTATTATGTCATGTTCCTCGAATTTTCTTGCACAGTTGCAGATTTTTACTCCATCTAGGGATTTTTCTTGCACAGCACTGTTGCAACGCCGAAGTTAAAATTTTCTAATGATTTATATATGCCAGTTTGATGCAAAATCATTCGTATCTGATTCAGCCGATGGGTCTTAATGCGGCTCGCAGCAGGCTACGACTCCCGTCATATGATGAACTCGGTAAACCGCATTCCTAAACGAACCGTTAACTCTAGATTTCTTAGCTATGAAAGGTCTTGAGTCCTTAAATGCCGCTTAAAATACTAATCAGGGTGCCAGTTACAAATACGTTTTATACAAATCCAAATAGATGAAGTAACTATATAACGGTTGATTTACAGAGCTGTTCATGATTGATTTCAAGGCCAAGACAGGGTAAAGCTAATGGCGTATATTTCACGATTACCAGGCCTCTACCCGACGTATAATATGTGAGTGAAGCTACAAACGCAAGTGACATTCGGACAAATACAGAAAACGCAAGCTGGGAGATAATCGTCATAAGCTTAAGGGAAACAACGACACGGCACCTTCTAGAATGGTGGTGGATGGATTGTGTATTAGAAGTATACTCTTCCGCAAATAAGCAGTCAGTCGTCTGATAATTAGTAAAATTTTGCTTCAAGCAGCTCATCGGTAAAACGTCGGTTATCTTTCAGCCTCCTTTGCACTGTCAGGGAGCTGAGAAACTCAACCTGTTGATGGCAATTAAGAAATGGATTGGTTAATATGTAGTCGAAAAGACAATGGTTGTCTCTCATACTAGAAACCATAACAGTGTGTGTGTCTTTGTAAGTGTGTGCGGTTGTGTTTGTTCACGATTGCGCATTGTGTGAATACATATCATTAAGATTTAAAAGACAATGAGCAATGGTAATTATATTAAATATCATTGTGAAGTATTTTAATGCAATGGAAAGTTAAAAAATTCTTTTTCACTCATTCTCTGTGCTGCATGTTATGTTAACTAAATTCATGGCTCATATGTAACGTATAAAATATATGTAGCGTGGACAGTGCGCTCTTGAGGTCGTCACTCGCGACAAGTGTAGGAATAAACAGTGCCGAATTTGTTTAAGATGGCTGTCGGACCGACGCTGCAACATATACTAAGATATAATCGGAAAGACATCATTTTCGCTCTGAGTGCAAAGTGCAGACATCACTATCTGCACGTTAGTCGATCAGCCAACGTGAAATTCTGTTCACAAACTCGATGGAGAGCAAGTGGAACCTATGTCACGTCATTAGTCATCAGAATACTAACCAGTGATAGACCGCCCAATCTCTTTTGATCCGAAAAAAAAGTAAGTGCGGTGGCCACACAAAAAGGAACGAAGGAGCTTTTTTGCACTCAATAGTAGCACACAAGTAAATAATTTTTCTGAGCAGCATGTAATTCGTTTCCTCCTCTCGTCTCATAGCATATGTTTTAAAGTGAAGTGAGAAAATACAAAAACTGTACTATCTGAAACATGACATGGAACAATATTCTTATCGTAGCTCCAATGAGAAAAGTTGCAAAATTATCGTTCTCCATTATTTCGTCCTATAGCCTATTTCCTTTCATGCATTACTACTGCTCGCAGATAGTTGCTTACGGACTTGGAGACATCGGGTCTTTCAGCATAATGAGCGTTATCATATTTTACTCATCTACAACTATAGCGATACTCTGCAAATAACATTTAAGTGCCTGGCAGAGGATTCATCAAACTACCTTCACAATTCTGTATTATTCCAATCTCGTATAGCGCGCGGAAAGAACGAACACCTGTATCTTTCCGTGCGAGCTATGATTTCCCTTATTTTATCATGGTGATCGTTCCTCCCAATGTAGGTCGGCGTCAACAAAAATATTTTCGCATTCGAAGGAGAAAATTGCTGATAGGAATTTCGAGAGAAGGTTCCTCCACAAAGAAAAACGCGTTTGTTTGAATGATGTCCATCCCAAATCCTGTAGCATTTCAGTGACGCTCTCTCCCCCATTTCGCGATAATGTAAAACGTGCTGCCTTTCTTTGAAGTTTCTCAATGTACTCCGTCAGTCCTACCTGGTAAGGATCCCACACACCCAGCACTATTTTAAAGGGGGACAGACACGTGTAGTGTTGGCAGCCTCCTTAGTAGATCTGTTACATTTTCTATGTGTCCTGCCAATAAAACGGAGTCTTTGGTTAGCCTTCCCCACAACATTTTCTATGTGTCCTTTCCAATTTAAGTTGATCTTAATTGTAATTCCTAGGTATTTAGCAGAATTTACGGCCTTTAATTTGACTCATTTATCGTGTAAACGAAGTTTAACAGATGCCTTTTAGTACTCATGTGGATGACCTCACACTTTTCGTTATTTACGGTAAATTCCCTATTTTCGCATCATACAGATATCTTTTCTAAGTCGTTTCGCAATTTGATCTTCTGATGATTTTACTAGTTGATAAACGACTGCGTCGTCTACAAACAACCGAAGACTGATGCTCAGATTGTCTCCTAAAACGTTTGGAGCAGAAAATGGCCTATAACATTACTTCTGTTTTACTCGATGACTTTCCGTCCAACCGAGCGAGGTGGTGCAGTGGTTAGCACACTGGACTCGCATTCGGGAGGACGACGGTTCAATCCCGCGTCCGGCCATCCTGATTTAGGTTTTCCGTGATTTCCCTAAATCGCTTCAGGCAAATGACGGGATGGTTCCTTTGAAAGGGCACGGCCGACTTCCTTTCCTAATCCGATGAGACCGATGACCTCGCTGTTTGGTCTCTTCCCCCAAACAGTCCAATCCAGTCCACTTTCCGTCAATACTACGAACTGTGACCTCTCTGACAGGAAATCACGAATCCAGTCACATAACTGATCGATATTCCAGAAACACGCAATTTCACTACAAGCCGTTTGTGTTGTACAGTGTCAAAAGACTTCCGGAAATCCAGAAATACGGAATCAATTTGAGTTCCCGTGTCAGTAGCATTCAACACTTCATGCAAGTAAAGAGATAGTTGTGTTTCACAAGATCGATGTTTTCTAAATCTCTGTAGACTGAGTGTCAATAGACCGTTTTCTTCGAGGAAATTCATAATGTTCGAACACAAAATATGTTCCAAAATCCTGCTGCATATCGACGTTAACGATATGGGCCTGTAATTTAGTGCATTACTTCTACTATCGTTTTTGAATATTTGTGTGACCGGTGCAGCTTTACAGTCTCTGGGTACGGATCTTTCGTCGAGATAACTGTTGTAGATGATTGTTAAGTATGGAATTACTGCATCAACATAGTCTGAAAGGAACCTAACTGGTATACAGTCTGGACCAGAAGACTTGCTTTTGTTGTGTGATTTAGGTTGTTCTCCGAGGATATTTACTTCTACGTTACTCATGTTGGTAGGTGCTCTTATTTGGAATTCTGGAATATTTACTCCGTCATCTTTTGTGAAGGCATTTCGGAAGGATGTGTTTAGCAACTCTGCTTTGGCAGCACTGCCTTCTGTAGTATCTCCATTGGTATGGCACAGAGAAGGCACTGATTGTGTCTTGCCCCTAGCATGATTCACATACGGCCAGAATCTCTTTGGATTTTATGCCAGTTTTCGAGACAAAGTTTCTTTGTGGAAACCATTGAAAACATCTCGCATTTAATTCCACGCTAAATTTCGAGCTTCTGTAAAAAATCGCCAATCTCCGAGATTTTGCGTCTGTTTAAATTTGGCATGTTTGTTTCGTTGTTTCTACAACAGTGATCTGGCCCGTTTTGTGTACTAAGGAGGATCAGCTCTGTCAGTTGTTAATTTATTTGGAATAGATCTCTCAATTGCTGCCGATACTATTTCTTTGAATTCAAGTCACATCTGATCTACACTTACAGGGTTATTACAAATGATTGAAGCGATTTCACAGCTCTACAAAAACTTTATTATTTGAGATATTTTCACAATGCTTTGCGCACATATACAAAAACTCATAAAGTTTTTTTAGGCATCCAAAAAGGTTCGATATGTGCCCCTTTAGTGATTCGGCACACATGAAGCCGATAATCAAGTTCCTCCCACACTCGGGGCAGCATGTCCCCATCAATGAGTTCGAAAGCATCGTTGATGCGAGCTCGCTGTTCTGGCACGTTTCTTGGTAGAGGAGGTTTAAACACTGAATCTTTCACAGAACCCCACAGAAAGAAATCGCATGGGGTTAAGTCGGGAGAGCGTGGAGGCCATGACATGAATTGCTGATCATGATCTCCACCACGACCGTTCCATCGGTTTTCCAATCTCCTGTTTAAGAAATGCCGAACATCATGATGGAAGTGCGGTGGAGCACCATCCTGTTGAAAGATGAAGTCGGCGCTGTCAGTCTCCAGTTGTGGCATGAGCCAATTTTCCAGCATGTCCAGATACACGTGTCCTGTAACGTTTTTTTCGCATAAGAAAAAGGGGCCGTAAACTTTAAACCATGAGATTGCACAAAACGCGTTAACTTTTGGTGAATTGCGAATTTGCTGCACGAATGCGTGAGGATTCTCTACCGCCCAGATTCGCACATTGTGCCTGTTCACTTCACCATTAAGAAAAAATGTTGCTTCATCACTGAAAACAAGTTTCGTACTGAACGCATCCTCTTCCATGAGCTGTTGCAACCGCGCCGACAATTCAAAGCGTTTGACTTTGTCATCGGGTGTCAGGGCTTGTAGCAATTGTAAACGGTAAGGCTTCTGCTTTAGCCTTTTCCGTAAGATTTTCCAAACCGTCGGCTGTGGTACGTTTAGCTCCCTGCTTGCTTTATTCGTCCACTTCCGCGGGCTACGCGTGAAACTTGCCCGCACGTGTTCAACCGTTTCTTCGCTCACTGCAGGCCGACCCGTTGATTTCCCCTTACAGAGGCATCCAGAAGCTTTAAACTGCGCATACCATCGCCGAATGGAGTTAGCAGTTGGTGGATCTTTGTTGAACTTCGTCCTGAAGTGTCGTTTCACTGTTATGACTGACTGATGTGAGTGCATTTCAAGCACGACATACGTTTTCTCGGCTCCTGTCGCCATTTTGTCTCACTGCACTCTCGAGCGCTCGGGCGGCAGAAACCTGAAGTGCGGCTTCAGCCGAACAAAACTTTATGAGTTTTTCTACGTATCTGTAGTGTGTCGTGACCATATGTCAATGAATGGAGCTACAGTGAATTTATGAAATCGCTTCAATCATTTGTTAATTTGGAAGAACTGGAAATTGTCGCTCGGGAAGGCGTAAAGTGAATTTTTATCTGCTTTTTAAATAGGTATATTTTTTCGTGGATTTGGGGGTAACAATATTTAGTCTCGCTACGACAATCCTGTGTTCACTAATCACTGTATCCGTTTTGGTGCTCGTTATTAACCCAGGATTATTTGTTGCTAAGAGGTCAAGGGTGTTTTTACAACCGTTTACTATTCGCATGGGTTCATGATCAAACTGTTCGAAATAATTTTGAAAGATTTTCGGATGATGTTTTACGCGTACCTCCGGAATTAAACATGTATTTTCACGAACATATAGAGGGTAAATTAAAGTCACCAACAACTATAATTGTATGAATTGGATACATGTTTGAAATTATACTCAAGTTTTCTCGGAACATTTCAGCAATTGTACTATCTGAAAAGGGAGGTCAGTCAAATGATCAAATTATTATGGTATCCCGGTTGCCAACAATGACCTCTGCCCATACTAACACACAGGAGCTATCTACTTCAATTTCGCGACAGGACAAACTACTTCCAACAGCAACAAACACCCCACCGCCAACCGTGTTTAGCCTATCCTTTCGGAACAGCGTTAGATTGTTCTCAGAAATTTCGTCTGAGCTTATCTCTGCCTTTAGCCAGCTTTCAGTGCCTGTAACGATTTGGGCATCAGTGTTTTCTATTAGCGCTAGGAGCTCTGGTACTTTCTCATCAAAACTACGACAATTTACAACTGTTATACGGATGGTTCCTGTATATACGTTCTTCCTGTGTTCGGCCTGCACTCTTAGTGACTGAAGCCCTTTCTGTGTTTTCCCGAGACACTCTTACTTAAAAAACCGCCCAGTCCAAGCCACGCAGCCCCTGCTATCCGTGCAGCTGCCTCCTGCGTATAGCGGATCCCTGACCTATTCAGCAGAACCCGAAATCCAACCACCCTATGGCGCACGTCGAGGAATCTGCAGCCTACATGATCGCAGAACTGCCTGAGCCTCTGATTCAGACCCTATACTCGTCACTACACTAGAGGTCCACAATCCATCCTGTCGACTATGCTGCCAGTGGTCAGCTCCGCCTTCATCTTGCAAGACTGCCAGCCTTTGCTGTTAGCCATTCGAAACTAGAGAGAATCTCTTCCGATCTAAAAGAACTGGTACCGTCGTGAGCCACCACCTGCAATTGCCTTACCGTGTGCTCTTCATGGCATCCGGAAGGGCTCGTTCCACGTCTGGACTGACGCAACACGGTATGCAGACAGAGTGCACATTGTCTTTCTTCCCCATCTTGGCAGCAATATCACTAAGGGGCCCCATAACGCTCCTCCCACACTCCCAGATCTTGCAGGCTGAGAGCTTTCCTCTGAAACAGGACAGGCGACGACATCTGGCTGAGCGACAGTGTTAGCCACAGACAGCACCTGGAACCTGTTTGTCAGACTAATCTGGGAGGCGTTATGTGCGGCCCCATGGGATGTCTTTCGCCGCCTGCTACGCTCTGGGGCGACCTTCCACTCGACCACAGGTGAGGGGTCAACCTCAGTGAGAGCAGTAATTGGGCTGGCCACCAGTGAGGACCGAACAGAGGACTCGGACGTGCTAGATATCCGTTGGATCTTCACAGCCAACACACAACAGTGATGCCCATCCACTGCAGCTTCAAGCTGTGTAACCGAAGCCATTACAGCCTGGAGCGGAGAGCAAAGTGTCACCACCTCGACTCACACCCGCACTCAACAGTCACAGTCCCTATCCATACTAAAGACCGTGGAATAATAGACTACCCAGATAAACGGACTATCTGCACGCACTGCGGAACTCTACTCTACTGCAGACCCTGACGAAAACGCAGGAACTTTGTTTAATAAATTAGATTAATAGTCATCGACTCAAAAACCTAACTACTGAAGTGCTCAGGTGAAACTAAATAATTTGCCCCTGATAGGGACATGTAATGTGTCACAAAATCGGTATATTAATTACGGTATGGGGTAAATGCAGCAAAGGAGAGTACCTCACACTGCACTGAAGATCTTCGCGCATATCTCCATTCCGCAAAGCAACACAGTTGTCATAACAGTTAAAACACCATTCCATAAGTCGTCAAGTCATGGACTGAAATTCAGATTAACGTTGCGTTCACAATCATATTCAACCAAAACGCATGATACTTAGAGTAAGAGAGCTTTCGCGGTTCTAGGCGCGCAGTCCGGAACCGTGCAACTGCTACGGTCACAGGTTCGAATCCTGCCTCGGGCATGGATGTGTGTGATGTCCTTAGGTTAGTTAGGTTTAAGTAGTTCTAAGTTCTAGGGGACTAATGACCACAGCAGTTGAGTCCCATAGTGCTCAGAGCCATTTTTTAAGAGAGCTTTAAGCAAGTGAGCTAAGATAATATCCGTACTAAAATTTTGAAAACCGAAACTACCCTTTAGTGTGCAACTGTCAGGAATTAATTAAGAACATTGCGATTTGATGATAGCAAGAAGTGTAAGGTCAGAATGGTTCAAATGGCTCTTAGCAGCATGGTACTTAACATCTGAGGTCATCAGTCCCTTAGAACTACTTAAACCTAACGATCCTAAGGACATAACACACATCCATGCCCGAGGCAGGATTCGAACCTGTGACCGTAGCAGCAGCGTGGTACCGGACTGAAGCGCCTAGAAACGCTAGGCCACAGCGGCCGGCTGATCAGAATGGTATGGATGCTCCGTGATGTTGTGTTGTTACGCCGTGCACTTAGTTTGAATGGCGTTAGCGGTGACGCACTTACTCTAGCATCGACTACCTAAGCAAGGATAGCGTGCAGACGTCGGCGCTTATGGGAAACAACTCTCATTAAGCCCTACTTACTTCACCCTGCCCCGCGAGCAGGCATGCACTACACTCTGATTTGCGATTAAGAACACGTACCCTGGTACACTGACGCACGTTTCCCTCAATAACAAGGAGAGAATTGAAGCTAAAACTATCTTTTGAAAGCAAACACCCATCAATCTTCTCAATGTAATATAGGCAGCACCTGTCTCATTTAGCACCAAGCACGTACAGTGTTTACTCTTGTAATAATTACATCAATTCTGTTGACGATTCATTATCAAATATTACCGTCTGCTACGCAATTGAAAATACAGTCACTACACTTGTTTCATGTGTTAAAGTTAGTTAAATAATAAGTTCACTGTCATCCTGCTTCCATTGTTCTGAAACGTATTTACCATTAGTTTTTTCACTGCATGAGCGCTGCACTCTGATTCACATGTATTTGGCCCAAATTAAAGACATCACAAAACAATGACTACGAAAAGGATGCCGTTAAAGTGTCATTACAGAAATAGTAAGACAAAAGTTCGCTAATTACTAGTATTACCTCAAAACGTTTATACATAAGATTCCGTCTAGAAAATGTTTGGCGACTGTGTGATAGTCGACGCACTTCCAGGACTGAAGCTGAATTGTTCTGCTACTTTCGCTAGGTATTGACGTATAATTCTCATGAAATATTATGGACAATCAGTACGCAGGAAGCGATAGTTGAAAAACTGTGTATTCGACTGCAAGTAGGTTACTTTATAACTAAATTAAAACGTTTCTCGTAACTTACGTTGGGAGAAACGTCCTTCCTTCTACCTTTGCCTCTTACTTTACTGGCTTCATAAAATCATACCTGTATGAGACCATTAAGGTCTCTGAAGTTGTCATTTCATTTGTGTAAGTACCTGCACCTGGATTTCAGGCTGGGTCTCCCATTTAAACTTTGCTCGAGCATATGTATTTTGTTAGGGCTCAGTCACTAATTTCATCTTAAGAAGTTAACATAATGACATCATTAGACAACATAGCATAGGAATTTCCAAAGGGCGAACTGACGAAGTTGAAGTAAAACTGTAGCAGTAGTCATCCGTTTGATTTCTGTGGCTTTGAGTGAGAGCATCCAGTACTCCTACTACAGACTTATGAACCTTGCATATTGAATGCAAATGCCGACGTTTAAATTGTCGCATTTGTGATTTCCTGAATGTGGAAAATGATTCATGCCAGAACGATCTTTCCTGAAAGAAGAAAACACCTTTCTGACGTGTTTCCCACAAAACACTCACTCTACACACAATACAAAGGTCCTGAGCTGCCTTCACACCTCTAGTAAACAAATATCTGACAGTGTCTCAAATGTTAGACCTTCATCCACTTACGATTCTATTTCACAATTCTTGAACAAAATTCGTAAGTTTCAAGCATGCAGTCTACCCGCATCAATCATTGGCCTTAATTTGAGAAACTGTGCTTTAGGAGCACAGTGTATGGCAGCGGAACACGGAATGTGAGAAAACCGGAACAGAAGACAAACGAAACATTTGAAATGTGGTGCTACAGAAGAATGTTGAAAATAAGGTGAACTGGTAAGGTAAGGAATGAGGAGGTTATCCACAGTATAGGCGAGCAAAGAAACATATGGAAACCACTGACAAGAAGAAGGGACAGGTTGATAGGATACTTGCTAAGACATCCGAGATACTAGAGGGAGCTGTAGAGGGTAAAAACTGTTGAGGAAGACAGAGATTGGGATGTATCCAGGAAATAAGTGATGGTGTCCGGATGTTCCTGGACTTTGAGAACAATGTGGCTGATGCATCTTCGATTTTAGCAAGCATTTGTTTCTGACACCAAGAAAGCGTCCCTCTAGCTTAAAACAGTTGATGCTAAGACATTTAAAGATATGTATTCATACAGTTTTCCGTAAGTGTGAACATGATTAAGCTCAGCAGGAAACGGTATGTTGGGAAAGGTTAGTCGTCTCCACATGGAAAATATTTAGACTCTTCTGCATTCTTATTTAGAGAGTACGCGAAAGAGGCATTATCTTACGACTGAACATTTAATGCTCTGTGCTTATTTACTGCCGCTCTGGGCTGTTTTGTGTATAGTCCTATATACGACTCCTTAGTTTCATTTCGTCAGCATATAGTTGAACTGTTTCAGCACAGCCAGAATCTGACTTTAAAGTCAAGTTTCTTTAACAGCTTATCTGTAACATTAGTCAAATACTAGTAAACTCTAAATTTAGATGGCATTAAAGCTGCATTCGTCGTATTAAGATAAATTTGTTTTCTTCACCTGACTTGAGAAAGAGAATGTTGCAACCCTGCAGAAATTGATTTTAAGAAGTCGGTTAATTAGAGAAACTGTATTAAAGAAACATAAGAAGTATAATGCAAGAAATGTCTATGCTCTTTAACTTCCAGCCCAATTAGTTATCATGCGACCGTACGGGTTGTTTGGAATGCGCATGTGGTGTAAATGACGAAATGAAATAAATCTTTCTCACAACTCGCAGAAAATGAAAGTTCTAAAGTGCTCACAAGTTCTATATCAGTTCGTAGTTCCCACGTGCTACTGCACTAAAAGATTTATCCACAAAATCACATAGCGCAGACACGTCAATGAACCCCTGTAAATGAGGTTGGACTTACATGTTTGGCTACGTTTCGCCTATGGTGCGCCAACTCACATTCATCACAATGTGCCTAGTGTTGCACAATGATATTTAATGTAAATGCAGATAGGATTTATGATGGAAAAATCGCGTACGTACTCCAGTATTTCTTAAAGTTTCGTAAATTCGAGTTGATTTCCAGTAACAATATAGAAAATGTGTGAAGTCCCAATTCACAATGAATTAATTTCAGAGCCTGATCGAGTTTCTTAGGATCTTGGAGACGATTGAATAAACCACGATTACTCGCGTGAGTTACAGGCAGAAAACCGTAAAATTTCCACATATGTCAAACTACAGTGTAAATTGCACAGTGGTTGCACACTGAAACTTAATAAGTGTGGCTTGCATCACAGGCAACCCTATAAGTAAGAAGTTCATCATATGCCGTAAAATATCTATGTACGGAGGTAGGAACTTTGAGTAGTTCACAGATGTGAAATAGCGGCTATATAACCGCTCATCAGATAAAACTTACTCCTAACACAGCCTGACCGCCTCCATCGGTGTCCGAACCTATACTACCCACCAAATTGACCCTGGTCACCCAGGAAACAACTGAAGTCAATTAAACTACTGGACATGAAAATTTCTGAAATACTTAATTTTAACGGTTCATACACGTATGATATATAAATAACGCGGAAATATTATACTGTTATCTGCTTTCTTTTATTTACCATAGTTTATTTATAAACAATAAGGTCTATGGTTCTCCTCCGTTTTCGGATTTATAAATGTAAATACTAACAAACAGTTTAAATTACGCATTAAATAATTTCCTGTATACCCCAAGTTTACAGTACTGACGCTACTTTTTATGTTTCTCTATTTATTTTGTAAGAAAGCCTGTTTTCAATTGCGCGAAATCCACTTTTCGGCCTCTCATGTAAATATATGAATAATTTCAGTGAACTATCACAATTTTACGAGATGTATGCGTAGACACCTCGTTTTTTGCAATCACGTAACGCATTGCCGAGACATTCACTTTTACAATTCAGGAATTATTTGTAACATCTATCTTACAATAATTTATGAACTAGTGCCGATATCGAAGGCACGTCTTCACACGCATAATGGCTCTTCAGTGACACATATGGTTTATGGGGTAAGCTTTAATTTTACACTGAATATGAAAAGCGGCCATGAGAAACGAACACCAATTATGCTTGCCAACGGAAGGCTTTTCCCGGTAACGCGGTCATATTAGCGGCCGAGGGAAGTCGAGAGACAACTCCATTTGTAGAGCATAGTGTGAAACTGGCCCTCCACGTGGTCCTGTCACGCTGATTCCAACTGACAACACGAGTATGACGCATTCCTAGCTGCCGCCTGTGCGACCGCGCTCGTGTGTTCGTGACTGAATAAAGTCTCTCTTCCCTTTACAATAAGCTGTCCTGTCACAATCACACATCTACATATTCGAATTTTAATTCCAGAATCAACAGCAAGCTAATGGATATCATTGGTTATATCTAATTTAATGTGTTTTGGTGCTGATTCATATACTAATGCGAACTTGATACTAAGCGAACAATATCACTATGTTAGTCTCTAAGATGGTGATGATGACAGTGTCCCCAAAGTTCAGCCTACGGCGAGAGTTTACCACTGGCAGTCACCGTCGGTCTCCTCCTTTGTTTTTGAGGTAATAGACACCACAGTCCTTCAACCATTGCTCGACATGGAGTTCTAAATAGCAGCTGCTTCAGATTCTCTGCTGCTCGACCACATATTAAACACCAGTTGACAGCTGATGCAGCAGTACTGAATGGTTCAAATAGCTTTGAGCACTATGGGACTCAACATCTGAGGTCATCAGTCCCCTAGAACTTAGAACTACGTAAAACTAACTAACCTAAGGACATCACACACATCCATGCCCGAGGCAGGATTCGAACCTGCGACCGTAGCGGTGGCGCGGTCCCAGACTGAAGCGCCTAGAACCACTCGGCCAAACCGGCTGGCTGAATGAAGAACAATTCTGATAATTCTGAGTTACAGCAACTAGGTGAATATGGTTACTTTCATTGACATGACAAAGAGTGAATCTCAGAAAGAGATATAAAATCGCCTGAACGATGGATTGTGAACGATCTGCATGAGCAGAAACGTTTCAGAAAGAAGAAGAAGAAGAAGGAGAAGAAGAAGATGATGATGATGGATCAGTAGGTTAAACATGTAAGACATAAATTTTCTCGCACGGAGTTGGCACATGTGTCTAATTTCGTCTGGTAGCGGAAACTACAACCTTGAGTGACAAAAAAATCATGCATGCGTTACAGCAAGACTTATTTCTGAACCAATTTACCTGCAGTGTGTCCCAGGACTAGGGGTGAATATTCAGGGATTTGACAGGAACTCTCATTTGAAGCCGAAAATACGCGTATTCCGAATCGTTTGAGACGAAATACTTTTAATATACGTTTCTTTTTGGGCTAGTGGTGTGCACACATGAGTGTTGACCCATCCAATCTGTTTGACGTTTTATCTCGCTGCTTTCATCCTCTTCGCTCGGGATGTCTTTCTGCCACTAAACTAGCCCAATGAACGCGCACTTGTCGATGGTGTGCGTGAGTGAAGTGGTGTGAGGAAGTAAAAGGATATCAGAGAGAATCGTTGGTTTATTGTGTTTTTACACGAAACAGAGGCTAAAATTCCACGCACCTTCCCGAATGAATAAGATGCTGATATGGTATATGTTTACGGTTCTGCGATGGTAGTGCTCCTGCTGCTGCTGAAGAATACCGTTGGCGCATTCCGATACTTCTAATTCCTAATCTACATCTACATACATACTCCGCAATCCACCATACGGTGCGTGGCGGAGGGTACCTCGTACCACAACTAGCATCTTCTCTCCCTATTCCACTCCCAGACAGAACGAGGGAAAAATGACTCCCTATATGCCTCTGTACGAGCCCTAATCTCTCTTATCTTATTTTTGTGGTCTTTCCGCCAAATATAAGTTGGCGGCAGTAAAATTTTACTGCAGTCAGCCTCAAATGCTGGTTCTCTAAATTTCCTCAGTGGCGATTCACGAAAAGAACGCCTCCTTTCCTCCAGAGACTTCCACCCAAGTTCCTGAAGCATTTCCGCAACACTCGCGTGATGATCAAACCTACCAGTAACAAATCTAGCAGCCCGGCTCTGAATTGCTTCTATGTCCTCCCTCAATCCGACCTGATAGGGATCCCAAACGCTCGAGCAGTACTCAAGAATAGGTCGTATTAGTGTTTTATAAGCGGTCTCCCTCACAGATGAACGACATCTCCCCAAAATTCTACCAATGAACCGAAGACGACTATCCGCCTTCCCCACAACTGCCATTACATGCTTGTCCCACTTCATATCGCTCTGCAATGTTACGCCCAAACATTTAATCGACGTGACTGTATCAAGCGCTGCACTGCTGATGGAGTATTCAAACACTACGGGATTCTTTTTCCTAATCATCTGCATTAATTTAATCGTAGAGTGTTTACCAGAGTTTTCACAGCACTGTGTGAAACAGGTATTCTTCAAATTTCCATTTTCCTTCTGAACGTGTAGTTCAACAACCCGTTCAGAAATAGCAAAACATTGTTGAAATGGTGCTGCGAAGTCCTGCTACAAGCAGACGACAAATTTGTGACGTATCAGTGTCACGTGAAAACGCGCAAGGCGAACATTACGTGTGGGGAATTTGTACTCGTTTCACATACACCATGTCCAGAAATTTCACATTGGCGATAGTGAAACATTACCTGAATTTTGTTGCTGGTTAAATTACAACTGTCATTCGCTTCAGCTGGAGGATCTCGGAAGAGCTCTGTAGGAAGGAGACACAAAATTTACATAAACAAGACTGTTACAGCTCGTCTGTACATATACGCAATATAAATACCAGATCCAAATGGTAAAAAGAAAAAAAGTTGCTATGGCAGGCTGCTCAGAAGGGCGTACTATAAAAAAAGGCAATATCGGAAAAGTAAGTTACGGCTATTCCCTAACATAAAAAGCAAATAAATACCAAAGGAAACTGTTAATTGTAAATAACAAAAATTGTCGAATATCGCCTAGCAATTTTTAACTCTGTTTGTAGTACTATCAGGAAGACACTATTTTTGACGCATAAGGTACAAGGGAAATATTGCCAATGAAGAAGTAAAATGCCCTAATGCACCAAGATGTGGCAATGATATGTTATGTTTGTTTGCAATTACTGTCACTGTGGAACTGGACACCTTTCAGATGCAAGAGAACGTAATAAAACATCGAGCAGATTATTGAAACCGGTCTGGTCTTGGCAAGGACTTCGGTGCCTGTTTTGCAGCTGTTTTGATCAACTACTACTACAGGTTATCCTGTATCACATTACGCGAATATTTATCAAACACATTTTTAAGACATTTACGACAGGGGCGTTGAAAATAAATGGCACTATTGCAAACTTGAACTATGTTCTGCGGCGTACTATTGCTACTGCAACCATGAATTATGACGCACGCTGTGAGAAGGGATTTTGCACAACTGTTACTGTTAACTATCCCTCTACTGCCCACCGTGACTCTGAAGTCACTTCAAATTTTATCGTTATATTTCGCATTAGGATCGTTATTTCTTTCTTGACCAGTGTGACTTGAGTGTTACAATATGGGTGCTTTATATTTAGGTTGTTTGCACTGGCACCAGAATGATATTGTCTTTGGTACGTAGCATTGAATTTTGGACTGCAGTCATTTGTCGTCTTCCTGTGCTGGTGCAAGTTTAGCTATTATTTAAAGTGATGCTATTGTCGTTTTCCAAGAAACAAAAATACTTAGTTAGAGATGTATCATTCTTCATTATAAACACTGCATTTCATGTAACTATAAATATTGCATGTGCTATGAGCGAATTTGGGTCCGTTTCTCTGAAGTCACGTTGGGCAATAATGGAATCATAACCTCACTTTGTTACACAGTCATGGAGCCGAATAAGTTTTATGGAAAACGTAAGAAAGGTGAAGAATATGAAGTTAGAACTATTCCTGGGTATGAATCAGAAGATTCTGTCTTAGATTCAGATAGTGAGGATGATATTGAGATAGTAGAAAAGCGTCAAGGTGACATAATTATAGGCGAGAGTGATAATGATAGTGCAGAGGATGGTGATAATGCTGTACTTGTGAATAATGAAAGTGATAACGAGAATTTTAGTGATGAATTTCAAGTCAATGATTGGAGACGTTCTAGCAAGAATCCTGTAGATCAAACCAACTTATATGCAATACAGAAAGACATTTCTAAACCAGTAAACACTGATAAAAATGAGATTGAACAATTTTTTGGTTGTTGTATGTACATGCCCATTTATGGACTTCCATCATCTCGCATGTATTGGAAAACTACTACTCGGATTCCAGCTGTTGCTGATGTAATGAGCCGCAATAGGTGGGAGCCGTTAAAATTAGGACTCCATTTCAATGATAACGAAACTATAGATCAATCTGACACATTGTACAAGATCAGACCCTTTCTGGAGCCATTGGTTGAAAATTTTCGAAGAATTCCCATGAGTGAAAAATTGTCAGTGGATGAACAGATGATTCCTTTCAAGGGAAGACACACCTTGAAGAATTATGTCAAAAATAAATCTAAAAAATGGGGTTACAAAGCATTTGTCTTGTGTGATTCACATGGAATTGCACATAATTTAGAGATATGGTCAGGGAAAGTGAAACATGACCTATCCTTACCTGATATAGATGTGAGTGGAAATGTTGTTCTCAGATTGGCTTCTGTAATACCTAGACACATGTTTCACAAACTGTATTTTGATAATTGATTCACAGGAGTTCGGTTAGAAGTTGAACTAGAAAAGATGGGTATTCAGTCTTTAGGAACTGTGAGACCTAATCGGCTCAAAGGCTGTATGTTCACTTCTGACAAAGTCATGAAAAAGAAGGGTCGAGGGAGTTATGAGGAACAATTATCTAAAATTGATGGCATTACTTTGAGTGCAGTAAAATGGTATGATAACAAGCCTGATCATTTGCTCAGTACTTTTGCTGGTGCTCATCCAACATCAACAGTGGAGAGATGGGACCGTACAAAGAAAGAAAAAATAAATGTTGTATGCCCCAGTATAGTTCACTATTACAATCAGTGCATGGGTGGTGTTGATCTGTTGGACTCACTGGTAGCATTGTATCGCATCAAGATCCGGTCGAAGAAATGGTATTTGAGAATTGTATTTCACTTGCTTGATCTGACTGTAGTCAATGCTTGGCTACTATACAGAAGAGATTGCATAGAGTGTAACGTGATAAAACTAGATCAGCTCAGTCTATTGGACTTCAAAGCTACTGTTGCTGCTTGTCTTTGCAAACAGAATAAGGATGGACAGAAAAATAGGGGAAGATCTAGTAGCTCGTCAATAGAAACGGCAATTCAGTTGAAGAAAAAGACTGGGTCAGCAGCACCACTGCCTGAAAAAGAAGTGAGGAAGGATGGAATTGGCCACTGGCCTCAATTTTCAGAAAAAGGAGGTCGTTGCAAAAAACCAGAATCTAATGGTGCACCAAAAGTGTTTTGAACAAAATGTAAAGTGCATCTTTGCTTCACACCAAATTCTAACTGTTTTTTTGATTTTCATACTCAGTAGTTAATGTCAGAAACTAAAAATAACCAGAAAATTGCTGACATTAAAATCAATTTTTAAGTTGGTATTTTTTAATTATTGTATTGCGTATGTTTTTATCTGTAATTAATTGTTATCTCATTATTCTTTACTTACTTCCAATTTTACCGTAACATGCAGCTCCATTCTTGTCTCGAATTAGAAATACTAAATTATTTGTACAAGACTGAACAAAAAGTGTAACTGCCCACTGTGACCTCAGAGTCACAGAACTATTTTTAAAAAATAAATTATTTCAAAAACAAAAATTCACCTTATATGTGTTACATACATTATTCTCTAACATTCTGTGCATATAAATATTTTTTTCTACAGAAAATAATAGTTTGGGCAATAGAGGACTATGTACTGCTCACTAGGTTACTGAAGGACTCTACAATTTATTAGTGTGGTAATCTATATCTGACTTCTGCACGCTGAGAATGATTGTAACAAAGTTAGATTCACTTGGGCCATGATTTCAATTCAGTAGTCTGTGACTGCCTTTTCAACATAAAATACCTTTATGATTTAGGCGAACACAAAACCCAGGACCCTTTTATCACGGCAACCCTTTTGATATTATCGTATATGTTGCACAAAGGTTCTCAGTATCTGAGTACGCTAGGGCACAATCTGTCCCTCAGCAGCCCAGCTAATGCGGATTCCTACAGCCGGTAACGAGCTGCATTCATTAGTAGCTCGGTTGGCGTTTCGCAAGCGTTTGAGGCTGACATGAAGGAACCTACATATATAATTTCGATAGCTCAGTAGATTCATATCTGCCTACGTTCAACCCTTTCTGACACCCAGAACGTCTTATCTGTGGTTGTTTATTCAATGTTAAAGAGAGTAATGTGACAGTGCATTCATTGCATTTTTTATCTGATGTAAGACCACTATTGTTATGATAAAAACTTAATGAATTGTCTACTAACTGATCTCTTTGAGATGGCCCTCTCACTTTTTCTCCCATTCCCCTCTCACTTCTCCTGGCGTAGTGCTTGAGAGGTCCAGTGGCGATTGAGTACCGGTATGACACCTTTCGGCCAATGAGTTGCAGAGCCTTGGACTCCAGTGGAGTAGCGTTTTATACTACCAAGTCACCCGCCAGCATTGGCAACGACTGTAGCCACAAATTCACAAATGTTCAAAAAAAAATAGTAAAACAAAAGGCATTTACAGCAGCAAGCAGCCAGTAAGCGTTTGTCAAAAATATTTGTAATATCGTTGCTATTATAACTGTTTGTCATTGGTACTGTTGCTATTATAATTGTCGGTTGCACCAGTGTTGTTTCTAGCAACAGTACCCACGTAGACTCGTGATATCCCAAAAAGATATTTTGAGCAGCAGCAACAGCAGGCAGCCGTTAAGTATTCGTCAAATATATTAGTGATATTGTTGCTATCATAATTGTTTTTCAATGCTATTATAATCGTTTATTTCAGCAGTGCTGCTTCAAGCAGCGCGAGCGTTAGCAGTATAGCTGAGACAGTAACGAGCTGCATTGTCTGCAGCTTACTTTCGCGCCATTACACAGTGGCATGAGAATACTAATTAGTATTTCCTTACTTGTATGCTATAGTGGTATGGGCAGGTAGTTCAAAAAATTAATAAGTTTTCGCATGACAGTGGGCATTAAAGCCGATAAACAGTGGTGTAGGTAGCGAAAACATTATAAGAGTGTTTTAACGCAATGCGAGTGTGACATTGTTAGGCATTCGCCACGCATTTGTCTGTCTGTGGAGGCAGCAGCAGCCTCCAATTACTGGCAGCTGTAACTGTTCTAAGAAAGAGGCATTCGGGAGCAGGGCTGCAGAGCGAGAGCATCAGACTCTGCCTGTAACAAATTACGTCTCTTGAGACCTTTTACGCCATTCGAAGCACCAGGCAGACGCGTTAACTGCTCCCACCACAAACTTGTATGTGTTTATCCATAACAGAATTCTATAATCAGCCGGCCGGTGTGGCCGTGCGGTTCTAAGCGCGTCAGTTTGGAACAGCGTGACCGCTACGGTCGCAGGTTCGAATCCTGCCTCGGGCATGAATGTGTGTGATGTCGTTAGGTTTAAGTAGTTCTAAGTTCTAGGGGACTGATGACCTCAGTAGTTAAGTCCCATAGTGCTCAGAGCCATTTGAACCATTTTTTAGAATTCTATAATAATAGTTTTCAGTACCCAGTCGCAATATGGTGCAGCCAGTAGCTATATGCTCACTAGCACGTTAAAAACTTTCGCGCCAGCACGCAAGGTTGTAATCAGGTAGTTGAAAATATTATCACGTGTCGATTGTGTAGCAGTTCTGTGGACAGGTCGTTGAGAAAATTAATTACTATTCCCCTACCTGTCGTGAGCGGCAACTCCAGTACTCATATGTGTAGGTAAGAAAACAAATTATAGGTGTTCTGGATTAATAATTCAGGGCAGCGATGTCCACTGCAAGCTGTATGTTCGACAGTACTGTGGCAGCAGTAGTCGTGAATTATTAAACGGAATACCTAGAACGCACACTCTAGCTAAGAAGGACACTGCAAACGCAACTCACATGCGCATGACCACTGTCTCTGGCTGCTTCGACAGCCAGAGACATTGGGTAGGTGCATGTGAGTTGCGTTTTCGTGACTGCGCTCATGTATGTTACCCAGTGCAGAAAAAGGCCGTTTGGCGGCAACCGTACTTGTTTAGTAGTCATCTTGTTGTTTATGTTTGTGACTCAACATTGCCACTATATGGTGAGTAGCAGTCTATTCTTTCACAATGAACCTCTGAATTAATGACTTATATATTCTCCCCGCGATTTCAACATACTATATCAGAATATTGCACTTTAGCTGTCGGCGCTGAAAGCTACATATCTGTTACTATTTTATAATCTTGATTTATTAAGTTTCTCATATCTTTTCACTATGGAAATATTTATCAGAAGATCGTATGCTTCATAGTTAGATACCAAATGAATACTACATGACTGCCACATATTTTATCATACTTGCGTATTTATTTAATAAGCAGTTTACTATTTTGCCAATGGCTTTAATTAAATATCATCTACAACTGACAAAAAAACATGATAATTTAAGAAGTGGTCAGTCGCCTATGTTAAGTGACTAATTGTGTGAAAGAGTGTCGAAAGATGTTTCAGACAAGCAGAGCTATGTAATTGTTTAGACAGTATTATCGACAATCTGTCATTTAGCGTGAGCGCACTTGAGTAACAATACTGGCTTATTTATCTATGGGCAAGCCTTTATCCGTATTTATTGCACATTGCTAGATAGTGAGTTTATGTTTATTAAGTTTGTTTATTTAAATATTGTTGTAACGTATTAGGTTAGTCCGGGAAGTGGTCAAGATGAGTCAAATGATGTCTGTACAACGTAAGAACGATGTATTTTAGGTGGTGCTGTCTTCAGCAGTAGCAGAACACTACAGTAGTCAAGTGGAGACTGGGACTTTCGAATAAAGAGCTCAAGGGAGCGACTCTGGGCTCTGCGACAGACCTGCACGTGGTAATACGCGAGATTCACTCATATAGGTGAATGGCAGCTTCCGGACTTAAACATCTGAAGGGACTTCATATTGCAAAAGGTCTGATTGTGCTGGAGTGTATGACTAACTTTTTCTGCTTGTAGTACGAAACTTAGGGTAGACAGAGTGTCAGTTACTATTCTTTGTAGTATGTGTGTTAATTTGTGAATCATCATGTTGAACTTTGAACTGTTTTGAACAGGTTTTTCTTAATCTTTGACTACAATTTAGTTTGCGGAGCCGGCCGGAGTGGCCGTGCGATTATAGGCGCTACAGTCTGGAACCGAGCGACCGCAACGGTCGCAGGTTCGAATCCTGCCTCGGGCATGTATGTGTGTGCTGTCCTTAGGTTAGTTAGGTTTAATTAGTTCTAAGTTCTAGGCGACTGATGACCTCTGAAGTTAAGTCGCATAGTGCTCAGAGCCATTTGAACCATTTTTGAAGTTTGCGGATCTCGCTACCATTCTCGCAATGTTCTCAAAGTAACTTTACTGCATTTAGTAAGGATATTTTCTGTCTGAATTTTAATTACATATCGTAAGACCATTTCATGTTTATCTGACATGTCTTTTCTTGAATAAACGTTATTCAATATAATTCTGAGTCATGTACATCAACTACATCCGTTATAATACAATCCTTGTTATTAAATTATTCATTTAACTTTTATTTTGTATAATGAAATTTTCACTCTACAGCGGAGTGTGCGCTGATATGAAACTTCCTGGCAGATTAAAAATGTGTGCCGGACCGAGACTCTAACTCAGGACCTTTGCCTTTCGTGGACAGGTGCTCTACCAACTGAGCTACCCAAACACGTCTCACGCCCCGTCCTCACAGCTTTAATTCTGGAAACATCCCCCAGGCTGTGGCTAAGCCATGTCTCCGCGATGTCCTTTCTTGTGAGTAGTTCTGCATGGTTCGCAGGAGAGCTTCTGTGAAGTCTGGAAGGTAGGAGACGAGATACTGGCGGACTTAAAGGTGTGGGGACGGGGAATGAGTCGTGCTTGGGTAGCTCAGTTGGTAGAGCACTTGGCCGCGAAAGGCAAAGGTCCCGAGTTCGAGTCTCAGCCCTGCACACAGTTCTAATCTGCCAGGAAGTTTTTTATTTTGTATTTTTGCGTATTTTATTACTTCTCAGTTCTAGGCAATGCATGGAATATTTGACTGCCTGATCACAGTTACAGGTTTTTACTTGCAGCGAAGTAGCTGCGCTTAATAAAAACAGACGTGTAGATTCGATCATATGACTATATCGAGTTATTCTTTTTAAACTGAGCCATACTTATCGCAGTTACCTAAAGTATGAGTAACCACAAGTAAAGGCATACTTGGTTTGATGATATGGAAAGCTGTTTGGAAGAGCAACTACACCAGCACTCACCGTTAGGTATCATCGCAACTGGGGTTTTCTCGTCTGGGATGTGAATCTAGCACATTAAAAACTGCAACTGTAATTCTAACATAATACAATATTCTATGATCCAGGTCTCGAATCTACTGCATGTTTGCGTGGGTGTTACTAGCGTAAGATTTTGAAGTAGTAGTGTGTGTGAGAATCGGTAGCAAAAGTTGGGTCTGGGGAAGTTTTAAATTTATCTGAATAAATAAAAATATTGCCTGAAGTACCCTGGTTTTGGTTGTAAGCCTCAGCTGTGACAGTAAATGACCTTTCGTAATGAAACTAGTACTGTTGTAATGTGAAAGCCAAACTGCACTGTAATAACAATTAATTGACGTAATGAAACGAGAAGTCTTTCATACTGTAAAAGTTAGCAATCTGACTGCAAGAATTTTGAACAGTATAAACTGCCTGAATAATTAACTTCGACGTGAAGCCTCGAGTCATTGGCCTTGCAAACTTTGATCACAACAACTGTCTCTGAATAACATAAGTTGGTCCTGATTGAATAAATAACAGAATCAAAACATATTCCCCTTACCTCTAATTTCCGCAAATCTGGATAACGCGTTGCAATACTGCTGTCTTGCGCGCCGCTATGCTAAACCTGCAAATTACTGTATCTGCAGAGACACTAGAGAAGTGCAGTGAGTTCTCTGTTAATTGCAAATCGAACATATTTGGTTCTATGATCCATTAGAAAGAATTGTATGAGAAAGATTGACAATAAAATGAAATATACGCATAAATGACAACACTCTTTTTTTTTTATTGAGAACTAGTGCTCAAGGCAGATTTTAAATTTAATGATCTTCTCAACATCCAAACATTACTCTTTTCTACCTCTCAAATGCAACAACTTTCAGTACAATAACCAAGTTAGTCCGATGGCGCAGCAATAATGAAAAATAATAACATCATCATTGTATTTACCTTACATTCCATTAGATTTATTCCTTCAGAACTCAGTTTCGTAATCATCTTGATTGAACAAAAGATCAATTTTTAGTTTAAATAATAAAATTGACATAGCTTCCGCACTAACACTGCTTAAAATTATCAGCCTTAACTCCAACACAGTTGTACTTCGACTCCACTCGCTACTAGAGCTAAACATAGTCTGCTTTACTCAAACACAACTAAACTTCCACTTCTCCACTGCGCCCTCACGCAACTCAAAGGTGTTAGCTTAACTTCTGCAATACAGCTTACCACATCGCTGCTCGCTTGCAATCGATTCAGATACCAAAAATTCACATACTAGAATTATACATGACATCTATTTTACCCCGCTGTCCGGCGGACCAAAATTTAACAGGCGAGGTGATGTCAGTGACATTGCTGAGGCTAGGAAATTTTACTTTAGAAAAACAATTTTCTGATAGAAGGATGGAGAAAGAAGAATACAAAAGTTTAAAGATACGAGTACACCAGTAATAATAAAACTATACATGACAGAAAATAAGTACAAATTATTGCTGGAAGTAAAGAGTTACGTAACTGAAAATAGATACAAATCATTGATCGACATAAACAGTTGCATGACTGAAAATAGGTACATATCATTGCTTGACATAAACATTTTGTTACAAGCATAGTATTTGCGAAATATTTGAGTACCCTCACTGCACTGCACACTGCATTACATGTGTAAACTCTTAGTACAGAGAGCTGATAGAATACATATATGCACTGCACATAGTAGTGTCCGAAGTCCAAAGAAAATGTTTATCACCACTCTAGGTTGCGGCACTAAAAAGTGTCCTCAGAGCAGTAAAACTTGAGCATAACTGCCAACCGTAAGTGCGTAGGAAAACTATATGACACACTGAGAGAAAATCTTCCAGTCCCATAGACAATGACAGTGTAAATATTGTTTGAAAATCACAGTGAGACAAACTTGCAGACCCACTGGCACGGTAATCAGAAAAATTTGGAATTGGCAGTAATGAGGAGGTAGCAAGCTCAGAATGTGTTAAGAAAAATAGCCCTTCCACAGTGCACCAGTGCATCGACTCATTACAAACAAGTCTCCACGTGATCTCCACAGTGTGTGTATTCTTAAGTGCAGCACAGGTTAATCACAAGCCAGGGTAAAATAAAATAAAATAAGAGAGCTAACAGTGGCCCCCAATGAAAATATTTCAATGTCTGCGAAGAGTGTAAATAAAGTACAAATGCTTCATATAAATAAGAGGGTATGTCCAGATAATAAAGTACAATAGTGAACTACATTTTAGATCGAGAAACAAAATGAGAAAGGTATCACCTTACAGAGCAAAAAACAATACCGGAATGCACTACATGTGAATACTGACGAAATGGCTTAAAACTAAGCAAATAACCAAAGTAGCAATATTAGCAAGAAAAGAATGTATATAAAGTCCAATATATCATACTACAGAGAAATGGGATGGAAACACCCTGTTACATTCAGTGTAATGTGCAAACATAGTAGCTACGGCCACAGGTTCGAATCTTGCCTCGGGCGTGGATGTGTGTGATGCCCTTAGGTTAGTTAGGTTTAACTAGTTCTAAGTTCTGGGGGACTGATGACCTCAGAGGTTAAGTCCCATAGTGCTCAGAGCCCACAATAGATCCTGAGAAAAAGAAATTGTAGCTCTCAGCAAATATTCCTTCTGACAGTAGACAAAAAAGTATGAAAGCAACAGGCTGTACATAGCATCCAATAAACGGTAGAAAATTCTCTTGAGTAACAGCAAAATAAATCCAAATATAAGAACAAGCCCAAAGTTATAAGATAAGAAAAGACAAATAGGCTGCATTGATATCAATCCACTAATAATCCAGATCACAGTGTAAGTGTGTTGTCTGTAAAGCTGTGGGAGTGTGTCCTAGTCGTGAAATTCTTTGACATTCGTAGTGTGGTGTACACCCATACTACGTTTAGTTCTCAAACTTTCCACTTCCAAAGCATTCGGGTGACAAAAACGACAACTTCTATGTGGTCCGTTATAGCAAAGAAAGAATTTGCTGAACATACGTTTTCCTTTATGAGACAATCTGTGAGATCTGAGGAGTACTTTTTGACGCACCTGAGATGTCTGATTTCGGAAGGCTGCTGGCGTTGAATCATCTTTTCTGCCGTTCGTTTGAGGTTTCGTGAAGCTATATTCACAATTTGATGGTATCGTAAGCAACGTGACTTAGATATCGGTACAAGTTGTCTGATTCTGTCAGGGGGCAATTTGTTTTACAGTACAAAGTACAGAGAAAGTAAGGTAGAAGTCTCGGGAATAGATTTGATGACATCCTGATATGTGTAAATTGTATTTGTTCCAATCTTTGTTTTTGTGACAGTACAGTCTGCATAGTTTACCTACCTCTTTCATAATGCGTTAAGCTGAATTTGAAGAAGCGTGTTAGAGGGAAATGTAAATGGGTTTGATTTTCCTGCTGGAGAGTGTGAGGATCCAGTAACTGGACCTAAATTGCGGTCCGTTGTCTGAAATGATCTTGTCAACGTTACCAACTTCTGTTAAAATAGTCTCAAAAAAAGCGGCGGACACAGTTTTGCCAGTAGCTTTACGCAAAGGTGTGAATGAAACAAATTTCGACGTGAGTTCTACAGTTACGAAAATATAAGAGAAGCCTTGTCTCCTGGTAACAATATAACTGTATACGTCAACGGCCGCTAGATGACGTAATTTCACAGGAATGATCGGATACAACTGAGCATAAAGGGAATATGTTGTTTTGGCCTTCTGGCATAATTTGCACTTCATAAGAACAAGACGAATCCGTTTCTCTATACGAAAGAAATAAGACTTTTGACGAAGAATTGAAAAGCATTTGTGGGCTCCATAACGAGCGTAACAGACATATGTACCATATACGTTTGTTAACTAGACGTTCGGGAATGCATAAAAGCCAGATAGGACTGTCAGATATTAATCATTTAAAGAAGATGTTATTCCGAACGAGACAGTAGAGTCTGTTGGAAGGTTTGGTTTTGTCGCGCCATTGCCGTTTGATGTCTTTCCAGATCGGATCCTTGTCTTGCTCTTTAGCAATGTCGATCATCGCCGAACAAATAAAGTCCTCGAAAGTTACTTGTTGAGTGTATAAGACCTTGAAATTGGCGTGACAAAATTCTGGTGAAGAACCAGACGGAGTACCGCCATGGGAGCGAGATAATGCATCAGCGACAATATTTTAAACACGGGGAATGTAGATGACCGGAAAGCGAAATTCTGGTAAATGCAGGCCCAACGAAGTAAACGCTCATGAGGAAGTTTTGCTGACATAAGAAACTGCAGTGCTCTGTGATCAGTATAAATCTTGGTATGTATGCCAAATAAGAAGTGACGGAATTTGGGAAAGGCCCGCACGACTGCTAAACATTCGAGTTCTGTTATAAAGTAGTTACTTTCAGCTGGAGACAAAACGCGGCTAGCGAAACCAATACTTTTCGTAACAACAATGCCGTCTTCTTCGATCTCTTGAAACAGACACCAATGGCCGTTTTAGAACTGTCGGTAGCCAAACAGAAGTCATGTGAAAGATCAGGATGAGAAAGTAGAGGAGCGTTTAATAAAGCTTGTTTTAAACTGACAAATTCTTGCTGAGCCTGTTCGTCCCAGAACCAATTGAAGTTTTTGCCGCTAAGTTGGCACAAGCGTGGAGTGTCAAGATCCTTGTAGTGCCTAAAACGAAAAAAATTCCCAAATCGAGAAAACTTCTGACTTGACGTTTGGAAGTCGGTGTGATGATGTCACGGATAGCTTGCAACTCATCCGGGTCAGGTTCTATGCCAGAAACAGATATGATGTGACCTAAAAATTTGATTTTAGATTTGTCGAATTCCGATTTGCTCATGTTGACTGAAACACCGTGGTCAGAAAAGACTTGTAATAAAGAATTCAAGGTATCATTGTGCTCATCCCAGGTCTTTTCAGATATGAGAATATCATCGACATAAGTGGTAATCTTATTTTTCAGATGCTCTGGTAAAATAGAATTTAAACCTGTGATGAATACTTTAAACGAAATGTTTTGTACGAAATGTTTAGTCCAAAAGAAAGTTCGAGGAACTGATAGCATATGCCAAACAGAGGAAGGCCGTATATTTGCGGCAATTAGGGCGCAATTCAATCTGCCAGAAGGTATATCTTAAGTCAAGGGTGGAGAAAACTGTGACGCCATGAAATTTCTGTAGAATTTCTTCCGAGGTTTGTGGTCTATCGGTTTCTGGAATAATAATGTTGTTAATTTGTCTCGAATCGAGAACAAGCCTCAGTGAACCATCTTTCTTCCGCACGAAATGAAGCGGGCTGTCATAAGGGCTGGCTGGCGGCTCAATAATACCTTGTTGAAGCGTGTAATTAATTTCTTCTTTAACTTTCTGACGATAAATAAAAGGAATGGTGTACTGTCGTCCAGCAAAAGTATTGTGTGGCTTCACTTGAAATTCATGAAGAAAACCACGAATAGTGCCAGATACTTTATGAAAAATGTGAGCATGAGTTTGTAAGATTTCCCATAATTGTTGTTTATGAAAATCAGAGGTGGCTTTACAATCTTCAACTTTGTTCTGAATCGTGTCGAAGATATGAATCACAGTGTCATAATCGTTGTGCTCACAGTTCGGGTCAGCAAAATTAAATTGTTTAGTGTACCAGTAGATATTTCTATTTGAAGAAGGAAAATGCAGGCGGATGATATTTTTTTCCTCGCTAGATATGCTTTGATCAAAATTTGTTGATATCATAATGTCGTCGTTTTGCAACATAATACAAGAGTTGTTCAAATCAAGCACTGCTTTATGTCTGTTTAAGAAATCGATGCCCAGAATGTCTTCAGTTGATGATAGTGGAACGATAAGAAAGTTGGCGAAAAATGTGTGACCTTGAGTAATAAATTGTAAGTGTGTTTGTGATTTGGCTTCAACGCTTTTACCAAGTACAGCACCACTTATTTTGATTTTATTGAGAGGTAACATCGGACAAGAATCATCAGAATTGCAGCCGTTGAATGCTGCGTCACTAACGATAGTAACGGGAGAATCAGAATCCGGAACTGCTTTTTATACGTGTTTGCCTATTTGAATGGTAATAACAGGATGATAAAAATGCTTCAGAGGCTGTTCAGTTTTACGAAACAGGAAATTCCTTATGTTTTCTACGCGGATAAAACGCTGTATAAAATGCGAACGATGCGATGTACCCTGTGTTGGCGCGTCGTCAGCATCATCTGACGCCTGAACCGCTAGTTGTTGTTGCGTAGCGTCTGCACAGTTCTGTTCGTTAGCAGATGCTACTTCAGTGACTGAACAGTGAGCTGGGGTTCCGAATGATTTTGATTACACTAACGCGGATGAAAATGTGAATCTGGTTCATCTAGGCATAAAGACTAGTTGTTATTAAATTGCCCTTTATTCCTGAAATTACGAATAAAATTTCTGCTTCCCTGTCTATTCCCACGTTGACCCTGAATATGCTGGGCAATGCCATAAAAGTTTTGCTGGTACGGCTGTTGTCTAGTTACGGAAAGTGTTCCTGTGAATAAAATTATTACTAAACTCATTTTGCGAGAATGATTGTTGCAGTGGCAGCTGTTGCGGCAAAGGCTGATTTATATGCTATCCGGAATTAACATGTTGCTGACTAGACTGTTGAAAATTGTGATTTTGCTGTTGGTAGCTATTAGGGAGACAGGTTCTACTGAAAATGTCGTTGCTGGTTACCATTAAAATTCTGGTGTTGTCGTCAAAATTCCTGTTAAGTCTTTCATTCCCAAAATAGTTACTCTTATTGTGACTGAAAAAACGTACCAGAATGACCACCGTTTTGTTTGTAGTGAAAATGATGGTTGTTATAAAAGTTATCCTTCTGCTGAGAAAACGACAGATCAACCTCAAGTAATTGTAAAGCGTCATGTTGTCGACTGAAAAATGTTTGAGAGTTACCATGTGATTGTAAAAAGTCTCTTTCTGTGACCGGTTTAGTAAGCTGAGGTTGGCCGGACACAGTGGTCGAGCGGTTCTAGGCACTTCAGTCTGGAACAGCGCGACCGCTGCGGTCGTAGGTTCGAATCCTGCCTCTGGCATGGATGTGTGTGATGTCCTTAGGTTATTTAGGTTAAGTAGTTCTAAGTTCTAGGGGACTGATGAACTCAGATGTTTAAGTCCCATAGTGCTCAGAGCCATTTAAGCTGAGGTTGTGATAATGTTCTGTATTCTGTTCGGTACAATGCGTGGCCAAGTTATGTGAGCAGTCCTGAGAAATGGTATCGTGCTTATTGTCAGACAAACGAGCATTAAGTTTATTGAGTTCCTGTTTGGTTTGACA
Source organism: Schistocerca serialis cubense (assembly GCF_023864345.2). Taxonomy (NCBI): domain Eukaryota; kingdom Metazoa; phylum Arthropoda; class Insecta; order Orthoptera; family Acrididae; genus Schistocerca; species Schistocerca serialis. Next base: position 508,905,830 of record NC_064644.1, on the reverse strand, counting down.
ATTAAACTGCATCTGTCCCTGTCGAAAATTTTCAAGTTATTGATATTCAGTGTCAGTGAAGTGTGCCGGTTGTATAACTTCAGAGTAATTGTCATGATTTAACTGATGTACTAACTGCACAGCATGACTACGTATTTTCTTTTGCAGAGTAACGACAATTTTACTTGGTACCGAATATCTAATTTTGTCGAAAAGTAGGGCTTTATCTTGCCACTGTCAGCAATGGTATTACGTTTTTCATCAACAACTGCTTCTCTGTCCGACACGTTGTAAGGTTCGCTTAAACGAGGTGTGACATTGGTAACCTCTGTTGAAATATCATTTACGCGATCTGTTGAAGCTTTGTAACTGTCTTAATTCATCAGAGAGTGCTTTCTGATTGTCACGGAATGCATCTTAAGATTTTTTATGCTCTTCGAATTTGTGATTAAGGTTTCCAAAAGAGTAGCCTGTGCATCAAAACGTTCCGTAAGAGCTTCATTATTTTAGAACATTTATCATTAAGTTCTCAAAATTGTTTTGTAAGGGTCTCGCTGTTTTTAAGTTCGACAAAACGAGTGGATTGTTCATCAAAACGTGTGGTTATTTTCCTTTTGCATTTCACCCAGTAACTGAAACAAACGATCGAACTGAGCTTGCCGCGAGAAGTTCATACTGTGTGTAGTCAAATGAAGCTGTTGCGTAACAGTTCTGTCTGAAAAATTCCGTGAAGGCTGGGTGTCGGGTTTTGGCAAAGATAGAGAATCTTCCATAGTTGTGTTTGTGATGTCAGTATCCTCTGAAAATAAAATATCAGAATTACCACAAAATTTATTATCTGAATAAGAAATTGTATCTACTGTTTGTTTAACCACCATTTTTCACCTCAGAGACCAGCTATATTAAAGCAAAAATAGCTGTCAATTGTAATGTAACACTATATGAAACACTGTCTGTCCAATTTAATAATTACTTGGACTGTTTATTATGTCCTCGCTTGAAGCTAAATACTTCCTTATGCAGAGGTATTGCAAGCAGTCAAAATAGATGAAAGAAGTATTGCTAGTGAAAGTAAAGTTTTATTTACTTGTGTGAAAATAAATGTAAAACTTGTTCATAGCAATATTATATGACATTCACCTGTAGTATCTTATAACAGGCATGAGCTGTTCCTTTATTCTGCTATTAGTGGTTGTAAATGAAAGGTCATGTATTCTGCTTCGTTATATCTAAGTTATATTTTATTTCTGGTTATAGGAAGCGACTGTAGACTTCGTTGGGTGTCACTTCATGACCAGTTCCGAAAAGTCATTCGGAATAAGACGAAGAATGGGCAGGCTGCTACATCAACAAAGGATTCGAAGTGAAATATCTGTGAGTAGGGCCTCCCGTCGGGTAGACCGTTCGCCTGGTGCAGGTCTTTCGAGTTGACGCCACTTCGGCGACCTGCGAGTCGATGGGGATGAAATTATGATGATTAAGACAACACAACACCCAGTCCCTGATCGGAGAAAATCTCCGACCCAGCCGGGAATCGAACCCGGGACCTTAGTATTGACATTCCGTCACGCTGACCACTCAGCTACCGGGGCCGGACAGGAGGTACGAGCTACAGATGAGCTTTCTGAAGCCACTTTTCAGAGAGCGCGAGACACATTCAAATGTGCCATCAGTGGAAGAAACGGAGACCTTAGAAGATGAGGACTTCTGTATAATAGAAGCAAATAGCCCTACATGTAACACTGTGGAGACAGTTGTGGAGACTCCGACTCGTAGCAAAAAAGTGGGCAAATGTTACGAAAGTGCCTCAAGCATGCTTATGCAGTATTTAATAAAACAAAAGGAGGGTAGTGATAACAGTGGACTGAAACAACTTTTTTTTTAGCATGGCTGAGACAGCTCCAAAATTTTCACCTTTGCGACAAATAGAAGCGAAAAATAAAGTGTTTCAAATAATAAGTGAAATGGAAACACAAGAAGTGAGGGAGAAGCTAAATGTGTCTAACAACTTCGATCACTGTTACACAGCTAATCTGTAAATATATTTGTAAATAAATTATAATTCTCTCAATGTGTGTTTCTTATGAAGTATATTTCCACATTGTCACACTAAGGTTTCAGGAAATAATTTATGCTACGGTGCTTTGAGGCATTTTCAAATTTCGTCATAGGCTTTTGGCCCCTTTTATGTTACCACTGAAAGTGTTAAGATTGTTACTGTTTTTATTTACATCTGTATGTGTGCAAATGTGGCAAAAATTAGCTGTGAAGAACTAGTATTTTTTTGGGGGGGGGGGGGGAGGGAAGATATTCTTAACATGGGTTATGCTGAGCAATGTGAAATTCTTCTCTTGGGTCATTAAAGTATCACCAAAAAAGGGAAAAACATTAGAAAAGACTTTGAAATGTTAAGTATGTAGCAGTATTTATAAAGTACTTTTCATGTTAAATGACTTGTTCCACATCATTCGATTTATCATGCAAAATGATCCATGTAACATGAAACTAACAGACCACTAGTCTGCAAAATGATTGTGCACAGCAAATGTTGAAAGCTACATAAACATTTCATTTCAAATTATTTGTCGGATTGTATGTTGAAACAGCAGTACATGCTGCTCCACGTTTCATGTATAATACAATCCGTTACACATTCATCAAATTTTTGGGCGGAATAGCAGTATATAATGAAATGAGCAATTAAGCATAAATGCAATGATACAGACTGGAGAGAAATACGGAGAAAGGGTGGAAGTATGCTGTACTGGGTAGATAAATGAATTTAAAAATATGTTTAGTTATTTCATGCTTCATTGTCTTTGTTATTACGAAATAATTATTAATTACTTCCACAGAACTGAGCCATTTGGAAAATTAAAGAAATCTGTTAATCTTTGATGTACCCCAGCTGCTGCATCACAAGCATTTCCTCCCTGCCTTCCAAGCTGATGCAATATTAACTCTCCGTTTTGTGCATCTGTATGGCTATCTATTATATTATTGTCTTTAATATAGCTATGAAGGATACATGTAGTTAAAATTATCTTATCTACATTTTCAGGAAGTGCATTTATTTTCCTGATATATATCCGAAACTTTTGTGCTAACTGCCCAAACGCACTTTCTGAAAGTCTCCTTGCTCGAGACAATCTATAACTGAAGTTTTTGTCTGGGCTGTCACTCAGCTGAACTCGAGGATACGGCCTCACTAAATATGTCTTAAGCGAGAAAGTCTCATCTCCCACCGTCACAAAGGGTGCTGGTGTGTGTGTACCAGGCAGGTTCCGGTCAGAGGGCACACTTAAATTGTTGCTTTCCAAAGCTTTGGCGAGATTGGACTGAGCATAAATCCCATCATCACGGTTTTTTCCATATGCTCCTACATCCACCACTAAAAATTTATAATTTGCATCCACAAGTGCTAGCAGCATCATGGAGAATGTGTGCCTATACTTGTGAAATATGGATCCACTGTTTAGAGATGCAACTATGTGTACGTGTTTGCCATCAATTGCACCAATGAAATGGGGAAAATTCCACACTTTCCAAAATTCGTCAGCAATTGTGAGCCACTGTAGGTGGAGGCATTACAACATTGAGCATAACATCAATAATTTCCTGGCACACTTCATACACAATACTGTGCGCTGTAGAATGTCCTAATCGAAAGCTAAATGCTATCATCTGTAAGGAGTCCCCTGTAGCCAAGAACCTGGGAGGAAAAAAAGGGAAGTAACAAAAAATAATGAATGACATATAACAGTATGTACAGAAAAAGAAGCTTAACGCAAACGACATCTATGCTTCAATTTTAAGCCTGTAAGTCAGTAGACTGATGACCAAAAAAAAAAAAAAAAGACAGAACTCGGCAACTTTATAAGTTGATGCAGAAATATAGGATGATCCAACATGTGTACTGGCCTGTCTTTTTCAAAAGAAGGATTGATACAGTGTTTGATGCTGTTCTTATGTTGAGTATATTATATGCCATGTAAAGTACATTGACACAACCAACACCAATACATTAGTAAGATGCACTCACAGTTTCTGAATTATTTTGAAAATAAAATGCACAAAATAGCAAATTGTACAGCTTGCTACTGCATAATCTGTCAATCTCGTTAGTTTTAGCACAAATAAGACTTTGTAATGGTTCAAATGGCTCTGAGCACTATGGGACTTAACTACTGAGGGCATCAGCCCCCTAGAACTTAGAACTACTTAAACCTAAGTAACCTAAGGACCTCACACACATCCATGCCCGAGGCAGGATTCGAACCTGCGACCGTAGCGGTCACGCGGTTCCAAACTGAAGCGCTTAGAACCGCACGGCCACACCGGCCGGCTAAGACTTTGTAATAGATTGGTCATGTGGAATAATATGTTAAATTGGCTAAACAGCCTTTTTTCATTATAGTAATTGTCATTGAATTAGCTGTCAATTTTAGTGTTAGTGTAAGCAAATTTGAATGTAGTCAGTAAGTTAATTACATATGAAACGAGTACTTCGAGTGTGAGACAAAGTACTACCAAGCATTCCCATTACAGAAAGAAGCATCTTAGTAACTCTGGGACTAAGAAGTGTCAATATTGTTCACGAGCCTTGTATATCCAGTAATAAAATATATTAAGCCAAGGGACACTACTTTTCCTGAAGTCTGCTTCCTGTGACTAGCATATGGACCACAGTAAAGTCAAATGATGCACTCAACCTGTTCACATAGGCCATCGTAAATTTCTTGAAAGTACTCCATTTCATACGTGCTCATACACTACAAAAGTAAGTGATGCAACTCAAACTTCGAAAATTATTGGAAACTGTATCATTATAATAGAAACGAGTTTATGCAGGACGAACTGTAGCAGATTTAGATCTACATAACAAGGGGCCATAAATTGTGAATGTTTAGCCTATAGATGAATTTGTGGATAGTGTGCAGTACTACAATAAATATCCTCTTCTATAAAATATATAAAGCTACAGAACAGGAACTCTCAAAGGAATTGGTAAAGCTGAAGCATCAGACTCATCTCTAACAAACCATTAGTTTTTCTCGTGGAGATTTTGCACAGTGCATGTTTATGTCCGCTTTCTTGATGCTGCTGCTGCTTATCAAAGACAGCAAATTAAAAAATTGCTGTCTCGACATTCATAAATATTTATAAAATGACGTCTCCTCTTCTTCCAGCTCTCTATACAATGTGTGATATTCGCCTTCACACATTCTCTTCAAAATCATTTTCTTCACCCACGTTCGCTTTGATTGCCTTGCCAATTTACGCTCTCTTTCCTCATCATCTAAAGCAATTGCAATTGTAGCAAGTACATGAAGAATAAGTTTAATGTCCGCCATCCACTCTCGTGAATACTTCTGCGAGTTTCCAAAAACGCGCCAAAATGTGGTTGAAGTTTTGCCGTCGCTTGACGTTCTGTCCAGTGTGAATGCAAGAGGATTTTTGATGGTGTGTGACGTCACTGACGTTGACGTGACGTTACCCACCGTGTGAATCGAGTCTTAAACTGTCATCATATTTTTCGTCAAAGTTCAAGATGGCTGACAACAACAACTTGTTATTAACTGCAGCAGTTGCATGTACAATTGCACTCTGTGCACCTGCGGAAGAGAAGCTGGAAAGAAAAAAAAAAACAAAAAACAAAAAAAAACGTAACTGGGTGAAGTCGTGGGTCTTACGACAACATGATAAATGCATTCAACAAAACTTGTTATGTGAGCCAAGTCATACATCAATTACTTAAGAATGGATGAGCATACATTCCTGTATGTGCTCAGCGAAAAGTTTCCTCATATGACAAAGCACAATACTCACTTAAGAGCTGCTATATCTGCAGAAGACAGGCTCACTGTAACACTCCGATTCCTTGCTACAGGAAAGAGTTAGGTTAGAACAGATTAGGTGAGGTTACGTTAGGTCAGGTCAGGTCTCCAATCTTCTTAATCTATTTTTGTATTCAGGGTGCTTGACACTGTAAAGCGCCTCATCAGCTTCATAGATCTCTATTAATTTTTAAGTCGTCGGTATACACCAATTGTATTTACTGGCAATGTTTATAAAAACACTACGGATGACAGAACGCTGCAGCGATGCTAGCGCTCCACATGGGAAACATCTCACACTGCAGTGAACAGAAGACAAGCGACTCCTTTGATCCAATCTTCAGCGAGGCGCTGGATTTGATCAAATATTTGATGACATTTGACAAATTTTCATACCACACCATCAAATTTCTTTGGTTGGTTGGTTTATGGGATTAAAGGGACCAGACTGCTATAGTCATCGGTCCCTCAAATTTCTTTGACAAAGATATTTGACAAAGATACTGGACAAAGAAATTTGATAATATAATACAGGCCTTACTCAAACAACTAAACCTTGATTGCTCCACTGCGCCCTCACGCAGATCAAAGATGTTAGCTTAACTTCTGAGATACACTTGTGTCTACAGGGTGACAAGCAACTGCGGCACCGGAGCCTAGAGTTCGCAAAAAGAGCCAATGCTGAACGATCCATAACTGCGGCACCGGAGCTGAGCGTTCGCGAAAAGAGCCGATGCAGCAGACGACACGGAAAATGGCATGTTCGGCGAATAGCGGCCTGATGCTAGTAGTCTATGTGGTCTATTGTGTATGTGTCACGTGTGTAGTTTTCGTTGTTGTCGTGTGAAATCTTAGAGGTGTGTTGTGAAAGTGTGAAGGTTTTCTCCTTCTTGAACTAGGACAGCACCATCAGAAATGTGATGAATCCAGAAAAGAGATACACGTGTTCAGAGTGTGGAAAAACCTATAGCTATAACAAGAGTCTGAGAAAACATGTATCACAGGTACATCCAGGAAAGATAAATGATATCGCTCCTCAATTAAAAGTGCAAAAGTTTTATAAATATTTGTGTAGTTTATGTGGCAAACAGTTCAACCATGAGCGCAATGTAATGTGCCACGAAAGAAAGAAACATGGATTGGAAAATAGTTTTATGTAAGTAAAATGCCCATTATGCGATATTTCAGTTCTTTCGAAGAAAAACTATAATGATTATTTGTCAATGAAACATACTGTGTTGATAGCATCTGAAGAGACTGAATTTGCATCTTTCCAGAGATTTAGTGAGTGGAAGAAGCAGGCTGAGAGAAGAGCGTTGTCACTTTACGTCAAAAAGTGTGGGTCGTATCGTACTTCGGACAGTGTCACTCGGCATTCCATTGTATGCCATCGTTCAGGACAATATGTATCTAAGAGTAAAGGTATTCGGCACATGAAAATCCAAGGAACTAACAAGATAGGAGTTGTATGTCCTTCCAGCATTGAAGTAACCGAAGCTGGAGATGGTAGCTGCAAAGTAAAATACGTGGTTACTCACGTGGGTCATCAAAATGGTGTTAGACATTTAGATTTGACAGAAGAAGAAAGAAACACGTTAGCCGTTGACATCGCAAACAAGGTACCATTGCAAGCGATACTCGACAAAGTAAGAGACACTTTATCTGTTTCCATGGTAGAGCGTATCCATCTACTGACAAAAAAAGATTTATACAACATTTAACAGTGTAATAATTTACATTCCGAAGTCATGAGACATAAAGACGATGGCATCAGTGTAGAGGTGTGGGTAAACGGAATCAGCTAGCGACAATTCCTGTGTTTTATTCTTCAAACCACAAGATACAAGCAGCCATAGTCATCCTCTCCTGAGAAGTGAAGACTTTGTTCTCATCATTATGAACAATGCTCAATGTGAAATTCTGAAGAAGTACGGAAGTGACTGAATTTGCATCTACGGAACTCATGGAACTAACGGTTATGGTTTCGAGTTATTACACTTCTTGTGCCTGATGACATGAGGCAAAGCTTTCCTTGTGCTTTTCTTATCTCAAACAGGTCTGATCAAGATGTGCTGTCATAATTTTTTAATGAAATAAAGACTAAAGTAGGAAAAGTACGTCCTCAAGTGTTCATGTCAGAATTAGCTGAGTCTTTTTACAATTCTTGGCTTTCACAGATGGAAGAACCTGTGAGGAGACTTTATTGCTCGTGGCATACTGACAGGGCATGGTGGAAAAATATATGTATTAAAATCAAATCAAAGGAAAGACAGGTTGAAACTTATAAGCTAGTGAGGAGTTTAATGCAGGAAAGAGACGTCATAACATTTGAGCACGTATTTCCTTTACCTCTGGAGCGCCTGGTTTCAGATCCTGTAACGGCTGAGTTTGGGCTCTACCTCCAAGAACATTATGCTAAAAGTACCAGGTGCTGGGCATATTGTTACAGAGCCAACAGTGGTAGCAATAGAAACATGCATGTTGAAAGGATGCATCGAACAATAAAATACATATATTTGCGTGGTAGACATGTAAAACGACTTGACAAATCCATTCATGCTTCGTCAGGGACCAATTTCATGACAGGCTCATTATTCTGACCAAGGGAAAACTGACAAGCAAACTCCAGGATATTCCCTCAAAGCATGGCTTAAGCTCTGAGATGGTTCAGGAACGCATAGTTGAGGAAGGAAAAGGCTGGCTTGTACCATCTACTTCTGAGGTGGGTGTCACTTATTTTGTACAGCAAAATGTGCTTCAAAATGCTTCAACTGGCTCTGAGCACTATGGGACAAAACATCTGAGGTCATCAGTCCCCTAGAACTTACAACTACTTAAACCTAACCTAAGGACACCACACACTTGCATGCCCGAGGCAGGATTCGAACTTGCGACCGTTGCGGTCGCGCGGCTGCAGACCGAAGCGCCTAGAACCGCTCGGACCCACCGGTCGGCTGCAAAATGTGCAAGACTGCAGATGTAAATTGATTTGTACTGACTGTCAGGCCTACATACATCAGTGTACATGCTCGTGCATAGTTTCGAGTACCAGATGGAACATGTGTAAACATATTCACTCTGTCTGCCTATACAAAACAAGACAGTCATCCAGTTCAGTGAATGTCAGTAATTTTCGTGATGTTAATGATGACGAGGATATATTACATATTTATGAAGAAGGGGAATCAGTAGCAAGTGAAAAAGAAAGCATATTGTACGAACTCAGCAGAGGAAATATTGAATCTTCAGATTTAAATCAGGAGAAAGAGAAAATGAAGAGAAGATTTGCTAAAGTGATTGACACAATATCTTCTCCAGGGCAACTGGAAGTTTTAAAACGCCAGCTGTCAAGCTTGAAAGCTACATTAGCTGTTGTTGACTCCAATAAAGATCACGAGGATGACACGCGTAAAGCTGAAATACTAAACACCTTTTCCCAAAGCTGTTTCACAGAGGAAGACCGTACTGCAGTTCGTTCTCTAAATCCTCGCACAAACGAAAAAATGGCTGGCATCGAAATAAGTGTCCAAGGAATAGAAAAGCAACTGGAATCGCTCAACAGAGGAAAGTCCACTGGACCTGACGGGATACCAATTCGATTCTACACAGAGTACGCGAAAGAATTTGCCCCCCTTCTAACAGCCGTGTACCGCAAGTCTCTAGAGGAACGGAAGGTTCCAAATGATTGGAAAAGAGCACAGGTAGTCCCAGTCTTCAAGAAGGGTCGTCGAGCAGATGCGCAAAACTATAGACCTATACCTCTGACGTCGATCTGTTGTAGAATCTTAGAACATGTTTTTTGCTCGTGTATCATGTCGTTTTTGGAAACCCAGAATCTACTATGTAGGAATCAACATGGATTCCGGAAACAGCGATCGTGTGAGACCCAACTCGCTTTATTTGTCATGAGACCCAGAAAATATTAGATACAGGCTCCCAGGTAGATGCTATTTTCCTTGACTCCCGGAAGGCGTTCGATACAGTTCCGCACTGTCGCCTGATAAGCAAAGTAAGAGCCTACGGAATATCAGACCAGCTGTGTGGCTGGATTGAAGAGTTTTTAGCAAACAGAACACAGCATGTTGTTATCAACGGAGAGACGTCTACAGACATTAAAGTAACCTCTGGCGTGCCACAGGGGAGTGTTATGGGACCATTGCTTTTCACAATGTGTATAAATGACCTAGTAGATAGTGTCGGAAGTTCCATGCGGCTTTTCGCGGATGATGCTGTAGTATACAGAGAAGTTGCAGCATTAGAAAATTGTAGCGAAATGCAGGAAGATCTGCAGCGGATAGGCACTTGGTGCAGGGAGTGGCAACTGGCCCTTAACAAAGACAAATGTAATGTATTGCGAATACATAGAAAGAAGGATCCTTTATTGTATGATTATATGATAGCGGAACAAACACTGGTAGCAGTTACTTCTGTAAAATATTTGGGAGTATGCGTGCGGAACGATTTGAAGTGGAATGTTCATATAAAATTAATTGTTGGTAAGGCGGGTGCCAGGTTGAGATTCTTTGGGAGAGTCCTTATAAAATGTAGTCGATCAACAAAGGAGGTGGCTTACAAAACACTCGTTCGACCTATACTTGAGTATTGCTCATGAGTGTGGGATCCGTGCCAGATCGGGTTGATGGAGGAGATAGAGAAGATCCAAAGAAGAGCGGCGCGTTTCGTCACAGGGTTATTTGGTAACCGTGATAGCGTTACGGAGATATATAGCAAACTCAAGTGGCAGATTCTGCAAGAGAGGCGGTCTGCATCGCGGTGTAGCTTGCTCGCCAGGTTTCGAGAGGGTGCGTTTCTGGATGAGGTATCGAATATATTGCTTCCCCCTACTTATACCTCCCGAGGAGATCACGAATGTAAAATTAGAGAGATTCGAGCGCGTACGGAGGCTTTCAGACAGTCATTCTTCCCTCGAACCATACGCGACTGGAACAGAAAAGGGAGGTAATGACCGTGGCACGTAAAGTGCCCTCCGCCACACACCGTTGGGTGGCTTGCGGGGTATAAATGTAGATGTAGATGTAGATAAAGGAATTGGCCCCTGCCCTGCTTCATCAAGAAGGGACAAAATATACAGCCTAAGAGACGGTTGTTCTCTACAAAAAGAGGTGGAAAATAGTGCACCATTTCGAGAAACCAAATACAGCTGAGGCACAAGACATCGCCGTTTCTCTACTACAAGACAGTCAATAGATATTGACTTTTATACAGTGAAAATTTACCTTACCTAATTCCTTTGTTTGTGTATTTTGCAGTTCACATCGTAATTATGCTGTTGCTATTAAACTTCAGTCAGTGGCATAAGAATGACTATCGTCCCTTATTAAATATGGAGAAATTAATTTAAATCAGTGCTGTATGTTTGGCTTTCTTGTTTAATAGTTTTATTTTCTGCTACATTCGTGATTAAAACAGTAAAAATTTGTAAGACTGTAAGTAAAAGGTCTCCTTTTCACAAAGTGGCTCGCTTGTCAGCCGCAGTTGTGTGTCATCTGCTACCTCGTGCATCTTCGGTTCTTTCCGTGAAAGGTCGCTCGGCTCCAGTGCCGTAGTTGCTTGTCGCTCTGTAGACTCTAGTTGCGATACAGCTTACCACATCGCTGCTCGCTTACAATCGATTCAGGAAAGAAGAAGATGACTATGCAGATAAATCCTGAGATCAAGTCTGCAGTGGCGAGCAGCAGGGAAACTGACGGGTGGTAACTGAGAACGGGCCACTGGCGGCGGCATCGTTCATCAGCATCAGCTTCGGCAGCATCCGTCAGAGTAGCACAGCAGAAACAGCAGGCATTACCGATAAGTTAAGTACTTGGGCCGATAGCGTTAAAATGTGTGAAACGGCACTGCCATCGTCTGTGATGGGGCCTACAACGACTAAGCGATCACCAAGTCTGTATGGTTGAGACAATGCTAGTGGCCCAGTTAAGGGGCTCCGGAAAGGCTCAAAATCATGAAAAGTTCAATTTTTACTTTTTTGCGTTTTCTGAATCTGCAGACTATTACCTTTTAATAGATATATAATTTATTCAATTCCGAAGACTACAACTATTTTTAATTTTTTTTTTGAAATGTGTTCTACATGGGCGTGACCCACTGTGGCGCTGTTAAACTGCTGTCAAATGGCGTTATTATTAACGTCCGTGTTCATCAGGTACATTTTAGTGATGTGAGATAAAGTATGTGTTGTGGCTAACCTGTGATGGTTCAATATATATCGCTGGTGTGGTTGTCGATTGTTTCATGTTTATTTACTCTGTCGTTATCTCGAAAATATTCGTAATTAATTCTGTTTCTTGAGTCTCTGTTTTGTTGAAGTATAATAATGAGTAAAAGTAAAGTTATTAGAAATCCTCTGAAGGCTTTTAAGAAAAGGAGAAATGTTGGAAAGCCAAAGGTATGTGTTATTACTGTAAACAATAAAGACGATAACCAAGTGAGTGAACCTAACCTCTCAAGTACACCTGCCCATAGCAGTCAAAGTGGGAAAGAAAATACTTCACAGAAGAAGCTTGGTTCAATGAGTGAAAACTATGAATGTTTTATGGGCGAATCGGATGTGAATGAAATATTTGATATGTCGGTTCTCAAAGGAATATTTTCAAACTGTGTAAGATGTATTCATTGTAGTGAAGTTGGTCTGGAACTCTCCATAATAAAGCACGTAGGACTTGCTAGTGAAATACAACTGAAATGTGATAAGTGTTCATACATGACCACCTTTTGGAACAGTGTTGCAGTAACTGCAACTGAAGAAAATGGTAGCAAAATCTACGGACACAACAATGAGCGATGCTTGCTTTAGACAAGGAACGCCTTCGGGCTGCAGACAGGGCTGTAAAGAGTCTAGAAATACAAGCAAGAGTAAACAGGAGGAGGAACAAGAGGAAGCTGGAGGAGGAGTTTGCAGAGGATGAAGATAATCCATCCTATGGACCTGGAATGCACTAAAAAGTTAATCCAATCTTTGTCGCTCGATTCCCAAAACTTTTATTTTCTCATACTAATTACATGTTTTCTAAGGATCTTCCAAACATATTTGTTTCAAACTTTCAGTAAATGTTACACAGTACCTTCTGCATAATTTAACACAGCCTTTTTCCAAAAAACTGTATATTTTTGAATACATAAATAAAAAATTACAAAAAAATGTTGTGAATTTTCATTACAATTGAAAAAAAATCATCTTTAATAACTGAACTAAAATTTTGTAGAATCCCTGTGTTAAGTTGGGGCCCATATTCCAATAAATAATCTGTAAAAAGTTCAACTTCCTACCTCAAATACTTTGTGAGGAAAGATGTAATTTATAAGCGTTATTTTAACATTGCAAGTATAGGGCGTTCCGGAGCCCCTTAACTCTAAATCTGGATGAAGTAGTGTTTATGTGACCAATGATGGAGCAAATAGTGTGAAATCTGAGGAAGGAGATGTAATTGTGGTTGCCATAATAGCATGGTTAAAGGAAGTTCAGTCAGATTTGAGCAATAATATGCGGAAAATGCAATCTGGTATAGGGGCACTGACTATGAAAATGGAACAAGGAAATTCTCATCTCAGTTCCAGTACTGAGCCTTAAAAAAATTAAATCGGATATAGAAGGGGATATCGATACATAATTAAAAGTTATATGGACAAACGTGCAAAATTTTGGACCAAGTTGACCTGGTTAACACCAGAGTCAACACAATAGATAGAAATTTCGGGAGAAAGTTGGAAAAGACACGGGACGATCTGGACAGGAATGTGAAGAATTATATGCTGAGACAAAATGCGCTTGATGAAGTGTCCACAAAATCAGTTAACAATTCGGCAGGTAGAGCAGTAGAATGTGAGAAAGAGGTGCTTAAGAACAGAGAACATTTTGAAGGTATATTAATCAAAGAATCTGTAAAGCATGATTAGCAGTTTAAAGGCATGAGGTCAGAATTAAATTTTTTAGTAGCAGATCAGGCTACTGCTGTGATACATGTTCCATGGGGTAATTCAGGAACGGCAAAGCGCTTTACAGACTATGGGAAACACTATCTAGTTGATTTTCTTGATACATGTAGAGATGGTTTCGTAAGAGGAATGTACGTGGAGGCAATAATTAAAGTCGTGAAAAGACATCTTTATGGCAATGCACAGTCATACGCTGATTTAATTCACTACTTATGAAGTGTTTGCGAGATGTTCCGTGAACAAATTCTGGAGTGAACCGAAGGAAGTTCGACTTCAGAACGAGTTCTTCGACGGACCATTTTTGAGACAAGAAAGTGAGTCGACGAGGAATTTCTGTGTGCGTGAACTGGATGAGTTGATGCACATAAATCGTCCACTGGGAGTCTTTACTGAGATTACCACTGGGATTTCTACAATGGGATCTCGTACACAGTCCGACGAATTCCACTGACGAATTTTTGGCTTTTATTGAGAGACAAACCACATGATGGGAACAGTATACAGGGAAATGATTGCCAGAATAGGGATCATAATGATCATTGCAGAAATAATTATCACCATAATAATTATTCTAAGGAAGGAATGAAAATGGTAATATATCCAACAGGAATCAAAACAGGGGGCGAACATTTGAGGTGTAGGAGCTTCATGAAACGTAACGCCAGAATATGAGGTCGGGAAATTAGAGATCACCGTACACCTGGTCTGGAGGTGGCGAAATAAACCGACGTTGAGAAGGACATAATATTTTAAAAATTCTGTGCGTGTCAAAAAATTGGCAAAGAAGCCACAAATGTTGAAGATGGAGGTTATAACAAGCAAGAACAAAATGCGGAATAAATTTTAAGTAGCATAACCATAAAGAGGGCGGCAGAAAGATTGCAAAATATCTAGGGAAATTTGGAATGAGAGTATGAGGTTGACTATTTTATTTTGCGAAAGGCAAGTGAATGATGGAATATATGGTTGTTTGTAGAAAGATTCTTTGATCAGAAGAGAGGCTAACGTGGGTGTGGAATGTATGACGAATTGCGTAGGGCCCTAGTCTATAGCAACAGTAATAGCAATGCACGTGAAAGCCATGTAGGTGATTTTGTTTGCGAGGAAGTAGGTGAAGCTATCTGTGAAGGTGGCGTGGCTGGGCTCATCATCTGAAGATAATTTTTGTGGTATATCGACGGAAGTATTTGAGGGTTTCCAGAATGAGATTTTCACTCAGCAGCGGAGTGTGCGCTTAATGAAACTTCCTGGCAGATTAAAACTGTGTGCCGGACGGAGACTCAAACTCGGGTACTTCGCCTTTCGCGGACAAGTGCTCTACCAACTGAGCTACCCTAGCACGACTCACGCCCCGTCCTCACAGCTTTACTTCCGCCAGTACCTCGTCTCCTACCTTCCAAACTTTACAGAAGCTCTCCTGCGAACCATGCAGGACTAGCACTCCTCAAAGAGAGGACATTGCGGAGACATGGCTTAGTCAAAGCCTGGGGGATGTTTCCAGAATGACATTTTCACTCTGCAGCGGAGTGTGCGCTAATATGAAACTTCCTGGCAGGTTAAAACGGTGTGTCGGACCTTTGCCTTTCGAGGGCAAGTGCTCTATCAACTGAGCTACCCAGGTACAACTCACGCCCCGTCGTCACAGCCTTACTTTCGCCAGTACCTCGTCTCCTACCTTCCAAACTTTACAGAAGCTCTTCTGCGAACCATGCAGGACTAGCACTCCTGACAGAAAGGATACTGCGGAGACATGGCTTAGCCACAGCCTGGGGGATGTTCCCAGAATGAGATTTTCACTCTGCAGCAGAGTGTGAGCTGATATGAAACTTCTTGGCTGATTAAAACTGTGTGCCCGACAGAGAAACGTCCCCCAGGCTGTGGATAAGCCATGTCTCCGCAATATCCTTTCTTTCAGGAGTGCTAGTTCTGCAAGTTTCGCAGGAGAGCTACTGTAAAGTTTGGAAGGTAGGAGACGAAGTACTAGCAGAAGTAAAGCTGTGTGGACGGGCCGTGTATCGTGCTTGGGTAGCTAAGTGGTAGAGCACTTACCCACGAAAGGCAAAGGTCCCGAGATGGAGTCTCGGTCAAGCACACAGTTTTAATCTGCCGGGATGTTCCATAAATCCTGCTCATGACGAACTCAAATGTTACCCCCCCAAGTCACAAGGTGATTCGATACACTCTCCAGAAGTTTAAGGAACTAACAGCAACTACTACTGTCATCAGAGCAAGGTGTGAAATGAATTAAGGCACCACACATAGAAGACTATTTTAGGGGAACGATTCATTACATTTTCTGACAAACATCCTTGACGCTTCAGAAACCGGAAAGAATCTTACGTAAAGTCAGGATCCGCTGACGGTTCTCACTGACTTTAGTTGAACTTCATTATCTACATCTGCCACACCTGAGCGTGCCCTTGCTACTTTGGATAATCACGCCATGGGATTTTGAGACTGATAAACTTTTACACACTAATGCTCACAAATAGTATTTATAGCGTTTTATGTTAGGTGCGTCTAGTTCTGACAATCTATGCATCACTCTAGCCCTGATTTTCTCCCCAAAGCTACAAACAAATGCCCAAATTGTGGAAATGGCTGGGCTGGATGGCCGAGCGGTTTTAAGCGCTACAGTCTCGAACCGCTCGACCACTACGGTCGCAGGTTCGAATCCTGCCTCGGGCATGGACGTGTGAGATTTAATTAGTTCTAGGGACTGATGACCTCAGCAGTTAAGTCCCATAGTGCTCAGAGCCATTTTTTTGTTTGTTTGTAGAGTTGTGTAATATTAGTATTACATAAAGACTTAGAGCATAACACAAACAAGAACTTATGCATAGGGATAACATAATAGAATGAAGCAAACGATTAATACAATTTATACAACATTGACTAAAGTAATCCTGATTTATGAATGCTTTCAGATTTCAGAAGTGGTGTGTCCAAAATATGTTCTTCACCTGCAATGTCTCTAGAATGGCTATATTTGTGAAGCATAGAGTTTTCTTTGGAACAGCGAATAACGGAGCACTTCATTTTTGTCCATTCACTTCGGAAATCAAAGGACGAGACACATTCGCCTCAAAATTTGGTGTACTCATCCGAACTGAGTTGCTCCGCCAACTTTCTTGTCGCGAAGCAGCCGAACAATGGGACATTGCTCGATCTCAGTAGCGGTTTGTACACCAAGAGTGGGAAGTTTCCGCAGCGTACCCCCATTTCGTCATGAAATGCGTTGATATTCTTGCCTGACTCAATGCGAACAAGATTGAGTCGTCGAATGCAAGTGTCGCAATTTTGCAGTGCGATCCATATTTTCAGTAGCTTGTTACTTGTCACCTATTGTTACTTTGGTTTAATATGAGTGTTCTTGTTATTTCATCATCTTTAGCTTTGCGAGCGAGCCACATGAGCATATCTTGTTGAGCCTTCTCCATACACTCTTGAACATATATTAATACCTTCTCAGCGTGTTACTGCCATTTTGTAATTTGATTTGTGTTTTCTATAATTTTGTTCTCTGTTAAAGCAACGGCACACCACGGAGTTACGAAATTTGGAAGCAACTGATATTTATGCAGGAGTCGATGGAAAATGCAAAATTATGGACTGCGGCAGCTGGTGGGGGAATGTGTGATGCTGCAACGCAGTTTCATCATGCAACCGGCAAGGGTACTTAGCAAGACACATGCCGTTTCCAGGGCTTACAATCATTTAGAATTTCATTCCGTTTACTCAAGGACAATAAATGTGCTTCGCAGACGGGCCCGTGAACAATATACACTACTGGCCATTAAAATTGCTGCACCACGAAGATGCCGTGCAACAGACGCGAAATTTAACAGACAGGAAGAAGATGCTGTGATATGCAAATGATTAGCTTTTCAGAGCATTCACACAAGGTTGGCGCTGGTGGTGACACCTACAACGTGCTGACATGAGGAAAGTTTCCAACCGATTTCTCATACACAAACAGCAGTTGACCGCCGTTGCCTCGTGAAACATTGTTGTGATGCCTCGTGCAAGGAGGAGAAATGTCTACCATTGCGATTCCGACTTTGATGAAGGTCGGATTGTAGCCCGTCGCGATTGCGGTTTATCGTATCGCGACACTGCTGCTCGCGTTGGTCGAGATCCAATGACTGTTAGCAGAATATCGGTGCGTTCAGGAGGATGATACGGAACGCCGTGATGGATCCCAACGGCGTCGTATAACTAGCAGTCGAGATGACAGGCATCTTATCCGCATGACTGTAACGGCTCGTGCAGACACGTCTCGATCCCTGAGTCAACAGAGGGAGACGTTTCCAAGACAACAACCATCTGCACGAACAGTTCGACGACATTTGCAGCAGCATGGATTATCAGCTCGGAGACTATGTCAGCAGTTACCCTTGACGCTGCATCACAGGCAGGAGCGCCTGCGATGGTGAACTCAATGACGAACCTGGGTGCACGAATGGCAAAACGTCATTTTTCCGGATGAATCCAGGTTCTGTTTACAGCATCATGATGGTCGCATCCGTGTTTGGCGACATCGCGGTGAACGCACATTGGATGCGTGTATTCGTCATCACCATAGTGACGTATCTCCCGGCGTGACGGTATGGGATGCCATTGGTTACACGTCTCGGTCACCTCTTGTTCGCATTGACGGCACTTTGAACAGTGGACGTTACATTTCAGGTGTGTTACGACCCGTGGCTCTACCCTTCATTCGATTCCTGCAAAACCCTACATTTCAGCAGGATAATGCACGACCCGCATGTTGCAGGTGCTGTTCGGGCCTTTCCGGATACAGAAAATATTCGACTGCTGCCCTGGGCAGCACATTCTCCAGATATCTCACCAATTGAAAACGTCTGGTCAATGGTGGCCGATCAACTGGCTCGCCACAATACGCCAGTCACTACTCTTCATGAACTGTGGTATCGTGTTGAAGCTGCATGGGCAGCTGTACCTGTACACGCCATCCAAGCTCTGTTTTCTCAATGCTCAGGTGTATCAAGGCCGTTATTACTGCCAGCTGTGGTTGTTCTGGGTACTGATTTCTCATGATCTATGCACCCAAATTCCGTGAAAATGTAATCACATGACATTTCTAGTATAATATATTTGTCCAATTAATACCCGTTTATCATCTGCATTTCTTCTTGGTGTAGCAATTTTAATGGCCAGTAGTGTAAATAAATGGCTGCATTTGAGAGAGGACTTGCAGTAGGGCTCAAAGAATTCCTTTGGAGTGATCGACGAATAGCTAAACATTTGGACAGAAGCGGGCGTACTATTCGAAGAGACTGGCAGGAATGGGAGAAACATCGCTGAACACAGAGTGAAGAAGGAAGTGAGTGACCTAGAGGAACGACAGAGCAAGAGGACGAAGCAATCGTCAGAGAGGTACTCGGAGCCCCGGATTAATCATTTTGATACGAAGTGCAACTGGTGCTTCGGTGATCAAAAGGACCATTAACAGACGGCTCACGGAGTAGTGGCTGAGCCCATGGCGGCCCTTGCACCGTCTACCACTAACATCTGTACATTGACGAGCACTTTTGCATTGCTGTCGGGCACGTTTGGCCTGGAATCTGGTTGGTTGGAAAAGAATGTCTTCATTGATGATACCCACTTCGAACTGATCCCCGACTGCCAGCGAAGATGTGTCTGGAGACTCCCTGGACAGCGATAGAAAACTAACCTCAGTGTCGTCCGCCATATGATCAATCAACCAGGAATGATGGCCTGGTATGCCATTTCATTTCATGGCAGGACCCCTTTGATTGTCATCTGCGGCACCACTACAGCACAGCAGTACCTATACGATAGTATACGTCTCGTTTTGCTGCCCTTCATGACAAGCCGTTCTCGGCTTACATTTCGGCAAAGTACCGCCTGCCCTTACAAAATAAGAGTATCTATTGCTTGTCTTCGTTGGCCAACAAGATCGTTGTCATCTCTCCACCAGAGAACGTTAGGAACATTATGGGCAGGGCCCTCCAACAATCCGTCCATTTTGAGGATCTAACGCATCAACTGGACAGAATTTGGCACGATATCCTTCAGGGGGACATTAACCATCTCTAGCACTCAAAGTAAAGCCGAATAACAGCCTACAGAGAGATCAGAGGTTGACCAATGTGTCTTTCACTTGCTCAATTTGCCAAGCTCTTTCTCTTGAATAAGTAATCCAATTTTTCTGAAATGGTAAGCATTTGTTTGTCTATACGTGCAGCTCAGTTTTTTGTCTATACATTTACGTCACAGCTACCGATATTCGTCCCATTGCAGTGACTCCTTCGTGGTGCGTCGCCTTTTTCTTGACTAAGATTCCAACATCCTTAATTTTTTTCTACGCCTTTTTCATGGCTAGTGACATGAATATCTATACTGGTGCACGGATAAGAATATTGTTCAGATTGCGACAGTGCTTTCATTGTGCACGATCGGCGAACTAAATGATCAGTTATATTAAGAACTCAGAGAAAAGGACAGGTATTCCACGTAGTCTTCTTGACTACGATGCACAACTGGTACCCAACATGCACATGGACCACTATCCAGCATATAAACTTTCATTTCTTTTTATATCCTGCTGTAGGGTGGAACAATGATATATCTAGGCGTTGCAAAACGTTGTGGCAACTGTTTTTGTCCCGTTCTGTGTCTTGTGTACATTGATTTGCAACTGCGGCTCATAATAGTACGGAGCACGTGAACTGTTTGCTACTTATAATTCGCTTTCCTGTGTATGTACCTGCATTCTGGGGGAATATGTTGAAAAAAAGTTTATTCTGTGTGTGAGTTTTTTCCCTATTATATTGGAAGTAGCGTCTGTATTCAGGAATATTCTCTAATATCTAATTTGTGATAACAGTAGAGAGTTGTGTAATAGATTCGTGTTTAATTTCTCTTGTAAATGGTTAGAGTTAGTCTAGCACGATCTGCAGAGACGACCCGAATTCTCAGCCAGGAGGATTCAGTGGACTTGGAAGCAGTCGAGTCAAAATTAGCTTTCTGGCAGAGGTCAGTAGCAGAAATTAGCAAAATTTGCGAAGCAGAGTCGACCGTTGATGAAAATAGCCAGAATCTTATAAACATTGGAGGTGCAGCACTCTAGATACAGCAAATGCTGGAGAAGGCAGAAGTAGATACGAAAGAAATTCATGAGATGAACAGGAAAGACAAAGCATACGGAAACCAAACGGAAGCAGATAGGAAACAAATGCGGACAGAGAGAGAGAAAAGCAAAGGAGAGCGAGAGAGGAAAGACGAAGCATATAAAAAAAGAGTCATGGGAGGAAATAGGAAGGCGAGGGGTGGCAGAAGAAATGCCGAAGCAGACAGGAAAAAATTTCAAGCAAAGATGACAAACCTAAACAGGAAACTAGATTCCTGAGTGAAATAGTGTACAAACTACTGGATAAGGTTACAGAAATGGTGGGAAACGACGTGACCAGGTTGCTCCAGGCTGACGTATTTTGAGTGAATTTGAGGAAATAAACAACTAACTTTCTCAGAAAACGTAGCCAGTAAAGCAAGCCATCTCTTCATTGTACGAAAAAATGCAGGCTCTTGAGCAACCTGAGTCTGTAGCTACAAAGCTAGTCCAGCTCATTGAACCTAAGGGTTTTAATTCACTCGAACGTGATGCTGAGTTGTTTTGTAAAGAGATTATGCGAGCACGAGTGACAGCGACATTAATACCTCTAGCAGAGTAGGCAAAAGGTCTACAACGACCGTGACAGCTATGAAAACTTACAGCTTAATGACACGCATGCATCACAGCAAGACACGGACAGGGCATGAGAGGGTTGTAATGAAAGAGTATCAGTCCCGGAGTTCCTGATCTCCATAAAACTCTTGCATGAACAGTTACATCGTACTTTCAGAAATTGATTAAATAAGTACTTCGTAAAGCCAACTGTCTATCTGTTAATCAAAGTCTTGTACTACAATCCAAGATGTTGTATGTTGTTCAACGACTTTTAAATGCATAGGCGACCTACTAATGGCAAATATAACCTACAGCTTACTTGAGCCTGTTCATCACATTATAACACTGTTAATGTTAACAGTGGGCAAACTCAACGATGAAGTATATTACGACTTACGTAGAAAGCCTGAACATTGCCCTCGCTCATAATGTATGATTAAAGATGTGTGTTATAACGAAAATTGTACTTATGCTCCTAGCAACTCATACAGAACTGGGGCGCAACTTCCAGTCTGTTGACGCGATGCATTTACTTTCAAACGGCTAAGTGCCCCTTCCGATTGGTTCCTGTCAAAACAAATACTATATTTGCTATTTTCTACATGGAAAGCAAACAGATCCAAGCAGTTACACTTTCGTATTCGCACAAAGGGTATAATCCACACAAAATATAGTATTTTATTAAATATTCTTGGTTTCTCGGGTTAAATTCTGTGATAGAAAATGCATATCATGATAGTTAAATTAGATCTTCATAAACTTTCTTTTGAGTAATCAGTCTTCTGACCGGTTTGATGCGGCCCGCTCGAATTCCTCTCCTGTGCCATCTTCTACATCTCAGAGAAGCACTTGGAACGTACGTCCTCAGTTATTTGATGGATCTGTTCCAATCTCTATCTTCCTCTACATTATTTGTCCTCTACAGCTCCCTCTAGTACCGTGTAAATCATTCACTGTTGTCTTAACGGGTGTCATATCATCCTGTCCCTTCTCCTTATCAATGTTTCCCACATATTCCTATCCTCTCATTGCTTACCTTATAAGTTCACCTAATTTTCTCACATTCGTCTGCATGCTTTGATTCTCTGCTGTTCTGGTTTTCTCACAGTCCATGTTTCACTACCATAAAATGCTGTGCCCTAGATGTACAATATCAGAAATTTCTCCCCCAAATTACGGCCTATGTTTGATACAAGCACACTTCTCTTGCCCAGGAATGCCCTTTCTGCCAGTGATAGTCTGCTTTTGATGTCCACCTTGCTCCGTCCGTCATTGGCTATTTTGCTGCCTAAGCAGTAGAATTCATTAACTTCATTTGCTTGGTGTCCATCAATACTGATGTTAAGTTTCTCGCTCTTCACATTTCTGCTACTTCTCATTAGTTTCATCTTTCTCGATTTAAAAATGGTTCAAATGGCTCTGAGCACTATGGGACTTAACTTCGACGGTCATCAGTCCCCTGGGACTTAGAACTACTTAAACTTAACTAACCTAAGGACATCACACGCATCCATGCCCGAGGCAGGATTCGAACCTGCGGTCGTAGCGGTCGGGCGGTTCCAGACTGTAGCGCCTTTAACCGCATGGCCACCACGGCCGGCTCTCCGATTTACTCTCAATCCATATTCCGCACTCATTAGACTTCATTCCGTTCAACAGAGCATGTAAATCTTCTTCACTTTCACTCAGGATAGCTATGTCATCAGCGAGTCGTATTGTTGATATCCGTTCACCTTGAATTTTAATTCTACACCTTAGCCTTTCTTTTATTTCCATCACTGCTTCTGATGAACAGATTGAAAAAGTAGAGGCGAAAGACTACATCCGTGTCTTGAATCCGAGCACTTCGTTCTTGGTCGTCAGCTCTTACTATTCCCTCTTCACTCTTTTACATATTGTACATTACTCTTCTCACCCTATAGCACACCACTAAGTTTCTCAAAATTTCGAACATCTTGAACCATTTTACACTGCTGAAAGCAGATAAACAAATCCTATGAACGTGTCTCGATTTTTCTTTAGTCTAGGTTTCAATTTCAAATGCAACGTTCGTAATACAAGATTAAAGTTCGAGTTCCTACAAAAATTACAGTTTTCCGAAATACGAGCGTACTTCACGAGCAACTGTAATCCAATAATAGATCTAGGCGCCCTCCACACGGGTCACTACCTTGATGTAACGCTGATCATGTGGGCAGGGAGGCTTGCACGTTCATGTGAAGCCGAGGGTTGTGCCCGCTGTAGAGCAACTAATGGAAGGGTCTGACAAAACGAAGAGGTCTCAGTGAAAGAAAATGTCCATGTACATGTAAATCTACATCCACACTGATGCGCCACAGGAGCTGGTATAGGCATGCGTATTCACATACAGAAATATGTATACAAGCAGAATATGGTACTGCGGTCGGCAACTCCTATATACGACGGCGAGTGTCTGGCGCAGTTAGAAGGGTTACTGCTGCTAGAATGGCAGGTTATCAATATTTAAGTGAGTTTGAATGTGGTGCTATAGTCGGTGCACAAGCGATGGGACATAGCATCTTCGAAGTAGCGATGAAGGGGATTTTCCCGTACGACTATCTCACGAATGTGCAGCGAATAACAGGAATCCGGTAAAACACCAGATCTCCGTCATCGCTGCGGCCGAAGATGATCCTGCAAGAACTGGATCAACGACGACTGAAGAGAATCGTTCAGCATGACAGAAGTACAACCCATCCGCAAATTGCTACAGATTTCAATGCTGGCCATCAACAAGTGTCACCGTGCGAGCCATTCAACGAAACATCATCGGTTTGGGCTTTTGAAACCGAAGGCCCACTCGTGTACTCTTGACGACTGCATGACACAAGGCTTTACGCCTTGACTGGGCCTCTCAAAACCGACGTTGAACTATTGGTGACTGGAAACATGTTGACTGGTCTGACTAGTTTCGTTTCAGATTGTATCGTGCGGATGGACGTGTACAGATATGGAGACAGCCTCATGAAGCCATTTACCTGTTTGTCAGCAGCGGACTGTTCAAGTTTGTGGACTGTAATGATGTGGAGCGTGTGCTGTCGGAGTGATATGGGACCATTGGTACTTACAGATACGATTCTGACAGGTGACACGTAAGCATCCTATCTGATCACCTGCACCCATTCATGTCCATTGTGTATTCCGACAGACTTAGGCAATTTCAGCATGACAATGTGACACCCCAAACGTCCAGAATTGCTACAGAGTGGCACCAAGAAACGTTTTCTGGTTTAAACACCCCAGATACAGGGTGTTTCAAAAATGACCGGTATATTTGAAACGGCAATAAAAACTAAACGAGCAGCGATAGAAATACACCGTTTGTTGCAATATGCTTGGGACAACAGTACATTTTCACGCAGACAAACTTTCGAAATTACAGTAGTTACAATTTTCAACAACAGATGGCGCTGCGGTCTGGGAAACTCTATAGTACGATATTTTCCACATATCCACCATGCGTAGCAATAATATGGCGTAATCTCTTAATGAAATTACCCGAAACCTTTGACAACGTGTCTGGCGGAATGGCTTCACATGCAGATGAGATGTACTGCTTCAGCTGTTCAATTGTTTCTGGATTCTGGCGGTACACCTGGTCTTTCAAGTGTCCCCACAGAAAGAAGTCAAAGGGGTTCATGTCTGGCGAATAGCGAGGCCAATCCACGCCGCCTCCTGTATGTTTGGGATAGCCGAAAGCAATCACACGATCATCGAAATATTCATTCAGGAAATTAAAGACGTCGGCCGTGCGATGTGGCGCGGCACCATCTTGCATAAACCACGAGGTGTTCGCAGTGTCGTCTAAGGCAGTTTGTACCACCACAAATTCACGAAGAATGTCCAGATAGCGTGATGCAGTAATCGTTTCGGATCTGAAAAATGGGCCAATGATTCCTTTGGAGGAAATGGCGGCCCAGACCAGTACTTTTTGAGGATGCAGGGACGATGGGACTGCATCATGGGGCTTTTTGGTTCCCCATACGCTCCAGTTCTGTTTATTGACGAAGCTGTCCAGGTAAAAATTAGCTTCGTCAGTAAACCAAATGTTGCCCACATGCATATCGCCGTCATCAATCCTGTACACTATATCGTTAGCGAATCTCTCTCGTGCAGCAATGGTAGCGGCACTGAGGGGTTGCCGCATTTGAATTTTGTATGGATAGAGGTGTAAACTCTGGCGCATGAGACGATACGTGGACGTTGGCGTCATTTGGACCGCAGCTGCAACACGGCGAACGGAAACCCGAGGCCGCTGTCGGATCACCTGCTGCACTAGCTGCGCGTTGCCCTCTGTGGTTGCCGTACGTGGTCGCCCTACCTTTCCAGCACATTCATCCGTCACGTTCCCAGTCCGTTGAAATTTTTCAAACAGATCCTTTATTGTATCGCTTTTCGGTCCTTTGGTTACATTGAACCTCCGTTGAAAACTTCGTCTTGTTCCAACAACACTGTGTTCTAGGCGGTGCAATTCCAACACCAGAAAAATCCTCTGTTCTAAGGAATAAACCGTGTTGTCTACAGCGCACGTTGTGAACAGCACACGCTTACAGCAGAAAGACGACGTACAGAATGGCGCACCCACAGACTGCGTTGTCTTCTATATCTTTCACATCACTTGCAGCGCCATCTGTTGTTGAAAATTGTAACTACTGTAATTTCGAAAGTTTGTGCGCCTGAAAACGTACTGTTGTCCCAAGCATATTGCAACAAACGGTGTATTTCTATCGCTGCTCGTTTAGTTTTTATTGCCGTTTCAAATATACCGGTCATTTTTGAAACACCCTGTATGAACATTATTGAGCATATCTCCCTTGCAACGTGCTGTTCAGAAGAGATCTCCAACCTCTTGTATTCTTACGGATTAATGGACAGCCCTGCGGAATTCACGGTCTGAATTCCCTCCAGCACTACTTCAGTCGTTAGACGAGTCCATGGTACGTCGTGATACGGCACTTCTGAAAGCTCGCGTTGGCCTTATATGATATTGGGCAGGTGTACAAGTTTCTTTCGCTCTTCGGTGTATATCATGTTCTGCAAGGCACCTCATGATGTGTGATGGAGGGTACTTCTGGCACAATTAACTGATCCTCCTTCACTGTTCTAGTCACCGATGGCGTTTGGGAAGTATAAGTGTCAGAAAGCCTCTGTATTGTCTCTAATTTCACAAGATGCATGTGGGAGGAAGTAATATGCTGTCTGATTCCTCCCGGAGAGTGCTCTTTCGAAATTTCAGTATTAAAGCACTCCATGATGCACAACACTTCTCTTGTATCGTCTACCAATGGAGTTTGATGAGCATTTCGGTAACTTTCTTGCACCGACTAGATGATCTCCTGACGAAATACGCCGCTTTTCGTCGATTTTCTCTATCTCTTTTATCAGTCCTTCCAGTTAAGAACAATACTCAAGAATCTGTCGAACGAAGCATTATAATTTACTACCTTCGTGAATGAGTTACATTTCCTTAACATTCTTCCTACGAATTTCAATTTGGAATCTGCTTTCCCTACTATTTGTTTTATGTGATCATTTCGCTTCGAGCCAGTGAGGATGGTTACTACTAGATATTTCGGTAGATACTGTGCCCAGCTATTTGACATATATAATCTTGTACAGTACTGGATGTTTTTTCCTATGTATGCTCAATATGTCATATTTATTTAAGTTCAGAGTCAATTCCTAGATCATGCAGCATTCATAAATCCTCTGCAGGTCATTCTGAAAATTGATACTGTCTTCTGGCGTTGCTACATTCTCATAGACAATCGAAACATCTGCGAGCAATACCGAAGAGCATCCGACGCTTTTGCACGGTAAACAATAATAGTCCTACAACACTTCCTAGGGGTAGTCGGGAAATTACCCCGACATGTGTCAATTTTGTTGCGTTAAGAGCGATATGTTGAGCTGTCCCGGGAAGGAAGTCTTCAATCCAATAATAAATCTTGTCCAATAATCGTAGTTTTTTCACTGAAACGCATTGCGGGACGGCGTCAAATGCTTTCCCGAATGCAAGGAACATAGAATCAATCTGTGCAGTATTCTACAGCGTTGTAGTTAAATAACGTTAACTTAAGTCTCTCTACATGAAGATCATATCAGTCAGGTAAATCATGTGAAACAACACTTCTTCAGTGTGTTAGCAACGTGGGAAAACTCCTAGACTTGAAGCACTACACTCTCCAAAACTTAGAGGCAGAAGACCATTTAGGTGGACGAAGATGATGTTGAGTAGATGAAATGTAGAGGCCACCATTACGATTGAGAATACGGCCATTAGTACCATCATAAGGTGCCTGAAAGGAGGAATTTCGTCCTAACTTCCCCAAAACCTGGTGATCAACGAACACATCACCATCACAAGGGCAATAATACACTACTGACCATTAAAATTACTACACCACGAAGATGACGTGCTACAGACGCGAAATTTAACCGACAGGAAGAAGATGCTGTGACGCGCAAATGATTAGCTTTTCAGAGTATTCACACAAGGTTGGCGCCGGTGCCGACACCTACAACATGCTGTCATGAGGACAGTTTCCAACAGATTTCTCTTACACAAACAGCAGTTGACCGGCGTTGCCTGGTAAAACGTTGTTGTGATGCCTCGTGTAAGGAGGAGAAATGCGCACCATCACGTTTCCGACTTTGATGAAGGTCGGATTGTAGCCTATCGGGATTACGGTTTACCGTATCGCGTGACTGCTGCTCGCGTTGGTCGAGATCCAATGACTGTTAGCAGAATATGGAATCGGTGGGTTCAGGAGGGTAATACGGAATGTCGTGCTGGATCCCAACGGCCTCGTATCACTAGCAGTCGAGATGACAGGTATCTTATCCGCATGGTTGTAACGGATCGTGCACCACGTCTCGATCCCTGTGTCAACAGATGGGGATGTTTGCAAGACAACAACCATCTGCACGAACAGTTCGACGACGTTTGCAGCAGCATGGACTATCAGCTTGGACACCATGGCTGCGGTTACCCTTGACGCTGCATCACAGACAGGAGCGCCTGCGATTGTGTACTCAACGACGAACCTGGGTGCACGAATGGCAAAACGTCATTTTTTCGGATGAATCCAGGTTCTGTTTACAGCATCATGATGGTCGCATTCAGGTTTGGCGACATCGCGGTGAACGCACATTGGAAGCGTGTATTCGTCATCGCCATACTGGCGTATCATCCGGCGTGATGGTATGGGCTGCCATTGGTTACACTTGTTGCCTGGTAAAACGTTGTTGTGATGCCTCGTGTAAGGAGGAGAAATGCGCACCATCACGTTTCCGACTTTGATGAAGGTCGGATTGTAGCCTATCGGGATTACGGTTTACCGTATCGCGTCACTGCTGCTCGCGTTGGTCGAGATCGAATGACTGTTAGCAGAATATGGAATCGGAGGGTTCAGAAGGGTAATACGGAACGCCGTGCTGGATCCCAACGACCTCGTATCACTAGCAGTCAACATGACAGGCACCTTATCCACATGGCTGTAACGGATCGTGCAGCCTGGTCTCGATCCCTGAATAAACGGATGGGGATGTTTGCATGACAACAACCATTTGCACGAACAGTTCGACGACGTTTGCAGCAGCATGGACTATCGGCTCGGAGGCCATGGCTGCGGTTACCCTTGACTCTGCGTCACAGACAGGAGCGCCTGAGATGGTATACTCAGCGACGAACCTTGGTGCACGAATGGCAAAACGTCATATTTCGGATGGATTCAGGTTCTGTTTACAGCATCATGATGGTCGCATCCGTGTTTGGCGACATTGCGGTGAACGCAAATTGGAAGCGTGTATTCGTCATCGCCATACTGGCATATTATCCGGCGTGATGGTATGGGGTACCATTGGTTACACGTTTCGGTCACCTCTTGTTCGCATTGACTGCGCTTTGAACAGTGGACGTTACATTTCAGGTGTGTTACGACCCGTGGCTCTACCCTTCATTCAATCCCTCCGAAACCCTACATTTCAGCAGGATAATGCACGACCGCATGTTGCAGGTGCTGTACGGGCCTTTCTGGATACAGAAAACATTCGACTGCTGCCCTGGCCAGCACATTCTCCAGATCTCTCACCTGAAAACGTCTGGTCAATGGTGGCCGAGCAAGTGTCTCGTCACAAAACGCCAGTCACTACTCTTGATGAACTGTGGTATCGTGTTGAAGCTGCATGGGCGGCTGTACCTGTACATGCCGTCCAAGTTCTGTGTGACTCAATGCCCAGGGGTATCAAGGCCGTTATTATGGCCAGAGGTGGTCGTTCTGGGTACTGATTTCTCAGGATCTATGCACCCAGATTGCGTGAAAATGTAATCACGTGTCAGTTCTAGTGTAATATATTTGTCCAATGATTACCCATTTCTTCTTGGTGTAGCAGTTCTAATGGCCAGTAGTGTAATTAATGGGGGCTACAATTTAATGGAATAAAGCAGACCAGAAAGTTGGCTATTAACGAACTTGGGAAGGTGCAGATAGTGGCCTGCTTGACGAAAAAAATTAGCAGCACGGCCACTGCGAGGATGGAGACCATGCCTACCGTGGCCCCCAGACGGGATTATAATGGAGGAAGCAGCAGAGTCATAAATTTTAAAAACTGGTAATAAGAGGGAACCGTTATGATATTCACAATCTCACAATAACATAGCGCACGAGGTAAATATGGGGATGGTCGAGAAAATACTGGCAGACTACAAAATAGCTTGTAGGTGCTTCGGGAGGAAAGTTCTGGAGACACGTTATACTGGGTACAGTCTAAAGATATCAGTCTCTCTAGATAAGCTCGATAAAGTATTACAGGTTGAAATATCTCTTGTCTAGGGGTCGTCTAGGGGAGTTTTCGTAGGTGCTACAAGTATCATGGCATCTGTATTCTTTCAGACAGTCAATCTATATCAACCCCCGCAACGAGACCAAAGATGGAGAATACCATGAAGCCGTTCTGAGGCTAGGGGAGAGCAACATGGTAAATCTGCTGTGGGTTTCAAGGCACTCAAAGTATTTCTGACTGACAGATTGGCCAGAGCAGGAGTGAAGACTCTACTTGTTGGACCGGAACCTTCCCTAAGCGTCACTAAGGCGGTGGTAAATCAAAACTGCACAGCTAAATTAATAGACAGCACTCAAAATATTCAGCTACGTTCCAAAAACGTGATCGTGTTAAGCTAAACAGGCCGCATCCATGTTTCAAAACAAGTTCTGCAATCCTGGCTTGAAGACAGATAAAACTCGTGGCAGAACTAATGACTTACCAGGGAAACCTTAAGAAACACTTCCAAATGATGAGTATAGAGGAAAGGCTTTGTGGTGAGGTGGAAAAACGGGAACACATTTAATCTTCCTTGTACGAAACATTGGAGGCATAGGTCACAGATCTATGGGCCATTGCTTCCTGAAGAAATTCTGCTTAATACAGAACAAATAACGTGTCCCCCACTACTCTCTAAGGGTACCGACTGACTTGACTAGAATTGCAGGGAGAGAAATCGCTTAATAAACTTACTTCGGTGTGGGCAATACTACGTTTTTTGTCTCCCAGCGTAGGTCAAATCAAATCAAGAACTGGTCGTTATACTGCTACACAAAGGTTTGCGCTAAACTAAGACGGTCGGATGATTTATAAGGCAAGTAGTCTATATTTCTACTTACTGAAATCTATTTTACGGTATAGACTGCGTCACTTTTCCCAGAAAGTACTTTGTTAAGAAATACTGTTACATCAATACGAATCTCAGGGAATATTAATCAAAAAAGAAGATTCGAACTAGTTCCTTCTCATTCAGCAAGAAAACGAAGAAAATGATATACTGGCACAGGGTTGACAAGTTCGTGATTCTATGTAAAAGAATGAAAGAGGCAGGAACAGCAACCTCTCACTTGCATGTACGAAGTGGTTAATATTCATGAAAACCTGTTTTGGTGTTACAGCCACCTCCATTTAGTACCACTATCGGCAAGAAAACAAGCACATACTAGTTTCTGAACGCGGAAACAGTTTCGTTTCGCGATATATAAATTTTTATGTGTGGTAAAGTATACGTTACTGACAACTTGCATCTATTATAGAGGAGGTCATTTGGTATGCTTCACTACTTTGCGAAGCAAAAAGCGTTTGAACTTGAATGTTTACCTGCAAAAGAAATGTCGATGACTCTCCATTGCAAAAAACATTGTTAATTTTGTAGTTTAGCACGATTAAAATAATTTTGTTGGTTAATTTAAAGTTAATTCACCTACAGATTACATCAGTATATTTACATATGAGCTCCATGCAACTATAAAACTGAATTAAAAGACAGCACACATAGTGTATTACGTATTTAAAAAGAGAAATGTTCACCACATGTTCAAGAATCACCACGAGTCACTGAGCACATCGCACCTGAAACATCTTTCATATCTTCTCGTGATGACATTAATTCTCAATCTGCATTTAACATTTATGTTACCGACGAACACAACAAAATAACATCAGCAAAGTCTGAGAGACATTAAGACACCAAATCCTAACTGATGAAGAACTGTTGGCCATAACGCACTGTTACAATAAGCGGCAGTTTACTGGGGTGCGTGTCCCTGTAGTGACACCGACTTAACTAACGGAACTGCGTCCTTAAAGGCCAGCCAAACTTCCTCCACCTGTCAAACTGTGTGCCTATGGAATACCGCCTCAGTTTTGGGACTAAATTAGTGATTTCCTGTCAGAAAGGTCACAGTTCGTCGTAATAGACGGAAAGTCATCGAGTAAAACATAATTAATATCCGGCGTTCCCCAAGGAAGTGTCATAGGCCCTCTATTGTGCCTGATCTATATTAGCGACATATGAGACATAGGAGACAATCTGAGTAGCCCTCTTAGACTATTTGCAGATGATGCTGTTATTTACCGTCTTGTAAAGTCATCAGATGACCAAAAAATAGCAAAATTATATAGATACGATATGTGTATGGTGCGAAAAGTGGCAATTGGCTCTGAATAAAGAAAAGTGTGAAGTTATTCACATGGGTACTAAAGGAAATCCGCTAAATTTCGATTACGCGAGGAGGCTATAAATTCAACTAAATACTTAGGGATTACAATTACAAATAACCTAAATTGGAACGATCACATAGATAATGATGTGGGTAGAGTAAACCAAAGGCTGCGATTCATTGGCAGAACACTTAGAAGGTGTAACAGATCTGCTAAAGAGACTGCTTACACTACACTTGTCCGCCCTATTCTGGAGTACTGCTGTGCGGTGTGGGATCCGCATCAAGTGGGACTGACGGATGACATCGAAAAAGTTCAAAGAAGGGCGGCTCGTTTTGTATTATAGCGGAATAGGGGAGATAGTGCCACAGACATGATACGTGAATTGAAGTGGAAATCTTTAAAAGGCGTTTTTCGCTGCGACGTGATCTTTTCATGAAATTTCGATCACCATTTTTCTCCTCCGATTGCGAAAACATTCTGTTGGCGCGCACCTACATAGGGAGAAATGATCATTACGATAAAATAAGAGAAATCAGGGCTCGCACAATAAAATTTAAGTGCTCTTTTTGCCCGAGAGCCGTTCGAGAGTAAAACGGTAGAGAGACAGCTTGAAGAGGGTTCATTGAACCCTCTGCCAGGCACTTAATTGTGAATAGCAGAGTAAACATGTAGATGTAGATTGGGTACTACGGGGCTTGATTTTTCTGTTGGAGACACTATGTTTCTTGAACGTATGGAAGTTTTACCATATGTGTGTGTAGGACATTCAATGATTGTTGAGCTACTACATTTTCTCAGCAAACATTATGCTGGGATTGATCTTTGGGAATGCCCAGCTGAGCTCACTGAAACTGTGAGTTGAATGATAGAGTTGCAAAAGAAGCAATGTGGCAAGGTCACCTCTTATGAAGTTGATGCAAGTTGAACCAGGATAAAGTACCTGCAGGTATGGCAAAATTAGTATGGGTGTTGGTGGGTACCATTTTGTACACTGTTGAACCACTATCAAACAATGAAGAGCTGGATGCTTCACATTGTTTAGTGTGCAGGTGCATAGTGTGTGCGAGAAACTCAAGTGGAGACTATGGTTCTAACTGGCATAGATAACATTGGCAGGAGTGAACTTAGCCAGTCCATGGATACAGTGATAGCCACTCAGGAGTATTAGAGGAAGAAGGCTTCGACAGATTGTAAGTAGGCTGTTTAGGTTTTTTTATTGGTAACGCCACCTCTGTATGAAAATCACTGGCTGTGCTGTGTGCAGTCTGTGGCTGCTTTGCATTGTTGTAATACTCGCCATTGTAGTGTTAGGCAGCTGGCTGTGAACAGCGCGTAGCGTTGCGCAGTTGGAGGTGAGCCGCCAGCAGTGGTGGATGTGGGGAGAGAGATGGCGGAGTTTTGAAATTTGTCATGAACTGCTATATTTATATATGATGATATCAAGGTAAATACATTGTTTGTTCTCTATTAATATCTTTCATTTGCTAACTATCCCTATCAGTAGTTAGTGCCTTCCATAGTTTGAATCTTTTATTTAGCTGGCAGTAGTGGCGCTCGCTGTATTGCAGTAGCTTGAGCAGCGAAGATTTTTGTGACGTAAGTGATTTGTGAAAGGTATAGTTTAATGTTAGTCAGGGCCATTCGTTTGTAGGGAATTTTGAAAGTCAGATTGCGTTGCGCTAACAAAATATTGTGTGTCAGTTTAAGCACAGTCATGTATAAATTTTTCTAAGGGGACGTTTCATATGTCGACCCTTAGCCGAGGATACCTCACTGGAATCTTCTGATTTTTTTTTCTTGTAGTTTGTGTAATTAGTGTAGCTTTTGTTTATTGCTAGCGCGTAATTGTAGAGAAAATCTCCTTTGCAGTTGCAGTCTTTCATTGTTGTACAGTAAAACAGTTGTGGCATGCATGTAGATTTGCACCAAGTATTTCGCAGCTGCAATTAACTAGATATTATTTTCAGTGTTATGTTAATGTGTTCTCTTATTTTTGCTCTTCAAATTGTGCTTTTCTGTGTTATCGTGAAATATTGTGACAATAATGGCGTGTGAAAAACGTAATACTAGGCTCCAAAGCAAATTGAGAAATGACAGTGAAGACTAAAGCAGTGTGTTAGCGCTGCAGAGTAATGAATTAACTAATGTTCAAAGTAGTAATTTGGTAATTGTGCATAGGGAAATGGAGCGGGCGGCAAACAATGGTGTAGACAGTGAAACAATTAGAGAACAGGGAAGCATTATCGATCGATCGGTCGGCAACAGCTCGCCTTGGAGAATGAACCAGCTGTAAGAATGCGATCGGTAATTCACGATTGCCACAGTGAAGGAGAGTTTTACCATGCCTTCCTCTCAGCATATTGGTCTCAAGCCACACAAGACCGAGTAAAACATAGCATCATAATGATGAAACGTTTCGAACAATCTGAATTTTCCAGTCTTATGAAATATTTTGAAGACATGTTGCATAAGAATCAGTATCTTTCAAACCCATACAGCCCCTCAGAACTCATCCGCATTTGCTTAATCAAATTACCTGAACATTTACGACACATTATTTTGGCAGGGCGTTGCAAAGACGACATTGAAGCTTTTCAAGGACTCTTACAAGAATTAGAAATTGACACAGACAGTCGCGGGATGCGAAAACAGGAAAACAATCACTACAGGTCACATCCGTCACAATTCCGTGACGACAGAAGTAATAACTGGGCACGACAAGGCTATTCTCACAACACAAATCGTGACCAAAACAGACACCACCCTTATGACAACCGCTGGCAGAATAATAGTTACAGAGAAAGATCGCATTTCCGTAGAAATGAATATGACAGAGATAACCATAGAAATAGACAATATGGTAACCAGAACTATTATTGTCAAGGGAGGCAGAATAATTTCAGACGCAACAGTTCAGCACGCAGTTACGAGTCAGGGAGAAATTCTCCACCACGTGGCCGACAAGAAAGAAACTGTGTAAAGTACCGACAAAACGGCAGACCTGAATTCCATCAGAACTGGCGAGCTTCAAACACGGCAGGGCCTTCCCGTCAAAGTGAATTTGTAGAAGTTAGGTCTCCTCATCCCAATAACGGCGCACGCCAACAAAGAGACAGACAATAACCCGCACAGCAGGCAGCCGCGTGCGCCCGCTGGCTCCGAGAAAAATAACGTAAGACGCTAACCTTGAGAAAAAATTTTAGCATTCCTTACCGACGTATAAAACATGACAATTGCTTTTCAGTTGAAAGTCTGCGTACTAGGAAGAGTAAAGGTTTACACCACATTTCACATGTAAAACCGTTTATTGAAAGATAATCTGCTTTTTAACTTTGTCTTTGCCATATAACTTTTCACTTCACATTTCTAGTATGCTTGTCAGACTTAGAATCTGTTAACATGCGACAATGTTTGAAGTTAAATATCCAGTCAAGAAACAAGAGAACTTATTTAAACAGAAATTACGAATGTATTGTTATAGTGAACTGACGACACAGCGTTATTGTGTGTGTACATTCTTGCTTGTTAGTGGCACGATTACGTAACGACCATAAGGCTCACATACTTAAAACATATACTGGTACTGCTAACGAGATTTTAATGCAACATTTTGGTTTACTTGAAAATACATTCTGGGTTTAAAGTACTTTCTGTGAGATACCAGATGGCACAGTGGTTAGTTTATGTGACAGCTACACGATTTTATCGCGACGCTACTAATGAGTGACAATTTACAATGTTGCTTTTGCAGTGTTTCTGTTTTATATCTGCACAGTTTTTCTGAATTCTTCTGGAAAGTAAAACAGGTTTTAGTAGTAACTTCTGTGGTATAGCTACAATGAGACTGCCTTTTCCGTAGCACAACAATACGTTACAGCACAGTACTTTCCTCATCACGGCAATAAGTGTAATAACTAAGACATTTATACGCAAAGCATTTCACTTTTGTGTATTATGAGGTAAGTACATTGACTTCTGCAGAACTTAGCTTTCGGAGGACGATAACTACGACACTTCCACACAGATTATGTTGCAACAAGACGCACATTTAGCGCTACAGTACACGTATTTGAGTGATTAATTTTGTACTTGAAACATTTATTTTTAAAGATTTTTGAATTACAAAGAAAGTTTTCCGTGATACATTTCATTCCATTGCTGTAATCTGTAACACCTGAGGGTATAATTACATTAATCCTCAGGGGGTACACGCCTACTTTGTGTACCATGTGTGTGGCAACCACAAGGAACCCTAGCTAATATGGTATTTGCTTATACAACTTTACACATCGGTACCATATTTCTCTAACACACAAATTACACAGCTATCTGATCATGTAACTGAGAGATAAACTTTTTTTATTACATCAGTGACAGATGTTTACGCAATTACACAGTTGGATAACTTCACACTTATGAAATTGTATTTTGTCTGTACTTTGTGAAATGCTCATATTTTTTCGGAACCATTGTGATACTATGAGAGCTTTGAATGATATATTTGGTAAGGGAGCATGATTTTAAAGTACGTTTGAGGTAGATGACACTATTGAAATGAGCAGAGAATTTTTTTTAGGTTTTGAAATTATTGGAGGAAGCTACGACAATTTTGAGAATTGACTGAGATGTTATGATATTATTACGACGACGATGTGTACTATGCTGTTGAGATATGTTTATGATCAATAAGATGATGCTACCGTATATGAGGAATAAGAAGTATGTTGGAAACCAAGAAGA
This sequence comes from Schistocerca serialis cubense, assembly GCF_023864345.2. Lineage (NCBI taxonomy): Eukaryota > Metazoa > Arthropoda > Insecta > Orthoptera > Acrididae > Schistocerca > Schistocerca serialis. The sequence goes on along the minus strand of NC_064644.1, from coordinate 508,868,594 downwards.
GTACTTTAAGAGTTATGAAATGTGCGTAAATGCGTGACTGTATCACAATGCTGACGAATATTTTATTTGGACACTTTTGTTTCTACACATTTGTAACGCAAATTTTCGACGTATGAAATTTTTATATGAGACTGTCACAGTAGCGGAAACTGCTGTCGTAAATATTTCCGTAAGAAAGTTAAGTGACCACCTGCACGTAATGCGTCGCGGGCACCCACCTGGGCGACAGCCGCCCGAAAAAAAGCCATTAGCCTTTCAGTGGCACAGGTAGAAAAAAAAGGGGAGGCCATTAACCTTGCTATTGACATTCCTTTGTAGAAAGCATCGCAAATATGACACGCTCATTACTTTGTGCTACTTACTGAAATGCTTATGAACTGATGTGAAATATTCGTACATCTGCACACCTGATTATGACAAGTGTCTTTCTACGAGAGTTGAGAGCTACTGACTTACGAAATGCCACATAGCTATTGAATGATGTTTTTATGCTTCAGTTTGCGTAATTGCTTATTTCATTTGATATCTGTTTTCCATCTGTGTTGCAGCATTGGTTTCATAAAATAAAATTAAATGCATTTGCTAATGTGAACACTTTCTGTCAACAGATCTATTAAATAATAATTTTGTGATCCACATTCTTCAAAAAAAGGAGCACTTGGAAAGGAAAGAACAATAAGAAGGGACTAGTAACAGTAACTGCATCTATAATTTTCTTTTCAAGTACTTGGTAATTTCTTTTGTAGAATAATTTGTGGTGCACCACTTTAATTACTTAGACATTAAGATGTGATTATACATTTCCCTTATCTGCATTGTTATCTTTAGTGTACTATTTTTTCTGTGTGAGCTATGTCATGTTTAGATATAAGCTGCTGTTTGCCAGGCACAGTGCTACTGAACTTTAATTTGTGTTACTCTGCTAAGCCAGATTTATTTTTTTGTTTGCTGCGCATTGCCTCATATTAGTTGTAATGTTGAATTGCTTGGTAATTTAGGTTTACTGTAGCTTGCTTTGCGATTTTCCATTTTTTTTATTGCTGTTTATATTAATTGTTTTATGTGCTGCTGCATTGCCTCGTCCCTTAGTTTAGCATCTGAGTTCAGTAGATTTAAGTTAGCTTAAGAGGGGGTAGACTATATAAGAAACTGACTATGGAGAATAGGTAAAGAATGCATTGCGAAGTTATATGAAAAAGATTTGGGCCCAAATGAGTATTGTACAATCAGAAATAATTATTTTGAAAGAAATATGAACAGAATACAGAAAGCAGGCTTAGATAGGACTTTTTGGGAATAATGATGAACAAAGGGAGATCTCCATGCAAAATACTGCAGTAAAACAAACCCTGTCCTTTCCCTTTTGTTTATCCCACTATGTGTTTTTGTACCCTTGTGTATTTGTTTTCTTCCTGTCTCTGTGTAGATTCATAGAATTTTTTCTTCTTTTAATATTAAGCTACATTCACTATGATGAGGAATACTGTTATCCTCAAATACAATTGGCATTAATAATGTGTTATTTACTTTGTAAAGATGTTTTGACATTATTTATTCTGTTTTGTGTTAATGCTCATGTGTGAAGTTGATGTTTCGAAAGTTATTCTGATCTTTTATGTATGTACTCATGTCATAATTCCTGTAACACTGACGTATATGTTATTTCGATTCTTTTGTAAAGCCTGTATTACTACAAATGTTATCTGTATTATTATGTCTTTAATGATGTATTTTGTACCTTTGTTATTGTTTTCTTATGTTATAATATTGTACTTGACACCAGTTCATCAAATTAAGTAACTTGTAAGTTACATTTCACTGCACACATTTCTGTTGGTCATAGTATATGGACAATATGTGAGCAGTTGGGACTGTTAGTGTTTTCACGTGTGTTAATAATACAGCAAGGGACTGGATAACAGCATTGCTGGTTCTAAGGACAATTCCAAAAACTTTGTGAGTGCATAAGTGGTGGTTTATGGACTTGCTACATTATCCACAAGACTCTTCAGTGGTGATTGTGCACCTGCACAGCCACAACAGATGGCTGCTGGCCATCTCTACCAGGACTACAGTGGGTCTGCTCTGTGATGACCTACCCACCAATATTCTTCAAAACATCGACTGACTCTGCTGTGGGTTTGCTCTGTTGTGGCGCATTATCTGTCAGCATGTCAAGAGTCAGCACTGTCTTTCCGTTGGAAGGACAACGCTACTTCTTCAAGACTGCATGGAAATCCACTACTTCCGTGTGCATTTTCTTCTACTGCTCAGACTTTGAGGAAGACACTACTATTTTACTTTGATGAACGATCAGGACGGTCTTTATGGACTGTGAGAAAATTTGAGCTTTTGACCAACATTGTATCAATAAGTGTGTGCATTTGATTTCTTTGTTATTGTAATTATGAAAATTTTTTCAAATCTGTATTGGCCACTGCCCAATCCAGAACTGCTATATTTATATATGATGATATCAAGGTAAATACATTGTTTGTTCTCTATTAATATCTTTCATTTGCTAACTATCCCTATCAGTAGTTAGTGCCTTCCATAGTTTGAATCTTTTATTTAGCTGACAGTAGTGGCGCTCGCTGTATTGCAGTAGCTTGAGCAGCGAAGATTTTTGTGAGGTAAGTGATTTGTGAAAGGTATAGTTTAATGTTAGTCAGGGCCATTCTTTTGTAGGGAATTTTGAAAGTCAGATTGCGTTGCGCTAACAAAACATTGTGTGTCAGTTTAAGCACAGTCATGTATAAATTTTTCTAAGGGGACGTTTCAAGAACAAGACTGGATATAAGCCATAGGCAAATCGTCTACGCAATAGGGTTACGCACGTAAGTGGGTCACTGGAAGGCAGTGATAGCACAGCTGTGGAGACAGTGGTGTTGAACTTAAGCGACTTGTTTTGCACAGATGGGTGGTTACCAGCAATTCCGGTAACTCAGCATCATATACCTGCAGGGCACAGTACACCTGACAGTAATGCATTTACAGCCATTAATGGAGGAGTTTATGGAACAACAACTACGAGATGGGGTAACAGAATCTAGTGACAGATTCTGGAGCATCATCAGATGGAACGAAGAAGTAAATTTTTGCTGTGATTATAGGTTTTCTGACTGTGCAGGCTTCTAAAATCCGTGACATAACGGAAACCTTGGATGATTTGGGTCAGTGTCGCTACTTTACTACAGTGGATCCTAAAAACGGTTACTACCAGAAGTTGCACCTAAAAGAGTAGAAACACTGTTTTCAGTGCCATGCAGATATTATCAGTATAAGAGGATGCCATCTGATTTGAGAAATGGCTACTTTTCAGCGGTTATTCGATGGAGTTTGAGGAAGGGTACGGTCTAAGACCTGAATGATGTATTCAGGACAGTTGTAGGATAGTTGTAGGATATTTTTAATATATTACAGTCAACATGTTTGACACTGAGAATGGCTAAACGCCATTTTGATCAGAGTAGAGTTAGCTATCTGGGACACATAATTAGTGAATATGATGTGTAGACCGATCCTTCTCCAACAGAAGCAATCCAGAACTGAATTACTTGGTCTCAAACACCCACATAATGATCTAACACGTAGGGCTCGCTAGATCAGAGAATTTGTTTGCGAGGTCATCCATAAGATAAGTAGGAAACGCATGAACATGGACTCATCAAGTCAAGAAGTTCCCATGTTGAGTACATTAGGCAAGTGTTAGAATGGCAACAAGCACATACAGAGTACGCAGACTGCCAGGTTGTTAAGTCACAGTCATACTATATTTTACACGAAAATTTGTTGTGCATAGTCCTGAGATGCAGACCGCATCACATGGTTCCAGCGGATTTTCAGAAAGAAACGTTACAGCAGCTTGTAACCATGTGTTGCAGGGCATAAACATGTATTGCGGGACAGTTTCGATGGAGAAAGCGTGATGAGGAGCAGTACGTCAAGAATGGTGTTCCGTGTGTGCTGAGAGGGGATATTTTGCATAAGAAAATCCCTTTGGAGAGATTGCCAGAGATACAATGTCAGAGGTTATCAGAGGCGTTGAAGCCGTTTCAAACGCTTGTGCTTGAGATATGTGGATCATTCAACAAATCACCTGCAAGGAATAACTATGTGCTTACGATCGTCCTTCATTTTTTCACGTATTCTAGCAGTGCTAGTGATGCAGACCAAAAGACCAGTACTGTAAAACAGGCATTAGCTATCACTTGAGTGCTGGAACTTCAAGTACCTGACACTTTAGTCACTGCTTGGGGTACAAACTTCGTTTCAGAACTTATGAAACATCTATATCGTATGTTACGTATTCATTATTATGACCAAGCCCGTTTCTACCTCACACAAAAGGTAGAGTGCACGAAGTCCGTAAGACTATTTCGAATATACTAATCTTCTACATGAAAGCTAGATTCGTCCGTGCGGGATTTGCACTTAAGAGTCGAAGGCTCATACGACAGCAAGCATGTCACAATTTAAGGTCGTGTACTAGAGGAAGATGCCATTCCCCACAGAAGTCTTAAGCCCTAAACTGGGACCGGATTCCGAATTCGTTAAGAAGTTTACGAGAACAATACGGGAAGTATGGAAAAACATGCAAAAGGCAAACACATGTGCTCTCGAGAGCCGGGAATAGCCGCATAAGGGCATGAGCAAAGTACCGCAATATCGTATAACGTAGGTTGTATTGGCCAGTAATCCTTATAGACTGAAGGGAAAAATGAAAAATTCTTCACCAACTATCATGGACAGTATGATCTTCTGGAGGTGACCTCACCAGTTAATACACTACTGGCCATTAAAATTGCTACACCACGAAGATGACGTGCTGCAGACGCGAAATTTAACCGAAAGGAAGAAGATGCTGTGACATGCAAATGATTAGCTTTTCAGAGCATTCACACAAGGTTGGCGCCGGTGGCGACATCTACAACGTGCTGATATGAGGAAAGTTTCCAACCGATTTCCCATACACAAACAGCAGTTGACCGCTGTTGCCTGGTGAAACGTTGTTGTGATGCCTCGTGTAAGGAGGAGAAATGCGTACCATCACGTTTCCGACTTTGATAAAGGTCGGATTGTAGCCTATCGGGATTACGGTTTATCGTATCGCAGCATTGCTGCTCGCGTTGGTCGAGATCCAATGACTGTTAGCAGAATATGGAATCGGAGGGTTCAGAAGGGTAATACGGAACGCCGTGCTGGATCCCAACGACCTCGTATCACTAGCAGTCAACATGACAGGCATCTTATCCGCATGGCTGTAACGGATCGTGCAGCCTGGTCTCGATCCCTGAATAAACGGATGGGGACGTTTGCATGACAACAACCATTTGCACAAACAGTTTGACGACGTTTGCAGCAGCATAGACTATCAGCTCGGAGGCCATGGCTGCGGTTACCCTTGACTCTGCGTCACAGACAGTGCATGGGGGCTTAATTAAATAAAATGAAAATATTTTTAGTAGCTGTCTGTCCGATTACGCAATCTCGTAAACGGTTGGCCCTGACTAGTATTTGTACGCAATCTGACTTCATAGAATAACAACAAACAATGAAAGAAAATTTTCGTTAACACGGTTAATTAATTAAGTCCCCAGCAACTATAAAACCTACTAAACCAAAGCACAAGTGTAATTGTACTGTGTGTGGGAGTGTGACTCAACGTACACATCTGGCACGGTTCTTCTTCAACAAGACAAGAAATTTTAAATATCATTTATACTGACGTGATAAAAAAAATTAGAAATACTATAATTGCGCAAGAAACCCAGAATTACACTCTAATACAAGAACACAAGCCAGATGCTTTGTTGACTGAACCTGTAATGACGCATTATTCAGGACATTGAAATAATGAGAAAAAAAAGAAAAGTAGTTTGTTACCTTAATTTATATTGATGAAAAGCACTCTAGACATTACAATCTCTCCACACCGACTCACTACTACCACATCTCAACCAGAACTCTCCAATATCACATCTCAGCAAGCACTGCCTACTAGCACATCTCAACAAACACTCCTCACTACGACATCTCAGCACAGACTACCCCGAGTCCTCGACAGGCACAGACTACTACGAGCTCTCCCCAAGCACTCCGTGGAGGCGGCTGAATAATACTCTTTGGCGCAATCTCTGGCGCTGTGGCTCAGTGTAGCCACCTTTCATATGCCCCTCCTCCACGGGCCAGAATTTGATGGTATTTTTGCCAGCATTGGTGGTGAAAATACCACCAAATTCGTCCACAAAAATACAGACAAAAATAAAAGATAATATTAATACCTAAATATCACATAATTAGTTAAAATTTTTTGGCTTTGCACTGACCTTTCAATAACCTACTATATAAAATACAGTAAGCAATACAAGTTCTTTTCATACATGTGACTTTACATAATAGTTCACACAATACACAAAAAAATCAGTTTATACAAAAAAAAAAAAAACACCAACAGGTGACATCTTTTCAGTAGAAGCAATCAATCAGTGGCACCCAGCAATGTTGAGTAGGTGCAGACAGCAAGAAGTAACATCATTTCAGTAGAAACAGTTCTAACAGTGGCACCCAGTAGTGTTGAATAAGTGCAGACACCAACAAGTGACGTTATTCCAGTAGGATCAGTCCATTAATGGCACCCAGCAATGTTGAGCAGGTGCAGACAGCAACAAGTGACATTATTTCAGTAGAAGCAGTTCCATCTGTGGCACCCAGCAATGTTGAAGAGGTACACACAGCAACAAGTGACATTATTTCAGTAGAAGCAGTTCATCAGTGGCACCCAGCAATGTTGAACAGGTACACACAGCAACAAGTCACATTATTTCAGTAAAAAAAAAAAAAAAACAGTCCATCAGTTGCACCTAGCAATGATGAGCAGGTCCAGAGAGCAGTCCATGATATTCACTATCACTGATCACACTGTTCATCAGAGTTTATAAGCAGAAATTAAACATATCCTAGTGGCACCAATCATGTAGAAAAAGTACAAGTAACAGTCCATAATATTCACTATCACTAATCACACTGTTCATCAGCAGAAATTAATCATTCCTAAGTGGCACCCATTATGTTGAAAAAGTGCAGGTAACAGTCAATAATATTCACCATCACTAATCACACAGTTCAGGTATGAACAATAGTTTGAATCCACATACAAATGCTTTTACACTCTAAACATATAAATTCTAGTAAACACACAAATGATATCAAATAATTGTCATATGAAGTATAACAATTACTCAAATATCAGTAAACCGATAATATTTATGAGTGTCAGTGCAAGCCACTACATACAAATAAAATAATATTTAGGAGATAGGTGGGTAGGATTAGGAAAGGAAAACACACAAAACACACTCACTCATCTTTCATCCACATTAAGTACTACTGTGTAATTGAATAGTGTTAACTGTGTAAATGCAATTCTGTCAAAATTTGATGTTCATCATGTGTATCAAGTAGTAGTGGCAGCAATGTATAACAGTCAATAACAGTTAAGTCAATGTCATAGTCATCATGTCAAGATCAATGTTCGCCAAGCCAGATCAAATGTACTGTTGCTGAACAACTGTCAGTGAGCCAAGATATGCAAATACTTCCTCTCTCCAAAAAAAAGTATATACTGCTTATTGATTTAACAAAGTGTGTGTGTAGGCAATCTTCTTTCCACTTTAGTGTTCTAGTCTGCTATCTTCATCCTCCTTGTTCCATATAGACCAACAAAAAAAAAAAAAATATGCTCCTCACTTACTTTACTTCTTATACACCAAAACTCCAATAATCATCAGCATCACATAATCTCAATACTTCAATAATACCTCTTACGTCGATACATATAAACCTTATCCTTAATAGCATTTACCTTACCTCATGTCCACAAAAACTCCAATAATCATCAACTTCATATAATCTCAATACCTCAATAATACCTCATCAATACGTCGATACATATAAACCTTATTGCCAATATCATTTCACTTCCATAACAACTCTTTCCTCTAGTCAGTCTCCTCGAACAAGTACAGATAAAATCCTAGTGCAAACTTCATCATCCCATACAATCCGAAGACACACTGTCAACACACAACCTCTGTGTAATCCATCTGAGCCAAATCTTCTACTCATTATGAATTATAAAGTACATTTGGTTACCTTGTCCATCATTAAATAAAAAAATGCATACATGACCTCTAACAGACTTAAGTTCGAATAACTCTCAGTAATTAAGTACAATTACGGAGTGTGAATGATCATAATATTTCACAGATTGTACACCACTTCAAGAATTATGGCAAACAGAAGCAAACCTGTGGAGTATTTCTTGTGTCAAGTGTCACTTCCTATTTCAATTGCTCACGAAAAATGCAGTGTAATAACTGTCAATGGTCTAACCCTAGTGTTGGTATGTCATGTCATTAGCTTCCTTCCTATTAGCATAAATTTATGCAGCTTCCATAAAACCTCCAGCTCATGTGACTTCTATGATGTTTCTTGTACTAATGTCGTTCGTCGAATTACTGCAGTTCATTTTCTTATCTTAAAATATAAGGCACTGAGCGTAAGCAAAACATGCAATAGCGAGTAAATATACCAGTAGAGAACAGAATGTCAACAAGTGGATGCAGCACAATCCCTACAACGAGGCTCTGCCAAGCGAACAATAATTAATACCATAGTGAAATCTAAACTCTATGTTTGTACACAGTATATCAGCATTTCTATATACCAACTTAAAGAGTAGTTATGACAACAAAACAGAAATATGTAAATATGCAATCCATACGCCAAGCAGCAAATATATATATTACATAATAAACAGGTCATTAGCATCATATGAGCATAAGCAAATAAATGTTCATATGTAATCTTAATAAGTAAACATGAACGCGCAAGCAGATAAATCACTAAGTACAACTTACACACATAACCATAGTCAGCACAATTAATCAGGTGACAATTACAATTTAAATAAATCAGCACAGCAGGCACATAAAAAAAATAATGTGACATCAGTGAAAAAGCATAGCAGCCAAGCGATGCATAATATACATAATTAACAACCCTGTTCATTAATCAATCATTGTCAAAATTAGTTAATGTACGCAAGCACGTCGCTTCACAAGTAAATTCATAGAACATGAAATTTAGCACAAAGTCTGAATCACCTAATCGTGAGCAGCAAATTACGTCTAAAGTACGTACCTAAGTGGAAATATGTTACCTGAAAAATAAACTCAATTAATAGTTACCTTTTTAGTTTATTAGTTTCTTCTTGGAAATTACATTCTTTCTGAAATTTTCTCGATAGCAAGTCCTCTTAACGTCGGAAACACACAGAATTTACCTGAAGTTCTTAAATATTTTATAGAACCGTATCCTGAAAAATACTGAATGTTAATAACATAATTCATCAAGTCACTATAGCTTTATACTGAATTAAGTCGGAGAAATTAGACTGTGTATTTGTTTACGGCTGTCAGTGCATTCGCACTGAGCGCTCGATCAGCTGTAGGCGCGTGACGTAGGAAGTAATTGTTTGCGGTCAACGACTGCCTTGTGCGGCGCGCAGACTTGACTGTTGCTTTGAGTATATGCCGCCGCCAAAACACAGTGCGGTATCCTTGTACTCTCTGCATGTTTACATCTAGCTGTTAGTTTCTCTCAAGTATGTCATTCCACAAAAATTTTAACGTTAGATATATGATGTATTTCCTTAGAGCGTCGGGATTTAAGAGTTTCTACTTCGACAGTGTTATCATGAATAATTTTGCGAATTCTATATGGACCGTTATAAAGCAGAAAAGATTTGCGACACAAGCCTTTTCCTTTGTGCAACAAACGATGAGACTTAATTAACACATTTGGCCAACTGAAAAAGTTTTTAAACGACCAGGACGCTTAGCTGATTTCTCTCTTCTAGCAGCCGCAGATGCAATATTTTGCAGAGCCAGGTTCATGACTTCAGAATGCCGCAGTTTCCGTGAAGGCGGAAAAGGAACGATTTCAGAAATGCGATTTGTTGGTGCTTTGTTTTTTAATATCAGTAAAGGCGGTAAAGAAGTTGAATCATTAGGGAGTTCATTCAGAACGTTTTGAAAAATATGAAGATACTGATCCCAAGTTCTATGATTCTGATGACAATAAAGACGACACAATTTGTTGATTTCCTTCATCCATCTCTCTGAAGCGTTAGATTGAGGGTGAAAAAGTGAAATGAAGATTGGTTTAATCTTACGACGCCGTAGAGTACGAAGCCAAATTTTAGAACGAAATTGTGATCCATTATCTGATATAACCTTATCAACATGACCCACTTCTTTATGAAAATTTTTGATGAAAGCGTTAGATACTGAACTAGCTGTTGCTTTGCGTAACGGTGTAAAACACACATATTTTGATGTCAACTCCACTGCTACGAAAATGTACGCAAAACCATTAGTAGAACGAACCACTGGACCGAACAAATCGACTGCAGCCATGTCCTTTAATTTCGCTGGAATGATAGGAAACAACGGTGCTCTGTGAGAAATTGTTGGCGGCTTAGCCTTTTGACATAATTTGCATTTGACAAGAACAGATCGAATACGTTTTTCCATATTACTGAAGTAGCAATTTTCTCGTAATTTGTGAAAGCATTTTCTGGGTCCAAAGTGTGCATAACTGAAATGCGTATAGCAAATCAGCTTATTAACCCACTCATCAGGAATACAAACTAACCAAACAGAGTTGTCGACCGATTTTCGTTTAAAAAGAATGTCATTGCGAACTAAATAATGCTGTCTAATCGCTACGCTTTCCTTTCTCCTCCACTTCTCCTTAATGTCCTTCCAGATTGGATCCTTATTTTGCTCCTTAGCGATATCCTGGAGCGAAGACGAAAAAAAGTTCTCAAACGCAACACCTTGAATATACATCAAACAATAATTGTTTTCCTTGCAGTCCTCTTCAGCACTTTGTTTCAAACCCACAGGTGCATGTGATAAAGCATCAGCAACAATATTTGAAGAACCCTGTATGTAAACAATACTAAAATCAAATTCCTGTAGGCACAACGCCCATCGTGACAATCTGCCATGAGTTAATTTTGTCGACATAAGAAATTCCAGAGCTCGATGATCGGTGTAAACCTTAGTATGTCTGCCAAACAAAAATGTGCGAAATTTTGTGAAAGCCCATACAACAGCTAAAGCTTCAAGTTCCGTAATCGAATAATTCTTTTCTGATTTAGAGAGAACATGACTTCCAAATGCAATAGTTTTCTGGACTACAACGCCGTCTTCTTCTATCTCTTGAAATAAATGTGCACCTAGGCCTTTGTATGATGAGTCCGTCGCCAAACAAAAATCACGAAGTTGTTCAAATTCTGATTGAGCTTCCTCATCCCAACACCAATTAGATTTCTTTCCAGATAGTTCACATAAACGAGGTGTGGCCAAATTGTCCAATCTAACAAAGCGTCTAAGAAAATTACAGATACCAAGGAAACTACGAACATCACGTTTTGTGGTAGGAACAGCATAGTTACGAATAGCGTCTAATTTCTCCGGATCAGGAAGAATACCTTCTATAGAAATAATGTGACCGAGAAATTTCACCTGAGAACGACCAAATTCAGATTTTTCTAAGTTCACTGTAATGCCAACTCTTGCAAAGATACGTAATAATGAATCCAAAATTTTGTTGTGCTCACTCCAAGAATGTTTAGCAATAAGAATGTCGTCAACATATGAAGTAATATTGTCACGAAGATAAACAGGTAAAATTTCATTTAAGCTACGAATGAATGCTGCTGAAGATACAGTAAGTCCAAACGGTAATTTCCGAAACTGGTAACAGTTACCAAAGGCTAACAAGGCAGTGTATTTTCTACAATCAGGGTGGAGTTCTATTTGCCAAAAACTTGCGTGCATATCAATCGTGGATAAAACTTTAATTCCATGAAAATGTTGAAGAAGTTCATCTAAATTTTGTGGGCGGTCAGTTTCAGGAATGATGCTATTATTTATCTGTCTGGAATCAAGAACCAAACGAATTGACTCATCCTTTCTAAGAACAACGTGTAATGGGCTAGTATAAGGACTGACTGCAGGCTCAATAATGCCCTGATCTAATATGTACTGAAGTTCATTCTTAACCTTGTCTCTGTAAGCCAAAGGAATAGCGTACGTTTTCCCGCGAAATGGTGTGTGTTCTTTTACTTTAAATAAATATTGTAAGCCTTGTATAGTTCCTGTGTGATGACTAAACAATGTAGCATGTGAAGTCAAAATGTGGTGCAGCTCTTCTCTTGCAACGTCATCTGGCACTTCAGCTTTCTTAACCTTTTCATTAATTAATTCTTCGCTATTAATTATATCATCCATCGCGTCTCTGTATCTATTGTCATTGTCATGAATAATCACACTGTCGTCATAATGCTCAACGAAAACATCAGAAGTAAGAAACTTTAAACATTTTGTATCTGACTCAGATCTTGTTAAACACTCAAAAAATTTCAAACTTTTCGGCATTCCGGCAACAGTCAAATTCACACTTCCTTCTTTAAAGTTCAAAATTGCCTTATGTGCGTTAAGAAACTCCATACCTAATATAATTTGTCTACTGAGTAATGGAACAATAATAAAATTAGCAGAAAATTCGTATCCTTGACAAATGAAATTTAAATTGGTCTGTTGTTTGACTTCCACACTATTTCGAGAAATCGCTTCTCGAATTGTAGTTTTAGAAATAGGTAACACAGGACAAGCAATAGTTCTTACACATATACGAAAAACTGATTCACTAATGACATTCAGTGGGCTCCCAGAATCTAAAACTGCAGTCAACTTATTCTTACCCACACATACTTCAATAACAGGATGTAAAAACGCGTCTACATTATTTTCCTTTTCGTCTAACAAAATGTCTCTCATGTCTTCCAGGCGTACGTAGTGTAAAGTCGTAGTGTCATTACTTTCTGAACCGTCTATATTGCTGCCAGAAGCCGAAGCTGCAAGTCATTGTCGATTGTTTGCGTCACATCTTTGATTATTCGCGTCATTTCGCGGATCAATTTCTACTATTTGCACTTGTCTCTCTGAAGTTCTGTCACGTGGAGGATGCCAATTAGGTCCCTCCCGTCTGTTAGATGCAAATTCTGGGTTGTGTCTGTTATTAAAATTTCTATTTTCCTGTCTGTCTGCATAACTACTTCTTGTATAATTTCGACTGTCACTTCTGAAATTATTGTTGTATCTACTACCCTGATTATTTCTGTAGTAAGAATTTCTATTACTGTTTGAATAATTTCTGTCTTGATGATACCGATTACTGTTTCCGTATGATTGATCATTCCGGTACGAATTACCGTTATTATAATTGTCTGTGTAATTTCTGCTAGAACGTCTGTTATTGTCATAAGGCTGGTATCTATTGTCCTGTCTGTTTCGTCTGTCATTCTCAAAATTACCGCTATAACGTCCGTTCCGACCATTATCCCTTTCCTCTGAAAATCTATTGTAATTATTGTTACTGAAAAAGTTACAAGAAGTCCCGTCGTCGTTGTCATACTCAAGTTCTTGCAACAAAGTCTTAAAAGTCTCGATGTCGTCTTTACATCTTCCGGCTAAAGCAATTTGTCTTATGGATTGTGGCAGCTTAGTTAAACAAATGCGAATTAATTCAGTCGGGCTATAAGGGTTGAAAAGGAACTGATTCTTTCGAATCATGTCTTCAAAATATTCTGCTGGCGTGCGGAACTCAGACTGTTTAAAATTACGCTGCATAATCAGACTATGCTTGACTCTGTCTTGCGTGTTTTCGGACCAATATGCCGATAGAAATGCATGATAAAAATCATTCAGATTATTACAATCTCTAATGAGTGCGCGCATCCGCGTTGCCGGTTCGTTTTCTAAATATCCACACATAAATTCCAGTTTGTGACTTAGTGGCCAATTTGGTGGAAGTGCGTACATAAATTGATCTAACCATGCACATGGATGTATGTCATTCTTAGAGTTGGGGAAGATCTTAAATTTCCGAACAGTCAAAAAGTGTTTATAGTCAAAGTTTTCGCCTCGTGGCGACAAAGACCTACCGCGTCTGTCCCAGTCCCAATGACGATTATTGTCAAGTTCGCGCGCCTGGCGCTCTCTTGTTGCATCCCGTAAATGAAACACATTATTTTCTTCAAACCCCTCTGGTATCTGTGATTCTAAATTTCCTTTGCCGTCTTTTCCTACGATTTCGCCTTCAATTTGTTTGACTTGCTTTTTCAATGCCTCAAATTCCCTTTTCACTCGTTCATTAAATTTTCCCTGATTTTCAACATGCTTATTTATATTCTGGTACTCTTCGGTTTCTGCAAATGGCAATGGTGCTGTATCATCTGAATCTCTGTCCCCATTTAAACTAAGATTTGTCAATTTGTCTGAAACCTCCTCAACTCTTTCCGATAAATCACCTATTTGCTCTTTCTGTTTATTTACGTCTTCCGTAAGTGTCGCGACTCGGTTTTCAGTATTAACACATTTAGTAGTAAACTGTTCATACTGTTGTGTTAGGTTATTTATTCTGTCATTTGGTACGGATTCCTCGATTCTCTCAAATATTTCTTTCTTATCGTGTGCACGTTGTAAATTTAACTCTGAAAATTTCTGTACTATCACGCGATCTCTTTCCTCCTGTTCTCTATCCTGTTCCTTTTGTCTGTTTTCTACTGCAATTAATCTATTATTGTGAGCATTCAAAAATGGTTGTACTTCTTCTCTGATTTCTTTCTTTAATTCATCTTTCATATTTTTGAAACATGTCCCTATTCGTGAGTCTAACCGTGTTTCCAAAGTTCCCATCTCTGTTTTAATTGATCCAATCTCTGTTTTAAATTCAGATCCTAACCGTGTTTCCATTGATCCCATATCAGTTTTAATTGTTCCTATCTCAGTTTTAATTGTTCCTATTTGTGATCCCAAATTTAATATTGCACTCATTAACTGCTCCATATCTTCTGTCGTTAACCTCGTATTCTGTGAATTTTCTGATTGAGAAAAATTTTGAAATGGTTCCGGACTATTTTCCCGACTTATTAAATTGTTTTCCACTTCATTATTCAACACACTGTTCTCCTGTGTTGGCGAGTTCGCCATGTTAACAATTTCGTCATTCTCACTATTCATCATTTTTGCCTTTTTCATTGATCGCGTAATCATTTACAAAATATACAAAACTCGTCACTATATGAAAATTGCACGCAATGACACTTTATCTCCAACAATACCATTCACACGAAATGTTTCCTTCTAACACGATTAACGAACAATTGAAATAATTGCACTAAATTGTCAAACGCGTATACAAGACAACAAATCAAATTTTGAAAAATACCATTAGAAGAATGCCAATTACCAAATCTACACATGCAATATAAACTACAAATTACTACAACAATACTACTGTCTACTATTTTTACAATCAGAAGAATTCCAAGGGACGATCCGAAGCAGCGGTCGCCACGTGCATGGGGGCTTAATTAAATAAAATGCAAATATTTTTGGTAGCTGTAAGTCTGATTACGCTGTTTCGTAAACGGTCGGCCCTGACTAGTATTTGTACGCAATCTGACTTCATAGAATAACAACAAACAATGAAAGAAAATTTTCGTTAACACAGTTAATTAATTAAGTCCCCAGCAACTATAAAACCTACTAAACCAAAGCACAAGTGTAATTGTTCTGTGTGTGGGAGTGTGACTCAACGTACACATCTGGCACGGTTCTTCTTCAATAAGACAAGAAATTTTAAATATCATTTATACTGACGTGATAAAAAAAATTAGAAATACTATAATTGCGCAAGAAACCCAGAATTACACTCTAATACAAGAACACAAGCCAGATGCTTTGTTGACTGAACCTGTAATGACGCATTATTCAAGACATTGAAATAATGAGAAAAAAAAGAAAAGTAGTTTGTTACCTTAATTTATATTGATGAAAAGCACTCTAGACATTACAATCTCTCCACACCGACTCGCTACTACCACATCTCAACCAGAACTCTCCAATATCACATCTCAGCAAGCACTGCCTACTAGCACATCTCAACAAACACTCCTCACTACGACATCTCAGCACAGACTACCCCGAGTCCTCGACAGGCACAGACTACCACGAGCTCTCCCCAAGCACTCCGTGGAGGCGGCTGAATAATACTCTTTGGCGCAATCTCTGGCGCTGTGGCTCAGTGTAGCCACCTTTCAACAGGAGCGCCTGAGATGATATACTCAGCGACGAACCTTGGTGCACGAATGGCAAAACGTCATATTTCGGATGGATTCAGGTTCTGTTTACAGCATCATAATGGTCGCATCCGTGTTTGGCGACATTGCGGTGAACGCACATTGGAAGCGTGTATTCGTCATCGCCATACTGGCATATTATCCGGCATGGTGGTATGGGGTACCATTGGTTACACGTTTTGGTCACCTCTTGTTCGCATTGACGGCGCTTTGAACAGTGGACGTTACATTTCAGGTGTGTTACGACCCGTGGCTCTACCCTTCATTCAATCCCTGCGAAACCCTACATTTCAGCAGGATAATGCACGACCGCATGTTGCAGGTCCTGTACGGGCCTTTCTGGATACAGAAAACGTTCGACTGCTGCCCTGGCCAGCACATTCTCCAGATTTCTCACCTGAAAACGTCTGGTCAATGGTGGGCGAGCAACTGGCTCGTCACAATACGCCAGTCACCACTCTTGATGAGGTGTGGTATCGTGTTGAAGCTGCATGGGCAGCTGTACCTGTACACGCCATTCAAGCTCTGTTTGACTCAATTCCCAGGCGTATCAAGGCCGTTATTATGGCCAGCTGTGGTTGTTCAGGGTACTGATTTCTCAGGATCTATGCACCCAGATTGCGTGAAAATGTAATCACGTGTCAGTTCTAGTATAATATATTTGTCCAATGAACACTCGTTTATCATCTGCATTTCTTCTTGGTGTAGCAATTTTAATGGCCAACAGTGTATAACTGTACAGTTTACTACCACAACATCAATCATTGACGTCAGTTGGATGAAACCATTCAAAGGTGTGGTAGATGCGGTACCACAATCATCTGTGAGTGACGTGGTATGCGAAGATGCAGTAGGCAGAAAGGAAGAATCTTTAACACCGAAAGGGGCTCGGTATCCCTTATGCCTTAAGGTCACGCAAGCAATTATAATGTTATATATTATGTCCTTTTATATATTCAAGGTATGTTTTACATTGTTTCGCGTCGGATGATATAATGTGGTTTTGTCAAGTCATTGCCACGTTTATTTTTCTTTTATTAATCTAGGATTATTGTCATGAATCTCTTGGTGTTACTTCCTGTTGCCTACTTGTCGTTAGTTTCTCGTTTCGAAAGGACAGTGAAGATGATAGACGTGACTTTTTTTCAGGTCGCGACTTCTTGGTTACATCTCAGCTTATGTTAAGGTTACACATTGTGAAGAAACAGTTCCCAGAAGAATTACGAGATATAGTGCAAGTGATGGAAAAGAATTGTCCATTGTCCTTCCATGTAGAGAGGGTGAGAGTAAGAATGGAATGAGCAAGTTTCAGTGTTACACCACTCACCCATATCCAAAGGAAGGGGCTAGTAGGCAAATAGGTTCATATGACGCAGGAGGTATTGTAGCTTTCGGAGAATAGAGAAGCTCATCTAGTTACGTCATTAGCCGATCCGCAGAAATAAACTCAAGGGAGTTTTGTTGTCTGTTCAGATAGACTGGTACAGATTGAAGCGAGAAAGTGTTCGGGGAAAATCTAGGCTTACCATTGTGGTGGCTAGCTGTAACCCAATGATACATGATAGCAAATCATTTCGAAATCTGTGCTAGTTTTCTCTGCGTTCGAGACTATTTGGTATGGCGTTATAGTCACAGCTGAGTGGTCAGCACGGCGGTCTCTCACGGCAAGGGGCCCGGGTTCGGTTCCCAGCTGGGTCGGAAATTTTGTCTGCTCATTGACTGGGTGTTGTGTTGCCCTCATTATCATTTCATCATCATCAGTGGAAGGCAACGAGAAACCACCACTGGAACCACTTCCCTAGACGCTCATGCGGTGGGCCTCTCTGATGAGGCTTCCCCATGACAAGACCTGCGGTAAGACAGAACACAAAGTTTTTATAGAGGCACTCTGATACTTCCCATGCACATCTTAACCTCTTACTAGATGCTAGACTTCTTGGTACAGCGATAGTAATTTACAATAACAGCTAGATCTTAATTATGTTTATTGGTTTTACAGGGAACCTGAAAGCTGATGATTTGAACAATGCAACAGGTAACACAAGATGCACATCGAGAAAACACATTCAGTATGGATGGCGGTAGCCTTTTGCCTGATCATGCTCATAGCTATTATTCGATATTGTTCCATCAAGACATTAATCATTCTTTCTGCAAGCTTTTATATTACAAATCGTTCTTTGCAGAGGGGTTCAACACAAATTGTTTATAGTTAGGGAGGGAAGTGATGATTGAACTGTGCACGGTTCGTGTTCATCCCATTAGTTGTTTGTCATCTCCTATTACGGTAGTGCCGCCTCGTTTTCTTATTCCATTTACTGGCGTCATTAACTTCCTGCCTTACTTTCCTGTGAGTGGCAGCGGCAGCGCGTATCGATAAGCACACTGTCTTGCCATCTGTGCAGCGACCGATAGTATTTCCGGGTCATCGTGTGTTGAGTAGTCAGTGAGTTGGAGACGCACCAGCATTGCAGTCGCGACGCAGTAGCAGACGCGGACGGAGTAGCAGTCCAGTCAGTCGGTTGGCGTGGAGTAGCAAGCAAGCCCCCGTCGCGCGGAGTTGGGCTGAAGCCGCTGGTGGCGTGCACGCGCGGTTGGAGTGTGAGGTGCTGCTTGCGAGTACTACGAAGTTTGTCGCCCACCAATGTTGGACATGAAAGTTTCCTCAGTTAACTTACTATCGAGCCTCAACTGTTTACATTTCTTCGTTTGATCCTGGTTGTCGTTTTTGGGGCACTCCCACGAGCAACAACGTGCGTGTATTTCAGTTGGCTAAGACTCCAGCCGTCTTTCTGTGAAATTTAGCTTAATTTATTCCCTATTATGGAAGTTCACCAGCGGTGTCTTCTGCCTTGTGGCCGTTGACGTTCCGGTTACCTGCCCTGGTCGTTGACGTAATTTTAGGCAGTGTATTCTCCTCATCGTGTTGTTGGTCGTTGTGGGCACCAATATTCTGTGTGTCGTGGATTGAAATCTTGTGGTCGTTTTGCTGGTTGCGTGGAGCGAAACTGATTTGGTTGATTGGTCAGTCGGCTGTCTGCCGGTTGGGTTGCCACCAGATTAAGAAGTCGTTGGATAGGCTGCCTGCCTCAACTAAACGTGCGTTAGTGTTACAATCCCAGGCTGACCCTTGGATACTTTTGAGCGCTGTTCCTTGTGTGTTATGTAGTAATTTCCCTGTTTGTATTTTAGTTATTTGGTTGATCAGTAAAAAGTTAATGTTCTTGTCTTGCCCTTAAGGCACGAGATTGTTATATTTTTATATGGGGCCTTCAGCCGAATTTTACTGGAGAGGTTTTAAGATAAGGCCTTCTGCCTTTTACATTGAAACTCTTTGTAGGCCTTAAGCCGTTAAACATATTTTGTTGATATGTGGTCTTCAGCCGAGTATTAATATCTATTAAATTAATGTCCTTGTCTTGCCCTTAAGGCATGAGATTCTTATTCTTACTTTATAAGAAATGTTTCAAGATACGGCCTTCTGCCCTTTAAAATTGAAACTCTTCTTCTAGAGCTTAAGCTGATGAATTGTCTGTTAGTGAGCAGCCTTCAGCCGAGTTTTAATATTTCTTAAATTAATATTCTTCTCTTGCCCTTAAGGCATAAGGTTGTTATGCCTTAGAATGGGGCCTTCAGCCCAATTTGCATTAAATGTTTGAGATAAGGCCTTCTGCCTTTTGATTGAAACTACTCCTATTGTTTAATATGAGACCTCCAGCCTAGTTCCATTAAAATGAAATTGCTAAGGCCTTCAGCCGATTAGATTGAAGACTTAGAAAATATTCTTGGGTGAAACCTCTAGAAGAACCTTGTATTTTAGTCCTGCTTAAGCCTTGTGTCTTGGTTTTAGAATGTGGCCTTCAGCCGATCTAAAGTTAATCAAATGAGGCCGATTAAGGTTTTGGGTATTTTGCATCCTTGTTGCAAATATAGTGTGTTGATAAATAAAGTTTATATGTTGAGTGCAACTGACAGGAACTCATTTGGCCACTTTCCACAACCAAATCCGCGCTGTCCTGCTAGCCCAGGCATTTCATTTTTCTGGTTATAATGACCTCAAAGAGTGGTTCCTTATAATTATCTACATTTTTTGATCTGAACTACTACCTTCAACATTAGATGGTGTAAATACGACATTAATTATAAGTATGGTAATCGCGTATGGGCTAATGACAACAGCTATGAATTTTACGTTATTTGACCTCCTATATACAAAAAGGGACCTTCTGTCACATTACATGGAAGGTTTATGAATTAAATTCACTGTTTTGCTCATAGCAGCATGCAGCATAACAATCACACAAAAATCACGTAAAAAATACAGAAAAGAGGTGATGTTAGGATGACATAGATATTGTGACTAATTGCACCAGGCTGCACTGTAGAAAGGCGAAACAAAAGCAGAGGGTCTTCGTACACAAATTACGTTATTCACTACCAGAATATTAAAGAATTGTCTTTGTATCTGATATCGTTCACAATGTAAATAGGTGAGGATAGATTCAACAAGAAAAGTCCGCCAAGAAGTTTTAAATTTGACGTAAATTAATGAATTTCGCTTTTATGGCTTACTATTCCACACCAAGCGGTTGAAACAAATTGCATGCCCAGACAGGTGGTAACGAACTAAGTGGGAACATATGGGGGTCCGTTAGCATTCACTGAAGCAACGCCTCAAAAATTATTAGATTATTAAGCATGGCGCGACTGATGGCCATCAAAATCATTCTGTCTTAACGTAGGAAATTAAATAATGTCTTAATCATCTTCAAATTCATAACGAGCTTTGCTAATCAAAACCTGAGAATTGTAAAGCAACTGAGCGAAAATACAGTGGCCCAGCTTCTAATCTCTTTAGTAAGCATTTCAGACGCTTAACCACCCGGAAAACCTTTGCTTTCTGGTTGTTAATCTGCACTCACAGAAGTGGCGCAACATGTGCTCCTGACCACATCAGAAATAAAACTGGTTTAAAATTTTTCATCCCACAAAACTTTAATAATTTAGCAATAACTTGACACAATCTCTCAGAAGAATATATTATACTGCTGTTTATTCCACATACAGAGTGCATCGCTGAGGACCATCACTTACAGTTAATGTGCATCGCCATAATTTACCAATTACTTTATACCAGTGAAATTATGATAATTAAACCGTTTCTGACACTTCCCTGACTAAAACAACTCGACAAGATGCATTACGTACACTATCCACGATAATATAACTCACTTTTATACCTTCTATCCAACATGAGCAAGAGCTCTGCAACTCACGGCAGTCCATCTGACAGTGCCCAAGCATGGCATATCTCTGGAGACAAAGTCTCGTTGTTCAAACCGACTGGAGGTAGACCTCTCCTATTGCCTGTTGCCACCTGACGCCCACTACTCTCGATTCTGTCAATTTCTTATGAAGCTTACTGACAATCTCTGCGCTTAGCTTTTCCACAGGTTATACTTCGACCAAGCCCACTATACTCTAATTACCTTAGACTAGCCCCTCATCTTTCGGTATCCCATCATATTTAAACTTCATGATGTCACACGCTTATGGAAGGGTATAGGTAGAAATTGGGAAGTGTGACACATAAAAATAAAACGCAGATTCGCATACGTAAAGGCCTTATTTCATGATTATGAGAGTGGAAAAAATTTATTATCCCACGGAGTACGAGGACAATCAGTTTAGTGACATCGTAAAATGACTGGTTCGCAAATTGTTTAAATAGAACGTACTAATAGTACCGCTTCAAAAACTAATGAGAAAAGTTGCGAAATGGAAATCTTGCCCACATGATCTTACTTCCAAATGATCAGGGTGCACTGGCTGTATTCGATCTTCTCGCCAGAATGTGTGTTGACAAATAGGGAATCTGAGGCGCTGAGAAAATTAGAGTTTTATGTGAGTAATGTTATCATTAACGGTACCGCTTTCAAGATAGTCGGGAAAGATTTCCACATTTTAGCTACGCTCACTGGTACTACAGTCATGACACTGACATGCAAAATATAACTTACGTTCATGCCACTGTCAGCCCTGAACTTATACATTCATTTCACCAATTTATCAAATTACAGCAAGGAATAATTTTAATGAAGCAGATATTACATTATGTTCAAAATTTTCAAGAACATCGTCGACAAAGTACTATATCAGTAAGCATTTCAGCTACCAGTTGTGGCATTGATTCTACACGGTACTTGGATATTTTGTTTCTATAAAAATTACAGCTACGCGCAGTCTACAGATCCACCGACACATCAGTTGTCAGTCGAGTGGTTAGGTGACAGAGGGCGGGGAAACAGCTTATGAAAGCAGCTGTGTGTTGTAAGAAAGTTGTTTGCAATTAGTATAAGCATTTGATTAAGAATTGCATTGTAATCAGGTTCTGGAAACCACACTTAGGGAGTAAGGTCATGCTAAGATTGCATAAGGAGCAGCTCGGTGTAGCCATCGACATAGTATAGATTTTTGTGGGTAAAAGTAACCGTAATAAAAGACTCCTCTTGTAAGAGTCGGGACGAATCTTCCGAAAGAAGAGAGGCGTGCTGAGCCTTTATAGATTCAGAGTGGAAACTGAAAGATTTTAGCGAAGTTTTATCCCGGTAGCTCCCAGGCTATAGAGGCCAGATCGGCCAACGCGCTAATCAAGTAGGCCACTTGGCAGTACCGTTTACATTAAGTGAAACACTTCAACTAGGCGGGATTACTACACCAGCCATTGACGAAGCACTTATAACGGCTAACCGGGACCAATCGTGAAGCAACATCCAGTAACTCAGACCACTTGCGTGCTACTAAAAACTCATGCCTTGCAATTATGACGAAGGTTAGGAATCCCCGTTGCTTGTAGACCCATGGGGCGAACCAAGAAAATCTGACGAATCGCAGCAGTGGGACTCCCTTAGAGGCGTAGCAATAAGTGTATAAATAGTTGAGCCTAGAGGCTTAAGGTATTCAACCATACAATCTTTCCGTGTACGTCTGGAACCCGAAAGAATGACGCTCTGCTGAGATTTAGAGAAATGGTGTCTAATACTTGGATGTGAAGATCTGCTGGCTGCCTGTCTCCTGACCAACTGGTCGAATTATGACCCATATCGTCTGCTGGACTAGGTATACTTCATCGATGTGAGATGCTGGTGTATGGGCAGCTTCTACCGTCTGAGGGGCTTTGGCAAATGGAATGCAGGCTGTCTAGTCTGGTTGGGGGAGGTGCACAGTTGTGGCCCCCTACCGCCGAGACGTTATTGCCCACCATCTCCGTCGACCCCACGTGAGCGATCAGGGTGGTGCTGCTCGATGTCTAACCTCCAGTGTCGGTTATAGCACCCAAAAGCGCGACATGAGGGCAAAAGATACGTGAGATAGTTGGCCAATCCCGGAGGCCCTGAGTGGGCCATGGCCGATTCTCGCCGGCTCGTAAGTCACATGACGCAGTGGAGATACCCGCCCACAAACCTTGACAAATAATTGTTCAAATGGCTCTGAGCACTATGGGACTTAACATCTGAGGTCATCAGTCCCCTAGAACTTAGAACTACTTAAACCTAACTAACCTAAGGACATCACACACATCCATGCCCGAGGCAGGATTAGAACCTGCGACCGTAGCGGTCGCGCGGTTCCAGACTGTAGCGCCTAGAACCTCTCGGCCATCTCGGCCAACCTTGACAAACCATATGGTTTGCCACTGTGGACCTCAGCACATTCCACAACCGACTGTGTTGACACGCGTGCTGGGCGACCATGAAAACGGCCGTCGTGATGTACACTGCTGCTGGGAATAAACATTCGTTAATAGTACCACTGTTTTACTGTGTGCCTCGGCGTGAATCAGCCCTCTCCCACACCATTTGTGTGACCCCTCCTGATGTGTAGCGACGCTGAATGGGCTGGGCTACTCAGCTACATCTTGACATTTACTTCAGGTCCTATTTCGGTGCCCCTGTGGCTGCTTCTGCACTTGTTAGACCACAATGGCTTACCCTCCATACTGACATGCAGCACTGGGTTCAAATGGCTCTGAGCACTATGGGAATTAACTTCTGAGGTCATCAGCCCCTAGAACTTAGAAGTAGTTAAACCTAACTAACCTAAGGACATCACATACGTCCATGCCCGAGGCAGGATTCGAACCTGCGACCATTGCGATCGCGTGGTTCCAGACTGTAGCGCCTAGAACCGCTCGGCCACCCCGGCCGGCGCAGCACTGGGGCCACTGGTCGCATCTATCCTAGAAAGTGCTGTCATCCCTCCTCATGTCTCAGCCACTGTCGAGTATATTCTGGCAGGGTCACTGAATTAAAATTAAAATATCCAAACTACGTATGCTTCGATAGGTATTCTCCACAATTTTTTTTGCAATAAACTACTGCACTAATTAACGTATTTCCTATCTACTTTTCATACTCATTATGCTTAACTGCTTCATTTGTTTGATTATTAGTCTGAATGTGTGCAGTGTTATGACAGCACGTTACCACGTCTCACATACACTGTACATAATACGCACACATACTTTTCCTTGACAGCAGGTTCGATGTAATATCCTGCCTCTATATTAGACTGTTTGTTATTTCTCAGAGGAAAAACCTTAGCCTCAAAAAGGACACCAGCAGAGAGTATCAAGATCTGCATATGCAAAGTGCGTAAGTTACTGTAATATAATCGAATCGTTAGACATCCATATGTATAGTCTAATAATTTATGGTTAAAACATCCAAACTCTGGCAGGAAAGTGAAGTACATAATTTTGTAAACCATCAGCACCAGTTCTGTAAACCCTCGTCGTTACTGCTGTGGAGGCCGAGTTTCGACTGTTGTTAAGGTAGGCCGAGTTTTTGAGCCCGAGAAACGGCTTCTGATGCAGTACACCACTAAGACAATTTCTTCCGGTCCCTATTACACAGCTATGCCCCAGGGTCAGATAACACAATAGGAGAACACAGGTACTACAACGACCCAGTAAATTAGTAACAAAGTCACTAAATGAGTTAAACCGTTTTCTTATCTGTGTGTCTTGACGAATAAGAAGTCTGCAACACTACTTATAATATGACGAAGAAAGGACCTCAAACGCACACTGCAAATAATGGTTCAAATGGCTCTGAGCACTATGAGACTTAACATCTGTGGTCATCAGTCCCGTAGAACTTAGAACTACTTAAACCTAACTATCTTAAGGACATCACACACATCCATGCCCGAGGCAGGATTCGAACCTGCGACCGTAGCGGTCACGCGGTTCCAGACTGAAGCGCCTAGAACCGCACGGCAACGCCGGCCGGCTACACTGCAAATAATCATAGGTAAACTTCACAGTACGTAGCAAATGCAATATACAGCAACTGTTCACTGCTAAGAGTTCACTAGACCACGTCCCCTGTCTAAGTCAGACCTGGACGATGATCTATAACCACTTCTTTCTTTCGAATAGGCTTCTGTCACTTGTAGTCCTGTCATTGGCAGATTGTACTCGGCCTGCAATTGGCCGAGACAAAGTAGATATCTTCATCCTGAGAGTCACCAATGGCGCTGGTGGAACTCGTGCCAGTGGCGAGTCTCTATAGCAATGGCACCAGATCGCATCTTTGCGCCTGTGGTGCTTTTGTCCTGGCTGTGTCTTATTCGGACGACACAGAACGTAAGCTGGATTGCTATAGCAGTGCCATAAGCGAGCCATTATAATGCCATCAGTGAGATTAAAAATATACGCGCAAAGATGAATAAATTCATCTGAAGTACAGTACATATTTTTACTCTGTAATACACAAAAAGAAAATATGTGATGCCCCAAAAACAAAAAATGAAAATAATCCAGCCTCCATCTTGTGGTTTACAAGAGATCCAAATAAATTGATACACCTGCCTAACATCGTATACGACCCCCACTAGCACGCAGAGATGCCGCAGCACGATGTGACATCGTCTCGACTAACGTATGAAGTAGTGCTGGAGGAAATTGATGCCATGAATCCTGCAGAACTGTCCATAAATCCGTAAGAGTAGGAGGGGGTGGAGGTCTCTTCTCAACAGCACGATTCAGGGCATCCCAGATCTGTTCAACAATATTCCTATCTAGGGAGTCTGGTGGCTAGCGGAAGTGTTTGAACTCAGAAGAGGGTACCTGGAGCCACTCTGTAGCTATTTTGGAAGTCTGGGGTGTCGCATTGTTCTGCTGGAAATGTCCAAGTCCGTCGGAATGCACAAAGGACATGAATGGATGCCGGTGACCAGATAAGATGCTTACGCACTTGTCACCAGTCATCAACAGTCCAATATTGGTGTTGACCGGCCCAGGCGAGGCATAAAGCTTACGTACTTGTCACCAGTCATCAGCAGTCCAATGCTGGTGTTGACCGGCCCAGGCGAGGCATAAAGCTTTGTGTCTGGCACTCATCAAGGGTACACGAGTGGGCCTTCGGCTCCGAAAGCCCATATCGATGATGTTTCGTTGACGGTTCTCACACTGGCATTTTTTGTTGGTCCAGCATTTAAATCTGCAGAAATCTGGAGAAGGTTTGCTCCTCTGTCGCGTTGAATGGTTCTGTTCAGTCGTCATTGGTTCCGGTCTTGCAGTATGTTTTTCTGGCCGCAGTTATGGCAGAGATTTGATTTTTTACCGCATTCCTGATATTCACAGCGCACTCGTGAAATGTTTGTACGGGAAAATCTCAGCTTCATCACACACACACAAACACACACACACACACACACACACACACACACACACACATCGCTATGTGTGTGTGCGTCGTGGCACTTGGTGTACGTTGATATTCTTACTGAACAGTGGAAGATGCAAGTGGATATCAACTACAAAGACACTCATACTGTCAAAAGTTAGTGCCCAGCAGCTCGCAGTGGAAAGAAACATGTACCTTCCGTGTGAACCATCTCCAAATGAGGTTCGGAAACTTGTTTATGGGGTAAACAAAAGTTTAGAAAAAGCGACTGATTTTTGTTTTCTGAATTTTTTTATTACTCCTCTTATGTGAAATAATTTAACGTTTCAGACATAAATGTCGATGTAAATATGTTTCTGTACTAGTTCCCTACTATTGCAGGCGAAAAACTGTTAAACAGTAACATCTATAAATCAAAGTACAGAAAGCTGCATAAACCAGAGTGTACTGTTTCAGTCTGAGAATGCTATACTCAAAAACTAAAATATTGTTGCCTGGCAACCTCGTATATGGCAGTAAAACGTGTAAAATATTCGAAGTCCCAGAGCGAAGCTATCTCACTGCATTAGGCAACATCACATTCACTGACAAAACAAAAAATGGAATGGCTAAGACAAAAGAACCGCAAGAAACCGAATACTGACATCCATGAGTAGGAAACACTAGTGGGGCCAGTTGTAAATTTCCAAAATATCATACAGCCAAAGAAATATTCATACACAGAAGCATTATGTTTACATAAGCAGCAAAACCGTACAAAACACTGCAGAGCTGGTATAAAAATTCAGATACTAATTATACATCATCCAGCGATACTCACATCGTCCATCATTGCATAAAGCCCACATAAAGAAATAACAAGCTTTCTAAAATTAATCAGAGAGTACAACTCTCTCATCTGACAACCAGTTCCACTCACATGAGTGGGTCTCCATGATGGTCATCAGTCACTGGCGTTCCATCCAACAATTTTCAATCATATATGACGGTAATAGTATAAGAAAACCCAAGTAATGCGGAATAGTTTATTGGAGTCTCTGTATAGACGGTGTAATTTGCTGTCCTGTCGCATCCAGCTCCTTCGAAAAATAAAATCCACCATAGAAACAGAAATGAAAAGAACCTAAATATCTGTTACCTCGCACTACACGGACACAACAACAAACATCGACGTTCCACACACAGAAAATCTGTCATCAAGATCGCAGTCATAAACTAGACCTCAAACTGTCCTACGACACACAACCAATCCGGTTTCCAAGTGTAGTATTATACGTTCTTGATGCTGCCAGAGGCAGCACTTCGAAGATTCGTGCAGGCGCTGTTAGCGGCACTTCGATCATCGCCGCCAATGTAGAGCGTCCAGACCACTGAACAATGAAAACTGCTACGGCGGTGTTATAAGTAGTGGCTACCAGGGCACAAGTCTTCTGATTCTACCTCTACTCCTACTTGTATTTGCATGCTTATAGTGGGAGTTCCATGTCGCTAGTTGGTGCCGAATATTACTTCAAGTTGTTGACAGATGTACCGGTGAACACTCAGTGTATAAAGATGCACGCCAGCGTCAGGCCCCTACTTATTGATAGCCACCGCCTTAACAAGTTGTCATCCGTGTAGGAGCTCTTCAGAATAAGTTGAGTATAATGAATTTATAGAAACTGCATTGGTGTCTAGTACACTTTCGCTGGCCTGTCAAGATCCCTAAAGCGACAGATCCTTTGGCCACCTTACACCCATTAGTTCTCATTATCCATGAGGGCACAACGATTCCAGATGGGCAACACAACACACAGGACATTTAAAACTCCATAAATTGAGAACAACAACAAAAATGAACTGAAGATAATGAAGCAAATATCCGTGGAAAATAAATATAGCAGAAGCGTTGCAGACAAGCGAATCGTAAAACTAAGATAAAAATGAAAGGACCATTTAATACTCATAAACAAACATATCATCACCACATTCAAATACTGACGCAGAGAACATAAACATGCACAGAGCTCAAAGACAAAACAATTCCACACACAGAACACAAAAGCACATGAACAAGAAACATACATGACAACAAACAAGTGGTACACTGGCACTTACTACAAAAAAGCAACTCAAACGTTAAAAACCTACCCACAAAACAAGGACTGATCACAGCTTACACAACAAATAACAACACGGAGAAAACTAATTACAGCCAGTATTAACATAGGCAAATAAAATGCATCTGACCAGGAATGCAGTGGGCATTCTCGATCAGATATGACCTAGAACCCGCAGCTCACCTACTTGCAGAGGCAGTGACATTGCATGACATCATCACACCCCACCCATGTCGTCCTTAACCTCACCACCCTCTCCCATCACTCCTTTGCTGCACTAACTCACGAAGCTTCCCACCGCCTCCCCATTTCTGCCTCCTCCCCTCTCCTCCAATCACAGGCCAGTAATTTACTGTATGTACCACCAAGCCGCCATCTTCTCAGTATTTGCAGCAACGTCATACAGCTTCAGTGCAGAACACACACACACACACACACACACACACACACACACACACACACACACACACACGTGGAGAGAGAGAGAGACATCTTTGACTGTCCTGATTCCATTTTTCATATCCATTTTAAGCCATACTTCTGTCATAAAAATAGTTCAGTGAGAGTGCTTTTATGGTAAGAAATAGGAATCTGGAATGATGAGAGAGGTGTACTAGGGTAATACATACAGTTTCGCAAAGCCACTGTGTCAGGGTGGTTAGGACATCTGCCTAGTGAGCAGGAGACCTGGGTCAAGAAATTTTCATTCTCCACTTCAATCTAGATATTTCCGACTTGAATAAGTCTCTGGAACCATATAGTTTCATTAAAGCTGTCATGACAGCAACTAATCACAAGAAAAAGTAGTTCCGTACGTAGCTCTGTGTATTAAGGAACTTCGCAGTGACATAATTCATTTACAACTCCAGATTATCAATTCTGTTTGAAAATGAACCTGTAAATGCCATGCTCATATAGAAACGGTGGGTTGCAATGACATTTGCATAATACATCTACAACATACAGATTACAATTTCAATTTCATAATACATCTACAGTACATAGATTATAATTTCATTTCGTAATACAAATACCCTGAACAGCCAAATAAACCGGTACACCTGCTTAATATCGTGTAGGGCCCCAGCGAACACGCAGAAGTGCCGCAACACGACGTCATATGGACTCGATTAATGTCGTAAATAGTGCTGAAAGGAATCGACACCATGAATCCTGCAGGACTGTCCATAAACCTGTAAGAGTAAGAGGGATTGGAGATTTCTTTTGAATAGCACGTTGCAAGGCATCCCAGATATGCTCTATTATGGCGATTTTGGTGGGCAGCGGAAGTGTTTAAATTCAGAAGAGTATTCCTGGAGCCACTTTATAGCAATTCTGGACGTTTGCTGGAATTGCTCGGCTTCTCGATATTAAGGGGTGTTTTAAAAGAATATGTCGAAATCAGACAAGCAGATAATATCATTAATGCTGATAATGGATAGCCGCTAAGCAAAACGTGGAATCCTGTTTTATCAGACATGAAGGAACAACGGCATCTGAATGGCCGGCTGTGAATAATCATTTGTAACGATATATCGTTTTCAACAGTATTCACCACCGGAGGCGGTGCAACTCTTTTTGTGCCAGGGGGCAGCAGGAATGACTGAGCGCGTGCGCACTGTATCTAGCGCACGCGCTGTTGTACTTTCGAAGAATATCAAGGTCATTTGCGAGTGGAATCAGTTATCAGCGAGAGCAGCGTAGCTTTTATCACCTGATGATGGCGGCCAATTGGACCGCTGAAATATTGTGCTCTGATCCGGCTGGAAACCCGACGAGAATTTGATTTACTAATACACCGGGGAAGTCTACATAGTCACAGTCTAATTGGTTCAATGAGGTTGAGTGATGATGGTTTCCATTGTTGGTGAAGATGGGCCCACCGCTTGTAAGACGATGAGCTCTGGAAAAATGACTTCCAGTGGCGGAGCCCTGGTGAGCAGTTTAAAATTTCGTCTTCCATAGCAATGCGTGTGGAGTTCCGTGCGCCTTGTGCATACGACAAAGACAACGTCGATACCACATTCCTCCCTCTACCCCAAAAATTCCGCATCATCGTTGAATAGTGTGGATGCAGGCTACGACGTGGGAGAGGTCTTTGCTGTGGTGCAGCAGCTGAAGGAGTTGGTTGCGTCCTGTCCGTACATAGTGCCCACCAATCCGCATCTGAACACTCGCCTTGCGAACCATAGGGAACATCTGTCAAGGAAGTGGAGGTAGGATGTCCATCCAGTGGCACAGGAGAGCGCATTATTGTCTCCGCTGCGTACGATGAATGCTGAATGGCTGATGTATGCTCGATGTGACTGTGAACAGCGATGGATGCTGCGGCTGTGGCACCGTAGGCAAGCGGGGGCTGACTTCCTTACGTTCACCCACGTGCCTGGACATCAGGTTTTATCAAAATCTGCTCGAGGACATCAGTCTGCTTTTCAGGATGCGTTTTGGAAACAGAAAAATCTATGGCAGCATTGGAGCTGTCAACAGGCGCCAAATCTGCTGTGAACGGCATAACAAGCTCGCCCATTCGACTGCGCGACAGTGCTGGATTTGCAGTTGTGTTTGTTATAGACAAGTGAAAAAACTTTGTCCTACAGCGGAAGGCACCGTGAAAATGCAGGGAGTGATACTTGCTGACGAATAACAACAAAGCATTTTCCTCTGCAGTGTAAGACAAAAAATTTTGGCATCGGATCCTTCAAAATGCAAACGTAATGTTCAGCTTCACTAGTCGACTGAGAAGGGAACGGAACTCTAAGGAAACGTTGAATTCTTTTTTGTTGGCCAAATTGTTGAAATTCCAAGGAATAAAATTGCAGTACATCGTCCAGATCGTTTGTTTGTGGGATATCTTGTAAGCAAAAGACAGAAATTAGGTCTTCTGTAGTTGTCGTGTTCACTGCCGGCCGGAGTGGCCGAGCGGTTCTAGGCGCTACAGTCTGGAACCGCGCCACCGCTACGGTCGCAGGTTCGAATCCTGCCCTGCCTCGGGCATGGATGTGTGTGATGTCCTTAGGTTAGTTAGGTTTAAGTAGTTCTAAGTTCAAGGGGACAGATGACCTCAGAAGTTAAGTCCCATAGTGCTCAGAGCCATTTGAACCATTTTTTTTTTTTTGTCATGTTCACTGGGATGGCAATTCGATATTTACTGTATGCACCGACGATAGTGAGATGGTTTGTTTTTCAGACGTGACCAGTAAAATCAATGTGGATACGCTGCCAGAGGCCAATGTGTCGAGGTGAATTGAAAAGTTCTTGGCGCAGCGCCACCTGGTTATCCATGCTTATGTGGCAGCGGGCAGTCATCTCTGCAGTCTGTTTGTCAAGGCCAATCCACATGCGATGCTAGTGAGCTGGCTGCTTATTTTTAACGAATTCCAATGTTCTGTGCGTAGAAGTTTCAAAACATGTTGCAGAAATGACAAGGGAACCATGACCGTTGTCTATTTAGGAGAGTAATGTAATTAAATCGTCTAAAATTGATATCGGATGACGAGGCCAGTCCATTTGAATTTAGTACCTGAGCAATAGAAGTGATTGATCCAGTTCAGTAGCTTATAGGACCCGCCGACAATCAATGGCAAAACCTTGTACTTCTTGCGATCAGAATGATCGATCTGAAGACAACAAGTTCCTAATGCATCGAATTCCGGATCATTTATCGCAGCTGAGACAGACTGTCTGTGTTTGCATGCTGCGCCATAACAGAGCAATAAAGAGTTTCGTACTGGTAATTTGAAGGAAGTAATAACCAATGATGCAGCTTAGGTGGTGTATAAACAAGCATATCCTCCATGGGGTGAAACAGAGTAGTTAATGGCTTTTGATCAGTGACGAAAAAAATTTTTTACCTGTCAGGTATTGATGAAATTTCGTGACTCTATAAATTACCGCTAATGGTCCATTTTGCAGCTGTTCACGGTTGCTGTCGATGCGAGCCACACGCGACTGCGCTCACTTAGACCTGTATGGCCCTAGTTTGAGGCCTCTAATGTTGCCGTGTTGACGGAGCGTGGAGTTCGTAGTAACCTGTCGGCGCTCTGGGCTCTAATAATACAGCTTTAGCGGAACCAAAATTTATTCACTGAAGTTTATAGTCGTGTACTCTCGTCTGTGTCGGCCCCTAGAACGGCGGCAGTGCAACACCTTGTTTCACAAATTGCTGCCGCTCTTTCCGCAATCTGGAGCGAAAGTCACCCTCGGCGTCTGGTTCACATGATCACGCTGCCGGGCGGGAAGCAGTCCTCATGAGCAACGTAGCCCGTACGACAGGCGCGGCTTCCCAGCATGGTGACTGCGTTTTGCCAGCGCACACTCAGGTAAACTCTCAGCAGCTAGCAGCTTTACATGGTTTGTAGGTGATGTCACAAAGCAAAAGGCAAGGGACGTCCACAGCTGCTTACAGGTACTAGTCACTGGAGGGGCGGGGGGGGGGGGGGGGGGGAGGGAGGGAGGCAGGTCCAGTTTTCGTGCCTCCCGAATGCTGCATAACGTGGCAGTGCGCAAGAACCGTCACTTCGGCTCATCAAGCCTTAGGTGCAAGTCTCCAAGTGAAACTTCCCGGCAGATTAAAACTGTGTGCTGGACCGAGACTCGAACTCAGGACCTTTGCCTTTCTCTGGCAAGTGCTCTACCATCTGAGCTACCCAAGCACGACTCACGTCCCGTCCTCACAGCTTTACTTCTGCCAGTACCTCGTCTCCTACCTTCCAAACTTTACAGAAGGTCTCCTGCGAACCTTACCGAACTAGCGCTCCTGAAAGAAAGGCTCGGAGGAGAGCTTCTGTAAAGTTTGGAAGGTAGGAGACGAGGTACTGGCTGAAGTAAAGCTGTGAGGACGGGGCGTTACTCGTGCTTGGGTAGCTCAGATGGTAGACCACTTGCCCGAGTTCGAGTCTTGATCCGGCACTCAGTTTTAATCTACCAGGAAGTTTCATATCAGCGCACACTCCGCTGCAGAGTGAAAATCTGATTCTGGTAAGTCTCCAGGTGTTCTCAGCAGTGGTTGTGAGGTCGGCAGCTCACTGTGACCGTGTATGGTAGATCAGACAGGTAACAGTCTCGGAGGCGCAACTCATCTTAGCGAACGGTAACAGCACATCCCACATTCGTCCTTGTAGCTGGTGTATTGTAAGTTAAAATGCATACAAGGGTTCGAAAGCCTGAGTACTATTGGTTTGAGGAAGCGACGTTTCTTCGTGCCGGCGATGGCCGAATGTGGCTTACATTTCTGGCTCATCAATGGTCTTCACAACCACTACATTTCGTACGACTGGCTTTCGAGGGTTAAGATTGTTGCTTTTCCGCCACACCAGCTGGCTGATAGTTGTTCTTGAGATACTTGTACTCTTTCATACCAAGTAAGGTTGTGCTGTTACATTGACTTCGTGGCTTTTCGTCGCTATGGTCATATATCTGAGCTTATGATTCAAGCCGCTCAATCGCGGGATGTGAGGCAAACTCCTCTGGTGTGTTGTCTGCACTGTAGGCTTCCTGCATGTTTGTCGTTTTGATTAACTTACAGGGCACTGGCCTGGCTTTCTCCGTCTTGGTGCTGGCTGGAGAGGATCTTAAGGATATTTTACATTTGTCCATATTACATTTATGGTGTGTAATATTCCTCTTACATTTAAAAGACTCGTCCTTAAAATTTCTTAATTTGCCTCTGAAACAATATCGTCAAATACACGTAGCATTGGTAATTACTGACTGCACCATTTTCTGTTTTTTAAGCGCTTTAAAAGCTTACACACAAACTGTTCTGGTCTGTTCTTAATCCTCTATTGTCTCTGTTGAGATTAAATATTCTAAAATAGATTTAAACCTTAATCTGCGCTAGACATTTTTATTATCATTTATTCCTACTTTTAGCCACTTCACGGGTATTAGATGCATTGGCGATTCCAGTGGATGAGTGGTTTCACGCCCAAACTGTTAATAGAATCGTCATCCCCTGTAGGGCAAATGATTATGGTCACTGTCGTGATGTTACGTCGTTGTTTATCGCTATAGGTTTGAATGAGCTGGAAAATTTTTCTGCCGTAATTCGTCCTTTTTCTGACGATATCAGCTCGTCTAGTGAGTGAAATCTTCATTCAGTGTGCGTAACAGTGAAAACTGTTTTTCTGACCAACACAGCGAAGGTTGTGAGAACTTGATTGTGGTCGTACCCCTGATGGTAGCTGCAAGACAAAATTGTGCTCCTGCTTTACCCCAAGTTGCGTATAGTGTGTAGTAGTCTTTCGTAGTTCCACATTGGTCATACCCATGGATTTTCACTTGCATAACACTTGACCATGACAACTACTTCCGGTGTATAAACTGAAGAAATCAAATGTGCAGCCACTCTATGAAAATATGGTTTGGGACTAGCACTTACCTTTACCGCTCTGACGCTTCAGCTTTCCGCAGTAAAATACGTACTTAATATGCCTGTACGTCAGTCTGTATCGCTCTGGCTTGACAAATCGTGTTGCTTTCTTTTATATAGTCTTGTAGTTCTGCTATAAACAACAGTACGCGAACTTCTCTCTGTTCTGAAATTAATAACACTTCTTGTTCAAAAAATGTTCAAATGTGTGTGAAATGTTATGGGACTTAACTGCTAAGGTCATCAGTCACTAAGCTTACACACTACTTAACCTAAATTATCCTAAGGACAAACACACACACCCATACCCGAGGGAGGACTTGAACCTCCGCCGGGACCAGCCGCACAGTCCATGACTGCAGCGCCTGAGACCGCTCGGCTAATCCCGCGTGGCTAACGCTTCTTGTGTTTGTTTACACTTGCTTACAGTTCCCCAGTTTTGCTCTATCTGAACTAATTATAACGGATGCTATGTTGCAGAATAAGGCTGTATTTCTCTCAGTTAAAGGTACTAAGTGTTGTAATTCTGCAGTAAATTCTTTTTGTGGCTGGCACAAACCTACTAGGAATTACAGTGGAAGAAACAGTGTAGAGCTCAGATGTCTGTACACGACATCACAAACTGTTTCTTCCAGTGTTGCTGCTTCTAGCCCCACGTCATTCAAACTACCTCCTAATGCACTCAGAGCTACACGTTAGTAGGATAGCTAGGTTAATTCCCAGCTAGATAACGGACGTATCACATCAAATATCCATCAGGTGTTCGGTTACCCAGTTGGGCTGCTTCATACCCCCTCTGCCTCTATAGACCGTTGGGAATTGATCAAGGTCACCCAGGAAACCCCTTACTCACATAGGCAATTGTGTCACGTGAAATAATAATTGTGGCAACTCTCTCTTAGCCAATGGGAGCACAATGAAATGATGGGAAAACCAATGGACCAATAGGAATCGCATTCCCCCCCCCCTTCTTTTACGATAGTTATTTATTTATTCTATATAATTGTAGTCTATTATCTGAAATATGATGTTGCAGTGCCTGTGTTATTCCCAATTACAATACAATGTTATTTTGGACAAGCATGCATACACGACTCGCGGCCAGTCCGAACTTCCATATGTCGTTATCAATGTGTCTACACCCTGTACTCGTACATCCATTAGGTGTATTACTGAACAGGCGAGGCACTTTGCTTGGTAGTCGTTTGCCCGGTGTTGGCAGATAAATACATTTCCGTGTCTATGATGTTTCGAATTGGGATTCAATGTTCCTTTGGACATACATTCATGCTAATATAGATTGCTGGTAAACCCTGGTTGTTTTGAAGGGAAGCTGAAATTATCGATTTGCTATGGTTATAATTTTATTCATAACCTTTATATCTTTTATGTCTGCTTCCTCTATACGATGTGGATAGTTACGACGTTCGCCCAGAAATACCCCTAGACATCCCGTCACTGCGCTTCTCCTAATCGTTACATCATTTAATTTTATTTTATGATTTCTTACAATTTTCCCTTTCAGCAGGAGGTTGTTTTGTGAAGTCCTAGTGACAATTTAACACTTCAACACAAGCCCTCAAGTTCGTGCAACGCCCCATTACATGTGTCTTCAGTAATTCTTCTGGAGTCACCACTTACAACGAACAGTACGTCATCTAAAAATGCTACCAGTCAATTTATCTTACCGCTGTCATGTAACTTCTGTAGCATCGGCTCCAGTCTTACATCTCAAAACTCTGGCTTGCACACTGATTCCTGCAGACCGCCTTTTGTTATTGTCTTCGTGATTTTCTTTCCTAGGCATGTTAAAGAAGCATGTCGCTCGCGGAAATAAACTCTTAGGCAATTATACAGCGTTTCTGCACAGTCAAAATCCCTTAGGCGACTAAAGAAGACGGTCACCGCAGGCGGAATGCGCAAGCA
The DNA here is from genome assembly GCF_023864345.2 of Schistocerca serialis cubense. Lineage (NCBI taxonomy): Eukaryota > Metazoa > Arthropoda > Insecta > Orthoptera > Acrididae > Schistocerca > Schistocerca serialis. Next base: position 508,831,229 of record NC_064644.1, on the reverse strand, counting down.
ATATCGATCATCATCGCCAGAGCACACGTAGATTGAATATCTGTCACTAGCGCAGTCGCCTTACTAATTACGTCTTCAATTCACTTGCCTCTTCTAAACCCATACAGGTGAGGGCTCGCCCATTAAGTCTATGATCTTGCAATCTTCTGCATAATAGTTTGTCAATTATCTTGCCGAAAACATTCAAAAAATAAGTTGATCTGTAGGATATGTGTATCATTGGCTCTTTATATTGCGCCTTCCTAATTAGTACTACTTCATCGCTCTTCCACGATGCAGTGACTCTTCCTTGCAAGAGACACTCGTTGTACAGTTCCCGCAAGTAGCTATCTAACTGGCCACATAGTGTTGGTGTTATTTCGGTAACGATCCCGTTAGGTCGTGGAGTTTTTTCCTTTTCAGTCTTAACATCTTGCCTAATTTATGCGAAGGGATGCCCAAGTTTATTATTTTTATAGTCTTCCCATAATGTTACTTATAATCCGTGTTGATTGCAAAATGTTTATTCATATGACCGGTTTCGGTTCCTCTGATGTGACGCAGCATGTGAAGATTGCTGTGAGTGGACGAGTCTGGAACCGCGCGACCGCTACGGTCGCAGGTTCGAGTCCTGCCTCAGGTATGGACGTGTGCGATGTCCTTAGGTTTAAGTAGTTCTATGGGACTGATGACCTCAGATGTTAAGTCCCATAGTGCTCAGAGCCGTTTCAACCATTTGTGAGTGGACGGGTTACTCCCGTAACCGAAATATTAGATCTGAAGATGGTTCTAGAGGAACCGAAACCGGTCATACGAATAAACATTTTGCAATCAATACGGATTATAAGTAACATTGTAAAACCATTGATTGCGGTTATCCCATCAGACATTATGTCTGTTTTTGCAAAATCTTCCCATACTATTTTTCGTAACCTCCGCTGCTCATCTGTCTCGCCTTCATCTCCATCGCCAGAAAGTAGTGGTTCCATTAGCACAGCAGCTGACTGTTCCCAACTTTCTGTTACCGTCCCACCATTTCTTTTGAGCGTGAATAAGACTGTTGCTAATTGTACCTTCTCGCAGACTGTTTCATATAGTATTCACCAGGGATACCAGCAGCACAACCCACTGTCTTAGCGGTCTGAAGTTGACAGTGGAAAGATGATGAGGTGCCAGTAGCAGCGACAGGTTCCAGCCAGCGCTCCCAGCCATAGAAGAAATAAGACTTGAAACAATTATGTAATGATAATGTAATTATTACTATTGTAATTAATAAATATGTATCCAAATATACAATTATTGTTTTTTATTGTTCCAGCAGTGCAACGTACCCCTGAAACAATGGTAGTGGGTTTGTTGTACGAGAACACCAACATTCGACTGACTGGAAGGCCACAGCAGCGCCATCATCCTGTAGATCAGGCTGTTCCAACCGAGCTCCAGGGAGCCGGAGCGCTCACTGGAGCAGCTCGGAGCGCGCGTGGATGGGGAAAGCGAACTCACTGCCCCCTGGCCGCATGCAGCCGCAACTGACGCAATAATTCGTGTTCAGTGACAGCTATGACTAGCCGCGGGAGCCCTGTACCTCTATTGGAGGATACTTTTCTAGTCATTGAGAGGGATGGTCGTCCGCAGTGTCTTGTATGTCATAAAGTATTTAATTCTGCGAAGAGGTACAATATACAACGACATTATACACGTCTTCACGCAGCGCACTACGATCAGGTAGAAGGCGTTGCACGCAGAGAACTGGTAGCCAGGCTTAAGAACGACATACCAGGAGACGTAAGTTTAAAAACGGTTTCGTAATACGGAAGGTATCAAAACACGCAACCTAGTTCGTGTTCTGTAATGCGTTTATAATTTTCAGGTGAATGAGAGCGGAGAAAACACTACTGAATCTGCAATTCGCGCAAGCTGCAGGGTCGCTCACATCATTGCGACGAATGGCAAGCCGTTTTCGGTGGGACCACTCGTAAAATCGTGCATGGTAGCAGTTGCAGAATGTTTGTTTCCAAGGGAGGTGCATGCAACTGAAGGGGTTTGCCTGTCGAAGCAAAGAATGTTTCGTCGGATCCTGGACATGGCAGCGGATTTAGAGACACAGTTCAGGAAAAAGGTGGAGAGCTTTGTTGCATTTTCGCTAGCGCTTGACGAAAGCACCGACATACCGGACTGTGCTCAGCTTGCAGTCTTTGTGCGTGGTGTCGACATGGAGCTGCAAGTAACTGAAGAACTCCTGGATGTGGTACCACTCGATTACACCGCAACAGGACATGACGTTTTTGAAGCTGTTTGTGAATCAGTGGACAATATGAATTTGCAGTGGGGTAAGCTCCATTGTGTAGCGACACACGGTGCACCACAAATGATTGGGCGTCGCCAAGGTTTTGCTTCTCGTTTGAAAAACAAACTCAGGCACGAATTCGGGAAAGACATTTTGACTCTTCATTGTTTTATTCACCAAGAGGCACTGTGTGCTGAAACAGTAGAGCTAGGTGGCGTAATGAAAGATGCCGTGAAGTGTGTGAATTTTGTGCGGCGTCACGGTATGAATCATCGTCATTTCAAAGGATTGCTGAAAGACATGGAAGCGGAGCATGGGGATATACCTTACCACAGTACAGTTCGTTGGCTGAGTCGGGGAAAAGTTCTTGATGTTTCCTTTGCCATTCGTGAGGAAATATCCCTTTTTCTCGAAATGAAAGGGTAATAAATGCGTTGTCTGAAAGGTATAAAATGGATATCAGACCTGGCATTCCTAGCTGACATAACTATGCATCTGAATAATTTAAATCTGTCACTGCAGGGCAAAGGGCAGCTAATCGTTGACATGCACGACCAGATCAAAGGGTTCATGGAAAAGTTATGTTTATTTGAGAGGCACATGGGTAATAGACATTTAACGTTCTTCAATCGTCTTTCTTCTTTAAAACTACCTGAAGGTTCTACTTTCGGCGATTACCAAGCAAAGTTAAAGCAGCTCATCACGTCGTTTGAAACACGATTCCGAGACCTCACTAGTTTGGAAATGGAACTTAAGGTGTTCAGCACTCCTTTTTCAGTTTCCCCCGATGACTTGTCATCGTCACTTCCATTGGAGATTATTGATTTGCAAAATTCAACTTTGTTAAAAGAGAGGTACTACAACACGTTGGATTTCTCACGATGGTATCGTTCATTACAGCAAAAAACATTTCCCAAGCTTCACAACAATGCCGCTCAGATCATGCTCATGTTTGGATCTACGTATTGTTGTGAGCAGCTTTTCTCAGCAATGAAAAGAGTAAAAAAGTAAGGAACGATCGTTTCTTCAGGATGCAACAATGAAGGTCATCCTCCGCATTACCGCTGGGAACAATTTGACGCCTGATATTTCCGATCTTGTAATGAAAAGAAAATGTCAAGCTACAGAGGCCCAATAAATTTAGTATGCGATTTCTTGTAAAACAGTTTTTTCTTATTTATTTCCTGAAGATCGTATTTCCTGGTGTAGCACGTCACCACGTCTTAGCAGCTGAGAGTATGAGGTTGTCGATCTTGTAAGACGCAGCTGGCACATCAAAACCCTTGCCTTGCCGCCTGCCTCAGCCAGCCTTGCCACGTACCGGCGTGCCGGCCCACTTGACTGGTTACAGCGAGCGACACGGCTCCCTGGAGCAGGGAGCGCTCCGCGGCTCACAGCGGAGCCGACGAGCTGGAACAGCCTGCTGTAGATGGTCCTCCAGAGTAATTGGACTTGATGTCTTTCAACCATACTGTACTGCACATCAGCCCCCGTCGACCAGTTATACTGTGCCGCAGCAGAGGCAGCTGTCACCACTTATGGAGATGCGACAACTCCCAGAACCACACGCTAGTCCCCCAACGAGTGTACTGTTGTGTGTAAGCATTTGCAACGTTAATTTGTGTGGATCTAAACGAGCAAATGTGGATGTGGAGTCGGATAATGACTGTGCTGTGGTTACTGAAACTGTAATCTGCAACGGGTTGATTCTAAAGTTCAGTATTCCGAGTGGGAGTATGCACTGAAGCACCAAAGAAACTGGTATAGGCATGCGTATCCAAATACAGAGATATGTAAACAGGCAGAATACGGTGCTGCCGTCGGCAACAGCTATATAATACAACAAGTGTATGGCGCAGATGTTAGATCGGTTTTTTTTTTTTTTTTTTTTTTTGGTCATCAGTCTACTGACTGGTTTGATGCGGCCCGCCACGAATTCCTTTCCTGTGCTAACCTCTTCATCTCAGAGTAGCACTTGCAACCTACGTCCTCAATTATTTGCTTGACGTATTCCAATCTCTGTCTTCCTCTACAGCTTTTGCCCTCTACAGCTCCCTGTAGTACCATGGAAGTCATTCCCTCATGTCTTAGCAGATGTCCTATCATCCTGTCCCTTCTCCTTATCAGAGTTTTCCACATATTCCTTTCCTCTCCGATTCTGCGTAGAACCTCCTCATTCCTTACCTTATCAGTGCATCTAATTTTCAACATTCGTCTATTGCACCACATCTCAAATGCTTCGATTCTCTTCTGTTCCGCTTTTCCCACAGTCCATGTTTCACTACCATACAATGCTGTACTCCAGACGTACATCCTCAGAAATTTCTTCCTCAAATTAAGGCCGGTATTTGATATTAGTAGACTTCTCTTGGCCAGAAATGCCTTTTTTGCCATAGCGCGTCTGCTTTTGATGTCCTCCTTGCTCCGTCCGTCATTGGTTATTTTACTGCCTAGGTAGCAGAATTCCTTAACTTCATTGACTTCATGACCATCAATCCTGATGTTAAGTTTCTCGCTGTTCTCATTTCTACTACTTCTCATTACCTACGTCTTTCTCCGATTTATTCTCAAACCATACTGTTCATTCCGTTCAGCAGATCATTTAATTCTTCTTCACTTTCACTCAGGATAGCAATGTCATCAGCGAATCGTATCATTGATATCCTTTCACCTTGTATTTTAATTCCACTCCTGAACCTTTCTTTTATTTCCATCATTGCTTCCTCGATGTACAGATTGAAGAGTAGGGGCGAAAGGCTACAGCCTTGTCTTATACCCTTCTTAATACGAGCACTTCGTTCTTGATCGTCCACTCTTATTATTCCCTCTTGGTTGTTGTACATATTGTATATGACCCGTCTCTCCCTATACCTTACCCCTACTTTTTTCAGAATCTCGAACAGCTTGCACCATTTTATATTGTCGAACGCTTTTTCCAGCTCGACAAATCCTATGAAAGTGTCTAGATTTTTCTTTAGCCTTCCTTCCATTATTAGCCGTAACGTCAGAATTGCCTCTCTCGTCCCTTTACTTTTCCTAAAGCCAAACTGATCGTCACCTAGCGCATTCTCAATTTTCTTTTCCATTCTTCTGTATATTATTCTTGTAAGCAGCTTCGATGCATGAGCTGTTAAGCTGATTGTGCGATAATTCTCGCACATGTCAGTTCTTGCCGTATTCGGAATTGTGTGGATGATGCTATTTCGAAAGTCAGATGGTATGTCGCCAGACTCATAAATTCTACACACCAACGTGAATAGTCGTTTTGTTGCCACTTCCCCCTAAGATTTTAGAAATTCTGATGGAATGTTATCTATCCCTTCTGCTTTATTTGACCGTAAGTCCTCCAAAGCTCTTTTAAATTCCGATTCTAATACTGGATCCCCTATCTCTTCTAAATCGACTCCTGTTTCTTCTTCTATCACATCAGACAAATCTTGACCCTCAAAGAGGCTTTCAATGTATTCTTTCCACCTATCTGCTCTCTCCTCTGCATTTAACAGTGGAATTCCCGTTGCACTCTTAATGTTACAACCATTGCTTTTAATGTCACCAAAGGTTGTTTTGACTTTCCTGTATGCTGAGTCTGTCCTTCCGACAATCATATCTTTTTCGATGTCTTCATATTTTTCGATGTCTTCACATTTTTCGGTTACTACTGCTATAATGAAAAGTTATCAAGATTTAAGTGATTTTGAACGTGGTGTTCTAGTCGACACACGAGCGATGGGACACAACATCTCCGAGGTACCGATGAGGTAGTGATTTTCCCTTACGAGCATTTCACGAGTGTACCGTGAATATCAGAAATCTCCGACATCGTTGAGGTCGGAAGAAGATCCTGCACGAACGTGACCAACGACGAGTGAAGAGAATGGTTCAAGGTGATAGACGTGCAACCCTTTGCTGTAGATTTCAATGCTTGGCCATCAGTGAGTGTCAGCGTGTGAACCATCCAATGAAACACCATCGATATGGGCTTTCGAAGCCGAAGGCACACTCGTGTACCCTTGATAACCGCACGGCACAAAGCTTTACGCCTCGCCTGGGCCCGTTGACACCGATATTGGAATGTTAATGTCTGGATATATGTTGTATGGTCGGACGAGTCTCGTTTCAAATTGTATCGTGCAAGAGGTAGTGCACGGGTATGGAGACATCCTCATGAAACTATGGACCCTGCATGTCGCCATGGCACTGTTCAAGCTGGTGGAGGCTCTGTAATGGTGTGGGGCTGGTGAAGTTGGAGTGATATGGGTCCCCAAATACGTCTAGATACGATTCTGACTGCTGGCACGTACGTAAGCGTCCTGTCTGATCTCCTGCTTCCATTCATGTCCATTCTGCAATCCGACGGACTTGGGCAATTCCAGCAAGACAATGCGACATCCCAGACGTGTTGAATTGCTACAGAGTGGCTCCAGGAATACTCTTCTGAGTTTAAACACTGCCGCTGGCCACCAAACTCTCCAGACATGAACACTATTGAGCATATCTGGGATGCCTTGCAAAGTGCTGTTCACAAGAGATTTCTTGCGGGTTTATGAACAGTCCTGCAGGATTCATGGTGTCAGTTTCCTTCAGCACTACTTCAGACAGTGGAGTCCGTGCCGCATCGTGTTGCGGCACTTCAGTGGGCTTGTGGGCTCCCTACAAGATATTAGGCAGATCTAACTGTTTCTTTGGCTCTTTCATGTATGAGCAGAATGATGGGTTGTTTAAAGAATGGGGTGACACACGAGTATGGTACCTCCCGTACTCCTTGACAGGCAACTGTTAGTCTATATAGTCACCATACTACATAGGTATGCCGAGACCAAGTTTGAATTCTTGAGATGCGAATACACATTAAATTAATTTGATGTTCTGAAATTAGATGATAAGTACTGCGTAATAATGGTCGCCACAGAATGGTTATGTCGTTGCAGCCAGAGGTAAGAGCTGCTCACTACGTGTTTGTAAACTATTAGAACGAATATAGTGTTACAATGAACCAAGTGGAGTAGTGTGTATATTCCTGTATATCCCCTGTGCCAGAGCCCGTATCTGTGGAACATGTAAAGACCACACAGGGAGTGTTCAAAGATGGAATCAGATGTGCATGCTGATGCCTACTGGCTTGAATGCCATGAAGGCCTCGTGTAAGGCCTACAGTTGACTTATTTTCCATATTCTGTGCTGCCACTATGCTATGTATTCAGCTACTGCAGGAAACTGAAGGCCTAGTATAAGGTCTACAGATGACAGTTATTCTCCAAATTCTGTGCTGCCGATATGCTATGTAATCAGCTACTGCAGGAAATATTGTATGGTATTGACGGAGCGATGAATCAAACGTTCAGTGAAACAGCGATAATCCATCGCCTGAAAAAATGAAGCCAGACAGTGTATTCTTCTTTGACGATGTTGCGGTAGAGAACCAGGATGAAATTAGAAAATATTTCTGCATTGGCTGTTATATTCTACTTCAGTCAGACATACTCAAGGATCCCGAAACAGATAATCTGGGATAACACAAACATTATCAAAGCCTTGAAGTACAAAACTCTTAATGTAAAACATATTTACTAAGTTCATATAAGAACTGGCATGTTATTCCACGAATTCGTAGCGAAATGTGAAAATTGCTGGAATAACTCTCGGTATGGTTTTATGGTTATTGATAAGACGAATAAACTGAATGAGCGGCGACATACACGAAACTGCGATGAGATTCTATATAAAAAACAGAGCTGTGTCCAAACTCGGGAAGAGCCTGTGTGCTCATTGTGATGGGATGAAGCGCCAGCCAGACATACTTTTACATGTAGGCTGAAAAACCAAGACTATCAACGGGAAATGAACGGTGATGGATAACTCCGTCAAAGCTGCGGCTGCGAAAGGTGTACTCAGCTGAATAGTAGAATTCAGTGAAATGAGCAAGCAGTCAGCGCAAGGTTAGCGGAACTGAATGTTACTGTTAATGCAGCAACTGCAAAAGTCGAACACTTGAATGACACAATCTCCCGACATGAGGCGTACATAGAGGGGAAAAATGAAAAGTCAATGAGAGTTTGAATGCTCAAATAACAGAATGGGATGGGTGCCTCAAGGGAATACCTAAGAAAATGGGGTTGTACGAATCCCTGACAGGGGAAACGAGTGAAAGTGTAATCGACATGAATCTGAGGAGAAAGCGTTAAAATGAGGAAAAACCATCCCTCCCAGAGTATATAAGATGTGTACTGTCTCGAAGTGTGATCATTATGTGGCAGACTGTCATAGAGATGCGGAAAGATCTTCGTCGCAAACCTGGGACAGTTGCATCGTGAACAGTCTCTACGTTTAGACCCGTAACAAAATGGTTCAAATGGCTCTGAGCGCTATGGGACTTAACATCTGAGGTCATCAGTCCCCTAGAACTTAGAAATATGTAAACCGAATTAACCTAAGGACATCACACACATCCATGCCCGAGGCAGGATTCGAACCAGCGACCGTAGCGGTCGCGCGGTTCCAGACTGAAGCGCATAGAGCCGCTCGGCCACATCGGCCGGCGACCCGTAACAAATAGTGTTAAACGGTCACCAGGACTGCGTCGGATGGCGGTAGAATATTAAGAAGAAGAAGAAGTGAAGAGGATGACGATGAAGAAGAAGGATACTTTATCTCCGATTTCATTAGACGTCACAGTGCTAGCGAATTAGATACAACATATAGAGTCGGACGAGATCAGTCGTGTATGTTTGGAAAGCTATCTAACGAAGGACGCAACAGGAGCCACGATGTTTGAAAGGAAATCTGGTTTAGTGGAGCTAATATTCCTAAAGACATGCAACCCTCAAAAGGATTTGTCAAAGGAGAAGAGATCATAGGCTGAAATGATATGTATGACTAATGTTATTAGACGAGATAACCCTCCAAAACCCCCTGCAGATTCGGGGGTGAGAATAGGCCCACTGTATTCCTGCCTGTCGTAAGAGGCGACTAAAAGGAGTCTCAACTGTTTCGGCCTTTAATGTAATGGTCCCCATTCGGGTTTGACCTCCATACTTCCATTCAACAGAAGTACGAGCCTTTTGGTGAAAGACACCTTACATGGTGCACCATCAGTCCTCTGTGCCCTAAGACCTTGGCACTCTTCATCGTCTTGGCGTCGTAACTGCACCCATCATCCATCATTTTGGGCATACATACCTGATGGGTTGCGTAAGTTACACCCTTAGTGCGTCACCATCTGCACCCACGATAACTATGGACTTCCCATGGCGCCCAAAATCCAGCAAGGTAGCCAGCCCGTTGTGGTGGGGTCGTCATGTACCCTCTAGGTTGTAGCCCACTGACAACACAGGGATCGTACTGCTGATGCCTGAGCTGCCACCTCCCCATGTAAACCAAGGAGTAGATGCCTGTCTATCTGGGGCATCGGGACTGCCGGCAACGGCCATCCTGCCAGGTGGCCTTTGCTACAGCTGGGTCGCGGCCGTGGGGAGAGCCCCTGGTAGGAGTGGGTGGCATCTGGGCGGATGACCCGCCATGAAGCGGATGAAGAATCAATCCGGTGGTCGAACGACCGCCAACGTCTCTAAGGGCGGTAAGGTAGAATTTAACTTTGTGACATATGACCCCAAATCGTTCCCTTCCCTAGCCACGCCGTGGGAGGGACGTAGGGCTGCGGACAAACAGGAGCCATATTCACCGTGATACCTTGTGTGCTGCAGAACCGATGGGGATTTATTTTTGGGAACTAAGCCTCTCTTCATTGTGAACAATCTTGAAGATGAGTTTGGTGAAGTGGCGTCTCTTTCCAAAATAAGGAGCGGGCCCATCCTGATACAAGCAGCCTCAAATGCACAGTCACAGACATTACTCGCCTGTGAGAAGCTCAGTGGCATACCCATTAACGTCACTCCCCATAAGTCCTTCAATATGGTCCAGGGGATTATCTTTCATAAAGATCTTTGCTACAGTCTGATCACGAGCTCCGGGAGAACCTGGCACGACGAGGTGAACACTTTGTCCATCTTGTCTTTGGGTGGCCCAAGGATTATAGGATCGCTACTGGTGCTTTCATCCTGGCCTTTGAGGGCGACTGCTTGCCCGAGAAGGTCAAGGTCATAATCTACCAGTGCGATGTCCCGCCCCCTATGCGATGCTTCCAGAGCTGAAAGTTCGGACACATGTCCTTCAGATGCACTGCCAGCCCCACGTGTCGAGATTGTGGACGACCTTCGCATCCCAACGCTCCATGTTCTCCGCCTCCCACCTGCGTTAACTGTGGGGAGCATCATCCTCCCTGCTCGCCAGACTGTGCAGTCTACTAGCGAGAGCGGAACATACAAGAAATTAAGCCCCTGGACCATTAAACTTACCAAGAGTTAAAGAAGAAGCTAGAACGACTCAACCACACACCTATGTTGAGGAGTTATGCTCCTGTAACACTGCCGCCACCAGTTCCTGCAAAGAATCCTTTCTCAGTTGGCCCACAGAGCAGTAAAGTTGCGCCTGCCCCACCGCTGGTAGGGGCTACTCCATCATCCACTACTCCCGAAACACCCAGTTTGGGAGCAGTGCGCCCCGAACAACCGGGAACATCAGTCCCCACCTCTCAGCTGGAGAAGCGACAGCCTTCTCCAGCTACTCTGCCAGAGAAGCAACAGCATCATCCGGCCTCATTCGTTTGGAAGGGGTCCCTTTGGGGAGTCCCTTCCAAGCACTTTACAAGTGTCGCACAAGACACTAGCCAGTGGCTGAAGAAGCCACCAGCTGCTGGTCAAAGGGCTTCACGCTCTTCCTCTTTTTATGACGATACATCAGGAAAGCCCTCCCAGCATGCGAACCCTCCTTCCAATGACAAGAGAGAGAAGAGGAAGCTCGCTAAGAAGAATAAGGACCTGGTGGTTCCCACACCACTGCTTCCTGTCAGCTCAGATCTCGCTATCTCCTCAGAAACGATGGATGTTGATACGTCAGTCACTCAGTCGGTGGCAGCATGTGACCCTGCAAAGTAATTTGCCTTTTCAGCGCCTTCATGCCCCTACAGGACACGCTTTGTACAATCCTTCAGTGGAATTGCGGCAGTTATTTTAGCCATTTACCTGAGCTACGTCAGCTTATAAGCATGACACCTGTTTTCTGCATGGCCCTCCAGGAAACCTGGTTCCCGGCAATGCGGACCCCTATCCTTTGTGGACACAGGGGCTAATACTGTAACCGTTGCGCTTACAATAGTGTGTCAGGAGGAGCCTGTGTGTGTGCCCTTACCTGTGTATATAGTGCACCCGTGCCCCTGCAAACATCATTGGAAGCTGTGGCTGTCAGAGTAAGGACTACCCAGGACATAACCGTCTGCAGTGCCTATCTCTGTCGGCCGCTGTGGCCGAGCGGTTCTAGGCGCTTCAGTCCGGAACCGCGCTGCTGCTATGGTCGCAGGTTCGAATCCTGCCTCGGGCATGGATGTGTGTGATGTCTTTAGGTTAGTTAGGTTTAAGTAGTTCTAAGTCTTGGGGACTGATGATCTCAGATATTAAGTCCCATAGTTCTTACAGCCATTTGAACCATTTGTCTATCTCCCTTCATGTGGTACAGTCCCCCAGACCAAATCGTCTGCACTTGTCACCCAACTCCCCACGCCTTTTCTTCTCCAGGGGGATTTTAACGTCCACAATCCCCTGTGGTGTGGAACGATGATTACTGGCCGAGGCAGAGATGTCGAGAATCTCATCTCCCAACTCGACCTCTTCCTCTTAAACACTGGCGCCGCCACACATTTTAGTGTGGCGCATGGCACTTTCTCAGCCATAGATCTGTCATTGTGCAGCCCAGGGCTTGTACCATCGGTCCACTGGAGAGTCCATGACGACTTGTGTGGTAGTGACCAGTTTCCCATTTTCCTTTCACTACCACAGCGTCGCTCCCCCGAACGTTTGCCCAGATGGGCATTAAGCAAGGCAAACTGGGAAGTGTTCTCCTCTGTTGCCACTGTTGAATCTCTCCCCCACAGTAACATCGATGTGGTGGTTACAACACTGAGTACAGCGATTGTTTTCGCTGCGGAATGTACCACTCCTCGTTCGTTAGGGTGCCCCCGGTGAAAGTCAGTGCCTTGGTGGTCGCCAGAGGTCGCTGAAGCCATTATAGAGCTTCGGCGATCTCTTCAGCGACATAAGTGGCACCCGTCGTTGGAGAACCTAATTTTATTCAAACGTATCTGTGCTCAGGTCCAGACGCTCATCAAAAGGCGTAAAACAGGAGTGCTGGGAGAGATATGTTTCCACCATTGGTTCCTGTACTTCACCCTCCCAGGTGTGGATGAAGATTCGGCGCATCTTCGGATTGCAGCACTCTGTAGGTGTCCAAGGGCTTTCCATCAACGGGGCGCTATGCACCGATTCCGATGCAATCGCCAAGCATTTCGCTCAGCACTATGTTCAGGCCCCTGCGTCGGGGAATTACCCACCTGCGTTTCGTGCGCTAAAACGCCGGGAGGAAGGCAAACGACTTTCTTTTGGTTCTCACCACCCTGAGGCGTATAACGCCCCATTTAGTTCGTGGGAACTCCAAAGCGCCCCGGCACAGTGCCCTGTTACAGCCTCTGGGCCAGACGGCATCCGCAATCAGATGCTCAAACACCTGCCCCCAGACTGTCAGCGATATGTTCTTGCCATCTTCAACCACACGTGGGGCGATGGTGTCTTTCCGACGCAGTGGCGAGAAAGTACCATTGTTCCAGTGCTGAAGTCTGGTAAGGACCCGCTTAATGTGGATAGCTATCGGCCCATCAGCTAAACAAGTGCTCTGTGCAAGCTACTGGAACATATGGTGAGTCGCCGTCCGTGTTGGCTGCTCGAGTCTCGGGGTCTCCTGGCTCCGTGCCAGAGCGGCTTCCGTCAGGGCCGTTCCACCACCGATACTTTGGTCTTCCTTGAGTCTGCAATTCGCACTGCTGTTTTCAGGCGCCAGCACCTCGTCTCCGTCTTTTTCGACCTCTCCAGAGCGTATGACAGGACATGGCGCCACCGTATTCTCGCCACGTTGCACGGGTGGGGTCAGAATTTTTTATCTGTTCGGACATTCCGCGTTTTACTTGACACATCCCATAGTTTACTTCATGTCCACGAAAACGGCGTTCCACAGGGCTCTGTATTGAGTGTGTCACTTTACCATGTGGCAATTAATGGCGTTGCAGCAGCAGTAGGGTCGTCTGACTCCCCCACGTTATATGCAGACGATTTCTGCATCTTTTTCAGCTCCTCCACCATTAGTGTTGCAGAACGTAGGTTGCAGGGAGCCATACGCAAGGCGCACGCGTGGGCCCTCGCCCATGGGTTTCACTTTTCTCCTGCGATGACTTACGTTATGCACTTTTGTCGGCGTCGAACTGTCCATCCCCACCATGAGCTCTATCTTCAGGATGCCATGCTCAGGATTGTTGACACTTACCATTTTCTGGGATTGCTGTTCGATGCCTGGCTTACATGGCTTCCACATATTCGTCGTTTCAAGCGTGAGTGCTGGCAGGATCTGAATGCCCTCCGCTGCCTCAGCAACACAACTTGGGGTGCTGATCGTAATACCCTGCTACGGCTCTACAAAGCCCTCGTGCTGTCCCGACTCGGTTATGGGAGTGTGGCGTATGGCTCAGCGTCGCCCTCAGGTTGCAACTGCTGGATCCTGTTCACAACTGTGGGGTTCGACATGCGACAGGAGCATTCCGCACCAGCCCTGTTAATAGCCTACTTGCTGAGGCTGGGGTTCCTCCACTTCGCGTCCGGTGTCAACAACTCTTAGCTAACTATGCTGCACACATCCGTTGTTCGCCCCGTCACCCTAACTACCATCTCCTTTTCGCTAATGCGGCAGTCCATATGCCACACCGGCGGCCGCGATCCGGACATACAATTGGGATCAGTGTTTGGTCACTCCTTAGTGAACTCGAGTCTTTGCCTCTTCCATCTGCTTTCCAGGTCCTCCCACATACACCACCTTGGTGTATCTGTAGGCCACAGCAAAGACTGGACCTCTCACGATGGCGAAAAGATTCAGTTCCTCCTGCAGTATTACGCCGCCAATTTGTTGCTCTCCTAGACGCAACTCATGACTCGGAGATTATCTATATGGTTGATGGCAATGTGGGGTACATGCAGACTATGTAGACCAGCGCTCCTTGCCAGAAGGCTGCAGTGTTTACACCGCAGAGTTAACAGCCATTTTTCGTGCCCTTGATCGTATTCGTACCAGCAATGGAGAGTCCTTCGTCATTTGCAGTGAATCTCTCAGTAGTCTGCAGGCTCTTGACAAGTGCTACCCACGCCATCCCATTGTTGTTGTCATCTAGGAGTCCGTTCACGCTCTTGAACAGCGTGGACGTTCGGTGGCGTTCATATGGACCCCAGGACACGTTGGGATAGCGGGAAACGAACTCGCTGACAAGCTAGCCAAAGAGAATATCCGCAAACTGCCGCTGGAGATCGACCTACCGACAACTGATATCCTATCGGTGTTGCACCTTCGGGTCTTTGGGATTTGGGGAGACCAATGGCGCACTCTGTCTGCACCCAACAAGCTGCGGCGAGTAAAGGAGACCACGACTGTATGGGGTCTTCCATGCGGGCCTCTCGCAGGGATTCTGTTGTTCTCTGTAGGCTCCGCATTCGTCACTCTTGGCTGACGTGTGGTCATTTGCTGCGCCGAGAGAACCCCCCTAATTGTCGCTGTGGTGCAAACATGACGGTGGTCCATATGTTGTTGGAATGTCCTCTTTTAACCGCCCTCAGGTGAACTTTTAATCTCCTCGGTGATTTATCATTTCTTTTAGGTGACAATGTCTCTATGGCAGATCGGGTTTTAAGTTTTATTCGCGCAAGCGGCTTTTATATGTCCATCTAATTTTATTGCGTCGCCCTCTTTTGTGCTGTATGTTTTACTTAGTTTTGTGTTGTAATTCGACTACACCCTACTCTTTTAAGCTGGAGGTTTTAACGTGTTGCAGAGTGGATGGCTCATCCTTTTATTTTCGTGATCAGCCAGCCATGATTCTCTGCTGTACAGTTTTAATTCTTTCTGCCTTTCTTCTATATGTTGTTTTTATGGCTGTGCTCCATTTCTCATGGTGCCTTACCATTGGCCCTGGGACTTTTCTTCCCCCGGAACTTTTTTTTTTATTGCTCAGCCTGACTGGTGGATGGTTTAAATATGCTCTGTGTGTTTATGAAACAAGGTTCAAATGGTTCAAATGGCTCTGAGCACTATGGGACTTAACATCTGAGGTCATCAGTCCCCTAGAACTTAGAACTACTTAAACCTAACTAACCTAAGGACATCACACACATCCATGCCCGAGGCAGGATTCGAACCTGCGACCGTAGCGGTCGCACGGTTCCAGACTGAAGCGCCTAGAACCGCTTGGCCACACCGGCCGGCATGAAACAAGGGACCAATGACCTTTGCAGTTTGGTCCCTTTAATCTTTAAACCAACCAACCAACCAACTGTAACCCTCCCACTCCGCCAGTGACGATGCAACACAAAATAGCATCGAGGTTAAAAACTACAGTCTACAAACAGACTTATCTCTGAGAGGTATACACGGCTGCAGCGAAGCATGTAACCTATCCTGGGAGACCTGTGGCATGATTCTGATGCACCACTGACTGTTAACTGTGAACTTCGCACCCTATAATTGACGATGGAGCACACATATGGGGTCACGATTGTAATCTAGTGGCTCCGTGTCGATTTCTATCAAGACATTAACACGGCTTTGGTCGCCCCATGGTACTACTTCTGGGTGTGCAGTAGCTGGAATCTGATGCACCACTGTTTGTTTACTGTATCCCACTAATTCTCCCAGTGAGAACGCAAAACAAAATATCATCCCGATTGAAAATTCCAGGTCCAGCAGAATCCTCTCAAAGAGATGTACATGACTGCTTCAGCGCACGTACCTCTTCTTTGAGACCTTTAGCGTGTATCTGATGAACCACTGCCCGATTACTGCAACACTCGAACGATATAATTGACGATACGACACAGATATCGCGTCGCCACTAAAATCTAGTGGTTCCATGTAGACCTCTCTCCAAGACACTAAAATTGGTTTGGTTTCACCATGGAACTTTTCCTGGGAGATCAGTGGCTTGAATCGAATGCGCCACTCCCAATTTACTGTATCCCTCGCTTTCTCCCAGCGAGGATGCGACACAAAACAGCATCGCAGTTGAAAGCTACAGGCTCCAAACGACATCTGTCCATGAAGTATGCACGGCTGCGGCGTCGCATGTAACCTCTCCTGGGAGACCTGTGGCATATATCCGATGCACCACTAACTGTGAACTGTAACCTTCGCACTCTATAATTGACGATGTGACACAGATTTTTCTTCGCGACTGAAATCTACTGGCTCCAGCTGACTTCTCTATAGGACAGTAGTTCGACTGTGGTCACTCCATGGGACATCTGCTGGGAGAGCAGTAGATTGAATCCGATGCAATACTGCCCATTTACTGTAATCCTCACACTCTCCCAGTGAGGCTACGACACAAAATAGCACCTTGGTTCAAAACTACAGTCTCCAATCAGTCTTCTATACAAGAGGTGTACACAGCTATGGAGACGCATGTAACCTCTCCTGGGACACCTTTGGCATGTATCCAATGCACCACTAACAGTTTACTGTAACCTTCGCACTCTATAATTGATGATGCGACATAGCTTTTGCGTCGCGATTTAAATCTACTGGCTCCATGCCAACTTCTTTATAAGACAGCAGTACGACTGTGGTTGCCCTGCAGGACTTCTCCTGGGAGTGTAGTAGCGTGAATCCGATACAATACTGCCTGTTTACCGCAACCCTCACACTCGCCCAATGATGACGTGACACAAAACAGCTTCGTGGTTAAAAACTAAATGCTCCAAACAGACTTCTGTCCAAGAGGTATACATGGCTGCGGCGCAGCGTGCAACTTCTCTTGGGAGTCTTGTGGCATGTATCCGATGCACCACTGACTCTTTACTGTAACCATCGCTCAGTATTGTAACCTCCCCACAAAAACTTAAAAATGACAATATTATTTAAGAATGCTAATGGACATTGCGCTAGGTGTAACCTCCCCAGAGAAATTTTGAAAAGCACAATATTTAATAGAAATGGGACCAAAGCGAAACCTCTCTAGCAATTAAATTTAATGACAATAAAATGAGAATCGCAATCTGACCCAAGTATAAGTTCCTCACAAAAAATGAAAGTTCATTCAGTGATAAGAAAATCTCAGTGATAATGATAATTCAATTAAACCGAAATATCGGTCTTTGGCCCTGTGCAAAAAAAATCAGAATTAATTTCTTACCTCATTGAAACTGCTTGTCAAATTTCTGCTCTTATTGTTGGCCAGGGCTTGGAGGAACTGCATTGCAAATAATATTTTTTTTTTTATTTTGTAATTTAACTGAAACTTTTCTTTAAGGGAAATGGAAGGAAATCGTTGGTTCAATTAAATGATTTTTTGTTAAAAATTGCTTTGAAATCAAAATTATTATTGGGGCACTTGTTCAAAATTAATTACAATAAATAAACTTTACGTTATCTGATGGTTACCTACTTTAACAATATACCTCATTCAGCATCTTGACCAGAATGCCATGTCGACGCTCGCCGACTGCGTCCCGCTCGCGACCGTGACAGGACTAGACCACTACTGCCGACAGACTACATCACACAACTGCACTGGGCTGCTACTACTGACCGACTGCTCTGCATGACGACTACTAGCGTACTACTCGCAACACTCGCGCGGTCAAGCGCAGACTGGTCAGAGACTCTGCAATGCCTCGCCATCGCCGCCATACAACATACGTGTTTCATAACCCTCCACTGGGGGGGGCAAAAATTTGGCAGCGATGGTGAGTCATTTGGACTTGCCAAGCGCGGCAAAATTTTTCTTTAATTAATAAACTTCTACAATTTACAGAATATTTAGATGTAGTACATGAATTAAATGTTGTGCACATGCACCGAGTACAAAACATTTCAGACAAAGACAAAATGTGAGTACAAAACATAGTAGCAAATCAGAAAACTGTATATACAAATTATTTGACAGATAACACAGTGCATACGCACTGAAAAAATTCTTTAGCATTTTCAGAACAAATAAACAGAATGGCAAAAAATCATGTTAACAAGTGACATGAGTGTACTCGCACTGGAGTTGAGAACATATCAGCAAATGACGAAATGTATATACAATGAGTAAGAAATGACATAAATGCATACGCACTGAAGTATTGAACATACAGAATGAGTACAAATCATATTGAAAAATGAGAAAAGTGCACAGGCACTGAAGTTCAGTAGAAAACATATTAACACCTAACGGAAGTGCACATGCACTGTAGTTCAGAACATATCATTAAAATAAAAAATGTATATACAATATAAAAGACAAGAGTGTACATATACTGTACTTCAGAGCAAATCAAAAAAATGTCTTTAGCATTTTCGCAATAAATAAACATAATGGCAAAAAAATCATATCGACAAGTGACATAAGTGTACTCGCACTGGAGTTCAGCGAATCGAAAAAAATGTATAGCCGTGAACATAAATGATGCTAGCAAAAAATTATTTTCATTATTAGGATAGGAAAGGGAAGGATTGCATCATGGTTGTAGCACTTTAGTTTGCACACAGCTGTTCTGAAAGTCCATATCTTTCCACAGAAGTACAACACCAAGTGACACAATTTGAAGTTCTTTTCCCATCAGAATTTATCAGTGTAGCCAAGACACTGAACTGTCGTAGTAATGTTCCATGTTCTCATTTTGGCAGTACACTAGGTACACCAAACAGTGGGACCATAATAACGTCTTCATCGCTCACGGTGGTGGACAGCATGTCGTGTCAACACCACGCTCTTACAAGGCACACCAACGTAGAATTAGTGCAAAACCAAAGATAGTGCTCCATGATCACTAGGATAGACAGGACAAATGGACATTGCAGTAATTCAGGGTAGTTAGCTCATAAGGTGAAGGACATTAAGTCACATACCATTCTTCATTAGTAGTTTGGGGCATTCATAGCCCAGTTATTGAACATTTCGGTACCATGTATGTAGTATTACAGAAAAATGTTCATTAATTGTTTTACATAGAATCAGTAACCTTCTTTTCCTAGTTACAAAGCATTATTAAATAATCGCATTCTTTTCCAGTTACAAAGTATAGCATAGTTCATTAATCATTTGTCATTCCAATAGTAATCTCATTCTTGTCCAGTTACAAAGCATAATTAATCACTTGTCATTTCAATATAGTAAGAATCATTAGCTTTTTCCTAATTACAAAGCATTATTAAACAATCACATTCTTTTCCAGTTACAAAGTATCAACATTGAAAACAAGAGATAATTAATGGCATAATTAATAACATAATTCATTGAGTGACATTAATTATTGGCACTCAGTGGCCAGCAAGTATTGAATAGAATAAAACATTGTTCATCATTCAGTATTATTCAGATCATTAATTATTCAGATCATTACGAAGTCATTATTAAAAATCAGTTAATTACAGTCATAGCATTAATAATCATGGGCATTATAAGTAGTCTCATTACAATAAAACATTGTTCCTGATTCAGTATTATTCAGATCATTACGAAGTCATTATTAAAATTCGGTTAATTACAGTCATAGCATTAATAATCATGGCCATTATAAGTAGTCTCATTACAATAAACAGTGGCAGTCCTTGGCCAGTTACAAAGCATTATTTTATATATTTTTTTTTGTATCATTAAGAAGTCATTACTGAAGTGACATACTATTCACAGCTGATCAGCATTACTCAGAACTTTCTCAAACTGGTATCACTATTTGGGACTGGTAATACATTTTTTTGTTAGCAATGCATTGCGTTGGGATCGATAATTAATTGCTGAGGCATAACACTATTTGCTTTTGACCTATTGCTGCAAATGAGGATAGGTAACGTCATTCGTCATGAGTCAGCTGTAGCAAGATTATGTAACAAGGCAGTATATGTGATCACATTTATAAATGATAAACACAAATGGGTAAAAAAAATAAAAATGCAAGTACTAGAATAGGTATAATAAGTAACAGGTTTAGTAAGTATCATGAAAAGCTTCTCCTGGAAAAAATACAAAATGGATTATTGACCTGAAAGAAGAAACGCACACTATGCTGAAAAGTAGTGAACTTCAAATTAACAAGTAGTGAAATGTGTATAAAAATGTGTTCCATAGCTGTCCTTTCCAAAACTTTCCGTCATCCTACTATGCAATATAACACCTGCTGTCAAAGCAAACTGCAACAAATACTTAAATAACTACATAGCATAAATACATAACTTCAACATTATCCTCATCTGTAAAGAAAAAAAAAAACTTCATTATCAATCACTTCATTATCCATATTATCATAACTTCATTATTATCATCACCTGTAAAGAAAAACTTCATTATTCATAGTAGCATATTCTTCATCATTATTCATCAGCATTCATTATCATCTGCAAAAAAAATCACTTCATTACTCATTACACAACTAATCCTTATCTCTAGCATATTTCATCACTAAAACTAAGATATGTAGTTCTGTCTGACAGCCTGCATCAATCACCTTGTATTCTGAAAGAAAAAATTAGTTAAGACTGCTATTCTACGATGAGTATAGTATATTCTTGTTAATGTTTGTTAATCCTGATCCATTTACTCTTCCTCATAAAGTTATTGCATCTTCTATCGTTTATTCCGTAGGTGAAATTCCCATTTCTGTTGAATTTATTTCTTACACGCATCATTTCTTTCTGAAATTGATGAACAAAGATTAATGTCTTGCATTTAAATCATATACCCACTAAATAATGACTGGTTTATGGTAACATAATTAACCATACACCATAACATGACAGAAAACGTAATATGTCAAAGACATTGACAGTGTTCAAAGCCAAAATGTACAGAGAATATCACAATGCAGCAGCAAAAGTAAAACAGTCACGATCTTGAGATGTCACAAGGCAAAAAATGTCAAAGTCCACTGGTGTGTGTTATATCTTAGCTATTTCACAATGTATACAAACAAAACATGAAAACAATCGTACATAAAAAGACAAAATGTGACGTTCGTTGTGTTCAGCTTGTATGTAGTGTAGTTAATCGAGGCGAGAATTAAAGACTTTAATGGAGAGAGAATTTGATAAAATTACTACGTCATTACATAGAATTGCATAATTATTCATAAAATACGTAAGTTCGTCTGGAAAAATATGCACGGTCTGATGTGTAACGACAAGAAGAGCGTCCTGCTAACCTTACCTTGCCGGGCACTTGCCAATAAAAAATACGATAATCATCAGTAATTAGTCATGTGAATATAATTGCATAAGTAAATGGCATCATAGCATGTTACATCATAAAGTGGTTTCTTTCAATAAACGGTTTAATGTTTGAGATATGGTGATTGCCTTTCGATTTTCTGGTTCTCAAAGTTTCGACGTGTACAACATTGGGGTGAGAGATGCTGCGAATCCGATATGGACCTGCGTATAGAAGTTCAAATTTACTGCACTTACCTTTTATTCTGCTGGATAAATAGTGTGTACGTACTAATACCTTCTGTCCAACGTGAAAGTCGCGGCGTGTACAAACCTGTTTTTGCTGTCTTCTCCGGCGCTCTGCGGCACGTTTGATGTTGTTCAGCGCAATGTCAATTATTTCATGGTGTCGTAGGCGACGACATTTAGGGAAGTTTACTAATTCTTTAATTTTGTTTGGTGGTTCAACGTTTTTCAGTATAACAGACGGAGATACCATAGTGGATTCATTTGGAATGGAATTAATTACACCTTGGAATGAGAGTATGTGTGTATCCCAATCAATATGTCTTTTGTGGCAGTATATTCTACACAGTTTACCAATTTCTTTCATTAATCTTTCACAGGGGTTCGAAGAAGCATGGTACTTGGATATATAGATCGGAGAAATGTTTCTAGCTCGTAACATGCGTGTCCATATGCCAGAACGAAATTGAGATCCATTGTCAGAAATTACTCTCATCACATGCCCTACATGAAATAGAAAATGTTTTACAAATGCTTTTGAAACAGTTTTAGCAGTAGCTTTGCGTAATGGAGTGAAAGTAACAAATTTTGAAGTGAGCTCAACAGCGACAAATATGTAGCAAAAACCTCTGTTAGTTCTCGGAATTGGACCAAAAATGTCTACAGCGGCCATATGTTTTAATTTAACAGGTACAATGGGATATAAAGGAGGAATATGTGAAGTGGTGTCTGATTTAACTTTCTGGCAAATTTTACAAGACGCTAAAACTCGTCGTATACGTTTCTCCATGTTGGTAAAATAACAGTTCTGTCTCAGTATAAGAAAACATTTTCTTGCTCCGTAATGTGCGTAACTTAAATGAGTGTACCAGATAAATTTGTTAACCAGTTCGTCAGGAATGCATAATAACCAATTGTTGCTGTCAGGATGAGAGCGGCGAAACAAAATGTCATTGCGTACAGTGTAATGGTTTCTAATCGTAACATTATTCCTATCTTGCCAAAGGTGTTTAATTTCTTTCCACACGTTGTCTTTATTTTGTTCTTGTGCTATGTTCTGTAATGACGATGAAATAAAGTTTTCAAATGCAACTTGCTGAATGTACATGACACTGAAATTTGTTTTGCAGAAGTTGGTTGCCACGTCTTGCTGATTGTTGCTCAGAGAACGGGATAGTGCGTCTGCTATAACATTTTGTGTGCCAGGAATGTGAACTATTGTAAAATTAAATTCCTGTAAATAAAGTTTCCATCTGCTTAATCTGTCGTGAGTGAATTTAGCCGAAAGTAAAAATTGTATCGCTCTGTGGTCTGTGTAGACGGTGGTATGTCTGCCGTAAAGAAAGTGCCGAAATCTCGTAAAAGCCCATACAACACATAATGTTTCAAGTTCTGTAACAGGATAATTTCGTTCAGCAGGTGACAGAATGCGACTTGCAAATGCGATGTTTTTAATTACTGTAGAGCCATCTTCTTCAATTTCCTGGAAAATGTGTACGCCTAAAGCGGTGTTGGAACTGTCGGTGGCAATGGAAAAATTTCTGGTAAGATCTGGGTGCGATAAAAGTGGTGCATTCAACAGAGCATGTTTCAGGTTCATGATTTCAGAGTGTGCTTGCTTATCCCAAGACCAAATACTGTTTTTACCTGTAAATTGGCATAATCTGGGTGTGTCTAAAGCAGAGTGATGAATAAATTTACGAAAATATTAATTAAACCCAAAAAACTGCGTAATTGCTTTTTCGTCGTAGGAATAGTAATGTCACGTAGAGCTTGAAGTTTTTCCGGATCTGGTGCAATGCCTTCTGCTGAAATTACGTGTCCAAGAAATTTTATGGAAGTTTTGCCAAAGTGCGATTTACTAAGATTAACTGTAAGTCCTTGTGCATGAAAAGTTTGCAACAGTTGTTCTGAAATCACATTGTGTTCAGACCAGTTAGCTTCTGCGATAAGAATGTCGTCTACATAAGTCGTAATTCTGTCCTTAAGTTCTGTCGGAAGTATTGTGTTCAAACCGCGAATAAAAGCTGCAGAAGAAATAGTTAACCCGAATGGTAATTTACAAAATTGATAACAGTCGCCGAAACAGAGAAAAGCTGTATATTTTCTGCAATTTGGATGAAGTTGAATTTGCCAAAATCCCGATTTCAAATCTAGTGTAGAATAAATAGCTGTACCGTGAAATTTCTGTAAAAGTTCCTCTAATGTCTGTGGTCGATCTGTTTCATTAATAATAATGTCATTAATGTGACGTGAATCAAGTACGAGGCGAAGTGAGCCATCTTTTTTCTTAACAATGTGTAGCGGGTTTATGTACGGACTAACTGCCGGTTCTATAATTCCTTGGTCAAGCATATCCTGCAATTCTTTTTTAACTTGTTCTCTGTGGATATATGGAATGGGATAATGCTTTGCTTTAAATGTGTCGTGCTGTTTCACTTGAAATTCATACATAAAACCGGACATAGTACCAGGAATATTGTCAAAAACTGGAGCTTGCTGTAAAAGAATTTTGTGTAAGTGCGTTCGTTCGTCGTCTGTATTTGCACTGCTCTCTTTAACCTTATCAGAAATCATCTGTATTACGTCGTAGTCAGCTTCGTCTGGAGTATTATAGTTATGTACGTATGTATCCGTGAACAATGCAGAATTACAGTCTATGTTACGTGTTGCGGAAATGACCTCTGTGCGGTTAATTGTTTGTTCTTCCGCAGACAATGAATGCCGAAACTCTAAAGCAAGTTGTACGTTTTCATCCTTTAACATTAAATAAGAATTTTGAAAATCGATAACTGCGTCGTGTTGTACCAGAAAATTCGTACCTAAAATAACGTCTGTTGTCAATAAAGGAACAATCCCAAAATTAGAGTGGAAAGTATGACCTCCAATACAATATGATAAATGCGTCTGTAATTTAACGTCTACTCCTTTACTCGATACTGCTCCCTTCACTTTTGTTTTGCCTAAAGGTAATGTCGGATAAGTATTCTCTTTGTTGCACTCGTTGAAAGTCTCCTCATTTATTACTGATATAGGTGATCCGGAATCAATTACTACTGAAAATTTTGATGAACCAATTTTAATTTCGATAACAGGATGTGAAATAGTTTTCTGAACAACTGGTCTTTCCTGTAAAAGAGTGTCTCGTATGTCGTCAAAAGTAATTACATTTTCACGAACGACATTTTGCGTGTCAAAGGTAGTGCTTGTATTATTGGAAGATGCGACCTGTACAGTATCTAGTCAGATTCTATCTGACGTGTTATTATTATTAGGAGGATGTTGTGGCATTTCGACTATTTGAACTGTCCTATTACTTCTTCCAGACGTATTACGCTCTGGATGATACCTACTGTCGGGTTCGTTCATGAGAATAGGTTCTCGTGCATAATTTTGCTGTTGGTATGACCGACTGTTGTTAGATGTACGCTGAAAATTGTCCTCATTATTTTTACGTAATAGTCATTCCTATACGGTGCATTGCGATAGGAATTGAAATACTGCCTTCTTTGTACGTAGTTGTTTCCTTGCTGCCGTACGTTACTATTTCTTGTATCAGGGACTATACGTGCACGCGGCGAAACATTAAAGCCTGGTTGACCTTGTGCATTCCATTGTTGGTTAGGTATGCTAACCGGCTGGTTTTGATGTTGTTGTTGTGAAACACCTCTATTGTTACTAAAGTGTGGTTCCTGTTGCTGAAAATTTTGACGATATTGATAATTAGAATTTTGGCTATTATTAGAGTTTTGGTAGTTGTCGTTCCTAAAGCGTCTGTTATCTTTCCTATTGAAATTACGTGTCTGATCATAATTGCTGTACTTTTGTTGACCTTGGTTATTATAAGAAAAATTTTTGTTTACAAAAGAATAATCAGATTGTTGTACTTCCAAGAGCTGTAAAAGATCTCTCAATGCTGAAATGTTTTCCTTTTGCTGCCCCGTTAGTAGTGACACTCGTAATGACCGTGGTAATTTGGAAATGCATAATTGTATAAGTGCAGATTCACTGTACGGTTCACTTAGGTACTGGTTTTGTTGGACCATATGCTCAAAAAATTGCGTGACACTGGGAAAATTGGAGTTCTCATAATTTGGCAAACTAATTAGTTGATCTTTAATTCCGCGCTGTGTCGTCTTCGACCAGTACGCTGACAGAAAAGCATTCTGAAATTCCTCTACCGAGTAACACTGTCTCGCGATCGGTCTCATACGAGTTGCCGGTTCGCCTTCCAAAAAACTGCAAATAAATTCAAGTTTATGTGTTACAGGCCAAGTCGGTGGAAAAGCAAAGCTAAACTGTTGTATCCAATCCAGTGGGTGAATCTGCGTTCCATCGTTTTTAAAAACTTTAAACTTTCTCACTGACAGAAAATGTTTGTAATCAAAATTATCGTCTCTGTGTGGTGGAACAGGTTCAGGATTGTAAGAGAATCTATTGAACTGTGGTTGTTTGGAATCTAAGTCCCGTACTCTCTGTAGATTACCCAAATTATACGCGTTGCGCGAGTCTGACAGATGTTCGCGAAGTGGCGTCTGCTGTGATGTGTTATTAACTGAAATACTTTTCATTTCTGTTACTTCTTGTTGTAAACTCGATAACTTTCTACGCAACGTGTTATTAGACGAATCGATCTCATTAATTGTCTGCTGTAAATTTTGAAATTCAGGTGTTTGGTTAAATGAAATCGGTGCAGTATCGTCTGATTTATTATCATTATTACTTTCAATTGCATCAATACGACTGGCTAATTCATCATATTTTTCAGTCAGTATTTTTGCCTGATCATCGGTTTTAGAATCGGACGCATTAATCTGTTTTTGCAACTTACGTGTAGTTTCGCTCAGTTTTTTAACATCAGCTTTGATGACATCGCAATCCTGTGTTAGTTCTAATTGTTCGAATCTGTCTGTCACTGTTTGAATATTTACTGTGTGTGTATCTGTTTTTTATTTCAGATCAGAAATTTCATCACGTAATTCCGCGTTCAACTGTTCTATGGTATTAATTTTGTCGGACACTGTAGTAATATTATTGTCTACATACGTCTTCGCTTTCGCGAACATTTTACGTTTGTCTTCTTGTCTTTGTGGAGTGATTGTTTCCATGACTTGACGTTTGACTTTATTTTGATCCTGAATAAATTTGCGGAAACGCGTATCACTGTTTTGTATGTGGAGATTAAAGCGTTCGTCAATCTGAGAGTTCTGTTGGTCGAATTTCGCGTCTATCTTTTCATCCATTGCGCCCGAAAGTTCTGCAGTCATTGTTCTAAACTCTTCACGTAATTGTGTAGCCTTTTCAGAGCATTGTTTAGCGACTCCGCTAATTTCGTCTATAAGTGTTTCTGTTGCAGCTGTTTGCAATTCCCTTAATTCCTGAGCAACAGACTTAATTTCTTCGCTATTTTTTTTCGAACAAGCCTCAATTTCCACGCGCAACTGTTCCTTAGTGTCATGACACTGCGCGGCAACAGCTCTAATTTGTTCACTAAGCTGTCTGGAATTGTCTTCTAATTTTTCGTTTAACTGTCTGGAATTGTCGTCTAATTTTTTATTTAAGTGTCTGGAATTGTCGTCTAATTTTTCATTTAAGTGTTGTTTGAGTTTTTCGTTATCTTGTTTGACCTGTTCACTAAGTTGTTTGAGATTTTCACTCTGTTGTTTGGAATCTTCCCTATTTTCATTAAGTTGTTTACTCATTTGTAGCAACAATGCCATAATTGGATTCGACTCAAAGTCAGCATTTCTGTTCTCTGTGCTGTTTAATGGTGGATCTGGAATTGTTTCACTTCCTGTAACCATTTGGTCATTTTGAGATTTACAAAAAGGTTTGTCAGTCGAATGTACACTGTCGGTCATTATTTCTGAATTAAATGGATCCGTCGTACTTTCACTACACTGACCATTTTCATTCGAAAAATTTGTTTGTATGTTATTTGAATTTTCCGAACCCGGTGTGTTAAGCTGGGCAGCGCTCATTACAATAGAGCGTCCCGCGTCATCAATTGTCGTCAAATTAATAGAAGAGACAATTGAGTTCGTTTGTTCATTACTAAGGTCTACATCATTATTAATGGTTGGAACGCACTGATTGTCAGTGAACGCAGGATTGTCACAATTACTATCGGTCACGTTGTTTAAGTCGGTAATTTCGTTCATAATACCTCGCGATACACTATTCACAGTCTATCGCGGCATTTTTGCAATAGTCACAATTATTCACAAAACAAATAAGCACAATGCAAAAGCAACACACAAATACAACAGAGCAACGAATTGCCGTTGACCTGTAGAAAGAAAGTCACAAGATTAGTAAAAGCGTAGCGCCAAATCCTAATTATACTTAAGCAAATAAGAGCAGATATCTGACTGTTTTTCAAAAGACTCTCAACGAAATACGATCCTGGATTGGGTGTCGCCAAGTGTAACCTCCCCACAAAAACTTAAAAATGACAATATTATTTAAGAATGCTAATGGACATTGCGCTAAGTGTAACCTCCCCAGAGAAATTTTGAAAAGCACAATATTTAATAGAAATGGGACCAAAGCGTAACCTCTCTAGCAATTAAATTTAATGACAATAAAATGAGAATCGCAATCTGACCATAGTATAAGTTCCTCACAAAAAATGAAAGTTCATTCAGTGATAAGAAAATCTCAGTGATAATGATAATTCAATTAAACCGAAATATCGGTCTTTGGCCCTGTGCAAAAAAAATCAGAATTAATTTCTTACCTCATTGAAACTGCTTGTCAAATTTCTGCTCTTATTGTTGGCCACGGCTTGGAGGAACTGCATTGCAAATAATATTTTTTTTTTTTTGAAATTTAACTGAAACTTTTCTTTAAGGGAAATGGAAGGAAATCGTTGGTTCAATTAAATGATTTTTTTGTTAAAAATTGCTTTGAAATCAAAATTATTATTGGGGCACTTGTTCAAAATTAATTACAATATATAAACTTTACGTTATCTGATGGTTACCTACATTAACAATATACCTCATTCAGCATCTTGACCAGAATGCCATGTCGACGCTCGCCGACTGCGTCCTGCTCGCGACCGTGACAGGACTAGACCACTACTGCCGACAGACTACATCACAGAACTGCACTGAGCTGCTACTACTGACCGACTGCTCTGCATGACGACTACTAGCGTACTACTCGCAACACTCGCGCGGTCAAGCGCAGACTAACTACGATAAATGGCTCTCTGGTCAGAGACTCTGCAATGCCTCGCCATCGCCGCCACACAACATACGTGTTTCAGTATAATTGGCGATACGCCACATTTTTTCGTCGTGATTGAAATCTACTAGCTCCATTCCGACTTCTCTATAAGACAGTAGTTCGACTGTGGTCACCCCATGGGACATCTGCTGGGAGTGCAGTAGCTTGAATCCGATGCAATACTGCCCCTTTACTGTATCTCACACTCTCCCAGTGAGGGTGCGACATACAATAGTATCACGGTTAAAAACTAGAGGCTCCAATCAGACATCTCTCCAAGAGGTATACACGGCTGCAGCTCCGCATGAAACCTTTCCTGGGAGACCTTTAGCATGTATCCGATGCACCACCGACTGTTTACTGTAACCTTCGCACCTTATAATTGACGACACATCACAGAATTTGCGTCGCAAATGAAATCTACTGGCGCCCCAGGGGCTCAGCATTCATTTGCTGGGTACAGGCTTGGCGACCACAGGGTTCCTGAGCTGGGGACTGTTTAGCGCCGCCAGTCCACTGTCAGCATATGCTCTGGGCATACTTCAGCGACCACCGTGCGGCGCGGCAGTGGAACGTTGTGTGTCTCAGGAAATGGGATCTTGGGTTGACCACCCGGAATGCGAGGATGGAATAAACCTCTATAAACAACCCCTCACTCTCAAGGTGTGCTGCGCGCTGATGAGATGCATGACCGTTGAGGTGGAACAGTCGTCGGTGGGCAACCGCTAGGGAACCTGCCACATCTCAGTTGTATAAGGCTTCCCTAGGCACTCGGGGCTCTGTCTAGGTAGACTTCTAGTTCCCTAGCTGCTCGTGGGACCGCGATGGAATCCTCGAACTTTTATTCTTCTCCTCCCAGCGGAAAGGGTGGGCCGCTGGTAGGTTCTAACACCCAATCCAACAAGAGGGCTCGTGTGGCCAGTCCTCCTGATTCAGTTCCTGGTAACAGAATGCAAACTGCTTCGCAGAATGAGGTTCTTATGATTAAAAGAAAAGAGGGGAGTTTCGATAAAGTTTCACCATTTTATATACAGAAAGGCTTAGAAGGCATTGCTGGCACCTTAAAATCTGTAAAGCGCTTGCGAAATTGAACCTTGTTGGTTGAAACATCTAGCTTCCAACAAGTCAAGAACCTTCAGATGGCACAATTCCTTGGGGAGTTTGCGATAGAGACTGAATTTCACATCACCTACAGCAAAGGTATTGTGACTTGCAGGGATCTCGTTGACATTCCCCAAGACGAACTGAAGGCTGAATGGTCCCGGGAAGGAACTGTCGACGTGCAACACGTTATGAAACCGGTGGATGGTGCTCTCGTGAAGTTCGACTAGTTTATTCTTACTTTTAACAGCACCAAATTGCCAGAGCATGTGAAGGCAGGTTTCCTACGTCTCAGTGGACGGCCTTATTACCCCAACCCCATGCGGTGTTTTAAGTGCCAACACTTTGGGCACACTACTCTCGGCTGTAGAGGGGAAGCCGCTTGTGGGAAATGTGATAAAGCCGCCCATGAGGGAGTTGGTTGCTCCTCTCCTCCTAAGTGTGTGAACTGCTCTGGGGATCACCCTGTGTGGAGTACGGAATGCAGAGTTTTCCTTGAGTAACGTAAGGTACAGGAACTTAAAACCACAAAACGCATCCCGTATGGTGAGGCGAAGAAAATATACAAGTCCATGCAGCCGCCGACGATCGCTGCCTCCTTTTCTTCCTTTCTGAAACAGCCAGTCTTGCAAACTGATGCTGCTACACAAACGGAGGTTGCTACTGTCAGCACTAGCACTCGCGTTTGTCAATGTACGTGTGCTGCTGCAGTTCCTGTGAAGCCTGCTGCTCCCCCCTGACCTTCTGACCAGGCCGTGGTAGCTGACATCATGGACCTTCCTGCCCCTCCGCAGGTCTTGTGCACTGCCCAGCGCTGCTACACCACTACCACGTCTGAGGTTTTGGCTCCAATGCCACCTCAGTCCAAAAAATCTAAGCCAAAGCCAAAGGTAAAGACTCGCCCACTGAAGGAGACTGAAGGTCTACAGTCTGCTGATGTTGATATCATTCTCTCTCTCTCTCTCGTCTCCTCTTCAGAGGCGCTGGAGGTTGATGTCAGACTGGGGCAATCATCTCGCCCCAAAACCGAGCCTCCACCTGTTGTGGGCTCTCCTCCCCGACAGAAAGTGAGGATGGCCTGGTAGATGGCGCCCACTATACAGTGGAACATGAATGGATTCCAGACACATGTGGGAGAACTGAAACTCTTAGCATAGCAACGCCCCCTGTGCTTGTGTTTACAGGAAACACATTTAAAACCATGTGATGCTCCTGTATTAAGGGGCTATACGTTATATCGCATGGGTGACGCGACTGGGGAAAGGGCCAAAGGCGGAGTCGCCATGTTTGTCAATAATGGCCACCACTCCTCTGCTCTTCCCCTGGATACTGACCTGCAAGCAGTGGCAGTTGAAATTCATTCTCGTCAGAGGGTTACAGTTTGTTCCCTTTATTTACCTCCTCTGGATGCAGTGAACTTAGAGGCTCTCACAGATCTTATCGAACAACTCCCTCGCCCATTTCTCCTTCTGGACAGCTTCAATGTCTATCATGTCCTGTGGGACTCAACTTCTCTTTGCGCTCGAGATCGAGTTTTGGAGAGCCTCCTGACATCTCAAGTGTTGTGTATCCTCAACACTGGTACTCAGACTGATTTCTCTGCTGCTACTGAGTCATTCTAAGCCATTGACCTACCTTTTTGCTCTCTGACCCTGACCGACTCTGTTCACTGGGGGGTCATTGACAACCTTCATTCCAGTGATCACTTCCCCATCCGCATTCATCTCCTGGATTGTGTATTGCTGGAGCAGAGGCCGCCATCGTGGATGTTTGGCAGGGCTAACTGGCAACTGTTCAGTCGGTTGACTGTCTTTGAACGCCGCAACAGCGTACAGGAATGGGTGGATCACATCTTGATCCATCATGCTGCTGACGTGTCCATACCAAAGTCTTTTGGCCCTCTTAAGCGGCGCCTTGTACCTTGGTGGACAGAAGAGTGCCATTCAGCTATCTGGGACAGGCGTGCGGCTCTTCGACGATTTAAATGCCGCCCAACAGCGGTCAACCTTACCGCCTTTCGAATCGCAAGAACCAGAGCGCGCCGTGTCATTAGCGAGAGCAAAAAAAGGTCATGAAGGAGTTCCTGGACACCGTCACCCGTTCCACTTGTCCCACAAAAATATGGGAAGCCATCCGGAGGATTTCCGGTAAACGCAACCGTTTACCAACAGCTGCAGTCCTGAACCACGGGTGGCTACAAACAACACCCAGAGACATTGCTCAGACTCTGGCAGAGCATTTTGCACAAAGTACTGCCACAGCAAACCAGGATCCAGCGTTTCGTCGCTACCGAGTAACTGTCGAGAGAGAAAACTTGGACTTTCGGTCGAACAGTTCTGAGGCCTACAACTCCCTTTTCTCCATGTGGGAACTCGAATCGGCACTTACTGAGACTTGTGACACTGCACCAGGTCACGACCGCATCCGGTACTCCATGCTTCGACATCTGCCAGTGGCGTCAAAGGAAATCCTCCTCGAATGTTTTAATCTCGTATGGCAGACAGAAGTGTTCCCCACTTCGTGGAGGGAGGCAATTCTCATCCTTCTCCTCAACCAGGATAGGACCGCACGTGTACCAGTAGTTATCGGAGTATCGCCTTGACGAGCTGTGTCGGAAAGACCCTGGAACGGATGGTTAACCGTCGTCTGGTCTGGCTGTTAGAGACCAGACAGCTCCTTAGCCGCTCTCGGTGTAGATTCCGAAAATTTCGGTCCACGGTCGACAACCTGACCCTCCTATAGGCGGCTATTCAGCAGGCTTTCCTCTGTCAGCGTCAATGTATCGGTATCTTCTTTGATATCAGCAAGGCATATGATACTACTTGGAGACTTTGTATTCTTGCACAACTGCATCAATGGGGTTTTCGTGGCCGCCTCCCCATTTTCATTCGGCCTTTCCTGTCTCAGCGGTTTTTTCGGACCCGCTTTGGTAACACACTCTCTGATAGCTTTAAGCAAGAGAACGGTGTCCCCCAGGGCAGTGTTTTAAGCGTTACCCTCT
This sequence comes from Schistocerca serialis cubense, assembly GCF_023864345.2. NCBI lineage: Eukaryota > Metazoa > Arthropoda > Insecta > Orthoptera > Acrididae > Schistocerca > Schistocerca serialis. Next base: position 508,798,062 of record NC_064644.1, on the reverse strand, counting down.
TTGCCGTCGACATCAACAGTATAACGTCTACAGTGAGGAGTCCAGTACAGTGCTCCTTATTTGTGGACGACTTGCTGTTTTCTGTTCCTCCTCCAGTGTTACAACCGTGAGCCGTCAGTTGCAGCTAACAGTGCGGCGGTTAGAGGAGTGGGCTGCAAAGACGGGTTTTCGGTTTTCTGCCGATAAGTATGTTTGTGTTCATTTTAATCGTTCTCCTCGTCTTTTTACTTTGCCTGCCTTGCATATGGGGGATACTGTCCTACATTTTAGAGACACAGTGTGGTTTCTGGGCCTAATTTTTGACTCCAGGTTGTCATGGCTGCCACACCTACTAGACTTGAAAACCAGATCCCAGAAGGCACTGAACATCCTCAAGTGCTTCAGCCACAGGTCTTGGGGAGCGGAGAGGGCGCGTCTGCTTCAGTTTTATCGGGCTTTTGTGCGTTCACAGCTGGACTACGGGTGCACAGTGTATGGGTGAGCGAGGCCCTCTTATTAGCGGATCCTTGACGCTGTCCACCATGCAGGGATTCGACTGGCCACAGGTGCTTATCGGACTAGTCCCATACCCAGCCTCTGTGCTGAGGTTGGGGAACCGCCACTTACCATCCGGCGGCAGCTCCTGCTGGTGAGCCAGGCTTGTAAGTTACTTACAGCTCCAACCTCGCCTGCTCACTATATTATTACTCATCCACCTCTGGACCGCCTTTTCTCCCACCGTCCCTGGGCTACATTGCCGTTTGGGATCCATGTGTAACGTGTGCTAGAGTCCCTCGGTGTGGAGTCTGTACAACCCAAAATCCTGGGTTTTAACTGCCTGCCACCCTGGTTACTGGAGAGGCCCAGAGTGATTTTAGATTTGGTGCAGTACAAGCGAGATTGCACTCCTCCCACCGTTTATAATGTAGCATTAAATGCCATTTCATCTGAGCACCACAACTATGTAGCTGTTTCTACGGATGAGTCGAAACAAGGGGATTCCGTTGGTTGCTGTGGTGTTTTTTCCAGATCGTGTCCCCAAGGTTCGACTGCCACCGAATTGTACTGTCTTTGATGCAGAATTGTCTGCGATCTTGTGGGCACTGGAGCAGAGGAGGCATTCATCCTGTCCTATTTTTCTTGTCTGTTCCGATTGACTGAGTGAACTCATTTCAACGTTTGTCTCCAGCAGGTAAAATCGTCCAGACCATTCAGGATGCCCTCCTCCAACTACAGCGACTGGGGAAGGTGGTGGCTTTCTGCTGGGTTCCAGGGCATGTCGGCATTGCTGGAAATGAAAGGGCAGATCACGCGGCCAAGGAGGCGTTTCTCGATCCACAAGTATTTCAGTGTGCTATCCCCCTGCACACTCACCTCGCTGCTGAGCTCACGAGTCATGCGTCGGTGGGAGGATGAGTGGCTGGAAGTGACTGACAATAAGCTCCGTTTAGTCAAGCCCGCAACGCGTGTGTGGTGTACTTCCTCTCAGCGCCGTCGACGGGACGAGGTTCTCCTCACTCGGCTTCGGATAGGCCACAGCCCTATGACGCATAGCTTCCTGCTCCGGCGAGAGGACCCTGCAATGTGTGGTGCTTATGATGTCCAGGTCACTGTGCGCCACGTTTTATTGGATTGCGTTTTATTTTCTGACCAGCGGGCCGCGGCTGACTTCCCAGCGGACCTGCCAAATCTTTTAGGAAACACTCGGACGAATTTGGTTAAAGTTTTAAAGTTCTGTGCCTTGTCAAATGTTTTTACAAAGATTTTGGGGAGAGGGTCTTAATTTGTTCACTGTGTGACAAGTTCGCCCATATTTTATATAAGTGCCCAGCCAATGACAATTTCCTGTGGCATTCTTGCTGCTACGTTTTCCCTTTCCTTACGCTTTACTTTCTGATTAGCATTTTCCTTCTTTCCCTGCTATCTTAGCGCATGTGCTGTAGTTTTATTAGGTCTGTCCACATTCGTTCCTTTAATGTGTGTCAGGGCGCTGATGACCTCGACGTTGAGCGTCCATAAGCCCCAAGACACGCACGAAATCTACTGGCTCCATGCCGACTTCTCTATCAGACAATAGTACACCAGTGGTCGCCCCATTGAACTTCTCCTGGAAATGCAATAGCTTGAATCGGATGCAATGCTACCCGTTTACTGTAACCCTCGTTCTCTGCCATTGAGGATACTACACAAAATGGCACCGTGGTTAAAACTACAGGCAACGAACAGACTTCTCTCCAAGAGGTATACACGACTGCGGCGACGCATGTAACCCCTCTCCTGGGAGACGTTCGGCATGTATCCGATGCACACTGACTGTTTACTGGAACCTTTGCACCCAATAATTGACGATGGGGCACAGATTTTGCTTCCCGATTGAAATCTACTGGCTCCAAGGTGACTTCTCTATAAGAGAGTAGTACGGATGTGGTCGCCTAAATTAACTTCCCCTGAGACTGCAGTAGCTTGTATCCGATGTAATACTACCAGTTTACTGTAACCGTCGCTCTCCCCATGTGAGTATGCGATGACATTGTAGCATCGCGGTTGAAAACTAAGGGATCCAAACTGACTTCTCTCTAAGTGGTTTACACGGCTGTGGCGCCACTTATAACTTCCCCCCTGGGAGACCTGTGGCGTGTATCCGATGCACCACTGCCTGTTTTTTGTAACCTTAGCTGCCTATAATTGACGATGCTACACAGATTTTTCTACACGATTGAAATCTAGTGGCTCCATGCCGGCTTGTCAATAAGACAGTAGTACGGCTGTGGTCGCCCCATGGAACATCTCCTGGGAGTGCAGTAGCTTGAATCCGATGCAATACTGCCCTTTTGCTGTAACCCTCACAATGTTCCAGTGAGGATGCCAAAAGAAATAACATCGCGGTTGAAAACTAAGGTCTCCAATCAGACTTCTCTCCAAGAGGTGTACACGACTGCGGCACCGCATGTAACCTCTCCTGGGAGAGCTGTGGCATGTATCCTACGCACCACTGACTCTTTACTGTAACCTTCGCACCCTATAAACGACGTTGCGTCACAAATTTTTCGTCGCGATTTAAATCTAGTGGCTCCACGGAGACTTCACTACTATACAGTAGCAGAGCTGAGGTCGCTCCATGGGAATTCTCCTGCGAGGGCAGTGGCTTCAATCCGATGCAATACCGCACTATCCCTGTGACCCTCACACTGTTGCAGTAAGGATATCACACAAAATAGCGTTGCGATTGAAATTACAGGCTCCAATCAGCCTTCTCTTCACGAGGTATACGCAACAGCGGCGCCGCATGTAACGTCTCCTGCAAGAGCTGTGGCATGTATCCTACGCAACACTGACTCTTTACTGTAACCTTCGCACCCTATAAACGACGATGGACACAAATTATTCGTCGCTATTGAAATCTACTTACACCCGGCTGATTCCCTATAAGACAGTAGTACGGCTGTGGTCGCATCATGGAACTCTTCATGGGAGTGCAGTGCCTTGAATGTGAGGCAATACCGCACTCTTCCTGTGACTTCGGGAGGACGACGGTTCAATCCTGCGTCCGGCCATCCTAATTTAGGTTTTCCGTGATTTCCCTAAATCGCTCCAGGCAAATCCCGGGATGGTTCCTTTGAAAGGGCACGGCCGACTTTCTTCCCAGTCCTTCCCTAATCTGATGAGACCGATGACCTCGCTGTCTGGTCTTCCCCAAACAACCCAACCCAACCCAACCCAACTTCCTGTGACGCTCACACAGTTCCAGTGAGTATATCACACAAAATAGCGTTGCGGTTGAAAACTACAGGCTCCAATCGGTATTTTCTCCAAGAGATATTCACGACTGCGGCGTCGCATAAAACCTCACCTGGGAGAGCTGTGGCATGTATCCGTTGCACCACAAACTCTTTACTGTAAACTTCGCACCCTATAAATGACGGTGTCAGATAAATTTTTCGTCGGATTGAAATCTAGTGGCTCCATGCTGACTTCACTACTTGGCAGTAGCACAGCAGAGATCGCCCCATGGAATTTCTCGTGGGAGTGCAGTGGCTTCAATCCGATGCAATACTGCCCTTTTACTGTAACCCCCAGACTGCTCCAGTAAAGGATGCCAAAAGAAATTGCGTCGCGGTTGAAAACTATGGGCTAGAATCAGACTTATCTCCAAGAGGTATAAACTAATGCGGCACTGCATGTAACCTCTCCTGGGAGAGCTGTGGCATGTGTCGGATGCACCACTGTCTCTTTACTGTAACCATCGCAGCCTATAAATGACGATGCGACACAAAATTTTCGTCGATTGAAATGTAGTCGCTCAATGCTGATTTCGCTCCAAACAGTAGCACAGCAGACATCGCCCCATGGAATTTCCCCTAGGAGTGCAGTGGCTTGAATCCAATGCAATATCGAACTTTTACTGTAACCGCCACACTGTTCCAGTGAGGATGCCAAAAGAAATGCGTCGCGGTTGAAAACTACAGGCTCCAATCATACTTCTCTTCAAGAGCTATACACGAACGTGGCGACGCATGAAACCTCTCCCGCGAGAGATGTGGCATGTATCAGATGCTACACTGACTCTTTCCTGTAATCAAAGCCGCCTATAAATGACAATGTGACCCAAATTTTTCGTCGGGATTGAAATCTAGTGCTTACATGCTACTTAAATACTAGACAGTAGCACAGCAGAGATAGCCATGTGGAATTTCACCTGCGAGTGCCGTGGCTTAAATCTGATACAATGTAGCCCTTTTACTGTAACCCCCAGACTGTTCCAGTGAGAATGCCAAAAGAAATTGCGTCGCGGTTAAAAATTGCAGGATCCAATCAGACGTCTGTCCAAGAGGTATACACGTATGCGGCGCCGCATGTAAACTCTCCTGGGAGAGCGATGGCATGTATCCGATGCACCACAGACTCTTTACTGTAATGTTACTTGAAATCCGTCTTGATTGCAAATTTTTTATTCATATGACCGGTTTCGGTTCATTCAGAACCATCTTCAGATCTGTAAAAATAATGATACTAATTTACTATTTCATGGAAGCAAATCTTTTTCATCCTATCTAATCAACATCAAATGTACCAGAACGTACCTGATATTTCAGTTACAGGAGTAACCCGTCCACTCTGCCAACAAATTTTATGTGACGTAGCGTGTGAAAGTTAATGGATTTGGACGGGTGAGTGGGCACCATGAAAGCGTTTTGTAAAGATCAATTGAGAAAATTAATACATTTAGATAAACCTTTTGATGAAATGACACAAATGGATGCGCTGAAAAGAAGGCTACCTGAAAAATTGCAATGGGATTTAGTTCATGGGCCTGATGATTCTGTGGAAGAATTTTTAAAATATGTGGATAAATTGGATAGGGCATTAAAAAGAGGGAATATGCAACATTTTAACAATGGTGAACACCAACAGGGGGGGGGGGTGGTATTCAAACATGTATGGAGAGAGCAGAGACTACAGAGACAATAGATATGAACAACACAGGGGAAACAATAGGGATCATAATGGTAATGACAGCGGCAGGGATAGAAATTTTGGAAATAGAAACAGATGGGATGACAGATATAGGGGGGGGGGGGGGACAAAATTGGAGATCAAACAGAGGAAACAGGCAGGAAAACTCCAGACTGCCTCAATGAAGGTCCGCAGTTTTGGGGCGAGAAAATTTAATCACAATAGGACCTACAATAACAACTGCGAATTTACAGACAGAGGAAGAAGGAGAAATCTAACTTATTACTATAACAAAACCAGTGAAAAACAAAACAGATACACACCGCAAATAACAGACACTCATGTTCAACACCAAATTAATACTTTAAATTTTGATCAGAAATTTTGGGATACAATAAGAGAAAATATACATGTTGAAAGCAATAAGGTAACTACTTCTGAGAACAAGCCAGATGAGGATATAGCAATTGTGCCAGAATTTTATAATTTCATACAGAATGATAATCTATGATATTCTGAAGTATTTAACAAACATTACAGCTCTGATTTGAATACATTATTTAATGAAAATGAAAAGTTATGTGAAGAGAGAGAGATGGAACTTAATGTGACTGTGGGTCGGATGCATGATGAGGAAAGTTCTGATTTTGATGAAAATATGGAGGCTAATGATGTTGTTGAGAGTTGTATGGAGGTAAGTAATGGTGAGATTAAAACTGTAGGTGAGTATCAGGTATTCGTCGAGATTATTTCAAGTGAAGTAGTGAAACTATGTGATAATGAAGTTTATATTTGTGAGCATTATGATGAGGTAAGTGTGGTTAGTGATGAGGTAAGTATGGTTAGTAATGAGAAAGAGGACACTCATGCATCTGAAGAACAGGTAAAGTTAAGTCAGTGTAACCAATTTAATGTAGCAGAGGACTGTAATGTTGTGCCAGCTAATAGTATGAAGTATTTAAACCCACATACAAGTTCTGAAGGAAAAGGTGAAAATTTTTAAAAATATTATGGAACAGCTGCAATTACAAAACAGATAGGGAAGAATTGTGGAACTATTTAGCTAAAATTTGTAGAAGATTATATCCTCACTGGTGGCAAAGTGTAAAATATAACGCATTTCTGCTGTATGCTCAACTTGTTGTATCCATAGATGATGATAATGAAAGTGTCAAGGTGTGTGTGAAGCTATTAAAAGCTGATCAGGAAAATAATGGGGGTAGTTTTAGAGAAATAGAAAATGACCTGTTACATGAACCATTAAAAGAAAAAGTAGAAGAATGTGAATTAGGGTGTCCGTACGTTATAGCTAAAGTAAACAAATGAGAGGGTAAAAGTCTCATTGATGCAGGGAGTCCTATTTCAGCTATTTCAGAAAAATTTAGAAATAAAATTAAAGATGGTGTTGATTTTGTTGAGGCCTCTGTGATGGGAGTAAAGATAAGAGGAGCTAGCGGCAAACACAGTAAAGTCATCAAAAGTCAAGTAATTTTATCATTTGAAATGGAAGATGTAAAATTTGAGCAGGGTTGTCTTGTTATTGGCTCTGAGCACTATGGGACTTAACAGCTGTGGTCATCAGTCCCCTAGAACTTAGAACTACTTAAACCTAACTAACCTAAGGACATCACAAACATCCATGCCCGAGGCAGGATTCGAACCTGCGACCGTAGCAGTCGCGTGGTTCCGGACTGCGCGCCTAGAACCGCGAGACCACCGCGGCTGGCTGTCTTGTCATTCCAAGTTTAGAAGAGAACATATTGTTTGGCATGGACTGGGTGTTAAATGTAAGTGCTGCATTTACCTGAAGTGAGATGAAGTTAATTGTGTGTGAACCGAAAAGCAATATTATTGTGTGTACACAACTGTTTATTATACACTGTGGAGAAGGTTGCAATCATGTCAGGAAAATCATAGACTATTAAGAGAATTTGTACTGTTTTGATAACAAGCCTGAGCTAAATTTTTCTGGTCAAAATTATGAAAATCTAGTTAAAAGCAAAGTAGAGGAAGCAGTTAATTTGGATAGTGATTGAAAGAGACAGTTGGAAAATTTATTGTGGGAATTTCAAGATGTTTTCAATGAAAAACCTGGAAGAGTCAGGAATTATCAATGCACTGTACACCTTAAAAATCATGAACCTTTTTTCCTCAAGCCTTATAGTATTCCTTATGCAAAAAGAAAAGAAGTAAAGAGTGAGATACAAAAAATGGCAGCATGGGGTATAATCAAAAAAATAACAGTGATTATAATAATCCGTTGGTGGTGGTTTCCAAATGTGGAGGTGGTGTTAGACTTGTACTTGATTTTAGGCACCTTAACAAATTTTGAAAAGAGAAAATGATCATCCAGAAAACATAGATGAACTGTTACATAAATCTGAATGTGTGAAATTCATGAGTAGCTTAGAATTAACTTCAGGCTTTCACCAAATTTCTTTAGAAATTAATTCTAGAAAATACACTGCATTTTTGTATGAGTGAAAAAAATATTATTACTTTGTTGTACCATTTGGACTACCTGTTTCTGTTACTGAGTTTATTAGAGCATTAGATCTAGTTTTGGGGGATAAACTACTGCCTAAACTTACTGTACATGTAGATGATATTTTGATTTCTGGAAAAACATGGGAAGAACATTTTGAGTTGCTAACACAGGTGTGTACAAAACTAAGGGAAGGGGGTATGACCTTAAAGTCAGAAAAATGTAAATTTGGAGTAAGTGAATTGAAATTTTTGGGACACATTATTTCGGAAAAGGGGATTGAACTTGACAGAGAAAAAATTGAAACTATAGAGAATTTTCCTGTTCCTAAAAATAAATAGCAATTAAAATCTTTTTTTAGCCTTGCTGGATTTTACAGAAAGTATATAAGTACTCAAGCTTTGAATGCTTCTTGTTTATGTGATCTATTAAAGAAAAATACTGTCTGGGATTGGTCAACTGATTGTCAAAAAGCACTTGATGAGATAAAGAAACAACTTTCACAGAGCAGAATTCTATATAGGCCTGACATGTCTTTACCCTTCTGTTTAATGACTGACAGCAGTGATATAGGATTAGGAGCACACTTATTTCAGGAAAAAGTCATAAGTGATTATATTGAACACCATTCCATTGCATTTGCTAGTAGAGTATTACAAAAGTATGAAAAAACACTGTGACTGAAAAAGAACTCTTGGCTTTACATTGGGCCTTCAACAAATTTAAAAATTATCTTCTTGGACACAAAGTAATTGTTTACTCTGACCACAAAGCACTAAGTTACTTACAGGAGTGTAGGCTTTATCATAGTAGAATCACCAGATGGGAATTAATCTTACAACAATTTGATTATGAAATTAAATATATTAAGGGGAAGGAAAATGTTATTGCTGATGCACTTTCTAGGTTACCTATTGGGCTAAATTTTGATAATGAAACAGGCATTGATGACAAAAATTTCAAAATTATGTATTTCAAGGGGATAAAAGAGGAAGGAGAAATTTTAAAAATTTGTAATGACATTAGGAGACACCAAAACCATGATGAAAATTGGAAATTGGTAAAAAGTTATTTGGGATTTAAGCAAAAGGTAGATGATTATTATAAGGTACACAAAGGGATTCTGTTTAGAAGATTAAGACCTGATTTGGATGACTGGAAATTATGTTGGCCTGAGCAGCACATAGACACATTAATTAATTATATACATGAGAGCTTTGGACATTGTGGTTCTGTCAAATGCATACAAGAGATTCAGGAAAACGTCTATTTTTATAATATTGCCAGAAGAGTGAAGAAAAAATTAGCAGCCTGTAACTGATGCCAAAGAGGAAAGGTGAGTAATCAAACATGCAGAGGGATGATGCAAAATATTTTGGCCAGCAAAAATTTAGAGCTGACAGCTTGCGACATTTACAGACCCCTCCCCAAGTCTAAAGGAGGTTACTGTTTTATCTTTGTGATTGTTGACATATTCTCAAAATTCATCAAATTGTATCCATTAAGGAAAGCCACAAGTAAACAGATTACATCTAAATTAACCAGTGATTATTTCAATAAGGTAGGTACTCCACAAGCAATCTTGTCAGACAATGGCTCACAATTTAAATCAAAAGTATGGAAAATTTTGTTGAAAGTGCAAACATAAGACATATTTTGATTTGAGTTTATCACCCATCCAGTAATCCAGCAGCGAGGTACAGGAGAGAGATAGGGAGGTTGTGCAGAACATATTGTAGTAAGAACCATGTAATTTGGATTGAATATGTAAATGATTTCGAGGATATAATGAACAGTTTGCAACATACATCCACTGGATTTTCACCATTCGAAATTATGTTTAACAAAAGACCCACTAGCTTTATTACTGAACACATGGATTTTCCAGGTTGTCAGATTTTGTCACCCCAGGAAAGAGAACAAATTGTAAAAGATACCATGAAAAAACAAGCAGATTACAGAAAGAAAAGACGATCCAAAAGGCAGGTTTTCACACTTTAATATTGGTGAATTGGTTTTGGTTAAAATGAAAAAAAAAAATCTAAACTTATGACTTCAGAATTAAAGAAATTTTTTGACATTTATACGGGACCATTTGAGGTGAAAGAAAATCCTCACCCAAATGCTTACAGATTGATCTATCCAAAGTCAAGGAAATTATTTAGTTTGAGGAATGTAACTGAATTGAAACCTTATAAGTCTGATACCTAGAATGAAATTTGCGAATCTCAATAACCTGGGATACAAGGAAAATTTTTCACATTTTATATTGTTTATGAAGTTTGTTTCCTATCATGTGATATGGAAACTATAATGGAACTAAAGCTTACTTAATGTAATTTCTATTTTGATTACATGTAATATATATACTGTTGTTGTTGTTGTCCTCAGTCCTGAGACTGGTTTGATGCAGCTCTCCATGCTACTCTATCCTGTGCAAGCTTCTTCATCTCCCAGTACTTACTACAACCTACATCCTTCTGAATCTGCTTAGTGTATTCATCTCTTCGTCTCCCTCTACGATTTTTACCCTCCACACTGCCCTACAATGCTAAATTTGTGATCCCTTGATGCCTCAGAACATGTCCTACCAACCGGTCCATTCTTTTTGTCAAGTTGTGCTAGAAACTCCTCTTCTCCCCAATTCTATCCAATACCTCCTCATTAGTTATGTGATCTACCCATCTAATCTTCAGCATTCTTCTGTAGAACCACATTTCAAAAGCTTCTATTCTCTTCTTGTCCAAACTATTTATCATCCATGTTTCACTTCCATGCATGGCTACACTCCATACAAATACTTTCAGAAACGACTTCCTGACACTTAAATCTATACTCGATGTTAACAAATTTCTCTTCTTCAGAAACGCTTTCCTTGCCATTGCCAGCCTACATTTTATATCCTCTCTACTTCGATCATGATCAGTTATTTTGCTCCCCAAATAGCAAAACTCCTTTACTACTTTAGGTGTCTCATTTCCTAGTCTAATTCCCTTAGCATCACCTGACTTAATTCGACTACATTCCATTATCCTCGTTTCGCTTTTGTTGATGTTCATCTTATATGCTCCTTTCAAGACACTGTCCATTCCGTTCAACTGCTCTTCCAAGTCCTTTGCTGTCTCTGAGAGAATTACAATGTCATCGGCGAACCTCAACGTTTTTACTATTCATTGAATATATGGCTAGATGTAAGAAAATATTTTGATGGTTGCTTCTGCATTTTATTTTCTTTGTGTGGTAGGACATGTGCTATTGTAGTTGTAGTTTACTCATGTTAGTTATTAGGCATTTTGGTGAACATTTTGACATTCATATATTGTGCTTACTACTATTTTCTTCATGTGCTGATGTCATTTATGCCGAAAACATTTAGTTGCTCTTATTATATTTTCTGAACCTTTATGTTGGAATAGACTGAAATTGGAATAATATGAACAGGCTATGCCTGCTTATTTGCCCACTTGACAGTTGGGATGTATGAAATTGAGGACTTTCCACACTGTGGAATTAAATCATTCTTTTGTGTATTATTGGTGAACCATTCTGTCTGCCTATGGAGGCAACACATAGATACTGACAATTGTCATTTTTCTTAATTTTGTCTTTCTATATAACATGTATAGGTTTAGTGTGATACCTTTTGATATTTTGCATATTATGTTGATGAAACTAAGAGGATGCTTGTTGTAAAATCCAACCTCTACTTTTGTCGTTTTGATAATATTTCTTCTGTTTTTGTAAAACTCAGTGCAGCCCTGAGCACTTTTCTTCCATTGTACATGTCATATTGTAGGTTTTTATGCTACAGTTAGATTGGATCTGTATTGGGGGGGGGGGGGAATTGTGGGATAGACAGTATTTATCAGTGATGGATTTCTTAAGCTACTGTAGGGGGATTATCACAGTCATCCATTCTGCCATGTGTGCGTTGTATTTTATATTGGTGGGCGGCTGTTGAAATTCTGCTCTCAGTTATATTGTTTGAGCCCTCCCCTTTTATGTCTTATCCTAGTGCCAGTCACTGATTCTATTCTATTTTTCTTCTTCTGCTGATGAGAGGGGGCTAGGCTGAACTCTCCAGTGGTAAATATTTCTATCTTTCTTTTCCATCCACATATTTTGAGATATCGATCCTCCCTTGTTGCAGTGTCTATAATTGTACCGTGTCTTCATGCTCTTCTATACAGATCAACAAGAAATTGTTTTCTTAAATGCGGTCTGGTAATACTTTTCTTTGTCACAAATTTCCATGTTAATGTAGTAAACAGTATCTGGTTGAATAACTTTGATATTAATTTCCAAATTTATTTATATACTATCATACCATATTATAGTAGAGTAAAAATTCCAATTACTTTCACATCACAATGTTGAAGGCCTATGGATGATAAAAGCTTGCTAATGACATGTCACAAACAAGATTTTTTTTTAAAGTAATGTTAGAAAATGAGAACTTTAATGTGTGTTGTAATATATAGAATTTTTTTTGAATATGAATCATAATTATTAGACTATTATAATCTTTCATATTGTTTCTTTTATGTCATTCTACTAGTGTTTGATCATTCTTGGTGACACAATATAACACTGAATATTTGTGTAGGAATTTATACTGAACTGAACAGTAAAGCCTATGTAATAATTTCAGATAAAGAACCCACCAGCTAAAAGGAACTATGTAAAGGGAATACCTATGGACCTGCTATTAGAGGAAAAACTTAACTAGGAGAACAGGAACTACAGAGGTGAAATGGACAGTGAGTTACATATAAATGATGTACTGAAAATAACAATTGGCCTCTTTTTTGAAAAATTTTAATACTTTTCTTATTATATTGCTAGGAGACATATCCTGTACTCATGTAAATAGTTGTAAATAAGATTCAAAAATTTTATGAGTTTTTCTTTGCATACAGTATGTTACAGATTAACATATTACAGTCTGATATTTATGTGTACTGTTGTAAAGAGAATGAAGGGAGGCCTCTTGTAAAATTTAGTACTTGTTGCAAGTTTGAAAAGACAGGGTTAAAGCAACTTTTAATATATTACATTTCATTTCTTTAATATTATACCCTGAGGATCAATAATCTCTATGGCCTGTTTCGAAGATTATTCTACATAATGATTACTGTAACTTACTACCTTGTTATTTCGCTGTTTGGGACACCCAATCCCATCCAGCTTGTGCATGGAATTGTGTGTATGTGTGTGTGTGGGGGGGGGGGGGGGGGGTTGTAATGGTACTTGAATCATGTAACCATTACGGCACCCCACCTGAACCTCTCGATTCCAGTAATATTCTACTGTGTTTCTACAAAGTAGTTGACATATTTCTGAGACAGCATTCAGATTTGATTTCATTTGAGATACATCGATACGTTTATATTGCAATTATATTATTCTTATGTATATTCTTTCTTTCGTCACTATGATCTTGGACGTACTTGTAACTCAGATTTTTGGGCGCGTAAGCGATAGTTAGTTAGTTGGTGAGTTGTTAGAGAGTCGGACTTGGAGAAAGTCAAGTTTTGGACGACATGTTGGAAAGACGCATAACGGAGTCCGCTTATAAAATGTGAATTTTAACAGTGACTGTGAGAGAGATGCTTTCAAGTACGTTTTGTATTATGAAGTGATGTTTAGTGTTTACGTGAAATTGCAATAAAAGCAATTAAAAGGAAGTGTAACTTAATTTCGGAGTGCTGATTATTTTTTTACATCACCATTGTCCAGCAAAAGTGTAATCTTCAAGAATGATTTGTGAAGCGCATCTAAAAAACTTTTGAATATAGCAGAATAAAACCTAGGCCTCTTTGCATCCGAGCTTGGAATTATAACAACTTAGATTTTCAACAAATGAGTCATGATTTTACGACGAGACCAGCGTGGGGAACACAAAAAGATGAGTGCCTAGGTATTTCATTATTACATGAAATGACTATTAACTGTGCGATTGTGTCATCTGCCACATAATATGACTGATGTGGCCCGAAAATGCAGTATTTAGCAGCGTAAGCAACACGACAATCGTTATTAAATGCTGACCTTTGTTGTGTTAGGGTTGTTAGATCTGGTAGAGCTGTGCTATGTATCCGATGCACCACTGACTCTTTACTGTAACCTTCGCACCCTATAAATGACGATTCGACACATATTTTTCTTCGGGATTGGAATCTACTCGCTCCTTGCTGACCTCACTAGTAGACAGTAGCACAGCAGAGATCGCCCATTTAATTTCTCCTGGGAGTGCAGTGGCCAGAATCCGATGCAATGCTGCCCTTTTAATGTAACCCCAAGACTGTTCCAGTGAGGATGCCAAAAGAAATTGTGTCGCGTTCGAAAACTACAGGCTCCAATCAGACTTCTCTTCAAGAGGTATACACCAATGCGGCACCGCAAGTAACCTCTCCTGGAAGAGCTGTGGCATGTATCCGATGCACAACTGATTCTTCGCATCCAGTAAATGACGATGCGACACATATTTTTCGTCGGGATTGGAATCTAGTGGCTCCATCCTGACCTCACTACTAGAAAGTAGCACAGCAGAGATCGCCCCACGGAATTCCTCCTGGGAGTGCAGTGGGTTGAATCCGATGCAATATCGCCCTTTTACTGCAACCCCCAGACTGTTCCAGTGAGGATGCCAAAAGATATTGGGTCGAGGTTGAAATCTACAGGCTCCATGCCGATTTATCTTCAAGAGACTAACACAGCTGCGTTGGGCTCATGGAACCTCTCCTGAGTGCAGTTACTTCAATCTGATGCATCACAGCCAGTTTACTGTAGCCCGTCTTCCTCCCAGTGAGGATGCGACACAGACATTGCATCGAGATTGAAAACTACAGGCTCCATGCGGGGTTCTCTCGAACACACTATCACAGTAGCAGTCGCTGCATGTAACCGCTAATGACAGTTCAGTAGCTTTAACATGGTTCACCACTTCCCGTTGACTGTAACGCTCGTACAGTTCAGTTGCGGATGCGACACAGAAATTGCGTCGCAGTCGAAAAGTACAGGCACCATGCCGGCTTCTCTATAAGAGAGTACGACGTTAGTGGTCACCGCATGATGAAAGGTGACCTCAGGAAGGCTAACTCAGGGACAAACTCTCTGATGACGTGGGCCTGTGAACCTAGATACGAAGCACCCCTTCGCTCTGAGCCGACAAAAGTGAATGTGAGTAGACGGCCCGCAAATGGCATGTCCCAACTTAACATCAATTTTCCTCTTGACCAACACATCAACGAATGAAGGCTACCACCTGTGGTGTCACCTCCAGACACCACACTTGCTAGGTGGTAGCTTTAAATCGGCCGCGGTCCATTTAGTACATGTCGGACCCGCGTGTCGCCACTGTGTGATCGCAGACCGAGCGCCACCACAAGGCAGGTCTCGAGATACGGAATAGCACTCGCCCCAGTTGTACGACGACTTTGCTAGCGACTACACTGACGAAGCCTTTCTCTCATTTTGCCGAGAGACAGTTAGAATAGCCTTCAGCTAAGTCAATGACTACGACCTAGCAAGGCGCCATTAGCCTTACATAGTTTGATAGTTATCGTATGAAATGTCTCATCAAGAACGATGTATACAACAAGGATGATTAAAAGATAAGTATTATAGCAGCTACGTACTTTTCTTGCTACCATTCATTACGTATCTTGTTTCAGACCTCTCACTAGACTACGTGAGATTAACGCGTGCCTTTCGGCTACTTCAGTGTGGCGTAGCTGTCTTGTTACGCCACAACACCATCCTTTTTCCCCTTATCGCGAAACGAATATTCGGGTGGATTGAATACAGAAGTCTTAAAATTCCTTCGCATTGAAGCTCCATCTGCCAGGCCATAGAACTGCTCATTGAATTAAATGTGAGTTTAAGTCAACAAATGTCATCATAGGTCTGCTAATGCAATACTAAAGCGAACCTTAATTAATTATAACGAATCAGACAAAGCAACGCGAGTGGAAAGAGGCACCACATCACAACTTAGTAATATATCATAGTCATTCAAAGGCATATAATAGACGTAAGAAATACGACGAGTTCTTAAGAAAGCCAACAAGTCCTTAACGAGCTCGTATCACCCTACAGTTGACTCAACGGATTAGCAAGGCGTTTTGCTAAAAGATAGGTCGGAACACCAATGTTAATCACAGTCGCTCTCAGGTGAAACGTTTCCTTGCGCATCTTCGACAGGCCATATCCAGGGGCGGTAGGAGAATCAGATTAAAGACACTTGATATACCCCTGCGACGAGGAAGTTTTCTTCGGGATATTGTTGGTCATTCTCTCAACAATTTATCTACGGTTAGCACTAATCCCGCGATTCGTTGAATCAGTAAACGCTGTATCACTTGAACATAATCCTGCTTGTTCAACAGAACTGTAGCATTGCCTTTGGCTGCGGGTATAACAAGAATATCTGTATGCGCTCTAAGTGCACTTTAAGCTGCCGTTGTATTACCGTAGGGTGGACGTGCCCCAGTACTCCAGTGCTTCTCTCCTAACCAAGTAAGGTACCAAATATAGAAACAAACAATTCCTCCTTGACGCCCAGCATTTTTATCGTTCTCTGACCACTAACTCAAGCACAGACTCCACATCCAGTCCGAACTCAGAAATTATTGCCGTTGTCATTTAACGTTCTGAATAAACTTTCATTCTCGTTTGAATTTCCTAAAAACAACGCAGAGCGTTAAAATAGCACATTTATGGTTCCTTCAGTTTCTCTTCCCCAGGATATAATACACACATCAAAAAATGTTTTGCATTACCCTGGTTCCCAGAACTCCTGAAGACAAACATTGACTGTGGATATTGTATCACATACACAGTCCCTTAGACTGTTCAGAGCTGTCAATAAACCTGCCCGAAGATGTAAACAACCATGCATGAACAGCCCCTGTTAGATGGAGGGGGTCCGACAGCCGATCATTTCCAGTCATTCCACCAGGAAGGAAGTTCATGGCTCGTGTTATCTGTAGGTCAATACCGCAGTTCGATCGCGTCCACATTCTTACTTTGTGTCATGAAAGGGCTCTCAACGAGGGAATTGTCCAGGCGTCTCGGAGTGAAGCAAAGCGATATTAGGACATGGAGGAGACAGAGAGACAGGAACTGTAGAGGAAAAGACTCGCTCGGGCCGTCCAAGGGCTACTACTGTAGTGCGTGACCGCTACCTACGGATTATGGCTCGAAGGAACCCTGACAGCAACGCCACCATATTGAAATAATGCTTGTCGTGCTGCCATAGGGCGTCATGTTAAGACTGAAACTGTGCAAATATGCTGCATGATGCGCAACTTCACTCCCGACGTCCATGGCGAGGTCCATCTTTGCAACAGCGACACCTTGCAGCGCGGTACAGATGGGCCAACATCATGCTGACTGGATCGCTCAGGTTTGGCATCACGTTGTTTTCACCGATGAGTGTCGCATACACCTTCAACCTGACAATCGTCGGAGATGTGTTCGGAGGCCACCCGGTCAGGCTGGACGCCTTAGACACACTGTCCAGCGAGTGCAGCACGGTGGAGGTTCCCTGCTGTTTTGGGGTGACATTATGTGGGGCAGACGTACGCTATTGGTGGTCATGGAAGGCGCCGTAACGGCTGTACGCTACGTGAATCTCATCCTCTGACCGATAGTGCAACCATATCGGCAGCATATTAGCGAGGTATTCGTCTTCATGGACGACAGCTTAAAAAATGACGTCCTACAGAATAACGACATCGCTCGACTAGAGTGGCCAGCGCGTTCTCCAGACATGAACCCTATCGAACATGCCTGGGATACGTTGAAAAGGACTGTTTATGGAAGATGTGACCCACCAATCACTCTGAGGGATCTACGCCGAATCGACATTGAGGAGTGGGACAATCTGGACCAACAGTGAACTTATGGATAGTATGCCATGGTATCCATCAATGCAGGAGGACGTGCTACTGGGTATTACATGTACAGGTGTGTACAGCAATCTGGACCACTATCTCTGAAGGTCTCGCTGTATGATGGTACAACATGCAATGTGTGGTTTTCATAAGCAGTAATAAGGGCAAAAAGGATTATTTTCGACTCTATTCCAACTTTCTGTACACGTTCCAGAACTCTCGGAACCGAGGTGATGCAAAAATTTTTTGATATATATGTATGATGAACACGGTAAGTGTAGATGACCAGTTATTTTCAAAAATACTATGGGCAGCGAAACGAGGCAGATATTGGATTATAGTTCCTCGTTGATTGTCTCGATGTTTCGAATGTAGTGCATGGCTGAAAATAAAAACAAGTTTGGAAACTAAGCGTGCAGCGGCTGACATGAAGTTACGGACTGGTCTTTTGATCCGTGAAGGAGAAACACGTCTGTGATCGTGTCCGAGCCAGCACGACTGCATTTCTAAAACAGGTTCCCTTTGCTACAGTAGAGCGAGGTTTTCTTCGCAGCCTTCATCAGAGATACACGTCATGTGACCGCGATTGCAGCTAGCACGTGAAGTACTACGAGTCTGAGTTATTCACTGTGCTTTTCTTGACTCACAGCTTTCGTTCTGAGGATTCCTTCTCAAAATTCTTTTAAAGTCACTTCGATGGTCTTAGTTCTGAACTAGTGACGCCCCGGGGTCGCGAGGTTAAAACAAAGTATTTATGGGCCGACGACTTGTTTATAATATGTAGTGATACACACAAACCTTCATCGTGAATTATTCTATCTATTAATGAACATATTATCAAACTTCTTACATTATTTCCTGAGCTTAGCCATAATTTTCAGACAGAGAAACTGGATGGGGTTTTAATTCACAACATGTATAGGAAAATACCGAGGTAGATGTAAGGATGGTTCAATTCTATTTTAAGCTGCCATTACTTTCTCTTTACGTAAGGTAAAGGGAGTAGAAAATAAAGTTCTTGTTGCTGAGCAGTAAAACACACCAAATGTCACTACGATAACTACTAGAACGTGTACTGTCTTCGATGCGACCAATTAATCTAGGATATCCTTTTATTAAAAACAGGCAACAAAGCTAAAGGTGTTTTCGAAGGCAACATTTAAATTAGATTTTTTGATGCTAAATATTTGCAATCTAATTTTTCTTCACGACTAAATAGTTAGGAAAGAACTAGCAAGATTTTAACTGCATGGCGCGGAGTACTAGAGTTCATATTGCTTAATGTCATCTTTTGCAGTCCATTTCCGAGTTTTGAATATGCTAAACTACTTCTTTCAGTATATTGTTGCATTGATTCTTAAATACCATTCAGTAGCTTAATACATGGCAGTGAGTATTTGTTTGTTTGCTCCTGTTCTGTGTTTATCTGTACCATTCATACGATGACGATGAAAGTTTGATGAGTTGTTGTATGCCCACCCGCCAAGGTTTCTATGGGTTTAAGAACCACCTACCACACATAGGGGTAGAGGTGAAAAGGAGATAACATAGAACATTAACTCATGAACATATGGAGTACTTTCACTCAAATTTAGTACATGTATGACTCACTGTTCGCATAATTATTTGCATCCCCAACCACCATTAGGGATTAGTATGGTTCAGAGAAGAAGTAATATGACAAAATATTTCGTAACAATCGATATTACTGTAAGTAGTCTGTTTAGGTTTTTATGTTGGTAACGCCACGTAGCGCTCTGTATGAAAATCACTGACTGTGCTGTGTGCAGTCTTTGGCTGGTTTGCATTGTTGGAATTTGCTATTGTAGTGTTGGGCAGTTGGATGTTAACAGCGCGTAGCGTTGCGCAGTTGGAGTAGAACCGCCAGCAGTGGTGGATGTGGGGAGTTAGATGGCGGAGTTTTGAGAGTGGCTGATCTGGACGTGTGTCCATCAGAGAGAGTAAATTTGTAAGACTGGATGTCATGAACCGATATATATAATATGACTTTAGAACACTATTAAGGTAAATACATCGTTTGTTCTCAATCAAAGTCGTTCATTTGCTAACTATGTCTATCAGTAGTTAGTGACTTCAGTAGTTAGAATCTTTTATTTAGCTGGCAGTAGTGGCGCTCGCTGTATTGCACTAGTTCGAGTAACGAAGATTTTTGTGGGGTAAGTGATTCAAGAAAGGTATAGGTTATTGTTAGTCAGGGCTATTCTTTTGTAGGGATTTTTGAAAGTCAGATTGCGTTGTGCTAAAAATCTTGCGTGTCAGTTTAGTGTTGATCAGAATAAGTAAAGAGAGAAATGTCTGAGTACGTTCAGTTCAGCGCAGCTGTTTGAAAATCAAATAATGTAAGAGGTTTATCAGCACAGTCATTCATAAATTTTTCTAAGGGGACGTTTCATATGTCGACCCTTAGCCGAGGATACCTCACTGGAATCTTCTGATTTTTTTCTTGTAGGTTGTGTAATTAGTATAGCTATTGTTTATTGCTAGCGCTTAATAATAGAGAGAACTTCCTTTGTAGTTGTAGTTTTCATTGTTGTACAGTAAAACAGTTGTGGCATGCATGTAGATTTGCACCAAGTATTTCGCAGCTGCGCTTGCAATTAACTAGATATTATTTTCAGTGCTATGTTAATGTGTCTTCTTATTTTTGCTCTTCAAATGTGCTTTTCTTGTTATCGTGTGAAATACGTTATAATTATGGCGTGTGAAAAACGTAACACTGGGCTCCAAAAAACTGAGAAATGATAGTGACGACGAGTGTAGCCTATCAGCACCACCGTGTAATGAATTAACAGACATTCAAAGTAGTAAAACAATTAGTGAACAGGGAAGCATTATCGATCGATCGTTCGGCAAAAGCTCGCCTCGGGAATCCGAAATGACAGGACACAATCTTGCAAATACTGTAGATTCAAGTTTTGCGCCGTCACCGTTTTCTCAAATAAGTCAAGACACATTTTCTGCTTTTCAAAATGAAAATATTGCCGGTTCAAATGCACTGCCGAATAGCACTGAGGAACTTGTTTTAGACACCAGTGCATTGTTATTACAATTAATGCAACAAATGGCACAAAAGCTTCAAAAGTTAGACACAATGGAACAAAATCAGAGACAAACACAGCAACAGCTTCAAAAGTTAGACTCAATGGAACAAACGCTTGAACAAACACGTTAAGAGTTAACTGTTGAGTTACTTAAAATCGAATCGAAATGTCAAAAAGTCTGTAATGACGTAAAAACACAAATTTGTGAGCATTTACAACCTATTTTTTCGCGTCATGAAAATGCATTAAAGAATCACGAAAGCAGCCATAAAAGAACTGCAAACTATTGTTCATGAAAATCACGAAACCTTGCAAGCTAAAACTGACTCAGTTGCATCTACTGATTCGCTTACGCAACATGCAAAAACTCAGGAAAACTTAAAAGGACACAGTAGATACGCTTTCAACACAAATGGACACTCTGAAACTTGGTTCAGAAAAACACACTGAGGAAATCAGTTCACTATCGCAGAATGTAGCCGAACTTTCGGATCAGTTCACTAACTTATCTAAAAAGGTAGATGACGATCTGAATGACACAAGACCCGTAGCCTTCACTGACACAGAAGAGTATGAACAAATTAGAACATTCAAACAAAATCAAAATCAACTCAATACACAGTACAGAAGAGAAATCCGGGAAGTACAAGATCAGTTGACACATGTAATACAAGAATTACATATTTCAGAGGACACTCGCGCTCCAATACAGGAAGAGGGACATAGAAATACGGCACAGCCACAAAATAATAACACAGGTCATTTCGGAAATTATGAAAGAAATTGGCAAGGTGCACTGAATTTTGAGATGGAACCGCCGAAACGAAGTAACAACGACCGATATGCGACTCGCCAATATGACGATTTTGACTATAAGCTGTTCATTACTACACGCAAATTCAAAACATTTAAGAATTCTGGCAACGACATTCATCCACGAGCATGGCTTCATCAATTCTCTCATTGTTTTCCTCCCAACTGGTCATTAGAGCACAGGTTAGAATTTATGTGTAGCTATTTAGATAATGAACCAGCTGTAAGAATGCGATCAGTCATTCACGATTGTCACAGTGAAGGAGAATTTTATCATGTCTTCCTCTCAGCATATTGGTCTCGAGCTACACAAGACCGAGTAAAAGATAGCATTACAATGATGAAATATTTCGAACAATCTGAATTATTCAGTCTTGTCAAATATTTCGAAGACACGTTACATAAGACTCAGTATCTTTCAGACCCATATAGCTCCTCAGAACTCATCCGCATTTGCTTAATCTAATTGCCTAAACATTTACGACATATTATTTTGGCAGGTCGTTGCAAAGACGACATTGAAGCATATCAGGGACTGTTACAAGAATTGAAAATTGACACTGACATTCGCGGAACGCGAAAACAGGAACACAACAATTACAGGTCACATCTGTCACAATTTTGCGATGACAGAAATAATGACTGGACATGACAAGGCTATTCTTACAATGCAAATCATGACCAAAACAGACACCACCCGTATGACAACTGTTGGCAGAATAGTAATAATTACAGGGACAGATCACCTCTCCCCAGTCATGACTATGACAGCGACAATCAGAGAAACAGACAATTATCAAGTTAGACAGAATAACTTCAGACGCAACAATTCAGCGAGCAGTAACGATTCAGGGAAAAATTCTCCACCACGTGGCCGACAAAAAAAAAAAAAAAAAAAAAAAAAAATTACAGCAACTACCGACATGACGACAGACGATATAATCGTAACAACAGACCTTAATTTCATTAGAACTGACGGGATTCAAACAGGGCAGGGCCCTCTCGACAAGGTGAGTATGTAGAAGTTAGGTCTCCTAATCCCAATAACGACGCGTGCCAACAAAGAGACAGAAAATGACTCCCACCGCATGCAGCCACGTGCGCCGACTCGGCTTGAGGAAAATAACATAACCTTGAGAAAAATTCCAGTATTCTTTACTGACGTTGTTGTTGTTGTGGTCTTCAGTCCTGAGACTGGTTTGATGCAGCTCTCCATGCTATTCTATCCTGTGCAAGCTTCTTCTTATCCCAGTACCTACTGCAACCTACATCCTTCTGAATCTGCTTAGTGTATTCATCTCTTGGTCTCCCCCTACGATTTTTACCCTCCACGCTGCCCTCCAATACTAAATTGGTGATCCCTTGATGCCTCAGAACATGTCCTACCAACCGATCCCTTCTTCTGGTCAAGTTGTGCCACAAACTTCTCTTCTCCCCAATACTACTCAATACTTCCTCATTAGTTATGTGGTCTACCCATCTAACCTTCAGCATTCTTCTGTAGCACCACATTTCGAAAGCTTCTATTCTCTTCTTGTCCAAACTATTTACCGTCCATGTTTCACTTCCATACATGGCTACACTCTATACAAATACTTTCAGAAATGACTTCCTGACACTTAAATCTATACTCGATATTAACAAATTTCTCTTCTTCAGAAACGCTTTCCTTGCCATTGCCAATCTACATTTTATATCCTCTCTACTTCGACCATCATCAGTTATTTTGCTCCCCAAATAGCAAAACTCGTTTACTACTTTAAGTGCCTCATTTCCTAATCTAATACCCTAAACATCACCCAACTTAATTCGACTACATTCCATTATCCTCGTTTTGCTTTTGTTGATGTTCATCTTATATCCTCCCTTCAAGACACCATCCATTCCGTTCAACTGCTCTTCCAAGTCCTTTGCTGTCTCTGACAGAATTACAATGTCAACGGTGAACCTCAAAGTTTTTATTTCTTCTCCATGGAATTTAATACCTACTCCGAATTTTTCTTTTATTTCCTTTACTGCTTGCTCAATATACAGATTGAATAGCATCGGGGAGAGGCTACAACCCTGTCTTACTCCCTTCCCAACCACTGCTTTCCTTTCATGTCCCTCGACTCTTATAACTGCCAACTGGTTTCTGTACAAATTGTAAATAGCCTTTCGCTCCCTGTATTTTACCCCTGTCACCTTTAGAATTTGAAAGAGAGTATTCCAGTCAACATTGTCAAAAGCTTTCTCTAAGTCTACAAATGCTAGAAACGTAGGTTTGCCTTTCCTTAACCTTCCTTCTAAGATAAGTCGTAAGGTCAGTATTGCCTCACGTGTTCCAGTATTTCTACGGAATCCAAACTGATCTTCCCCAAGGTTGGCTTCTACTAGTTTTTCCATTCGTCTGTAAGGAATTCGTGTTAGTATTTTGCAGCTGTGGCTTATTAAACTGATTGTTCAGTAATTTTCACATCTGTCAACACCTGCTTTCTTTGGGATTGCAATTATTATATTCTTCTTGCAGTCTAAGGGTATTTCGCCTGTTTCATACATCTTGCTCACCAGATGGTAGAGTTTTGTCAGGACTGTCTCTCCCAAGGCCGTCAGTAGTTCCAATGGAATGTTGTCTACTCTGGGGGCCTTGTTTCGACTCATGTCTTTCAGTGCTGTGTCAAACTCTTCACGCAGTATCGTATCTCCCATTTCATCTTCATCTACATCCTCTTCCATTTCCATAATATTGTCCTCAATTACGATTGTGGTCAGAATCCACATCTGCCCCTGGAAATGTCTCACAATTTAAAACCAGGTTCCTAAATCTCTGTCTTACCATTATATAATCTATCTGATACCTTTTACCTGATACCTTATACTGACGTATACCACATGATAATTGCGTTGAAGTTGAAACCCTGCGTACTAGGAAGAGTAAATGATTGCACCACATTTCACATGTAAAACCGTTTATTGAAAGGTAATTGTGGTGTCACCGCCAGACACCACACTTGCTAGGTGGTAGCTTAAATCGGCCGCGGTCCATTTAGTACATGTCGGACCCGCGTGTCGCCACTGAGTAATCGCAGACCTAGCGCCACCACAAGGCAGGTCTCGTGATACGAACAAGCACTCGGCCCAGTTGTACGGACGACCTAGCTAGCGACTAGATGTACGAAGCCTTTCTCTCTCATTAGCCGAGAGACAGAATAGCCTTAAGCTAAGTTAATGGCTACGAACTAGCAAGGCGCCATTAGCCTTACAGTGATTGTAATTAAAGTCTCCTGTGTATAGTCAAGAGCGATGTACCACAATGATTGATTAAAGATAAGTATTAATCCAGCTACGTACTTTTCTTCATAGCATTAATTACGTAGCCTGTTCCAGTACTTCACGACCGTCTGCGTTAGTCTAGCGTGCATTTTCAGCCATCTCGAACTACAAGGTGTTGGCCCAGCTGCCGACACATCAGTAATCTGCTTTTTAACTTAGTCTTTGCCATAAAATTTTTCACTTCACGTTACTATTACTCTTTGTGACACTTGGAAACTGTTAACATGCAGCAACGTTTTGAAGTTAACTATCCAGTCTAGAACCTAGGGAACATATTTAAACAGAAATTACGAATGCATTGTTATAGTGAACAGAGGACACAGTGTTATTGTGTGTGTACATTCTTGCTTGTTAGTTGCATGATTACGTAACGACTATAAGGCTTACATACTTACAACATATACTGCTAATGAGATTATAATACAACATTTTGGTTTACTTGAAAAGACATTCTTTATTTGAAGTACTTTCTGTGAGATTAAAGATGACTTAGTATTTGGTTTCTTTGACAGCTAGACGATTATATCACGATAATACTAATGTGTGACACAATTTACATTGTTGATTTTGTGCTGTATCTGTTTTATGTCTGCACAGTTTTTCTGAATTCTTCTGGAAAGTAAAACATGTTTTAGTAGTAACTTCCGTGGTATAGGTACAATGAGACAGCCTTTTTCATAGCACAACGGTACGTTACAGTATAGTACTGTCTTGATCACGCTAATAACTACGATATCTATACGCATAGCATTTCACTTTTGTTTATGATGAGGTAAGTACATTGACTTCTGCAGAACTTAGCTTATGGAGGACAATAACTACGACACTTCCACAGAATTATCTTACAGCAAGACGCACATTTAACGCTAAAAGACACGTATTTGAGTGCTTAATTTTGTACTTAAAACATTTATGTTTAAAGATTTTTGAAATACAAAGATACAAAGTTTTTCCGTGATACATTTCATTCCATTGCTGTAATCTGCAACACCTGTGGGTATAATTACATTAATCCTCAAGGGGGTACACGCTTACTTTGTGTACCATGTGTTTGGCAAGCATAAGGAGCCCTAGCTAATATGGTATTTGCTTATATAACTTTACACATCAGTACCATATTTCTCTAACACAGAATTGCACAACTATTTGATTATTTAACAGAGAAAGAAACGTTTTTTTACTATATCAGTGACACATGTTTACGCAATTACACAGTTGGATAACTTCACACTTATAAAATTGTATTTTGTCTGTACTTTGTGAACTGTTCATATTTTTTCGGAACCATTGTGATACTATGAGAGCTTTGAATGACGTATTTGGTATGGGATCATGATTTTTAAAGTACGTTAGAGGTAGATGACACTATTGAAATGAGCAGAGAATTTTTTTATTTTTTGAAATTATTGGAGGAAGCTACGACGATTTTGAGATTTGATTCATGTGCTATGATGTTATTATTATGATGACGATGTGTATTATTCTGTTGAGGTGTGTTTAATATGCTGATGCTATACGAGGAACTTGATTATGCTACATATTTATTATGATGAAATATTGAAGAAGTGTGACAAATATGTATATGTGTAATAAGGTAAGGAATAATGAGGAGTGGTTAGGGACTCTGATTTGTGAAAAAGGATGTTGGAAGCCAAGAATCGTACTTTAAGAGTTATGAAATGTGTGTACATGCGTGAATGTATAACAATGCCAGCGAAAATTTATTGGAGACTGTTATATTTATAGGGAATGGTTTCTACACATTTGTAACGCAAATTCTCGACCTGTGAAATTTTTTTATGTGAGACTGTCACTGTAGTGCAAACTGCTGTTGTGAATATTTCGGTAAGAAAGCTAAGTGACCTTGACGTAATGTGGTGTGGCGCCCAGCTGTGCCAGTTGGCTGGAGAAAAAGCCATTAGGTGCAGAAAAAAAGAGACCATTAACCTCGCTATTGGCATTTCGTTGTAGAAAGCATTTCAAATAAGATGCGCTCATGCCCGAAACATATGATTACAGTTTTGAGCTAATACTCTCTGACATTTACTCAGATGAAATGATGAGAAATATTTTATGGCTATACACCTGATTATGAGTACTGTCTTTCTAGTTGAGAGATTTTTTTACTGCCTTATGAAATGCCATATGACTACTGAATGATGTTTCATGTTTTGCTTTATATACACTCCTGGAAATGGAAAAATGAACACATTGACACCGGTGTGTCAGACCCACCATACTTGCTCCGGACACTGCGAGAGGGCTGTACAAGCAATGATCACACGCACGGCACAGCGGACACACCAGGAACCGCGGTGTTGGCCGTCGAATGGCGCTAGCTGCGCAGCATTTGTGCACTGCCGCCGTCAGTGTCAGCCAGTTTGCCGTGGCATACGGAGCTCCATCACAGTCTTTAACACTGGTAGCATGCCGCGACAGCGTGGACGTGAACCGTATGTGCAGTTGACGGACTTTGAGCGAGGGCGTATAGTGGGCATGCGGGAGGCCGGGTGGACGTACCGCCGAATTGCTCAACACGTGGGGCGTGAGGTCTCCACAGTACATCGATGTTGTCGCCAGTGGTCGGCGGAAGGTGCACGTGCCCGTTGACCTGGGACCAGACCGCAGCGACGCACGGATGCACGCCAAGACCGTAGGATCATACGCAGTGCCGTAGGGGACCGCACCGCCACTTCCCAGCAAATTAAGGACACTGTTGCTCCTGGGGTATCGGCGAGGACCATTCGCAACCGTCTGCATGAACCTGGGCTACGGTCCCGCACACCGTTAGGCCATCTTCCGCTCACGCCCCAACATCGTGCAGCCCGCCTCCAGTGGTGTCGCGACAGGCGTGAATGGAGGGACGAATGGAGACGTGTCGTCTTCAGCAATGAGAGTCGCTTCTGCCTTGGTGCCAATGATGGTCGTATGCGTGTTTGGCGCCGTGCAGGTGAGCGCCACAATCAGGACTGCATACAACCGAGGCACACAGGGCCAACACCCGGCATCATGGTGTGGGGAGCCATCTCCTACACTGGCCGTACACCACTGGTGATCGTCGAGGGGACACTGAATAGTGCACGGTACATCCAAACCGTCATCGAACCCATCGTTCTACCATTCCTAGACCGGCAAGGGAACTTGCTGTTCCAACAGGACAATGCACGTCCGCATGTATCCCGTGCCACCCAACGTGCTCTAGAAGGTGTAAGTCAACTACCCTGGCCAGCAAGATCTCCGGATCTGTCCCCCATTGAGCATGTTTGGGACTGGATGAAGCGTCGTCTCACGCGGTCTGCACGTCCAGCACGAACGCTGGTCCAACTGAGGCGCCAGGTGGAAATGGCATGGCAAGCCGTTCCACAGGACTACATCCAGCATCTCTACGATCGTCTCCATGGGAGAATAGCAGCCTGCATTGCTGCGAAAGGTGGATATACACTGTACTAGTGCCGACATTGTGCATGCTCTGTTGCCTGTGTCTATGTGCCTGTGGTTCTGTCAGTGTGATCATGTGATGTATCTGACCCCAGGAATGTGTCAATAAAGTTTCCCCTTCCTGGGACAATGAATTCACGGTGTTCTTATTTCAATTTCCAGGAGTGTATATATTTGCCTATTTTTTTTAATATCTAGTTTCTAGCTGCACTGCAGCATTGGTTATAATAAAATTTAATAGATACACTAATGTAAGTATTTTCTGTCTACAGATCCATTAAACAATAATTTTATGATCTACTTTCTCCAAAAAAAGGGAACACAAATAGACATTTCCCTTCACAGGAATTGCATAAATAATTTTTTAACGATTTGGTAACTTGTCTGCTGGAGTAAGTTATCGTGATGCATCACTCTAGTGTTAAGATGTGACATAGGTATTAGATATGGCCATCTTTACTCTAATATTTTTTCTGCTTGATCTTTTTTATGTTCACGTATAAGTTATTGCATTTGCTGCTGCTGTTTGCCAGGCATAGTGCTACTGAATTTCACTTTGTATTGCTCTGTTAAGGCAGTTATACTATGGATTTATTTTTCTTGTTGCTGCTCATTGCCTCATATTAGTTGTAATGTTGCATTTGCTTTGCTTATTTCTATAATGCTGCTTGCTTTGCCAATTTGCAATTTTTGTCATTGCTGTTTATGTTTATTGTTTTGTACTGCTGCATTGCCTCATCCCTTAGTTTATGTATCTGAGCTCAGTAGATTTAAGTTAGCTTAAGAAGGGGTAGACTATATAAGAAACTAACTATAGAGGATAGGGAAAGAATGCATTGAGAAGTTATACGAAAAAAGTTTGTAAAAAAAAAAGGTACTGTACAATGAAGAATAATTATTCGGAAAGAGGATATGAATAGAATACAGAAAGCAGGTATAGATAGGACTTTTTGGGAATAATGATGAATGAAGGGAGGTCTCCAAGAAGTAAAGAAAGTTTTGTTTGCAAAATACTGCAGTAAAACAAACCCTGTCCCTTCCTTTTGCTTTATTCCTCTATGTGTTTGTGTACCCTTGTGTATTTGTGTTCTTCCTGTCTTTATGTGTTTAACTAATAAGATTTATGTTGTAGAATTTTTCTAGTACTAAGCTACATTCACTATGCTGAGGAATACTGTTATCCTCAAATATAATTTGCATTAATAATATGTTATTTACTTTGTAAAGATGTTTAGACATTATTTTCGAAAGCTATTCTTATCTTTTATGTATTTACTTATGTTACAATTCCTGTAACACTGATGTATATGTTTATTTCTATTCTTTTGCAAAGCCTGTGTTACTGCAAATGTTATCTGTACTGTTATGTTTTTTAATGATGTATTTTGTACCCTTGTAATTGTATTCTTATGTTGCAAATTTATAATTGTATAGACACCAGTTCTCCAAATTAAGTTACATTTCACTGCACACATTTCTGTTGGTCATAGTATATGCACATCAGATGAGAAGTTGGGACTGTTAGTGTTTGCATGTGTGTTGATAATTCAGCAAGAGACTGGTTAACAGCATTGCTGGTTCTAAGGACGTACCAGAAAGTTTGTGAGTGCACAAGTAGTGGTTTATGGACTTGCTATATTGTCTGCAAGACCCTTAGATGGTGATTGTGCACCCACACAGTAGCAACATATGGCTACTGGCCGTCTCTACAAGGTCTACAGTGGGTCTGCATTTTTGATGGCCCACCAATACCATTATTTCTACAAGGATTACAGTGGGTCTGCTCTGAGATGACCTACCTACCAAGATTCTTCAAAACTTCGACTGACTCTGCTGTGGGTTGGCTCTGTTGTGGCCCATTACCTGTCTGCATGTCAAGAGTCAGCACTGTCTTTCTGTTTGAAGGACAACACTACTTCTTCAAGACTACGTGCAAATCCACTACTTCCGTGTGCATTTTCTTTTACTAATGAGACGTTGTGAAAAAAACTGTAATTACTATTGTAATAAATGACCAGGACTATCTTTATGAGAACAACTTTTTCTTTTGATCAACATTGTATCAACAAGTGTGTGCATTTGATATCTTTGTTACTGTAATCATGAAAATTTTTTTCAAATCTGTATAGGCCACTGCCAAAAACCGTTTGTTAAATTTTTGTGGGGAGCATGGGGGCTATGTAAGTAGGCTGTTTAGGTTCTTATATTGGTAACGCCACCGCCATGTAGCGCTCTGTATGGAAATCACTAACTGTACTGTGTGCAGTATTTGGCTGGTTTACATTGTTGGAATTTGCTATTGTAGTGTTGGGCAGTTGGATGTTAACAGCACGTAGCGTTGCGCAGTTGGAGTAGAACCGCCAGCAGTGGTGGATGTGGGGAGTGAGATGGCGGAGTTTTGAGAGCGGATGATCTGGACGTGTGTCCATCAGAGAGAGTAAATTTGTAAGACTGGATGTCATGAACTGATATATATATATATATAATGACTTTTGAACACTATTAAGGTAAATGCATTGTTTGTTCTCTATCAAAATCTTTCATTTGCTATGTCTATCAGTAGTTAGAATCTTTTATTTAGCTGGCAGTAGTGGCGCTCGCTGTATTGCAGTAGTTCGAGTAACGAAGATTTTTGTGAGGTAAGTGATTCATGAAAGGTGTAGGTTACTGTTAGTCAGGGCCATTCTTTTGTAGGGATTATTGAAAGTCAGATTGCGTTGCGCTAAAAATATTGTGTGTCAGTTTAGTGTTGATCAGAATAAGTAAAGAGAGAAATGTCTGAGTACGTTCAGTTCTATTCAGCTGTTTGAAAATTAAATAATGTAAGAGGTTTATAAGCACAGTCATTCATAAATTTTTCTAGGGGGACGTTTCATGGGAAAGGATCACAAGCACTGTGACGTATGAGTTTATTTCTGTGACGCCTAAGGGAATTCCTACATAATCTGGGACATTATCTCTTGCTACCTGGAAAAATATACTATGCCAGTAAAACACCACTAGCACCACTACAGATTAATGTGGGGATGCAAAGGCGGCATATAAAAGCGTAACTCAAAAACGTCTGGAGCAATCCGAGGCAGATTTAGTGTATAGATGACTAATTATATGTATAATGAATCTGTACTGCGAATGTAACTTATCACTACTATTTTTGGGTTGAGTTAAAGTATATAGATGGTATCTTGATATTGATTTTAAATACTTTAAAAGTAGGAAGGACTTTCGAGGCCAGTGCCATAGATACATATAACTCTCTCTGTACGGTCATATGGTGCAAAACATCAGATAGATGCATGGACATTGTTTTTTTCGACACACCAAAGATTTATTGGCGGAATTCCGAAATTCCTTAGAATTCAGGTGAAAGCGCTGGCCGAAATTCTCCCAGATAGAAGTGAAATATGAGTCCAAATGTGACAAACTGTGTTAAATATAGCTGTTTTATACAAAGGGCGTTCAATACGTAACGCAACATTCAGAACTGGCCATTAAAATTGCTACACCACGAAGATGACGTGTTACAGACGCGAAAT
Source organism: Schistocerca serialis cubense (assembly GCF_023864345.2). Taxonomy (NCBI): domain Eukaryota; kingdom Metazoa; phylum Arthropoda; class Insecta; order Orthoptera; family Acrididae; genus Schistocerca; species Schistocerca serialis. Next base: position 508,766,084 of record NC_064644.1, on the reverse strand, counting down.
TTAACCGACAGGAAGAAGATGCTGTGGTATGCAAATGATTAGCTTTTCAAAGCATTCATACAAGGCTGGTGCCGGTGGTGACACCTACAACGTGCTGACATGAGGAAAGTTTCCCACCGATTTCTCATACACAAACAGCAGCTGACAGGCGTTGCCTAGTGGAACGTTGCTGCGATGCCTCGTGTAAGGAGGAGAAATGCGTACCATCACGTTTCCGACTTTGATAAAGGTCGGATTGTAGCCTATCGCGACTGCGGTTTACCGTATCGCGACATTGCCGCTCGCGTTGGTCGAGATCCAATGACTGTGAGCAGAATATGGAATCGATGGGTTCAGGAGGGTAATACGGAACGCCGTGCTAGATCCCAATGGCCTCGTATCACTAGCAGTCGAGATGACAGGCATCTTATCCGCATGGTTGTAACGGATCGTGCAGCCACGTCTCTATCCATGAGTCAACAGATGGGGACGTTTGCAAGACAACAACCATCTGCACGAACACTTCGACGACGTCTGCAGCAGCATGGACTATCAGCTCGGAGACCATGGCTGCGGTACCCTTGACGCTGCATCACCGACAGGAGCGCCTGCGATGGTGTACTCAACGACGAACTTGGATGCACGAATGGCAAAACGTCATTTTTTCGGATGAATCCAGGTTCTGTTTACAGCATCATGATGGTCGCATCCGTGTTTGGCGACATCGCGGTGAACGCACATTGGACGCGTGTACTCGTCATCGCCATACTGGCGTATCTCCCGGCGTGATGGTATGAGGTGCCATTGATTACACGTCTCGGTCACCTCTTGTTCGCATTGACGGCACTTTGAACAGTGGACGTTACATTTCAGATTTGTTACGACCCATGGCTCTACGCTTTATTCTATCCCTGCGAAACCCTACATTTCAGCAGTATAATTGTACGACCGCATGTTGCAGATCCTGTATGGGCCTTTCTGCATACAGAAAACGTTCTACTGCTGCCCTGGACAACACATTCTCCAGATCCCTCACCAATTAAAAACGTCTGGTCAATGGTGGCTGAGCAACTGGCTCGTCACAATACGCCAGTCACTACTCTTGATGAACTGTGGTATCATGTTGAAGCTGCATAGGCAGCTGTACCTGTACACGCCATCCAAGCTCTGTTTGAGTCAATGCCCAGGCGTATCAAGGCCCTTATTACGGCCAGAGGTGGTTGTTCTCGGTACTGATTTCTCAGGATCTGTGAACACAAATTCCGTGAAAATGTAATCTCATGTCAGTTCCAGTATAATATATTTGTCGATGAATACCCTTTTATCATCTGCATTTCGTCTCGGTGTAGCAATTTTCCGGAAGCAGTTTGGTTTATTCAGAACTCAGCTTGGCTAAAAAGCCTTATTTTTCAATAACCTTCAGTCAATGCGACGGCCTTACGCCACTTTATTGGGAGCAACTGCATACCCGCATAGTATCATTCTACGGTCGTAATCGGAGTCAGTCTTGCTGGATCCATAAGTTCCCCGTTATCTATGTACTGCTTCCCGTGGAGTGCGTCTTGCATCGGGCGAAATAGATACGAAAGGTACGAGATCAGGGCTGCAGGGTGGATCGAAGAGGGAACACACCTTCGAGTATCCCAGCTGGTTGACAAGTGCGTCATCACTACCAACAGAGACGTCCAGCTGTGCAGCGATGTGTTTATTTGTGACCCATTGAGCAGCTCGTGTGAGAGAGTCCCCAGGTTCCAACATCGCCGGAGTAACAGGTGGCACGCGGCTGATCGGACAGGTTGCCCGCCACTGTTGCGATGATGACAAGGCGCCTCTCCCATCGCCTCGCCGTGCTTTTGTTCACTGTCAGGTCTCCGTAGACTTTCTGCAAGGGCCTGCAAATACCTACAATGCTCTGATTTTCCGCACACGGAATGCAATGGCAGATCTCTGCTTGGAACGCAACTGCATTACAGACGTCAGTTTTAAGGCTACGTACAGTGCAGCGACCTATCTGAACTCCATCAAACTATAGAAGCTGAAGCAGGAATATTCTACGGTGTCCCACAACAAGCTCCACATTTTTTTCTACCGAAATTTGCCGAGAAAAAATTGAACCCCTCTCGTATAAATAAACATTCAGGATGCAACGGGTATAGCTGCCGATATTTTTATATGTGGTACCTTCCACATTCGCGTGTCCGCAGCTCGTGGTCGTGCGGTAGCGATCTCGCTTCCCACACCCGTGATGACTGGGTGTTGTGTGATGACTGGGTGTTGTGTGATGTCCTGAGGTTAGTTAGGTTTAAGTAGTTCTAAGTTCTAGGGGACTGATGACCATAGATGTTAAGTCCCATAGTGCTCAGAGCCATTTGAACTTCCACATTCGCATATATGTGCCTCAGTTGTTTTTTCCCTCTTTCGAACAGAGCTCCCACAAACACGTCACAAACTTAACGACCTGATGTTTTCTGCGTGTCGTAATTGCACCACTAAGAGGACTAAGCCTATCAGTATGGACTAAGAATTTTGCGCCCACATGTCTACACTTCAGCACCTGATCTGCTGTCCAGGGGAAATAAGCATCAATTGCTCTTGCTACGTGTATTGGAGGTTCTGTCCAACCTAAAAACATACAAATCTTAATAGCTTGAGTTATTAGTGACTGAAACACTTATGTAATCCTGTCCTCAGTCACCAACAGAAATATCTGTAGTTATTCCTATCATACCCTACACACATTATAAATATATGTTTCAGTGAAGCACCGAAATCTGGAGAATGTCGACTTTCATCGGTGAATGTCAACATTCACGTAGTCGTTTAGTGTATGTCCGATTCATAGAAGTCGGAGTCTTCTATTCCAACAACAACCGCTAACACATTTCGGCCACCTGTAAGACCACGGTCGACATCAGGGACTTGTATTCGTACATTATCACCAATTTGAGCAGTAGGAACTTGTTTTTATGAGTTTCGTAACATCTTTGTTGTGCAGTAGAAGATTTTCATTCGCGGCCGCTCTTTTTGTAGAAATCAACTCGTGTTTTTCAGACAGAATTTGATGTGGAGACGTAGGTTGTAGGTCCTCTTCAATATTTTTCTTTGAGATATGGTTTTCGGTATGACTACCGCTCAGATTTCTTTTATAAGCATTAACAATTTCTTCAAGCTGTTCTTCGCTTTCATAAGTATTGGCAATTTCTTCGAGTAGGTCCTCAGTTTCAATATTTGCGATCTGTTCGCCAGGCAAAACAGACCATGTTACGCCTCGTTTTGCTTTGACGCCAAACATGGCTTCATAAGGACTTCGGCGTATTCCTTCGTGGTATGTAGGGTTCTTGGCAAATTGAACAAAGGTTATTTGTATCGTTATCGTTCATCCATGTAGTTAGCATATTCTGTATATCCTGATTGGCCCTTTCAACTGAGCCTTGTGTTTGACTGCGACGAGGCTTTCCATGAACTATTTTAACATCTTTCCACATAGCGCATATTTCAGATATGACTTGATTACTAAATTCTCTACCATTATCTGATTGCAATATTGTTGGTGCACCAGATGTTAAAAATATTGAAAGAACGTGATGCGCTACTTCTTCAGCTCTTTCAGTTTTCAGTCATTTCCCTACAGCGTGGCCGTCCAGCTCGCCTGATTTTAGTCCGTATGTCTTCTGGCTGTAGAGTTATCGGAAATTTGTTGTGTTCAACGCTCTGGTCCGAAACGTAGCTGAATTGAACGCACTCATTGTGCAGTGCATTCTGAACGTGACCCCTGAAGCACTATGATCTGTTGCTGAAGATGCTGTTTCTCGATTCCAACTTGTTGCAGAAAATTGTGGACGGCGTACTGAACATGTATCTTGCACCAGTCCCACGACAATTACAAAGCGATATCGTTTTACTTTCTATGCTATTTTTGGCTATAGGATAGTTAAGAACCGATACCACTTTGATTTTTATCCGCTTTTAGGATACCTTGAGAATTAAAAACTGATGCCATTCCCCTCTTTATGCCGTTTTTGGCATCAGGAGAATAACAAATTTTCCATCTGATCGGCGATCTTTCCGTGGGGATGGGCTTACCTAACTGAGAGTGCCACAACTGTTGACTACCGACGCTGAATAGCACGTATGAACATAAACCATAGACTTCACCTGTCATTTGTAGCCGAACCCATTCTCGTCAAGATGCTTACAGCACCATCTACGGGTAAAAGTTTCTTTAATTAATTTTTATTGCTCCACAACGCTGCCCCTATGTCAATAATATGCTGTTCATATTTGACGTAATTCGCAACAGTGGTTCTCTTTTTACAGCATTTTGAAACAGGAACTTTAATTATGTATACTGTGCATACACTAGCTCAATAAGCATTGTCCAGGTTTGTATTTATTCTACTCTTCGGTTTCTGCATCTGCTCCTTGCCCTCTCTCTGTCCATCCAATCCTGTCGACTTCCTCCACGCCCTTTCTCTGTGCAATTCCTCCAACCCCTGTCCCCTCCCTATTCTTGGTCCATCTTCTCCTGCCCTCTCTCTGTTCACCTCCTCTTCCCCTCTCTCTTTGTCCAAATGCTCCTCCCCCTCTCCCCATCTACTCCTTCCTCCTCAGCCCATCTCCTTGTATCCCTCTAATTCCATTTCCCCCTCCCCCTCTCTTAGACCATCCTCTGTCAATCTTCTTCTCCCCTCTCCATCTCCCACTCTTTTCTTTCTCTATCCATCTCCTCTTCCCCTATCTGTCTCCATATCCTCCTTCCCCCACACTGTCCATCTACTCCTCCACCCAAACTTTCTTTACATTATCACGCCAACCCTAATAGGAGGCTAATGGTGCTTACAACCAAAGTATTTATTTCCTGATCGTAACTAATATGTGTACTAAACATTGTAGAAATCGTTCCAGAGGTGTAGGATGACCTTCAAATATAATTCACATATACGTATTTGTATATATATTTCAACGTCTTTTAAGAGAGTTTCTACCTGCAGTTACATTTCCACGCAGATCGACCTTTACGACGTCATGTTTCCTTAACAATGTACTGTTCATTGATCTAATTTTGCAGGTACATTCAGCGGTATGTGTTGCTAGCGCCTGCGACATGTAATGTGCATAGAATTAATAGTGAAGATGTAATAAATAAAAACGTCATGCATTATGCAGCTTTTGATGGATCTCAGTGTTTGACGCCATATCTCCTGAGCTATGTGTCATACAATGATATATTTTTTATGTGGATCCTGTCTGTGGAAATTGTTGCTAACAAACCTTGTAGAAATGATATAACAATTTTAAACGTTAAATTTACGGATAAATACGGATAATTAACCAGTCTCGATCGAAATGATTTATAAATAATTTAAAATGAAACGTCGAAATGGTAACAAAAATTGCCCGGAGAACGGAGTTTCAAGTTACAAAGAAACACAGCAGAGGAAAGAAATACAGTGCTGACAGTAGCAGATGTTCAAAGTTACCATCATTCATCTCTTGGAACTTTTTGGCCCTAGTCAGCACGTTGCTGAAGACGGATCGACGCTCGACTGCTGGAATTGCTACAGTGTCATCCGAAATGTTCTGCTGCAGCTCTTGAATATTATGAAGGTAGTTGCGGTACAACTTAGACTTGAGGTAGCCCCCTCCTCCCCTCCCCCTCCCCACACACACAAAGTAATCGCGCCCTGACAGAACAGTTGACTTCAGTGGACAAACACGGCCGTTGCCAGGCTGAACTCTGCTAATAGTTGTGTCAGGCGATAGGATTGTTTAAATCTGCTCCAAAATTCGCTGCCTGTATGGGCAGTTGCTCCATCCTGTTGAAGTGTGCATATGCAGGCCATTTTTATTTGCTCCAACCTGTATAATTCAGTAATGTCTGCAGTATGTGTCGTGAACACGTTTGGTAGTAGAGAAGTAGTAAAGTAAAGCCTCATACTTCATGCAGCAGTTTTGATTCATCAGCAGTGAAAACGTAGTGAGGGATAATCCTTTTTCCTTTCATCACTTTGCGGTGGTTGTCAACGGGAAAATGTTTCGTAAAGGTTTGACATTATGTGTAAACTATGTTGCAAGTCACTAAGGGCTCTCACTCTCAAATATTGAATGACTAAAAACTGCATAGTCACAGGACGTGGCCTAAATTTATTTCTCACTCCCACCCTTACCTCTTCGTTATGTAGTTGGTCCTTACCCAGACACCAATTCCTTCCAGACAGTAAACGATGTAGTGATAAGTGTGCTAAGTTTGGTTGAAATCGATCGAGTGAACAGTAAACAATGTAGTGATATGTGTGCTAAGTTTGGTTGAAATAGATCGAGTGGTTTACTTAGTATTATATGACAAATGCACAAAACCACATTGCCATTCATTTACTTTGGTCATATAAATGTGATGTCTGGAATACGTATACCCACTTAGAAAAAAATGAGGTGTTGCAACTAGTAGCTTGTGCTGTTCCGACTGTTGCAGTAGCAGATGAATATCCAACATTAAGAACAGGAAATTATTAAAAATAACAATTTTGTTACGCGTATTTAGGGAACAACTACAAGCTGTCAGGTGGCAAAAATATCACAATAATTTTTGTGAACAGTTACAGGCAAATATGGAACTTCCTGTCAGATTAAAACTGTGTGCCATACCAGAATTGTAACCTGAGACCTTTGCCCTTCGTGGGCAAGTGCTCAGACGGTGGAGCACATGCCCGCGCAAGGCAAAGGTCCCGGTTTCGACACACAGAGAGAAAAATTTGTTCTCGAGTTTAAAAACGGGTCCAAACAACTATGTCAATTGAGTAAATAATGTTGACCAATCTGCCCGCATCGACAGTGGTGTGCAGACGTGTGATGGTTTCCCTGCACTAGCATCCACTGTGCATCGGCGCGTTAAGTGGTAGAGCTTGTTGGAGCGTCGCAGAAACTTCTAAGCTTATTGCAATTTGAGATATGATACCGTCATGTTCCCATTGAATAGTCTAGGTACTTTGATGATAATATTTGATCGTAGTTATAATACAACCATGCTGAATGAAAACGAAGGTTTTTAGAGCAAGAAATAAAACTTGTTTTCGATAACTGTGCAGGAATATACGTTTCGAAATTGAACTGTGTGATTTTGGCCGAACTGAAGAACGCTGACTGGTTCAAAACTGTAATCTAGTCTTGCGGGGGTATTACGAAGTTTGTGATGGGAATGTAGGTGGATTTGCCATTTCTCACACTGCATTTGGAACACGAACACTCTGGATATCCGAACTGCCGTTCGCGTGTCCAACGGAGCGAATGAATGCAGTGTTTGCACTATAAACGAAAGTTATTAGTAACGTTGCCGAACAGTAGTCCAACGTCCGCAAAATCCAAATACTAACTTCAAGCAGACAATTAGTGGCGGATTTGCAGAAACAAATGCTATCGTACATCAGTTTTGAGCTTATCAAGGTATCATTATAAATGATGGCCAGCCAAGGAAGGATGTATGTGACGACTCTATTAGCCACGACCGCATTCAGCATTAATAAAGGTGAGTGGTTCAGCTACCGACTGGCGAGACGCCAAGATTTCCAGCTATGATTGCACTCCCAGCCAGTTATGCAGTGGACACCAGCAGGAATGTCTTGAGAACTGGTGCATTTATATCTGATGACACAAGTACTCCATCTTGTAACTGGGCCCTTACGTAAGTTAACAATTTGTTCTACAGCCAGCTCGAAGTATATATGGTTTCGAAAATGTACGTGACCTCTTTGCAACAAATAATCCTTAGCAAATAGGGAGCATCATGACGGATGCAGGGATTAGTGACCAAGAGGTTGTTGCAGCTAGACTAAACATCAAAACCCACCAAATATAAACACAAAGTATATCTATTTAAAAATGGTTGAAATGGCTCTGAGCACTACGGAACTTAATATCTGAGGTCATCAGTCCCCTAGAACTTAGAACTACTTAAACCTAACTAACCTAAGGACATCACGCACATCCATGCGCGAGGCAGGATTCGAACCTGCGACCGTAGCGGTCGCGCGGTTCCAGACTGTAGCGCCTAGAACCGCTCGGCCACTCCGGCCGGCGAAGCAGCTTCAGTCACTTAATCAAGGCAAGGTCTCCAGTCCAGACTGTACACCAGTTAGGTTCCTTTCAGAGTATGCTGACACTATTCCTTTATCAGTAAACATACACAGCCGCTTGCTCGTTCGAATGATCCGTACCTGAAGACTGGCAAATTGCACAGCTCACACGAATAACAAAGAAAGGACAAAAGAAAGGAAATAGGTGTTATCTGCTCAATTACGGATCCATATCACTATCTTCGATTTGCCGTAGCATTTAAGAACACCACTATATTCCAGTACTATGGGTTACCTCGAAGAGAAGAATTTTTGCGAAACAGCCAACATAGATTCAGAAAATATCGTGCCAGTGAAATTCAACTAGATCTTTATTCTGATAAAGTAGTGAGTGCTAGCTAGACTAGATGGGAAGTTAATTCAGTATTTTTAGATTACCGGAAGGCCTCAGGTACAGTTCCTCATAAGCGACTTCTAATCAAATTCGTACCTATCGAGTTTCGTCTCAATGCTCGGACTGGATACGTGATTTCCTTTCAAAGCTAACAGTTCGTAGTAACTGACGGGAAGACAGAAAAATATCTGATATACCTCAGGGAAGTGATATAGGCCCCCTGCTCTTCCTGATCTACAGAAACGATTTAGAAAATAATCTGAGGAGCCCTCTTAGATTGTTTGCAGATGATCCTGCCATTTACCATCTTGTAATGTCATCAGATGACCAAAAGAAATTGCAAAAAGAATTAGACAAGGTATCTACACATTAACAACGTGGCAGTTGACTCTAAATAACGAAAAGGGGAAAGCCATCCACATGACTACCAAAAGATATCAGCTACATTTCGGTTACATGATAAAACACACAAACCTGAAGACTGTAAATTCAACAAAATACTAAGGATTGCAATTACGAATAACTTAAATTGGAACGATTACTAGGTAAAGCAAACCAATAACTGCGATTTATTGACAGAACATTTAGATGTAGCAAAATGTCTTCTAAAGAGACTGCTTACACTATGCTTGTTCACCCTCTTCTGAGGTACTGCTGTGCGACCTGCTTCAGATCAAATTTACGGGGGACATCGAAAAGATTTAAAGAAGGGCAGTTCGTATTGGATTATCGCGAAATAGGAGAGAGAGTCCCACGGATATTGTTCCGACGTAACATCAAGCGCCGGCACGTCAGCCCGAAATGTTGCAACAGAGAAGGCTGTGAGATGACGCCAGCCAATAGCACGCCGACTAGGATGGCACCACGACAGGGGCGGCTCCTACATGAAAAAAGTACAAGCGCCGCTCCAGCTAGCCTAGCCTCGGCACACTAGAAGAGCCGCACTAGAAGACGAGCCGTCATCCTCACTCTTTAGTCGTGACATATTAGTTGCTTGCATGGAAATGGCATATGTAGAAGAACATTGATTCTTTGCATTTCGCCAATTGCTTGCGACACCTGTTTGTGAAAAGGCGAGGTTGTCAGTTCAATTTACTGTAACAAATTCCATTAATAAGACTTCCTTTAATATCGTCTAGCTGAGAAAAATTTGGAAATTTGTGGTAAGGTGTTATGGGACCAAACTGTAGAGGTCATCAGTCCCTAAGCCTACACACTACTTAATCTAACTTGAACTAACTTACGCTGTAGAAAACACACACACACACACACCCATGCCCGAGGGAGGACTCGAACCTTCGACGTGACAGCCAGTCGGACCGTGACAAGGCGCTCAGACCGCGCGGCTACACCGCGCTGCAGCTTTCCGAGAAAACAGCTTCCTGGGCACCCTATGTGGGCAGGATCCCACATTGGCGACGAGTTATAAGAATCCAGTGCCTCACGGCCATAGAATTTTCTTTTGTGTTTTGCTGGCGCAGTAATCCTCTCTTTTCTTTAGTTTGCAGGGGTATTTACTTGCTTTAACAGACGCTTTTGCAAATCGGTGTCTCCAGGTTGGCGTTGAAGAAATATCCTTTGCTTTTGCACTTTCTTCCCTTGCTTGCCTTGTCCGTTTCTTGCATTTGTCTCTTCCAGAATTCCCACCCACCCTATCCCACCCCCTGCTCAGGCGCCACAGCTACCAGTGTTAGATGCAACACTGCTAATGCTGACATTTCAGTTTAGACCCAGCAAATACCTACACTGGTCAACTCGGTGTTGCAGCTACTGGCCAACGCTCACGCTCAACAGAGCAAGCACCACCTACAGCAACACCTACAGCTAAACCGCCACTTCGCTAGTTTAGTGAACAAGAAGAGGAGCAGCTCGAGTGGTTGCAACAATTTGAAGCCCACGTACTTGCTCACAACGTGCCAGGTACTGTGAAAAGCCAATACTTTTTCTCAACATTAGGAAGTGCAGTTTTTAGGCTCTTCTACAAACTGTTTCCTGACGCCACTCAGAGTGACCTTTCGTACGAACAGCTTGTAGATTGGCCAACTAACTATTATGACCAACGAGTGAATGTGGTAGCAGCTAGGTAACAATTCTTTAATTGCAAAACATGGTCAGAACAAACTTATCACGAGGAGGTAACAGATTTGCAGGGTATGACGAGAAAATGCAAATTCAAATGTGTTTGCTGTGCTTTATATTCAGATGTGATATTACGTGATGCAATCATGTACAATGTCCTGATGTCAAACTCAGAACAGATTTTGAAACAGACTGATCCATCCTTTCTGCAGGCAGTGCAAAAACTAGATCAGTACGATTCTGGTGCATTATCAGCCAATAAATTTGAGCCGCATTTATTTGTAAGGTTGAATCCCTTGTTTGAGAATGGCCCATTCTGCAGTAGCAATTTGCGCTCGCCACTCCGCGTAAACAACCCTCCATGCCACGTAAGAAGTTCACTAAACAGGTGGCTCCACAGGCGAGCAGAATTAAGTCCTGCCCTTAGTGTTATTCATGGCGCAAACGCCAAGACGGCCCCTCCCAACAAGCTCAGTGTTACGCTTGTGGCAGGAAAGGACATGTACAATCGGTATGTTTGCAACGGAACTCACAAAAAGGCCCATGTTATTAATGTGGTATATTCTAAGTCTGAAACAGGCATTAGCAAAACCAGCGTGCTTGCATCTTCAGTGATACGACAGTCCAACTAACTTTTTGTTCATTTACTTCTTTGCTGGAAACGTGTGAAATTTCAGATGGACGTGGGTGCCTCTGTCACATTGCTCAATCGTTACACATATGAACTGTTAGGCTCCCCGCACCTGTTTAAAACTAGCATGCAACTGATGGTTTATAAGGGACAAGGCATTACCGTTCTAGAAAAATGTACTTTGCCTGCAGTGACTTTTACGGTGCTACAATCACGTGATTGGGAGAACATATTTCGTATTGATTCATTTGGCTTCAACATTAAGAACAATGTATTGTCAGTGTCTGCATTCCTTGCAAAAGACAGTGTAGCTTACTTGATAAAAGAATTCCGGGAACTCTTTTCTGAAGGTTTAGGCAACGATAGCAATTTTGTTGCGCATATTACTCTGAAAGACAATGCTCAGCCGAAATTTTGCAAGGCCAGAAATGTTCCCATTACATTACAGGACAAAGTCAAGGTTGAATTTAAAGAACTGACAGACAGCGGCGCTATTGCGCCCATACAGCTAGTCAATGGAGTTGTCCACTGGTTTTGCTCCCCGAACCTTCAGGTCGCATTCGCCTCTGTGTTGACTTTCAGTTTACAGTCAACCCACAAACTCTGATTGATACTTGTCCACTGCCAAGTCCAGAGGATCTCATCGACCGATTAGGCGCTGATCGCTACTTTTCAAAAATTCATTTGCGCGATGCGTATCTTCAAATACCGCTCGATGAAAAATATCAAAAAGTTTGTGTAGTAAATATTCATACACGCTTTTCGAACGGTATTTGGAACAGCTGACTGCACAAGTACCTAACTGTTAAAACTATTTGGGCGGTATTGTCATATCAGGTCCTACAAGTGAAGAACATCATGCAAATTTGCATGCTTTGTTTCGTGTGATATCTGATGCAGGACTAAACTGTAGACTGGACAAGTGAGATTTTCTTAAACCTGAGTTGCAGTATCTTGGCCATATCATAAGAAGTCAAGGTGTACACCTTCTTGAGTCACATTTGTTAGCCATACGTGACTTGCCAGTTACTCGCAATGTCACAGAACTGCAATCAGTTTTAGGGAAAATGAACTATTATATTCGGTTCATACCGAATGCTGCACAAACCGCAGCTACATTGTATCGCTTGCATCGCAAGAATGTCTCTTCTGTTTGGACATATAAGAACCGAGTCGCTTTTCAAAAAATTAAAGATGCATTGCTCAGTAATCGATGCTTAGTTCAATTTGATCCTGACAAATCAGTTGTATTGCAAGCTGACGCTTCTTCTTACAGAATGGGTGCAGTGCTTCTGCACACAATTGGTGATAAAGACAAGCCTATTTGCTTTCGAATCAAAACTGTTGTCCAACGCTCAGTGTACCTGTGACAAATTGAGAAAGAGACTTTGGCTATTGTGTGTGGTGTCACCAAATTCCGCCACTATATGTATGGCAGAAAATTCTATTAAGTAACGGATCACAATCCTTTGCAGACTTCGTTTCATACGACGAAACCGGTTCGTGTACGAACTATGCAGAAAATGCAAAGACGGGCTTTGTTGTTGTCGCACAACCAGTACTAGATTGTGTATCGTCCGACAACTCATGATGGTAATACGGACGTACTTTCACGTCTTTAGATTGGCCCTGATACAGACTTTGACGCTTCTGCGACACCTTCTTGTCACATCGATGCTGGGGATTCTGAATGCTTGAGTCTTTTCAGCTGAACTACAGGAAATTTGCAGAGGGCACGGAAGGTTATTCAGATTTGGGCATTTTGTTAAAATACATTCTGTTAATGGTACATTTGGTTAAAATACATTCTGTTAATGGTACATTTGGTTAAAATACAATCTTGGCCTCGCTCATTGCATTGCATTGCATTGTAGTGCGCCGATCATTTTCAAGGCGGCATAGCCTCGCTATACAGCAAGGTGTGACTCTTGTTCAAAATGACAGTGGACATTCAGCTGTATTGATCCCCAAAGCTCTGCTAAAAAAAGGGTTGCAGTTACTTCACCAAGGACACTGGGAGGTTGTTCGTACGATACAGTTAGCGCATCGATACTGTACTTGGCAGGGTAAGGACGCCCACATAGAACAGATGACGTCACAGTGTCACGAATGTGCACAAATTTATGCCGTTCCGCCACAAAAATTCTCTGCGTGGCCTGAGTCATAATCACCATGGCAACGTGTGCACATAGACGTTGCGGGACCATTTTGGAGCAATCGTTGGTTGACAGTGGTTTTGCTGTGCCAGTGAACTTGACAACTTCACATAGTAAAATTCAGTTGTTGTCCTCCATTTTTTGCGGCGAAGGTTTACCTGAAGTCATAGTGTCAGACAATTGCTCTCAGTTCACGTCATATGAATTTGAAACATTCTGTGAACGCAATGGCATACAGCATCTAACTAGTGTCCAAGATGCTACTCCAGGTGTGTGTAAAATGACTGAGCGCAACGGAAAATAATGAACGCTAAAATGACTATCCCCCTGAAGCATATCTTAGGATCTCTTATTGGTCTTTTTTATTATGTAAATTACATTTTAAACATAAATGAATGATGAAGGCAACTAATACTACTAAATGATAAACGTTGTTGTTCAATATATATTTATTATAGAATAAAATCAACCCTTTAAGTAAAATTATTTATCAGTTGCCCAACTCTGCCCCTTATTATGAATAACGCCAAATCACTGACGTCATCCGTGTACCAAACACTAGAAGACACTACTTTCAGAGATGATCTACGGTGGTGTGGAACCTCGGTGGAAATGAAGTAACGTGATCACAGCTGTTTAGCTTTATACTCCTAATAAGCTGAAGCAATGTGCGGTATCACCGTATGTACTGTGTCCAGTGCGTCGAAGTGATAGTTCTAGTATTCCTCTGCGACGATGGAAGAGCCACAAATAAATTCTTTCAAACACTAGGACAAGCAGAAGGTGGTCCTCTCACTAATATACCCTCCTCTCTGTTTTCTACAGACGAGAAACGCGAACTCCCAGCCACAAGGACGGAGTTCAGGTAACGTCTCAACGCGAGCATAGGCAGAGGAAGTGCTCTCAATTACTGATCACTGCGTACTCAACGACGACTTCCAACCCATAGGTGAAGTCCAGAATCGTATACGTTCGCAACAGTACAGTGCCTAACTGTTCCAAGCTCTCCTGAGAGCAAAGACAGCAAGTCCGTCTGTACCAACAAAGCTGATACCAAGCGACCGTCTCACACGGGGCCTCACAACGGAAGACCTCGTATCTCCACCGCTGGCTTTCCAACAAAGCTCCTCTCCCCATCCTCGTAATTCCTAAAACGAATCATATTCCCGAAAACACAGAATATTCTCCCTCTCTACAGATTCTTCTGAACGCCAGCCAAATTATTTAAGTCCTTTATCGTCCAGCGACGAAAGTTTGCTAGGAGAAACCTATACTCGTTGTAAGACGTATGCTTTGCCGGCGATGGGCGAGGCATGACAGAATCTCTGACCAGAGAGTAGTTTATCGTTAGTTGTTGCTTGTTGCTAGTTTGCGCTTGTCTGCGCGAGTCGACGGTAGTAGTCTGTGTGTAGTCTGGGGGAGTCGGCATGCGTCGGCTGTGTGCTCTGCTCGCGACTCTGGTCAGGATTCTGGACGATGAGTATTGTTGTAGAAGGTAAAGAAGCAGCATTGCGCATATTTAATAATGTATGTTAATTGTAATTTTATTTGTTCCAAAAAAATGTCCCAATAATAATTTTATAACATAAACTAACTCTTTTAAAGAAAAGCATTCATTTCAATTTGAAGAATATTTCCTATGCATGATCATTCCTTCCAAGATTTAAAAAAAATATATATATACGCCAGCATTGTACGAAGCTGTGTCGAAAAATGTCTAATTAAGAGCAGATATAATTGCAGTTTTTATTAAGAATTTTTGCTTTTTTTATTCAGAATACAGGGCCGAAGGCCAGCGCTGCTGTCCTCATAAAATTCATCAGGTTACAAAACTTTATTATTATTTTGGTGTTTAGGAATTTTTCTCTTTCGAACTTGACATTGAATGAGAAAAGAATTTTGTGGGAACATTAAATGTGAATGCATTTCTGCACACAGACTATAAATGGGAGCCAATTTTGTTCAGAGGTTACAATATTTAAAATTCATTTAATTATTATTTTGTGGGGAGTTTACGTATGGTTAATATTTTAAATATAAACAATTCTTTGGGCAGGCTACACTTGGCACTTTTTCATTTTCAATTTTTTGTGGGGAGGTTACATCGTACAATGGTACACCTCTGACTAAAAATCCTCGGAAATAAACCAGCCTGCGTGGTTTCCGAGGTGCCGCTTCTTCGTTCCTCTCACCTGGGTCCAACGTTTGCTGAGTTGGGAAGTATTATCCGGTTATCCTTCCGGCCCCACTACAATATCGGCCGATAGCGACTGGCCGCCACTGTATTGTGTCTTTGCGCTCAGGTGTCCAGACTGTCCGTCTTGGAACTCCTGTGTGGAGCTGGACCACCACACCTGTGTGGGCCTTCCACCCAGGGCTCAGTTCCGCCTGCCGTTTCATTTTCACTGTCGTTCCAACCTCTACTAGTGTAGGCAATCATTCACTTCACCGTTCTGATAATAAAGACAATCCGTCATCTTTCATGCATCAAGCGTTAACAATTATTTACATGGCGTAAATGACAATGATAGTCTCCTTTCAATATTCATATATACGACGTACAGTCATGCTCAAAATTATCCAAACGACCTGGATTGCATTTCACCTGATTTGCATTCAACCCGCATAATGCATCTGTCTAGCAGGTCCTCGGTACAGCCGTTTGACTACTGAAAATAGTTCCAACAAGCCACCACTATAAAACACTGCTCTGATTGCAATAACGCAAGATATAAAGTAATACCGCGATACTACAAAAATCAGGGAACACCTTATCACAGGTAAGAATTTCATTAAGGCTTTTAAGCTATTTACTACAATAAATGACATACTTGAAATGTTACCACTCTCATTATTATGTCACATAGGTAATGCGTGTTGTAAATTCGTCATAATCACGATTTCATCTTCAAAGTAACATACCATACTTATTATTTAACACGAGCAGCTAGTTGAGAATATGCATGAACTTCAAATGACACCACGAACCGTCTCATTCTGAATATGGATTCAAACCCAGGTCATGCAGACTAAGCAAAAGATTTCGTGACTGATTGACACTAAACAGTCATTCCTGACTAGGCATACAGAGAGTGATATACCTCGATTTTAAACAGTATCAGTTAGCAAATATCAACTTTAAATTACATAATGTAAAAATTTTTAACAGACGCGAATTCCTACCCAGCAGCTATTGTCCCTGTTAACGAACTACAAGAGATGTTAAATATTGCTTCTTCACAAGTAAATTACATGAAATGCCGTCAGGTAAAGCTTTGTGTTGGACAGGGATTCGAATACAGAACCTAATCGGATTGTTATCGAAGCACAAACAACTGCGACATGTCGCATTTTCTCGGCAGCAGCACGATGTTTTAACTGAAATGACGGAACGAAACATTAATTTTTTCCTTCCCAACACTCCAACCAGGCCACTACTGTTGTTATATTCTAAAGAAAACGAACGTTAAATGTGGGTTTGTTACACCAGCAGCGACATGTGAGCATTTTTGAACTAGAAATAATGTGGCAAAGAGTTCATTGTGGACTGGGGATCGAACCCAAAACATATCGTTGTTGACTACACACAAAGAGACGTCAACTACCAAATTTTTCTCCACCAGAAGCTCGGAATAACGTCGTTGAACTTCCAGTGATCTCGCAAATAGTTCTGTGTCTCACTGGGAGTCAAAAACGTCATATATCGTTAGTGTTGACAACGAATGAAAATGCATTAAAAACCAAAATTATTATCCACCAGCAGATAGGTGTTCTCATGCTAGACCTTCATAATACATAATAAAAACTTTAGTGCTGGGCCAGTATTCGAACCAATTCACGCGCAGTATGTGAAGATGTTGAGGAATCTGCAGTTTTGAACAAACAACAAATTTTAGTCGAGCTGTATTGTCACAGAGAGATCGAATTCCGCGTTAAGGGCGGTATGAGTTGCATTCCCAGTTCAGAATCAATTTTATCGACATACAGAAGTTCAAATAAAAGATGGAATCAGTGTCCTGTGACCCTACATAGCGTTTGTTTTGTCACTAGAATTTAAAAAAAATGGAAATGCCTTGTGACTAGGGCCTCCCGTCGGGTAGACCGTTCGCCTGGTGCAAGTCTTTCGAGTTGACGCCACTTCGGCGACTTGCGTGTCGATGGAGATGAAATGATGATGATGAAAGACACACAACACCCAGTCATCACGAGGCAGAGAAAATCCCTGGCCCCGACGGGAATCGAACCCGGGACCCCGTGCGCGAGAAGCGAGAACGCTACCGCAAGACCACGAGCTGCGGACACTAGAATTAAATAACTAGTGTAACAAACGTTACTGGCGATTGAGTTTGTACATGTCGCTGCTGCTGACTTTATTGTGGTTAAACCTAACGTCTACTTGGTATGGAAGGAATATCACGTTTAATGTAAGTTTCAGCCCACAATGCCATTATACCTTATTCGTTTGGCGTAGAAAAGATGAGAATAGAATCTCTCTCTCCGTATCAAAAACCGTCAGTAGAAGTTGGAATCGAACCCACACCATAAGTATATGAACCTATGGAGAATCCAACAGACCACCAAATACTTTTCTCTGTGCCTCATTTTTCTACCAGAACACCGTTGCGCCACACTGGATGAGAATTCTGATACACAGGCTCCCTATAGTGGTTTGGAGCATGTTCAGTACATTCATTTACTTGGTTGACCGAATCGCCATGAACTGGCTGCCGTAGCTATCCTATGCATACATTCAACTCTATTTTGTAAACAACGGAATAAAATCACGTCACTGCCACTTACACAGAACTGCCAGCAATGTAGGATGCAGAAATTGAAATAGAAGTGTTCCTTTCCACTTAAGCTACTCTATTGCGCTATTTGTTGAAAACGATTTGCAGTGCAAAAGGAAACCTGTAACTCCCTGTCTCTCAGAAGTCTAGACCAGCTATATGCATTATCTCACAGCACTGCGGAATTTGGAAGTTCTTGAGGAATTGTTGTTGACTTCTGGAGCTGATATAGCTATGTGTCAGCTAGTAGTGTAACGGTAAGCATCGCAGACTGTAAGTAAGACGTCGCGACTTTGAGTACATTCACTGCTGCATTTCTTAAAACGCAGTTATGCTGTCTCCTGAAGTTATAAATGTAATCGAACTTTGAACGAAGTTCCCTTCACTTCTCAACCCAAAGTAGTCGCATATGGAAAAAGGGCTAACTTCTGCGACATTTTGTTCTTTTCAGGTTTAGTAGACGGCCAGGCAGCAGATGCATCTCTAAACTTTTGTATTATGTATGGGGAGAGTGCAACTTGCCAAAATATGTCGGAAAAGTATAGTCTACATTAGCTGTCGTGTATTAGTGGCATTTTATTCTTCTTCAAACCTTGTTTGACAGCTTTAACTCAGAACAAGTGTTCTACATGCATGTAATCAATACACTGCATGTGCATTGTCAGACTGCTATGGATAACATCAGAGAATTCGCATATATCGTTGACGATTAATTTCTCTCTCGTGTGTACTATTGTTCCAACGACACTGAAAGAAACCTTACAAATATTGTGTACTGTATTATAAGAAATGAAATAAAACTACCCATGTTAATCTTATGATGAAAGTCTGTTTTAATGAAACTGTGCACAGGCGGGCCTTGATCGGCATGAATTAGTAATATACTACTCACTTAGATTTCCATTGGATGTGTGTTTAATTGGTATGCTGTGTCATACTCAAGAGGTATGCAAATGTGGCATTTCTTAAATAAAGTTATGTATTCCTAGAAACCCAAAATTTGCTTGTCAACAGTAGAAAAAGGCGTTACCTGTTGTGCAGTACTGTGAGTTATTAACCATTGCAATATGATCCAAAGTAATTTCTTGGGATTTCCTTACAGATGTTTGATCTGACTGCTTGTAGCTCTTTCACAGAAGGGATAAAAACGTTACAGTCAGCAATACTGGTACCGCAAACCTTAACAGATTCCTTTTTACTGGTCAGCACGTTACCACAGAGCTAGCGATGTGGTATGTGTCTTGGCTTCCTCTTACGAAGCCCAATAATATTTCGAACTCGTAAAGCGCTATTTAAAGGACGCGATTAGTTGTGATTTCCACGCGCAACGACTTTCCTGTGCTGAAAACCGTAAATTTACAGTGTTTTGTTACACCTCAATCGATAATAACTCGGATTATTCAGTGGAAATGCCAGGACAAATGAAGTGAATTTTGAGGCTTAATTCTGTGCACAACACGAAGTGTTTCGTCGATCACAGAGTTGTCAAACATACCTGGCCTTGTTGCCAAATCCCGGTTATTGTATCAGCAGGAAAAAGACGAACCGAAGCATCCCTACAGCGGGCTGGGAAGTGACCATAGCTGCCGTCTCGAAGACACGGCTGGTACGGCCTGAAATGCTTAATGCGTCTGATTCGCATTTCTGTAGCTAGGTTTAGGGACTGGAGCGAAGTTACTAATAATACTCAGAACTGACTGCCAACTAAGCATCATAAATCAGTAACTCTCACAGTAGTTTTTATATTTCTGTCGTAAGTGTGCTCAATACTAAGAAACCCATTCACAGACGTTTTCGTGCCTGGCCGATTGTCGAGCACAACAAACAAATAAAACTAAAAAATGAAGTGTGTGTGTGTGTGTGTGTGTGTGTGTGTGTGTGTGTGTGTGTGTGTGTGTGAAGAGAGAGAGAGAGTGAGAGAGAAATAAATATAAAAAAGAAATACAGAGAGAGAGAGTAAAAAATATATTGTAAATAAATTGAATCATGGTATGTAAAGAAATCTTTCATTAAAATGACACGTTCCACATCATTACGAAATGTTGTATTCATGACCTATGGGACAAGTATTAATCTAATCAAATGTAACCTAACTAATCTCATCATATTGCTGACTAATCATGAAGAGTCATGAATTACCGAAATATTCGCCAATATCAGTAACCAAATCTAAACTTGAAAATAAAAGACAGTTTTTGTAACAAACCGGGACTGCTATCAAGACCTTTTCATCCTTCTCAACTAACCACGAAACATGTCTGACATACCTCCATTCATAAGTAACAAAGTGTGCATGCATTTAAAGATGAAGGGCATGATGTGAAATTCTGTGACGGAGATACAAAGACAACACGTAATCTGATTATTAACTAAGTAAAATCAAACGTTACATATCGGTTTTTCTTACCAGGTGCCTGAGGAACAATCGAACCGCACACCTACCGATCTTCTTTATTATCCACAAATATAGTTTAAGTATCAATTGCTTACTCACCAACAGTAAGATGTGTGTGTGTCTGAACAGATATAACGACACCTATTGCGATTGTTGGTAACGCATGAACAGACATTAAAATTGCACGTTAATTTTCCCTAGCAGGCAGGTGTGCACGTGATAGGGCTTGAAATGAAATTTTGTATACTTTTGTACTGGATCAGGATTCGGACCCACATACTTACCTTTGGAGAGACCTAGACAAGAATGCAGTCTTGGAAAAAGGAACGAAATGATTGAATTATGCTGTTCCGAGAGATTCAAATCCTCGAAAGAGGGGATACGATTTCGAATCACAGTCCAGCACCAAATTTTTCAACGTCTCTTGTTCAGTCAAGTACAATAAGGGCCCTGTCCCTTTAAGCAGCTGTCGGTTCATCAAATAAAATAAAATACTATTTCTGTTTACCATGACTTCTGCCTATGTCATTTCCTAACGTAAACCGACTCAGCCCAGTTGGTAATGAAGGGAAGTGATGTTTAACGGGTATTCGGGATTATAACGTCTTCCTCTTGATGCTACCAGAGGTAAAGTAAATCGGTTTGTGCCTCTTAAAAGTAAATGTCTTAACCCACGCATTGCACCTGTGTTAGTTCGTTCCACCAGACCATTGTGGCCACATTTCGCATCCCCAGGAGTGTGCTGTAACGGATGATGTGCTTAGCTTAAAAAATAAGTCACGGTGGAAAAAACGCGAGCCTATTAAATGATCAAGTAGAAGCAAGCTTCTGACGCGGAGATTATGCTATTCTCATGTCAGCAGGATGTAAAGAGTCTTCTAAGCATCATAGCCTCGATGTGAGGCCATTTTGAAATTTTCACTAATTCAGCAAATTTCTTAGTTCGAGAAAATCCACTGTGAAGTGTGAAGTTAAGGATAATTCGAATATTAACGTCATTATTACTATCATTTTCTTCATACCGCTGCTGGAACGCATGTTTTTGAAGATCATTTAATGCCTTTTGGTAATTATAGAAGTAGTAGCCCAAGAACAGGTTCTTTCCCTGTCTACGGAATAGTTTATATGTTAATATCAAACATCAGCAATTACTCGTACATTACATTACAACTAAAGTAACTGATCAAGAAGTTACTTGATAATGCGCTGCCTCTCTTCATTTACTTGAGCCTAGAAATGGCTGTCCAATTCTACCAAACTAAAAGCCAAGAGATCTTACTGCCTTCCGGTGTACGTCGCTGTCATTTCTTCCACATGATTTGGTCGACGTGACCTTTTTCAAGTTGTGTATGACAGAGAATGTTTTAGAAAATCAACTGTTTTCCTTTGCAATAAACAGATAGCTTTTCATTCTAAGCTATAGTAGTTCAAAATTTTTCCAATATTAGTTCACATTTAATATTCGCTTTTATAATGTAGGAAGGTATTTCATAGGTGAAAAACCCGCATCCGACTCATTGACCTTGCACTTAGTCGTACACTTCGAAGCACTCAGCCACAAACAGATTCTCAGCACAGAGCAAGTGTATCTCGGACTCAGCCATCTTTCGGGCCATCCTCTTCGCCATTCTCAGCCTCTTATCAGAAAAATAGCTATGGATGGATTTAGAATTACTATCATCTTTGGCTTTGACTGTATATTCCAGTACACTTTCTTCCTGCAGATGTTTAAAGTTGTTCGCCAAACCGAATAGAAAAATCGATGCTACGTTAAGGGTAGCACTCTTTCCTTGGAGCGATTGGATAGTACCGTTCATTTTTATTAATACATCAGACCACGCCTCCAAAAGGCACAGATATTCGTAATCAGTTTCCCTAAGACTTCCCCTAGCAACTATTGCTGTTTCAGAGGTCCATCTGCCTCCATAGGTCAACTCCTGTAACACTTTGTTTGCAGATGCTAAATTCTTCTAAAGCGTCGTCATAGCTTGAGACCTTGTAGACCATGTTTTTATCGCAGTATCTCTCGATATTCGATTTAATACAGACAAGTAAACTCTCAAACCTCAAATTAGAGCTGTTGAATCAGTTGAAAAGCGGCAGAAATTATCCAAAACAGTTGTCATTACGACTGAAGCTTCCACCGTATGGACTCCAACAAGATTTAGAAGGCACAAATTTAGCAAAGTCGCTATTTTGGCGTATGTGTGCTTGGATGCCTTCATGTTTTCCTGCCGTATCCCAACGATTATCGGAACTCTGAGCCACGATAATGATAACTGTACTTGCCATCAAGCTCTGCCACTACAATATTTCTTCCGAAGATGCTTTTGCAGTTCTCGTGACGAAATCAACAAAATTTTCTTCTGCGGAACTTTTCCCAACATTATTGTAAACATACCTAATGATTTGACTCATCTGTCCTAAACGCACCTTGTCTGTAATACAATCGAATATAGTAGAGAGGTACTTGGTATATTTTACCTTGCTCATTATTTCAAATCTAAAATTACTTCCAAAAATCCCTATAACCTGAATTTTTAGAGAAAAATAGCTTGGAACATGTTTTCCGCTTTTAACATTTTCTATGTGGTCAAACAGTCGCGGAAGGTGAATAATAAGCTCCAAGGTACCCAAAAATACACCACAGTCGTTGTCACTGATGGATCTAAACTTCCCATTAACGGTAAGTTGTTCTTGGCACAATAGAAAATTCTATCCTCAGCAACTTTGAGGACACAACTTCACTTTCCTATTTCAGTTAGTATGGCCGTTCAGAAATCAGCGGCAACAGAAGTATGCTTTTCCATTCGAGTTTCTAATTCTTTCCGCCTGACGTCAGCTGACGATGTTTTGTGAACGTGAACGTAGCGATTCAAGAGTATTCAACAATCGAATCATTTTTCCAAATCATAAAATTAAGATGTGTAGTCTTTTGGAAAATTGAGGTAAAGGAAACAGATAACGTGTCTTTACTCTGTCTGTAGAGCTTCCATCGCCTCTTTACAATTTAATCGTTTGGTAGAATTTTAAATTAACCATTTAGGGATTTAGGGACAAGTCCTTCCGTCATCTGTGTATATGAATGTGTAGTTATTGGAGACAGTCGTTTGCAGACATCGTTCAACAAGTTTATAACGAATTCTGTCGGATCGAAAATTTTCCGGCCTTTCTTGGAACCATCATAGCTTACTTACATTCCCACATTAGTTGAATTTCATTTAGAATTTGCGTTGGATGTGGAGGCTCGCCGGCCGGGGTGGCCGAGGGGTTCTAGGCGCTACAGTCTGGAACCGCGTAACCGCTACGGTCGCAGGTTCGAATCCTGCCTCGGGCATGGATGTGTGTGATGTCCTTAGGTTAGTTAGGTTTAAGTAGTTCTAAGTTCCAGGGGACTGATGACCTCAAAAAGTCCCATAGTGCTCAGAGCCCTTTGAACCATTTTTTGTGGAGGCTCCTACAGCATCTGCATAACTGCTAGCCATTGTAGAACGACTTAGATTTGATTCGTTTCCTTTTTCGGAATTAGAGACTACGTCCGGCTGGTTCAGTCTTACCAACTCTTTCGTGTAATACAATAATGTCAATTCGATCTACTTCTTACAGATTTATACCTAGTTGTATATTGAGCCTTCAGTTTTCGAGCGATGATGATAGTTCCTCGCCATCTTCTTCTTTCGTATTTCGATTTTTCGAAATTGACTTCCAGAAAGTCTTTCTGGTCCCATTTCTGAAAATCAAGTAATTTGTATTAGAAATGAGAAAATAAACATTCGTGTATCGACGCAGCCAGCTTAGTGTGTTGAAATTTTATTTTCTTTGCAAGTACCCAAAAGTGTGCTACTTGACAGGTTGATGCATGCATCAGGAAGGGGGACTAAAAATGAAGTTAGACACCGTAGCGTTGCTCTTGGGAGGGGGGGGGGGAGGGGGGGCAAAAAGAAAAAGAATTGTTATTTTATATTTTTCTTTTGAAAAAATGTCGGAAAAGTGAATATTTTGGTGGGCGACTTGGCAACAGAATCAGGGATTGATTACACTATTATAATAACATACGTTGAGCATTAAATACCTGAATAAGAGAAACATTATCATTTCTGTGCATTTTTATATTCGCGATGTAGTCGTACCCGGAACAACACTAACGGACCAGAAGATTTATGGACTTTAAAAGAAATGCAACACTACACAACTGAAAAAAAATTGGCTCAGAAATAATAGGAAAACGATAGTGTTCCTTCTGCCTCATGCTGCGTTCGGCCCATCAGCGTGATCGTAATTTCTGGTGATGAACTAACACAAAATAATTATCAATTGGTGAATGAGGAGATGGAAATCATCAAGGTTAATTTACTAAAATAAGCACACTTATCAGTTCCACACGTTTTTTTTAATGCTACGTACCTTTCCATATTAAATTACAGTAGATGACCATTGTGGTTAAATACTTTATACATAACAGTCAAAATGTCCTCTTGATGCTGTCTGTTCGTAATCAGTTACAAGAAACTACATGTTTTCTGATTGAAAAAAATAACAATTAGCATATTCACTCAGTATTTTCACATAAAATATAAAATACGGTTGCGGAACGCAGCAAGTCCGCGTCCGCCTTTCATAGAATACAGACAGTAAAAGGTGAGGTGCCAAAAGCCTCATTTGTCTTGAAGCAACAGAATTCTTTTTTATACCATTAATCGATACATGTACATAAAGATTTACAGTCACCGTGCAAGAACGGCAAAGATAAAGAATAATAGACCCTGTCGCTGCTATGCGATGGTTCATTTCTTTTACTTTATAATTGTTCGATAACTTAGGCCATCAGGCGTTTACTATTGAGCGTATATTAATGTTTGTGTGGCGAAAATTATTAATATTACAGTGCCTCCCATGAGGAGGGAAGGAATACCGAAGGTATTACTTTCATCCTCATGCCCATTGGAATATTTGTAATTTTCGGGTGTAACATACAGGTTGTTAAAAGTTTCATTTCACATTCATTCGATAATAAAAGAATTAACGTTTCAGTTTGTAATTACTGACGGTGGATCATTGTGAATTTGTTCTGTGTTTCTATCAGTGTTTGTATGGATTCAGTCTTTCTTGATGATACTTAAAATTAAGGCTATAAGTACACATATTTACAAAATTTATAAGGAAATAGAGTCACACTTCATTTTTCATCATTGCGAAAGTAATTTGACTATCACAACTGGTACACAACTTTCTGTTTTGAATGTATTCATTATATTGTCATCGTCTTGTCAATTGATTGCCTGGTCCGTTATCGCACTTAATTATACATTTCTTTTCGTCGCACATCTACTATTTATGATAGACTTGGATTGTAGAGCGGCCACTGGTGATGGCTTCGACAAGGATGTCCATAACTTTCACTTTCAGGGCTCGAGTGTGGCTCTCCGAATTATTTCACGTATGAAACAGATAAAATATCTTATATTAGAATAGCTTACAAAACTAATTTTGTATACATGTGGGATGGGATATAGGAGGATCGGATCGTTTGACGTATTTTCGTGTGCTTATTTTCATTCGTATCGTGACCTCTCGTTTAAGTTAACATTTCAACAGTGTTCAGAGGTGACCTTGTGACTTGTCTCTATCTTAGAGTCTCTCAGAAGGTTTATGATACATACAAAAATGTTTTCAGCACTGGATGAGAATGTTTTTGCTACAGAATGTAGCGCACAGCAACTGTGTTGGCGGTTGAACGTTTACATTTTTTCGTCACATGGTGGCTGTCCGCCTCCACTGTTGCGAGCAATCTTGAAATTCAGTCTGTGCGCGCGCACGTGACCGGAGCTTTCTTGCAGAGCGTTGATTTCGCGTTTGAGATGCCGTGCGTCGCATTTGTTCGGCGGATCGTGGCTTTGTGCTTTTTATATTGCTGGAGGGAGCTTCTGCCACTGAAACTGCCTCACATCACTTCCTATCCACTATCCAATTACGGATTCACAGGTAAGTGGTAGCTACCGCTGCAACTGCATGTGTGGAATGACACTGATTATGACACACTGCACACATCAATGAATTTTTCACACATATGGTGCAGTAGAATACTGCCACTGAAAATCGTAGTACTTTAAAACTTCACTTGCACTGTGGTGAGCGTCTGCGTGAACGGTTTATTAAAAGAAATTCTCGCTTCATAACATCACACGGTGTTTACAAGTTGATTTACATACTAATATTTACAAGAGTTTATTTAAACCGAGAAATAATCTAATTTACCACTTTGAATCAGAACAATTGTTTCTTAATTAGTCTTTTTTTTTTTACTATTTATGCATACAGTCACAAGTAAGCTATTATAAGTCATTTTTCTTTGACCAAATTCATTCCATTCTCCTTTACAAATTAATTTCATTCATAGTAATCTTTATCACGCTTGCTTATTCATTTTGTAGGCCCGATACTTTTTTTTAATGCTCATCTTATTTAGTGACTTGTGAGGGGAGCTTCATTTATGTCAAAGTTTCTCTCGTATGTGATTGTCTTTAAAGAAAGTTCGAGGACAGATTTGAAAATAGCAAATCCGCCTCTGGATTTCGTGTAGAAATACAAACAGTCGAAAAATAAAAGTGGGCAAAGCTTGCCTACTCGCGGATCGTCGACAGAATTTAAATTACTCCTCAACCAGGTCGAAAGTTTAATTTACATTACGCATTACAAAAGCAATTTGTTCCTGGCGAACCTACTCATTTTTATACGTAGTGCCTCACTTACCAAGCACACGTGCATCTTTACAAGTTGATCCTGGGGAGTGGATAGGATCAAGGATCTTACAGGATTTACACTTAGGAAAGCGATTCAATAATCGCATAATCGCAGAGAAAACAAATATTGCAGTGCGCGCTTAAAATAAAATCTATCAGTTCAAGCATGTATATCTAATATGTATCTTGCTGCAGCTTGTTTACTACTCTTTGTTCATTTCTTAGACTAAGTCAAGTTTATGCATTACGCATTTGAGTATTAATTATCATTTGCTTGTATATAAGTCTCTCACTAGAGTGTTGTTATTTGCTGCTGTGGCGACCTGTGAAGCTTGGGCGAGATTCTTATTCTATTTGCTGCTAGCTTCTGAATTTGCAGTATCGCTAATGCTCCGTAGTACCGTGAAGTTGCCATAATAAACTAGGTTACTCATATGTTCTTTTACTCAGCTTGTTTATAGTCTGGACCCGTCTTACTTTGCGTTATATAATAAACTTCCTTTTTATTCCATCACTCTTTTACCTAAGGTTAACGTCAGGTCTTATTAGAACAATTGCACTGCGTTATCAATCTGTTT
This sequence comes from Schistocerca serialis cubense, assembly GCF_023864345.2. Lineage (NCBI taxonomy): Eukaryota > Metazoa > Arthropoda > Insecta > Orthoptera > Acrididae > Schistocerca > Schistocerca serialis. The sequence continues at coordinate 508,738,273 of NC_064644.1, read as the reverse complement.
ATGCTTAATCCTAGGTATCTGTTTACTTCAAAGAGATGTTATTTTATCGCTGGCACAGCACAGTGCTGGAATTTACAAGTTAAATCTACCGACTGTTTTGCGCTAACAGGTGGTGCCTTATTTACGTCACTTTTGAAAATAGGGAATAACCTCATGGAATCGAATCTTCTCACACTACTTTCCTCTTTTGTCTGGACGTTAAGTATTTTCTTTCAAAACAGGTCATTAATTTGTCCTCGATTAAATTTCACTTACTAATACTAAGCACATATAATCATCATTTTCATATTACTATTTAGCGAGAGAAGTGCATTATTCGTTCCGTCCTGCTCATTTTCAAATTACTATTTAGCGAGAGAAGTGCATTATTCGCTCCTGCCTCTTTCCTCCTTTTAGTACCTGTGGGCTAATTAATACCTTTTTCTTACATACTAACTTATAACTAAAGTAGAAAATCGCCTCTAGGACATGTCCTCCTGTTTACTAAAGATCATTCATGTAAATACTTGTCTACAACTTATTCTGTATTTTATTTTCCAGACAAGTTGTTTTAATACGTAAGGTTTCCTTTTGGCACCGGTTAACGTCCGTAGTCAGTTCAGTTCAGTTCTTGTCACTCATTGGTTACTCCTGATCTCCAATAGCTTAGAATTTTCTTACAGCTTAAATTAACTTAATTCCTGGCGTTATAAAATTTTCTTAAATCATGATGGTGGAACAATCCCTTGATTTTATTCGTGGCAGGGTCAGATAACAAATAGCTACCAACGTGTGGTTTCCTCATTATCACAAACGGACCTTCATAAATATGTTGCCACTTACGATTCTTCTTTAACAAGAGGGATGGTTTAAAGTGAGTCCTGACTAATACCTTCTCTCCTTCTTTGAAATCGATAACTCTGTTTACCTTCTTATCAAATGCCTTTTTTCGGAGGTTAGCATACGTTGTCAATGATATGAGAGCTTGCCTGATTTTTTCGTCTAGGTCCAATTCGTTGTCTTGTAACTTTGGAAGGGGGTCTATCCATTCATTCCTTTCTTTTGATCTTGACATTAAGTCATATGGTGTGAATCCGGTCGACAGATGAGGAAGGTGGTTTACAACTGTTCGAAAGGTGTTACGAAGTCTATCCACTTAGATTGCTTATTCGGAATGTACGTCCTTATAAATCTGTTAAATTCTTTGAAGTTTCTTTCTGTCGGATTCGATTGCGGTCGAAACTGGGATACCAAAATTTGTTTGATTCCATGGCGAACAAGAAATGCACGCCACGGGCGTGATGTGAAATTTGAACCATTATCGGACAAGATTGATTCTGGAACCCCTAATCGTGGGAAATAATCATTTTCAATGCGACGAATTATCGGATTTGCACAAGAAGATTTCACTGCATACAGTCTTATGTGCTTAGAAAAATTGTCCAGGATTGCTACTAAGTATTTAGCGCGTCCCCTACTGGTGGGTAGTGGACCTGCCAAATCAATACTAAGAAGCTGGTTTGGCCTATCAGCAATTATTGGATTTAGTGGGATTGAAGTGAAGTGGAAATGTTTAAGGATTTTGCCTTTTGACAGATGACACAGTTTCTCAATAATTTGTGGATTCTCTGATGTAGATTCGGAACATAACAGTAAGTCGAGATATTCCTTTTACATTTTTCTGGTCCGTAGTGACCCCGTGAATTGTGAGTGTACCATAGAAGATGTTCAATGAAATTTCGAGGGATGCAAACACACCACCTTTCAGATGACTCAGACGTCTTATGAAATAGCACTTGGTTATGAACTTTATAAAACTATGACAACTTGTGGGCTGGATTTTCGTGAAGAATTTCTCTGACCTTTTTCCATTTTGGATCTGTATTTTGAAGAATCTGAATCTGCCTACATAACTGAAGAAAATACTTTCTGTGAATTTGATCTTTCATTAACAAAACTTTATAATTAGACATTTGTTCCACCAGTTTGCTGGTTTCTGGTAAGCCCTCAGGTGAGCGAGAAAGTGCGTCTGCTATAACATTATCTTTACCTTTCATATATATAATGTCAAAGTCATATTCCTGCAGGAATAAGCACCATTGTGTAGGACGGGCATGTTGCAACTTGCATGTAAGGAGGAATGATAAGGCTTGTTGGTCTGAATAGACTTTAATTTTTCTTCCATAGATATAATAGTTAAATCGCCTAAAAGCCCATACAGCGGCGAGTGCCTCCAACTCCGTAACCGAATAAGACTTTTCACACCCAGATAACACTCGACTCGCAAAGCTAATCATTTCGATTTGCTCCTGTCCATCTGCTAATTGAATCTGGAAAAGACAAGCGCCGATACCCACAAAGGAAGCGTCGGCAGTAATGCAAAATTCCTTATCCATCTGAGGATGATGGAGGATGTCACTGTTAAGCAAAATGTCTTTAATTTTCTGAAATCCGTCTTGGCATTCCGGCGTCCAGTTCCAATTAGAATTCTTTTTTAAAAGGTTGTGAACAGCAGGATTGTCTGTCGCTGCTATGACATGGTTCATTTCTTTTACTTTACAATTCTTCGATAACTCAGGCCATCAAGAAGCAAGAGGGTGATTAAAACATCCAATGTAGGCTTGTGCTGTGATAGTGCCACGGAAAACAACAAGGAGCTCAAGACATCTACCTGAAAAACACGAGCACACCACCGCATCCGAATTTTACTATTAGCACTCATACGCAGGCAGATGACGTTCACAGGGCATTCGCCATACCCACACCCTGCCAACGGATCGCCACATTGTGTACCGTGATTCGTCGCTCCACACAACGTTTTTCCACAGTTCAGTCGTCCAATGTTTACGCTCCTTACACAAAGCGACTCGTCGTTTGGCATTTACCTTCGTGATGTATGGCTTATGAGCAGCCGCTCGACCAAGATATCCAAGTTTTCTCACCTAAGTGTCATAGAACTTGCAGTGGATCATGGTGCAGTTTGTAATTCCTGTCTGATGGTCTAGATAGAGGTCTGCCTACTATACATTACGAGCCTCTTCTACTGTGGGCGGTCTCTGACAGTGAACAGACGAGGTCGGCCCGTACGTTTTGTGTTGTACGTGTCCCTTCACGTTTCCACTTCACTATAACATCCGAAACAGTGGGCCTAGGGATGTTTAGGAGAGTGGAAATCTCGCATACAGATGTATGACCCAAGTGACACCAAATCGCCTGACCAAGTTCGAAATCCGTTGAGTTCCTCGGAGCGCCTCATTCTACTGATGTCTAACGACTGCTGATGTCGCTGATGTAGAGTACCTGGCAGTAGATGGCAGCACAATGCACCTAATATGTGAAACGTATGTTTTTGGGGGTGTCCGTATACTTTTGATAACATAGTGTCGGTGTATCTTATTCGCAAGGAGATTCTTCCCAGACAGTAAGTGATATCAAGTGATATGTGAGGCATGTTTGGTTGAAACTGGTCCAATGGTTTAGGAGGAGATGTCAAAAGTACACCCATTCATACGTACATACATACAGAACATTGTGATCACCGCCCTACTATGGAAATAAATCCATTCCGGCGATAGCAGCGTCAGACGAGGAATGACACAAGCACAGTGCATGTAGTATCGGTGAGCGTGCTGTCCGTAAGCAGAAGGGGGAAGGTGCTCCATCTGTCTGAGTTTGACCGAGGGCAGGTTGGGATGCCCCAGAGACTCAGTACGACCATTTCGGTAGCTGCGCAACTTGTCGGGTGTTTGAGGAATGCTGTGGTGGATGTCTTCAACACGTGGCGAAATCAAGGTTAAACAACGTCCAGACATCGTGGAGTTGGACAACCACCTCTCATTACAGATGTAGTATGTCATAGACTGGGAACACTGTTAAAAAAGGGCAGGCGGCGAACTGTGGTAAAACTAACATCATACCTTAATGCTCGGCAGATACAAGTGTATCTGGATACACAGTGCAGCGAAAACTCCCAAAGATGGGGCTGTGCAGCCAGTGAACCATGCATGTGCCAATGTTAATAACACGACGTCAGCAACTAGGACTGAAAGGGGTACGTGATCATCGGCATTTGGAGCTGGTGTAGTGGCAGAGCATTGCGTGTTCTGATCAATCCATTATCTTCTTCATAATGCCAATGGGAGGGCGCAAATCCGTCGACTTCCATGGGAACAGCTCTTTGACACCTGTACTGCGGCGGATCCATTACTTTCTGGGCGAAATTCACGTGGGGACCTGTGGGTCCAGTGGGGCTCGTGCAAGGCACCATGACGCCCAAGGAGAGTCCTATACTAGCTGCAGACATATTACGCCCCTTCATGACCATCATGTTTACCGACGGCAGTGGCATTTTTGATCAAGATAATGCGCAATATAACAGGGCTAGGAGCGCGATGACGTGGTTCGGGAAACACAGTAGCGACTGTCAAATTGATGTGTTGGCTCCCAAACTCACCAGATCTGAACCCGATCGAACACATCTGGGATGTTACTGAATGTGGTGTCAGAGCTCATCGTCACATCCCCCGAATTTACAGGAGTTGCAGATGTGGGGCCAACTCCATCCAGCGACCAGCCAAGGCCTCGTTACCTCGATGTCACGATGCGTTACCGCTGTTATCCGTGCCAAAGGTGAATATACTGGCTATTAGGAAGGTGTTCACAATCTTTTGGTTGATCAGTGGTAAGTACATCCATTTTTAGAATACGTACGAACTTGTAACATATGGGAATGTTATGAATCAAGGTTATAATTACTGCAAATTGGAACATTTTGTACCATTATCAATTTTCGATTGAATGTAGATTAGCACACAAAGAATTTTGATTAACTGCCAATGAAATGTGTTTGTCCAGTTGAAATGACGATGTTGAATATATTTAGAGCACTCGAAATTCGTTTCTTATAAGTAAATTGCGTTCCTGGTTGGACACACGTGAGTGTGACAGTTGGGTAGCCAAGTCAAGACCGTAGCGCAGCACTTGCTCGGGAGCGTATTATGTTTGTGTAAGAACAACTTGCATGCTAAAGGGTAAGCGAGCTTTAAATTTACCAGGTTTACAGCGAAATCGTATTTACAACTGACAAAGAGAGAAACCGAATAAGAGCAGAATATAGTCTGCCTCGACAATTCATACAAATGTCGCGCTGTCTCGAAGGACTGTTCAGCAGGAGTGTGCTCTATAGTCACCGCCTTCGGAATAAGCTCTCTTTGCGGTGAAACAGGTCAGTCAGTTTGTTCTATATGGGAAAACATGCATTTGTAGGTGAGGTGTGCGTTGTTTGCCGAGGAACGTCCATCTGCTAACTGCGTGATAGCATCAACCGCAAGCGATGCCATTCACCGCACTGTGATGACAGAAAAGAAAAGATTTTCCCACTGTATGTTGCTGACAGTTTCGTAACAAAAGAGGCTGTTAGATTTCAGTAAGAAATTTCTTCACCCTAAATGCTTGCAACGACGATTATCCCTGCTTCAGACGACATACACCTTTGTTTGCTATTTTCTTCCGCAAGAGAGACAGAAAGGAATGATCGCGTGGCATTGATGGTCAAGGGGCCCCGTCCGGTGAAGTTCGGCCGCCGAGTTGCAAATCTTACTTCAGGTGACGCCACACTGGGCGACATGAGTGTCGGTGATGATGAAATGATGATCAGGACAACGCTACACCCAGTCAACGAGGGGAGAAAATCTCCAACCCGGCTGAAAATCGAACCCGTGCCTGCTGCGTGGTAGACAAATACGGAAACCACTCAACTAAGTAGTCCCTACTGACCGTGTTGTCGACGGTAAGACTTTACTGTTTGCACAGCGAGCTGACAACGCGCAGTTTTCTCGAAAGGAAAATGGCGATGCGGGATAGAACGCTTTTCCGGGCCGTCCGGGTCGAAGTGCTTTTCTTGATTTTTCTTCAGTCTTGCTTTCACTATCTACCACAACATCAGAATTGCTTGTCTGGTGTCTTTACGTTCCCTGAATCCAAACTGATGATCTTATAACAGATACTCTGTTTTCTTTTCCATTCTTCTGGAATGATCTTAATTAAACTTCAAGAGTTTCTTGCCCTTTAAGTTACAGTGTAAATGATACGTTTTGGAAAGGCTGCTCTCTCTCTTCATCTTGTAGTGAAGACACAATACGTATAGGTGATTTTGGCAGAGGTAAATAAGTGGAAATAGGATCACAGCTTGGCCAACTGAAGTGTGTGCCATGAGGCAGGACTTTACCCTTTTATCCGCAGTCGAGAAAGAAAAAGAGCAAGTCGAGAACTGTATCAAATGGCCTGCTGGAAAACTGGCCTCAAATTCTGTAGTTCAGGGATAGCGATAATGACTGTGTGTTAGCAATGACGCGAATACGAAACCCGAAGGGAGAAAATTACTTCAGGATTTATACCAGTAAACCTTACGTGCAAAATTAAAAACGGTTCAACGACGACTTCCACTTCAGAAGTAGAACACATATCAAAAGCATAAACAATTAACAGCTAACTTTTCATGTGATGATGTTTGGTTTGTGGGGCGCTGAACTGAGCGGTTATGAGCGTCCATACAAATTCCCAACCTTTGATCAGTTCAGTGTCGGCACTTTCATGAATGATAATGACAACACAAACACCCAGTCATCTCGAGGCAAGTGAAAATCCCTGACCTACAGGGAAGCGAACCCGGGACCCCTGCTCGGGAGCGAGAACGCGACCACGAGACCCAACTTTTAATCGAAAAAGGGAGAGGAACACTTCTGTTAACCATCCACATCTAACCTCTATATAAACAAAGCATACTGCAAGGTTGTCCAAGAGACATCGCTAACAGCAAAATGGGGCGGTCAGACGCCATTACGGAGCGAAGGGAAGGGGTAAACTGCGCTATGCCTTCAGAGGAATGACCGTGCCTGGTTCACCGTAACCTTACAAGCATGTACTGTCACGGGAAAAAAATTCATATACAGTTGTTGATACAGAATTACTTTATTAGAACTGAAGATGTTAATTGGTAAACTAACAGTATGGGGTTTCCTTCCCAATCTTACATATCAAAGGATTAACAAAATTAACCTTCTGCAAAAAATATATAAAAATTCTGTACCAGCTGGCTTCACACAGTGGGGAAAAATGTATTGATACATACAATGTACGTAAATACAATGACAATGTTAATACTTTGTTCTACACTTGTATGTATGTATGTACTATGTGTCACTTCTTTTAACCTTTTTGGCATGGAATGAACCATTTTGTTGGTAGTCTTTGAAGTAATATTTTTCCATACTTGTTGTCGACAACATTTCAAGGCAGTCTTACTTCGTAGCTCATGTTTTCTGTCAACTGTTTCAAGTGTACTCCAAAGACGTTCAATTAGATTACGGTCTTTGCTGGAAACAGGAGAACATGGGGAGTGGTACATCAACCACAGACGAACAGTTTCCGCTCTATGCTTAGAGTCAGAGTCTTGTTGAAAGTAGTACTCCGTGCCAAAACCAACACAATCAACACTTGTTTGCAGAATATCCTTTAGGATACTTAAATACTAAAAGCAGTCCACGTAACCTTCAACAAAAACAGGGTGTCCAACACCAGTTGTAGCCCTACATCCCCATACAACGGTTCCTCTACCACCGTGCTTCATAGTGAGTTGAATGTGCCTGGGATCCGGCTCAATAACTGACCGTTGCACACAAAACTTCTGTCATCATTTACAAATATGTTAAATTACTTTCAACTGTGAGAAGTACCTTGTCTCAGAAACTTGTGTTCTTGTTTATATGCTCTCGAACAAATTCAAGTCTCGATTTCTTGTTCTTGTTGCTAATTTATGGTTTTCTTATATACCCTGCACTACTAAAATATAGGAAACAGCCCCTAGTGTGATTTTCTTCCCGAACTGATCTCTAACATGTGCAGACAATGCAGAAGCTGTCAATTTAGCATCTGTTTTGACTGTCCTTATTAACGCATAAGCTTCTGTGGTCGACCTATTCCTTCGATATTCATTAAAGTATTTCTTTTTCTAAATCGCAATGTTATAGACTGCACAGCTTTCCAACTTCTTCCATCAGTATCAACTATTTCTGAAAATGATTTTTCCTTTTCATATTGGGATATACCTGTGTCTTTCCTCTAAAGTTGTTCCTTCCACTTTGCGGCCCATTTTGCTATTGCGCAGCATTCACCAGGTATCAGAACCAACGTACATGAGGGGCAGCGTGCCACTGAAGGCGTTCCTTCGTGAAAGCGGTTCGTTAGTCGTGTCTGTACTTACATTGCTAGAGGTGTACTAATACCTTTTTTTTTCCTCACGGTGAGAAGCTAGAATTTTTATTTACTTTTTGCTGATGGATAATGTAGTTTTCTATATTAGGAATTAAACCTCATACTGTTAATTTACCAAATAACATATACGGCTGTGATTTTTACTTCTAAAAATAAATAAAGTCATTGTACATGAATGACGGTGTATGAATATTTCTTTCCATGACTGTACACTTACGGCACATGCTCACAGTGCAGCTCATTATATAACGACATGATAGCCGAGTTACAGCATGTCAGTGTAGGATACTTATCTTCCACAACCACAGTGTGAGATGCAGTTGTGTGGTAAGATTAATAATAAAAAATTTCTCGTAGACTTGCATGTAAATTATCCTTAATGCAAAACTTCCAGCTTTTTAAATAGTCAGCTACGATTATGTCGTGTTTGGAACTACATACACTACTGGCCATTAAAATTGCTACACCAAGAAGAAATGCAGATGATAAACGGGTATTCATTGGACAAATACATTATACTAGAACTGGCATGTGATTACATTTTCACGTAATTTGGGTGTATAGATCCAAAATAAATATCCAGAACAACCGCCTGTGGCCTTGATACGCTTGGGCATTGAGTCAAACAAAGCTTGGATGGCGTGTACAGGTAAAGCTGCCCATGCAGCTTCAACACGATACCACAGTTCATCAAGAGTAGTAACTGGCGTATTGTGACGAGCCAGTTGCTCGGCCACCATTGACTAAACGTTTTTTCCTCAACAATAGAACGAAACCTCCCCGCAGAGGCTCACTGACGGTCTCCACCTTAAAAGCTTTTGTTCGAATTTGTTGCCCTCAGAAAGTGATGTCAGACTTTCATGGTACACTGAAAACGAAAATAAGTAGTATTAATTGACTTCCAGTGTTTCATGTTTAACTTGTGAATTAAATGGTCAGGAAATACAAATTGATGTCTGCTTAAACTTTGTTGGAAAACGACATTCATCGCAAGGATGCATCAGTCGGAAGAAATGCCATGATTCGTGCTTAGCTGCCCCTTATTTCTAGCTTAAAAATTGTCATTTCCCACCAGTACGACAGACGTAGAAAAAATCTGCGGTGAATGACTATATCAGCCACCGTGAAGCGATCTCCTTAGAAATGACGTTAGTGGCCATAGAATACCCACATTAAGTTTCTCGTACGGAGCTACCATTTTCCACATTCCCCGTTCCTCCCACCTCCCGATCCCCAACCCCTACCATTTCCTGCTGCGAGCCGGCCAGTGCTCCTGCTATGGCGTGAGTGCGAAGAAAGGGAGAAACATTTGCGATTAACGTCCGTCGACATCGAAGTCATTAGAGACAGAGCACAAGCTCGGAACGATTCAAGGATGTGGAAGGAAATCGGCCTTGCCCTTTCAAATGAGCCATCCTAGTACCTCCCTGGAGAGATTTCCGGGTATCACGAAAAACCTAAATCATGGTGGTCAGACGCGAAATTGAATCTTGGTCCTCCTAAATGCGCGTCCAGTGTACTAACCAACGCGCCACCCCTCTCGATGCGTGAGCGCAAAAATGCAAGTGGCTCTGAGCACTATGGGACTTAACATCTGAGGTCATCAGTCCCCTAGACTTAGAACTGCTTAAAACTAACTAACCTAAGGATTTCACACACATAAATGCCCGAGGCAGAATTCGAAGCTGCGACCGTAGCAGCAGCGCGGTTCTGGACTGAAGCGCCTAGAACCGCTCGGCAACAAAAGCCGGCAGCGCGAGTCAGCGCTCCCGAGCAGATCGGCGAACAGACCTGTAATAGACTAAAGTGCGTCCACACGACGCCTTTTCCCTATTCAACCTTGCTCATGCGCGTGAATTTCCAGCAGCACAGCTGCGCATGTGCATTTGTGCATGCGTAATTTCCTGGAAATGGAGGCCGTGCACTAAGAACATTGCTTTCCACATTCGGCGGGAATCCTTGCGCTTTTTAGCAGGTGACATGTATGTTTCGATGGGAAATGTATTGAGGTTATGCAGTGAAGTGATTTATGCTCGATGAAGCCTATTGACTTCAAAGGAAGCACACTTAAATGTATAGATGACTACAGGCAAGGTAAAGTGGTGTGGAACGCCGCTTGTAAAGATTATTTGAATAAAAGTTCGATATTTGATGCCCTGATCATCAAGAATTAGAAAACAAGTCTTCGATAGGATTGTAGTAAACAATAAGACACGATATGTGTGTGTGTGTGTGTGTGTGTGTGTGTACTGATCACAGAGAAAACTGTAATTGTAAAAATTGTGTGTGTGTATGTGCATATGTATGTGAGTGTGTGTGTCTGTGTGTGTGTCCATTAAAGACCTTTAGAGAAACAAATCAAAGTATATTTGATCACAAAGCAAACTGTAATTGTAAACATTGTATGTATGTGTGTGTGTGTGTGTGTTTGTGTGTGTGTGTGTGTGTGTGTGGGTGGGTGGGTGGACGTAACCGACTCATCTCGACGGCTGCCCGAACTTGGACAACGGCCAGAGCGCGATGACTCAAGTGGATACGGTGCGGTGTAGTAAGCGTCCTCGTTGCGTATATGCGTCTTCAAAGTGTTCCAGAACGAACATAGACATACTACTGCCCCGTCTCCTTGCAACCGCACATTTTCGTGAACACCACTGCGAGCAATCATCTTCATTTGCCTACATTCCTGCCGAGTCCTTCTGCAATTTCGCGAAACGAACATCCAACCTCTCGTAGCCTAAATACACGACTTTGTTCAAAATCAGGGGGTGTTGATAATGGCGTTTTTGTCACCTTAAAGGCATTCTAGGCTGATATCAGTTCACTCTGTCCAGTGTCACAGCTGACTAACGCTCACGACTATTACAGCGTGTATTAAAAGCAAAGTTGGTTCAAATGGCTCTGAGCACTATGGGACTCAACTGCTGTGGTCATCAGTCCCCTAGAACTTAGAACTACTTAGACCTACCTAACCTAAGGACATCACACACATCCATGCCCGAGGCAGGATTCGAACCTGCGACCGTAGCAGTCGCACGGTTCCGCACTGCGCGCCTAGAACCGCGAGCCCACCGCGGCCGGCAAAAGCAAAATTGATTCGCATACTTATAGTGGAGCTACTAGCGCCACTCCTATGTGATTGGCGTGAAATGTGAATAGACATTATCTTTCAGATGCAGGAACACGCCTACAAACTTTCGTTTATGTCGCATAGCTCCTTCTTGATGCTGCGATTTCTTTTCCGTCAGTGTATACTTGGAAACAGTTTTCCTCATGAAAGCTTTCATTATTATGCTCTGCATGTGTAACTTTACGTTGGTAATTAGTTCTCGTATTCTGCGAAAAACATATGCCCATAGTTTCAAATCACGGAAGTAAACTATACAAAAGCATTTTTCGCGATGGGTAAAAAACAGGACTCTAAAGCTGGGAAGTTAATTAAACAAGTGTTTGACTGCAGAACATCAAATAGACATAAGGATTAGACTCCTCACTGTTTACAAGGGAAGCATTGTATAGGCAACGATTTCAGGTGAAATGACACTGGTGAAGTAAATTAAACATTTATAGATGAAACATAAATCATACGTTCCATAAGCATTTCTGTGTTGAAATCCAACCTACACGAATAGCAAACACTAAATACGCGTAACTGAAGAGCTTTTCGAGTCGTTTTAAACACTTCGCTAACTCGACGTCGCTGTTAGGAGTGGCGACCCAATACTCTCATCATACCAGTGCCATTGCGATGCAGTGCTCAAATACCTTCGTATAATTTCATCAAAAAGCTCAGCACTGCTATAGTTTCAGCAAAAGAGAGAACAAAAAACTTCACAATTTGCAAGGAATTGAACAATTATTTTCCACAGATTCAGCATAGCTTAATCTTGGTTTAACAAGTCTAATTACAGCATAGTCGTCTTGAGAGCTCAAGGTGTGGTAGTACATATATTTTGGCAGAGCTACGTTTCTGGTGAAATACTGCAAGAACCCCTTGTTCGACGTGCAGATATGTAGGTATGTCGACAGTTTCCTGAAATTCTATCCTGTAAGGGGCAACTGCAACAGGTCGCTGTCTTATAAAATCGAAACTTTGCTTGGTTAAAGAAGGCAGAGAATGAATGGACACTAATTTCGGTTTATGCACCAACACACAGCTATTTCCCAAAAGTGCCATCCAAACTTTTCATACTACCACATCTGTTCATACATATGGTGTTCTACAAAGAAAGTTGGTAGCATAGTGGCTAGTAGGTGAGATTAATGACATCAATATTTTTGTGACGTTGAGAAATACAATTGAATCATTTACAGAGTAATAAAGCATTTCGCATAAGATTAAAATTAGATTTTTTCATCACGCGTATTACAGAACCTTACGTAATGATCAGTAATTGACAATGAAATACTTATAAATCGTAGTTGAACAATTATTGCTTTTATTTAAATTTTAGACTTCAAGAGGACCAGAGTATTTCCCAGGGTGACATGTATCATAAAAACTTGCAAAGCATAAGGAGTAAGCATCACTATCAACCTACGAAGACACGTGTGTCACAGACATGTCCATTAAGATATCACTAGGAATGGCAGCTTCGTTAACGTTCTATACCTCTCGACCTGACGATAATTTCGCGGCAAACATGTCTGTCAAAGCATTGTCCCGAAGGCTGGAGTCTGCAATTGATTACGGATCCACACATACTTCATCGCTTCTACTTGCGATTTCCGTTTGTTGTGCGACGAAAATACGGCACTTCTTCGGATGTCAGTAAAAGTATACGCCGTGGAGTTCACAGAGCAGCACACACTTTGACGGAATTACTTTTAAAGAACATGTAGATATTCCGATGTCATCGACAGTCAGGCCATCGTATGAGGAAAGATAAGATTTGCCCATCGCACAAGTCAGTAATGTGCAGGAAACGCTCCATTTTTATGAAAGATCGTACAACTTTGTACAAAACATGATGATAGATACCTTTTGTGAGCTTTTCATAGGTTTGATAGATACCTTTTGTGAGCTTTTCATAGGTTTCGTAGACGTTGCGTACACATTATGATGCCGTTCCATTGGCTGGCTTACGTTCTGTTGGACTCGAGGCCCAAATTCGCTACTGACTTCTTGGAGACACACAAAAGCGTTTTATATCAATTTTTCTGAAAGTCTTAATTAGTATGAGTGCGCAAGTTCACGCGTAGCAAACAACTATCTTGGTGGAGGACCCAAGTAACGTGTGTGTTCGATCGTTTTACACTAGCTAGAAACAGTCGATAAATGGATACAACACGAGCGTCGTGGCTGTGGGGAATGCACACAGTAGCCTCATTGTTGTCAAAAAGATTTGAATTCAAAGCCTCAAACCGCAAATGCGACTCATTTACGGGGAAACGCCGAATTCAGCTGCGTCGTGTCATCAAACATATCAGTACGAATGACAAAACTTACGATTGGTGAATTGGAAATAGCTACATTCTTTCCAGTTAAAACCTCCTCTCTAATCCTTGAACTCAAATTTGAGCTCTTATAAGTAAGAATTGAACAGCATCCATTATAGCTCTAGTATGAGAACGACATTGTTTTTAGGCGAGAAAGTTGTAGAAATAGCTGTCCGCCAATTGAAAGAAAGGGATGTGTATTCAGTTTTTGTACAAATTTTCGCGACCTTCTGTAAAACACCGGGCAAATGCGAGAAGCCCCAGCGCTCAGTGGTTTCGTACAAGCCTCATGATGTATATAGATAATAATAATAATAACAATAATTACGTATGGCTCAATGGCCGCAAGTCTTTCTATTGGACGCCACTTCAGCGACTTGCATGTCCCTAACCTTCTCCAGTTATCCAACGTATCAAAGGGGAACGCTGAAAATCCGTGGTTTCATCGAGATTCGATCCCACAATCTCTTGACATGCAGGTACCTACTTTACCGCTACATCACCACGTCCACAGTGTTCGAAGATAATTTATGTAAAAGATTTCATGAATAAGTTTGTGATTGTCTTTAACTGCATTTACTTAGAAATATAAATTATTTACACAGCCAAAGGACCACAGACCTTGTTATCTCTACCAGTTCCTGAAACAAACGGGACTTAACTGTCAGAGAGAGACAGACTGACTACAAGGAGACCCTGTATGGGATCCGGACCTTCAGAATGGAGGTGTAGCAGTAGATCGTTGAGTCATGTGTGTGCAAAGCTATCCCTGCATGAATGAAGATCTGGTTCGCGATGGAATTGGAGTATCGACATATTTATTAATGTCGACAAAGTATACGCCGTTCTGTCAACGCTACGACTTACACTTTTACTAGCAGGTGAAAAATTACTTTCAACCATTACCAAAGTGCACTATTCTCACCGCACAGCAAACGTAAATGACAAGTAGAGGGAAGAAATCGATATATTATAAACAAGGCTCCCTAATCAATTGCAGTTTGCAACTTTTGATAAAATGTTGAGATGTGCTTGAATTGCCGCGAAATTATCACCTGATCGTGAGGTATTTAAAACGATAACGAATTTGTTTTTCTTTCCTTAATTTACATTAAAGAATGGTATATGTACATGCGCGTGTTGCTGGTGGTGCTACATCTGTTTACGCTTTGAGCGTTTTTGCCGTAGATGTCACTATGGGGAAGGCAATGGTTCACTTGAAGCATAAACATAAAAATTATAGCAATATTTGGTTTACTAGGATTTACATGTTTTTCATTTTCAATTACTGTTAGTTTCCAAGAATATATAAAAGTGTGATGATAAAATCTCATTTTTATAATACTTGAAATTCTTATTTAATTTGTAAATAATTCCTCAATCTCGCAAATATTACTTCCGTGACCATAAAATTGGATTTCAGCATGGAGTGTAAAACGTCGAACCTTTGCTGTTAGCCGCTATGCTACCAGCTGTCCTGGTATAACGCAATGTGTGCGAAATGATACAATAACGGAAATTGTGATTGTCACTTTCTCGGAAACTACTGAGTGTTTGCTCTTAATCAAAATAATGTCCATTTATTCTCGCAATTCTTTACCCATTGAGTTGTCGACTGTGTCGCAGAGTGATCTAATACGGCTCAACCTTGTAAGATGTAGTATCAGAAAACTGATGCTGTACCTCCACATTCGTAATAGAAACATGGAGTTCTTGCAGTATTTTCACGTCAGAAACATAACTCGGACAATTCCTATGGGTACCTACAGTCTGTCTTGAGAAATTAATATACTATAGAAAATATTCATCACACGTGCAATCACCAAGACTACCATGTTGTAATTAGGCTCTGTAAAGGAAGATTAACCTGCTCAGATTCTGTGGAAACTAATACACTACTGCCCATTAAAATTGCTAAACCAAGAAGAATTGCAGATGATAAACGGGTATTCATTGGACAAATATATTATTCTAGCACTGACATATGATTACATTTTCACGCAATTTGGGTGCATAGATCCTGAGAAATCAGCACCCTGAACACCTGAATAACGGCCTTGACGCGCCTTGGAATTGAGTCAAACAGAGCTTTGATGGCGTGTACAGGTACAGCTGCCCAGGCAGCTTCAACACGATACCACACTTCATCAAGAGTAGTGACTGGGGTATTTTGACGACCCAGTTGCTCGGTAACCATTGACCAGACGTTCTCAATTGGTGAGAGATCTGGAGAATGTGCTGGCCAGGGCAGCAGGATAAAAAGGTTCAAATGGCTCTAAGCACTATGGGACTTTACATATGAGGTCATCAGTCCCCAAGAACTTAGAACTACTTAAACCTAACTAACCTAAGCACATCACACACATACATGCCCGAGGCAGGATTCGACCCTGCGACCGTAGCGGTCGCGCGGTTCCAGACTGAAGCGCCTAGAACCGCTCGGCCACACAGGTCGGCACAGGGCAGCGATCGAACATTTTTTGTATCCAGAAAGGCCCTTAAGGACCTGCATCATGCGGTCGTGCTTATCCTGCTGAAATGTAGGATTTCGCAGGGATAGAATGAAGGGTAGGGCCACAGGTCGTAACAAATCTGATATGTAATGCCCACTGTTCAACGTGCCGTCAATGCGAACAAGAGGTGACCGAGACGTGTACAACGGCACCCCATACCATCACGCTGGGTGATACGCCAGTATGGCGATGACGAATACACGCTTCCAATGTGCGTTCACCGCGATGTCGTCAAACACGGATCTGACCAACATGATGCTGTAAATAGAACCTGGATTCATCCAGAAAAATGACGTTTTTCCATTCGTGCACCCAAGTTCGTGGTTGAGTACACCATCGCAGGCGCTCCTGTCTGTGATTGCAGCGTCAAGGGTAACGGCAGCCATGGTCTCCGAGCTCATAGTGCATGCTGCTGCAAACGTCGTCGAACTGTTCGTGCAGATGATTGTTGTCTTGCAAACGTCTCCATCTGTTGACTCAGGGAACGAGACATTGCTGCACGATCCGTTACAGACATGCGGATAAGATGCCTGTCATCTCGACTGCTAGTGATACGAGGCCGTTGGCATCCAGTACGGCGTTCCGTATTACCGTCCTGAACCCACCGATTCCATATTCTGCTAACAGTCATTGTATCTCGACCAACGCGAGCAGCAATGTCGCGATACAATAAACCACAATCGCGATAGGCTACAATCCGACCTTTATCAAAGTCGGAAACGTGATGGTACGCATTTCTCCTCCTTACACGAGGCATCACAACAACGTTTCACCAGGCAACGCCGGTCAACTGCTGTTTGTGTATAAGAAATCGGTTGGAAACTTTCCTCATGTCAGCACGTTGTAGGTGTCGCCACCGGCGCCAACATTGTGTGAATGCTCTGTAAAGCTAATCATTTGCATATCACAGCATCTTCTTCCTGTCGGTAAATTTCGCGTCTGTAGCACGTCATATTGATGGTGTAGCAATTTTAATGGCCAGTAGTGTACTTTTCATATCATACAATCTGTCGACTTTTGTATTTTCTTTTTTGGACTCTCTTGCTGAGACCATAAGAACGCAGAGATTTCCTATAAAATTGTAGGATAATAGTTGGGAACTGCATCGTACTGTGGCTGGGATGATGACAGTATTGTGTGGCAGACACTTCCCACAGCGACGTCTAGTTACCGGTGTTTAAAACGACGCAATCTGATTTTCAGTTACAAGTATTTGGTGTTTCTTATTTGTATAGGAGCGGTTTTAACACGGAAATACCTATAGAACGAATAATTTAGGTTCAACTATAAAGGTTTATCTTATCTCATCAACCTCATTTCGTCTGAAATCGTTCCTTTAACAATGCTTCACTTTTTCACGTTATTCCACGTTGATATGAATGATGATGCGTCTAGTCTTCATCTTGTTGGTCCTTCTGGTTTTACTCTATGTATGTGACTCTCAACGTTTAGTTAAATAAGAGCCGACAAACAATTGTCTCAGGAGACTGGGTGACGTACACAGTGAATATTTTGAAAGATATCTAGTCGCAACTGCTGTACTGTTTAAAATACCAGTCTGTTGTAACAACTGCCCTTCGATAATTCACATATCATGGTTGTTATAGCGTGCAGTGGTTATTATTGTAAAACAAGCAAGAGATAAATTACAAGCAAAATGCGCAAATGGTGCAATACTGCATAGAAATTCCGTCCCACGCTCCCCTAGGCTAACCTCTTGTTGTTATTTTGTTTCTTCTCTGCGATAAGTTGTTTGACAATTGAACACGCGCTTCTCTTCTTGTTATTTCGATTCTTCTCTGCGTTAAGCTGTATGATAATTGATCAGGCGCTTTTTGGTGTTATTGACAAAACACCACCCGCAGTTTTATTGTAATCGTCTCTAACGGATGATGCTTTTCGTCTCTCTTGATATTATAGAATTTATTATAGTACTGCTTCTCAATTCGTCTCTCTTCATTTTAAATAATGTATGACAATTCGGCTTCTGAGTGACATATTTGACACATTACATTATCGTTACAATTATTTCTCCTTTCATGTTGCTAGGATCTGGAATCGAACTTGCACTGCTAACGTACACTTGTTTAATTATCTTTGCAGCTTTAGTGTCCTACTTTTCAGTCATTGTGGAAAATACGCTTGCACGGTTTACTTTTGTGACTTGGAACTATGGGTATACATTCTCGCAGCAGACAAAAAATAGTTACAAAAACTAAACATCCACAACCAATGCTATGTGCTTATTTCATTTGTGTTATTATGTATTAGAGGTGGTGCAAAGGCAAGCATTCGCAAGGAAAACTCTTTTCAAGTATAAACAGGGAGATATTCACACCGTATAAAAACTCTAGAAATTGATCGATGAGAGGATACGGGACAAAACATGTCTAATGAACTGACGAACGGAAATGCATGGTTTCCATGCTAGAGACCAATTATTCAGTCATACATGGTTACAGAGACTGCGGTCTAATATGCGCTGTACCATGCAGCCACAGTTGCAGTACAACCTGAAAATTTCCATGTGCCTCAACGTATGCGTGTACGGGCCATTGCATGTTCTTTCTCACACCTTTCCTTCGACTAGGCTGCATCCGAACATTGTCAAAGGCTGCATGAATACTCTGCTCCAGTATCTCCATATCTGAAATGGGCTCTGCCTAAAGAATACTTCTGAGATGGCCCCGTAACCAGAAATCCGGTGAACGAACAGGCCATGGAACTGGACACCCTTGTCTGATCCCTCGACCAGGGAAAATACGATAAAGATGCGTCCGGACATTAACCGAGAAGTGAGCTGAAACACCATCATGTAGCAGCCACATAACCCTTCGAATCATCAATTGCACATCTTCCAGAACGGGAGACAAAGTCACCTGCAAGAGACGCTGATAGTTCCGACCTGTTAGGTGACATGGAAGGAAGATTGGCCCGAAAATACAGTTGCCAATTATTTTGGCACACACATTCCGGCTGCACTGATGATGATGATTCGGTCTCCCCACAACACGGAGGTTCTTCTTTCTATCCCGTTGATGACTGTTCTGAAAGTTGGAGATGTCCCGTGTAAAGTTGGCTTCATCTGTGAATTGGATGGATGACACAAATCCTGGAATCGAGATTGCCTCGTGAAGAAACCAGTGTCAAAACTGTTCCCGATGTCGAAAGTCTGTCGCCAGTAATCAAATTCAAATGGCTCTGAGCACTATGGGACTTACCATCTACCGGCCGCGGTGGTCTAGCGGTTCTAGACGCGCAGTCAGAAACTGTGCGCCTGCTACGGTCGCAGGTTCGAATCCTTCCTCGGGCATGGATTTGAGTGATGTCCTTAGGTTAGTTAGGTTTAAGTAGTTCTAAGTTCTAGGGGACTGATGACCACAGCAATTGAGTCCCATAGTGCTCAGAGCCATTTGAACGATTTGAACTTAACATCTATGGTCATCAGTCCCCTAGAACTTAGAACAACTGACACCTAACTAAGGACAACACACAACACCCAGTCATCACGTCGCCAGTAATCCGTCCACACGCTGTAGGTGACAAAGATACTAGCAATTTTTAAGGAGAATGTACCTCAAGGTCGTCTGCAAGAGACGCTAATAGCTCCGGCCTGTTAGGTGACATGGAAGGAAGATTGGTCCGAAAATACAGTCACCAGTTATTTCGGCACACACATTCCAGCTGCACCGATGATGATGATTCGCTCTAACCACAACACGCAGGTTCTTGGATCTATCCCATAGATGACTGTCCTGAAAGTTGAAGATACTCCGTGTAAAGTTGGCTTCATCTGTGAATTGGATGGATGACACAAATCCTGGAATCGAGATTGCCTCGTGAAGAAACCAGCGTCAAAACTGTTCCCGATGTCGAAAGTCTGTCGCCAGTAATCAAATTCAAATGGCTCTGAGCACTATGGGACTTAACATCTGCCGGCCGCGGTGGTCTAGCGGTTCTAGGCGCGCAATCCGAATGCGTGAGACTGCTACAGTCGCAGGTTCGAATCCTGCCTCGAGCATGGATGTGTGTGATGTGCTTGGGTTAGTTAGGTTTAAGTAGTACTAAGATCTAGGGGACTGATGACCACAGCAGTTGAGTCCCATAGTGCTCAGAGCAATTTGAGCCATTTGAACTTAACGTCTATGGTCATCAGTCCACTAGAACTTAGAACTACTGAAACCTAACTAACCTAAGGACTTCACACAACACACAGTCATCACGTCGCCAGTAATCCCTCCACACGCTGTAGGTGACAAAGATACTAGCAGTTGTTAAGGAGAATGTTCCACACGGTCGTCTGCAAGATACGCTGATGGCTCCGGCCTGTTAGGTGACATGGTAGTAAGATTGGTTCGAAAATACAGTCGCCAATTATTTTGGCACACACATTACGGCTACACCGATGATGATGATTCGCTCTCACCATAACAAGGGGGTTCTTCGTTCTATCCCGTAAATGATTGTTCTGAAAGTTGGAGATACTCCGTCTAAAGTTGGATTCATCTGTGAATTGGATGGATGGCACATATCCTGGAATCGAGATTTCCTCGTGTAGAAACCAGGGTCTAAACTGTTCCCGATGTCGGAAGTCTGTCGCCAGTAATCAAATTCAAATGGCTCTGAGCACTATGGGACTTAACATCTGCCTGCCGCGGTGGTTAGACGCACTAGGCGCGTAGTCCGGAACCGTGCGACTGCTACGGTCGCAAGATCGAATCCTGCTTTGGGCATGGATGTGTGTTGTGTCCTTAGGTTGGTTAGGTTTAAGTATGTCTAAGTTCTAGGGGACCGATGACCACAGCAGTTGAGTCCCATAGGGCTCAGAGCCATTTGAACCATTTGCACTTAACATCTATGGTCATTAGTCCCCTAGAACTTACTACTACTGAAACCTAACTAACCTAGGGACATCACACAACAACCAGTCATCACGTCGTCAGTAATCCGTCCACACGCTGTAGGTGACAATGATACTAGCAGTTGTTAAGGAGAATGTTCCACACGGTCGTCTGCAGGAGACGATGATAGCTCCGGCCTGTTAGGTGACATGGAAGGAAGATTGGTCCGAAAATACAGTCGCCAGTTATTTCGGCACACACATTCCAGCTGCACCGATGATGATGATTCGCTCTCACCGCAACGTGGAGGTTCTTCGTTCTATCCCGTAGGTGACTGTTCCGAAAGTTGGAGATACTCTGTGTAAAGTTGGCTTCATCTGTTAATTGGATGGATGACACAAATCCTGGAATCGAGATTGCCTCGTGAAGAAACCAGCGCTAAAACTGTTCCCGATGTCGAAAGTCTGTCGCCAGTAATCAAATTGAAATGGCTCTGAGCACTATGGGACTTAACATCTATGGTCATCAGTCCCTTAGAACTTAGAACTACTGTAACCTAACTAACCTAAGGACATCACACTACACCCAGTCATCACGTCGCCAGTAATCCCTCCACACGCTGTAGGTGAAAAAGATACTAGCAGTTGTTATGGAGAATGTTCCACACGGTCGTCTGCAAGAGACGCTGATAGCTCCGGCCTGTTAGGTGACTTGGAATGAAGATTGGTCTGAAAATACAGTCGCCAATTATTTAGGGACACACATTCCGGCTGCACGGATGATGATGATTGCCTCTCACCATAACACGGGGGTTCTTTGTTCTATCCCGTAGTGACTGTTCTGAAAGTTGGAGAAACTCCGTGTAAAGTTGGCTTAATGTGTGAATTGGATGGATGACACAAATCCTAGAATCGAGACTGCCTCGTGAAGAAACCAGTGTCAAAACTGTTTCCGATGTCGAAAGTCTGTCGCCAGTAATCAAATTCAAATGGCTCTGAGCACTATGGGGCTTAACATCTGCCGGCCGCGGTGGTGTAGCAGTTCTAGGCGCGCAGTCCGGAACCGTGAGACTGCTATGGTCGCAGGTTCGAATCCTGCCTCGGGCACCGATGTGAGTGATGTCCTTAGGTTAGTTAGGTTTAAGTATGTCTAAGTTCTAGGGGACTTATGATCACAGCAGTTGAGTCCCGTAGTGCTCAGAGCCATTTGAACCATTTAAACTTAACATCTATGGTCATTAGTCCCCTAGAACTTAGAACTATTGAAACCTAACTAACTTAAGGACATCACACAACACCCAGTCATCACGTCGCCAGTAATCCGTCCACACGCTGTAGGTGACAGAGATACTAGCAGTTGTTAAGGAGAATGTTCCACACGGTCGTCTGCAAGAGGCGCTGATAGCTTCGGCCTGTTAGGTGACATGGAAGGAAGATTCGGTCCGAAAATACAGTCGCCAATTATTTTGGCACACACATTCCGGCTGCACCTATGTTGATGATTCGCTCTCACCACAACGTGGAGGTTCTTCGTTCTATCCCGTAGGTGACTGTTCTGAAAGTTGGAGATACTCCGTGTAAAGTTGGCTTCATCTGTGAATTGGATGGATGACACAAATCCTGGAATCGAGATTGCCTCGTGAAGAAACCAGCGCTAAAAAAATCAAAGTATATTTGATCACAAAGCAAACTGTAATTGTAAACATTGTATGTATGTGTGTGTGTGTGTTTGTGTGTGTGTGTGTGTGTGGGTGGGTGGGTGGACGTAACCGACTCATCTCGACGGCTGCCCGAACTTGGACAACGGCCAGAGCGCGATGACTCAAGTGGATACGGTGCGGTGTAGTAAGCGTCCTCGTTGCGTATATGCGTCTTCAAAGTGTTCCAGAACGAACATAGACATACTACTGCCCCATCTCCTTGCAACCGCACATTTTCGTGAACACCACTGCGAGCAATCATCTTCATTTGCCTACATTCCTGCCGAGTCCTTCTGCAATTTCGCGAAACGAACATCCAACCTCTCGTAGCCTAAATACACGACTTTGTTCAAAATCAGGGGGTGTTGATAATGGCGTTTTTGTCGCCTTAAAGGCATTCTAGACTGATATCAGTTCACTCTGTCCAATGTCACAGCTGACTAACCCTCACGACTATTACAGCGTGTATTAAAAGCAAAGTTGGTTCAAATGGCTCTGAGCACTATGGGACTCAACTGCTGTGGTCATCAGTCCCCTAGAACTTAGAACTACTTAGACCTACCTAACCTAAGGACATCACACACATCCATGCCCGAGGCAGGATTCGAACCTGCGACCGTAGCAGTCGCACGGTTCCGCACTGCGCGCGTAGAACCGCGAGACCACCGCAGCCGGCAAAAGCAAAATTGATTCGCATACTTATAGTGGAGCTACTAGCGCCACTCCTATGTGATTGGCGTGAAATGTGAATAGACATTATCTTTCAGATGCAGGAACACGCCTACAAACTTTCGTTTATGTCGCATAGCTCCTTCTTGATGCTGCGATTTCTTTTCCGTCAGTGTATACTTGGAAACAGTTTTCCTCATGAAAGCTTTCATTATTATGCTCTGCATGTGTAACTTTACGTTGGTAATTAGTTCTCGTATTCTGCGAAAAACATATGCCCATAGTTTCAAATCACGGAAGTAAACTATACAAAAGCATTTTTCGCGATGGGTAAAAAACAGGACTCTAAAGCTGGGAAGTTAATTAAACAAGTGTTTGACTGCAGAACATCAAATAGACATAAGGATTAGACTCCTCACTGTTTACAAGGGAAGCATTGTATAGGCAACGATTTCAGGTGAAATGACACTGGTGAAGTAAATTAAACATTTATAGATGAAACATAAATCATACGTTCCATAAGCATTTCTGTGTTGAAATCCAACCTACACGAATAGCAAACACTAAATACGCGTAACTGAAGAGCTTTTCGAGTCGTTTTAAACACTTCGCTAACTCGACGTCGCTGTTAGGAGTGGCGACCCAATACTCTCATCATACCAGTGCCATTGCGATGCAGTGCTCAAATACCATCGTATAATTTCATCAAAAAGCTCAGCACTGCTATAGTTTCAGCAAAAGAGTCATAAAGAGAGAATAAAAAACTTCACAATTTGCAAGGAATTCAACAATTAGTTTCCACAGATTCAGCATAGCTTAATCTTGGTTTAACAAGTCTAATTACAGCATAGTCGTCTTGAGAGCTCAAGGTGTGGTAGTACATATATTTTAGCAGAGCTACGTTTCTGGTGAAATACTGCAAGAACCCCTTGTTCGACGTGCAGATATGTAGGTATGTCGACAGTTTCCTGAAATTCTATCCTGTAAGGGGCAACTGCAACAGGTCGCTGTCTTATAAAATCGAAACTTTGCTTGGTTAAAGAAGGCAGAGAATGAATGGACACTACTTTCGGTTTATGCACCAACACACAGCTATTTCCCAAAAGTGCCATCCAAACTTTTCATACTACCACATCTGTTCATACATATGGTGTTCTACAAAGAAAGTTGGTAGCATAGTGGCTAGTAGGTGAGATTAATGACATCAATATTTTTGTGACGTTGAGAAATACAATTGAATCATTTACAGAGTAATAAAGCATTTCGCATAAGATTAAAATTAGATTTTTTCATCAGGCGTATTACAGAACCTTACATAATGATCAGTAATTGACAATGAAATACTTATAAATCGTAGTTGAACAATTATTGCTTTTATTTAGATTTTAGACTTCAAGAGGACCAGAGTATTTCCCAGGGTGACATGTATCATAAAAACTTGCAAAGCATAAGGAGTAAGCATCACTATCAACCTACGAAGACACGTGTGTCACAGACATGTCCATTAAGATATCACTAGGAATGGCAGCTTCGTTAACGTTCTATACCTCTCGACCTGACGATAATTTCGCGGCAAACATGTCTGTCAAAGCATTGTCCCGAAGGCTGGAGTCTGCAATTGATTACGGATCCACACATACTGCATCGCTTCTACTTGCGATTTCCGTTTGTTGTGCGACGAAAATACGGCACTTCTTCGGATGTCAGTAAAAGTATACGCCGTGGAGTTCACAGAGCAGCACACACTTTGACGGAATTACTTTTAAAGAACATGTAGATATTCCGATGTCATCGACAGTCAGGCCATCGTATGAGGAAAGATAAGATTTGCCCATCGCACAAGTCAGTAATGTGCAGGAAACGCTCCATTTTTATGAAAGATCGTACAACTTTGTACAAAACATGATGATAGATACCTTTTGTGAGCTTTTCATAGGTTTGATAGATACCTTTTGTGAGCTTTTCATAGGTTTCGTAGACGTTGCGTACACATTATGATGCCGTTCCATTGGCTGGCTTACGTTCTGTTGGACTCGAGGCCCAAATTCGCTACTGACTTCTTGGAGACACACAAAAGCGTTTTATATCAAATTTTCTGTAAGTCTTAATTAGTACGAGTGCGCAAGCTCACGCGTAGCAAACAACTATCTTGGTGGAGGACCCAAGTAACGTGTGTGTTCGATCGTTTTACACTAGCTAGAAACAGTCGATAAATGGATACAACACGAGCGTCGTGGCTGTGGGGAATGCACACAGTAGCCTCATTGTTGTCAAAAAGATTTGAATTCAAAGCCTCAAACCGCAAATGCGACTCATTTACGGGGAAACGCCGAATTCAGCTGCGTCGTGTCACCAAACATATCAGTACGAATGACAAAACTTACGATTGGTGAATTGGAAATAGCTACATTCTTTCCAGTTAAAACCTCCTCTCTAATCCTTGAACTCAAATTTGAGCTCTTATAAGTAAGAATTGAACAGCATCCATTATAGCTCTAGTATGAGAACGACATTGTTTTTAGGCGAGAAAGTTGTAGAAATAGCTGTCCGCCAATTGAAAGAAAGGGATGTGTATTCAGATTTTGTACAAATTTTCGTGACCTTCTGTAAAACACCGGGCAAATGCGAGAAGCCCCAGCGCTCAGTGGTTTCGTACAAGCCTCATGATGTATATAGATAATAATAATAATAACAATAATTACGTATGGCTCAATGGCCGCAAGTCTTTCTATTGGACGCCACTTCAGCGACTTGCATGTCCCTAACCTTCTCCAGTTATCCAACGTATCAAAGGGGAACGCTGAAAATCCGTGGTTTCATCGAGATTCGATCCCACAATCTCTTGACATGCAGGTACCTACTTTTCCGCTACATCACCACGTCCACAGTGTTCGAAGATAATTTATGTAAAAGATTTCATGAATAAGTTTGTGATTGTCTTTAACTGCATTTAGTTAGAAATATAAATTACTTACACAGCCAAAGGACCACAGACCTTGTTATCTCTACCAGTTCCTGAAACAAACGGGACTTAACTGTCAGAGAGAGACAGACTGACTACAAGGAGACCCTGTATGGGATCCGGACCTTCAGAATGGAGGTGTAGCAGTAGATCGTTGAGTCATGTGTGTGCAAAGCTATCCCTGCATGAATGAAGATCTGGTTCGCGATGGAATTGGAGTATCGACATATTTATTAATGTCGACAAAGTATACGCCGTTCTGTCAACGCTCCGACTTACACTTTTACTAGCAGGTGAAAAATTACTTTCAACCATTACCAAAGTGCACTATTCTCACCGCACAGCAAACGTAAATGACAAGTAGAGAGAAGAAATCGATATATTATAAACAAGGCTCCCTAATCAATTGCAGTTTGCAACTTCTGATAAAATGTTGAGATGTGCTTGAATTGCCGCGAAATTATCACCTGATCGTGAGGTATTTAAAACGATAACGAATTTGTTTTTCTTTCCTTAATTTACATTAAAGAATGGTATATGTACATGCGCGTGTTGCTGGTGGTGCTACATCTGTTTACGCTTTGAACGTTTTTGCCGTAGATGTCACTATGGGGAAGGCAATGGTTCACTTGAAGCATAAACATAAAAATTATAGCAATATTTGGTTTACTAGGATTTACATGTTTTTCATTTTCAATTACTGTTAGTTTCCAAGAGTATATAAAAGTGTGATGATAAAATCTCATTTTTATAATACTTGAAATTCTTATTTATTTTGTAAATAATTCCTCAATCTCGCAAATATTACTTCCGTGACCATAAAATTGGATTTCAGCATGGAGTGTAAAACGTCGAACCTTTGCTGTTAGCCGCTATGCTACCAGCTGTCCTGGTATAACGCAATGTGTGCGAAATGATACAATAACGGAAATTGTGATTGTCACTTTCTCGGAAACTACTGAGTGTTGGCTCTTAATCAAAATAATGTCCATTTATTCTCGCAATTCTTTACCCATTGAGTTGTCGACTGTGTCGCAGAGTGATCTAATACGGCTCAACCTTGTAAGATGTAGTATCAGAAAACTGATGCTGTACCTCCACATTCGTAAAAGAAACATGGAGTTCTTGCAGTATTTTCACGTCAGAAACATAACTCGGACAATTCCTATGGGTACCTACAGTCTGTCTTGAGAAATTAATATACTATAGAAAATAATCATCACACGTGCAATCACCAAGACTACCATGATGTAATTAGGATCTGTAAAGGAAGATTAACCTGTTCAGATTCTGTGGAAACTAATACACTACTGCCCATTAAAATTGCTAAACCAAGAAGAATTGCAGATGATAAACGGGTATTCATTGGACAAATATATTATTCTAGCACTGACATATGATTACATTTTCACGCAATTTGGGTGCATAGATCCTGAGAAATCAGCATCCTGAACTCCTGAATAACGGCCTTGACGCGCCTTGGAATTGAGTCAAACAGAGCTTGGATGGCGTGTACAGGTACAGCTGCCCAGGCAGCTTCAACACGATACCACACTTCATCAAGAGTAGTGACTGGGGTATTTTGACGACCCAGTTGCTCGGTAACCATTGACCAGACGTTTTCAATTGGTGAGAGATCTGGAGAATGTGCTGGCCAGGGCAGCAGGATAAAAAGGTTCAAATGGCTCTAAGCACTATGGGACTTTACATATAAGGTCATCAGTCCCCAAGAACTTAGAACTACTTAAACCTAACTAACCTAAGCACATCACACACATACATGCCCGAGGCAGGATTCGACCCTGCGACCGTAGCGGTCGCGCGGTTCCAGACTGAAGCGCCTAGAACCGCTCGGCCACACAGGTCGGCACAGGGCAGCGATCGAACATTTTCTGTATCCAGAAAGGCCCTTAAGGACCTGCATCATGCGGTCGTGCTTATCCTGCTGAAATGTAGGATTTCGCAGGGATAGAATGAAGGGTAGGGCCACAGGTCGTAACAAATCTGATATGTAATGTCCACTGTTCAACGTGCCGTCAATGCGAACAAGAGGTGACCGAGACGTGTAACCAACGGCACCCCATACCATCACGCTGGGTGATACGCCAGTATGGCGATGACGAATACACGCTTCCAATGTGCGTTCACCGCGATGTCGTCAAACACGGATCTGACCATCATGATGCTGTAAATAGAACCTGGATTCATCCAGAAAAATGACGTTTTTCCATTCGTGCACCCAAGTTCGTGGTTGAGTACACCATCGCAGGCGCTCCTGTCTGTGATTGCAGCGTCAAGGGTAACGGCAGCCATGGTCTCCGAGCTCATAGTCCATGCTGCAGCAAACGTCGTCGAACTGTTCGTGCAGATGATTGTTGTCTTGCAAACGTCTCCATCTGTTGACTCAGGGAACGAGACGTTGCTGCACGATCCGTTACAGACATGCGGATAAGATGCCTGTCATCTCGACTGCTAGTGATACGAGGCCGTTGGCATCCAGTACGGCGTTCCGTATTACCGTCCTGAACCCACCGATTCCATATTCTGCTAACAGTCATTGTATCTCGACCAACGCGAGCAGCAATGTCGCGATACAATAAACCACAATCGCGATAGGCTACAATCCGACCTTTATCAAAGTCGGAAACGTGATGGTACGCATTTCTCCTCCTTACACGAGGCATCACAACAACGTTTCACCAGGCAACGCCGGTCAACTGCTGTTTGTGTATAAGAAACCGGTTGGAAACTTTCCTCATGTCAGCACGTTGTAGGTGTCGCCACCGGCGCCAACATTGTATGAATGCTCAGTAAAGCTAATCATTTGCATATCACAGCATCTTCTTCCTGTCGGTAAATTTCGCGTCTGTAGCACGTCATATTGATGGTGTAGCAATTTTAATGGCCAGTAGTGTACTTTTCATATCATACAATCTGTCGACTTTTGTATTTTCTTTTTTGGACTCTCTTGCTGAGACCATAAGAACGCAGAGATTTCCTATAAAATTGTAGGATAACAGTTGGGAACTGCATCGTACTGTGGCTGGGATGATGACAGTATTGTGTGGCAGACACTTCCCACAGCGACGTCTAGTTACCGGTGTTTAAAACGACGCAATCTGATTTTCAGTTACAAGTATTTGGTGTTTCTTATTTGTATAGGAGCGGTTTTAACACAGAAATACCTATAGAACGAATAATTTAGGTTCAACTATAAAGGTTTATCTTATCTCATCAACCTCATTTCGTCTGAAATCGTTCCTTTAACAATGCTTCACTTTTTCACGTTATTCCACGTTGATATGAATGATGATGCGTCTAGTCTTCATCTTGTTGGTCCTTCTGGTTTTACTCTATGTATGTGACTCTCAACGTTTAGTTAAATAAGAGCCGACAAACAATTGTCTCAGGAGACTGGGTGACGTACACAGTGAATATTTTGAAAGATATCTAGTCGCAACTGCTGTACTGTTTAAAATACCAGTCTGTTGTAACAACTGCCCTTCGATAATTCACATATCATGGTTGTTATAGCGTGCAGTGGTTATTATTGTAAAACAAGCAAGAGATAAATTACAAGCAAAATGCGCAAATGGTGCAATACTGCATAGAAATTCCGTCCCACGCTCCCCTAGGCTAACCTCTTCTTGTTATTTTGTTTCTTCTCTGCGATAAGCTGTTTGACAATTGAACACGCGCTTCTCTTATTGTTATTTCGATTCTTCTCTGCGTTAAGCTGTATGATAATTGATCAGGCGCTTTTTGGTGTTATTGACAAAACACCACCCGCAGTTTTATTGTAATCGTCTCTAACGGATGATGCTTTTCGTCTCTCTTGATATTATAGAATTTATTATAGTACTGCTTCTCAATTCGTCTCTCTTCATTTTAAATAATGTATGACAATTCGGCTTCTGAGTGACATATTTGACACATTACATTATCGTTACAATTATTTCTCCTTTCATGTTGCTAGGATCTGGAATCGAACTTGCACTGCTAACGTACACTTGTTTAATTATCTTTGCAGCTTTAGTGTCCTACTTTTCAGTCATTGTGGAAAATACGCTTGCACGGTTTACTTTTGTGACTTGGAACTATGGGTATACATTCTCGCAGCAGACAAAAAATAGTTACAAAAACTAAACATCCACAACCAATGCTATGTGCTTATTTCATTTGTGTTATTATGTATTAGAGGTGGTGCAAAGGCAAGCATTCGCAAGGAAAACTCTTTTCAAGTATAAACAGGGAGATATTCACACCGTATAAAAACTCTAGAAATTGATCGAAGAGAGGATACGGGACAAAACATGTCTAATGAACTGACGAACGGAAATGCATGGTTTCCATGCTAGAGACCAATTATTCAGTCATACATGGTTACAGAGACTGCGGTCTAATATGCGCTGTACCATGCAGCCACAGTTACAGTACAACCTGAAAATTTCCATGTGCCTCAACGTATGCGTGTACGGGCCATTGCATGTTCTTTCTCACACCTTTCCTTCGACTAGGCTGCATCCGAACATTGTCAAAGGCTGCATGAATACTCTGCTCCAGTATCTCCATATCTGAAATGGGCTCTGCCTACAGAATACTTCTGAGATGGCCCCGTAACCAGAAATCCGGTGAACGAACAGGCCATGGAACTGGACACCCTTGTCCGATCCCTGGACCAGGGAAGATACGATAAAGATGCGTCCGGACATAAACGGAGAAGCGAGCTGAAACACCATCATGTAGCAGCCACATAACCCTTCGAACCATCAATTGCACATCTTCCAGAACGGGAGACAAAATCACCTGCAAGAGACGCTGATAGTTCCGACCTGTTAGGTGACATGGAAGGAAGATTGGCCCGAAAATACAGTTGCCAATTATTTTGGCACACACATTCCGGCTGCACTGATGATGATGATTCGGTCTCCCCACAACACGGAGGTTCTTCTTTCTATCCCGTTGATGACTGTTCTGAAAGTTGGAGATGTCCCGTGTAAAGTTGGCTTCATCTGTGAATTGGATGGATGACACAAATCCTGGAATCGAGATTGCCTCGTGAAGAAACCAGTGTCAAAACTGTTCCCGATGTCGAAAGTCTGTCGTTAGTAATCAAATTCAAATGGCTCTGAGCACTATGGGACTTACCATCTGCCGGCCGCGGTGGTCTAGCGGTTCTAGACGCGCAGTCCGGAACTGTGCGCCTGCTACGGTCGCAGGTTCGAATCCTGCCTCGGGCATGGATTTGAGTGATGTCCTTAGGTTAGTTAGGTTTAAGTAGTTCTAAGTTCTAGGGGACTGATGACCACAGCAATTGAGTCCCATAGTGCTCAGAGCCATTTGAACGATTTGAACTTAACATCTATGGTCATCAGTCCCCTAGAACTTAGAACTACTGACACCTAACTAAGGACATCACACAACACCCAGTCATCACGTCGCCAGTAATCCCTCCACACGCTGTAGGTGACAAAGATACTAGCAGTTGTTAAGGAGAATGTTCCACACGGTCGTCTGCAAGAGACGCTAATGGCTCCGGCCTGTTAGGTGACATGGAAGGAAGATTGGTCCGAAAATACAGTCACCAGTTATTTCGGCACACACATTCCGACTGCACCGATGACGATGATTCGCTCTAACCACAACACGCAGGTTCTTGGATCTATCCCATAGATGACTGTCCTGAAAGTTGAAGATACTCCGTGTAAAGTTGGCTTCATCTGTGAATTGGATGGATGACACAAATCCTGGAATCGAGATTGCCTCGTGAAGAAACCAGCGTCAAAACTGTTCCCGATGTCGAAAGTCTGTCGCCAGTAATCAAATTCAAATGTCTCTGAGCACTATGGGACTTAACATCTATGGTCATCAGTCCCCTAGAACTTAGAACTACTGAAACCTAACTAACCTAAGGACATCACACAACACCCAGTCATCACGTCGCCAGTAATCCCTCCACACGCTGTTGGTGACAAAGATACTAGCAGTTGTTAAGGAGATTGTTCCACACTGTCGTCTGCAAGAGATGCTGATAGCTCCGGCCTGTTAGGTGACGTGGAAGGAAGATTGGTCCGAAAATACAGTCGCCAATTATTTTGGCACCCACATTCCGGTAGCACCGATTTTGATGAGTCACTCTCACCATAACACGGGGGTTCTTCGTTCTATCCCGTAGATGACTGTTCTGAAAGTTGGAGATACTCCGTGTAAAGTTGTCTTCATCTGCGAATTGGATGGATGACACAAATCCTGGAATCGAGATTCCCTCGTGAAGAAACCAGTGTCAAAACTGTTTCCGATGTCGAAAGTCTGTCGCCAGTAATCAAATTCAAATGGCTCTGAGCACTATGGGACTTAACATCTGCCGGCTGCGGTTGTCTAGCAGTTCTAGGCGCGCAATCCGGATGCGTGAGACTGCTACAGTCGCAGGTTCGAATCCTGCCTCGGGCATGGATGTGTGTGATGTGCTTGGGTTAGTTAGGTTTAAGTAGTACTAAGATCTAGGGGACTGATGACCACAGCAGTTGAGTCCCATAGTGCTCAGAGCAATTTGAGCCATTTGAACTTAACGTCTATGGTCATCAGTCCCCTAGAACTTAGAACTACTGAAACCTAACTAACCTAAGGACTTCACACAACACCCAGTCATCACGTCGCCAGTAATCCGTCCACACGCTGCAGGTGACAAAGATACTAGCAGTTATTAAGGAGAATGTTCCACACGGTCGTCTGCAAGATACGCTGAAAGCTCCGGCCTGTTAGGTGACATGGAAGTAAGATTGGTCCGAAAATACAGTCGCCAATTATTTTGGCACACACATTACGGCTACACCGATGATGATGATTCGCTCTCACCATAACAAGGGGGTTCTTCGTTCATCCCGTAAATGACTGTTCTGAGAGTTGGAGATACTCCGTCTAAAGTTGGCTTTATCTGTGAATTGGGTGGATAACACATATCCTGGAATCGAGATTTCCTCGTGTAGAAACCAGGGTCAAAACAGTTCCCGATGTCGAAAGTCTGTCGCCAGTAATCAAATTCAAATGGCTCTGAGCTCTATGGGACTTAACATCTGTCTGCCGCGGTGGTCTAGCGGTTCTAGGCGCGTAGTCCGGAACCGTGCGACTGCTACGGTCGCAAGTTCGAATCCTGCCTCGGGCATGGATGTGTGTTGTGTCCTTAGGTTGGTTAGGTTTAAGTAGGTCTAAGTTCTAGGGGACCGATGACCACAGCAGTTGAGTCCCATAGAGCTCAGAACCATTTGAACCATTCGCACTTAACATCTATGGTCATCAGTCCCCTAGAACTTACTACTACTGAAACCTAACTAACCTAGGGACATCACACAACACCCAGTCATCACGTCGTCAGTAATCCGTCCACACGCTGTAGGTGACAAAGGTACTAGCAATTGATAATGAGAATGTTCTACACGGTCGTCTGCAAGAGACGCTGGTAGCTCCGGCCTGTTAAGTGACAACGAAGGGAGATTGGTCCGAAAATACAGTCGTCAATTATTTTGGCACACACATTTCGGTTGCACCGATGATGATGATTCGCTCTCACCATAACACGGGGGTTCTTCGTTCTATCCCGTAAATGACTGTTCTGAAAGTTGGAGATACTCCGTGTAAAGTTGGCTTCATCTGTGAATTGGATGGAGGACACAAATCCGGAAATCAAGATTGCCTCGTGTAGAAAACTGTGTCAAAACTGTTCCGATGTCGAAAGTGTGACGCCAGTAATCACATTCAACTGGCTCTGAGCACTATGCGACTTAACATCTATGGCCATCAGTCCTCCAGAACTTAGAACTACTGAAACCTAACTAACCTAAGGACATCACACAACACCCAGCCGTCACGTCGCCAGTAATCCCACCACACGCTGTAGGTGACAATGATACTAGCAGTTGTTAAGGAGAATGTTCCACACGGTCGTCTGCAGGAGACGATGATAGCTCCGGCCTGTCGGGTGACATGGAAGGAAGATTGGTCTGAAAGTACAGTCGCCAATTGTTTTGGCACACACATTCCGGCTGCACGGATGATGATGATTGCCTCTCACCTTAACACGGGGGTTCTTTGTTCTATCCCGTAGATGACTGTTCTGAAAGTTGGAGAAACTCCGTGTAAAGTTGGCTTAATGTGTGAATTGGATGGATGACACAAATCCTGGAATCGAGATTGCCTCGTGAAGATACCAGTGTCAAAACTATTAGGGATGTCGAAAGTCTGTCGCCAGTAATCAAGTTCAAATGGCTCTGAGCACTATGGGACTTAACATCTGCCGGCTGCGGTGGTCTAGCGGTTCTAGGCGCGCAGTCCGGAACCGTGACACCGCTATGGTCGCAGGTTCGAATCCTGCCTCGGGCATCGATGTGTGTGATGTCCTTAGGTTAGTTAGGTTTAAGTATGACTAAGTTCTAGGGGACTTATGATCACAGCAGTTGAGTCCCGTAGTGCTCAGAGTCATTTGAACCATTTGAACTTAACATCTATGGTCATGAGTCCCCTAGAACTTAGAACTACTGAAACCTAACTAAGTTAAGGACATCACACAACACCCAGTCATCACGTCGCCAGTAATCCGTCCACACGCTGTAGGTGACAGAGATACTAGCAGTTGTTAAGGAGAATGTTCCACACGGTCGTCTGCAAGTGGCGCTGATAGCTTCGGCCTGTTAGGTGACATGGAAGGAAGATTGGTCCGAAAATACAGTCGCAAATTATTTTGGCACACACATTCCGGCTGCACCGATGATGAGGATTCGCTCTCACCATAACACGGGGGTTTTTCGTTCTATCCCGTAGATGACTGTTCTGAAAGTTGGAGATACTCCGTGTAAAGTTGTCTTCATCTGCGAATTGGATGGATGACACAAATCCTGGAATCGAGATTGCATGGTGTAGAAACCTGGGTCAAAACTGTTCCCGATGTCGGAAGTCTGTCGCCAGTAATCAAATTCAAATGGCTCTGAGCACTATGGGACTTAACATCAGCCTGCCGCGGTGGTCTAGCGGTTCTAGGCGCGCAGTCCGGAACCGTGCGACTGCTACGGTCACAGGTTCGAATACTGCCTCGGGCATGGATGTGTGTGATGTCCTTAGGTTAGTTCGGTTTAAGTAGGTCTAAGTTCTAGGAGACTGATGACGACAGCAGTTGAGTCCCATAGTGCTCAGAGCGATTTGAACCATTTGAACTTAACATCTATGGTCGTCAGTCCCCTAGAACTTATAACTAGTGAAACCTAACTAACCTAAGGACATCGCACAACACCGAGTCATCACGTCGCCAGTAATCCGTCCACACGCTGTAGGTGACAAAGGTACTAGCAATTGTTAAGGAGAATGTTCCACACATTCGTCTGCAAGAGACGCTTGTAGCACTGGCCTGTTAAGTGACATGTAAGGAAGATAGGTCCGAAAATACAGTCGTCAATTATTTTGGCACACACATTTCGGTTGCACCGATGATGATGATTCGCTCTCACCAGAATACGGGGGTTCTTCGTTCTATCCCGTAAGTGACTGTTCTAACAGTTGTAGATACTCCGTGTAAAGTTGGCATCATCTGTCAATTGGATGGATAACACAAATCCTGGAATCGAGATTGCCTCGTGTAGAAACCAGTGTCAATACTGTTCCGATGTCGAAAGTCTGACGCCAGTAATCAAATTAAAATGGCTCTGAGCACTATGGGACTTAACATCTATGGCCATCAGTCCTCTAGAACCTAGAACTACTGAAACCTAACTAACATAAGGACATCAGACGACACCCAGTCATGACGTCGCCAGTAATCCCTGCACACGCTGTAGGTGACAAAGATACTGGCAGTTGTTAAGGAGAATGTTCCACACGGTCGTCTGCAAGATACGCTGATAGCACCATCCTGTTAGGTGACATGGATGGAAGATTGGTCCGAAAATACAGTCGCCAATTATTTTGGCACACACATCCGGCTGCTCCGATTATGATGATTCGCTCTCACCATAACAAGGGGGTTCTTCGTCATATCCCGTAAATGACTGTTCTGAAAGTTGTAAATACTCCGTGTAAAGTTGGCTTCATCTGTGAATTGGATGGACGACACGAATCCTGGAATCGAGATTGCCTCGTGTAGAAAACAGTGTCAAAACTGTTCCGATGTCGAAAGCTGACGCCAGTAATCAAATTCAAATGGCTTTGAGCACTATATGACTTAACATCTATGGCCATCAGTCCTCTAGAACTTAGAACTACTGAAACCTAACTAACCTAAGGACATCACACAACATCCAGTCATCACGTCGCCAGTAATCCCTCCACACGCTGTAGGTGACAAAGATACTAGCAGTTGTTAAGGAGAATGTTCCACAAGGTCGTCTGCAAGAGGCGCTGATAGCTTCGGCCTGTTAGGTGACATGGAAGGAAGATTGGTCTGAAAATACAGTCGCAAATTATTTTGGCACACACATTCCGGCTGCACCGATGATGATGATTCGCACTCACCATAACACGGGGTTCTTCGTTCTATCCCGTAAATGACTGTTCTGAAAGTTGGAGATACTCCGTGTAAAGTTGGCTTCATCTGTGAATTGGATGGATGACACAAATCATGGAATCGAGATTGCCTCGTGAAGAAACCAGTGTCAAAACTGTTCCCGATGTCGAAAGTCTGTCGCCAGTAATCAAATTCAAATGGCTCTGAGCACTATGGGGCTTAACATCTGCCGGCCGCGGTGGTCTAGCGGTTCTAGGCGCGCAGTCCGGAACCGTGCGACTGCTACGGTCGCAGGTTCGAATCCTGCCTCGGGCATGGATGAGTGTGATGTGCTTGGGTTAGTTAGGTTTAAATAGAACTAGGTCCTAGGGGACTGATGACCACAGCAGTTGAGTCCCAAAGTGCTCAGAGCAATATGAGCCAATTGAACTAACGTCTATGGTCATCAGTCCCCTAGAACTTAGAACTACTGAAACCTAACCAACCTAAAGACATCACACAACACCGAGTCATCACGACGCCAGTAATCCGTCCACACGCTGCAGGTGACAAAGATACTAGCAGTTGTTAAGGAGAATGTTCCACACGGTCGTCTGCAAGATACGCTGATAGCACCATCCTGTCAGGTGACATGGAAGGAAGATTGGTCCGAAAATACAGTCGCCAATTATTTTGGCACACACATCCGGCTGCACCGATGATGATGATGATTCACTCTCACCAAAGCACAGGAGTTCTTCGTTCTATCCCGTAGATGACTCCTCTGAAAGTTGGAGATACTCCGTGTAAAGTTAGCTTCATCTGTGAATTGGAGGGATGACACAAATCCTGGAATGGAGATTGCATCGTGTAGAAACCAGGGTCAAAACTGTTCCCGATGTCGAAAGTCTGTCGCCAGTAAACAAATTCAAATGGCTCTGAGCACTATGGGACTTAACATCTATGGTCATCAGTCCCCTAGAACTTAGAACTACTGAAAGCTAACTAACCTAAGGACATCACACAACACCCAGTCATTACGTCGCCAGTAATCCCTCCACACGCTGTAGGTGACACAGATACTAGCAGTTGTTAAGGAGAATGTTCCACACGGTCGTCTACAAGTGACGCTAATAGCTCCGGCTTGTTAGGTGACGTGGAAGGAAGATTGGTCCGAAAATACAGACGCCAATTATATAGGCACACACATTGCGGCTGCACCGATGATGATGATTCACTCTCACCACAACACGGAGGTTCTTCGTTCTATACCGTAGATGACTGTTCTGAAAGTTGGATACACTCCGTGTAAATTTGGCTTCATCTGTGAATTGGATGGATGACACAAATCCTGGAATCGAGATTGCCTCGTGAAGAAACCAGCGTCAAAACTGTTCCAGATGTCGAAAGTCTGTCGCCAGTAATCAAATTCAAATGGCTCTGAGCACTATGGGACTTAACATCTATGGTCATCAGTCCCCTAGAACTTAGAACTACTGAAAGCTAACTAACCTATGGGCATCACACAACACCCAGTCATCACGTCGCCAGTAATCCCTCCACACGCTGTAGGTGACAAAGATACTAGCAGTTGTTAAGGAGAATGTTCCACAGGGTCGTCTGGCTTACCCTGTATTGGCTGGCCAACTGCCTGGTACTGACACGGCGGTTGCCTTCTACAATGTTAGTCACATTTGCCTCTATGTCTGGTATCCGAACATTGTGTACGTCCTTCATGATTTCCTGCTTCCTGAAACGACCCTGTTTCAGACGAACGACGAAATACTGTTGCAATCAGTGATGCTGTGGTTTTTGTTGGAGGGGATAAGTCTCCTGACGCAACCTTGCTGCCCGTCGCCAGTGGCCATTTACCTTTCCGTAAATAAGCACCTTGCTGGCAAGCCCTCGTTTCTAATACGGAACCATTTTGCACAATACTGTATGACATCCACTGCAAGGTGAGTCAGCAGGAGAAGTGAATCTGGCACAAATTTATCAATTACCATGCAGCAGAGGGTGCTTGAGCATGAAGTATGAGGAACAACAGCTCTACGAGGAAAATTTGCATACTGTAGTTGTGTTTGCATGGTACAGCGCGTATTAGACAGCACTCTCTGTAACAATTCTGACTAAATGAACGGTCTCTAGCATGGAAACCATGCAATTCCGCTCGTAAGTTCATTAGACATGTTTTGTTCCGTATTCTCTCATCGATCAGTCACTAGAGTTTGTGCACGGTAGAAAAAAATCACCCTGTAATATTAAAACAAATGTTATTGACACAATGTTAATAGCATATTGTGATGAAAATAGCGAATCATTTCCAGTGTATGAATTTTTTCGTTTGCTGTTACTTAAGGCAGAAGAACAAAATTACCTACGACAGTTCTAGAAGAGGAGATCTGCCGAAGTATATTTCCATAGTCTTTGTTTTTCATGATCTAATTGCAGTAAGTGCATCTGGATTTCATTTGTAACTACCCTTTAGACCCGTATATTATTTACAGAAATGCGAACAAGAATCATTGGCGTTTACTAGGTATACCTGCTCCCTGTTATTACAGTGACCGGCGGAACCGGCTAGTCTTCGAAGGGCAAACTTCCGCGATGACATCCAGCTCAAGATTCACATTCGCTGAACAGCCGTATTCCGTCTTTCGACAGTCTTATTGAAAACTGGTAGCGTCGTAGAATATCATATTTCAAACGATCCGTAGGGCGTCCTGTACAAGTTGGTACGTGAGTAAATAAGATCGCCAATGGTGCTGAACCATCACCAGGGATAGGGGACCAGAGACGGAATCTTGGCGGGAGACCGCAAAGGTCCTCCTCCGGGCCCTGTTGTCTGATGACAACGAAGAGGATGACCCTAATGAGCAACGCCAATTAGGATGGATGATCAGCAAGAATACGAGATCAACAGTTTGGTATTTCCCTTTTCAGAAGAGGAAGTGGTTGGCCAAATTAAAGCCTTAAAGTGGAGCAAATCTCCTGGTCCGGACGGATTTATAGGGAAGTGGTGCAATTCCTCGCCCCCAGTTGCTGGCGCCTCTTACTAAGTTGTATAATGAGTGTTTATGGCTCAAGAAATTCCCCTCCATATCAAAAAAGGCAAATGTGGTGATAATAAAGAAAGGTCCAGACAAAGACCAGAAAGAGGTAAAATCGTGTAGGCCCATCAGCTTACTGGACCTGCTGGGTAAACTTATTGAGAGGCTGCTGGCAGAGAGACTGACAGCACACCGTGTGCTGTGAGGGATGAAAGACAGTTCGGGTCTCCGTCGGGACGATCGGCGCCTGACGCAATCGCCCTGGCGGCAGAGGTCTGTGACTCAGCCCCCAACAAGTACATAGTCGGCATCATGGTGGATATCAGTGGCGCCTTTGACAACCTGCGGTGGCCTTCGCTCTTCTCCTGCCTGCAAGAGAAGGAGTGTCCATGACCGCTATTGGAGGCCGCTTAGGAGGTGCTGTGAAGAAAGAACTCATCAGAAGCCCCACGGTCAGAATAGGCGCCTCACCAGTTCTTTGGCGCCATAACGCCCGGTACTTGAGAGTGGTCGTTGACGAGAGGTGGAACTGCGTGACACACATTGACTCCGTGAACAGATGTCGCTGGAAAGACTTAAAAACCGAAATGCAATTGGCCATAAACGTTTCACCTACCAACAGACCTAATAAAGCTGTGCCATAACAGCATCCATACCAGGGAGCAGGCAGCTTAGTACTGGGTAAAGAAAGCAAAAAGAGAGAAAATAATTCAAATAATGGGAGACCACATAGATGATAAGGCCGAATACAAAAAGAGGGGTGAGGAACTATAGCAGAAACAGTGGGATGGGGATGAAACTGGGCCCAGAACTTACGAGTTGCTAGAATGAGATTTTCACTCTGCAGCGGAATGTGCGCTTATGTGAAACTTCCTGGCAGACTAAAACTGTGTGCCGGACCGAGACTCGGACTCGGGACCTTTGCCTTTCGCGGGAAAGTGCTCTACCAACTGAGCTGCCCAACTACGACTCACGCCCCGTCCTCACAGCTTTACTTCCGCCAGTACCTCGTCTCCTACCTGTTGCCCAATATCAAGCAGCGCCTGCAGTTCAGGTATTACAAAGCAACTGGAGGGCTGTTGAACTCTCTTACTGGACATGGACCGGCATTTCTATGCCGGTTCGGGAAACGGACTACACCATCGTGTGATTGTGGCACCATACTGGGCACCAGATGGCCTGGTGTACGAGTGCCCCCTGTTCGATGATACTGTATCACAACTAAGGCGACAACTACCCAATCGCAACACGCACCATCTGCTCAGGCAACAGGACACATTACAAATTCTAAGCGAAGTAACAAACGAAATCTCAAGTAAAATCCTGAGGGAATTCCAGAGGAACAACCATTATTAGTTCAGCAAACTAATCTAGACTCCACGCACCCATTTTGTTCCGCCGGGCGTGGACTTAGCTAGGCGCCTCACGGCTGGGATCCGCCACTTCTGGGATTAGGAGGGGGGTGTAAAAACCACCGGTCTTGTCAAAGCACCAAATATGAGAATTTAGGTTAGATGCAGGTTAAGATCAGATAAACTGTTAGAATAGAACTGCAGTGAATTCAAGATTTGGGCCAGCCCGGTCTCAGGAACATGCCCCCACTGGGATGGGCCGGTAATGTAGGTTTGTACATCATGCTGGCACACCTGGAACGTTGCAGGAGGTGTACACCAATTTAAGTATTGCACAACGTAGTATAGCATTAGAAACAAACATCAATAAATTAACCTTGTAGGTAGCTTAGCAAGTCAAAGTAACACGTAGAGTCAATAACAATAGCATAACCTAGAGACGCCCATAGTGGAATAACAACAGCAACACACAACCTGTAGTAAATAATGTAGCTGCAGCAGTTGTAATGTAAATGTAGAATTAGGACCAGTTAATAAGTAAAGTAGTGGGTTGACTATGGATCATTTGTTCTTTTGAATAAAGAATTTTTTAAAGAAAGAAAGATTATCTTATTCCAAAGGATAGACAAAAAAAAAAAATGGTTCAAATGGCTCTGAGCACTATGGGACTTAACTTCGGAGGTCATCAGTCCCCTAGAACTTATAACTACTTAAACCTAACTAACCTAAGGACATCACACACATCCATGCCAGAGGCAGGATTCGAACCTGCGAACGTGGCGGTCGCGCGGTTCCAGACTGAAGCGCCTAGAACCGCTCGTCCACCCCGGCCGGCAAAGGATAGACAGACTCAGGCGTAATCTAGCACTGAAATAATTCAATGGTGGCACATCGAAATTTGTGCCAGATCGGGAGCCGAACCCGTATTTCCGGCTTAACATGTGCGTTTGTCATAATCCACTCGGTCATCTGAACATGCTTCAATTCCGACCGAAATTCTCGACTTGTCACATACTGCAGGAGGCCCGCGGCAGAGCTGCACTACCTCATTCATCTTCGAAAGCTTCAGGCACCGCTCACCGCACTGGATAGCATAAAATGCTTTGCTGCTGGTGAGTGATGCTCTACAAAATAGGTCTCTGATTTGCATTTCACGTTCGACAGCAACGGAGGCAGATGAACCATTTTAATATGGTGAGTGTGGTGTTACACTAATATATAAGACACGAGTATCGCTCAGAATTAGTTTTATAAATTTGTCTTTGGAACGGTCCCTCTTACTCGTGAGTAATACAAGGAAAGAAAAATTTTTGTTTTGCTCCTGACTCTCCCTGGCTCGCGTATTCTCTTCGGCTTGAGGCAAAAGTTTAATTTAACAGAATTAAAAATTTGTACAAAGTGATCTTGTTCAAAATGTCAAGGAACAATAAGATAGTACGCACTGGTGACCTCAAACAGATTGT
This sequence comes from Schistocerca serialis cubense, assembly GCF_023864345.2. Lineage (NCBI taxonomy): Eukaryota > Metazoa > Arthropoda > Insecta > Orthoptera > Acrididae > Schistocerca > Schistocerca serialis. The sequence goes on along the minus strand of NC_064644.1, from coordinate 508,695,573 downwards.
ATCAGCGTCCGCTCACTCCACGCGCGTGTAGATTATTAGGAAGACCACCAAAATGAATAGAAATTATGGTTAATAGAGTAATACCAGGGTTGACTGCAAAGTAATGCACCCATCTTTGTAACTCTTCAACAGTTGGCAGTACTGGTAAGCAGCAGGTACTGGTTTGTTCCGTAGCCTCTTCTCTACAGCTCCAGTTGGCGGGAAGCCTTAGTATTGAACAGTTATGTTATTAAAGTTTAAAGTATGGAACCCTGCGCAGATGGATGGTCAATGCGATTTAAGCAACGTGCAGTCATTGTTTTTGACAACAGGCGGTGTCACCCCAAAGGAGATTTATCACAGAATGAAAGCATTTTATGGTGAATGTGTTGCTGTGAGTACTGTGCATCGTTAGGCGAGTAAGTTTAAAGATGTTCCCAGGAGAGCTAGTTCTGGAAGGTTCGCAGAAGAGCTTCTGTGAAGTTTGGGAGGTAGGAGACGAGGTACTGGCAGAACTGAAGCTGTGACGACGGGTCATGCGTGGTGGTTGGGTAGCTCAGATGGTAGAGCACTTGCCCGCGAAAGGCAAAGGTCCCGAGTTCGAGTCTCGGTCCGGCATACAGTTTTAGTCTAACAGGACGTTTCATGTTAAAGATGTTGAGGCGGGAACATCTCACCTACATGACAAAGAGTTGGACGTCCTGAGACAGCAACCACTGAGTTTCACAAGCAGAATGTTGAGAGATTGATTCAGGACGATAGTCGTACCACTCAGAGAGAAACTGCAAGCACAATCAGCATTTCACAAGAACATGTGGCTCACATTATTGCTTTGCTTGGCTATCGGAAGATCTGTGCACGATGCGTACCCCGGATGGTAACTCCTGAAATGAAAGCGCACAGACTTGAAATTTGCCAGGAACTCCTCTCGCGTTACGAGACTGAAGGTGACGCCTTTCTCCATTCAACTGTGACAGGAGACGAAACGTGGGTACACCATTACGACCCGGAGACGAAACGTCAGTCTTTGGAATATCGACACAAAGACTCGCCCCAGAATTAGAAATTCAAGACACAGCCCTCAGCTGGAAAAATCATGGCCACTGTATTCTGGGACGCAGATGGTGTTACCCATGTTGATTTCCTTGACCGTGGAACAACAATAATGTTACATCACAACGTTGCGAAATCTGAAATGAAGGCTAACAAGGATCCGAAAGGAAAAGGGAAATGTTTTCCTGCAGCATGACACTGCCAAACCACACACTTCACGTGCCACCACAGCAGAACTTCAAAACTTTTCCTCACCTTACCGCATCCTCCATAGAGTCCAGATTTAGCACCGTCTGACTTCCATCTGATTCCGATAGTGAAAGACGATCTGCGGGGACATCATTACGTTTCTCATGAAGATGCTGAGAGAAATATGAGACTGTGGTTGCGGAAACAGTGTCGATTTCTTACGTGACGGCTTCAGAAAACTTGTTCGTCGTTGACAGAAATGTATCCAATTGGCTCGTGATTATGTGGAAAAGTGAACAGTGGTAGTTAAAGATCACATTCTAAGGATTATTTCTACGTTTGACCTGTTAAAATATTCCCTTCCAAACCCAATTAAACGAAGGAGGAGGCGTTTCTTTTCAATCAACCCTCGTACACGGATGACACCGAGTAATAAACCATTCTGTGGATTTACAAGAGAAAATTAAAAGTATGACTGCCGAAGCAGAAATAAAACGAAAATGATTGACAAATGTTGTTATGCACTTTCATACGTTTTTAACCTCCAGATCCACCACAATTAACGTACGGTAACAAATCGTTCATTGCTTCCTTAATTTTTCCCGTCTTGTTTTATACCGAGGCGATGGAAAGCTTTGAGATTCATATCGTTTTTAGTTGCTTCGAATCCATTCAGAGAATTTATCTTTTTTTGTTAGTAATGTAGCTTGCGAAACAGACGACTATGACTACGCCTGCCAGTTTGCCAGGAGACATATAACTTGAAGGGTTATGATTCATTAGTTACTATGACAGTTAAAGTTGTAACGAAAGGAAAGGATACGACACAGCTTTTGCAGAAAAACGGGAACTGATTTTGCAAGCTGCTACCGGTCTAGAAAGTTGCTGCAGTAAGCACTCTCTCATTACCATAATTGTAGGTTAGGTAGAAAGCTCACTATGTGAAAGATAAGAGTAACGGTGGCTTATACGTGAAAAAAACTTCTTGTAATCAAAATAATACAGTGTAGTATATTACGTCGGAATTATCCAGAATATTTCATCGAAATGAGAAGAAAAAGTCAAGAAAATTTAAAAGAGCAAATCACTGTTACGAAAACACGTCAAACAATGAATACGACGTAAATGGTATCCTACTAGGCTGGATCCGCATGTGGAATGTGGCTTGCTCTCCAAATTTCAGGTTTCTTTTCTTTAAATTTCGGAATCGTTGTACGGAGCGACTTGCACTTAAAACAACAGTAAAGAGCTTTCTGCATTTCATCATTATGTTGTTACAACCAGACGACGTAATGCTTCACGAAATAAGTGGAGGAGGCAACAGTGAGAGAAGTCCGGAATCCAATCAGTACATCATCAAGAGAAGGGCTGAAATTAAGATTAGCTAGAAACCGAATACCATCACACATAGCAAGGTATTTTGACTACACTTCGATACTAATTCCTGTACAAATATGGTGATACATTTGTATTAACAACACCTTTAGGAGCAATCAGGTAGTAAATTGAGAAGAAACTGTGCCAATTTCAGGTCGTTGTGTCAACCCTGCTTACACTCAGTACGGCAAACTTGCTGCTCTTACTATTAGTTTGATTTTTTCAATCTGTATTGTGCTACAGGTTCAAAAGATCATTCTCCAGATGATGTTCGCACTGTCTGGTCGGCTTCCTGAGTGATCAAGCAGTAAACGTTAGGTATAGATGACACGTTTCATCTTTTTGATCTACACATATAAACAGAATGGCAATAAACTGTAGTTGAATTAAATCAGCCGATGCAGAGGGAGTTTTGTTGCGTTTTTGGCAAAATACCTGATATCGCCAGGACAAAAATGGATATAAAATATATACTGCCAAAGGCAAGAAAAGATGTTGTTGGAAGATAAACAAATACGAATAATAAAAATTTCAGTGATAGAAAGTCTTTTCTGGAAGTATTTTCAGCGTTCTAGCTATTATTAAATGGTTTGGGTTGTTGTCATTACAGATAAACATTATCGCTAAGTAGGTATTACTCATTATTAGAATCACAGAAACGGGAAAAACGGCCTTTGGGATATTACTGAATTTTCTATCCTTTTTAGACGGATGGCCACAAAAGAAATATAGCTGGAGAGCAGAGGGCACAGTGGCTCCCTCCAGATTAGATGTCTGGATCAAATCATGCAGGATTACACTTATGAAAACGCGTTCTTCTTGTTACTAGTGCAGTTAAGACACAACAACATCCTAGGCATTGTTCGGCAACTGTGACGTCATAACCGTGATATGTAGGTGCATGACTAATGTAGCCTGCTAAATTCGTTTGAGTTTTTCTTACCATCTGGATGAAATATTAAGAATAATCCCCACCTAATAAATCACACTGAGTTAGTTAACTTTTATGATTCAAAGAATTTCGTTTCGTGCATAAGCTATCCCTTGTCTCATATTTCACATTGCGAGCTATGCACCTCAGCTACTATTATGGCAACGTGAAAATGTATAGTAGTGCAACGCCTTGTCTGCTTACACCTAAAGGGCTCATATTTTACAACGATATCTGCTTCCGAAACGTTCCAATTTTACTGTGAAACCTACTAACCGCCGCAAGTAAGCAGTGAGGAATTAATTATCTGTCCATGAAGTTCTTCATATTGCTGGTGCAGTACTGCTGACGCTGTTTGGCACCTCGTGATCGTTCTCTCACTTCCTGGATTGGTGCTGAGTAATCCTACTAAACTCTCATGATGTTATCTTTTCATAGAAATGAAGAATAATCATCGAATTTATGTGACGTCAAGATCATAAATTTATTTGTTCGACACAATGAAGGTTATTTGAAGCTTAATTTTTACTGGTTTTATACTTCATGTTGTGAACTGTCTGCATTGTCTACTACCAGAGTAAGGGCAGAGAGCTAAACGAAGCAGTGTGGTGTTCGCTCCATGGCGCCATGATCATCTCATAATCTAGGGGATGGCAGTTGTAGCAACTACCGGTATGGATCCATTCGGCTTTCTTTTCTTTTTCGTCTGCAAATATCCAGAATGTAAATCAGTAACAAAATGCTACGGAAACCTCTGCATTGACCGAACTGAACGATCAGTCTATTTTTACTGAATATTATTTTTAATCATCTACCATCTCGTGTAATGCAATAAGCAACATTCATTATTAATTTCTTATCGTTACTATTATTGTTATTAGATTACGCGCATGAAATTTCTATCCCTATTTCGTACCGACGCATATACATGATCAGTGAACCTGGAACAATGGAATGTTGGATGTTTCGCCGCACCTATTGTATACATGTACCCCAACGTCTTATTTTCAGGGCATTTGTATATGACCAAATGCATTATAACTGTAAACGAAGACTATGTCTGTTAATGTTGTTTATTTGGTGTTCGAATGTGTTATGCCAATCTGTAAATAAGGGATACTTCTTGTTTTTGTTTACACAGCTACGTGTCACGGAAATTACAGGTATTTAAGAACTGTATTCGATTTCAGAGCACAGCTCGTAAGCCTTTTGGCAGTCTCGATAAAATAACTCGTGGGAGCAGGCATAATCGTCTTCTTTGAGTGTACCAAGAAGCAATACGTAAAGAAAGTCGTAGGAGAGATTCGATGAAACCATCAGTACATGCATCTGAATTCTTTACAATATTCGGGGACCGAACAAGGAGGGACATTGAATGAGCAGGCTAATTAGTATGCATTAAATGAGACAAATAGATCTACAGATGAAAGAAGTATGAAGGCATATAATTTGCACGTAGCCCGGATCAACAGTTCTATTTTCTATGTTAATGAACATAATTTTCAGTTTATGGGGGTTTCTACCTCTGCCTATACTCATTTCCGACATTAATGGGAAGGAACTATGGTGGTTTTTATACTTATTCTTTTTAGTGTGGAACCAATTCTATCGGAAATAATACCCAAGTATGGAACTGTGGGGTATATGATTTCGTCCGTTCGTCAATATAATTGAATGACCGCCAAGGGTGGGCGGCTTTGGTGTTTTTTAACACTTCTGTAAACATTTTTTACGAAGTTATAGTCGTATCCTCTGATGTGCGCTATGTCTTTTATCAAACTATAATCTCTGTCGAAATATATCTTTAACATGAAAATTGAAACGTTAATTTAAATAGTGCCTTTGACCTTGAAATTGGAAGGATAACAGAAATTGTGATAAACTGATTACCAAATAAGAGCACTGGATCAACTGTTATTGCTGATGAAGGCGCGAATTCCTTCTACGCAACTAAAAACCATGTATTGATCTGAAAAAAAAATTGCTCTTGAGGTTTAGCGATTCACGTGCCGTAGTAATCTAATACCAAATCAGTTGTCTGGTTCGTTTATCTGACGCAAGCGAAAGCAGGAGATTCACAGTTCGTAAATCGTGACCAGGTGATGCGTATTTGTGCTTTCTCAACATGATCGCAAGTCATGGTTAAATGATCGGCAGATAATTTCAAAGATGAGCTTCCTTACAGCAGAATAAATTCAATAGCTGAACGCGAACTGCATTCGACACATCGCATGTCATCAATCTGTAACAAACATTACAAAATCTTAAATCACGTATCTCTGAATTATTGTGAGAATTACTTTGATTTTAAAATGAAACACCAATACAACCAAATTTGGAAATATTTAATTATTATTCAGGACCTTATACTGACACAAAGAAAGATTTACATACATTACGTGTGCTCTGTACAAAAGCAAGAAACAAAGTCGTTCAGTTCGGGGAGAAGAGGCTCACTTCTCGATTCAATTTGTTTTACATCTATGAAAACGTAAGAAGTCTGACAGTTCCGATTTACTTCAGCCACGGGCTGATTTATCCACTTTTTGTATCTGATTTCACAGTTCACACGCGATTTATTACATTTTTAAGGACCACATTAAACATTTCCTCAAGAAAAGAGTGCACATTCATGCCAGAAAGTAATTCTCAATTACATTTACATTTATAGATACGCATCTTTCTTCAAGTAACACTCCATCGACCCCTCGAAGGCTTAAAGCTATTGTACATACAAATCACCTTCACACTTTCGGAAAAACTTTAAGAAATCTCCATAAAATTGAGTGTAGCTGAGAAAAATGTCTTTTGCTTGCAATGTTTAGTTCTTCTTCGTAGCAGGTATGCTTACTTTTAAATATGTCGTTTTGCTTTTAGACACAAATGAAACAACAAGTACATTTATGTGAAAATGACAACAGTAGTTTAGTAGTCATATATACGATTTGATTTTTTGAGTTTATACACATAGTATTATTGGAAAGTATGAGTTCTTTCCTTCCACTGTATAACGAACCGTGTGTATTTCATTCATTTTGTTTGATTTATGGAAAAGTAGTTAGTTTTGAATGGTCTTTTCTTTATTCAATGGTACGTCGACTTGTTGAATGCAGACGGTACATGGTGTTACGGTTAGATTGGCAATGAAATTTGGATTCACAGGATACTGTGTTTACGAGTTCATGACTTGTTTCTACTATCAACAGCCCGACACAGGTGAGTAACTTTTATTTCACTACCTTCACTTATTTCTCTTCGGTAACACTGCTTGTATTAAAAGGTCTTGGGCTCTACGTTACGTCACCGAAATAGCATTTCCTATTTAAATTGTCCGTGTGTTTACGCACTAAAATAAACACCACATCAGTAACTAGTATTGTTTTCGTTATCAAAGTCGATCGTGGTCATAATTTACAGAATACAGTTCACTGTACAAGTTTTTCGTCTCTAGTACAGTGATATGATACAATTTGTTCCTTTCAAAGAGAATATTTACATAATTGCAGATCTCCAAGTGTGGAACATTTCGGTCAGATACTTTCGTCTTGCCTCAATAATCCACACACGAGAATTATTTTTATGGAAAAGGGTAGGACACTGTATTGTGTAGATCTGCCAATAGCGTCATACACCGGCTGCGAAAATAACAAAACGGAAAAATCTAAATGACAAAACGTCAGCAGAATCAAATGACACAAATGTTCATGAATAAAAAATGGAAAAGTGTCCTATCGCAATCTCCATTTTCGCTCTTATTTGTCTATAGCAACATAGGTACAGAAACATGCACCAATAAATGCACTGAGAGTGAAGAAACAGAAACAAATAATATCACTTGTCTGTTATACAGTCGTGAAAATTGACAGTCACAATATAATCTTCTCTAATCTAAATAACCAACTGCGTTTATTAGTTACTGTTAGTAATTCACGAAATTACGTACAAATCTATGCACTGCCTTTTCAACATGTCAAAAGTCTTCAAATTCTGTAGAGCACGTAGCAGTATATCTTTGTACCCTAAGCAAATTGCCAACATTTCACACGTTATGGGTTCATAACCCATTATTTCTATGACAGATTGTTTGTTTTGAAATTAAATCCTAAAATCTAGGTTATTACTTACAACATAAATATGTATTTTCTCCATAACACTAGTTTGGTTAACCCATGTCGTGAATTTTTAGTAAATGAGTAAGATTGTGACTAAGCTTGAAATGCACATTTGTATTCATTTGTTAGCCCACTTAAGGATATCTCAAGTGATTCTTCTTGTAAATACTCAGCATACTAAAATATGTAGTAACATATCAGATTTTTCAACTTTCTGCTCATGTGACATATTTTATCAACATTACTTTGCCATGTAATTTCATGGATGCTACATTAACTGATATTCATGATTATCACATTAAACTAACAAATTCACAGATTTGGTTTCTATGTATACAGGGTGTTACAAAAAGGTACGGCCAAACTTTCAGGAAACATTCCTCACACACAAAGAAAGAAAATATGTTATGTGGACATGTGTCCGGAAACGCTTACCTTCCATGTTAGAGCTCATTTTATTACTTCTCTTCAAATCACATTAATCATGGAATGGAAACACACAGCAACAGAACGTACCAGCGAGACTTCAAACACTTTGTTACAGGAAATGTTCAAAATATCCTCCGTTAGCGAGGATACATGCATCCACCCTCCGTCGCATGGAATCCCTGATGCGCTGATGCAGCCCTGGAGATGGCGTATTGTATCACAGCCGTCCACTATACGAGCACGAAGAGTCTCTACATTTGGTACCGGGGTTGCGTAGACAAGAGCTTTCAAATGCCCCCATAAATGAAAGTCAAGAGGGTTGAGGTCAGGAGAGCGTGGAGGCCATGGAATTGGTCCGCCTCTACCAATCCATCGGTCACCGAATCTGTTGTTGAGAAGCGTACGAACACTTCGACTGAAATGTGCAGGAGCTCCATCGTGCGCGAACCACATGTTGTGTCGTACTTGTAAAGGCACATGTTCTAGAAGCACAGATAGAGTATCCTGTATGAAATCATGGCGGTGAATCGAGGAAGTACAGCACATTCTGACGAAACTAAAATGAGCTCTAACATGGAAATTAAGCGGTTCCGGACACATGTCCACATAACATCTTTTCTTTATTTGTGTGTGAGGAATGTTTCCTGAAAGTTTGGCCGTACCTTTTTGTAACACCCTGTATATACATTCCCATTTATAGCTATCTTTACTTCAGGAAAATACTTTTTTACTCGATAAAAGGTTTCAGATCATGATGACGGTACAGGCCTTTGATCCTTTTGGAATTAGGGCGTGCTAATAAATATGATCCATCGTGCCAGTTTTAACAATTTTGAATGAACTATTGTACAAAAAAGTTATTTTTGTTCTTCCGTTTTTCATAGATAGTTTGGCGTGACTTTTAAGTAGAATTAAATCTCCTACAGAGGATTTTTCAGTTCGGCCTAGCCGTTTGATGTACGCACACTTTCTTGTTTCCACACATCTGTTTAAGGATATGATAGCTTCACTTATATTTTCTTGAGAAGATATACTGTTGTCTAGTACTTGAGGAAATGGGTCTACCCCTTCATTTCTATGTTCTTTGCGCAACATGAACTCGCCGCGGGTGTAACCTGTCAAAAGGTGTAGTGAACCATTCATGTCCTGCTGACATGGACATGGTACAGCAATGTGAATAGCTTTTATCTCTCCAGGTTTAGTTGTTAGAATGGGGTGCAATGGTACCTTAGCTAGTGTGTTTATTCACTTAGCTCTTTAGCAGATGTAGCAGGTTCTCAACAATTGATGCACGCATCTGCGCAGTTTCGGCAGATAACAATACGATGCTATTTTTTTGTTTACACTTCTCTACTTCTACATGCCCCCACGCTAAGTGCATGTAGCAGAAGAGGTGTTGCTTATGTCCTTGTTATATACAAACACATTATGATTCGGATTCATGGTCCCGGCGGAGGTTCGAGTCCTCCCTCGGGCATGGATGTGTGTGTTTGTCCTTAGGATAATTTAGGTTAAGTAGCGTGTAAGCTTAGTGACTGATGACCTTAGAAGTTAAATCCCATAAGATTTCACACACATTTAAACATTTTTGATTCGTATTCAGCAGGAATGCGATGCAACAAAACATTATTGTACAGCCAGCAAAATTTCGCTGTCTTGTAGTTGGACTAATGTCGATTTTCTATATTATCCTTTTCCATCTATGATAAGCATTTTGTGAAGCGCTCATGTCTTTACACATGTCAAGATAATGTTTTCTGCGTGCTCTTTCATTCATAAAGTGTATCTTACAATCATTTGCTTGTTCTATATGTTAAGCAAATTCGGGTAACCGTTGAGACAACCTGGAAAATGCCTCAGCAGTTATGCATTCACTGTCTTTAATATAAAAACCTGAAAATCACATTTCTTCAAGTAAAGTCACCATATGGTTAATCTCTGATTAACCAAATTACAGAACAGCAAAAAACTCAACCCTTGTGGTCACAGAGAACTTTTATGTGATGACCTTAGATATAGTAATTGAATTTACAAAATGACCACAAGACAGCAAGTGCCTCTTAATCTGTTGTCAAGTAAGCTCATTCACACTGAGCCAACACTCTGCTCGTAATGCTAATGGAATGTATTTTAGTCTTCCTTTCATCCTTTATTATTTGAAAGAGACATGAGCCGAGTCCTGAGCAGGAATACAAAAGTCTTTACTCGTGTTTTGATGACGAAGTATATCAGAAGATTGTAATGCTTTCTTTAGGTTATCAAAACCTTCCTGACGTTTTTGTGACCGCACTCAGAGAGCCTCGACCTTCAACAAATTAGTAGTTCCTGATTATTCAGCAGAACAGAATTTTTGATAAATGATGCGAGACCATAAAATCCCTTTCACTTTTTTTGCGTAGGAGGACGAATTCTTTTTATCGCACAAGTTTTCTATTGAGCAAGTACAATATCGGAAGAGGATATGACATAATCCAATAATTTTATATCTGCCTTGGCAAATTTTGATCTGTCAAGCTTAGTGGTAACCCTTTAATCTGAAAACTTCATAAGTACTCTTTTCAACAATAAAATATGTTCTTACCATGTAGGCGTTGCAATCAATAGATCTTCAACATATACTGTGGCTTCGTCTAACATATCAGGACCTAAGACAGTGTCAATAACTGCAAGAAATACAACAGAACTAACATTTAATCCAAACGATAATACTTTAATCTGGTACGAACGTACGGAAAAAATGAATGCCTTACACATTTGGGACTCTTACGATAACGCATCCTGGTAAAATGAAGACCACAGATCGTCCATGGGCAAGTACTTTATGTGATGGAATCTCTGAACTTGTCCTTCGAGCACTTCTGGTCCAGTAATAACAGGTAGCAAACTTACTTGTGTTGCGTGCGTCCAGAACCAAACGCAGACCTCCTCATGCCTTACTGACTGCTAGCAATGTACTGTAGTACGGTGACAATGAAGTTTCTATTATTTTCCAAGCTAGCATTTACGCGTATTTCCTGTTTAACTGCCTCTTTCTCCACCCACGGAATGGAACAAATTTGTCGCGTAAAAGCCTCATGGAGAACGACATTCATCTTGTAAACATATCCTTTGATGACTCATGGACTACGGGGAAAAAACATTTATAAATGACAATAACAATTCAGATAGCTTAGATTTACACTGTTCGCTAAGGTATTGTGATTGTTGTGCCTTAGCGAAAATTTCACTTGTGTCAGGTAAATTTGAGTTTACATCAGTTGAGACAAGTTCGCCATTACTTTACACAAAAAGATCACAATTTACTCAGTGCACTTAGGTGGCTAGTATCTTTAATTTCATGTTCTGGGGACTTTACCTTAATGCGCACCAAATTCAAAATAATTTCTCTTCCTCCAACATTTAAATTAAATATTCCATTCCGAAGATCCACCTTAGCATTCGCGCTTTGTAAAAATTGCGTACCGGCTATACAGGACACACACACACAGCCTTAAAATTGAAAAACGTGATTTCTATTGCTCCGCTTTGAAGCAGCACGTCAATCTGTGCCAGCTTTTCAGCACCTTGTGTTCATGCACCAATGTGTCCTGAGGCTCCATTGCGCTGGAAAAATCGGCACCTTTTTTTACTTCACACGTCTCATTGAAAAAATACAAAGCACTAACATTTAATTTCGCTCTCTTGTCAGTAACTGTAGTGGGTGGTACACCTCCTACTGAAGCGTTTACTGCTCCCTGCACTTAATCTTCCCTTCGTAACATTCTACACTGATGCAGGAGAAACTGATTCTTAGTCATTATGTACGGTAGTGTACTTCACGGAAAGATGATTTTTTCTGCAGTGAGCTCTGCTCGCTTTCCAGTTCACACTGGCGCTGTACCTCCCCAGCAATTCCTGTCCAGTTTTCTTACGAGGCATGTTTTTTAACTAAGTACCGTTTTGAAATTTAAAAAAGACGTGCTAAGATATCTCAATAATTTTATTTTTACATGAAAGCCTGTACCTTAACCTACACACTGACGCCATTACAGTCTGATTCTTGCTTGTTTACGCTGTGTACTGAGTGGTTCAAATGGTTCAAATGGCTCTGAGCACTATGGGACCTAACTTCTGAGGTCATCAGTCCCCTAGAACTTAGAACTACTTAAACCTAACTAACCTAAGGACATCACACACATCCATGCCCGAGGCAGGATTCGAACCTGCGACCGTAGCGGTCGCCCGGCTACAGACCGTAGCGCCTAGAACCGCTCGGCCACTCCGGTAGGCTGTACTGAGTGTTTAAGATGCCTCCGATAATCGTGAGTCCCGCCGACTGTGAAGTACGGGCTGTTATAAGATTTCTTAGTGCTAACGGCCTAAAAGCGATAGATATTCATGGTGAGATCTGTGCAGTTTACGGAGAAAACATTATGAGTATACCTTGCAAGGTGGATATCAATACGTATGAGGGGATAGGACTGATAATGTTTGAGTATAGAACATTACTGTGTTAGAACGCTGTGCCTGACTTGTGCTGAAATACCTGAAGATCTATAACACCTGCGTTACCAACTGCTGTTACAGAAAGAGCCAGTTTAAGACTTTAGCCTCTTTAGATATTAGGAGAGCTTAGCCTGCTGTGATGCTTTTGATATCCTCGAGTTGTCAAAGATATTGCAGCCGTTGATAGTGGATTCGTCGATACCAACATTGTCGAAGACATACTGACAGCATGTTGCCCACTGGCAGGCTCTTCAGTGTGGTAGACAGTTAACAGCTCCAGTTGTTGAGCGTTTTTAATAATAGCTCTTTTAACAACTGCAAATAAATACTCAATAAGCTGAAAATATCGCCGTTATATAAACATGAGATCAGTATTGTTATTTTTCCTACTCGCATGAGAGAACTGGGCAGGACTCTTAAACTGACAATGAGCGGCATTCGTGGGGAGGGAGGAGGGCAGTGGGAAGAAGGAATTACCTTTCCAAACCATTTCTTCCTTTGGTATTACTAGTAAGCCATGTGCGTATTCTAGGTAGTGTCAACGTACTTTGTAGAAAATAAACAGCCACAGGCATGTCTGGAAACTGCACCGCAAGTGGTTCATAATCCAAGCTGCAGAAGAATCTGTATAAATTTGTGAAACAAACTTTGAAACGTCCCCTTAGAAAAATTTATGAATGACTGTGCTGATAAACCTCTTACGTTATTTGATTTTCAAATAGCTGAGCAGAACTGAACGTACTCAGGCATTTCGCTCTTTACCTATTCTGATCAACACTAAACTGACACACAATATTTTTAGTGCAATGCAATCTGACTTTCAGAAATCCCTACAAAAGAATGGCTGTGACTAACAATAACCTATACCTTTCATGAATCACTTACCTCACAAAAATCTTCGTTACTCGAACTACTGCAATACAGCGAGCGCCAATACTGCCACCTAAATAAAAGATTCTAACTACTGAAGCCACTAACTACTGATAGGCATAGTTATCAAATGAAAGATTTTGATATAGAACAAACAATGTATTTATCTTAATAGTGTTCAAAAGTCATTATATATATATATATCTCAGTTCATGACATCCAGTCTTACAAATTTACTCTCTCTGATGGACACACGTCCAGATCATCCGCTCTCAAAACTCCGCCATCTCTCTCCCCACATCCACCACTGGTGCCGTCTCACCTCCAACTGCACAACGCTACGCGCTGTTAGCAGCCAACTGCCCAACACTACAATAGCAAATTCCAACAATGCAAACCAGCCACAGACTGCACACAGCACACCCAGTGATTTTCATACAGAGCGCTACGTGGCGTTACCAATATAAAAACATAAACAGCCTACTTACATAGCCCCCATGCTCCCCACAAAAATTGTTCCAAATTTTTTTCGCAGTGGCCAATACAGATTTGAAAAAATTTTTCATAATTACAATAACAAACATATCAAATGCACACACTTATTGATACACTGTTGGTCAAAAGCAAATATTGTTCTCATAAAGACAGTCCTGATCATTTATCACAATAGTAATTACAGTTTTTTCACAAAGTCTCATCAGTAAAAGAAAATTCACACGGAAGTAGTGGATTTCCATGCACTCTTGAGGAAGTAGTGTTGTCCTTCCAACGGAAAGACTGTGCTGACTCTTGACATGCAGACAGATAATGGGCCACAACAGAGCAAACCCACAGCAGAGTCAGTCGAAGTTTTGAAGAATATTGGTAGGTAGGTCATCACAGAGCAGACCCACTGTAGTCCTGGTAGAGATTATAGTATTGGTGTGCCACCAGAGGTGCAGACCCACTGCAGTACTTTTAGAAATAATGGTATTGGTGGGCCATCAAAGATGCAAACCCACTGTTGTCCTTGTAGAGACGGCCAGCAGCCATCTGTGGCGACTGTGCAGGTGCACAATCACCATCGAAGAGTCTTGCAGACAATATAGCAAGTGCATAAACCACCATTTGTGCACTCACAAAATTTCTGGAATTGTCCTTAGAACCAGCAATGCTGTTAACCAGTTCCTTGCTGAATTATTAACACACGTGCAAACACTAACAGTCCCAACTTCTCACATATTGTGCATATACTATGACCAACAGAAATGTGTGCACTGAAATGAATGCTTACAAGTTACTTAATTTGATGAACTGGTGCAATTACAATTTTATAAAATGAGAATACAATTACAAAGGTACAGAAAACATCATTAAAAACATAATAATACGCATAACATTTGTAGTAATACAGGCTTTACAAAAGAATAAAAATAGACATATACATCAGTGTTACAGGAATTATGACACAAGTAAATATATAAAATAATGAGAATAGTTTTCGAAACGTAAGTTTCACACATGAGCATTAAAACAGAACAGGATAAATAATGTCTAAACATCTTTACAAAGAAAATAACATAGTATTAAAAAATTCTACACCATAAATCTTATTAGGTAAACACATAAAGACAGGAAAAACACAAATACACAAGGGTACACAAAAACATAGCGGAGTAACACGAATGGAAAGGACAGGGTTCGCTTTCAGTGTAACATTTGGTACTGCAGTCCAACCCAAAATTTCATTCCATAGATCTTTGCAGCACAAAAAAAAAGTCCTGTCTAACCCTGTTGTCCCTAAACCCTACTGTTTTGTTCATATCCTCTTGCAAAAAAAAAATTCTCATTGTACAATACTCACTTTTGCCCAAATCTTTTTCATATAACTTCTCAATGGATTCTTTCCCTATTCCTCATAGTTTCTTATATAGTCTACCCCCTCTTAAGCTAACTTAAATCTACTGAGCTCAGATATATATATATAAGGGACAGGCAATGCAGCAGCACATAACAAATTAACACAAACAGCAATGACAAGAAAATGGAAATTGGCAAAGCAAGCAGCAGTATATCTAAATTAGCAAAGCAAATGCAATATTACAAATAATAAGAGCCAATGTGCAGCAACAAGAAAAATAAATCCGAAGTAAAACTGCCTTAACAGAGTAATACAAAATGAAATTCAGTAGCACTATGTCCGGCAAACAGCAGCAGCAAATGCTATAACTTCTATCTAAACATGACAAAGCTCAAGCAGAAAAAATATTACAGTAAAGATGGCCATGTCTAATACCTATGTCACATCTTAACACTAGAGTGATGCTTCACGATAACTTACTCTAGCAGACAAGTTACCAAATCGTTCAAAATTATTTATGAAATTCCTGTGAAGGGAAATGTCTATTTGTGTTCCTTTTTTTAAGAAAGTAGATCATAAAATTATAGTTTAATGGATGTGTAGACAGAAAATATGTACATTAGCACATCTATTAAAATTTATTTTAACCAATGCTGCAGTGCAGCTAGAAACTAGATATTAAACAAAATAGGCAAATATATACATAAAGCAAGGCATGAAACATCATTCACTAGCCATATGGCATTTCGTAAGGCAGTAAAAAATCTCTCAACTAGAAAGACAGTAGACATAATCAGGTGTATAGACATAAAATATTTCTCATCGTTTCATTAGGCATTTCAGTAAATATCAGAAAGTACGAGCTCTACAGTATAATCATATGTTTCCAAGTAATAGCGTGTCATATTTGCGATGTTTTCTACAAAGGAATGTCAATAGTGAGGTTAATGACCTCTTTTTTCTCCACCTAATGGCTTTTTCTCCAACCAGGTGGGTGCCCACAATGCATTACGTCAAGGTCACTTAGCTTTCTTACCGAAATATTTACGACAGCAGTTTGTACTACAGTGACAGTCTCATTTAAAAAAAAATTCACAGGTCGAGAATTTGTGTTACAAATGTTTAGAAACGAAATCCTATAAATATAGGTGTCCAAAAAATTTTCGCCGGCACTGTGAAACATTCACGCATGTACACACATTTCATAACTCTTAAAGTACGATTCTTGGTTTTCAACATCCATTTTCACAAATCAGAGTCCCTAACAACTATTCATTATTCCTTACCTTATTACACATATACATGTTCGTCGACACTTCTTCAATATTTCATCATAATAAATACATAGCATAATCAAATTCCTCATATATCATCAGCTTATTGATCATAAACATACCTCAACAGCATAATACACATCGTCGTCGTAAAAATAACATCATAAAAACTCAGCCAAATCTCAAAAACGTCGTAGCTTTCTGCATTAATTTCAAAACCTAAAAACAATTCTCTGCTCATTTCAATAGTGTCATCTACCTCAAACGTACTTTAAAATCATGATTCCATACCAAACACATCATTCAAAGCTCTCATAGTATCATAATGGTTCAGAAAAAATATGAACAGTTCACAAAGTACAGACAAAATACAATTTCATAAGTGTGAAGTTATCCAGCGGTGTAATTACGCAAACATCTGTCACTGACGTAGTAAAAAAAAATATGTTTGTTTCTCTGTTAAATAATCAGATAGCTGTGTAATTCTGTGTTGGAGAAATATGGTACCGATGTGTAAAGTTGTATAAGCAAATACCATATTAGCTAGGGCTCCTAGCGCTCGCTACACGCTTAGCACACAAAGTAGGCGTGTACCCCCTGAGGATTAATGTAATCATACCCTCAGGTGTTACCGATTACAGCAATGGAATGAAGTGTATCATGGAAGACCTTTGTATCTTTGTATTTCAAAAATCTTTAAAAATGAATGTTTTAAGTACAAAATTAATCACTCAAATACGTGTACTGTAGCGCTAAACTGTGCGTCTTGTTGTAAGATAATCTCTGTCATTACTTAAAGCTAGAAAATGTGCCAAGTGTCATAATTATCGTCGTCCATATGCAAAGTTCTGTAGAAGTCAATGTACTTACCTCGTAATAAACAAAGTGAAATGCTATGCGTATAGATATCGTAGTTATTACGTACATCACTGTGATCAAGAAAGTACTATACTGTAACGTATTGTTGTGTTACAAAAAAGGCGGTTTAATTGTAGCTATACCACAAAAGTTACTACTAAAACATGTCTTACTTTCCATAAGAATTCAGAAAAGCTGTGCAGATATAAAACAGATGCAGCACAAAAGCAATAATATAAATTGTGTCATACATTAGTAGCGTAGTGATATAATAGTGTAGCTGTCAAAGAAACCAAATACTAAGTCATCTTTAATCTCACAGAATGTACTTCAAATAAAGAATGTCTTTTCAAGTAAACCAAAATTTTGCATTAAAATCTCATTAGCAGTATACGTTCTAAGTATATAAGCCTCATAGTCGTTACGTAATAGTGCAACTAACAAGCAAGAATGTACACACACAATAACACTGTGTCCTCTGTTCACTATAACAATGCATTTGTAATTACTGGTCTAAATAAGTTCCCTAGGTTCTTGACTGGATAGTTAACTTTAAAACAAAGTTGCATGTTAACAGTTTCTAAGTGTGACAAAGCTTACTAGTAGCGTGAAGTGAAACATTTTATGGCAAAGACTAAGTTGAAAAGCAGACTATCTTTCAATAAACGGTTTTACATGTGAAATGTGGTGCAATCCCTTACTCTTCCTAGTACGCAGAGTTTCAACTTCAACGCATTTATTATATGGTATACGTCGGATTCTGTAAGGTCCATTGTAAATCAGAAAGAATTTGTGACTCAAGTGTTTCTTCTTATGTGACAATGAATGAACTTTAATGAGAACTTTGTGACCAATATATAATTTCTTTGCTTTTGCTTTACCATGTAGTTTTCTCCTTTTGTCTGCTGCAGATTTTATATTTTTAATAACCAAAACAATTATGTCTTTGTGTCAAAGTCTACGTGTATTCGGAAAAGGTACAATCTCTCTGATTCTGTTCGGTGGTTCTTCATTCTTCAGTACACGAATAGATGGTAAAGCAGTGGAATCATGAGGCATTTCATTCAGCACGTTTTGAAATAAGTGTAAATATCTGTCCCAATGTTGATGCTTTCTGTAACAGTAAAGTCTGCAAAGCTTATTAACTTCTTTCATAATCCGTTCAGACGGGTTACAATGTGGTGAGTACAATGTAATAAAAACTGGTTTGATTTCATGATTCCGAAGCATGCGTGACCAAACAGCAGACCTGAATTGCGATCGGTTATCTGAAATGACTTTACTAACGTGTCCAACTTCACGTAAGAAATTTTTAACGAAGGCGTTGGATACAGACGGTCCAGTGCCTTTACGTAACGGTGTGAAAGAAACTAATTTTGAAGTAAGTTCAACAGCGACTAGAACGTACGAAAATCCATTAGATGTTCTGACAAGGGGTCCCAAGAGATCAATAGCAGCAAATTCTTTTAATTTAGAAGGAATGATAGGAAACAACGGAGCACGATGTGAGATATTAGATGGTTTAGACTTTTGACAAAGTTTACAAATAGACAAGACTCTTCGAATTCTCTTTTCCATATTGTTAAAATAACAAGTCTTCCGAAGAATATGGTAACATTTTCGTGGACCAAAATGTGCATAGCTGAAATGAATGTACCAAATGAGCTTATTAACAAAATCGTCTGAAATGCAAAGTACCCATAGCTTGCCATCAACAGTGCAGCGTTTGAAGAGTATGTTGTTTATAACCAGATAATAATGCCGAATCTGTGTGTGTGTATGTCTTTTCATGCCATTTACTTTTGATGTCTTTCCAAATCGGATTTTTATCTTGTTCATGAGCAATGTCCTTTAAAGACGTGATGATGAAGTTTTCAAAGGTGACTTTCTGAATGTAAAGAATACTGAAATTTTTCTCGAGGTTGCCTTCTGTGTTACTTTTCTCAAGCCCAGCCGGTGCGTGTGACAGTGCGTCCGCAACAATGTTCTCCTTGCCGGGAATGTAGACTATATTGAAGTGGAATTCTTGCAGAAACAATGCCCAACGTTTTAAGTCGTCATGATTTAATTTTGAAAACATAAGAAATTGTAATGCACGATGATCACTGTATACTTTTACGTGCTTACCAGAAAGAAAGAAACGGAACTTGTTAAATACCCAAACGATAGCTAAAGCTTCTAATTCACTAACGGAATAATTTTTTCCAGATTTTGTTAGCACTCGGCTAGCAAAAGCAATGGTTTTCTGAACAGTAGTGTCATTTTCTATGGCTTCTTGAAATAAATGGGCACTAAGACCAACTTTAGAAGAATGTGTGCTAAGGCAGAATTCTTGTGACAGATCTGGATGAGCTAGTATTGGCGCGTTAAGTAGCGCTTCTATCGAAGAATTGAGTTCCAGCTGTACCTGTTCGTCCCAGTTCCAAATAGTATTCTTTCCAGTGAGAGAACAAAGGTTTGGTGTAACTAGAATTTGCACATTGAGAAAACGATGGTAAAAATTTACGAGACCTAGAAAACTGCGGACTTGTTTTTTTTTTGTGGATGGAACTGGAATGGCTCTGATTGCTTCTAACTTTTCGGGGTCCGGCTGAATGCCTTCAGAAGAAATAATACGTCTCAAAATCTTCACCTTTGTCCTATCGAATTCCGACTTTTCCTAGTTAACTGTAATTCCAGATTCTGCAAAAATACGTAACAAACTGTTGAGAATGCGATTATGTTGTTCCCATGAAGCATCTGCTATTAGAATATCGTCCACATATAAGGTGATGTGACGTTTTAAGAACTCAGGTAATATGGAATTTAGCCTGCGAATAAATGCTGCCGAAGAAATGTTCAAACCAAAAGGAAGTTTCCGAAATTGATAACAAACGCCGAAACAAAGAGAAGCTGTGTATTTTCTACATTCTGGATGAAGTTCGATCTGATAAAAGCTGGATCTGAGATCAATAGAAGACAACACTTTTACACCATTAAAATTTTGTAGAAGTTCTTCCATCGTTTGCGGCGTGTCTGTTTCAGGAATGATGATAGTTTTGATCTGTCTCGAATCTTAGACAAGCCTGATCGATTCATTTTTCTTCTCAACAACAGCATATAATGGATTGTTGTATGAGCTTACTGCAGGATTAATAATGCCCTCGTCAAGCATAGATTGTATTTCTGTTCTAACACGGTACCTATAATATGCTGGAATTACGTATGGTCTAATACAAAATTTAGTATGCTCACGAACACGAAACTGGTATTGAAATCCCTTGATTGTTCCTGTTTTGTGAGTAAAAACTGTGGAATGTGCTTTTAAAATCTCAAAAAGGTACAGCCTGACAGTGTCATTACAATTCTCAATTGTTTGAATTTTATTCTGAATTAACTCATTAGTATCAAATACGCCGTCGATATCATCCCTGTCAGTACTTGGAGAGTGATTGTTAGTGTCAAGTTCTATCGAAAATTCTGAACTGTTGTCTAACAGGAGGTAAAGCCAATAATTTCCTCGTCATGGTTTGAGAGCCAATCTTCAAATTTCAAAGCTATTGACTTATCTTCTTTCTCTAAACTTATTTCAGCATTGTGAAAGTTTAAGATTGCTTTGTAGTCATTCAAAAAGTCTACTCCCAATATAATTTCCGTCGACAATATGGAACAATAAGAAAGTTCATAGAGAAGCTGTGGCTTTGACAAAAAAATTCTAAGTTTATTTGTTGGCGTATATCTAAACTTTTTCCAACGACTGAACCATGTAATTTAATCTTACGTAACGGAAGTGTGGGGAAATCGTTCGATTTGTTGCATTTGCTAAAGGCTGTTTCACTAATTACTGAAATGGGACTGCCAGAGTCAAGTAATTCCATAAATTTTACGTCGTTTGCTGTTAAGTGAATTACAGGATATGCAATGTTGTTATGTTTTACGTCGTGTTCCTGGAGTAAGATGTCCCTAATGTCTTCCATTTTTACGAAATTAATAGCCACGGCAGCTACGTCGTCAGCTTCTTAAGTACGTTTTGTGGCTGCCAGCGGTGTGATTCATTGCCTATTGTCTCTAACTTCTACAAATTCACCTTGCCGAGAGGTCCCTGCCCTGTTTGAATCCCGCCAGTTCTGATGAAATTCAGGTCTGTCGTTTTGTCGGTAGTTTACATAGTTTCTTTTTTGTCGGTCATGTGGTGGAGAATTTCTCCCGGAATCATAACTGCGAGGTGGACCGTTGCATCTGAAGTTATTCTGTCTCCCTTGATAATAATTATTTTGGTTCCCATATTGTCTGTTTCTCTGATTGTCTCTGTGATAGTCATTAGGTGATCTTTCCCTGTAATTATTATTACTCTGCCAACGGTTGTCATACGGGTGGTGTCTGTTTTGGTCACGATTTACGTTGTAAGAATAGCCTTGTCGTGTCCTGTTATTATTTCTGTCATCGTGGAATTGTGACGGATGTGACCTGTAATTGTTGTGCTCCTGTTTCGCATTCCGCGATTGTCAGTGTAAATTTACAATTCTTGTAACAGTCCCTGAGAGGCTTCAACGTCGTCTTTGCAACGTCCTGCCAAAATAATATGTCGTAAATGTTCAGGCAATTTGATTAAGCAAATGCGGATGAGTTCTGAGGAGCTGTATGGGTTTGACAGGTACTGATTCTTGTGCAACATGTCTTCAAAATAATTCACAAGACTGGAAAATTCAGGTTGTTCGAAATGTTTCATCATTATGATACTAAGTTTTACTCGGTCTTGTGTAGCTTGAGACCAATATGCTGAGAGGAAGGCATGATAAAATTCTCCTTCACTGTGACAATCGTGAATGACCGATCGCATTCACTAAGTAGCCACACATAACTTCTAACCTGTTCTCCAATGACCAGTTGGGAGGAAAACAATGAGAGAATTGATGAAGCCATGCTTGGGGATGTCATTCCCAGGATTCTTAAATGTTTTGAATATACGTGTTGTAATGAACAGCTTCCTAGTCAAAATCATCATGTCGGCGAGTCGCATATCGGTCATTGTTACTTCGTTTCGGTGGTTTCATCTCCAAATTCTGTGTACCTTGCCAATTTCTTTCATAATTTCCGAAGTGCCCTGTGTTATTATTTTGTGGCTGTTCCGTATTTATATAGTCCTCTTCCCCTATTGGAGCTCGAGTGTCCTCTGAAATATGAAATTCTTGTATTACCTGTGTGATCTTGTACTTCTCGGATTTCTTTTTTGTACTGTGCATTGATTTGATTTTGTCTTTGTTTGAATTTTCTAATTTGTTGATACTCTTCGGTGTCAGTGAAGGCTACGGGTCTTGTGTTATTCAAATCATCATCTACCTTTGTAAATAAGTTAGTGAACTGATCCGAAAGTTCGGCTACTTTCTCCGATAGTGAACTGATTTCCGCAGTGTGTTTTTATGAACCAAGTTTCAGAGTGTCCACTCGTGTTGAAATCGTATCTACTGTGTGCTTTAAGTTTTCCTGAGTTTTTGCAAGTTGCGTAACCGAATCGGTTGATGCAACTGAGTCAATTTTAGCCTGCAAGGTCTCGTGATTTTCATGAACAGTAGTTTGCAGTCCTTTTATGGTTGCTTCGTGATTCTGTAATGCATTTTCATGACGTGAAAAAATAGGTTGCAAATGCTCCCAACTTTGTACTTTTACGTCATTACAGACTTTTTGACATTTCGATTCGATTTTAAGTAACTCAGCAGTTAAATCTTCACGTGTTTGTTCAAGTGTTTGTTCCATCCTGCCTAACTTTTGAAGATTTTTTTCCATTGTGTCTAACTTTTGCTGTTTGTCTCTGATTTTGTTCCATTGTGTCTACCTTTTGAAGCTTTTGTCCCATTTGTTGCATTAATCGTAATAACAATGCACTGGTGTCTGAAACATGCTCCTCAGTGCTATTCGACAGTGCATTTGAACCGGCAATATTCGCATTTTGAAAAGGAGAAAATATGTCTTGACTTATTTGAGAAAACGGTGAGGACGCAAAACCTGAATCTACGGCATTTGCAAGATTGTGTCCTGTCATTTCGGTTTCCTGAGGCGAGCTGTTGCTGACCGATCGATCGATAATGCTTCCCTGTTCACTAATTGTTCCACTGTCTACACCATTATTTACCGCCCGCTCCATTTCCCTATGCACAATTACCAAATTACTACTTTGAATGTCTGTTAATTCATTACACGGTGGTGCTGATAAACTACGCTCGTCGTCACTATCATTTCTCAATTTACTTTGGAGCAAGGTGATACGTTTTTCACACGCCATAATTATCACGTATTTCACGCGATAACAAGAAAAGCACAATTTGAAGAGCAAAATTAAGAAAACTCATTAACATAGCACTGAAAATAATATCTAGTTATTTGCAAGCGCAGCTACAAAATACTTGGTGCAAATCTACATGCATGCCAAAACTGTTTTACTGTACAACAATGAAAAACTACAACTACAAAAGAAATTCTCTCTACAATTACGCTCTAGCAATAAACAACAGCTACGATAATTACATGAACTACAAAAAAAAAAAAAAAAAAAAAAAAAAAAAAAACAGAAGATTCCAGTGAGGTATCCTCGGCTAAGGGTCGACATAAGAAACGTCCCCTTAGAAAAATTTATGAATGACTGCACTGATAAACCTCTTACGTTATTTGATTTTCAAACAGCTGAGCAGAACTGAACGTACCCAGGCATTTCGCTCTTTAACTATTCTGATCATCACTAAACTGACACACAATATTTTTAGTGCAACGCAATCTCACTTTCAAAAATCCCTACAAAAGAGTGGCCGTGACTAACAACAACCTATACCTTTCATGAATCACTTACCTCACAAAAGTCTTCGTTACTCTAACTACTGCAATACAGCGAGCGCAACTACTGGCACCTAAATAAAAGATTCTAACTACTGAAGCCACTAACTACTGATAGGCATAGTTAGCAAATGAAAGATTTTGATAGAGAACAAACAATGTATTTACCTTAATAGTGTTCAAAAGTCATAATATATACATATCATTTCATGACATCCAGTCTTACAAATTTACTCTCTCCGATGGACACACGTCCAGATCATCCGCTCTCAAAACTCCGCCATCTCTCTCCCCACATCCACCACTGCTGGCGGCTCACCTCCAACTGCGCAACGCTACGCCCTGTTAACAGCCAACTGCCCAACACTACAACAGCAAATTCCAACAATACAAACCAGCCACAGACTACACGCAGCACAGCCAGTGATTTTCACACAGAGCGCTACGTGGCGTTACCAATATAAAAACCTAAACAGGCTACTTACACCTTTAGTGGCTTTTTGTAAAGTTATGCGTTAGAAGACTGGGGAATTTGTTGCTAGCTTTTCATTTTGCAGACCTATAAGAAGTGAAGTGCATGACCACAATCTGGCGATCTATCTTTCCTGACGCTTCTAATCTCACCCCCCCCCCCCCCCCCCCCCTCCTCCTGCTTCCGCCGTTTTGTCAACCTGTAAGACCCTCAGAGCACAGTGTATTTCTTATTATGTTTCTGCCGCACTCACGCGTGGTACAAACATACAATATTTGTTCTAAACCCACGCCATTTAACAACATACATAAATTTTATACGATTGAAATGCCATTTTTAATAATCTGCAATTTTTCCACCCTCTGCGTCGTCCCAGAGAAAAATTTAATAAGACATTTTTGTGTAAAATTTAATTTCATTTTGTACTGGGAAAAATTTTCGCTATAAGTGACTGTTTTCGAAACAGTCAAGAAGAGCTTAAAAAGTTTTCCTTCAAACGGCCAACGGCAGCCGACCACCACAGGTGTTTAATATATTATTCGTTACCCTCATCGCTACAACTGTACAAAAGTTAGCGAATACACGAATTTGTCCTGTGATTATCATTCGTTGATTGGAACACTAGTACAGCTAAGAGGACTACCTATTAATACCGATAAAGATATATGCCTAAAGGCTTCGTCTCATACTTCGTTCAAGTTATCATTGTCAGTAGCTTCACGACCTGTAGACGCCTGTCTCAATGATATGGAATCATCAAGGTGATTGAGACTTCAAGTAATGGTTTCTGTCAACTATTTGATGTCCATGATGAAATTCACAGAGATTCAGATAAGCTAAGCACCGATTCATTTCAGTGGGTCATCGAGTTCTAACATTTGCGAAGTCCTATTGTTTTCTCTATTCACTGATATACGTTGACACTTATGTAGAAAAGCATTTCAACCTCAACAGCTTGAAATTCTGTGGGAAATATGAAATGCGTATCAGCTTCTGAATCCGTTTACTAGTAGTTCATCAAGTCATACGAACAGCACTCATCAGGAATAACGCTCTTCTCATTGACTGTGATGATTTTAAATGACTATTTTGCTTCCACGTTTTATATTAGAACAAACTGAATCCTTTTGTTATGTAGTGTGTTAGTATGCATGTTGTGTAACAGACAATAAAGCTATACAGTTAAGCGTAAGGTAAAGGGGAGTGGTCTTGCAAATTCTGTCACCGACTGTACTTGTTCCAGGTGTCCTCTGGCAAGATGATGTCCGTACAGTGGGACAAACACGAGACAGCGCTGCTGTCCCACCTGTTCCGCTACTTGTCTGGAGAAGCTTTTGTCGACGTGACGCTGTGGTGTTCTGGCCGTCGTTTCAAGGCGCATCGCGTTATGTTGTCCGCTTGCAGTGCCTACTTAGAGGTGAGCCGTCGTACTACCGTACCCTTGAAGAACACTTCGACACCCTGGGCACGTGTACTGCCAGCCTCTGTCCAGTCGTACCTGTCTTGAACTATGGTCCCACCAATAGGCTGTGAAAGCATCGTTTCACATTTACACTACTGGACATTAAAATTGCTACACTAGGAAGATGACTTGCTAAAGACGCGAAATTTAACCGTCAGGAATAAGATGCTGTGATATGCAAATGATTAGATTTTCAGAGCATCCACACAAGGCTGGTGCCGGTGGCGACACCTACAACGTGCTGACATGAGGAAAGTTTCCACCGATCTCTCATACATAAACAGCAGTTGACCGGCGTTGCCTGGTGAAATGTTGTGATGCCTCGTGTAAGGAGGAGAAATGTGTACCATCACGTTTCCGACTTTGATAAAGGTCGTATTGTAGACTATCGCGATTGCGGTTTCTCGTATCACGACGTTGCTGCTCACATTGGTCGAGATCCAATGGCTCTTAGCAGAATATGGAATCGGTGGGTTCAGGACGGTAATACGGAACGCCGTGCTGGATCTCAACGGCCTCATATCACTAGCAGTCGAGATGACAGGCATCTTATCTGCATGGCTGTAAGGGATCGTGCAGCCACGTCTCGATCCCTGAGTCAACAGATGGGGACGTTTGCAAGACAACAACCATCTGCACGAACAGTTCGACGACGTTTGCAGCAGCATGGACTATCAGCTCGGAGACCATGGCTGTGGTTACCCTTGACGCTGCATCACAGACAGGAGCGCCTGCGATGGTGTACTCAACGACGAACCTGGGTGCACGAATGGCGAAACGTAATTTTTTCGGATGAATCCAGGTTCTGTTTACAGCATCATGATGGTCGCATCCGTGTTTGGTGACATCGCGGTGAACGCACATTGGAAGCGTGTATTCGTCAAAGCCATACTGACGTATCATCCGGTGTGATGGTATGGGGTGCCATTGGTTGTACGTCTCGGTCATCTCTTGTTCGCATTGACGGCACTTTGAATAGTGGACGTTACATTTCAGATGTGTTACGACCCGTGGCTCTACCCTTCAAATGGCTCTGAGCACTATGGGACTTAACTTCTGAGGTCATCAGTCCCCTATAACTTAGAACTACTTAAACCTAACTAACCTAAGGACACCACACACACCCATGCCCTAGGCAGGATTCGAACCTGCGACCGTAGCGTTCGCGCGGTTCCAGACTGTAGGGCCTAGAACCGCTCGGCCACTCTGGCCGGCTCTCTGCCCTTCATTCGATCCCTGTGAAACCCTACATTTCTGCAGGATAATGCACGACAGCAGATTGCAGATCCTGCACGGGCCTTTCTGGATACAGAAAATGTTCGACTGCTGCTCTGGCCAGCACATTCTCCAGATCCCTCACGAACTGAAAACGTCTGGTCAATGGTGGCCGAGCAACTGGTTCGTCACAATACGCCAGTCACTACTCTAAATGAGCTGTGGTATCGTGTTGAAGCTGCATGGACAGCTGTACCTGTACACGCCATTCAAGCTCTGTTTGACTCAATGCCCAGGCGTATCAAGGCCATTATTACGGACAGAGGTGGTTGTTCTGGGTGCTAATTTCTCAGGATCTATACACCCAAATTGCGTGAAAATGTAATCACCTGTTAGTTCTAGTATAATATACTTGTCCAATGAATACCCGTTTATCATCTGCGTTTCTTCTTGGTGTAGCAGTTTTAATGGCCAGTAGTGTACATGTGTCGACTCACAACTGCTTCCTGAGAACGTGATTGGTCGTCATAAAAAGTAATTAATACGATATTCTCTATTATGTAGTAGCTGGCATCGACAACACGTTTTATTTAGTGAAATGTGTCATTTTACAGGAACTTGGCAGTGCTTGTGTGTTTTTCTGATAAGTCTGGGATCCTATTAAACCACTACTTTCAGCGAGTAAAATGTGATGAAATGCTTACATGTACTGGAAAATTTGTGATCTAGTCGCTGGTAGATTGATAGAAACACATCTCCATCTTAAATAATTCTTTGAGGAATATCATAATCATCACAAAAACTGGCTGTTTCAATGAAAATTTTTTATTGACTGCATTTTGAAAACATAAATCATTGTCTGCTTGTATTTTGTTTCAGCAATGGATTAAATATTTACCAGTTTTTGGCCATGTATGGTTTTCTCAAATGATTTTTTCGGCTATGTCCTCATTACGGCCCAGTTTTTCTCATTCATTGCCGACATTTTTGCTACCTAATATTTGTTGTAAGTGCTTCAGACTTGTCTAGTTGACAGACAGAGCTGAAAGCATTGTTTGATTCGTGCGTCTTCAACTGCCCAAACAATGTCTGCGAATGTGAACTATTAAAGGAATAACGTCATTTTAATGCACAGAGATCTACTATAATTTTCTAGCGAACGGCTGCTTAACTTCATTTCCAACACGGCACATATGGCGATACAAGGGTGCAGCCAGCAGTCTCTATCTTCCAAATACGCTGTCCAGTCATATAATTGTGATCAACGGTCAAAAGTCTGAATAAGCTTTGCAAAATCACACTGGACTTGCGGTATGTTTTAGAAGGCGACAGGCGTATCTGTATTACCGTCCTGCCAGTTATCACCTTAACCAGTATACATTCCCCTTGATTAGCTATACCTTACGTCTCCTAAATTGATTTTGCCCTTTAATCGTGTTCGTTGTTGGTACCCTGCAGTAGAGGTTATCACGGTTATCAGAATCTAAATGAACCTGAGTGCTGAAATAGGTATAATGAAGTGGTGGCCCTATCTTTTATAAAAGTCATGGCACAAGTTTATTGATTGAAATTGGATAAAAATAAATGGTAAGCGTGAAGACAAAAACAAACATGAACTGATGGTAGCAGAAATATGCAACAAACAAATGATAACCCTGTGTTGCGGCTGGTTGGCAAAGACTAAGGCTGGCCCTCTTGAACTATTTGCTCAGACTTTATATATGGATGACGGAGTCTCACATTATCTAACACTGAATAAACCTTGATGGATTTATTCTACATAGAAGTTATACTACGTTGGTGTATATGAGAACAAGTGGCGAAATGGTGGTCTTGTTTGCCCTAACAAGCGGGAGCAGCAATACAGTACCCCTTTTCTTGATGTCGACACTGTTTCAGGTGACTTTCATGATTCAAGCGTCTTCAGACCAGCGATGAGCGGCGCCTTTAATCCCTATCGCGGGCGTGAAATGTGCGAGATAGCGGTTACTGATCTGTTAGACAGATCGCCATTATTCTCTAACGGAGCCCTATAACTTCGGCAGATTCCAACATGTGACACTTCCATTCACTGGTCATACCGTGGACCAATTTGACTCACTTTACAGCAGTGCACACAAGGATATCCAACGTCAGAGCGGCAGACCGCGACACAGCGAGTTGTCCAAACTGTCAGTACAGCTAAGCCTTCACCACAGGCTCCCCAGTCAAGGACAGTGCTACAGCTGACAAACTCAGGAGAAGTGTCCCAAGTCCACCCCACTCATAAGAAAAGTCAAGACCAGTGCACTCCACGACAGAGTCTGAATCAGAAGACCAACTCCAGACTAGAGTCTGATTTGGGAGATCCAATCCAATCAGTCTGAATCGTAGCCCCACTCCAGACAGGGGTCTGAATCAGAAGGAAAAGTACATTCTCTCCTCACTTTCCATCAAACCTGGTAACTCCGCAAAAGCACTCCCACAAATACCCCCACATAGGTTTTGTGCCAATCACAAGACTACACAATCCCCATGTCTCCTCTCTAACTCATCTGTTCCACACATTGGCCAATCCCAATCAAAGTTAACAATATGCTTCTCTTTTCAGGAGAAGTAGCCAATCCCTGACTTGCAAATTACCATGCAGAGATGGGGAGACATTGTGCTCCTCACTCGTTTTTTCTTCCCAAGACCACTTCAGGAATTTCTGTATTGCTCTAAAGTGAACAACACATATATAATGGAGATCATTATCTGGACAGCCGGAATGTTACCACATGTCCGACCAGGGATGCTAGCTGAACCAAGAGAAGTGCTTTTGTGTTCCATCACAGGTAATTTCAGAGCCACCATAAATGTTGCGTTCCCTCTAAAATTGTTTTAGAGGTGTGAGGCATCTCGAAAAACTTTGCAGGCCAAGGGATGACACCATCTGACGGCTCCCTTGGTAGCATCCTGCACACAGTGAACATGGAAACTCAGAGATTTTTATGGTCCCCCATCCCTCTTCACAAAGTCTATTTATGACGCTGTCTTATTGCATTTTATGGGTGACGTAGATATCTGCCACGCCCCTGGCCTCTTCTGTAGCAAGAGGTGCCTCACAGTTAGGGCAAGGTAGGTGATTTTTCCGTGTCATCGACCAAATGCATTGTCTGCACACTGCGGGAAGATTTCTTCATTCCAGCAATCTGTCCCCAGTAAGTGTACTGAGGTGTGCCTTTCCCTTATAACCCCCAACATCGACTGCAAGATTTGCTGTGAGATGAACAAATGGCCTGCTTGTTCTCAGGTCCAGAAAAATAGTATTCAAAGAACAGGCACCATAAAGGCCCCACATGCATCAATAATGTACACACTTCCATCAATGCCTGCTCATGCTAATACTTTCTTCCTATCGTATCGCAAACACGATGTCTTGTATGAAAAATCAACACTAAATTGTACCCTTGAATATGGAGAATAGTGGCCCATCCTCTTGAAGCACCATTTGGGTGCAATACATGCAGATTGTGAAAGATGTTCTTAAAGGTACCGACCGGGATATGGAGTCATACCATCTGCAGTGCCATGGGCAGCTGCTCTCGGTGGATTTGATACCACATATTCTTCCTTGGGTTTAAATCCGAGCAGTTTGGAGGACAGGGAAATAATATAAACTCATCCTGTTGCTTTTCATATCATGCACATATATAGTGAGTTGTGTGTCATGTTGCATTGTCCTGCCGCAAGATGGAATTGTGTTGAGGAAAAACAAACTGTATATAGGGGTGGATTTGTTCAAATGTGTGTGAAATGTTATGGGACTTAACTGCTAAGGTCATCAGTCCCTAAGCTTACACACTAATTAACCTAAATTATCCTAAGGACAAACACACATACCCATGCCCGAGGGAGGACTCGAACCTCCGCCGGGACCAGCCGCACAGCCCATGACTGCAGCGCCTTAGACCACTCGGCTAATTCCGCGCGGCGTGGATTTGTTCTCCAAGGACAGTAGCATACTTGAGGTGATCGATTGGTGGCTTCCATAATGACAAGAGATCACCCAAGGAATGCCAATCATAACATTCCCCAGACCATGACACTCACTTCTTGGTGTTTGCTTTCATACATGGCAATGGCTGTCTATAAGATGCACTTCAGTGCAAAGCTAAACGTAACTCTGAGAAAAGCCATAACATTAGAGGAGAAATGTGCTATCTATCTCGGCTGCGAGTCAATAACGAAAGTTTCGGTAATCTATCGCAAGTATGTTAAGTACCGCAGGCTCTAAACCCTTTAATGTGACTATGTAAGGCCACAAGTTCAAAAGAACAGTGCCATGATACAATAAAATAGCAAGAATGAACAGTAAGGGGCAGGCTGCACTCTCGGGCCGTATGTGCCCCATGGGTCTGATCAATAGGCATTAAGATTTTTTTTACACAATGGGAAATGTCTTTGATTTTCTTTCTGTCTTATGGTATGCACATAGTGCAGAAAAGGAAAGGCAAACGTGTAAACATTTCTGCACATGCAAACTTTTCTTTATGGACAGATTTCAGGCTCTGGACACTACCTTTCAATTGTATTGCTTTCGAAATAAATTGTATTGAGCGAACTGCACTAAAATTACCATATCTGTAGATGAGAGATAAGTACATTCTCAAAGCTAATTGGATCTCCAGTGTACGAAGAACGGGGATGGCAAGTGGCGAACCTGTGGAGCTGTAGTTTCAACATTTGAGGAAGGCGTTGATGAACCGCAACGTCTACAGCTGACAGCCGTTGATTGTACTGGGTCGCTGGGTCGCCCCTAGTGCTAGCTAGCTCAGACCATAGAAGGCAGAAAAAAGAGAAAAAACTTTGGACTGTTGATGACTGGAAATAGGTTGCCTGGTCGGATGAATTTCGTTTCTCGTGTTTGAAACTGTATCGAGTGGATGGACGTGTATGGGTATAGAGACAACCTATTGAATCCATGGACCCAGCATGTTAGCAGTTGACCAAGCTGGTGGAAGCTCTGTAATGTTGTAGGTCGTGTGCAGTTGGAATGATATGGGACCTCTGATACGTCTAGATATGACTAACAGGTGACACGTAAGGAAGCATGCTGTCTGATCACCTGCAACCATTCATATCCATTGTGCATTGCGACGGACTTGGGCAATTTCAGCAGGACTGTGTGGCAACTCACACGTCTAGAATTCATACAAAGTGGCTCCAGTAACACTCTTCTGAGTTTAACCGCTTCCGCTGACCTCCAAACTCCCCTGAGATGAACATTATTGAGCATATCTGGGATGCCTTGCCACGTGCTGTTGAGCAGAGATCTCCATCCCCTCGTAGTCTTAGGGATTTGAGGATAGCCCTGCAGGATTCATGGTGTCACTTCCCTCTAGCACTACTTCAGACATTAGCCGAGTTACGATATTCATGCGTGTTCGTGGGGGCCCTGCATGATATTAGGGAGGTGTACCAGTTTCTTTGCTTCTGCAGTGTATTTCGGGTGTGTGGTCTTATGTAACTGCTTACGCGGCAGGGGACAGTTGGCACGGTGCGTCCCCATTTACGTGACCAGCGGCTTCCACTATTCTGCCTTGTGTTTCTACCGCGTTGACAAGTAAATTTCACGTCTCAAAGCTGTGAAAATATCTCTGACACGAGTTCGACGGCCTCCATGTTAGTTCACAAAAACAGAACATCATTTGAGACTACTGTGCTGAGTTCTGGTTCAAGATCATACAGACCAGGGACGGCAAAGACTTCGGAACTCAGGCAGCGCTCTAGCTCGCGTGTCATTGCTATCTCACCTCCACCTCCACCTTCAATTTACATATAAAGGAATTACTTTATTGATAAATCAGTTCCATTTGCACGTGGTCAGTGGCTCTCTCCAAAACAGATCTAAAGTTGGCAGTCATCAAAACGTTAAGAAAACTACGCATGTACTCGGAATGAAATTTTCAGTCTGCAGCGGAGTGTGCTCTGATATGAAACTTTCTAGCAAATTAGAACTGCGTGCCCTATCTAGATTCAAAATCGAGACCTCTGCCTCTGGTAGGCAAGTGCTCTAACGATTAAGCTACCCAAGCCTTTTACTCTACAGAGTAGATATTTTACTCTGGAAACATCCCCCAGTCTGTAGCTAGGCCATGACTGCGCAGTATCCTTTCTTGCAGGACTTCTGAAGTAATGGGATAGCGATATGGGCATATACAGTTGACGATAGTATCACGTACACAAGGTATAAAAGGGCACTGCAGTGGCAAGATGTTATTTGAACTCAGATATTTATTAGAAAACTTTCCCGACGTGAATATTACTGAACGACGGGAACCAACAAATTTTGAACCCGGAATGGTTGTTGGAGCTAGACGCATGGGACATTCCATTTCCGAAATCGATAGCGAATGCTATAATCGGTAATACAGAGTGTCAAGAGTGTGGCTAGAATATTATATATTTTACGCAGTACCTTTCACAATGCAGTGGCCGATGGCCTTTGCTTAAAGACGAAGAGCACTGACGATTACGTAGATTTCTCAGTGCTAACAGACAAGCACCACTGCTTGGATCAATTCAAAAATCAATGTGCGACGTACGACAAACGTATCCATTAGAACAGTGCTACGAAATTTGGCGTTAGTCGGCTATGACAGTATACGACCGAAGCAAGTGCTCTAGCTAACAGCGCGACCTCGCCTGCAGCGCCACTTCTGAACTCGTTACCACATCGTTTGGATCTTAGACGACAGGAAACTCGTGTCCTGGTCAAATGAGTTCAGATGTCAGTTGGCAAGAGCTCATGGTAGTGTTCCATTTTGGTGCACACCCCACGAAGTCACGGAACCAAGTTGCAAACATAGCCGGCCGGAGTGGCGAAGCGATTCTAGGCGCTTCAGTCTGGAACCGCGCGACCGCTACGGTCACAGGTCCAAATCCTGCCTCCTGCATGGATGTGTGTGATGTCCTTAGGTTAGTTAGGTTTAAGTAGTTCTAAGTTATAGGGTACTGATGACCTCAGAAGTTAAGTCCCATAGTGCTCAGAGCCATTTAAACCAAATTGTCAACAAGGCAAAGAGCAAACTGGGATAGCTCCATAATGGTATAGGCTGTGTTTACAGGAATGGACCGGGTCCTGTAGTCTAAATGAGCCTATCTTTAACTCGAAATTGTTATTTGCAGCCGTTCATGGACTTCACGTTCCCTAACAACGATGCAATTTGTATGGATGACAATGGTCCGTGACACCAGGCCACAATTGTTTGCGATTTGGTTAGAAAAACATTTTGGATAGTTGGAATGGATGAATTGGCCCCTCAGATCAACCAACATGAATCCCAACGAACATTTATGGGACAAAATCGAGAGGTCAGTTCATGCACAAATTCCTGCACCGGACTCGCTTTCGCGATTATGGAGGGCAATAGAGGCAGCATGGCTCAATATTTCTGAAGGGGCTTCCAGACTTCCAAGGATTTGTTGACACCATTGCAATTCGAGCTGCTGCACTACGCCGGGCAAAAGGAGGACCGACACGATATTAATTGGTGCCCCTTGTCTATCACCTCAGCGTAGCACTCAGTGCTAATTTTGTGCAGAACAACGAATCGCTTCTGCAGATCGTTGTAATCTTTTGGTCTCTCTTCATTGATTAAGGCTTTAAATTATTTCTGCATTCGTTTGTGATTTAGTTCCATATCCACTACTGCCCCTTAAAATTGCTACACCAAGAAGAAACGAAGATGAGAAACGGGTATTCACTGGACAAATATATCATACTAGAACTGACATGTGATTACATTTTCACGCAATTCGGATCCATAGGTCCTAAGAAATCAGTACCCAGAACAACCACCTCTGGCCGCAATAACGGCCTTGATTCGCCTGGATATTGAGTCAAACAGAGCTTGGATGGCGTGTACAGGTACAGCTGCCAATGCAGCTTCAACACGATACCACAGTTCATCAAGAGTAGTGACTGGCGTATTGTGACGAGCCAGTTGCTCAGCCACCATTGACCAGACGATTTCAGTTGGTGAAAGATCTGGAGAATGTGCTGGCCAGGGAAGCAGTCGAACATTTTCTGTATCATTATCCTGATGAAATGTAGGGTTTCGCATGGATCGAATGAAGAGCAGAACCACGAGTCGTAACACATCTGAAATATAACGTCCACTGTTCAAAGTGCCGTCAATGCGAACAAGAGGTGGCCGAGAATTGTAACCAATAGCATCCCATACCATCACACCGGGTGATACGCCAGTATGGCGATCACGAATACGCACTTCCAATGTGCGTTCACCGCGATGTCGCCAAACACAGATGTGACCGTCATTATGCTGTAAACAGAAGCTGGATTCATCCGAAAAAATGACGTTTTGCCATTCGTTCACCCTGAGTATCGTTGAGTACCCCATCACAGGCGCTCCTGTCTGTGATGCAGTGCCAAGAGTAATCGCAGCCATGGCCTCTGAGCTGATAGTCCATGCTGCTGCAAACGTCGTCGAACTGTTCGTGCAGATGGTTGTTGTCTTGCAAACGTCCCCGTCTGTTGACTCAAGGATCGAGACGTGACTGCACGATCCGTTGCACCCCTGCGGATAAGATGCCTGTCATCTCGACTGCTAGTGATACGAGGCCGTTGGGATCCAGCACGGCGTTCCGTATTACCCTCCTGAACCCACCGGTTCCGATTTCTGCTAACAGTCATTGGATCTCGACCAACGCGAGCAGCAATGTCCCGATATGATAAACCGCAATCGCGATAGGCTGCAATCTGACCTGTATCAAAGTCGGAATGTGATGGTACGCATTTCTCCTCCTTACACGAGGCATCAGAACAACGTTTCACCAGGCAACGCTGATCAACTGCTGTTTGTGTATGAGAAATCGGTTGGAAACTTTCCTCATGTCAGCACGTTGTAGGTGTCGCCACCGGCGCCAACCTTGTGTGAATGCTCAAAGAAGCTAATCATTTGCATATCACAGCATCTTCTTCCTGTCGGTTAAATTTCGCCTCTATAGCACGTCATCTTCGTGGTGTAGCAATTTTAATGGCCAGTAGTGTAAAATTCGTCCGCCCCTCGTGGTCTCGCGGTAACGTTCTCGCTTCCCGAGCACGGGGTCCCGGGTTCGATTCCCGGCGGGGTCACGGATTTTTCCTGCCTTGAGATGACTGGGTGTTGTTGTGTCGTCTTCATCATCATCATTCATCCCCATTACGGTCGGAGGAAGGCAACGGCAAACCACCTCCATTAGGACCTTGCCTAGTAAGGCGGTGCGGGTTTCCCGCATCGGTCCCCTACGCTCTGTAAAGAAGCATGGGACTTCATTTCCATTCAGTGTAAAATTCGCGGAGGAGGATGAGGTGGGGATCATCGTTCCTTCGACAACGATGTCATTAGAGACGGATCACATGTTCGGATAAGGGAAGGACGATGAAGGTAAGCGGTCGTGCCGTTTCGGAAGAATCATTCTCGCATTTGTCTTAAGCGATTTAGAAACATCACAGAACACTTAAATCACGATGGGCGGTCACAGGTTTGAAGATACCTGATGCCTCGTGTGAGGAGGAGAAATGCGTACCATCACGTTTCCGACTTTGATAAAGATCGGATTGTAGCCTATCGCGATTGCTGTTTATCGTATCGCGACATTGCTACTCGCGTTGGTCGAGATCCAATGACTGTTAGCAGAATATGGAATCGGTGGGTTCAGGAGGGTAATACGGAACGCCGTGCTGGATCCCAACGGCCTCGTATCACTAGCAGTCGAGATGACAGGCATCTTATCCGCATGACTGTAACAGATCGTGCAACCACGTCTCGATCCCTGAGTCAACAGATGGGGACGTTGCAAGACAACGATCACATGCACGAATAGTTCGACGACGTTTGCAGCAGCATGGATTATCAGCTCGGAGACCGTGGCTGCGGATAGCTTTGACGCTGCATCACAGACAGGAACGCCTGCGATGGTGTACTCACCGACGAACCTGGGTGCACGAATGGCAAAACGATATCTTGTCGGATGAATCCAGGTTCTGTTTACAGCATCATGATGGTCGCATACATGTTTGCCGACATCGCGGTGAACGCACATTGGAAGCGTGTATTCGTCTTCGCCATACTGGCGTATCACCTGCCAAGATGGTATGGGGTGCTATTGGTTACACGTCTCGGTCACCTCTTGTTAGCAATGACGGAATTTTGAACAGTGAACGTTACATTTCAGACGTGTTACGACCCGTGGCTGCACCCTTCATTCGACCCCTTCTAAAGCCTACATTTCAGCAGGATAATGCACGACCGCATGTTGCAGGTCCTGTACGGGGCTTTCTGCATACAGAAAATGTTCGACTGCTGCCCTGGCCAGCACGTTCTCCAGATCTCTCACCAACTGAAAACGTCTGGTCAATGGTGACCGAGCAACTGGCTCATCACAACACGCCAGTCACTACTCTTGATGGACTGTGGTATCGTGTTGAAGCTGTATGGGCAGCTGTACCTGTACACGCCATCCAAGCCCTGTTTGACTCAATTCCCAGGTATATCAAGGCCGTTATTACGGCCAGAGGTGGTTGTTATGGATACTGATTTCTCAGGATCTACGCACACAAATTGTGTGAAAATGTAATCACATGTCAGTTCAAGTATAACATATTTGTCCAATGAATACCCGTTTATCATCTGCATTTCTTCTTGGTGTAGCAATTTTAATGGCCAGTAGCGTAGATACTTTACTTTTTATTTTCTCCTAACTTTTTCTGTATCCTCCCAGCAACGCCCTCAGCGTATAAGAATTGTTCTTGTTCCATTGTCTTTCACTTCGATGAATTTCTCAATGGAACCCCATGTTTGCTGATTTTAATCACTATGGTGTAATCTGTATTTCTTCTCGTTCCATACTCTTTCCTCACTTGTTCAATACCTTTTCCTCCAACCTCATTATGCAACACCTCCTGAAATCTGTATGGACATCCTGTACCATACCAATTCAAGTGTTTTACGACTTTGAGTCTCATTTTAATTGAATGGGTAATGTGAACAGTGATATATAGTATACAAACTGTGATATATAGTATACAATTGTATAGAGTATATATATAAAGAGTAATTTAAATCAAAGAGCGTGTAATAACCATTTAAGTTGCTTATTATGACTCTTGCTAAAGTAGACTTGCTGGTGTCATTGAACTGAACCTTTTTATATGAATGCAGGAGACGAAGAATCCCTCAGAGAAAGACATTGGGACTGCTGAGCTTTTGACGATGGGTAGCATACCACCGTGCACAAGTGCCTCATCCACCAGCCAGTCACACGAATCGTGCAGCGGTGTTCACCAGGCTGAAGACCAAGCAAGTGATTGTCAGGGATCCAGCGCCATTCTGCCTCCACTGTCACCACCACTCCAACTGTCACCACCACCACCGCCCCCACCACCACCTCTACCTGCAACTTCACTACCACCAACTATTGACAACCCACGACTGTCGCCTCCGTTATTCACAACAGTCCCTCCACAACAATCCTGCACTATGGACCAGTCCCATGTTCCTTCACAGACGCATTCTCTCCACCAGAGCCGCAACGCCATGCTGTCTCCAGCGACACAAATACTGCCTGCTTCCGCACCACCACCACCACCATCACCACCGCCACCACTGTCTCTGCCTGCATCCCCACTACCACCAGCTGCTGAAGGTCCACGGCTGTCGCCCACAGTATTCGCAGCAGTCACTCAAAAGCAGCCATACACCATGGACTGGTCCCACATTTCTCTGGAGAAGCATCCCCCATGTGAGCAGTTGCCTCAACTACAAAAGCAGCAACAGGAGCGCCCTAAAGAGCCAGGCTCAGCGTCGCAGGGACAAGGGGACCCGAACGCAGCTTGCGTCTCGAGTTACATGACACCAGCTGACGTCCACATACCAAATGCACCAGGCCTAATGGCTGTCTCGCCACTCGACAGCTTTCAGCGTCATGCAGTGTCAGTCATCGAGCTCCATGACACAGGCAATATCTGCATCACCAACCCAACCATCCCTCAAGCTGAGAAGTTTCATGGATTGTTTGTGAAGCCAGATGACCACGGTGACCCCATCCACCATCCACCGCAGTCAAGGGTTGCATGGGAAACGCAGTTGTATTTCTTCCCCTTGCAACAGCAGGTTAGTGACAATCACCTACATCACTTACTCATTGTCCACTTTAACGACCTGTACCCTTCACTGCAATCAACTACAGTTAACAGGAAATAATTCGTAACTCAATAACAGATGTTTCGTTTCGTCATGTTATCTTACTGCTCTTCTCTTTCTGCTCTTCTTCACACTTTTAGCCATTTCAGACCCAATTTTTTTCTGGAGAACAGAACATTTTACATTATGTGGTACTACTCTTAGGAGATTTTATTTTCGAAACTTACTTTGTACACTTTGTTTGGACTAAAATAACTAATTAAGAAATATTATCTTTTGTAGTAAATAGGAAAATGATCATTCAATAATTAAATAATTACCATGAAAAATAGCAATAAAGATATTCAGTTATACAGTGGAATACAGCGAACCAACCAGATCTGTGTATCTGGTGGTCAGTAGCTGCTACGCACTGGTACACTGATTGATGATATTTTAATATTGATGCATGATAAAACGGTTGAACAGTAACAAATGTGTACCTCAGGTTTCCACTGGGAAAAAATACAACTGTGCAGCTAAGACACAGTAGAAGTTAATTTCACAGTTGAAAACGGAGGGTCAGAAAGGGTTGATCTACGGTATTTCTCTCCCGTGACCATTTGTAACTCACATCGATATAACTACCTGAAATAATTTACATTCTGAAATGTTTAGAAAAAGAAACTTATCTGTTACATTCTACATGACACGTAGAAGGGTTTATGAATAGATGCAGCAGTTTCGTGTTTGCAATTAAATTTATTGACTGCATTAGAGACTAAACAGAGAAAAACTTTCCTCAATGTACGTATAATTTTGTGGTAGTTCACTTTCAAATAACCGTAATTTTATTCAAAGGTAGGTGAATTCTGCGAGTTGACTATTGACATAGGGTACACACGAAGTGTCGTAAGTGTATGACACAAGGGTTTCATTTTCAAAGAAACATTTTACTTACTTTGCCGCCTGAACTGTAAACTGGTTCACAAAACCACACAGAATAGAATCTAGAACATATTGTTGCATTATGTTACCAAATAAACGTGTGGGAAAAGTTACTTCTGTAAACCCCTAACAGAAAAGAGAGACTTTCAAAGCACATAAATTACTACGTTCGGTATAGCTAATTTAGCAATATAAGGAACAGTAAACCTTAATCATTGCAAAAGATCAATAATACTTGAATGTACAACTAAAGTGGCAACACTGAACGACTGACGTGAAGACGTGGTGCAACAGATACGTGCAGTCACAGAGGAGTTCTGTTGTTATCCACCTCATGATACTAACGCCTGGATTCTTAAGCTTTAACGAACTTATAAATGGTGTAGGGTACTTTGGCAAAATGGTACGCAGGGACACAAGATGCTGTGCCTGTGATTAACTGCTTTCAGATTGATCCTAAACGAATAAAGACAATATAAAAGCCATCTGTTTTCGTATAGATAATATGTGTTAAGGCTAAAGTTGTCATAGGTGCGAAATGAAAGTACGGCATCACGTCAAACTCACGAAAATTCTAAATTAATTTTAATGTAAAATAATATTAATTTTGTGAATCAGAAAAAATTAAATCAATGATAAAATAAACTTTTGTTTTTGCACACGCTTGTAATTCGGGTGTGCAGCTGTTCGGATTCTCGAATACGTATACTAATGTTTCGCGTATTATACCAAACATGGACATCTGCATGACCTGGTATCCTGTCCTGAGAGTTCTCGAGGTATCCTGTCCACTGATTCTGAAACCCTTTCCTCGATGGTCCTATATTCCGATGATTGATCCCATGTCGTCATCTAGCTGAGTCGGCAGTCCTTCGCTATCTGTCTGTCTGCTACAATGCGAGCTTCGTGAATCCATCCCAGTTAAAATTTAAGAATTTTTTTAAATTTAAATCTCTTTTAAAAAGATGATCATAAACAATGAGGTATTTGGGTGATTGTGTTAAGGTACTGAGTGAACAGGAGACTTAACGAAACTACTACTTGTGATCGTCATATGACTAACATTCTCCTAATAAAAACAAGAACTTGTGGTAAGTAAGGATAAAGGTTGAAGGTCCTGCGTTAAATTTCTGTTCTTGGGATTTTCCTTATCACTTCATCCTAATGAGTGGCCAAAAAGCGAATAAGCCCCTGTGTGAATTATATAATTCAAGACATTTATGTGGGAGAATCTGCTATTCTAAAACGAAAATTTATAATATACCTATCCCACTAAATGCTCGTGAAGTGCGAAACTTGCAATTTAGTGACAAGTGACGTTTAGTTGATTTAAGCACTGAAACATCACCATTCCCGTGTCTCAGTCAAGGGGCCAGTGTAGTGGCACGATGACTTTTATCTCAGCCTATGCAATTTATGTGAATGGACAGTGACTTTTTATGGAACAGAAACCAATACATTTCAGACGACAAAGAAACTCGTATAGTTTTTTGACATGAATGTTCAATTACATTGATCATTTTGTAACCTTTTTAACCTTTTGTTAACATAAATAAAATAGTTTCACTGTCAATAACCTTTGCCTTGCACTTTTCACTCTTCCCTTCCTATATGCCCTCGGTTTTGTAAATATATGGTCCATGTAAGTCAAGCTTTTCTTCAACAGTGCCTTGAGAACAGAATAGAATCCATTGTATTCTGGTCTCATTCCTTTTAATCACAGTATCGCATTTTAACAGCTCATCTTAAGGAAGAAACGATGAGTTTTTGTAACGAGATTCGCAGGCTTGGTCGTGACCTGTTCACCCGTCATTGTTATCATCTCACTGAGATAATAATCAGTAATATTTGTCACACAATACCTGCATAATTTATCTGACGAAGTGTGATGCACAAGCGTGAATAGAAATCGGGGCATATATAATTTTAAATTTCGCGATATTAAAATTCTTTAAAACAAGCCCTTCAATTCCAAAGAAATGTTTCGTTGTCTTTGTTCTTCAACGAACTTCAGAGGGACATCCATTTAATAATGGCCATTTTATTATTATTGTGGAGTTTCTTAACTCAGATTATCTCTCTCCGATCTAACGGTCTTCTTATGTGATCTAAAACGACAGTTCGCTGTTTAACCAACCAGATTTCGGACGTTGTTTTAATGTAAATCATTAGTTTCAGTACGATGGACGTTGAGAAATTATGGGCGATGTTTGAACGGATTGTAAACATACTCTGGAAAAGTGCGTGCCAGGTAAGTGGAGTACGGATGGAAAAGACCCACCGTGGTTTTAACAACTAAATTCGAAAAGTGCCGAGGAAGCTAGGGCTGTTACACTCTCCGTTAGAAAAAAGAGAATGCCCAAATGACGACAAGCAAAAGCTAACAGAAATTCATGCGTCTGTAAACAGATCGATGCATACCACTGCCGTACCTTAGTAATAGATCTCGTAGAGAGTCTGAGAAAATTCTGGTCCAACGTCAAATCTTCAAGTAAGTCGAAGGCTTTTGTCCATTCACTCGTTGACTAGTCTGATATGAAAGTAGAAGATAACAAAAGTAAAGCCGCCGTTTTAAATTTCGCATTTAAGAAATCGTTCACGGAGGAGAATCGTACAACCATATCATCCTTTGCCCATCGTACAGTCCCCATTATGGATGACATCGTAATAAGCATCCCTGGTGGAGAGAAACAACCAAAAGAGTTGAAAATAAATATGTCGCCAGCTCCGGATGGAATTCCATTTCGGTTTTACAAAAGGTAGTCTACGGCTTTTGTCTCTTACATAGTTTGTATTTATCACCAGTCTTATCTACCGCAAAGTCCCAAGCGACTGGGAAAAAAAGCGCAGGTCACTTATGTACATAAGAAGGTTAACAAAACGGACCCGCAAAATTGCAGACCAATATCTTTGATATCGGTTTCCTGTGGAGTCCTTCAACATATTCTTACTCCCAGCGTAATAAATTCTCCATGAGGGAAATAGGTTTCTGTCCAAAAATCAAATCGGTTTTAGAAAGCAACCTTCGTGCGAAATTAAGCATGCCTCTTTCTCACGTGAGATTCTGCGAAACACGGGTAAACGACAACAGGTTGATTCCATATTCCTCGTTTCCGTAAAGCGCTTTACACGGTGCCACACTGCCGACTGTTAACGAAGGTACAAGCATACGGATTAGGTTCCCCTGCATTTGACTGGCTAGATGACTTCGTCAGTAACAGAACCCATTATGTTCTCCTCGACAGCGAGCGTTCATCAGAGACACAGGTTTTATCAGGAGTACCCCATGGAAGTGTGACAGTTCCGCTGTTACATTCTATACACATAAACGATCTGGTGAACGAGGCAATCAGTAGTCTGTGGTTGTTTGCTGACGCTGTGCGTATGAAGAGGTGACGACGTTGAGTGACTGTAGAAGGGTACAAGATGATTTAGACAAAATTTTTAGCTGGTGTGATGAATGGAAGCTACCTCTAAATGTAGAAAAATCTAAGTCAATGCAGATGAACAGAAGGAAACAAACCCATAATGTTGGAATACGGTTTAGTGGTGTGCTTCTTCACACAGTCACATCGGAAAAATATCAAGACGTAACGCTCCAAAGCAAAATGAGATGAAATGAGCATGCAAGGACTGTAGTATAAAGCAAATGCTCGACTTCGGTTTATTGGTAGAGTTTTTGGGAAACTGTAGTTTATCCGCAAAAGAAACCGCATACAAGACACTACTGCGGCCCATTGATAACTACTGACCAAGTGTTAGGTACCTGCACCAGGTTGGATTAAGAGACGACATCGACACATTTCAGAGGTGGGCTGCCAGATTTGTTACCGATAAGTTACAGCAACATACAGTTATTACGGACACGGTCAGGATGTCAAATGGGAATAACTGGAGGGAGGCCAACGTTCTTTCCGAAGAGCTGTAATGATAAAATTTAGGGAACAAGTATTTGAGGCTGATTCTAGAACGACCGGCAACGTACACTTCACGTTAAAGATTATGGAGGTAATATTAGAGGGATGTACTAGTCATCTCGCATATAAGTGCTTTTAGAACTATGAAATTGACTTTTGATGAATTTTTCAACGCAAATAGGGAGCTGAGGCTCTCTAATACGTTGACAGACTGTGTTTCCTGTAATCAACTACCAAATAACACGAATACCTAAATGAAATACGCCAAGTAAAAACAAACACACACAGCATAGCCAAAGAACAAGCTAATTGTTTAAACATCATTGTAGGAAGGAAGAAAGACAAGTAGTGATGT
This sequence comes from Schistocerca serialis cubense, assembly GCF_023864345.2. NCBI lineage: Eukaryota > Metazoa > Arthropoda > Insecta > Orthoptera > Acrididae > Schistocerca > Schistocerca serialis. The sequence goes on along the minus strand of NC_064644.1, from coordinate 508,650,854 downwards.
AATTGTTACCCAGTTGTAGCATTTCGACTGCATATTGTCGTAGTGGACTTAGAGAACCTACATTCAGCACAACATGAGCACCAGTGGAGGAAAGTAACCGAGACAGCCAAATGGAGCAACAAGACATAATTGAAAAGTTTGTCCCTCAGAAACGTAGCATTTGCCACAAAATATACGTAGTTACTGTAATAAATAACGATTTCAAGTACCAGTTCACCCACATGCACACACAGGTTGCTTATCATACTACGCAAGTATAATTACAGATATCTGATTATAGGGAAAAATTCACTCTTTGTAGCAAAATAAAATAACTTCTGAAAATATGGAAAACTTGTGAAAAAATATTACACTACTGTCGTAATTTGATTGTTCTATAAGAATGAAAAAATCGGTTAGGTGTTGACACTACTCATAAAATTTACACGTCAACCAGCTCTTGCTGATGAGCAATGTTCCATTCTTATACTACACTTCACAATATCAGTGGAATATCATTTTGAATATTTCCACACCTCTGTGTATTACTTATTAAACTACATGTGCCTCCTTTAATGGCGCCACTGAAATAAATTTTAGTTTAGTAGACGGCCAAAGGTCTAAACACGATATCTGTATTAAATAATTCAAACTTCGCAGGATTGATTCTACAAGATATGAACACTACTGCCGATCTAATTTACAGATAAAAGTGCAAGATGAGAATTGTCAATATAAGCAATGTTACTGCCACATCTAAATTAATAAAAAAATCGTCTCTAAAACTAATATTAAGGCCAGTGAAACTGATAGTGGCCCTACACTATGGCGTTAACTTCATCTTGCAGTTCCAAACATTTGTAGTATTCCGCTGTTACACAGAGGAAACTAAAGGACAGTTTGGAAAATAGCTTACTGAACAGTTGTAATACATATTTATATACATAAAGAAGAAAGTTACTGTGGTTTCAGAGCATCCAAACATTATGGTGACTCCATGCTAGGGTATCAAATTCATCTTACAGCACACAACTTTTGCCTTATTATGCTGATAATGCTATGCAGCCTAGACAGGGATAGCTGATACAGAAACAAATAAGCGTTCTGAACTGAAATGATATTCCGCTGAGTGACTACAATCACCGACGTAAGATGCGTACACGTCTTAGCACAGCCTCTATTACACCACCCAGCAAAACACGAATACTTCCAAACAAATCCAAGTATTTCCGACGAACCCAAAGACAACATTTTCATGTTACAGCAAACCTGTGGGACACTGATATTACCCCTGGATACTTTAGGGTTGGACACTGCAGGTCAGTTGACAATGTGATGGCCTTTATCCACAGATACTGTTACAAGGGTCAGTGATCAGTTGACAAGGTGACTATAATTATCCCTCAAATACATTTATCTCGTCTCAGTAAAATGTGACGAATTTCGAGATTGAAGCAATGTGCGTGGACAGACATCAGTAAGACAGACATGATGTTAACTAAGCATGTCGAGACCTGTTCCAAAAAGCAAAAGTGAATCGTTTGTAAGCTGAAACTGATCAAGTCAAGACTTTTCTCACAGTACACTGAAAGTCATCTACATGATTTTAAATAGCGTTTTGATAGCGCAGTGGATGTCAGCTACTTAGGGAAGAGTGAGCTACTTGGGGTATCACCTACTAAGGAGACATCAGATTCTTGTGGAGTTGTCAGCAGCTGGGCAGACGTCAGGTGCTAGGGGTGACAGCTACTCTAGAGATAACAGTCTTTTTATCACTTCTGCAGCACATTGTAATGCTGTTGCCTGATTAAAGTAATAATTACATGAAGATATAGAAATAGGCAGACAGAGAGAGAGACTGGCGGACAGAGAGAATGAAGAAATTTGCCGAGGTGTGTAAATCAGAGAGATGAATATGGTGAGGGATATGTGAAAATATTATCAATCATTTTTTACACTTCATATGTACCTAAACTACACTCCTGGAAATGGAAAAAAGAACACATTGACACCGGTGTGTCAGACCCACCATACTTGCTCCGGACACTGCGAGAGGGCTGTACAAGCAATGATCACACGCACGGCACAGCGGACACACCAGGAACCGCGGTGTTGGCCGTCGAATGGCGCTAGCTGCGCAGCATTTGTGCACCGCCGCCGTCAGTGTCAGCCAGTTTGCCGTGGCATACGGAGCTCCATCGCAGTCTTTAACACTGGTAGCATGCCGCGACAGCGTGGACGTGAACCGTATGTGCAGTTGACGGACTTTGAGCGAGGGTTTATAGTGGGCATGCGGGAGGCCGGGTGGACGTACCGCCGAATTGCTCAACACGTGGGGCGTGAGGTCTCCACAGTACATCGATGTTGTCGCCAGTGGTCGGCGGAAGGTGCACGTGCCCGTCGACCTCGGACCGGACCGCAGCGACGCACGGATGCACGCCAAGACCGTAGGATCCTACGCAGTGCCGTAGGGGACCGCACCGCCACTTCCCAGCAAATTAGGGACACTGTTGCTCCTGGGGTATCGGCGAGGACCATTCGCAACCGTCTCCATGAAGCTGGGCTACGGTCCCGCACACCGTTAGGCCGTCTTCCGCTCACGCCCCAACATCGTGCAGCCCGCCTCCAGTGGTGTCGTGACAGGCGTGAATGGAGGGACGAATGGAGACGTGTCGTCTTCAGCGATGAGAGTCGCTTCTGCCTTGGTGCCAATGATGGTCGTATGCGTGTTTGGCGCCGTGCAGGTGAGCGCCACAATCAGGACTGCATACGACCGAGGCACACAGGGCCAACACCCGGCATCATGGTGTGGGGAGCGATCTCCTACACTGGCCGTACACCACTGGTGATCGTCGAGGGGACACTGAATAGTGCACGGTACATCCAAACCGTCATCGAACCCATCGTTCTACCATTCCTAGACCGGCAAGGGAACTTGCTGTTCCAACAGGACAATGCACGTCCGCATGTATCCCGTGCCACCCAACGTGCTCTAGAAGGTGTACATCAACTACACTGGCCAGCAAGATCTCCGGATCTGTCCCCCATTGAGCATGTTTGGGACTGGATGAAGCGTCGTCTCACGCGGTCTGCACGTCCAGCAAGAACGCTGGTCCAACTGAGGTGCCAGGTGGAAATGGCATGGCAAGCCGTTCCACAGGACTACATCCAGCATCTCTACGATCGTCTCCATGGGAGAATAGCAGCCTGCATTGCTGCGAAAGGTGGATATACACTGTACTAGTGCCGACATTGTGCATGCTCTGTTGCCTGTGTCTATGTGCCTGTGGTTCTGTCAGTGTGATCATGTGATATATCTGACCCCAGGAATGTGTCAATAAAGTTTCCCCTTCCTGGGACAATGAATTCACGGTGTTCTTATTTCAATTTCCAGGAGTGTATATCATACTGTTCCAAAACTTTAACTAGTTAACTTGTTTTCCTGCATTTCAAGCACCTTGGCGCTAGCTCGGCAACTGTAGTTTTTATTTTAGTGTAAATTGCCAGCCGCTGTATACTTTGCCTTTGATTTGGAACACCACCATTGATTTTGGACTTGAGAGAACACAATAGATATGTAGATATCCAGCGATAACAGGCCCGGAAGACCACGCATTGCTTCCACAAATTGCCTCCATTCCTTCCTGTTTTGTGCCCGGTTCCTCCAGGTGCCTTCAATCCCCAGGGCTGCTAGGTCCTTCACCAGATCGTCCATCCAGCATTGCCTTGGTCGTCCAATGAGGCGTTTGGTGTTTGGTTTCTCCGCTAGTGCCATCTTCGCCTGTCTTCCATCTGGCATACGGGCTACTTGGCCCACACAAACTTGAGAGATCAAAGAATGATTTGTTGTTATGTCTTGACACGTGACATATACCACTGGATAATAGCTTTTGGAATTCTAAAAAAATCGTGGTTTTCAAAATAAAATGTGGAGTTTAACTGGGGATGGCATTTTATCCAACACCTTTATCAACTTACACTTGAAACTTTATCAAATTGTCCTGCAACTTTATCATGTTACATCTAAACAGTACTTATTTGCTCTGTATCTGTATGAACATTCTCTCAGAGCTATAACAGCTTGACCCCTAAACTGTAACGGCTTGCCCCAAAACTCTATCAACTTGTCCCCCAAAACTGTAAGAACTAGCTGTGAAACTGTACCGACTTGCCCTAAAACTGTATCAAGTTCCCTCAAGAAACTGTATTAACTTGCCTGTCAAAACTATATCAATTTTTTCCTCACAACTATATCAGCGTCTTCTCCAAAGGTGTAACGTCTTAACCCCAGGAAATGTAACAAGTTACCATTCAACTGTAACAGCTTGCACTGTAACTGTAAGAATTTGCATCACAACTGTTACAACCTGCCCCAACATTTGTAGCACTTTACCCCACAACAGTTACAACCTGTCCTCAAACTGTAGCAAACTGATCATCATTGTGCCACACAATATTATGAGGTCTGTTTCAAGGTAGCTTGTTACTGTTTCAAGGCATTGCGTGTCAGTTGTAGGGGACGTTGTTACAGTTGCTGGAAGCAAGTTTTACTGTTACGGGACATGTTATTACAGTTGCTGTACACATTGTTACAGTTGCCAGGCAAGTTGTTACACTTTTGACACAAACTAATACAGCTATGGAGCAAGTCGTCGCTGATGTGAGCCAAACTTTGACAGTTAGGGGGAAACTTCTTACTTCTTCTTGGCGAGTTGTTACAGTTGTGAAGCAGCTTATTAGAGCTGTGGGGCTAAGTTGCGTAGTTTTGAGGTACGTTGTTGCAGCTGTGGGACAAATTGTAGCATTGGGAAAGCAAGTTGTTACAGTTCTAGGATAATTTGTTAAGTCTCATTGCCAGTTGTTACAGTTGTGGGCAAATTGGTAAGGGTGTGGAGGAGCAAATTGTTACAGTGGCAAGGTAAGTTCTCACAGCTTCAAGGGCCAGTTTCAGGGACAAGCTAATACAGTTTCAGGGGTTACGTGGTTCCAGAGTCAGGGTAAGCTGCTACAGTTGTGAGAACAGTTGTCACAGTTTTAGGGGAATGTTGTTATATAGTTTCGAGGGAGTTTGATACAGATTCAGGGGTAGAGATGATGCAGTCTTGATGCAAGCTGATACAGTTTCACAGCAAACTGTTAACAATTCTGGGAGAGCTGATATAATTTTGGGACACATTGGTGTAGTTTATGTGTGTACACATTTCAAAAGTTACGTACAGCAAGTCCACATCTGCCTCATCATCATCATCTCTCTGAGTTACGTATCTAAGTAATTTTCCCATCTCTCACTCTGTCTCTCTATCTCCCTCTCTCTGTCTCTCTATCTCTCTCTGCGTGTAGTGCTTACTTTCATGATGCAACAACAGCACAGTATATTGGGAAGGAATGAAAGGAATTTGTTTTGCTCAGTATCTGACACCCCCAGTAACTGACATCTTCCACACCTTCTAATACCCCTAGCAGCTAACGCCCCTCACCATAGCTGAGACACCACCGACTGGCTGACACTGCCAGTAGCTCATACCTCCTCAAGTAGGTGATACTCACTGCACCTACAGAATACCATTTTATATCCAGTAGCTGACAGCTACTGTTTTTTTTTTTTTTTTTTTGGGAAAAGGCTTGATTTCATAAGTCTCAGCTTGCTGATGAGTCAATTTTGCTAGTTGGAAAAAGTCTCAGATTGCCAGAAAAAGTATCAGGTTGATTAACTAACGTCATTATTAGACTTGGTGACATCTGTGAATCTACTCTGATATAATCTCCAAGCATCTCGTATTTTAGCAAGTCGAGAGAAACGCACTTGTGGGGTAATGACTTTCACCTTGTCTACTGACCATGTTTGGGCGTCCTCATGGTACCTGGAGGCAGTGGCCATCAACTTTTTAACAGACCTTCATTGCCCCACCAAACAGTATCCAAGAGTAATGGAAATAAGCCACAGTTTTGCTTTAACATGGAGATTTGGCTTCTTGGAACTAGTTAGAAGCAGTCAAAACAACTTGGGTATATTCGGAAATTTCGGTACTTGCTTGGTGACGTAATGGAATCTGTGGTAAGACATAATTGTATACTTAGTCAGGGTGGTGATAGTCACTCTGTAGAATCCTATTTGAGTTTAGAATGCCTATTTGTCTGTGTCATATATGACTGCATTGCGTTCTTAGCATTATCAACATAAGGTGACAAACGTTTCGTACTGCAAGGTAAAATTAGTAATCTAGCATGGAGTTGTTATAAAGCCTAGGTCACTTTGAAACCGCAGGAAGCTTTGTTTATTATTCATATTAATGTGTATCACTGCTGTTCAGTGTGCTATGTCTTCCAAGTGTTATGTACTCACTACTACGAGACCGCACATGTTAGCATTACTAACAGAATATGACGAACGTTTTGTTCTGCAAGCTAAAATTAATACCCTTGCATGGTGTCGCCATAGCGTTTAGATAACTTTGAAACGAAAACAACACTAGTTTCTTACCTATATCTATTTGTATTACTACGTTCAGTATACTACTCTATCGAAGTGTCATTTACCTTCCCCTGACAAGTGTTTTGTTCTGCTGAGTAAGTTAGTATCCATGTGTCGTATTCCACCATCAGCTTTGCCCATGTTGTGATGAACGTAAACTTTGCAGTAGTTCTCTTTGTATATTAAGAAAATATGCAGTTTAAGTGGTACATCACAATAATAATCATATCAAAAGATTTACTTCCATCATTCCCTAAATGGTGTTTTGGGCATTTCGTTTGTACTTACGTTCCGTTACGCGCGCGCACAAGCGCGCGCATGTGTGTGTGTATGTGTGTGTGTGTTTGTGTGTGTGTGTGTGTGTGTGAGTGTGTGTGTGTTTCCATCGTCTATTCTGATTCGAGTTAGCGATATTTAATAACTGCTTACAGGAACAGGGCCGACTCGAGGATGGGGTGGGGTTAACTGCATCACCGCCCAGGGATATAGGTTTTTGGGGCCGAAAAATTTTATAATTCAGTTTAATTCCAAGAAGATGAACTTAAGGAGACAATGAAGGTTTGGCATAACTGAAGGCATGTCAGAATAAGTCTGAAATGCACATCGTTCATAAAATATATTATTTACTGGAAACTATCCACGATACTTTGGAGCAGACAACAATGTAAGCAATAGACTTTCTCATCTTTGCTGAATATTTCAACATAGTAAAGTATGTGATTGCCGTAATGACACCTCATTACCAACCATACGGCTACACGGCTGTAAACCTGAAAGCTCCATAAGAAGTGAAAAATTTTGTGATACATAAATAAAAATAAATGTACATATGATGAACTAACAGTTAATATACACCAACCTCAAACACATATAGCAGCATCACCGAGAAAAACACTTTGTAATAAATAAATAAAAAATAAGTGAAATGTGCAGTGTGCCATCACTTGTCACCTGACGTTCTAAGTGAGATGTGTTCGCAATTGTGTGACAGTTTTAGACATCGGCAGGCTAACAACATCAGTTTTGTCACTTTTAAAGGTGAACTGAAGCTGATCTCAACGCTGCTAAACCCCAGTAGCGCACCAAGTGAAACTCTGAAACTCATACAGAGAGTTGGATTTAAGCGCAGCGTAAAGAGTAGCCTTAATGAGTTTTGAGAACACAACTGGTGACAGAGGAAAGTGGTGGAAAAAGTTTTCCTAAACTTAATGTGATTAAAAGGTACCAGTGATCAACAATAGGATAGGCACTACTGTGTGGGCTACCAAGGTGTCGACTGAACACGAGCTTGCTGGATGATTGGATTTCAACGAAACAATACAGAAGTTTGATAATACCAAGGCATGAAAAATACCTTAATATATGGTAATAGTGTAAAAAACACGTTTATCGTTAATTTTAGTTTTGGTTTATTTATGTATTTCGTACACTTTCATTCATTTACTTAATAAAGATTTATTATGGGGTAGCCCTACTTATGTTTTAATGTAAATGCGAAACAGGTTTGCCAACTTTCACCCGCCTGTCCGACCACATTATGGGAGGTGATATTCCACGTTCTGTTTACCTTTCCTTGTTCGCTGAGACACATTTCTGCTCGGAACTCGTTGACATAATTTGGGACGTTTCGTGCCTTTTGCAACTTCTACCAAAGTTTTCGACCCCTATTCAGGGTTGCAGTGAACAGCAGATCAGTGCACTGTGGAAGGTGTGTGTTTCCTTGTCTTTGTGGTGTGCTACAAATATGTACCACATCTGCAGATAAACAAGTATGTAAATTCGTGGTATCACGAAACCGGTGTCTCCTGTGCTTTGTTTACACCACAGAAAGCAATGTCTGAAGCACAGACCTTGAATGTTGGAAGTACTGCGAGAATTACATCCGCTTGTACCGAGTGAGGTGGCGCAGTGTCTAGCACACTGGACTCGCGACGACGTTTCAATCCCGCGTCCGGCCGTACTGATTTAGGTTTTCCCTGATTTCCCTTAATCGTTCCAGGAAAATGCCAGGATGGTTCGTTTGAAAGGCACGGCCGACTTCCTTCCCCGTCCTTCCCTAATCCGATGAGACCGGTGACCTCGCTGTCTGGTCTCCTCCCCCAAACAACCCAACCCAACTTCAGCTTGTTGCTCTCCCAGCTGCGGCTTTGATGTTACTCCTCCACATCGCATGTTCCGCTCTGCTCAGGGATCGAGAAAAAGGGAGCGATTTTACAGTTATACGCTCCACAAGTAAATAACTTTATTCTGGTTGACATAACTAATTTTCAAGCTAAACCCGAGATATATTATGCTGCAAACGTTACATTTCTGCTTCGCTGACTTGTACTCGACACCTGACTCTGGTCTTACGAATGTATTGACGTCAGAAAGACACATGAGTAAGTGTGATACGGCAAAATAATACGCCATGGATGAGTGACGTTGTGACACAGTTTGACTACGTAAGAAAATGCATGAAGAGGATTCTGGGAGGTGGAGAGAAACGGTGCTTAAAATTTTCTCACGAGACAGCAAAACCCCTGGAGACGGCTCTGTATAGGAAGTGAGCTCTCTAAATATTTTAGAAAGCCTTCGCACCATAGTTGCAGTCAATATGCATTGCAGCTTTCTTCGATAGTTTATTCTGTATCTAACTTCCAGTAGATTTAATTCATATGAAAATAAAAAAGCAATATTAGGCTGTTAATAACATCGATTATGTTTCCACGTGTAGAACAAGACGCATTATCTTCATCCCTTTAGAATGACGAGGATTTTTGTAAAAACGCTTGCAGATAACAGTTCATTCTAAGAACCACCAACAACACATCTACAGTTCAACATCACAACACTCTTCACATATTTTAAGCGTGGAGATAGCATAGTAGTACTTTGATGAAGTGTCGTAGAACCACACAGATAAGGAAACATTTAATTTGAGGGTTCACTGTGTCTTACACAGACTGTAGGAATAAATGATGGAATTCATTACATTGTTATAGTAGCTGGTAATAATTCAAAAAGACAGTTCATTTGCTTACTTCTCGGCTTACCATAGTGTTAAAGCAACACGTGTATTCTCCAGTTGTTAGCTTCGTCTACGTAGTTTTACTTCATCGTGTAACTTAAACTTGGATCTGTAATTTAGCTGCTTCTTTAGCGTGTTATTTTTAGCCACATGTATTTAGGCAGCAAAATAGAACTGAGGCACTTAATCTGAGAATTCACAATCATCCTTCAGGCCTTACATTTTCACTACTGCTGCTTAAGTTGTAAATTCTTGCGATACACATCGCTTACGGGCGCGCGCGCCTGTGTGTGTGTGTGTGTGTGTGTGTGTCTTGCTATAATGAAGTATTATAGATCTGGAAATACTGCAAGACCCTTCGCGTAATTTTTAGTACAAATTCTTTTGAAAATGGTGCAGAGAAAATATACGTCATTCAAAAGGTTTTGGTCACAGCCAACATGTCTGCTGCGGACTACATTGTTATCTCATTTGAATGTGGACTACAGTAATATGCTACTATAGGGCTTTTCGTTTCAATTCTGTGCTGATGTTGGCTGGATATGGACTTGGGATAAGGGAGGGTGGGGACATTAGGGGAGGGTGAATAGGGCTTGAAAAGGGCTGGGGCGTGCCTTGCCACGTTATGATGGTGACGTCACTTGTAAGGAACTTGTGGTTTCTCACGTGATAGATATAATTTCAGCGCAGCGTCTGAAGGGGGCAAACGGTGGCTCAATGTATATGTTTTATAACCTTTAGAAAATGGTTGAAGGTCAAAGTGATCCACTTTGTTGAGATATATACTATCTATAAAGTTTTTAAACCGTTTGTTAAGTTAACTGAACGAGTAAAGTGCCACGTGTTCAAAATAAGAAGGCAGGAAAAGAATAGTTATAGCACACGACTATGAAATGCCTATACAAAAATTGTTTGTAAGTAAAAGCCTATGTGGTTATGTTTACTTCACACATAGATCACAATTTAAATTATTCCATTGCTAAATTCCCTGTTGCTATAATCTATTAATAATTTCTGACCGTGAACAATTTTGCAGTGGAAAAGATACCAATTCCTTCTGATGTGTGTGTGGGGGGGGGGGGGGGGAGAGGATTTGTCTGGGAAGAGGTTGGTGCCAAGTATAATCTTTATTTAACAGGAATATCAGGCTTTATTGATATTTGCCTTCGACTCACATGTTATGTCCTTAGCCTGAAGACCTTAATAAAATCCGAAAGAACAGCAATAATGAATGACTACACTTTGTAGAGTGTAGCAAAGCTCCAAATGACAGTAACAACTTTCATCAAAATTTCTTTAAGTGCAATTTAAATAATACTTCAGCAACCTCAGCTGTGACATTGACACTTAAATACTAATGAGCAGTCACCGATAAAACTTAGCTGTGGGATACAATATATCACCAAAATGAAAAAAATTACTTTTAATAAAATTCTCCTTAAGGCAGGTTAGAATGTGCTTCAGGAAACTCAGGAGCGACATATCGGCTTAAATACTAATGAGTATTTAATGTTAAGTTAAACTGTGGAATACAACGCAGCGTCAAAAGGATAATTTTCCTTGTGGCAGGTTAAACAGTACTTCGACGACATCAACACTGACTTATAATGAGTAATGAGCGTTAAATAACGAAAGGCAGACACAGCGTTAAAATGACAACAATAATAATTTTTGAAAAGCATATTTGCTTAAATGAGTTTACGTTAAGTACGAAATCAGCTTATTTCCGGCGTAATTTATCACGTACATACTGCTGACTCATTACAGGTAAAGTGCTCAGTAGGCCATGGCATCAAATTACCAATAACACGTTTTAATAATCGTTTTTAAACTTCATTAAATACCAATGAAGAAACCTGTAAATGACCATACGGCGTACAATTACATACGGCTAAATGATGACTAGATAATGCTATATCTTAGTATCAAAATTAAGATGAGCTAATACATAACTACTGACCAACAGCCTCTCATGATTTACACATTCTCGTCACATCTGGCTGAGGGCGACGTCCATCGTGGCTCAACCAACCCCTCCAAAACAGTTGCATTCCTAAATTCCTTTAACACTGGCGGCTACTACAGCACATAAATCCATCATTAGGTACAACGCAAATATTCAGTCTGAAACAGTACTACAACCGAAACATTTGGAGGGTAGCTAGTGAAAGTTGAAGGAGAAACAGATTTAGCAAGTGCAAATATCGTTATATTTAAATGTTGAAACTCGTCCACCGTGTGACTAAGGACGTTCTTCATGGCAGAGCATTAAAATTAAAAGACGACAATCACTTCAACCCATACGAGAATGGAGCCTCCTGACAATGGAGAAAATATTCACACTCCGAGAACACGTCAAGCATTCAGCTTTTACTTACTGTAAGATTGCTTTCGTCGCCACAGGTGCCATACAGGCAACGAAAGTTAGCCAGTTAAAAGAAGTCAGCTGTCTCCTTTCTCAAGGAATGAGGCTATGTTATCATTCCACTTCGTATTGCTTCAATAATTGCACTTAATTTCATGTATTACAAGAGGCAAAATGAGGCGCTTTTTATACAGACTGAATAGAATGATAACTAAATCTGATTTTGAGGAAAAACTACTGTATCGGTACAAAATGGTTTCCCTGGATAGAAAGGTGATGACGCCGTATTGTTGTGCAGGTCAATCTGGGAGAAGGTGGTCACCCACTGAAGGAGCCCACCCGTAAACGGCTGAGCAAGCTACCAACGGCAGAAGCAGGCGACAACGAGCACGACCAGCACCAGCAGCAGCAGCAGCAGGAGCGCACCTACCTCAGCCCGCCTGCGAGCCGCCCCAGTCACGAAGGGCAGGCGCCGCCCGAGGCCGGTAGAGTCCAACCACCGCCCTGGAGCCCTGAGTCGGTGCCGCAGGGCCGGCAGTTGGAGGACGTCCGGCAGATGGAGCGGCCACCCGTCCAGGCCAGCAGCCCGCCGCGCGTCCTCACCGAGCTGCTACCTTCAAAGACCAGTCCCCAGCCTACAATCAACGTGTCGTTCGCCATGTCTTTCAGAGTAGACGGGCAGCAGGATAGCCGGTGCGCGGAACTAAAGAATGAACACAACGTGAACTCCACCTATACAAGGAGCTACGAACCACCGCTGCACTTACAGCAGGTGGTACTGCCCAATGATCAGCAGCGGCTACTTCCCAAGGAAAACGCTCTAAGCCACGGCAAAGAACATATTTGCAAAACATGCTCCAAGAAGTTCGCCACACGATATTCTCTTAAGGTAAGTTGGCGTTGTGGTTTTCAGTCCGAAGACTTGGTTTTATGCTGGAATGAGATTTTCACTCTGCAGTGGAGTGTGCGCTGATATGAAACTTCCTGGCAGATTAAAACTGTGTGCCGGACCGAGCTCGAACTCGGGACCTTTGCCTTTCGCGGGCAAGTGCTCTACCAACTGAGCTACCCTAGCACGACTCACAACCCGTCCTCACAGCTATAATTCCGACAGTCCCTCGTCTCCTACTTTCCTAACGTCACAGAAGCCCTCCTGCATACCTTACAGAACTAGCACTCCCGGAAGAAAGGATATTGCGGAGACATGGCTTAGCCACAGCCTGGGGGATGTTTCAAGAACAAGATTTTCACTCCGCAGCGGAGTGTGCGCTGTTATGAAACGTCCGGGCAGACGAGTGTACTGGCGGAATTAAAGATGTGAGGACAGGTCGTGAGTCGTGCTTGGATAGCTCAGTTGGCAGAGCACTTGCCCGCGACAGGCATAGGTCTCGAGTTCGAGTCTCGGTCCGGCACATAGTTTTAATCTGATTTTATGCTGTTGTCCACGATAGGCTATCTCTTGTAAGGCTCTTCATCTCCAAATAACTACTGCTGCCTACAACCATTTGAATATCTACATCTATATCAGCATCTATATACACGCTCGACAAGCCGTTGTACAGTGCTTGGTGAAGTGTACCCTGCTTTACTAGTAGTCATTTCCTTTCCGCTCAGAAATGGAAGAAGAAACGACTGTCTGTGTGTCTCCAAACGACCCTTAAGTCATCTTATCACATCTTTATTGTCCTTACGTTTAACTTACGTAGGCAGCAGTAGAATCGTTATTCAACAAGCCTCAAAACGCGGTTCAAAATTTCCTCATTAGTGTCCGTACAAGAGAATATCGCCTTCCCTCTATGGATTCCCATTTGAGTTCCTGAAGTGTCTCATAATATTTGCGTGTTGTTCGAAACTACAAGTAACTCATCAGATAGCAACCAGTCTTTCATTTGCTTCGATGTCTTTCTTCAGTTTGACCAGCCGAGAATATCAGACACTGAGCAGTTTTCACGAATGGGTCACCCTAGTATCCAATATGCGGCCTCCTTTACAGCCGAACCACAATTTCCTAAAATTCTTCAAATAAACCATAGTGGAACATTCGCCTCCCGTACCACAATCCTTACATGTCTGTCCCATTTGACATCGTTTTGCAACATTACGCCAAGATATTTAAGCCAAGAGACTGTGTCAAGCAGCACAGTACTAATGTTGAATTCAAACAAACGTTGAATTGAAACATTACGCGTTACCTTTTCCTGCTCATACGCATAAACTTACGTTATTTTACATTTAGATCGATCTGCCACTCACCACACCAACTAGAAATTATATTTCATCCTTCCGAATGTACTCAATGACGACATCTTTCTGTACACGACAGCATCTTCAGCAAACAACCGCAGATTGTGGAGAGAGAGAGAGAGAGAGAGAGAGAATAACAGTCGTCCTGGCACACCTCCGTCGGGCACTCCCAACGCTACCCTTTTCTCTGATGAACATAGGCCGCCTTGTGCCACGTACTGCGTTCTATAGAGGGGGACAATTTAAAGTTACTCAGACGAGTTAATACGTTTAAAAGACCAAATGCGGCAGCATTAGCGATGGCGGAAAAGACCTACAATTACTTCCAACAGTATGGAGCAATTGACCATTCAGTCAACCGAACCTTGGAGCACATTTACAGATCTTCACGTCTGACAGAGTTATTAGCAAAGGTCAGTCTTGTCACGGCTTAGCTGACCACCGAGGTCACCTGATCTGCCAGTGTGCGATTTCTTGGAGTGGAGAGCCCACAAGTTTAACATGTATCGCAACAATCCTCATAGTCTTCAGGAAGTGAAGTAGAACATTTGGGATGAGACTGCAGCAATTCCAGCAGTCCAGGTTCGATCTACCCTCAGCAATTTGTTGACCAAGGCCCAAAAGTCCCAAGAGATGAATGGTGGTCACTTACAACATCTGATATAGTCAAATTAGTACTGTAGTTCATTTCCTTTGGTATATTTATTTCTATCCTGGAACTCTGTTCTCTGGGCTACTTTTATTTCTCCCACCTCGTATTACTTATGAACTCTTAGAGCCACTCATGTATCTGGGAACCTATTCTGTATACTTGTACTTTCGTTAACAGTTTAGAGAGGGATAATCTGCCAAATGTTTTTCGAAAACCTAGAAATATTTTGTATAGAACCTCCCTGATGGGCTTCATCCATAGTTCGCAAAGCATCATGAGAGAAAAGGGCAAACCGAGTTTCGCATGAGCGGTGCTTCCTAAAACTGTGCTGATTCGTGGGCAGAGGCTTCTCTCTTTCAAGGACATTTGTTGTATTCGAACTGTGAATATGTTCAAGAATTCTGCAGCTGCCGATGTTAACGATATTGATCTGTGATTCTGCGTATCCGTTCTTTCAACCTTGCTACTGGTCGCTCGGCGAGAGATTCACGGCAAACAAAACCCACGTATAAGACCAATGCTGTGGAGTAGTCTTTGTAAAACCGAACTATGATTCCATCGGATCTATGTCCTCAGTTACTATCTTCCACTGCCACACCAGTTTGTTCGACGAGTGAATGGATACAAGCCTTAGAAATGCTTATGCATTTTGCGTAGGATCAAAATTTTCTCGTGTTTCCGGCAAGACCTTTTGCTAAGGTATGACGCTAGTAGTCTTATGCTTCGCTCATAGATCCTTTTACTGGCGCCACAATTTCCACTAACTTTTGACTGTCGTCATTTGGGCATTCTCTTTTGAGAACGATGATGGTGGCATCAACGTAAATGAGAAAATGGTTCAAATGGCTCTGAGCACTATGGGACTTAACATCTATGGTCATCAGTCCCCTAGAACTTAGAACTACTTAAACCTAACTAACCTAAGGACAGCACACAACACCCAGCCATCACGAGCCAGAGAAAATCCCTGACCCCGCCGGGAATCGAACACGGGAACCCGGGCGTGGGAAGCGAGAACGCTACCGCACGACCACGAGATGCGGGCCGTAAATGAGAATTCAGATTTATTTTTAATCATTCATTTCAGTCAAAGGTACAAAACATTCTGATTAAACTGCAAACATTTTTGATCAGCTTCCAAAGTGGCAATCATGGCGCATTTCATTTGAGGCAAGAAATTGCTGAGCGCCTTTTACATACAGAATATCTACATTTTTTACCCTTATCAGTGTGTTTTCTGTGGACAGATCTCTCACAGAAAGAACACCATCAATTTTTTAATAATTTGTGGTACTGATAACAGTTCTGGGAACTTGTGTCGTTTCGTTTTCTAACAATAAGTAGCCCTCCTAGTTCTATCATGAATGCCCATCACTTTCAGCTAGTCCTTTCTGCCCAGACCAGTGTAATATATTGTCATATTCTAAATATATTCAGTGTACTAATATCAGTCATGTTCGAAAACGGCATCATAGGCCACTTTCTGTTCATACACTTTGTAGTGTACATTCTAACCAGCTTGTTGTGTCTATGCCTGGTTTTTGTTTCATTATACTCCAGAAACATTGATGGCTTGAATTCTTAACACTTTCAACACTGCCGTCTTTACACCCGGCACTTGCCTGTGAACTGGTACATTTAATGGATGTTTGAAGTTAGATTGCAAAGAACAGAAAAATGATAGGAATATGTTTCTTGCATCATTTAAAAGGGAAAGTAAGAGCTTTACATGAATGTAAGTTTACTTTACAATTTAAAATACAAATGGGTATTATAATTAAAAAACAGGAAACACGAAAATGTCGTGGATAAAAAAGTTTTAAATGATGTCTCTCTTGAGTAATGCCATTATTACTGTATCTAATTTTTAAAAAAATTATCACTGGACTGTTTAACTGCAGGTATCTGTAAACTAGAGTATTTTAATAGTTCAGATGTAGTTAGCCTTTGTGTGAAAATTCTGGAAACACTGTGGGACGCAAAGGCCAACGCCACAGTCCTTGCACCACCATCTACTTTCCTTCCTCATGCGCTTACCCGTCTCTTTCCTCCCCCTGGCTGAACATACTTCGCAATACCTAGTAGTATTCACCTTGTCTGTAGTGGGTGGGACCTTCTCTGGAAACTGCCTTGCAAATTTCCTCTCAATTTGTGAGGATGAAGCAGCTTGTTGCTGAAAAATATTTCCGCCCTTCTCAGCCAATTTCTTCCCCACTTTGTGAATAAAGTTTACTAGGGATACATTCTTCCTAGTCTTCTCTTTATGTAAAATAAAGCTGTTGACAGTTGACGCGATAAACAAGTGGAAAAACAGCTTTTTCCACCACTTCAAAGTTTTTCAGGCAATCGGATAATAGCTGGAAAACTGATGTGCTCTGTCAACCCCAGCTTTATTCTTATTGTAATCAATAATAACGTCTGGCTTTACAATTTCTGCTATTCCACCCTTGGCCCTCACTTGAATACTAGTGCTGGTAGACTTATGTTTTGTGGAAAGACAAAGAATATCTCGTTTTGACTTCCACTTCACAGCCAAGAGATGGTGTTTCCTTTGAAAAACTATCCTTTTTCTTAGTTTTAGTGTTTTGAATATTCGTCGCAAACCTTTCCTGTTTTTCATTACATTTCCCGCTCCAAGAGCTTTATTTTCCCACGACATGTCCAAAAGAGATGGACTATCCATATAACTGCAATGTCCTTTGCCAAAGTACTGTGAACACAACCTTTTTACAAGGCCCTGGATACTATTGTCAGCACTGCCTGCAGAACCTGTATATACATCACAGTTTAGCATATAACCTGTTGATGAATCGCAGAGAGCATACAACATTATTCCCTATTTATTGGGTTTGTTTTTCATGTATACTCTTAAGCTTGTTCTACCACGAAAGGGACACATAGCCTCATCTATTGTCAGATTCATGCCTGGACGAAAAGTAATTTTGCTTTTATTCACAAAGAAGTCAAACAAAGGCCTCACTTTGTGAAGTGGGTCGTGCTTTTCGTCGCCTCTGCTAATGAACGTAGCATTGTCATTCAAGTGTACCATCGACAATGTAGTGTAAAATCGGTCGCGACTCAACAATTTACTCGCAAATTCTGTCTGCGAAAACGGGTCTGCTGACCAATAATGACTGATTTTCGGGAATTTGACGAAGCACATATGGAAAATAATACTGAGAGACCAGTAAATCTCTTGCAATTTTACTGCAGATCACTTATGCCAAACAGAGTTTATTTTCAGGCTACCTTTGCGTTTCATTGCCGTAATAACGTTACCAGCGTACCGATTCGTTTCACTTTTGATAAGCCAAATAAGGTCGTCATCAAAGAAATAACTAAAATATTGAATCTCCTCAGTGGCATCTGAAAAATGTGATGCTACACCGACTACTTCCGGAAATCCGGCAGTACTGGCTGATCGTCTAGTTCGGACCAGTCTTGCTCTTTGTGCTCAGTGAGCCACACACGACCAAGTACCACAGATGGTGACTGATAGTCTGTACCACTGTCTGCATAGAAAAAAAAATAATGCTAAGATTGGTACTAAGAGGTACTAAGTGAAGAAATGAACACTACTCACAATACAAAATACGGCAATAAACTCTTCACTTTATAAACAATTGAGACATACATATACCTGAATCATCACTTGTACTTTCGTCTGGAGAGCACGAATCCTCTTTGTCAGTATCGTCAACTTCACATCGTGCATCTCCATAAAGAATATGTAAGATCTCTGCCTCTGTCAACTCGCTCCGCGATATTTTCACGATCGTAAACACCTGTGAATGAACTGCAGGTAACTTCGTCTTTGCAGTGCTCTCAACCGCTCCCAGGATGAGATAGCCGATAAGTGCTTGCCTCTTGCGGAAGAAGAATGAAATACACTCCTGGAAATTGAAATAAGAACACCGTGAATTCATTGTCCCAGGAAGGGGAAACTTTATTGACACATTCCTGGGGTCAGATACATCACATGATCACACTGACAGAACCACAGGCACATAGACACAGGCAACAGAGCATGCACAATGTCGGCACTAGTACAGTGTATATCCACCTTTCGCAGCAATGCAGGCTGCTATTCTCCCATGGAGACGATCGTAGAGATGCTGGATGTAGTCCTGTGGAACGGCTTGCCATGCCATTTCCACCTGGCGCCTCAGTTGGACCAGCGTTCGTGCTGGACGTGCAGACCGCGTGAGACGACGCTTCATCCAGTCCCAAACATGCTCAATGGGGGACAGATCCGGAGATCTTGCTGGCCAGGGTAGTTGACTTACACCTTCTAGAGCACGTTGGGTGGCACGGGATACATGCGGACGTGCATTGTCCTGTTGGAACAGCAAGTTCCCTTGCCGGTCTAGGAATGGTAGAACGATGGGTTCGATGACGGTTTGGATGTACCGTGCACTATTCAGTGTCCCCTCGACGATCACCAGTGGTGTACGGCCAGTGTAGGAGATCGCTCCCCACACCATGATGCCGGGTGTTGGCCCTGTGTGCCTCGGTCGTATGCAGTCCTGATTGTGGCGCTCACCTGCACGGCGCCAAACACGCATACGACCATCATTGGCACCAAGGCAGAAGCGACTCTCATCGCTGAAGACGACACGTCTCCATTCGTCCCTCCATTCACGCATGTCGCGACACCACTGGAGGCGGGCTGCACGATGTTGGGGCGTGAGCGGAAGACGGCTTAACGGTGTGCGGGACCGTAGCCCAGCTTCATGGAGACGGTTGCGAATGGTACTCGCCGATACCCCAGGAGCAACAGTGTCCCTAATTTGCTGGGAAGTGGCGGTGCGGTCCCCTACGGCACTGCGTAGGATCCTACGGTCTTGGCGTGCATCCGTGCCTCGCTGCGGTCCGGTCCTAGGTCGACGGGCACGTGCACCTTCCGCCGACCACTGGCGACAATATCGATGTACTGTGGAGACCTCACGCCCCACGTGTTGAGCAATTCGGCGGTACGTCCACCCGGCCTCCCGCATGCCCACTATACGCCCTCGCTCAAAGTCCGTCAACTGCACATACGGTTCACGTCCACGCTGTCGCGGCATGCTACCAGTGTTAAAGACTGCGATGGAGCTCCGTAAGCCACGGCAAACTGGCTGACACTGACGGCGGCAGTGCACAAATGCTGCGCAGCTAGCGCCATTCGACGGCCAACACCGCGGTTCCTGGTGTGTCCGCTGTGCCGTGCGTGTGATCATTGCTTGTACAGCCCTCTCGCAGTGTCCGGAGCAAGTATGGTGGGTCTGACACACCGGTGTCAGTGTGTTCTTTTTTCCATTTCCAGGAGTGTACCTCCACATCAGTTGACGAAACTGCTTCGGAGACGCGCTAAACTCGCTCACGGAGCCGAATAAAAGGCTCGCCCGTACGGTATAAGGGTGCCGTCGCCAACGTCAGGGCCACACCGGCCGGCAAACGAAAATGTATTTCATATTGTAAAATAAACTTACATTCATGTAAACCTCTTACTTTTCCTTTTAAATGATGCAAGAAACATATTCCTATCATTTTTCTGTTCTTTGCAATCTAACACATTAGTGGCCGGCATCCACTTAGCATTCCAGCTGCTAATGGGATATGAAATGTTACAGATGGAATCAAATATTCATTAATGTTTTGATTCCGAGAGCATGTGTCATTTGTTTCGTACTGTGCAATAAAGGGCACAAATGTAACTTTCTTTAGTACAATGGGTTCAAGGATAGAACTGGTAGATCATTAACACTTACAGCACGGTGCCCGTACGCCATACGGCGTAGCCGTGAGGTTCTAGGCGCTTCAGTCTGGAACCACGCGACCGCTACAGTCGAATCCTGCCTCGAGCATCGATGTGTATGAGGTCCTTAGGTTAGTTAGGTTTAAGTAGTTCTACGGGACTGATGACCTCAGATGTTAAGTCCCATATTGCTAAGAGCCATTTTGAGCTAAATGGATACTAAACTGCTACATTCAATTAATGGTCTATTTATTCATTTGTTGGTGATCCGTCCTGCTTTTCCAAGCTATTCATACCTGTTTCTGATATGGAAACATGTGTTTTAAGGATATGTACTATGCCTACATTTCTCGTATCATCAGTCTGAAGATTATTCTGTTCATAATTATCTTATTTCTTGAAATGGGAAAATGGAGGGATTTAGTGTTCGAGGTGACATTTTTGTAAGTTGGGAAAATGGAGGGATTTAGTGTTCGAGGTGACTTTTCCGTAAGTCCTCCGTCTGTTTATACATATTTCTCTCCACAATATGGGACACTGTTGCGTGAAATTGTTGAAACGACCTTGTGCTTACTATTTTTTATTTTATAAGCTGTACAACGTATGTCATGCTAACCATTACTGAGAGCAAATCGTATATTTATATAAGAAGTTTCCACACTTTTGTACAGAAAAAAACTAACAACAGTACAAATTACAAATCAGAAATAAAAGCAACATGTTGTTCACTATGTTCACTACAAAGATATTTAATACATAGTCTGACATTTCATATCTTGAAATGAATATATCTAGTTCCAAAAGTACATCCAAACACATTATCTTCCTTTGATATCCTGTGTGTTCACAATCAGGTGGTTTATTCAATCAAAACTGAGTTTATCTGTTACAGTACTGCAAATCGTGGTTTGACCAGGTCCTGTCAGTGGTATCACATTCTATGTCAAGCACACCATCAGTAAAAAATTACATAAGAGACTCTATTTCCATTGTCTTGCCAGAGCATCCACGCACTGTGTGCGGTGATACCCTATAAGTGATCGAAAAGAGTCCTGTGGCATTTGCTGTTATGGATATCAATTGCGTATGGATTCACCTTTAGAGCCGTTTTATCAGTTCCGCCCATTTGGTTGTTGAACTTGGTCATGGCAGAGTATCAAGGAATTTCAGTGCATTTCCTTGGCCACTAAGAATAACTTTTAACATTAGTCGACTTTGTTCATCCTGGCATTATTTGATGCTGCGAAAATAATAGGTTAACAATGATATTTATACCGAAACATACCATTTTCCTTTCGTATTGCAAGATGAATGGTACCTCTTTCATCCGGCACAATTCAAGGGAGTGGTTTAGAAAGATACAATTTTCTCTCACACTCCCAGTGCCCCCAAAACCTTGTTAACTAAGAAAAATTACAAACTAAAAGTTATTTTTAAGTTGTCAAAACAGAAATGAAATGGAAGTGACTTATTTCTGAAAAAGGATTTTCAATCATTTTTATGAGAGACACAGATGCTTTGCCAAAATATTGCTCTGTTTCGGGATCCTGAACAGTTGATCAGTTGTGATACACACTGAAGTCTACTTGATAACCATAAGGTGTAATCAGTGACCAGACTTGGTATATAGAGCTAACTGGTTTACCGCAAATATATTTATGAATGTTACGCCTTCCAAAATACCTCACTACTATTTCACCACTGGACAAATTCTTTCAGGCCAAAATATTTGGAAACTTGTCTCTGCCTATACCTACTAAGAACTACAACGTCTAACAAACACTTCACTTCCTCACAGGTAATAGTAGGAGCATAATAGTCCATAGATGAGGCATGCCTGTTCGTTTTTGTGGTTATGATATCAATAACTTCATCATCAAAGAATACCTCAAATGACTCAACAGAGATATTGATACCTTGTCTTTGGACAAGAGGCGTGTCGAATTGTCTGGAGTTCATTTCAAGATCTCCATCAGTCCAGGCGGCCATATTATCACAATGCATATGGATTACATTCGATTAGATATGCTTTCCTCACCAACTGGTATGCAGTGAGGAGATCTTCTGGGATATGGACTACACAATAAATATTTACAAAATGAGAACATATGTGCTAATGCACCTTCCACAAATAACAAATGAAATTACCCTTGTGGATGTTGAATCAGTAAAAAATAAAATCTTAAGCATAATTATATCTATAAGGATATAAAACTTGTCACACAGTATTAAATTTTTAATAGACTTAGGTGCATACCATAATTCTTAGGATCTTGATGCCACACATCATCAAAAAAAATTAAATAAAAGAATAAATATTTTGGAGTACTTATTTACAATGATCATTTTACTGCACAAAATTCGTTCAGAAGTCAGATTGTATGTAATATTCACATTATGTGACATTTTTAATAACATACATGCATCATTTTAATTTCATTCTGCTAAGAAATTCATCAGTGGAGTTGGAGGAGATGGTCACCAATACATCATTACACTCTTTTCAAACTGAACTTCATTAAAAATTAAACTTTTTTGGCTGCTGGCATCTTATTTAAAATGTGTCTTGCTGAATAATGGACATCTTTCTGAGCCAAAGGAAGTGACTTTATATCCTTGTGGAAGTTATTCTCATATCCAGTATTTGTTCCATGCACTGTTCTGTTACTTTGAAAAAATATATGTCTTTAATGACAAATTTCACTAACGAATAAAGATATTGGGAACCAGCAGTCAACTTCCCCAATTCCTTAAACAGCCTTTTGCAGGATGTTCTTGAGATCACACCACAAATAAGTAGTACTTCACGTTTTTGGGCTCAGGAAACTTCAAATTGGCTTAGTGATTTACCCCAAAAAGTAATCCCATATGACATTATGGAATGGAACTAAGCATAGTACAGTATCCTATTTAGTTTTATGTCACCTACATCTCACAAAAGATGCATAGCAAATAGATATTTGTTTCGATAGTTCAGCAGTTCTGTGGTATTCTCCTCCCAGAAACATTTATTACTGATCTGTAATCCCAAGGATTTAAAATTATCAACTTCTTCTGTCTGCTTGTCATTATATTTTAGGTACATATTGACAGGAATCTTTTACAAGTTCTGAACTGTATATAGCATATTTCTTCAAGGTTTAGTGACAGAGAAATACCTAGGAACCATTTATTAATGGCCATGAAAATCTTATTAGCTGACTCTTACAGGGCTGTACTTGATTTATTATTTCTTGGATTGTTGGTATCATATGCAGACAAAACAAACTTAGCATCTGGTAATGTTACTGATGAAATGTCACTGATATACAAAATAAAAAGTAAGGGCCTTCAGATGGTACTTGAAGGTCACCACACGTTTTTGGCTCCCAGGTGGATGATGCCTGATGGCTTAATACACATGTCTTTCTTATTGACACCTTTTGGCTTCTGTCAGATATATAGGATTTGAACCATTTTGCAGCATTTCCTGTTACACTGTGGTATTCTAATTTTCATAAAATGATAGTGTGATTCACATAGTCAAATGTTTCTAAAAATATGTCAGTATCCTATAATTTATTGTCTAATGCATTAAGCACATTTTCACTGTATGTGTAGATAGCCTACTCGATATTTGAACACTTCAGAAATCACAATTTTGTCCGATAATATTTTATTTGAGTTTCCGAAATTGTTTGACAACACAGGAAAAAGTGAAACTGGTGTAGGTTCAAAGGTATTTATTTATCTCTTTTCCTACACAAAGGCTTAACTTTGACATATTTCACCCATTCAGGAAATGTTCCATTGACTAAAGATTGATTACAGAAGTAACTTAAAATGTCAGTAAACTAAAAGGTACAGAGTTTCAGCAACTTTGTTGATATATTGTCATTGCCACTACACATTTCTTTATTTTAAGGATTTTTTGGTGGATAGTGCTTCTCCAGGTACTGTCAGGGTCATATTCATATTACTTAACATATTTGTAGTGACTGGTTTGAGATATTCCATACAAACATCTACTGAACCAGATAATCCCATCTTTTCTGTAACAATTATGAATTGCTTATTTAAAAGCTCAGCAACACTGCAAACATCTTTTATCTGGGTATCATGCTATGTCCTCTTCGCCTCTGGTTCTACCAGTCTCTTTCTTCACTATATCATATATTGTCTTCATTTTCTTATCTGATATCACTATATTTTTCTGATAATACATTATATTTGATTTCCTTATTACTATCTTCAGTATTGTGCAGTATGTTTTGTAATAGTCTATAGATTTACATCACAGTTGTTTATGACTGATACCTATATTTCCTTATTGTTTTACAGGATACCATTACTCCTTAAGTAATCCATGGCTCTTTCTAGACTTTGGTCTTATCTGGTTTAGTTTTGGGGGAAAAGTAGTTAAGGATATTATTAATAAAATTGCTGTAATTCTCATTCATGCTATGAACATTGTACACATCACTCCAGTTCACATGTTTAAGGATTTTCTTAAAACATTCCACTTCGGCTTACTGACTACACTCTTGAACTAATATTTAGTAGATTTTATACCCTGATCAGTAATAAGGTTTAGCAAAAGGAACTACATGTCATTGTCTAGGAGGTTACTTATAATTGGTTTTATAGTGTAATTTTGTTTATTATACATTTCTATAAAGATATTATCAATGACTTTGAGCCCTTGGCTTCTCTAGTAGGAAAATTAACAATATAAATTAAGTTGAATTACAATGCTACTGATTGGAAGGGTTCTGGAAACATCTACATTAAAGTCACCAGCAACCAGTAATTCTCACTTTTTTTGTTAAATTGATCCATAGAGCCACAAAGTAGTTTCTGAACTGATTAAAATTATCTGCTGGTACTCAGTAGTCACTTACTATTATGAATATTTTATTATGAAATTCTGCTTCTGCTGTACTTGCTTCCATATGCTGCTCTAGGAAAAATTTATGAGTGTCTATGTTATTAAACTTATGGCAGTTCCTGTTGAAAGTGGCAGCTACTCCATTTACACCCTACAAAAATCAGACGCTAACCTAAATCTTGGAACACTTAACACTTCGATACCAGTGGTCACTTGTCTTGAAGTGTTCTAAGATATTACGGCACTTATAGTGTACTGGGACAGATATTTTCACTGGTGTATCAAATAGGCTCACATCAGTTTGAAAGTTTCCTGTTTGTGCATCCTGTGACTGAGATAATATCCCCTTCCCATGTGATGTTCTAACTTCAGCATCAGCAAGATATTGTATTCAGCTAAGTTTTCCAGGAATTCTGCTTCTTTATCCCCAGAATAATCATCACTCAGGAGGTTTTACTTATATGGGGCAATAAAAATGTCTTGTGCATATTGTTCGTATCCAGATTTTGGAGGCCTGTTTACAATTTCCTCTAGCTTCGTTTTATGAAAACTGTCTGAATATCCTGTATTACTGAACACTGCGTGATACACTTGGACTATCAAAGCTTAACTAGAGTACCTTGATACATCTCACTGTCATTGCAGACTGAGAGGAAGGGATCTTGAAAGATGATACTAGTGAATTTGACTATAATAAATTAACGAACACCATAATTTAGTACAGTTCAGTGCTCTTTCCATATGATAATGTACTACAAGACTGGAGTTATTATGTGTACAAATTGCTGTTCGATTTGTATACAAGGTTTCATACTTGATAACATGACAATCTTTTTGAAGGAAGCTTTCAGTCTATGGCACCCATTGTGGCAAAAGACTCAACAGAATGGATCTGTAAAATCACATACTATTGATGCTCATTTATAATTTGAAGGGTCAGAAAATTTCCTCCACAACAATGCAGCATATACATTAATATTACATTACTGCATTGTGAATTAATCACCACTCAAATGAGTAGTAGAAAGACTAGCACAAATGCACGGATGTAGCTACATATTGAAAGTACTTCACAATAGCATTTCAAAGTGTAAAAGCCATTGCCAACACCCATGGACTGTATGAAAAATGTGATAAATTCATTATAAATAATGTAGCGCTTGTTTATGGAAATCTGTGTGATTTGTTATTACCACCATCAGTACAAATTTTATATCACAAAAGGCAATCAAAGCTGTGCAATGTATCCAGACATGAAAAATTCAAGTATGGTTAACATATAATTAAAAAAAACTGAAATTATCCATGAATAATCTACACATACATGCTACCAACGATCAGGACGTCTGACTACGATACACTTGTTTAATCGACAGTTGATTGTTTTATAAATGCATACTGTATATGAAAACGCCTCAATATTGAATCTAGGGGAGTCATATAGATGTGCACCATTCTTCCTTTAGAAGAAAATAAACAACTCCATGTCTGATTTGAAAAATTACTGTGAAACAATAAACGATTTTTTAAAAAGAATAATAGTGTGCGTATTACATTTCACCCTAAGTTGTATCTCCACATCCTGGAAGAGCTAGTCAGCACTCATGAGCCAGAGCCCTGTGCCCTGATACAGATTTCAAATAACTCCATAGCAAACGCTGGTCTTCATTCACATTACAGGCTCGTACAGTCTATAGTATGTAAAGGGGTTGGTTTCGTAGTTAATTTATCATTATCATAGCGAAATGGAAGAATAGCAGGACCACCACAGCTAGCTGCTGCAGCAGTCACCAAATACAGCGTAAGTACTGAAAAATCTTACAATCTGTGTTAATATTGGCATACATACTAAAGATTTCAAGATGTAATACATTTTATGTAAGTGATATATATTGTTACAGATGATGACTGGATATATGCATCCATGTGTCAACAACACCAACATTAGCAGGTAGTGTCTGAGCATAGCTATTGAAATATTTTTTATATTTGTGTGCATGTGTGTGCATGTTTGTATGTGTGTGTGTGTGTGTGTGTGTGTGTGTGTGTGTGTGTGTGTGTGTGTGTGTGTTTGGGTGGGTGGGTGGATGGGTGGGTGTGTTTGTCTCAGTGCATGTGTGCTCTTGATCTATGAATTCTGTTCCTATATTACAAATGGGATAGTACATATGGCCAGCCCATCAGCACTCCTCAACTGTATGTAGTTTGCTGTAGATGAAGGTGTCTGTAAGTAACAGTTCATATATGTTTCAATATTTTACACTATGATAATATGATAATTCTTTTCTTTTCTATACATGACTGAGGAGAAGACGCATTTGAATGCATGAGGAACCAGCTCATCAAGCATCTACAGACTTACTACAACAGCTGATGACTTATTGTATACACGATATTTTAGTAAGTATTGAGTAGTGAGTAACTACTATTACGTTTGTATTTATCTCGAATTGTATGCTATGACAGCGCGAATATTTGTAAGTGATCCCATATGAGCAGTGGAAAGGATGCACTTTAGTCAGCCACCATCATAACCTAATTTGAGTTCATGCACAAATATGATCCTATACACATTGTTCCTAGAAAGAAAAGTTACATTTACACAGTGGTTATTCGGTGGTTCCTTTTATCTTTTCTAGAGGAACTTGATGATGAATCAACAATTATGTGGCCCACCATCATCTCGATTCAGACATGTATGGTAATGAGCATAGCCAAGTACGCCATAAGTAGCAATTCATACTCATCTCTCACCACATGAAAAAAGCCTTACACTTACACAGTAGATAAATGTTCATATTTTTCTCAGAAATGTGGTCAGTGAACTCATACCATGGGCTCCAAAACTCATGTCCATCCCACTTTATGTGTTCTGGACTTGACACACACACCCAATCACGAGCTGGCATAGACTATTTTGGGAACCAAGTGAATACCAGGTATCTCAAGCCACAAAGTTAATGTTTATAGTGTTTCAGGGTGCTCATAGAAATAAGACATTGCATGTCAGAAACGAAAGTTTGATTAAGACCATGAGGTGCATTCCTGTGTCTGAATGTGTGTCACCATGATTAAGAACAGGGTATTGCTATTATCCTTAACGATCTATATTATCTCATAATAAAACGGTACACTACCTTATACTGTGAGATTTCTGTCATGAAACATGCTTCAGCCTCCAGACATAGGTGGGGGCAAACTCGGGCGATGTCAGGCTTTTTGATTATTATGAAAAATCAATTAAAACTGGGATAGAAAACCGATACTTTGAATCTGAAGAATGCGCCTCCAGGAAATTTCTAGTTCTTTTTGTTTTACATTCACATGTACGATTATAGCCTGCCACATGGAAATTGGTCCTAGATCCCTACTCCAGGCTCCCTATGGTGCCTGGCGATGAAGATATACGCCAAAAACTGGTAGAATAGGGCAGTAACGAACACCAAAAGGGTCTGGCTTGTTGGAACACTGGTGTTTTCGTTCTTTTTTAATGGTTATTAAACAAGGACCCTTAAGGCCAGGGATTAGCAGAATATTGATTCTGGGCCTAAAATGGCTCTGTTGTCTTCATCATTGAGTTACTCAGTATTTGAAGGCTCCTTTATTCTCGTATCAACCAAAGTATTGTCCACTTCACTGTCCATATTATGAGAAGAGTTAGAGTAAATCTAGAAAAAATAATTCTGAAAGAGCAGCTCGAGGGCATTAGACCAAAGGGGAGTGCAGAGAGCAGATAGATTGTTCAAATAAAAGAGATAAAAAGTTCTCATGTTTACATCTTCAATAGAAGCTGGTAACGACATAGCAAAGGAGACACTTGATTCATGAAGTCAGAACAATCAACAGTGAGCACAAAAGCTTGTACTGATGATGATATTGATGTTGTCAAGAGAAATAAATTAACTGCTGAATCTCTCTGACACTGCATTAATGGTACACTTATCAATACTGAACTGTGTGAACTGCTAAGTCTCATAATCACTTATCATCTATGTTCTCAAGGAAATCATTTTTCATGTGCATGTATTAACTGCTGAGTCTTTTCAATATAGCAACAACTGGATTCATATCAAAATTGAAACGTGGGGATGGTTATGTCTTATAAGCATCCATCGTCTCTGTTTTCCAGGGAAGTGTATAAACTGCAAAGTCTCTCAGACATAACAACAAAAGAATCTAATTTTACACTAAACTGTACAAACTCTAACTGTTTAATATAAAACGTAAAGCAACTTATAAACATCATTTCATTAGCACATAAATTTTGAAATTATTAGAAGTATTTTTGACTTTAAGATGTATTTGCTTTCTGTGGTCTTTGAACTGAACATAAGATACTGTTAAACATTCCGTGTGTGTTATTTCCTTCTACAGCTACCTCACTCAGCTTCTTGCAATATGGCATAAAGAATTTTTTTATGTGCAGTGACACAGTTTAACACTCTCACACATTATTCTGCATCTTTCAGAATTTAGGGAGACACACAAGGCCTGGGTAGACTCCATATGGAAGTTTGAAAATAAGGATCTTGATGTAGTTCTTTCACATTTTCCCTCGTCTGACAAGATGAATACTCGCCTTGTGCCCACGTCCTGCCTCAGTTACATGACTCACAGACATTTTGTTGAAGACATTCCCATACATTCGCATGAGATATCACTAACTGCAGGTAGCCTGTCCTGGCTAAGGACGGAGGGGGGAGATGGCGATACAAAGAGTAGTTGGCCAGGCTCTACGTTAACATTGCCAAATCCAGGCTAACATGTCGATTCTGTGAAGACGTGGGATACAAGCAATGAAAAATGGAAAGGAATATTGATATGCAGTAGACCCAGCTTCCCACATGTCCAGGGCTATAGTAGCTTAACAGTTCAAGTCTGTGGAACTAATACCATCAGCATATAATAACCTATCTACTAATTCATTATTATTATTCTGCATTTTCAAAAATGTCTTTACATGCGGTCACCTAAGACTTAGCTGTTAAGACATTAATTTTGTATATGATGGTGCAAGAAAAAGGATGTTGGTAGATCTCCTAAATTCATATGATCTGATGCATACTGCGTTTTTTCCATGTTGGGTGCTGGGGAACAGTAGCACAGCCATAGATAATATTTTTATTCATTCTTCATTACTAGAGTGGCATTCTGTTAGTAAAAGCGTGAATGGCCTTTTAGGCCATGATGCACAAATTTGAACACTAAAAGGCTTTTGTACTCAGACCAATGTCATATTTAATTACAAACTGTGTAGGAAAGTTAATCCAGCAGCAATAGAGAGTTTTTTAAACCTTGCGGAGGAACAAGTATGGCAGGATGTATATAGTGCTGATAACGCAGGTGATAAATACAGTGTTTTCCTTAACATATTTCTCATGCTCTTTGAGAGTTTATTTCCATTAGAACGTTCTAAATGGGGTACTAGCAGTAACAGGCAGCTCGGGTGGCTGACTAGTGGGATAAGGATATCTTGTAGAACAAAGCGGGAATTATTTCAGAATGTTGAAAGTAGTCACAATCAAGCTACAGTAGCCCATTAAACAGTATTTTAAGGTGCTTAAAAATATTATTAGGAAGGCGAAGATTATGTGGTAGGCAAATAGAACAGCTAATTCACAGGAAAAAAAAAAAAACCGTATGGTCAGTTGTGAAGGAAGTGTCTGGTCAGGAGCACAAAGTCGACAATATAAAGTCAGTTCACAGTAAAAATATTTCTGTTACTGATAAATCAGATATATGTACAGTACTTAACAACCATTTTCTGAGCATTGCTGGCGAATTAAATAAAAATTTAGTTTCCACAGGAAATCATATAGCATCCTTGGCAAATGCCTTTCCAAGATTGATGTCTGAAACACACCTCTGTGATACAGACAAGAGAGAGATTGAGTCAGTAATTACACTCCTGGAAATGGAAAAAAGAACACATTGACACCGGTGTGTCAGACCCACCATACTTGCTCCGGACACTGTGAGAGGGCTATACAAGCAATGATCACACGCACGGCACAGCGGACACACCAGGAACCGCGGTGTTGGCCGTCGAATGGCGCTAGCTGCGCAGCATTTGTGCACCGCCGCCGTCAGTGTCAGCCGGTTTGCCGTGGCATACGGAGCTCCATCGCAGTCTTTAACACTGGTAGCATGCCACGACAGCGTGGACGTGAACCGTATGTGCAGTTGACGGACTTTGAGCGAGGGCGTATAGTGGGCATGCGGGAGGCCGGGTGGACGTACCGCCGAATTGCTCAACACGTGGGGCGTGAGGTCTCCACAGTACATCGATGTTGTCGCCAGTGGTCGGCGGAAGGTGCACGTGCCCGTCGACATGGGACTGGACCGCAGCGACGCACGGATGCACGCCAAGACCATAGGATCCTACACAGTACCGTAGGGGACCGCACCGCCACTTCGCAGCAAATTAGGGACACTGTTGCTCCTGGGGTATCGGCGAGGACCATTCGCAACCGTCTCCATGAAGCTGGGCTACGGTCCCGCACACCGTTAGGCCGTCTTCCGCTCACGCCCCAGAATCGTGCAGCCCGCCTCCAGTGGTGTCGCAACATGCGTGAATGGAGGGACGAATGGAGACGTGTCGTCTTCAGCGATGAGAGTCGCTTCTGCCTTGGTGCCAATGATGGTCGTATGCGTGTTTGGCGCCGTGCAGGTGAGCGCCACAATCAGGACTGAATACGACCGAGGCACACAGGGCCAACACCCGGCGTCATGGTGTGGGGAGCGATCTCCTACACTGGCCGTACACCACTGGTGATCGTCGAGTGGACACTGAATAGTGCACGGTACATCCAAACCGTCATCGAACCCATCGTTCTACCATTCCTAGACCGGCAAGGGAACTTGCTGTTCCAACAGGACAATGCACGTCCGCATGTATCCCGTGCCACCCAACGTGCTCTAGAAGGTGTAAGTCAACTACCCTGGCCAGCAAGATCTCCGGATCTGTCCCCCATTGAGCATGTTTGGGACTGGATGAAGCGTCGTCTCACGCGGTCTGCACGTCCAGCACGAACGCTGGTCCAACTGAGGCGCCAGGTGGAAATGGCATGGCAAGCCGTTCCACAGGACTACATCCAGCATCTCTACGATCGTCTCCATGGGAGAATAGCAGCCTGCATTGCTGCGAAAGGTGGATATACACTGTACTAGTGCCGACATTGTGCATGCTCTGTTGCCTGTGTCTATGTGCCTGTGGTTCTGTCAGTGTGATCATGTGATGTATCAGACCCCAGGAATGTGTCAATAAAATTTCCCCTTCCTGGGACAATGAATTCACGGTGTTCTTATTTCAATTTCCAGGAGTGTAAATCACTGAAGACTAAGGACCCTCACAGTTATAATGCAGTGTCTAGCAGAATATTAAAGTATTACGCTGTACATGTTAGAGCTGTATTTAGCCATATGTGTAATTTTTCCTTTAGGAATGGTCACTTTGGCTCAAAATGGCTCTGAGCACTAAACTTCTAAGGTCATCAGTCCCCTAGAACTTAGAACTACTTAAACCTAAGGACATCACACACATCCATGCCCGAGGCAGGATTCGAACCTGCGACCGCAGCGGCCGCGTGGTTCCAGACTGTAGCGCCTAGAACCGCTCGGCAATGGTCGCTTTCCTGAGCGATTAAAGGACTCAGTAGTGAAGCCGCTTTATAAAAAGGGACAAAGGGATAATGTAGATAATTTTAGACTTATTTGTATGCCATCAGTGTTTGCAAAAGTATTTGAAAAGGCTGTGAATATGAGGATAATTGATCATTTTATATCACTCGATTTGCTATCAAACGTACAGTTCGGCTTTAGAAGTCGTACAGCAACTAAAAATACTATATTTCCTTTTCTCTGTGAGGTACTGGATAGGCTAAACAATAGGTTTCGAACGCTTGGCATATTTTTTGATTTAACTAAGGCATTTACGGAATACGGGAATGGACCATTACGGAATACGGGGAGTAGCTCTCAATTGGTTCGCCTATTACCTTAGCAACGGGCAGCAAAGGGTCATTATTCACAAAGTTGATAACGGCTGTGATGTGGGGTCTGAGTGGGGTACTGTCAAGTGGGGGGGGGGGGGGGGGAATCAGTGTTGGGGCCACTCTTGTTCCTTATTTATGTAAATGATATGTCCTCTAGTATTATGGGTAACTCTAAAATATTTCTGTTTGCTGATGACATTTGCTTGGTAGTAATAGATACTGTGTGCAACATTGGCTCGGTTTCAAATAGTGCAGTACATGAACTAAGTTCATGGCTTGTAGAAAATAAACTAACGCTAAATCACAGTAAAACACATATTTTACAGTTTCTGACACACAGTTCAACAAAACCTGATGTTTTAACTTCACAGAACGGGCATATGATTAGTGAATCTGAACAGTTCAAATTTCTAGGTGTTCAGATAGACAGTAAGTTGTCATGGAAAGCCCACGTTCTGAATCTTGTTCAAAGACATAATGCTACCATTTTTACTATTCGAACAGTATCAGAAATAAGAGATCGTTCGACACGAAAATTAGTCTACTTTGCTTATTTTCATTCGCTTATGTCGTATGGTATTATATTTTGGGGTAACTCACTTCGATGGCGTGTGCCGTCATGGCGACGATCCAGAGAGTCGCCAGTCGCTTGGGTCGTGGAAATGGGTTGCAGTCTGGGACGGTGATTGTTTCCACGGTGATGCTTCCCGGCGCAGTTCTGTTGATGTGGGCCACCATCTACTGGCACGCTTCCAATATGTTGGTGGCAGTCCTTCTAACAGGATATTGTAGGCTCAGAAAAGGGTGGTTCGGGGAATAATTGGTGTAAGTTCACGATCCTCTTGTCGACTCCTGTTCACGAGTCAGGGTATTTTGACTTTGCCCTCTCAATATATATATTCCTTACTGTCATATCTTGTTAACAATATTAGCTTATTCCCAAGAATACTCGGCAGAAATCAAACCTGAATTTGGATCGGACTTCCCTAACTCTTGTGCAAAGTGGTGTGTAGTATACTGCTGCATCCATTTTCAAGAAGCTACCTCTCTAATTCAAAAATCTTAGCAGTAATCGACGCGCTTTCAAATCAGATCTGAAGAGTTTCCTCATGGGTCACTCTTTCTATTCTGTCGAGGAGTTCCTTGAAAAATTGAGATGATTCTTATTACATTGTTGATTGCTTTTACATAAACTTATCGGCTGACTTTTTTCGGATTCATGAACTTTTTATCTGTAATTAATTTTATGTTGTAATATCATGTACAGACACGCTCCACGACCTTGGAGATTTGCTCCTCAATTTGGTTCTATGGAACTTGACGTGTAAATAAAATAAAAAAATACTCTTCAACCCACAAGATGTCAATTGGCATGTAACAACAAACAACAGTCTGAAAGTAATTGCTTATACTTGCTAACTGACGAGTGTTATACACACAATTACAGCCCCTTTCCAGGTGGCACTTGTCAGAGTGGGCCCTGCTATTGCTCAATTGCACTATGACTCTGTAGCACCTGCCAGCAACCGTGGCAGGGGAGGTGGTGGCAGTATCAAGGATTTTGGGAGTGTTTGTATGTGGTAATGGGCTATTGATAATTGAAGTATGTTGAAACACTTCAATTTTTTAAAAAATTGACGTGACTCAATCTCACAATCTTCCTGGTCATTCACATAGTCCTTCTCACAAGTGGGCTGTCTCCATCACACCAAATTTGGGATTGGGGCGAAGTGTAGGTGTGAGACATTCTTTTGTTGGGCTGAGGTGTGGGGTATAATTAGGTCAACCACTTGTGGCATGCACAAGGGTACACAAAAAAGTTTATGGCGAAGTAATTGTGATTGTGATGTTAAGAATTGCCACTCACTTTAGTATGAAATATTGTTTTAGCACAGATTTAATTCAAATTGTGATGTTGCCTCTATGTTTTGGGCGTTACTACGGAAAATATCTGTTTAGCTGCTGCAGTTCAAGAAGGCAGAGCGAGCCAGCATGTGCTAAATTGTCAGCATGCCAACTGCAGCAACAGAGCTGTTTATGCAATGTGAGCCAGACTAAGCCATGAACTGCATTCCTAAAAATGCAGATGGAAGACAATATTGTTGCAAGTTAAGGAAAGCTCCAATTTGTTGTTCCATATATGTCTGGAAGCTGTGGATCAGCACAACAGGTAGACCATTATCCATACAAATAAGCATCTATTTTTGCAGAGGTGTCAGCAGTCAGCAATCCCTACTATGGTGATAGTCCCATACCAGGCACCAGAGAAATATAGGATAGGGAGCAGGGAAGCAGCCAAGATCATCTTGTTGTGCCAAGTCCTCTTACCAAGACTTCGTGCCTCTTCAGATCTGCTCCACCTCCAGTCTGCCTCCACCTATAGTCAGATTCCTGCTCTGGAGGGTAGCTGAGCCAGTGCAGGGCTGTTCAACTGCTCACCCTCCTGCACAAGTACAGGCGCCTAGGGACAATTCTTCACCACTCGCAGAGGTGACATTCAACACTACGGACTGGCATCCAGCAGTCTTCCACGCCACTGGCATGCCAAACTCAGTGGCGTTCGCAATTGAGCAACCTCCACGTGTCAGCAATCCTGGGTACAGATGTCATGACCAACAGGCCGAAAGACAGCCACCACTGCACACCAAGGGTAATTCTCACCGTGTGCTAAGAAGGGGTGTAGGACTGCAGATAGAACAGTGTGGATGTAGTCAGATGAGTTTTAATACAATATTTGAGTACTGAAGTTGCTTGTTTGAGATTACAGCAAGTATCATGGAGAGTCAATGGGTCTTCTGCGAAATGTATAATTGTATCTCTTGTTAGGAAAGTGGCATGTAGTCGCAGACACTGTTCTGCAGGTTTGGAAATGAGAATTTTAGTTTTGCAATATGTGTTATCAAGAGCAAGGCGTGTGACGCATTGTCGAGGGGCATACAAGATGTTAACCATTTGTAGCGATTATGGAGATGAAGCCGAGTGCTGTCAATGAATATTCATTGTTTGTCAGATCATAAATTAATTATTACGAGTAGCGATTCAGAATAATTAATTTAAGGTAAAACGTACGATAGTAGTTTTATGGTTAGTTTCCTTTGTGGCAATTTTATTTAGTTTTGCGGTTTTATTTTATTCAGTGAATGGAGTTTTCACGATGCCTGATTCTGAGAATTGTAGGAAAAGTCTATTAGTTAGCGTCATTTGAAACAGGCAGTGGTAGTGGGCAAGAAATGTGGCTCACTCTGTAAATGTGTAAATAAGTGAGATGTTTTGGCAAAGTCACTATCTTTAAGTGTCTTTTTCATGAGAGTCAAAGATAATACAGTGGGCATGATCATTACGGCGGTAGTGGTGTTAAGAAATACGTTTCCCAGTATTTAAAATGTTGTAAACCACTACTGAGCATGATGGATTCGTGGATAATGATAAGCAATACACGAAAAAACTGGATGGTTACATTCCAAGCTGATTGTGATGATAGCAGCTGTAAATTGGGGTGTAGGATTTCATGAGGACTGTTTGTCTGTTAAAACCGATAGCGGAAGATGTAACCTATTAGTTTTAAGGGAAATCTTGGGAGAACAGTGGAACATATACGAATTTGCAACCAGAAGTCAAAATGTGTAGTGTACATTCACATCTTCTGAACCTTGCCATTCAATCAACATAGTATTTAAGAAAAAAATGTAGATATTATATATTGTTGTCCATTTATGTTCAATTTGTGTTGCAGACCAGACCAAAGTAGAGACTTGGGGTTCAGGTCACCCAAGGGAGGGAGGTCTCGTTGCAACACCACTGTGTTTGGGGCAGTACTGCAGAAACTAGCACCTCAGTCCCAGAAGTTTAAAAGCAGCCATAGACAGCCAGTGGACGCTCTGGTGTTGGCATGCCAGTTGGTGCAAGAGTACTGTTTATGCATTAGGGGGCAAACTAGAGGAAGCATGGTTAACATGGGGATCTTGCAGGTTTAGCGAAGCTCTTCCTGCGTGGCCAGGCTGTTCAGAATGTGGATGGAAGCCATGTGTTGACACAATGGGTAAGCAATTGCCAGTATAAATGACAGACAACTTTGGAAGAGGTATGAACAGTCCAGCAGTGCCCATCTCGATGAGAGGTCTACTCCAAGTGCTGGAGTAACATAGGACAGCAAACAGACGCCACGAATTGAGCTCTCTCTATCACACTGTCTTCTAGCACCAAGGCGTCCTTCTAGGACTTTGTAGCTCTCCACTGCTTAGCCACCAACAGGGTCACTACAGTCCTGGCAGGCAGCAGATTGAGGCTAACACCGCTGCTCGCTCTTCTGTGTTGGTAAGGGTGCTTTGGTGCCACACAATGCCACTCACATTGGTAAAATCCTACACTATGGGCTCGCATCAACAGCAAGTTATCTGGCAGTCTTGCTCACTACTGGCACCATTTGCAAGCAGTCATGCCACACCTAACTTGGGAACAGGCCTATGAGCATTTCCTTAGGTCAGCTTTGCTTGGCATGGGAATCTTTTCCCACTGGCCATCAGTTAGCCGCCAGTGCACACCACAATCTGTCCTTCAGATGTGTGGCAGGATGTCAAGGAGGCGAGGTGGACATCCGGCGTTGACACAAGGTGTTAGGTCGTTGACTCCCAGATGCCCTTTGATAGATCGGCCTGAACAAAGTTTTGAAGCCGCAGGAAACAGCCGATGGTCGTATTCCTAGTTGGGCTGGCAGCTCGTCTCTCTACATCTTCAATAACTCGTCACAGGAAGCATCAAACAGTCGATAGGGCAGCATGAACGTTACATAAAAATTTGGAGAATGATATGCTGCCATGGAGTAAAGTCTGGTTAATACAGTCATCGTATGACAAAATTTTATGTGTTTATGCACACATTAGTAGATTCCACAGTTGTCAAGAGTTGATATTTTTCATCGTTTGTTAGTCCAACCTAGTGCATTCTTTTAAACCAAACAGTCTCTTCTTCATTGTAGATGGTTTACAGCTTGCTAACATTCTTTATTTACATGGGTGTCCACCACACACTGCACATATGCATGCCTTTCTCACACTGGAATGTTTACACATTATGAATGTAAATTGACACACGAAAAGAAGTATGCCTGAAACAATCTTTATGGCTGGCAACCAGCATGACAGCGTTCAGTTCGTTACAGCAACTGTACAGTAATCATGTGTGCTCAGAAGTGTTCGTAATTAATATGACCTTCGGTCTTTGCACATGAAAGTAGGGATCCGTGGATTGCTCACATGATTAGAATGCACTTCCTCTTGGGTGAGTGAGCACACATTTACTTCGCATTTTCAAATATTTGTCCATCTGCATCCACTCATAGTGCTGCTTGAGTGGGTATACTTTATTTTCCACTTTAGTAAACCCAAGCTCTATTCACAAACATTAATTCCCACATGAGCCGTGGTAAAAAAAAAAAAAAAAATACTGTTTTGAAGAGCGCGTTGTGTGAAGCAGTTGCCCTCCGTTTCTGGCGGTGGCGCCGCTGTGGTAATCGCAGCTTTGGTGCCTCCCTCTGGTGGGAAAGCGGAAAGGTTGCCTGTCCACGTGCATTTAAGGGGCGCTATCAGCTCGTCTGGGGCCTCCCTTCTCCCCCCCAGTCCGTTTGTATTCCCCTCCTCTACCTACCCACCTCCCTGTCGCGTCTGCCCCCTACCCCTCTTATGGGTCCTCATCCTCCATCAGCTCCTTTCCCGGTTCCCCCCCCCCCCTTCGCTTTTACTCTCCTTTCCCCCCTTTTGTTTTCCCATCTCCTGTCCAGTTTCCCCCACCTGCTCTCGACTGTGGTGTCACCTTTGCCGACTTTTTCGTGCTGTGTTCTAGTGCCTATTCAGTGTTGTGTTGCGAACAGAAACCATGCTGTCGCTGGGTGCGAATTTTATATACTTTGCGAACAGAATCCAGACTGTCGCCGTGTTTTTTTAACTGTCTGTTGTTTTCCCTGTCTGCTCCGTATGTATTTTTATTCGCTTCATCATCCCTCTGTTGCTTGTTTTAATTTCCCCATTTTCTTTTCACCTTGTTACTCACTAAGTCCCCGATTTTATCGCCTGTTTTTTATTGTTATTTATTCTCCTGCTCTTTGTCAGAAAATCTGTAGGCTGCAGAGCGGCGTCCTAAGCTGCTGCCAGCCCGCCCCCTTTGGGGGGAATTGAAATTCAATAAAGAAAAAAAAAAAAAAAAAAAAACTCGTCTGGGGGTCAGTCGGAGTGAGGCTGTGTCAGTCTCGCGTCACCAGTTGCTGGTCTGTCTCTCGTTTGCATTTGTGCGGCAGTTAGTGTCTGTCTGTCGTTGGAGTACGAGTTTGTCTGTAGTTTGGATCAAACTTTAAGCCAAAAGATGAGAGTCTTGCCACTCCGCCAGTACCAGAACTCAGCCAGTGGTCGCCCGGTCGGGGCTGAGTTCCTGCATATGAGTCTGCGCGTTAGGCCACCAGTCTGCTCGAGTTGCTCGGGCAACGCTCATTGGCGGTTGGATTGGTCGGTTGGTTGGTCGCGCACTGCGACACGAGATGACTTGTCCGCCCTGAGCGTTGGCGCATGTCCCCACGTGAGTCCAGTGGGCAGCGCCGTATAGAAAGGGGTAGTGGCTTTGCGGGTCACAAGAGAGCAACAGGAGTGAAACCACGACATCGGGCTGGCCCGGGCGAGCTGCGAAGCCGTGCGACGGGAGATCGGCGCGCCTTCCTGCGTCCGTTGAAGCGGCTGGCAGCGGACGGTTCGGGAGAGCGTTGGGGGTGCTGCGCCAGGTCTTCGCCAGAAATCGCAGTTTATTAGAAGTTAAGTGATTAGAGATATGTTGTTTCATTTACTTGTTAAATTCTACTTGTTTTCTTGGTGAGGTCACCAGCCGCTTTGTTTTGGGGTCGTCCCACCATTCTTCTCCATTTGCCCACACGTGGGAATGTGGTTATCTGGAATTTTGTGGTCCGTTTTTCCCTTGTGTAGTTAGGGAGGTTTAAAGTTATCTGCGGTTCGGGTTGTTTAGTAACCCCCCCTGTCAATCTGCCATACGTTAATACCTGCCTCTGTCGTGGTTGTCGGATTCCGTGTTGACGAAGTTATTGCTTA
Source organism: Schistocerca serialis cubense (assembly GCF_023864345.2). Lineage (NCBI taxonomy): Eukaryota > Metazoa > Arthropoda > Insecta > Orthoptera > Acrididae > Schistocerca > Schistocerca serialis. The sequence continues at coordinate 508,610,449 of NC_064644.1, read as the reverse complement.
AAGGCCGAATTGTTGAAATATGTTTCTATCTTGCTTATCATCTTGCGGGGTGGTATATGTGTAATGTAGATCATGTTGTACATTTTATGTAAGTCTGCATTTTATGGGTTTTATTTAAATAGTTATTTTAGGTTATAAGCTTGTCACCCTACCACCGTAAGAGTCCTATAAAAAAAAAAAGAAAAACAAATTGCCATTTCGGTGGCAAATAATTTGAGGGTTGTACCATTTCCACTCCTCTTACGGGGTGCATAGTTTACATGTTTGTGTGAGTTGCTAAAATTTTTTTGTTTAAGTAATCTGGTGTGTTGCAGATTTGCACCAGTGTACTCTTTCAGAGGTTGTTATGAGCGGTCATGACTACGGCCGTGTTGAAAGGAAGCAGACAAGCTTCTCAGCCCGAAGGCTCCTACTGCTAATATTGTTCCTTGCCTCTAAATAAAACTATAACTTGATATTTCGAGGGTGCTTTTCTGCTTATAATTTTAAATCTGTTTGAAAAAGCTTCTAGGAATAAATTCACATTTGTTAAAAGTAATTTTCCATCAGTTACTTCCTGGCAACTACTTCCACGCTCACCTACTGTGATTAAATGTGTCAATGTTCTTGATGAATCACCAGTAAATAAAGTAAATTCTTGAAAAAAAAAATTTGAAAGTAAATTCACGGTTCACCACATATGCACATTCTGATTTACTTTTATGTTAGAATGTATGTAGTTCTCCTTTTTAGTTCCTCAGATCAAGAACTGCTTGGGGTACAAATGGGCAAATTAAATTTACAGTAGCTACAAAGCTTAGATTGCAAAGCCTTCATTTTCTGAAATATGTGACATCGTTACTGTGTATTAACCTCTATCGCCTCAGACTTATGAACAAAATTTCCCCCTTAAACAATCAAATGAAGTACTTCAACGGGCATGATACCACTGTTCTTCACCCACACATGACGAATTCTAACTAACATCAGAGCTAATCGAAGGAAAAGTGGATAAAACAAAATCCACTGCACACTTGAATGAGAATATGCATCGACGTGTACATCATTAAATGCCTGATCTTAACTACAAACCAACATGCAGTTAATAATTCATAGCCCACCTTCCAACTAGTACCGTAAAATTAAGTTATTTAGATGTAAAGGTAATGAAGGATAACTTAGTTACTTCAAACAAAAATTAATTATTGATCTCAATCTAGCTCAAAATATAAAAAAACACTCCATCGCTCATTACATGTTAAAAATTTTGTTCTGACTTTAGTATGTCTTAAAACAAAGGTGATTTGCCTTTTATTTTTGTACGTAATCATTATTTGAATGAAGAATATTCTGGCACACTACAAAAACGAGTGTCATGCCTCAGAAATGCCATACTGCACTCGAAGTGTCCATCACTCATGGGTTCACATTCACCAGGTATGCAAGAGTAAATCGAAAAAGACGAAAGTAATGACAAGTAACGGAGATGAGAAAGGCAAGAAACTTAAATCAGAATTGGGTTCACATTCACCAGGTATGCAAGGGTAAATCGAAAAAGACGAAAGTAATGACAAGTAACGGAGATGAGAAAAGCAAGAAACTTAAATCAGAATTGGGTTCACATTCACCAGGTATGCAAGGGTAAATCGAAAGAGACGAAAGTAATGGCAAGTAACGGAGATGAGAAAAGCAAGAAACTTAAATCAGAATTGGTTATCACGAAGTAGACGAAATTAAGAAATTTTATTACCATGGCAGCAAAAAAAAAAAAAAAAAAAAAAAGGTTCAAATGGCTCTGAGCACTATGGGACTTAAGATCTGTGGTCATCAGTCCCCTAGAACTTAGAACTACTTAAACCTAACTAACCTAAGGACATCACACACATCCATGCCCGAGGCAGGATTCGAACCTGCGGCCGGTGCGGTCACGCGGTTCCAGACTGAAGCGCCTAGACCGCACGGCCACACCGGCCGGCACCTAGGCAGCAAAATCACCCATGACAGACGGAGCACAGAGGACATAAAAAGCAGACTAGCACAGATGAAGAGTGCATTCCTTGCCAAGAGGTCTGTTATATCAAATATAGGTCTCAAGATGGGTAGATTTTGATTACAGTACTGTATAGCAGTGAGGCATGGACTGTGGGAAAACCGGAACAGAAGAGAACAAATATTTGAGATGTGGTGCTACAGATGATGAAAATTAGGCGCACTGATGGTAAGGAATGAAGAGGGCCTCCGGAGAATAGACGTGAAAAGGAACATATGGAAGATACTGACAAAAATATGAACAGAACGATAGGACATCCATAATAATTAGGGGAATAATGTCCATGGTAGTAGAAGGAGCTGTAGAGGATAAAAAGAAGGAGGAAGATAGACATTGGGATACATCGAGCAAATAGTTGACGACGTAGAACGCAATTACTACTCTGAGATCAAAAGGCTGGCACATGAGAGGAATTCTTGGTTGACTGCGTCTAACCAACCAGGAGACTGATGAATCAAGGAAAAAAAGGTAAACACACGTTAATAATGGACAAACTCGATACCTTCCTCTTTCCTTGAACCCTCCAGATGGCGAAAGTATTCTATGAAGGCTAAAGAGAAAAAAATAGGTACTGTCTGTTTTCACTTAATATCTGTATCAGTAAGTACAAGAAGTTTGTAGACAATGTAAACTGTTGTTCTTTCCTTTGTGACAGTGTTTCATACAAATATACAAAGATTGTCCACATACAGTGTATTCGTCTAGCTGCATATCTTTTAGAAAACAAAGTCTGCATAACATGAAAAAAATTGTGTACAATAGCTAATCATGTAAGAAGTACCTGGGTAAGTCATTTTTGTGGAAAAGCAAGGAAAGAAATACATCCAAATCGGCAGCAAGGTTAGCAAAATAGAAAATGTAATACAAGAGCTAGTTTATGAAGTATTCGTCCACCATCTGAACATGCCGAAATTCTGCGCGCAGTGATTAAACTATAACGCTGACCCACGGCACACACTACACTCAACTGTGTGCGGCCTCACTATGGCCTGTGGTGATTCTGAACGGTGCCGATACATTGCAATTAGCGTCATGGGTCGCAAGGGTTGTGAGACGACGCTGATCGAAAGGAAACTTATTCTGCGCTTACATAATGAGTGCAAATCTTCTTATAAGATTGCTAAAGTAGTCAGTAGACCTAGATCGAGATCGATTTTACGCAACAAAATCATTAAGAAAACAACCACTTACCGGACGCCCTCACACTTGGACTGATACAGACGTGAGATTTATCATGAGGGAAATGAAGAAGAAACCTAAATTCAGCGCTCCTAAGTTGACAGGGGAGTTACAGAGTAGGGGAAAGAAGGTATGTTCCAGCACCATCAGAAATACCTTGAAACGTATGGGTATCACGGCCCGGTAGCTCGCAAGAAATTTTGGGTCAGTGAGTAGAATCGAAAGAAACGTCTTCATTTTGCGATGGAACATAGATTCAAAATGGAAGACGTCTGGAATAGAGTAATATTTTATGATGAGAGTAGATATAGCTTATTGTGGTCGGATGGCAGGGGAATGGTGTGGCGTAAGAAGAATGCTGAGATGTTGCCACTCAATCTTGTGCCAACGGTTAAACACAGTGGGTGAGGGGCTGTATCAGGGCTGAAGGTGTTGGAAAATTACATGTCATAGACGGTACAATGGATCACCATATGTATATCAACATTTAAAGAACAATCTGAATCCTAGGGCCGAAAAATTAGGTCTGCAAGAAAATTATGTTTTTCAACAAGATAACGACCCAAAACATACGGCTCTAAATACAAGGTTATGGCTCCTATACAATACCCCAAAACAACTTAACACCCCTCCACAGAGCCCAGACATTAATCTTATTGAACACCTTTGGAATGTACTAGGCGATAGTATCAGGAGACCTAACAAGAGAGACCTAAGAGAAGCACTTCATGAAGAATGGGACAAAATTCCAGCCACTCTGACGGAAAACTAGGTCAGTCGAAGCCCAGACGACTCCAAGCATTAATAGCTGCAAAGGGAAATCCCACTAAATATTTATTTTTGTAACTGAAATCGTATTTTCAGATTGTAAATTTAAAAAGAATATGAGTGGACGAATTCTTTTTGAAATTTCCCTTGAATAAATTCTCCATTTCGTCAAATTTGTTATCGCTATGGATGTATTTATTTTCTTGTCTAGCAATAAAAATGACTTACCAAGGTTCGATGCATATGGCTGGATGTTCACATTTTATGTTCCCTTCCTTTCACGTGAAATATACTTAATTCTTTCAAAAATTACAACTAGACAAATACTTTTTGGACTCAATGTATGTACAAAAAGTGAAGTTGATAATTACTTGAATATTTCACTCACACACTACGTAATCTTACCTTCGTAAGCTACATCATAGATGTATATACAGTATATAGAAATGTATATGTTGTGCTTGGATTCGATCTTTGAGTAGGCAGGCACTTCATTTACAAGTAATATCTTCGCAATGTGATTTAAAAGAAAAAAAATTATTATACACATATACACATAAATAATTGAATAAACTAAATTTGACGGGAGATGATGAAATTAGGACAAATACAAAAGTTTCAATGTACATGTTCTTTCAGGTCCTTTTGATGATACAAGCCTTGAGTTTCGTTGGTATCGAGATATGCTACAAGGTAGCATCCATTGTGTGGGATTCTTACTATTTTGAATGGGCCAGTATATAATAACTTCCACCTCTTTATTTTTCCTTTTGCAAACAAAAGGGTTTAGGATGCATCCTCGGTAGTATTTTCTTACCTGCTTGAAAGCTATAAGTAAGGACAAACTTTTTATCATAAGCTGAATTCCGCAACCGATAGTGGCTGTTCACCTCCTCCCTTTAGTTCCACAGATGCTGTAGCTAATGCATACATTTCCTTCCGGAGGACTAGGACATCTTTCCCTACCTCTATGCTGAACTGACTGTTACTGTTCATGCCGTTGAAGTGTTCCAAGAACTCAAGTTTCCAGCTTCCGTGCGGTCAGACGACAAAAATATCGTCTTCATATCGAAAGAAATAATTAAGTTTCAAAGATGCTGTGTCTAAGACAACATCCTTAAAATTCTCCATATCCTTGTACTATTCCAGCTTTACTGGGAAAGTCTTCCGCATATACCAATACTAAATTAGCTACTTCAGCTTTTTTTTGAGGACGTAAACACGTTGATTCCACAGTTTTCACGTGGACAGTGTACTTAGTCACAGTTCTATTATGCTGGTGCATAACAGAAGCAGGATCGGTGAGTGTGAGTACAAAGCACCTTAGGTTTTTTCATCTTGACATTTATTCCTTGGCATAATCTGCCATATTGTGTTTTGGTTAGAAAGATAAATTTAATTTTTATCTAACTGCGTCTGCCGCTTGTGAGGTCAGTTCTAGCTTTCCCTCTTCCTAGAAAATCTATTCCCGTCAAACGGTTCACAGCGTGCCCATGAGGAACTTGCATCTTATGGCTCCACCTTCGAATTCTTCTTCCATCTGTATCTGCGTTTTCACATTCTGACCTGTGGCGTCTATAGAACCTCACGCTGCACAATTTTGAACCAGGTGAGTCGATGTCTTTGTCGTGTCCTCTTTTCGAGAAAAGTTGGTCACCATCACGTTGATACTCGTGCCTGTGTCAAGTGTCACTGTTATGGGGATTCCTCCCACAACAAGATTAACTACTACCAGCACTAGCTCTTGTGTGGATTATCCACATGACTCATAGTCATCACAGAGTTCATGTCGGATGTCAATACCGTCATTAAAGCGTAGCATCTGAAGTTCTTCATTATAACGCTGCTCCACTCATTCCGTGACCGTCATCAAGGAATGCGATGGAGTTCCGTTTCTCTGCCTTCTACATTTGTGTTGACTTACTTCCGTTTTGGTTGTTGTTTTGGTGTGGCGACGGGTGCCGTAAATTCAGTTGCCATTGATTCCCATGATGAGGCTGTCGCCGATATTCTACCCCAAATTGTACCTATTGTTCTTACTGCTCGTAGTCTAAAAAATGTGACAAATTTTGTATGTTTACATATCTGGTTCGGTTCTCAGGACCTGTGTATGGTGCTGCATCTCCGCCATGATATTCACTGCTCTGGCTGTGATTGTTGGTAGACACTCTGTAATGCACTGAAGAGGTGCCACCGTTGCCACTATTATTCCGAATCTTCTTTTATGACATCTATAGAATCGAGAACTGGCGAGAAATGTTCCAGATCACTGTTTGGTAGCTGATCAGTTTCTCACGAATACAGAAGTATTTTTGCCCTCAGTATTCACAGTATGTCTTTATGTGCTATGGGCTCGTCGTAATAGAGAGTTTTGCTGATATAGCGCTCGAAGTTCTCGCTGAGGCTACCTTGCTTGACAACATGCACTTCAGGATTGAAGAATACTATTCGGAGTCGTTCTTGTACACATACTAATATTTAGCCAGGAACACTCTATCAAAATGATCATGGGTAGTGCCATTTTCTGCAGATTCAGTTCCCTCGAGGTCTCCATCGCCCTGGATGTAAGCGGTGGTGAACTGAATGTTTCGTTTCTCCTTCCCGATCTTGGGCAGTACACCGCTAAAGCTCTTCTAAGAACAACAGGATTGGGGATTTTTTCTCTTGGAAGAATTTTTGACATTGGTGATGCTTTAGAAGACTTTCTTCTGAAAGTATAGCTCTTAACGCAGGTGCTGCCTCTACCAGTTCATGTGAATATTAGGTATACAGGCTGACTCGCCCTATTTCGTCGTGAAAGACTTTCTTATAAGAAGTTCATGTCACATACATTCCACTAATGTTAGCAGGTGAGGGTGACTTAACACGCATTGTGCCTTTCGTTGCCAGTACTGCAACCTCGCGACGCCGGTCAGTGACTCGAGTAGTCACGCTGTTGCACCACTCGGGTACGTCTTCTACAACCAAATGCTTTATATGCCCTAATTCATCTCGGATAGTCTCACCTAAAATACGCGGTTCTAATGAGACTTCTGCACTAAGAGACTGCACAACTGCACGTAGCTAAAGCTCAATCTTTTCGGTAGTCAGAGAATCTTCTTCGTTTATCCACCATTAAATACTTCCTAAAATTTTATTCCTTGTGCATCAAGACCGTCGTTGATTTTGGATATCTATTTAATGTCAAATCATTAAATTTCTCTAGACTGTTTGACATTATTGTCCAACGTGATGTGATCCGTTTTTAATACATTGACTTTGGATATTAACTTTTAAACCGCTTCCGGTATTTCTTTATAGATTTGCTTAAATCACATATCTCTCATAATGCTTTCGAAGCTATCACTGATCTGTGCCGCTTGTTCCTCTACAACACAATCAAGTGTGATATCGGCACGTTTAGCTTACACTTTGGCAATTCGTTCAAAATTTACTTTCAACTGTTCCATTGTACCTCTGTCACGAGCAGTATTTATTTGCAAAGCCTGTTCCTACGCTAATAGTCCCAAAATTTGCGTTTATCAAAGACGTTCATTTATTAAATAATTCAGTAAACGGATAAATAATTAATTACTAGAACTTCCTCAACAGTTAACGACTGCAGATCTGATTCATGTTCAGAAGTGGCGGGATTCACTTTCCTCATAGTTGCATCGGCAACACTGATGCCATCGGCATTATATTCGTGATCTATATCATTCATCGCATCCACCTTTACCAATGTTTCCAACTTAGCCATATGACATGACAGGTAATGTTATTAAAATTACATATTTTGCAACACTTAAACAATTCAACTAAATCACACGCTGCAAAATTAATGTAACATGCAAATTAAAAAACGGATATTAACATATAAAACAACAGAAGAGCATCTTCAATCCATCTTGTTCTTACGCCGAACAATCGCCTGCTTTGCACTCAATTTATCACGACAATGATATCCACTAATTAAAAACTTCTGCAGATAAAAAATTTAACTACCGAATACGAGTCACGACCTACTCAATGCGTCAACTCCCGTCGAAGGTCCGATCCTCCCTCTGGCATGGGTGTGTTTGTTCTTCATAGCATAAGTTACTTTAAGTAGTGTGTAAGTCTAGGGACCGATGACCTCAGCAGTTCGGTCCCTTAGAAATTCACACACATTCGAACTTCTTTTGAACCACTCAATGCAATGTTTTGGAAATCGTGACTTGGAAGTACAAGCGATAGAATTATAATGTCCTTACCTTTAACAGTGATGTACCTCTGCCGCTTTCAGTACCAAAAATCATTATACCAGCTTCGACGTAAAATTTTCTTCTACTGTTATGTCTGTTTTGTATCAACCAGTCATTGATTTAGAATTTCCCTCCAGTGTTGGTCAACGAACAACATGCAAAAGAGGAACAATACGGCTTGTAATTACAAACGAAAAAGAAAAGTTTCATTCACTCTGTCTCCCACCTTGGGCTTGGGCGCCAGCTGAAACGTTCCTTTCTTGAATACTGAGATATTACAATGGAAAACCTCTCAAATGGACAACAATACAAGCTATTCGAGAGAGATATAAGTCGATATATAAGTCAACTATCGTGAAAACAAGGTATATTGCAATGACGATGGGAAATTCTCATTTTCCTGGAAGCACAATGAAACGCAAATTAAATGGTAATTCCGAGAAATGAGGCTATTTATCATTCAAATGTACTGCCGTCAGCAAAAAAGATGTAGTAGCGCGTCGTGTCAGTAGTGGTCCGACAATGGGTCTTACACAGAAAATTACGTAAGACAAAAAACGAAAGTAAAATTAATCGCAGACGAATTCTGCCTACGATTAAAAAAGAGAGAACTATAGAACACGAATAGTATTCTGTCGTTTCCTCATCGAATCACTTGCTCCAACTTCACGTTGTCTGCTGCTATGAATCACAAAAATACAAGGAAAACTATGTTCTTTATGAAAGAACTGAGAAAGGCTAATGATTTTTAAATAATTACTGACAAATGAGCACAATAAATAGGTCAGTTATTGCCAGCAAACAGGAATCACATTGCACTTATTTCCCGTCTTTCCGAACTCATGCAAGAAAAAGGTACAGATACGTTTCAAGAAAAATGTATTTACCCATTCGTTTTTCATAAACAGCACGGAGTAGCGATTCTGCGAAAGCCCAAAAGACCGAGAGCTATTTACTTTGATTACTAAGATAAACATTAATATTTGTAATTTATGTCAATTTTCTCACACAGGTTGGTTCTTATAGTACGTAAAAAAATTAAAATTTCAACACTCCTACGTGTTAAAAGAGTTATTCCACATGCCGTCTTCGCATTTGACTGCATTTGTGTCTGATGTCTGCAGTTAGTTACGAATTCCTTCAACCACAAAAAGATTATTTAGAAAAGCTTGACAAAATTGTACGGTTCACAGAACCAGTTCTGCTACCGTATCGACGGGAGTGATGTACACTTCACTTTTGCGACGACCTTACCCAAAAACCCGGAGAATTGAGTTTAGGTGATTGTGGAGGCCAAGGTACAGATCACTCTTGACTTATTACCTATCGGACAGTATAGGCGCGTAGTAAGTCATCTAGCATCAGTTGGAAAATGTGCCTCAACTCTACCATGTCTATCACATCATTGAACACAGAGCAAGGAGAACAATCTCAATGTATACTGGAAGATCCCTCCTAGTTAACCGACTGTAAGCAGTATAGCTATGCCAGTACAGGAGCAGCAAAGTCAGCACTTTCTATTGTCAAATAACAGTCGACGCAATTGTGATTGTCGTATTAAAGGTCAGTGGCGACAGAAGCCTTTCTTCTCCCCCATCTCATCCCCTCAACTCGAACAGTTTTCTCCCGCCCAGTAGGGATCATTTGAAGTTTATGTGAAAGAATCGTAATGAAGTCCCAGCAGCAGAGATCTGGCAAAATGCAAAAGAAGACTTTTTCAGTAATTATTTCGTCCAGCATCTCTAATAATTACAGTTTTTTTTATTTTGTGTGTTTCGTTGTATTTAAGGTTTTGTCATTATTGTTACAGACCGTAATCTGGTTCTGAATGTTGTGATGCAAGAGGTCCTGAACCGCCACAACAGATCCACAGTCCTCAGGATGTCTTGCTGACCTATGAGACCTGTTGCTGTTGGAGTACGCTGTAGCACAGTCGCAGCAGCAGCCGGAATCCGTCTCAGCTAAGTGCCAGCAGAACACAGTTATTCGACAGTACATCCAGTTTCATTACTAGTGGATCCAGCTCTATATGCTTAGCAACTGACAGTGACTTTGGAGTAGCTACAGAAGCAGAAAATGTTGAATGTATTGGTACTAAAGTGTTGTAGTCGTGGTGTGAGTAGGACTGACTGTGCAGCATGAGGGAGTACTTACAGACTAAAATGATGATGGATTACAATCCGTCTCATACAGCAACAGTCACCTGAAAGTTTGGGAGGAAGGTTTCCACCATGGATATCTACAGTGAAGCTATGCCTGAATTAATTTCAGAGGACACGTACATAAAACATTTGCCTGTCGTGGGTTTGTATGGTCTAGAACGTGCATTAGTGATTGCAGAAGACGAACTGAGCTGCTGGCATCCATATGTTAGAGTTGCATATTGTGACTTTGTTGAGCATTTGTGTGCAGATAGCATTAGTGTGAACTATGTATTACTGCTTGAATTCAATCAGTTCAAAAAATGTATGTGTTAAGGAAACGGTCAAAACTGAATTTACTGAAGGAATGCCTATGTATGTTATTGTAAGAAGGAAACTGAACTATTTTGTGATGGTGTGTGTTAGTGTGTGTGTGTGTGTGTGTGTGTGTGTGTGTGTGTGTGTGTGTGTGTTTCCGAATAAGGAAATAATACTATGAAACATACCATGCCCATCCTATTACTGAAATGTATTGAAGCAATCGCTACGTTCTCTGACAGTCACTGCTCGCGCACCTGACCCATCAGTGAGCTGTGCTGAGTGTCAACTGAGTAGTACATGTAACTGTACACTACAAGGCACTGATGTTGGCACCTGCAAGGCGCGCTTGTTAAGTCCCACATGTGGGGCGTGAGGGAAGCACCACTCTAACCAGTCGGATAGTTAAGTAAGGACCACAGAGTTGGGCTTAGCTACCAGCCTGTCTGCTGATTAAGGCCTGCAAAAGCGATGCCGCTACACAACAATGGCCACCACCACATCAACTCACCCTGACTCTCCCCACCAGAATAAAGTTAGTCACTGCCAGCAACACGCACGGCCAGCCACCTGAAACAACATGCCCAACAGATTCCTTATATTACATTGCAGTTTAACATTCAACACTTCATGCTGAAATGTAAATGCATCTATTCTTGTATAAAAGTTATGTCCACTGCAAATGTAACTGCACATTGTGACTATTTAAAATAGTGAGCTATATCTCATAGATCTTTTTTTTAATTAACTCCTCACTTGTAGAGACTAGGTACAATAATATAACAAAAAGTAACTAATGGTTTTACTAAAAGTAATTATTTAGCTCTTTTGTGCACCTTGGAGATGCATAAAAATATACATTCTTTTATGAAATTAATAAAAATATGACCTATATACAGCTGTGAAAAGAGGTGTCAGACTTTTTTGTACTTTTTAAAAACAGAGATCCATATGCACTATTTTTGAAATTAATAAAACTAATAAACGTCATCTAGTTCTCAAATATTGGTAGCTGAGATACATTTTTTTGTTCACATAAGTACTAATAGAATCTAAAATACTACTACTACTACTATTGATTTATTCTCTGTATATACAAATCCAAATATACTACACACACACACACACACACACACACACACACACACATATATATATATATGGTATAGGGGACTCACAGCACATAGCCAGCAGAGACAAACGACACAAAAGCACGCGCACACACACAAACACACACACACACACACACAAACAAACAAAATACACATCTCCATCATCCATCATGCAGAAATGAATAATGTTAGAATGGGAGGCTCCTGACCCCATCTGGAGAGATTAATTATTTGTCGTCATGGCCGGTCGGAGTGGCCGAGCGGTTCTAGGCGCTTCAGTTTGGAACCGCGCGACCGCTACGGTCGCAGGTTCGAATCCTGCCTCGGGCATGGATGGCATGGTTAATTAGGTTTAAGAAGTTTTAGGGGACTGATGACCTCAGATGTTAAGTCCCATAGTGCTCAGTGCCATTTGAACCATTTTTTTTTGTCGTCATGACGCAACAGCCCATCTTTCCAGCGCAATGCAAAGTGCAATATATGTCTCCTGAGCCTGCAACAGAAAGATTATATGGCACACTATATGTGATGAATGATCAGCACCCCCAAGAAGGTACTTGTTGTAGTTGTCAGTTGTGATAGCATATGAATCACCATGATACACACCCATACCTGCCTTTGGATAGCACTTGCACCTGTACAATATAGATACGTTAAGGATCCGAGCCTCACAAACACAAGTCTATGAGCCATTCGCCTTGTCTTTCATTAGGCCAACAACCTTCTCATTCTCTGAGGTGTTATTCCATAAGAATTATGAGCCACATACCGAGACATGACGATTTCCTCAGACCTTACTTTTTCACATGGATTTCAGCCTTTTATCAAGTAGATGAAAGTGTGTATGTCCATACAAAATAACTTGGAATCAGGGAAGTATGGTTCTGCAAACTAATAGTGGAATCGGTACACATACTGTTTCGATAGATTCAGAATGACCATAAAGATATAGACGGGTTTCCTGAGCTCCACTGATGTCTTAGTCATCTTCATAGCGACAAGTCCTTCATGGAAGATTGTGGCTCACTTGAAATGTGCCCCGGGCATGTAACCTCTAATGCTATAAAGCCTTTCCTAAAGTAAGCTAAATGAATTTCGTGAAGATTACTAACATTTTCCATGGTTTTTTTTTTCAATACAAAGTTATTCATTAATTTATAAAGGTATTTTTCTAACTCACACATCCGGAGAGCTCTCTTCTTGGTATTGACATCATCATACTATTTCAGGCAGTGTCGAAGGGACACTGCTTGAAGGAGATGCAACAGATGACTAAGTCTCACCTAACCCCCCCCCCCCTCCCTCCCGTCCAACCTTAGACATTGCTGGAGGTCTCTGAAATGTAGAATTTATTTCTGGTTATCCCCCAGAGTTGTGATCCATGTGAGCTAAGCAAATTGGTGGTATATTCCAAGTCTGCCACCAGGTCATATCCCACTACAGCATCTGCAGCCATCGTTTGAAATTCTTTTGCCAATGTGATGGTTTGCTCTTCAGACAACCATGAGAATGCTCCAAATGACAGAGATTGTTCCATGGCCTACCAGTAGAGATTGTTTATATACAAATAAAGCCGAAAATCAAATTTTCAGATGATCTGCATTCCTCCACTCTCATCTGTGGGAAATTTGACAAAGACCCAACAAAACCTGCTTTCCAAAGAAAGAACAAATACAACAACTTTTCAGGACCAGTCAACAGTTCAATGTTGATATTTGCCTTTTTCAACTTTAAACATTGTGTAGTAGAAGGCAGGATCCACAGTGTATATCTCCAGGCGTACGCTCCAGAACTTCTCAAAATTGTCTGTGGGCAGATGCACATTTGTCTCCATGTACAATTCAGCTTATCCCTCCAAATTATGAACCTGAAATCCTTGTCTATACTCTACATCCATTATGGCAGCGCCTGTGAATTTCCTGGTGAATGCAGTTCTGTTGGTCAACATCGTTTCATCGATTCCTCCATTATATCCACGTATTTACAAGAAGAGACCCCCTTCTTTCCACAGTCTGCAACACTGCATCATCAGGATGTGATATGCACATTGTCCTGACGCCATGTCTCAGCTAGTTTATGAAGAGATTTATACATGAATCGTTATAAATCCAGAAGTGCAGCATTATTCTTGACGTGATTCATTCAGGGAATGAAATGTAGTTTCCTACATTGTCAGGTATGGCACTACCTTTTCATTCTTCAACCCAAAATCACTCAAGTGCTCATCAAGAAAGTGAGAATCATATCCACTCAAATTGTGGAAGAAGAAAGTGTGTATCATGGCAATTTGAACTTCAAGTAGCATGCATTTTTTATTTGCACTGCTAACCTCCCCATTAAATGACAGTGGTCTCTACACCGAATTCGTGCATGTCTCTTCATTGGTAGCCGACAAGCACGACAGTCAGCTGCCTATTTGCATAAGGGACCATTATTCTGCAGTCTGATAACAGCAGTGTTCTTAAGATAAATCTGATCAAAACTCACAGCAAGTTTTACAGACTCACAGATTATCCCTAACATGTGACTGGAGATTTGAAGCATGTAAGCATATCATTTGGTACATTGCAATCATCCCAGCCTGGAGTGTCACTTTGCAATTGGTTATCACACCAAAATCCTTGGTTAGCAGCTTCATGCGTCCTATGCCTGCCTTGCTACTGAACACCAGGTACACCACACAGTTCAATGAACTACTTCCATATTTGCTGACTCTTTCAGAGACAGGATTTTTCATTCCGACATTGCTAACGCTATATCAGGATACTGAGGTGCTGACACCATCCTTCATATTTGCCGAGCATTGTTTGAAAGAGTGCTCATCGTCATCTCATGGCTTTGTCTTTATCTTCCTCCATATAATAAATATGAACTGAATAATTGTGGTTTTGCGTCTCAAATTTTGGTACGTTCTTTATTTTAATGGGGAGTGAGTAGTCTTGAAGGATATAATACCCACAGGCTTAAGCTGTTGGCATTAATTATAACTACAGCTTATCTTAGAAGCTAGATTAAGGAAAGGCAAACCTACATTTCTAGAATTTGTAGACTTAGAGAAAGCTTTCGACGATGTTGACTGGAATACTCTCTTTCAAATTATGAAGATGGCAGGGGTAAAATATAGGGAGCGAAAAGCTATTTACAATTTGTATAGAAACCAAATGGCAGTTATAAGAGTTGAGGGGCATGAAAGGAAGCAGTTGTTGGGAAGGGAGTGAGACAGGGTTGTAGCCTCTCCCCGATGTTATTCAATCTGTATATCGTACAAGCAGTGAAGGAAACAAAAGAAAAATTCGGAGTAGGTATTAAAATCCATGGAGAAGAAATTAAAACTATGAGGTGCGCCGATGACATTGTAATTCTGTTAGAGACAGCAAAGGACTTGGAAGAGTAGTTGAACGGAATGGATAGTGTCTTGAAGGGAGGATATAAGATGAACATCAACAAAAGGAAAACGAGGATAATGGAACGTAGGCGAATTAAGTCGGGTGATGTTGAGGGTATTAGATTAGGAAATGAGTAAAGGAGTTTTGCTATTTTGGCAGCAAAATAACTGATGATGGTCGAAGTAGAGAAGATATGAAATGTAGACTGGCAATGGGAAGGAAAGCGTTTCTGAAGAAGAGAAATTTGTTAACATCGAGTATAGATTTCAGTGTCAGGAACTCGTTTCTGAAAGTATTTGCATGGACTGTAGCTATGTATGGTAGTGAAACATGGACGATAAATAGTTTACACAAGAAGAGAATAGAAGCTTTCGAAATGTGGTTCTACAGAAGAATGCTGAAGAGTAGATGGGTAGATCACATAACTAATGAGGAAGTGTTGAATAGGATTAGGGAGAAGAGAAGTTTGTGGCACAACTTGACTAGAAGAAGGGATCGGTTGGTAAGACATGTTCTGAGGCATCAAGGGATCACCAGTTTAGTATTGGAGGGCACCGTGGAGGGTAAAAATCGTAGAGGGAGACCAAGAGATGAATACACCAAGCAGATTCAGAAGGATGTAGGTTGCAGTAGGTACTGGGAAATGAAGAAGCTTGCGCAGGATAGAGTAGCATGGAGAGCTGCATCAAACCAATCTCGGGACTGAAGACCACAACAGCAACATGACTATATCCTCTGAACGAGGGATGAAAGTTGACACCCCCATTAAGTGAATTGAAGGCGTGCAAATACACATCAAGGTGAAGCACATGACTGAGTACCTTACCAAATTCTCTATCCTGAATATCGGAAACATGGTTCAGTATGTCGCTCCCAGCATCAGTATCACTCTGTAATTGGCTCACTTCGTGATATCACGCCATCTTTCCCGAACATTTTAACTGTGGTGTCACCGCCAGACACCACACTTGCTAGGTGGTAGCTTAAATCGGCGGCGGTCCATTTAGTACATGTCGGACCCGCGTGTCGCCACTGTGTGATTGCAGACCGAGCGCCACCACAAGGCAGGTCTCGAGATACAGACTAGCACTCGCCCCAGTTGTACGACGACTTTGCTAGCGACTACACTGACGAAGCCTTTCTCTCATTTGCCGAGAGACAGTTAGAATAGCCTTCAGCTAAGTCCATGGCTACGACCTAGCAAGGCGCCATTAACCGTATCTGAAGAGAGTCTTATTTGTATTATCAAGAGCGATGTACCACAAGGATAAATAAAAGATAAGTATTCGAGGAGCTGCATACTTTTCTTATGAGAATTCACTACTTATCCTGTTACAGAACTCACGCCCGTCTGCGTTAGATAGCGTGCATTTAGGCCGCTTCTATCTACAAGGTGTTGGCACATTTACCAACACATCATTGGCGACGAGGGAAAAGTGTTCTTTCTGATTGCTTACATTTACTTGTGTCATGGCTTCGCCAGATGTACTGTCCGAATTTTATCGCTTGCAGAATCAGCAGACGCAGGCGTTATTGGATGCCCTTGGACAGCTCGTCCAGGGTCAACGTGCCATTCAAACCGATGCGGCAGCCGCCGCTTCATCGCTGCCGCTGCCACAACATGCAGTTGCACCACAGTTTCGCCAGTTTGACCAAACCCACCTGGACTGAGTGGTCCCGCCAGTTTGGATTTCATCTCGCCGCCTACAGAATTCAAGGTAATGAGCGGCAGCCGTTTTTGCTTTCGTGTGTAGGTGTGTCCACCTACCGTGTGATAGTGAAATTGTTTCCCCGACGCGACGTAGCAACTCTGTCCTACGAAGAAATTTTGTCGGCATTGGACGCCTATTTCAAAGAAACAGTAAATGTAGTTGCCAAAAGGTATACGTTCTTTCGTACGAAACGTACGGCCGGTCAAACTAATAGGGAATGGGTTGCAACTTTGCAAGGCCTTACTAGGGATTGTGCCTTTGAATGTGACTGTGGCCTTCCTTATTCAGATACAATGGTACGTGATGCAATTGCACAGAACGTTTCTGATGTTCGCATACGGGAGCAAATTTTGAAACTAGTTAATCCCTCCCTTCAACAAGTGATAGACATATTGGATCGGCAAGACACACTTGACTGTGCTCAGGAATCTTTTGCAACTTCGCCGGCCGTGTGTAACATTCACCGGCCCGCCGGGCGTGCTGCGCGGCCCGGTCAATTGCCCTCGCGCACGTCTGCACAGCTGCCGCCACGCTCTACACCAGGTGTGCCGCGCCAGCATACAAATGCAGTGAAATCATGCCCGCAGTGTGCTACTAGACATTCACGTGAATGTTGCCCGTCACGCCAAGCTATTTGCTTTTTCTGTAATACGAAAGGACATGTTCAAAGTGTTTGCCAGAAAAAGCTCAGATCATTAACAACGCTTTCCTCCACGACATTACTGCCTTATTTGATGGGGGGGGGGGGGGGAGCGAGTGTAAGCTCAGTGTGCTGAACTAATGCATTATCTAATGGCGGGATAACAAGTTCGTCGACGATTTTAGGCAGTACCCTTTCAAACGGTGCTTTGCAAGTATGAAGGTCAGTAGCAGGATCACAGTATCCTGAATTAGTGTTATCGATGTGGTATTGCAAAATCCTGTCCCTGAAAGCATCAACAGCTAGGGAGTGGTTCATTGTGACTGCATGATTTACCTGGTGTTCATTAATATGGCAGGCTGTAGGATGCATCATGCTGCTAGATCAAGTATCGAACTGTGATGACGTTGCAAAGATACATTCCAGGCTGCAGTGATTGCAGTGACGGGGTCACACTCAATGTTTGCAGATGATAATGGTCTCGGTAGAGCATGTGGGGTAACATGTAGTGCTTGCGGGCGTCAGTGTGGTGGTCTGAGATGTGGTGGTGATGATGATAATTATGATTATGGTGGTGGTAATGATGATGATGAGGATGGTGACGTTGATTATGACGACGACGACGATGATAATGACGATGATGTTGATGAGCACTTCATACTTTGGACTGGCCACAGTGTTGCAAGTCGCCTCCACAAGGTGCCAATACTCCTACAAAGAAGAAATAAGAAGCGATATCGGGGAGTATTGCACACATACATTCATTCAATATTCATATACCTCTCTCATCACAAATTATATTAACAATATGAATCTGATGTTTACATTGTGCTACACCAAAGCCCACAAATGCTGCTAGCCACTTATTAACTTCATTTATACTCCAATATTGTATAACCCAATTCGGTATTTACATCTGGGGCTATGTCTCTATGTCTCCCATATATCGTCTATAAGCGCTGCCATGGTCTCATCATGGAACAGTGGTGATGGTACGCTTGGAACAAAGTCGTCAACATGAGTGTGCTTACAGGTACTATCACCACTACCAAAGCTGAACTGACATTTCGTACTTATACAGCAGTCAATGTTTCGACTCCAGCCCCACAGAACTGATCAACTTGCTTTATTTATATAAGACATCAGCATGTATATCCTGACATCATGTGTATCATCTGCTGTGCGTGTGATCACGTCATGTCTTTTTCTCCTGCGTATACCTCAGGACCATGAGCTGGGCCAGACACCACACTGGCCTTGGTGCATCTGTGTGACGATATTTCGTAGGCGTTGTTGCACATGGGCCCTTTGAACATGAGACTTGTGCCACTGGCATAAGTGAGCCACGGGCCTCATGAGACGTTATCTGAGAGACAGAGTGCTAAGATACCTCCCACAATGTGTGGTCTGAATACTTATCTTGTAACCACTCAGCGAATAAATACACACCTTTTTGAAAGACCATGTCATTTATTGACAATCGAGAACGGTTGGACATGGAAGATAAGAAGAAGAAGAAGAAGAAGAAGGTTTGTGTTCTGAATCAGGAGTGTACATTAATTCACGTTTTATTTCAGTATAAAGAGACGATTGTCTGCAAGTAGCCATCGACTGCAGCCTCTTCCAATATCATATAGATAAGATGTCCGAAATTAGATCTCCTGTTTTATGTCCTGCATAGACAGTGGGGTAATGATGGAAAGAGGTGTGAATAAAATAAAATACACAGTTTTAAAAGACAATACCATTAATTGATAATCGAGCATAAAAGTGTTGGTACATTTTCTCGAAGCATATGTATAACTGCTGATGTTGTCACCATACATTTGCTTGAGTCTCTGAACCAAAGGGCCATTGTAATCTGTACGATTCCTTATTAATTCTTTCTTCAAGACCTCGTGCAGCCATAAATCTTTTTCACGTCCTTTGACATAAATTATGATGTCTCTGTGGTCATAGGTTTGAAGCAATGTCACCACATTTTTATAGCACACTCCCTGATGTATATGATAGCACATCACCCATACAATTCTTTAAAGAGTCTTAGCACAGCGTATTGTACTAAACGGTTGGGTGAAGCAAGGATTGTAGAACACTCGTTACAACCAGTCCACCTTTCGTGAATGTAGTAGATGCAACAACTATAAACACAAATCGTCCAAGCCCATAGTAAACTCTTGTATATCGACAACCATGTTCACTCTCCGAGGTGTTATCATGAAATGTGCTGCATATGGTGCAACACCTCTGCATTTATAGTACACGTTGCACAGTTCCTGTGAAAAGTGAGTAGTCTATGAGGCGATCTTGTAGTAGTAAGTAATATGCTGCAATGTCAGTCGGGAAGTTTTGTGATGATTCAAATTCAATATGTACATCTCCAATGCCAGATTTCACTAACTTATTCTGCTTTGAGCAGTAGATTACTGCTACGGGTATTAATTATTTAAATTTTTTAAGACTGATCATACAACCAAATTCCTTGCCCTTATTATAAGAGGAGCGAATTCTTTAATGTGTATCAAGCAGTAGAGTGATAATGTTATCAACCCAGTCAAGTTGTAAGTTATCACTTGGAATACATTCAGAATTTAACTACACTCTCACATTGGTTTGTCTACTGTAGAGAAATACTGTTTAACCAATTTATGGATTCCCTTCATGTCTGTTTGCGGCACTAGAATAATATATCTAAGTGTTCCTAGTTGAACAGCCGTCTTAATCGTCCATGTTTATGTGGTGTCACGGGAAGTTCTCATGAAGGAATGTTCATGGCAGTTAAGCATCATCATTCAACAGACATAAAAGTGTCAGAGACTCATCGACTGATATTGATACATGAGTTACTCTCCACACCAATTTATACAGTACAATTTTTTACTCCTCTTCTAGTATTTGTTGAAGATAACAATGCTTATCCCTGGCTCATTAAATTGCAGTCAGTTCCTGTATGACGTTCATAACAATCCACTTATGACCCTCAAAGAAACCAGTAAACATTTTGAGAGTGTCTGTCTGTCAATCCATCTACAAACCACCCGACATTTTCTAATGCATTCAGGACTGAAGTTGTCACAGATACATATGTTTAGAGGATCGATGTGATTCCAACATTACATGTGTTGTCTAGCTTGCGACCGTTAAGTTTGTATCTTATTTCTTGACACAGAAAGGCAAAAGCATTATTTGTAAGCGATGCTGCCGCTGTTCTTGGGGTGCCACCATGTTACTTTGATGTCACAGATCTCTCTTCCATGTACAGGCAACTGTTAATTATTCTTGATGATGAATAAAAATTCTTATATCATGCTTAATATTAAAACTCATCGAAGCAAAAGGTTTGTGAGAGAAATATTCCTGAATAATGATCTGGTCACCATACTGAACTGGAGCTTTTATAGTGAGTGACGTCATTGTGAGGTTTCAGTCCTATCGATTTAAAACCTAAATTCTCAGCGGTTACTGCATTCTTTTTCTACTGCAGAGAAGTTTTCTGATCACTAAATACATTATATTTATATATTATGCCCATGGTGCTGCTTCAGATAAAGGCATATCGCAATTTCCTCACAGCAAAAATCCACTACATTCACCTTTTGTTTTGCGAAGTTCAACTGAATGGTTCATAGCCATAGAGGACCAAGACCCTTGTGCCAAGTTTGGCAATAAATGCTGTCTGATACTAGAAAGACTGATTTACTAAGCACTAAGACAGTAACTCATTATCTTTTTCACAGCATGCCGCACACTCTGTATAATTTGAATGTTATTAAGCGATTTTCATCGCCATAGTGAACATAGTTCACTCTGTGCGTGTGTTTCGTGTTAAACAGCATGCCTCCCAAAGGATGTTATTATGGTGATGAAGATTATACAGGGTGTTACAAAAAGGTACGGCCAAACTTTCAGGAAACATTCCTCACACACAAATAAAGAAAAGATGTTATTTGGACATGCGTCCGGAAACGCTTAATTTCCATGTTAGAGCTCATTTTAGTTTCGTCAGTATGTACTGTACTTTCTCGATTCACCCCCATGATTTCATACGGGATACTCTACCTGTGCTGCTAGAACATGTGCCTTTACAAGTACTTCACAATATGTGGTTCATGCACGATGGAGCTGCTGCACATTTCAGTCGAAGTGTTCGTACGCTTCTCAACAACAGATTCGGCGATCGATGGATTGGTAGAGGCGGACCAATTCCATGGCCTCCACGCTCTCCTGACCTCAACCCTATTGACTTTCATTTATGGGGGCATTTGAAAGCTCTTGTCTACGCAACCCCGGTACCAAATGTAGAGACTCTTCGTGCTCGTATTGTGGACGGCTGTGATGCAATACG
The DNA here is from genome assembly GCF_023864345.2 of Schistocerca serialis cubense. Classification (NCBI taxonomy): domain Eukaryota; kingdom Metazoa; phylum Arthropoda; class Insecta; order Orthoptera; family Acrididae; genus Schistocerca; species Schistocerca serialis. The sequence continues at coordinate 508,588,596 of NC_064644.1, read as the reverse complement.
CCATTCTCCAGGGCTGCATCAGCGCATCAGGGATTCCATGTCACGGAGGGTGGATGCATGTATCCTCGCTAACGGAGGACATTTTGAACATTTCCTGTAACAAAGTGTTTGAAGTCACGCTGGTACGTTCTGTTGCTGGGTGTTTTCATTCCATGATTAATGTGATTTGAAGAGAAGTAATAGAATGAGCTCTAAACATGGAAAGTAAGCGTTTCCGGACACATGTCCATATAAAATATTTTCTTTCTTTGTGTGTGAGGAATGTTTTCTAAAAGTTTGGCCGTACCTTTTTGTAACACCCTGTATATCTAATTCATTATCTGACACATCATCAGATTGAGACCTACTTATGGGAACCAGAATTAGTAAGCAGTTTTAATATTTAGTGGAGTGAAAATACAGCTTTTCTCATTTATAGGGTGTTTTTTATATACCAACAGAGTGATTGCAAATGTATATTGTCATCAATTTTGTCTTAGCTAAGGTCCAGTCAGTGTTTCAAAAGTGACCACACAACTAAGACTTGGTTATAATTTTCCACCATTTATATTTTTCTCAGATTCTATTTCTGAACCTGGTAGCAGCAAACGTAAGGTTCACTGCGTCAGAAGTAGAGATTTCCCTTGTGATTCTACTCTTGGTAAGTGGACGATTACACTAATCTGCTTCTACCGCTTTGTCATAAATGAAGAATTGCCTTTTACTGCTATATAAATATCGTTACTGTCAGGTATTAATTTCTACACGTTACCTAGTTTGCTTTTATTTGTTTCAGTGTGTGAAGGAGCATTTCCCCCATTTGAAGAATATATCAATATAAATTATCAGTCTGGTCTAACTGAAAATGTTAAAAGTGGGAGAAAGTGGAAACGACACAAGCAAAATCTGAAGAAGATTACTAGGAATGACTTGCGAAATAGTGGCCACTAGGATCAGTCATAGAACGGATGGTTGTGCTAAGACGCTTCATACGAATTTTATCTGTCGTTGCTCCAGATGCTATCCCGATAAATTTGCCAATGAAGAAAGTAAAATAGCATTCTCTTCATTTTGTAAACTAGGGAATTATTCAAAACAGAGTACATATCTTTGGGGCTTAGTGAAAGAAACAGACGTATTAGATCCCACCGTATTCATGGTTTGGAACATCAAAATGTTACGTCTACCACTACAATCTTCAGATAAATGAGGAAAATGTTATTGCTTGCAGAAGTATTTTCTTGATATATACAAGGGAGGTTACGTATTGTTTAACATTCGCTGTGGAAAGAGGATTGTTTTTCATTCACAGGTAACTATGGGAAACATAACCCAGGGGGTAAGACAGATCATAGAAGTGCAGCTGCAAACACAAAATCTTTCCGGTGTACAGCACTACTATTCCAGAACAGATAATACAGACAGAAAGTATTTTCATCCTGAACTGTCACTTCACAAAATTTATCTCCTTTATATGAAAAACTGTCAATGAGTGGGAATAGAACCAGTAAACCGAAAAATGTATTACTACAATTTTAGTAACAAATTTAATTTGCGCTCTAAGTGTCCTAATGAAGATTCTTGTTGATTCCATACTGTTTTAGAAATCAAAATATGTGCAGCAAATAGGACTGAAGAAATGGTGTTCTTTGCAGAGAAGGAACTTAACATTCAGAGTGCTGAGCAGCCTAGAACAGCACTCCATAGAGACAAAGAAAAAACGTCATATATTGTTTGGACTAGTACATTTGCTCTCAAAAAGACGTTACCTTTTCTGAAGCTTACAATCTCAACTGCTTACTACAAAAGAAACATGTATATGCTCAGTATGGGAGTCCATTGCTTTAATACTGATGAAGGATTTATGCTTGTTTGGGATGGGTAAAGTAATTATAGGAAGTTTCAAGATATTTCCAGTTTTGTCAGATAATGCCTCTAACAACAAACATTAATTTTATATTCTGATAGAATTAGCGAAGAAAATGTGAAAGTTTTACTCACGTTAGTACATGACCCAGATTTTCCAACAAACGTAATAAATCATAAGGTCGTGGTGTCTGATCATTGTTTCTCCCGATTGATTTTGAATTAGGAATAATTGGTGAAAAATGGTCCAACATATATACATACTAGAAGACTAGGTCCAAATTCTCAAAGCGTAAGATTATACATTTTGAGGCTATCAAAAGGATGAGAGAGGAATTCTTATTCACAGTGACCTTGAAGGAAGTAAGTAGATATGTATCTGTAAGCAGTTTGTTTGATAGTGCTGCTATGAGCTTCTTTTATGAACAGCATAAGCCCTTTCTTGTGCACGTTTAAACACAGGCTTTTACTGATAGCTATGCGACAATTACTCTTCTATTTATTTTAGCTTCCTGTAGTTACTCCCCTGCATTTGAAGCATTCTTCAATGTTCGAACTACCGCAGCAGCTACTCCAATCAAAGAACAGACTGCAGATAGCTCTTTGTCACACTGGCGATGCAAATTAGGTATTGGCAAAACTTTCTTCTTCTTCTTCTTTCCGTTCCCACGCACTTTTAGCGATAGCCACTGCAGATTGCATGTAATTTATTTTTAACTACCCTACAGGATTCTCCTCTAGTGTACAATGAGCTTCGTTGCTTGAAATTTGTTCGAACAACGATTTTAAGTTTGACAGGCATTGCTTTATCATCCAAAAATGACACAATACCTTGTCCTATGCCTTTGTCTTCTCTTCCATGTATTAGCCTAGTTTCATCATATAATATTTCATCTGCAACATACCTCTCTACATTTTGTCATGTAAGGAATATTGTGCTCGTCACAGGCAATGTCTAATGTATAATGTTCCTTATTGCCATAGTGCAGACACTTTCCTGATCCACAACAGTTGTACCCATGGGTATACAATGCCAGTGGTAGCATATTGAGAATACCACCAACATTTCACATGTGCTTCCTAGCATTCGTGTCATGGTATGAGGTTTATGTGTTTTGTTTACATTCCAGATCGTGAAGGTTCACTCAGCTGTTGAATTTCGATGGAAAACTGAGCTGCTTCACGAAACCTTTACTCCCTAAACATCTTAATAACATGCTCAGCGAGCAATCTGTAGTTCAGTGCTCTTCTGTAATTTCTCTGTGCAAATGCTTCAGGCAATTTTCTTCACTTAGTTGCCCCTTAAGATTTAAGTGCTTAGGTTTGTGCGTTGCGAATGTCTCATTTGATTAGTTCCATAGCTAAGACATCTAAAGCGCTGTTCTGTATTTCAAAATATACAGCAAATCACCTACATCAAAGTCTGCTTGCATGCATCCGTCAGCTTAATACAATAATATGCTGCAAAACAAGTCAATTTTCATGTCCAAAATTGTGTCATTTTAATCGGCAATGCCTTATTCAACTATTCTCCTCACTTACTTGTGGAAGATTTCCTAACCACGTGTATGACAGCTGAATGTTAGACTTCATACACATGTGGATTTTTATTGTCCTATAAAACGTTTGACGACTAGTGCTTTCATGTGGGAGAGTGCTGACTAGTAGTTTATTCCATAGCGATCCATTACCAGCTTGAAATGTCTGTTATAAATTGACCTCCTTTGACGGTTGACAGGACATCAACTTGTCCCCCTCAAGAGCAATTGTTCAAACACCTCTGCAAATTCCTTCACCAACTTCGCCATCACAGGGAGGGCAAAGACGAATTTTGAATATGTATTTAGGACCATTAAAATATATTTGAAACCATTATTTAATGATGATTATTGGTACATATTTACGAGACCGATCTTACATAAATTGTCTAAACCTCTTATTATAACATTTATATGAGGAAACGTTTCACACTCAGGCTTGTAAAGCTCGTGAAGGACTGTCTCCATAGTTTCCTGATGATCAGATCTCTGAAATTATTGATATTATTTCATCGTTGTGTGATGTATTGCATGCGGTAGCCAATGATGTGAGTAGTTATAGTCATGATATAATTTCGTTTGGGTCATTTTAATACACTCCTGGAAATTGAAATAAGAACACCGTGAATTCATTGTCCCAGGAAGGGGAAACTTTATTGACACATTCCTGGGGTCAGATATATCACATGATCACACTGACAGAACCACAGGCACATAGACACAGGCAACAGAGCATGCACAATGTCGGCACTAGTACAGTGTATATCCACTTTCGCAGCAATGCAGGCAGCTATTCTCCCATGGAGACGATCGTAGAGATGCTGGATGTAGTCCTGTGGAACGGCTTGCCATGCCATTTCCACCTGGCGCCTCAGTTGGACCAGCGTTCGTGCTGGACGTGCAGACCGCGTGAGACGACGCTTCATCCAGTCCCAAACATGCTCAATGGGGGACAGATCCGGAGATCTTGCTGGCCAGGGTAGTTGACTTACACCTTCTAGAGCACGTTGGGTGGCACGGGATACATGCGGACGTGCATTGTTCTGTTGGAACAGCAAGTTCCCTTGCCGGTCTAGGAATGGTAGAACGATGAGTTCGATGACAGTTTGGATGTACCATGCACTATTCAGTGTCCCCTCGACGATCACCCGTGGTGTACGGCCAGTGTAGGAGATCGCTCCCCACACCATGATGCCGGGCGTTGGCCCTGTGTGCCTCGGTCGTATGCAGTCCTGATTGTGGCGCTCACCTGCACGGCGCCAAACACGCATACGACCATCATTGGCACCAAGGCAGAAGCGACTCTCATCGCTGAAGACGACACGTCTCCATTCGTCCCTCCATTCACGCCTGTCGCGACACCACTGAAGGCGGGCTGCACGATGTTGGGGCGTGAGCGGAAGACGGCCTAACGGTGTGCGGGACCGTAGCCCAGCTTCATGGAGACGGTTGCGAATGGTGCTCGCCGATACCCCAGGAGCAACAGTGTCCCTAATTTGCTGGGAAGTGGCGGTGCGGTCCCCTACGGCACTGCGTAGGATCCTACGGTCTTGGCGTGCATCCGTGCGTCGCTGCGGTCCGGTCCCAGGTCGACGGGCACGTGCACCTTCCGCCGACCACTGGCGACAACATCGATGTACTGTGGAGACCTCACGCCCCACGTGTTGAGCAATTCGGCGGTACGTCCACCCGGCCTCCCGCATGCCCACTATACGCCCTCGCTCAAAGTCCGTCAACTGCACATACGGTTCACGTCCACGCTGTCGCGGCATGCTACCCGTGTTAAAGACTGCGATGGAGCTCCGTATGCCACGGCAAACTGGCTAACACTGACGGCGGCGGTGCACAAATGCTGCGCAGCTAGCGCCATTCGACGGCCAACACCGCGGTTCCTGGTGTGTCCGTTGTGCCGTGCGTGTGATCATTGCTTGTACAGCCCTCTCGCAGTGTCGGGAGCAAGTATGGTGGGTCTGACACACCGGTGTCAATGTGTTCTTTTTTCCATTTCCAGGAGTGTATATACACTGCAGAGATAGCGTGTTCAATCTTCTATGGTGAGTATCATTGCGTTTATCTACTCTGTATGTGTCTTTTAAAAGAGTTTTATAATATTTATGTATTTATTACATTTATAGCCTTTTTTCGTCCTTTTGTATCGCTAAATTTTGTATTTGTACTTGTCATACATAACATTTCAACTATGCTTTGTTCACTTTCGGTAAATACTTTTAATGACATGAAGCTTTGATGAATACTAGCTCTAACAAAGTTGGTGTTCTCTTACATTTTTTGGTCCAAAGCGGTGCTGCATTCTTGGTTAAATGTACAGAATGTCCATAAATGAAGTTGCAGGTTCAAAACGCTGTAGAAAGAGAACAACACCTTAGAACGGCGTCAAATTTGAACAGCAATTATTGACATTAGAGTAACCGTCATAGAAAAAAACTTAACCAAAATTTTCCAAACTGATGGCGCTGTAAGCATAGTAACATAAATGGGTTCACCTACAAACGACACATGAATAGCAAAACAATGACTGTGGTTTGAGTAGCTCATTACACCTTCCATACTGTTCAATGTGTGACTGCTTAAGTGCTTAAGTTCGACAGTCAACATTTACGGTATTGTTAGTTAGGTAAGCCCATGCTCCACGGCAAGATCAGAATACATGAGATGGGAAAAATCAGTTTTTAACTCTCCCTAGGTCAAAATCAGCATAAAAAGCAAAATCACAATGTCTTTTATTTGTCCTAAAACAAAAAACCGCATACAAAGCCAAATCACCTCGCTACCTAACTGTCGTGTGACTGGTGCAAGACAAGTTCAGTTTTCAGTCCACCGTTTTCTGCCACAAGTTGAAATCAAGAAACGTCACATTTCACAACAAATCGAAGTTTTTCACGGGTCATGCTCGCGATACGTTGCACAGAGTATGCATTCAATTCAGTTACATTCGTAATTGGAGTGGTGAGCACATCTTTCAGGTAACCAACAGTCAGAAGTTACATGGGTTAAGATCAAGTGATTTGGAGGGCCAGGCTGTAGGGAAACGACGGCTTATAATGCTACCATTTCTGAAATGCTCCTGCAGCAGCTGCTTCACTGGCTGTGCAGTATGTGAAGGAGCACCATCTTGCAAAAAAAAAAAAAAATGCTGCTGTTGAAGGGTTGTAATGACGTTGGTGCACGAAAGAATCTACTAGCGTTTACCAGTGACGGTACAGCCCACACCACACAGTAATCTGTTGGGAAAGGAAGGGGACTGGTTGATGTTCATGCAGATTTTCCATTGTCCGCATTCCGCAATGACGGAAATGGGTTTTGTCTGTACACAGAATAATCCATGGCCTTTCATTGTCCACATCTATGCAAGCAAGGAATTTCAGAGTCAAAACCTTTTGCCGACAGGTCAGCAGGAAGCAGCTCCTGAAGCTGGGTGATATTCCATGGCTAGCAAGCAGGATGTTTCGTATGATTTTATGCACCATCGTCACAGACATCTACAAAGTTCAGGCGATTCTCCATGTATTGTATGTTTGCACACCACCGTTTCCTGCATTATTTTGCCCACATCTTCAACAGATGTAGGATCAGCTGCTCTCCTCCCTCTGTCACTTCAAAATAATTTGTCCTTACGAATTTTCTAATATTTTCTCCATATGCTTAGCATAAATATGAGCACTGCCTATTTTTCATGCCTTTGAGCGTTAAGGACGCAATCACCATTGTTGTAAAAGGCAGTATATGAACCTTCATGGAGTAAGTCATGTTGGATGTCTCGGAAACAAATTAAAAAACAGCCATATGACGCACTTTCGTTGGTGTGCACAGACTGATGCTTACAGCACCATCTGCTGGTCAAATTTTCGACAATTTTTTTTTTTGTTCCTTGGCGTTTCTCACTGCATCAGTAATATTCTGTGCAAATTTGATATCATTCTTAGCTGTGGTTCTCTTTTTAGAGTCTTTTGGAACTGGAACTTTAATTAATGACACCCTGTATTGTGGCTACCTAACACTCTAATGGTGTTGAATTCCAATCTCATATGTCAGTTTATTCACGCAGCAACATCTTAGATCAATTTATATTTAAGATGTGGCCTGAAATTAATTTTCCAATCTTTCTTCACCTAATATTTTACTAATGAAATGTATTATAATGGTAATAACTTCACATTTGTTTCGTATCGAGTTAACGATAGTATTCTTTCACTCTCCTGTAAAAATTAATTTTTTGACAATCGACACTGCTGTTCAACATTATCGCTATATGGCCCATCTTTGCTGACCTCGTATGTGGTATCTACCTTTCTATCACTGCGTTCGTCAAAGTAATTCATAGTTGTGTTTCCTTCTTCTTTTTCTTCTTCGTCTACTCTTATACAATTCCAGAATTTCTTGTGCCATTCCAGACTTTCACTTGTGGTTTTAAATGTTTCTCAGACAGATTCTTCTCTTTGCAACTGTTGTAATTTTAGCAATCATTAATTTGATCAAATAGCCTTTTGCATATCAAAAAATTTATTAATGGTCATCGATATGATGCAGTCCGCTAAACTGTTTTCGACATAACACACAACATTATATAATGCAAAAATACATCATATCTATGGCCTTGAAGAAAATAAATGCATCCATTGGTACTGTATTGGCTTCTTGAACTCTGTCATTTAACATCTCACATTTTCTAGCTATTGCCTCGATAAGACTTCCCATTTCCTTTAATTCTGCGTTGATGGTATCGATTTTTCTGTCAATGTATAGACAAATGCGGTTTGTACATTAGAAAACAGTGTATGACATGTGTGAATATTATTGCCTCAGTAAATGTCTGATAGGTTACCTGTAATAGCTGGTATTTGGACTGAAATAGTGCTTCTAACTATTTCAGCCCAACCTATGCTTTTGAATATATAAATTTCAGCCCAATTACCGGATATTACAAGGAACCTATCAGACATTTAGTGAAGCAGTAACATTCCACCACCTTAGAAAGTAAATCCAAGCAGTATTTTCATGTTTGATCATGCCATAGCAAAAAAAAAAAAGGAGAATGTCTTTTATTTGCACCAGATATAATCCAGGATTCTGAAGTAGCTGGTTAGGGATACTGAGAATCTTGTGATTACATTCAGACGGGACAGAATGAATTTAAAACATATTTACTAAGCTCACATAGGAACCAACATTATATATATATATATAGTGTGTGTGTTTGAAGTTGGTCCCCTCAGTATATGTTAATTGTGACAGAAAAACTTTAGTCTTCCTGAAATCAGTAGGCCTGCTAGAAAAGCACTTATATTATCACAAAGTAGCGAACTATTTTTCTGCTTCTCCTGGTTAACAGTACCACTGCAGGACCAGTCATTTCTACAAGGCTTATGTGAGGAGGTGCTTCATCCGCTGATTGATGGTGACAACTATACAATTACATTAGTGTACAGGGAGCTTTTGTAGCTACAATTCTTTGTTTATATACCCTTACATACATTAGGCTATATGAAGGTAGTGACGAAAGACTGTAGTTATGTGCCTACATTTAGTTCATAAATCTTCGTGTACTGATGTGCAACATGAATAGTAGAGTTGACTGAAGACTTCTTCTGGTCGGTGAGGCGTTTTGGACGCCGTCTCCAATGGTTTGCTCCACATTCTCTTGTAGATTCGATAGTCACATGGTTGTCAGCTTTGTCAGTAGTCTAGAGCATATTGAGTTGCGTGACTGAAATACATGAAATTTTTAAACGCGCTTTCCTGTAAATCAGTGCCCTCGCCCTCACAAAATATTTTAATTGTTGACGGGAATTTTTCTTCTGTGATAGCATGATCACTGAAAACAACTTACGGGGAGAGAATGTTTCTATGAAATAAAGTAGAAATATGTAGTGAGACACTACATAGACGATTCCACTTCTCTAGGAATAATACTACTTGAACGTCGCTACCTCATTGGTTTTCAGAGACCACCGCTGGATAAAACTCGTTCCCGATACCATTGCCATGATGACCTGCTTAAGGGCGCTCTTCCTTAAGCTGCAACTGAGCTTAAACAGCATAATTTCCACATGAGGCAACTGTAGTCTATTACAATTCGACATGATTTACCTTCGATAATTCTCATATGCCTGGATAATCGATTTATCGATAGCTGTTAATATATACGTGGCAGCAATATACGTAATGTTTAAAAGGAAAGACTTATGCTGAAAAATATGGTATCTATACCCGTTTTATTTTAATGTATGACTGTCGACTAATTTTCTCTCCTTTTTCTCTGTGAAGTTACTAACACACTCATTTGTTTATTAGAATTATTACAACAAACGTTTTTGGTATCCCACCAAGCCCACTGCCAGAAGATGCGCTATGTGACAGTCTTATATCTTCCGCATTGTGCCTCACGCCACATTCATAGCTTGCTGACAGTCGCACATTGAGTATCATAGATGCCATAAAGCTGGCGCCCTAAGTGAGTACATCATGCCTACGACATGTTACTTGAACAAACCGCATTGTCTTATATGTGTAATGTTGTTCAGTACACTTTTCAGCCAGATATGCAGATAATGATCATGTTCTTTCTGCTATACAGAGTGAACATAATAAAACCGAGAAAGTGCAGGGACGTATTTCTGACTAGAAATGGAGGAAACAGGGTCCTATGATCATGAGTCCGGAAATGTATCAGTGCCATGGCAGATGGCGCTGACGAATGAAGGTTCTTCTGGCAGTGTGCCATGTGTTCCTTGCGTGTCGCAGACTGTGTGATCGACCCAGAATACTATAAGCAGCAGAATAGTCAATTATCAATGTCAGGAAGGAGCCAAGATGGTATTTGTGTACGGCCAAGCCGATGGAAACGGTCGTGAGACAGCGTGTCAATACCAAAACAATTACCCTCACAGAGACCAACCACATTACACTTCAGTCCCTTTTTGGGCGTTTGTGTGATCATGGATCCTTTCAGGTAGACGAACGTGCAGCAAGGGGGATCTGGAGGAAGAGGTTGTACAGGATATTGACGTGAACGCTACTGCAAGCTCCAGGCAAGTTACCTGGCAACACGATGTAAGCCAAACTACGTCTATCCTCCATAACCGCTACTATCTCATCACTTGCCACGAGTGCAAGGATTATTAGTAGCGGATATCCCTCTATAGGGAGAATTTTGTCTACAGTGTTTGCGCCACAGTATCGTAGTGATGGGATTTCTGTCATCAGTCCTCTTTACCGACGAAACAATTTTTACCAGAATGGACATCATCAATCTGCATAATGGTCATCTGTGGGCTATAGATAATCCTCGGGTAATGACTGATGTGTCTCATAAGCATCAGCTCAGCATTAATGTGTCAGTAGGGATTCTTGGCAATCACATAATTGAATCGGTTATTATTCCAGACATACCTGGACTTCCTGGAGAATACTTTGCCTGGGTCGTTTCAGAATGTGACTCTGGCAATACGACAGGTTATATGGATTCTGCATGACAGACCACCATCCAACTTCTGCATTACGGTTCGCTGACACCTAAACAACATCATCCCCAGTCGCTGGGTAGGATTCGGAAGCCCTGTAGCATGGCCTGCTGTTTCACCGGACTTATGTCACCTAAATTTTTACCTCTGAGGGCGTCTCAAAATCACCTTGTATGCTGATGTGCAAGCCCTTCAACAGCGTATTCATTACACCTATGATGCTATTCGGAGAGAGGCCGCCACATGCAAAAAGAGCGGCAATTTATGATGCGACATGTAAACGTGTGCATTGCATCCATGGAAGCCACTTTAAACATTTGTTGTGACATGGATGCGATACAGCTCTGTACTGTGTTCCTCGACGATTTGTTGTCGTTGCACACACACCGTCCATTTCGGGACACATGTTCATAGAACCTTCTTTCCTCTTTTTCCTGTCAGGAATCCGCCACTGTTGTTTGTCGATTTTATTAATATACACACTGTATATGTTAACTCTACAGATGTTTGAATGCACACCATTCGTTATGCGTTTCACTTCATCTTAATAGGCGGCGTATATACGCACGCCATTCTTTACGTTTACACGTTTTAGGTGGCTTATTTACACATCGTCACCCTCCATTCATTACATTATTATTCATTTTAGGCAGTATATGTGCACATTGTCGTACGCTATTCATTAGGTTTTTGATTATTTTACTTCACCTTAATAGATGTCGCATTTACACATCATATTGACGTGTTGGAGCTTGGAATGTCAATGCTCAGCTAATGTTGAAGGGTACACAAATATGCTGCCTAAGTCAGATAGAGAAGTGTGCATACTTACACAGTGTGTAAACAAACGTATCGTCACCTTAATTATCTATTAATAGGTCGTTTTTCTTATAAATATTTGCCTGTTTCCTGCGTTTTGGAGGCTGTGGTCTCCTCCATACAGAGCACTGACCTTGAATGATCCTTGTTGGATGAAAGCGAAACGAGGGTGTGGGGAAGCTTCATTTCGTTTTGCATGCAGGTCGATCTACACTCTACTCTCAATTCCTCCTTCGTCGCTCTCTGCCTGAGCCGACGATAATATGTGTCACCAGCGACTTTGAATATGACATGAAAAACTGCGTCTCCTATACTATGATGCTGGAAAGTGCTGACTGTACTGTTCCCGTACTGACAAAGATAGCGTAGTAGCATATCCTACCCCATCAGCTCTCTTGTAATATTGTACGGCTCAATGAGACAATTAGTTAAGTGCCCCTAACCAGACATTCATTCAGAAGCGTTACTAATGAGATGAGTTATGAACAGTATGTGAGTACGTAGAATTTCAGCCAAATTAAGTAGAAACTGAATCTAAACTTTTGAATTTCAAATGCTTTTAAGTAGCAATGACAATATACCATGCTGAAGTCATTAACGACTTGTAGTCACACATTCCAAATATCTCGCATGCGCTCGTTTGTGTACAAATATTAGCAACCCTTTTAATGTTACGATTATCGTATACTTTTACCCTCTCCATTTTATGCCATTAATTATAATAAAATCCACATTAGCGAGATTTATGAAGATGTTTCCCACTAACTGATAAAGAAATTAACCAAGAAAGAAATTAAATCGTCTATTTGCAAAAAGGTATTTCCTTTCCTATTGCTTCTAAGTTACAACAATTTAGAGAATTGACGTCATTTGCAAGAAACAATTTTTGCACATGTAATTCAATAATTTTGGTAATCTGGCACATAAATGCATTTGAGTAAAATAAGGATGAAAGATGTGCAACGTTTGTTTGTTGTAACCAGAATAACAATGATAAGCTAATAGTCTTGCAATTAATGCCATAATACTGAATAAGCTGATAGCTGTATCTACATAGAAACTCTGTAAGCCACTGTTGAGTATATGACGGAGACTTCTTTGTACCATTATTAGTAGCTCCTTACAACAATTGACTTTCGTATTAAGTGAGTAGAAAGTGTCTGTACATACCTCAATACGTGACGTATTCTTTCTTATCTGTATGCGTGATATACGATGCGAAATTATTGCACAGTCTTAGCACCAGCGCTCTACACCTAATAATCAGGTTACATATGACCGACGTTGACTTTATTCCAAAGGTTACCACTTAAATGAACGTCTCTGTTGTGCTTTCATATGGCATGTTCGGTCCTTAACGATCCTGGATGGGCGTATCTAAGTTAATTTTATATGTGCTCTTACGTCTGCATGTTGGTTTCTGCCATCTTTGGAGTAGAATTTCAGGATTAATTACGACAGTACCTTGTATGCTTTCTACTTCACAGATCTAACAGATTTTCTCAGAATGTCCTCATCAAACTAGTCATCCATTCGCCTTCCACGCTGATGACTTTACAAGTGCATACCATATTATATTTCTACGTCGTATTATTCATACATATTTAAATTGTGTGGCAGATTCCAGAGGTTTACAAATAATTTGGCAAATGGGCACTAGCCAAATCCTTGACTTTACGATGCTATGTGTGTTGAATTTAATCGAAGTAAAAGGTTCATTCAAGGAGATCCGTCATTATACATAGCTAACAGAAATACTGCCCAGTCTTTATTTTCCTACAGTTGTCTGGCGAAATTGCTTTGATGCAAACGATAGTATAATCAGAGACTAATGTTTTAAGAAAGAAAACATGGCCGTTTCGCTACGAAAATATGTGATCTAGTGCGCAACTGGATTGTACTTGTGCTACACATGCACCTGAGAGCTACGTGTGCCTTTACATATGTAGTGACTATTTTTTGAAATGTGATGTGAAGCTAGAGGCTATTGAGAACTGCTGGAAAATGACCAATAGTCGAAATTAGCTAATTACGAGTATATGGACAATAGAAATATTCAGGCTATTTGAACCATGTTACCTTTTTAAGTATCAATGTCATTTATTTTGAGGACTTGGTTTCTCAAAGTTTGTAAATATCTAAAGATAGTTAACTAATCCTTTACCATGCAAACAGCGCTGCACATAGGATGGAACCTGAATGTAGATTGGAAACTGGGGTAACGAATCAAATTTCATCTGCAGCGCTTGATGTTTCTAAAATGTGACTTCCTGTAACTAACAGTCTTATTTTTACTAGTTTGAACGTGACTTTCCTTAATACGAATCTTCTGCCTGCCAACAGCTCCACTCGCGTACGCACACAGGAGAAAAGCCACACATGTGCGCACAGTGCGGGAAGCGGTTCAGCCAACGCCGGAACTACCGCTACCACCTGTCGCTACACTCCGGTTCGAGAGAGTTCGAGGCATCGTGTCCGGTGTGTGCCAAAGTGTTCAGCGACCGGGGCTACCTGAGCTCCCACATGAAGATCCACCGCGACCAGCGCGAGTACGCCTGTACCGAGTGCGGGAGGCGGTTCAACCAGCGCGTCGCCTACAACACGCACGTGCGTACACACACCGGAGAGCGGGCGCACCGCTGCACCGTCTGCGGCGAGACCTTCTATCGCAAGGCGCTGCTCAGGCAGCATATGGAGAACCACACCAAAGAGAAGCCCCTAGCCTGTCTGGTACACAAATCACTTTCTTCTTTTATGCCTTAAGGTATACTTCGACTCTCTCTCTCTCTCTCTCCCTCTCTCTCTCTCTCTCTGTGTGTGTGTGTGTGTGTGTGTGTGTGAGTGTGTGTGTGATTCTTTCACACCGATATACAAACACACAATTTACCTCATCTGAAACGCAATAACGGCAATTTGTGTGAATTTTGACCAACGAGATCAAAAGATAAAGGACTGAATAGAAATACCGGGTGATCAAAAAGTCAGTATAAATTTGAAAACTTAATAAACCACGGAATAATGTAGATAGAGAGGTAAAAATTGACACACGTGCTTGGAATGACATCGGGTTTTATTAGAACAAAAAAAAACACACTTCACAAAATGTCCGACAGATGGCGCTGAACAGCAAAACGTCAGTGACTGTGCATGACACTCGTGTATAAAAGGAGCTGTAATGAGAGAGAGAATCAGATGCGCCAGTAGTCGCAGCATTTTCACGTTACCTGAAAAGGCGCTTTTAGTGAAGCTGTACTATCAGAATGGGGAATGTGCTAGTTCAGCGTTACGATTCTATCGCCATAGGAAGGGGATTCGAACGGGTAAAGATCTGTTGACAAATGCAGCTGTCGCGAGAATGATTTCGAAGTTCGAAGCCACGGGTTGTTTGGACGATAGACCCCGTAGTGGCCGACCGAGCACAAGACGTAATGCTGCTGAGACAGTTCAGGAAGAAATGGAGACTGTAGTGGGTTCGTCTATGCACGCGGAAGTCATCGCTCGTGCAGTCGCACGTCGCACCCGCAATCCATACACTACTGTTTGGTTGGCACTTCGGCGTACCCTCCGATGCTATCCGTGCAAAATCCATCGGCATCATGAAATGTTATCTGGCGATTTAGTGAAGCGAAGGGCATTTGCGGTGTGGGCGTTTCAAATGATGGCGGAAGATGGCGATTAGTTGAGTAACGTGTTATGGACCGACGAAGCTCATTTTACGCTCCGAGGGTCTGTCAACGCCCATAACTGCAGAATTTTGTCTACCGAAAATCCTAGAACTGTCGTGGAAACTCCATTGCACGACGAGAAAGTTACGGTATGGGTTGGATTTACCACATCTACCGTTATCGGGCCTTTTTTCTTCGAGGAAATGCGTTATTCTGGTTTTGTAACTGCTACCGTGACGGGTGAGAGGTACGCCGATATGTTACAGAATCGCATCATCTCCAGCCTGGCTGATAACTATCTTCTAGAACGTACGATGTTTATGCAGGATGGCGCTCCACCCCATAGACGCGTGAAAGGTCTCTTGCGCGCGTCGTTTGGTGATGATCGTGTGCTGAGCCGCCACTTTCGTCATGCTTGCCTCTCAGGTCCCCAGACCTCAGTCCGTGCATTTATTGGCTTTGGGGTTACCTGAACTCGGAAGTGTATCGTGATCGACCGACATCTCTAGAGACGCTGAAAGACAACATCCGACGCCAATGCCTCACCATAACTCCGGACATGCTTTATAGTGCTGTTCAAAACATTATTCCTCGACTACAGCTGTTATTGAGGAATGATGGTGGACATATTGAGCGTTTCCTGTGAAGAACATCATCTTTGTTTTATCGTGCTTTCTTATGCTAATTATTGGTATTCTGACCAGATGAAGCGCCATGTGTCGACCATTTTTTGAACTTCTGTATATTTTGTTGTTGTTGTTGTTGTAATAAAACCCCATGTCATTCCAAGCATGTGTGTCAATTTGTACCTCTCTCTCTACATTATTCCGTGATTTATTCAGTTTTCAAATTTATACTGACTTTTTGATCACCCGGTATAATAGAGATTTGTTGCCATTCTGTACACTTAGGGAAATGTAAACTTATTTATTGTGTACAAACTGTTCTGTGAGTGAGTGACAGCAAACAATGAATATGACAATCTACTGTAGAACATAAACAGAGCCAAACGTTGCAACAACGCACAAAACATTGAAAGACATTGGGAGAAAATGGAAACCGTCCTCGACGTTGAAGCATATCAACAATGCCACTACGTGAAGGGGAAGGAGCGCATTTCTACTGAATGAACTTCTAACCGATGAAATCCACTACTTGACCAACCAACACAAAAAGGATAGGTCATTGCTTTGACGGTGTTCATTCACCAAAGTTACTGGATAATGCGACAGAAATAATCCTTATACGCCAAACTAGCATTGGGTGAACTACTATAAGAGGGAAAAGTGCTTGCCACCTGCAAAATAACAGATGAATTACAAGAAACTGCATTTAACAATATTTACAGATATCTGGGTAAGTATCGACAGCTCGAAAAACATACTGACCTATTTATTTGCTAGTAACAGAGGATACTCATTTGCAACGACAGCTTCGTAGCCAACTCCACAGACGTAACACGCACTACTTTGGGTTTAGAAATTCAAAGTCTAGCAATGAAAACAACAGCAATCAGAAAAGTGGTAAATATAGAAAATCTAATGTTATGCGCGCAGACACCCACAAACTGATTGGGAAAATTCACCAACGATACCCACAGATTTTTATACGTGGTACATTCTTTGGATCCATCAAGGGAATCACTCCAGCACATAAGGCGAAGATTGCACAGGTTATAATACCACAGCCATGAAGACTAGCTATTGGTCATAGTCTCAGCAGCAATGAGAGCGCGGGACACTGCACAACAGAGCCAATGAACCATGGTGTTACGGAAACGTTATGTACGAGTCTGAAGCTGAAAACGAAACATGCCGATAATTCGACGAGGAAACAGAAATATGAATTGTATCACTGTATACTTACGAGTTCACATGCACCAATGATTGACTTTAAGCGACCACATTTGTATGTTAAGGAAAACAATTATTATGGAAATAAAAAAGAATAGCAGGTGCAGGTGAAAAAGGAGGACTCAAGGAGTCGTACCAAGTTCATGTTGTGTGTAACACAGAGGGCTGCATCCACATGTGACAAAAAACATTTTGCATGCAAGATGGTTCTATTTATTGAGATTACGAACAACAAATACGGATATCCGGTGACGACGATAAACATAGAAAAAATAGTGAAAGCTGATTCCATTACACAATCTGGCGACAGTAAACGACGCTGAGTACATAATGCCACTAATCTCAATTAATATGTGGCACTGTAAACTCTTTGAACCACAGTAAACATCGCAGTCAGTAAGTGGCATCTCCTAGGTCACACAACTGATGGTCGACGCAGGCTGAATTTATGAAGCGTCTTCGAAACCATCTTCAGTGAGGTAACGACTGTACAGTTTAAGAGACAAAGTTAATGATGTAATTGAACACAACATAAGATCTAGTCAGATTGAGCAGAAATAGGACACGAATGGGAGGTTTAGGGTATCTTTTGAGGTTTCCAAACATAGCACACAATGGTGGTGGATTTATGCTTCAAATCTATTTAGTAATGTTCCTGACTCTTAATCTTTTTTAAAGGAATCTATCCTTTCTACAATTAATACAATATTCCGGCCTATTATGACGTGGTCGGAAGAATTTCACATTAAAGTCCAACATTTCGTCCCCATGTGCGGGGTGCATCTCATGGAGGATAGTAGCGTCTTTGAGTGTCCAATTCACACTGCGGCTCGCTACTGACTGCAACGAAATTCCATGTACGTGCTCTGCCGAGCATTAGCGTGTCGTCATATACTTCGAATATCCGAGCACAATCGGCGGTTGCATCACCCCATGTGTCGAAGACTAGTACATATCTCCTTCAGCACTGGGATCCAGATGTCATTCGCTTTCACGCCCTCTTCATTTCTCTTGATATTTCTGCGGTGTATAAAAATCTCTATGGCCTCTCTGTATAGCCTTTTATGGTATCTGCTTTTGGGGTGCCAGTACTTGAGTCCTAAAACAATGAATGTGATGGTCTCCTGACTGCAAAGTATTTTCCGCAACAGCTGATCTGTTAATCTCCTCCCTTCTACAATTACCCTTGGGCTCTTTTATTCGCCCTTTCACCGTTCTTTTTGTAGAACCCACATACATCTCTCCATAACTATATGAAATCCGATAACTTCCTGTGTGATCACTTAAAATTGGCCAAGGATGCTCGCAGACAGCTGGACAAAGCAGAAATTAACAGGTTTTATGTATTTGTTTGGAAGTGAACTTGGGTGCTACAAAAGAGATAGGTCAAAAAACGATTAGAAGAGCGCAAGGGCAATTGTAGAAGCTGGGAGACTGACAGGCCAGCGGTTGCCGAACATGCTTTGCAGCCAGGAAGTCATAACATTCATTGTTTTAGGACTCAAGTACTAGCAGACACAAGCGGATACCATGTAAGGCTATACAAAGAGGCCATAGAGATTTTCAGATATCCCAGGAATTTCAGTGAAAAGGAGGAGGTCGTGAAACTAAATGACATCTGTGTCCCAGTGCTGAAGATGATGTGTACAGGTCCTACACCATGGGGTGATACCAACAGCGGATGAAACTAGCCGATAACGACCGATTGCGTTCTGGTATTCAAATCACGTGACGTCACGCCACTGCGCAGGACCAAGCGTCAACGGAATTTTGCCTCAGTCAGTAGCGATCGATGGTCTGGACACTCAAAGAAGCTACGATCCGCCTTGAAAATGTCCTCCGCAGATGAGGACGAATCGTTGAGTTTTAATGTGAAGTCCATCCCACCACGGCATAAACCCCGGAATATTTTATTAACCGTTACATTTGCGGCCGTAATGTTTCCTTTTTTTACAATTCGTCCATTTTATTTTGAAAATTCGTTTTATAATGCAAGCAGGCCTAGCACTGACGGTCGTAAATTATAAAACTGAAAAGTACTGTACATGACAGAAGTTCACAAGAAAGTATTAGGAATAATAATAAAACAGAGCAAACAACAGTTTAGAATATGATGAGAAAGCGCTATTATACCCACTCCTCCACTCTAATACAAATGTGTCAACTACTTCGGTGATCCGTGTGCAAGGTTTGTGCACATAACAAGAAATGTAAATCTAATTAAAATTTTAGAAAAATGTATCTCTCTTTAGAGTTGGAGTGATTGTCATTTCCTCCGTAGAATGTTCCACAATTCACCAGATCCCACTGTTATGTAAGAAGTTTGTCTTAAAGTGCAGCGTCGATGACAGGTACAGAGGGTTAGCTATTTAAGCGCCTCCGTAGGGTTGTAGTAGAAATTTTACAAATATCGAGAATTGGTATTTATGAAACTACCGGAGATACATTAGTTCATTGATGATGCGACTCCAGTGGGAAAAATCACTGAAACCAGTCACCCTTCCATCTAATGACAGATTTATGAACCCTATACTATCATCTCTACGATTTCTTTCTGTCATTTATCGCTTTTTCATTTGTGACAACGAGGAAAGTGAGGCTGCTGCCGGTTCGAATCAAATGGCTCTGAACACTATGGGACTTAACATTTGAGGTCATCAGTCCCCTAGAACTTAGATATACTTAAACCTAACTAACCTAAGGACATCACACGCATCCATGCCCGAGGCAGGATTCGAACCTGCGACCGTAGCTGTCGCGCGGTTCCAGACTGAAGCGCCTAGAGCCGCTCGGCCACAACTTCCGGCTACTGCTGCCGGATGCGAAGTATTTGAATAATGATAACAAAACCAGCCGCTGTATTTGAATCCACATCGCTTCTTCTTTTCAACACATGCTACCAGTTTCGACACCAAATGGTATCATCTTCAGTTCGTCTGACCATGCTGGGCTTGTTATTGCAACCGAAGGTACGGAATCCTATTAATTTTGGCTCCCTGCGTACGATTCTGTTTATTGCACACGAAAACTGTTGTGAATGGGAGGTTATGCTTGGGTCCGAAGATGACATCATTTGTTGTCAAATCTGGTAGCATGTTCTAAAAGGAATAAACGATGTGAATTGAAATACAGCCGCTGGTTTTCTTATCATTATTCAAATACTTTGCTCAGACCTTCTCAGTAGCATCCGTTTCAAATAAACAAGTTGTAGCAAGGTATGTTTGCTACCATCTTAGTGTTTAGGCCTCAGACAGGTTACGATAAAATAAACTTATCATTGAAGGAGAGTGCGGCTGGTTGTAGTTATTTCTTCCTCTTTGCCGTAGGTTAGACATAAATTTAGCTATCGACAACCGCTGTAGCTTCTTTCAGCAAATGTTGCTTAGAAGAGTTTCTGTAAGAAGAGGAACTTGTTTAGCGCTCGGTTTAAGGACAGCTCTATCTGACTACTTCTTCGCACGGTAGCATACACTGTCCGATCAAAAGTGTCCGGTCAACCATATGCAATGCGAAATGGGCTACTAGCTATTGCAAAAGGACGCTGAGAGTACTGCGGTGTCAGCAGAGAAGTAGTAACAGCAGAATGGGTCCATCAGAAGGGCTCAATGACTTCGAACGTGGTCATTCGATGTCACCCAAGTAACAAATCCAGCAGGGACATTTCTATCTTTCTGGTCTGCTGAAAGCTACTTTCTGCGATGTAATTGTGAAGTAGAACTGTGAAGGAACAAAGAATGCTAAAGCAAAAACCAGGGAGACCACATGTACTGACGACAGGGACCGTAGGGTACTGCAGAGGGTGGATGTAAATAATCACATGAAATCAACGGTGGAATTCATTTGTGAGTTCTAAAGCTATAGTATCAGTCCGGCTAGCACAGTGGCAGAGCGTAGAGGGTAAAAAAGAATGGGTACAATGGTCGAATAGCTTCCTATCATCCATACGTTTCTGTAGACAGTTCTAAGCGACGTTTGTAGTGGAGTAAAGAGCGATAGCACTGGACAGTGGATGACAAGAAACGAGAGATTTGAAGTGATAGATCACGCTATATCCTGTGGTAATTTTATGGGAGGGTTTGGATTTGGTGAATGCCTGGAGAGCGTTATCTGCCCATCATATGCTGTGTCCACAGTTAGTGTATGGACACTTATTGGTGGTTATTGTGTGCTCCCCCTATTGCGCTTAAGAAAACGCTCTATTCTGAAGAATCTGAACACATTTTAAAGCATTGTGTTGGTGGGCCGGTTGATTTGGTGGAGAGGACCAAACAGCGAAGTCATCGGTCCCATCGGATGATGGAAGGATCGGGGAGGAAATCGGCTGCGCCCTTGCAAAGGACCATCTCGGCATTTGCCTGAAGCGATTTGGCGAAATCAGGGAAAACCTGAATAAGGATGGCTGGAAACGGGTTTGAACCGTCATCCTCCCGAATGTGGGTCCACTGTGTGAACCACTGCGCGACCTCACTCTGTCGGCCTTGTGTACTGGAGTAATTCGAAGACGATGATTGTATCACCATGACAATACACCATGGCACTGTGCAGCATCTATCACACAATGATATGTGGAGAGTTCTGAAATGGAGTGTCCTGTCCAGCTTCCCGATCTGAACCCAAAGGCATACGTCTTGAGATAAGTTAGGACGTCAACTTCACCATAGACTTCCTCCAACTCCCAACTCCCCCCACCCCTCCACGACATCCAGCCTTCCCTGGGTGCGGCTCTTGAGAGAGAATCGTATGGTGTTTCATCAGACACATTCAGGTACCTCACTGAAAGAGTCCTAAATAGAGCGCAAACGGTCGTAAAGGCAAACGGTGGACACACGGCATATTAATGTCCTGATACTTTTAATTAGGTAGTTTGTACAGGATATTTAGGCCTAATATTGGTTTTAGGCAGTTCCCCCTCAACGGTTTCTCTCTAAGAGAATTTTCATTATCACAAACAACAAATTTCAAGCACTATTAGCTACTGATGAATGATTGTCTATTTACAACATCTTCAGATCAAGCATCACAATTAATCTTCGTCTGCTATTAAATGGTTCAAATGGCTCTGAGCACCATGGGACTTAACTTCTGAGGTCATCAGTCCCCTAGAACCTTGAACTACTTAAACCTAACAAACCTAAGGACGTCACACACATCCATGCCCGAGGCAGGATTCGAACCTGCGACCGTAGCGGACGCGCGGTTCCACACTGTAGCACCTACAACCGCTCGGGTTTTACCATTACCAGTAGACATCCTTTACATACATATTGCTCTATCTAAGTATGTAGAGTAGCCCCATGTGCAGAAATGAAACTCGATTGTAATGGGTGACGAGAGGGTTATCAGTGACACTCGATGATGATCTCTAGATGGAAATCGTTTGCTAATAATGACCTAAGTCGAAACAAGGCCCTGGGAGTAGACAAATTACATTAGAACTACTGACAGCCTTGGGAGAGCCAGGCCTAACAAAACTCTTCCATCCAGTGAGCAAGATGTATGAGACAGGCGAAATACCCTCAGTCTTCAAGAAGAATATAATAATTCCAATCCCAAAGAAAGAAGGTGTTGACAGATGTGAAAATCACCAAACTATCAGCTTAATAATCCACGGCTGCATAATACTCCCACGAATTCTTTACAGACGAATGGAAAAACTGGTAGAACCCGACATCGGGGAAGATCAGTTTGGATTCCGTAGAAATGTTCGAACACGTGAGGCAATACTGACCCAATGACTTATCTTAGAAAATAGATTAAGGAAAGGCAAACCTACGTTTCTAGCATTTGTACACTTAGAGAAATCTTTTGACAATGATGACTGGAATACTCTCCTTCAAATTCTGAAGGAGGCAGGGGTAAAATACAGGGAGCGAAAGGCCATTTACAATTTGTACAGAAACCAGACGGCAGTTATAAGAGTCGAGGGGCATGAAAGGGAAGCAGTGGTTGGGAAGGGAGTGAGACAGGGTTGAATATTGAGCAAGAAGTACAGGAAACAAAAGAAAAATTCAGAGTAGGAATTAAAATCCATGGAGAAGAAATAAAAACTTTGAGGTTCGCCGATGACATTGTAATTCTATCAGAGACAGCAAAGGACCTGGAAGAGCAGCTGAACGGAATGGACTGTGTCTTGAAAGGGGGATATAAGATGAACATCAACAAAAGCCAAACGAGGATAACCGAATGTATTCGAATTAAATTGGGTGATGCTGCGGGAATTAGATTAGGAAATGAGACGCTTAAAGTAGTAAATGAGTTTTGCTATTTGGGAAGCAAAATAACTGATGATGGTCGAAGTAGAGAGGATATAAAATGTAGACTGGCAATGGCAAGGAAAGCGTTTCTGGAGAAGAGAAATTTGTTAACATCGAGTATAGATTTAAGTGTCAGGAAGTCGTTTGTGAATGTATTTGTATGCAGTGTAGCCATGTACGGAAGCGAAACATGGATAATAAATAGTTTAGACAAGAAGAGAATAGAAGCTTTCGAAATGTGGTGCTACAGAAGAATGCTGAAGATTAGGTGGGTAGATCACATAACTAATAAGGAAGTATTGAATAGAATTGGAGAGAAGAGAAATTTGCGGCACAACTTGACTAGAAAAAGGGATTGGTTGGTAGGGAATATTCTGAGGCATCAAGGGATCACAGATTAGAAGAGGGCAGCGTGGAGGGTAAAAAGCGTAAAGGGAGACCAAGAGATGAATGCACTAAACAGCCGGCTGGTGTGTGGCCGAGCGGTTCTAGGCGCTACAGTATGGAACCACGCTACCGCTACGGTCGCAGGTTCGAATCCTGCCTCCGGCATTGATGTGTGTGATGTCCTTAGGTTAGTTAGGTTTAAGTAGTTCTTAGTTCTAGCTGACTGATGATCTCAGATGTGAAGTCCCATAGTGCTCAGAGCCATTTTAACCATTTTTGAATACACTAAACAGATTCAGAAAGATATAGGTTGCAGTAGGTACTGCGAGATGAAGAAGCTTGCACAGGATAGAGTAGCATGGAGAGCTGCATCAGACCAGTCTCTGGACTGAAGACCACAACACCTACAACAACAATAATGAACTATTTGTCACTAGCTGTTAGTCTTTAAAATATGAGTTTTTCAAATACGAGCTAGTGGCGACTAGCTGCAGAAAGCCTGCAGCTGTTCTTCACAGCAGGCCTTCATCACAATATCTCGTGAAACACATAGGCATTGTAGAGAGCGTATAAGCTAACAAAGAGTAGCACTGCCGTTTGGTCAATACTAAACATCACGTGACACGCTGCGCGCGCTACACGGCTGTCCCTTACCGCGACTTGTTTTTCAGGAGAGCGGCAAGCGCTTGGCGGAGCGCAGCCACTTGCCGGTACACGAGAGGTCGCCCGCGGGCCTGCCGCCGTAGGTGTGCGCGCACTGCGGCTGCAGCTTCGCCCAGAGGCACCAGCTGCGCTCCCACGTCGCCTGCCACGCGGGCGCCGTCGCAGTGGACGGCGGCCGCCTGTCTGAGGAGCCGCCTCCGTCGCGCAGCTCCAGCGTCATCATCAGCACGCCGCCGCCTGCGATCCTCAACCCCGCGGTCTCCAGCGCGGCGTCGCGCCTACCTCCGCCTCCGCCGCGGCTGCCGCCACAGCCAGCGCCGTCGCTGTCGCTACCGTCCCAGAACGTCGCCGTCGGCGTATCAGAGTTCGATGCCACGTAATCTCACGGAAGGGAACGTAGGTGGCACTCTATATGAAGGATAATACCATCGAAACCCTGTGAGAAATTTCGGGGAAGACCTCATTTATCCCGGCCGAAGTGGCCGTGAGGTTCTAGGCGATGCAGTCTGAAACCGCGAGACCGCTACAGTCGCAGGTTCGAATCCTGCCTCGAGCATGGATGTGTGTGATGTCCTTAGGTTAGTTACGTTTAACTAGTTCTAAGTTCTAGGGGACTAATGACCTCAGAAATTGAGTCCCACAGTGCTCAGAGCCAACCAGACGTCATTTATGGTGCTTCTCTCTGGCATGCATTGCTGACGGGTAAAAGGACGACGTACACAACGTTTTAATCAATTTCTGGACCGACTATTACGCTGGTTTCCACACGTAGAAGCGAAAATAATAACGATGCAAGTGTAAAGAAATTCTTGTACTCAGCAAAATATCGCACAATCAGCTGCTGTCATAATGTCCTACAGCAGGAGACTTGACTACTGTCATTTTCTACTCTTTGTTAATAGTTAGTGAATTCTATATATGACGGGCACACATGGAATTATTAGGCTCCTAGTAGTTGAAACCTAGGCCGAAAACAGATTCCTCACTCAACAGGCTTGTCTGCAGAGGCGTGTGATATGCCAATCATGAGCTCTACTTTACTGCTCTCATCCCCTTCCTTAACGAACTAGAATTTAGTAGCGGAATGTCAGCAATACATCCACAAGTTGATATAAAATACCTAAGTACCATTTAACGAAACGACAGAGACGACAAAAATTGTCTACGAATTACATTATCACAGGTAGCTAAACGTCAATGACAACACATGTTGAAAGAGAGAGAGAGAGGGAGAGAGACAAAAAATGGTTCAAATGGCTCTAAGCACTATGGGACTTAACATCTGGCGTCATCAGTCCAGTAGACTTAGAACTACTTAAACCTAACCTAAGGACATCACACACATCCATGCCCGAGGCAGGATTCGAATCTGCGACCGTAGCAGCAGCGCGGTTCCGGACTGAAGTGCCTAGAACCGCTCGACCACATGGACCGGAGGAGAGAGAGAGGGAGAGAGAGAGAGATAGAGAGAGAGAGAGAGAGAGAAAGATAAGACAGGAAATTCCACATTAAAACCAAAACATCAAACATTAATCAGGTCATATCAAATCCAGAAAATAGTCGCGTCTCCAGCAAGCATTTTAAGCAAACAATTCTGTATATAGTTCTCATTCCTTATTGCTATTACATATTCCTCTTGTACACGTAAAAGAACTTCTGAATCTACATTCCCAGTATCCGTGTATTGTTCCGTATTCATCGATCTCCTCAATGCTACTTCATCAGCGTGCACTCCGCGTCACTCACAATATCTTTGAATGGGTACTTTGAAAGGTTCTGCACATAACTGGTGGAGGTAGATATGACTTTGCGCACCCAATTGGAAAACATACCAATACTTTTAACGATAGAACCGCAGTAGCAGTTCCTTGCTTGTTTTCCAGTGTATTGTTTCTGAATAACTGTATTTCTTTGCGTACTTTGTCACATGTTACTTAATACTTGAATCAAAGGAAACTGTCATGTATAATTTTCTTTCGGTATCACAACTACATCATTTTATTTTGGAAGTTTTGGAGCGAATACACATGCTTCAAGTTTCCTTCACTAAGAAAATTATCCATACCAAAAAGAGCAAAGGAAATGGACATCTATGAATTTGTTTGGATTCTTTTCTTAACTGGAAAATAACCACAGTTCTCATCTCACTCAGACTGAGAAAGTATCACCACAGCCAACATCGGAGAAGATTAAGAAACATTACCTTTATGTAACCCGTAAACTACAGATTGTGTAACATACTTGCCATTAATAAATCTTGCTTACTGTTTTGTCACAATCAGTATAGAATGCGGCCAACTCTCTTATGTACAAGTACAGAAAATCACATGATTACAATTTTAGAAAAATTTGGTAATTTATTCAAGAGGAAGACATTCACTAATTGAGGAAGTCAGTAACGCGTTTGTTCACCTCTGGCCCTTATGCAAGCAGCGATTCGGCTTGCCATTGATTGACACAGTTGTTGTATTCCATACTGTGCCAAATTCTGTCCAACTCCGAAATGTTTGGAGACCCCGTCCACAACTCTCCAAACATTCTTACATGGGAAGAGATCCGGCGACTTTGCTGGTCAAGGTAGGGATACACAAACACGAAGTGAAGGAGTAGAAACTATCGGCGTTTGCTGATGGGCATTATCTTACTGATATGTAAGCCTGGTTTGGCTTGAAATGAAGGGCAACAAACTAGGCGTAGAATACCGTTGACGTACCGCTGTGCTGTAAGGATGCCGCTGATGACCACCAAAGAGATCCCGCTATGGAAAGAAAGGCACTCCAGGCCACCACTCCTGGTTTTCGGGCAGTATGGCCGGCGACAGTAAGTTTGGTATCCCACTGCGGTCTGCGGCATCTCCAGACATGTCTACGGCATCGACCTTCATTTGAATTGTCTTCAGAGATTAGTACGACTCCGAACTGAGACCCGATGACCAGAGACTGCTAGGGAAAACCAAACTCCTCAGACTTACACCCAGTCGAAAGTTTGTGGCACCACCTCGGTCTGTCTGTTCGCGCAATGAATCATCAGCCAAGAAACACAGCGCAGCTGGCCACAGCACTTGAGCCGGCGTGCCTCCACGTGTCTGTTGGTACCTTTGAGAACCTCACTGAATTTCTTCCAGCACGTCTCGAAGAGGTCCATGCTGCTGAATGTGGTTATTTATGCTTTTGACAGGTGGTCACAGCAATACGAGTGGGTGTAATATGTAAGGATTTGCAAGTTATATATATATATATACAGGGTGAGTCACCTAACGCTACCGCTGGATATATTTCGTAAACCACATCAAATACTGACGAATCGATTCCACAGACCGAACGTGAGGAGAGGGGCTAGTGTAATTGGTTAATACAAACCGTAAAAAAACCCACGGAAGTATGTTTTTTAACACAAACCTACGTTTTTTTAAAAGGAACCTCGTTAGTTTTGTTAGCACATCTGAACATATAAACATATACGTAATCAGTGCCGTTCGTTCCATTGTAATATGTTAATTACATCCGGAGATATTGTAACCTAAAGTTGACGCTTGAGTACCACTCCTCCGCTGTTCGATCGTGTGTATCGGAGAGCACCGAATTACGTAGCGATCCAAAGGAAACAGTGATGGACCTTAGGTACAGAAGAGACTGAAACAGCACATTACGTCCACATGCTAACACCTTTTTATTGGTCTTTTTCACTGACTCACATGTACATTACCATGAGGGGTGAGGTACACGTACACACGTGGTTTCCGTTTTCAATTACGGAGTGGAATAGAGTGTGTCCCGACATGTCAGGCCAATAGATGTTCAATGTGTTGGCCATCATTTGCTGCACACAATTGCAATCTCTGGCGTATTGAATGTCGTACACGCCGCAGTACATCTGATGTAATGTCGCCGCAGGCTGCCACAATACGTTGTTTCATATCCTCTGGGGTTGTAGGCACATCACGGTACACATTCTCCTTTAACGTACCCCACAGAAAGAAGTCCAGAAGTGTAAGATCAGGAGAACGGGCTGGCCAATTTATGCGTCCTCCACGTCCTATGAAACGCCCTTCGAACATCCTGTCAAGGGTCAGCCTAGTGTTAATTGCGGAATGTGCAGGTGCACCATCATGCTGATACCACATACGTCGACGCGTTTCCAGTGGGACACACTCTATTCCACTTCGTAATTGAAAACGGAAACCACGTGTGTGCGTGTACATCACCCCTCATGGTAATGTACGTGTGCGTCAGTGAAAAAGACCTATAAAAAGGTGTTAGCATGTGGACGTAATGTGCTGTTCCAGTCTCTTCTGTACCTAAGGTCCATCACTGTTTCCTTTGGATCCCTACGTAATTCGGTGCTCTCCGATACACACGATCGAACAGCGGAGGAGTGGTACTCAAGCGTCAACTTTAGGGTACAATATCTCCGGATGTAATTAACATTTTACAATGCAACAAACGGCACTTATTACGTATTTGTTTATATGTTCAGATGTGCTAACAAAACTAACGGGGTTCCATTTAAAAAAACGTAAGTTTGTGTTAAAAACATACTTCCGTGCATTTTTTTATGGTCTGTATTAACCAATTACACTAGCCCCTCTCCTCACGTTTGGTCTGTGGAATCGATTCGTCTGTATTTGATGTGGTTTACGAAATACATCCAGCGGTAACGTTAGGTTCAAAATCGCTCTGAGCACTATGGGACTCAACAGTAACGTTAGGTGACTTACGCTATATATATATATATATATATATATATATATATATATATATATATATATATATATATATATATATATATATGTATATGTACGTGACTTGTGTTGTCACCCACTATGCACACGAAGCGCACAGTTGGCGGATATAAGTAATGGACACGCATGCTTACATGACGTGACTGATGGCACACGGCGGTCACTCCGCGTCAGCAACGCGGAGCATGCATGCAACCAGTCCAGCATAACTCAGCGGCCACAGACACCGCGGATTCTTCGAAAAAGAACGTGTTAACTTAGCAGCTGCCTTCCTCCGGATCCTCCTGGGCTCCCCTGGACTCCCTATATCCTCTCGCACCATCCTGCCTCCTGGTGCCCCTCCCTGCACTGGGCACACTGAACAGTATATTGTTACTTTCACCCGGAAATTCACGAAAAATGGAAAATAGAAAGTATTTTGCTCTTTGTGTAAATGACAAACTGTACAATGTGTACTACAATTAAAGCTATCGCGATACGTAACTAACAGTGTCATGTCAAGTATACATATATATATATATGTAGGCCGGCGACGAGACTTGGCTGAAGCGGCGTGCACGGTCGACGATACAGTATCTGCTGCAGCCCGCGGCGGCGCCTTGGCTGTGTCATAGCGGGGAAGCTCACAGCAGTTGGGCGCTCGTTCTGCGGTGGTGGAAGGAGGCTGATGTGCAGCGTGTAATGGTGCAAATAAAGGATTCTTGATACGTACTCTGAATGAGTGTTAAAATATTTCAGTATTCTTGTACAGTTTGATTTAGGTGATGAGCTGTTTTGTATGCCACTCTACTGACTTCGTAAAGAATAGTTTAAAAGACATTCAGTCCTCCACATTTTGTATAACATTATGCGGTGTAAGTGCCTGTAAAACCATTATTAAGAATTTTAATTGAATTATTGAATGATGTGGAATGTGTAAATACTAGCAGATAATTGCACTATGGACATGTCTGTCAGCTTTTTTTTTTTTTTTTTTTTTTTTTTTTTTTTTTTTTTTTTTTTTTTTTTTTTGGACAGCATAGTTGTGTGGAGATAACAGCCATTGATTTATTTATAATCAATTATTCAAAATGACAGTAAAAATATAGCTTCGAGCACAATAGGACTTAACATCTGAGGTCATCAGTCCCCTAGAACTTAGAACTACTTAAACCTAACTAACCTAAGGGCATCACACACATCCATGCCCGAGGCAGGATTCGAACTTGCGAGCGTAGCAGTCGCGCGGTTCCGGACTGAAGCGCCTTGAACCGCTCGACTGGCCGATAGTCGCAATCGCATAACTTATTTTGCCGCCAACCGGTTTCATCCCGCGATGGGGTCATCTTCAGGGCAATCTACACCATTTGGTCGCTCGCTGGAGTCGTCACCCTACCTGTGCACGATTGATACCTACGCCGTTAGCACGAATGCACAACAATCAAGGAGGCAGCACAGTGCCATACCACTGCGATAATGAACTGCATTCAAAAATTTGGTACAACATAAGCATACTCTGTACAAAAAAATTAACCTAAATTGTAATCTATAACAAGGCACGGCAAACAGAGAAACGGTAACACGCTAATAAAATATATTTTGGGACACCGTAGTTGTTACGTTTACCTAGCCTGTGTTCGCAGTTGACTGCGTACCACCTTCATGATCGGTGGATCTTGTAACAGTGTAATACTTGTAGTTGTCGCCCCTAGCGGAAATAATGTCCCACGAAGTTCAGTCATACACTGCAAAAGGTCAGTTGTTGCATGATGTTAAGCAACAAAGTCGACTCCCATCGTCGCTCACTACCCCTCAACAACACACTGCACTACTTCTACGTGCTCTCGAAAACACTTATTTCTCATTGTAAAACTGAACTGCGTTGTCCCCAATGATTTCAGGTCAGTATCAGCTACTCCGCATAGCCTGCACCGTGGTGACCGAAGTCTCTTTCTCTGCAAGAGATGCAGAGTGACTAGTGACATCTGAATCCATGTGTTCACCAGAAATTTATGTTCCGCGCCATTTACTTTGCGTAGCATACGTTTCTGGAGTCTAATGTTCTATTGGAAATGTCCGACGGATGAGGCGCCTATATTCCCGTTTATCGACCAATTATTAGGAAGTTGCTTGTGCCGTGCTGTCATCCGACAGACATCACACGCTTTCTGGACCACCTACCCTCATTCATAACACTAGGGGTGACGACAATGTTTCCTGACGCAACCCGTATGCGCGCATCTAAAACACATCACTTCAGAAAAAAAACACCGGGATCACTCTCTTCGTGAAGAGCAATCCTATTGGCAACAGGTAAGTCGCTTCGGTTCTCTATTGTGACCCTTCTTGACATATCAGCAGAAATTTCTCTTGGCAAAAAATCCACAGCCCTATTCTCTGCCTCGTGCATAAACATTCCATCGGCCTCGGCATTCTGCGTTACTTCATACGTTTGCGGTTTCAGTTTCCTAATTCTATCAGAAAAGGATTCCACTGATTCGCCGTGCTTCAGCGATAGTTCATCGAGTTTCTCCCAGAAGAACCTCGCGCTGTTCTGCTTCTGATAGCGCTATAACAGACCGTTATCCACTTCATCAAACAGCTGGACCTTACTGAGAGTCTCGTTGTGTAAAACGTACACTTTTGCGGCACCCACTAACCTTAATGTGACCATATTAAGAGCCTTTATTCCGACCATTCTGCCAACTTGGGGGCAGCCTTTACATTACTAATAAAAATAGATATATCGTCAGTTGCTTTTCCCAAAGGGGGCGCTATGACGTTAGCTGCTGCAGGGTTGCTGGACTGGGCAGGTATACTCGCCACGGTTTTATTTTCTCCTGAATGAAGGAGTTCTTGCCCCTCAGCGGCTTCCAATTGCTCTACTCTCCTAAGCAGTGCTTCATTATCTTATTCTTGTTGTGCTGTAGTTTGTAACGACTCGGCTGCTGTCCCTTCAAAGCTTCTACCGTTTGATTCAGAGTCACTGCTCGATGGTCTAGCATTTGAGTAAACTCCATCTGCCGTTATACCAGAAAAAATTAAATTGCAAACCCAATAGGCAAAAAAAAATAAAAATAAAAATAAAAAATAGGGTTTAAACTAAACTTAATCTGTATGCCGTTCCATAGCCCAACGAGATTCTATGCGCTGGTGTGCTTCGTAACCAATCCTTCTACGCATATCTGACACAGTTTGAGCACGTTGCCCAGCTAAATTACAGTGTAGACACCTCGATGGCTGCAAATTAACTTCCCTAGTGTTCCCAAGGAAATGAGACAAGTCTGTAGGTTCCTGCCGTCTAACAAACGACACTTTTAACATGTAGCGCTGGTCCCTAAGGCTCAACATTGCCACATGATAATAAATAAAAAGAAAGCAAACAAATATTAGTGGTTCACGACACTCTTAGGAACTTCAAATCATAGCGGCTGACCTCACGTCGAAGTACGTAGGTGGTTTGCTGCTTCTGTCCTAGATGTGCGATCGTGATTCCAGGCGTAGACGTCTCTACCGGGGGCAACCACTTCCTGATGCCAGATATAGAAGTCTGATCTCGGATTCTTACAATTGTCAGGAGAGACCTGGCAGGACGCATTGACGAGGACATACTTAAGCGTAAGAGTGCCAGGAAACATCTTTGGCAATAACAGCTTTCTGTAGGCAGTAATGCAGAACTGTCTTCCAAAGCGCCACGCCAGTCAGGCTGGTGGAGCAGCTCAGCATCAACAGCGGAAGGCCAACATGCGCTCGTGCGCTCGTCCTATGGTAGTACCACTAAGGCAGCGAAGGGTGGGTTAGCAGCTGTTACGTTGTGGAGTGTTCATCACCCTGTGGATTCTGGCAGCCTCCAGCTCTATGTATGGATCAGCAAAGTGCTCTCGTTGACATCGAAGATTTGCCCTCAGGAGTCTCGCCTCAGGTCTACCAGAAGTTCTCGCTGGCCTTCAGTGGTCGACTCTCAGGCCCCATTTCGGAGACAGGAGTCAGCAGCATCCGTGTGTGCCACAGGAATGGATTGAGGAGCAGCAGTACCACTCCTCTTAAACACGGATGATGGACAGCATCCAGGTCACATAGGTCAAGCCTCCAGCGACGGTAGCATCCACACTCCATCAGCGTTCCCTCGGAAGTTGGCAGCGCAGCTGCCATCGGCAGAGTCCTTCCAGCTGGACTTGTGTTTCCACTGACGACAGAGACAAGTAGATGTACCAAGGGTCGACTTCCATAGCCTGCCCTCTCCCTGGCTAGATGCAACTGACAAGACCTGAGACTACGCACTGGCTGGTCGGCTATCAGCACTCAGCAATCCGACATTTGCTAAGAAGGGTAGGATATTTATGTTGACGCTCCCTGTGCGTTCTGAGGCGGTAGGGGTGGCTATGACGTCATGTGTCCTGGTTTTCTCTCGCTGTCAGCTATCCTAGTGACTTCAAACTTCCGCAGCTTCACCTTTCACAGACTCTTTCTGGAGCAGCGCATGAACACTTATAGCTGCGTTGTACCCCGCCTTGTCACTAGTATGATGGTTTCTCTCGGCTTCCATAACGTCATTACGCTTCGCCTGCAGGCTTGGGACCTTGGTCGTTGCCTAAACTGCGATAGTTTCAGGATTTGCTGCATCTTCCTAAGTATCTCTACTAGCTGACAGTCTACTAATAATTGTCACAGGCGGTTCGGCTTCTAGGAGCTGCCAAGCCACAACTTGGACGAAATTTTAGAGTCCACTGACGATACTAAACTGGGGCGTAACACCTCCCCCTCCTTTCAGGCAGGTATGAGTTCGACGTGTTGCTGCAGTAGACCTGGACGGCCTGCTGCCACATGGCACTGAATCCAGGAGTGGTTTAGCGCATAGAGGTATTGCCTGACCAGGAACTCAGATTTGTGACTAACGCTAGCACTCAAAAGCAGCATACCTCCGTCTTCCTGGAGCTACGATACCGGGAATATTTCGTTGTACGAGAGTTACTCCAAAACAAATGTACACATTTTTAAAAAAAATCCGTCTTTTATTCTACATGTTTGAAAGTTTTACAGTGTGTAGATACATCCTTTAGGAACAATATTTTCATTTCTCCAAATAATTTCCATCCCTCTCAACTGCCTTACACCATTTTGGAACCAGCGTCTGTATACCCGCACAGTAAAATTCTGGACCAACCTCTTGGAGCAACAGACTGGCAGCATGCACAAGGGAGTCATCATCTTCAAACCTTGTTCTACGAAGAGAGCCTTTCAGTTTCCCAAAGAGGAGATAGTCAATGGAGCCAGGTCAGGACCGTGAGACTTCAGTGTTGTCCATCTGAGTTTTGTGATCGCTTCCATGGTTTTTTGACTGTCATGTGGCCGTGCATTGTCGTGCAACAGCAAAACATCCTGCTGTAGCCGATGTGGTCGAACACGACTCAGATGAGCTTGAAGTGTCTTCAGTGTCGTCACATGGTGGTTCCATTTGCCATGATGTCCATAAGCAAGAGGCCTTCGGAATCGAAAATCACTGTAGCCATAACTTTTCCAGCAGAAGGTATTGGTTTGAATTTTTTTTTTTCTTGGGTGAATTTGCATGATTCCACTCCATTTATTGCCTCTTCGTCTCTGGTGAAAAATGATGGAGCCATGTTTCATCACCTGTCACAATTCTTCCAAGAAATTCATCTCCACCATTCTCGTACTGTTCCAAAAGTTCGCTGCATACCGTTTTTCTTGTTTCTTTGTGATCCACTGTCAACATCCTGGGAACCCACCTGGCACAAATCTTTTTTACGCCAACACTTTCAGTATTCTGCAAAAACTTCCTTCCCTTATCTCAACGTAGCGTGACAATTCGTTCACTGTGATGCGTCTGGCAGCAGTCACCAATTCGTTAACTCTCTGCACATTGTCTGGAGTGTGTGCAGTACGAGGCCTGTCGCTGCGAGGACAATATTGCCATGCCCACTTTCATCACGTAACCTGTTTGCCCACCAACTAATTGTACTGCGATCGACAGCAGCATCTCCATACACCTTTTTCAACCTCTTGAGGATGTTTCCCACTGTCTCATTTTCACAGCACAGGAATTCTGTGACAGCACGTTGCTTTTGACGGACGTCAAGTGTAGTAGACATGCTGTGACGGCGCCACTCACGGGAACAGGTTGAACTAAGTATGAAAACAAGCGGGAAGGGTGTATCTACACACTGTAAAACTTTCACACGTGCAGAATGAAAACTGTATTCTTACAAAAATAATGTGCATTTCTTTTGGAGTGACCCTCACAAAATGACAGTACACCTAGTCTACAGTGGCGCACTCGTGCATATACACCGCTCCCAGCCACTTGTCCTAAAATACAACTGCCGCTGCCGATATGGAAATCGCCTTGCCCCTTGCAGTACAGTCTGTGCAGTAACGCTGTGTCTGCTGTTTCAGCAAGCTAACCTGCCTTGCAACGCTGTACTGGTCCTGGTGAACTATTACAATAGCAACATTCTGCAGGTGCCCGCTCTCACTACCTTTGCAATACACTGTCCGTGTTGTTTCACTTGCTTATGTCATGTTACCAAATTTTCACATAAGTGAACTTCATGATGACATGGGAACCATCCATCCACAATCACATTTCACCACTGAGACACAGACAGATTTAAGATTCAATTTCATAGATCTCACTATACATTAGAGAAACAACAAACATGAGTTCACAATTTGTAGGATACCTATAATTAATCGCAACCAATCCAAAAACTGCATAAGAAATAAACAGGCCGATTTTAGCAACATATTAAAGAGACTGAAGAGAACACCCATGTACAAACTGGCTTGCATAGAAGAACTAAACACAACAAAGCAATTGCACTAGAGAGTTGATCTGAGCAGAACAGGCAATGCATAATCAAAAAACAAGCACACAGACAGAAACAATACAAGATACAACAAATCAGCAGGCAGCAAGCAACAAATGGGACACAATGGCACACAATAATAAAGTTACACACTGAGTGGACAGCATACTAAAAAGATGACGAATCAACATAACACATCAAACGAACAACACAATAAGGAAGAGATTTGCGACACATACCAGCAGCACTAACAAATACAGTAAATCTGATAGATACCAATTAACATACGTTGCTGTTACTCTGTATACGTGGGCGAACAATGTGGTAATTTTAGAACCAGATACACAGAAAAACTCAGGGTACTGAAAAACAGTAGATCCCATTCAACATTTGCAGATTACCTAATAACACAGAATCACCACCAGACGAACATAGAAACTAAATTAAAAATTCTCAAAACTAGTAACAGCTTGTACCATAAACTAACAATAAGAGAAAATTATCATTCCCAAAAATCAGTAACGCAAGAAAGGAAGTTACTAAACGGATACACATCACTGTGCAATAAAGAAATCTTCGCTACAGTATAAGAACTGTAAGAATAATACCTTCTCTAATACTGGATAGGGAGACCCTCTCAAATCATTTTTTCTACCCCATATGCCACACAACTCACTCTACCTGCCTCTCCGTAACTCACTTTCCCTCTCCCTCCCTCCCACTCTTTCAATTCCCTCCCTCCCTCCCTCCTTCTCACCCCGCCCCCCCCCCCTCTCTCTCTCTCTCTCTCTCTCTCTCTCTCTATCCCTCTCTCTCTCTCCATCTTTCTATCTCTCTCTGTGTGTCTACCCACACAGCTACACACATAATCAAACATCTCAAACGTTAATCAAGTCCTAAATCACGCAACACACCACAGACATACACGAAAAGAAAAAAAAGAAAACCTCATATTTATAAGAACGCGTGAAATGGCGGCAGCCGCTTCGTGCTATAGTTACAAACCATACAAAATGCTTTTCGAACAGTAATAAACAAGAAAAGTAAAAGAAATAAGTGTCTTAATAGGACACAAGCAAAAGAAACAAACTGAAACTTCGGAAAACCGTCAGTAATATGCTAAATAACGCTATAAATAGTGATTATCAGTGGGAAATGAACGACTACTATAAAATTTCCCTGGTATATCTTTTCTTTCGAGGTAACACATCCATTTAGATGACCTGCTTTATAAAAATGGTTTCAAATGCCGTTTTAGAAAGGAAGTAAAAGAACCCAGCAAAATACCTTTGGATCGTCCAGTGTAAAGTACGAGTAATACAAGAACTGAAATCGACAAAATGAGGTTTCTACTTAACTGAATTAGCAAAGGAACGAGGTTAGATAGTTTTGACCAAATTACTGCATTATAACATACAGTCATCAAGAAGCTCCAATATTTTATTAATAGAGGAAGGAAAACAAAGCTGAAACCAGTAGATTTACGGTTTTCAACACGAAAAGTAAATAAAATTGTTGTGTATCAACATTTCGTTTCTTAAGCAAAATACTCATAATTTAGTACACCATAGGACATTTAAATTCAAAACGAGGTTAAATTAATCGTGAAAGAATGATGATTAGAGAAACTGATGTCGGTATAAATTATCTAAATAAGACGAACGGTGCTTCTGGACTCTCTAAAACGTATTATAAATAGGTAAGAAATCGACGATCTTTTGGAAATTCGAATATGTAGAAATTAAATATCTAAGAAGATACATAGAAACGAGAAACGAACTTTATAATAAAACCAAATATTTGAAAATATTGAGTTATCTCATTTTAGATAATAATAAGGAAATTCATTAATTTCGTAAGTATAAATACAATGTTTTGAGTAAATAAACGAATCAGTGTAATACACTACGTGATCAAAAGTATCCGGACACGCCCAAAAACATTCGTTTTTCACATTTGGTGCATTGTGCTGCCACCTACTGCCTGGTACTCCACGTCAAGGACCTCAGTAGTCATTAGACTTGGTGAGAGAGCAGAATGGAGCGCTCCGCGGAAGTCACGTACTTCGAACGTGGTCAGGTGATTGGCTGTCACTTGTGTCACACGTATGTACGAGAGATTTCCACACTCCTAAACATCACTAGGTCCACTGTTTCCGATGTGATAGTGAAGTGGAAACTTGAAGGGATACGTACAGCACAGAAGCATACTGGCCGACCTCGTCTGTTGACTGACAGAGACCGCCGAAGTTGAAGAGGGTCGTAATGTGTAATAGGCAGACATCTCTCCAGTCCATCACACAGGAATTTAATCTGCATTAGGATCCACTGCAAGTACTATGACAGTGAGGCGGGAGGTGAGAAAACTTGGATTTCATGGTCGAGCGGCTGCTCATAAGCTACACATTACGCCAGTAAATGATAAACGACGCCTCACTTGGTGTAAGGAGCGTAAACATTGCATGATTGAACAGTGGAAAAACGTTGTGTGGAGTGACGAATCACGGTGCCCAATGTGGCAATCCGATGGCAGGGTGTGGGTATAGCGAATGCACGGTGAATGTCATCTGCCAGCGTGTGTAGTGCCAACAGTAAAAATCGGAGGCGATGGTGTTATTGTGTGGTCGTGTTTTTCATGGAGGGGGCTCGCACCCCTTGTTGTTTTGCGTGGCACTATCACAGCACTGGCCGACAAACATTCTCAGTCTTCAACACCTTTGTTAGATTGCTAGCACCATTGGATATGCGCGTCCTCTTGATATAGTTAGGCAATTCGTGATTGCAATGCTACAAAATGAGTGAACCAAACAAGAATTCCGTGGTTCCTAGCAATTGGCATGACTGAATTTTTAGTCTAAAGTCTCCTAAAACATTTATGGAATGCTGCTGCACATCCAAAGTCATTCAAAGGATATTTTAAGGTTAATTTTGTGTGAGCTTTCCGTTAGAATATGGAATGGTACTTCGATCCGATATCTGTCGATGCCATTATGCAGAGCATCGAGATTCATAAATTTCGGAAGAGACACGGCTTTGAGTACATACAAGAGTTCGTAATTTCGCAGCACATTTGAAATATTCTCATTGTGAAAGTGTCAAGAGATGGTTGGAACACGTTTTTCGCTTTTCTATACCATCTGGAATTGTGCATCAAAGTCTTATCAACAATTGAAAGACAAGTATTCCATGAGCAAGGGAGGATTACAACTAACTTCAGACGTATAATAGCCAAAGAAATGTCAGAAAAATCGGGTCGCGAGATTCGAATGACATTATGAAATAAAAAGGAGGTTTTATTTGGCAAGTGATTTGAGACGTGAAGTGGAATCACAACGAATTAACGAATTATTTGCCAAAAAATATAGCACAATTGATGATTTCTCATTTTTGCGGAAGATGACTATAGGCTGAAAGTCCTTCATAGAAGTCAAGATTAAAGACGAATTCAGGAGTGCATTTCGTATGTACAACGTATCTTCTTAGTGTTACAACAGTAAATCTCCGAAAATCAAATGGAAGTTTCTGATGAGAAGTTACAAAAATGTGGTTGTCAGAAGACAAATTTAAAAGAATCGAAAAATACATTCGTCTAATAAATGACAAGGAACTGGAGCTATAAATGCAGTTGGGCTACAGATTTCTCCAGTAGTATTAACCATTTTTATTCGCAGATGACGAATACGTGTTTTCATTCTTGTTGTTGTTGTTGTGGTCTGCAGTCCTGAGACTGGTTTGATGCAGCTCTCCATGCTACTCTATCCTGTGCAAGCTTCTTCATCTCCCAGTACCTACTGCAACCTACATCCTTCTGAATGTGCTTAGTGTAATGGTCTCTTGGTCTCCCTCTGCGATTTTTACCTTCCACGCTGCCCTCCAATGCTAAATTTGTGATCCCTTGATGCCTCAAAACATGTCCTACCAACCGATCCCTTCTTCTAGTCAAGTTGTGCCACAAACTTCTCTTCTCCCCAATCTATTCAATACCTCCTCATAAGTTACGTGATCTACCCACATTATCTTCAGCATTCTTCTGTAGCAACACATTTCGAAAGCTTCTATTCTCTTCTTGTCCAAACTGGTTATCGTCCATGTTTCACTTCCATACATGGCTACACTCCAAACAAATACTTTCAGAAACGACTTCCTGACACTTAAATCTATACTCGATGTTAACAAATTTCTCTTCTTCAGAAACGATTTCCTTGCCATTGCCAGTCTACGTTTTATATCCTCTCTACTTCGACCATCATCAGTGATTTTACTCCCCAAATAGCAAAACTCCTTTACTACTTTAAGTGTCTCATTTCCTAATCTAACTCCCTCAGCATCACCCGATTTAATTCGACTACATTCCATTATCCTCGTTTTGCTTTTGTTGATGTTCATCTTATACCCTCCTTTCAAGACACTGTCCATTCCGTTCAACTGCTCTTCCAAGTCCTTTGCTGTCTCTGACAGAATTACAATGTCATCGGCGAACCTCAAAGTTTTTACTTCTTCTCCATGAATTTTAATACCTACTCCGAATTTTTCTTTTGTTTCCTTCACTGCTTGCTCAATATACAGATTGAATAACATCGGGGAGAGGCTACAACCCTGTCTCACTCCTTTCCCAACCACTGCTTCCCTTTCATGCCCCTCAACTTATAACTGCCATCTGGTTTCTGTACAAATTGTAAATAGCCTTTCGCTCCCTGTATTTGACCCCTGCCACCTTCAGAATTTGAAATAGAGTATTCCAGTTAACGTTGTCAAAAGTTTTCTCTAAGTCTACAAATGCTAGAAACGTAGGTTTGCCTTTTCTTAATCTTTCTTCTAAGATAAGTCGTAAGGTTAGTATTGCCTCACGTGTTCCAACATTTCTACGGAATCCAAACTGATCTTCCCCGAGGTCCGCTTCTACTAGTTTTTATTCTTGTAAGTGAATAATGTATGAAATAATATTTGTTAATCATGAATGAAGAATCGTGATTTATATCTGCATCCGTTATTCATCATTCTCATAAATTACGCCCAAGTCTGGTGCTGAATGAAGCAAATCACGAACATGCCCACTGCAGATTCGCAACCTATGGGTCAGGGAGAGAAGGCACATGAAATCCGCATGGCTGCTGACAAGCATTCTCGCGGCTGTGACAGTCACGTTTACATGCACCCGTGCGTCCATCATTAGCATCGGCAAACCCAACGCCCGCGAAGTGTAACCGCTCTTTCACTCGCACATCACAGTGCGTGCAGGCCACCCGGATAGGCCACGCGTCTGCAGCGCTTTAGTACACCTCCACTCACGTTACCGTTCATTGCACCATCAAACCACTGTCACATCCCCGTGTCCCATATAGCTGGATGCTGCATGATTCCACCAGCGGGCCAAATGAAGACCCACAATAACGTCCCACTCAAAGTCCATCCGGTACCAATAACGTTGTCTCATATGAGTACATAGCACCTTTGTGTCCTTCATTTTTTTTACTCAGCATCCGAAGTTTTTTAGTCCCCTCACTTGCACTTCCAGGCTAGGTAACAATCCTAAACACGAATAATATTAAAGCAGTCTGGTGGGCGTTATACCTTTAGCAGATGATTGCAGCTGTAACCATAACATAACAACCGACGGTGGGTGTGTATACGAAGTTACACTGACATCCGA
This sequence comes from Schistocerca serialis cubense, assembly GCF_023864345.2. Taxonomy (NCBI): domain Eukaryota; kingdom Metazoa; phylum Arthropoda; class Insecta; order Orthoptera; family Acrididae; genus Schistocerca; species Schistocerca serialis. Next base: position 508,546,895 of record NC_064644.1, on the reverse strand, counting down.
TGAAATCTTCTGGGTGCTTCACTTTTTCGTGAGGGAGTGCATCTATGCAGCATATTAATTGAGATTACAGGCATCCTTGTTGGTATACGGGCAATATAATAATGCTTCTTAACAAACAGCACCTACTCCAAAAAAAGCTACGAGTAAAAGCATAACCCCAGATATGCATGTGTTTATTGACGCAAAGTCGCTCTGTCCCCAGGAGATCAATGTTTGAAGCCTTCAGTTATTAAGTACCAAAATTTTAACACAGGACCCTTCCCACAGCCTAAAAATAACTTTCATTATACATTCAGGCTGTAAATACCGCAGATATCAATATCCTGACAGTATTAATAAGACTGAAAACAAAGTTATTTCGACCAGACTGCAAAAGTTTCGCTGGGAAACCTTTTCTTCCCTTCCCCCTCCCCCCCCCCCACCCTTCGTGGTGATTTCCGAAAATTTATGAGCCCTGAAAGAAAGACATTCGTGACCATCTGTTTGCTACGGATGGAGTGGTGCATGCCTGACTACAATCATGATTCCGGAGGCAACCACAATCGTTTTTCCATGAAGGCATTCGCCATCTGTTATCGCAGTAGGGCAAGTTTATTAACAGTTATGGTGATTACTTTTGCAGTAAAAAATAGTTTAATTACTTTCGCATTCTGCCTTATTCTCATTTGACTGACACTTATGTATTACCTACAACGTTTGAGGAATGTAGAGTAAGTACACTATCGCATAGAAACAAGTCTAAGGTAAGCCTTAACATATCACAAGAGCAGTTTACTTCGCATGTCGATGAAATAATGATGCAAATGAAGTATAATACTACAATAGCAAAAATAAACAATGTCAACTTGTGCTAAATTCTAGCTCCGATAAGAAACTTTCTTTAATAGGTGAATATAGGGAAATCTTAAGTTATGTATTACTCTGCAGACCATAAATTAAGGGGGAAAATCGCAACAAAGTTATGTTAGTTTCGTATCCTGTGAATCATTTGTATAATTTATCATGATGATGTGGTATGTTTCATTTTAGATGCATAATTTTTTAATACAGACTTAATGCTTTAGTTCTTTCCCACTAGCGTTTACACGAAGCGAAAATAGAAAATTTCCCACCGAATGAAAGGAATTGTCAACGGAAAACTTTTTTAGTATGGTTTCGAATTTAACTTTGCTGTCCGACAGACAATTTATATCACTGAATAGTGACCAAATATTTAGGTGACAACACTATGTAATCCTTTTTGTGTTAAAGACAGCGTCAGTGTGGAGCTAACACTGACGCTGAGCGAGGGGACCTATCCTTAGTCCAGCTGGCATGGAGTTTAGACACTTGCGTTTCGATTCTCCTGTTCCTCTGGGTTTGACGGTTGGTGGCCTCTCTTGTTAAATTGTCCTGACATTTTCTTGAAAAATACAAAAACTCTTAGGTGCTAGTAGTCTAGGGGATTAGTATAAGCCGCGCGGGATTAGCCGTGTGTTTGTCCTTAGGATAATCTAGGTTAAGTAGTGTGTAAGCTTAGGGACTGATGACCTTAGCAGTTAAGCCTCATAAGATTTCACACACATTTGATTATTATAAAGTGCTGGTGATCTCGGCAGGGTGGTTTTACGCCCCAGCCTCGATCTTCCGTTTCTTCTTCTTTTTTTCATTTTCTTGGATGGTTCCCTGGGCACCTACTCTGGGGTGACCATCCGTTTGGACTCTTTGCGGACTGTCTCTGGCATGTTATGGCTTCCCTTGTCCACGCTGATCGTCTCCACGATGATTTTCCACCAGTTAGGAGTAAGAATGGACTGTTTGGTGACCTTCTGGATTAGCTCAAGCAGGAGGGCTTTGTGTAGCGCCTCCAGCTACGTTAAGGTGAAGGTGTATGGCTTGTGGCGAAGGGAAAGCTCTCCTTGGGTAGAATGACTAAACGGGGCCGTCTTTGCTGCTGCTGACTCCTGGTAACGGTCTGTATTCGGAGCGGCCTCTTCCATGGCTGCAGACCCTAGTTATAGAGGGGGGGGGGGGGGGGGGAAGCGACGAGAGCGTGCCCTTCCTCGTCTTCTGGTGTCACCTCCATGGCTTCTTGCTTGTCTTCATTGTCCATGGAGGTCTCCGTCTGCGTCCTGGCGTTCACCCCCAACCTTTTTTGGGCAGACGCGAAGTCTTCTTGCGTCAGACGAGGCTGGTCGTCCAGTGTTTCACTCAAATGTTCAATTGTTGCACCCGTAGGCGTGCCTCTTCCTACCCAGGGCGGATTTGTCAACAGCAACTACGTCGTCGGCGACCGCGCAACCTTACGCTAAAGTCGTCGTCGTCGTCGTCGTCTTTCTGACAACGCCGTCCGCCTCCCCCTCTTCGACCAGCGGCAACACGGGTCGGGTCGGGGCTGCGGCTGTCACCTCTCGCTAAGTGTTGCAGGGCACCGCAAGCTTTTCTTTTGCGACCTCGTGGGACGGTGCTCTCCTCTTCTTCTTGTTGTCGCGGTTCCCGTTCTTGGTATAACTGCAGCTGCGATGGCTTGCCGCATGCAGATGACACATGACGTAGCTCCGTTGCGTCTTGGTGCAGTTCCGTATGTCACGTACTTTGGCTCATTTCAAGCATGCAGCCACATTTCTGCAGTACTTGGCGATATCGTAAACACGTTGGCAGCGGTAGAACTGCTCTCCCTTGGTCGTCTTCTTCTTTTTGCCGTCGCGGTCGTTCCAGACCACCTTGAGCAGGAACTCTACCGAGGCAGCGACCTTCCCACCCTTCGCGCGCCCAGACATGTTGGGGATGTGTACACGAGCGACAACAGCAACCGCAACGGTGGTGAAACTCGCAGCGAGTCGAGCAGCAGAAAGACTTCCTGGCTGAGCATGGAGCGTAATATCCACACTTATTGGTATTCAGCTTTTTTCGTGCAGTTCGTTGTGTTGTCAACCCATGTTTGAGCCATTATCATAACTTTGCATAAATTTTGAACGTTGAGATATAATTGTGAAAAGAGATTCAAAGCAAAATACAATAAACGGCTAGTTGAACTGATAACTGGACAAAAACCAGTGAAGTTTTCCTATGCCTCCACTATTCTATTTGTGTAATTTAGGTGAGCGTGACAAATATTACGGTTATTTGTTCCGTATGGCTTGTGTCTGCTGTACCATCTAACATAATGGCAAAATATCTTCATTCCCTGGCTTTGTTCAAATTTTTATCGTTCTGCCGAACAAATCAATAATTTAGTTGAAAATGACCTTATATTTGGCCGTACCCATCTGACTTAAATCAGTATTTGAAACAACTCCCACGTAATAGAATCAATAGATGACATCACTTCTACTGATTTAGAAAATTTCCATTAGGAAGTCATGATCACAGATATTTTATGATGAACCCCGAAAATCCTGACTTCCTCATAATAACAACTTCATGGCAGAAACAGTACTTGATAATAAATGCATCACATCAGTGCATTTTTTCCCGACTCCAATAGTCTGAGTTGCATCTGATTTAAAACAAACTTTGTTTTAAGCATATTATTGAACTACACCCACAACTTCACATTGTCACTGTAGTCATCTCTCGTTTCATGTCTTTCCAGAGTTACAGATAAGTGTTGCCAATCTCAAAAACCATTCAAGTCAGACATTCTGCTCACTCTATTAATTTTTTCTCTGATACAAATGTCAACAAATTCTCTCACATCGTCAGTAATGGGAAAATTGTGATTAAGCTCCTAAAGAGAACTATATTTAACCAAAATATTGACAATATCACTTTTAATACAAATAGGCCACAGTCCTAGGTCTTCATTAACAGTCAAACTGTTGTTGCACTTCCTTAAGATCCACCAAGACTACCTTTACTTGCATCACTGTTACCATTAAGAGCATCTGACGTTCATGCTACAGAGCCAAGAATATCAAGCAATCCTTACGAGACTTGATTAAGAAGTCCACAGTAGAACTTGTCTATTTTTCTCCCTGTCGTTCCTTCTCTCGTTTATGATAACTAGAAACTGGATTATATGCATTTGCATATTCGGCTCCTTTTCACCGTTTATTGCATATTTTAACTAAAAACTAGTGACTATGCATACTTCCGGTCTACGTTTACAATATTTTAAAAATTTAGACGAGCAGTCTCTAACTTGATCTAGTTTTGATATCTCACAGACTGACCGCTACACAGAACTGCTTATAATCGCTAACCGAGAGGCTACTGCCTAGCGAAATCATTACAGAAGAGGAGCAGGTACAGGCAGACAGAGTCAATGCTCCTACGCCCCGCGCCCCGTTTTAATCCCCTCCGCTGTCGCACAGTCGCGTCGGCAACAATTTCATTAAACTACGCAAGCTTTTAGTCGCAGGTCCATTGTTTCAGTTTAGCTTACTATTTACTTATACACAGTTGAACGTGTTTAAGACATGCAGTGTGTAACGTGTTGTGTGCCACGTCGCCCGAAAAAAGAAACGTTTCATGTATAGCTGACCATCCTGAAACATTTACGTATGAGAGAATTGTTTTACATTGTCGACTTTGCGAGAAAAAACGTTTCGTGCAAAAAAAGTTTCAAGTACACCTGCATGTCAAGACAAGTCTTCATATCGCAGGAATGCAGAATAAAAGGATCACGACGACTACTTCTGACAGCAGCAAGTTGCAGTAGCAGGGATTTGTCCTATGGTAACCAGAAAAGTCGGTTTAACATGGATCTATGTGAAGCAATCATTGCAGGCAATGTTCCTCTTCACATTGTCAAAGCCTTCCTACGCAAGTATTGCTTAAATCAAAATACAACAGATGTATCAACACTGCGTAAAAATTACACACCGACAATTTACGTAAATGTTCTGGAAGAAATACGCAATACTCAAGGACATCATTGACTGGATTTCAGCTGAATACTACAGACACTTGTGGCCGTTACATTGAAAATTTAATTGTTGATTCCTTAAAATAAGAGCCTTCTTCTTCCCATTTAGCGGCCTGTAAATAACTTGAAAAAGTAAATCACTCTACGATCGTCAGATTATTTTGTGAATGAGGGTATTAGAAAAATATTTCCAGTATAGTCTGCAGATGAAAGGATGTTTGTGTTTATTTCAGATGTTGCTCCCTATATGACCAAAGCAGGAATAGCCCTCCGAGTATTTTATCCCAATTTCATTCATGTGACGTGGTTTGCTCATCGAGTACATCGCCTTGCTGAAGAAGTACGTTCGACGTTTGTGAATGTAAATAAACTGATTTCATCCAGAAAGAAAATGTTTCTAAAGGCTCCTGCTCGCATCACGACATACAAAGAAGAGCTACCAAATGTGCCTTTGCCTCCCGAACCAATGGTATCTCTTTGAAGTACGTGGATGGAAGATGAGTTGTTTTACAGTGAACATTTTGTGGCCATTAGAGGGGTAGTAAATGACTTTAATAGCGCAGAGCCGGCCGGTGTGGCCATGCGGTTCTAGGCGCGTCAGTCTGGAACCGCGTGACCGCTACGGTCGCAGGTTCTAATCCTGCCTTGGGCATGGATGTGTGTGATGTCCTTAGGTTAGTTAGGTTTAAGTAGTTCTAAGTTCTAGGGGACTGATGACCACAGATGTTGAGTCCCATAGTGCTCAGAGCCATTTTAATAGCGCAGAGGCTTTAGCACTTCACCAGGGCACGGTATTAAAAAGACATTTCTGTGATTAGGACTCATTTTCCCATATACCTGCAAGTATTAAAAAGCCTTCAAGTCATGGTTTAGTGTTGAATGGATCTATTTAGTTAATGAATAAAATTATTCTAGAGAACTCCTCATTGCTGGAGGTATTCCCAAGAAAACTTGAAGAAAAGTTTGAAAACGTTTTAAACGGTAACCCAGCCACTGAACCCTTGTGCCAAATTGAAAGTTTTATTAATAGGACAGGTGAACGTCTATCAGAAACAATAAGTGTCAACATAGCACTCAAATTCGAATACTGCCTAGTTACCTCAGTTGATGTCGAATGGTCCTTTCCTACTTATAAAAATGTTTTGAGTGATCGAAGACACAATCTTACTATCGAACATTTGGAACAGTACTTGGTCGTTTATGTTTACAATAGTAGAACAATGTAAAATAGATTGTGAATGACGCTTTGGCCCAATAGCATTAATTAAAAATTAGTGCTGTACAAAAAAATACAATACTGTACGATGGTTTTTAAGTAAAATATTATGGAGTGCGATGTATCTCAAAGTTGGTCCTGTACATAATCGATTGTTTCGTTGTGACTCAATCGCATCACAACCCCTAAAACAATAGCAAGGAAGGAACAATTTTTGAAACATGGTATACGAGTACGTCCCTATTTTGTAAATTTTTAGAAAATAATCACAGAAAAGTCACCTCTACCAGAAAGTATTAGTAAAATGGTATCATCGTTCTAAATGCACCGATTTTTCGCGTGGCCGGCGCTCTTTCTCGTAACTGATATGCACAGGTTCGACTTCGAGATATAATGCACGCAGCAGTTACCATGTTTTTTTTATTATTTGATCTTGCATATTTCGAGACATTTCATTCGTATTTAAGCATTTCTCATGCTTATTTGCATGCATATTTCAAGGTTTTTATAATGAATATAATCCGGTCTCTACAGTGATAAGGAAACTCAACCCGCAAAACGTTTTACCCTTTCGCTGCTCATAAAACAATTTTTATGTGAGATTAATGTAAACTTTTGTCTGTGTTTGGTTTAATATATTGACAATTAAATAGAATGCTCACTATCTTCTTTTCTAATACCCGTCATTTTGCGTTACTGTCGCCTTTGAGGCTGACCGCACGTGGGTAAAGTTCCTGCACGACTTCCAGCTTTATTGTGTTCAGAAGGCAGTCCGCGGCGTTCGCTTGCGGTGCCGAACGAGTGAGATGCAGGACCTGGGAAGTAGATGCAAGTGAACTGTCCGCACTGTTCACCGACTGAGGGCACGTCACAGCGAGCCTGCCCCCTCCCCCCCCCCCCCCAAGGAAAACAACCTTACATGCCAGTGTTTGCTGGGTTCGCACACGCGTGGATTAGGACAGTCCCCGCCGGCCGCGGTGGCTGTGCGGTTCTAGGCGCTCCAGTCCGGAGCCGCGCTGCTTCTACGGTCGCAGGTTCGAATCCTGCTTCGGGCATGGATGTGTGTGATGTCCTTAGGTTAGTTAGGTTTAAGTAGTTCTAAGTTCTAGGGGACTGATGACCACAGCAGTTGAGTCCCATAGTGCTCAGAGCCATTTGAACCATTTAGGACAGTCCCCATCTGGCCATTTCTCAAGTTTTTACCGCCTCTTTCCCCAAGAATACCTCAAGATACTTTCTGCCGGCTGTGGAAAGAAATTTGTTACTTAGCGGTAAATAATTTTCTATTGACTCATGATATCGGAGCTGCAAATGGAGATACTTTCACCAAGGAAGACTAGCTGAGCATGAGAAGTAGACTTGTTGGAAAATTGTGGTGGATTAAAACTAAAGGCACTGCTATGCTTGGGCAGTAATAGTCTACCGTGAACAAGTCAGTGATAGATATTTTTGTAAGAAGCCTTTTAGATCATGCATAAATTCAATAATAACTTGAATATAGTGCACTCCGACGCATCTCGTATCATCCTACCACAAGGAATGTCCAAAGTGCTTCTTCCTTTTTGTATTTATGTTGAAAGAAAATGCAAGTCTGTGCCAGGTTTGTGATCAAGAAAATGATGCTGGAGAGAAAGTTTAGGTGACAGTCAAGTGAGCTGTGAAAACAAACCGATATTGAACCTCATCAACCATCAAAAGGAAATAATAATCCAGATTCATTAAACTACAAGGCTCTTCTTTGTGAATCTTGTCCAGCAATGACTTAGTAATAAGAACATTCAATCCTCTACCACTATGCAACTCAGTACTTCGCAATAAAACTATAAGAGACAACCCTTGGGCTTTTTTCAGTGGGAGAGAAGTATCAAGTTGGTGTATAAGTTCGTAGCGTTTTTGTTTTGCATATTGATATTCCGATTCCTACGAATTTATTTAACGATTGTCACTTTTTATTTGCAGTTCACTGTTCCTTTCTGAGTTTACATATTGTCATTTGGAGATAGTGAGTAGAGCTGTGGACACAAGAAAATGGAGTGGCAAGTGGAGAAATTGGAACGTTTCCGACACGTTCTTCTGTTTGAACACAGTAGAAATATGACAGCAGAGAGGCAGACAGAAACATTTACGCCACAGATGCAGATAATGCCACTTGGCAGATTACGGTGAGAAATTACTTTTCTAGTTTTAAGAAGGATCGTTATGAAGTCAGTGACTCCCCACGTTTAGGAACACCTTCGGTGTATGATGAAGCTCGTCTAAACGCATTAAATCCACAATGAACTGGAAAACGTGATGAACAGTGATCATTATACCATCGTGTAACATTTTTATGCAATGGGGAAGGTTAAAAATCTGGTATATCCGTATCGCATGCTCTACGCCAAAATCGTAAGAATCAGAAGCTGGGCATACGTCCATCTTTGCTTGTTCGTCACCAGTTGGCTTGTGAACAACACCGACCATTACTATCCTTTTTCGCTACTGGTGACGGGAAATTGTATCATTATGCTAAGATAAGGAAAATAAAGGAAATGTTGAGCCCAAACAAAGCAACAATTCCCCTTGGAAAGACTTTCGCGGATCCACAAACGACAGTGATATGCATCTGGTGGAACAGCGACTGTGTGGTGTATTGCGAATTGTTTCCCAGAAATATAATCATCACTGCTCACATTTAGTTCCAACAATTTATACGTCTTTCAGACGAAGTTGAAGAGCAATGACGAGAAAGACTGCTTGATATAACGATGCTCTACGATAAAGCCCGCCCGCATTCTGCTAAACAGACAAAATACGCTATACAGGAATTAGATTGGGAAGCCATTCCGACCCATCTTATTCACTTGATATGTGTTCGCTCTTGGCCAAACAATCTTCAAGGAACTTCCTTTCCGGATAAAATGCGCTCTGAAGATGGCTCGAAGAGTTCTTCGCCACAGTCCTGGAACCGGAAAGTTACCTCAGTGTTGGCAGACTGTCGTAAACATTGAAGTAGAATATGTTAATTGTTGTGTCGGGTACTGTGGGAAGCAGCACCGACAGAAACAAGGAAGGGGAGAATTTGCGATGGCTGGCGGCGGGAAACATATATTATCTGTACAAAATAAAGAAGAGGGATATTCTTTAACTTTTCGTACATCCTATGTGTAAGCACTTCGACTATCTATAACTGCTCGCAGAACGAAGGCTAAGTAACGTCTTCCTATTACTCAGTATTGATGCTGTCAAAGTCTGCGACCGATCTGCCGCGGATGAGGCTTGGGCGACTGGTTAAATCAGCGGTGACAGGAGGCGCTGTCCGCTCTCTCCTTTGGTGGCGAGTCAGTGGCTTCTTGATGGCGATTCGCGACGCTGGGCTGGCCGGTGTATAGTCGATGCTTTATGAGTGCACATTATTGATGAGGAAAGTCTCTGTTACGTGTATCTGCGCCCCCCACCCCCCTCGCCATTGGTGGGGAGGCTTGCGTGCCTCAGCGACGCAGATGGCGCTACCGTAGGTGCAACGACACGGAGCGGTATCTGTTGAGAGGGCACACAAACGTGTGGTTCCTGAAGAGGGTCAGCAGCCTTTTCATTAATTACAGGGGCAACAGCTGGATGATTGATTGATCTGGCCTTGAAACATTAACCAAAACGGCCTTGCTGTGATGGCACTGCGAACGGCTGAAAGCTAGGGGAAACTACAGCCGTAATTCCTCCCGATGACACGCAGCCCTACTGTGTGGTTAGATGATGATAGTGTCCTCTTGCGTAAAATATTCCGGAGATAACATAGTCCCACATTCGGATCTCCGGGTAGTTCTACTCAGGAAGACGTCGTTATCAGGAGAAACAAAACTGGCGTTCTGCGGTTTCGAACTGCGGAATGTCAGATACCTTAATCGGGCAGATAGGTTAAAAAATATTCAAAGGAAAATGGATGCGTTAAAGTTTGATATAGTGGGAATTAGTAAAATTCGGTAGCAGGAGGAACAGAACCTCTGGTCAGGTGAATACAGGGTTATAAATACAAAATTATATACTGGTAATGTAGGAGCAGGTTCAATAACAAGTAAAAAAGTAGGGAAGGAGATAAGGTACTATGAACAGCATACAGAACGAATTATTGTAGCCAAGACAGGCACTAAACCCACACATACCACAGTAGTAAAAGTTTATATACCAACTAGGTCCGTAGATGAGATGGAGATTGGGGAAATGTATGATGAGATAAAAGAAATTATTTAGGTGTTTGATGGAGTGGAAAATTTAATAGTCATGAGGGAGTGGAATTCGATAATAAGAAAAGGAGAAGAAGGAAAATTAGTAGGGGAATATGGACTGGAGGAAAGGAATGAAAGAGGAAATCGCCTGGTAGGATAGCTAACTCTCGGTTTAAGAATCATGAGAGAAGGTCGTATGCCTGGAAGAGACCTGAAGACGTCAGAAGGTTCCAGATTGATTATATGATGGATAGGCAGAGATTTAGGAACGAGATATTAAATTACAACGCATTTCCCGATGCAGATGTGGTCTCAGACCCCAATTTATTGGTTAAGATGAGCATATTAAAACTGAGGCAACTGCAAAAAGGCAGGAATTTAAGGAGATGGGACCTGAATGGACTGAAAGAACCAGACAACCAGAGGCTGTAGAGGGTTTCAGACGGAGTATCGACGAACGATTGACAACAACATGGGAAAGGAATACAATAGAAGAAGAATGGGTAGCTTTGAGAGATGAAATAGTGAAGGCAGCAGAGGATCAAGTAGGTAAAAAGACGAAGGCTAGAAGAGTAGGGGGACTAAGTATGTACCATAACACACTGCATTGTTGCCAAATTTATTCAAGATGACGGCGATGACGTCATCCAAGATGGCGGCATGTAGACTTGGCAACATCTTTTGACGTCATCCAAGATGGCGGTTTTTGGCGGGAAAATAGTCCAACTGTGCTACGTCCACTAACCTAACCTCAAGAAAAAACGGCGGGAAGTTTGAATTTCGGCAGGAAAATAGTCCAATTGTGCTACATCCACTAAACTAACCGTCAGAAAAAATTGCAGTAAGTTTGAATTCTAACAGGATTATGCATGCAAAGACCGTACTTGTCTTTATTATTATTGTTGATTATCATTCATTAACATTCATTATCATTTATTAACATTCATTAACATTCATTATCATTCATTGTCATTCATTATCAATCATTATCATCCATTATTATAGGTCTACCTCCACTAGAAAATTGCGCCAAATTCAAATTCCAACACGATATTCTCTCGAAAACTGTACTTCTATGTATTATTATCATTTATTATTTATTCAAGATGTCCGATTTTCTCGGTGAGAAAGCCATTCTCCTTACATCCATAACAAAAATCTGTCACAATTTCAAACCCCCAACACCATAATTGATCACATGTACGTCACTTATCTTTTTTCACTGGTAGCCTATCATAATCGCGTCAAATAATAAACTGCACTTATAGTAACGTAATTCACGTCCTTTGATTTTGCAGGGGGGAGGGACTGAAGACTTTATTTCAAGCAGTACTGTCATCAATCGTTCTCCAACACAGTCAGCACACACATCTTTGATATCGCAGTGCAGTCACCACGACGTCCGTACTACAACTGAATTAGTTCAAATTCTCGCCACCCCATGCCCAGCACGCGGAGACACTGCCTATGCCTGTCACGTGAGGCGTCTGGCCACTATCGCGGGGGTCGAGCACAGCGATCGCTCCCACGTCGTAAACATATTTTCGCTGGACACGCTGGAACTTATCGAGTTTGATGTCACAGCGGCGCCTTGTCCGCTCTCCACGTGCATTCGTCGCCTCCACACGTTTCCCGCCAAAATTGACTCCCTCGGAGCTGAATCACACAACGGACGGCCGTTGCCCTGCAACACTTACGGCACCTCGTTCAAACCTGCAGATACCGACCGCACGCAGACGTTCGGCACGTGTCCTTGTGCGATTGAGAACGCAGTGCTACACTTTTGGCGGCAAATTTTGTTCGACAGTGGAATCCGTCATAACTATATAACAGCACCTTTGGACCGCACTAGAACGCCCGCTAATTGACTCGCTCTCGCGCGCGGGTCATAATTGTACAATCGCTGCGCCACTGCCCTGCTTATGTCACACATCCTCCATACATGCGACGGACATAGCCTTCTGTAAATAACTGGAAAATGACTCTTTATTTCAGACATTACGGTCATGCAGGTGTTTTCTAACTGCCTTCTCCATGCTCACACAGTGAAACTCCAGAGCGCAGCTGACATACGCACGGCCGGCTGAGCCTGCTCCCTAGCCGGCTGACGTCAAGCACACCCCCACGGCTAGCACGCCAGGTAGGCGAGCGGCGCCTGAACGACCCGCCACAGTTGGCTACGCCCGCGAGCACTCAACCCTGGATACAATGTTTCCTGTCGACAGCGTGCCGTACAAAGGATACGTTTGGCGCCAGAGTTTGACCGATGGTGGAATCCAGCATGACCTTATACCAGCGCATTTTCTCGTTGCGAAAACGTTCGCTGATTCACTCTCGCCACCTCGCTATATTAAATAATTCGATTTACAATTTCATATACATATTCAAACGTGTTCAACTAACTAATATCAACTACTTTTTGAGGACCAGAACGCCACCTTCCCCTCCGAGGAACCAGCGGCAAGTTTGAAATCTGCCAGTAAAACTTGCGGTTCCGCCACCAACCTAAGAAAATTGTTTCAAACTAAGCCACCAGCACTCAACCTCTTCCTACAAGTTTCTGGTAAACAGAATGTTTTTTCTACCGAGTTGGAAACTTCCTCAACGTCACAACATGCGATCGACCATGTGGCTCTGTCAGACAAAGAACGCTCTCGCTAAGTTACCTGATCACCTGATTCTCATTATTTAGCCCACAGGCTTCGATTATCTAATCCTGGATCTTGGTGAAAACACACGTCCGTACACATGAGCCATCGCGCGCACCTAGATTAGTACCTCCGCAAGTGAATGTAACGAAGTCCACATGACTAATTACTCTGATCAATTAATTACCCTCTCTGATGCGGAAAACTGCCACGTCCAGCTAGACTTGGAATCAATTTTCGCCACTGCCACATCCACCTGGACTTGAAATGAAATAGTTAAAGTCCCTACCGACCATCACGTTATTTTACCGACCCATGTTCGTTGGGTAACATGTACTAATGCTTGCTTCCATTTACTAACTGTACTAATGTGTATTAACCCACATTAACTTATATCACATTCTGTCTATACAAATAAGCCAAGCTTCAATTCTGATGGTCAGTTCGTGTTTCGCTACCAAACACAAGAAAACTGGGGCAAACGAAGCCACTAACCAAAGTCACCTCTGATGACTCAGAATCGGTTGCTTTGCCTCTCTCACACATCACGAGCGCGAGAACACCCACATCACAGTCTGGACCCATATACTAGCGTTGGACAGACTCCTGTATAAATTCTAGCTAAACTGTGACCCTAATACAGTTGTTCAATCCTCACGGTCTAGCACATGGCCAGAGCACACTCCCAGTACCTAGGCTGAGAACATTGCTCGCCCCATCTTTAGTTAACCGCTGAGAGGCGGAGATATGCCGCAATCACATCCCTCGCGCTCTCGTAGCTACTCACCTCAGCAATTCGATCTTACAAACCCTCCAAGTAGAAAAAATAACAACCAACTCGAACTCTCTCGTATTCTATATCGTCCCACAAATACTTAACGTACATTTGATTTACGCATCGAGTATACCTATCACTCTCATACAAAAAACACTCGTCCTGATATACCTGGTGTCATGTTGCACAGTCGGCACATGCAAACAGTTCCTTATTTCAGTGCACAATATCAAACTGCTCCTAAATACTGCAGTACACATAACTGTAAACACCATCAGATCTTGTAATCTGTTCAAATAACGCACAGCAAAGTAACTCAACAGACGCGCGCTATCATCCTATCCCACATTAAGTCACACGTCCGATAGATCTCAATTCGCTCAAAGGCCTCTGTTCGACCCTTCAAACATGACTTGATGACAGCCGCATTCACACCTAACACCTGAGAAATTCATATCACCTACTCGCCGAACATGACTATCCAAGCCAGACCACGCGAGTCGTCCGTCACCGTCCTAACTCAGTGCGGTCCAACACACATGTTAAGGCCGCATTCCATTGCTCGCCGGCCTATATGCGACACATCTCCACCCTCATGTCTGTTGTCAGAATAGCCGAGAGCGAGTTCACACACACACCGTCCGCTCACATCCCAGCGCTTCTCTCCCCTCTCAATCTAAAACGATCATTTGAAAATTAAAAAAAAAGTAAGAGCCCAGTCAACCTCTCCGAAATTGTATAGCGCCCCCCCAAAAATAGTTAACGCTCGCTTTCGTGTTTTCTAAGCTTATTTGTAAATTCAAATTGTTACCCTAACAGAACTTGTTCACTAAAATAATACTGAATGCGCTCCCCGCCTCCTACCTTTCCAGCTCTCAACATACGCAAATGTTCTCAACCCTCCTATATCCTAGCACAATCGATTAATCATTCTTATTCCTTCTTATCGAATTTACTGGTCTAATTTCCTAAGGACCCGTTATCGAAGTACCATCCTGCTTTTCTTTCTGATGCTTCCTGTGCTTACTTTTACAGCCCCCCTCAATCTACGCACACACACACACACACACACACACACACACACATACGGTCAGCCTCTCTACTCACCCCATAACATAAGCATTAGTAACTTTACAATCCATTATATACAAACCCTACACAATGTAAACCACATTAACTTTACAATACCCACTACATGCCCCAATTCTCTGAATTCCTAAGGAAGCACTGTGAACCTGCTCTTTCTTTCTTCACACGCCACACTCAGCGGTAATCAGCCCTTCTGCACAAACGGACGGAAGTCCCTCTCAGAACTGTTCCACAAATTCGGCAATCGCTTCCCCTCAACACAAATGCGTTACTCTCTTATTCTTCCTTGCCTGCTCGCTTTTTTTCTACAAGCTTATCCAGACTCAGACTGCAAGAACACACCAATTTTTTTTCTAAGTACAGCATCCTTTAAACCACTCAATAACTAGAAACAAACCGACCAAAAAAATTGTATTCGCACTCTCGAATACCGAAGTCATTGATCTCATTATACTTATACAGTTAAATCTTACGATCGCGGTCTCATTTGATTGGCATTCCACAATGAGCTAAGTATCGGAAATACACTCTCTTGACCGCTGTTACTCTGGAAATTTCTCTACCGTCCTTACGACTTCCTCTCTACTCATCACATAACGTAATCTATATTAACTTTACAGTATATACAAACGCTACACAATGTAAACCACATTAACTTCACAATACGGTATATACACATTTGACAGAAAACAGTGCACTTATCCAGTATATCTCTACAGCATGCAAAAAAAATATCCTATCCCTACAGCGTCTATTTACAGCAATGCTACCCAATCCTAGGAAAGCACCGTCAACCTGTTCTCTCTAAAGACCCGACACTCAGAGCTAATCTTACATCAGCGGACCTAAGTCACCCTCAGAACTCTTTTTTACAAAATTCGGTATCGTCCCCTCCTCAGCACAAACGCCTTACTGTCTCTCCTTCCTTATCTGTTCGCTTTTCTTCAAACATCCTCAGACTCATAGACTGCAAGAACACATGTACTTTCTCCATAATATTACACCATTTTAGCTGTACTTCTCAATATCATGCAATAGGCTACACCCTACCGATCACTAGTTCATCATAATTCCCAAGATATAGACTTCAAATTAATTCTCTACAAACGCCAAACTTTATCTATGTGCAGCATGCTGTAAACCACTGACTAACTAGAAAGAAACATACGCAAAATGATATTTCCACTCTCGAATACCGGTCTCAGTCATGTAGGACACGTCAACTAAGGTCTGTTCCAGGTCTAGAGAACAGACAAGCATGTATCCAACACACCACAATCGATCTTCACTCAGCTAAATAAAGGAAGCAAATGTGCAGAAGTAGTCAACGGAACAATCTACATCCCATCTAATAACACTCCAACCCAAATCAATCATCTTCTCAAATTCTGACTTGATCACCAAAGCCGCCCAACACATAATATTACTTCGCTATTCGGTCGTCTAGAGGACATCAAAGTTCGCTCTTACAGATCCATACACCCCAACAGGTCTCTGCATTCGGACAGCTGCTCCAGTTATTTATTATCATTTATGATCATTTATTATTATTTATTATGATTTATTATTTGTTACTATTTATATCATGTTACCTAACAAAAATGGCTCCAAGTTCAACTGTGTTTAGCTCCTATGACAACCACCAGAGTGCTCTGTCATCACGTCAGATGATTACGCAATTACCATTATTCAAGACGGCTGCACCCAGTGGGAAACGTGTCACCTTTCCTGAACCTGCATGCTACATTAAAATTACAACTTGGCTTTAGTCACACCCTACACATCGTTCAACTGATCTCATTTCCAGATCTTTGCGCATCTGATATATGCAATTTAAGTCTGAGAAAGACATATCAGTTACCTTCTGCAGCCTGTCTACAAGCAGAATGACCTCAGTTGCTGCAACAGGGCCTTGTCTTGACCATTCGCCTGAAATTCAAGCGCCGCCGCCGGCATGTCAAAGCCACATATCTGTCCATCTAAACATCCATCCACTAAGCCCCAGGACCAGCACGCCGTAGTGGGCTCTCTCTCTATACCTGCTCTCCAGCTATTTTCTAACGACATACAGTGCACAGACGGATTCCTGAATAGCGCAGATCTCTATCCTCCCCTGCATCTCCAACTTGACATGTAAACAATGTCTCCCCAGCAGCGAACCCATCGTCATTCACGTTGCGCTGACAATTCTGTCAAAACTCACTTTTAAGCAAAGATGAGTATTCATTTAGAACAAACATAACTCCAAGCACAAGTCATACATATGATTAAAAAGAAAAAAAATTACCTCAATTTAGATTATCCGACATTTATTTACATGTCCTATTGATACAGTCATAGATGAGTTGTGTCATCCACTCACTCACTCCTTCTACACACGCTTTTACAGAACTTGTTCTACTTATATGCCACCCACCCTGTTATAATAATTTTGAACAAGCATTTACGCCCGCACATACAACCCAGCTCAATAGAACATAATAATTCCTTTTTCCACAGACAGCCATATTCGGTGAACACTTAAATGTACTAAATTACGCATACATGTAATCAAATAAGCAAATACTTTTACCGTCAAAAACACACACCTCTCACTGAGGATAGGGCATTTAATATTATATACTTCAACACAAACCAATGATAACCATATTCCGACGCACACCTTGTCCTTGTTATAAAGCACACTGGGCAATCACGTGACAGCATGTTTTCCTAATTTCAATGTCATAGCTAAACCATACCTCCTCTACTTTGCAGGTATCATTGCCAGCATTGATAGATGACTGCTCAGTACGTAGACCAGTAAATTCGATAAGAAGGAATAAGAATGATTAATCAGTTGTGCTGGGATATAGGAGGGTTGAGAACATTTGCGTATGTTGAGAGCTGGAAAGGTAGGAGGTGGGGAGCGCATTCAGTATTATTTTGGTGAACAAGTTCTGTTAGGGTATGAATTAGAATTTACAAATAAGTTCAGAAAACACGAAAGCGAGCGTTAACTATTTTTGGGGGGCGCTATACAATTTCGGAGAGGTTGACTGGGCTCTTACTTTCTTTTTTTTTTTCAATTTTCAAACGATCGTTTTAGATTGAGAGGGGAGAGAAGCGCTGGGATGTGAGCGGACGGTGTGTGTGTGAACTCGCTCTCTCCTATTCTGACAACAGACATGAAGGTGGAGATGTGTTGCATGTAGGCCGGCGAGCAATGGAATGCGGCCTTAACATGTGTGTTGGACCGCACTGAGTTAGGACGGTGACAGACGACTCGCGTGGTCTGGCTTGGATAGTCATGTTCGGCGAGTAGGTGATATGAATTTCTCAGGTGTTCTGTGTGAATGCGGCTGTCATCTAGTCATGTTTGAAGGATCGAACAGAGGCCTCTGAGCGAATTTAGAGCTGTCGGACATGTGACTTAATGTGAGATAGGTTGATAGCGCGCGTCTGTTGAGTTACTTTGCTGTGCGTTATTTGAACAGATTACAAGTACTGATGGTGTTTACAGTTATGTGTACTGCAGTATTTAGGAGCAGTTTGATATTGTGCACTGAAATTAGGAACTGTTTGCATGTGCCGACTGTGCAACATGACACCAGGTATATCAGGACGAGTGTTTTTTGAATGAGAGTGATAGGTATACTCGATGCGTAAATCAAATGTGCGTTAAGTATTTGTGGGACGATATAGAATACGAGAGAGTTCGAGTTGGTTGTTATTTTTTCTACTTGGAGGGTTTGTAAGATCGAATTGCTGAGGTGAGTAGCTACGAGAGCGCGAGGGATGTGATTGCGGCATATCTCCGCCTCTCAGCGGTTAACTAAAGATGGGGCGAGCAATGTTCTCAGCCTAGGTACTGGGAGTGTGCTCTGGCCATGTGCTAGACCGTGAGGATTGAACAACTGTATTAGGGTCATAGTTTAGCTAGAATTTATACAGGAGTCTGTCCAACGCTAGTATTTGGGTCCAGACTGTGATGTGGGTGGTCTCGCGCTCGCGCTGTATGAGAGAGGCAAAGCAGACGATTTTGAGTCATCAGAGATGACTTAGGTTAGTGGCTTCGTTTGCCCCAATTTTCTTGTGTTTGGTAGCGAAACACAAACTGACCTTCAGAATTGAAGCTTGGCTTATTTGTATAGACAGAATGTGATATAAGTTAACGTGGGTTAATACACATTAGTACAGTTAGTAAATGGAAGCAAGTATTAGTACATGTTACCCAACGAACATGGGTCGGTAAAAGGACGTGATGGTCGGTAGGGACTTTAACTATTTCATTTCAAGTCCAGGTGGATGTGGCAGTGGCGAAAATTGATTCCAAGTCTAGCTGGACGTGGCAGTTTTCCGCATCAGAGAGGTTAATTAATTGATCAGATTAATTAAATAGTCATGTGGACCTTGTTACATTGACTTGCGGAGGTACTAATCTAGGTGCGCGCGATGGCTCATGTGTACGGACGTGTGTTTTCACCAAGATCCAGGATTAGATAATCGAAGCCTGTGGGCTAAATAATGAGAATCAGGTGATCAGGTAACTTAGTGAGAGCGTTCTTTGTCCGACAGAGCCACATGGTCGATCGCATGTTGTGACGTTGAGGAAGTTTCCAACTCGGTAGAAAAATCATTCTGTTTACCAGAAACGTGTAGGAAGAGGTTGAGTGCTGGTGGCTTAGTTTGAAACAATTTTCTTAGGTTGGTGGCGGAACCGCAAGTTTTACTGGCAGATTTCAAACTTGCCGCTGGTTCCTCGGAGGGGGAGGTGGCGCTCTGGTCCTCAAAAAGTAGTTGATATTAGGGAGTTGAACACGTTTGAATATGTATATGAAATTGTAAATGGAATTATTTAATATAGCGAGGTGGCGAGAGTGAATTAGCGAACGTTTTCGCAACGAGAAAATGCGCTGGTATAAGGTCATGCTGGATTCCACCATCGGTCAAACTCTGGCGCCAAACGTATCCTTTGTACGGCACGCTGTCGACAGGAAACATTGTATCCGGTGTTAAGTGTTCGTGGGCGTGGCTGACCATTTGTGGCGGGGCCCTCAGGCGCCGCTCGCCTACCTGGCGAGCCAGCCGTGGGGGTGTGCTTGACGTCAGCCGGCCAGGGAGCAGGCTCAGCCGGCCGCGCGTACGTCAGCTGCGCTCTGGAGTTTCACTGTGTGAGCGTGGAGAAGTCAGTTGGAATACACCTGTATGACCGTAATGTCTGAAATAAAGAGTCATTTTCCAGGTATTTACGGAAGGCTATGTCCTTCGCGTGTATAGAGGGTGTGTGACATAAGTGGGGCGGTGGAGCACCGTTTGTACAGTTATTACACGCACGCGAGAGCGAGTCAGTTAACGGGCGTTCTAGTGCGGCCCAAAGGTGCTGTTATATAGTTATGGCGGATTCCACTGTCGATCAAACTTTGCCGCTAATAGTGTAGCACTGCGTTCTCGATCGCACAAGGACACATGGCGAAAGGCTGTGTGAGGTCGGTATCTGCAGGTTTGAACGTGGTGCCGAAAGTGTTGCAGGGAAACGGCCGACCGTTGTGTGATTTAGCTCCGAGGGAGTCAATTTTGGCGGGAAACGTGTGGGGCGACGTATGCACATGGTGAGCAGACAGCGTGTCCAGCGAAAACATGTTTACGACGTGGGAGCGGTCGCTGGGCTCGCCCCCCGCGCTAGTGGCCGGATTCCTCACGTAACAGGCATAGGCAGTGTCTCGGCGTGCTGCCCAGGGAGTCGCGAGGATTTGAACTAATTCAGTTGTATCGCGGACGTCGTGGCGACTGCACTGCGATATCAATGATGTGTGTGCTGACTGTGTTGGAGAACAAGTGATGACTGTACTGCTTGAAATAAAGTCTTCAGTCCCTTCCCCCCCTGCAAAATCAAAGGACATGAATTACGTTACTATAAGTGCAGTTTATTATTTAATGCGATTATGATAGGCTACCAGTGAAAAAAGATAAGTGACGGAGAAAGCTCGTGCATGTGATCAATTATGGTGTTGGGGGTTTGAACTTGTGATAGAATTTTGTTATGGATGTAAGGAGAATGGCTTTCTCACCGAGAAAATCGGACATCTTGAATAAATAATAAATGATAATAATACATAGAAGTACAGTTTTCGAGAGAATATCGTGTTGGAATTTGAATTTGGCGCAATTTTCTAGTGGAGGTAGGCGTATAATAATAATGATAATGAATGATAATGAATGACAATGAATGATAATGAGTGTTAATAAATGATAATGATAATGAATGTTAATGAATGACAATCAATAATAATAGTAAACACAAGTACGGTCTTTACATGCATAATCCTGTTAGAATTCAAACTTCCCGCAATTTTTTCTGACGGTTAGGTTAGTGGATGTAGCACAATTGGACTATTTTCCCGCCAAAATTCAAACTTCCCGCCGTTTTTTCTTGAGGTTAGGTTAGTGGACGTAGCACAATTGGACTATTTTCCCGCCAAAATCCGCCATATTGGATGACGTCAAAATATGTTGCCAAGTCTACATGCCGCCATCATGGATGACGTTGTCGCCGACATCTTGAATAAATTTGGCAACAATGCAGTGTGTCCTGGTACATACTTAGTCCCCCTACTTAGAAGAAGTCTTTGGAAAAGACAAGAGATATTGAATTTAATCGATCAAAGGAGAAAATATAAATATGCACTAAATGAAGCAGGCGAAATGAAATACAAACGTCTACAAAATGGGATCGACAGGAAGTGCAAAATGGCTATGCAGAATGGCTAGAGGGGAAATGTAAGGATGTAGAAGCCTATATAACTAGGGGTAAGATAGTTGCTGCTTACAGGATAATTAAAGGGACCTTTGGCGAAAAGACAACGAACTGTATGGATATCAAGAGCTCTGATGGAGCCAGTCCTAAGCAAAGAAGCGAAAGCAAAAAGCTGGAAGGGGTATACAGAGGGGCTATACAGGAGAGATGTACTTGTGGGCAATGTTATGGAAATGAAAGAGGAAGTAGAGGGAGAAAGGAGATACGATATTGCGAGAAGAATTTGATAAAGCACTGAAAGGCTTGTCGAGCAAAGCCCCAGGAATACACAACAGGCTGGTCCCGGCGGAGGTGTGTGTGTGTGTGTGTGTGTGTGTGTGTGTGTGTGTGTGTGTGTTTGTCCTTAGGATAATTTAGGTTTAGTTGTGTGTAAGCTTAGGGACTTAGCAGTCAAGTCCCATAAGATTTCAGACACATTTGAACATTTTTTGAACATTTGAATACATAACATTCCGTTAGAGCTACCGATAACATTGGGAGAGCCAGCCATGACAAAACTCTTCCATCTGGTGAGCTAGGTGTATGAGACAGGCGAAATACCCCTAGACTTCAAGAATAATATAGACTAATAATCCCAATTCCAAAGAAATCAGATGCCGACTGGTGAGAAAATTACCGAACTATCAGTTTGATAAGTCACGGATGCAAAATAGTAACACGAATGCTTTACAGAAGAATGGAAAAACTGATAGAAGCCGATCTTGGGGAAGATCAGTTGGGAGTCTGGAGAAATGCAGGAATACGCGAGGCAATACTGAACCTACGTTTCTTGTAGAAGATAGGTTTTGGAAAGGCAAACCTACGTTTATAGCATTTGTCGATCTAGAGAAAACTTTTGACAATGTTGACAGGAATACTCTCTTTCAAATTCTAAACGTGGAAAATAGAGGTACCGAAAAAAATTTTACAATTTGTACTGAAACCAGATGGCAGTTATAAGAGTCGAGAGGCACGAAAGGGAAACAATGGTTGAGAAGGGAGTGAGACAAGGTTGTACCCTATCTGCCATGTTATTCAATCTGCATATTGAGCCAGAAGTAAAGGAAACTAAAGAAAAATTTGGTGTAGGAGTTAAAGTCCAGGGAGAAGAAATTAAAACTTTTTATGTTTGCGAGTGACACTGGGATTTTGTCAGAGACAGCAAAGGACTTGGAAGAGCAATTGAACGGAATGGACACCATCTGGAAAGGAGGATATAAGATAAACATCAACAAAAGAAAAAGAAGGATAATGGAATGTAGTCGAATTAGATAAGGTGAGCTGAGGGGATTAGTCTAGGAAATGAGAGACTAAAAGTTGTAGATGAGTTTTACTGTTTGGAAAAATAACTGATGATAGTTGAAATAGGGTGGATATAAAATGTAAACTGGCAACGGCAAGAAAGCACTTTCGAAGAAGAGAAATTTGTTAATATCGAGTCCAGGTTTAAGTGTCAAGAAGTATTTGTATGGAACGTAGCAATGTATGGAAGTGAAACATGGACGATAAACAATGTAGACAACAAGAGAATAGAAGCTTTCGAAATGTGTTGCTACAGAATAATGCTGAAGATTAGATGCGTAGATCCCATAACCAATGAGGAGGCACTGAAGAGAATTGGGGAGGAGAGACATTTGTAGTACAAACTGACTAAAAGAAAGGATCGGTTAGTAAGAAACATTTTGAGGTATCAAGGGATCACCAATTTATTACTGGATTTAAGCGTGGATGTTAAAAACCGTAGAGGGAGACCAAGAGATGAATACAGCAACCAGATCCACAGGGATGTAGTTTGCAGTAGTTACTCGGAGATGAAAAAGCTTGCACACGGGAGAGTAGCACTGAGAGCTGCATAAAATCAGTCTTTGGACTGAAGACAACAACAGCAACAACAACAACAACAACTTGTGTATCTGTTGCATTTATTAAACTTATGGAAAAACGCAACGAGCTTATGCAACAACCCAATATTTCAACATTATTTTACACATGCACTCCATCTTCAGGCCACAAGTGGCCCATCGGGACCATCCGACCGCCGTATCATCCTAGGTCGAGTGCGCCCCTAAAAATGGTAACAGCGCCTGGCGGCCCGGATGGTCACCCACCGAAGTGCTGACCACGCCCGACAGCGCTTGACTTCGGTGATCTGACGGGAACTGGTGTATCCACTGCGGCAAGGCCGTTGCCGTTTTACATAATAATGAATTTATTGACTTCTGTAATACAACAATTTAATCCTTCACAAACACTGGGTAATGGAACTAATATTCCGATACTTCCTTTGTTGCATCAACAGTTTGATACTTTAAGGGGCAGTCAAATGAAATCTGTGTACTGATGCGACTTTTTGGGCACACTCTACTGTGACAAGTGTGTTTCATTACGCCTGAATTTGTTATCATGTACTCCAAGAACGATGAACTACCTATCATACCATATCTCAATAAAACGGGCCTGTCCATGGGAGTGTTGCGTTATTTGTTCTGCAGTACAGTCAAAAACGACGATTTTTGACAAAAATCAGTTAAATTAGATTTCTTATCTTGCATTTCGGAGTATGTATGGGTGAATAAAAGTGTGTGTGTATGTGGGTGTACGGAGGACCTCTGTTTTGGAGAACGCAATAAATAAGCCTAACACTGCACTGTTCTTCTGCTAAAAATCTTGATTTGAAGTGCGGCTGAACGCATGCGCAGAACGCTGTGATGACCGCCGCTGACAGCGGTAGTTAAGCTTACACCGGCCGGCGCTCGGCGTTCCAGCAATTAGGCAACGCTGGTCGTGAGTTCGCCAGTCGAAGAGCAGTAGTTCAGATGAGGAACATTTCTTGCCACAATTTTTTTGTGCTTGCCTCTAAGAAGCAGTGAACCCATATGCACAAAATTAACAAGAAACGAGAACACTATGACGAATTTAACTGTCTTTGCATAGTGCTTTGGCCATGTAAAGATCGTTTATTCAGTTATTGTCGAGAGCTGTTCCAAATTATTCACAATGTTATTGTACCAAATATTAGAAAAATTAAACGAGCTGTAAAAAGCGCTTTGGATCATGGTAAAGACAACAATTTGTTTGAGGTTAGCATCCTATTTATTAGAATTTTAATTCATTTTATGATTTTCTAAAATACAGACTTTATTTTTAATAAGGCATATCTTTTTCCTGCGAACTGGACAGAAAAATATTACACAGTAACTGTGCACTAACAACAAATATTACGTTAAGAACTGGTTCAGTTGCTGAAGTGCTGAGTTGTTGAACACCAGAGGATTCCAGAGGCACTAAGTTGAGTTCGTTTGTTAACTCCACCGCATTATTTGTGTGTTGTGATTCCACTGTACGTGTGATAATCATCTAACGATGAGAATTCTGCATCTCCAAGTAACTATGGTAACTGAATTTTTTAAAAAGTGCCTGCACCGTGCAGTAAACAAATGTTTTAAATGTACGAACATAACTCAAAAACTAATTATCTCGGTGTTTGAGCTGAGGTATTTATGTTCTGTTACAATCTTTATGGTATAGGTGGTAATTCTGCTGATATATTTCAGTTCGGTCATTTTCGTTTCCGCTATTTTGCCTCAACACAAAATTTGCGCGTCTTTCTCTCGAAGTCACCGCCTATTACGCCACTTTTGTAATCTGGATGACGTGTTTCGTAGAAAAATGTATTTTCGCACACCAAATCCAGGGAGTCTCCGTTTCACCCACCACAATGATAGTAATAACAATAATAACGTCAGATGAACCACAAGCCTGCGACAAGTCTTTCAAATGGACTCAACATGGGCGATTTGCATACTCCCAACCTATCCTAGTAGCCCTACCGAGAGAAAGGGGACCTACAGCTCAACTTGTAGTGCGAACTATGGTCGATCTGACGTACTTTTCAACGTTGGGCGGTATGGGATGTATCGAACTGTTATGGTCCGACGACCCGTATTCGATCTCGTGACACTTGGATTTCCAGCCAAGGGCTTCAGCCGTCACACCGCCGGGCTCGACTCTTCCAGGTATCATACACGAATGAAACACGCATATTCTGCAGAAAATTACAATCTGTCCGCTGCCTGCCATGTACAAGTGCAAATTAGCGCGGCCGTCCGCCTTTAATTTCACCTAACTCATGCGGGATGCAATGCAACACAGTATCCGCGGGATTTGTACGTACGCGCAGCCCGCTCTCTTAAGTGAAAAAAATGGTTCAAGTGGCTATGAGCACTATGGGACTTAATTGCTGAGGTCGTCAGTACCCTAGAACTTAGAACTACTTAAACCTAACTAACCTAAGGACATCACACACATCCATACCCGAGGCAGGAGTCGAACCTGCCGCTAGGCCACTCCGGCCGGCTCTAAGCGAAACACGTAATTGTTTCTCAATAATACTGAACCGCAACGAACTCCCTCAGAATTGTCACCTCTCAAGCGGTTTTCTTTACTGTCATATAGAAACAGTTGGAAATAATCTTCATAAACAGTGTCAAAGTAACTGACTTTTGGAGTATATTGTTGTGTACATTTATTTGAATAATTACTCTATTCTCGATAAAATCACAAATTGAAACAAAGAGCGTGCCAAATTAAACAAAACAAGTGAGGCCGTTATAAAGACAGATTGTGGTGGTGTATTTTCAAAAAAAAAAAAAAAAAAAAAAAATTGCTCTGAGTACTATGGGAATTAACAGCAATGGTCATCAGTCCCCTAGAACTTAGAACTACTTAAACCTAACTAACCTAAGGACATCACACAACACCCAGTCATCACGAGGCAGAGAAAATCTCTGACCCCGCCGGGAATCGAACCCGGGAACCCGGTCGCGGGAAGCGAGAACGCTACCGCACGACCACGAGCTGCGGACAGTATTTCCATTAATTATAGTTGCTTACATTACATTTTGTATAACCCAATGATTTATATTTAGGAAACAGCTAAGCCACATTTAAATGACCACCTCCCAATCGCGCGACCACTGTGTGCCTTATAAGATCGCACAAGATGAGATAGTCAATGACCAGCGGATGCATTTTGGATCCAAGCAATGGCAGAGTTCGTTATTTCTGTTAGCGGCCGCCTCAGTCAGCTTGCTAAGTGGGGAGCGGTGGTAGTCAGCTCTCAGCATAGCCCTGACCCTCTACCACTCTACTTCACCGGCGCAGTCGTCTGCATATCGTCTGCATATTTACCAGCCACGTACTTTGCCTGACCTTCTCAAATTATAACACAAAATAAAGTACTTCAGGGCTGAGGAATGTGTTTCATGTATTGAGTTTTTGTGTGAATCAAAATTTAAATCTCTGTCTATAAACTGGATTGGAAGGTCGTTAACAACAAAATCGGGTGGAATTCCACAGCGCTAGTACGTTCCACGGATCAGGTGATCCCTGCTATACTGTGAGTGAGGCGGACAACAAGAATACATACACTAGCTACGTATAAGACCTGAGCTGCATCGTCCTTACGCACAATGGCAAATCGGGCTGGCAGTTCGTTTTCCACTCCATCTTGTGGGCAGACGGTTAACGATGATTTTAGTACCCAAGCAGATGTCCTAGTCTTTATACTTGTGTAAAGCCTTTCCTTAGTTACTATGCAAACTGAATGTGCTCTAAAAGAGATAAAAGGCGTACTGGAAGTCTTTCAATTGGGCGCCACTTCTTGAAATAGCGCGTCCTTACAGTCAACAACCGCCGCTCGTGGTATTGTGGTAGCGTCCTCGCTTACCGAGCAGGAGGTTCCGGGTTCGATTCCCGGCGGGGCCAGGGATTTTCACCTACATCGAGATGCTTGGGTGTTGTGTCGTGTTCGTCATCATCGTTCATCCCCATAACGGTAGGAGGAAAGCAACGGCAAACCACCTCCTTTACGACCTAGCATAGTACGGCGGTGCGGGTCTCCCGCATCGTTCCCATACACTCTGTCCAGAAGCATGGGCTTTCATTTTCATTTCCAGTAAACCCAACGCCTTCCACTTTTCCCCAATATGCTTAAACAATAGCACAACAGATCTAACCAAGAAAGTCAGTTATAGTCGTTCCATAAAAGATTACCTAATAGGGTGGCAGGCTACTCATTTCATCAGCCCACAGCCGGACACAGCAATTCTATGAGATTATTCTTATTGTGTGTATGTGTGTGTGTGTGTGTGTGTGTGTGTGTGTGTGTGTGTGTGTGTGACTTCCCTAGAATGAGGTTAGTCATCCAGTGGCTTCAGTGAAGGTGATGCTTGAATTTCTAAAAATTGTCTCCGTATTTCTTTCTTTACATTCAGTACCTAAATCGTTTGAACACATGTATTTTAAGATACATGAGACAAATTGAATTCCTGAACATGAAGTTTGTGAGATGATTTGCCCCCGACTACGACACTAAACAAAATAATTGTCATAATACGCCTTCCACTAGGTCCTTAAACACTGCCCTTTTTAAAAATGAAGACGTGTTCTAAGCACCCTCTTCAAGATAACGCTTAGTTCAATAGAACCATGTTGAATGTATAATTCCAGGAATTTTCAGAGCCGGCCGGAGTGGCCAAGCGGTTCTAGGCGCTACAGTCCGGAACCGCGCGACCGCTAAGGTCGCGGGTTCGAATCCTGCCTCGGGCATGGATGTGTGTGATGTCCTTAGGTTAGTTAGGTTTAAGTAGTTCTAAGTTCTAGGGGACTTATGACCTCAGCAGTTGAGTCCCATAGTGCTCAGAGCCATTTGAACCATTTTTGAATGGTCAGATAACTAATCCCAAAACTCGGAAATGCTGAGTTACATTTCTGATTGCGCAGTTAATTATGTTAGTTTTGCATGAATATCGGACGAATATTAGTGCCAACGTTTGCCCATATTCTCTAAAATGAGACCACGATCGATAGGTTAATTTAAAACTTAGCCGTGTTATTGACATATGAACTAACTTGGACGAAAAGATGATTTATTGGGGCGGAAATGACGTATCCCAATTAGCATCACTTTAAAAATGTTCTCACTGTGAAAAAGCATTTAGGAAAGAAAACGTAAAACTTTTACACTGATTAGTTAAATCAAATGTGGTTTCTCTTAAGCTTTAGCGAAAGGTAATTTTGATCTCACACATGAGTTGTACTGACCGTATTATGATATGTATTGCGTTCGGCCGAGGGTAATATCTGAAACAGTGATTTATTAGATACATATTGTTAACAACAGGTAACGTGGTAAAATAGGGGCTATTTAGTATTATTAGTTAGAAAAAATAATTAAAAAACTGACCATATATACATATATATATGCTTTTTTGGTAAAGTTTGTTTTATGAGACATAAAATAATCATTTATATCACGCTTGGAAATTACTTAACTGAATAAAAGAGAATTAATGACGGTCACAGAAAAATTAATTACATCACAATTTCTTGAATAGCTCGTATCAGTAAATAATCAACGGTTAATATGTGACTTGTGTACGCGTGAATGACCTGTAGCAAGTGCGTGGAGAACGAAATCACACCAGACAAATGTACACGGCAAAATACCATGGGGACTTCCCAGTACTTGTAACTGACGTCTTATTGCTGGCTCTCCTTCTTTCTACGTAAGACACGGGGAATTTTCTTCGCAAGCACGTACTGTTGTTAAAGTAGCTGTAACCTGCAGACGTTTTGCATTTAACTTCCAACAGTTAGAAATACATTTTTGCTGTAAGACAATTAAGAGAATAATGGTAGTGGTGGCCGAGCGGTTAAAGGCGCTACAGTCTGGAACCGCACGACCACTACGGTCGCAGGTTCGAATCCTGCCTCGGTCATGGATGTGTGTGATGTCCTTAGGTTAGTTAGGTTTAAGTAGTTCTAAGTTCTAGGGGACTTATGACCACAGCAGTTGAGTCCCATAGTGCTCAGAGCCATTTATTTTTATAATAGTAGTGGTATGCAGACATGCACACATTGTGTCTGAACGTACTGAGTCGGTTGGATCTGCGACCCCTCTGGATATGGCGCCTGTTTGCGCCACAGGCCTTGCACGCCCGGCCCAGTGGCCCGGAGTTTGCTTGCTGTGGTGGAGCTTCGTCACCCTGGAGGGCTTAGAGAGCACCGCCTGCTCGCGATCACGCCATGAGCAGGAATGGGGCTGTGTGATTGGGCGTACTGGAATGGAAGCTTTTAGGTTGCTTATCCTTAGTTCCACTGAAGCTGATTATAGCGTCCTACAATACTTTTTGTTTACTTCCTCAAGCTCCCACTTCAAAGGTGTTACCTGATGTGTCGAGGCCTTGCTTTTACTCTGCAGCATCCTACAATACAGATGGGCTGTGCGGTCACAGGTCTCGCAGGGGATATTGTAACGCAGCAAGTTATTATGAGTGACATTCATTGCAGTAAGGCATACATCCGTCTTGTACGGTGGCTGCAGGATGGCTTTGATTTTTTTTCCGCTTTGCTCACAGCACAGCTGACAATGCCTGTCGTGAGAACTGCATAGCGTAACATTCAGTCGATACGAAGATTCATACCCTCTACGAATCTAAATAATCCATATTAGTTATTATCCGATTTCGTTCAAATTTGGTACACAGCCTTTTGTTATTAACGGAATGATGCTGTCAAAATTTCAGATATTTATTAATTACAGTTCTGGAGATAAAGATAATTACCTTAAACTCCTAAAACCTACGCTTGTTTTTTAAAACCAAGTTAGGAACAATAGCAGATTGACTTTCATTATTATTTGAAGCCATTCCAAAGTTATCAGTGCATAAAAATCAATTAATTAGAATTTTATTTTTAAAACGTTAATCACTGTGCATTACGTAATACAAAAATCGGCAAAAATTATTATTTGATTATATATTTTGCCGTGTGAATGGGTGAGAATGATAGAAAGAGGGTATGTGTGACATACGTTAAAATTTTATGCTTCATTTTTCGTACAACCTTGTACTACCGAACCGTGGGAAAGTTATGTTGCAACCAAGATTCAGGTGACGTATGTCGGTATGTGTTTGCTTTTGTATAAAAACAGCCAGAATGGAAGTTAGAAGCGAAATAAGTTTATTTATCAATTTGAAGAATATTTAGCACTTCGTTTATTTTGATTAAACAAAATATAAGAATTTGAAGTTTTGTTAACATTAATTACTACCAAATTGGTGACTGAATAAGGCAAGATTTTCCGCGAGAATGATCTGGAAGGAACGTCCTGATTGGTCGTTTAGATCAACAATCTATCAGAATTAAGCTGTTCTCGAGCGAAAAGAGGAGTGGGCATATAGGGGAGTACCTCGAGGGGAGAGTCGCTTGCTAGCCGGTCTTCGGATAACACGATGTCAGATCGCTCCTTAAAAATACTCTGTAAAATGAGGAAATAGTGAGCTAATTTCGATTCGAACATATCGTGACCGAAGCGACTGGAGTTAAGAACATTGAAAGTTTGGTGTTTCTAAAATAAATAGTCTGAGAGATATGAGCGTGTGAACTTTCTGGTCGTAGTAACAACTGCACGTGGCGTGTTTCGTGCTTTGTACGGAATATTTTGGCGAACACCTCTTACAAAGAAGACTACTGAAACGACCGAATGTTGAACTCGCGAATAGTTGCGGGACTGGGACTGGTAGAATGTGAAAATTAGTCGGTACGGACTCACTAAAATTCTGGCTGCTTTTTGATTAAATGTTTGTTATACAGACAGGGAACTTTGAATGATAACGTTTTACCATATTAAATACGGACTTCATAGCCATTTCATGTGTTTCAATATGAATAAAAAGCAGAGTTAAACGTCAACGCTTTTTCTGCAAGTAGACTGAATATCCCGAACAGCAGATTTTTTAATCAAGAACTTTGAGGAACTAACTTTCAGATAGAGTTACGCGGCCTCTGTGTGGTAGGTATTATGTGGTGGTTTCACCAACGCTGCTTTACACTGCCTAGCACGTACCTGCTAGCACAGAGTGAACGGACATGAGCAAGAATCGTATCTAGGTAGGTGGACTGAACGATAGCGTTAACAAAAACGAAGACGACCGACACCGCCCCGTCGCAGACAGGTCTACAGGTGACACTCAAGTGGTGGGCACGATCAGCCAGGCCACCAGGCGGCAACCTAAGCACTGCCAGAGATCACAGTTCCACGGACTTTTTCCCCTCTAAGGACCACACGAGCAAAAGCACTATCTCAAGTATCTTAGGGCAAGGCAGTATTTAGGATCGCACCCAGCATTCGCTCCAAGAGTTGCTTCAGCTGAGTTTCCTGGAACAATCACCGATTTTGAAATCATTTCCACAATCAGGATCTAACTTTGGAGCAGTGGCTGCTACGACGACGACGTCCATGTCGGCCTTCGGCACCAGGGACGGCCGGCAGCGGACCTATACCGTTGATGGCCTCTACGCTGAAGAGACATGGTCCCCAATATGGTGCCCAGCTATTGGACTTTGTAATATTTGTGTTTCAGTGGCGACACACCAGACTTAAACATTCTGGTGCCCTGCATGACTTTAGCTTTTGCTTGTCCTTTAGAGGTCTCGGTATTTTAACTTTTACACGCCCATTCAGCCTTCGAGTATTAGTATTGTTTCTTTGAGTATTCGATTGGTGACTTGTTTGTAATTATTGTGTTCCCAACTTACTCCCGTCGATAAAAATTGTTCCTGTGGGTTACGATAAACTTTATTTATATCAGTGTATTTTTATTTCACATCATTACCCTTTCCTGAAGTATGAATTAAGTTTTCACGTATTCAGGAAACGTGAGGAGAATGTGATGTTCGAATTGCTTGTCGCGAATCTGTATCTCGTAATTGTAGACTTGAATACCTATATGAGTTCGTAAAACCATTTCCTTGTGTACAGTTACAACACAATTGCTTTCGGATTTATTGGAATACAGACCCGACATTTCCTTGCATTAATCTGTATCTAGTAATTGTAGGCTTCAATACCTCTGTGGATTTCTAAAACCATTTCCTTGTGTTCAGTTGCAACACAATAGCTTATGAATCCAGCTCTTTCCAATTTATTGGAATACAGACCCTACAGTTCCTTGTATTAAGCGACACGAATGTGCTACATTGCATGGGTGTCATATTACCGAACACGGTGGCATCACTTTACGATCCACAACCACTCAGACATCTATCAGGTCTGGTCAAGAACGGGAGCTGTTTCGTCAATTGCCGTTGATTCTGTGTTGTGTGGACTGATTTCGCACCTACAATTTGTATGCTATGTGATACTGACATCCTTGAATTTCTTTTTGAGTTATTTGGCTTATATATTCTTTATATATTCCGACAACCATTACGAAACTAGGGAAACATCCCCACTTCAGTGCTTGATGCTAAAAGCAGACAGCCAACATATATTCACTTTCACTCACTGCCCCTTACGAATTATTACTCAGTAAGCAATATTAAAGTACAAGCTGTGCCACACCATTTCTATTTCGTTGCACTGAATTATTAACGTGTGTGAGTGTGGAGGTCTATTTCTATCCAACTTCATAAGTCAAGAAATTTCCAAACTGCATTTTGTAGGTATGTGATTTACACGTTATGAATATCTTGGAAGTTTAAGGGCTTGATTGTCGCTGCTTATGGGAGTAATGTCTTGTCTCTATCACAGAAAACATTTTCAGTAGATTCTCATAGCAACAGGGAATGAGCCTTCAGCTAAATGCTCACAATGATCAGAAACCTTCGTTTTAATATCCATAACTATGCAGTTTCATTGCATCCTATTACGAAATAAAAGAACTGTGTAAACCACAGACTAAGAGCACAAGCTCATATTAACAACAAGGATAAAAAGTTGATTGTTAGATAGTTAAAAACAAAATTTAGAAGTAAACTGTAAATGAAAGGAAAACTACACATTTCTTACCACTAACACCAGAAACCGGATATTTTACTTTAAACATGAGCATTATGGTAAGACAAAATCAATATCAGAGGGAAGTAAGAATTATTGACTTACATTAAATGTAAGATGAATTTTTAATTGACTGATTGGGAAATTATAACAGTGACACTAGAGTGACAAAAGGGGTAAGCTAGAGGGTTAGAGAGAGACAGATAGACAGAGAGCGACAGAGAGAGAGAGAGAGAGAGAGAGAGAGAGAGAGAGAGAGAGAGAGAAAGCTACTGGAAAACATGTATCAAAAAGTTCAATGGCAAATCTAGCATCGCCATATTGCATCAGAAAAATTGTAGCCAGTTAAGAAGGTATTTGAAAGACTACAAACAATAGAAGAGGTTCACTAAGGTCTACTAAATTTCATTATGTTCAGTGTGGGTAGAAGGAAAGCCTGAAGGATGACATAGACTGGAATATGTACCTCAAACCATCACATGCCACTGACATGTACACACTGCGAACTCACCGCCAGACAGGTTAGTTTCGACCATGGTGCCAGTGTACAGATAGTGCCTATTATCTCAACAGATAGTCTGTTCCTTCGTCTCTACAGTCAAAGCTGCCCACACGTGGAAAGCGCCATTCCTATGTGCCAGCCCGAAATAAATTTATTGATCCTGTAGATCCTCGTGCCATACGTAATTACAACTCTTTTATTTGTAGTGGGCCTACCACTGTCGAAAAGTAAAGAATACTTCCACTACCAGCTGGCGCTACTTTCAGCCGCCTGCCTTTTCAAGCTACATTTCATTCTGTCAGTCTACATTGTACATGTCTGTACCGACGATGCAAGGAAATTTACGCCACCCTAATTCTTACTTTGCACAGTTTTAAACGTGACTGACAGCAGCAATCGTAGATAAACTTTCGGTGATTATGTATACAGCCAATCGGTCGTATAAACTTTATTCAAATGACATCTGTACAGGATTCAATACCACTAGAGTATAATCGTCAGAAGGAATCAGGTCACATGTATGGTACTCGACGTATTACAAAATAATCATTTGAAATACCCACTACATTAAGACAGTGAACTGAAATACATGGAAGAGAAAGATACTTACATAACTTACATTAAGTTAAAGATGTAAGAAGAAATCAAAGATCAAGTCCTCCATGACAAGCAAGAGGAATTACATCACAAGCATAACGTATCATGAGAAGAAACGTTGTGCTAAATATATGGCAACTAGTTATGATGCCAAGAGAAGTAGCGCAGGCATGGCGCCTGCAGGGCGCTATTAGCATATAAAAAGCTCAAATTTATGAAATGGGTAACTGAAGCAGTAACACATTTACTTGTCTTAGATATAACATTTTGTATATAGTGTAAAAACAAGGACATTGTAAAAGAAACTACTACAGAAATAAAATAATTCTTAAAGAATGAATTTGACAATACATTCCACGAAATGAATTAGATGGTTAAACACAAATAGATGTGTTGATGAAGATAAAGAAAGAATGTATTATAGCAAAATTTTACCAAGATATTTCAATATTCACAGAAGAAAAATATTCAATATGTGAAACCTGCTTAATCAGAATACAGTGCAATTGATGTGTTGTCTTTAAGGAAATGTGGAGTCCGGTAAGTAACGGGAAAACTACATTTCCCAAAGAGAAGTGAAAAAAACACACCCCTAAACATTTTGTAATTACGAGCAATGGCTTCAGAGTGTTAGGGAAAAGTTTGTTTTACAACTGTTCATTTAACATGTGGTCATGTTTACTGATCACATGTATAATGATCTAAAGTTCTTTCAAGACATGAAGCTTCCAGCCTCCATTTTCTCTGTGTAGAACTGTCATCTCATCCACTCCTTTTGGAGTGTCACCTGATATTAATAAATGCTCCGTGAATGCGCGTTAAATTATTTTGTAAACTGCTATTTGTGGAAAACACAACTTCGCATACACATTTATTAACCAACAGACTCTGAACCCCAAATAAGTTATTGAAATATGCTTATCGTTCTCATTGTCCTCATTTCGATGGTTATTCTCATTAGTTTTCGCTTCAACAATTTTTTTCACCTATTGAGGGTTCGTAGTCGTAATTAGAGGCTGTGGATTCAATTAAATTTATCTTTTCATTAGTTTAGCTAGTGATAAAAGTGAGACCACAATTCTATAGACACCTGCATGAAAGAAAGCTGTATTATGGGACAGAGGATGTGTTGAATCAGAAGTTGCAGTTTGCTGATGCTTTCTGCATTACGGAATATATGAAAAATATATGGTCAATTGGGTACCAAAATACTGAGCTAACGATTTTCTCTTTGTAACTCGCATGTATAGCTAAATTCCTCATGAAGGTTATAAAATATTTCGAAGATTTGATTTACTGCAACTTTAGTTCCCTCGTACATAATCAACATATCATCGACGTACCGCTAACAGAACTGAAAGAATCAAAGTGTATAAACTTGGCTTCTAAAAGATTTTGCTTCAACAGAATTTTTTAAAATGTCTGATAGAATATCTGCTAGTGCATAACCAATGCAAGGTCATCTGTTTGTTGAGAAAGTTTTCTATTAAATTCTACGGAATTATATTTAACATTTCTAGTCATAATATAAGCTCTGTAATTTGCTCATTCCTTACTTTTTTTTTTTGCATGCAAGTTTTTCTCCATGACACCAACAAGTGTTAAACTGGCACATTAGTGTAAATGTTAGTAATAACGAAATATATTAATTTTGTATCTAGGCTGCATTCCAGCTCTTTTTCTTTTATTTACGAAGATTTTATTATTAGTTACTAAGTAATTGTTATGAAAAAAGTCTGATTTTTGAAGTTTTCCATGAAGAATCCCAGCTAATTCACGGTACACACTACTAATTCCGTTTTCAGTCGAATTAAATTGATTACTTATTTTGTGGAACTTGAATAGAGAACGTAGCACAGGAACCTGCGAATTCATATTAATCAATTGTTTACTTAGAAAACACGTCAAAATATGTTTGCCATCAATTACATCACCTAATTTCCTTTTGTAAGATGGGAGTTGGGTCGTCGTCCAACCCGGAAACATTATTTTGCTCAAAGAATTTTAAAGTTTTGGGAATATATTTCTCTTCACTGGCAAAAACGACAGCAAACTTTTCCAGGTCTTGTTTTAGAGGCTTCAGTCTGCTGAAGCTTTGCACTCATATTTTAATTATATTTAAAGCTGTATTTTCTGCAAAGTGATCATTAAATTCAGCTGTACTACGAATGTTATAAACATCATGGGCTATTCGAACCTTTTGGGAACTTTCCGTCGTTACACAACCAAGACCAATTTTAAGATCTACAATAAGACTTTCACTTACTTGGCTCAGTAACGTTTGACTTCATATTATATCTGAACCCTCTCTTCAATAGAGTACTCTTCTTTTTCGTAAAACGTATTCGTGTCTTACTCAACATTGAACCGAAAGATTTGTCATACGATTTTTGAAAGCCAACAGAATTACGATATTCTGCTACAAGAAAAACGATCCTAACGTTCAGTAATTTCTTTTCATTCCTTTCATAAATTACGTTTTTGCTATTACTTATCCATTCAGTCACAAAGTAACATCAAATATCAAATAGAAAATTAAAATGGAGATAAAACACTTTCGTTAGTGATGCTCTCTTTGTGTTAATACGAAGCAAGGTGCAACCCAAGTGTCTGTGGAGTACATTCATAGTTACATACAATGAGTTTATTTTGCAAAAGAGTGAAGTTAAGAAACTACCTTCCCCGTTGATGAGAGGCACCTTTAGACAGAAAAAAGGTTCTGTATCATGATAACGAAATTTCGATTACAGGTATGAACCTCAAAACAGTTTATGACAAGCTACTCAAAGGGTCAGCCCTTTCAAAAACCCAAAGTTTATCTCCATAGTTAACAGTTAGTGGTTCTACTGCACAACATCAAACGACAACCCCAATGGACAACATCAGACTTTAAATAGTTACATAAAAATGCTATCCCAGAACAATAACAATGACCACGCTGTACTTCATAAATTGGGCTCGAATAATTAATAATTTTGCCACACACAATAATAATGACAAAAGCTTCTGCAAAATCAGTTTATAAATAGCTAGAACCTTTTATCCCAGAACGAGAACGATCGTAAAGCTGCACTTGAGTAACAAGGATCACATAATAACTAATTGTCACCGCACACAACAACAATGATCACAGTTTATGCAAATTAGTTTCAAAATAGCATAAAATTTTTTGTCCCAGAAGCAATAATTATATCAAAGCTGCACTTAAACATCAGAGGTAAAAAATTAATTATCTGACCCCTCAAGACAATAATGACAAAAGCTTATGCAAAAGTCAGTTTTCAGAAAGTTAAAACTGAAACAGTACAACGCACAGCCCCTCCAACAAGCACACCAAGGTGCTCGCCTCCATACGAGACACACATCACAGCTCCACTACACAGTCCAGTGACCGGAAATCCCAAATGGAACCACATCTTTAAACACTAAGACTGGCCATGAAAAAACAGTAATGGAGTTGATATATATCAAATATAAATGTACATATTCATGACATCCCTTTTTCCTTTTTTTTATTTAGGCACTGGACGGAAACAGGGAAGGTCCAGAGTGGGCCGGACACAAGCGTTAGCGAGCGCGACCACGCCAGAAACAAATATACGAGTATGAACAACTAGGAAGATACCAATAATGATGGTGCTCACAGCATGGCCCAAGGGTCTTGCTATATCAAACAGACTGGTCCTTGGGAATCAGTATTAACACGTCCCCAAAAGAAACAGTTTGGTACAGAGCCGACTGCGCAGCCGAAGTGGCCGAGCGGTTCTAGGCGCTTCAGTCTGGAACCGCGCGACCGCTACGGACGCAGGTTCGAATCCTGCCTCGGGCATTGATGTGTCTGATGTCCCTAGGTTAGTTAGGTTTACGTAGTTCTAAGTTCTAGGGGACTGATGACCTCAGATGTTAAGTCCCATAGTGCTCAGAACCATTTGAACCATTTCTGAGAGCCCATGGAAGCTATCGCATGCATCTGGCTCAACCTAGGCAAAATTTGTAACTTATGGTAAAAATGAGCCAATCACACCCTAGGCCAAATTTAGACTTAACGCATATTAACGAGGCACCAGTCGGATAAATTCAAGCTTGCATGTCAGATGCTTAAAACACGAATCAGAAATAACTATTCTTCAATCCACACACGACAATTAAATCCCCAGTGATAACGAACAGTAAAACTAGCTTCAATAATTGAAATTAAGAAAAGTTTCGAGCTTGCCTCGCGTTGCCTAGCACAATTTTACAATTCACTTACACCTAACAGCAAGCTGTTACGGAGGAACAGACCTACCAGAAGAGGCAGCGGAAATAACAAATTCGCGCAATGAGGGCAGCTAGCCCACCACCAGTGCTTAACACGAAGGGTTCACTTTACATTAGGGAACTGAACCAGCCAACAGCCGCCCTTGGAACTATTCAATATATCAATCATAGTGAAAACATGCTTACGAGATGAGACAGGATGTCAGACAAGTGTCATACAACCTACAAGAAGGCTCTCACCCACTCTCAGTTGAAGGAAATCAGCAAATTATGAGGTACGAAAATACTGTTCCAGTGGAACACACTACCTTCCCCCCAGGACGTCCAAGGCACACCCGAAGTGATTTGGCCCTGCAAGAGACTCACCCTGGCTCTAGCTGCCCCTGGTACCAAAACGTGCAGTATCAACACTGGGGGCCGTCTGGAAGAAGGAAGCGACCGCTGCTTACTGGAGTCTGTTCCTCACTCCTTGCGACCCAGAGACACTCTTCCCAGCTGCACAAGGTGGCCGGCACATCCTCCTGAGACCAAAGCCAAGCATGAAATCAAATGCTCACTTCGAGATATCGCACCTCAGCCCTACAGCTTATCCTTCCCGGCAGGAAACTGAAAGATCCAGCCTCTTTTCTTCCAACGAGAAGGAAGAACAGCCCCCCCTTTCTCGACCTGAGATGCATGGACTCTAGAAATCTTCCTAGTCTGTTTCAGACGAACAGTCTGACAGCATTAAAGACCACTAAACCTTCGCAAGGACTCTCTAAATGCAGTGCTAATTTGTTGGAAATAGTCGTTTTATCCCTTCCCCAAACAACAAAATTACGAACGAAAACGTTATCTTCTGGCGAAACCCTATAGGGGCTACGCCCCTTGTTGTAACGGCGTGTTTGTTTCTGGTGAGCGTCCTCTATATCCCTATGTGAACGCGTCCAATTTTCCTTAATGTCCTCTGTGGTGACATTTTCAGGAGGAAGCCATTTATCAACCACAAATTCCCCAGTGGGGAGGTAAGGGGTAACTAAACATGAAAGAAGGCCAAGTTCAATGGAGGGAGAGAATGCTGAAGAAAAACAATGAGAACAGACTCGAGGTTGTGATCAACACTTTCTGCAAACGAAGGTTGGGGATAAGAGGGCATGGTGGCAGACACCACGCAGAATGTTAGAAAATGGCGACCCTGCCAGGATGATAAAATACCATGATTGAAGATCTACCAGGTCAGGTCAGGTCAGGTCAGAAAAATATCCTGTTGAAAAATTTTCGTAATAAAAAAAAATTTTTTTTTGGATGTTATAAGTAGTCGAAAACACTAGCTGCAGCGATAGATAGTAAGAAAGTTTTTAATAAAAGTGAGACATTCTGGCAGAGACAATAGCATAATTAAGTTATGAATTTTAATATTCTTAGAATTAAGTTTTCTCTCCAATGCAAGCGCACAGGTGGTGGATACATCGTTGACAAGTTGGTTCTGACCCAACAAGTAAGTGAATTGATTGTCAAGTCGTGTGTGCAAAAAGTTTATAAAATGCGTGAGATCGTATGAGCGCATGTTGACGCGAAGTAGGGCTCGTGAATTGCTTTTAAAACAGAAAACAAGGGATTCGGAAAGATTAGCAATGGCAGATCGAGACCTTGACCGAATTGAGATAGACACCCAGCATGAAAATGGACAGAAAATAGAGGACAGTACAACAGACGATGCAGTATCGCGAGAAATAGGATATATAACGCACCATAACGAGGATAATGTACGTCAAGGCACAGAAAACCTAGGTCAGCATACGACAGAGGAGCA
Source organism: Schistocerca serialis cubense (assembly GCF_023864345.2). Classification (NCBI taxonomy): domain Eukaryota; kingdom Metazoa; phylum Arthropoda; class Insecta; order Orthoptera; family Acrididae; genus Schistocerca; species Schistocerca serialis. The sequence continues at coordinate 508,506,348 of NC_064644.1, read as the reverse complement.
GGAAAGTAGAGAGACAGTCGATGTGGATTCTAACTTGCGTCTTGAATACGTAGAACCCATAGTACAAGTAATCAGAGCTCCCTCACCACAGAGTACAAGGAATGCGAGCAGAAACGTGTCACAGCACAGTTCAATGCAATCGGTTGCAAACCAACACTTGGGCGAAAACACAGAGCGTAGGACGTCGGAAGAAAACGCAATAGGACCCATCAATCTGGCAGAATTATTACAATTAATGACTGAAACCATGACAAGACAAAATAAAGAAATTGCTAACCAAATTAAAATTCAGAATGCAGAATGACGAAACAAAGTGCAGAAACCACGAGACAAATGCCTGCGATTAAAGAACAAAACAAAAAAATTCTGTTACACCCAAGTCCTGTTGAAGACGAGGCAAAAGAATCTCGAGAAGTGATAGGAAACTTGATTACAGGTTACAATCAATTGAGAACAGACATTGACAAGGTACAAGTGGACGTACAAACATTGTGTAATGACACTCAAGACGAGATCAAAACATTACGTAACAACACCCAGCGAGAAGTCAAGAAACTAGAGAAACAGATAAACGTAATTACTAGACAAGCAGCAGGTACAGCGCCTGAAATTGTTGAAAACAGTGTGTCACACAAACGTATCACAAAAACAGCGCTGAAAAGATATGATAACCGCATAGTCAAAATAGAAGCGCAAACGAAGCGACAATTTCAGAAATTGCGAACAGAGTTGTTGCAAACCATTGAAGAGCGTAGTGGACAGGATCGAAAAAGCACAGAGTCTGCAACCACATCCGTATCTGTAACAGCACCGGAAAAACAAGCAATTAACGAAGATATTACGCATTTGCGATTCCAATCACAGGCGGAAAGTAACATACGTGAAATCAGACAGCCTGCACAGCAACAAACACGTTTCGAAATTCGTGATGAACAAACGTCATCACAAACACATGCGGAATCACAAATGTATGTTTCAAGACAGTTTTGATCGTGCAATGAAGCAGCAAGGTCAGCCAGACCAGATAACGAACCAATACCTGACAATGGAAAGCCAGGTCGCGAAGAGTACAGTACAATGCATTCAGCTACACGGTCACAACCGATGGAAGAAAATTATTGCGTACCACTCCAATGATACTACGCAAGGGTAGGCGAAAGTTACAGTGGACAATATCCAATGGAGAAATGATCAGAAACAAAAGTGGCGAAAAATCGCGAATTTCATATGGAACTATGACGAAGTACAACCATCATTTCCTCACAGTCAGAAAATTTAAACACTTTCGAGAAGGAAACTCATTACATCCACGAACTTTTATTGATCAATTTCGAGTAGAATTACCAGAGCACTGGACGCTAGCACACAAATTAGGCTTTATATGTGCACACATGTCAGGAACAGTCGGAGAAACCATGCAGAATGTTGCAGCGACATGCCGATCGTACGAATATTTCAGAGAGAAATTTCTCTCACGACACTGGTCCAGCGAATCACAGAACAGAGTGAAGTACGAATTATTACAGAACCCATATTTTGAAAATTCAGGAGAGAAGAGTCCACGAAATTTTTCGCATTAATGGCAAAGAAAAATCAATGCTTAGATGTACCATACAGTGATGGAGAGTTGATTAAATCATGCGCGATGAAGCTACCATTGAAATACCAGGAGGCAATGACGTCGAAGCATTTAAAGGTATTCCAAGGGAACAAGAGTTCATATTTTCGGAAGATGACGCAAGAAAAAGACGAAGCGCACGTGAAAACGAAAGCAAAAAGCAGTAGAATCCACAAGACACAGTACTAAGAAACAATAATTACGAACCATGTGATAACTTCTCACCAAGAAACGACAATAGATTTAAACAAAGAACCGGTTATGGATTTAGAAGAGAATATGGCAATAACTATAATTCACCCTGGAACGGCAACAACTATTACAGAGGGAATAACGACGACCGGAACGGGTACTGGAGAACCAACAGACCGACAAATTATCAACAAAGAAACCACTATCAACAAGATGAACAAGAAAAGAGAATACAGATAGAAGAGGTGGAGGTAAGACCACCAAACCCCGATAAACGTTCGAATTGACAGCTAAGCGCCCATGCCAAAGAGAATGACGCACCGACCCAGGACAATTGCAGCACCTTGAGCAAAGAAGTAAAAATCTTATCACGAGAAGAGAAGAAGGAAGAAACAAATCCGCAGGGACCAGATGAAAACGAAGACAAGAAAATAACAATATCGTGTTGGGACGAAATTAATTGGGAGAATACTGACGAGGAAGATGAATTACCAGCGGCATGCACAACGAATGTAGGAGGAAAGGACGAAGTAATGAGTATTGCAGAGCTATTTGAGATGGAAACCAGGGAAAGCGAATTCAATGAGGATAATGCGCAGTCGACAGAAGTTGAAAATAAGTTACGAGTGGGCACACAACGCAACGTATATAATGAAGGAAGTTATGAAGCGATAATTAGAGCATTTAGATGCGATTATGTGGAAGTAGCGACGAAGAAGGAGAAGATAGACGAGGATGAGGAAAAAGTAAAGGATGTTGAAGAAAGCGTAAATGAAGGAAGAATTAGAGAAGAGGAAATAAAAGAGAGAGAAGCAGCAGTCGAAGCTTATCCTACAGAAAGTTCGAATTCACAAGGGAAATTCCTAAAAAGACTCATGTATGATTCAGTGGAGGATTCGTTGATGCAAGAAGAAGAAGAACAGGACCAACCCTTCCAAATTCAACCAATTGTGAAGGCCATGGTAAAGCATATCCCAGTCAATATTGTAATTGATAGCGGAAGTGAACTGACTGCGATCTCAGAAAATTTATTCATGCAGTGTAATGCCAATGAGGAATTGCCAGTTCTGAAAACACGTAAGATTAAAGTAAGAGGTCCTATTAGAAACAATGCTGCGGAAGTTACGAGACAAACAAGGTTAACTCTTTCGTGTCAAGGTCAAAAGATCGATGCCAACTTCGTGATTATACCTAAACTAACTGTAGATTTGATTATAGGTGCAGGTTTTTTAAATGAGAGACGAGCGATAATAGGTATGGGGAAAGGTAGCGTAACATTCCAGAATGTCACACTTCTCTTTGAGCAAAAGCTAAAATTAGAAGAAATACCAGTTATAAACAAACAATTAAGAATGACGCGAGATAAAGAGGATGAGGAATTATGATGGTATGCACAAAAGGGTGAATCGCCTCAACTCATGTTAGAAGTCCATAAAGAAATCGACGAAAAATTGCAAGAAGTTCAAGGTAATTCGGAACACAGTAAAAGAGAATTAGAGGGTATTTTACGAGATAAAGTAGAGGTATTTTTACCTAAGACTGGCAGTGTTAAGCACTTTCAGTACAAGTTTGAGGTAAAACAGCACAAACCATTTAGAGTGCCTCCCTGTACAATCCCATTAAGCTACAGCAATAAAATATTCCAGGAGATATCTAAAATGTTAGATGACGATATTATTGAACCAGCTACCTCCACATATAACAGCCCGCTCCATATTGTACAAAAACGAGATGGGAGCATCAGGTTAGTGCTTGATTCCAGACAGATCAACACAATCATAATCACCGATACAGATCGCCCAGAAAAATTAGAGGAATTGATACAAAACTTCCCGGTGCTAAGATATTTTCATCAATTGATTTACGGTGTAGTTCTGGCAAATAGAATTGGCCCCAGAATGTAGAAAATTTACAGCATTTACCGTATTCAGTAGATGTTACCAGTTTAAACGATTGCCATTTGGTTTAAACATATCATCAGCAGAATTCATTATGGGATTTAATACTATACTCCGTCCTGAAATTTTACAAAAAATTACTTGTTATGTTGATGATGTGATTATAGCAGAACCCTCCGGGGAACATCACAACGACACATTAAATCAGTTTTTACAGATCATGAAAGAGCATGGGGTCACAGTAAATATAACAAAATCCAAATTTGGAAGGCGAGAGGTAAAATTTCTAGGACACATAATTTCAGAGAAAGGGCTAATGCCCGACACAGAAAAACTAACTGCAATCAAAGAATTCTGTACGCCATATAATAAGAAAACTCTCAGAGGATTTCTAGGTGTCACCGGATTCTATAAAAAAATTATTTGGATCGACTCTCTCGTAACACCACGCCTATGTGCACTGACTGGAAAAACACGCCATGGGTATGGGATCAACAAGCCAATGAAGAATTTTTAAAAGTGAAAAACGCACTAACAACAGCACCGATTTTGGCACATCCTGATCTAACATAAAATTTTTGTATGGCCACTGATAGCGCGAAAACAGGTTTAGGAGTTGTTTTATTCCAAGAATACGAACAGGCAGCGCTAAGATCATATAGAACAATTGCATTTGCCAGTCGGGTACTCACAAAAAGCGAGAAAAACTATTCAGTCACGGAGCCATTGGCCATTGTATGGGGCTTCCAACGTTTTCGATACTTCCTATTCGAAAGAAAAACAAAAGTATAAACTGACCACAAAGCATTAGAATTTATGTTATCCGTCAAACTAACTCATGGGAAGTTAGCCATATGGATGTTAATACTACAAGGATTTGACTTCACTATTACACATATACCAGGACCAGCGAATGTGTTAGCAGATGCTTTATCACGATGTCCACAGGGTGCATACAATAACATAGGTTTGGAAGCAGCAGAAGACCAGTTTACAATGTACTATATGAAACAAGTAGCTTTCGAAAACTACATTACGACAGCATTGAAAAATATATGCGAAGAACAGGACAAGGATCCCGAAATACTAGGAATCAAACACAAGTGGAGACGTAAGGATTTTCCATACATTCGACAGCACTATCTCGTAAAAAACAATGTTTGATTTTTTAGACGAAATGTTGCAACGAATGAATGGTTAATTTATATCCCAGATGAACTAATTAATAAGTACATATGGTATACACATTTAGGTTATGGCCACTTTGGACCAAAGAAATGCCTTTTTAAAAATAAAACAAACACGCCATTTTCTTAATATGGAAAGACGAATTAGAACAGTATTAGTCAAATGCAAAAAACGTATGAGGGCTAAACACGTCACTTTCCAAAACAAACCACCTATGTTTCCAATAATCCCTAAAAGATTAAAACAAATAGCTGCAACAGATTTGATGGGGCCCCTCCCACGCACAAGAAATGGATATATTTTCCGTATTTGTCGTTTTGGAACTTACTTCTGAATATGTTACCTTGACACCATTAAAACGGGTAACAGGTCTTATTATAAGTAAAGCATTTAGACAAGATTTTCTCAGACAAGTAGGTCGAGTGGAACGAATAATTTCGGATAATGGCCCAGAATACAAATCAGTGCAATGGCAGAACACGTTAAAACAACACAAAATAAAACCCCTCTACATATCTAAGTACAAACCTAGCGTAAATCCAGCAGAACGATCTATGAAGAACATACGCACTTTATGCCAATTATATGCGAGCAAAAGATACAACACTTGGGATATATACCTTAAAGATTTTCAAGAAGTAAAAAATAAATTCCACATAGCACTACAGTACTACCTCCAGTTACTGTACTTAAACCAGAGAAAATGTTGGATTTCCTATTGTACCACGTAGACAGCACAAACAAGTCATAGCAACAGCACTCTCCAACATCAGAAAGGCAGCCATTAAAAGAAAAGAAAGAGGAGATAGAACAGCAATTAAAAGAACATTCTCAGTAGGCCACAAAGTATTTGTAAAAACACACCATCTCTCCACCACACAGATACACAAAATACATAAGTTTTATGCTGCATACAAAGGACCTTTCATAATTAGCCGAATTGCTCATGATAATGCTGTGGAACTAATGAACCCAAAACAGGAAAAATCTTAGGACTTCACCATGTGAGCCATATCAAAAAGTTTGAAGATTAATTTTATTACTGGTAAATAATCAGCACAATATTTCAAGTTTATGTTGCAGATAAGATCGTCAGGAGAAAGAAGAATGAAGAGAGAGGAAGGTGGGAAAAAGAAAGTAGTTTCAATAATAACACCAGTAGTACCATAGATTAAGGTGAAGGGCTAAAGCGTAGATAGTCTAACAGCATGAAATACTGAAATGCTATACACCACGACACTACACAAAAAATAAAAAACGAATTTGAATATTCTTGTAGAAGTTAAGACTCAAAATATCTTAGAATTGTAACATGGAAAGAGCGCCAAAATTTGTAAAGCTTTTTAAGAAGGCATAAAACAATATAGGTACTAGACATATGTTAAATGATTATAAGTGAAACTTTTTGTAAGAACCATTGTAAAATCTCCAGCAAGGACGAGATGCAACGACCCACAAGTTGCAATGCGATAAGTATCAAGAAAGAAAAATATGTAATTAGCAAGACACGATTCCTACAATGCAGAAGCATCGAGAGAAGGGAAAGGACAGCGAGACCAACAGAGGCCCTTGTATCGAAAGTGGGCAATAAATCTGCCCCCTAGGCGGAACCCTGCTGGGATGGAACACGGAGCCGCAAAGTGGCAGAGCCCTGCAGAGTCGTGATGGGGCGCCGAAAGCCGGAAGGGTCTCCAAGCGCTCCCACTCAGTGGAGCGAGCAAAAAACGGCCAGACGAGAAGACCGCTTGGGCAAGCCACCACTGGAAAAAAAAAATGTGTAAAAGTCACACTACTGCTATTAAACAGCACGCTGATGCACAAAACTGAAGAAAACTTCCACAAAGTAAAAATGACATGCCCAAACAATTGATCAAACTGTTACTAAGAGGAGAACTTCAAAGTGACTAGTTATCAATAAATATTTCCATATCCTGCCCAGAGAAGAACCAAGAAGCAAGTAAGAAGCAGAGAAAAAGCAGGAAGAACGAAAGTTGAAGATTCGCAAGATTGAGTCCAAGAAATGGATGAAGAATAGACGACATACCTTCCCAAATCCCTATCCTATTGTAAACTAATCGTCTGCAAAGTATTACAACGAAAAACGACCGCTTTCAGCGACACATAACGATAACTATCACGCAAACAAAGCCAGTAAACCACGAGATTCTGCACTCACAGCTCCATTCCATTATGGGACCTCCACAACAGCAACACACACTTGCAAAGCCAACAAGGAATGACGAGCGATGCTGTACATCAAATACTTTCCCACATCCATCTCGCTCAAGTCCATCACCTTCGTGCAAAAATCATTGGCCAACTTCATGCTTAAACATTCATAGGATTGTGTGAATGTGTGAAATCAAATTATGTGATGTAGGAACTGTGCAAAAGAAACATGTGAAAAACTAAATAAGTTAAGCACACCAGACAGCTAATAAACTACAAAATAACAGTCATTGACTATGGACTTAAGTAACAAATAGACTATCGATAAAAATAAGTCATTAGTTCTGAAATGGACAGTATATAAAGAACAAAAGTAAGGCATAATAAACACTAAAACAATGTACCACTTATTTTCTCCTCATAAAAATAAAAGAATAACTGTATTTTACTTATTTTCTCCTTATAAAAACAAAGAATAAAAAATTATCTTGTTGGATGGTTTCCTTTTTTTTTTTAAATTTGTACCACTTGTTAGGATAATATCTCAATACTTGTGTATGTATATTTCTTTGTCAAAGCAATTCTTGGAAATAATTCTTATTTGTTAGTGTAACAATGTTGAAATGAGTGTCTAGAAACAAAAACATTTTACTTGTACATGATATTTAGAAAATGTGTTAGGAATAGATTTTACTTAATTACTACATTTATAAAAACAATATTTCTAACAAAATCGATGTGAAAGACTCCTCATTTTCGATAACAAACTTCTTAAAAAACAGACTTCACACTTAAATAAAGAAAGAAAATAATTAAAAATTAATAATAGCATAAAAATATTGTTCTCTTGTCATTTTTGAGAATAATATGGAAGAATATAAAAATATAAATTAGTGTTACAAACTAGCATAGCACCAGAATAACGTGGCTGAACAGTAGGCAACAAAATTTAGATAAAGGAGAAATTTTTGACTGACTTAGACAACGATTCAATCATTGCCTAAATTCAGTGCAAAAATTAAGTTCGAAGGGTGGTGATATGTAAGGTGTCAGGCAAATCCAACAACTTCCATGAAAACCCTAACATGATAAGCAAATCCAGTTGTATGTCCCATAGCTCCAAATAAATCGTGACATTAAATTAACCAAAGTAATACGAGTAACGAGTGAGCAAATGGAATACCACAAACTAACACAAGAATGACTAAATGCATGTCATACCTTCCCACCGTGAGATAGACGCAGTTCCGAGGGGAGAAACGAGAACAGAAGCTGAGAGCGGAACCGTGTTAAGTTAGAAGGCCCTACGATAAGGGACGGACACCCACGTCGCCAGCTAACCGTTACGACCACCCCCCAGCCCATGTTAAAAGCTAGAGCCTTAGCGTGAGACTTTTTCGCGTGTCTGTTACGTCAGGACCACCCCCCCCCCCCCCAGCCCATGTTAAAAGCTAGAGCCCTCCAGAAGAACAGTATAGATCTTACGATAACACAAAAAGGGCCACCCCAGCCGCATGTTTTAGCATGAGACTTTTTCGCGTCTCTGTTACACCAGGACCACCCCCCAGCCCATGTTAAAAGATAGAGCCCTCCAGAAGAACAGTATAGATCTTACGATAACATTAAAAGGACCACACCAGCTGCAAGTTTTAGCGTGAGACTTTTTCGCATCTCTGCTACGTTGCAAACTTTAAAAACATTGCCCCACCACGAAAAGTATAACGTTTCTCATTGGATAGACATAATTTTTGTAGGCGGAGCTTAAGGTTAACATTGAGACCCTGATTCGTCAGATGAAAACACAGCCAGATAGTTTTTTTTAAACCAACTTCGGTAAATTGTAGTAAGGAGAAGTTGGGGCAGAGTTGCTGCCAAGACGGCGAGGTGAGCGGAGCTGTGCTGCTCGCCGCCCCCTGACGAACACCGACAAGGTAATGAACGCACGCGATGCCGCATAACAGCGCATAAAGCTTCACTCAGAACTGCAGAAGTCTCATCTGTCACACCCCCTTTTTGCGTAATACTAGTGTCGATCGTCAATTAAAGCTCATGGTGTTCACATTTGCCACTTGAAGTAAAAATCTGAAACGCGATGAGTTTTCTGTTATATAGTTATTGAGAAGCCAAATCAGCCACTGTAATTTACGACAAGTTAGATAAGTAGGCCTAATTAAAGATAATTGAGGGTCACTGTAGACCATTTTGATAGTTTTCTCTTTTGTGAAACTTAATTTAAACCTAGATTATACATGTGATATGGCATAGGCCATCCTTCGATCCATTGTAGAACTTAGAAACCCATTCAGGGAATATCCGTTCACATTTTTTGTTGAACGCAGTTGGTTTTTACCATCCTGTATTAAAACATTTCCTTTTATCAATAGTGCAATTTAGAAACAATGTTTTGTGAGTAGAATAAAATTTCCAATGGTAAACTTAACTGCTTTTTCGACGTTATTTTACCAGCTAACTAAAAATAGGAAAGCCTTGAACCCATTCCACTAAATTTAGTTAATATTAAGATTTTTTTACAGGGAGTGCAGTGGAGCTGACGCTGAAATCATTAAGTATTTGGTTATATCATCGCTAGTCTCACTGAACTCTTCTGAATTCTACATGTCATGTGTGGTCTGGCGTCTCCTTACAAGCAACAGGTCCCAGGTTCAAACTACTCAATTCCCTAAAAAACACGCTCAGAGCGTCGTTGCGCGAAAGTGGTAGGGAGACACGATATAGAAGAAACAGACAGCACGCAGAATGTTAGAGACTGACTGCAGTGTTTAACAGTAATAATAAATGTAAAGATCTCTTACAGCAAACCAGCCGCTGATTACCAAGACGAAGGACTCCACCAAAGATTCTATTATGCTGATTCTTTTTAACACTATATCACGTAATGAAATCTTATATTAAAAACTATACATAGATAAAGGAGAGAAAGAGAGAGAGAGCGAATGAAAATAGAGATAATACTAATAATCCTCCATTAGTCTAATTTTTCGCCTGTCTTATCACGGATCAGCCAAGAACTGGGAGGGCCTTACTTTACTGTATAGACTTATGTGTGAAGGTAAAGGGATCTTACAGACAACAGATACACGTCTATACAGACAGGACAATACACAGAGATAGCGGCTAGCTGCATTGATCATCTATTCTTAGATTAAAGAGACGGCAACTTATTATCCGAACATTAAAATGTTAAACATGTCAGCATGTAATACGGTATCAGCCAATTGTATGTTGACATATACCTCTCTACGACAACACCAAGGCAGCTGCGGCCTCTAGGCAAAGAGAACATAAGCGCCACTCCGCCTACCTGCAGGCCGAGTTGAAGACGAGCCGTTCTACAAACGCTACAGCAGTGACTTAGGAAATGTATTGTTTCACTGTATTGGAATTGTATACACCGAAGAGAATTCCTATTTGTCTGTCACCATTTGCTTGTGACATCATTGTTAAATCAAAGTTAAGTATTGCCATTCATCTTAATGTAATAAAAATGCATTAATACGATTCGCTTGAATTGCCTAGCGATCTCAGAAAGCAGGTTTCCTTCTGTAACGTGATGTTTTCTTTGTTCAAGTGTTCAAAGACAAGTTGAAGCAGACCATTCGTCTCTGCTGCGATGGTGTCCTCCATCCGCCATTGTGGCATTAGGATTTCTTCAGACCACCAGATGTAGGACCTCGAAAATCCCAGCCATTTTTTTCTTCTGTTGGGTAGTGCTTCGAATTGTGTTTGTGTAATTGTTATGATTTCCTCATCTGTGCTTAGACGGTGCTCTCTTTCCATACAGCAAGAATGCTTTACTAATTAACCCTGTTTTTGCAAGAATGAAAAGATACAATGAATGCTTTTAGCGGTGAGAATATGAGCAAACGTTTACTGTTTCTGATACATATGTTGAAAGCAGGATGATACAATCTGCAGGAAATTAAAAGCAGTTTTACGTGCAATGTTTGTTTGTGCACTGTATTATTTTGGCAGTTTAAAAGTTGTGAGTGTGGTTTCAGAGCGTTATACATGCATCACTTTGCCAGTTTTACCCACAGTTAACATCAGTGTACTGCATTATTTTGTCAACGTGTATGTTTAGGCCGCGCAATGCATTTTTTCGACAGTTTACAATGAGTGACTCTAGTTGCAGAGCGTTTTACATGCATTATTTTGACAATTTACGAATTGTTTGCGTGTGTGTACGTCAGTGTACTGCACTGTTTCGGTAATTTATGAGTAGTTTGCCAGTCTGTAGGACATTTACTGTGACCACAAGCACGTCAAAGCGAGTGTTTTGTATCAGCATAACATATAAAGTATGTGAAATCCATCCTAATAAATTGTTCCAACGTCCTGCTGAAAATAAATAAAGTATAATCCCTCCTGTCCAGCAGCTGCACACAGACTGAGTCCTTTTTCCGCCATTTTTTCACCAGCACCCTGTGGTGGTGGTACTGTGCAATAGCACTCTGAACCTCATGGTGAACAAACTGGGTGGAGTTACTGCCTATGAAACTCAAATTGTTTAAATAAACAATGCACGGAAAATAAAGACTTATACCCAATCTATCCAGCAGCCCAGCACAGATTGAGTCTTTTACCCGCCAATTTCATGGAAAAGATGTGGGTTAGATGACTTATACTCCATTCACCGAAACGAGAGACGTACTGTAAACACGGCAAGGCGCGTGACCACAGCGCCGCCGTCGAGGGGTGTACAAGGCAGGGGCGTCAGAAATTAAAAAATGAAAGTCGTGTTTTTTATAATTTGGCACCTGAACATGACAAAGATATCCGAGAACTACCTTCCGACACCTTTTTTTACATTAAATTAAAATTTATTGTCACTGAAAAAGGGAAATATTTAAGCTTTCAGGAAAAGTTGTTTTTTCGCGTTACTCTGTATTTATCACGCCATGTCTCCTAAACTGTGTGTCGCACAGCAAAATAATTTTATAATTGCCTACAGTATTATATGTTGATGACGTCTGCAAATTTTCTGCCCAATAGAGTCAGTAATAGTGAAGTAATAAATTAAAATCTCACCGCCTGATACAGAACTTTTACTAAATCATCATCCGAAATATAATACGCGACAAACTTTTCCCCTTTAAATTTTTTTGTTGGGGTGTGAGCGAGAATAGTTTCAGAAAGGCTTGAATTTAATTTTGTAGTTTGTTCGAATGCGATGGGTGCAACCGTTTGTCCTTTATGAGCGATGCATTGTGCGGTTAGCATGCGCGGCGCTCAGTCAGTGTGGCCGTCTCACTTGCAGGTGTGAGCTCGTTAGTGGGTGTTGTACAGCGGCTATTTCAGGATATCTTAGGTTCATCTGTAAAAACGCTTGAAAGACTAGTTGTTGATTATTAGAGTAAGTATATGTATTCGTAGTCACGCTGAGCATTCACTGTTTATGTGCGCATCCAATAGCATCGCATGGTTTCTTATTTTATATATTCATGTATTTAATTAGCATCACCGGCTGTCCTCATTCTGTCATCCACGGATTCAACGAGCGAGGTCGACATGTCAGTTCTGAGTCCACCAAAGAGGCGAGCAAAGAAGAAATCATCAAGTTCTTCTGACAAGCACATGCTGCTTAATGTGCATAAAACGGAACTGTTACATCCAGAGCAGTCGATGAGTGACATTATTTCGAAAACAGCTGCAGCTACAGGTGTTGGACGTTCTTCAGTATATTGTGTGATAAGTAAGTACAAGACCACACACTCTTTGAAGTCTCCCAAGAAAGGAAAATTACGACAGAAACTTACTGAAAGTGTTGATGACTTCGATAGAAATGCGATACGGAGGAAAGAACACGAATTTTTTTTTTTTTTCGTAACGAATTACCAACATTGACAAAGTGCTTACAGTCGTGAACGAAGATGCAGATCTGGGCAATTTTCAGAGAGCTACATTTTATAAGTTATTGAGAGAAATGAATTTCAAATATGTCCGTCGTAGGCGCGATAGCATGCTAATAGACAGGGATGACATCATTTTATGGAGGCGGCGTTATCTTCTAACCATTAAACGGTTGTCAGATGAAGGCAGACCCTTTTACTATTTGGACGAGGCGTGGGTGAACGCAGGACATACCTGAAGTTACGTCTGAGTAAATGACACTATAAATTCCTCAAAACAAGCGTTTCTGTCCGGATTATCCACCAGAAGCAAGGGGCCATCAGGTAAAGGGAAACGTCTGATTATCGCACACATTGGCAGCAAACCAGGGTTCACTGAAGGATGTTAGTGGACTTTCCAATACAAGAAAACTGCAGATTATCATTAGGAGATGTGCGCCGAAACCTTCGAGAAGTGGTTTCAAGATGTGCTTCCTCAGCTTCAGGAAAATGCAGTTATTGTTCTTGATAACGCGCCGTACCATTCTCGGAGAAAAGAAAAAGTTCCCAATGTTAATTCCAATAAGCACGAAATATCAGAGTGGCTAAAATCAAAAAACATCGATTTCGAAGACGGTATGTTGAAGAAAGAACTTTTAGATATAGTTCAAAATCACAGAACAGCACACAACGAATACGCAATACATGAAATGGCGAAGAGTGCAGGGAAAACTCTACTCAGAATTCCTCCGTACCACTGTGAATTAAACGCCATCGAGTTAGTGTGAGCCAGAACCAAAGGCTATGTCGCAGCGAAAAACAAAACGTGCAAAATGCCGATAGTACTGCTAGAAGAAGCAGTAAGAACAGTGACTGCAGAGGATTGGAACAAGTGCGCCCTCCATGTCGTAGAAAAAGTGAAAACTCAAATGTGGAAATTAGACTGCATTATAGATGAGAGAGAGGTGTGGTTTGTTATAAACCTCAATGAAAACAGTTCAAGTTCGACCAAGTGAACCTTGTTTCATCCTTTATCATTATTATTACTGGTATTGTTATTAAAATTAACAATTAATTGTGTTTGAATGGAGCGTATTGTTAGCAACCTGAATGAAAATAAATCTGCTTCGACAGAATGAACTCAGTTTAACATTATTTTAACATTATTGTTAAATTTATTTGGTACTTTGTTGCCCAGGTTTCTCACGGTCCGCTGTGACAGCTCAGCAGCCAGCCGAACGCCGCCAGCTGCAAAGTGTGTGCCAAGGATTTTCCACACCCCTACGTATCACGTGAACACCGAATACTTTCTCTGGAAACGAGCGTAGTTGCTCACGTGGCACTGTTTATGTTTCGTCCCAGCTCTCGGTGAATAGACTTTAGATTACTGGAGGTAGCCCAATTGAATTATTTTCCTGACAAAATTTGAAATTCCCTCCATGACGGCATTGCGACGTTGCCACATCTATCGCCACCATCTTGGATCGCCACCTTGAATAAATTTTGTAACAGTGCAATGTGGGGCGATGCCCCCTTTGTCATACTACTTCTATGGAGCAGTTGTTCTAGCACAGTCGTTGTACTTATATGATGGTGCTGTCTGAAGCGCTGCGGAGGTCAGGGTGAATATTAACAGTCTAGTATCTGCGTGATAGGTATGTCAGTGTGGCGGATATATCGAGATGCGACCTCGGACTGCTTCAGAGAATGCGATAGAATGAAAATATGAATCAAACTTCTACACTGAAGAACCAAAGAAACTTGTACACCTGCCTAATATCGTGTTGGCCCCCCACTAGTACGCAGACGTTCGGCAACACAACATGTCATGGACTCAACTAATGTCTGAAATAGTGCTGGATGGAACTGACACCTTGAATCCTGCAGGGATGTCCATAAATCCATAAGAGTATAAGGGGGTGGAGATCTCTTCTGAATAGCACTTTGCAAAGCATCCCGGATACTCTCAATAATGTACATGTCTGGAGAGTTTGGCGGCCATTGAAAGTGTTTAAACTCAGAAGAGTGTTCCTGGAGTCACTCTGTAGAAATTTTGGGTTGTTGCATTGTCCTAATGGAGTTGTCCAAGTCTGTTGGAATGCACAGTGAACATGAATGGATGCAAGTGATCAGACAGGATGCTTACGTACGTGTCACCTGTCATAATCGTATCTAGATGTATCAGGGGCCAATATCACACCAGCTGCAAATGTCCCACACGATTATAGAACCTCCACCAGCTTCAACAGTCCTCTGCTGACATGCACGGTCCATATATTCACGAGGTTGTAGCCATACCCGTACACGTCCATTCGCTCCATACAATTTGAAACGAGGCTCTTCCGACCAGGCAACATGTTTCCAGTCATCAACAGTTCAATGTCAGTCTTGAAGAATCCAGATGAGGTGTAAAGCTTTGTGTTGTTCAGTCATCAAGGGTAAACGAGTGGGCCTTTGGCACCTAAAGCCCTTATCCATGATGTTTCGTTGGATGGGTCGCACTCTAACACTTGTTGATGGTTCAGCATTGAAATCTGCACCAGTTTGTGGAAGGGTAGCACTTCTGTCACGCTGAACGATTCTCTTCGGTCGTCATCGGGCGTGTTCTTGCAGGATCTTTCTCCAGCCGCATCGATGTCGCCGATTTGATATTTTACCGGATTCCTGATGTTCATAGTATACTCGAGAATGGTCGTATGGGAAAACCCCACTTCATCGCTACCTCGGAACGCTGTGTCCCATCGCTGGTACGCCGACATTAACACCACCTTGAAACTCACTAAAATCCTGATATATCGCCATTGTAGCAGCAACAAACGATCTAATAATTGCGCCAGACACTTGTTGTCTTATATAGGCGTTGCCGAACGCAGCGCCGTATTCTACCTGTTTACGTATCTCTGTATTTGAATGTGGAAGCCTATATTAGTTTCTTTGGCGCCTCAGTGTATATAGGGGGGATGACTGGAGTTTTGTGTGCCCTGTAGACCAATACAGTACTGCTCTATTGATTTTATTTTAGCATATGGATCCAATGACTGTTATATGATGTTAAATCATCATCATCAGCTCGCCGCTCTCAAAATACTGTGCCATAAGATATCCAGTACATATGTTCGGTACCCTAGGTGCTACGTGGTGCGGATTTGCCAGCTGTCTGCTGACCTTTCTTTATCCATTTTTTTTTCCACTTGCACATAGGTCAATGGGAGAACATGTAGGCATCTCTGTCCACTAACTTCGAACGTTGAATTTTGATTAACCTGTGCACTTACACCCTGCCATATGGATCACTATCGAGAGACTCGACTTACGGTGAACGTATCTGAAACCACACTTTGATTATGTGTTCAAGTATGTGTTAGAATATAATGTTGGCCCTCCTGACTTCAGGCAAGTGTTATATACATTTAGAGCTGTGCTCTGGTGACTGTATATCATATTTAAAAGTGCGATAGTCTGGTGTCATGCATTGATAACTTTCATGTAGAAATATTATGGATAAGAATGTAACAGGTTATTACTCTCGTAAGAAGTCACTGTTTCGTCAAATACGTTTATCATCTCTGCCGTTAATTTATGGTTGGTGATGTGAAGATACCATAGTTTCCGACCTGTAATGTGATATAAATTTAGCAATCGGATGCCATAGACACCTTCGGGAAGCTAAAATTGTTTTGGGTCAAACAGAATCAATATTGTATTTGGCGTCCAAGGTAGTAAGTAACTTCACCCTCTTAAACATTCTGCTCCACTGTCAATGTGTCACATAGCTTGTCTGGGACCAAAACTGTGTCCTTCTCCAATACGTCTGCTGTGTTGTTTTCAGAATCGTAGTTATTCTCCCTATACTACGAGCTGCAGGAACTATGTATTTGGCCATAACACTGGATATGACTCTTCTCTACGCTCCCAGTGAGATAGGACAAGTTACCCTCCCACTTATTTTTCATAAAGATTTTGTCACAACGTTACGCAACTTGAGCGAGACTCTAGAAAGTTAACAGCCTGAACAGGTATTGATGGTGCCTGGTAGGGTGCTAAAAGCATAATTTATTTTTATGGTTCTTAGTTAATAGAAACGGCTTGTTGGAAGTTGAAAGCAAGTTGTGACGAGACCATTCCTCAGTAAATCTTGCTGGACAGGCCCACAGCCACACAGGGCAGACAGAGCACCCCCTAGTCGAGGTCTCCAGCAGGACAATGCCGCTATACCTACATTGGCTCCAGCCGAAGGCTGGTTTGGGGTAGACAGACTGAAGGGACACGTCTATGGAGTGGGGTCATAAACCGGGCATTGTGTCCTGCGCCATGCCTAATAATAAATTAATAGTTTTCGTCTTCGCTGTTGCTGCAAATAACCCTGTGACCCACTTCCATCAGCCGCGTCATTCGTAAAAGGAACTCTGGCGTCTGAGAAAAGTATAGAGATAGAATCTTTATATATATACTAAGATGGTATCTATTCTTTCAGACATGACACCATCGGTCTGCAAGAACAGACACCACTGGTGACCACGCAGCTCGTTAGAATGAAATTGCATTGAAATGAACACCCTTAGCTGCTTACAGGCGTTGACATACGTCAACGGGGACAGATGAAAATGTGTGCCCTGCCTACATGGCAGACGTTCTATCCATCTGAGTCACTGAGGACACAGAGGATAGCGCGACTGCAGGGATTTATATCTGGCACGCCTCCCACGAAACCCACATTCTCAACGCGTTGTCCCGCACTACATTTGTAGTGCCCCCGCCCATTATACTCATTACTTGCGGCGCATTCCTCTAAGAGTTCGGGCACTGTTTGTGCATTCGCACAGAAGAAGAAGATGGTCAAGTGGCTGGTGAGCCTTAACTATGTATATACTAAGATGGTATCTGTTCTTTCGGACTCCAGTTCAGACAGAAGGAATCACACGCGAACCGCAATCGTTAGCCCTGACCTGGGCTGCTGATGTGGGAGATGAACTGCTGTGGGTGGAAAAAGGAGACGGTAATTCGGATGCTCAGGAGAACTACAAATTTGTGTAACGTTACTGGAGAGCAGTTGTGCACATCGGATCTGCAATGGAGGGACTCTGGCCTCCACCAGGACACTGGTCACTAGACTTGTTTTAAAATTCCCGTCGCTAGGCGAACTCCATGGTGGTGCACTAGGTCGAGTACATGCAATGCTGAGGGCACCGCCAAACCGTAAATCAGACTCCCAGAGTCAAGGCAGGACAGAACAAGGACTTTGTAGAGCTGCAGCAGAGTAGAGTGATCTGCACCCCAGTTGGTGTTGCTCAGGCAGCGGAGGAGATTGAGGTGCAGCCAGCACTTCCGCTTAAGCTGATAAAGGTGAGGTAGCCAAGTCAATCGGGCACTGAAAAGCAGTCCTAAGAATCGATATGTCTCCACTACAGTGGATCGTCATGAAGGTAAGGTTCTCGTTACGGATGAACAGTACGGTGCTGACACACGACTTTGCGGCTGAGAACTGGAAGCCATGGGAGAGAGCCCATGACTGCGCCTTGTGGATAGCTCCCTGTAGGCGCTGCTCAGCAACACCAGTGCTGATGGAGCAGTACGAAACGCAGAAGTCGTCTGCATACAGAGTGGGTGAGACGGACACCCCTACAGCTGCTGCTAGACCGTTAATGGCCACTAAAAGTAGTGATACACTCTAAACAGAAACCTGCAGGACCCCATTCCCCTAGATATGGAGGGGAACTATGGGAGGCACCAACTTGGACACGGAAAGTACAGAGCGACAGGATATTCTGTATAAAAATCGGGAGCAGGTCTCTGAGACCCCCACACATATAATGTGGCAAGGATGTGATGTCGCCAGGTGGTGTCATACGCTTTGAGTAGATGAAAAAAGACAGCAACAAGGTGTTGTTGTCTGGAAAAGGCTGTTCAGATGGCAGACTCAAGGGACAGAAGATTATCAGTGGTAGAGCGCTCTGGTGGAAGCTGTCCACATCAAGCGGGTTTTTGCTGGGTTTGAGCACTGAGCACTGGAAGGATGGTGCTCTCCCGCCATTGTGATGGAAAGACGCTATCGCACCAGATCCAGTTAAAGATGGTGAGGAGATGGCATTTGTAGTCACACGACAGATGTTTAATCATCTGACTGTGGATCCGATCTGGCCCAGGAGCTGCGTCAGGGCAATGTGCAAGTACGCTGAGGCCCCCCACTCTGTAAATGGGGCGTTATTGGGTTCACTGTGGCGTGTAGTGAACGAGAGGACTTTCCTTTCCATACGCCGTTTGTGGTTGCGAAAGGCAGGGTGGGGGTGTAGTTCTCTGATGCAGAGGCTCGAGAATAGTGCTCAGCAAAGTGCTCGGCAATCGCGTTTGCATCAGTATACGCCAAGGACACCTGTTGGGGTCTGGTACCCAAAAAGACGTCTGATTTTAGTCCAGACTTGGGAAGGTGACGTATGGCACCTAATGGTCGACATGTATTGTCGTTTTATAAGATGGCGTACACGGTCACGGAGCCGTTTAAAAGCTATCAGATGCTCAAAGGAAGGGTGTCGCTTATGTCACTGTAGAGCTCTCTGACGCTTTGTAATTGCCTCAGCGACTTTTTGCGACCATCAAGGGACTGTATTTCGCCAGGGGCACCGTAAAGAACGAGGGATCGCGTTTTCTGCCGCAGAAACGATTGTGGTAGTCACCTGTTCAAGCATCACATCTATATGGGGCAGAGTCATCGGTGACATCAGAGGTGAAAGTTTCCCAGTCCGCCTTGTTTAAAGCCTGTCTGGGCAGGCGTCCATGGCCTGACACCAGGGCAGTGACAGGAAGATGCAGAATTGGTCACTACCACACAGGTCATCATGTGCTCTCCAGTGGATATATAGGAGAAGTCCTGGGCTGGAAATATATAAATCTATGACCGAGTAACTAGCTCTAGCCACAGTGAATGTGTGGTGGCCTCAGTATTTAGGAGGCAGAGGTCGAACTGAGATAGTAAAGTTTCGACATCTTTTGCCTGGCCAGTAACACCGTGTCACCCCACAAGGGGTTATGGGTGTTATCTCCCAAAAGTAGGAAAGGTTTAGGGAGTTGATCAATCAGTGCAGCTAATACATTTAGGGTACTGCTCCACCTGGAGGAAGATATACATTGCAGACAGTTACTTCCTGCATCATCCTTATTCTGACAGCCCCTGCTTCAAGAGGGGTTTGAAGGGGCTCAGGTTCACTGCAAACTGAGTTAGGACATAAACGCAAACTCCACCTGACACTCGATTATAGTCGCTATGGTTCCTGCAATATCCCTTATAGCCATGGAGGGCAGGGGTCCCTATTGTCTGGAACCAAGTTTCCTGGAGGGCAGTGCAGAAAGCAGGTGTAAAGCTTAACAGTTGTCATAGCCACTGGAGTATGACATCATCGTGAGACTGGGAAGGCATGTAAAATTCAATGAGGCAGTTTAGGCCTCAGGGTCACCTGCTGCCACCGACTTTTTGCCTGAGCAGTCTGTATTCATTACGTGTGAGGGTCCGGCGAGATCCAGGTCATCAGTGGACGCTAGAATCTCCATTACATCCTCAGACACAGAGCTTGTATGTAGCGGTGGTGTGGGTGCCACCGCAAGTTCCTTGTTCTTAGGGGTCTTCTCTTTCGATTTATCACGCTGTTTCTTGGGTTTCCCTGGCTGGGAGGACTTCACTAAATCAGTCTCTAGGACTGAGGACGAGCGTGAAGCTCTATGACCAACTGCTTTTGAGCTCTTCAGCCACTGGCAGGTGTCATCTTTCCCACTAGCAGAAACCTGGGAAGGTAGTGACACAAGGGACCCCATCCTAACGAGAGGGGCCAAAAAAGCCTTACACTTCTCTGACTCAGAAGTGGGGACTGAAATCCCTTATGGTTGCAGGGGGGGCGGGGCGGTGTTGCTCCAAAAGTAGGTGGTGTGGGAGCAAGAGGGAGGGAAGGGCCAGGTGTAATCTCCCAGTTCTGAGAGGCGACAGCAATTCGAGGAGCTGATGGCGTGAGAACTGTTCTCATAGCGGTGGCATATGAAAAAGTCATAGCCACAGAATGTAGGCGCTCAAATTTCCTCTTAGCCTCAGTGCAGGTCGGTCCAGGGTCTTATATAGCATGATTTTCCTCTCTTTCTATAAACACCTGCAGTCTGGCGAGCAACGTGAATGATGCTCTACGCTGTTGACACAGATGGGAGGTGGGGCGCATGGAGTATTGGGATGTGATGGACATACACAGACTCAACAGGTGGGGCTGGAAGTACAGCACTTAAAGCATCACTTCGGGGCAGGGATATATGGCTTGATGTCACAGTGGTAGACCATCACCTGGACCTTTTCGGGCAATGTGTCACCCTCGAAAGCCAAGATGAAGGCACCTGGTTATCCGTCAGACCCCAATGGATGTGCTGGACTTAATTAATGCCTTGCCACTCTAAATTGGCGTGCAGCTCGTCATCAGACTGCAAAAGAAGGTTCCTGTGGAATATAATACCCTGGACCATATTTAAACTCTTATGAGGTGTTATGGTAACAGAAACATCCCCCAAAATGCCACAGTCGAGTAATGAACATGACAGGGCAGAGGATGCTGTTTTTGTCAAAACTGACCCAGAGCACATTTTGGACAAGTCCTCCACCTCCCCAAACATGTCCTCCAAAAGCTCCGCAAAAACTGAGGCTTCATGGACATGAAAGATTCCCCATCAATTCTCATACAGGTGATGTACTGGGGTGTTTAAGCCTCACTGTCATCCTTAGCCTGTCGTTTCTCCCATGGTGTGGCCAGGGAGGGGAACGACTGGTGAGTCATATTTCTTAGCATAAAAGCTAGACTGGTGAAGTCTAGCTTTTATGCTAAGAAATAGATACAGCTGGCGGCCGACCACCAGCAAGAGATGGCATACTACACTGTCTGAACAGGGGATCTCCCTACTAGCGCCACCCAGCCACATCAAAGGCCACCTGACAGGATGCCATTGCTGGGAGTCCTGATGCCCCAGGGTGACAGGCATCTACTCCTTGGCATATGTCGTGAGTTCACAGTGCGGGCATCTGCGGAGCAATCCCAGTGTTGTCAGGGAGCTACAGTTAACAGGGTACATGGCGGCCCCACCACAACAGACTGG
The DNA here is from genome assembly GCF_023864345.2 of Schistocerca serialis cubense. Taxonomy (NCBI): domain Eukaryota; kingdom Metazoa; phylum Arthropoda; class Insecta; order Orthoptera; family Acrididae; genus Schistocerca; species Schistocerca serialis. The sequence continues at coordinate 508,484,320 of NC_064644.1, read as the reverse complement.
CTACTGTGCTCGATATGAGGTACAAAGACGTCCTTGGTCATTGTCGGCACAGAAAGTGATACTGCATAGTGCATGGTGGAAAACGCACCCAGGAAGGTGTCGTTGCCCAAGAGATGGAGAATGGGCGGGACTGCAATGTGACGACGAGAAACTGGGCTAAAGATCTCAATGTATGATGGACACTATGCAGCATGTAAGGCGCCCTTCCCCAACTGGCTCGCTCTTCAGGAAAATTTTGAAAAATGGAGGTTAAACCCTATAGGGGACCATCATGTAAAGGTCAAAACGTGAGAGACCGCTTTTAGTCGCCTCTTACGACAGGCAGGAATACCTCAGGCCTATTCTTCCCCTGGATCCGCTGGAGGGTTACGATCTGTATTCCTGCTCACTAGGCTGTGAGATTTAGCATTTCTTTTGTGGCAGTGATCGATTCACAGGTGCCTTCTTATGCCGCGCCTTGGACACACACATATCACTGGCAACAAGTTACATCACTGCACGAAGCCAACATGGCAATGCACTGCTGCTCTGGCCTTGCCAGGGCGTAGAAATCCCAATGACACTTGCTCTCAGCTGCACCAATATAAACTTCTTTAGATTTGAACAGTCAAAGACTGCTCAGCATCAGATTAATTCAGATTGCGTTATCCACATTTTTAGGGGCAGAGTACTTGCCTCACTTCTGCCACCTGGGATCCTTGTCCATTGTGGTCTTAAACCACCTGTTAGTGGTTTATGATATTCTATCATAACATGTTTAGCATAGATCATATCTGCTTTTGTTTTTGGAAAATAAGGGTTATCAGTAAACTAGATTTTGCACACATTCTCAGTCATTTTTTATATAGCCCCAAACAGGTTAACATTCATTGTGGCATCCCAGATGTTTTAACTTCCATTGTGGCGACCCTGCCAGGATCTCAGTATTTTTACATAGCCCCCAAACAGGTTAACATTCATTGTGGTGTCCCATGCCAGGATCAGTTTCACTGTGTACAACGCTGCCAGGTTAACTTTCACTAGTAGATCTGTAATGTTTGGCTCCTAGTTTTTCCCCCCATTTATTTCGAGGAGAAAGTCAATGACTCGCTGTATGTATGTCACCTACACCATTTAGAAAGCCTATGGAGACGTTAGATGTTAAGTATTTGCAGTGGAAAGTCTCCAGTTTAAGCGGAATATTGTTTATTTTTGCAGTAAATATTCGCTGATTTCAGTGCAAGGTTTAGTGTTGTCAGTACAATAATCGTTTCAAAATTACCTGGAGAGCTGGTTTTACACAAATTTTGCTGTCTTCATGGGTCGTTTGTTGGATTGGTGTCTACGTTTAATTCTTTTATGCATGTGTGCAACTGTAAGGGAGGGATAGATTTGATGTGCTAATTCTCCTATGTATCTGGAAAAATTTAATATTTTGTACTATACCAGCTGATCCAACATGTTAAATACAGTTCTCAGCTGTTACAACATGAGAAAAATAAGCGGGGACTGTCACTGAATTAATGACTTCCTGGCAATGGATATTCCCTGTTTCCAGTGTAAAATTCAGTTTTAAAATTGTATGACAGCGTATTCGTTGCTTGCACATGGAACCGTGTGACATAATGTGGAGCGAAGCGAGTCTGCAGAACCCTGTAGGCTAGGGATGATCTCAGTATGACGTGGCACCTGCTACTCTCTACTGGACGTGAAAGGGGGTGAGAACGTAGCGGTACATCGTTCGCGCTCAAGCATATGGTGTCACGGTTTGTCGACACTTTCGAGACAATCTTGGGGTATTGAATAATGCTATGCGGTCTCTTGTGTTGTTGGTAGCGGCATTCCAGCGCTGCCTAGGAAAACAGCGGTCTAACGGTGGTACAAGCGACGCAAAACTTCGAATTGTGCGCTGAAGACACCTTTCTCGGTGTGGTGTTCACTTAAATAAAGACCCAAGCAGATAGCTCTCCCGTTCCAACTACACATGATAGTGACGACGATACAGGCTGCATCAGTGGGGTACTCTGTTTTAAAGTTAGGACGAGTGGTATACAGTTTGATAGTATACTTCTCATCATTTTCAGCTGGGGCTGAGTGGTTACTCTCAGCATTCTGAACTTACAGTGGCTAGTGTGTAGGGGTGAATTTGTCCAACCGTACTGTCGAAAGGGAGTAGGCCTGCACAAACTTCCTGTCACTCTGATGGGATAGTGCGAATATTTTAGAATTCGAATTCTGACAGACACATGTGGAGGGATCCAAGGTTTGAGTTAGGACAACCAGTGACTTGGAGAAGTATGTCACGTATGTCAGTTAGCACACTGGACTCGTATTCGGGAGGACGACGGTTCAATCCCGCGTCCGGCCATCCCGATTTACGTTTTTCGTGATTTCCCTAGATCACTCCAAGCAAATACTGGGATGGTTCCTTTGAAAGAGCACGGCCGACTTCCTTCCCCATCCTTGCCTAATTCGAGCTTGTGCTCCGTCTCTCAAAAATGTGTTCAAATGTGTGTGAAATCTTATGGGACTTAACTGCTAAGGTCATCAGTCCCTAAGCTTACACACTACTGAATCTAAATTATCCTAAGGACAAACGCACACACCCGTTCCCCTAGGGAGGACTTGAACCTCCGCCGGGACCAGCCGCACAGCCCATAACTGTAGCGCCCTACACCACTCGGCTAATCCCGCTCGGCGCTCCGTCTCTAATGACCTCGTTGCCGACGGGACGTTAAACACTAATCTCCTCCTCCTCCCTCAAGTAGGTCATCAGACTACTCTGTCCTGTATGACATTCCAAATTTAAACTTAGGGTGACAACTGATTTAGTGCGTATAGTACGAATGAGCCAATATCTCAATTCTCGGCCAATATGCTGCAATTCTACACTGTTATAAACAGCGGCTGCAGTCATGTGCTGTTGTGTACTTCTCCGTCTGTCTGTTGATCACAGACTCACGAAATTTTCAGTCGTCGAATAGGAAGCTCTCCCTGTTAACATATTTGTTTGGTTTGGACTTTAAAAAATGGTTCAAATGGCTCTGAGCACTATGGGACTTAACATCTGAGGTCATCAGTCACCTAGAACTTAGAACTACTTAAACCTAACTAACCTAAGGACATCACACACATCCATGCCCGAGGCAGTATTCGAACCTGCGACCGTAGCGGTCGTGCGATTCCAGACTGTAGCGCCTAGAACCGCTCGGCCACACCGGCCGGCGTTTGGACTTTACCTAAGGGGAATAAATATAGGCATTGGACATGTCCAGAACTTCTGTGCCTCCTGGTATTTGTTTAAATAAAGACGCATGTGGAGAGACTCGAACTTAGAGTTTGGAGAAAGTGACAGCACATCTTTCAGTAGCCGAGGAAAGCCGGTCGTTGCGGCAGAGCGGTTGTAGGTGTTTCAGTGTGGAACCACGGAACCGCTAAGGTCGAAGGTTCGAATCCTGTCTCGGGCATGGATGTGTGTGATGTCCTTAGGTTAGTTAGGTTTACGTAGTTCTAAGTTCTAGGGGACTGATGACCTCAGATGTTAAGTCCCATATTGCTCAGAGCCATTAGAACCATTAGCCAAGGAAAGCATTTCACATGCCGGATCTGCACAAACATTCTTTGTCTCTGACGTCATAGTTCTAGTTTCTGGAGCTTTGATTCTGACATCATAGAATTTGTCCCAAGTCTGGCCAAGAATACTGGAATGACACACTGCTATAAACAGCACAACAGATCTGAGCAGTATCCCAGAATTCTATACTGTTATATAAATGGCCCCACATGTCAGAGCTGGATTGTGATGTCATACAGTTGCGCCAGCATGTCCCAGACGCCATCTTGTATTCTAGGTCAGCCATCTTGGATTCTCGTGTCACAATTACGCTGGTGCTGGTATTCTAGGTAGCCAGCCTGACAATGCACCATTAAGTATTTCCCATAGGACAATAGCCCTAATTCCAGATGAAACATTTTAGTGCAGCAGACCAATTTTTCAATGTTCCAACCAATATTTTAAGTTTACCCCAAAAATATTAGTTCCTGTCATTTGATGCATAGAACAACTGATCTTGGTCAGACGGTGGTTTGGGTGCAGGGGGGAAATGACATAACTCATCAACGTCAACATTTTCAAAAACTTTATTAATCTACAGTTACCATAAACATAGGTTATCCTTTCCTTAACCTATCTTATAGGATAAGCTGTAGGGTCAGTATTGCCTAATGTGTTCCTACATCTTTCCAGAATCCAAATCGATATTCCCTGAGCTCGTGTCCTAACAGTTTTTTGTTTGTTTGTTTGCTTGGTTGATTTGGGGAAGGGACCAAACAGCGAGGTTATCGGTCCCATCGGATTAGGGAAGGATGGGGAAGGAAATTGGCGGTGGTCTTTCAAAGGATCCATCCTGGCTTGAAGCGATTTAGGGAAATCACAGAAAACCTAAATCAGAACGGCCGGATGTGGGTTTGAACTGTTGTCTTCCCGAATGCGAATTCAGTGTGCTAACTACTGCGCTACCTCGCTCGATCCCAACAGTTTTTGGAATCTTCTGTAAATCTGTATTACTATTTTGCAAACATGACATATTAAAGTGATAGTTCGGTAGTATTGACACCGTTCAGCACATGCTTTCTTTTGAAAAGGAGTTACTGTATTCTTCTTGAAGGTTGATGCTGTTTCGCCTGTCTCATACACCTTGCACACCGGACAGAAGAGTTTTGTCATGACTATTTCGCAAGGCTATCAGTAGTAATTACGGAATGTAGCCTACTCCTACTACTGGGCATTGTTCCGACTTAGGTCTTCCAGTGCTCTGTCAATTTCTTCTCGCAGTGCCGTATCTCCCATCTCTTCCTCATCTACGTCCTCTTTCATTTCTGTGATATTGCCTTCATCTACCTTGTAAAGAATCTCTGTATACTCCTTCCACCTTTCAGTTTCCCTTCCTTTGCATAGGACTGGAAATCCTGATCCAAGGACTCTAATCCTCTTCTGATGGTTTGGTTTTCCCTATCACATACATCGGCTTCATATTACAAATATTTCATCTCATCTCAAATCTACTGTTCCCAGTAAGATGACTCTACTACTGAAGTATTGTTTCATTTCTTCGAATGTTTTCTGAAAACGTTTGACAAATTATGGTCCCTTACTTGTCCCTCCTCTCTCTCTCCTGCCTTTCCTTTCGTCTTTCCTTTTCGTTCTCCCATTTTTTCCCTTGTCTTTCCTTTTCTCTCACAAGCTTCTATTTTTCTGTTCACTTACCCGAAAAGCACTGCACAATTTCTACTTCGCTCATTTTAACATAAATGCAGAGCGTTTCAAAAAGAATATACGTATTTCGAATGCATGTATTTATTAAAGTTTAAGACATGCGAATATGGAACTTTACACACATATTTATGAACCTATCAAGTTCAGATTACAGATGTTCAATATGAAACTTCCTGGCAGATTAAAACCGTGTGCCCGACCGAGACTCGAACTCGGGACCTTTGCCTTTCGCGGGCAAGTGCTCTACCATCTGAGCTACCGAAGCACGACTCACGCACGGTCCTCACAGCTTTACTTCTGCCGGCTGTGAGTACCGGGCGTGAGTCGTGCTTCGGTAGCTCAGATGGTAGAGCACTTGCCCGCGAAATGCAAAGGTCCCGAGTTCGAGTCTCGGTCGGGCACACAGTTTTAATCTGCCAGGAAGTTTCATATCAGCGCACACTCCGCTGCAGAGTGAAAATCTCATTCTGGAGATGTTCAATATGTCCTCCATCAGTGACACGAACAATATCAAATAGATACTCAAATTCCTCCCATACTCGGGCAAGCATGTCCTTCATCACTGTTGTTATGGCAGTACAGATCCAGTTCTTCAACTCTTCCAGGTTCTGTGGGAGTGGTGGTATATAAAAGTGGTCTTTAACGAAACCCCACAGGAAGAAGTCACAGGGCGTGACCGTGAAGCTCAGCTGAGTCATGATAAGTCGCCAGCTCCTTGACGCCCAGTCCAACGGTTCGGTAGAGTTTCATTCAGATATTCACGCACTTGGCGACTCCAATGAAGGGGTGCCCCGTCTTGTTGAAAATGAAGTTGTCTTCTTGCAACCTTGGAAACAACCAGTTTTGTAACATAGCGAGATACTGCTGACCGTTAACCGTGTTTCCATCAAAGAAGAATGTGCTGTAAACAGATGATGGGGTTAGCGCACAAAACACACTGACTTTGGGTGAATCCTGTACATGTTCAATGGCTGCATGTGGGTTCTGTAGGCCCCAATTTCGAACAGTGTGTTTGTTTACCTGACCACTAACATGGCAAATCGCTTCATCACTGAACACGATGCGTTGTGCGAAAGTGTTATCATAGTCAATAGCATCAAGAATCTCGTTGCAAAATGCCACATGTTTGCGTTTGTCATCAGTACGCAGAGCTTATAACAGCTTTAACTTGTACGGCTTCATAACCAACTGACGTCTGAAAACGCGCCAAATTGTTTTTGTAAGCAGCTGTAACTCTCGACTGGCACGACGAGTTGATTTTGAAGGACTACGTTGGAAAGCAATCTGAATTCGTGCAACGTTTTCTCCAGGAACACAGGGGCGGCCAGGACTATTTCCTTTACATACACATCCAGTATCTAGAAACAGTCGATACCATCTGCGAATGTTCCACCCATTCGTAGGATCAATTTTGTACCTCAGCCTGAAACGGCTTTGCACTGTAATCACGGAATCGCACTTCGCAAACTCGACAACTCAATATGATTTCTGCTGCGGAGTAGCCATTTTAAACATATGGCGGTTACCAAGCAAAATAGAAGACAACTGACATTTAGCGGCCATTAATATAAACTAGACTATGTATTCCTTTCTCCAATAGCTCAGCCGAGGTGCAGCGATCGATAGTTTGGACAAAATAATACTTTGTAATACGTATGTTCTTTTTGAAACACCCTGTAGATTAGCCCATAAATGTTGAACCAACAGTGAAATCTCTTCGCAGTACGCTTATTACAGTAATTACCGAAATCACACACCCTACGCTGGAAATTACTAAATCTAACAGAAAGATAGACCAGTAAAAAGGCTATAGAATTACAATGAAGGTTTCTAAATTATTTGTATTCTAGCTTTGTTTCTGTCTATTTCTTCTAAACTTATTTAGTCACATGAGTCGCAAATACTTTGCCTCTAGACGTGCACTACAAAACAAAAAAATCGGTATTTATTTATCATTGCAGTTTCTTAAGTTCAGGTGGCATCTAGCTTGTCTTTCCTCAGTTCCACCTAATTATAAACAATCTTCTCCACTCGTCAATTGAATACTGCTTCAAATTTGGGTGGCTGAAATTTAAAATAGCTTGGGAGAACTAAATCCGGCAATTTCTGTAATTAAATCACAAAGACGTCGCGACGGTACAGCTCTCCGTCAATCATCAATATCACCCTTTGGATCGACTGCGCAGCCATAGATTTAATTTCCATGTATATGTTTCACCTCTTTGCCGCCACCAGCGTCTCTGGCGCCTTATGAATCTTTGGCCGCATCCGCAGTATTCGGTCCTCGGGTTTAAATGGACGGAGCAAGTGCTGGTGCGTTAGTCACCTCGGCTCACTCTGAAGATGGCTGGACGGTATTCAGCCGAAATATTAGAAGAAACTGAATTTTTGCTGCTGCACGCCAGAATTTTATAGAACAGTCTTCACGCTGCGAAAACATGAAGATGCACTTCTTAGAAATTGTTTACTCCATGCGGTTACCTAAGAGATTCCGCATTAGCAAGGGTAAAAAAAGAAAGAATGAACATAAGAATATTAACTGCGCACCGGCGTACATTCATTAATCGTTTTCCGAGAGGACTGGGAAGAACGATAAATTTTATGTAATAGCTGCGTTTATTCGTGCATGAAAAACCTGACAAACTGGTCTAGTAGATACTTAACACCTGCTTAATTAAACCGACCAGCAGCGTATTTTAAATATTCATGTTTGCTCTAAATGCAAGTAACCACGTTAAATAGTCAACGTCAAAATTTATTCACCTCTTTGCCGCCTATCAAGTTGATACCTTCTAGTACGTTCGATGCAGTAAAATCTATTTTGTACTAGAATCTAAAAATGACCCCAGTATAAACCACGTCATTTACTTCTTGTTAACTCTATAAATTTTTCATCAGTTTCTCCGTCAAAAGCAAAATTGCTTTGCTGAAACATTATACATCAGCTTTTCTCTACTGTTACCCGATCCTACAGGTAACGAGTTGTGAACACCGAGGTGTAGGGTAGTGGTAAAAATTTCCTTCTTCTCGTCTTCGCATCCAGCCATTGCTTAATTATTAATAAAAAACTATCAGCGATGGCAGCAGACGGCTCTTTGTGCAATCAGTCGCCCTTCTTCCGCCAATGGCCTTCTCAAAGAGGGCGGACGAGCGGACAGAATTTCAAGGCTAGTTTTTGCCCGTGGTTTGCGAGACTGCCTGTACAAGCTGACGATTCAGAAATAATATGAGAATGGAAACCTCTGCATTAAAGCCAGACAGTATTTATCAATATTACATTTGCCATTAAGTGAAACAGTATCATGATTATCTCCCCACTGTGAACAGATAGCAGATTAGTCCTCTCGTCGGATCTCTGGCAGAGACCGCCCAAAGCGCGAAACAACCATGAGAAAAAAACTGAAAAATCGACGAAAGGGTAGCAAATTACCAGTCGGGGTGCGGGATGTCTGAAGTATGGCTGCGGTAGGGAATCTATAAAATCTGAAAAGGGAAATGCACAGATTCTGTGTAGCTATAGAGTGAAACAGTCAATGCCAAAAACAAAAGTTTGGGTATACATGGAACGTCGCCAGTAGAAGATGAAGAGAAAGGTAAAGTGTATGTGACTGTTGATCCGGTAATTCACTACGTAAAACGATACGATAATCTAACAATCTTGGGGAACTGGAATGTGACAACAAGGCAAGGAACAGAAGAAAGTGTTGCAGGAGAATATGAATTGCTGTCATTTTCTATATGCGTATATGATCTGGCGGACAGTGTGGGCAGGAATCTGTGGTTGTTTACTGATGATGCTTTCGTCTGTAGTTAGGTGTCGAAGTTGAGGGACTATAGTAAGATACAGTATGTCTTAGAAAAGGTTTGCAGTTGGTGGTATGAGTTGTAGATAGCTCTAAACAATAAAAAATGCAAGTTAATGCGGATGAATATGAAAAGTTCGGTTACAGCGTAAGTAGTGTCTCGCTAGACACAGTCACGTCGTTCAAATACGAGTATCTGGGTGCAACGCTGCAAAGCGATATGAAATGGAACTAGTATGTGAAGTTTCTGGTAGGACAACCGAATGGTCGACTTCGGTTTACTGGAAGAATTTTAGAAAAGCGAGAGTATTGGGATAAGGGGGTGGGTGGGGGGCACCACCATGTGTTACATTATAGCGAGATTTATTCAAGATGGCGGATCGAAGATGGCGGCGATAGATGTGGCAATGTCGCAACGACGCCATGGCCAGAAGTTCAAATTTAGGCGCGGAAATAGGTCAACTTGGCTATCTTAAGAAAATGGTGGGAAAATTTTTGCGGGAAAAAATGGTGGGAAAAAAGGTCACTCGGGCAAACTCCAAGAACGTAAAACAACAGTGGTAAAAGTTTGGAGGGAAGTTCAAATTTAGGCATGAAAATAGGTCATTTGGGCTACCTCCACTAACCTAAGTCATCCAACCACCACCTCTTCCTCGGAATTGGCGGGAAACGGTCGGTGTCCATTAAGCCGCTGGAAAGGAGGCTGTGGATTTCATTTATTTTCAGTTGAGGAGCTGAAAGAATTTATTTAGGGGTGGATTTCAAGAAGTTTATTTATTATACAGATACAAATCACTCATCCTAACATGCTTGGGGTCACAATACATAGCCTATAGATCTGAAAACTACTAATTAATTACCGAAATAATTCAGTACACTTAGGAAGAGATGCGCAAAAAACTCGAAATTTCTCAAAATAATGCATGTAAATTGCCCTGTAAACAGGCTCATTAATTGTTAACTGTCGAAATAATGCATTGCACAGAATACAGTCAGGTCCATAAAATAATGCAGTACACTGATGTACAAACACATTCACTTCATATAAAATTGTCAAAATGATGCATTTATAATGCTCTGAAAACAAGCTCACAACTCTTAAACAGCCGAAATAATGCAGTGCATAAACAGTCATTGTATGTAAAAAAAAAAAAAAATAAAAATAAAAACAACTTTAGAACTATGGTTAAAAAATTCGACTGTGACGTATCTGCGATCTGTTACCCACAGAGGTCCAACGCACAATCATGATCGGCCTGGAGAGGATGGTAAAGTATTTACCTGGCCACTGTGGCTGGTATGCTGACACATCGCCCTTGTACCTGCTGGTCCAGCACGGATTAGTGCCAAGACGTGTCTGCCTGGCGCCCGTGACGTGAATGAGGACCCAGTGAGAGCTTCAATATGTGACAGCTCTATAACGCAGCCTAATTGCCGAGCGAGATGTTTTCCTAGTGACCCACCCCAGGTGCAGGTGCGGCTAAAACGTTGTCAGTGTTATACTGACGTCTCATGTCTATGTAAATGACAGCCAAGTCTCCCTCTGGACACGCTATACAAATCTTTTGCACTGCTGTCAGAAACTGTTTACGAAAATATCCCAGAATAACACAGGATTCATTTTTCCTAGCGATCTTAACGAAACAACCCGTCCATTACACATAACCATGTCCGAGAAACCGTAAAATGGCACACAAATATTTGGCGACCTCTTTCTTTTTAGGAGCTTTCGTGATGTCTCAGCTTGTCTGCATGGAAATTCTTGTCCTAACAGGACAGCCTGTTCCAAACACGCCTCAACAGACGTCTGTGGCGATCTACCTTTGAGGAACAATGCATGGCTTGTCTGCATGGAAATTCTTGGTTCAAATGGCTCTGAGCACTATGGGACTCAACTTCTGAGGTCATCAGTCCCCTAGAACTTAGAACTACTTAAACCTAACCAACCTAACGACATCACACACACCCATGCCCGAGGCAGGATTCGAACCTGCGACCGTAGCGGTCGCGCGGTTCCAGACTGTAGCGCCTAGAACCGCTCGGCCAACCAGGCCGACTGGAAATTCTTGTCCTAAAAGGACAGCCTGTTCAAAACATGCCTCAGCAGACCTTATTAACGCCTGTGGCGACCTGCTTTTGAGGAACAACAGCATGGCACAGATAAAAGGTTGTCAATATTATGCAGACGTCACACGTCGATAGCCAAATCTCCTGTGTCCTGTGGACAGACTGCTTTCAGAAACTGTTTACGAATAACACTGAAAGCATTCTTCCTGATAGCCCTAACGAGGCACCCTAAATGTGTTACCTTTCTATGAAACTGTTACGTTCTGCTTTCAACAAATTTCTCAGAAACGATAAAAGGTCGCTCTTGCTCTCACCACTAGAAACCTTCATCATGTCTGTGCATGCTTGTGAAAACACAGTTATTCAGAAAAGCATTCTTCTTGTTTGAAGGGACAGAATCCTGCCAGAGATGTGTGGTATGTTTGAACTTGTCTCTGAAGACAGAAACAAAGAAGACACCACGTTACTCTCAGAACTTTCTGTAGATACCTTTCCCCCCATCTTGTTTGAACCAGTCTGTAGGGGCCACTATGTCCCACACAAAGGATGTCTTCTGAACAAATGGAGTGTTCTGATTGGCTCCTACTGAATTTACCTGCCAACGTGCTGCTGCTGCTACTGCCGAAATGGGAACACTGTCAGGCCATTTTTTTCTGCAGACAGACAAATTACAAATCTTTCAGTGGCAAAACTATTTTGTATAGATCGAAAAAAACACACAGCAGCCATATTGCACTGACAGTTAAACCTTGTGAAAGTGGTTCACAGATCATGAAATAGAGAAATACACTTATTCAACTACAGTGCTCTGCTACTGTCGAGCAAAGCATGAGGTTTCTTTTTTTTTTTTTTTTTGTCTGGAGCTCGCTAATCTACTCATGCTGCTGGTGTTTTGCCACTGCCCGCCATTTTCTACAGACGAAGCTTGCAGTGGCAAAATTATTTTTTACAGGTCGACATATCGTACTGACAGTTAAATACTGCAAAAGTCATCGACAGATCATGAAATACGAAAAAACACTTCCTCAGTTACACTGCTCCGCCACTGACAAAGAAAGCTTGAATACTTCAGTGTGAAACCAATCTCCAACGCCGCTATATATCACCACACACCATATCAATGTAGTAAACACAGTTTGTTTCCTGCACCATACAAAATCAACACTCTGAATCCTGCATTTAGCTGTCGACCGTGAGACACTCGTACATATACTGCGAAAACTGACAGCATAGGCACATGCACCGTATATAGTCCTCACACCACTAGATATTTCCCGCAAACTCGGCTTGTCACCCAGTGCAGCCGATGGTCACAAATCATCAACCCCCATACACTGGGCTGACAAGTGACCAGAGTGCCCTCAGCAGACCAAGGCTCCCCTCGACACAAAGGCATTACTGTTTCTGGCCCCCGACGTGCTTGCTAGATTGCTTGCTTTCTACAGCTATCTCCAGAATCTCGGACTACAAGAACATAGGTATTTTCGCATGGTTTATCAGAATGTCATACCATTTGCGCGATACTTCTCGATATCATGCGCATAGCAATATCATTTGAATAGCGGTATCGGTTGCACAGTATAGTTCTGAAGATATAGACCGCAAATTATTTCTCTAGAAATCCGAATCTTTAGCGATTTACAGCGAGGTGGAATGTACTGTAAACCACTGAAAACTAGATATTTATCCCGTCTGCGAAGATCTTTACGTAAAAAATCGAAAAAATAAAATAGAGGAAACTGATAATTCCACTGGCGAATACTGATGCCGGTGATATAACAGATTTCAAATCAAAGTCAAAGTCAACTAAAGTGTTTCTCGTGTCTGGAGGACTAGCAAACGTCTCTTTCACCCGTGTTTCACCTGCTACATGCAAACAACACACATCACGATATATGTGCTCTCAACCAAATGAAGATGGGAAATGTGCAGAAGCAGTCAATTGGACTATTTACATAGGAGGGAATAATGGCCCTGCAGAAACACATGTCCATATTGAATCATGTCAAGTTTCCATTGAGAACACATGCGATCACGAAGGCTATCCCCAACACATACCGAGTATTAGTTCGCTATTCAGCCATCTAGAGGGCGACACGTTTCGGTCAGCCACAGTCCTGTACCTCAGTTGGCCTTCCCGTTCAGACAGCTCCTGCCGTAAGCCAGAAGTGTCAGTCGTTCCCGCTACAGACCACGGCCACCACGTACTCCTCGCACACCAGGCAGAATCACTGTACCTACATTTAAATATTACGATTGCAGTCTCAACTGATCGGCATTCGACAATGAGAAAAGTATCGGAAATACTTCCTGCTGATGGCTGATGCTCTGGAAACAGAAGTATCTGTACCATTCTTATGACTGGACATAATTTTCCAAGTACAAAAATCTTTCATTCCCTTTGTAGCCATCGCAGTTTAGCATATCAAAACCTTACCTTCCTTTATAAAAGGACATAGACATTCTCTTGGTACATGTCAGAACACACAAACATAAGCCTGGTGCTCAAGCAGAGTCTATCTCTACTACTAAACAGAATACTTGTCCAGTAACTGAATGTTGGCGACACGAAACAATACCTGATCGAACATCAGCAACGGGGGGAAATGTCTCACAAGTTCTTCTTGCGAATGGTACCACTGTGTCTTAGAAAGGGAGGCGTAATCGTCTTACAAGCAGCCAGATGTTAAAAGGACATTGCAGCAGCCATGTTACTGTCACAAGCGGTCTTGGTTCTAGATGCACCCAAGTATCTCTAACGATATCCATGTTAAAAACTGTAAAAGCCTCTTAAATCGAGGTGTGGAGTTACCTCCAAGTGAAGTGGTTTCTCCACACAAATACCGCGACACTGAATATAGATGGTGATCGCCGGAGTGTGTATTAACCGGCCGAAAGTGCAGTTACACGTCGCCGACAGTGTAAACTCGTAATAAAATCACCATATTTAGAAAGAGATTCATCTAAGGAACGTGGTATAAAGCCGGTTTTTCCAACTCCCTCTTGCTGCCACTAGATATTTCCCCAGTATTTGTAGCGCATTTTGTTTCGATACGACTTCGTGGGTTCTGCAATATGTCTACTGGGTTATGGCGATGGTTGATTGAGAAATATCACATACAGTAGATGGTGCGCTGATTGAGGTCGTAAGAATTGTTCACTGGCTTTTCAGGTCTCTGCTGTTCTGCTTTCCCATAGAAATACTGTCTGTAATTTGGAATCACGTCTCTCCATTCCACCACACACAAGCATTGGAACCTATGAGAAAGCCTTTTAATGATTGTAGCCTCTAGTGAATAACATTCATGGCACTTTCATATCTCGAAACGAGGCACATTTTTTGAACCTATTTGTTAAAGAAAAATTCCAACGTGATTTTAGGTAGTCCCTAGGCATCTTGTAATTGCTCCTCAGACTGTGCCCTGCCATCCTGGCAGCTTTGCGCACGTGACAGTTCCAATTAAAGTCGGAGCTCAGCAGAATCTGAGCCAGCTGTATCTAGCACATTTAGGAACCCATGTAGAAATAGACTGAGCTGAGTTAATGTGATAGGATCAAGTTTTGACCACTCGGTGGAAATGGGAACATTTTGTCGTGGCTTCGCCAACTGTGTTCGATGTGTAATGCCAGCGCCAAACCAAGCCTGCTCGTGCAAAATAAGGTGGTATAAAAGACAATACGCACAGTTATGGTGTTTTCTCTTACCGGGTAAATTAGGAGGACTCAACATCATACAGGTACTGCAGTCCGAAGCACATCCAGAAACGTCACAGTGCGTCCACGTCTATCACCCAAACATTTTATCATCGTTATTCTGTACCATCGCATAGAGAAAAATTATGAATTATAAAAGCTCCACTAACTTCATCCGATAGACAATTCTACAAGATTTTTACCGCATCTCTCTCTTCTGATATATCAAACAAAACAAGGAAACAGTCTCCATGGCTGCATGGAGCATACGTGGCGATCCTGTTACTGATGCATGGGAGCAGGTGGCCAGTGTAAAGTTTTGTCACCTGTAATGTAGGAGGACCATATCCCACAGACTATCAGTCACAAGAGAAGTCCCTGCTTTTCTCTGCTGTAACACGCTTTGTACACTGGCATACATTTTGTTTTTTCCGCCATGACTTCAAGATTCGTGCCAGGTTCTAAACTGACATTAGCTCGATTTGATCCATTGCCTCTCACTGAAACATAGATGTAACACAGTGTAAATCTTGTAGTTGCTGCTGCTACCACAATACACACATACTGGATGATTTTAAATAAGAGACAGTCACAACATATGGAAACCGGAAGAGTTTTGCATCGTTGTGGAGCGTTTCCAACTTGCCGTCCACAGGTGATTGACGGCCTCTACATTTAATGTCATTTGTTACAGTGACAGAATAGCTGATAGCTGAGTGTTCTATTTCGATGGATTCCTCGTATAGTAGCCATGCATGGGATCGCTGTTTCGGTACTAGCCATCCTCAGAAGGTGCTGCCCCTCCACCAAGACTCTTTATCCATGTCAAACAAGTGATCTCAGTCATTCATTATGTGGTAATCAACAGCGTACCCATGAACGGTTGGGATGGAAAAGACGTCACCGATGTACTGTAATAATAAGCATCACAGCTGATAGAGTGAACAATTTTAGCACTTTTACCGTAATTTCAACACTGACCAATGAAGCAGCAGCATGCTTCCCAGATTCTGTATCGTCGCTAAACCACCCCTCCTCTAATTTGTGAATAACATTGCGAATGTAGATAGGTGATTGTGTGGTATGTCCATTCATCTTTAATTTTCAAACATATACAGCAAAGTATACCAGAAAGCTATCTACATAATTCTAGCACTTAGAGCGTGGTGCATAATTTACTGTCGTTGTCAATGCGGATGGAAGTCACAGGGCATTATCGCATTCATAGAATAAAGTCAGATACTGAAAGACCTTCTCACAATGTCTCTGACCAACTCGCTCCGCAGTTCTGTCACTGATTTAATCTGCAGCTGACCAGAAGTAGACGGCTACATTCTGCATCTCGCGAAAGAAAAGCGTGTGCTGAGTCTGTAACTGCTGTTCCGCACTCATCCAAGTGCACAAGATTTCTCCAGATGTACTCGTGTAGAGGAGATTATCACCCCTTAACGGTGTATAGCAGTAGATATGAAAGTGTTGTGATGTAATAGCAGACGGTTATGAAGAGGAAAAAAGAGGTGGTTTTTATGCATGACGGAGCCCCAGATGGACGGAGTTCGAAGCATTTTACGTAAATCAACTACGCTGGGGTCAGTACCAAGAAGGTATTGGTAAGAGAGAACATAATCACAGGCACTTTTAAGGCTGCGCGGCTCTGCACTTAAAATAGGCTATAATGCTAAATCGTTGCCGTTTTCAGCCTATTAGTCATGTGGAATGCAAAGCTGTTAATATTCCAATGTAAGAAATACCCTATTTCCAGCGCATGACGTACATCCTTCTTGTTGGTTTCTCTACAACAAACTATGGTGACAAACTTAAAAGGAAAAAACTACTTTCTTAAAACATCGATTCTCTGTGATGCACGAACAACAAAGTTTTCCACTGTTCACATTGGATACGGTTCAAAAATCATACTATGCTCGCATCATTCCTATAGAAAATGATTGGTAGTAACGGAGAACACCTCTTACAAGGAAACTGAATAACGCATAGCAGGGGCGTTCGACATGTGACATTACAGATAATGCCATCACCAATTCTGTATAAAGGACATTTGTGAAGCAGATGTATACCCGGGGATTGCAGTACCTCACATATTCCTGTAACTATCTTAGAATCACCGTAGTTATAAAACTGAAGGCTACACACAAGCCGGCTGTAGTGGTCGAGCGGTTCAAGGAGCTACAATTTGGAACCTCGCGACCGCTACGGTCGCAGGTTCGAATTCTGCCTCGGGCATGGATGTGTGTGATGTCCTTAGGTTAGTTAGGTTTAAGTAGTTCTAAGTTCTAGAGGGCTGATGACCTCAGGAGTTAAGTCCCATAGTGCTCAGAGCCACTTGAACCGTTTGAGCTACACACAAGATGCGACAGGGGAATGCAGTACGTCACATAAATCTTCGTTTAGGGGAATGTGTCGAAAGAAGATGGTCACGTTTCTTCAGCCATGAGATGATGACAGAAGGGTTTTGAAACGTGCACGGCTCGTGTTCATACCGTTTATTGTTTGTCATTTTCTATTACGGTAGTGCCGCCTCGCTTTCTTATTCAATTTCCTGGCGTCACTAACTTCCTGCCCTACTTGCCTGTGAGCGGCAGCAGCAGCGCGTATCGATAAGTGCACTTGCAAGGTGTCAGGCGAATCCAACACCTTCCATGAAAACCCTGACATGATAAGCAATTCCAGTAGTACGTCACATAGCTCCGAATAAATCGTGACATTAAATTAACCAAAGTAATACGAGTAACGAGTGAGCAAATGGAGTATCACAGACTAACACAAGAATGCCTAAATGCATGTCATACCTTCCCACCGTGAGACAGACGCAGTTCCGAGTGGAGAAACGACAACAGAAGCTGAGAGCAGAACCGTGTTAAGCTGGAAGGCCCTACGATAAGGGACGGACGGACACCCACTTCGCCAGCTAACCATTAGGACATCACCCGAAAATTTTAGCGTGAGACTTTTTCGCGTCTCTGTTACTTTAGGACCACCCCCCAGCCCATGTTAAAAGATAGAGCCCTCCAGAAGAACAGTATAGATCTTACGATAACGCTAAAAGGACCACACCAGCTGCAAGTTTTAGCGTGAGACTTTTTCGCGTCCCTGTTACGTTGCAAACTTTAAAAAAAAATTGCTCCACCACGAAAAGTATAACGTTTCTCATGGGATAGACAGGATTTTTGTAGGCAGAGCTTAAGGTTAACATTGAGACCCTGATTGGTCAGATGAAAACACAGCCAGATAGTTTTTTTTTAAACCAACTTCGGTAAATTGTAGTAAGGAGATGTTAGGTGAGAGTTGCTTCCGAGATGGAGAGGTGAGCGGAGCTGCGCTGTCCGCCGCCCTCTGACAAACACCGCCAAGTTAATGAACGCACATGATGCCGCATTTTTGAGTGCATAAGGCTTCACTCAGAACTGCAAAAGGCTCATCTGTTACATCCCCCTTTTGTGTAATACTAGTGTCGATCGTCAATTAAAGCTCATGGGGTTCACATTTGCCACTTGAAGTAAATATCTGAAACGTGATGATTTTTCTGTTATATAGTTATTGAAAAGCCACATCTACCACTGTAATTTATGACAAGTTAGATAAGTAATTAAAGATAATTGAGGGTCACAGTAGACCATGTTGATAGTTTTCTCTTTTGTGAAACTTAATTTAAACCTAGATTATACATGTGATATGGCATAGGTCATCCTTTGATCCATTGTCGAACTTGGAAACCCATTCAGGGAATATTCGTTCACATTTTTGTTGAACGCCGTTTGTTTTTTACCATCCTGTATTAAAACATTTCCTTTTATCAATAGTGCAATTTAGAAACAATGTTTTATGAGTAGAATAAAATTTCCAATGGTAAACTTAACTGCTTTTTCGACGTTATTTTACCAGCTAACTAAAAATAGGAAAGCCTTGAACCCCTTCCTCTAAATTTAGTTAGTATTAAGATTCTTTTACAGGGAGTGCAGTGGAGCTAATGCTGAAACCATTAAGTATTTGGTTATATCATCGCTAGTCTCACTGAACTCTTTTGAATTCTACATGTCATGTGTGGTCTGGCGTCTCCTTACCAGCAACAGGTCCCAGGTTCAAACTAGTCAATTCCCTAAAAAACACGCTCAGAGCGTCATTGCGCGAAAGTGGTAGGGAGAACGATATAGAACAAACAGACACCTCGCAGAATGTTTAGAAAATGGCGACCCTGCCAGGATGGTAAAATACCATGATTGAAGGTCGACCACAGGCCTAGTTAGGTCAGAAAAATAGCCTGTTGAAAAATTTTCATAGTAACAAAACTTTTTTCTAAAGTTATACATACTCGAAAACAGTAGCTGCAGCGATAGATAGTAAGAAAGTGTCAGAGACAATAGCATAATTAAGTTGTGAATTTTAATATTGTTAGAATTAAGTTTTCTCACCAATGCAAGCGCACAGGTGGTGGATACATCGTTGACAAGTTGGTTCTGACCCAACAAGTAAGTGAATGGATTGTCAGTCTTGGTACTGTCAAGTCGTGTGAACAAAAAGTTTATAAAACGCGTGAGATCGTATGACGGCATGTTGGCTCGAAGTAGGGCGCGTGAATTGATTTTAAAACAGAAATAAGGGAATCGGAAAGATTAGCAATGGCGGATCGAGACCTTGACCGAATTGAGGTAGAGACCCAGCATGAAAACGGACAGAGTATAGAGGACAGTACATCAGACGATGCAGTATCGCGAGAAATAGGATATATAACGCACCATAACGAGGATAATGTACGTCAAGGCACAGAAAACCTAGGTCAGCATACGACAGAGGAGCAGGAAAGTAGAGAGACAGTCGATGAGGATTCTAACTTGCGTCTTGAATACGTAGAACCCATAGTACAAGTAATCAGAGCTCCCCCACCACAGAGTACAAGGAATGCGAGCAGAAACGTGTCACAGCACAGTTCAATGCAATCGGTTGCAAACCAACACTTGGGCGAAAACACAGAGCGTTGGACGTCGGAAGGAAACGCAATAGGACCAACCAATCTGGCAGAATTATTACAATTATTTACGGAAACCATGACAAGGCAAAATAAAGAAATTGCGAACAAAATTAAAATTCAGAATGCCGAAATGACGAAACAAAATGTAGAAACCACGAGACAAATGCGTGAGATTAAAGAACAAAACAAAAAAAATTCAGTTACACCTAAGTCGTATTGAAGACGAGGCAAAAGAATCCCGAGAAGTGATAGGAAACTTAATAACAGGTTACAATCAATTGAGAACAGACATTGACAAGGTACAAGTGGACGTACAAACATTGCGTAATGACATTCAGGACGAGATCAAAACATTACGTAACAACACCCAGGGAGAAGTCAAGAAACTAGAGAAACGGATAAACGTAATTACTAGACAAGCAGCCGGTACAGCGCGTGAAATTGTTGAAAACAGTGTGTTACACAAACGTATCACAAAAGCAGCGCTGAAAAGATATGATAACCGCGTAGTCAAAATGGAAGCGCAAACGAAGCGACAATTTCAGAAATTGCGAACAGAGTTGTTGCAAACCATTGAAGAGCGTAGTTAACAAGATCGAACAAGCACTGAGTCTGCAACCACATCCGTATCTGTAACAGCACCGGAAAAACAAGCAATTAAGGAAGATATTACGCATTTGCGAATCCAATCACAGGTGGAAAGTAACATACGTGACAGTGGAAAGCCAGGTCGCGAAGAGTACAGTGCAATGCATTCAGCTACATGTTCACAACCGATGGAAGAAAATTATTGCGTACCACTCCAACGATACTACGCAAGGGTAGGCGAAAGTTACAGTGGGCAATATCCAATGGATCTACCACAACCGGAAAGAACGACGGGAGAAATTATCAGAAACAAAAGTGGCGAAGAATCGCGAATTTCATATGGAACTATGACGAAGTACGACAACGATCATTTCCTCACAGTCAGAAAATTTAAACACTTTCGAGACGGAAACTCATTACATCCACGAACTTTTATTGATCAATTCCGAGTAGGATTACCAGAACACTGGACGCTAGCACACAAATTAGACTTTATATATTCACACATGTCAGGAACAGTCGCAGAAACCATGCAGAATGTTGCAGCGACATGCCGATCGTACGAAGATTTCAGAGAGAAGTTTCTCTCACGATATTGGTCCAGCGAAGCACAGAACAGAGTGAAGTACGAATTATTACAGAACCCATATTTTGAAAATTCAGGAGAGGGGAGTCCCGTGAAATTTTTCGAATTAATGGCAAAGAAAAATCAATGCTTAGATGTACCATACAGTGATGGAGAGTTGATTAAATTATGCGCGATGAAGATACCATTGAAATACCAGCAATCATTAGTAGGTCGCGGAGGCAATGACGTCGAAGCATTTAAAGGTATTCTAAGTGAACTAGAGTTCATATTTTCGGAAGATGACGCAAGAAAAACGAGGCGCACGTGAAAACGAAAGCAAAAAGCAGTGGAATCCACAAGGCACAGTACGAAGAAACAATAATTACGAACCACGAGATAACTTCGCACCAAGAAACGACAATAGATTTCAATAAAGAACCGGTTATGGATTTAGAAGAGAATATGGCAATAACTATAATTCACCCAGGAACGGCAACAACTATTACAGAGGGAATAACGACGACCGGAACGGGTACTGGAGAACCAATAGACCGACAAATTATCAACAAAGAAACCACTATCAACAAGCTGAACAAGAAAAGAGAATAATGATAGAAGAGACGGAGGTAAGACCACAAAACCCCGATAAATGTTCGAATTGACAGCTAAGCGCCCATGCCAAAGAGAATGACGCACCGACCCAGAACAATTGCAGCACTTTGAACAGAGAAGTAAAAATCTTATCACGAAAAGAGAAGAAGGAAGAAACAAACCCGCAGGGACCAGATGACAACGAAGACAAGAAAATAACAATATCGTGTTGGGACGAAATTAATTGGGAGAATACTGACGAGGAAGATGAATTACCAGAGGCATGCACAACGAATGTAGGAGGAAAGGACGAAGTAATGAGTATTGCAGAGCTATTTGAGATGGAAACCAGGGAAAGCGAATTCAATGAGGATAATGCGCAGTCGACAGAAGTTGAAAATAAGTTACGAGTGGGCACACATCGCAACGTATATAATGAAGGAAGTTATGAAGCGATAATTAGAGCATTTAGATGCGATTTTGTGGAAGTAGCGACGAAGAAGGAGAAGATAGACGAGGATGAGGAAAAAGTAAAGGATGTTTAAGAAAGCATAAATGAAGGAAGAAATAGAGAAGAGGAAATAAAAGAGAGAGAAGTAGCAGTCGAAGCTTATCCTACAGGAAGTTCGAATTCATAAGGGAAATTCCTAAAAAGACTCATGTATGATTCAGTGGAGGATTCGTTGATGCAAGTAGAAGAAGAACAGGACCAACCCTTTCAAATTCAACCAATTGTGAAGGCCATGGTAAAGCATATCCCAGTCAATATTTTAATTGATAGCGGAAGTGAACTGACTGCGATCTCAGAAAATTTATTCATGCAGTGTAATGCCAATGAGGAACTGCCAGTTCTGAAAACACGTAAGATTAAAGTAAGAGGTCCTATTAGAAACAATGCTGCGGAAGTTACGAGACAAACAAGGTTAACTCTTTCGTGCCAAGGTCAAAAGATCGAAGCCAACTTCGTGATTATACCTAAACTAACTGTAGATTTGATTATAGGTGCAGGTTTTTTAAATGAGAGACGAGCGATAATAGGTATGGGGAAAGGTAGCGTAACATTCGGGAATGTCACACTTCTCTTTGAGCAAAAGCTAAAATTAGAAGAAATACCAGTTATAAACAAACAATTAAGAATGACGCGAGATAAAGAGGATGAGGAATTATGATGGTATGCACAAAAGGGTGAATCGCCTCAACTCATGTTAGAAGTCCATAAAGAAATCGACGAAAAATTGCAAGAAGTTCAAGGTAATTCGGAACACAGTAAAAGAGAATTAGAGGGTATTTTACGAGATAAAGCAGAGGTATTTTTACCTAAGACTGGCAGTGTTAAGCGCTTTCAGTACAAGTTTGAGGTAAAACAGCACAAACCATTTAGAGTGCCACCCTGTACAATCCCATTAAGCTACAGCAATAAAGTATTCCAGGAGATATCTAAAATGTTAGATGACGATATTATTGAACCAGCTACCTCCACATATAACAGCGCGCTCTATATTGTACAAAAACGAGATGAGAGCATCAGGTTAGTGCTTGATTCCAGACAGATAACACAATCTTAATCACTGATACAGATCGCCCAGAAAAATTAGAGGAATTGATACAAAACTTCCACGGTGCTAAGATATTTTCATCAATTGATTTACAGAGTAGTTTCTGGCAAATAGAATTGGCCCCAGAATGTATAAAATTTACAGCATTTATCGTATTCGGTGGTTGTTACCAGTTTAAACGATTGCCATTTGGTTTAAACATATCATCAGCAGCGTTTGTTAGGGAACTTAACACCATACTCAGTCCTGAAATTTTACAAAAAATTACTTGTTATGTTGATGATGTGATTATAGCAGAACCCTCTTGGGAACATCACAATGACACATTGAGTCAGTTTTTACAGATCATGGAAGAGCATGGGGTCACAATAAATATAACAAAATCCAAATTTGGAAGGCGAGAGGTCAAATTTCTAGCACACATAATTTCAGAGAAAGGGGTAATGCCCGACACAGAAAAACTAACGGAAATCAAAGAATTCTGTACTCCATATAATAAGAAAACTCTCAGAGGATTTCTAGGTGTCACCGGATTCTATAAAAAAATTATTTGGATCGACTCTCTCGCAACACCACGCCTATGTGCACTGACTGGAAAAAACACGCCATAGGTATGGGATCAACAAGCCAATGAAGAATTTTTAAAAGTGAAAAACGCACTAACAGCAGCACCCATTTTGGCACATCCTGATCCAACACAAAATTTTTGTATGGCCACTGATTGCGCGAAAACAGGCTTAGGAGTTGTTTTATTCCAAGAATACGAACAGGCAGCGCTAAGATCATATAGATCAATTGCATTTGCCAGTCGGGTACTCACAAAAAGCGAGAAAAACTATTCAGTCACGGAGCTGGAAGCATTGGCCATTGTATGGGGCTTCCAACGTTTTCTATACTTCGTATTCGGAAGAAAAACAAAAGTATACACTGACCACAAAGCATTAGAATTTCTGTTATCCGCCAAACTAACTCATGGGAGGTTAGACAGATGGATGTTAATACTGCAAGAATTTGACTTCACTATTACACACATACCAGGACCAGCGAATATATTAGCAGATGCTTTATCACGATGTCCACAGGGTGCATCCAATAACGTAGGTTTGGAAGCAGCAGAAGACCAGTTTACAATGTACTATATGAAACAAGTACCTTTCGAAAACTACATTACAACAGCATTGAAAAACATAGGCAAAGAACAGGACAAGGATCCCGAAATACTAGGAATCAAACACAAGTGGAGAAGTAAGGATTTTCCAGACTGCACTATCTCGTAAAAAAGACTTGTTTTATTTTTTAGACGAAATGTTTCAACGAATGAATGGTAAATTTATATCCCAGATGAACTAATTAATAAGTACATATGGTATACACATTTAAGTAATGGCCACTTTGGACCAAAGAAATGCTTTTTAAAAATAAAACAAACACGCCATTTTCTTAATATGGAAAGACGAATTAGAACAGAATTAGGCAAATGCAAAAAATGTATGAGGGGTAAACACGTCACTTTCCAAAACAAACCACCTATGTTTCCAATAATCCGTAAAAGATTAAATCAAATAGCTGCAACAGATTTGATGGGGCCCCTCCCACGCACAAAAAATGGATATATTTTCATATTTGTCGTTTTGGAACTTTCTTCTAAATATGTTACCTTGACACCATTAAAACGGGCAACAGGTCTTACTATAAGTAAAGCATTTAGACAATATTTTCTCAGACAAGTAGGTCGAGTGGAACGAATAATTTCGGATAATGGCCCACAATACAAATCAGTGCAATGGAAGAACACGTTAAAACAACACAAAATAAAACCCATCTACATATCTAAGTACAAACCTAGCATAAATGCAGCAGAATGATCTATGAAGGATATAGGCACTTTAAGCCGATTATATGCAGGCAAAAGATACAACACTTGGGATATATACCTTAAAGATTTTCAAGAAGTAAAAAATAAATGCCACATAGCAATACACTACTACCTCCAGTTACTGTACTTAAAAAATATTGAACCCCCAAACATAACAATATAAAATGTTAAATTTCCTATTGTACCACGTAGACAGCACAAACAAGTCATAGCAACAGCACTATCCACCATCAGAAAGGCAGCCATTAAAAGAAAAGAAAGAGGAGATAGAACAGCAATTAAAAGAACATTCTCAGTAGGCCATAAAGTATTTGTAAAAACACAACATCTCTCCAGCAAACAGAAACACAAAATATTTAAGTTTTATGCTGCATACAAAGGACCTTTCATAATTAGCTGAATTGCTCATGATAATGCTGTGGAACTAACGAACCCGAAAACAGGCAAAACCTTAGGACTTCACCATGTGAGCCATATCAAAAAGTTTGAAGATTAATTCTATTACTGGTAAATAATCAGCACAATATTTCAAGATTATGTTGCTGATAAGATCGTCAGGAAAAAGAAGAATGAAGAGAGAGAGGAAGGTGGGAAAAAGAAAGTATTTTCAATAAAAACAAGAACAAAAATAACACCAATAGTACCATAGATTAAGGTGAAGGGATAAAGCGTAGATAGTCTAACAGCATGAAATACTAAAATGCTATACACCATGACACTACACAAAAATAAAAAACGAATTTGAGGATTTTTGTGGAAGTTAAGATTCAAAATATCTTAGAATTGTAACATGGAAAGGGCACCGAAATTTGTAAAGCTTTTAAAAAGGCGCAAAATAATGTAGGTACTAGACATATGTTAGATGATTATAAGTAAAACTTGTTGTAAGAACCATTGTAAAAACTCCAGCAAGGACGATATGCAACGACCCACAAGTTGCAATGCAAGAAGTATCAGGAAAGAAAAGGACGTAATTAGCAAGATACGATTCCTACACGGCAGAAACGTCGAGAGAAGGGAAAGGACAGCGAGACCAACAGAAGGCCCTTGTAACTGAAGTGGGCAATAAATTTAACCGCTAGGCGGAACCTTGCTGGGACGGAACACCCTGCAGAGATGGGACGCCGAACGCGGAACGCCAGAAAGGTCTCCGAGCGCCCCCACTCAGCGGAGCAAGCAAAAAACAGCCTGACGAGAAGACTGCTTGGGCAAGCCACCACTGGCAAAAAATATGTGTAAAAGTCACACTACCGCTATTAAACAGCACGCTGATGCAGGAAACTGAAGAAAATGTCCACAAAGTAAAAATGACATGCCCAAACAATTTATCAAACTGTTACTAAGAGGAGAACTTCAAAGCGACTAGTTATCAATAAATATTTCCATATCCTGCCCAGAGAAGAACCAAGAATCAAGTAAGAAGCAGAGAAAAAGCAGGAAGAACAGAAGTTGAAGATTCGCAAGACTGAGACCAAGAAAGAAGATGGGTGAAGAATAGACGACATACCTTCCCAAATCCCTATCCTATTGTAAACTAGTCGTCTGCGGGGTATTACAAAGCCAGTAAACCACGAGATTCTGCACTCACAGCTCCTTTCCATTCCGGGACCTCCACAACAGCAACACACACTTGCAAAGCCAACAAGGAATGACGAACGAAGTTGTACATCAAATACTTGCCCCCATCCATCTCGCTCAAGTCCATCACCTCCATGCAAAAACATTCGCCAACCTCATGCTTAAACATTCATAGGATTGTGTGAATGTGTGAAATCAAATTATGTGATGTAGGAATTGTGCAGAAGAAATGTGTGAAAAACTAAATAAGTTAAGCACACCAGACAGCTAATAAACTACAAAATGTCATTGACTATGGACTTAAGCAAAAAATAGACTATCGATAAAAATAAAGAACAAAAGTAAGGCATAATAAACACAAACTATATGCCACTTATTTTCTCCTCATAAAAATAATAGAATAACTATATTTTACTCATTTTCTCCTTATAAAAACAAAGAATAAAAAATTATCTTGTAGGATGTTTTCCCCTTTTTTTAACATTTGTACCATTTGTTAGGATAATATCTCAATACTTGTGTATGTATATTTCTTTGTCAAAGCAATTCCTGGAAATATTACTTATTTGTTAGTGTAACAGTGTTGAAATGAGTGTCTAGAAACAAAAACATTTTACTTGTACATGATATTTAGAAAGTGTGTTAGGAATGGATTTTACTTAATTTCTACATTGATAAAAACAATATTTCTAAGGAAATCGATGTGAAAGACTCCTCACTTTCGGTAACAAACTTCACACTTAAATAAAGAAAGAAAATAATTAAAAATTAATAATAGCATAAAATATTCTTCTCTTTTCATTTTTGATTATAATGTGGAAGAATATAAAAATATAAATTAGTAATACAAACTAGCATAGAACCAGAATAACGTGGCTGAACAGTAGGTAACAAAATTTAGATAAAAGTTTTGACTGACTTAGACAACGATTCAATCATTGCCTGAATTCAGCGCAAAAATTAAGTTCGAAGGGTGGTGATATGTAAGGTGTCAGGCAAATCCAACACCTTCTATGAAAACCCTGACGTGATAAGCAAATCCAGTAGTATGTCACATAGCTCCGAATAAATTGTGACATTAAATTAACCAAAGTAATACGAGTAACGAGTGAGCAAATGGAATACCACAGACTAACACAAGAATGCCTAAATGCATGTCATACCTTCCCACTATGAGACAGACGCAGTTCCGAGTGGAGAAACGACAACAGAAGCTGAGAGCAGAACCGTGTTAAGCTGGAAGGCCCTACAATAAGGGACGGACAGACACCCACGTCGCCAGCTAACCACTAGGACACCACCCGCAAGTTTTAGCGTGAGATTTTTTCACGTCTGTGTTACGTTAGGACCACCCCCCAGCCCATGTTAAAAGATAGAGCCCTCCAGAAGAACAGTATAGATCTTACGATAACGCTAAAAGAACCACACCAGCTGCAAGTTTTAGCGTGAGACTTTTTCCGGTCACTGTTACATTGCAAACTTTAAAAACATTGCCCCACCACGAAAAGTATAACGTTTCTCATTGGATAGACAGAATTTTTGTAGGCAGAGCTTAAGGTTAACATTGAGACCCTGATTGGTCAGATGAAAACACAGCCAGATAGTTTATTTTTTAAACCAACTTTGGTAAATTGTAGTAAGGAGATGTTAGGTGAGAGTTGCTTCCAAGATGGAGAGGTGAGCGGAGCTGCACTGCCCGCTGCCCCCTGACGAACACCGACAAGGTAATGAACGCACGCGATGCCGCATTTTTGAGTGCATTAGACTTCACTCAGAACTGCAGAAGTCTCTTCTGTTACATCCCCTTTTTGCGTAATACTAGTGTCGATCGTCAATTAAAGCTAAGGGCGTTCACATTTGCCACTTGAATTAAAAATCTGAAACACGATGATTTTCTGTTATATAGTTATTGAAAAGCCACATCAGCCACTGTAATTTATGACTAGTTAGATAAGTAATTAAAGATAATTGAGGGTCACAGTAGACCTTGTTGATAGTTTTCCCTTTTGTGAAACTTAATTTAAACCTAGATTATACATGTGATATGGCATAGGTCATCCTTCGATCCATTGTCGAACTTGGAAACCCATTCAGGGAATATTCGTTCACATTTTTGTTGAACGCAGTTGGTTTTTACCATCCTATATTAAAACATTTCCTTTTATCAATAGTGCAATTTAGAAACAATGTTTTGTGAGTAGAATAAAATTTCCAATGGTAAACTTAACTGCTTTTTCGACGTTATTTTACCAGCTAACTAAAAATAGGAAAGCCTTGAACCCCTTCCTCTAAATTTAGTTAGTATTAAGATTCTTTTACAGGGAGTGCAGTGGAACTGACGCTGAAACCATTAAGTATTTGGTTATATCATCGCTAGTCTCACTGAACTCTTTTGAATTCTACATGTCATGTGTGGTCTGGCGTCTCCTTACCAGCAACAGGTCCTAGGTTCAAATTAGTCAATTCCCTAACAAACACGCTCAGAGCGTCGTTGCGCGAAAGTGGTAGGGTGACACGATATAGGACAAACAGACCCAACGCAGAATGTTTAGACACTGTCATACCATCTCTGGAGTGACCGATAGTATTTCAGGGTCGTCGTTTATCTGACAATCAGTGGGAGATGGACCAGCAGTGCAGTCGGGACGCAGCAGCAGTCAAGTTGGGGACGGAGCGCCGGTGAAGCGAGGACAGCCAGTGCTCGCCTACCGCTGGCAGCACACGTGCGCTGTCCGACGGAGGGAAATTGGAGGAGGACGACCGTCGGTTGGTCGTTCGGTTGGTCGTCTCAGCGGCCAACGTATATTTGGTCCTTTCACCATTTCCGGGCCTCATGGTTGATCGGTTGGCTTGGAGCAGCAAGGAAGTCTCTGCTGCGTGTACTCTGGCCAGGGCCGCTGGCGGTGTGTACGCAGAGTTGGAGTGTGAGGTGCTGCTTGCGAGCGCTACGAAGTTCGTCGCCCACCGATCTTGGACATGAAAGTTGAGTCCTCATTTAACCTACTGTCAAGCTTCATCTGTTTACATTTCTTCATTTGATCCTGGTGGTCGCTTTTGGGACATTCTTGCGAGCAACAACGTGTGTGTATTCAAGTCGGCCAAGATTCCAGCCGTCTTCTCGTGGAGTTTAACTTAATTTATTCCCTGTTACTGAAGTTCACCAGCGCTATTTTCTGCCTTGTGGCAGTTGACATTCCGCTTACCTGCCCTGGTCGTTTACATAATTTTCGGCAGTGTATTTTCCTCGTCGTGTTGTTGCTGTCCAGCACAGTGTGTAGTTCGATAGCTGGGGTGTTGTTGGTCGTTGTGGGATACAATATTCTGTGTGTTGTTGTATTGAAATCTTGTGGATGTTTTGCTGGTTGCGTGGAGCGGAACTGATTTGTTGATTGGTCTGTCGGCTGTCTGTCGGTTGGTTTGCCTTCAGATTAAGAAGTCGTTGGACAGTCTGCTTGTCACCTAATTAGGCGTTAGTGTTACAATTCCAGGCCGACCCTTGCAAACTTCTGAGAGCCGTTCCTTGTGTGTTATATAGTAATTTCCCTGTTTGGGTTTTAGTTATTTGGTTGATGTGTGGCCTACAGCCGAGTATCAATATCTCTTAAATTAATGTTCTTGTCTTGTCCTTAACGCATGAGATTGTTATTCTTTTAAATGGGGCCTTCGGCTGAATTTTACATGAGATGTTTTAGGATAAGGCCTTCTGCCTTTTAAATTGAAACTCTTTTTCTAGGCGTTAAGCCGTTAAACATATTTTTTTGATATGTGGCCTTCAGCTGGGTATTAATGTTTCTTACATTAATGTTCTTGTCTTGCTCTTAAAAGCATGAGACTGTTATTTATTAAAGGGGCCTTCAGCCGAATTTTGCACGAAATGTTTTAAGATAAGGCCTTCTGCCCTTTAATCGAATCTCTTCATATTGCTTAATATGTGGCCTCCAGCCATGTTCCACTAAAATTAAATTGCTAAGGCCTTCAGCCTGTTTAGTTTGAAGAAGATATTTTTGGGTGAAACCTCCAGAAGAACCTTGTATTTCAGTTTCTTGCTTAGGCCTTGTGTCTTGGATTTTGAGTGTGGCCTTCAGCCGATTTAAGGTTAAACAAAGGAGGTCAGTTAAAGTTTTGACTGTTTTGCATCCTTGTTGTAATACTGTATGTTGATAAATAAAGTTTCTATGTTTAGTGCAACTGTTGTGGTCTGTTGTTAACGATTGCAAGTAGACAGTGCTCTAAGCCACACACAGAACACGTGATTGTATAAGAGTCAAACGCAGGCTATCTCAAACTAATTATGCATCCTGACAGAAAAACGTAAAAAATGATCAAATGACCAAATAACTGATATGTGGGTGGTTTTCTAGGACGATTCTGCCTTGTGTGCAAGGAGTACATGGCGGCAGTGGCCTATGGTGGCAGTGTTTCACACTTGCAGTTTACAGTGGGAGACATCTGAATGGAAAGGCCACCTGGAGTACATGAATGTAGCTGACCTAATAGTGCAATCCTCTTAACAGCTGAATAGCTAACTAATAGCATGTGTTGGATAGCCTTCAGGATTGTGTGTGTTCTCCTTGAAAATTTGAGAAGGTTCAAGATGGATATGTGTTTGTGCTGGACCATTATTCCCTCCCATGTAAATTCTCCAGTTGGCTGCTTCTGCATATTTTTCATCTTTATTTGGTTGACAGAACATCGCCTGTGGTGTGTGTTGTGTGCATCTAGCAGGTGAAAGTTGGATGGAAGACATGTTTCCTGGTTCTCTAGACATAAGAAACACCTTAGTTGACTTTGTGAATTCTAAGGATGATTTGGAACCTGTTATACCACCGACATCGGTATTCGTGACTGGAATTAGGTTTACTCTTTTTTTTTTTCGAGTTTTCACGTAATGATCCTTGAAGACAAGCTAAGTTTCTAGTTCTCAGGGGTTTACAGAACGTTCCAAATCACTACACATTGCTACAGTTTGACAGTTTGGTACGTAGTGAATGTGTCTATACATCAGTTTACTGCATTATTTTGTGAACATGTCTGTAAGCTGTGCAATGCATTCTTTCGACAGTTTGTACTTAGTGAGCATGTTTGCAGAGCGTTCTACATGCATCATTTTTATAATTCACGAGTTGTTTGCGTGTTTGTACAGAAGTATATTGCATTATTTCAGGTCTGTAGGCTACATATTGGGACAACAAGCATGTCAGGGCGAGTGTTTTGCATCATCGTAATAAGTAAACACGAGAAATATGCCCCCTAAATAAATTGCTGCAGCTCTCCAACTGAAAATAAGGTACACTCCTTCCTCTCCTGCAGCTGAACGGACACTGAATGTTTCCCACCAGCCGGCCAGAGTGGCCGAGCGCTACAGTCTGGAACCGCGCGACCGCTACGGTCGTAGGTTCAAATCCTGCCTCGGGTATGGTTGTGTGTGATGTCCTTAGGTTAGTTAGGTTTAAGTAGTTCTAAGTTCTAGGGGACTGATGACCTCAGATGTTAAGTCCCATAGTGCTCAGAACCATTTGAACCATTTGATTACTGATGATTTGGTTTGTTTGACAGCTACACGATTTTATCGCTACGCTACTGATGAGTGACATGATTTATATTGTTGCTTTTGCGCTTTATCTGTTTTATATGTGCGTGAGACTGAAAAAGCGAGAAAGGCAGTCCCCACTTGACGTGCGAACACGTTACCTCAGAGCAAGCAAAGAGCTGTCGTATTTGCCTCTCCTATTATCCCAGTCGTGGTTATGGCAGATAAAATCCAATTTAAAACACAAGATTAGCTGTAATTTATGCATGGAACAGTTTTCCTGATTTGACAACTTTATGTCACACTTTAAGTGAAAATCACTTTGATTATTTAATGGGAATGACACGAAATATCGAGTGAATGTAGTAGGATAATTATGTGCTAACCAGGAAATAGCTCATCAGACACCGAGTTGTGAAACATTCTTTTAGTCTTTGCCAAGATTCAGTTATACTACCAGCAGGAAGAGAAACAGTCGATGAGTTCCCTGAGAGGGCTACTGACTGCAGATTGTATCTCAGACACGGTTGGCGTTGGCCAGAAATACAGTGTGTGTGTCAGTGAGTCTTATTTACAAATCTGTATCTAGATTAAGTGACTAGAGCATAGATACTAATAATGCTCAGCCCGTGCTCGACGTCAGGCCCTCGTTCTTTACTTTATACCTTCGTTCTCCAAGTATTGCTCTTTCTATTGCCCTCTGATAGAATCGGAGTCGATATCCGCGGCTTGTTGCAATAAGTTCGAGCCCTTATGTTGTCATACATGTGCATAAACCTCCCTTTCAAATTTTGTAAGGACACTCAGTTTACAGACTATACACACATCAAATGAAGTCTTGCATCACCCCACTTCCCAGAACTCCTGAAGACCATCAAATGAAGTCTTGCATCGCGCCAGTTCCGAGAACTCCTGAACTGTCGATATTGTATCACAGACAGTGCCAGTAACGGCTGTCAACAAAGTAAGTGTCCAGGCGTCTCGGAGTGAGCCAAAGCGAAGTTTTTCGGACATGGAGGAGATACAGAGAGACAGGAACTGTCGATGACATGCCTCTCTCAGGCCGCCCAAGGGCTACCACTGCAGTGGATGACCGCTACCCTCGGATCATGGCTCAGAGGAACCCTGACAGCAACGCCACCATGTTGAATAATGCTTCTCGAGCAGACACAGGACGTTGTGTTAGGACTCAAACTGTGCTCAATAGGCTGCATGATGTGCAACTCCACTCCCGAAGTCCACAGCGAGGTCCATCTTTGCAACAGCGACCCATGCAGCTCGGTACAGATGGGCCCAACAACATGCCGAATGGACCGCTCAGGACTGGCACCAAGTTCTCTTCACCGATGAGTTTCGCATATGCCTTCAACCAGACCATACTCGGAGAAGTGTTTGGAGGCAACCCGGTCAGGCTGAACACCTTAGACACCGTCCAGCGAGTACAGCAAGGAGAAGGGTACCTGCTGTTTTGGGGTGGCGTTATGTGGGGCCTACGTACGCCGCTGGTGGTAATGGACATAGACTTTTTCATCTTGATACGTTTTTCGCCCAGGATAGACACCTAAACACACCCTCCAGGACAAACATGAATGTTGGTACTGCGAAAAGAAACACGACCTACATATAGCCATCAATGGAGCCTTCCTCTTCAAGGCAAGAACTGTCGTCTGTATATGGTTTAGTGAGGATAACTTTTCTCTGTTTCCATATGTTCCAAAGAAAGTGAAAGAAATTCTAATGTTATCCACAGTGCATTATGATGCTTCCACTTCTGTCCCTCTTCAAAGCCAGATGTTATTATAACGGCACAAATGGGGGCGTTGACAACATGGAAAAGTTCTGTTCTCATAACAGTTTAAAAATGGAGGACACAGAGATGGTTCCCAGCATTTTTTACAGCATTACGGATATTATATGCTTCGTGGCATGTATTATTTACGCACAAAAGAATAGTCAAATTAATTATCCAAACAAACAGAAAGAAAGGCTCATCTCTAGCAGGAAGCCATAAGTTTGAATATTTCTGGTATCTCAACTGCTGATTTATCGGCGCTAATTTATCTTTAGGACTCTGTATCTCAAAATGAACAAAAATGGACTTGTACCACTATTGAAATAAGCAATTCATATTATCTCTAGATCATCAACTTCCAGTTACTTGAGAAAATTTTCTGTGAAGTCGGGTACTGAGCGCATGATAGAATTTCTAATTTTGGTTCCTGAACGAATGGAAGCTAAGCCAAAAAGGGGTGATTCTGGAGGGATGAAAATAGTTGTGACTGTTTCATATGCAAATCTCAAACAGAAGGAAGAAGAAAACAAAAAAAAAGTTGCATTAAGAGTAAAGAGAAGGAATTTGATCACCGTCATATTACAATAACAGTGTGTGGACTTTGGAAATAAACCAGAATTCCTAGTTTTTCTTCCCACTGCAACGAGCAGCAAAGTTTAGTAGCTAAAAATATTATGTAATTTGCTGTGCACATATTTGTGGATGTATATGTTGTATTGCTACTCAGTTGCCTAACAAATAATAAAACTACGAGAGTAAGTCAATTAATACCCGTAATTTAGTTACGTTTTTGTTTATTTTGTTAGTACTGTCGTATCCTTTGATGACGCGTGATTTGTTTATTTGTTGTTATATCTTCGCAATTTTCAATCTGCTAGGTTAGTTTTGTTATCCCTGCTGTGCCTTTAATCATGGCTGTTCCGCTGTCTATTTGCATCAAAGAAGAGCAACGTTCAGTGATACGTTTTTTGTGGTCGGAAGGCGTATCAGAGACCGAAATTCATCGTTGACTTTCGTTACAGTATGGGAACAGTGTTTTGCCACAACGTAGTGTCTACGAATGAATTGAAAAATTCCGAAATGGTCGCACATGTGTTAGGCACGATGAATGAGCCGGACGACCGTTTACCGCCACAAATGAAGAAACGATTGACTATTGACGAAGTGACTCATAGTCTGCAAATTAGTCACGATTCTGCCTACGAAATCGTCCACAACAGACGGGTTTCATGAAGTTTGTGCAAGATGGGACCCAAAACAACTCACACAGCCGACCGGAGTGACCGTACGGTTCTAGGCGCTACAGTCTGGAGCCGAGCGACCGCTCCGGTCGCAGGTTCGAATCCTGCCTCGGGCATGGATGTGTGTGATGTCCTTAGGTTAGTTAGATTTAATTAATTCTAAGTTCTAGGCGACTGATGACCTCAGAATTTAAGTCGCACAGTGCTCAGAGCCATTTGAACCAACTCACACAGTTGCATAAACAAACGCAGTAGGAGATCTGCAAAAAGCATTTGGATAGCTATGGTAACGAAGGGTACAACTTCTTAGACCGGATCATTACTTGTTACGAAACATGGAGCCGGAGAGTAAACGGCAAACATCCAAGTTCGTCGTGCAAGGAAAAGTTCAAGATCCAACCGTCCGCAGGAAAACTGATGCTTACGGTTTTTTGGGATACACAAGGTCCAGTACTGGAACATTATGGGGAAAGGCGCACAACAATAAACAGTGTACGATACAGTGCGCCGTGCGGTCTAAGGCGCTGCAGTCATAGATCTGTGCGGCTGGTCCCGGCGGAGGTTCGAGTCCTCCCTCGGGCATGGGTGTGTGTGTTTCTCCTTAGGATAATTTAGGTTAAGTAGTGTGTAAGCTTAGAGACTGATGACCTCAACAGTTAAGTCCCATAAGATTTCACACACAAACAGATACAGTGCGATGCTTACTGCCAGGCTAAAGAATGCAGTTCAAAGCATAACGCCGAGGATTGCTGTCAAAAGGTGTTGTTTTCTTGGACGTCTATGCCCGTCCCCATACTGCTGCCCATACTGCTGAAACGCTCCAGAAACTCAAATTTGAAATAGTGGATCATCCTCCATATAGTCCCGATCTTGCCCCTTCTGACTATCACTTGTTTGGTCCATTCAAACAGGCATTAAGAGGCCGTCGATTTGCCTCGGACGAAGCAGTGAAAGAAGCGGTGCATTTCTGGCTCGCAGCTCAACCGAAAACATTCTTTTATGAGGGCATCAGGAAACTTGTACATCAATGGACCAAGAGCGTTGAAAGGCAAGGAGACTATGTTGAGAAATGATGTTCTTCTAAGTTTCCTATTTGATTACAATAAAATTTCATAACTACTTTATGGATAATAATTGACTTACCCTCGTTCGAATGTATTATATAAAATGAAGTATTTCATTTGCGAACTTTACACGTGTTCTAATTGAGATAGGTGGTTACGTAGATAACTTGAAAGTAGATAAGAGAGTGCATTATATTCCTTGTCATTTAAATGCTCTTTTTTGCAGGTATTTGTATTTTGATTGTATTATGACATTTGCCCCCCCATGAACCATGGACCTTGCCGTTGGTGGGGAGGCTTGCGTGCCCCAGCGATACAGATGGCCGTACCGTAGGTGCAACCACAACGGAGGGGTATCTGTTGAGAGGCCAGACAAACATGTGGTTCCTGAAGAGGGGCAGCAGCCTTTTCAGTAGTTGCAGGGGCAACAGTCTGGATGATTGACTGCTCTGGCCTTGTAACATTAACCAAAACGGCCTTGCTGTGCTGGTACTGCGAACGGCTGAAAGCAAGGGGAAACTACAGCCGTAATTTTTCCCGAGGACCTGCAGCTTTACTGTATGATTAAATGATGATGGCGTCCTCTTGGGTAAAATATTCCGGAGGTAAAATAGTCCCCCATTCGGATCTCCGGGCGGGGACTACTCAAGAGGACATCGTTATCAGGAGAAAGAAAACTGGCATTCTACGGATCAGAGCGTGGAATGTCAGATCCCTTAATCAGGCAGGTAGGTTAGAAAATTTAAAAAGGGAGATGGATAGGTTAAAGTTAAATATAGTGGGAATTAGTGAAGTTCGGTGGCAGGAGGAACAAGACTTTTGGTCAGGTGATTACAGGGTTATAAATACAAAATCAAATAGGGGTAATGCAGGAGTAGGTTTAATAATGAATAAAAAAATAGGAGTGCGGGTTAGCTACTACAAACAGCATAGTGAACGCATTATTGTGGCCAAGATAGACACAAAGCCCATGCCTACTACAGTAGTACAAGTTTATATGCCAACTAGCTCTGCAGATGATGAAGAAATTGATGAAATGTATGACGAGATAAAAGAAATTATTCAGGTAGTGAAGGGAGACGAAAATTTAATAGTCATGGGTGACTGGAATTCGTCAGTAGGAAAAGGGAGAGAAGGAAACATGGTAGGTGAATATGGATTGGGGGGAAGAAATGAAAGAGGAAGCCGCCTTGTAGAATTTTGCACAGAGCATAACTTAATCTTAGCTAACACTTGGTTCAAGAATCATGAAAGAAGGTTGTATACCTGGAAGAATCCTGGAGATACTAAAAGGTATCAGATAGATTACATAATGGTAAGACATAGATTTAGGAACCAGGTTTTAAATTGTAAGACATTTCCAGGGGCAGATGTCGATTCTGACCACAATCTGTTGGTTGTGAACTACAGATTGAAACTGAAGAAACTGCAAAAAGGCGGGAATTTAAGGAGATGGGACCTGGATAAACTGAAAGAACCAGAGGTTGTACAGAGTTCCAGGGAGAGCATAAGGGAACAATTGACAGGAATGGGGGAAAGAAATACAGTAGAAGAAGAATGGGTAGCTCTGAGGGATGAAGTAGTGAAGGCAGCAGAGGATCAAATAGGTAAAAAGGCGAGGGCTAATAGAAATCCTTGGGTAACAGGAGAAATATTGAATTTAATTGATGAAAGGAGAAAATATAAAAATGCAGTAAATGAAGCAGGCAAAAAGGAATACAAACGTCTCAAAAATGAGATCGACAGGAAGTGCAAAATGGCTAAGCAGGGATGGCTAGAGGACAAATGTAAGGATGTAGAGGCTTGTCTCACTAGGGGTAAGATAGATACTGCCTACAGGAAAATTAAAGAGACCTTTGGAGAGAAGAGAACCACTTGTATGAATATCAAGAGCACAGATGGCAACCCAGTTCTAAGCAAAGAAGGGAAGGCAGAAAGGTGGAAGGAGTATATAGAGGGTTTATACAAGGGCGATGTACTTGAGGACAATATTATGGAAATGGAAGAGGATGTAGATGAAGATCAAAGGGGAGATACTGCGTGAAGAGTTTGACAGAGCACTGAAAGACCTGAGTCGAAACAAGGTCCCGGGAGTAGACAACATTCCATTAGAACTTCTGATGGCCTGGGGAGAGCCAGTCATGACAAAATTCTACCATCTGGTGAGCAAGATGTATGGGACAGGCAAAATACCCACAGACTTCAAGAAGAATATAATAATTCCAATCCCAAAGAAAGCAAGTGTTGACAGATGTGAAAATTACCGAACTGTCAGTTTAATAAATCACAGCTGCAAAATACTAACACAAATTCTTTACAGACGAATGGAAAAACTGGTAGAAGCGGACCTCGGGGAAGATCAGTTTGGATTCCGTAGAAATGTTGGAACACGTGAGGCAATACTAACCTTACGACGTATCTTAGAAGAAAGATTAAGAAGAGGCAAACCTACCTTTCTAGCATTTGTAGACTTAGAGAAAGCTTTTGACAACGTTAACTGGAATACTCTCTTTCAAATACTGAAGGTGGCAGGGGTAAAATACAGGGAGCGAAAGGCTATTTACAATTTGTACAGAAACCAGATGGCAGTTATAAGAATCGAGGGGCATGAAAGGGAAGCAGTGGTTGGGAAAGGAGTGAGACAGGGTTGTAGCCTCTCCCCGATGTTATTCAATCTGTATATTGAGCAAGCAATAAAGGAAACAAAAGAAAAATTCGGAGTAGGTATTAAAATCCATGGAGAAGAAATAAAAACTTTGAGGTTCGCCGATGACATTGTAATTCTGTCAGAGACAGCAAAGGACTTGGAAGAGCAGTTGAACGGAATGGACAGTGTCTTGAAAGGAGGATATAAGATGAACATCAACAAAAGCAAAACGAGGATAATGGAATGTAGTCAAATTAAATCGAGTGATGCTGAGGGGATTAGATTAGGAAATGAGACACTTAAAGTAGTAAAGGAGTTTTGCTATTTAGGGAGTAAAATAACTGATGATGGTCGAAGTAGAGAGGATATAAAATGCAGACTGGCAATGGCAAGGATTTCGTTTCTGAAGAAGAGAAATTTGTTAACATCGAGTATAGATTTAAGTGTCAGGGAGTCATTTCTGAAAGTATTTGTATGGAGATTAGCCAAGTATGGAAGTAAAACATGGACGATAACCAGTTTGGAGAAGAAGAGAATAGAAGCTTTCGAAATGTGGTGCTACAGAAGAATGCTGAAGATAAGGTGGGTAGATCACGTAACTAATGAGGAGGTATTGAATAGGATTGGGGAGAAGAGAAGTTTGTGGCACAACTTGACTAGAAGAAGGGATCGGTTGGTAGGACATGTTTTGAGGCATCAAGGGATCACAAATTTAGCATTGGAGGGCAGCGTGGAGGGTAAAAATCGTAGAGGGAGACCAAGAGATCAATACACTAAGCAGATTCAGAAGGATGTAGGTTGCAGTAGGTACTGGGAGATGAAGAAGCTTGCACAGGATAGAGTAGCATGGAGAGCTGCATCAAACCAGTCTCAGGACTGAAGACTACAACAACAACATGACATATGTAAGGATGCAAAGGAGGAGTAAGCTGAGACTTGTGCACAATAGCTTCACTGCACCTGAGAAATTGGCATTGATAGTTATATTGGTTACCCGGATAACGCATTGTGGACACATGGGTTAAGCGAAACCATTTTGAGAGAATTATAATATAAGAAAGTATCTACCTGGTAACAGAG
This sequence comes from Schistocerca serialis cubense, assembly GCF_023864345.2. Classification (NCBI taxonomy): domain Eukaryota; kingdom Metazoa; phylum Arthropoda; class Insecta; order Orthoptera; family Acrididae; genus Schistocerca; species Schistocerca serialis. The sequence continues at coordinate 508,444,408 of NC_064644.1, read as the reverse complement.
CTTAACATTCACTTTTATCTAAATCTTGAATGACGCTCGAGTATATAGCAACGTGACGTGGCTTTGTCATTACATGGAGTATGTCACTAGAATGGTCATCTCGCTACCAGAAAAATTTGTTACATAATAAAATATAGTTAAAAATGTTCTTGCTTGTTATGAAGATCTTAATGACAAAAGATGTACGCGCTTGAAAAATGAAAATAAATCTGTTCTCACTACCGTAATCGGTGCCGGGTCGTAATTCTCAATCAAAGTTCCGTTAATTTTCTTCTCTTAAAAATCCTTATTTATTTTCCCTTGCATGGTATGGTTCCTCTCATTACCTTCATAATAATTTTCACGGCTACGTTTATACATCCACCTGAAAAGTAAAACAAACTAAGTAAGGCATCTACAGGGCGAAATTCCCCAAATGTGGGGGGCGGCCTTATAAATCTGCACAATAAGGGATTGTTGGCCCCTAGTAAGAGTGATGCCTGATATTGGAAAGAAATGAGTAGGCCTATTCCAACGCTGGTATTTTCCTTGCATAGCAGTGTTTCTTTTAAGCAGATCAGATTCGCGAAACACATTTTTTATTAATGTAAGTTCTTTTATTGATAATGCAAGGCTGCAGCAATGGAGGCCGATCACCATAATTTTAACACGAACGTAATTTTTCGCTCACCGATTACAGTAATGAAAAAACACAATTAAAGGTAAGATTAGGACTGGATTAATGTTAAACAAAAGTTATCCAGCTTCGCATCATACGTAAGACGTTGTACATCGAATAGTAGTGTAACCTTCCGCTTTTCCTGCAGACAGGAGAGGCGCTAGAAAAGAAGCGATACAAGGAGAAATCAGCTAAAACGTAAAAACAACAAAATTTTACACAGAGATTATTATTTCTACAACACTTCAGAAACTGAGGACTTGTGGATGCTTTTCCATAGCGTTATGTTACATTCTATTTCCACTTCAACCAATGAAAAGCTAGAATAGTTGAATGAATGTCTACAACACCAAAAAGTTCAGAAACTACTACTGTTTCCTAAATACCTGGCAACAGAGAGACAAGAATGAAGTCCACAGAAGACCATCCATTCATTGGACATTTTGGACAACCTACGGAAAACCACAGAAGACAGTTGATCCATTTTTTTAACAACCAACAGAAAAGTTGTGAGAAATGGAATTTAACGACCTCGGCAGAAAATACAAGTAATATTTGAACAGTAGTAAAGAAACTCCGTGCCTTCGAAAACAGGGAAGTCCGCGATTCAGACTCTAAACAGAACAGCTTACATAAGAAAGGCAAAACATTGACACAGACGTAAATACAGAGGCCTCCAGAAAAACCTAAACAAGGTAATCAAACTAGACCAGTGAATGCTAAACGCAAGACTGATGTAGGAGACCATCAAAAGTAATATGAAAATGAGTGCTTCATGCCAACAAATAAAAAGACATGTTTATATTTGACAACATTTTGAACGAACTAGGAGAAATTGTGACTGAAGTATACAATATTATAAAAACTGTCGAGGTCTATCATCGGAAACTATAAGTCGATCACTGTCAAGCGGAAGCATGCTTGATGAATCACGAAGATTTCTTATGAATGCGCAATCGGAAGGAGTGGAAATTATCGATAAAAATCAAATTCAAACAGCTTTGAAAGAATCCAAGAATTTAAGGCGCCACAAAAGGGACTTCAGTCTCAAAGGGTGCATGTCGAACACAGGAAGAAGGTAGATCAAGGAACCATTGGTATAACCGTCGTAAATTGTCACAGTTTTGCTGGGAAAGTATCAGAGTTACAGGCGCTCATAGAAAGCGCTGAAGCTGAAATCGTTATCGGCACTGAAAGTTGGCTACAGACAGAAAAGTTCATCCGAAATTCTTGCGAAAGAACTAATGATGTACAGAAAGGATTGGCTAAAAATAGTTGGTGGTGGCTTGTTTGTTGCTGTTGGAAGTAGTTTAAATTGTAGCGAAAATGAAGTAGATAGTCCCTGTGAGTTATTGTGGATAGAGGTCATTCTAAGCAACCGGAGTAAAATAATAGTTGGATCCTTTTACCAACCTCCCAACTCAGATAATACAATTGCTGAAAGGTTGAAAGAAAACTTGAGTCTAATTTCAATCACATACCTGTCTCAAACAATTAGAGCTGGTGATGACTTCAATTTACCCTCGATATATTGACGAAAATACATGTTTAAATCCAGAGGTACACGTAAAATATCATCCTAACTTGTGCTAAACGCATTATCTGAAAACTTGACATTTGAAGCCTTAACAACAAGTACTTCTGAACTAATAACGAGCATCATAACGTGTACAGGGATTAGTGGACACAAGTCTGTGGTAACGAGACTAAACACCGTAAGTTCCAAAGCTTCAAAAAATAAACGAAAAATATACTATTAAAAGAAAAAACAGACAAAAATTTATAAGTAGGCTGTTTAGGTTTTTTTATTGGTAACGCCACCTCTGTATGAAAATCACTGGCTGTGCTGTTTGCAGTCTGTGGCTGCTTTGCATTGTTGTAATACTCGCCATTGTAGTGTTAGGCAGCTGGATGCGAACAGCGCGTAGCGTTGCGCAGTTGGAGGTGAGCCGCCAGCAGTGATGGATGTGGGGAGAGAGATGGCGGAGTTTTGTAATTTGTCATGAACTGCTATATATATTATGACTATTAAGGTAAATACATTGTTTGTTCTCCCTTAAAATCTTTCATTTGCTAACTATGCCTATCAGTAGTTAGTGCCTTCCGTAGTTTGAATCTTTTATTTAGCTGGCAGTAGTGGTGCTCGCTATATTTCAGTAGTTCGAGTAACCAAGATTTTTGTGAGGTGATTTGTGAAACGTATAGGTTAATGTTAGTCAGGGCCATTCTTTTGTAGGGATTTTTGAAAGTCAGATTGCGTTGCGCTAAAAATATTGTGTGTCAGTTAAAGCACGGTCATGTATAATTTTTAAAAAGGGGACGTTTCATATGTCGACCCTTAGCCGAGGATACCTCACTGGAATCTTCTGATTTTTTCTTGTAGTTCGTGTAATTAGCGTAGATTTTGTTTATTGCTGGCGCGTAATTGTAGAGAGAATCTCCTTTGTAGTTGCAGTCTTTCATTGTTGTACAGTAAAACAGGTGTGGCATGCATGTAGATTTGCACCAAGTATTTCGCAGCTGCGCTTGCAATTAAGTAGACATTATATCCATTGCTATGTTATTTTAATTTGCTCTTCAAATTGTGCTTTTCTGTGTTATCGTGTGAAATATTGTGACACTTATGGCGTGTGAAAAGCGTAATACTAGGCTCCAAAGTAAACTGAGAAATGACAGTGAAGACGAAAGCAGTGTGTTAGCGCCACCGAGTAATGAATTAACTGATGTTCAAATAGTAATTTGGTAATTGTACATAGGGAAATGGAGCGGGCTGCAAACAATGGTGTAGACAGTGAAACAGGTAGTGAACAGGGAAGCATTATCGATCGATCGGTCGGCAACAGCTCGCCTCAGGAATCCGAAATGACAGGACACAATTTCGCAAATACTGTAGATTCACGTTTTGGGTCATCACCGTTTTCTCAAATAAGTCAAGACACATTTTCTGCTTGTCAAAATGTGAATGCTGCCGGTGCAAATGCACTGCCGAAAAGCGTAGAGAAACAGATTCCTGACACTAATACATTATTATTGCAATTAATGCAACAAATTGAACAAAATCAGAGACAAATGGGACAAAATCTTAAAAAGTTAGACACAGTGGAACAAAATCTTGAAAAGTTAGACACAATGGAACAAAATCTTCAAAATTTAGACACAATGGAACAACACCAGATACAAACACAGCAACAGTTAGAGGCAATGGAACAAAATCTTCACACCACGCTTGAGCAAACACGTGAAGATTTAACTACTGAGTTACATAACATTCAATCGAAATGTCAAAAAGTCTGTAATGACGTAAAAACACAAATTTGTGAGCATTTCCAACCTATTTTTTCGCAGCATGAAAATGCATTACAGAATCACGAAGCAGCCATAAAAGAACTGCAAACTATTGTTCATGAAAATCATGAGACCTTGCAAGCTAAATTTTACTCAGTTGCATCTACCGATTCGGTTACGCAACTTGCAAAAACTCAGGAAAACTTAAAGGACACAGTAGATACTCTGAAACTTGGTTCAGAAAAACACACTGAGGAAATAAATACACTATCGGAGAAAGTAGCCGAACTTTCGGATCAGTTCACTAATTTATCTACGAAGGTAGATGATAATCTGAATGACACAAAACCGGTAGACTTTAATGACACAGAAGAGTGCGAACAAATTAGGAAATTCAATCAAAATCAAATCAATATACAGTACAAAAGAGAAATTCGGGAAGTACAAGATCAGTTGGCACAAGTAATACAATAATTACAAATTTCAGAGGACACTCGCGCTCCAACACGGGAAGAGGGACTTAGAAATACGGAAAAGCGGCAAAATAATAACACAGGGCATTTCGGAAGTTATGAAAGAAATTGGCAATGTGCACCGAATTTTGAGATGGAACGGCCGACACGACCTAACAATGACCGATATGCGACTCGCCGACATGATGATTTTGACTATAAGCTGTTCATTACTACACGTAAATTCAAAACATTTAAGAATTCTGGCAACGACATTCATCCACAAGCATGACTCCATCAATTCTCTCATTGTTTTCCTCCCAACTGGTCATTAGAGCACAGATTAGAATTTATGTGTGGCTACTTAGAGAATGAACCAGCTGTAAGAATGCGATCGGTCATTCACGATTGTCACAGTGAAGGAGAATTTTACCATGCCTTCCTCTCAGCGTATTGGTCTCAAGCTACACAAGACCGAGTAAAACATAGCATCATAATGATGAAACGTTTTGAACAATCTGAATTTTCCAGTCTTATGAAATATTTTGAAGACATGTTGCATAAGAATCAGTATCTTTCAAACCCATACAGCCCCTCAGAACTCATCAGCATTTGCTTAATCAAATTACCTGAACATTTACGGCATATTATTTTAGCAGGACGTTGCAAAGACGACATTGAAGCTTTTCAGGGACTGTTACAAGAACTAGAAATTGACACTGATAATCGCGGAACGCGAAAACAAGAACACAACAATTACAGGTCACATCCGTCGCAATTCCGCGATGAAAGAAATAATAACTGGACATGACAAGGCTATTCTCACAACACAAATCGTGATCAAAACAGACATCACCCGTATTACAACCGTTGGCAGAGTAGTAATAATTACAGGGAAAGATCACCTCTCCGCGGTAGTGAATATCACAGAGACAATCAGAGAAACAGACAATACGGGAACCAAAATAATTATTATCAAGGGAGACAGAATAACTTCAGACGCAACAGTTCAGCGCGCAGGTACGATTCAGGGAGAAATTCTCCACCATGTGACCGACAACAAAGAAACTATGGCATCTACCGACATGACGACAGACGATATGATCATAACGACAGACCTGAATTGCATCAGAACTGGCGGGATTCAAACAGAGCAGGGCCCTCTCGAGGAGGTGAATTTGTAGAAGTTAGGTCTCCAAATCCCAATAACGACGCGCGCCAACAAAGAGACAATAGGCAATGACTCATACCGCTGGCAGCCACGAAACGTACGTATGAAACTGACGACGCAGCTGCCGTAGCTAGTAATTACGTAAAAATGGAAGACATTAGGGATATCTTACTCCAGGAACACGACGTAAAACATAACAACATTGCATATCCTGTGATTCACATTACAGTAAATGACGTAAAATTTACGGCGGTACTTGACTCTGGCAGTCCCATTTCAGTAATTAGTGAACCAGCCTTTAGCAAATGTAACAAATCGAACGATTGCCCCACACTTCCGTTACGTAAGATTAAATTACAAGGTGCAATCTTTGGAAAAAGCGTAGATGTACGCCAACAAACCAACTTAGAATTCTTTTGTCAAAGCCACAGCTTCTCAATGAGCTTTCTTATTGTTCCATTATTGTCGATGGAAATTATATTGGGAGTAGACTTTTTGAATGAATACAAAGCAATCTTAAACTTTCACGATGCTGAAATAAGTTTAGAGAAAGAAGGTAAGTCAATAGCTTTGAAATTTGAAGATTGGCTCTCAAACCATGACGAGGAAATTAATTGGCTTTACCTTATGTTAGACAACAGTTTGGAGTTTTCTACGGAACTAGACACTAACAATCACTCTGCAAGTACTGACAGGGATGATATCGACGACATATTTGATACTAATGAGTTAATTCAAAATAAAATTCAAACAATTGAGAACTGTAATGACATTGATAGGCAGGACCTTTTTGAGATTCTACAAGCACATTACACAGTTTTTACTCACAAAACAGGAACAATCAAGGGATTTCAATACCAATTTCCTGTTCGTGAGCATACTAAATTTTGTGTTAGACCATACATAATTCCAGCACATTATAGGGGCCGTGTTAGAACAGAAATACAATCTATGCTTGACGAGGGCATTATTGAGCCTGCAGTAAGCTCATACAACAATCCATTAGATGTTGTTGAGAAGAAAAATGGATCGATCAGGTCTGTCTTAGATTCGAGACAAATCAATACTATCATTATTCCTGAAACAGACAGGCCGCAAACGTTGGAAGAACTTCTTCAAAATTTTAATGGTGTAAAAGTGTTGTCTTCCATTGATCTCAGATCCAGCTTTTATCAGATCGAACTTAATCCAGAATGTAGAAAATACACAGCTTTCCTTTGTTTCGGCGTTTGTTATCAGTTTCGGAAACTTCCTTTTGGTTTGAACATTTCTTCGGCAGCATTCATTCGCGGGCTAAATTCCATATCACCTGAGTTCTTAAAACGTCACATCACCTTATATGTGGACGATATTCTAATAGCGGAAGCTTCATGGGAACAACATAATCGCATTCTCAACAGTTTGCTACGTATTTTTGCAAAATCTGGAATTACAGTTAACTTGGAAAAGTCTGAATTCGGTAGGTCAAAGGTGAGGTTTTTGGGACATATTATTTCTTCTGAAGGCATTCAGCCGGATCCTGAAAAGTTAGAAGCAATCAGAGCCATTCCAGTTCCACCCACAAAAAAACAAGTCCGCATTTTTCTAGGTCTCGTAAATTTTTACCGTCGTTTTCTGAATATGCAAATTCTTGTTACACCAAAACTTTGTTCGCTCACTGGAAAAAAATACTATTTGGAACTGGGACGAACAATCACAGTTGGAATTCAATTCTTTGAAAGAAGCGTTACTTAACGCGCCAATACTAGCTCATCCAGATCTGTCACAAGATTTCTGCCTTAGCACGGATTCTTCTAAAGTCGGTCTTGGTGCCCATTTATTTCAAGAAGCCATAGAAAATGACACTACTGTTCAGAAAACCATTGCTTTTGCTAGCCGAGTGCTAACAAAATCTGAAAAAAATTATTCAGTTTCTGAATTAGAAGCTTGAGCTATCGTTTGGGTATTTAACAAATTCCGTTTCTTTCTTTCTGGTAAGCACGTAAAAGTATACAGTAATCATCGTGCATTACAATTTCTTATGTCTTCAAAATTAAATCATGACAGGTTAAAATGTTGGGCATTGTTTCTGCAAGAATTCCACTTCACAATAGTCTACATTCCCGGCAAGGAGAACATTGTTGCGGACGCACTGTCACGCGCACCGGCTGGGCTTGAGAAAAGTAACGCAGAAGGCAATCTCGAGAAAAATTTCAGCATTCTTTACATTCAGAAAGTCGCCTTTGAAAACTTCATCACCACATCTTTAAAGGACATTGCTCATGAAGAAGATAGAGATCCGATTTGGAAAGACATCAAGAGCAAATGGCATGGAAAGACACACACACAGATTCGGCATTATTACCTGGTTAGAAACAACATACTCTTCAAACGCTGCACTGTTGATGACAAGCTATGGGTACTTTGCATTGCAGACGATTTTGTTAATAAGCTCATTTGGTACATTCATTTCAGCTACGCACATTTTGGTCCACGAAAATGTTATCATATTCTTCGAAAGACTTGTTATTTTAACAATATGGAAAAAAGAATTCGAAGAGTCTTGTCTATTTGTAAACTTTGTCAAAAGGCGAAACCATCTACTGTCTCACATCGTGCTCCGTTGTTTCCTATTATTCCTTCTAAATTAAAAGAATTTGCTGCTGTTGATCTCTTGGGACCGCTTGTCAGAACATCTAATGGATTTTCGTACGTTCTAGTCGCTGTTGAACTTACTTCAAAATTTGTTTCTTTCACTCCGTTACGTAAAGCCACTGGACGGTCTGTATCCAACGCTTTTGTTAAAAATTTCTTACGTGAAGTTGGACGCGTTAGTAAAGTCATTTCAGATAACGGACCGCAATTCAGATCTGCTGTTTGGTCACGCATGCTTCAGAATCATAAAATCAAACCTGTTTTTATTTCATTGTACTTACCACATTGTAGCCCGTCTGAACGGATTATGAAAGAAATCAATAAGCTTTGCAGACTTTATTGTCACAGAAAGCATCAGCATTGGGACAGATATTTACACTTATTTCAAAACGTGCTGAATGAAATGCCTCACAACTCCACTGCTTTACCACCTACTCTTGTACTAAAGAATGAAGAACCACCGAACAGAATCAGAAAGCTTGTACCTTTCCCGAATACACGTAAACTTCGACACAAAGACATAATTGATTTGGCTATTAAAAATATAAAATCTGCAGCAGACAAAAGGAGAAAACTACACGGTAAAGCAAATGCAAAGAAATTATACATTGGTCAGAAAGTTGTCATTAAAGCTCATTCATTGTCACATAAGAAGAAACACTTGAGTCACAAATTCTTTCTAGTTTACAATGGACCATACAGAATCCGACGTATACCACATAATAATTGCGTTGAAGTTGAAACTCTGCATACTAGGAAGAGTAAAGGTTTACACCACATTTCACATGTAAAACCATTTATTGAGAGATAATCTGCTTTTTAACTTTGTCTCTGCCATAAAACTTTTCACTTCACATTTCTAGAATGCTTTTCAGACTTAAGAAACTGTTAACATGCAACAATGTTTGAAGTTAAATATCCAGTCTAGAACCTAGGGAACATTTTTAAACAGAAATTACGATTGCATTGTTATAGTGAACAGATGACACAGTGTTGTACTTGTAAATTCTTGCTTGTTAGTTGCACGATTACGTAACAACTATCAGGCTCACACACTTAGAACATATACCGGCACTGCTAATGAGATTTTCATGTAACATTTTGGTTTACTTGAAAAGACATTCTTTATTTGAAGTACTTTCTGTGGGATTAAAGATCACTTAGCACTTGGTTTCTTTGACAGCTACACAATTATATCACGACGCTACTAATGTGTGACACAATTTACATTGTTGCTTTTGTGCTGTATCTGCTTTATATCTGCACAGTTTTTTTGAATTCTTCTGGAAAGTAAAATATGTTTTAGTAGTAACTTTTGTGGTATAGCTACAATGAGACTGCCTTTTCCGTAGCACAACAATATGTTACAGCACAGTACTTTCTTCATCATGGCAATAAGCGTAATAACTAAGATATCTATACGCAAAGCATTTCACTTTTGTTTATCATGAGGTAAGTACATTGACTTCTGCAGAACTTAGCTTTCAGAGGACGACAACTACGACACTTCCACAGAGATCATCTTACAACAAGACGCACAGTTTAGCGCTACAATACATGTATTTGAGTGATTAATTTTATACTTAAAACATTTATTTTTAAAGGTTTTTGAATTACAAAGAAAGTTTTCCATCATACATTTTATTCCATTGCAATAATCTGTAACACCTGAGGGTATAATTACATTAATCCTCAGGGGGGGTACACGCCTACTTTTTGTACCATGTGTTTGGCAAGCACAAGGAGCCCTAGCTAATATGGTATTTGCTTATACAACTTTACACAACGGTACCATATTTCTCTAACACAGAATTACATAGCTATCTGATCATTTAACTGAGAGAGACAAATATTTATTTTACTACATCAGTGACAGATGTTTACGTAATTACACAGTTGGATAACTTCACACTTATGAAATTGTATTTTGTCTGTACTTTGTGAAATGCTCATATTTTTCAGAACCATTGTGATACTATGAGAGCTTTGAATGTTGTATTTGGTATGGGTTCATGATTTTTAAAGTATATTTGAGGTAGATGACACTATTGAAATGAGCAGAGAATTTTTTTTAGGTTTTGAAATTATTGCAGAAAGCTACAGTGTTTTTGAGATTTGACTGAGGTGTTATGCTATTAGTATGACGACGATGTGTATTATGCTGCTGAGGTATGTTTATGGTCAATAAGCTGATGCTATATGAGGAATTTGATTATGATATGTATGTGTTATGATGAAATTTTGAAGAAGTGTCGACGAATATTTATATGTGTAATAAGGTAAGGAGTAATGAACAGTGATTAGGGACTCTGATTTGTGGAAGAGGATGTTGGAAACCAAGAATCGTACTTTAGAATTATGAAATGTGTGTACATGTGTGAATGTATTACAATACCGGCGAAAAATTTTTTGCACACTGTTATATTCATAGGATTATGTTTCTACACATTTGTAACGTAAATTTTCGACCTGTGAAATTTTCATATGAGACTGTCACTGTAGCGGAAACTGGTGTCATAAATATTTCCATAAGAAAGTTAAGTGACCACCTGCACGCACGTAATGCGTCGTGGGCACCCAGCTGGGCGACAGTCGCCTGGAAAAAAGCCATTAGCGTGTGCCCCTTTCAGAGGTACAGGTAGAAAAAAAAAAGGGAGGCCGTTATCCTCGCTATTGACATTCCTTTGTAGAAAGCATCGCAAATACGACACGCTCATGACTTGGAAACATTCTTACATCTGCACACCTGATTAGGACAAGTGTCTATCTATGAGAATTGAGAGAATTTCTACTAACTTATGAAATGCCTCATGACTGCTGAATGATTATTTTATGCTTTACTTTGTACATAATTGCTTATTTCATTTGATATCTGGTTTCCAGCTGTCTTGCAGCATTGGTTTCATAAAATAAAATTAAATGCATTTGCTAATGTGAACACTTTCTGTCAACAGATCTATTAAATAATAATTTTGTGATCCACATTCTTCAAAAAAGGAGCACTTGGAAAGAACAATAAGAGGGGACTAGTAACAGTAACTGCATACATAATATTCTTTTCAAGTACATGGTAATATTTTTTTACAATAAGTTGTTGTGGTGCACCACTTTAATTACATAGACATTAAGATGTGATTATACACTTCCCTTGTCTGTGTTGTTATCTTTAGTGTACTATTTTTTCTGATTGAGCTTTGTCATGCTTAGGTATACGTTATAGCATTTACTGCTGCTGTTTGCCAGGCATAGTGTTACTGAATTTGACTTTGTGTTACTCTGCTAAGCCAGTTTACTACTGATTTATTTTTCTTGTTTGCTGCACAGTGCCTTATATTAGTTGTAATATTGCAATTGCTTTGCTGATTTCTATAATGCTGCTTGCTTTGCAAATTTGAATTTTTTTGTCATTGCTGTTTGTGTTAATTTTTTTGTGCTGCTGCATTGCCTCATCCCTTAGTTTAGCATCTCAGCTCAGTAGATTTAAGTTAGCTTAAGAGGGGGTAGACTATATAAGAGAATGAGTTGCGATGAATTGGAAGAAACGCATTGAGAAGATATAAGAAACAGATTTGGCAAAAATGGGTATTGCGCACTGAGAAATAATTATTTTGAAAGAAATATGAATAGAATACAGAAAGCAGGTATAGATAGGACATTTTGGGAATAATGATGAATGAAGGGAGATCTCCAAGAAGTAAAGAAAGTTTTGTTTGCAAAATACTGCAGTAAAACAAACCCTGTCCTTTTCTTTTGTAGTATTATGCTATGTGTTTGTGTACCCTTGTGTATTTGTGTACTTCCTGTCTTTATGTGTTTATCTGATAAGACTTATGTTGTAGAATTTTTCTAGTACTAAGCTACATTCACTATGATGAGGAATACTGTTATCCTCAAATATAGTTTGCATTTATAATATGTTATTTTCTTTGTAAAGATGTTTAGACATTATTTATTCTGTTTTGTTTTAATGCTCATGTGTGAAGTTGATGTTTCAAAAGTTATTCTGATCTTTTATATATTTACTTATGTCATAATTCCTGTAACACTGATGTACACGTTTATTTCTATTCTTTTGTAAAGCCTATTTTACTACAAATGTTATCTGTATTGTTATGTTCTTTAATGATGTATTTTGTACCTTTGTTATTGTATTCTCATGTTATAAAATTGTAATTGACACCAGGTTCATCGAATTAAGTAACTTGTAAGTTACATTTCACTGAACACGTTTCTGTTGGTCATAGTATATGGACAATATATGAGCAGTTGGGACTGTTAGTGTTTGGACATGTGTTAATAATTCAGCAAGGGACTGATCAACAGCATTGCTGGTTCTAAGGACAATTCCAAAAACTTTGTGAGTGCACAAGTGGTGGTTATGGACTTGCTATATTGTCCGCAAGACTCTTCGATGGTGATTGTGCACCTGCACAGTCGCAGTAGATGGCTGCTGGCCATTTCTACAAGGACTACAGTGGGTCTACACCTTTGCTGACTCACCAGTACCATTATTTCTACAATGACTGCAGTGGGTCTGCACCTCTGGTGGCCCACCAATATCGTAATCTCTACCAGGACTACAGTGGGTCTACTCTCTGATGACCTACGTACCAATATTCTTCAAAACTTCGACTGACTCAGCTGTGGGTTTGCTCTGTTGTGGCCCATTACCTGTCTGCATGTCAAGAGTCAGCACTGTCTTTCCGTTGGAAGGACAACATTACTTCTTCAAGACTGCATGGAAATCCACTACTTCCATGTACATTTTCTTTTACTGCAGAGACTTTGAGAAAAAAGAAACATTGCAATCTTACTGTGATCAATAAGTGTGTGCATTTGATTTCTTTGTTATTGTAATTGTGAAAAATTTTTAACAAATATGTATTGGCCAGTGCCCAAAACAATTTGTAAAATTTTTTGTGGGGAGCATGGGGGCTATGTAAGTAGGCTGTTTAGGTATTTTTATTGGTAACACCACCTCTGTATGAAAATCACTGGCTGTGCTGTTTGCAGTCTGTGGCTGCTTTGCATTGTTGTAATACTAGCCATTGTAGTGTTAGGCAGCTGGATGCGAACAGCGCGTAGCGTTGCGCAGTTGGAGGTGAGCCGCCAGCAGTGATGGATGTGGGGAGAGAGATGGCGGAGTTTTGTAATTTGTCATGAACTGCTATATATATTATGACTATTAAGGTAAATACATTGTTTGTTCTCTATTAAAATCTTTCATTTGCTAACTATGCCTATCAGTAGTTAGTGCCTTCCGTAGTTTGAATCTTTTATTTAGCTGGCAGTAGTGGTGCTCGCTATATTTCAGTAGTTCGAGTAACCAAGATTTTTGTGAGGTAAGTGATTTGTGAAACGTATAGGTTAATGTTAGTCAGGGCCATTCTTTTGTAGGGATTTTTGAAAGTCAGATTGCGTTGCGCTAAAAATATTGTGTGTCAGTTAAAGCACAGTCATGTATAATTCTTCAAAAAGGGGACGTTTCATAAATTCACTTTGCGCATTCCTGAGAGACAATCTCCACTCCCTCCAAATTAACGATACACGTCTAGAACAGATATGGCTTGGATTCAAAGAAATACTATCGACAGCAATTGAGAGATTTATACCACATTAATTAATAAACGACAGAGATGATCCTCCTTGGTACACAAAACGGGTCAGAACACTGTTGCAGGAACAAGAAAAAAGCATGCCAAATTTAAACTAACGCAAAATCTCCAAGATTGGCGACCTTTTACAGAAGCTCGAAATTTAGCACGGACTTCAATGCGAGATGCTTATAATAGTTTCCACAACGAAACTTTGTCTCAAAATCTGACAAAATCCAAAGAGATTCTGGTCGTATGTAAAGTATGCTATCGGCAAGTAACAATCAACACCTTCTCTGTGTGATAGCAATGGAAAACTAGCAATGACAGACCTGCTAAAGCAGAGTTACTAAACACCTCCTTCCGAAATTAATTCACCAAGAAAGACGAAGTAAATTCTCCAGAATTCGAATCAAGAACAGCTGACAACATGAGTAACTTAGAAACAGATATCCTCGGAATAGTGAAGCAACTTATATCACTTAATAAAAGGAAGTCTTCCGATCCAGACTCTATGCCAACGTGGTTCCTTTCAGAGAATGCTGGTGCAATAGCACCATATTTGAGAATCATTTACAATTGCTCACTCCACGAAAGATCCGTAACCAAAGATTGGAAAGTTGCACAGGCTACACCAATATTCAAAAAAGCCAATAGGAATAATCCATATCATTAACGTCAATATGCAGCGGGATTTTGGAACATATATTGTGTACGAACATTATGAAATATCTCAAACACGAATTTAGAAACCATCGTTCTTGTTGTGACTTGGCAAGACAGCCAAGTCACTATGAGAGGAAGCCGAAAGGCACGCGCTTAATCTCACGCAGGCTGGCGGGAGGCCTGGAACATTACAAGGAAATGAGAACTTAGAAAAACGGACGCAGTTGCTGTAATACTTAACTTTAATCCATAATTGTAGAACATCTCTCTTGACTGTACATGCTTCACAATATAAATATCAAATGCTATGGCGCCATGCTAGGTCGTAGCAAATGATGTAGCTGAAGGCTATGCTAACTATCGTCTCGGCAAATGAGAGCGTAGTTGTCAGTGTAGCATCGCTAGCAAAGTCGTCTGTACAACTGGGGCGAGTGCTAGTAAGTCTCTCTAGACCTGCCGTGTGGTGGCGCTCGGTCTGCAATCACTGACAGTGGCGACACGCGGGTCCAACGTATACTAACGGACCGCGGCCGATTTAAAGGCTACCACCTAGCAAGTGTGGTGTCTGGCGGTGACACCACAGTTCTTATAAAACACAATTACCTCTTTATCCATTCGAAGTGTTGAATGCTATTGACATGGGATTTCGAAGTGATTCCGTCATTATAGATTTCTAAAAGGCTTTTCGCACTGTATCTCACAAGCGGCTTGTAATCAAATCGAGTGCTTTTGGAATATCATCTGAGTTATATGTCAGAGATACCACAGTTCGCAATAACTGACATAAATTCAACGAGTAAATTAGAAGTGATTTCTGACGTTCCTCAAGTTAACACTCTGTGTTCCTGATCTATTTAAACGATTTAGGAGACAATCTGAGCAGCCGTCTTAGGTTTTTCGCAGATGATGCTGTCGTTTATCGTCTAGGAAAGTCATCAGAAGATCAAAATATGTTGCAAAACGATCCTGAATAGATATCTGAATGGTACGTAAATTGGAAGCTGATCGTAAATAACGAAAAGTGTGAGGTCATACATATGAGTGCCAAAAGGAATCCGTGAAACTTGGGCTACACGATAAATCAGTCAAATTCAACTAAATATCTAGGAATTACAATTACGAACAATTTAAATTGGAAAGAACAGATAGAAAATGTTGAGGGGAAGGTAACCCAAAGACTACGTTTTATTGGCAGAACACAGAGAATGTAACAGATCTAGTAAAGAGACTGTCTACACAAAGCTTGTCCGTCGTCTTTTTGAGTACTGCTGTGCAGTCTGGGATTTTTACCACATAGGATTAACGGAGTACACCGAGAACATTCACAGAGGAACAGCACGTCTTGTGTTACCGCGAAATAAGGGATAGAGTGTCACTGACATGACACCAGATTGGGGTTGGACATCACTAACCCAAAGGCGTTTTTCGTTGCGGCGGCATCTTCTCATGAAATCTCAACCACCAGCTTCGTCCTCCGAATATTGAAAATATTTTGTTGACGCCGACTTACATAGGGAGAAGCGAACATCATAGTAAAATAACGGAAAACAGAGCTTGTACACAAATCATTCGTTCTTTCTGCGCTGTTGTGAAATAACGGAGAATTATTGTGAAGGTGGTTCAACAAACTCTCTGCCAGTCTGTTAAGTGTGAAACTGTGATTTTCTGAGTGTATATACATATTTTAAAGTACTCCTAAATTCCGTTACTCTACATTAAATATTTTTCTGTGTCGCTGTATTTTTCGTTCACTATATATATATATATATATATATATATATATATATATATATATATATATATATATATGAGTGTGAGAGAGAGAGAGAGAGAGAGAGAGAGAAACGCCGCACACAGAAAAATGGTATTTATGAGTATGTGAAAGAAAAAAGCAGCAACACAGAAAAATTGTGAATGAGGTAAATTAAATTGATCACTCGGAGCAGAATGACTGCTCTTAAATGAAAATTAATTATGGTTGCTTACTCAAACGAGGTTAATGTTATGAATAACGCGTGTTTGACGACAATTTCTATAAGACCATTTGTGAAACGCAGCAGACAACGGCAGCAACGTAGCAAGTAAGAATCAATAAGTCGATAACGACCCAGGTAACAGGAAAGAAATGCGCAACTTAAATTTTTTGTTACTGCATGGAGAAAACCGTATGCGTTCATAAGAATTTTCTACAGCGTGGTGCAGCTGACTTACTTAGGGAGATCAACTGTGAGTAAACCAATTTAGTACTAGAATTATCTATGTCAATTCTTCGAGATATTACCAGTGTTTTAAGAAACCAATTTTACGAATACGTAGAACAGAAGGTAGCCAACAGACTCTGTTCACTGCTAAGGCATGCTTTAAGTTATTTTAGATATGTATAGAGAAATGCCTAGACAGCTCGATCAGACGAGACTCATACTACTGCATCGATTTAATTTGACTAACTATTTCTCATGAAAAACTAAGGTGGTGATGAATAATTTTTGTTAAGCTCGTCATTTCATATGTCATTGACATGAGTCTTCAAATTTCTTCACTCTATTAAATTCTATTGTGTTTTCCTCCAATCAGCATCCATACCTTCCTGCCTCACCCAGTAGAGAAGCGAATTTTACGGGCTCATTGAGTGCTTGATACGTACAGACTGTACGTGTGGATGGTCGTGACAAGTTGTTGACAGGCTGTGCTTATTTTCCGCGAACCGTGAATTCAATTAAGATTTGTTGTGTGCAATACCACGATAGGGAAAACCAAGCTCCCCAGTTTCCCTGCTGGAAACTTGAAAATGAACTGTTGATCACGTCAATAAAGCCACGTTGATTATGTCTTCAAACTAACAACGTAATTAACAGAGAGAAAATAAAAGAGCTAAATCTGAGAAAAGAGTAACTATAGTAAAAAGAAAAGAATAACAAGACTTCGAATTAGGTGTAAACCTAAAGTGCCTTTGGAAGAACAAACTCTTAAGAGACACGTTTTTTTTTTTTTTTCTTTTCGTCAGGCCTTGTAGTCGCAGAGACAATCCAACAATATTACAACTCACCTCTTTAGATGACTGCCTTTTTCCATGTCGTTTACAGCAATTCGCAGCAACATGTAGCACCAGCTACGGGTAAAACTTACTGTTACTAAGAATGAATTTAATAAAGAGGGGTTTGCTTGGGTCCTGTTAACTGCTAAATAACTTGTGAGAAGGGATTTCATAAATTAAGTCTATTTAAAAACTGCAGAATCATCATCAAGTATTAACAATGACAATGACAATGACAAGTGTGTCAATAATGGCTGAGTGCCAGATTAACAAATTATTTCAATTTTAGAGTTACACTAACATTTAATAACCACGGCAGTTATATATTAACAGGATGTGGAGAATAATTATTATTATTTGGAGGATAAGGAGGCTTCTTTAACTGACAAGCAAAACATGGGATTATGGCAAACTCGGACTAGCAATCACGAGCCTAACACTGCAATTGCTTTTGCGCTATGCTTACGAATTTTACCTTGAATTCAATCTTCAAGTGCAGCTAAGCAATCTAAATCTCTCCTCGCTATATAAATGAAATCAGACCTTGAGTGTCGTATGTTCTGCTATCACCGACGTGAGGGCAGCATGACACTTCTTCTGTCTCCGAACCCTCGATTGACACTACTCCTCCTACTCTCACAGGCAGACCTCATCTCACAACAATGCTTAGAATCGTCCTCCGGTGTTTCACCCTCAGATTGTTATTATCGATATCTGAGTGTTTACTCAATGCAAAGAACAGCGTTGACTATAGAGTTTTCAGTGTCACCGAGAGTTCTGACACGCTCCTTGCAAGTTATGGGTTTCCGATGTAGAGATGGAATCTGATAGCGTTCTCTACTAGGTGCCATTATGAGATTGTATTACAAGGCTTGCTCTCACAATTTGTTTTTTATGTTTTACAAACTCCTCTGCGATACAGTATTGCATTGGTAAAACGGAACGTGCCGTAGTGTACAAAACAACAGTGCCCTCTTGTATTATGGCTTGTTGTTGGCAAACGCATAATGATTGTCTTTTTTCCAACGTGTGAGCAAATGGAGTGAAAGGCTGTATTCTGTAATGGTATTTCACTTGTCTGAAATATTTGTAAAACAGACGTATTTGATAATTTATTTACACTGATTTGTACATCAGGGATGTACTTCAACCATGTAATTTTGTCCATAAAACTAAAAGAAATCGCTTAACATAGATGTTTTTTATTTCTTTGGAGTTTAAATTCTCGCTTTTGCTTTACCCTGACGACAGTTTTGAAATAATGACGACGTTCTGCAGTGATCGGTAGTTTTCGCAACAAAACAGTGAAAGTTTTTTCGCTTTTATGCTGGGTGGGCCTATATAAGAGATGTGAGATAAGTTAATACATCTGTCAGATGAATCGCTGTAGTTTGGTCATCTGCAGTTTGGTCATCTGTAATCAGCTGCAGCCCTGTAGTTTTCTTTTCACATCGATGGATGTCGCAAAATAACGTGAGGCGGAGGGAGAGATAGATGCAGTCAAACATAGAAAAAAGGACAACAATTTTTATTATAAAACTAAAAGAATATACACTGCGCCTATTTTCATGGCAACAGGACATTTATTACCTTCGCGATTGTGCTTTGTAGTACACTCAAGGGCCAAAGAAACTAGTATAGGCGTGTGTACTCAAATACAGAGATATGTAAACAGGCAGAATACGGCGCTGCGGTCGGTAACGCCTATACAAGACAAGTGTCTGGAGCAGTTGTCACACCGGTTACTGCTGCTGCATTGGCAGGTTATCAAGATTTAAGTGAGTTTGAACATGCTGTTATAGTCGGCGCACGAGTGATGGGACACAGCATCTCGGAGGAAGCGACGAAGTGGGGATTTTTCCCACATGACCATTCCACGAGATCCTACAAGAACGGGGCCAAAGACGACTGAAGGAAATAGTTCAATGTGACAGAAGTGCAATCCTCAAATCGCAGCAGATTTCAGTGCTGGACCATCAACAACTGTCAATGTGTGAACCTTTCAATCAAAAATCATCGATATGGGCTTTTGGAGCCAAAGGCCCTCTCGTGTACCTTTGATGACTGGTCTCGTTTCAAATTGTATTGAGCGGATGGATGTGTATGGGTATGGAGACAACCTCATGAATCCATGGAACCTGCGTGTCAGCTGGGGACTGTTAATGCTGGTGGAGGCTCTGTAATGGTTTGGGGCGTGTGCAGCTGGAGTGATATGGGACCCCTGATACATCTAGATACGATTCTGATAGGTGACATGTACGTAAGTATCCTGTCTGATCACCTGCATCCATTCATGTCCATTGTGCATTCCAGCAGGACAATGCGACACCCCACACCTCCAGAATAGCTACATGGTGGCTCCAGGAACACTGTTTTGAGTTTAAACACTTCCGCTGGCTACCAAACTCCTCCGACATGAACATTATTGAGCCTATCTGAGATGTCTTGCAACATGCTGTTCAGAAGTCTCCTCCTTCTCATTCTCTTACGGATTTATGGACAGCCCTGCGGGATTCATGGTGTCAGTTCCCTTCAGCATTACTTCTGATGTTCGTCCAGTCCATGCCACATCGAGTTGTGGCACTTGTACGTGCTTACGGGAGCCCTTCACAATATTAGCCAAGTGTATCAGTTTCTTTGGCTCTTCAGTGGAGATGCTCGCTTATAAGAGATGTGCTGATATTAAATGCAGGTGTTACAGTGAGATGTCTTGCCTCACAGAACGGTGTGCGCCAGCGGATGCAATCAGTTGTGGTAGGGACAGTGTGATGCAGCTGCAATTTTAGATAAACAGCTCGTGGTGAGGAAAGCCTTCATTATCTTGCTTTGTTCTGTGGCCCACCGGCGTCATGGTCTATTGTGTATGTTGGCATCAGTAGCACTGATCAACCATATAGATCATTTGGACCTGTAGTTACGGTAGGCATGCCTACCTTCTAGGGTAGACCGTGCACTTCATGCAGAAGCAATAGCAGTGGACATTTGAAATAGTGTTCTGGAGAGTTCTCCAGAATTTCATTGGTGTTCCAGTTGGGCCGGTCTTTCTCAGAAATACATTTAACAGAGAGCAGAAAGCGTCCTGTTCTGGTGTCTTTCGTCTATCTATGATTGATTTCCAAAGACATTATATCACTGCTACCAGAGGGATCTCTATGAGGACCTTCAGTGACAAGATAAACAGGCCTACAGTAAGGAGGGGGAGGAGTGAGGTGTGGTAGGAGGGGGGGGGGGAGGTAAGACTGGTAAGTTGGTTATTACATGACCACATATCAAGGAGAACTCACATGCAAGTGCCGCCCCTCTCTCCTGGTGGTGCAACTTTTGGGGTCAGTTAATGCGGTAGTTGTGTTGTTACAATGACTTTTCCCAATCCACAGTACATATCTTGCATTATTACTCACTGTTTACAAGTGATGATTTATCTTGGGACAATTTTGATGTGGAATTAGAACAATGAAGCAATTTCCTACAGTTGTGGGAGCGTGCATTGACCTTCTTGAATTTCGATCACCAGGACTGCACAGTGGTTGTCGACCATTGCATCGTGAGGCATCAGTAGTGAACTCTGATGTCAAACAGCGATACAAAGTGTTCAGTTAACAGGTGATACATTTTTAAAGTCCTCTCTGTCCAACGCCAACATCTCATCAGCTGAACACAATTCTCACCAAAAATAAAGATATTGCCTTCCACTCCAGCCTTTTTGCCGCCATCTTGTAGGTGAAGGGGTCATTTTATGTAGAGTATGAGTACATCTGTCACTAGCTTTGAGTGGTATTGTGAATTTTTTCCCCAGAGCGATAACACCATTTCTATGACATTGTCAATTTTTCAAATGGCTCTGAGCACTATGGGACTTAACATCTATGGTCATCAGTCCCCTAGAACTTAGAACTACTTAAACCTAACTAACCTAAGGACATCACACAACACCCAGTCATCACGAGGCAGAGAAAATCTTGTCAATTTTTCAGCTCTATTTCGATTTTAGGCACTCCTTGTGTTGTGGTATGCATATTGTTGTGTAATTAGGCCCACCTTTAATTATGTATTTAGGACCAATCTTTATTTCAGTTTCCCACCCAAAATAAATAAAGTACACTAACCTAATCTTCCTGTCCTGTATTTGGACAGATTCCCTGGGATTTTCGCTCAAAATTAATGGGGTTCAAATTCAAGAAAGGGCATCTGCTGTTATGAATTTCCGGCCAGTTCCTGGGTGGGGCGAGGCGGGGGTGGGGTGGGGGGGAGGGGGAAGGGGATGGGACATCAGCAATGTAATTTATTAAATTCCGACATTTTTTTAAATTTCCCACCATAATTCGAAAATCCTGCCAGTAGTCTAGGCAAGGGATGGGGATAAGGAGTTGTGGGGAGGAGGACGGATTGGGGACCCACTTGCTGGCTTGGGAAAACAAATGGCCTAACCTTGTGATAGGGTTAGGAGTGGGGTAGTTAATTGATGAAGTTAATTAATTTGATACCATAATTGGAGTTGGCCCGCCATTACCATACTATTTATCTTAGGTCATATCTTCTGAACTGTGTGTCCTACAATGATACAATTTTACTGGTACATTCAGTGGTATTTATGAATGTCTTAAGCTTTGTTAGTAATTCCAGTGTACTAAAAAATTAGGAAAATTGTAGCCTTTTACTGGTTAAGAAAAGGCAATCAAATGGAGGCACGGAGGGTGCATGGAACTGAGGTCAGTGCGAAGAAGGTAATTACAACTGTGGCAAAATGAATGGGATACTTCAGAACTGGCAGGGTAACATATGAATTTCTCCCTAACAGAAGGGAGAGATTACAAATGAGATTTCTTAACCCATCAAGTGAATTGATACATTACCTGACTGGCCATGGCCCTTATGCCACGTATCTATACAAAATCAGAAGACAGATGAATGATAGCTGCACCTGCGGCAGTGTGGACACACCGGAACACATATTGAGGGACTGCACACTCTATGAAGATGGAGTAGGTAATGGACGTCAGGTATTAAGGATGTTGGTTCTCAAAGATGCACTAAGGAGCGAATCGACCTGGTGCATCTTGGACGATGCTACAGCCGCAGAATCCAGAAAGGCCAAGGAAGATTTCAGCAGGCATTCAGCTATAAGTCATCATGATTCTGTCCAGGCAGATGAGAAGATGACTGATGTTAATAACTACCGAGTGAAATACTATCCCAAGAATCTATTTTGCGTTGCACGATTGACCATGGAAGTGTAGACTTTACTAAGTGACAGCGATGGGTGTAACCACTCGCTGCAGTGGAAACGCTGCTGACGTGCTGCCCGACGCCCAAGGAATCCAGCAGAGTATAGCTGTTGACCGAGGTACCATGGGGGTGGATCCATTAGTGGAAACAACTGAGTACAATTTAAATGCATCAAAATAAATGAAGAAACGGAGAACAAATTCCATTGTTTGTAGTAGATTAGTAACTGGGTCACTTGTTAAGGGTTTTAATGCAGTTTTGTAGTAGTAAAAGTAAGTGTAGCTTTTTTCTTTTCTAATCTCTCTTTTTTCTAAAAAAAATATGAAGTATCAGAAGTAAATAATTAATACATAACCTATAACTATCCAAGGAAATACGATTTGCACGGCCTATTTTAGCTTTTTAGACAATAGGCTATAATTATGAAGAATAAACAAATAAAATAACAAGTAATATGAATGTCCAAGTCGCGTATTTGGCTAGTAGTAAAGAAGTAGTAAATTATAACGTCGTGTTCCGTATGGCAATTTTTCTGCATGAACAGTGAAAATGTATTAAGCAATTAACGTTTTTCCTATCATTATTATGTGGGAAATGTCAAAGAGAATATTTTTTGTAAGGCTGAAATTATGTGTAAAGTTTGCTACAAGTCATTAAGTGCTCTCATTCTCAAATACTGGATAACTAAATTATGAGTATTTCTGTGTCGTGATCTGCACTGTTTCTTCACCCCCAGCCCGAACCATATGATACGTAAATAGTTCATATGTTCTTCCACCCGCACTGCTTTCTTGTAAACAGTAAGTGATATATAAATCAAGTTTGGTTGGAATCAGTCACAGTCTAACCTAGCAGTGGCGGCACTACTGTTAAAGTTGTTACTGTTTGACAGCTGGAGCGACACTAGCGCTCCAAGCGGCGAGAAAGAAGAACCTCAGATGCGTTGGTTTGGATCCCTTTCCTACATGATTTACCAAATATTTGAAGTTTGTGTAATATCAGAAGGCATAGACGTTTCTAAAAATGATTCTAAAATCCGCGCAAGTAGGGATAACTGTGTGTTAGTCATTGCCGCCCGTTGCCATAAGTACGACCTTCATCTTTATATTATTCTAAGTTGGACAAAGAACTGCCACAATGTGGGACAAATATACTGTGTGTATAAACCCTAAGTCCTCAAAGCCAATAACACTGTCACAAGTGCTGTCATATGTTAAATTTGACATCAGAGACTTTTCATTCAATGGCATATGCTTTTTCTAGACAAGAATAACTGCACTTAATTTTATCACTTCATCGTCAAGCAGGACGGTGTTGACGATTCAGATGAATCTGGCACTGATATATGGAGAGTTGAACTGACTGCTTCAATGTCATAGAGCGTTTTACAGCTTCAGACGGACTGTTGAAACTTTGTGGCAGTTTCCTCTTCATTGCCAGTTGAGATAGCTTATTTGGAACGTCAAACAACGTGGTTAATTGCATTCCTCGCGAGTTTATTATTGTTTGCATTCATGAATTGGTTTTGTTCGACGTGTAGAGGACAAAATATTATTATAAAGATAAGGAGGGTCTTTTTTCATAAGGTCTTCTCGTCTAGTATACACTAGCCATTTTCTACTCCTAAAACGAACCTTCAATCATCAACATACACGTAGTTTGCAAGCGAATGCTGACGATGCAGTTTAGTAAAATGATGGTATATTCCTGTCAGAATCCTTACGAAACCTAAAAATCGACAGATGTGATATCTTCTTCTCGTTGTTGCTACAGTTTACTGCGCTACGCTACGCTCCAATTTCTAAAAACCATTGCACAAACCAAAATAGACAACTACTATTCGCTTTCGCTTTCACGATCGCGCCGATCTCAACAGTTTAACTTACTGGCAGCTTGACGCGCTGCTGGCGCAGTAGGCAGCAAGATTGAGGCAAGGACCGTTATAATAGACTTTGGGATCAGCCGAGTAGTTCAGGAGACGTTGTGTAACATAGTTATATATAGGATATTTCGTGTGACCTCATGTGTGCTGGAGTGCTGTTGAAATTGCTCGTCAGTATTTTACACAGTTTTAGTCTTCAGTTACTTATTTTAAAGTTTATTTGCCTTAATATTGGCTGTAAAAGTAACTTATAAGTGGACTTTCATTCATTTCAGTATTTCTTTCTGTGTTATTGACTCGAGTGGACTGTTATTCGTGAGTGTGCTTACTTCGTTCATTAAAGTCTCATGCTACAGCAGTGTGTTAACATTTCACAGCGTGCAGTTTCAGCTGTGGCGATTCTTAAGTTCTGACAATGTTGTTTCTGCACTGTTATACAGTTATTAAATGTAGTAGTTTTCAACGGTGTCTCGCGCTGTTTGTGAGGAGATAACGGTTCAATAAACTTTTGGAAACGCTCTCTCACTGTGTTTTTTAGAGTTTCCTGTGCACTGAAGTCGTTTAGTAAATTTCGTGCATTAGTTTTCAGCTGACGTTTCTTATTGTTTCTAGTGAAATATTTCAGTAAAATTTTGATGCACTGTTTTAACTCCGTTGAGTGTTCCAGTGGCCGCTTACATTTTTGGTTTTAGCTACTAAATTGTGTGAAATTTTGTTGGTATTGGTATTAATTGTGGTTTACTAGTATTGATAAAAGTTGTTGGCTTCTTAGTAGAGAGAGAATTTCGAGACCATTATTGTTAATTCTGTAAATATTTCTACTGGTGTAACTGAACTTAGATAACGTAGACGTTTAGTTTTTCAGTAAATGTAAAATTTTACCATGAATGAGAAGTGTGGGCTTTGTCGTAGATTCGTGAGTAGTGGGTTACGGTGTGGGATTTGTTCAGAGAATTTTCATTGATGGGAATGCACTGGGGGAGCCAGTAGGCATTCTAGCGAGATCCTCTACTGGGAATGCAGAATCTGTAGTAGAAAAATGTTGATAGAGAAGCAAGAGCGTAAGATTTGTGCCATTCAGGTGCAGTTACAATACGCAAAGGAGGAACTAGATGGGTTGAGGAGGGTGAAGGGTGCTGGGGAATGGTAACTGGCAGTTGACAAGAAGGTAACTAGGAGGAGGAGGACGAGGAGGTATTCAGACAGTTATACTTTGTGTATATGCAATAGATTTGACCAACTGTCAGAGTCCAGTGGAGAGCAGCCTCTTGTAGCTGTAGGTGTAGGAAACATGCAGCAGTCCTCAGTAAGTCAGTTGCAAAGTCTAACAGAAATAATAAGGTTCTGCTGTTAGGTATTTCGCATGGTAGAGGCGTGGACCAGCAGTTGCAGGAAGTGTTAGAGAGTGAGTACCAGGTCACGAGCATTGTGAAGCCTAGTGCAGGGTTGGCTCATGTGACTGATAGCATAGGGAAGTTATGTAGGAATTTTACGAAAGAGTATCAAGTAGTGCTTGTATGTGAAGCAGGGAATAGTCTTGATAGGGACAGGGAATATGATGTAGGTGGTGTCCTGGTAAAGATAGCTACTCAATCTGGTGGCACTAATGAGCATTTCGTGCAACTGTTTCAGCACCACGATAGGCCTCATCGTAATTGGCTGTTAGGCGTGTTAACATGGGGCTGGAGAAGGCACTGATGGCAGAGAGCATGGATCACATTGCAGTGGTCCAGCTGAGTCTATCAGTAGATCAGGTTTCACTAGGCATGGCCTCCACCACAATAGGTATGGGAAGGTGAGGCTGGAAAAGCTTATAGGTAATGGGCAGTGGTGGCATCACTCATGGAAAAATTCCTGTTGGTGTTAGAGCTGCACCTTTTCTAGACTGAAGTCAGCTGATAGGTATACCTGCTTAAAGGAAATTCCTCTCACTAAGGAATCACCTTCAGAGGAGCTCTGGTATCCAAGCAGAGAAGGGATTAGTAAATTTCATCAAAACATATGAGGTATAAAATTAGTGAACGGCTTACAGATGTTGACTCTGACATTATTGGTATATCGGAGCACCAATAAAATAATTTGACAATTCAGAGGCTTCCTTCACCAGGATACAGATTAGCTGACTGTTTCTCAAGGAGATCCTTGCAGGGTGGGAAGTGGCCATGTACGTAAAGAACAGTATTCCGTTTGAGTATAGGTGTATTACAGCACTGCACTGAACAGATATTTGAATGCTGTACAGGGGCAGTTGAATTTAGTGAAACTAAACTTTAATTGTTGTTGTTTATAGGTCCCCTAACTCTATCTTCAGGCCATTTCCGCTCAAGCTACAAAGAGTTCTTGGTTCATTCTATAGGAAGTACGAGAAATTTGTTACATTTGGTGACTTAAATATTAATTTCGTATACAATTGTTCCAGAAAAAGGATATTTGTACATCTCCTAAACTCATATGATCTGATGCAGGCTGTGGTTTTTCCAACTAATGTGCAGGGGAACACTAGCACAGCCCTACACAATATTTTTATTCATTCTTCATTACTAGATGAGCAGTCTGTTATTAAAAGGGTGAATAGCCTTTCAGACCATAAGCACATATTTTAACACTAAAAGACTTCTGTACTCAAACAAATGTCACATATAATTACAAACTATGTAGGAAAGTTAATGCCAGAGCAATAGAGAGTTTTTTAAACCTTGTCTATGAATAAGAGTGGCAGGATGTTTACAGTGCCAATAACATATAAGTATATGACAAATATAATGTTTTCCTTATCACATTTCTCATGCTCTTTAATGGTCGCTTTCAATTAGAATGTTCTAAACGTTGTACTAGCAATAAAAGGGACACTGGGTGGCTAACTTGTGGGACAAGGATATCACGTAGATCAAAA
Source organism: Schistocerca serialis cubense (assembly GCF_023864345.2). Classification (NCBI taxonomy): domain Eukaryota; kingdom Metazoa; phylum Arthropoda; class Insecta; order Orthoptera; family Acrididae; genus Schistocerca; species Schistocerca serialis. The sequence goes on along the minus strand of NC_064644.1, from coordinate 508,416,913 downwards.
CTGGAATCATACAAAAATTTGGAAGTAGTCACAATGAAGCTACAGTAGCCCATTACAAACAGTATTGTACAGTGCCTAAAAATGTTATTAGGAAGGCGAAGAGTATGTGAGAAGTGTCTGGCCAGTACCACAAGGTCAACAATATAAAGTCGGTTCATAGAAGAAATATTTGTTACTAATAAATCATATATATGTACAATATTTAGGAATCATTTGCTGAGCATGGCTGGTGAATTAAATAAATACTTAGTTTCTACATGGAAACATATAACTCTCTCGGAAAATGCCATTCCGAAACTGATGTCTGAAATACTCCTTTGTGATACAAGGGGGAGATTGAGTCAATAATTAAATCAATGAAACCTAAGGACTATCTACATCTACATCCATACTCCGCAAGCCACCTGGCGGTGTGTGGCGGAGGGTACCTTGAGTACCTCTATCGGTTCTCCCTTCTATTCCAGTCTCGTATCGTTAGTGGAAAGAAGGATTGTCGGTATGCCTCTGTGTGGGCTCTAACCTCTCTGATTTTATCCACATGGTCTCTTCGCGAAATATACGTAGGAGGGAGCAATATACTGCTTGACTCTTCGGTGAAGGTATGTTCTCGAAACTTTAACAAAAGCCTGTACCGAGCTACTGAGCGTCTCTCCTGCAGAGTCTTCCACTGGAGTTTATCCATCACCTCCGTAACGCCTTCGCGATTACTAAATTATCTTGTAACGAAGCGCGCTGCTCTCCATTGGATCTTCTCTATCTCTTCTATCAACCCTATCTGGTACAGATCCCACACTGCTGAGCAGTATTCAATCAGCGGGCCAATAAGCGTACTGTAACCTACTTCCTTTGTTTTCGGATTGCATTTCCTTAGGATTCTTCCAATGAATCCCAGTCTGGCATCTGCTTTACCGACGATCAGCTTTATATGATCATTCCATTTTAAATCACTCCTAATGCGTACTCCCAGATAATTTATGGCATTAATTGCTTCCAATTGCTGACCAGCTATATTGTAGCTAAATGATAAGGGATCTTTCTTTCTATGTATTCGCAGCACATTACAATTGTCTACATTGAGATTCAATTGCCATTCCCTGCACCATGCGTCAATTCGCTGCAGATCCTCCTGCATTTCAGTACAATTTTCCACTGTTGCGACCTCTCGATATACCACAGCATCATGCACAAAAAGCCTCAGTGAACTTCCGATGTCATCCACAAGGTCATTTATGTATATTGTGAATAGCAACTGTCCTACGACACTCCCCTGCGGCACACCTGAAATCACTCTTACTTCGGAAGACTTGTCTCCATTGAGAATGACATGCTGCTTTCTATTATCTAGGAACTCTTCAATCCAATCACACAATTGGTCTGATAGTCCAAATGCTCTTACTTTATTCATTAAACGACTGTGGGGAACTGTATCGAATGCCTTGCGGAAGTCAAGAAACACGGCATCTACCTGTGAACCCGTGTCTATGGCCCTCTGAGCCTCGTGGACGAATAGCGCGAGCTAGGTTTCACACGACCGTCTTTTTCGAAACCCATGCTTATTCCTACAGATTTCTAGTCTCCAGAAAAGTCATTATACTCGAACATAATACGTGTTCCAAAATTCTACAACTGATCGACGTTAGAGATATAGGTCTATAGTTCTGCACATCTGTTCGACGTCCCTTCTTGAAAACGGGGATAACCTGTGCCCTTTTCCAATCCTTTGGAACGCTATGCTCTTCTAGAGAACTACGGTACAACGCTGCAAGAAGGGGGGCAAGTTCCTTCGCGTACTCTGTGTAATATCGAACTGGTATCCCATCAGGTCTAGCGGCCTTTCCTCTTTTGAGCGACTTTAATTGTTTCTCTATCCCTCTGTCGTCTATTTCGATATCTACCATTTTGTCATCTGTACGGCAATCTACAGAGGGAACTACAGTGCAGTCTTCCTCTGTGAAACAGCTTTGGAAAAAGACATTTAGCATTTCGGCCTTTAGTTTGTCATCCTCTGTTTCAGTACCATTGTGTTCTCAGAGTGTCTGGACATTTTGTTTTGATCCACCTACCGCTTTGGCATAAGACCAAACTTTTTTAGGATTTTCTGCCAAGTCAGTACATAGAACTTTACTTTCGAATTCATTGAACGCGTCTCGCATAGCCCTCCTCACACTACATTTCGCTCCGCGTAATTTTTGTTTGTCTGCAAGGCTTTGGCTATGTTTATGTTTGCTGTGAAGTTCCCTTTTGCTTCCACAGCAGTTTTATAACTCTGGATATGATGAAGTGCCTAGCAGAATATTAAAGTACTGTGCTGCACGTGTTAGCCCTATACATAGCCACATGTGTAATGTTTCCTTTAAGAATGGTCAATTTCATGAACAATTAAAGTACTCAGTAGTAAAGCCACTTTATAAAAAGGGTAAAAGGGATAATGTAGACAATTTTAGACCTGTTTCTATGCCATCAGTGTTTCGTAATGTTATTGAAAAGGCTGCGTATGTAAGGATAATTGATCATTTTATATCACACGATTTGCTATCAAATGTTAAATTCGGCTTTAGAAATCTTTTAATAACTGAAAACGCTATATTATCTTTTCTCTGTGAGGTACTGGGTGGATTAAATAAAAGGTTTCGAGCTCTAAGCATATTTTTTGGTTTAACTAAAGCATTTGATTGTGTTGACCACTAAATATTGCTTCAGAAGTTGGACCAGTACAGAATACGGGAGTAGCTCACAATTGGTTCACCTCATATTTTACCAATAGGCAGCGAAAGGTCATTATTCAGAGTGTTGAGAATAGCTGTGATGTGGGGTCTGCGTGGAGTATGGTCAAATTGCCGAGGAGGGGTGCAGTGCCCTAGGGATCAGTGTTCGGGCCACTCTTGTTTCTTATTTATATAAACAATGTTCCCTCTAGTATTACGTGTAATTATGAAATATTTCTGTTTACTGATGACACTAGTTTGGTAGTAAAGGATGCATGCAACACTGGCTCTGTTTCAAATAGGTGCAGTTCATGACATAAGTTCATCGCTTGTAGAAAATAAAATAATGCAAAATCACAGTAAGACTCAGTTTTTACAGATTCTAACACACAATTCAACAAAACCCGACGTTTTAATGTCAGAGATTGGGCATGTGATTAGTGAAATTGAACAGTTCAAATTTCTGGGTGTTCAGATAGTAAACTGTCGTGGAAAGTCCACGTTCAGAATCTTGTTCAAAGACTTAATGCTGCCATTTTTACTATTCGAACGGTATCTGAAGTAAGTGATCGTTCGACACGAAAATTAGTGTAGTTCGCTTATTTTCATTCACTTATGTCATATGGTACTATATTTTGGTGTACCTCTTCCCATTCTAAAAGGATATTTTTGGCTCAGAAATGGGCAGTTTTAGCACTAAGTGGCGTTCGCGAACCTCTTGTCGACCCACGTTCACCAGCCTGGTTATTTTGATATTGTCCTCTCAATATACATTTTCTTTATTGTCATCTCTTGTTAACAACAGCAGCTTATTCCCAAGAATTAGCTGCTTTCACTCAGTTAATACTCGGCAGAAATCCAATCTTCCTTCTACTCGCACTTCCTTAACTCTTGTGCAGAAAAGTGTGCAGTCTACTGCTGCGTCCATTTTCAATAATCTACCACAAGAATTAATAAATCTTAGCAATAATCCATGCGCTTTCAGATAGAAACTGAAGAGTTCCCTCATGGGTCACCCTTTCTATACTGTTGAGGAGTTGGAATTTTTTTCGGTTCATAAACATTTTATTTTATCTGTTATTGCTTTTATGTTGTAATTCCATGTACTGACATGTTAAATGACCTTGGAGGTTAGCTCCTCAATTTGGTCATACAGAACTAGACGTGTAAATAAAATAAAAGTATACAAATATACACACTTCAGTTTTCATAACATGTATGGATTTCATGACGAACCACAGTTTCTAATACCGAATTTTATTCCTGTAATTTATATTAATTATAGAAGGTATAGACATACTACGTACAGCTACACATGAAAATTTGTGCTGAGGGAAGGAAAAAAGCTTAGGATTTAATGTCCCATATTGACATCGGGTCTTTAGAGATGGCACACAAGCTCGGTATGTTTCAAGGGTGGGGAAGTAAAACAACTCTGCCCTTTCAGAGGAACTATTCCGCTGTGTGGCTGGAGAAATAACGGAAACCCTCCATCATCATCCCGAATGTGAGTCCAGTGTGCTAATCACAATGCCATGTCGTTAGGTTATCTTTGCTAGACCAGTGCTAAAACCCTCAGAGGAGACTGATAGATGCATGATCTATGGAATTTTGGGACAGCCCAAGGAGCATGTTCAGACAGCGTAGGTGATACGGCACCGCTCATGATAGGGGGAAATCCGGGTTCGAGTCCCGAACTGGCACAAAAACAACCCCTTGTAGGTTGGGAAACACTGCTGTACAATATATTGTTTCTGTTGATTATGTTTTCATTGGATGTCGGCAATATCTGTCTTTTGATACAGATAAGCAAGTACCCTCTTTAGAGTTCTGGGATTTTGATGGTGTATTGCAACTCATTTGTTCAGAGATGCTTTCCGTTGGTCTGCTGATGTCATGAAAATGTGTACAGCACTCTCAGAATACAAATTTGTCTTATTGAATCAGTATCGGTCATTCAATTAAAAAATCTATTTTTAAACGGATTTTGGAGTGCTGAAAAGTAACACTCCTAGTCGAAGGTATATTAAAGGATTCTTTAGGATAAAGGATTTCATGTCTGTAGCGTCTGACATCAAAGATGGAACCAGTAATAGGGTTAGGAAATAAATTTGTTATTCGCAGAAAAAACCCATTTCCACTCCTGAAAATAATGGTGACAGGTTTGTTTAATACTTTGAACGAGTAAAGAAAGTGTAATCTAATGAGGAATGGGTACTAGGCTCCCTGATATGACTGTGTACAACAGACACGATGGAAGAGGAAAGATAATTTATGGAGCATAGACGTTCGAAATACGGACGCTAATTTTCGTAGCAGAGGTAGGGGAAGAGGGGATCGACAACCGATACGTTTTCAGAGTTATGACAAAAACAGACAAATAGAAAACGTACTGTTGAGGTTACAGAGAGTAAAAAACCGATCCAATATGAAAAATCTGTTAATGAAATTAAAAGGCCACTTTGGGTTAAGCTAGTTGTGAGTCTCCAGATGGAGACACTAGCGCAGGCAGTAACTGACAAATAGATCAGAGTAAACCAACGGACCCAAACCAATGAGACAGATGGTGTTTCAGTATCAACTTCCAGTATCATTAATTTGTTCAAACATACTGATTATCTAATACAATACATTTTCGGCACACAAGAAAGGTGTAATTCTCTTGAAAAAGGAAACGGTGTAAATAATAGGGATAAGAAAGTAATTCGTATGTAACAGGTACTAACAAAGAGGAGTTAAGTGCTTAACTTTATGATAATGATGGAAGTCTGCAGACTGCAATTCATCTGGAGGACGTAGATTCAATACTACAGTATTTAAAAGAGGAGTTTACAGAAGAAGGGAGGTAGCAAGTAAAATAAAGTTGGTCTATGGGCTGTGATAACTTGCCAAATCAAGTAGAAGCAGATGGTAATTTACATATCAATGATGCGAAAGGATGTAGGTACTCATAAAGCTTAGGTAATGTGCAGCAAACGAAGTTAGAAGAGGAAGCCCAATGCTTTGATTGGAAATTAATGGACAGGTTAGAAATGGCAGCTGAAAATGTGGTTATTGATGATCCCTTTTATGTAAGTGTAAAAGTAATATCTGCTGACAGACATTATTTTAGGTAGTGGCAAACTGAAATCGTAGCTTGACAAATTTCATAAGAAACCTGTACAAAGTAGAATAAACCACACTATTATATAATTAAATATTTCAGGAATAATGGTGCGCTATCTTCTGAACAGAGGCAGGGAAGCAAATGTGCTGTCCTAGACTTTCTTTGATTCCGTTCCTAACAGGAGCAAGATAATTGTAATCCGAATATCTGGTTTAACACCAGTAAGTGCTACAGGAAAAGTTTCTGGGATATGAAGCAAGAACCTTTGTTACACTTATGTGTAAGAGAGACTATTGTAGATCATTCTTCTTGAATTGTGTCAGACATAAGTGCATATGTATGAATTGGCATTGATGTCTTATCAAATAAGAATAAGCCAGCTGCCATAAAATGGTATGAATATCACTTAAATTTGTAACCTGGTTAATAATTTTACAAAAAGAAGTCTTATCTGATACATGTATCAAGGATGGAAGCAGTAAAGAGCGGAATCCAATGTATGTCAGATTTGGCGAGGGAGGATGATTGAACAGGCAGTAAGTGAATTTAATGATCCCCTTGCGTTTCCTAAATGTAAAAGAAGCGTCAAATTTGTGTTTAGTACCCACCGGCTAAACGAAATAGAAATGAGAGCGAGTGAATGCTCCCAAAATATGGACAAGCTACTGTAAAACTTACGAGTGTTCAAGTACCTCACTTCAATGAATATAACATGTGGATATTAGATCCTTCCTTTGGCAATACGAACTCGCAAGTGTATGGCCTTTTTGCAGTATGGAATGTACTACTAATATACAGTATCCCCTTGTGAATGAAACATTTCTCTGTTTGATTTGTAAGAGTACTGGGGTAGGAACTGTTAGGTTACATGACATTTCTTGTAGACGATATGCTGTAGGCTAATCCCATATGGAAAGAGCATATTGTTACAATCCACTGAGCTCCAGGGTTGTAATAGGACAGAACGACCAAGTGGTATGGCGAGAGGGGTGACTCACGCCTAAGTGTGAAGAGAAACACTGCCAAGCGTTTCATTGACTTTATTACATCGAAGGTACAGAGGCGACCTTTCACTGATCCCGGTGAAGGTGCAGCATGGGATGCATACTTGGGTCAGCGCCAGTTACAATGCTGGAATGTGCTGTATCGGCGTCTGGCCGCCCAGCTGTGCACACGTAGCTCTTCTACTCATTCTACAGCTAAGTGGACGCCGCATGTGGTGACTGGTAGCCCAAGACACGGCTGATGGTTGCCCCAAACGCAGTTCGTTGACCCCAAGGAGACTGCCGAAGGGAAACAGCCGTCTGCAGTCAGGGTAGTGAACCTTAGCAGCTCGGTCAGTGGCCACAGACAGCTTGGCACCCAGGAAGCCGCGAGTTTGCACCGTGGCCCTGCGACTGCGGACAGCACCCAGCAGTCCACCGGACAATGTCGCCCAGAGAGTGCAGACCAGCAGCTCCCTCACTCCTCCACTGATGCAGCTCCAAGGTACAACCCACCCTGCCACAGCTAAGGCACTTCGGTGCAGGTGAAGTTGGCAGTAGTTTCAGCAGGCTGGTTAGCTGCTGATATCCAACACCAGAGGTCGTCGTGGTGTCCTGCAACTTAAACAATCGTCATTCTCTCTGGTTCTAGACGCAGACAGAATAGTGACATGACAGCCTGATTTAAGCCTCTGGGCTCACTCATTTCTATATCTTTTCTCTATTCCTCTAATGTAGTTCCTCTGGAGGGAACAAGTGGATAGCTCTTTAATAATTACAACGTCAGCTTCCCTCAGCCAGCTTTGGACCCTAAACACAGGTTACTAGGCGCTGTTGTAACTGCAACATGTGGGTTCTACACAGCAGGTCAGTGCCCTGTGCTGTCTTGATTACTTCACACTTCTATACAGTTCCTGCCAGGCTTACAGGCTCAACTATTGTGACATTGTCATGGAATACATTATATTGGCCAGAAAGTTCTCTGAGGATATTACTCATTTCAAATTTAATGTGCTTCAATGACACACGGAGTTCAGAGATCATGTAGCCCTGGAACACATTAATAAAGTCATAGCACAGGGGAATTTCGATGGAACAAATGTGACAGCATGCACACCATTTCTAGAAATAACAAGAGCACAAAGTATTGTTGATGAATGTATCGGTCTCCAGTATTATATATATATATATATGAGCGAACCCAGAAGCTTAAATCAGGCAGTCATGTCACCATTGTGTCCATATCGAGAACCAGAGAGAATGACGATTCTTCAAGTTGCCAGCAACCGCAACGACCTCTAGTGATGGATATTGGCAGCTAACGAGCTCGCTGAAACTACTGCCAACTTCCCCTGCCCTATGGCAGGGCGAGCTACACCTGGGAGCCACGTCAGCGTGAGGAGTTAGGAGACTGCTGGTGTGCGCACTCTGGGTAACAATGTTCAGTTGACTGCAAGCTGGTCTCCGCTGGGGCAGGGCTGGTGCACGAACTCCCAGCTTCCTTGGTGTAGAGCTGTCTGTGCCGCAGACCGAGCTGCTAAGCCTCATTACACTGACGGCACATGGTTGTTTCCCTTTGGTAGTCTACTTGGAATCAACGAATTGCGTTTGAGGGAACAGTGTGCCATGTCATGGGCTACCAGCCAGCATATGCTATGTCCACTTACCCGTGGTGACGTTGTGTGAGTAGCAGTGCTATGACTGCAAGCCTGGGCGATCGGACTATTGAGGAAAGGCCAGTTCTTCCCCCAAGGGTGTCCCAAAAGTTCCGTCACAGTGACGGCATCCAAGATGGTGGTGATGACGTCACCCCACCCAAGGGGGCATTACCTCCAGGTTGCTGCAAAAGTTCAGTAAAGACGATGTAATCCAAGATGGCGCCAGTGACATTTTCCTAGATTTATGATTTTGGAATGAAGGTAGGTCAATTGGACTACCTCCACTACCCCAACTCCACCTCCCCCACCCCCACCCAGAAAATGGTGGGAATGTCAAATTCCATCAGGACACTGCAACCTCTATTAACCTAAGAAAACAGTGGGAAAGGAAGGTCACTTGGGTTACCTCCACTAACCTAAGTCATCCAACCACCACCTCATCCTAGGGATTGGCGAAAAGTTTACATTTTGGTGGTAAGGAAAGGCCACTTGGGCTATCTCTACTAACCTAAGAAAATAGTGGGAATGAAAGGTCACTTGGGTTACCTCCACTAACGTAAGTCATCTTACTGCAACCTCGTCCTAGGAAATGGTGGGAAAAAGACTCATCCTGTGCTAGGCATAAGTCTTTATTATTTTCATGCACTATTTATTTAAACAGTTAGAGACATTACCACCATACAGGGTGTTCACCATGAGGTCCAGACTCCAAATGTCCTGGTACACAGGCACCACCAACAGAGGGCACTGTCATCCATTCCGTGACATGATCTGAGGTGGCGGCCATGACGTCACTGATGACGCAAGTTCCATTATCCAAGATGGTGGGAAACCATGTGTTCACCAAGAGGTCTGGACCTAGTATACAATACTGCCACCAGAGAGTGCTGTCGTCCGTTCTGTGACATAACCCAAGACGGTGGGGGAATAAGATGGGAAACAGGGTGGTGACCATGAGGTCTGGACCTAGTACACAGTACCGTCACCAGAGAGCACTGTCGTCTTTTCTGTGACATAACCTGAGATGACTGTCTGGAGAGGGGGATAACTCAGCTTGCACTGGGCTGCTGGAGGCAGAAAGGAGTGTACTTCATTTATTTTGGAACAATTTGTTTAGGGATGAATTTGGGACAGTATATTTATCACACTCATACAAAACAAGCGCTCTGACATGCATGGGGTCACGCCACACAGCCTACAGATCTGTAAACTACTTCTAAATAACGCATTACAGACAACTCATAAACTACCGAAATAATTTCAGTACTGACACGCAAACTCCTCCTAAATAATACAATACACTGATGTACAGACACGAAATCAACTCGTAAACTGTCCAAATAATGCATACCACAGCCTACAGACCTGCTCACAAAATAATGCAACAGACACTCAAACAACGTACGCAGACTCTGCCCACCACCCCCTGTCCACTGCTGCACACAGGAAGCTATTGCACACACTCCAAGAAGTCGGGATGTACTGGCACCCCCCACTAAGTTACGCACAGGTGGCTGTTCGGGTATCACCAGCATGAGGTATCAGCATCCCTTTCATACTTGACACCTGAGAAATTCCTCTTGAAATACGTGTTCACCTAGGCACTGTTGCTGATGCGGCCAGACGGGGGCAAAACCTATTGTAGAGTGCACCAACAATGCCATGAGCCACAGCCTGCAGCGAGCAGGTGCAAATTGCTGCTATTTTCGGGTGTACAGTCCAATTGTTATACTGACATCACAGAACTCCAACGTGCACTCATGCTGGCCCCATATGCGAGACACCTCTGGGCAGCATGTGTGTTTTACCATTTCTGATCCAATACCTGGGGATAATGATGACACTGAATAGCACAGGGCGTATTGTTCCTAGCGTGACATGAGAGACGCGTCTAATCATGCTTATCTGCATAGCAAGACTGATGCAATGCCAGGAAGTGCATGCGGATAGCTATAAACTATCGCAAACTCAGTCTTATATTGATATCACATAACTATGTAAAATAAGAACTGAGTCGACCTCTCAGAAATTGTATATTGTCCCAGAAATAGTTAATGCTCGCTTTCTTGATGTCTCAGCTTGTATGCACAGAAATTTTTGCCCTAATAGAATCTGTTTACGAAAATAGCGCAGAATAACCTCAAATTCATTCTTTCTCATGGTCCTAAAGTAGCACCCCGTCCATCATGTGTTACTATTCCTGCTTTCAACACTGTGTAGAGACTCCTATATCCCAGCACGAAAGACGTTGTGTGAATGAATCGAGCATTATGATTGACTCTTATAGAATTTGCCTCCAAATTATGGATGCCATCTGTGTAGAAGCACCAACAACCTTTTCTTTCTTTCTGCAGACGAGACTTTAAGTGGGAGAAAAACTATTTTACACAGATTGCCATACTGCACTGATAATTAATCCCTGCAAAGTGTCCCTACATATCGTCAAATACTGAGAGGCTCTTACTCAATTATACTGTTCTCCCACCAAGGACAGGAGCTTGAATATTAGAGCGTGAATCCGATCTCCAACCAAGCAATATATCACCACATACCATGTCGATGTAGTAAACTTACAATTTCTATTCTGTGCCATACGGTACCATCACTTTTACATCATTTGTACATATACGGCCAAGACAGACAGCATCGTATATACCCTTCACAGCACTAAATATTTCCCTGCTAGGTCGGCGGTCATCCACCCCTGATGGGTGACCAGAGTGCCCTCAGCGGATCGAAGTCACTTTCAGAACTGTTCCACAAATTCGAGCTCGCTTACCCTCGCCACAAACATGTTGCTGTTTCTGGTCTGGACCTGCTTGCTTGCTCACTTTTCTACACCCATCTCTAGACTCTGCGATTACAAGAACACATGTATTTTCACATGGGTTGCTAGAATATCACACCATTTTCGAGGTACTTCTCCATATCAAACACAGCTGTATCATACCAATTGCTCGCGCAATATACTTCCGAAGATACAGACTGGAAATTATTTCTCTACAAAACCCAAACTTAAGTGAGGTGGAGCATGCCCTACACGACTGAGTAACTATAAACTTGTCCCATCTGTGAAGACCTTTACGTGAAAAAAAAACTCGACAAAAGAAAGATAGAGTAAACTTATACTCCTACTCGCTAATACAGATGTCAGTGAGGTAACAGATTCCATTCATCCCTACAATTTACAAAGTCAAATAATGTGTTTCTCATGTGTAGAGAATCAGCAAAAGTCTCTCCCACCTGCTAGATGCATACACCACAACCAATGTCCTCTCGACTAAATAAAGACACGAAATGTGAAGAAGCAGTCAACTGAACAATTTACATGAGCAGGAATAATGACTCAGCACAAACAAGCATCCATACTGAATCTTCTCAAATTTCCACTCGATCACGAAACCTATCCAACAAATACTAAGTATTAGTTAGCTATTCGGTCGTGTAGACGACAGCGCAGTTAACGCAGCTACATTCCTGCTTTCCAACAGACCTTTGCAATTGGACAACTCCTCCCGTTAATGGGAGATGTGAATCAGGCCGACCACAGAACACGCATAGACAGAATCATCCTACGAAATCGTTCACATATATATTTGATTGCTATACTTAGAATTAAATGTTAGGATATTAATTTCAGTTGAATGACATTCGTCAGTGACCGAAGTATTGGAAATACCCCTGCTGACGGCTGTGGCTCCAGAAATAAAAATATCAGTGCCATTCTTATGATTTGACATACTCTTCCCTCTGCTTTCGCAGTATTCCACAGCCATTTCCTCCACATACGAAGGAACACAAACACATACTTTATGAGCCTGATGCTCAAGGTGAACCTATCACACATCCCCTACTACTACTAAGTATAATATTTCATGAATAGCTGATTGCCTATGATACAAAATAATACTGTCCAAAAATCAACGATGGGTGCGCATGTCTCATGACAGTGTGATGGGGGTGTCTCACTCTCTAATTTTACCCTAAGACAGCGAGAATGTTCTGTGACTCACATACACAGAGAGATAGATCGCAAATTAAGCACTATGCTGGGGAATTAGTCGAAATATACCGTAAAGTCATCAGCTATTCGGTCACTATGACAGATGAGCTTAAATGTAGTTTGGAAACCCACGTCAACGTTGTAAAATTCATCCAGTTTCCTTATGTTGTAACTCTCTTTTATTTAAAATAATCCAGTGTGTGCAGCGTGTTATGGTAGTGTAAGTAGGCTGTTTATGTTTTCTTGTTGGCAACGTTACGTAGCACTCTGTATGAAAATCACTGGCTGTGCTGTGTGCAGTCTGTGGCTAGTTTGCATTGTTGTCTGCCATTGTAGTGTTCGGCAGTTGGCTGTTAACAGTGCGTAGCGTTGCGCAGTTGGAGGTGAGCCGCCAGCAGTGGTGGATATGGGGAGAGAGATGGCGGAGTTTTGAAATTTGTAATTCTGGATATCATGAACTGCTATGTATATTATGATTTTTCAACACTATTAAGCTGGCAGTAGTGGCGCTCGCTGTATTGCAGTAGCTTGGGTAGCGAAGATTTTTGTGAGGTAAGTGATTTGTGAAAGGTATAGTTTAATGTTAGTCAGGGCCCATTCTTTTGTAGGGATTATTGAAAGTCAGATTGCGTTGCGCTAACAAAATATTGTGTGTCAGTTTAAGCACAGTCAGGTATAATTTTTCTAAGGGGGCGTTTCATATGGCGACCCTGCCAGGATACCTCACTGGAATCTTCTGATTTTTTCTTGTAGTTTGTGTAATTAGTGTAGCTTTTGTTTATTGCCAGCGCATAATTATAGAGAGAATTTCCATTGTAGTTGTAGTTTCTCATTGTTGTACAGTAAAACAGTTGTGGCATGCATGTAGATTTGCACCAAGTATTTCGCAGCTGCACTTGCAATTAAGTAGACATTATTTCCATTGCTATGTTATTTAATTTTTCTCTTCAAATTGTGCTTTTCTGTGTTATTGTGTGAAATATTGTGACAATTATGGTGTGTGAAAAACGTAATACTAGGCTCCAAAGTAAATTGAGAAATGACAGTGAAGACAAAAGCAGTGTGTTAGCGCCGCAGAGTAATGAATTAACTAATGTTCAAAGTAGTAATTTGGTAATTGCACATAGGGAAATGGAGCGGTTTGCAAATAATGGTGTACACAGTGAAACAATTAGTGAACAGGGAAGCATTATCGATCGATCGGTCGGCAACAGCTCGCCTCAGGAATCCGAAATGGCAGGAAACAATCTCGCAAATACTGTAGATTCAGGTTTTGGGTCCTCACCGTTTTCTCAAATAAGTCAAGACACATTTTCTGCTTGTCAAAATGTGAATGTTGCCGGTGCAAATGCAGTGCCGAAAAGCATAGAGGAACTGATTCCAGACACTAATACATTATTATTGCAATTAATGCAACAAATGAAACAAAATCAGAGACAAACACAGCAACAGTTAGACACAATGCAACAAAATCAGAGTCAAACACATCAAAAGCTACAAAAGTTAGACACAATGGAACAAAATCTTCAAAAGTTAGACACAATGGAACAACACCAGAGACAAACACAGCAACAGTTAGACGCAATGGAACAAAATCTTCACACCACACTTGAACAAACACGTGAAGATTTGACTACTGAGTTACATAAAATCGAATCGAAATGTCAAAAAGTCTATAACGACGTAAAAACACAGATTTGTGAGCATTTTCAACCTATTTTTTTGCGGCATGAAAATACATTAAAGAATCACGAAGCAGCCATAAAAGAACTGCAAATTATTGTTCATGAAAATCATGAGACTTTGCAAGCTAAAATTGACTCAGTTGCATCTACCGATTCGGTTATGCAACTTGCAAAAACTCAGGAAAACTTGAAGGACACAGTAGAAAGACACATGGAGGAAATTAGTACATTATCAGAGAAAGTAGTTAAACTTTCGGATCAGCTAAATAATTTATCTACAAAGGTAGATGATAATCTGAATGACACAAAACCGGTAGTCTTTAATGACACAGGAGAGTGCGAACAAATTAGGAAATTCAAACAAAATCAGAATCAAATTAATACACAACACCAAAGAGAAATCCGCGAAGTACAAGATCAGCTGACACAGGTAATACAAGAATTACGTATTTCAGAGGACACTCGCGCCCCAATACGGGAAGAGGGACATAGAAATACAGAACAGCCACAAAATAATAACACAGCGCATTACGGAATTTATGAAAGAAATTGGCAAGGTGCACCGAAATTTGAAATGGAACCGCCGAAACGACATAACAATGACCGATATGCGACTCGCCGACATGATGATTTTGACTATAAGCTGTTCATTATTACACGTAAATTCAAAACATTTAAGAATTCTGGCAACGACATTCATCCACAAGCATGGCTCCATCAATTCTCTCATTGTTTTCCTCCCAACTGGTCGTTAGAACACAGATTAGAATTTATGTGTGGCTATTTAGAGGATGAACCAGCTGTAAGAATGCGATCGGTCATTCACGATTGTCACAGTGAAGGAGAATTTTACCATGCCTTCCTCTCAGCATATTGGTCTCAAGCTACACAAGACCGAGTAAAACATAGCATCATGATGATGAACCACTTTGAACAATCTGAATTTTCCAGTCTTGTCAAATATTTTGAAGACATGTTGCATAAGAATCAGTATCTTTCAAACCCATACAGCCCCTCAGAACTCATCCGCATTTGCTTAATCAAATTGCCTGAACATTTACGACATATTATTTTAGCAGGACGTTGCAAAGACGACATTGAAGCTTTTCAGGGACTGTTACAAGAACTGAAAATTGACACTGACAATCGCGGAAATCGCGGAACGCGAAAACAGGAACACAACAATTACAAGTCACATCCGTCACAATTCCGCCACGAAAGACATAATAACTGGACACGACAAGGCTATTCTCACAACACAAATCGTGACCAAAACAGACACCATCTGTAAGACAACCGTTGTCAGAATAATAGTTACAGAGAAAGATCGCTTTTCCATAGTAATGAATGTGACACAGACAACAATAGAAACAGACAATATGGGAACCAAAATAATTATTATCAAGGGATACAGAATAACTTCAGATGCAACAGTCCAGCATGCAGTTACGATTCAGGGAGAAATTCTCCACCACATGACCGACAAGAAAGAAACTATGGAATCTACCGACATGACGACAGACGATATGATCGTAACGACAGACCTGAACTGCATGAGAACTGGCGAGCTTCAAACAGGGCAGGGCCCTCTCGTCAAGGTGAATTTTTAGAAGTTCGGTCTTCTAATCCCAATAACGGCGCTCGCCAACAAAGAGACAGACAATGACTCGCACCGCAGGCAGCCACGTGCGCCGGCTGGCTCAGAGAAAAATAGCATAGATGCTAACCTTGAGAAAAAAATTCCAGTATTCTTTACCGACGTATACCATATGACAATTGCATTCAAGTTCAAACTCTGAGTACTATGAAGAGTAAAGGATTTCACCACACTTCACACATAAAACCGCTTATTGAGAGATAATCTGCTTTTTAACTTAGTCTTTGCCATAAAATTTTTCACTTCGCATTTCTAGTATGCTTTGTCAGACTTAAGAAACTGTTAATATGCAACACTGTTTGAAGTTAAATATCCAGTGAAGAACCAAGAGAACTTATTTCAACAGAAATTATGAATGCATTGTTATAGTGAACAGACGACACAATGTTGTTATTTGTACATTATTGCTTGTTAGTTGCACGATTATGTAACGACTATAAGGCTCACATACTTAGAACATTTACCAGTACTGCTAATGAGATTTTAATGCAACATTTTGGTTTACTTGAAAATACATTCTGGATTTAAAGTACTTTCTGTGAAATACCAGATGACACAGTGGTTAGTTTAAGTGACAGCTACACGATTTTATCACGACACTACTAATGAGTGACAATTTACAATGTTGCTTTTGCAGTGTTTCTGTTTTATATCCGCACAATTTTCTGTCTTATTCTGGAAAGTAAAACATGTTTTAGTAGTAACTTTTGTGGTATAGCTACAATGAGACAGCCTTTTCCGTAGCACAACAATAAGTTACAGTACAGTACTTTCTTCATCACAACAATAAGCGTAATAACTACGATATCTATACACAAAGCATTTCACTTTTGTTTATCATGAGGTAAGTACATTGACTTCTGCAGAACTTAGCTTTCGGAGGACGATAACTACGAGACTTCCACAGCGATTATCTTACAACATGACGCACAGTTTAGCGCTACAGTACACGTATTTGAGTGATTAATTTCGCACTTAAAACATTTATTTTTTTAAGATATTTGAAGTACAATGGCACAAGGGTTTTCCGTGATATATTTCATTCCATTGCTGTAATCTGTAACACCTGAGGGTATAATTACATTAATCCTCAGGGGGGTACACGCTTACTTTGTGTACCATGTGTGTGGCAAGCACAAGGAGCCCTAGCTAATATGGTATTTGCTTATACAACTTTACACATCAGTACCATATTTCTCCAACACAAAATACACAGCTACCTGATTATTTAACAGAGAAACAAACATTTTCTTTCTACATCAGTGACAGATGTTTACGCAATTACACAGGTGGATAATTTCACACTTATGAAATTGTATTTTGTCTGCACTGTGTGAACTGTTCATATTTTTTTTCGGAACCATTGTGATACTATGAGAGCTTTGAATGATGTATTTGGTAAGAGAGCATGATTTTTAAAGTACATTTGAGGTAGGTGACACTATTGAAATGAGCAGAGAATTTTCTTTATGTTTTGTCATTATTGGAGGAAGCTACGACGATTTTGAGATTTGACTGAGGTGTTATGATGTTATTATTATGATGACTATGTGTATTTTGCTGTTGAGGTATGTTTATGATCAATAAGCTGATGCTATATGAGGAATGTTTATGATGATATGTATTTATTATGATGAAATACTGAAGAAGTGTCGACGAATATGTATATGTGTAATAAGGTAAGGAATAATGAGTAGTGGTTAGGGACTCTGATTTATGAAAAGGATGTTGGAAACCAAGAATCGTACTTTAAGAGTTATGAAATGTGTGTAAATGCGTGAATGTATCAGAATGCCGGCGAAAATTTTTGGACACTGTTATATTTAATGGATTTTATTTTCTACACATTTGTAACGCCAATTCTCAACCTGTGAAAATATTTTTATATGAGACTGTCACTGTAGCGGAAACTGCTGTTGTAAATATTTCAGTTAGAAAGGTAAGTGACCTTGACGTAATGCGTTTTGGGCACCCAGCTGAGAGGTAGTCGTCTGACAAAAGAAAGCCATTAGGTGGAGAGAAAAAAAAGGTCATTATCCTCGCTATTGACATTCCTTTGTAGAAAGCACCGCGAATATGACATGCTCATTACTTGGAGAGATACTTACATCTGCACTCCTGATTATGACAAGCGTCTTTCTTGAGAATTGAGAGAATTTTTACTGCCTTATGAAATGCCATATGGCTAATGAATGATGTTTCATGCCGTCCTTTGTACATATTTGCTCATTTTCTGTAATATCTAGTTTCTAGCTGCACTGCAGCATTGGTTAAAATAAAATTTAATATATGTACTAATATAGTTATTTTATGCCTACAGATCCAGTCAATAAGAAATTTATGATCTACTTCCAAGAAAACGAGGGCACATAAATAGACATTTCCCTTCACAGGAATTGCATAAATAATTTTTTTACGATTTGGTAACTTATCTGCTAGTGTAAGTTCTCGTGATGCATCACTCTAGTGTTAAGGTGTGACATAGGTATTAGACATGGCCATTTTTAGTGTAATATTTTTTCTGCTTGAGCTATGTCATGTTTAGATATAAGTTTTTGCATTTGCTGCTGCTGTTTGCCAGGCATAGTGCTACTAAATTTCACTTTGTATTATTCTTTTAAGCCAGTTTTACTACTGATTTATTTTTCTTGTTTGCTGCTCATTGCCTTATATTAGTTGTAATTTATGCTGCTTGCTTTGCCTTTTGTATTTTTTATCATTGCTGTTTGTGTTAATTGTTTTGTGCTGCTGCATTGCCTCATTCCTTAGTTTAGCATCTGAGCTCAGTAGATTTAAGTTAGCTTAAAAAGGGGTAGGCTATATAAGAGAACGAGCTGTGATGAATTGGAAGAAATGCATTGAGAAGCTATAAGAATATGGTTTGGTCAAAAAAAAGTATTTTGAAAGAGGATATGAACAAAAAAAAAGTAGGGTTTAGAGACAACAAGTTTAGGTAGGATTTTCTTGGAAATAAAAGATGTTAGATAATGGAAAATAAATAATGAGGTAAGAAATATGTGAACATATAAATACAGAAAGCATGCTTGGATAGGATGTTTTGGTGAAAACAAATGTTGAAATATGACGAAAGATCTATGGAATGAAGTTTTGGGTTGGACTGCAGTACCAAATGTTACACTGAAAACGAACCCAGTCATTTCCATTGTGTTATCCCCCTATGTGTTTGTGTACTCTTGTATATTTGTGTTTTTCCTGTCTTTATGAGTTTAGCTAATAAGAGTTATGTTGTAGAATTTTTCTAATAATATGTTATTTACTTTGTAAAGATGTTTTGACATTATTTATTCTGTTTTGTTTTATTGCTCATGTGTGAAGTTGTTGTTTCAATAATTATTCTGATCTTTTATTTATTTACTTATGTCATAATTCCTGTAACACTGATGTATATGTTTATTTCTATTCTTTTGTAAAGCCCCTATTCCTACAAATGTTATCTGTATTATTATGTTTTTAATGATGTATTTTGTTCCGTTGTTATTGTATCCTTATGCTATAAAATTGTAATTGATACCAGTTCATCATATTATTAACTTGTAAGTTCCATTTCACTGCACACGTTTCTGTTGGTCATAGTATATGGACAATATGTGAGAAGTAGGGACTGTTAGTGTTTACACGTGTGTTAATAATTCAGCAAGGGACTGGATAACAGCACTGCTGGTTCTAAGGACAATTCCAAAAACTTTGTGAGTGCACAAGTGGTGGTTATGGACTTGCTATATTAACCGCAAGACTCTTCAATGGTGATTGTGCACCTGCACAGTCACAACAGATGGCTGCTGGCCATTTCTACAAGGACTACAGTGGGTCTACACCTTTGCTGACTCACCAGTACCGTTATTTCTACAAGGACTGCAGTGGGTCTGCACCTCTGGTGGCCTACCAGTATCGTAATCTCTACCAGGGCTACAGTGGGTCTGCTCTGTGATGACCTACCTACCAATACACTTCAAAATTTCGACTGACTCTGCTGTGGGTTTGCTCTGTTGTGGACCAATACCTGTCTGCATGTCAAGAGTCAGCACTGTCTTTCCGTTGGAAGGACAACACTACTTCTTCAAGATTACATGGAAATCCACTACTTCCGTGTGCATTTTCTTTTACTGCTCAGACTTTGAGAAAAACACTGCAATGTTACTGTGATGAATGATAAGGACTGTCTTTATGGACCGTGAGAAAATTTTAGCTTTTGACCAACATTGTATCAATAAGTGTGTGCCTTTGATTTCTTTGTTATTGTAATTATGAAAAATTTTATCAAATCATTATTGGCCACTGCCCAAAACAATTTGTAAAATTTTTTGTGGGGAGCATGGGGGCTATGTAAGTAGGCTGTTTATGTTTTCTTGTTGGCAACGTTACGTAGCGCTCTGTATGAAAATCACTGGCTGTGCTGTGTACAGTGTGTGGCTAGTTTGCATTGTTGT
Organism: Schistocerca serialis cubense; assembly: GCF_023864345.2. Classification (NCBI taxonomy): domain Eukaryota; kingdom Metazoa; phylum Arthropoda; class Insecta; order Orthoptera; family Acrididae; genus Schistocerca; species Schistocerca serialis. Next base: position 508,396,668 of record NC_064644.1, on the reverse strand, counting down.
CTGCCATTGTAGTGTTCGGCAGTTGGCTGTTAACAGTGTGTAGCGTTGCGCAGTTGGAGGGGAGCCGCCAGCAGTGGTGGATGTGGGGAGTGAGATGGCGGAGTTTTGAAATTTGTAATACTGGATATCATGAACTGCTATGTATATTATGATTTTTCAACACTATTAAGCTGGCAGTAGTGGCGCTCGCTGTATTGCAGTAGCTTGAGTAGCGAAGATTTTTGTGAGGTAAGTGATTTGTGAAAGGTATAGTTTAATGTTAGTCAGGGCCCATTCTTTTGTAGGGATTATTGAAAGTCAGATTGCGTTGTGCTAACAAAGTATTGTGTGTCAGTTTAAGCACAGTCAGGTATAATTTTTCTAAGGGGACATTTCAGTAGGTGCAGTAAAAACTTGATTTACACTGCGCAACAATTAGTTTTCTGCGTGTTAATGTCAGTTTAAAACCAGGCACAGACCTCGAATCGTGGCGGAAAAAGAAAATATATGGCAATGTACAAAGCGTGTTACAGCCGAAAAAAGAATGCTTCAAACAAGCACAGGGTCACAGGGAATGTCTCTTGCGATTTACAGTATAGTACATGGGATGCTATCATCCTCCTACAGTACAGGTGATGAAACTTTAAACTGGCCTCTGCCATGGATAGAAAGCTGTATATTTAATAGGATCGTTCCACACTGGCAACAGCTGCAGTAGTCTGATGGGTAAATCCAGTGACGGACAGGGTATCCTGTTAGGAATGCTAGGAGGAATGTACCCTGTGATATTCTGGGAAGCATTACGATTTCTCTCTCTCCGCACTGGACCACCACCGCAGCTATGCATCATCGCACCAGCATCGGTGCCTAGGTGAGTACTATATCAGATGAAGTGTACAAAGCGTGTTACAGCAGAAAAAAACAATGCTCCAAACAACGACATGTTAAAAGCTATACTGGCTTAATAAATCGAGGTATGGAGTTACCTCCAAATGAATTTTTTTGTGTTCTAAACGAATACGGAGATGGTGATCGTAGGAGCATGTATTATCAGACCGACACTTCTGTTACATGTAACCCATGATCCAACCTCGTGATAATATTGCAAATTTTTGAAAGTGATTCGGCTAAGGTACGTGTTATGAAACTGCTATCTGCAACTTCCACACACTGCCTCAGCTACATATTTCTATAGTATTTGTAATGTATCCTGTCCACTGATATTTTTATTTCTGAAGCCACAGCTGTCAGCAGGGTGAATTTCCAATACTTCGGTCATTGCCTGATACGCCTACTAATCCCGCTGGGCACAACAGGTGATTAGGATTGTGGAAGGGGTAAAATAAGGTGGCGGTCAGTTTCACTTCAAAATTGTAATTTAATAACACATTTAAATGAAAACGGCACATAGCTGAACCTTTACAACTACGAGTTTCCAAATCCAATTCTTTCATGGCTGAAGGCCTCCAAACAAGAAATCTTAAAATTCAACAGGATAAATTTCAAGTGACTGAAGACACGCACTTAAAATTTCAAATGAAATCATTAACATTTGTATGTATATATCACAGCTAGGCTGAAAGTCTCAAGGCCAAAGTGTATAGAACAAACATAAACAAGGTGCAATACCAACAGCTGAAGGCCACAATTAAATTTCAAAATTTTAAAATATATTACCATAATCTTTTAAGGCAAAAGGCCGCAATGTTTTCGCTTAAGGGGAAATTTTAAGAAAAATGCTTTAAGCGGCTGAAAGCCCACAGTTGATTTTCCAAAAATTCAAAATACCTAAAACCTTTAAGTTTCAAGTGGCTGACAGTGCACTAAATCAAAAGATAGCACAACAACAGTAACTTTCAGCAAAATATCCACTTGCCAGAATTTAAACTTACTTATACAGGCTGAAGGACCCTGATTTACATAAAACACAATAAAATTTTTTTTCGTTTAAGGCATTGACTGTAATAGATTACCAACAGACCATAAACACCCATGAAAAGGTCAGTATAGACAACAGCACTCAGACGCCTCCAGAGGGGGGCGGGGGGGGGGGGGGGGGAGAGGATGTGGGCCTGCCCTCGAAACATTAACGTTCAGTTAGGTGAGCAGGTGGTGGGCCCAACTACACATGATCCGTCAGTAACACAACCAAGAGACAGTCACGGACCGACCGACCAAACGACCTACTAGCCACCAATCAGTACATGAAAACTCAAAGACTAAACTGTTACGGACGTGATTATCCACAATTAAATATATATTAAGCTGTCAAAACTACACACTGTGTGGGACACCGACAACAGGTGAGGAAAAGACACTGGCTGAAATTACGTTACTGGCCAGGGCAGGTAACCGGGACACTAAAGGTCACAGGGCAGAAAATTCCGGTGGTGTACTTCAATTGTAGTGAACCAATATAGTTAATTCCACCGCATGTCGGCTCGATTTACCCACAACAAACACTCTGTATTGCTCACAGGGAAAGCTCCACAACAGCGAACCACCGAAACGAACGACACAACATGAACGGACGTGGCTTGGGTACTTACGACAATACTCAACTTTGATGCCCTTGGCCGGTGAGTCACGAAGCTCGTAGCGATTGGACAGCTCCACACGCACCTTCTGACAATGCGTAATGACTGCCAGCAGACCCAGCAGACTGCTCAGAGATACCCTCCCTGGTCCGCACCAACCGACCGAATGCCCGCACACCCACTAGCCGGAAACTATATGTACAAGACCAAAGATGGTTCATGGTGCAAATATCGATACACATTGCTGCTGCCACACGTAGAAGGAGGAAGAACCATGGCATAACTGCAACAACTGCGGGAAACCAAACACAAATAGACAGAAAAGTTCAAGGAAACGCATAGTTCGGAGCGAGTACAGCTCACTCACCCCCCCCCCCCCCCCCAAACTTACCCCACGAAGGGATTGATTCAGACCCTGAGCTGCTTGAACTTAACTTGATTAAGGTGAACCCGATATTGCTTCCCTGAGCTGTCCTCCTTAACCAAGAGACTTACTGGGCCTAATATAGACACAACAGTGCACTGCCACAGAAAACGAGAAGTAAATTTACTAAGGTTACCGCCACGCACCTGCCTCCCTTGGAAATTGCGGAAATAAACTTGGTCCCCCGCCCTGCCCTTAAAGATTTCCCGATTACGATTATAATACTCGGTTTGCTTATTATGAGCTCTAGCATATTATGCCTGTCCCGGTTCCAGTTTTCCTTGATGACCCGCAGATTAACGTCAGGTGGAATAAGATCCTGAATTCCCCACAAGTTACAAAAAATGGAGTTAACTGGGTAGGAAAAGATCAAAGGTGCAGGTGTAACTCGCAAGGCATCACGAATGGCGGCATTAAAGGCAAAACTGAGCCAGGGAAGAAAGGAGCCCCATTTGCTGGGTGTTTCCTGATGATAAATAATCAAAGCGGACATAAGATTCCGATTAATCCTTTCCGAAAAGGACCCCTGGAGATAATACAGGGTGGTGGTGACATGCTTGACACCATTCTGAAAGCAGAAGGCCTTAAAGGGGCTCGAAAGAAAGGCAGGACCGTTATCACTAACCAACTGCTTAGGTGTCCCGAAAACACTAAAGACACTAGTCAAGTAATTAATCGTGGTGGTAGTGGTAACGTTACAGCTCGGTAGGAGCAAAGTAATCCTAGAAAATGCATCAATCATAACGAGTACATATCGATGACCCCTTTTAGTGCGCGGTAAAGGCCCCAAATAATAAATATAGAGCTTGTACATGGGAAAGGACTCTCGTTCAGAACTTAGCCAGCCTTGTTGAAGAGCATTGTTGAGTTTGGCTACGTTACACAAGCGACATTGAGCTATCATTTGTCTAACATCCTGGTCCATAGGGATGCTCCTTGATCTTTTAGAGCGTCTTATAAGTCCCTAAATGGCCACCCACCAATGAATCATGAAAATAACGGAAGACGGGGCGCACCAAGATAGCAGGCAAACAGATCTTAGACTACTTAGCATTGCCCACCTTCCTGCGATGAATACCCCTCTTAATCTCATATTCTTCCGAGAGATTTCCTGCCAACACACGTTGCTTAATACCAGCCCACACAGGGTCCTGGGCCTGACGGTGCGGAATGTATTTAAACAAAAGGGGAATTTCTCCTAATACCATACAATTAAGATTATCGCCTTCTACCTGCTCCCTTACCTGACTCGACAGTCTTCGGTAAACATCCGGCTGAGAACATCCGACAAGACATTTTCAGAACATTTAACATGTTCAACTTCGAAATGAAATGCCGAAATACGTACTGCCCATTTGTCAATATGGCCAGTCTTACGCGGCTCAACGCTTGATTGTCGGTTTCCAATTGGAAAACCCGATTCCCAAGGTAGAACCGATACTTCTCTAATGCAAACAAAACGGCCAAGCCTCGCACTCATAGAGTTCTTAAGCTCGGCATCTGTTAACCGCAGAGACGCATAAGCTAATGGTTGTCTCTGCCTCTCGAATTCCGGTAGGAGAACAGCTGAAATACCGCCATTAGAAGAATCAGTCTACAAGATAAACCTTTTGCTAAAATCGGGTACCCCAAGAACAGGCGGGTTGGCTATCGCTGTCTTAATATGCTCAAAAGCAGCCTCCTGGGCAGGTCCCCATTCAAAACGCACGCCTTTACGGCGTAAATGATTGAAGGGTGCCGCCAACTGAGCAAAATTGGGCCCAAAACGCCTAAAGTAATTTGCGATGCCTATAAATCTAAAGATTGCCCGCTTATCAACAGGAGGAGGCAATGCCCGAAGGGCTTTCGTCCGCTCTTGGTCAATGCGAATACTCTTATCCGAGACTATATGGATTAAGAAAGATACCTCCCGCCCAGCTAGCGAAATTTTACTAGGTTTAACAGTTAGACCAGCTCGTTGTAACCTCAAAAGAACTTGCCGGATATGCTCCAAATGATCCTCAAACGAACGACTATATACAACCAAGTCGTCCAAATAATTATAGACACAGACTAGCTTCAAGTCCCCAAGAATATTATCCAATAAGCGAGTAAGCACCGCCGCTCCGGTAGCTAACCCAAAGGGGACTCTGTTAAACTCGTACAAGTTCCAGTCATTACAAAAGGCAGTGACATGTTTACATTCAAATGGTTCAAATGGCTCTGAGCACTATGGGACTTAACATCTATGGTCATCAGTCCCCTAGAACTTAGAACTACTTAAACCTAACTAACCTAAGGACAGCACACAACACCCAGTTGTTTACATTCTTCAGCCAACAGAATTTGATAATAGGCCTGATTCAAATCAAGAACAGTAAACCAATTAGCGCCGGCAAATCAAGTAAAAGAATTATGCAAATCCGGCAAAGGTACTGATTCGAGTACAACCTTGGCGTTCAAACCCCGGTAGTCAACGACAGGTCTGAAATTCCACCCCTGATCCTTAGGTACAAGAAAAATTGGAGAAGCATAAGCAGAAGTAGAGGCAGCATCTGAGATTTCTTAGCCCTCAGTATCTTAACCTTCGGGGGTGATAGGCGGTATGGAGACTGCCTAATGGGGGTGTCGCCGGACAAACGGATATGATATTCAAAAACGCTGGTCACACCCAGGTTATCGCTAAGCAATTAAGAAAAACTGTGCAACAAGTCGCGTAGCTGATACGTCTGATTGGGTAAGAGACGGGCCAGATCACATTCATTAGCTGCAACCTCTACGCCGAAAGTCCCGGCAGTTCGCCATACACCATGTTTAGCGCACTCGCAAAGACCAAACTTCTCACCAGGAGAGAACTTAAAGGTGTGCCCGGAATAATGCAAGATGAGCCCGGTTTTATAAATGAAATCACACCCCAATATTAGATTAACAGGCAGTCCCTTAATCATGGCTAAGGATATAGGCCAGGAAAAATCGGCTACCGATACAATCCCCTGGGCCCAACCCTGCAAAGGTAACCACATGGCCATTGGCCACTCGACATCTCTGCAGCGGGGACAGGACCAGACGAAGTGTAGTAAGATGTCCAAATTCGAAAAACCACTCAAAACTCAATGATGACAAGGAACTACCGGAATCAAAGAGAGCGCAAACAGGCTCGCCAACTACCCAAGAACAAACATAAGGCAAAGGGGATGATGCGGGTGTGACCACGCGAGTACACCACGCCTAAAGGTCCGAACCCGGGATTGCATGCCAAGCAGGCGTCATCTGTTAGCTCTAGGAGCACGGGTCTGATCACAAGAGCATAACAAATGAGCTGTACAGCTGCATCTGAAACAACGCCTGGGTTGCCTTCTGTTAACTTCAACGGATGTGGATAATCCGGAATCGGCCCCTATGTCGCGCCCTGCCAGCTGCCGACGTCCGTGGCACTCAAGAGGTAATGCGGATGCTGCTATAACCACATCGCGGAGTTCTCCCCAGGTCTCAGGCCGCTTACCGAAAACAAAATGCGGCTTATCCGCCGCATGCATTCCCTTGAGATCTATAGAAACTAATTCGCGTTCAGGTAATTCAATCAGCAATGCCAAGGAGGCTGTGTGGACTCTATCGACATACTGATATAGCTGCTCGTCACCCAGCTGCACTTCCCAAATGTGGCGGCACTCAAGTTGTTTCCGAACGCTAGTAGTTAATCTTTGACTAATTACGAGTCCCCTTAATTGTTGCAAGGTAAACTCTTCGGCCGTGGCTCGTGAGAGGAGGTTCTGCAACTCACCTCTAGCTAGCGACTATAGCAACGACAGGATCACGTGGCGCGGAACGCGAAAAGTGGCCACGTGCTGTTCGAGACGAAGCAACAAGCACAATAAATTTTCTACTTGATAAATTCGCTATACAATCAATTCGGTCAGACCCTGAAAGAAAAAGCCAGAGGGTTAGCCAACTTAGCAAACACGACATCTAGCTTAACAGCCGCTGGAACAATGCCACCCCCAGCCTGGTCCCCATGTTCCCCCTGATAGCGCAAATCACTATGTTCAAACTTCCTCCCATCCAAAGCCAAGCATGTAAGCTTAAACTGCAACACGCTCACCAGAGTTACCAATTCATCAGCCGATTTTTTTGATGCTCTCCCAAATCCAACGTACTCAAATCAGCCACGAAATTACGAGTAGTTAAATGCGCCAACTGTGCCCGCACCCGACCCAACTGACTGTCACTAGGTTGGATTCCTTCTAGGAGACCAGTAGTATCCTCAAGGTCTTTAAGGGCCTCACCAAGAAGGTGGATGGCCGCACCTGTCTCACCAATCGCTGCCGAGGTGACGTCAACCGGCTACAGTACTGGAGCGCGCAAACTGGCTACCAATTCTGGAACACTGCCTCCATCAGTTGACGCCTTACTGCCAACTCGTTAAAGAGGTGGTCTTTTCTCAGCAGGCCAATCCCCGAACACTGTCTGACTGCCATTATCATAACACCTTAAACAATAACAAGTCACATAATATGATGCAACAGACACAATCGAAACAAGAGTGAAACTGACTGCAACTAGGTTAGTAAGCACAAGCGTAACGACGCTCTGCTCCCAGTGATACGTCCGCTAATCCCGCAGGGCACAAAAGGTGATTAGGATTGTGGAAAGGGCCAAATAAGACGGCGGTTAGTCTCACTCAAAATTGTAATTTATTGTAATTCAATAACGCACTTAAACCAAAACGGCAACTACGAGTTTCAAAATCCAATTGTTTCACGACGAACGGCCTCCAAACAAGAAATCTTAAAAATCTACAAGATAAATTTCAAGTGACAGAAGACGCAGTTAAAATCGCAAATAAAATAATTAAAATATATATGTGTATATATCACAGCTACGCTGAAAGCTTCAAGGCCAAAATGGATAGAACAAACATAAACAAGGAGCCATACAACCAGCTGAAGGCCACAGTTAACTTTCAAAATTTCAAAATATATTACCATATTCTTTTAAGGGAAAAGGCCGCAATATCTTCGCTTAAGGGGAAGTTTTAAGAATAAGGCCTTAACTGGCCGAAGGTCCACAACTGATTTTCCAAAAATTCAAAATACCTTAAACCTTTAAGTTTTAAGTGGCTAACAGCACACTAAATCAAAAGGTAGCACAACAACAGTAACTTTCAGCAAAACATCCACTTGCCAGAATTCAAACTTACTTATATGGGCTGAAGGCACTTGATTTACATAAAACAAAATAATTTTTTTTCCTTTACAGCATTGGCTATAATAGATTACAGACAGACCATAAACACCCATGAAAAGGACAGTATAGGCAACGGCATTCAGATGCCTCCAGGGAGGGGTGGGCGGTTGGCATGCTCTCAAAATATTAACGTTCAATCAGGTGAGACAGGTGGTCACGCACCACCTGACCAAACGACTTACTAGCCAACAATTGGTACATGACAACTCAAAAACCAAACTGTTACGGACGTGATTATCCACAATGAAATATGTATTAAGCTGTCAAAACTACACACTGTGTTGGACGCCGACAACAGGTGAGGAAAGGACACTGCCTGAAATTATGTTACTGGGCAGGACAAACACTAACGGCCGCAAAGCAGAAAATTCTGCTGATACACTTGAATTTGAAATGAGGGAATATAGTTAACTCTACAGTAAAAGAACATTGCCTGAATTTACGCTAGTGGCCAGAGCAGGTAACCAGAACACTAATGGCCACAAGGCAGAAAATTCCCATGGTGTACTTGAATTGTGGTGAACCAATATAGTTAATTCCACTGCATGGCGGCTCGATTTCACCACTACAGACACTCGGTGTTGGTCACATAAAAAGCTTCCCAACAGCAAACCACCGAAACGAACGACACAATTTGAACGGGCGTGGTTTGGGTACTTAAACACACCACTCAACTTTGACGTCCATGGTAGGTGAGCCATGAAGCTTGTAGTGATCAGACAGCTCCACACACGCTCCGACACTGCTTACGGATCACCAGCTGACTGCTCCACAACTAGATATCCTCCCTGGTCTGAACCAACAGACCTACTGCCCGCACACCCACTATACAGGACAAGTTTCTAGTTACTCAGTTGTCTAGAGCATTCTCCACCTTTCTAAGGTTTTGGGTTTGTAGAGAAATGATTTCCAGTCTATATCTTTGGAATTATGCTACACAAGTAATCGGTAGGGTACAGCTGTGTGCTTGATGTCGAGAATTACCGCGACAATGGTGTGATATTATAGCAACCCATGCGAAAATACATGCGTTCATGTAATACCAGAGTCTGGAGGTAGGTACAGATAACTGAGCAACCATTCAGGTCCAGACCAGAAACAGTAATGTATTTGTGGTGAGGGGAAGCGAGCCTGAATTTGTAGAGCAGTTCTGAGAGTGAATTTAATCCAATGAGTGCATTTTGGTCACCTGTCAGGAGTAGATGACTGCCGACCTAGCAGGAAAATATCTAGTGCTGCGAACGGTATATATTATGCTGTCTGTCTTGGCAGTATATCTATAAATGATGTAAAAGGGATGATATTGTAAGACGCAGAATAGGAATTGTATGTTTACTACATCGACATGGTATGCGGTGATATATTGCTTCTGCGCCGGATTAGCCGAGCAGTCTAAGGCGCTGCAGTCATGGACTGTGCGGCTGGTCCCGGTGGAGGTTTGAGTCCTCTCTTGGGCATGGGTGTGTGTGTTTGTTATTAGGATAATTTAGGTTAAGTAGTGTGTAAGCTTAGCGACTTATGACCTTAGCAGTTAAGTCCCATAAGATTTCACACACATTTTTTTTTTATATCTTGCTGTGTTGGAGATCGGTTTCACACTCTAGTATTCAAGCTCCTATCCTCAGTGGGAGAGCAATGTAATGGAGTAAGAGCCTTTCAGTATTTGACGATATGTAGGGGCACTTTGCAGGGTTTAATTGTCCCTGCAATATGGCGATCTGTGTAAAATAGTTTTTCCCCCACTTACAGTATCATCTGTATAAAGAAAGGAAAGGCAGTTGGTGAAGCCGGCCGTGGTGGTCTCGCAGTTAAGGCGCTCAGTCCAGAACCGCACGACCGCTACGGTCGCAGGTTAGTTAGGTTTAAGTAATTCTAAGTTCTAGGGGACTAATGACCACAGATGTTAAGTCCCATAGTGCTCAGAGCCATTTTTGAGCAGTTGGTGATTCCACACCAGTGTCATCAATAATTCGGAGGCCCAATTAAGAGCCAATCATAATGCTCGATTTATTCACATAACATCTCTTTTGCTGGGATATAGGAGTCTCCACATAGCGCTGAGAACGTTTGCTTATGTTGAAAGCAAGAATGGTAACACATGATGGACGGGGTACTACTTTAGGACCATGAGGAAGAATGAATTTGAGGTTACTCTGCGCTATTTTCGTAAACAGATTCTATTAGGGCAAGAATTTCTGTGCATACAAGCTGAGACATCAAGAAAGCGAGTGTTAACTATTTCTGGGACAACATACAATTTCTGAGAGGTCGACTTGGTTCTAATTTTACATAGCCATGTGACATCAGTATAAGATTTAGAACCTAATAACCTACCCTTGCCATGGTTTGTAGCTACGCTCACACACTTTGCAGCATTGTGTCAGTCACGCTAGGCAGTTACGCACAGTTAGAAGTGTCTCTCATGATGTGCTAGGGACAATGCACCCTGTGCTATTCGGTGATGTCAGTATCCCCAGGTATCGCATCAGCAATGGTAAATCGCATGTGCTGCCCAGAGGTGTCTCGCATATTGGACCAGCAGGAGCGTGTTTTGGAGTTCTGTGGCGTCAGGATAACACTTGGAGAACTCTAAATGTATACCTGAAAATAGAAGCAACTTTCACCTGCTTGTTGCAGGTAGCAGTGGTGTGAGAGTGGTGGCTCATGCTGGCTAGCGTCCAGTGGTGGCTCGCGTCGGTGCGCTGTGCAAAGATGCCTTCGCTCCTGTCTGATGATGTCAGCAATCGTGGCTAGGTGAACACAAATTTCAAGAGGAATTTCTCAGTTGTCAAGTATGAAACGGACGTCGCCGAATTTGTGGAACCCAAATGGGCACCTGTGCATAACTTAATGGGCGTTAGCCAGTCCATCTCGACTTCTGGAAGTGTGTGCGATAGCTTCCTGTGTGGTCCAATGGACAGGGGGCAGCGGGCGGAGTCTGCATACGTTGTTAACGTGTCTGTTGCATTATTTTGTGAGCAGGTCTGTAGGCAGTACTATGCATTATTTGAATGGTTTACGAGTTGATTTCGTGTCTGCACTACAGTGTACTGCAATATTTTGGAGGAGTTTGCATGTCTGTACTGAAATTATTTCGGTAATTTAGAAGTTGTTTGTAGTGCGTTATTTAGAAGTAGTTTACAGGTCTGTAGGCTGTGTGGCGTGACCCCATGCATGTCAGAGCGCTTTTTTTGTATGAGTGTGATAAATATACTGTTCCAAATTTGTCCCTAAACAAATTGTTCCAAAATAAATGAAGTACACTCCTTTCTGCCTCCAGCAGCCCAGTGCAAGTTGAGTTATCCCCCTCTCCAAACAGTCATCTCGGGTTATGTCACAGAAAAGATGACAGTGCTCTCTGGTGACAGTACTGTGTACTAGGTCCAGACCTCATGGTCACCACCCTGTTTCCCACCTTATTCCCCCACCGTCTTGGGTTATGTCACAGAACGTATGACAGCACTCTCTGGTGGCAGTACTGTGTACTAGGTCCAGACCTCGTGGTGAACACACAGTTTCCCCACCTCTTGGATAATGGTATTTGCATCATCAACTTACGTCATGGCTGCGATCTTGGATAACATCACAGAATGGATGACAGCACCCTCTGGCGGAAGTACTGTACACTAGGTCCAGACCTCATGGTGAACACACTTATCCCCGTCAAAATCCGCTATCTCGGATAACAGTACTTCTGTCATCAGCTGACATCATGGCCGCCATACTGAATTACGTCATGGAATGGACAACAGCGCTCTCTGGCGGTAGTACTGTGTACTAGGACAGTTGGAGTCCTGAACTAGTGGTGAAAACACTGTATGGTGGTGCTGTCTTTAATTGTTTAAATAAATAGTGCATGCAAAATAATAAAGACTTATGCCTAGCACAGAATGAGTCCTTTTCCCACCATTTCCTAGGATGAGGTAGCAGTCGGATGACTTAGGTTAGAGGAGGTAACCCAAGTGACCTTTCATTCCCACCATTTTCTTAGGTTAGTAGAGACAGCCCAAGTCGCGTTTCTTTACCACCAAAATGTAAACTTTTCGCCAATCCCTAGGATGAGGTGGTGGTCAGATGACTTAGGTTAGTGGAGGTAACCCAAGTAACATTTCTTTCCCACCATTTTATTAGGTTAGCAGAGGGTGCATTGTCCTGATAGAATTTGAACTTCCCGACTCTTTTAGGGGGAGGGGAGGTGAGCGGGAGTTAGGTTAGGGGAGGTAGTCCAATTAATCTATCTTCCCAGCAAAATCCTCCATCTTGCACGACGTCATAGTCGCCATCTTGGATTATGTCATCTTGACAGACGTTTTGGGGCACCTTATTGGGTAGTGTTGTAACGCCGCAAATGCGTATCCTCCTATTTCCATCTATTGTACTATAATTTTTTTCCTTATTTTGTTACCTCAAGATATGACATTTCTGTGTATATATTGTAATTTTTTTACAATTTCTATGTACATATTTATGCATTTATGTCGATGTATAATTGGTTTGTTTTGTAAATATTATTTGTATTTTTACGTTGGGTCTTGCTTAGAGAAAACTATGCTATCAAACGATTACATCGATAGGTCGTGTGGAGAACCAAAGTGTTTAGGATCTTTGGTAGTGTTAGCTCTGCCGGGTAGAGCGCAGGCAGAGCAGAGTCTGGCTGGAGTAGGGGAGTGGAGCAGGTGTGTTGAGTGATGCTCCCGCGAGTTGCCGCGCTTTTGGGGTTTGGCAACATGTAATTGCGCTCGACCTTCTGTGATAGTTTCTGGAACGTTGTCGCGGACGGGTACATTAGCTAGCACACATCAAGAGCCCGTTTCTTTATTAACTTTATCCTTTTTCAAAATTAATTTCGAACAATTTCAATTACATTTTCCCTTTCATGTAGATGTAACCCTCCTTCTTTACCGACAGATTAACTTCAGTGACGATTGTTTTTCCCAAATTTCCGTTAGGTACACGCAGTTTAATTTTTCACTGTCATGAAGGTCGATAAGTGACAGAGGGAGGTTACACGTGGCGACCTGGTGACAGGACAATCTTCGGATTTGAGGTTATTCTGGACACGAATTTTTCATTGTGTAAATCTCGTAATAAAGTACTGGATACGAACAGGTCGTTACGTCAGAGAAAATGAGTAGTGGGAGGAATCCTAATTAGATTTGAGGTTTGGCATTTATATTGAAAATTAGTAAAATGAGTGACGGCAACAATTACCAAAATTTGGTAGACTTGGGTACGGAAAAATCGGTCGAGCAGTGGGAAATGCGCACGGCGGAACCCATTGTTCAGGGACAGGCGGCTAGCATGAAAGACGCGACCGCCGAAACGCAACAAAGAGCAGAAATGGAATTCCAAACTTTAGAAAATGTTTCGGAATCGGAAGTGAAAATCAAATCTGAACCCCTTGATGACGAATGCGGGGGGACAATTAAAGAGGAACCCACTCCGTAAGTAAAACCGGTAGTTTCCGGGGATTTAACTTATTTATTGAACGTCTTGATTAACGAAATCAAGGTTCAGTCGAGCAAAATTGAGTCTCAGTCTTGCAAGGTAGAAACTCAATCGGCAGAAATGAAAGCTCAGTCTGCCAAGCAACAAGGTCAGAAAAAATTGACAGGAAGCTAAACAATCAGAACAAAGCTATTAATGTTGTTAACAACAATGTTGGAGTTGTTAACACAAAAGTTGATAAAGTCAAAGAAGATATTGTTGTGATTAATACCGAAATGGGGAATCTTAAACAGGAAATGATAGGAGTTCAGGCGGAAATTGCGAGCTTAAATATTCGTTTTGACTCCGAAATTAGCAGAATCGACAAAAGTGTGGAGAAGCAGTGGCTCCGATCATCGAGAATAAGGAGATGGAACAAATTCAATTAGTGAAAAAAGAGGATCAACAAAAGGTGGAGACTTTAAATGGTTTCGTATCCGAGGTAGATACGAAAGTGGGGAAACAGGGTAATACCTGGGAAGACAAAAAGATGGAAGTGGAAATTCCTGCGACAACCACTTGCCAAGTAATTACGAGAGTGTCGGAATTAGAAAAGAAACAGAGCTATTTGCCAATCTGTGCACATACACTCCTGGAAATTGAAATAAGAACACCGTGAATTCATTGTCCCAGGAAGGTGAAACTTTATTGACACATTCCTGGGGTCAGATACATCACATGATCACACTGACAGAACCACAGGCACATAGACACAGGCAACAGAGCATGCACAATGTCGGCACTAGTACAGTGTATATCCACCTTTCGCAGCAATGCAGGCTGCTATTCTCCCATGGAGACGATCGTAGAGATGCTGGATGTAGTCCTGTGGAACGGCTTGCCATGCCATTTCCACCTGGCGCCTCAGTTGGACCAGCGTTCGTGCTGGCCGTGCAGACCGCGTGAGATGACGCTTCATCCAGTCCCAAACATGCTCAATGGGGGACAGATCCGGAGATCTTGCTGGCCAGGGTAGTTGACTTACACCTTCTAGAGCACGTTGGGTGGCACGGGATACATGCGGACGTGCATTGTCCTGTTGGAACAGCAAGTTCCCTTGCCGGTCTAGGAATGGTAGAACGATGGGTTCGATGACGGTTTGGATGTACCGTGCACTATTCAGTGTCCCCTCGACGATCACCAGTGGTGTACGGCCAGTGTAGGAGATCGCTCCCCACACCATGATGCCGGGTGTTGGCCCTGTGTGCCTCGGTCGTATGCAGTCCTGATTGTGGCGCTCACCTGCACGGCGCCAAACACGCATACGACCATCATTGGCACCAAGGCAGAAGCGACTCTCATCGCTGAAGACGACACGTCTCCATTCATCCCTCCATTCACGCCTGTCGCGACACCACTGGAGGCAGGCTGCACGATGTTGGGGCGTGAGCGGAAGACGCCCTAACGGTGTGCGGGACCGTAGCCCAGCTTCATGGAGACGGTTGCGAATGGTCCTCGCCGGTACCCCAGGAGCAACAGTGTCCCTAATTTGCTGGGAAGTGGCGGTGCGGTCCCCTACGGCACTGCGTAGGATCCTACGGTCTTGGCGTGCATCCGTGCGTCGCTGTGGTCCGGTCCCAGGTCGACGGGCACGTGCACCTTCCGCCGACCATTGGCGACAACATCGATGTACTGTGGAGACCTCACGCCCCACGTGTTGAGCAATTCGGCGGTACGTCCACCCGGCCTCCCGCATGCCCACTATACGCCCTCGCTCAAAGTCCGTCAACTGCACATACGGTTCACGTCCACGCTGTCGCGGCATGCTACCAGTGTTAAAGACTGCGATGGAGCTCCGTATGCCACGGCAAACTGGCTGACACTGACGGCGGCGGTGCACAAATGCTGCGCAGCTAGCGCCATTCGACGGCCAACACCGCAGTTCCTGGTGTGTCCGCTGTGCCGTGCGTGTGATCATTGCTCGTACAGCCCTCTCGCAGTGTCCGGAGCAAGTATGGTGGGTCTGACACACCGGTGTCAATGTGTTCTTTTTTCCATTTCCAGGAGTGTAGTTCGGAATTGTTGACGGAAGAGGAGCGGTTCGACCCCTTGAAAAAAGGCGGTATACACGCGATCGATTTCATTAAAAATTGTGAACATCCAGATCATGGACTAATGAGAGAAAAATTAATGCGGTTATTGACGTATTGGCTGGTGATGCCAAGCATTGGGGCTTGAACCTCAACATCACGAACCTGACTTTCGAAGAGTTTAAAAAGTTGTTTCTGGCTGAATGCTGGTCATAGCAAAAACAACGAAACGTGTGGCGCGAATTTGTCGCATCGAGGCCTTTCGATGCGAATTCTCGTTGCTCGATGAAGTTTTGTGAGGGCTGGATCCGCAAGTTGGAATATTTGTGTGATCGCCACACGGAATCCTAAATAGTCTGGGAACTCTACAAGAAGCTTCCAGATGATACAAAACGCTACATAGGAAGCAATTACAGGACAATCAATGATTTCCTGGAAAGAGTTGAGGACGATGACAATTGGCGCAATAATCGCGACAATGGTAGAGGTTGTGGTAACAACAACGGGTAACACAACAACCACAACAACAATAACCATGGGAATAATGCATACCGCAACCATGGCAGCAATAACAATAATGATTTGGACCGTAATGACATTCGGTACAATGTCAATAATAACAGGAATGACGGAAACAGTATGAGTGATACGGGCTTCGCAGAATAGTAATAACGCCAGAGGGTGTGATCAGACGCCTCAGCAGCATCCGGGGAGCGGATCTGCTGGGACGAGACATGGAAACCATTAGCCGCGCCGCTGAGGGGCCGACCGGGCGTGGAGAAATTTCGGCGGCTCAATAACAGTAGAAAACCGAGGCATCGTCGTTATGAAAATTCCGTATGGAATAATCAACGCCGGGAGAGTGTGTCAGTGTGAGGAGAAAGGAGTGCGCCCACAAGTAGTAGATCAGCTGTAGACACGGCAGTAGAAAATACATTCACTGTCAGTGAGAACAATTTAAGTAGTGTTCCGGAAATCGATTATAAAATGGCAGCTGTAACACCCACAGCGAAACCGGAGATTGAGTTTAAGAATGATTCGCAAGTGTTGAGAGAAGATCAGATGTCGGATAACACGTCCGTCATCGAGCGAAGGGATGCAAAGAGGGATGATGTCTGGTTAAGGCAGTTCGGTCTCTTATACGACGAACCAAGAGATTATAGGGGCCTGTATGGGAGAAGTGTTTATGGGGAGCGCGGGCAGGATTTGCCGCGTCTCGTTCCGCAGGAAGATAGTGTTTGTGAAGTGATAGAAAGTTCTGGCCCTAACCGGCAGACTTTACCAGAAATAGTTGATGTTAATGGGAAGCACGAGCAAGATTCGTCGTGTTTCGTCCCGCAGGAGTTGGATGTTGAAGTACTAACGGAACGTTCTGGCCCTAAACGGCAGAATTTACCGAAAGTTATAGTGGTAGAAGTAGCCAAACCATCCGACGTAAAACTCCAGTTTAAACATTCCGAAAGTATTAAGGAGAAAGATTATGAGAATTTTAGTGATAGCCGGACACGACTGGTAGAAAAACACTTAGATTACAGCATGTATGAGGTTAGAGCTGACGTTATACGGTCGGACGGTGGCATTGTGGGTTGCGCAGATCCAGAGGAAGTAATTTCAGGCACTACTGGGCACATTCCTCCAGGTAGATTGGCAGATGAGATCAATCTGGCCAGAGAGGAATCAACGAAGGTGACAATTAGTGAACTGATAGCAAAGCAACACTCACTAGTTGACGAGTTACAGGAAAAGGTTTCGGTATTGAAGGCGAAGCTACAGACTATGCCTCAGGACAAACGTGTTGAAATTAAAACTGTATGTGAACAGAGGCTGAAATAGCCGTCAAATAAGCCGAATTTAGGATCAAAGCCGGTTGGTTTTTTCTGGAATGGCCTAGATATAGGCGAGGATTTATTGTGGGAAAATAAACAGTCGAGGACAAGTGTAGACAGACAGTAGTGTCTGTTAATATGCACGACCTACAACTAAACGTGTTGATTGACACTGGCGCAGAATTGAGTGCTGTATCTGGGAAAATATTTGAGTTACTGAAAGACAGACCTGCTATCGTAGTTATGCCAGTAACAGGAGTGAAAATTATCGGTGCTACTGGGAAGGCCAGTAAACCGGTCACAAAACATATTTTTGTCAACTTCGAGATTGTGGGGCACGATTTGAATAAGTGTTTGTCGTCGTGCCAGACTTCATTACGGAAGTAATTATTGGCTTGGATTAGCTATTAAAGTACTGTGCAGTCATTAATTGCAAAAGCAAACCTTTGACACGTACGTCACAAGATAAAACAATAGCAGTTAGTTTTGACGAGGCAGGAGACGGTGTGCATAGGCAATACCAGCCTATACACATTGTTAACTGGCTGGATCCATTTACGTACGCATGAATTTGATCTACTGCAACGTGAGGAATCTTGGCATTGACAATAGCGTAGAAAGTGAATTGGAAAGTATTGTAGACGGTGTGTCAAACCTAACACACAAACAAAGACGCCTCGTATGAAGTAATAACGAGGAATAAGAGTGTGTTTCCAGACAAACTGGGACTTGTGGAAGGATATATATGAAAGTTACATGTAATTCCGCACGAACCATTCTTGTGAGATCGTATGCTATACCGCTGTCCAAAAAGGAAGCAGTGCAACGGGAGATAGATCAGGTGATCGAATGCGGAGTGATTGAAAGAAGTCGAGTCCATACAATAATTGTTTGGTCATTGTAGCAAAACGGGATGGTAGTGTGCGTATTGTGATTGACACACGCACGTTGAAAAAAGTCGTTCAACTCGAAACAGACAGACCAAAGAGTATGGAGGAGATTTTACAACGTTTTCATGACGCTAAGTTCATGACTAGCCTCGATCTGACGGATAGTTACTGGCAAATAGAACTCGAAGAAGAATCTAGGCCACACACCGCCTTCTTGTTTGTGGGCAAGTGTTATCAGTATAGAGTACTGCCATTTGGACCTATATATCTGCGTCCGTGTTCATCAGGGCCCTAGTTAAAGTGCTAAGCCCGGCTTTGAGTTAAAGATTAACTTTATATGTTGACGACCTATTGTTGGCCAATGCCACTTGGCATGACCATTGTGACCTGTTAGACGACAGAAGTAAAAGTTTAGTGGAAGAGATAATCAAATTCCCTCCACGGATTGACATTAGTATTGGTGTGAAAAAAGATCGTTTGCGAGAAATAATGAAGCTAAAAGCCGATGCTCGCATACATCGTCATGAAGCTAAAGCGCGTTTTGCTAAGTTTGCAATCAGAGACTTAGTACTTGTAAGAAATGAGAAATCGAGCGAGATGGACAATGAAACCTCTAAATTTAAGTTTGTTTATAATGGACCATATAAATTCATTGGTACACCTCACACAAATACTTATTGCTTAGAGTATCCAAGCTCTGGAAAACTGTTAGGTATACAGAACACTGTAGACTTGAAATTGTACCAACCAAGGATTGATGAATACCACAGAATGGGTAATTTGTATAGTATGTAAATACAGAGTGTAAGATTTAAGGCTTCGCCATGTTGTCATGCTTTTGCCTGACCAAGAGGTCACTAAAGAAGCTGTAATTAATAAGTAATTAATTTTGATTAAATGATTTAAGAGTTGTTGTTGTTGTGGTCTTCAGTCCTGAGACCGGTTTGATGCAGCTCTCCATGCTACTCTATCCTGTGCAAGCTTCTTCATCTCCCAGTACCTACTGCAACCTACATCCTTCTGAATCTGCTTAGTGTATTCATCTCTTGCTCTCCCTCTACGATTTTAACCCTCTACGCTGCCCTCCAATGCTAAATTTGTGATCCCTTGATGCCTCAAAACATGTCCTACCGACCGATCCCTTCTTCTAGTCAAGTTGTGCCACAAACTTCTCTTCTCCCCAATCCTATTCAACACCTCCTCATTAGTTATGTGATCTACCCATCTAATCTTCAGCATTCTTCTGTAGCACCACATTTCGAAAGCTTCTATTCTCTTCTCGTCCAAACTAGTTATGGTCCATGTTTCACTTCCATACATGGCTACACTCCATACAAATACTTTCAGAAACGACTTCCTGACACTTAAGTCTATACTCGACGTTAACAAATTTCTCTTCTTCAGAAACGATTTCCTTGCCATTGCCAGTCTACATTTTATATCCTCTCTACTTCGACCATCATCAGTTATTTTACTCCCTAAATAGCAAAACTCCTTTACTACTTTAAGTGCCTCATTTCCTAATCTAATTCCCTCAGCATCACCCGATTTAATTTGACTACATTCCATTATCCTCGTTTTGCTTTTGTTGATGTTCATCTTATATCCTCCTTTCAAGACACTGTCCATTCCGTTCAACTGCTCTTCCAAGTCCTTTGCTGTCTCTGACAGAATACAATGTCATCGGCGAACCTCAAAGTTTTTACTGCTTCTCCATGAATTTTAATACCTGCTCCGAACTTTTCTTTTGTTTCCTTTACTGCTTGCTGAATATACTGATTGAATAGCATCGGGGAGAGGCTACAACCCTGTCTCACTCCTTTCCCAACCACTGCTTCCCTTTCATGCCCCTCGACTCTTATAACTGCCATCTGGTTTCTGTACAAATTGTAAATAGCCTTTCGCTCCCTGTATTTTACCCCTACCACCTTCAGAATTTGAAAGAGAATATTCCAGTTAACATTGTCAAAAGCTTTCTCTAAGTCTACAAATGCTAGAAACGTAGGTTTGCCTTTCCTTAACCTTTCTTCTAAGATAAGTCGTAAGGTTAGTATTGCCTCACGTGTTCCAACATTTCTGCAGAATCCAAACTGATCTTCCCCGAGGTCCGCTTCTACCAGTTTTTCCATTCGTCTGTAAAGAATTCGCGTTAGTATTTTGCAGCTGTGACTTATTAAACTGATAGTTCGGTAATTTTCACATCTGTCAATACCTGCTTTCTTTGGGATTGGAATTATTATATTCTTCTTGAAGTCTGAGGGTATTTCGCCTGTCTCATACATCTTGCTCACCAGATTTAAGAGTAACTGATTATTAATCAATTCAAAAATCCAAGCTGCTAGTTTAAGTTTTCAGCTGAGTCACAGTAGATTAAGGAATGTAAATATGATTTGTAACTAGCTGTAAGATTTCATGAATATGTGTTTTACTAGTCATTGCCGATGTACTTAGACGCTATTTCAAGTTCGAGGCTAGTACATGCGTGTGATGATGGACAGTGTTGAGTTATCCACTGTGATAGTGTTAATGGTTTCCTTGAGATTACTGGGGGGGGGGGGGGGGGGGGGGAGTTTTTCCGAAAGAATTCAGTGAATTGGGCGTTCAGAAAACGCCGTTGCACAAGAGAGTGAGATCAAGCGTGCCGCACAGACGGGCGCAATTTTACTGGCGAGGCGGAGCCGCTGTCGGCTCTTGTGCCGCTGTCGGCATTCTTTGTACTTGCGAGTACGGAAGGAGGAGTTGTTTGTCTTCCAGGACAGCTGATGTTTAGAAATCTGCTATCAATATTTTTTTTATCGATCTGCTGTATATTATTTTTTTGTTTAGCGTTAAGTGTACTCTTACGGAGGGAATATTAATTATGAAAAAGGTTATATAAAATGTGTATTCTATGTAATTAATTATTAATTTGCATATTTTGATCTATCTGTTTTTATGGCCATGTAGTCTGATTAATTTTGTAAATAGTATTTCATTTCTTGATACTGTTAGGAATTTTGATGATTTTACAACAGCTAAACCATTTTCTGTTTTCTATGTTGTCAACCTGTTTTCTTTTGTGCAAGGTGACGGAGTGGAATAAGATTAGGAGTGCCTCCACTCAATTATTGTGGTCTAAAAATTGATTTATGGTTAATTAGCCTAATGCTAAATTTTCTTGATGTTTTGGGCATATGCATTTCCGCAGGTTCTTTTTTTTGGGGGGGGGGGCATTTTCTGAGTATGTTTAGCTTACACGACCATCCTCAGACAATGTGGGGCACGTGTAATGCATATCCTCCTATTTTCATCTATTGCACTATAAATTTTTTCCTTATTTTGTTACTTGAAGATATGACATTTCTGTGTTTTTATATATAGTAATTGTTTTACAATTTGTATATATATATATATATATATATATATATATATATATATATATATATATATATATATGCGTTTATTTAAATATTATTTGTATTTTTATTGGTAGTTCTAGCTGCTGCATGGAGAGCAGGCAGAGCAAGTCTGGCTGAAGTAGGGCGGTGGAGCAGGTTGTGTTGAGTGACGCTCCCATGAGTTGCCATGCTTTCGGGGTTTGGCACCATGTAATTGCACTCGCTGGTGACCGTGTCGAGAAGAAGGTGCGCCAAAATCCAGCTTCTACAACAGCGACAGGTGACAATAAGTGATTCTCGCCACCTCCTCGATCGACGACTTCAAAGCTTCAATCAACCAACAAGGAAGACTGAAAGCACGTAAAGTTTTAGAACTGTATTGCAGATTTTAGAACTTTATGGCAGACCTCAGCTTTTCAAACTGTTCCATTTGCATCACTAAAATACAGCAACTTAGCATGAGCCTTTGTTGCTCATTGTCCCAACTGCATTACCAAGCAGGATCCCTTCCTTTTCCGAAATGATTTCGACTGTTGTTGAAATTCAAACACCAGCATTATAGTAATATCGTTCCATTTCACTGCTTTAATTTCGATGTTCAATTAAAGTATTCATAGCTGGCTACAATAAACAAATAGAACTATATTTAGATTACACAAGCACAAATTAAGAGTGCGAGTTTTGTTACCATATTGTAGCTTACCTGTGACTCCAGCTCAGCTTGGTATGTACTAAATTTTACTGTTGTTAATTGTTCAAAATCATTTAATTCAAGTTCAAAGTTAAATCTCTTATTTCTAAACTGCGTAGATTCAAGTTGCTTTTGAGATGATTGTTGAGGTAGCCCAAGACTAACCTTGTTTTATTTAATTTTGTAGTGCTTCAGAAACAAAGTTCACTATTAATTTCAGTCAGTAAATTAACTTTCAATTTTCCGGTTTTATTGTTTTGCTAAATTAAGTCAGAATGTGGCGAAATTTATTACTTCTGACAAACATTCAGTTTTCGTACAACACGTGTCAACCTTGAGTTGCCACTCTTTTAGTGCTAATTATACGTGCATTAACCTTTTTTTCAGTTATTATAGTAGTTGTCCATAGGACTGGCGACCATAATTTTCCCCAAATCTCAGATATCTAATTAACGCCAGTTAATTGTTAATGTAACTACCTCACATTTACTTCCTTTATTAACTTTCAAAATTAATTTCCGCCAATTTTATTTGCATTTTTCCTTTCATGTAGATGTAACCCTTCCACCTTCTTTACCAACAGATTAACTTCGGTGACATTTGCTTTTCCCAAATTTCCATTAGGTACACACGGTTTAATTTTTCGCTGTCATTAAGGTCGATAAGTGACATGGGGAGGTTACAGTGTCCCCCTTAGGTGGGGGTGTCGTCATCGCCGCCATCTTGGATGCCAACATCGTGATGGTACTTTTGGGGCTCCCTTTGGGGTAGAACTGGCCTGGGGTGAAGGTGACATCGTCACCGCCATCTTCGATGATGTCATCATACGGAACTTTGGGGGCACTCTGTTGGGTCGAACCAGCCTGGGGTGGGTGTGACATCGCCGCCATATTGGATGACGTCATTGTAATGGAACTTTTGGGTTACCCTGTGAGGTAGACCTGGCCTGGCCCCAATACTGACTGGAAGCTGACGCAGTAGATTCCAGCACTGGCACTGGTGAGGGTTCCAAATACATATACCAGGCAGCGCCATCACAGGGATCAGCAAAAGTCTGCCTGTGTACCTTCGTGGCAATAAAGCGAATGACACCCTTGCCGATGTTTCTCTGCACACTTAGGCGTGAATCACCCCTCTCTCCATACTGCACAGTCGTTCTGAAATATTACAACCCCCTGTAACAATATACTGTTGCCATGTGGGATTAGCCTATGGTATATCGTTTACAAGAAATGTTACCTAAGTAAAGCTGTGAGGACAGGGCGTGGGTCGTGCTTTGGTAGCTCAGTTGGTAGAGCACTTGCCCTCGAAAGGCAAAGGTCCTGAGTTCGAGTCGGTGTCCGGCACACAGTTTTAACCTGCCAGGAAGTTTCATATCAGCGCACACTCCACTGCAGAGTGAAAATCTCATTCTGGATAATCTCTGTTTCTAGCAACCCACTAAGTCCACTAATCTATATTCCTTCCGTGCACTGACCTGCGCTGTGCTACAGTTTATCGTGACTGTCGTCCAATGGTTGTTGCAATCCCATTTTCATTTAACGGCTTTCTCCCTTGCCGGTGCTTTCCACCATTCCTACCCTACACTCAAATGACCCGTGGCCCATTATGTGACATGCTTACTCGAGCTGCTTACAGTGCCTCCTTACATGTCCCTCCAGACTAAATCCGTGACACATGACTTCAGAAACGCACATGCAATGGCCCACTCTATGCTTTGTAGCCATGCCCACCTCCTCTATATAAGTGTTGCGATCCTAAGAGCTGATTATAAGTCCTCTGGGTTTTCCACCCATGCCATCCAAGACATTCCAGCAGGTTTACTAGGCAAAAAAGCATCCCAAGCTCTATTTTCTGCCTCCTGTAACAGTACCCTATTACCTCCTGCATCCTGATTCTGTATGTATGACTTTACATTTAGCTTACAGTTTCTTTCCGAGATTGCTTTCAGAGGCTCGTTGAGCTGTATCAACAACATAATTTCTCCCGAAAAAATCGCGCATTTTCCTGCTTTTGGTACCACTGGTACAATCCAACGGCCCGCTCCGGAAACGTCCTGTCCTGGACAAGATACGCTTTGTCATCCCGCGCCGAGCGCATGTAGGGTTACCTCATGTGACCTCCCATCTGCTTCTGCAGCGTCCCTAACACCCTTAACGGAAACTGTCACGTCCTCCGTTGCTTTGCCCGAGAAGGGATTAATAAGTAAGACCAGAACCAGGTCATACAGAACAGACGACACCTTCAATCCAAACTTCTTTTCCCATGACTCTGATTGCGACTGATCGTGACTCTCTTTAAGAGCCTGTAACTCACAATTAAGTTCGAAATTTCTCTTTTTCATGACCTGAAACTGCTGTGTTAACGAGTGCACTTTCTGAGTTAAAGCAGGAACTGCATCTGTGGTAGCAGCACGCGTTTTGACCATTTTGCATTTTCATACCTTAATTCAACTGATAAAAAAAAGACAAAATACAAACTCCTATTTAACCCAACGCAAAAATGTAAGCACAAATTATTTCCTTCGGCAAATTATCGCCTATCTACACTCAGTATAACTACTAGACAGACGACCAGTACGCGTACATGCAGAACAAACAGCTGCAACAGCTCAGGTACATGGCAACTTGCGCCGAGACAAATTGCAAAATGAACACCTCATTAGTTCTACAATATCACGACTACCATTACCTCTAAACAAAGACACAAAAGTAACTTTAAATATCGTGTTCCCTAGCTCACACAACCAACTCTGACAATGAGAGCAAACATCTAAACTAACAAAATAACATAAGCAAAACTTAGACTCACCTCACCACATTGTGCTGATCTGGTAACACCCAACCGATGTTAAGTGCCACTGCCTCACTCACCACTTACCAAAACCAACTCTCTCCCCAAAACATAGTGTTGGATGTGGACGAACACTTTCCGACCCAATGTACTGAGAAGGAAAGCGAAACGATTTATTTCTGTCACCACATTGTTCCAACCCCTCGAGACCAGGGGTTGTAATACGTCAGAACGACCGAGAGATGTGGAGAGAGGAGTGACGCACCTCAAAGCGTGCAGAGAAACACCGGAACGTACTGACAATATTGCGTCAAAGGTACATAGCTGGTTTTTCGCTGATCCCAGTGAAGGCGCTGTTCGGCGCACGTGTAAGGCTCAGCAACAATGCCAATGCCGGGATCTGCGGCATCGGCGTCCGGTCGCCAGCTTTCAGGCGTAGCCTCTATTCACGCCAGATAAGTAGCAGCCGCGTGTATTGGATGCACCGCTAGCTCGCGTTATGGGTGACTGATTTCAACTGAAACCAAAGTATTCGTGCATTTATAGCGAGAACCTTTCGGAATGATATAAGGCATGACTACTCAAAGACTAAGAAACAGTGGAATCTCAGAAAATTCGTGAATCTAGATAGTAGTAATTGCAGTCTGTGGGGATTCTGTCACTCTTTGGCGGATACACAGTCTGACGAACTGTGCGGTCCAAGCTGAAAAAGTCCCAGGTTTTATTCCTGCTTCTGTCCTAACTCAGTTAGTAAAAGTCATATACCTTCATGTTTGCAAGTGAACTACTTGTCAGTAAGAATCTTCTTAGTATTAGAATTATACGCCGATTTTTGACATTATAATACGATAGAAAGTTAGCATTAATGAATTAAAAATTTTTATGGAAATACAGTGACTTCAGACACGAGGAGAGAAGTTCGTAGGATCATCTAAAAGTAATGATTAGTAGGAAAATATTTAAATACTTTGCATAAAACATAGGGAAATGTGAAGTACTTTAAAAGCTAAGGAACTGAACTGCATAAAGTGAT
The DNA here is from genome assembly GCF_023864345.2 of Schistocerca serialis cubense. Lineage (NCBI taxonomy): Eukaryota > Metazoa > Arthropoda > Insecta > Orthoptera > Acrididae > Schistocerca > Schistocerca serialis. The sequence continues at coordinate 508,370,378 of NC_064644.1, read as the reverse complement.
GTTTTGAACTGATTAATATGTTAAGTTAAAAAATGATGAAATTCCTCCAGCTGTATTAAGGTGTTGGTTTTATTGGCAACTAGTTTCGATGTTGTTACAACACCATCTTCAGGCCCTAAATACAACATACCATACATAAACAACCAATGCAACAACACTAATTTGTGAGTTATTATGCAAAATATTTGTATTATAACCATATTATATAATGGATAATTTAATGAAACTAAATATATTTTTGGTCATTTCAGTTAAAATGCCATCACTCTGGACATTAGACTTTACATGGTTTCACTAAATACAAATGAAGCTGTATATGCACAGTCGTTTTATTATATGTTAATATCAGGTATTAAAAATGGGAGTATATAAAAGCTTAAGCAGCGGCAAGCTGTTATTCTAATGGATAATAATATGGGCGTGGAACATCGTATTTTATTATTTTTTTTAAATAATGAACTATAAAAAGGAGAACATACGCATTGCCAATCAAACATATGTTAGGTAAACTTCATTGTTTACTAGCAGTAAACGGTGGGCAAGGTAGACTAGAGTTACGTTTGCAAAATTCTGTACTGTCCTCATACTAAAGTATCAGTGGTGTTATTTACTTAGACAACTTCGTTCCAAACACCATGAAAGAAATGGTAAGGAACCGAAAAAATTGTGTAAAGCCCAGTTGATACAAGTTGGTCAATAGTGTAAAATACTTACTAATCAATTTAAATAACTATTCATTCCAATAAAAGTATCAGTTAACACGTTGCTGTCTCATCGAAGGCTATGGCCAGGGTCAAAAATAATCAATTCTAGTAAGTTTACATGGTCAAAAGCGTGATGACACACGGGGGAAACAGTTCAAGTATCGTCAAGCAAGTTGACATTAAATCTACAAGGAATCTAAGTCATTCTAAAAGTAATGTAACAGTAACACGCGGTAAGCGGACGGAGAAACGGTCGTGCTTCGTTATTATGACATGTAGGACGTCTAAGTAGACAACATTATACAAGTAACTCACCATACTTGTGGATAGCGATCATAAGTGGATAACACTAGTAGTCGGTGGTGAGATGGGCGGGTTCCATGCGCAAGGCATGTAGTGATTAGTGTGAAATCAAAACTAGTGGTTCACAGATCGTAACCAAGATAACTTCAGCACCAAGGATACAAAATCGTGGAAGTGTTCCACTTACAGTATCGCGTGTAGAGATTGTTCTGTTTAATACTGATTATCAGACAGTAGTTCACGTGGATATATCCGATTATACCTACTATAGAGTTCAATATGTTGTCACTTCGATGAGTAACTTGCCATCCTTAGACATATTTTGTACTTGGTACATTATCAAGTTCCGTTATTAGAGTCAGTTTATCTTAAATTGGTCTTATAGTCCAAATAATTGTACTTGCAACTCTCATGCTCGTTTCTCGTAAATCAGTGGGTACCCGATATGCTTTAACTACAACTTCTATACAACAACTGAATTATAAAGATAAGTAAAATGAATGAGTCCCCGTGTTGTAGTAGTGATCGGTCCAGAAGATTATTTGCCCATAGTAAATAGAGACTAAGCGCATCACTGATCGTAATTAACTCGAATTGACACTCGACGATCACATACTTAATACAAGAGTTACACATCGTGTATTTTACTGAGTTGCTGTGTTTGTGTGTATTTATTAGTGGAACAACAAATAGGTTACATATATGACCGTTTATATTAACTGTCATTACCTACATAGCTTCTATTTAAAGCATTGTCATGTACCTGATCATGCTTTTGACCATGTAACTTACTGGAATTGATTATTTTAGACCCTGGCCATAGCCTTCGATGAGATACCGACATAGAAATTATTTCAGCAACGTGTTAACTTATACTTTTATTGGAATGAATAGTTATTTAAACTGATTAGTATGTATTTTACACCATTGACCACCTTATATCAACTGGGTTTCACACAATTTTTTCAGTCCCTTACCATATCTTTCGTGGTGTTAGGAACGAAGTTGTCTAAGTAAATTACACCACTGTTACTTTAGTATGACGCCAGTACAGAATTTTGCAAACGTAACTCTAGTCTACCTTGCCCACCGTTCACTGCTAGTAAACAATGAAGTTTACCTAACGTATGTCTGATTGGCAATGCATATGTTCTCCTTTTTATAGTTCATTATTTTAAAATTTTTTAAAAATTTACGATGTTCCACGCCTATATTATTAGCCATTAGAATAACGGCTTGTCGCTTAAGCTTTTATATACTCCCATTTTTAATACCTGATATTAACCTATTATAAAACGACTGTGCATATGCAGCTTAATTTGTATTTAGTGAAACCACGTAAAGTCTAATGTCCAGCGTGATGCCATTTTAACTGAAATGACCAAAAACATATTTAGTTTCATTAAATTATCCATTATGTAATATGGTTATAATACAAATATTTTGCATAATAACTCATAAATTACTGTTGTTGCATTGGTTGTTTATACATGGTATGCTATATTTAGGGCCTGAAGATGGTGTTGTAACAACATCGAAACTAGTTGCCAATAAAATAAACACATTAATACAGCTGGAGGAATTTCGTCATTTTTTAATATATATTATACTAGCAGACGTCCCAAGTCGTCCATTTGAATTATGGATATACGAAGATTAATATGTTGTCCGTTATTGAGAGAATTTTATAAGTTTGTGCCACATAGAGGGAAGCAAGAGAATTTTTGCTGTTGTTTGAATGAGGAAACAAGTAATATCGTTATGCTCATGTCAGAAATTATTTTAAATCGATCATTACGTTGAAGCAAGGAAAATGAAAATGAGGTCATTAGGATAACCCACAGATATCAAAAACATGGTGTCATGGGATCAGTAGGACGATGTAACCAGTCTATAAATGGAAAGGGAAAGGAATTTTATATTTACTTTGCTCGTGTCTCAAAAAGTGTTTCAAAAACGCTTCTACTTGTTGTAAGGAAAACAGTCAGTTGAGAAGTAATAATTTAAAAACAAATGGACGCCATTATAGGTAAATAAAGAGGTTAAGAAATGCAAATTATTAAGAAATGTAAATGAAATAGGCACAGCTTTTTAATGACTTTAAGGAAAATCCAAATTTGCTGTTGACAAAGAAATAATTTTGGCAGTAAGTTTATCCATTTGCTAACTGAGCCATGGATATATACAAGCTCGTTGAGGTCGCACATTCAGTAACAGTGGAACAATTATTGTAAGAATAATACAATGCAAGCTATCTAATTTGTGACAAAATATGTATCTATGTTGTGCCTAAGGAACGCCATGAATAGAGCGAACAAAGACAACTCTAATAACCTTATGAAAATGAAATGTTTAAATGTTGATACTAAACTTGGCCAGATTATGTGGAACTAAGTTCATGTCGAAGGTTTCGAGTCCCAGCATTATGTGATAAAACTAAACTCTGAACAGGCTCGGAAAACCAAACAGCACCGTCTGGCTGGATGCGGATAGGGAGGGGCATGTGGTCAGCACACCGTTCTCCTCACCGTTGTCAGTTCTCGTGACGGGTGTCGCTACCTCTCAATCAAGTAGCTGCTCAAGGACTCATAACGGCTGAGTGCACCCTGCTTGCCAATAGCGCTCGTCGACTAAAACATCCATCCAAGTGTTATAGCCAAGCTCAACACTGCTGAACTACAGTGATCTGTCGGGAACTAGTTTTACCACTGTGGAAAGGCCGTGGGCCCATGATCTAATAATTAGTTTCTCCAAAAATCCTGTCTTACAAAGTTTTAAAAAAGCGGGTAATGTTAAACTTAGAAAGCTGTATTTCTGAAATTAGATTTATTTGTTTAAAAACTGTCTGTAGAGGTTTCCGTGAAGCTACCTCTTTTACTTTCTGAACTATTCCACTTTTATTACTATTTGAAGTATTGAGTAAAAACTTACTTTTGTGGAAAAAACTAGAATAGCAGGACAGATTAACTAAGTAATGACAGAAATGGATATGAGTTAGGTATTAATGGGACTGTACCTACTTTCAGTATGATATTATAATTTAACAAAAGGTACAGAAACTGAAAAACGACAGTTATGAGGACACTATCGGTTCGGTTTGAAACATTGTGGACGTTAAAGATGAAAAGCTATCAGCCTGAGAATTTTATACAATATAAACAGAATATAGATTACTTAGCGAAAAATTGGGATCGTTGTAGGGCGTCAACTGACGACGATACAATTAATTTTGTAGACAAATAGATGCAGGGTGAGCATTGCTGCCGACCCTGGAGGCAGCTTTGAACAAGTGGTTCCTTCACCATCTGTACCAGGATATACAATTGTAAGACAAAAATTATGACACCTGCTCAATAGCTTGTTTATCCTTCTTTGGAATGAAATACATCACTGATTCTGCGTATCTGGGATCCGACAGTTAGTTGGTATATTTGTGGAGACATGTGGCATCAGATGTCTACGCACAGGTCAGGTAATTCGGGTAAATAACGGACCGCTGACTTGGCATACGCAGTGATGATGCCGATGGCGAACCAGGTGGGTTCCATAGGATTTACACTAGGTGAATTTGGTCGCCGAGACATAAACATGAGTTCACTATAATCCTCGTGAAACAACTATAGCACGGATCTGGATCCGAGACACGAAAAGTTATAATGTTGAAAGATAACATCGTCATCGGTGAAGACACCAAGTATGAAGGAGTGTTAGTGTTTGGCAGCTGTCAGCGCGTCTTCAATTTCTCCAGCATGAAAGCGCAGGAGAATGTCTCCCATAGCATAACACTTCTCCTATCAGCCTGCGTCCGTAGCGCGTTGCCGTTCATCTCGGTGATGACATTTCTGCAGACGAGGATCGATCGATTGTAGCAAAAATGTGATTCGCTCGAAGAGCCAACACGTATCCATCGATCGAAGATCGAATCTCGACGGTCCCGTGCCCACTGCAATCGTAGTTGACGATGACGTTTGTTCAACACGTGAACATGTAGGGGTACTCTGCTGTGGATCTCCATGTTCAAGAGTTTACGATGAATACTGCGCTCCGAAACATTTCTGCAGCATTGTGCTCTTTCTGCAGTTATGCCACAGATCACCACCTATCCTGCTTTACAGAGCAAACAAGCCTCCAAACCCCACGTTCCGTGGACGAGTCGTGGACGTTCAGCCATATAGCGCCTAGTAGTAATTTCACTATTCTTCTACCTCTTTCCGTAGATGCACACGACAGTAGCACGTGGACATTCGACCAGCGTCGTCGTTTTCGTGATACTCCTACACAAGCTCTGAGTAGTGATAATCTGACCTTTGTCAAAGCAGCTTATCTTAAGGGATTTCCCTGTTTGCAGCCCATATCTTCGTTAGGATGATCTCCTGCCCGTGTGTACTCCGCTTACATACTTTTTTTAGCACGCAACGCTACCAGGTGGGCAGTGGTCATAATGTTTTGACTCATCAGTTTGAAAATTTTGGAAATTTGTGGTAAGTCCCTATGGGGCCAAACTGCTGAGGTCCCTAGACTTACACACTACTTAATCTAATTTAAACTAACTTACGCAAGGGACAACACACACACCCATGACCGAGGGAGGACTCGAACCTCCAACGGGGGCAGCGATGCGAACTCTGGCAAGGCGCCTGAGACCAAGCACCTACCCCGCTCAGCGACTCATCAGTGTGTAAAGACTGCCGTCTATACACTGAAGAGCTGAGTCGATCGTCGTCAGACATGAGGGGTGTGTTACGACGCGCTATAGAACACGCCGTGATTCCTTCGGCGTTGGCGACGACTTAGCCTTGGATAGTGTTAATGACGAGTGACAATTGTTTATGGTTGAACGATGAATCGCGCTTATCAAGTGATTCACTGGCCGTCTTTTGCTTTCGATATTATTTTTCGTGTGCCGCCCACTGTTTTATAGAAAACCGCGCAGGAAGCATCTGAAATAATTCTACACTTTAAGCCGACAGGTGACCGTGCGTAATTAGAAACAAAGAGCAGAAATCATCTCGGAACTGTACCAAGTGCTGAGTACGACAGAACAAGTATAAATGCATTTCCAAAGTCTGGTGCGTGTGAACATTTCTCAGAATGTGCTGCTCAGTTATAAACGCCAGTAGACATTCATATTTCGTCATCGTTCCTGACTTCTCTTGTTCTTAGACATTTATAGCATTTTATTTCAGTTTCTTCGGGTTGGATGGTGGACCTGTGGACCGAAGATTATGTTCAGTACATTTCCTGTCGCTCCCTGCCTGTTCGTACAAATAGTTTTCAGGTCCTTTTAAAAGGTTGTGATTATAAAAAGAGTCGGACAAGACTTTCCAACATTTCCACGTTCAAAAACTAAGTAACAAACCGAATATTTTTAATTACAGCGCCATAGTACCACAAAACACAGTAAAATAACTGTAGTTACAGTATACTATAAATGGTATAATGCTGTAAGTGACTCAGCACACTGACGATTCTTCTTTCGTATACGCAATGTTCCAATACGTTTAGAGGAATAAATGACAGGCACTTTCGTATCGTCCTCGAAGTTTTAATTTTGTAAAAAAAAAAAAAAAATACGAAATATCCGATCAGTGAGCTTTACTACATTTGAATCTCACATATTTCTTACTGACTTAGTCCTCGAAACATATCGAAAAACTGGGCACAAGAAGGAAGACTCGTCAGTGCACTAAGTCCCTCAAAACTTTGACTGCGGTATCGAACTATTTACTTTCGACTTCCTTTCAAAAATACACTTGCAACAAGAATGGATGTTGAGCACGCTGTATGAACCGCTACAAAATGTTAATTTAATTAAAAATCTTATATTTCTTAATTGTTTTTATTAATTGCTTTATTAATTATTTCTGTTAATAATTCAAAGGAACTTAGATATGGTCAAATATATGTAGTTTAATATGTAAAATAAATGTCATGTGACTAGAGCCTCCCGTCAGGTAGACTGTTCGCCGGGTGTAAGACTTTAGATTTGACGCCACTTCGGCGACTTGGGCGTCGATGGGAATGAAATGATAGGAAAACACAACACCCAGTCCCTGAGCGGAGAAAATCTCCGACTCAGCCTGGAATCGAACCCAGGCCCTTAGGACTGACATTCTGTTGCGCTGACATTTAATATGGCGGACATTTAATATGTAATCATGTGCATCTAAAAAAGTGAGTGCACGATATTTAGACAGTCCTGTTCAGCGATAAACACTAACTAGCATTTGAGAAATATGGTATAAATACGCATAGTTACATGTCACGAAACGTTTCTCATTGAGCACACCCTGACCTGAAGTCACGTAGTAATGCAATCACTCTGAACTGAAGTGGGAGCATTGAGTCGCCAGCAATCGAGAGAAGTAGAACACGGAACGCAATGCAAGAGTGGCCATAAATCTTGACCATTTGCAGCAGGGAGGCAGGCACCATTAGCTAACAACAAGCCAGTATGCGAGCTTTTCTGACTGACGCCTGCATGAGTATTAATGGTAAGACAAAAAGCTTTAGTAAAAACACATTATTTATCAAAAAAACGAAAACAGATATGCCATAAGTTTTTTTCTGCATATTGCAGTCTGGTAGAACTTCGTAGAATTATACATACAAATGCTATGGAGTTACTAAAGTTCACATATTCGCTGTTAGATATGAGATTAACATTATTTTTATCGACAGGTCTCCTAACAGACTAAATTATAGTTGTACTGATCGATGAAGGGCACTGAATTAATATGAAGAGGATTTGAGATTATTATGTAGACATTAGAAGAGTTTTGATTCAGAGAGCTGATGATGGAGAGCAAAGAAGGATAAAATGAGAAATACAGGAGAGCCAATAAATGCTGATATTGAAAGTACAGTAGGTGTGCAGGTACTGGCATGAGTTGATAGATATGATTGAAATAGTTGAGATTTACATAGATGCAAGTTAATCGGATGAGAACATTGTGAGGTCGAGAATTTATGTTGCAGGAGTCGACAGTCAAGAAAAGTGCAAATGGCAAACAGGGGAGAAAACACAGGACAAGGACATTTTTCATTTTCTAAGCAAGAGACTAACAAGGTTGAGGATTACAGACCTACTAACTTCATGCACATACTAATGATATCTAAAGTACATCACCATTTCCTTCTACTTTAACTATTTATCTCAAAAGATGAGGAAACTTAGGTAGAATTAAGAAACAATGATATATTCGAATTTAAATTTGTAAAGCAAAAGAGATTTAGGCAGAAGTAGCTGTGAGGCAGGTTTGAAGCCCACTGTAAAGTTTTCAGGGCAGCTATGAAAACTTTTAGTAGTTTATCATAGGTTAAAAAAAGAAATTTGTAACACGAGTGGATATCGAGGATCACAGCATGGCCGGCCAGTGTGGCCGTGCGGCTCTAGGCGCTTCAGTGTGGAACCGCGTGACTGCTACGGTAGTAGGTTCGAATCCTGCCTCGGACATGGATGTGTGTGATGTCCTTAGGTTAGTTTGGTTTAAGTAGTTCTAAGTTCTAGGGGACTGATGACCATAGATGTCAATCCCATAGTGCTCAGAGCCATTTGAACTATCACAGCATGAAATGACGAGTCTGCGACAATCCAGGGGGTCAACCTGAATATCAAGATCCAGATGGGTGACAGTATAGCTGCGAAAAGGGAAGACAGACAGAGTGAGAGGAGAGGCGTTAGGCAATTCAGCTCCTACTACTTCAACAGCAGCTAGCAATAAAGAACACTCCAGAAGAACATACCTGCAATGTTCATCAATGAAGATGAAATGAGGCGACAGGCAGATGCTGGTATGGCAAATGCAATGAAGAAGAGCCTGTCGGCACATTACCTGTTCAATGAGGCAGTCTAAAGCTACAGAGGTTACTAAGAAATTCATCACCACAATAAGAGGCATGGTTTACTATTAGAGCTCTACTGCAAAATTAGCATTTCCAGAAACACCAAGGTAGTTAAAGTTTATAACACGTATCAAAAGAACTGCTGAAAGCTACATTGTGAGGCAAATGTAGTAACCACATACTACATTATTCAATAATTCATATCAAATATTCTTGGGAAACAATAGTCAAGATTCCTAAAATACCTATTTACCATATCCCAACCCAAATAAAAACCAAGACCCGAGCAAGAAGAGCAGAAGGAGCAGCAAATACAGAAAGAAGCAGCAAATACTGAAGATTCATCATAGAAGACAGGGAAGAAAGAAGATGGGCCAGAAGAAAGAAGAATATACCTTCTCACATCACATCCTCAGATAATTATTAATATCAAACCAGGTAACATACTACCTATAAATGATTAGCTGGAGGTCATATCTAATTGATTTGCATATAATCCCACCTAAGGAAGACGAGTACAGCAGCATCCAAAGATCCATAATACCACTACATGGAGCAGCCAATGATATGTTGGGGCGACTCTATCACATATCAACTAGTTATGTAGCATGTACATGAGTACCCAACGGAGTTGATCAAGTTTTTAGAATTAACAGTCAGGAGATTGTAACTCCAACATCACACTCTCTCGTATTGTTCACTCTGTAATGACTCCTAATTTCTACATCTACATGGCACCACATCTCAGCCGAGAAAGACTGCAATATAAACTTGAAACAAACAATGGACAGTTACATACTAAATTTGTACAAAATATTTTTCATGCTATGTCAAAAAAGAAAAATCCAAGGGATATTTTCAGTAAATTAATTTTAAATGACTGAAATAATGAAGTGATGAAATCTAGTGCATTTATGAGGCTATGAGAATAAATGTGGATGTCCCTCTCATGAACAGACTGAATATTTTGAATTGATGTGTATGAGTGTAGGTTTGGTCGTTCTACTTATATGTGTGTGTATTAATATTTTACATTTTCGTTAAAGCCATATTCCTTTTTATATTTTTGTTAAAGCAATATTCCCTCTGTTATATACGTGTGTACTAACGATTTTTCATTGTGAGAGAGTTACAAATACTGTGTTAAAGCTATTTTTCTACAGGTTAAGTGGAGTAGTGCACATTCGTGTTTCTATCCATGGTCCAATATCAATATTCAGGACATTAATTGATGATAATTTTTAAGTGACAAGAATTCTGACATGCTTTCAGATATCATTCAACTGACAATGTCAAACTATTACAGAATTGATGATAATTTAAATTATACAGAATGGTTTAGAAATTGTAGTTCACGCAATTATTTGCAGGAAGTTTCCTCATCTTCAATCATTTTCATTATCACTCTAAGGGTATATTATTGAGATGGATAAGTATTATGTGTAACTCAAACTATACATAATTTTTGGTATTTATGAATATTAATTTTGAAAATGGTAGATAAAGGCCATCAACAGATAATAGTTGAATTAATGAATACTAATTTTCAATATGGAATAGTAGAATATGTGCCATCAATAAACAAAATTTTAGAATTGAAACATTTACTATATATTACAGTATATTTGATGTGATTATTGAATACTGTAATATGTGGTTACTACATTTACCTTACTATATATATATATATATATATATATATATATATATATATATATATATAACCATTAATAGTGACATACTTTATTCGTAAGAATAGTATGACAAGCTGGACAATGCAGTTGATATCCTTTGCAAGGATCGAATATTTACACAAAAAAGTTTTGCATAATTTTGTGCAGTGTTAATCAATGTCACAAGTATTGATTCACCCCTGCACAAAATTAACTCAGAAGAGGAAGGATATGTAAGGTCGCGGTATAATTCTGCCCCTTAACATACTGTTTTCAATATAGAAACGTAATCTACTTATCAAGCCGAGGAATTTGATCTCACACATGCCCTGCTTCAAGTAAAGTGATAATAATTTGCATAGTACAGAGAGTAATCTTTGAAGTGTGGCTGACATGAACTCCATACTAACAAGCATTCCCTACTTTACATGTTTATAGTCATGTAGTAACGCAATCACTTTGAACTGCACACTGCGAATTCCAAGCTGTCGAGAGAAGTAGAACACGGAACGCATTTCAAGAACGGCCATAAACCTTCGACCATTCGCAGCGGGGAGGCAGGCACCATTAGCTAACAAATAGCAAGTACGCGAGCTTCTCTGACTCACACCTGTGTAGAACGTTCAGGAACTCTTAACATAGAAGGGGTCTTCGTGGCCGCTCTTAGAGGACCAATACACAGAATTCACGTTTACGAAAAATGCTGAGTCGCACAAAGTAAAGTTAACAGTGGGGCAGAGGCGACAGGACAGAACACGCCTAGAAAGACCACACCTGATGCCTGGGAAAACATCTAGGAAAGAATTGCTTTCAGAATCACAATGGGAGGTCTTTGAAAAGTACAAAAACCTTTGTCGCTATGTTTCTTTTTTTTTCAAAACAAGAAAGAGGCCACAAGGGAAAGCAACGCTGTTTTTGACAATTACTCGCGTATCACGTGATGAAGGCGTCGACAACACGAGGCAGCACGTGAACAGCTCATGTCTGGGCGGAATCTGAGAGTATAGGAGCTATAGACCAGAAGGAAAATAGTTTCCACCCCTAATACGCTTCTCAAGCTTCATTGGGCCAAGAAACAATGCTAGTTGTACCACAATCAGCATTGGCCGCTACAACTTGTGACACGGAGTAAGCACAAGGTACAGTGTGGGGAACCAGCCGGGGCCATGAGTCGAAGGCGGGCCATGAGTCGAAGGCAGTCTCTTCAGACCAGGGTTGTGTGCAGATTGAACACTTCTTATTCTGACGGCCTAGAAGAGCTTTTTAGTGAACACTTGCGTTCACAGAGTTCGAAAATCTAGTAACATCTCCAGAGTGAGAATACAGATTTTGACTTAAGTTAGTTACGTTCTGGGGAACAATTATAGAGGGCAGAGGTGTACACGTCACTAAGCCAGAGTGAGTGGAGATTGCCAATAGTTTAGCTACGGAAAAACACAGTTTAGCCTCACGAAAACTCAGGGCAGTTTCCCACTGCTGCTACAGTCAAGGCCAGAATAGTATTGAGGTTTACAGGTCCGCGCACCGTCGACGCGCCGCCGTCATCACATGCCATTGCCAACCACAGCAGCCGCCGACAAAGCACAGTAAATATTGCGTTTTCTCAGGCGTCCAGTAAGGGAGTCATTAGCTTGTGTGTGCAGTTCAGTTCTGTGGGCGATTGGAGTTGTGTTAAGTATTTTCTTGTCATTCCCTCGTGTCCATGCTACCCACGCATCGTGTGTGTGTTCATGGGGCTTACAAGTTGTGAAAGGTACAGGTAAATATAACCTACTGTGCAGCTAAAATAGCAAAGACAATAGGGCTTATTGTAGCGTTGTAAACCCAGTGTGTATGGTGATTCTGCAATAAAAAGATTTAGTGCAGGTAAGAGTTGTTTGTGTGTTCTAGAGTAGAGGCTACGCCTTCCTCACTGAAATATTTAGAGCATGTATGACGGCTGTTACTCTGATGTGTAATCCTAACTTCATCCGGGATCTCCTTACCTTGCGGGGCCTTGGTTGACAGGCACTTCTGTTCTGTCAGATAACTACGTGAGTGGCAAGTGGTAAGGACGGGTCACGAATAGCGTGGGAGTACGTTAGAAAGCTGCCGCGCCTTCTCCTCGTCATCGATTTCGTCCCAATTTATCGTATATGCAGGAAAACGAAGGATCGAGTCTGCATCGAGGAACGCTCTTTTCTTACTTCTTTCCAGTGTTACACCGCATATTATGGTTGTTGTTGTTGTGGTCTTCAGTCCTGAGACTGGTTTGATGCAGCTCTCCATGCTACTCTATCCTGTGCAAGCTGCTTGATCTCCCAGTACGTCCTGCAGCCTACATCCTTCTGAATCTGCTTAGTGTATTCATCTCTTGGTCTCCCTCTACGATTTTTACCCGCCACGCTGCCCTCCAATACTAAATTTGTGATCCCTTGATGCCTCAGAATATGTCCTACCAACCGATCCCTTCTTCTAGTCAAGTTGTGCCACATACTCCTCTTCTCCCCAATTCAATTCAATACCTCCTCATTAGTTATGTGATCTACCCATCTAATCTTCAGCATTCTTCTGTAGCACCACATTTCGAAAGCTTTTATTCTCTTCTTGTCCAAACTAGTTATCGTCCACGTTTCACTTCCATACATGGCTACGCTCCATACAAAGTCTTTCAGAAACGACTTCCTGACACTTAAATCTGTACTCGATGTTAACAAATTTCTCTTCTTCAGAAAGGCATTCCTTGCCATTACCAGTCTACATCTTATATCCTCTCTACTTCGACCATCATCAGTTATTTTGCTCCCCAAATAGCAAAACTCCTTTACTACTGTAAGTGTCTCATTTCCTAATCTTATTCCATCAGCATCACCCGACTTAGTTCGACTGCATTCCATTATCCTGGTTTTGCTTTTGTTGATGTTCATCCTATACCCTCCTTTCATGACACTATCCATTCCATTCAACTGCTCTTCTGAGTCCTTTGCTGTCTCTGACAGAATTACAGTGTCATCGGCGAACCTCAAAGTTTGCATTTCTTCTCCATGGATTTTAATACCTACTCCAAATTTTTCTTTTGTTTCCTTTACTGCTTGCTCAATATACAGATTGAATAGCACCGGGGAGAGGCTACAACCCTGTCTCACTCCCTTCCCAACCACTGCTTCCCTTTCATGTCTCTCGACTCATATAACTGCCATCTGGTTTCTGTACAAGTTGTAAATAGCCTTTCGCTCCCTGTATTTTACCCCTGCCACCTTCAGAAAAAGAAGAATTTTCTACATTCCTTATTGATCTTCGATCTTTTAGGATGAGATCGTACTAATACAAGGTCTCCTACCTGAAATGAGGGTTCCATAGCATGTTGATTATAACTTTTAATTCTCCGTTCAGCATTTTTAACAATCTGTTCGATAATTTTGGCGCTTGAAATGCATTGTTGGATCTCATTTACTGATGGCCAAGGTAAAGCAGCTAATAAAGGCTCACGTATAGTTCATTTGCCTAAAATTTCTATAGGTGATAATCCTGTCGTTAGATGAGGCAATTCATTTAACAGCTTTTCGAATTCAGGCATTAGTTTGGCCCACCGAGTATGTTTATATGCACAATAAGTTCTACATAATCGTCCTAATTCTTTCATGACTCTTTCTACTAAATTACTTTGAGGGTGATATTTCGAAATTAAGATATGTTTCATTCCATATTGTTTTATTATTTCTTGAAACTTTTGAGTAATAAAAGCACTACCGTTGTCAGACATAAGTCGTTTAGGAATGCCCAGTTAACAAAGTAATTTCGAGTAAGACAGCGTATAACGCTTGCTGTATTCGCTCGTTTCAAAGTATATAGTTTCACATGTTTGGACCAACATTCCATTACAACAAACACATAAGTAAATCCTCCTGAACTACGAGGCAGTGGGCCGAAAAAATCTAATGATAGTAGATCCCATAGACCTCAAGGAATTAGAGCATATAATTTATAACGCTTAGATTTGTTATTAACTTTAACCTTTTGACAGGTTTCACAAGTCCTAATGATACTTCTCACAATACGGGACATATTTTTGAAATAATAATACTTCATAATATGTTTAATACATTTATGAATTCCAAAATGCCCGTAACCTTCACGAATATAAATAATTAATTCGTACACAACAGTTTTCGGAATGCAGATTTTCCATCTCTGGTGTTCCCTCTGTGCTTTCTAATACAACAAGTCGTTGAAATATAACCACACACCCCGGGTGTTAACTGTTTCTTCCCCATTATTAAGGTTTTGTATAAGTTCCCTATATTGATCGTCATTTCTTTGATTGCATTTAATAGCAGTAACTATTTTTTAACCTTACGTTCGTTCTCCTGAGTTAAAAGGAAATAAACATGGTAATTTGTTCCTGGTTCTTCCGCAATGTTAATATTCTCCATTCCTACTGGAAGTCTCGACAAAGCATCCGAAACTACATTTTGAGATCCCTTTATATACCTAATTTCATACTGAAATTCTTGCAAGCACAATACCCAACGTAATAATCTACGGTGAAGTAACCGGCAACTGTTTAAAAAGGTTAAAGCTTGATGATCAGTATATACAATTGTTCTTCTTTCAATTAATAATCCTCTAAATCTTTGAAAATCCATACCACTGCGAGAGCTTCTTTCTCAGTTACAAAATAATTTCTTTCATGTTTATTTAAAGTTCTACTATCGAATCCAGTAGGCTGATATAATCCCTTTTCATTGGTCAGATCACCTTGGAATATTGCGCAAGACACACCATAATCAGAGGCATCGGTACACATACAAAAGTCCTGATTGAAATCTGGATGGTATAACATTTTAGCTTCTGTTAATGCTCCTTTTATCTTATTAAAAGCTTCCTCTTCCTCTTTTCCCCAGAGCCATACTGATTTCTCTTTTAATAAATCGAGTAATTTAGGATTAACAATATCCTGCCCTGGAAGAAATCTTCTCAGAAATCCTACCATTCCTAAGAATGATTTCAGTTGTTTCCGATTTCTAGGACTCAGGCATCGAGCAATAGCTTCAATACGTGCTGGGTCTGACCTAATACTTTTACTGTCCACTATATGCCCCAAAAATCTCACTTCCTCCTTTCCGAAATAAGACTTAGATAATTTTAAAGTAATTCCTCTGTCAATGAAACTGTCAAACAATTCCCGTAATATCGTTACGTGTTCCTCCCATGTTTTAGTGTCTACCAAAATATCATCTAGATATAAAATAATTTTTGTAATAATTGCTCATCCACAGCAGAATCTAACGAACTAATGAAAGTTGACACTGTTATATTAAGTCCAAAAGGTAAAACTTGGAACTAATATTATCTGCCTTCAAAAAGAAAAGCCGTATATTGCCGTGAATGTGGGTGTAATATGACTTGATGGTAGCCAGCAGTTAAATCCATTGTACTCATATAACGAGAAACAGCAATATTAAGAAGTACCTCCTCCATAGGAATAGGTCTGTCTCTTTCCATCTCTATAATTTTGTTTCATTCATGAGCATCCAGAACCAGTCGTACCCCACCAGTAGCTTTCTTAACTACCCACAAAGGACTGTTAAAAGCACTATATGATCGTTTGATAATATTTTGTTCTAGCATCTTACTTATTTCTCTACTAGCCAGTTCTTTGAATTGTACTTGAATAGGATAAGGTTTCTTAATGAATGGTTTTTGATCTTTAATCTTAAGTTTGCAGACGTAATCTTTGATTCTCCCCGGTTCATCTGAGAAGACGGCTCTAAATTCTAACAATAAAGATTCCAACTCTTCCTTTCCTTGTTCAGATAGACAATTCGTAGAATAACATTTTTCTTTCACTTCGGTTTCGATAGTATTACAAGCCTCACATTGGTATACTTCATATTCAAGATCACTAGAATCTATTAATAGGTTCATGGTCTGTGTGTACTTAATCTATAAGGATTTGTAGCAATTTTCAGGTACTTGATTATTAGAAAACTTCACTCTAAAAGCACATGCCTCCTTATGGATGGTTAAGAAAGAGTCTTTAAAATCTAATATAGCTTTATATATACACAACCAATCTATACTTAAAATTATGGCCACATTTAAGTTGGCTACGACAAGTACAGAGTGAGAAATTAATTGTTTAGAAATTTCAAAAGTTAAATAAACTTCCTCAGTAATATTTTGACTTCTTTTACCAGTAACTCCTATAATTTTCTCCCCAACTACATGTAAGGTTGGGAAATTCCAATATTTCCTTTTAAGTTGAAACAATTCTTTAGATAAAATACTCACTTTGCTACCCGAATCGATTATAATATTTACTTTGATATCTTTAATATAACCTTTAATAATGGGTTTGTAAGTTATATTCTCCCTTATCTGATTGTCTTCATGAAGTAAATCTTGTTGCCAATTACCTTCCTTTTCGCAGCTTAATGATAAATTGCAATTGGGTCTTGTATAATTTTGACTAACAGTTCCCTTTAGTCGACCAGTACTAAAGGACTTTACTAGTTTTCCGAACTTTCTATGATAACGTCACCTACAACTTGACCTTCATTAATTACTTAAGGATGATTTATCTCATTACCGCTGTTGTGTAATTTCCGCATTTTAGAGTTATTACCCCGATTTTGTTGGGTCTCTTTATATTTAGATTGACGTTTTATATAACAAAACCGGCTATGATTGTTGTTGTTAAATTTTCGTGGTTCTGAATTATAATTATTTCGAGAATTGTCATTTCTACCAAATCTAAATATTTCGTCTTCCCGTTCTCTATTACGTATATCCAACTGTTCTAAATATCCTACTAATTCGCAAGGTTGCGACCATTCCCTTCCTATCATTCTTTCCTTCACATAATACGGTAACCTACTAATTAGGACTCTTATTAGATGACTTTCAATAAGTGGTTCTTCACGGTTTAAATGCCATTCGAAATAATTCCTTTAACCTCCCCACAGTTTAGAATAAGGAGGAGGGCCTAACAACTCTAAAGTTAAGTGTTGTTGTTTTCCTCTTGGCCAATAATTTTGTTTAAACTGCTTAACAAAATCATCCAAGTCCCTAAATTCAGTTCTATGCAGTGCTGCCCACTCCGCAGCTTCAGCTTCTAAATGTCCTATTAAAAATTGAATCCGTTTTCCATTACTCAATTTAGGAGATAATGAAGTTTCAACAGCTTTTCTAAAGATTATAGGGTGAAGTTCGCCTCCTGGTTTGAATACAGGAAATCGACTTGCTACATTTGAATTTGTCGTTATATCATCCCAACATTCTGCGAGAGACATAGTTGGGTTTTGTTTAGATTGCAGAGACGGAGTTGCGTCGGATTTGCTTGCCGTGATTTCTTTATTTGTACTGTTGTCGTCCGAGCTAGCAAACACGATGCGACTGTTGTCTCTGATTACGTTATTACTTCTACTACTTGAAATGTCTTCATTATTATCTAATTCCGATAACCGTTTAGTAATTTCCTGGATTCGCATTACTGTACTGGATACACGGATAGCTAATATCGATTCTTCAACGTGTTCACGATGTGAACGCTCTGTACCTCCGTCAATATTATTATCTTTGGCAGTCTCAAGGTTACTGCATATTTCAGTAACTAAAAATTTCATGTTTTCTATTTCAGTATGATATTTTTCTACTCGATGAGTTAATGCCTCTAATTCTACATTATCTATTGAACAAATCTCTACAGGTTTGGTAGAAACCTCTTCAATAGATTCTAATAATTCTCTACGAAAAGTTTCTGTTTGTGTAGAAAATTCATCTCGTAACTTATCGTTATTTTTCTCTATTTTATTTACAACTAAGACATTGACATTATCTAGTCTCTTGGTTAAGTCAGTAATATCATTTCGCATGCGAGCTTTTTCCTCGCGCGATTCCTGGATATGTTCTTCTAACCTTCCACAATTATCAGCAATCTTATTAGTAAGTCCTATTAGTTTTTCCTGCATTTCAACTTTAGAAGCCTCTATTTTATCACTTAATTCTCGACTGGTTTCATTAAGATGTTCCTGTAGCCTATCAGTAGATTTTGTTAGCTCCCCTTTAAGTTCCTCTTTTAATCTAGCCGTAGATTCTTTGTTAGATTGTTTTAATGCCGCTAAAAAATCCCCGTTAGATTGTTTTAATTTAGCGATCGCCCTAAAAAGGGATCTCATGCTCCTATCGGACACAGATTGCTCTTCGTCTGACATTTCACTTCCCGACATTATTGTAAGATATTAAATGGTTACATCCGCAGACTTGTAATCAACAATCCTATTAAAAGCACACTCCCTATGTACAACATTCCACTTCCATCTTAAAACAAACTCACCGGACACTAATATTGTAGTTTGTAGTTCTCGGTGATCAGTGTGCTGCTATGGGCTGCAGAAGTAACAGCCGTCGATGCAGCCGCTGAGATGCTGCGACCCCGCTTCCGCAACTGGCAGGACGCTGAGTCGAACACCGGAGACGTCACTGGCTGCAACCACGCCCGGCCGCACCGTAGACAGGCGAAGCCCTCAGCAACATCTCTAATACCAGCCCACACCCGCGAAGTCGCCGCTGGCTGGTGAAGGCATCACGAAGACTCGCGTTGACTTCCGAAGGACTGTTGATGTTTTAAATGTTTCGTACCAGCGTGCCTTAGTTGCACACAAGGCCTGTTTATAAGGTCGCCACGGTGTAGTGTAATGACGTAAGTTTTGTATAAATGATTTTCTTTTGACATATGACCTTGTGCAGACTTCGTCACATACGTCAGTTACAAAACACTTCAAAATTATTTAAATTCTTTTTAAAGTTGTCTCTGAATGGTTCTTGAACGAAACTGTAATTAAAACATCATCATTTGAGTCGTATGCGCAGAATTACGTCACTCAGTCCAATTGGTTTGCGCAAACTTTTTTCAATTTAGATGTCGTTTGTTTCTTCTCAGAAATTATATTAATGCAAGTTATCTGCTTTAATAAATATTAAAACCACATTCAATAACCTTTTAAGACTCAAACTCGCGATGAACGTTGTCAAAAATTAATAAACTTGGCAAATAAATCAGTAATACTTCTTCCTTAACATAATTCTTCATAAATAAATTCTCGGAACACGTATTTAAACTTTTGTAGTATACACTAGTTTATTATCTTCATATATACTGCATATAGACGTGAACATGAGCCTTGACAAGATAGAACTGAACATTTACAACATGATTAAACTTTCTATGACGTCATTGTTGTAGAAACATCACAAATTCTTATTTTTTTTCAATTTTTTAGAAGCGCGACCGCAACAACTCGGTTTCACGATCTTCTGTTGCTCTTTGTCTGTCGGCCCGCGACATATAGTGGCCAGCAAATTTTCAAACTGGTCCCGGCAGTCAAGATGCTGTCGCCGTTCGTTGCGCCGCCCTCTCCGTACATGAAACATAAAAATAAATACAAAACTTTAGATAATTCATAAACATTACAAATATTACAAAATACATAAACAAAACACTAAATTAAACTTATATTCACCTGCAAACTGGGCTGACACTGGTGGATGGGTGAGACTTCAATTTCGCGTCCCACTACAGCAGCCGTGACTTATTAAACTGATAGTTCAGTAATTTTCACAGCTGTCAACACCTGCTTTCTTTGGGATTGGAATTATTATATCCTTCTTGAAGTCTGAGGCAATTTCGCCTGGCTCATACATTTTGCTCACCTGATGGTAGAGTTTTGTCAGGACTGGCTTTCCCAAGGCTGTCAGTAGTTCTAATGGAGTGTTCTCTAGTCCCGGGGCCTTGTTGCGACTTAGGTCTTTCAGTGCTCTGTCAAACTCTTCATGCAGTATCATATCTCCCAGTTCATCTTCATATACATCCTCTTCCATTTCCATAATATTGACCTCAAATACATCGCCCTTTTATAGACCCTCTATATACTCCTCCCACCTTTCTGCTTTCCCTTCTTTGCTTAGAACTGGGTTTCCATCTGAGCTCTTGATATTCATGCAAGTGGTTCTCTTATCTCCAAAGGTCTCTTTAATTTTCCAGTAGGCAGTACCCCTAGTGAGATACACCCTACATCCTCACATTTGTCCTCTAGCCATGACTGCTTAAAAATTTTGCACTTCCTGTCGATCACATCTTTGAGACGTTTGTATTCTTTTTTGCCTGCTTCATTTACTCCATTTTTATATTTTCTTCTTTCATCAGTTAAATTCAATATTTCTTCTGTTACCCAAGGATTTCTACTAGCCCTCGTTTTCTTACCTACTTGATCCTCTGCTGCCTGCACTTCTTCATCCCTCAAAGCTACCCATTCTTCTTCTACTGTATTTCTTTCCCCTATTCTTGTCAACTGTTCCCTTATGCTCTCCCTGAAACTCTGTACAACCTCTGGTTTAGTCAGTTTATCCAGATCCCATCTCCTTAAATTCCCACCTTTTTGCAGTTTCTTCAGTTTTAATCTACAGTTAATAACCAATAGATTGTGGTCAGAGTCCACATCTGCCCCTGGAAATGTCTTACAATTTCAAATCTGGTTCCTGAATCTCTGTCTTAGCATTATGTAATCTATCTGAAACCTGTCAGTATCTCAAGGCTTCTTCCATGTATACAATCTTCCTTAATGATTCTTGAACCAAGTGTTAGCTGTGATTAAGTTATGCTCTGTGCAAAATTCTACCAGACGGCTTCCTCTTTCATTTCTTCCCCCCAATCCATATTCGCCTACTGCGTTTCCTTCTCTTCCTTTTCCTACTATCGAATTCCAGTCACCCATGACTATTAAATTTTCGTCTCCCTCCACTATCTCAACAGTTTCTTATATCTCATCATACATTTCTTCAATTTCTTCGTCATCTGCAGAGCTAGTTGGCATATAAACTTGTACTAATGTGGTAGGCGTGGGCTTTGTGTCTATCTTGGCCACAATAGCGCATTCACTATGCTGTTTGTAGTAGCTTACCCGCACCCCTATTTTTTTATTCATTATTAAACCTACTCCTGCACTACCCCTATTTGATTTTGTATTTATAGCCCTGTATTCTCCTGACCAAAAGTCTTGTTCCTCCTGCCGTCGAACTTCGCTAATTTCCACTATATTTAACTTCGACCTATCCATTTCCCTTTTTCAATTTTCTAACCTACCAGCCCGATTAAGGGATCTGACATTCCACGCTCCGATCCATAGAACACCAGTTTTCTTTCTCCTGATAACGACGTCCTCCTGAGTAGTCCCCGCCCGGAGATCCGAATGGGGGACTATTTTACTTCCGGAATATTTTACCCAAGAGGACGCCATCACCATTTAACTATACACTAAAGCTGCATTCCCTTGGGAAAAATTACGGCTGTAGTTTCCCCTTGCTTTCAGCCGTTTGCAGTACCAGCACAGCAAGGCCGTTTTGGTTAGTGTTACAAGGCCAGATCAGTCAACCATCCAGACTGTTGCCACTGCAACTACTGAAAAGGCTGCTGCCCCTCTTCAGGAACCACCCGCTTGTCTGGTTTGTCTGGCCTCTCAACAGATACCCCTCCGTTCTGGTTGCACCTACTGTACGGCTATCTGTATCGCTGAGGCACGCAAGCCTCCCCACCAACGGCAAGGTCTGTGGTTCATGGGGCGGAGCATATTATTAACATTTTCATAAAAGGCCTGATAAGGAAAGGAAAATTTGAAATACGAAATAATTTTCTGGGAAGGAATCATACTTAAAGCATCAACGAGGACTCAGGAAATAATTTTCCAAGTTGGGATTCTAATTCAGTCATGTTGGACATTGTTACATATAGTTTGATACTTAAATTTCTGATGATAGCGAACGTTTCATCAACGTAGACCACATTTGTTTCCAGTAGGAACTTTAAAAGAACGAAATAATCTTAAATATGTGGCTTTTATAGCGTGTGCAAGACGCCGAAGAAAATTACTGCTACCCCCGTATCTACAACAAATAACACCCCAGAAAATGAAAATAATCAACTGTATAATAACAAAAGCATCTAATTATATACGCAACGTTTCCGTATATGCATTACAATCCCTTCCTGGAAATTTATGTTTAATTCCAAATTTACCTTTGCGTTCCTTTTTCATGCCATTGATGAAAATATTAAGAAATGTGATATAATGAGCAGTTTTTCGGATTATTTGCTGTGCAAGTGACGTAAAGTTGAAAATAAAAGATATCTTGCATAGAGACTCGACCTACGAACGTCGGATGGTATGCCAACTGCTTCCTGAAAATTACGGTAACATAAATGGCTTAAGTTAAGCCTCACTCGACCCTTGCCAAAATTGTTATTTTTTCTAAACGATAGGCTGTGTAGAGCTCCTACTTCCGCGCCTTTTATTTCCTAACAAGTCCTTCAGATACCAGAATTTTGGACTAAATCGGCGTTTGGAAGTAAGCGCGGTACCCTTGTTAGTAGTTAAAAGCTAGAGCTGTATGAAAAAGCCACTGCGGTTATCTTCTTCTGGCTTGCAGGTCGCTGATGGAGGAAATATAACGTGATACACAGAATTTGCGGACACTGAGACTTGCACCCAGTGTTCCTGGAAACTGCCTGCGTGCTATGTCACAGCCTACCTGACAGACCGCGCCAAAGGAAGCGCTCCCTCCGTATGCCCGCACTGTGTGGTTGCGCCACCTCGTCTCACACCGAGAGCTGTCAGACGCCGCCATGCGAATGACCAGCAGCCTGAACAGACCATTCTGCTATCGGAAGGAGAGAAAGAGTGCTACCAATGGTCGAAATAATGTTCAACGATGTGCCCTCTTGCACTCTAATGTAATACTGGCTCCAGTTGTACGTGGTGCGTTCTGTTATTTTAATAAGAAAATGGTATTACCCAGTTAATTGCACCAATTTATAGTGCCGTTGAACATGGTATTTTCACCAATAATTGGCAAAAATTGATTTTTCTTCTTTGCCAGAGTAATATCTCGAAATTATTCGACATACTGAGAGATCAACTCAAAACATCTAAGTGTCGCATGCCATTACTTTTCACTGTTGTTTGAAGTACAGCCGCACTTACACTTTAACCAGGTAGCCACCATACACAACGTGCCCGCCGGCACCCTTTAATTTTTTTTTCTATTTGCCGTTGTCGATGGGCAATAAGTACGCTCTTTACGCTTGCTGTTACCCTTTATAGCTTCAGGACATGATACAGCCACGGGCAACTATTTTGTGTGTGCATGTGTGTAAAATTATGGTACAAGTTCGTGGATGATATTCAAATCCCAGATGATGTACGGCTACTGCGGCGCTTACGGATGCGGAAAGCTTGAGCAGCTGCACGAACTTCCGCGTTACATACGTCGCTGGCCAGTGCACGGCTGAAAGTATAGACGGACAAGGTTGCAGTTCATAGAAATATTCACACGGTTGATCCTAAGCAATGTTTCGTGGCTGTAGACCTTATGATGCTGCCTTAATTGTCATTTCTTTAGCATAATCAGAATTGGGTAAATAAACTTTAGAACCCGTGAAATCTCTCGGAAATTGTTGAGCTTCCAAATTATATATACAGGGTATATCATAATTAATGACGTAATGCATACAGTTGAAAGTACATGATACTAGAAGCAAAAAAGTCTGGGTAAACATAGGGTCGAAAATGCAAACCTTAAGAGCTACGAGCAAGTTTTCATATTCGATACTGTGAAGCAAATCTCTTCTACTGCAATGTCTTTGCTTTCCATATTTCAGGAAGTGATAATGTGGACCAAAACAAGAAAAAAAAGTCCAGTAAACATGTGCTCTAAAATGCATACCTTAGGAGCTATGAGCACTTGTTCATGTTCAGTACTTTGGAACACAACTCTTTTAATGAACAAGTGCTCATAACTTTTAAGGTATGCGTTTTATAGCACATGTTTACTGGACATTTTTTCTTGTTTTCGTCCATATTATCACTTCCCAAAATATGGAAAGCAAAGAGCTTGTAGGTGAAGAGATTTGCTTCACAGTATCGAAGATGAAAAATTTCTCGTAGCTCTTAAGGTATGCATTTTCGACCCTATGTTTACTGACACTTTTTTGTTTCTAGTATCGTGTACCTTCCAGCTGTATGTATTTACACCATTAATTATGACACACCCTGTATAATATTATTTTTAAGTTGTGACTTTTATTTTATGAGTTGTTATTTAGTGAAGGTGAACTTGCTTTAGGAGAACTACATGTTTATGCCCTTCAACAACTGCTTTTACTTTTGCTGACACGACCTCACTTGTTAATTGGAAGCCTCGAGGCGTGGTATATAACGAAAAGCAGTTTGCTTCTGGTAAACCCCGCGGACCGTTCGGCTTTCAAGCGGCTGCACGGAGCTGCCGGCCGGAGTAGCCGAACGGTTCTACGCGCTACAGTCTGGAATCGCGCGACGGCTACGGTCGCAGGTTCGAACCCTGCCTCAGGCATGGATGTGTGTGATGTCCATAGGTTAGTTAGGTTTAAGTAGTTCTATGTTCTAGGGGTCTGATGACCTCAGAAGTTAAGTCCCATAGTGCTCAGAGCCACAGAGCGCCGTCGCCGTGATAAGTGAGCACCGCCGCAGCCGCCACCGCCTGTTAACGTTAAGGACTGCCGGCAGGTGTGCGCTCGTGGTCTGGCTGCCCTCTTCTACCTGGCCTTCATCGGCACCACTCAGTAACCGCTGTGACGCACCGTGGATCCATTGAACTGCTTGCTGATAAACATTCTGTAATCCTCGTGGTGATTTGTTCCATTGTCTACCTGCCCTCCTTATTATTTTCTGGTTTGTACCTGACCCTCAGAGTTTTACTCGGTTGGCTCCTTGGTCGTAAATACAGTCAGTAATATTGTACTAAGACACTAGTTGTTTGAAAATTTGTCCCGCTATTATATTGCCTTTCCTATCTGAGTTGTACCCGATCATTAATGTTCTAATTAATCATCTCATGGTCGTAAATACAGCCGGAACAGTTGTACTAAGATACAGGGACCTTGTGGCTAGATTTAGCTGTTAACAAATTCAATTCTTTGATTTTAAATGCATTTCTCAGTCATTAGTTATAATCTGAACAACGTGTTGTACTAATCTGTTCTGGTCCCGGTGGAGGTTCGAGCCCTCCATCGGGAACAGGTGTGTGTGTTTGTCCTTAGGATAATTTAGGTTAAGTAGTGTGTAAGCTTAGGGACTGATGACCTTAGCAGGTAAGTCCCATAAAATTTCACACACATTTGAACATTTTTTTTACTAATCTCTTCGTTTCTGTGTCTGAAATACCGAGTCATTATTGGTGTATTTTAGCTTGTGGTTCCGCCGAGTGAGTTCTCTTGTAATAAATGTTCACAAGTAGTGTTTTAATACGTTCCTCCAGAGCGGTCATAATAACTGGTTCCAGCGCGCCCTAGGACTGGTCGTCGCAAAGGCCGCGGCGCACGTTTTCCCGGTGTCAGTTCCGCAGCAGTAACGAATCCGACAGATGACGTTGCCCCACGCCGATCCCGGACGGGTAAATGGAGCAAAAGACTAGCCGGCGCGAAGGCTGCAGCACACGTCTCCTTTTCCTGCTGGTGATGCTGCAGAAACTCGTTCGGCAGGTTACGTTGCCACACGCCGATCCCGGACAGGTAAATGAACAGGAAAAAGTGAGCGGAATACCAAATACACGTCGATATTCTTAGCCAGTCTACGTTCCCTTCCTCGTGTCAGAGCAGTCTTTCCTGTTCTCAACGTACGCTCGAGACGGGACACTCAAGTTAACGAACTATTTATGAGAACGTCAGCCACAACTGATCGTGGGGGAAAACCTGGCAGTCTTAAGATTCAGTGAGCCGTGAGTTCTCCCTGTCCAATATTAATTAGTTGTATATTGCCTGTCTGCAGCGGAATTAACGAACTAACTCACAATTTTCACCACCGATTACGAGAAAATTATACGCTTATGCGTTAGCGCGCAGTATGACATAGGTCTTCGCGATCTACTGGTCACGTAAGCTATCGATCAGACCACGGTTCGACCACTATAGTTCGGCATTCGACAATCTGGCAGACCCGACAGTCCTGCACGTACCATAATTTTTTACTTTTACGTCGTCGCGTGTAATAGTACTGTCACACGCCTTCGAGAAACATTGCAACCGTCCGGCACGGCGCCTCGTCTGTAATAATTTTCTGCCTCACTGAACGATGATATTCTCGTCAAGATAAGTCAGTTTCATTGTTAGGCCGGGAGACGACCATAGCATAACTGGTCGAAGAATGGTTCATATGGCTCTGAGCACTGAGGGACTTAACATCTGAGGTCATCAGTCCCCTAGAACTTAGAACTACTTAAACCTAACGAACGTAAGGACATCACACACAGCCATGCCCAAGGCAGGACTCGAACCTGCAACCGTAACAGTCACGCGGTTCCGGACTGAAGCGCCTAGAACCGCTCGGCCACCGCGGCCGGCTGGTCGAAGAAGCTGAGATGAAAAGCGATGTATGTGATGAGTTGACAACTGATCGCTCTGAAATCATACGAATGCTAAATTCAGCATCCACTAAATGAACTGAGCGCGTTTTCAGCAGGAGAAGTTGACGAATGGATCTAAAGTGAAAGACAAATGGTTGTAATGGCCCTCAGCACTATGGGACTTAACTTCTAAGGTCATCAGTCCCCTAGAACTTAGAACTGCTTAAACCAAACTAGCCGAAGGACATCACACACATCCATGCCCGAGGCAGGATTCGAACCTGCGACCGTAGCGGACGCGCTGTTCCAGACTGTAGGGCCTAGAACCGCTCGGCCACTCCGGCCGGCAAAGTGAAAGACATGTAGATGTCGAAGAAGAGCTACTGACGATGTGATATTACATCATAGATTACATGTACATCTACATTTATACTCCGCAAACCACCCAACGGTGTGTGGCGGAGGGCACTTTACATGCCACTGTGATTACCTCCCTTTCCTGTTCCAGTCGCGTATGGTTCGCGGGAGGAACGACTGCCGGAAAGCCTCCGTGCGCGCTCGAATCTCTCTAATTTTACATTCGTGATCTCCTCGGGAGATATAAGCAGGTGGAAGCAATATATTCAAGAACTCATCCAGAAACGCACCCTCTCGAATCCTGGACAGCAAGCTACACCGCGATGCAGAGCGTCTCTCTCGAAGAGTCTGCCACTTGAGTTTGCTAAACATCTCCGTAACGCTATCACGCTTACCAAATAACCCTGTGACGAAACGCACCGCTCTTCTTTGGATTTTCTCTATCTCCTCCGTCAACCCGACCTGGTACAGATCCCACACTGATGAGCAGTACTCAAGTATAGGTCGAACGAGTGTTTTGTAAGCAACCTCCTTTGTTGATGGACTACATTTTCTAAGGACTCTCCCAATGAATCTCAAACTGGCAACCGCCTTACCACCAATTAATTTTATATGATCATTCCACTTCAAATCGTTCCGTACGCATACTCCCAGATATTTTACAGAAGTAAGTACTACCAGTGTTTGTTCCGCTATCATATAATGATACAATAAAGGATAGTTCTTTCTATGTATTCGCAAAACGTTACATTTGTCTATGTCATGGGTCAGTTGCCACTCCCTGCACCAAGTGCCGATTCGCTGCAGATTTTCCTGCATTTCGCTGAAATTTTCTAGTGCTGCAACTTCTCTGTGTACTGCAGCATCATCCGCGAAAAGCCGCATGGTACTTCTGACACTATCTACTAGGTCATTTATATATATTGAGAGAGTGACAAGGAAGACACGCCCACAACTAACATCTCTTCGGCTGAAGCGTCAGAAGCCTTAAATACTTTTGTGAAAGAGTATTCAACAATGCAGTGATTGAGCAGTTACGAATCTGGATATGAAACGAAATAATTTTTGTCATACGAGAGCTCAATTCATGAAACAAGTTAGCATTTCTGCAATGTCCCAGAGGGTTCAGAAAAATCTTCATTAAACCATTAGCGTCAGATACAGTCAGGCATATTCCACATGCTCGACAACGTCAGAGATTTTTGCCGTTTCTAAGACAGTGTTTTCAATTAAACTGTACTATATTCTTCAAATGGCTCCAAGCACTGTAGGACTTAACATCTGAGGTCATCAGTCCCCTAGACTTAGAACTAATTAAACCGATCTAACCTAAGGACATCACACACATCCATGCCCGAGGCAGGATTCTAACCTGCGACCGTAGCGGTAGCGCGGTTCCAGACTGAAGCGCCTAGAACCCCTCGGCCACACCGGCCGACATACGATATTATTGTAACAGTTGTTAATAATTAGCTTGTTCTTGATATTTTCAAATCAATGGTGCTTATTTCATTTTGTAATCGGATTGCAAAAATGATTCCTGTGTATTGAACCTTTCTAAAATTTTCAGGATTAAGCTGATTTAAAACAGCAGTAAATTATTCGACATTTAATCAATTTTCCCTTTGCAGGAGAGTTGTATACTTTTCATTTTTTCTGTTGGGAGCTTAGAATTTAACTATCAGGTTATGCTTCATAAATAACAGCTAATTGTTTCCGTACCTGAAAACTTCATATTTCCCTTATATCCTTCTTTTCAAAACCAAGTTTTTAAAAATAGCGTTGACCATCCGGAAAATCTAATAATCCGTCATTCACAGGCCCCAGAGACTGCAGGGTAATCAAGGTTCTACTGTGAGTGTCATACGACAAGTCACATTAAAATCATTATGTTTTCGGAGCCTTACGTCTTACTTTACTAACTTAATTTTTATTGCCCGAATAATATGTTTCAGGAGGTATCTGGCAATAATTGTCTTTCGGATACATGGTATGTTCAGTGTACAGTAGAATACTGTGTCGAGGCTAAATGTTATTTGCGTACAACATTCTGTAATATGAAGTACTTGAAGATCACATCAGTTTCACTAAACCTCCCACCACTGCCGCTCTCAAAGGACTAAACATTTAAATAAAATGTCAATTCAGTAGAATTTCCGAAACAGATGTGTTTGCTCTGCTGAATGGTAGTTAGTAGTTCAAAGCGCGCAGAGTCATGTGGTGAGAAAAAATACCTTTAGCACTTATTGTTAGACAAGCTACAGTTCACGTGTTGTATCTCTTGCGTGTAACTATTTTCCATCTGGGACACAGCATTACGAGAAAATACTGATGTCATATGAATTAACATCTTTAAAATGGCTGAACAGCAACTGCACGACATTAACTTGGACATGAAGAAAAGCTGCCAACCAGTTCTAAACAAGGGTTTGTTGGAATCCTTAACCTAGGTTTCGAAGTTTTTAAATTTCCTTCTTCGCGAGGTGCCATGTGCCCTAAAAACGTCATTACTAGTTTCAAAAAAATTATAAACAAAACAAAGAAGTAATAACTGTTGTCACAAAAATCTGTAAGATAAGCGTACTCAATTGTTACATCAAACGCTGATAAAATTCACTGAATAAAGCTAAACGGCTTTTGTCATATGAGGCATTCATCTTAACAACACAAATAATCACAATCTATGAGTTAAGACTGCAGTACCACAGTATTTCAGATGTGAAACTTAAATGCCAAATAATGTGGCCCATTAATATAAGGCTCTTGACAACGTAAAATGTCTACTAGTGCACAATAAAACATAATGAAAAGGTCTGGATTGCAACATTATGCATATGACAAAAAACAGGTGTCAATTGAACAAATGTACAGGCTCTAGCGCTAAGGTAAGCTACATGCATAGGATGCTAAATGAGTGTGCGCCTGAACTGCATTAAGTAGATTATGTAAAGTAAAATAGAAAGGAAAATCATGCCTTGTGTAAGGTCCCTGTTAGTCTATACTGACATAAAACTAAGCAGCTATAAACCTCCGTGTAAAAATCGACTTTGAAAACATTCTCGTAATAGAGTAATACCGCAATGACATTTTCTGTTCATGTAGTACAAAAAATAGTAAATACTATCCAGAGGGACAAGTAAGAGGGGGAGGGAGGGGGTGATAAACTAAAATTTATTAAAACGTAATTGCAGAAATGGAGAAACTTCCGCTCGGTACTAAATGAGCTTACAAAAAGTAGCAAATTACAGGGTAACACTTCAACATTTCGCCGTGCATGTGGTTAATAGTTCTACTAAATGTAGTAAACACTGTGAAGACGGGGGAAGGGGGAAACATGAACTAAAATATATTCCAAGCTAATTGTTAAAATGGAGAAACTTCCGTTTAGGTTTAGAGAAGATTACGAACAGCAGATGAAGCAGAACAGCCAACAAATTCAAAAATTCAGATTAGGGTCAAAACATTACAAGAATATTCTGTGTCGCAAAGGCTGAAAATAACGCTACGTAAATGGAAAAATATTTTTTAAACTCAAAAACGATTTTTTGGTTAATTGATTTGGAGGAGGGGACCAAACAGCGATGTCATCGGTCCCATCGAATTAGGGACGGACGAGGAGGGAAGTCGACCGTGTCCTTTCAAAGGAAGTGATTTAGGGAAAACACAGAAAACCTAAATCAAGATGGCTGGTCACGGGTTTGAACCGTCGTCGAGTCGAGTGCTCTAACCACTACCCCACCTCGCTCGGTCTCAACAAAAAGGAATTAGATTACTGTAACGGGAAAATGCCTTGAAGAAAACGGCATGCTCGCCAAAGCTAGCACGGTAAATACGAGAGTTGGAAGCTAAATAGTGGCAACTATTTATTCACAACAGATTCAAAAGAGTTACATGTTTGCACCTGTTACTGTCCTTCAAAGTAGTCACCAGCGTTGTGTAGAACCCGTTGCCAGCGATGTGGAAGGCGTAATGTACCGTTAGCAGAGCCTGTTCTATTGATGGTGCGAATGGAGCGGTCTACTGCCTGTCGAATCTCTGGAACAGTTCTGAAGCGAATGCCACGAAGCCAAAACTGAAACGCCAATGCAACTAATGGCGCCATTATGGGTCGCCGCGAAACTCGAAAGTGCGTCGGAGCCTCAGTATGGTGAAAGTTATGATGATTCTCATGTACGACTATGATGCTGTTATCCTAACGCATTACGTTCCTCCACGGCAGACCGTCAGTGCACAGTATTGCTGTTCGTTTTTGGAACATCACTTGCAACCAGCTTAGCGAAAGAAGCGGCGATACTTTCTGCGCAATCCACCCATCATTTTGCGCGACAATGCGCGGGCGCATACAGCGCAATCTGTGGTTGCTCTGTGCGGTCGATGGGACTGGGAAGTACTGTACCATCCGTCATACTCCCCGGACTTAAGTGATTGTGTCTTTGATTTGATTCCGAAGATGAGGGAACCACTTCATGGCATTCGCTTCAGAACAGTTCCAGAGATTCGACAGGCAGTAGACCACTCCATTCGCACCATCAACAGAACAGGCTCTGGTAACGGTATACTATGCCTTCCACATCGCTGGCAACGGGTTCTACACAACGCTGGTGACTTCTTTGAAGGACAGTTACCATTGCAAACATTTAGCTCTTTTGTATCGGTTGTGAATAAAAAGTTGCCATTATTTAAGTTCCAGACCTCGTATAAGCTATGCGGCCGTGAGCAGCGGCTTAAATCCGTCGAGGAAGTTCTTACTTGCCAGATGTAGCTGATGGTTCAAGATGTTACCCTCTCTTTTATCTAAATGCTTAAATATTTCAAGTTCTTCTAACAAATCTAATATCCATCGTTTTACCTCTCTACATGAAATTACTGTTTCATGCAGTTCCCTCCGAGAATCTCAGAAATGAGTAAATTGTCTGCTAAAGAAGATTGATATAAATTGCCTCCTTTGTGTCGCACCGCACGCTCATTATACCTGACTTTAGTAGCCCCTGTAGTCTGTCCAAAATAATTACTACGATAACTATCACATAACGTTTTGCACGTGCCTTAGGACCTTCTTCAGTTTTTAGAGTGCGTAGTAAATTTTTCTTGAAAAGTAACCTTACAGCTATATTTTTAGTCAAATGGCGGCCAATCCTGCAAGATATATTACATAAAAATGGTATAAGAATATATTTTCCATTTTCCTCTTTGTTACTCCTTTGTTTGTTTTTGCCTATAAATGAAAATTTTTCGTTGTTTTAGTGTTAAGAATGTGGTCGTTTAGGCATCCTGTTTGAGGCCATTGCTACTTTCAACGGAAGTGATCAAATTAATTTCTTTCTATGTACCACCAAGGGAAAGACGCATTCTTAAAGCGCGATTTATTAGTGAATAGAAAAATGTTACTTTAAGAACCATTGTGTGAACGGAGTCTGTTGGAATAATATTGTCAGAGTAAGTTGACTTATGGTGAATATCAAAGTTCATACTGTTATTCTCTATGGATAATTTCAAATCTAGAAAATTTAACTCGACGTTCTCACGTTGAACTTCTTTAATAAATTTAATTTTCTCGTAAAAGTTTTTAGGCCTCGGGGGATTAGCCGAGCGGTCCAAAGGCGCTGCAGTCCGTTTGGTCCCGGCGGAGGTTCGAGTCCTCCCTCGGGCATGGGTGTGTGTGTGTTTGTCCTTAGGATAATTTAGGTTAAGTAGTGTGTAAGCTTAGGGACTGATGACCTTAGCAGTTAAGTCTCACAAGATTTCACAAACATTTGCATTTTTTGAAAGTTATTAAAGGTGCTAAACAACAGCTCCAATTCTTGCCTAGGTACATCAAAAGCAAAAATTAAGTCATGAACATAACAGGCGTAAAACTCTATCTTATCTTTAATTCTGATTTAGTTTTGAAGAACTATTTTCTACGGAGTTAATGAAAATCTCAGCTATGGCTCCTGCTAACGGACTTCCCACACCAAGACAAAAGAGTTGAAAACAATAAAACTTAAGCATTACCTTCAATAAGCTTACAAGTTCGGCGAGTTGCGCCTCTGTTAGTTTTTATCTAATATTAGGTAGTTTTTAATAAATCTGAGCGTTAAAACGTTAGGAAGGTTATCATAAAATCTTGTAATATGAGCAGAGATCAACCTAACCTGAGAAGTGTAAGAATTTTCATTTTGTTAACCAGATCGAGAATACTTTAACAGCATAATTGCATTAAAAGATAAAAAAGTTCTTTCTTTTTACAATGTAAGATCCTAACTAACTTTTGGATCCGATGGACGTCCATGCATATCATAAACTGGCTTCCCAAAACAGAAACCGAGGAGGGTGGCACAGTGGTTAACACACTGCCCTTGCATTCGGGAGGTCGATGGTTCAAACCCGTGCGCGGAAATTCTGATTTGGGTTTTCCCTCATTTCCCTAATCACCTAAGACAGGTGTAGGGCAAAGTAGCAAAAAATTCTAAATTTTGTATGCTTATTTTATCAGACTTACGCTTTAGGAATGACGTCTCAAAGTTTCATAATCGAAATCCACCTAGAAATATGTTTTAAAAAATTTTCTTCAGCTCTCTCCGCCAGGTACACATCCTTCTCCCATGATATTGTGCACACCATCTCTACGCTAGACTCCTTTATCTTAATTTTTCGGTTAGTAAATCGAAACAAAGTGCTGATGTATCTAGAACGCTGTGACAAAAGTTATCGTGCCTTGTCTGTATTGCGGCCGAAATTAGAAAGTGTATAATCATTGGGAAATGCTAATAGGGTGACAGACAAAGAAATTCACACATTACGAATATATTACGGAACAGCCATGAAGGGCAATTCACATAGTACGAAAACAATGCCGTCCGCCCCCGGTAGCTGAGTGGTCAGCGCGACAGACTGTCTATCCTACGGGCTCGGTTCGATTCCCGGCTGGGTCGGAGATTTTCTCCGATCAGGGACTGGGTGTTGTGTTGTCCTAATCATCATCATTTCATCCCCATCGACGCGCAAATCGTCGAAGTGGCGTCAAATCTAAAGACTTGCACCAGGCGAGCGGTCTACCCAACGGGAGGCCCTCGTCACACGCCATTATTATTGTTATTATTATTATAAAACAATGCTGCAAGCAGTGTAGGAAATACTCTTCTACAGATTTTCAACAGACGAGAATCCTCAGCACACACACTGGACTCGCATTCGGGAGGACGACGGTTCAATCCCGCGTCCGGCCACCCTGATTTATGTTTTCCGTGATTTCCCTAAAGCGCTCCAGGCAAATGTCGGGATGGTTCCTTTGAAAGGGCACGGCCGACTTTCTTCCCCGTCCTTCCCTAATCCGATAAGACCGATGACCTCGCTGTTTGGTCTCTTCCCCCAAACAATCCAATCCTCAACACACATCGTGGTGCAAATATCTTCATGACAAACCAGTGGAAAACCGTAAATCCGTAGGCACGATTTGGCACTTGCCGTTTTAAGTGTTGTAAAGCCAACTGTCAGACACCTATCCAATCCTGAACTGGTTTAAAAATATGCACAAGCGATAGCACAAAATGCGAATGAGAGCTACAAGCACCTTACTTGGATGTACTGTCCAAAAACAGCATTTGTGTCGTAAACTGTTGTGAAGAAAGCTGCACGGCATGGCTGTCTAGTGTTTAATAGTGTAACTAGACAGGATTAAGTGCCTGCTGAGTTTAGGCTTTCATCCAGATTCATTCACACTGAAGACCAGAAGCATCGATGAAGCATGACTTGACAAAGACCAGTCAACAGAAGAAAATATGCAATTGCTGGCGAGGTAATGGACGCATGGGAAGAAAACACTGCAGTAAGACGAGGAATAAAAAGTAGATCATGGATATGGACACCATTAATGACTAGAGGTATGACGATATTGTCAAAAATTTAAGTCAAACGTTAAATGAGATTTGCGATAAAGGGATATTTTTGAGACACAATACACTTTTTTCTCAGGAAATACAGAAGCTAACGTCCTGAAATTTGTCACAATTCTTAAAAATAGCTTACTGAATAAAGCTGTGCAGCACTTTTTCTTCATCTTCCGTCTGCGAAAAGTTCTTCTTTGGTGTATGAGGAAAACAGCAGCCCTGTTTAACATAAAACTGAAAAATTAATTTCAAAGTAAGTAGGAGCTTAAACAAAAATCTGTTGGACACGTTTTATTAGCCTTTCATAGGGATCTACCCTGTCGGTTTTCCGCTTTAATGCTTGGTTGGCTTATGAGGAAAGCTACATTATACGTGCACTGGTAATTAAGAATTCTAGTCCTTAAAAAATGAAGGTCCGTGAACATTAGCAAACAAAGACTGCACAAAATTTCACACACTATGTTCTACACAATAGTCTCAAGTTTTCACATTTTAATTGTATTAGTCAGGTAGATGTAGTTTTTTAAATGTCAGTAAGCATTGTGGCCTACGTCTGCCCTTAAGGCAAATGACGGGATGATTCCTTCGAAAGGCCACGGCCGTTTTCCGTCTCCATCTTCCCTAATACGAGCTTGTGCTCCTTCTCCAATGACCTCGTTGTCGAGAGGGCGTTAATCTCCTCCTCTTCCACCTCAAAACACAAGGCTTAGGATTCATGTTCACTATCGACCGGCCGGAATGGCCGTGCGATTCTAGGAGCTACAGTCTGGAACCGAGCGACAGCTACGGACGCAGGTTCCATCCTGCCTCGGGCATGGATTTGTGTGATGTCCTTAGGTTATTTAGGTTTAAGTAGTTCTAAGTTCTGGGTGACTGATGACCTCAGAAGTTAAGTCGCATAGTGCTCAGAGCCAGCCATTCGAACCATGTTCACTATCCATTTCTTTGGATACTTGCGAAAAATATTTCAGTATTACCTAAATATCCCCAAATTTCTTTTTGAAAGTTGGCGGTGGGATCTGTACTAACCTCGATGATGTGCCTTTTCTCAAAAAAATTTAATGTTTTATTTACACTACTAGCCATGAAAATTGCTACACCAAGAAGAAATGCAGATGATAAACGGGTAGTCATTGGACAAATATATTATACTAGAACTGACATGTGATTACATTTTCACGCTATTTGGGTGCACAGATCCTGAGAAATCAGTACCCGGAACAACCACCTCTGGTCCTAATAACGGCCTTGATACGCCCGGGCATTGGGTCAAACAGACCTTGGATGGCGTGTACAGGTACAGCTGCTCATGCAGCTTCAACACGATACCACAGTTCATCAAGAGTGGTGACTGGCGTATTGTGGCGAGCCCATTCCTCGGCCACCATTGACCAGACGTTTTCAGTTGGTGAGAGATCTGGAGAATGTGCTGGCCAGGGCAGCAGTCGAACATTTTCTGTATCCAGAAAGACCCGTACAGGACCTGCAACATGCAGACGTGCTTTATCCTGCTGAAATGTAGGGTTTCGCAGGTATCGAATGAAGGGTAGAGCCACGGGTCGTAACACATCTGAAATGTAACGTCCACTGTTCAAAGTGCCGTCAATGCGAACAAGAGGTGACTGAGACGTGTAACAAGTGGCACCCATACCATCACGTCGGGTAATACGCCAGTATGGCGATGACGAATACACGCTTCCAATGTGCATTCACCGCGATGTCGCCAAACACGGATGCGATCATCATGATGCTGTAAACAGAACCTGGATTCGTCCGAAAAAATGACTTTTTGACATTCGTGCGTAGGTTCGTCGTTGAGTACACCATCGCAGGCGCTCCTGTCTGTGATGCAGCGTCAAGAGTAACTGCAGCCATGGTCTATGCCATGCTGCTGCATGCGTCGTCGAATTGTTCTTCCAGATGGTTGTTGTCTTGCCAACGTTCCCATCTGTTGACTCAGGGATCGAGGCGTGGCTGCACGATCCGTTACAGCCAAGCGGATAAGATGCCTGTCATCTCGACTGCTAGTGATACGAGGCGGTTGGGATCCAGCACGGCGTTCCGTCTTACCATCCTGAACCCACCGATTCCATATTCTGCTAACAGTCATTGGATCTCGACCAACGCGAGCAGCAATGTCGCGATACGATAAACCGCAATCGTTATAGGCTACAATCCGACCTTTACCAGAGTCGGAAACGTGATGTTACGCATTTCTCCTCCTTACACGAGGCATCACAACAACGTTTCTCCAGGCAACGCCGGTCAACTGTTGTTTGTGTATGAGAAATCTGTTGGAAGCTTTCCTCATGTCAGCACGTTGTAGGTGTCGCCACTGGCGCCAACCTTGTGTGAATGCTCTGAGAAGCTAAACATTTGCATATCACATCATCTTCTTCCTGTCGGTTAAATTTCGCGTCTGTCGCACGTCATCTTTGTGGTGTATCAATTTTAATGGCCAGTAGTGTACATATACACTTTTATATCCAGCGATGACTGTAGTGCCGTTACATAAACATCTGAAATCGGATGTTAATATCAGTGAAATTATAGACTCCGAATGGAATGTACATCGCAAATAAAAGTTTAACGCTGGTGCTGAAGGTGTGCTTACAACCAAAAAGTACCACTGTAATAGATAAGATTAGTACAGATTCATAATGCGAAACGATGTATGTGAAGATAACTGTTAATCGTCGATGAAATATCGTCAGCGGATGCTTTTATGGAACACGTGCCTCAGCAGCAGCCGTAGTGACAGTCCACTTGAGGGAAGCTTGGATAATACTTTGCGGAAATTTCCTGGTCGTATTACAGTTTAGGCGGAGATTTCAATTGACCAGCTGATTATAGCGAGTAGAAGGAACAAGAAATAGTGTGTAATTGTTTTAAGTGCCATACTCTAAAACTAACTTCAGCAGTGAATCAGAGAACCGACTAGTGAAGGTAAGATCTTAGACTTGCTGGTGACAAACACACTCAAGCTTTTCGAATCAGCTTTGCACAGGAAATCAGTGACCATGAATCAGTTACATCATCACTGAGTACCGCTGTAAATAGGAACAGAAAAAAGTAGGAATGTCTTCCTGCTTGACAAGGCGACAAGAGACAGGTTTCAGATTACCTGAAAGATCAACATGAAATATTCGTCTCCAGAACTGACTGTGTTGAACTTCAATCGATAAAGTTGAAGAGCATTGTACAATATTCTTTTGGCTGCTATGTGCGGAGCAAAATTCTGACGGTTGGAATAGAACCTGCCGTTCTTCGATGGCCATGTTAGACACATGCTACGGATACAGAGATACGCTGCAAACAACTCGCAGACAACCAAAATTCAAACCAAGCCAAAAGCAGCGTGAAGAGGGACATTCGTGAGACGTTCCAGAAATTCAAAAATAAATCTATTTGCCATACGTTCAGAGTTTCTGTGATCAAAATGGCACTAAAACGGACAGTGACACCGGAAACATCGAAATAATATAAGTCTTTTTCCAAAACTGTTTCACAGGAGAAAATTGCACAGTAATTCATCCTTTAAATATTCGCACGAACGACAAAATGACAGATACCGAAATGACGAAGGCATAGAAATTCAACTAGAATCGCAACTAGACTTCACATGTGACTTTGTACCTGCCAGCTTGACAGCCCCGGACGTTGCCAGTGGCCGTTGGCAGTGCGCATGTTTTTCTGTGAGAAGTTAGTGTTACCCTCACCTTCACCTCTCCTTTTACGGCTGTATTGTTCATTGCCGCCGGCCGGTGTGGCCGAGCGGTTCTAGGCGCTTCAGTCTCTAACCGCGCGACCGCTACGGTCCCAGGTTCGAATCCTGCCTCGGGCTGTGTGTACTGTCCTTAGGTTCGTTTGGTTTAAGTAGTTCTAAGTTCTAGGGGACTGATGACCTCAGATGTTAAGTCCCATAGTGCTCAGAGCCATTTGAACTATTTGTTCATTGCCGTTTTTACTCGGTGAGTAAGTAGGTCGTAAATATTGGTTTCCCTCCGCATAGTTAGGATGCCAGTTACTGTTACTTGTTATGTCCCGCCTGCCTTTTATTGTACGCTTCACTATTTGAACAGTTATTATTTTTCGCGAACCCGTTCTTTCTGAGACTGCTACTATTCGACTGTCGTGATTTATTGTTGTTTTGATTACTCCCCGCAATGCCATATTCGTTTTGACTTGCATCTTCTTGGATTACATCCAGAGAATCTAATGTCGACATAAATTGTTATATGTCCATGTCTGGGACATGAACGAGGTTTTCTCAAATAGCTATGGGTAGTTTTCCTTTAGGTAGTCTCAGTACACCTCTTGCCAACATCTGTTCATCCCAATGTCGCGTCTTATTAAGATATTTCTCAAAATACTTTTTTAAATTCCCCTGGCGAGGATTGAACAGTTCAGGGTTGTAGACCTGTTTTCTGAAACATCCTTGTACAGGTCAGGACCAGAACCTTGTAAGAAATTTGTTTTCAGACTCAGGAAACGACGCGTACTGTTCGGCTGTTTCTAGAACCCAGAGCGCGGCATCTCCTGTTATAAAGGATCTTTTGCCTCTCTGTCCATGAGTGAGACAAAATGTTTATAAAACTTTTCATAAAGACGACTGGAGGCACAACCTTTCTCTCATCATTGTGTATCTGAAACTGTCGTTTTATCAACGATTCCTCAAGTTTTACTTACGCCTGTATCTGCAGAACCAACAATGCCCGTAAAAGTCGGTGGAGTCTGGCTTGGCTGACTCTCGCAGACAAATTTCTCGTCACGCCGTATATTAACTGGAATGTTCACTTATTGACGTGGTTTCGGTGGCGCATATCGATTTTCATGTTGTGATGGGTGGGACGACTTACTACCGGCTCACCGTTTCAGAGATACGTTCATCGATGCGGTGGTTCAAGTTCTATGCGGCTGATAACCCACACATGACACTCGAGCACGGTCTGGGCGTTGTCTAGTTTACTTAATCTGTCGTCGAGGTTTATTATTTCTGGAACATCATTGATTTGCTATACAAATTACGAAAAGAGTTGTTTTATCACGTTCATCTCTTGCGAGAGATGTGAGAAGATAGCCGTATCTCGTTCTTCTAAAAGGTCGTTTAATTTCTGTACAAGAAGGGCATCACGCTCTTTCTCTCTTTTCTACCTAGCCAGATCTTCAGCCTTTTCCCTTTCCTCACATTCGTTACGTTCTGATTGTAACACATCTATTACCTGACGTAAAAGAGCTTGTTTGCGTTGTCTGCCCCGGATATCTAATAGTGCTAACAGCATCGCAAGAAAATCAGGACTGGGACCTGCTGCTACTGATGCACCATCATCTGATACTGTGACATCAGTTATCGTTTCTGGCCTAATTTCATGAACATGTGTGCTTCCCTGAGCTTGTTCCTTATTTTCATTGAAATCATGACATGTTGGTACCTGTTCTGGTTCCTTTTGAGGAATTTGCGAACGGGTATTCTCCGATGGATCAGTTATTTGGAGCTGGTGGACATCATCGTCCACTTCCGTATCACATAGAGCCTCACTCATGGTACGTTTCCCTCTACGTGGCCCACCCATGCTTATTCAATGACAATAAAGACAAGACACACACAAAAAGACAAGAAATATAACAGACACCTTATGTCAAACTGTGTCACCATATACAAAAAAAACACACACACAAAAATTAGAAATTTCTACTTAAATTAACTTTCCTTTAATTACGTAAGACTATCCTTAACTCAAATTCTTTCACATTGACTTAAAACTTGACACTGTACATGAATTGAGCTAGTACACCTACACAGAACTTTCCACAACTGCAGCGCAAGTTGTATCTATACAGAATTGTTAATTATCAAAAACACTGCAAAACTGTCTTGTGATCTATGCTCTGAAGTTAACTTTATGCACAATTTACTTTAAATTACTTTACACTAATCTGGCAAGCAAATTCGTATGAAATATGCACTGCACTGAACTGTGTATGTCACACACTCAAACTGAACACTTACATTCACTACTTTTAGTAAATGAATCGTTTTGAATTCACTGCAAAAATATGCAAATGTAAATGCATTAAAATATGTAGACAATTTAAAATTTTTCACTGTGCAGAGTGCCTGTCCCCCTGCACATTTATGTCTTTTCGTCCACCAGCCAACAGCACTTGTATCTGCACTCTTACCTTTTGTAGTTTTTGGTTTATTGTTCTGGTTATTTGTACAAAGCTGCAGCCCAAGGATCAGTTAACGTAGCCACTTCTTACACTTGGAGAGGTTGCCTGTAGAATTTTGAAGGTAGTGATGCATAAAACAGTTTATTTTAACAACATTAAAATATGTACCACCTGGGATTTCTGCATACACAAAATTTACGTTTACATCTAAGTTTTTGTTTGAGATTCTGAATTTACTCAAAAACTAAATACAGCTATATATCTATCTGTCTGCACATCTGTTAGGATATATTTATGTTAAGTCGTTCGAGTTGCACCCTTTGTGCTCCAGTTGTGGTGTTGCTTATGTACCTCCACAACTGGTTTATTTATGTAAACCGGTGGTTCATGCCAAACACGTTGAACGCCATTGTGGTGGTACTTTATGTTTTACGTGTATTGATGACATTTGTTTCTTATATAAAGCTGGAGTTAATTATTCTGCCTGCTTCGCAACTGGGAAATTATTTACGTCAGTGCATCAGTTGTGATACTTCTCGCACTTGGTTTGCACGACACGTTGCTTTTATATTAAGACACCAACACACAATTTTCCTGATATACAGCAGCATTTTACTTTTGTTAATTATTCTTTTTCCTTTGTGAAAATGGCATGGTGAGGAGATTTTCGCAATATCCGTTAAGTGGGGATCAAAAAAATTTATTGAAGTCACTCTACTTAAATATGATTCAATATTGGAAAACTGATTACTTTTATTGCTTGAAATGAAGAACTTTAATCAAGAGAAGTCTCCTATATTTACGTTTATTTTTATTAGTCAAAATTAGCAAACATCAAAATATTTATAACGGGTCTGGGCCGTCATCATTTAGAGCAAGGCGTTGATCTCTGCACCAATGTTTCCCTATAAAATTTGCATAAATTATTTACGTCATTCACTTCATGAATATAGATACGATCTGTTTCAGTAAAACATTAGAGACACTTAAATAATATTTGATTATATTTAGTCCAAATATTA
Organism: Schistocerca serialis cubense; assembly: GCF_023864345.2. Classification (NCBI taxonomy): domain Eukaryota; kingdom Metazoa; phylum Arthropoda; class Insecta; order Orthoptera; family Acrididae; genus Schistocerca; species Schistocerca serialis. The sequence continues at coordinate 508,328,022 of NC_064644.1, read as the reverse complement.
CATGAAACTTACACGTTTTCGTGTCTCATCACAAAATGGCTTCTTACACTACAAAGAAACAGAGGAAAGTCCCCGCAATCCTTTTGCAAAAGGTACAGAGATTACAACAACATTCACAGATCATATTAGTTGATTACACAGTCTTTTCCAGTTTTCTGCGATAATATTTATTTCGTTACGACGTCAGTAGTAGGTCTAGGTCGTCGTCACCCCACTTGCCCTTCTTGCCAGATGTATCCAAGATGGCAGCGATGACGTCATCGAAGATGGCGGCCTGTAGACTTGACAACAGTGCATGACATCATCCAAAAGGCGGACATGACGTCAGCAGTAGCGTAAGTAACGCTATCCAAGATGGCGGTAAAGTGCCACATCCCCCTGCCACGCTCTTCCTGGGAGGGAAGTTCAAATTCCATCAGGATAATGCAACACTCCTTTGGCTACCACTACTAACCTTACAAAATAGCAGGAAAATAGATCACTTGGGCTACATCTGATAACCTAAGTCATCCGACCACCACCTCTTCCTAGGGATTGGCTTGAAATTTGAATTTTGACAGTAAAGAAAGGCCACTTGGGCTATCTCTACTAACCTAAGAAAATAGCGGTAAAAAAGGACACTTGGACTACCTACACTAACCTAAGTCATCGACTGGCACGTCTTCCTAGGGATTGGCAGGAAATTTGAATTTTGGCGGTAAGAAAGGTCACTTGTGATATCTCTACTAACCTAAGAAAATGGCAGGAAAGAAAGGGCACTTGGACTACCTCCACTAACCTTAAGTCTTTATTTTGCATGCACTATTTATTTAAACAATTAGAGGCAGTACCACCATCGAGTGTAATCGCCATGGGACCCAGAGTCCAACTTACCTAGTACACAGTATTGTCACCACAGGGCGCTGTCGTCCTTTCTGTGACGTAATCCAACATGGCAGGGAAAATGAAGGGAAACAGTGTGTTCACCAGAGGGTCCAGGCCTAGTACACAGTACCGCCACCAGAAGGTGCTGTCGTCTACTCCATGATGTAACCCAAGATGGCTGTCTGGAGGAGAAGATGACTCAGCCTGCACTGGGCTACTGGAGAGAGGGACGAGTGTACTTTATTTACTTTGGAACAATTTGTTTAGGGATGGATTTGAGATAGTATATTTATCACACTGATACAAAACACACACTCTGACATGCTTGGGGCCACGCCACACAGCCTGCAGACCTGTAAACTACTCGTAAATTACCGAAATAACCCTCTGCAGAAACGCAAAAACTCCTAAATTACCGAAATAATTTCAGTACACAGCACACAGACATGAAAACTCCTCCTAAATAAAGCAGTACACTGGTGTGCAGACATGAAATCAACTTGTAAATTGTCTAAATAATGCATTGTGGAGCCTGCAGACCGGCTCACAAAATAGAGACACACAAACAATGTGTGCACACACATCCCGACAAGCCCTGTCCACTGGACCACACAGGAGGCTACCGCACATGCTCCCAAAAGTCGGGATGCACTGGTAACCCCCACAAAGTTACATGGCTGTCAGCTGCCAAGCCATGCACAGGTGCCCATTTGGGTCCCTCAAGCATACTTGACACCTGAGAAATTCCTCTTGAAATACATGATCACCTAGGCACCATTCCTGACACAACCAGAGGGAAGGAAACACCTATTTGCAGAGCACAGATGCTCCAGGGGTGCGCATGCTTCGACAGCGCCATGAGCCACTACCAGACGCAAGCCAGCAAGAGGCATCACTCTCACGCCACTGCCAACGGCATGTCAAATTCACCTCTACAGTTAGAGTTCTTTGAGTGTTACCCTGACGCCACATGTCCATCTAAATAAACGCCAAGTCATCCTCTAGGCCATGTGCACGTGTGTTCACCACTGGTGGTGTGATTCCTCCTCTCTACCTGTGGTCCAGTGAAGACCTAATTGCTGAGCGACTCACCTTCGCAGAAGCTACAGAAATCCAATCCAGAATAGAACAGGCTGCTTTCTCCGTAGCGATTCTAAATTGGATATGCTTGACATGTGGCTGTTGCATCACTGTGCATAGCTACATACCATTGCAAGCACATCTAGAACATTCTCAATGTTGTACTGAAGCCACATCTTTATCTGAAATAATAACCAAGTCGAACACTCGGAAATTGTGTAGTGCCCCAGAAATACTTAACAAGTGCTTTTGTATGAGCTTTTATGATTTCTTGGCTTGTATGCGCGGAAATTCTTGCCCTAAGAAGACCTGTGTACGAAAATGCGCAGAATAACGTCGAATGCACTCTTCGTCGCGATCCTAACGTGGCACTCCATCCATCACATGTTACTCTCACTGCTTTTAACATACACAAACGTTCTCACCGCTATGTAGATGTCCATGTCTTGTGAATGAATGGCGCATTATTATTGACTCTTATCAAATTTATCTGACGAACTAATGATGCTGCTGGTGTGGGAGCACTGTGCGCCGTTCTTTCTTTCTCCAGATGAGGCTTTCAGCGCCAAAAATCTATTTTACGCAGATCGACATATTCCACCGAGAATTAAACCTTGCAGAGTGCCCCTACATATCGTCAAATACTAAAAAACTCTTACTCAATTACATGGCTCTCCCACTGAGGACAGGAGCTTGAATATTAGAGCGCAAAGCCGATCTCCAACCTAGCAATATATCACTGGATAATGTGTCGATGTAGTACACATACAATTCCTATCCTGCACCATACAAAATCAGCCCTTTTACATCATTCATACATACACCACGAAATCAGACAGCACTGAATACACTCCTCACAGGATTAGATATTTCCCTGTGAGGTAGGTGGACATCCACCTCCAACGGTTGACCAGAGCACCCTCAGCTGGCCGATGTCACTCACACAACTGTTCTACAAATTCTGGCTCGTTCCCCCTCAGCACAAACGCGCTACGGTTTCTGGTCCAAACTTGCTTTCTTGCTTACATTTCTACATCCATCTCCAGACTCTGGGATTACAAGAAAGCATGTATTTTCGCATGATTTGCCATAATATTATACCATTTTTGCAGTACTTCTCGACATCAAGCACACAGCAGTATCCTTTCGTTCACTCGCGCAACATAATTCTGAAGATATAGACTAGAAATTATTTCTCTACAAATCCCAATCTTTAACGATGTGGACCGTGCTCTCGTAAACCACTGAGTAACTAGAAACGTATCCCATCTGTGAAGACCTTTATGTGAGAAATCGAAACAAATAGAGGAAAATGATATATCCACTCATTGAATACCGACGTCGGTGATGTAACAGATTCCAAATCATCCCTATAATTTACAAATCCAACTAAGTGTTTCTCATGTCTAGAGAACCAGTAAGCATGTCTTTCACCTGCTAGTTGCACAGGCCCCAATCGATGTTCCCTCAGCTAAATAAAGGCGCGAAATGGGCAGAAGCAGTCAACCAAACAATTTACATGGAATGGAATAATGGTCCAGCGCAAACGCATGTCCATATTCAATCTTCTCAAATTTGCATGGGATCACAAAAGCTATCGAAGACATACTAAGTATCAGTTTGCTATTTGGCTGTCTAGAGGACAACATGTGAGCTACATTCCTACACTCCAACAGGCCTCTCCATTCGGACGGCTTGTACCGATAATGGGAAACGTGAATCATTCTCGCACAGATCACCGGTGCTGCAAGCCAAGCATGCATAGACTCAATCGTCCTAGAAAATAATCATCCTTATATATAGTTTATCCCTGTACTTACTACTAAATGTTACGATTGTGGTCTCAGTTGAACAATATTTGACAATGAGCGAAGTATCGGAAATACACCCTGCTGACAGCTGCAGCTCTGGAAATAGAAATATCGGTGCCATTCTTATGACTTGACATACTCTTCCCTTTGCTATCACAGTACTCCACATCAAATCCATACCTTCCTTATGACTGGACGTAGTCATTACCTTTGCACATATCAGAACACAAACACATACTTTATAAGCCTGATGTTCAAGGCAAACCTATCACACACCCCCTACTACTAAGTATAATACTCCACCAATAAATGATTGCAGATGATACAAAGTAATACTGACAGAAAATCAGCGATGGGTGGACATGTCTCATAAGTTTTTCTTGCGTGTGGTACCACTGTGTCTTAGAGAGGCATAATCGCCTTACAAACCATCAGATGTTAAAAAAACCGATCGCTACAACAAACATATGCTACTGTCACAAGCGGTCTCGGTTCTACAGGCATACACAAGTATCCATGTTAAAAGCTATATTGGCTTTATAAATTGAGGTACAAATTTACCTATGAATGAGGTGGTTTTTTGTCCAGACATATACGGTGACGGTGATCACTGGAGTATATAGTATTAGAGCAACAGTGCACTTACACATCGCTGATGGTGCAACCTCGTAATAAAATTACCCAATTTAGAAAGCGATTACGCTAAGGAACGTGGTATTTGCGACACCCTCAAGCCACCACAGTTAGATGTTTCTACAGTATTTGTAACGCATTCTCCCTCGATGCCATGTAAGAGGTTCGGTGATATATCCACGGGGCTATAGGCGATGGTTGATTGAGAAGCTTCACAAACAGTAGATGGTGTGCTGATTGAGGTCATAAGAAATGTAGACTAACTTTTCAGATCTCTAATGCTACGCTATCCACTACAAAAGCTGTCTGCGATTCGGAATCAAGTCCCTCCATTGAAGCACATAACTGCGCTTGATCCTATAGAGAAGTCGTTTAACGATTACAGCCACTAGTTAATCATATTTCTGGCACTCTCAGGTCTCGAAACGAGTCACCTCTCTCGAACCTATCTGCTACAGTACAATTCCATCATCGTTTTAGTTTTCCCCTATGCATCCTGCAACAGCCCTGTCTGACTCTTCGCTACTATCCCTGCAGCTTTGTGCATGTGATAGTTCCAATGTAAGTCAGAATCGAGTAGAAGTCGGAGGAAACTATATCTACCACCTTCTGCATACCGTGTAGGAACAGGCTAATCTGTGACAGGACTGTGTTTTGACCATTCGATGGGAAATAGAAGAACGAGGATTATGCTACTGCCCTGTGGTGCACGCCCAAACTACATACAAGTACTACAGATCCACGTCCTTTCATGTCTATCCCCCCGACATACTATCTTCGTTATTCTGTACCATCCATCAGAGGAAAATTACGAACTATAAAAGCTCAACTATCTTCATCTCGTATAGAACTAGATAAGATTTTTACCACATCTCCCTCCTCCCATATATCGAAAACAAATACTGCATGCCTGCAGGCATCGACAACATTTGATGATCCTATTAAATATATAGGTATTGAACAACTGCAAAGACGAGTTTAAAGTTCCGTCACCTGTACTCTAGGAGGACGACCGTATCCCACTGATTATACTGTAAGTCGCGAAATACGCACTCTGTGGTCCTGTCTCATGGTTTGAAACATTTTTTTTCTGCTCTAACACACTTTGTACACTGCCAAACATTTTGTTTTTCTGCCATGATTTCAAAGTCTGTGTCAGGTTCAAAAACTGATATTAAGACATTTCGATCCACTTCCTCCCGCAGACAACAAGGACATTACCCCAAAAGTACAGCTATACATGACATTGTACTGTGACGTGATTGATGTCATTGAAGCACCCCCCCCCCCCCCCCCCCTTGCCAAGCACCCGTACCAGGAAGTTTGAATTTTGGAGGGAAGATAGGTCAAGACATCGCACAGTATAAATAATATTGTTACTGCTGTTACCATAACAAGCCACACAAACTTTCTTTCTCTTTCTTTCTTGGGGCCTTTGTCCTGCTCCAACACGGGGTTGGCTTTTTTTATTACGGATTTGGCAGTGTTAATTGCAGAGGGTGGCCAGATGCCCTTCCTGACGCCACCCCGAACCCCATGGGACAAAAGTAGTGTACCCCAGCTGTCTGCGTCTACTGTAAAACATGAAATAGTGCAAACGATTTCAAATGTCTGTGAGTCGTGTAACTGAGGCGGAACTTGGGGACCAGCCCGGTATGCACCTAGCGGGTTGTGGAAAACCGCCTAAAAACCACATCCAGGCTAGCCAGTATACCGACCCTCGTCGTTAATACGCCGGGCGGATTCGATCCGGGGCCAGCGCGCCTACCCAGGTCTAGGAAGCAGCGCATTAGCACTCACGGCTACCCTGGCGGGTACACCACACAATATGGGCCTGTAGTTCAACGGATTACTCCTACTGCCCTTTTGAGGTATTGGTGTGACTTCAGCAATTCTCCCGTCCTTAGGTACGGATCTTTCTGTGAGCGAGCGGTTGTATATAATTGCTAAATATGGAGCTATTGTATCAGCTTACTCTGAAAGAAACCTGAGTGGTGTACAATCTGGACAGGAGGCCTTACCTTTATTAAGTGATCTGAATTGCTTCGCTGCACCGACGATATCTACTTCTATGTTTCTCATCTTCGCGGTTGTTCTTGATTGGAATTCAGGAATATTTACTTCATTTTCTTTGGTGAAGAGTTTCGGAAAACGGTGTTTAATAACTCTGCTTTAGTAACACTGTCATCAGTGTGTTCACCGTTTTTATCGCGCAGTGAAGGTACTGATTGCGTCTTGTCACTGGTGTGCTTTATGTATGACCATAATCTCTTTGGGATTTCTGCCAGATTTCGAGACAGAGTTTCATTGTAGAAATTATTAAAAGCATCTCGCATTGAAGTACGCGCTATGTTTCTACCTTCTGCAAAACTTTGGCAGTCTTGGGGATTTTGCGTTCTTTTAAATTTGGCACGCGTTTTTGCTGCTTCTGCAACAGCGATCTGACCCGTTCTGTGTACCACATTCCGCAAATTCTCTACGCTTTCATGATCAGATCGGAAGGAGGAAGACTATCTCTTAAAAAGGCTTTAAAAGCATTTTTATCTACTTTTTTAAATACATACACTTTGCGTTTCTTTTTGATGGTTGTAGGCGTTACGGTATGCAGCCCAGTAGCAACTGCCCTGTGGTCGCTGATCCCTGTATTCGTCACGACACTCCCTATTTGACCAAGATTGATTGTTGCTAAGAGGTCAAATATGCTTTCGGAACCATTTATGCTTCGAGAAGGGCTCGTAAACTAATTGTTCAAAATAAATTTCTGAGAAAGTATTCAGTATATTTTCGGATGACGTTTTACGCCTGCCGCCGGTTTTAAACGTATAATTTTTCCGGCATATCGAGGTTAGATTGAAGTCACCACCGACTATAATTGCATAAGTGGGGTACCTATTTGAAATGAGACTCAAGTTCTCTTTGAACTGTTCAGCAACTATATGTTCTGGGTCGGGGGGTCGGTAAAACGATCTAGTTAATAGTTCTGTCCGATTGCCAAGTAATACCTCTACCCATACTATTTCGCAGGAACTATGTACTTCAATTTCACTACAAGGCAAACTACTTCCAACAGCAATAAATACTCCACCACCAACTGTATTTAATCTATCCTTTCTGAACACTGTTAGATCGTTTGAAAAGATTTCGGTTGAACTTATTTCCGGCTTTAGCCAGCCTTCTGTACATATAACTCTACTATATGAAAATGGGAAACGTTGACGAAAGTGTGAAAATTAGTGGAAATTATCGAAAGAGGAAGCGTGATTCACAGAATTGGCGCAATGAAGTTGAGAAGAAGAAGCGAAACAGTGGTAAAGAGTAGAGTAATTATAAAGGTGTTGTGAAAAGGGCAAAAATCACAAGTTTCATATTGTGCCTATACACGAAAATGCTGATATGGTACCTGTAGGTTCATGGGAGAAGTTGTTGCTTGATTTCAGGAATCTAATTAACAATTATATTGAAAATTCATATAAATTTGGACGTGTGAATATGACTTCACTCAAGTGAAGGCATACTGAGGATCCAGAGAGGAGTAGGCAGAGAGCCAACATGTATAAGGTTACTGTAGATTTGAAAGAAAGCTTGTCTAGCAATCTTCAGTATGAGAAATGGAGGCCTATCCTGCGTGAATCAACAAAATAAAACATCTGTAACTCCTGATGGAAGTTTCTGTGTTCCATTAGCAACAAGATACTAAACGTACACTCACAATGATAGATTTATGTGTAACATGACATTAAAAGCTAAATATTTTATTTACGGAGGATAAGCGGGGAAGGCGTAATAATCGCCCAAATAAAAGCAGTGAGGAGGGACAGGAATTTTCATTGGCTCATATAAATAGTTTTGCTACGCAGTCAAGTCATTACTCCAGCAAAAATAAATCCCACATGACGTATTTATGTGCAGAGCTAAACATTAGCAAGATATACAGTCTTTATCAAGATAAGTGCAAACACAGCAACAAGGATCCTCTTAGCTGTGGCATGTACTGTAAAATATTTTATGAGTTTTTCGATGCTGACTTCGCAAAACCACTTAGCGACACATGTCAAGTTTCACACCTTAAGATGCAAATTTCGTCTGAGGAAAACGGTCAAAAAAGAAAGAACTAGAAACAAAAGGGAACTTCCATGCTAAACATGCTAGTACTGCCAATGAAAATCTGAAAACGGACTCCAATATTCAAAAACTAATAATTCTGTTACGGTTTCTGCTTTAACCCGTGGCTGCATTGTTTTGCCACATCACATTGTGATAGTGTCCATTGGCTCAATCTACGAGGGTCACTCCAAACGAAATGCACACTATTTTTGTAAAAATACAGTTTTCATTCTGCATGTGTGAAAGTTTTTCAGTGTGTAGATACATCCGTGCCGCTTGTTTTCAAACTTAGTTCAACCTGTACCCGTGAGAGGCGCTCTCACAGAATGTCTTCAAGATGGCTGCTACACTTGACGTTCGTCAGAAGCAACGTGCTGTCATAGAATTCCTGTATTGTGAAAACGAGACAGTGGGAAACATCCACAAGAGGTTGGAAAATGTGTATGGAGATACTGCTGTCGATCGCAGTATAATTAGTCGGTGGGCAAGCAGGTTATATGATGAAAGCGGGCACGGCAATATTGAAGATTGTTCTCGCAGTGGCAGGCCTCGTACTGCACACACTCCAGACAATGTACAGAGAGTTAACGAATTGGTGACTGCTGACAGACGTATCACAGACATGCTGCCTTCTGTTTGCAAAATACTGAAAGTGTTGGCGTTAAAGAAGGTTTGTGCCAGGTGGGTTCCCAGGATGTTAATAGTGGCACACAAAGAAACAAGAAAAACAGTATGCAGCGAACTTTTGGAACAGTACGAGAATGCTGGAGATGAATTTCTTGGAAGAATTGTGACAGGTGATGAAACATGGCTCCATCATTTTTCACCAGAGATGAAGAGGCAATCAATGGAGTGGAATCATGCAAATACACTCAAGAAAAAAAAATTCAAAACCACACCTTCTGCTGGAAAAGTTATGGTTATAGTGTTTTTCGATTCCGAAGGACTCTTGCTTGTGGACATCATGCCAAGTGGAACCACCATAAATTCTGATGCATATGTGATGACACTGAAGAAACTTCAAGCTCGACTGAGTCGTGTTCGACCACATCGGCAAACACAGGATGTTTTGCTGTTGTACGACAATGCACGGCCACATGTCAGTCAAAAAACCATGGAAGCGATCACAAAACTCGGGTGGACAACACTGAAACACCCGCCTTACAGTCCTGACCTGGCTCCATGTGACTATCATCTCTTTGCGAAACTGAAAGACTCTCTTTGTAGAACAAGGTATGAAGATGATGACTCCCCTGTGCGCGCTGCCAGACAGTGGCTCTAATTGGTTGGTACAGAATTTTACCGTGCGAGTATACAGGTAGTGGTTCCAAGATGGCGTAAGGCAGTTGAGAAGGATGGAAATTATGTGGAGAAATGAAAATATTGTTCCTAAAGGATGTATCTACACACTGTAAAACTTTCAAACATGTAGAACATAAGACGAATTTAAAAAAAAAATAATGTGCATTTCTTTTGAAGTGACCCTTGTACAATCACCAGTCTTCCGTTTTATGGTACTTTTTACTACAGTTAATAGTAATTTGTGCTTGTGGATGTTTATAATATACAAAACAAACCTTCACATATTATTGTTCTTCTTTCTTAATTAATAGTTTTAATGTTACGTTCCAACATAAGCAGTACAACAGATGAAAAACACTAACTGGTCATATTGGGTTTATGTTAAAAAAATTAGAATAAAAAAATTTTGATATATTTCTTTCCAGACTCATTTACAAAACCCTATTTCTCTCCATTCCTAAATACTGTGGGTTAACCTATTTCTCCGCACATGTCTTCAATTGTATGGGATTAAACCTATAGCTGCACATGTAGCAGAAGTCGGAGCCATAGCGGTAACCAGGCCACAGCCAGAGTCAGCGGGATCCGGTCGCTGACGTGCCTGATCAACAGAAGCTAACATTCGTGTTGTCAGACCTTGTGTACCACCGCCATGACAGTTTCCTGGAAATACTACACCCTGGCCTGCTGTCGGTTGTGACAGCCGTTCACTGACATTGTTCCAGACCATTCGGCGTGACACACACTCAGATGGAAAAAGTTGTAGGCTGCCTCCTCATACCATGTCAGACCTCATTTTGCCCGGCGTACTGAACGACTTGGCATGGCATGGACTCAACAAGTCGTTGGAAGTCAATTGCAGAAATATTGAGCCATGCCAATTCTTTTAGTTGTCCATAATTGTGCAAGTGTTGCTAGTGCATGATTTTGTGCACAAAGTGACTTCTCGATTATGTCACACAGATGTTGGATATTATTAATATCTGGTGATCTGGGTGGCCAGACATTCGCTTGATTTGTCCAGAATGCTCTTCAAACCAATCGCGAAGTATTGTGGTCCGGTGACATGGCGGCTTGTCATCCCAAAAACTTTCATCATTCTATGCGGACATGAAGTCCATCAATGGCGGCAAATAGTTTCCAAATAGCCGAAAATAATCATTTCCAATTAGTGATAGGTTCCATTGGACCAGAGGACCCAGTCCATTCCAAGTAAACGCAGCTCACACGATTGCGGAGCCACCTCCAGTTTGTATAGTGCTTTGTTGACAAGTTACACTACTGGCCATTAAAACTGCTACACCACGAATATGAAGTGCTACAGACGCGAAATTTAAGCGACAGGAAGAAGATGCTGTGATACGCAAATGATTAGCTTTTCAGAGCATTCACACAAGGTTGGCGCCGGTGGCGACACCTACAACATGCTGACATGAGGAAAGTTTCCAATCGGTTTTTCATACACAAACAGCAGTTGACCGGCGTTGCCTGGTGAAACGTTGTTGTGATGCCTCGTGTAAGGAGGGGAAATTCGTACCATCACGTTTCCGACTTTGATAAAGGTCGGATTGTAGCTTATCGCGATTGCGGTTCATCGTATCGCGACATTGCCGCGTTGGTCGAGATCCATGGAATCGGTGGGTTCAGGGGGTAATATGGAACCCCGTGCTGGATGCCAACGGCCTCGTATCACTAGCAGTCTTATCCGCATGGCTCCAACGGATCGTGCAGCCACATCTTGATCCCTGAGTCAACAGATGGGGACGTTTGCAAGACAACAACCATCTGCACGAACAGTTCGACGACGTTTGCAGCAGCATGGACTATCAACTCGGAGACCATGACTGCAGTTACCCTTGACGCTGCATCACAGACAGGAGCGCCTGCGATGGTGTACTCAACGACGAACCTGGGTGCACGAATGGCAAAACGTCAATTTTTCGGATGAATCCAAGTTCTGTTTACAGAATCATGATGGTCGTATCCGTGTTTGGCGACATCTCGGTGAACGCACATTGGAGGCGTGTATTCGTCATCGCCATACTGGCGGATCACCCGGCGTGATGGTATGGGGTGCCACTGGTTACACGTCTCGGACACCTCTTGTGCGCATTGACAGCACTTTGAACAGTGGACGTTACATTTCAGATGTGTTACGACCCGTGGCTCTACCCTTCATTCGATCCCTGCGAAACCCTACATTTCCGCAGGATAATACACGACCGCATGTTGCAGTTCCTGTACGGGCCTTTCTGGATACAGAAAACGTTCGGCTGCTGGCCTGGCCAGCACATTTTCCAGATCTCTCACCAATTGAAGACGTCTGGTCAATGGCGGCAGAACAACTGGCTCGTCACAGTACGCCAGTCACTACTCTGATGAACTGTTGTATCGTGTTGAAGCTGCATGGGCAGCTGTACCTGTACACGCCATCCAAGCTCTGTTTGACTCAATGCCTAGGCGTATCAAGGCCGTTATTACTGCCAGAGGTGGTTGTTCTGGGTACTGATTTCTCAAGATCTATGCACCCAAATTGCGTAAAAATATAATCATATGTCAGTTCAAGTATAATATATTTGTCCAATGAATACCCGTTTATCATCTGCATTTCTTCTTCATGTAGCAATTTTAATGGCCAGTAGTGTAGGTACATGGCTTTGTGGGGTGTGAGTCAGACTCCAACCTACCATCAGCTCTGACCAGGCCACGGTTAATCAGTCGTCTAGGGTCCAACCGATATGTTCACGAGCCGGGGAGAGGCGCAGCAGGCGATGTGCTGTTAGCAAAGTCACTCGCGTTGCTCGTCTGCTACCATAGCCCATCAACGCCAAATTTCGCTGCAATGTTCTAAAAGATACGTTCGTCGTACGTCGCATATTGATTTCCGCGGTTATTTCACGCAGTACTGCTTGACTGCTAGCACTGATTACTCTACGGAAGCGCTGACTATACGGAAACGCTACTGCTCTCGTTAAGTGAAGCTGTTTGCTACTGCGTTATCCGCGGTGACAGGTAATGCCTGAAATTTGGTATTCTCAGCACACTCCTTACAATGTGGACCTCGGACTATTGAATTCCCTAACGATTTCTGAAATGATATGCCCCTTGCGTCTAGCTCCAACTACCATTCAGCGTTTAAAGTGTGTCAGTTCCCTTACTGCAGCCATAATCATTTCGGAAACCCTTTTACATAAAGCACCTAAGTAGCCTACAGATGACAGCCTTGCCAATGCACCATCCTTTTTATATTTGTGAACGCGATACTGCCGCCATCTGTGTATGTGAATACCGCTATCCCATGACTCTTGTCACCTCAGTATACATATGCAACCACTGCCACAAAGTCAGCAGGGAGCCGCGGCATGTAACCTTGGCTCTCATCATCAGTCAGCAGCGGGGGCAGTTGTATGGCGCCCATTATGTGACAAACTGCGCCATATTGATGACACTGGAGCGCGTCGCAGGCAGATGTACACATACACTACCGGCTATTAAATTTGCTACACCAAGAAGAAATGCATATGGTAAACGGGTATTCATTGGACAAATATACTAGAACTGGCATGTGATTACATTTTCACGCAATTTGGGTGCATAGATCCTGAGAAATCAGTACCCAGAACAACCACCTCTCGCCGTAATAACGGCCTTCATACGCCTGGGCATTGAGTCAAACAGAGCTTGGATGGCGTGTACAGGTACAGCTGCGTATGCAGCTTCAACACGATACCACAGTTCATCAAGAGTAGTGACTGGCGTATTGTGACAAGCCAGTTGCTCGGCCACCATTGACCAGACGTTTTCAATTGGTGAGAGATCTGGAGAATGTGCTGGCCAGGGCAGCAGTCGAACATTTTCTGTATTCAGAAAGGCCCGTACAGGACCTGCAACATGCGGTCGTTCATTATCCTGCTGAAATTTAGAGTTTCGCAGGGATCGAATGAAAGATAGAGCCACGAGTCGTAACACATCTGAAATGTAACGTCCACTGTTCAGAGTGCTGTCAGTCCAAACAAGAGGTGACCGAGTCGTGTAACCAGTGGCACCCCATACCATCACGCCGGGTGATACGCCAGTGTGACGATGAGGAATACACGCTTCCAATGTTTGTTCACTGTGATGTCGCCAAACACGGATGCGACCATCATGCTGTAAACAGAACCTGGATTCATCCGAAAAAAAAAATAACATTTTGCCAGTCGTGCACCCAGGTTCGTCGTTGAGTACACCATCGCAGGCGCTTCTATCTGTGACGCAGCGTCAATGGTAACCGCAGCCTTGGTCTTCGAGCTGATAGTCCATGCTGCTGCAAACGTCGTCGAACTGTTCGTGATGATCGTTGTTGTCTCGCAAACGCCCCCATCTGTTGACTCAGGAATAGAGACGTGGCTGCACGATCCGTTACAGCCATGCGGATAAGATGCCTGTCATCTCGACTGCTAGTGATACGAGGCCGTTGTGATTCAGCACGGCGTTCCGTATTACCCTCCTGAACCCACCGATTCCATGTTCTGCTAACAGTCATTGGATCTCGACCAACGCGAGCAGCAACGTCGCGATACGTTAAACCGCAATCGCGATAGGCTACAATCCGACCTTTATAAAAGTCGGAAACGCGATAGTACGCATTTCTGCTCCTTACACGAGGCATCACAACAACGTTGCACCAGGCAACGCCGGTCAACTGCTGTTTGTGTATGAGAAATCGGTTGGAAACGTTCCTCATGTCAGCACGTTGTAGGTGTCACCATCGGCGCCAATCTTGTGTGAATGCTCTGAAAAGCTAATCATTTGCACATCACAGCATCTTCTTCTTTTCGGGTAATTTTTGCGTCTGTAGCCCGTCATCTTCGTGATGCACCAATTTTAATGGCCAGTAGTGTATGTACCGCCACCACGCTACCCAATTCAAACGCAGGATACTAGGTTCTTGTACCGCTTCAGCAGCCGTAGCGGGGCACTTGGTCAACAGCCATAGGCTGTCGTACCGTGGTGAGCGATGGTGGAGATGGAAGGGGAAAGGGGGGGGGGGCAGCTGGCAGATGTACTCTAACAGAATATTAACCTCGCTCGCCGTTCTCACTTACAGTTTTTAAGTGCATGGTTGCAGACGAACAGCAATCTTCGGAAGATTGCCTTCGCCCGACCCCAACCATCTGTGTGTGTGAAATCTTATGGGACTTAACTGCTAAGGTCCTCAGTCCCTAAGCTTACACACTACTTAACCTAAATTATCCTAAGGACAAACACACACTCATGTCAGAGGGAGGACTCGAACCTCCGCCGGGACTAGCAGCACAGTCCATGACTGCAGCGCCCTAGACCGCTCAGCTAATCCCGCGCGGCCCCAACCATCTCCTCTTCCGTCAGACCACTTAGTATTTTGCACAGTTATAGACTTGTTCTTGTCCGTTTTTGTACATAGCCTCATTTAACACTAATATGAAGTGCCAACTGCCTCCTTAGCACGTTATTTTTAGACACATGTGGTTAATATAGTTACAGAACAACTTCGACTTGTAAATATCATTGTGGAAATTTGACGATCCGCAGTCATATTTCTTGTGTCAAGTTCACACATTAATTGCACTCTTCCATTAGCCGAAAGATACAGAACAATTATTGAGACTGACTACTTGTTTATATCAGTTATCACTGCTTGTCAATTATCACTGCTTGCCTGCCTTACACAGTACTTCAGCCACCGGGTGTTTCCTATAGTTAGGCCTATAGGTCTGGTCATGTTCGTTTTCGTACAAAGGCACATGTAGGTCTAAAATGAAGTGTCAACTGTTTGCTTGGAAGGTTATTTTTAGCCACGTGTATTTTGTACTGTTCTATAACAATTCAGACGTGAAAATAGTATTAGGGCACATAATTTCAGGATCCACATTCATGTTTCAGGCATCAATTATGATGGATGTTTTAGATATGGAAAAAACGTTGTGTCACTTGACATAAAAATTGTGTGTGTGTGTGCGCGCTAATGTATTTTTCATACTTATTATCTGGACGAGGAAATATTTAATTTGCATCTTCCACTGTGCCTTACATCAAGTGTGACTGAGAAATCGAATTAAGTCGGCTGAAGTGGTGCTTAAACTGTCAGTTAGATCGCTAATACCGTGTCACTGCATTTTTGTTGGTATATTTAATTGTCTTCCATAATTAATCGAATACTTTTTAACGTATCTAATGTTCACATCGTTCGAAGATTTTTGCATTTGGTCAAGATGACGGCGATATACTAATTGGCCTGTTATATTTTAATGGTGGGTGAAATTTTGTTCCAGTGGCCGGGATGAAGCCTCTTTTCGGCCATATCAAGAGCGTGTGGCTACATAATTCAAGATGATGACGTCATATAGAACGTGGCGTGGCATGTGGCGTGATGGGTTAAGTACAGACCTGTGCAAGGGACGTCATGAATGGAAACAAAGAGGGCCTGGTTCCAGACGAAAACTCCACCCTGTACCAGTAATATGGGCACGCCAAAAAGGAGCTATTTTTGCCGTCCCCAAATATCTGTTTTACGATTCGTTCAGTGACCGGCTTTAAGACACCTGAAACAGTCGTTCTGTGTAGTTATGGGAAACGCATGGCTGAAGTTCATGCTATCATTTGGTCGCCAGTGTGATTCGTTGCTTACACAGCCACTAACTGTGATATTACTCGCAAAGCCATTAAACTCTATTAGATGAACCAGTTTTAAAGATCACCATGGGTCGCATGTATTTGATGGATAGCGATACTTAATATTATCCCTGGTGAGCTCATAAATGCTCGGTGAAGACTGACACTAAGAGGTGCGATGCGTAATCAATTGCCTGTTTTAGTGCTCAATACAAAGTGTTTGTCTCGAGTCTCGAGTCTTTTTTCCCCCTGCTTACTTGTGTTCAGAATGAGGAAGTATGGTCATAGGCGTCCTTGCACTCTGAGAGTGTTGCAGCTGCTAGAAATATCGAGTAATGGGGAAGGTAATCAGGTGCAAATTGTTTCCTCTCCTGTCAAGCTAAAGGTAGCCTACAATCACAGCAGGAAATGCTGTTTAAGTTCCTTCGGCTGCTGACGGAAGAATTTGCCCGGATTATATTGTTATTCGTGACTAAGTTAACTACTGGGGTAGCCCAGGTGGATTATATTGTTGTACAAGAAAAGTGAACTACTGAGATAGCACAGAAGATAGCCCTGAAAACCTGTTTACGACGAGTACACTATAATACTATGAATTTGCTCGCATCTAGTTGAAATGGATACTGTCTGTATAACAACATACGTTTTGTATAAGAATCAGTACAACCTCTTTACTCAATACACTTGCACTAATGACGTATCAGTATCATATATAAATTCAGCCACTGTGCTCAAAATGTTATGCGATATCGAAGAGGAAAAAAAAGTGAAGATAAGTTTTCGAACAAAATGAAGTAACTACTACATCTATAATTATTTCGTAAAGTGAGAAATCAACACGATGCTTTTAATGTTGGCAGAGCAGTTGCCTCAAATAGCTTCTCATACATCGCCCTAATTTAAGAATTTCCATTGCAGTTTGCTCTTCCCTACAATGTGTGTAAGGCTATGGTCAGTGAAAGTGAATGTAGAGGAATAAAGACGTGTTACTGTACTATCATTAATTATATTTTTAACCCCGTAGAATTCTATTAAGGTTTTGAAGGGAGTGTCCTCATCTCCAAACGTCTTTACATTAAGTTAGATTTACATGGCAGCTGAGCAATGTGGCACTTCGAATCTTGAAATAGTTCACTAAAGGAGAAACAGATTGAGGAAAGAAACTTCTGTATGTTAGCTGTTTAACACTGGAAATGAAAAAAATTAAACGGATTTGCGTGCGCATTACTTGTTGTTTAAAAGAGGAATTGACATATTGGTGTTATACTGATACTGAATAAGACGTCGAAAACCAGTGAATCTAAATGACACGACAAGCTTTGTTGTTAGAGACGACAGTTCAAAGATGACTAATGATCTATGAATCAAAAGCTGTAACTACGTAACAGTGTGATTGGAGGCTTGACTTTTCCTTAAAAGATGCTGAAAGTATAATATCACAGACGGTTCATGTCGAGGCGGTGCTTTCGGAGCGACACTAAATTATTGAAACAAATTTTTTTGGCATTTTTTGTTCGTTGAGTAAATTATTGCAAAATTTGTAAACTTCCTCGGATATATTCCCGTATTTGTCCTTATTCATTTTTTGTATTACCTGAAAATATGGGTTTCACGTCGCAGTGGCAAGGAAGCAATTAGAGATATCAAGATCGTTATTAATCTCATTAAATGGACTGCCATGATTTTAAACGAGTCTGGCAGGAGAAGATGTTTACCCATTTGGCTCCGAAAGCATTTACGTATTCGTTATCTGATTTCTAAGTCTACAAGTCTGGTTTATATCATATGACTTAAGATGGAGCTACCTAATTCATAAACGCTCTATGGGCATAGCTCCTGTGTTGAGAGCTACGTTCCACCTTAGCTTTATTGTGGTTTATCTTTAGTTAATTTGTGAAGTCTAGACAGACTAACAGTTTTTGTGAGAAGCTTCCTACGTAGGCCTATAAAGTACCTACTGGTGTGTTTTCGTTAGAATGTCTTTCTACATCTGCATCTACATTGATACTCCGCAAGCCACCCAACGGTGTGTGGCGGAGGGCACTTTACGTGCCACTGACATTACTTCCCTTTCCTGTTCCAGTCGCGTATGGTTCGCGGGAAGAACGACTGTCTGAAAGCCTCCGTGCGCGCTCTAATCTCTCTAATTTTACATTCGTGATCTCCTCGGGAGGTATAAGTAGGGGGAAGCAATATATTCGATACCTCATCCAGAAACGCACCCTCTCGAAACCTGGCGAGCAAGCTACACCGCGATGCAGAGCGCCTCTCTTGCAGAGTCTGCCACTTGAGTTTATTAAACATCTCCGTAACGCTATTACGGTTACCAAATAACCCTGTGACGAAACGCGCCGCTCTTCTTTGGATCTTCTCTATCTCCTCCGTCAGACCGATCTGGTACGGATCCCACACTGATGAGCAATACTCAAGTATAGGTCGAACGAGTGTTTTGTAAGCCACCTCCTTTGTTGATGGACTACATTTTCTAAGCACCCTCCCAATGAATCTCAACCTGGTACCCGCCTTACCAACAATTAATTTTATATGATCATTCCACTTCAAATCGTTCCGCACGCATACTCCCAGATATTTTACAGAAGTAACTGCTACCAATGTTTGTTCCGCTATCATATAATCATACAATAAAGGGTCCTTCTTTCTATGTATTCGCAATACATTACATTTGTCTATGTTAAGGGTCAGTTGCCACTCCCTGCACCAAGTGCCTATCCGCTGCAGATCTTCCTGCATTTCGCTACAATTTTCTAATTCTGCAACTTCTCTGTATATTACAGCATCATCCGTGAAAAGCCGCATGGAACTTCCGACACTATCTACTAGGTCATTTATATATATTGTGAAAAGCAATGGTCCCATAACACTCCCCTGTGGCACGCCAGAGGTTACTTTAACGTCTGTAGACGTCTCTCCATTGATAACAACATGCTGTGTTCTGTTTGCTAAAAACTCTTCAATCCAGCCACACAGCTGGTCTGTTGTTAACACTACATTATCCACTATTCTCTTGTCGTAAATGACCTTACTCGAGTATTAATATCCTGCTGCTATCTCGTTATTTCAAGTTTATGTACTGGGATTGTTCGTTTCCTGATGAAGATGGCTTCCTAGTGTTTGTGATTGAGTGCTGAATCATGGAACAAGGAACTATGAAAATAGCTTTGTTGTCAGCCCATTTTTATTAGTCTTGTAATGACCAGATTGTATTTTTATCTCTTGGAAGAGAAACTTTTGAGGCCGATGGCCTTTGTAGTCTGGTCCCTTCAACCCCCAAAAACCAACCAAAGAGAAACTTTTTCGTGCTCCAATCTGAATTTAAAGCCCTTGCTTTCTTACTGGATGCATCTGAAGTGTTAATGCTGTCGTTTTTGTCTCTGTCAATCAGAAGTAATGAATCATCTACAAAATGGCTTTTACAGATTGTTTTCATTAAGTACTGAAGGTTTTTGGTGAATATTTTCTCCAAAACTTTTTATAATTTAAAGTGAAGTAATAACTAAGAATTAATTATGATATATCTTTGAAATTTATGTTTTTACTAGTATTTTATTTTATTGTTCTTCGTGAATATCGGGGAATTAGTGCATAGGTGAGTGATATCAAATGAGGTTGGATGCGAGAACGCTTTTCTAAATACACCGATTTTCAATGCTACTCTCATCATGATCTGATGAAAATTAATCGACAAACTGTTTATGAATAATCATTGATTCATTGCTCAAAAGTCATCCCTTATTTACGTCTACATATTTACATTGTCTTGTAACTTTTTGTGGTTGTTTCACATTTCCATGTCATACGTGTAGAACTGTGCAAAATGTATAAGCCCATTCGAATTCTTCATCTTTAATTATTGTGACAATAGGTAGTGTGTGATGCTAGTTGTTCCCATTTACTTTCTTTCTCCAAACTGTTTTCACAGTGGTATGATCTTCTAAGACCAAAAGCTGCAAATCGCTGCAGAATAATCTGAACATCTTGTTTCTATTCCGTTAGGTATAATGAATAAAATGATATAACTGATCGAAATATTCACAGAAAGCGAACCATAGCCTTACTGGTGGTTGAAAAATAATAAATGTAATCGTTTGTATGTTCATTGTGGCAGTGTTATCGTTCAACTGTTGATCCTAGCACATACAATTTGTAGATCATCTTCTGTCTCCATCGGCTCTCGAGACACTACAGTCAAATACAGAATTTTAAAACCATCGATACAGAGACGAAGACATCGCCATTGCATGAATATTGTTATGCTATTAGAGCGAAGGACATATTTTGGGTATTAAGTAGAGCTTATAGTTCCTGATGCTGATTTCGACTATGAATGTAGGGCAAGAGTCTGTCCCGTAATATTGCTGCGATTTTGTTGTTGACCCCCTTAAGAGAGTGGAGCGCCAATACCATAATAGTCCTAGTTGGCACCACTGAAGCTACTGTCTTCAATACCCACTCACTCATTCCATAAGACTTCACGAACTAATAAGGAATTCAGTACAGAACATGTTCCTGAAATACGTTCTAATGAACATGAATATTTTGCAGTTACTAAATCCTGTTTAAGGTGTCAGACAAATAACACACCTTACATTGAATTTCTGAAACAATTCCGGTTAAATTGATATGTTACACGACACAGTTATGTGAAAATGTATGAAATTTATTGATATGCAAATCGAATAAACTAGTTGATATTTCGTGACTATAAACCACTAACACTCACTCTAGTAATTGCACTCAAGTAATTTCTCAAATCCGAGCTATGAGATGCAGTTTAGGCAAGGAAAATTTTACGACAGCAACGCCCGTCCCATGTTTGGCCGAAACCTTCACAGCGGGATATAGAGCGGACACAGTGCAATGAAATGGCCACTGTGCAGGCAGCCAGCAAAAGCCGCCCTTGTTCCTGCTTTTAACGACGACACTTCAGAAAGCCCTTCTGCAGGAACACAACTGGAGATAAAAGTCCAGAGAAAACTAACTCAAAACATTGGTGACTCACTGTAGCCACCTGCGTAAAAACCCACGTGGAAAAAAGCTGTTTGCCTCAGTATCAAGTAGCAGAAATTAAACTCTGCCCTACGAAAGGAACGACGCCTGGGATAGGCTACAGAAACTCTAGTGAGCGGAGTTATAACAAGTACAAACCCTCTGACTGTCCATAGAGAAAACGCATGGCCACCAGCTTTTATAAATGCAGACAGAAAAAAATCGCTCTTCTCTTGCAGCAAATCTTCAAATGTTTGAGCAAGGCGACTCACGCCACGCTGAGACGATTGCAAGAGTAATTATGTGAAAACTAGTTCACAGGCTCGCTTTAACTCTTAAGGAGTACGGAGAATTGCACCAAGCACAGACAGTTAACACTTGTGAGAGATTTGAGGGCAACCACATACACACTATTCCAGTCAAATAGCGTGTACCATGCCAATTAACTTACCTAGGGAACAACTTGGAGTCTTGGCTTCACCAAAGCCTTAGGAAATGTATCAGACTGGTGTTTAAAAATCGAGAGAGATTTAGAATATATTCTCAGGTTCACAGCATGCACCAACAGCATCCACTTACATCGCTGACGAAATGTAAACACGCGTGCTCACGCTATGCCAGCAAGTCATATTCAATGGACACTCAGAAATGTGGTCGTCTCCATATCTCCTATTTTTTCGTACATTCAACTATGACCTGTAGTTGAACATATTCACGAATGTCGTGCTTAATTGCAGCAGAAACGTGAGATATCCAACCTAACGAAAAGGACTGAACAGTCAGTGAAGAGTGCTTTACGCTCTGAAGTTACTCAATTGTTTTGATTGTGCAGTTATATTTGCAGCGATATTTACGTACTCTGTACACACCCTATTAAATCTGGGTATTTTCACTGTGCATTTTTAGCTTAATTGATATCTCTGGCCCCAATTGTACTTAATTTGTTAGTATTTTATCAATCCCAAGACATGGTCATCAACCCTCTTACTATTAAATAACCTTAGAATACACTCCTGGAAATGGAAAAAAGAACACATTGACACCGGTGTGTCAGACCCACCATACTTGCTCCGGACACTGCGAGAGGGCTGTACAAGCAATGATCACACGCACGGCACAGCGAACACACCAGGAACCGCGGTGTTGGCCGTCGAATGGCGCTAGCTGCGCAGCATTTGTGCACCGCCGCCGTCAGTGTCAGCCAGTTTGCCGTGGCATACGGAGCTCCATCGCAGTCTTTAACACTGGTAGCATGCCGCGACAGCGTGGACGTGAACCGTATGTGCAGTTGACGGACTTTGAGCGAGGGCGTATAGTGGGCATGCGGGAGGCCGGGTGGACGTACCGCCGAATTGCTCAACACGTGGGGCGTGAGGTCTCCACAGTACATCGATGTTGTCGCCAGTGGTCGGCGGAAGGTGCACGTGCCCGTCGACCTAGGACCGGACCGCAGCGACGCACGGATGCACGCCAAGACCGTAGGATCCTACGCAGTGCCGTAGGGGACCGCACCGCCACTTCCCAGCAAATTAGGGACACTGTTGCTCCTGGGGTATCGGCGAGGACCATTCGCAACCGTCTCCATGAAGCTGGGCTACGGTCCCGCACACCGTTAGGCCGTCTTCCGCTCACGCCCCAACATCGTGCAGCCCGCCTCCAGTAGTGTCGCGACAGGCGTGAATGGAGGGACGAATGGAGACGTGTCGTCTTCAGCGATGAGAGTCGCTTCTGCCTTGGTGCCAATGATGGTCGTATGCGTGTTCGGCGCCGTGCAGGTGAGCGCCACAATCAGGACTGCATATGACCGAGGCACACAGGGCCAACACCCGGCATCATGGTGTGGGGAGCGATCTCCTACACTGGCCGTACACCACTGGTGATCGTCGAGGGGACACTGAATAGTGCACGGTACATCCAAACCGTCATCGAACCCATCGTTCTACCATTCCTAGACCGGCAAGGGAACTTGCTATTCCAACAGGACAATGCACGTCCGCATGTATCCCGTGCCACCCAACGTGCTCTAGAAGGTGTAAGTCAACTACCCTGGCCAGCAAGATCTCCGGATCTGTCCCCCATTGAGCATGTTTGGGACTGGATGAAGCGTCGTCTCACGCGGTCTGCACGTCCAGCACGAACGCTGGTCCAACTGAGGCGCCAGGTGGAAATGGCATGGCAAGCCGTTCCACAGGACTACATCCAGCATCTCTACGATCGTCTCCATGGGAGAATAGCAGCCTGCATTGCTGCGAAAGGTGGATATACACTGTACTAGTGCCGACATTGTGCATGTTCTGTTGCCTGTGTCTATGTGCCTGTGGTTCTGTCAGTGTGATCATGTGATGTGTCTGACCCCAGGAATGTGTCAATAAAGTTTCCCCTTCCTGGGACAATGAATTCACGGTGTTCTTATTTCAGTTTCCAGGAGTGTAGTTAGGTATTTCGCTTCACACTTGTGAACGCCCAGCATCAATATTTTAACATCCTGTACATATTACGATTGATATGTCATAAAGTCATACATAGAGTAAAATGTAAACCTTCATAACGAAAATCTAAGATTTTCATTTTTTTGCTAACATATAGTTACGCATGAGCGCGTACACTAATTTCTGGCAGCGATAGCATTTCCATTACAGGGAGTGTAGTGGAAGTGACATTGCGATTATTGTCTGATTACATCACTTTCCGACCCGCTGCACTCTTCTGAACTTTGCATGGTGAGTTGGTGTCTTCCTACCTTGCAGGCCATAGGTTCAACACAAATTCCTAAAACACTTACAGAGCATCCTTGCGCAACTGCAGTAGGAAGATAGATTAGAATCAGTCTCATATATATTAGACCTGTACTGATTAAAAATTGCTTATTTGCTTACTGAGCATGACTAACAGTTACGATGCAACACAATCTTGTGGGGAAACTAGTACAGTAGATAGCGCTCGGTAGGTGTGAGTCGCGAAGTTGAGCGTGCAGACTACTGTCTGGGTGTGTTGCCATACTGCCGCGCATGAGCCTGCTTCAAATTTTTATAGTTTAACGTCATTTCATTTTTTCTAAGATAGTTTTCAGAAAACTGTAAGGGTAATTAATCCTTAGTTTGTACCCCTTGTTTCAACAGGTTCCGGAAAAACTGATGTTTTAATCAAGTTTCACGTCCGCTGAAACCTGAAGATTTTGACAGCATATGTGGTGTATCACAAATCATTATATAGTAATATCTGTACAGTTAGGTTAAGTACTTTTCAAGTTACTGACGATTTTTAGAAATTTCAAATCTTTTGAAACTTGGAGCTACAGAGATGAAACTATAATATTAGATGCGTTTTACAGTAAATGCATGGTATGGATGTATCCATAACAATAGGTTTATTATTTACGAAGTGATTACATTAATGGTGGATTTTGGACAAGAATTTAGTGAAGTGTAACACATTATCTTGTTTTGAGAACTAAGTTACATTCTAGACATTACAGCACCACATTCTGACCATCAAATGGTGGAGATTTACTCAGTTTCAAAGAAATTAAGGTGGTTTTAAGTGGTACAGCGACGAGAGAAAGCGCATATCAATGGACAATGTATAATGAAAGTTCTGTTTTAAAAATCGTAGAAGCTGTATATACTGGAGTAGAAAATCAAAACTTAAATGGCACGTAGCTTTAACATATATATCTATAACGAGCGACGAAAAGGTTTCCGTCTGAGAGTGTTGCTGCAACGTACTTGTAACGTAGCGCGACTCCGACGTGAGTATATAAACACCGACATGTAGGCAAGGGATTATTGTGGCATTCGCGATTTTCCAACGAGCGTGCAATAAATGCGGAAACGAGAACTATGGCGACGTTATTTCCAAATGGATCTAGACAGATCCAACGTGCTGTTTTTCTTTTAGTGGTTGCTAAAGGACAAACACCTGTATACATCCACTGGAGAATGGAGGAAGTGTATGGAGCAGCATATCTGTCAAAAATCACTGACAAGGGGTGCTGCTGCTTTTTGATCACCCCCATTATAGCCCTGATGTACCCCTGTGCGATTATCATTCCTTCGATCCTATAACCGACGAGGATTTGTGTCAGGCAGTTACGGTCTTATTCACGCAACGGGATACGGTGTTTTACCAAACTAGTGTCTTCAACCAGGTGCTGCACTGTAATGACTGCCTCACTGCTTACCGAGATTCTGCCTGATTGGCACGCCGATTCTGAACTGTGCGGCCTTCGAAGTGAAACTTTTTGATCGCCTCTTATATTATAGGAATAACCAGAAGGTAGACCTACTCTAAATTGTTACAGTTACTTGAAATTTAATGCGGTAAAAAGGGTACCTTTCCAGCACAGAACTGTGTGGGCTGGCTTGCAAGAAGTGAGTATTTCCATTGCCGCTTGCTTCAGGGCTATTTAGGCGGCTTCAGTAGCGCACTTAGAAGCAATCTATCGCAATCGTATGTGGAGTATCAGTTTGTTGACGAGTCTCAGAATGTATTCATTCGTAATGATACTTAGAACCTTGAGAGACGGACCTGTAAGTTATCATAAGAGAGACTGTGATCGTACCTGATGCGCTTTCGATAAACCTTCAACTTCGTGTGAACGTTAGATGTTATATACCTCATCTGCTCCATTACAAATGAGGTTCTGTGCGCTGCTCTTAAGCCTAGTGGCGCCTCTTCTCTTTAGCAGTGCTAAACCATCTTTGATTGGTCAGACTGATGTTCGATAGTGAGGGAATTTGTAGAACTGTGTGAGGGTCTTGATTCTGACTTCAGGTAGGTGCTGAGGAAGGGAAACACTTTTGGTATTTTGTGTGTTTTATGTCAAGCAAACTTGGAGGTACTGGATTTTTTTGTGAGATGTGGATTATTCGATTTCAGCAGATATTTCCTCTCTATCTCACTGTATCACGTATCAAGTTCCTTTCCTCTACGAAGAGCTGAAAATGTGGACAAGTGGAATGCAGACTACAGGTAACTCGTTCACTACTGGCCATTTGAATTGCTACACCAAGAAGAAATGCAGACGATAAACGGGTATTCATTGGACAAATATATTATACTAGAACTGACTTGTGATTACATTTTCATGCAATTTGGGTGCATATATCCTGAGAAATCAGTACCCAGAACAGCCACCTCTGACCGTAATAACGGCCTTGATACGCCTGGGCATTGAGTCAGACCTTGGATGGCGTGTACAGGTACAGCTGTCCATGCAGCTTCAACACGATACCACAGTTCATCAAGAGTAGTGACTGGCGTATTGTGACAAGCCAGTTGCTCGCCCGCCATTGACCAGACATTTTCAATTGGTGAGAGATCTGGAGAATGTGCTGGCCAGGGCAGCAGTCGAACATTTTCTATATCCAGAACGGCCCGTACAGCACCTGCAACATGCGGTCGTGCATTATCCTGCTGAAATGTAGGGTTTCGCAGGGATCGAATGAACGGTAGAGCCACGGGTCGTAACACATCTGAAATGTAACGTCCACTGTTCAAAGTGCCGTCAATGCGGACAAGAGGTGTCCGAGACGTGTAACCAATGGCACCCCATACCATCACGCCGGGTAATACGCCAGTATGGCGATGACGAATCCCCGCTTCCAATGTGCGTTCACCGCGATGTCGCCAAACACGGATATGACCACCTTGATGCTGTAAACAGAACCTGGATTCATCCGAAAAAAAAATAACATTTTGCCAGTCATGGACCCAGGTTCGTCGTTGAGTACACCATCGCAGGCGCTCCTGTCTGTGATGCAGGGTAACCGCAGCCTTGGTCTCCGAGCTGATAGTCCATGCTGCTGCAAACGTCATCGAACTGTTCGTGCTGATCGTTGTTGTCTCGCAAACGTCCCCATCTGTTGACTCAGGGATCGAGACGTGGCTGCACGGTCCGTTACAGCTATGCGGATGAGATGCCTGTCATCTCGACTGCTAATGATACGAGGCCGTTGGGATCCACCACGGCGTTCCGTATTACCATCCTGAACCCACCGATTCCATATTCTGCTAACAGTCATTGGATCTCGACCAACGCGAGCAGCAATGTCGCGATCAATAAACCGCAATCGCGATAGACTACAATCCGACCTTTATCAAATCCGAAAACGTGATGGTACGCATTTCTCCTCTTTACGCGAGGCATCACAACAACGTTTCACTAGGCAACGCCGGTTAACTGCTGCTTGTGTATGAGAAATCGGTTGGAAACTTTCATCGTATCAGCACGTTGTAAGTGTCGCCACCGGCGCTAACCTTGTGTGAATGCTCTGAAAAGCTAATAATTTGCATATCACAGCATCTTCTTCCTGTCAGTTAAATTTCGCGTTTGTAGCATCTCATCTTCGTGTGTAGCAATTTCAGTGGCCAGTAGTGTACTATTTTCAGGTTACTGGCCTCAGTATGTTACACGCACGTTTTGCGTCGTGGACTATAAGTAATAGGATTAAGCCAAGTAGAGAGACCCAAAGATTCAACCTAACTGCACTGACGGAAAAAAATGCAGCACCAAAAAGTAATTAATATAGGCAAATGAATGAATACATTTGCCTAGGTAACAGATCTAAGTGACTTACTTTCCAGGTCATCGGTAAATGAAAGAGCGAGATAAGCCATTGCAAATGTAAAATACTGGTAGTTAATAACCAGCTTAAACGCCAGAATGTTGAATGCAATCATGCGAACGTGAATGAATTGTGTTGTAAGAGGTCCCGGATATCAATTAGTGTTGCACTTGGTCGCTCAATATGAGGCAGCACAACAGGCAGAATCACCAGAGAGATGCACAAATTTGCAGTCTGGGTGCATGGGATAGCTTCTACTTTCATATGAACTCGCACCACGCACCATATCTCAAGGTGTAGGTGTAGTGTCACCGTCAGACACCACACTTGCTAGGTGGTATCCTTTAAATCGGCCGCGGTCCGTTAGTATACGTCGGACCCACGTGTCGCCACTATCAGTGATTGCAGATCGAGCGCCACCACACGGCAGGTCTAGAGAGACTTCCTAGCACTCGCCCCAGTTGTACAACCCACTTTGCTAGCTATAGTTCACTGACAAAATACACTCTCATTTGCCGAGACGATAGTTTAGCATAGCCTTCAGCTACGTCATTTACTACGACCTAGCAAGGCGCCATTATCAGTTACTATTGATATTGTGAATCATGTACCGTCCAGACCGACGTTCACCATTAATGGATTAAAGTTAAGTATTCCACCAGCTATGTCCTTTTTTCTAAGTTCTAATTTCCTTGTCCTGTTCCAGACCTCACACCAGCTTGTGTGAGCTAAAATGCGTGCCTTTCGGCCTCCTCTAGTAACATGGTGTTGGCTCTCCTGCCAACCAAAATATTGGCGACGAGGCAAAACCGCGATCTTATCGTTATTGCCCTGGTTTTCTTGTGCAATGGCTTCGCCACAATCTCCAGATGAACTGTCCGAATTTTATCGCTTACAGAATCAGCAGACGCAGGCCTTACTGGATGCCCTTGGACAGCTTGTCCAGGGTCAACGGGCAATGCAAAACGATGTGGCAGCCGCCGCTCCACCGCTAACGCAGCCACAACTCGCAGTTGCACCAACTTTTCGTCCTTTTGATGCTGCACTGGAAAGCTGGACGGAGTGGTCACGCCAATTTGGATTCCATCTCGCCGCCTACAGAATTCACGGTAACGAGCGGCAGCCTTTTTTGTTGTCCTCAGTAGGGGTGACCGTGTACCGTGTGATAGTCAAATTATTTCCCCGACGCGACCTAGCAACTCTATCGTACGACGAAATTTTGTTTGCATTAGATGTATATTTCAAACAATCAGTCAATGTAGTTGCGAAAAGGTATACCTTCTTTCGTACAAAACGTACCGCAGGTCAGACTAATTGGGAGAAGGTTGCAACCTTGCAAGGCATTACTAGGGATTGTGCTTTTGAGTGTCACTGTGGACTCTCTTATTCAGATACTATAGTATGTAATGCAATTGCACAGAACGTTTCTGATGTTCGTATAAGGGAACAGATTTTGAAACTAGTCAGTCCCTCCCTTCAACAAGTGGTGGACATATTGGACCGGCAGGACACACTTGACTTTGCTCAGGAATCATTTGAAACTTCTTCAGCCGTGTGTCAAGTTAACCGGCCCGCCAGGCGAGCTGCACGGAGCAGTAAACAGCCCTCGTGCCTGGCCGTGGCGCAGCCACCAGGCTCTCAGCCACGTGTGCTGTGCAGGCAAGCAAATGCAGTGCTAAAATCATGCCCGCGGTGTGCTACTAGACATTCACGTGAGAATTGCCCGTCACGCCAGGCTATTTGCTTTTTCTGTAATAAAAAAGGACATGTTCAGAGTGTTTGATAGAAAAAGCTCAGATCGGAAACTCACAACCATTCCAGGCCCTTTGCTTCGCGCCGAATTCGAACCAAGGATACTCAGGCTCGTGAAACTTCGCCCATGGAAATTCATGTAGTTCATTCCACTCCGCCCAGTGCCGCTCTCTCTAACAGTGACTGTGTTCGTCCCACAAATAGTGTGCGTCGACATCGCCGGAAATCCCGTCAAGTTGCAAGTGATTATGTGCCAGTGTCAGTTCACGTTGCACGGGACAGTCGCTCTTGTCGTCAGCAGGACAATAAACTTTTTGTAGACTTGGACATTAACGGCAAAGTGATACCATTCCAGCTCGATACCGGAGCTGCAGTTTCACTGATCAATCAAGACACGTACAAACAGCTGGACACACCTCCATTGCGTGCCGTAAATGTTAAGTTAACTAGTTATTCAGGTCAAGATATCCCTGTGTTAGGACAGTGCAGCCTTCTTGCAACATACAAAGGACAAACAAAACTTGTGTCATTTTACGTCCTTCGTTCTTCTTCTGCAGTGAACTTGTTTCGTTTCGATTTATTTCAGTTGTTTAACTTGCCTATAGTAAATCAGGTTCTATCAGTGAACCAGACTGTGCCTTCAGACAGTGTTTCTCGTCTATTTGAAGAATTTGCAGACATTTTTGAACTGGGCCTTGGTTGCGCTAAGAACTATAAAGCACATTTGGAACTGAAAGTAAATGCGCAACCGAAATTTTTTAGAGCGCGCAATGTTCCCCACGCATTGCGTGATGAGGTCGCAAAAACATTACACGATTTGGAATCACAAGGTGTAATTGAACGTGTGCAGGCTTCTCTCTGGGCATCACCCTTAGTAATTTTGCCAAAACCTCCCAGAACATTGAGACTTTGTGTGGATTTCAAGGCAACAGTGAATCCATAACTAGTGATTGCAACTTTTCCTTTACCCCGCCCGGAAGATCTTTTTGACAAACTGTGCCCGGGTAAATATTTTTCGAAGTTGGACCTACCAGATGCGTACTTGCAAATACCGATGGACGAAGACTCCCAGCGCGTTTTGGTGGTTAACACGCATCTTGTTTTGTATCGATTCAAACGACTACCATTCGGGTGTGCATCCGCCCCTGCATTGTTTCAGCAATATCTCCAAACTGTTTGTGCGTCGGTCCCTACTGCAGCAAACTATCTGGACGATATTGTGATCTCCAGAAAGACGGAAGAAGAACATTTAGCCAATCTCAGAACATTATTTCAGGTCTTGCGACAAAATGGTCTTCGCTTGCGGAAGGACAAATGTGTGTTTTTTGCTCGTGACTTGCCCTAACTGGGACATGTACTCAATGCCCAAGGCATACATCCTAGTCCCGAGCACCTCCGTGCCATACAAGACTTGCCTTCACCGCAGAATTTGAAGCAGCTACAGAGTGTGCTGGGAAAAATTAATTATTATCACCATTATATCCCACACGCCTTTTCCATTTCAGCTCCATTTCATCGCTTACGCCGTAAAGGTATTCCGTTCGTCTGGACGACGGAATGCGAACGCGCCTTTCGCCAGTTGAAATCGGCGTTACTTTCCCATACTTGCCTTACGCCGTTCGATCCCCAGAAGCCCCTTTTGTTGATGGTGGATGCATCGGATTTCGGGATCGGTGCTGTGCTTGCGCACAAAGATGAATCGCACGATCGCCCTATTGCCTTTGCGTCCAAATTACTCTCGTCTGCGCAAAGAAATTATTCACAGATCGAGAAATAAGCATTGGCTCTCGTATTTGGTGTTACAAAGTTTCATGATTTCTTGTGTGGTCGTCTCTTTACCATCATCACAGACCACAAACCTATGACATCGCTTTTTCATCCGAACAAGCCTGTACCTCCACGTACAGTGCAGAAATTCATTCGCTGGCCTATTTTCCTCTCGCAGTACCGCTACGATATCTTGTATCGGTCCACTGCTAAGCACGGAAACGTTGATGCGTTGTCCCATTTGCCTGTTGCTGAGGATAGAGCATTCGATTCCTCCGAACTTGCCTGCATGTTCATTGATTCGGAAACGGATAACGTGGTCGAATGGTTTCCGATTGATTTTCGTCGTGTAGCTACAGCTACAGCTGCCGACCCTGTCCTTGCTACCGTTCTGCGTTTTGTTGCTACGCAATGGCCATTGTCAAAGTCACGGATCGGGGATCCGTTCGTTCGCCGATTTTTTGCTCACCAGGAGAGACTTTTTGTTCGACGTGGTGTTTTGCTGTTGCGTTCTGATAATGATCAGTTCAGGGTCGTGGTCCCACGTTCGTTACAGTCCTCTGTCTTACAGCTTCTCCACCAAGGACATTGGGGTATATTGAGAACGAAACAACTTGCTCGTCAGCACTGTACTTGGTTCGGAATCGATGCCGCGATTACGAATATGTGCTCTTCTTGCATGGTGTGTGCCGAACAACCATCATCCCCACCGCGGAAATTCTTTGCATGGCCAAAAGCCACTTCCCCTTGGCAACGCTTACACATCGATTTTGCTGGTCCATTCTGGAATGCTCGATGGTTGGTTGTGGTAGATTCATTCAATAATTTTCCTTTTGTTGTCCGGATGTCTTCCACGACGTCATCTGCCACCATCCAAGCGTTATCTGCTATCTTTTGCATTGAAGGTCTTCCACAGACTATTGTTTCCGACAATGGCCCACAATTCATGTCCGCAGAATTTCAGTCATTCTGCAAGGCCAATGGTATTCAACATCTGACGTCGGCGCCGTTTTCGCCACAGTCAAACGGTGCCGCTGAACGATTGGTCAGGACTTTCAAGCCACAGATGTTGAAGTTAAAAGAGTCGCATTCTCTGGAGGACGCGTTATTGCTCTTTTTGTCCTCGTATCGCTCTCATTCCCGAGCCTTGATGTCCTTGCTACATCCGCCGCATCAGGTTCCTGTACAGCGGCAGACACCTGCTTTTGCTCCAGGCGACGTTGTCTACGATCGTCACTTCCGAGGTTCACGGCCTTGGCTCGAAGGGCGCATTCTTCGCTGCCTCGGACGCGCTATGTATCTGGTTATGGGGGCCCCTGGTGAGGTGCGCCGGCATCTCAACTAGCTGCGCCTCTACATCTACATCCGCATGGGATCTGCCGCTCGCCGTCTCCTTTCAGCGACGGTGCCGTCCGGTCAGCGCCCTGGGGACCCATCTACTGGCTCGCCTCAGCCCCGGTGTTACCGTTGCTGCCTTCCATTTTGCCCCATGGCGACGCGCCGCCGCCACCGCCGCCGCCGCCTGTTCTCCCGCCGGCGACGCCCGCAGTGGACGCGCCGCTGCAACCGCCGGGCGCCTCCCTGGGTCACGCGCTGCCGATCGCTTCCCGTGACCGGATGTCCTCCGACATGGAACTCTTGCCCGCTCCGGACCATATGTCGTCTTCGCCCGTCGGGTGCCCCGACCCGATGGAGGTCGACCCTTCGGCCCCTCCTGTCTCTCTGCGGGCGTATACACCGCATTTTGGCGTGCACCCTGGAGCAGGTTTTCAGGCGTTTCCTCGCTCCCCGCGGTCCGAATGGCAGGGTGCGGTTGGCACAGCCTCGCCTGTTGTTAGGCTCCCCACCTCGTCGCATACGTCAACATGGGGTCCTCCCCACGGCGGGCGGAAGCCTTATGCCACCACCGTACGCCGATTTGCGGGGGAGGAATGTGGTGTCACCGCCAGACACCACACTTTCTAGGTGGTAGCCTTTAAATCGGCCGCGGTCCGTTAGTATACGTCGGACCCGCGTGTCGCCACTATCAGTGATTGCAGACCGAGCGCCGCGACACGGCAGGTCTTGAGAGACTTCGTAGCACTTGCCCCAGTTGTACAACCGACTTTGCTAGCGATGGTTCACTGACAAAATACGCTCTCATTTGCCGAGACGATAGTTTAGCATAGCCTTCAGCTACGTCATTTGCTACGACCTAGCAAGGCGCCATTATCAGTTACTATTGATATTGTGAATCATGTATCGTCCAGACCGACGTTCACCATTAATGGATTAAAGTTAAGTATTCCACCAGCTACGTCCTTTTTTCTAAATTATAATTTCCTTGTCCTGTTCCAGACCTCACGCCAGCCTGCGTGAGCTAAAACGCGTGCCTTTCGGCCTCCTCTAGTAACACGGTGTTGGCTCTCCTGCCAACCAAAACAGTAGGTCTAGTGCGTCTAGCAAGCAAACAAGTTGGTTGCTGTCCTTTATCTGGCCTCCTTATCAGCATACGGAAGTTAACTCACGACCGTTACAGCGTGAATTTCAAGCAAACCTGTTGTGCAGCCTCATAGTGGGACTGCTAGCGCCTCTCTTAAGCGACTAGTGTGAAGTTTGAACCGACATTATCTTCAGATATAAAAACACACCTACCAACTTTCGTCTATATCGCACAATGCCTCGTTGTTGCGATCTTCTTTCCGCCGTTGTATATAAGAAAACCAACCGCCACGCTACAGTGACCAGTGACTTAATTATATGTTTATTTATTCATGGCGACGCAAATACGCGTGGGAAAACGAGTTGTCAAGCACTGCGTTCAGAATGAGAGATCACGGTATTTCAACACTAAGGGCGACAGCATCTCCAGTGTGTTAAAAATACTCTGACGTTGGCTTATGTAAACAAGTTTCTGTGAATAAATTTGTTGTGAATTTGTAATACAATTTTTAATGAAGTAATTGCAGGTCCCTGCCATCTGGGAAAATTACTGCCACAATAATACGTAGGAAAATGCGATAGCTTTCCTATCCAGTTTGTGATGCATCTAAGGAAGACGCTGTTTTTAATTTGTTTTTCCTTTTTCAAACAAATTCATTGTTTCATACTTATTGTTGGTGACAACGGCACATCTTGAAAGACCCACAAGAACAGATTCGTCTTTAGTTCTCTTATGCTCTCTAGAGGACTTTGCACACAACCTAGGCGTCTGGCGGTGAAAGCCTCTGCATGTTTTCTAGAGTCTATGACATCCAGTCACTCTTAAATTCCATACATTACATATTTGTCCCACGTGTTGCAGACTATTTGCTTTCGAGTGTATAGTTGTAATGTGTACAGTGTTAAGTGTATTATGTTTACGTATATCAATATCTACATCTAATATATGGATCTACGTACGGATTTATAGCGACGTTGGTAAATAACAGATCACTATCTACATCTAGTATATGTCTCTATTAACAGGTTTATAGTAACATTTTTTTTATAACGCCAAGTTTATAGCTATTTACTTAGCAGTTGATTGTCGATCAATAAATGTCTTATATTAAATGTGTCTTTGACTCATTGATAGCTCGTCGATCACTGTACTCGAGTAGGCTGTGGATCTCTCTTGGTACTGCATTTTATGCTAAACACGGTTTGGTCTTCTGTTCAAACATTCAGTGTGTGATACTGCGGAGATAGTATCGCCTAATGTCTTCTTTAGTGTAACCCATGCGACTTCATTCCACACCCTGCTGAATGTGATGTATTGTGTTATTGAGTTTATGTGCTGTCACCATAACACTCCATTGATGTTGGTATAGCAGTGTTTCCGTCAAAGTAACAGATCTAAATAGTCTTGTCGCGGTAATGACAATAATAACTCTCCATTAAAATTATGAATCTGCACCTCCTTTTTATGCCACCCCTTTTGACTGGATTTTAGTCGACCATGAACGAGAGTGTGATTGAGTAAACAATCGAGCAAAGAATTTCGTTTTGGAATGTAGTCTCATATTAAATGGAATGAATTACAGCAATAAGGGGATTCGAATCTATATTCCGTAGATAATAGTAGCTGTAAGTGGCAAGATGAAGAAAAATGGTCGTCATCTCGAGAAAATAATTTTTGCAACACATATTCTACATCTACATCTACATCTATACTCCGCGAGCCACCTTACGGTGTGTGGCGGAGGGTACTTATTGTACCACTATCTGATCCCCCCTTCCCTGTTCCATTCACGAATTGTGCGTGGGAAGAACGACTGCTTGTAAGTCTCCGTATTTGCTCTAATTTCTCGGATCTTTTCGTTGTGATCATTACGCGAGATATATGTGGGCGGTAGTAATATGTTGCCCATCTCTTCCCGGAATGTGCTCTCTCGTAATTTCGATAATAAACCTCTCCGTATCGCGTAACGCCTTTCTTGAAGTGTCCGCCACTGGAGCTTGTTCAGCATCTCCGTAACGCTCTCGCGCTGACTAAATGTCCCCATGACGAATCGCGCTGCTTTTCGCTGGATCATGTCTATCTCTTCTATTAATCCAACCTGGTAAGGGTCCCATACTGATGAGCAATACTCAAGAATCGGACGAACAAGCGTTTTGTAAGCTACTTCTTTCGTCGATGAGTCACATTTTCTTAGAATTCTTCCTATGAATCTCAACCTGGCGCCTGCTTTTCCCACTATTTGTTTTATGTGATCATTCCACTTCAGATCGCTCCGGATAGTAACTCCTAAGTATTTTACGGTCGTTACCGCTTCCAATGATTTACCACCTATGGCATAATCGTACTGGAATGGATTTCTGCCCCTATGTATGCGCATTATATTACATTTATCTACGTTTAGGGAAAGCTGCCAGCTGTCGCACCATGCATTAATCCTCTGCAGGTCCTCCTGGAGTACGTACGAGTCTTCTGATGTTGCTACTTTCTTGTAGACAACCGTGTCATCTGCAAGTAGCCTCACGGAGCTACCGATGTTGTCAACTAAGTCATTTATGTATATTGTAAACAATAAAGGTCCTATCACGCTTCCCTGCGGTACTCCCGAAATTACCTCTACATCTGCAGATTTTGAACCGTTAAGAATGACATGTTGTGTTCTTTCTTCTAGGAAATCCTGAATCCAATCACAAACCTGGTCCGATATTCCGTAAGCTCGTATTTTTTTCACTAAACGTAAGTGCGGAACCGTATCAAATGCCCTCCAGGAATACGGCATCAATCTGCTCGCCAGTGTCTACGGCACTGTGAATTTCATGGGCAAATAGGGCGAGTTGAGTTTCACATGATCTCTGTTTGCGGAATCCATGTTCGTTATGATGAAGGAGATTTGTATTATCTAAGAACGTCATAATACGAGAACACAAGACATGTTCCATTATTCTACAACAGATTGACGTAAGCGAAATAGGCCTATAATTATTCGCATCTGATTTATGACCCTTCTTGAAAATGGGAACGACCTGCGCTTTCTTCCAGTCGCTAGGTACTTTACGTTCTTCCAGCGATCTACGATAAATTGCTGATAGAAAGGGGGCAAGTTCTTTAGCATAATCACTGTAGAATATTAACAACTTTTACATTCCGAGAAGAAAAGTCTACCACTTGAGTCTCTCTACTTCCACAACGCAATAAGCAAATGAAAGCTCGTGAGAATATGCTATAGACCTTAGTTACTTTTACTACAACTCTGTACTTGTCCATTGACGGGCATGAACAAAGCAATGAACTTCGTCACACTAACGTATGCTACCTGTCGAGCTCTGTGATCTTTCTGTTATTTAATGAGCATCGACTGGTTAATGACTAACATAGGTTTTAGCACACGAGAGCACACAATCAATTGCGGTTTTGTTCTATTCTAGTTTTTTACTGCATGCTGGTTGGATAATGAATCAGAGTTTTTGAATGGAAATCTGTCATGGCTTTTAAGCGTGAAGTCTTAAATGGAAGTTAAGGAAGCGCTTTGACAGTCGGCTGCCGAGCAGACATCAGACAAATCTGAAATAAACTTACTACGAAATTTAATAGTAAATGGTCGTAGTTGTGTTTTCTTCTTAGTGGGACAAATTACCTCGTCTTTCTGCTGCGACGATGGTTTCGAATACAAAAAATGGTTCAAATGGCTCTGAGCACTATGGGCCTTAACATCTATGGTCATAAGTCCCCTAGAACTTAGAACTACTTAAACCTAACCAACCTAAGGACATCACACAACACCCAGTCATCACGAGGCAGAGAAAATCCCTGACCCCGCCGGGAATCGAACCCGGGAACCGGTTTCGAATACAGCCGCCGCAGAAGTTGCTTAGTCTTGACCATGCCGCCAAATGACAGATACTTATATTTTGATGCGGTGAGATGAACTGTTTCTCAAACAGATAGCTGATGATGACGATGATGTTTGGATAGTGGGGCGCTAAACTGCGTGGTTATCAGCGCCCGTACAAATTCCCAACCTTTGCTCAGTCCAATCTCGCCACTTGCATGAATGATGATGAAATGATGAAGACAACACAAATAACCAGTCATCTCGTGGCAGGTGAAAATTCCTGAACCCACCGGGAATCGAACCCGGGACCCCGTGCTGGGGAAGCGAGACCACGAGCTGCGGACTCAGATAGATACTGTGTTTCGCTTCACTTTTATACTGACACAAAACACAGTCTCACTCAGAAAACTGTAACAACAGGAAGGGCGATAAAAACCATCGCGTCGTCTATTCATCAAGACACACCATGGGGTCCTCTCCTTCTGCCGACTTAAAAGAATTGACAGTCAAATCTCTATCATGTAACATCTCTGCCACAGCGGATAGCTTCTTTTTTTAACGTACGTATACCTATTTAGAAACATTCAGCAGGTGCTATTATGCCATCTCCACTACTGTGGACCGTGGACTCACACACATAGCACACAATACAAAATTTCCTTTTCTTAATAATTTATACAAATTTACATTTTTTACCGAGTGAGGCAAGGTGAAGGCGT
The DNA here is from genome assembly GCF_023864345.2 of Schistocerca serialis cubense. Taxonomy (NCBI): domain Eukaryota; kingdom Metazoa; phylum Arthropoda; class Insecta; order Orthoptera; family Acrididae; genus Schistocerca; species Schistocerca serialis. Next base: position 508,289,533 of record NC_064644.1, on the reverse strand, counting down.
CTGTTTTCTTGGCGAAGGGTCAGAAATCGTTATTTTGGCCGTTCAACTATTGGCATATTTGTCTATTTTTCTCTAGTACACTGACTAATGTGTGTGTCATCTATGTGGGACGCTGGATTTTATCAAATTCTTTATGTGTCATATATTTTACTAAAATTTTCTTGCTCTATATGAAATTCAGTTACTTTACACATGTAAGGAAAATATTACAAATTTTGTTTTACATCATGTAGTCCTTTTTCACATTCAGCTAAGTATTTATCTTTCTTTATTTACACATATTACATTTGTGTGACTCTAGCTTTCAAAAAAAAATTGGGTCTTCTCTTTGTTTTTCTATTATCATTAAGTCGTTGGCATGAGATGACTCTATTGTTTGGAGTTCCTCGCGATTATTGTTTTCCGCACCACGCAGAGCATTAATCGCGCGCGTGTTGGGAGTGTTAATAGATCATAGTGTGCATTCAGGGTAACTGTTTACACCTGCATACGGATTCCGTAAGCTACGACGGTCTCCAGTGTATCACGAGGCCGAAGGTCACTTCTAGGTAGCTACGTCTAGATGAAATTTTCGTCTTTCCATTAGCACACAAGTGTCATTGTTCTATTAATTCAACGCGGCACTGCACATTCATTAAACTTTCTACACTGCTGATGACGATGACTCAGTTGGTGATTGCGAACTTTTAATCGTCGCCCGGCACTACTTCTAACCGCTACGTGGCAACCTCACATACTTGAGGTACTTCACACGACTAACGTAGAACACCTGCACACGTATTTGCACATTTTTTAATACCTCTGGTCTCGCATAATGCTGGTTTTCATAGGTTTATAAAATATACATGAACATATTTTCCACACATACTTCCTCTTTCTGATAGTCTGATATCGGGTAACATTGGTTTTCACAAGTTTACAAAATATACATGAACATGTTAACAAAGACATGAAACAAATAAAAGTCATGCAAGCACAGTTACAAGAAAACCTTATCTATACTCTAATTCGAGATTCATCGTAATTAATTTTGGCTGACACCTTTATTTTTAGACATAAGAAAACTTTCTCTTTTTTATTTCTTTTAGTCAGTGAAGAATTTACTTATCAAAATCTTCTCATCTTAAGTAACAAACCCGAAAACTGATACAATCATCAACAGAATCAAGAGCAATTTCACCACTACACGAGGTTTTTAGCAAACAGAACACAGCATGTTGTTCTCAATGGAGAGACGTCTACAGACGTTAAAGTAACCTCTGGCGTGCCACAGGGAAGTGTTATAGGAGCATTGATTTTCGCAATATATATAAATGACCTAGTAGATAGTGTCGGAAGTTCCATGCGGCTTTTCGCGGATGATGCTGTAGTATACAGAGAAGTGGCAGCATTAGAAAATTGCAGAGAAATGCGGAAGGATCTGCAGCGGATAGGCACTTGGTGCAGGGAATGTCAGCTGACCCTTAACATAGACAAATGTAATGTATTGCGAATACATAGAAAGAAGGACCCTTTATTGTATGATTATATGATAGCGGAACAAACACTGGTAGCAGTTACTTCTGTAAAATATCTGGGAGTATGCGTGCGGAACGATTTGAAGTGGAATGATCATATAAAATTAATTGGTGGTAAGGCGGGTGCCAGGTTGAGATTCATTGGGAGAGTCCTTAGAAAATGTAGTCCATCAACAAAGGAGATGGCTTACAAAACACTCGTTCGACCTATACTTGAGTATTGCTCATCAGTGTGGGATCCGTACCAGGTCGGGTTGACAGAGGAGATAGAGGAGATCCAAAGAAGAACGGCGCGTTTCGTCACAGGGTTATTTGGTAAGCGTGATAGCGTTACGAAGATGTTTAGCAAACTCAAGTGGCAGACTCTGCAAGAGAGGCGCTCTGCATCGCGGTGTAGCTTGCTGTCCAGGTTTCGAGAGGGTGCGTTTCTGGATGAGGTATCGAATATATTGCTTCCCCCTACTTATACCATCCGAGGAGGTGTAGATGTACCTACTTATGTAAAATTAGAGAGATTCGAGCGCGCAGGGAGGCTTTCCGGCAGTCGTTCTTCCCGCGAACCAAACGCGACTGGAACAGGAAAGGAAGTGCCCTCCGCCACACACCGTTGGGTGGCTTGCGGAGTATAAATGCAGATGTAGATGTAGAAAGCGAAACCATGGAAACTTCGTCAAACGACTTCTGTCATCATGCATCTTCTAGTATTTGTTTTCGCAGACAATTTACGCTGCTTACACCGCGGACAGGTGAAATACCGGTTGGAAAAACATGCTCTGGTCACACCATAGTGTTTCTTATATTCGTGTCTAGATCTCAAAATCCTCTGTTTAATATGTTTATTGTTCACTCAGCTAATCACTGTTGAAACCATCCTTTTATGCTACAAACCGATATATACATGTATACACGCTTTCATTGCATTTTATGTTCGGGTTCACTGGTAACACTGTTTGAATATAGTGTTAAAGCGTTGTAAAACGCTAGTTTTGTATTTCTCTTTCTACAACGTGTACATAATCGTTAATTTGCACTCAATCGTAGCTTGCATAACTACGTATGTATTTCATTGGACATAGCACTCATATGTTTACGTGATAGCCTAACACGCAAGCCAAGGTAGTGTGAGATCCACTGTACTTGTTATTACTCTTCAGCTGGCAGATCTACACTCGTGTTTAGCTAGTTCAACGTGGTGAATATAGATGTACCTACTTATACATATATCCACACACACACACAATGAAAATTATATGTAACTTACAAACTGATATTGGGAGGGGGGTGGGGGGGGGGGGAGGAATTATTTGATTTCTTCCACCTTCAATTCAATCTTTCCACCAAGTGTGACGTGCCACTTTGCACCATTTCCTACAAAATTCTTAGTGCCACCTAACTTATTAATTATGCATAACTGCTGGTAGGTCAGTCAGCCAGTTCATTCACAAATACACACACATAAGGCACAAGTCGGTACATTTCCTGCTTTACTTATAATGTTTCATCTTCATATCTCTCAAAGTGTGCTTACCTATGCACTCATTGACAGTGATTTGCCTGCTGCACTGTGGTTGTGTAAATAACGCTTATTTCCCGTAATGAACCTTAACATACCTTGACTCCTGAAGTTGCTAGTTATGCAAATTTTTCACCAGTTAATCACGTGTGTCTAATTTCATTTTCTTCTTAATTCTTTTTTCTTAATACAATACATTAGTTTTCTGAAGATAGTAACTATTCTCGAAAGAACAGATACCATTGATGACCGTGCAGCTTCTCTAGAATAAATGATAATTAATTGAAACCCTCAGTTGCCGACAAGTGTTGATGCTATACCTCGATGGGGACAGCTGAAAATGTGTGCCCCAACCGGGATTCGCACCCAAGATCTCCTTCTTACATGGCAGACGCTCTGTCCATTTGAGCCACCGAGGACACAGATGAACAGTGCGACTCCAGAGACTTATCCCTTGCACGCTTCCCGTGGGACCCACATTCCCAACTGTCCACAATCTACATACGTAATTATCCCAATAGATACTTTACCCATCCACTCGTTAATCGCGCCCGGTTAAGTTGACGAGTAACGAGTGGCTGGGTAAAGTATCTATTAGGAACATTACGTATGTAGATTGTGGACAGTTAGGAATGTGGGTCTCACGGGGAGCGTGCAAGGGGTAAGTCCCTGCAGTCACACTATTCATCTGTGTCCTCGGTGGCTCAGATGGACAGAGCGTCTGCCATGCAAGAAGGAGGTCTCGGGTGCGAGTCCCGGTCGGGGCACACATTTTCAGCTGTCCACATCTAGGTATGTCAACAACACCTGTCGGCAACTGAGGGTTTCAATTAATTATCATTTACATTAGTTTTCGTATTCACTTTAATGTAGAGGAAGTTTTCAAGACCATAGTAAAGTACAGTATAAATAACCGTCATAATTTAATTGGTTGTAGTTTTATATAAATACCGTAGTCCTTTCATTGTAAGTAGCTGTAGACAGTGTAGCAAACATCGCACTTAATGTTAGTACCGTCACTATATTCGTTAGATGGTTCTTCTTCGTAGCCTGCTCGTTAACATTCGTATTATTTATCAATTTAGTATAATGATAACCTTTGTGTAAATAGTTCTTTCCTCGGGTGTGACCATAGCTCTTGCCGTATAAATAACATCTTTTGTATATGGCGTCTTCTTATAATTAGTACCACGTCTAGGTACGGGTGTGTGTCAAACTGCTGTGAAGTTTATCACATAATGACATGGCAAATTGGACGCATTATTAAATAAAATAATTCATACCAGTAAACTCTGTGTAGTGAATACAAAGCGTGCGGTAATCTACATCTACATAGATATTCTGCAAACTAGAGGTGGGCCAAACGGTTATTCTGGAGTAACCATTATCACAGTTCCAGTTATTCTTTGATAACCGTTATCGTTAACCGTTATTAATAACTGCCAAGTTATTTTTCGCTAGCGAATACCGAATACTCCGACAGTTAAATAACGACATAGTTGGAATCCATCAGTTTAGTTATCAGTATAACTGCGAGTAGTGTGAAATAGCAGGAATGTCGTATGAATCGTGTCATAACCTTAGCTTATTAACTCCGGGTACATTTTAGTTGATGTTAGAACGATTATTAGTGTTTCATATTACATGTTTGTCGGTTATCGGTCGCTATTAGAAATATTATCTTCGCAGCTGCGACAGAAAGCACGCGGAACTTCGCCAAAGCACTGTTTAAGTAAAATGTTAACAACGTGCGTTTTTAAGTATGAAGTAATATGTAAACTGAGTACTGTAGGTTAAATTCGAAGCTTAATTTCTTGTGCTGCTCACATAATATAATAAAGTGTACAGCCTTGTAATACAACAAAAAATATACGTAATGTGACAGATTCGTTTACTTCTGTGCTGTAAAAGCTAGTCCTATTGGGGAAAGTGTGAGTACGCTAATCCAAGTTTTATGTCAGATTTGGAAAATGCTCGATTTCTCCAGCGACAGCATGTTTATAACATATGAAGACATGCAGATCGAAAAGGTTGATAGTGTTACATTTCAGGGACTACAACTCGATAATAAATTCAGTTGGGAAGGGCATACCACATTTTTTCATTCTATTATTTCATAAGGGAGCATATTCTGTGGTAACTTATCAAACGTAGCAAAAGTTTTTCGCATGTAAAAGCGTGTAATAAAAATCGTTTGTGATATCAATTCAAGAACATCATGTAGGAGCCTGTTCAAGGAACTTTCTATTCTAACCACTGCTTCCTAGCATATTTATTCCTTAATGAAATTTGTTACAAGTATTTCCAATCAATAGCTTAATACATAATATCAGTACTAGAAATGGGAACAGCAATCTACATAAAGACCTAAAATTACTTACCGTGGTCCAAAAGGGGTCCAATATTCAGGAACATGCGTTTTCAATAAACTGCCAGCAAGTCAGCAACCATTAAAAACTTGGTTTCAGATAAGGCACGGTTTACAGTGTGTCTGAAAGACTGATACAGTAGTGTCTGATTCCACCCGTCATCAATATGCCGGAAATGGCTATTTTAAGTTTGTCTATGACATCACTACATACACATGGCAACAAACATGAAGATACATATAAATAATACAATAACACTTCCCACCAAAAATACAATCAAACCAATGGGACAACTGCGGGAAGTCGGGGGTTTTAGGGTGAGGACAAGCTAGTAAAAGAAAACACACCATGATCCCAAAACACAAAATGAAGAACAAAAAGAAAAATACAGCATTCTGCTACACCAACAAAAATCTGCAGGAATCGGACACTTCCCTTGAACAATATAGGTCAACTATAGGTGACCATACCAAAACACCAATACCCACAACTAAAAGTACGAAAATTGGAATCGGACATTTCCCTTGACCTACATAGGTCAACCTCAGATGACGATACTAAAACATCAACACACACAACTATGAAAATGGGAATCGGTCATTTTCGGTGACCTATATAGGTCCACCACAGCTACTGATGCCAAAAAACCAACACCTACAACTGCGAAAAATAAAACCACAATCCCAAAAGACCACAAACCAATCATCCCTACATCAATTAAATCACATTCAATACTTCATAAATACACAAAACATCACAGCTAGAAAAAAAAATTAATTACCACCAGCAAATTCCGGCACTGCAATCTAGATCGACAGCCCCCCCCCCCCACACACACACACACAAAAACCAACTCATAAACACCGTGCCGTAATGACATTCACACACAACAACACCTTTACATCAAAGCAGACGGGTGGAATCAGACGCTTCCATTGACCCCTCCTTCTACTCTGTAGATGAATATCGTAACAGAGACTGATAGACCAGCTTAGATAAAAATTCTGCTATATTTCAGTTTTTACAGCACTTGGTTGCAACAGTCAAGATCGGGTATTCTGTGTACCATAAATTTATTACAAGTACGTAACTGTGTTTTATTCTGTCAGTGTACCAATTCTGTAAATATTAGCAGTTACTGTGATATATTCACATATTTTGACAATCTCCTGACAAATGATGAGGATAATAATTATTATATTCCACTGTATTATGTTATACTTTCTGACATGTTATTTGTCATTCGCGATGGCCAGCGGCTATTTCCGAAGAAGTACGTAACTATCGTCTCTGTAATATCACCGGGGTCCAAGACTGGAGTCACTGTATCAGGAACACAGACACACAGTTATTCCATTACCAACTTCCAGGTTACATGTAATGGTAGTCCGATAACTGCCAGAGAGCGAGAACTGTGAGCCAATGACGATAACTGCCAGAGGAAAATACCGATCTCTGACAGCTATTTCCATAGTCGCTCGTATTCCTTATGGTACCTCTCTTTATACAACCCGTCCAAGCTAAATTGACATATGAGGCGGTGGCTTAAGGGAACGACCGTACTTGTTAATGCCTGTACTGCAACTCCTATCAGCCACCGCTCGGACATTAACCTTATTTAATTGTTTGTGCTAAAAGTAACGAAGGCGCACGATATAGTACACAGTTCTTATCAACAGATGGCGCGCAGTCTCACAGTTATTCCCATGGCCTATAGAACGCCTTCCAAATGGTCTACCCTCTCTTTAGTTCCTAGCCAGATCTCCGATGAGTTGACGGGAAAGCGTAGTACGATCTTCGGTCAACAGACGACGCGAGGATCTGTTGACAGACAGTTATTGAAATAACTGCCTGTATCAGAGGAATGGTTATCTCAGTAACCGTTACTTTTCAGTAACCGGTTATTTCTATCAGTTACGTTATTTTTTGCCACCTCTACCGCAAACCATCGAAAAGTGCGTGGCGGAGGGTATCCTGTACCACTACTTATCATTTCTCCTCTTGTTCAGGGGCGGTGGCAAGGGGGGCGGGCTATGGAGGCTATAGCCCCCCCTCACAATGCAGTATGATATAAAATTACTTCAGATTCAATCATATTTTTATAATTATGTAGCAATATAGATTGCAGTGTATTTCAAATACATTTTAAGAAAAGAATAAGAGCGGCAAATAGCTTACTATCTAAACCAATAAATATCATTTACATTAAAATGAGAGTCTTATTATTTATTAATATACATTGGATATATATTAATGTACGAGTACCACTTACAATACTCAAGAAGGCTAAATATACCGGGTATGCCTACAAACACTTAAATTGCTGACCCCAGACAAAAACTTCGAAATCGCTGGACATCTGGGTCAAATCGTATTAATTTCCCGGGCACACACATTCTGTAGACACGTTTTTACCCTTAACTCCAAACCAGTTGCCGAAAATTTATTTAAGCAACGCCAAATTTTACCAATTTGTCGGTGGACGACCGCCAGCTCTGCTTTTGTTAAGCGATATTCCACCCCCCCCCCCCCCCCATTAGCCCCACCCCCTTGACCGACTTCCAGAATCGCCCCTGCTCCTTTTCCACTTGCACCTCCGAACATTAACATACACGTTATACATTTTTATTCTTATGGTTAATACATTCGCAGCGACACGGGTTTGTCAAATATACTCTTTGTTCCTACAACTAATTGTATATGTAACATGGAAAAATTGCAATTTCACTTGGTCGAATTTCTTGTAAATTAGTCTTTCGCAAGTATCATCGTGGTTTATTCATAGTTTCTCCTTTGCGCAATTACATCTTATTTTGTCATTTTCACTAGTTAATGTTTGAATGACACCGTGACTCTTACATTCAATCATTGTTTGGTAAGTGGCACGCTAGCGCGTCCGCACAGTGCGCATGGGCGAATTTCGCCACTGCAGACTACGTCAGAAGTGTGAAGAGGAGAGGGGGAAATGTTTATTCCCCATGAGCTGCGCCAAACACAGGCTCACACCTCTATTGTCGTTTATATTCAGTTTCCAAAAATGTATTTAGCGTACAGTATGTGTATTATCATTTCGCTCTGAATAGCATAATAAAATTTCGTAAGAGATTTAAAAGAATGTTAGTATTTATCTTTGTACACCTAGTCCAACATTCATTATGAGATTCGCCAATTTTTTATGGTAATATGGATATTTTGCGTGTAAAGGAAAATGTAAATTTTCACTTACTAGAAGCGTTTTCAATTTTTATACGCAGATAAACTCTCCAAATTTCTATAAGGATTGTAGATTTTTTGTTTCCCGTAAGGGCTGTAGGCTCTGACGGTAGGTGCAGAAGTGGTTGATGTTCAGTGGCCTCTGTGATCTGTTCATTATATTGCTCATTAACGTAAAAGACTTCTGGTTACTTCAGATGGATACTCACTTTATCTCCTAGCTGGTTATTCATATAGGATTTTATTTTTATGAAATCAACTGGAATTCGTTATTGCCTGAATGAATATAGCATTTGCCATTACCTAGGTCAATTTTCACTTCATTTTGCGTGAAAAATTTCGTTACTAGGCGACAGTTAACTATTAGTTTTTCTACCACTAGGAATGTACAAGTAATTATGGTTCCACCGAAAGTTATTGGATTGTAAGTTTGTAAATCGATGCACTTTGACTTATTTCCTACAGCTGTTAAAACGCGGCAACTCTGCGGAGGTAAAATTGGTAAGTTTAGTTTCCTGTTTATTCCATTGAACAAGCTGTACCAAACAAGATTCGTAGACTCTCCTGTGCTTAGTATCACATGTACATTTATTGTTCCAATTTTGGCAATAACCACCGCTTGTACTTCGTCGTTTATTCCTTTTATATAATTTACCTTGTGTGTATACAGGTCATCTCGCTTATCGATTTCTTTGTCATATCTTAAGAAATAATAATTTATTAGCGTCACCCCCACACTCAAGAGTACCGTTGGTGGCAGAGGATTTAGGTCGACCGATCGTCGTTTGCGACTGGGAAAGTGGGATGCTGACGCTTCCGTCAGACATTTCCATAATGTTTAACGTGACCATTATTTTTAAATGTTCTGCGTATGACTGGGGTAGCGTTTCTCTGATTTTGGTTTATGCTCCTACCGTAGCCGTTGTTTTCATAGTTGTTACATGTGCGCGGGTATTCATTCCAGTTCCATAGCATTGTTTTCTGTTATCTGGACCGTTGTGGTTATTTCTTGATATTGAGCCACGGTATGCTGGATTGTAATTTCTATTATTTCTCCCTTGGAAACCGTTACTTCGGCGATTTCCGAATTCTCCATTACAGTTATATCACTGCGGCGGCAGTTATATCCCTGCCAAAAGCACTGCGCGTTGCCGTACTGATTTCTGGAATTACTACCGTTGTTGTTGTTAGCGTTATCATCGTTATTAAGTTCTTCATTTTTCGATGGACCCGACTGGTTTCTGTTACACTCATCTGAGTTTTGATTGCTTTCGCAAATGTGATCAATCGAATCATCGACCATGAGAAAGTATTCTAGGTCATAAGTTGGCAGCGGTTTCTAATTTCCCACGATTGTTATTCGGCAAACGACTCTTTAATATTCTCAAAGTATACAAGTCTGATATTGAATTGCTGCAGTATCTCGTCTTGTTCATATCTTTTGAAATACCGTCGCAGCGTTTCTGTTTTATGTTAAATGACCGTCGGTCAAAATCTTCCATTTGTAGTCTTTCCTGAATTCTCGGTTTCTTTTCTCTTTCGTTTATGATCTCTTCAACCGCGTCGACTTACCTGTCTTGTTCCCGGACTCACTTTTCAGCCAGAGTAGAAACGCTGTGAAAGTCGCCGGCCTCAGGTCTCTCATTTAATCTTTTTACATCCTTTTGGATGCGGTCGTTCTCGGTTTTTAAAAAGATTTGCCCAAAACTCAGATATCCTAAATCTTGCGTGCGTTTCTCTACATTATCTAGTAAACTTCCGCACACAGACTTAAGTTCAGGTACGTGTGTTTGAACTGTGGTCACCACTTGAGCGAAGCTTTCATATGCGCTTTGTAAACTACCATGCGCCGTTGCAAGTTCTTCAACTTGACATACACTTTCACCCTGACTGTCACTCATATTAAAAAGTTTTTTGTCTAATCGATTGTGTGTATATTAGTACATTTTGCATCTAATTTATTACTCGCCTCTGTCAACTGTGTGTTCAAACCAGTACGCAAATTTTCGAAGTCATTCGAAAGTGCCGTGACTTCTTGATCTGAGGTACCGAGACTTTGATACAAGTCGCCGAGACCAGTGGATACGTTTGCGATTTGTGTACTCAAGTCTGAATTAATTTTTATTAATTTTTGTATTATTTTGTGGTTGATTCCTGCGAATGATGATTGCCTAATGTGTGTATAGCCTGAGTATGCGTGTGTTCGTTTCGTTCGTTCAGTATCGATCTCGGTAAATTTCCTGCATTGTTTCTATCCAAATTATTTTCGAAAGAGGCATTCCTTAAAGAGGAATGTGAATTAACCTCATCGACTGTTAGCTACGTGACATCATTTGGTCTGCCATAATGTCGATTGATTACAGTTGAGTTCAGCTGAATATTGTTTTCGATTGTGACGTTGCCATCCCGTCGTGGTGCATTGTCATTTTCATTATTTAGTATTTTCGTGATTTACTATCGTTAGTATTAAATTTCTCATTGATATTTGACTCCATTTTTACTGGCAACAAAACGTACATACTGTCATTAAATTATTGAAATAAAGCAGAAATTCAATAGTGGTGGAAACTTTCACTCGCGATATAAGTTTACGAGAAGACAGCTTCTCGTTGCTGTCACTGTTACGTTTACGACTGAAAAATCAATTCTACCATAGATATTGTGGCTTGCAAAAAGGTTTCAAGCAGGTTAAGAATCGGGATACTTTGGCGAAATTGCTTTTGCGTGCTATGGTGAATGGGATATTCTTGATCTTACCTTTGGTTTACGTACTTTTGTTCACGTCCCGTAAAATTCAATTACTTGTCTCTGTAGTTTTCTCTAGTTTCCATAAATTTGTTCAGTTTTTACTGGTAACATTCTCCTTTTCTCATTGTATCCACATTGTCGAATATATGGTACAAAGATAGAATGCAATAATGTTTCAATAATCACTGTTGCAATTACATTACTTTTTATTTATGATCTACAGATTGCGGAATCTAGTCTGTTTGATCGCCAGTGTCTTCTATTCCATTATTTTGCTAGTTGCTTTCTGTCCAATGAATTATAGGTTTTGAACGGGAAATTTTTTATGACTTTTAATTGTGAAGTCTTAAATGGAATTTAACGAAATGTCATGACAGCCGGCTGCCGAACAGACACCATCTGAAGTAAATTTTTTGCTAAATGTAATAGTAACTTTTCTTAGCTGTATTTTTTCAGTGGGAAATTTTATCTCTTCTTTCTCCTACGATTATCGTTTCCAATACAGCCGCCATATAAGTTGCTAACTGTTGACTGTGTCGCCTAATGAAGGGAACCAATATTTCGGAACGGTGAGATGAATGTATTTTCGTTACTGACTAACATGTTAATTTCACCCTGTGTTCAACTTTCAACAGTAATATCACCTCCCTCTCTTGCCAGTGGTACCACTCTGTTCTCACCTTCAGCTGTTCGGTTCATTATGTCCGTTGTTTGGAGGAGCTCGACATTAATACCGGCATTCTTTGTTTTCCTGCAGTGACTCATCCCTGCACACACCTGTTGCAATGAATGCACAGTCTCTTGACGCCCCCTGTTATCATTTTATGTTTGTTGCATCCTTCTTCTCTTGAGGTGCGTCCACACTACTAGTGTGGCTCGTGAGACTTGCGAGCCTTACGAGTAATGTGGACGGAGGTAGGCTCCGAGGGCTCGCCGCCAAACAGGCTTGCCTGCCGCCTGAGAATACGGCTTGTCTGGCTCCGGCTGTTGTCAGCACATCAAAGGGATGCGCGGCGACCTGCGCGAGGGGTGTGGATGGCAACAAGCACTGACCACTTGGCTCGCTGCACTCGTGCAGTTTGATCTTGGTATTATTCTTTTCCTGTGTTGTGGACATCGGTTTTTCTTTTAAAATGGAGTGGACCGACGATTTTGCCATTAAATTCATAAATACTTATGAACAATATCCTGTGCTGTGGGATGCAACAAACTCCCGGTATAAAATAAAATTTTAAAAAAGGGGAAGCGAGGGATTCCATCACGACAGAAGTCCGCGTGGATGTTGTCGAATTAAAAAAAGTGACCAGCTTATTAGCCACTTACAGGAAAGCCCGCCAGAACATAAATGAGGCTGGGAAGTTTAGCGCTGGGGTTGAGGAAGTGAACGCCCCAAATGGGTTCACTTTCAAAGCATTTGAATTTCTGCCCCGCAGATATCTACTGCGGAAGACAATGAACACACATCTAAGTGAAAAATATTTATTTTTGGAAATGTTAAAAGACCTATGAACAAACTTAATAGGGTTCAGTCGCTTTTGGGTTCTGTCTCACGGCTACTTAACTTTTTGCCTTTCTCAGCTTACATTTCGGTCCCTGCTCATTTGTTATTTTTAAATTTTTTCATATTATTCCCTTGTATACTATTAATCGTATCATACCTTAAGATATTTTTTTCATGTTTCTTTTAGCTTACTACCATTTCTATTAGGAATATACCTAGTAACTGCATGTTGTTGTTGTTGTCTTCAGTCTAGAGACTGGTTTGATGGAGCTCTCCATGCTACTCTATCCTGTGCAAGCTGCTTCATCTCCCAGGACCTACTGCAACCTACATCCTTCTGAATCTGTTTAGTGTCTCCCTCTACGATTTTTACCCTCCGCCCTGCCCTCCAATACTAAATTGGTGATCCCTTGATGCCTCAGATTACGTCCTACCAATCGATACCTTCTTCTAGTCAAGTCGTGCCACAAATTACTCTTCTCCCCAATTCTATTCAGTACCTCCTCATTAGTTATATGATCTACCCATCTAATATTCAGCATCCTTCTCTAGCTTCTATTTTCTTTTTGTCTATACTATTTATCGTCCACGTATCACTTCCATACATGGCTACACTCCATACAAATACTTTCAGAAAAGACTTCCTGACACTTAAATCTACACTCGATGTTAACAAATTTCTCTTCTTCAGAAACTCTTCCCTTGCCATTGCCTGTCTACATTTTATATCCTCTTTACTTCGACCATCATTAGTTATTGTGCTCCCCAAATAGCAAAACTTATTTACTACTTTAAGGGTCTCATTTCCTAATCTAATACCTTCAGCATCACCCGATATAATTCGACTACATTCCATTATCCTCGTTTTGCTGTTGTTGGTGTTCATCTTATATCCTCCTTTCAAGACACTGTCCATTCCGTTCAGCTACTCTTCCAGGTCCTTTGCTGTCTCTGACAGAATTACAATGTAATCGGCGAGCCTCAAAGTTTTAATTTCTTCCCCATGGATTTTAATTGCTACTCCGAATTTTTCTTTTGTTTCCTTTACTGCTTGCTCAGTATATAGATTGAATAACATCGGGGATAGGCTACAAGGCTGTCTCACTCCCTTCCCAAACACTGCTTTCCTTTCATGCCCCTCGACTCTTATAACTGCCATCTGGTTTCTGTAGAAATAGTAAACGGCCTTTCACTCCCTGTATTTTACCCCTGCCACCTTCAGAATTGGAAAGAGAGTATTCCAGTCAACATTGTCAAAAGCTTTCTCTAAGTCTACAAATGCTAGAAATGTAGGTTTGCCTTTCCTTAAGCTATTTCTAAGATAAGTCGTGGGGTCAGCATTGCCTCACATGTTCCGACATTTCTACGGAATCCAATCTCATCTTCCCCGAGGTCGGCTTCTGCCAATTTTTCCATTCGTCTGTAATGAATTCGCATTAGTATTTTGCAGCCATGGCTTATTAAGCTGATAGTTAGGTAATTTTCACATCTGTCAACCCCTGCTTTCTTTGGGGTTGGAATTACTATTTTCTTCTTGAAGTCTTAAGGTATTTCGCCTGTCTCATACATCTTGTTCACCAGATGGTAGAGTTTTGTCAGGACTGGCTCTCCCAAGGCTGTCAGCAGTTCTAATGGAATGTTGTCTATTCCAGACCTTGTTTCGACTCAGGTCTTTCAGTGCTGTCAAACTCTTCACGCAGTATCATATCTCCCATTTCATCTTCATCTACATCCTCTTCCATTTCCATAATATTGTCCTCAAGAACATCGCCCTTGTATAGACCCTCTATATACTCATTCCACCTTTCTGCTTTCCCTCCTTTGCTTAGAACTGGATTTCCATCTGAGCTCTTGATATTCATGCAAGTGGTTCTCTGTTCTCCAAAGGTCTCTCTAATTTTCCTGTAGGCGGTATCTATCTTCCTCCTAGTGAGATAAGCCTCTACATCCTTACATTTGTCCCCTAGCCATCCCTGCTTAGCCATTTTGCACTTCCTGTCGATCTCATTTTGGAGACGTTTGTATTCCTTTTTGCCTGCTTCATTTACTGCATTTTTGTATTTTCTCCTTTCATCAATTAAATTCAATATTTCTTCTGTTACCCAAGGATTTCTATTAGCCCTTGTCTATTTACCTATTTGATGCTCTGCTGCTTTCACTATTTCGTCTCTCAAAGCTACCCATTCTTTTTCCTCTGTATTACTTTCCCCCATTCTTGTCAATCATTCCCTAATGCTGTCCCTGAAACACTCTACAACCTCTGGTTCTTTCAATTTATCCAGGTCCCAACTTCTTAAATTCGCACATTTTTGCAGTTTCTTCAGTTTTAATCTACAGTTCGTAACCAATAGATTGTGGTCAGAGTCCACATCTGCCCCTGGAAATGTCTTATAATTTAAACCTTGTTCCTAAATTTGTCTTACCATTATATAATCTGTCTGACACCTTCCAATATCTCTAGCCTTTTTCCATGCATACAAACTTCTTTTATGATTCTTGAACCAAGTGCTAACTATGATTAAGTTATGCTCTGTGCAAAATTCTACCAGGCGACTTCCTCTTTCATTCCTACCCCCATTCCATATTCACCTACTACGTTTCCTTCTCTTCCTTTTCCTACTACCGAAATCCAGTCACCCATGACTCACTTCACTATCTGGATAATTTCTTTAATCTCATCATACATTTCATCAATCTCTTCGTCATCTGCAGAGCTAGTTTCCATATAAACGTGTACTACTGTGGTAGGCGTGGGCTTCGTATCTATCTTGGCCACAATAATGCGTTCACCTGACCAAAATTATTGTTCCTGCTGCCACCGAACTTCACTAGCTCCCACTATATCTAACTTTAACCTCTCCATTTCCCTTTTTAAATTTTGTAACCTACCTGCCCGATTAAGGGATCTGAGATTCCACGCTCTGATCCATAGAACGCGAGTTTTCTTTCTCCTGATAACAATGTTCTCTTGATTAGTCACTGCCCGGAGATTCGAATGGGGGACTATTTTACCTCCGGAATGTTTTATCCAAGAGGACGCCATCATCATTTAACCATACAGTAAAGCTGCATGCCCTCGGGAAAAATTACGGCTGTTGTTTCCCCTTGCTTTCAGCCGAATAATTGCATATAGTTTTTTTTTTAATCTTTAAATTTAAAAACTAAAAGTAATTGCAAATAGTTTTCAAATTTAAAGATTAAAAAACATTCTAATTGTGATAAAATTATAGGGTTTATGGCAAAATGAGCTCTTGACGTCACAGAGGGGAAAGGAGGAACTGGACTAACAGTATTGGAATACATACCAGGGCAACACTGGGTACTCAGCTAGTAATAAATAAATGATAATGAATAACATTTATTTTCCCAACACAATATATTTAACTACATTTATATGTCTTATTAGTATATTATGTTATTTGAGGAAATAAAAATAATAAAATATGAATCACTGAAGGTAAAACTTCGCATATATAGGTAGTTGAAATGTGTGCAGTCAAGCAATCACTAGGACGTACGTAGCTAGTAGCTGAAAAAAATTCTTTAGTAAGTCGTTGGTATTCATCTTGCCATGGCAGTCTTCCCTCTTCGGAAATGAAATAAGATGCGAATTCATCTCGAACGTGCTGAGCAGTCTGCGTTGAACGTCGTGGAATGTTCGCTAATCGTGTAAACGTTGTAGCAGGAGTGATCTCATTTCTCCACGGTCCTTGCTTTAAATGCCCGTTCTTCTCATGATCGACTGCTCGTATGGGGTATAAATTTGTCTGGAAGCATAACTTTTTCTCAAGAAATTATGGGAGTATATACAAGTCATAATAACACTTCGTGCTTTCTCACGTTGTAGCAGGCCTAATACAGGCTTTCTTATTATCTGGAACACGGAAGAAAGTATTCGGAACACATTTTCCACAATCCGCTGTACTCTTGAAAGTCTGTAAAAGCACTCCGTCGTCAGGCCACGAGTGGCCTACCGGGACCATCCGACCGCTGTGTCATCCTCCGTCGAGGATGCGGATAGGAGGGGCGTGGGGTCAGCACACCGCTCTCCCGGTCGTTATGATGGTATTCTTGACCGAAGTCGCTACTACTCGGTCGAGTAGCTCCTCAGTCGCCATCACGAGACTGAGTGCACCCCGAAAAATGGCAACAGCGCATGACGGCCTGGATGGTCACCCATCCAAGTGCCGACCTCGCCCGACAGCGCTTAACTTCGGTGATGTCACGGGAACAGGCGTATCCACTACGGCAAGGCCGTTGCCCTTGAAAGTCTGTGGTTAAAAATTCTTTTCATTGACCTCCGAGGTTGTTGTCCACTATACGGCTTCACGATATTATTGTTACGGGCAAACGCGTCGTCTGCGACAATAACATAGGGTACTTCTTTCTGCCTACCTAGGAGGCTATCCTAGTCTCGAATAACGATGGTACCATTACTCATATTCTTAAAAAAATATGTATTTCGAAAAACACCGACTGAAATTCTACCTTAGTAGCCGACATCAGTATACAAAGGACAATAGTCAGCATCCACTAGATCAAAAATAACTATACTGAAAAGCGTCTTATAATTGAAAAAATCGCTTCCAGAATTAACTGGGCTTCGGACTGCGCAGTGTTTGCCATCCATTGCACCGAGGCAATGAGGAAAGTTCCATTATTTTCTCATATTTCTCTGCTACAAGCAACCACTCTTGTTGTGTCTGTGGCATCTGCAAAAAAGTGAATACAAACTAAGAACTCTTAATAGTATATATAATTATTAATAACATTGATCATAACGGACATTCTAATAATTATGACCATTAATAATAATTAAAATCAATAATATTGCGTAATAATAGGTATGTAATCATTATAACGAATATTCTGCATTTTACTGATCAACTTGACATTGTTCCTAATTTTTTACGATTGTTATCGTACAGGGTGTTTCAAAAATGACCGGTATATTTGAAACGGCAATAAAAACTAAACGAGCAGCGATAGAATTACACCGTTTGTTGCAATATGCTTGGGACAACAGTACATTTTCAGGTGGACAAACTTTCGAAATTACAGTAGTTACAATTTTCAACAACAGATGGCGCTGCAAGTGATGTGAAAGATATAGAAGACAACGCAGTCTGTGGGTGTGCCATTCTGTACGTCGTCTTTCTGCTGTAAGCGTGTGCTGTTCACAACGTGCAAGTGTGCTGTAGACAACATGGTTTATTCCTTAGAACAGAGGATTTTTCTGGTGTTGGAATTCCACCGCCTAGAACACAGTGTTGTTGCAACAAGACGAAGTTTTCAACGGAGGTTTAATGTAACCAAAGGACCGAAAAGCGATACAATAAAGGATCTGTTTGAAAAATTTCAACGGACTGGGAACGTGACGGATGAACGTGCTGGAAAGGTAGGGCGACCGCGTACGGCAACCACAGAGGGCAATGCGCAGCTAGTGCAGCAGGTGATCCAACAGCGGCCTCGGGTTTCCGTTCGCTGTGTTGCAGCTGCGGTCCAAATGACGCCAACTTCCACGTATCGTCTCATGCGCCAGAGTTTACACCTCTATCCATACAAAATTCAAACCGGCAACCCCTCAGCGCCGCTACCATTGCTGCACGAGAGACATTCGCTAACGATATAGTGCACAGGATTGATGACGGCGATATGCATGTGGGCAACATTTGGTTTACTGATGAAGCTTATTTTTACCTGGACGGCTTCGTCAATAAACAGAACTGAGGCATATGGGGAACCGAAAAGCCCCATGTTGCAGTCCCATCGTCCCTGCATCCTCAAAAAGTACTGGTCTGGGCCGCCATTTCTTCCAAAGGAATCATTGGCCCATTTTTCAGATCCGAAACGATTACTGCATCACGCTATCTGGACATTCTTCGTGAATTTGTGGCGGTACAAACTGCCTTAGACGACACTGCGAACACCTCGTGGTTTATGCAAGATGGTGCCCGGCCACATCGCACGGCCGACGTCTTTAATTTCCTGAATGAATATTTCGATGATCGTGTGATTGCTTTGGGCTATCCGAAACATACAGGAGGCGGCGTGGATTGGCCTCCCTATTCGCCAGACATGAACCCCTGTGACTTCTTTCTGTGGGGACACTTGAAAGACCAGGTGTACCGCCAGAATCCAGAAACAATTGAACAGCTGAAGCAGTACATCTCATCTGCATGTGAAGCCATTCCGCCAGACATGTTGTCAAAGGTTTCGGGTAATTTCATTCAGAGACTACGCCATATTATTGCTACGCATGGTGGATATGTGGAAAATATCGTACTATAGAGTTTCCCAGACCGCAGCACCATCTGTTGTAGAAAATTGTAACTACTGTAATTTCGAAAGTTTGTCTGCCTGAAAATGTACTGTTGTCCCAAGCATATTGCAAAAAACGGTGTATTTCTATCGCTGATCCTTTAGTTTTTATTGCCGTTTCAAATATACCGGTCATTTTTGAAACACCCTGTATATCCCCCTACTCCTACATCCATTCTTTAAGTTTTTACTCTGTTTCCTTCGATATTGTTTATATCAATCTATTGTCGTCGCTTTTTTTTAGGAGGAATTTTTGCCGGTCATGATACAAACGAAGGTACTGCGAGCACCTGCGAAGAAATTAGTAGTCAAGATGTCGATGATCAAACAACGCAAGGCAAGAAACTACCACCCACACCAAACAAACGCACGATGGCAGTTGCTTCACCTAGAAAAAAATCAGAGACAAAGGGCCGAAGATCCTCGTATAAGAGAGACATATAATGCCCTACAAACTACTTTATCTAAAACCAGAGATGAGTTTCACGCCTGTGGAGAGTACATAGCGAACTTTCTACGCTCCATGGACAAAAGAACACGTCACGTACGCAACTGCTTGTATTCCTCATTACTATGATTGATGTTATTGGCTGACCTGTCTTGCTGAGCTGATTCTGCTCTGTCTCAGCCTCCATGAGTCATACTGGCCCAAAACATTTCGATGTTATTTTTCTCTTTCTTACTTGCTTCGTTCTGGTTACTTAACTGGCAGATATCGTGATTTCGAATTATCCACTTCTTCCACGTCTACCAGATCCATAGCAAAATTTTTATTATTGCTACTTGCATGAGGTCTAGAATCTTCTGCGAGTTTTTAGAAAGTTACCAGACAATTTCGGATACCGAATGCCTGCTTCTAAGATGTGATTTTGTGACCCTGTTGTCGTCCTTTCTACGGTCGCAGGTTCCAATCCTGCCTCGGGCATGGATGTGTGTGATGTCCTTTGGTTAGTTAGGTTTAAGTAGTTCTAAGTTCTAGAGGACTGATGACCTCAGATGTTACGTCCCATAGTGCTCAGAGCCATTTGAACCATTTTGTCGTACATTCTAGTGATAATAAATTCTCACCATGTGATATCCTGTTTATGTTTAGACGAGAACTTATTACCAAATTTCTGTTGGAATCGGTTTGTTTTATGCTTAATCTCACATTTAAACACTTCGCATCTCAAGCTACGGTATTATTTATCATATTAATCTTTTCCTGATCAGTCATTTCTTCGGGAAGATTCGTTCACAGTTCTTCAGAAGATCCACTGGTGCGACCCATTTTGCTTCTATGTGGGTCACAGTGCTCTTCAGCATCCAAAAATTTTCTACTGACGATTCTGTGTATCAGATAATTCGTTTTATATTTAATTTCCTTTTGAAGATCGAAAATTTTACCCTGGATATCAGAAATAGCTTTGATGCACCCACATTCACAAACAGTAACTTGCTTATTTAATGCAGTCTCACCATCACTATCAGAAATGGCTTTATTGAAATGTGAGTTTCCAATTGTATTTTCGTTTTCATTCTCAGCTTTTAGGAAAGGCACTTGGTGATTCTGTTTTATTTCTATAACTGGTTCACCATCTTTCTGAATCTTCCCTATTCCAAATTCGAATCTTCCTTTATCGTCATTTACCTGACTGTGAATGAACTCAATACTAGTATTCAGATTTTCGATTTACACTTTAATGTATGTACTCAAAACTCATAATTGTTAGTCAACATTGTCAAAAAAAAGGTTCAAATGGCTCTAAGCACAATGGGACTTAACATCTGAGGTCATCGGTGCCCTAGAACTTAGAACTACTTAAACCTAACTAGCCTAAGGACATCACACACATCCATCCCCGAGGCAGGATTCTAACCTGCGATCGTAGCGGGAGCGCGGTTCCAGACTGCAGCATCTAGCACCGCGCGGCCAAACCGGCCGGCCAAAATTGTCATTTTTATGACTACTTCTGCTACACTGTGGTTCAGTTTTATTACCCAAGGCCTTGCTTTGATTGTTAATATTGTTACTTTGTTCCATAAATTGACTATCGAATTCGTTTATCATCGAAATGTGATTGAATGTTCGGGTGGCCAAAATTCTCAACAGATCTTTGATACTGAACTACGTTTCGACATTTAGTTCTGAAACAAATCACTGTTCCATTCTCCTTCGTTCATTTCGTCTTCAGGTTGTTGTTTTATTTCCACTATGTTCATGTCAGTAGCCTTGGTCATGAATTCTTTCCCCTGGTGCGGGAGCCATGTGCAAACTATTCGCGCGGGGCCCTCCCGAATCACCCCCTCCCTGCGGGTCTACCTGTCACTCCTCCAACACAGATTACACATCTTCGTCACGTTCAAAAGAATTCTAAGTGTCGCCGTTGATACCAGTGTATCAAAAGACTGTTACTACCGTAGACCATTTTTGTAATAGGAAAATAATTAATCGCATAAGGAATGTTAATAGGTATGGTAATCACTAAAATGTTAAAAACAAAAACTAACGTAGGCACAGGAATACTTTCAATTTAATGAAATTCAGAATCAAATAAGGTTCACAAGCGTTTGTCAGGATATACACTTAAATGATTTCGTCACGCCGGCCGCGGTGGTCTTGCGGTTCTAGCCGCTGCAGTCCGGAACAGCGGGACTGCTACGGTCGCAGGTTCGAATCCTGCCTCGGGCATGGATGTGTGTGATGTCCTTAGGTTAGTTAGGTTTAAGTAGTTCTAAGTTCTCGGGGACTGATGACCTAAGATGTTAAGTCCCATAGTGATCAGAGCCAATTTGATTTCGTCACTTGACTGTGCTCAATATTTACAAGAAATTAAATGAGTTGTAGGTTTTCAACGCTAAGGATTTTCTGCTTTACTCACTTTATGCAAAACATCTTTTCATTACTTTTTGACAAGCGAATTCGTCAATAATGTCTTGAAAATACAGTTTTGAAACTACGTAGTGTTCCACTGAAAGCATGGCAAGAGAAGACAGGTGTTCTTGCGAGGTGCCGCTTCTGAAATAATTCTTGACAAGATTCAAACGTGAAAAGCTGCTTTCTGGGGAGCCGACAGTCACTTTCATCATTAGCAAAATTCTGTAGGCAATACAAATGTTGGGAAATGAATTTCCAATATCATTCAACAATCGACATTAACATAAGAGTTTTCACATCTTTGGACACCATTCCTCTAACACTTTAATTTCTCTCACAAGGTCTGATGCAACAACGTCTTTCGAACATTGGCCATTTTTGTTTACACCTAGTTCTTTCTCAAGCTTTTTACATAGTATTTCTAGTTCTTCGTCCTGTGTGTGTTCTAAACTTTCTGGAGAAAAGAAAAAGCCTAATATTTCTGAATAATTAGCCAGTTGGCAAAGACTCTGTTTCAAACTTTTTAATACTATGTCAACAACAGGGTAGAAAAAAATGGTTTTTCTATTTTGCCTCCAAAGATTGACCTCTGCAAACCATTTTGTCACCTTCGTAATAAAATTGCTTCGCCTTGTTGCCAATTCTCTTTTCTCCAAATTTTGGTTCAGTCTCTAAACTTTCAACAAAGTATAAAGGACACTGCATAGCTAGAACGCACCATTAGACCCAGAAGAAGGCCGCTGCAATCGTGGCCGAAACGTTGGTTTTTTCCTCCAGCAGCAGTAGTTTTTACGTTATGACGCGGTACCATACCCAGAAAACTTTTATGTCGACTGACTCTGGCCGCGGAACCCTACGCAATTATATTTCAACCATCTCTTACGCTGTTATCTGCGCATTGACAAAACCTTTTTCCAAGGAAACTCTCAATAAATTTCACTGACTTTCGAGAGATTTTGTTGCTACTTTCATGTCCATGTTTTCTGCTTGAAGTGCCATACTTGCTACGTTAACGACAAATAGAACGTCAAACCACATGACAATCCATACAACAAACCCAAAGCTTTCTAATTCGTTCACAGCAAGCGAGTGTGCATCACTATTTTCGATTCATTAGTACTGTTGCTCACCTCAAGAAGGGGATCTGTGACTTTTCTTGTCTGGTACCTCAAACCTTCGACACTCCCTAACCTACTTTCCCTTCGAATATCTGAAAGCTTTGTAAAGGATGAGCCAGTCGGTAGAAAAATTTTAATTTATTTTATTAGCTCATAGAAGTAACTTCATTTTTCCATTACGGCCAAGCCTCAGCCGGCAGCGTTGGCTGCCTTTAAATTCTTTCGTCCCACGGTCTAGCAACAGGAAGTCAGCACCGAGGAAAGGCACCCTGACCACGCACCTCCCTCGTGTGCTGACGAGGGTACACTATGCAGAGGCGATGCTCTGGAAAGTTCCATTCCCGCCCCCGTGGGTTTCTCGGTCCTGACCAATCAGGGTGGAGGAAGCCGCATGATGTGTCGAATATACCTGGCCGCCCGTCGTCAGGCCTGCTCTCGTTTTCTTGCTCTCCTGCGAGTCGGATGCATGCCCTGCAGCAGTGAACATCTGCCGCTTCTCCTGGTGCTGCAACACTGTGGACTTAGTTTTCACGGACACCAACCTTCGGCATACTTTGCCTTCCTTTCACCAATAAATGGCCTTTGTCTAAATATTATGCTGATGAATTAATCACGCCCACTGCTTTTACATCCGACCATCCTGTACAACTGGCGTCAGAATCGGGATCCGTTCCCGCAGCGACTTTGTCGCTACATTAAATCCTTTCTGGCAAGACACCGTGCACTTCGCACACGGAATGCGCCAGTCGGCCGCCACGTTTGCTCCACGTGGTGCATGGCTGCGCCAGTAAACACGCATAGGGCACGCGCTGCAGCGAGGCAGCGAGCCACGTGAGCCGGATGCCGCCTCACTGCCCATTGCCTGAGTTCGAGGGGCCTGCACTGCACGACCGGCCGGGTCGCCGTCATCCATCGCTGCACCAGCCGCCGCCGGCACGCCGCTGCGCCGCCCGCCACTGTCGCCGACACACCAGAGGCCTGCCGCCATAGCAAACCGGCTGAGCCAGCGCTGTCTGCCGCCAACGCATTTGCCGCCGCCCGGGTCCGGACGCCACTGTTGCCTACTGCCACCCACCAGCCACTGCCCGCCGCTGCCACTCCACCGCACTGCCGCCGCCAGCAACGCGTCATGCCGACTCCACTACTATGTGAGTCGAGCGATGCTTCCAACATTAACTTCGTCGATCTTCCGCCTACATCTACATCTACATCTACATGACTACTCTGCAATTCACATTTAAGTGCTTGGCAGAGGGTTCGTCGAACCACAATCATACTATCTCTCTACCATTCCACTCCCGAACAGAGCGCGGGAAAAACGAACACCTAAACCTTTCTGTTCGAACTCTGATTTCTCTTATTTTATTTAGATGATCATTCCTACCTATGTAGGTTGGGCTCAACAAAATATTTTCGCATTCGGAAGAGAAAGTTGGTGACTGAAATTTCGTAAATACGTCTCGCCGCGACGAAAAACGTCTTTGCTTTAATGACTTCCATCCCAACTCGCGTATCATATCTGCCACACTCTCTCCTCTATTACGTGATAATACAAAACGAGCTGCCCTTTTTTGCACCCTTTTGAGGTCCTCCGTCAATCCCACCTGGTAAGGATTCCACACCGCGCAGCAATATTCTAACAGAGGACGAACGAGTGTAGTGTAAGCTGTCTCTTTAGTTGACTTGTTGCATCTTCTAAGTGTCCTGCCAATGAAACGCAACCTTTGGCTCGCCTTCCCCACAATATTATCTATGTGGTCTTTCTAACTGAAGTTGTTCGTAATTTTAACACCCAGGTACTTAGTTGAATTGACAGCCTTGAGAATTGTACTATTTATCGAGTAATCGAATTCCAACGGATTTCTTTTGGAACTCGTATGGATCACCTCACACTTTTCGTTATTTAGCGTCAACTGCCACCTGCAACACCATACAGCAATCTTTTCTAAATCGCTTTGCAACTGATACTGGTCTTCGGATGACCTCACTAGACGGTAAATTACAGCATCATCTGCGAACAACCTAAGAGAACTGCTCAGATTGTCACCCAGGTCATTTATATAGATCAGGAACAGCAGAGGTCCCAGGACGCTTCCCTGGGGAACACCTGATAGCACTTCAGTTTTACTCGATGATTTGCCGTCTATTACTACGAACTGAGACCTTCCAGACAGGAAATCACGAACCCAGTCGCACAACTGAGACGATACCCCATAGGCCCGCAGCTTGATTAGAAGTCGCTTGTGAGGAACGGTGTCAAAAGCTTTCCGGAAATCTAGAAATACGGAATCAACTTGAGATCCCCTGTCGATAGCGGCCATTACTTCGTGCGAATAAAGAGCTAGCTGCGTTGCACAAGAATGATATTTTCTGAAACCTTGCTGATTACGTATCAATAGATCGTTCCCTTCGAGGTGATTCATAATGTTTGAATACAGTATATGCTCCAAAACCCTACTGCAAACCGACGTCAACGATATAGATCTGTAGCCCGCATCTCGTGGTCGTGCGGTAGCGTTCTCGCTTCCCACGCCCGGGTTCCCGGGTTCGATTCCCGGCGGGGTCAGGGATTTTCTCTGCCTCGTGATGGCTGGGTGTTGTGTGCTGTCCTTAGGTTAGTTAGGTTTAAGTAGTTCTAAGTTCTAGGGGACTTATGACCACAGCAGTTGAGTCCCATAGTGCTCAGAGCCATTTGAACCATTTGATATAGATCTGTAGTTAGATGGATTACTCCTACTACCTTTCTTAAACACTGGTGCGACCTGCGCAATTTTCCAGTCTGTAGGTACAGATCTATCGGTGAGCGAGCAGTTGTATATGAGTGCTAAGTAGGGAGCTATTGTATCAGCGTAATCTGAAAGGGACCTAATCGGTATACAATCTGGACCTGAAGACTTGCCCGTATCAAGCGATTTTAGTTGCTTCGCAACCCCTAAGGTATCTACTTCTAAGAAACTCATGCTAGCAGCTGTTCGTGTTTCAAATTCTGGAATATTCCATTCATCTTCCCTGGTGAAGGAATTTCGGAAAACTGCGTTCAATAACTCCGCTTTAGCGGCACAGTCGTCGGTAACAGTACCATCGGCACTGCGCAGCGAAGGTATTGACTGCGTCTTGCCGCTTGTGTACTTTACATACGACCAAAATTTCTTCGGATTTTCTACCAAATTTCGAAACATTGTTTCGTTGTGGAACCTATTAAAGGCATCTCGCATTGAAGTCCGTGCCAAATTTCGCGCGTCTGTAAATTTTAGCCAATCTGTATTACGAAACTTGCTGGCCACACTTTTTTGGAACAATTAATTTTTTTGGTCCCTAGCGACCCTTAAATTTGTAAACATGCCAATGGGAACACGGGAACACGAGCGATGGAACGGGGTACTCCCGTAGAGGCACCTGCCTCGCAAGACCCACTCGAGGCCATAAATGCACAAATGCACCAGTTGTTCGCACTAAATCAGGAGCTATTTGAACAAAACCGCGTCTTGAAACAGTCACTGGAAGCTAGTGAGCAAACTTCCGTACCTGTGGCTAGCTCCACCCCTGTGTTGCTCAAACAGTGGCAACTAACATTAATTCTGTCTCTAATGCAAATGACACAATTTCCTGCGGCTGATTTCATTCCCACTTTTTCTGGAAGTCCCACGAAAATGTGGCTATGTTCCTACATAATATTCACAATGAGGGTCGCACGTGTGCCTGGCCGAATGATCTATTGATCAATGTAGCCAGGCTGAAGTTGACAGGAGAAGCCCAAATGTTTATAGAAACAGTGGACGAATTGCGTGATACGCGGACTAACTACGCGGTATTCCGATACCAGAGGTACCGGATATTACAGAGATTAATTATCAACCCTTATGCAAAAGCCTAATGATGATTTTGGTGTCCTTGTAGACCGCCTACGAGCAGTATCTTGTCGTACCTACAAGCTAGGTGAAAATGCCAGTGAAAATGGGATCTGGCACTCTGAAGTGGAAGTGCGTGCAATTGATGCGTTCGTTCGTGATATTGACCCTCGCATCAGAGGAGAAGTCAAAGCAGCCTGCCCCATTTCTCTGTTTGAAGCTGTTCATTTGGCAACTGCACGCGAATAGGTATTGCGCTTTTGCGCTGCTGCACCGCGCCCGCCGGACCCAGTACTGGTCCCAGCAAAAGAAGTATTTTGTCAGCCATGTACTGTCACGTGCTGTATTGCACTATTCACCAGACAGTAGGTCATGCTAATAATCTCTGTCTCACAAAGCCACCATTTTCAAATCAGATGCGCGACCACTGCCGCAACGTGGGGTCGAATCAGGGAAATGCGTGGGGGGCAGGTTCCGCCACCCACCCGCGCCCCCGACAAAACTAATACACCAGGTGAGGACTGGAAAATGTAAAGAGGTGGAACACATTAGTCTAGTTGGCGTACTCGGGAACAAAATAGTTAGAATTTTTGTTGAGACTGGTGCTCAAGTTAGTGTATTGTTTGTGGAGAAAAATGATCACAGAGTGTTACAGCCGCCCCAATTCCATATCAGTGGCCTTGGAGAGGAAGTAATTCTCCCTGTCGGTTCGTGTGTAGTGAATCTGCAGATAGACGAGGGTAAATACAGTCAACAGATGGAAGTAATAAAGCTAAAGAAGGGTGATTTTGACATCGTACTAGGGAATGACTTCCTGCACCGTTATCAGGGGATAGTGGATTATCGAACGTGAACTGTGCAGTTCGGTGAAGCAATTCACCGATTTGGCAGTGCACATCCCCGTCAGACGTGATGGAGCTGTGAAAGGTGCTGTTCACAGTCTCCCATAAAACTGCAGAGGTGGGCGATAAAAACCACTGACCCTATGAGGATAAAAGGCAGAAGTGGAAAGATTCTTGTATAGATATTAAAAATCAGAAACAGCCTAAGACAGACATTCTGGTTGATCTGCTCACCCAGAATGATGGTTTAGATCGCCAGTCAGTACATATAAAGATAAGTATCTACCGACCGGAAAGGAGACAGAAGGGTTTGCGATACCAGAAAGTATAGATAATTTTGGTGTAAAAGATGTTGTAATACGGAAGGGTACTGCTGTTGCCAGTGGAAAGGAAATTTTTGAGGAATTAGGAGGAGCTGAGATGCAGTGAGGTAAAGATGAGAAGGGACGGAGGAGAAAGAAGTGTTCAGTTAGAGAAGTGCGCTACGTCGCGTCGTCATTAAGGAGTTAATTGTGAGAGAAATTAAGTCATTTAAACGTTGAGGAGAAGAAGATATTGCAGCCAGTGTTAGAGGAATTTTCTTGGTTGTTTGAAGAGAAGCAGTTCTTATCTGCCACAGATTGGGTTCAGCAGGAAATTCCGACCGGAGAAGCTTGGCCAATTGCACAAAAACCTTACCGTATACCATACCATTTTCAGTCTGTAGTTGAAGATACGATTCAGCAGGAATCATACAGCCCTCCTCGAGTGCGTGGGCGTCTCCCATTGTCGTTGTACCAAAGAAATCAGTAAATGTGGAGAAAGCTTATCGCCTATGTGTCGATGTGCGGGCAGTAAACCGGGTGACAGTTCGAGATTCGTACCCCTTACCGAGAATTGACGAGACATTAGACCGTTTGGGCAAGTGTATTTTACCACCCTTGATTTGCGTTCTGGATACCATAAAATCCCTGTTGCACCCCAGGACCGCCATGAAACTGCTTTTGTTGTACCTACTGGATTGTTTGAATCTCTAAGAAGCCATTTGCTTTGAGAAACGCTCCCGCTACTTTTCAAAGATTTGCAGATTTGCTGCTGCGTGGGTTGAAACCTACAACACGCCTGGTGTACTTAGATGACAATATTATTTTTTCTAAAACGATAAAAGAACATGCAGAAAGTCTGAGTGATGTTTTGGAAAGGTTGAAAGGAGCTCACTTGAGTGTAAAATTAGAAAAGTGTGCTTTCGCCCAATCACAGATACAATATTTAGGTCATATAATAAGTGGAGAAGGTGTCAAACTAGGCTCCCGTTTGACCACAGCAGTAAGAGAATTTCCAACACCGACAAATGTCAAAGAACTACAGTCATGTTTAGGCCTTGAAAACTACTACAGACGTTTTGTGAATGATTATACTACCATTGCTAAGCCCCTGACTAAATTATTGAAAAAATTAGTTAGTTTCATTTGGACCAAAGAATGTGATGAAGCTATGCAACAAATTCAACGTTTTGACTAGAGCCCCTGTACTAACATACCCAGATTTTGAAAAACCATTCATACTGTCAGTAGACGCCTCAGACTATGCTGTAGGAGCCATTCTATCACAAGAGGTAGATGGCAAAGAACGACCAATTGGTTATGCGTCTCAACAGCTTAATAAAGCAGTCAAATTACAGCACAACTGAATAGGAACTTTTAGCACTCGCATTTGGTGTAACTTATATCTGATGTTATTTGTATGGGAGAAATTTACTGTCATCACTGATCATGCCGCATTACAGTGGATGCTAAGTTAAAAAAGACCCTAGCAGTAGGTTAACTCGTAGGGCTTTAAAACTGACCGAATTTGAGCATGAGGTAAAACACAAACCGGGCAAGTTCCATCAAAACGCCGACGCATTAAGCGTGAAAGTCCGAGGGATTGTAACTAATGATGTCTCTATTGAAGAATTGAGGGAAGCACAGCAAAGAGATGTTGAATGTCAGAAATATGGGGCTTTGCCTGAATTTTCTGTTGAAGATGGAATTTTATATCGAAAGACCCCCTTGGGAAAACGAGTGGTAATTCCCAAAGAACTACGTCCCAAAATGATAGCACAATGTCACGATAGTCTGCAAGCATGTCATAATGGCTTTCGTGCCACCAATTGCCGAACAGCCGCCCGTTACGTCTGGGAAGGCAGACGGTGAGTAGTGCAAAGGTATATACAAAATTGTTTGCCTTGTGTTAAGAGGTGATTGCCACCTCTGGCGAAAGTGCCCTTAGAGCAAGTACCAGAAGCCACTTGTCCTTGGGCTTTAGTAGCCACAGATATCGTTGGTCCTTTCCCTGTGAGTCCCCAAAATAATCGGTATATTTTGCCCCTTATAGATCATTTTTCTAGGTTCTTGATTCTCGTTCCCATACCGGATATGTCAGCTGAAACAGTAGCTCGTGCATTTGTCACCCATTTGGTCTTACCATTCGGAAGTCCTGAAGCTGTACTCACAGATCAAAGTACGAATTTCACGCCTGCATTGTTTACAGAAGTTTGTCAGTTATTGTGAATTAAAAAGTGGCGAACGACACCATTCCACCCAAAATCGAACGGTCGCCTGGAGCAAGTCCACCACATCGTTATGTGTATGCTGTCTTACTATGTTAATAAACGTCACTCTGACGGGGACACGTATGTCCAATACATTAGGCTACGTCAGCATGTAACAGCCGTGTCCATGAAGCTACAGGATACTCACCTTATGAAGCAACCTATGGCCGCCCTACGAATTCGCCTTTTGAGATTGACAAACTGCCCCTGGAATTAAATCGAAGGACATGAAAGGTTTAGCACGACATCTAAAAGCCATCTGGAAAAAAGTAAGAGGGAACAATGCCCAAACCACTGCCCAACAGCTAAAGAGAAGTAATCAAAAAGCAAAAATTTCCGAGTATAAGGGAGGAGACCTAGTTACGTTGAGCACTCCAGCAGTAAAAACAGGAAGAATCAAGAAGTTTACACCTACTTAAGAAGGACCATACCATATCATCCGGCTTACTTCCCCAGTAAATGTGGAAATTCAGTTAGCAGAAAGTACAGTGATCGTTCACTTTGATAGACTGAAACTGTATAAAGGACCCAAGCCACCCCCACCTAACAATGAAGTCGGGCCTATTACGCCAGTAGTTCCACTCAAGAAAGCAAGAAAGAAGAAAATGCAACCACCTAGATCGCTACATAGATATAGTCTAAGGTCAAAGCACCCCTATGATTTACGTTTCAGGAGTTAGATCTGAGATGGCATGTAAACAGTTGGAAAAAGTCCTGCATGCAGCAAGAGAATTAATTGGTGGAAAACACTGTCATTACGATACATTTATTTAAGTTGTGCGTGTTAGTTATTAGTAGACATAGGAATTGGCAACTGATGATGTCACGTGTTAATGGAAGTGACTCAAGTTTTGTAATCATTTTGTCTTGTGTCATTTAACGTCTCCAGTATTGTTATCGTAGCAGTTGAGAATTGAAAACACAAATATTTATTGGTAATGGAACTAAGGGGAAAATATCCCTTGCCAATAGAACACGCTGAGCTAAAGACCAGTTCATCATGTATATGTTAAATGGATTCGCACTTCATCTGTTGATTTAGTGAATACTGAACGACATAGCTGTTAAAGCTTTACCCTAAAAATATGATAGGAATATACGTTCGTAACTGCCAGTAGAACTCTGAGAACATGCTGTCATCTACCTGCCATTTGAAATACGCCCCATTACATGTATGCTTTTGCTAAATGATAACACAACGATAATAGCAAGAATATGACCACAGAACGATAATAACAAGAATAGGGATGTCCAAGTGAACAACAAATATGTTACTCTAAAAGTGAAAGGAATCTTCCTTAAGTGCTATTTTAATGTTTTCATAAGACCACGATGGAGAGTCAACAATGTAAGTTTTTACGATAATACGCATTCCCTGGGGGGAATATTGACATTGTCGTAAAATAAAATTAAATATCGTACTTTATGTATTCAGAAAATAGTATGTAAAAGATTCCTAACTTTTCTGCACCACATCAAATGACAGTTTACTTTCCCTTTCCACGGCTGTAAGTGTTTAGTTGTACTACATTCCTTAAGTTAAATAGTTATCTTGTTGTTGGATAAAGTAATCTGTAAACATTTCGATGAGAATTTGATACAGCTTCAAATGGCCCAACATATACTGTCAAAAACTTTCACATTTCTTTACTAAATGCTCTAGATCTTTCATTGGTCTTCACGTCAACAAGGGCCTCAGTTCCGGATTATGTAACTTCTCCTTTCCTGTCACGTCTCTGTTTCCTTCAATTATACTGTTGTACCATGGTCCTCCAAACAATTTCTGATATTGATGATATTCCAGATTATATTATAAAAATAAATGCAAGACAAATACTTTCACCTTTATTGGATGTGTGCAATTCATCCTTATCATGTGGTTTCTCCCCACACCAACTGAAAATGGCAAAAGTAATACCCCTATATACAAAAGATGATCATCAGTGTATGGGTAACTATAGGCCTGTGTCTCTACTGTCAGGGTTTTCGAAAAATTATTGAAAAAGTGTTCCTTTCAAGACTAATTACATTCTTCGACAAGAATAATATTATTTCTGGATGTCAACATGGCTTCAGACCACAGCGATCAATTGAAACGGCCACTTTTAATCTGATAAGCCATGTGTTAAATGCAGTGGACGACCAGAGAAATATCTCAGGTATATTCTTGGACCTAACAAAAGCTTTGGATGTGATTGATCATTCTGTGCTCCTGAGGAAGCTTGGATGGTATGGTGTAAGAGGTGTGCCAAATCTGTGGATTAATTCATATTTGGGATATCGCTCTCAGCTGACTGAAATTAAGTTCATGGAACGAAATGAACTCCAGGTACACCTTTCAGAATCATGTGGACTAAGTCATGGTGTTCCACAGGGCTCCATTTTAGGCCTCTTTCTTTTTTTTTTTTTTTTTTTTTTTTTTTTTTTGGTGTTCATTAATGATTTCCCATCACACATTAGGGTTCTGAAATACTACTGTTTGCAGATGACACCAGTCTATTGACTGAAAGGAATAAAGCAGAAAATCTTACTGCATCTGTAAAAGATATTACAAAAAGAGTGTCTGAATGGTTTACTAGAAACAGGCTAACAGTTAAAACCCAAAACAGTACTCATGGATGTCCATACCAATCAAAATAAAAATGCGTCACAACTCGTAATATGTATAGATAACCAAAACATTAGTGCTGTCAATGAAACTAAATTTCTTGGGATTCACATCCAGGAAAATCGTAAATGGAGCACTCATATCACATCCCGAAATTCAAAACTAACAAAAATGACCATGTAGTAACAATTCTTTGCAACAGTACTAGATCAGAAGCAGTTAGGGCTGTATACTTTGCTCATGCTGAAGTACGGTATCATTTTCTGGGGAAATGTACACCAAGCAATAACAGTTTTCTGGAAACAAAAGGCAATTATAAGAATAATGAAACAAGTGAGCAGCAGAAAACCATGCAAACCTTTCTATAAAATCTAAAGATCCTACCCCTTCCCTGCATTTACATGAGGCACTGAGAGCAATAACGTACTAACCTCAACTTTCCTCCAACAGAGATAATCAAGGTAGAAAGAAACTGGATTTAGCAAACATATTCTGTTCTTTACCCAGTCATTTTATGTTACAACTTTTAGCTTCTAGCAGTATTGCAGGTCTTGTAGGTGGATTATACAACCAAATTACATCTTGACATTTAATATTCCCTAATTTTATGTGGGTTAGTCCACTTTTGCATTACACATAACGTGACTTTCAGCAGATAGTCACTGTTGCATTAGGTTTACAGCCTCTGTCACAAATGATTTCCATTTACTTTTGGATTCAAACATATTTCAGATTGTGTACTTTGCAATCCGAGTATGAAAACATCAACATCGGAAAAGAAAGTAAAGTAATATACATGAAAGAAATGAATAAGCAAATACAGTGAGGAAGTAAATACAACATACTCATTGAAATAGCTACAAAATAGCGAGAATGCAAAGAGTTATTGTTCTTTATACACTATTGTAGTGGTATATGGTCTATAGTTTGTTTACGTCATTGAACAGCTTTAAGAAACAATGTCATGAAATAATGAAGTTACAACAACCACAAAAGTTTCCACAAACTGTTATTGCACATCATAATCTTCACTATCAAGATACGATACAGGCAACATATTTGCAGACTTTGCAACAACTGTCCACAGGGTCTTATAAAAAGCATGGTGAACTGATGGAATGAAGTCCACTGGACTCAATAAATCTTTCTTCTTGAGTTCATTCATTGCATTACCTTCTGGATACACCCATTTTAACTCCTTTATAAGAGTTGATGTCCTCTTGGACACATCGACTTTATTAAATATGTCACCTGTTTCATTGGAATATTTAAAAAGTATATCAAAAGGCAGCTTTTCCTCAAATTGTAACCACTGGATGTTGAACCACTCTTTGGTTTGATCAACCAATATTTTCTGGTTCGTAATATGCCTTTCAAGTACTTTTGTTGAAAAAAATCATCTTTACCCATATGAACTAATTTGAAAGACTTTTGCTCCCTAGCAGCCTCAATAATCTCATTCCAGTGTTCTGGAATGTAAACATTTTTAAAATAATTCTTTCGTTTTTCAATCAAGCCAAAATCTTCATGACTAGGTAAATATGACCACTGACTAAACATTTGTGATCAATTTCACTTACTGTGTAAACAGAATTGGAAACTATGTACTGGCACATACTTGGGAGTTTAATATTGCTATTTTGACCTCTGCACTGATATGAGTATATAATTAACTGGGAAGATTTCACAAAATGGTTTACATAGTACAACAAATATGAGCCAATCTCCACAGTCAAGTGGAGCAGTTGCTCTAACACCTTTCTGCTTCAGTATCCTGTCTATTCATCCGGCAGATACTGCCAACGTGTTCTGAAAAATGGTTTGCTCACTTGCACATCATTCCATGAATAAATATCAAGCAAAAAGAACTGCCTGGTGTTTTCCCATCGAGAAAGAAACGTGGTGTATGTTCGTGATGTTTTACAAATACGGACACTGTTAAATATAAAGGCTAATTGCAAATCAAAGTTCGCCAATCCATAATAATCATTAAAT
The DNA here is from genome assembly GCF_023864345.2 of Schistocerca serialis cubense. Classification (NCBI taxonomy): domain Eukaryota; kingdom Metazoa; phylum Arthropoda; class Insecta; order Orthoptera; family Acrididae; genus Schistocerca; species Schistocerca serialis. The sequence continues at coordinate 508,254,511 of NC_064644.1, read as the reverse complement.
ATTTTACACCACCTGTCTGCTCTTATATTAGGTGGCATTGCTTCATACAAGAACATGGTCCCACTCAGCATTCTTTTTGAGGTGTAAGATCAAGCCACTCTGTATCACGTTCTTGATCACACCTTCCCACTCCAATTGAAACATATCTGTGAAGTTCAATGTCAAACGTACCGGAATCAATATTTTCATATTACCTCTACATAATATGATAGCACACACAAACAATAATAACATACATTGTAATTGTTCCTCTATAATTTCAGCTTTTGTGTTTTGATCCATCATTGTAACTTCAACAACTACCACCAAACCAACACACTATGCCTGCACTACACAATTTTACAGTGTGAATCAATGTGAAGTGACGCAAATGGTGCAATAGCAACTATTACACAAGGCAACATCATCGCAGCATGCTGGGCATGACTGCGCACAGCGAACACTGAAGGTGCTGCAGGAAACTGCTGTCTGTGTAGCAGCGGACTGATGAATCAAAGTACGCTATTTCTCCATGAAAATGTGACAAGGGCACCTCATCTACATATACCATACAGAATTTAAATATGTGGTTTTACTGGGTTTGTATACTTCACATAGGCATCATTTCATGCAGGTAACTTAACATGGCAACAAATATGGTTTAGTCCATTCTTGCTCTGAGTGCCTTATTTACTGGAAGTAGTCGTGCATGTCAGAAAAAGTATACTGAGAGAAGAAAACCTTTCTCCTCAAAACAAAAGTGTCCATGATTACAGGTCAGGTCAGACAGTGACATACATGTTAATCATTGTAACACCATATTATGCCAGAGAGGTGTATATCACTATACAACAGATTACGAAGACTTATACGTCTTCCTGAACTAGAGAGCTTTAAAAAGTCTGTGAGAGTCTACCTTCTGAAAAACTGCTACTATTCAATCTCACAGTATCTTATGCACAAAATAAATGTAATTTGTATCTTTAACTGTAGAAATAAGTTATAAATATACAGAATTTTTTAAAAAAATTGTAATTATTATCTGTATAGAACCAATTTTTTATAAAAATTTAAATAATGTGTGTTTGACATTTGAAAAACCAATAGATAAAAAGATCCTGTGTGCAATATATGTACTGAAAAAGAGATTTATATGGACAAATAAACAAAATAAATTATCCAGGCAACTAATCCATCAGAACATCCACTTTAGCTTCAGCTAATTCCAGTTTATGTGGTACAGCCATAGGATTGTTATGTTTCTTAGAAATGGTTTCCTCTGCACCATTGACAATTTCTTCCAGTTCTTCTCTTGCTGCTAAATTGTCATTCCTGTGTAGGAGAAAAGATAGCTTCGACTTTACACCATGTCTCATGTCCGCAGCTCGTGGTCTAGTGGTTAGCATTGCTGCCTCTGGATCACGGGGTCCCTGGTTTGATTCATGGCTGTGTTGGGAATTTTCACCACCCGGGGGTTGGCTGTTCGTGCTATCCTAATCATTCCATCATCATTCGTGACAAAGGCTAGATTGGACAGTCTAGAAAAAATGGAATGTGTAATAATTGGGACTTTGTACAGGTGCTGATGACCCCATAGTTGAGTGGCCCACCAACCAAACTTCATCATCATCATCACCATGTCTTACAGTGATGAACAAGGGAAATCTATCACGTAGTTAGTTGTTAAATGGACCACACATTTCTTTCTTTGACATTACAGACCACTCTTTTTGTAATTTCTATTCACAGTCCACTTGATCACAAATTTTAACTTCCATAATGATATCACAGAACGGCTCTGTAGCAGGCATTACCACATTTAAAGTCTTCATCCTAAGAAACATACTACTTTTGATGTAATTTACATTGACAGTGTCAGTAGGAAGATTATCCAGGTTCTCCAACAGCTGAAATGAAACAAAGCTTTCGTCAATGCCCGGTCTTCCTCCCTAATTCCTCAGAAATGTTTTGGATGCCAGGGAAGGTTAGGCTGACACTTTCCACTGCCACAGAAAACTTACTAGTTGCAGCTGTCAGACCTCACTGTATTCTCAAAAATTCCAAGATGACAGCAATTCTGACAGTGGTGATCTTTTGGTCCTGCTTTCGAAATTTCATTTTACTTCCAGTACAGCAGGACACACATAGCCCTATTGTAATATGTTGTGAGTGTGTGTCTACAAGTGTACTGCAAAATGATGTTCTCCATAGGAAGAAGAAGTGAAGTATGATTACACCTATTACAAATCTGTTTTGTAATAACCTTTTTTTCATGTCCTATGCCAACATTTTTCATCTAGCAGTTGCAACCTCACTCCTCAATTATTTGCTGAGAGTGTGCCTATCTCTCCTATAGTTTTTACCCTCTACCTCCACCACAGAGGTTATTTTCCAATGTCTTAATGGGTGTCCTATCATCTTATCCCTTACTTTTTTCAGTGCTATATATATATGTTCCTTTCCTCACCTATTCTGCAGAGCACCTTCTCATTCCCTATCAGTCTACCCATTTTTCAGCACTCTTCTGTAGCAACACATCCTAAATCCTCCTATTCTCAGTTTTTCCAACTAGTAGATTTCTCTTGGCCAGAAATACCCTTCTTGCAGTGCCAGTCCGATCTTTATGTCCTCATCTCTCTTCCATCATGAGCTACTTCACTGCCTAGGTAGTAGAACTCCTTAACTTTGCCTACTTCATGATCTACAATTCTGGTCCTATGTTTCTCACTGCTTGCATTTCTGCTACTTCTCATTACATTCATCATTCCTCAATTTATTCTCATTCCATGTTCTGTACTCATCCAACTAGCCATTCCATTCAGCAGATGCTGTAATTCTTCTTTACTTTCACTGAGGATAGCAATGTCATCAGTAAATCATGTGCAGATCTTTTCACTTCAGATTTTAATCCTTCTCTTGAAACTTTTCTTAATTCTGTCATTGAACAGCTGAGGTGAGAAATTACATACGTTTCCTCTTCACTTTCTCATGGCATTAAAATCTTATGTGGGGTTACGACCTCATCAACAAGTTTCCTCCATTCTGCCCTCTCCAGCATAGTTCTCCTCCATCATCAGACTCTGAGATTTTATCTCTTCCTCCACATTATCTAACCACAGTTTTCGTGACCTTCCTCTCTGTGTTCTTGCAGTTGGTCCCCATACAAATATTTTTTTAGTTGTTCTTTAAGTATCCTTCCTGAGGACATGTCCAAGCCAGGCTATTCTACTTTTTACAATTCCTATGATGCCAGCTCCTTGTATGAGGCCTAGATCTCAAGAAGCCATTATTATTCTGAACTGCCCCATAGACTATGCACAGCACTCTACGTTTGTATATCCTGTGCTGCTGCTAATCACAATCGTTAGTGTCATGTTTCATATCCTCAGGTTGCAACTGACCTGATCATGACCTTTTATAGTTGCAGTTTCAGCTGCTTATTTAATAACCTAGTGGTTAACAATTTCTTAAACGTGTGGAAGCATCTATTACCACTTAGGATGTGCAGTTTTATTTCAGTTGACATGGAATTTGTACTGTTTATATTAGAGCCCAAACAGTCAAATTTCCAATCATGATCAAGATTGAAACCGTCTGCTGATAGTCATGGTCTATCCAAGTTATTATTTTCCTTCCTGGTGAAATTCATCTACTTAGAACTTTTCATTAATAAAAAGTCCTCTAGGCTATGTGGCTTCTTTCATCTCACATGTCGTCCTCTGTAGCGACATCCTTCTTCTATTAATAATTGCTACATCATCATAAGCATATACCCATATCTGAAGTCGACTAAGTCTCCTTGTTCCCCCATTATTTCATGTGCTGTTGTCCTAATGGCATCTTTAATAGTGGTTCATTCTTTGTCTACATCACCTCCCCCATCTTTTGTTTGTAACTCCTGTCTCAACCTGTTCTGGTGCTCCTGAACAGTAGAACTATCATTCAGCTGTTCTATATTCAATTTCTTTATTCTGGTACTGCTTCCTTTGGCAGGCATGGCAAGTTTGTCTCATTTTGGCTCCTACTAGGTAATGGTCAGAATCATAATTAGCTCCTCAGAATGTGCGCACATCTTGCATATTGTATGCCCACCTCTTTGAGATCAATATATGGTCTATTTGGTTTGCTTCATTTATTCCTGGTATTTTCCATGCCCCTTTGTAGATTTTTTTCCTTGGAAAATAGGTATTTAATGCCTTCATCTTGTTTGCAGAAACCAGCCTGGCAACTCTCACACTGTTATTATTAGTTTCATCATGCAGACTTTCCTTCCCAAACACACTTCTGAACGCCTCTTTCTCTCCCAGTTTTGTTTTATAGTTGCCAAGAACTATTTTGGAATCATATCTGAGTATTCTGTCAAAACTTCCTGTAGCTGATCGTAGAAGATGTCCACAGTATCTTCATCTGATTCTTCCGTTGGTGCGTATACATTCACAAAGGTCACATTTTTTCATTATGTGGGGTAAAAGCAATAATAGTTCTAGGCATATCCTTGGAGATTATAAACCCTGCTCCATAGTCCCCTTCTCTTTCGTCTTTTCCTGAATAGTACAGGGAGAATGCCCATTTACCGATAAATCCATAATACTGTTTCCTAGCACAGTCTGTCTTTGTCGGGGCAGTCTGGCATTCCTTGTTGAATTATTGACAATAATAGATTTTTCACAAGGTAAGGGAATCAAGCCTGCACTGAACCCCTACCCTGGAGGACCAGGCTTTCATTGATTTTGGGGTTTGTTCCCCTAGAGGGGTTGATGACCTAGCCTACAGAGTCCCTCCGTACCCTACAGTGCGGAACATACTTCATATAGCTCCACAGTCAAGACCACTTTGGCTTAGGTGACCCTGCCAGTAGCTATACTACCGCTTGCACAGCCAGCTCTCAACCTCATCAAAGCATGCAAATCCTCCCGCCTGGCACTGAAGGTCTCTTTGATAAGTTGGTGTCCCTGGAAGGGACATGACTTTATTACACCCTTTTTAATCCGAGCATTTCCTCCTTGGTCTTGCAGTCTTAGTGATCCTTCTTGGTTCTTCTAAATATTGTATATTACCCATCTTTCCATATAGTTTACCTTTATTCTTCTCAGAATGTTGAACATGTAACAACATTTTTAACTGTCAAACGCCTTGTTAGTGTTGACAAATCATTTGAACATGTCTTGATCTTCTTCATTTTGCTTCCATTATCAACAGCAACATGGGAACTGGCTCTCTAGTGCCATTGTAATGTGAAACTAATTGCCATCTAACAGATTCTCAATTTTCTTTTTCATTCTTCTGTAAATTATTCTTGTCAGCAATTTTGATGCATGGTGCATGAGCTGCAAAGCTGACTGTGTGGCAATTCACAAATTAGTTGGCTCTTGCTTTCCTTGGAATTGTGTGGATGATCTATGTACCAAAAGTCTGATAGCCTACCACCAGTCTTGTACGTTCTATACACTGCAAGCAGTCACTTCTTTAATCATAGTCTTAATATGTCCAAGTGATGCAAAATGTTATTACCAGTACTCAAAGAAAAGTATTACCTTCTCAACAATCTCCAAATCATGAGCTACACCCTTAACTTTTATACATGAAGTTAATGATGTTACTCATGGAACTTTTGTTTCCTGTCTCTGCAGTCCCACTCTGAACTCAAATTAATAATCACTTTAACTACTTTAATATGACTGAACTTTGAACTGCCATTGTATCTGTGATTGGCTTGCTTCAGTCAGTAATACAAATATCTAAAGACACTTTCGGTGTAATAAACTTAACTAACACTGTTAATTTGTACTGCATTCTCACACACTACTTTCTTTCAGTATATTCCTTGAATTGACATTTGCCCCTTGTAAACAATTATATATTCTGTTTACTAACTTGGTCATGATTGTTGTAGGGCCATTTTCGAAAAATACCTTAACTTTTGGCAACTACTTCACCTACATGACTAAACTGGTCCAGTCTTCTGTTTTCTTTTGGCAACTACCTCACCTACATGACTAAACTGGTCCAGTCTTCTGTTTTCTAAATTATCTCCCACATTCGTTCATGATTTCATTAAGCCTTCTCCGCTCTCTTCTATCACTTGTTTTCTCATTCGTACCTGCCTTCGACCATAGTTCTTATTCCATTCCACTGTGAGCAACAGCTCCTCACCATGGACCACATACAAGGGGCCATCTATTGACAAGAACAGACTTCCTACCATATTCCATAGTCTCATACTAGTATGTCAAATTTGAATTACTTTGTTTGAAACTGCACGTGCACTGCCCCTTTACCTGCAAATTTTTCATGCTCTTCCCCATTAGGAGGAGATTTTTCTACTTGCAAAACTTCTTGTGGAGGCATCTTGAAAGTAAATTCATCTTCATGATTCAGATTCAGATTCTCTATCTACAATTGGCCACCTGAGCTGGAATAGGCATTTTACATTGATAGCATGTTACATTTTCCTTCAGTTAAAACTAAATGAGCACTGAATATTTCAAATAGAACCTAGAAATTATAGGATAAACAATAAAATGATAAATAAATACAGTGAATGACATCAAGTAATGAAAACCTTAAATATTAATCCTAACTGATTTTATATTCATAAATTCAATCGCATCAAAGAAAGGATTAATAAGTAACCTGTCTAATACCTTGCTTCTGAAGTTAGTAATGATCTGAACAGGAAGGAAGTGAAAATTTATTAAATATCCTTAAGCTATGGAGTAGATGGGAATTCCCTGTTCTTGCCTAAATGTGCATAAGTATATCTAGTTTTATTTTGCGTCTACTGTTATGGTAGCTTATGTTTTTCCCTTATTTCATGATCTACTATATTGCTTTTCCACATACAGTACTCATACCTATAAAGATGGGTTAGTGACTGTTAGTATTTTGAGCTGTGTGAACATTGGCTGGCAGTACTCTAATTTACCAGCATTGTTTATTGTCAATTTGGTACAAGCTTCTATTGAATTTTTAGAATTTCGCTTATATGAGAAAAATGTTCCCATATCTGTAGTCCACAGTCTGACGGAAAAAGTTCAAAACAAATAACTCTTGAATATTCTTTTGCTACTGTGCCTCTCAGTTTTCACATTAAATAAGTAATTCAATACAGTTTTTTACAGTTATGGTTGATGTGCATTTCCCCAGTTAACTTAGTCTACATGAATTCCTAGAATAATTGCTTTTATCTCTACCCCTTTTTGACAGTCCTAATATCATCTGCTGGTTATTGTCAGGGGCCGGCCGGAGTGGCCGAGCGGTTAAAGGCGCTACAGTCTGGAACCGCACGACCGCTACGTCGCAGGTTCGAATCCTGCCTCGGGCATGGATGTGTGTGATGTCATTAGGTTAGTTAGGTTTAAGTAGTTCTAAGTTCTAGGGGACTTATGACCACAGCAGTTGAGTCCCATAGTGCTCAGAGCCATTTGAACCATTTTGTCAGGGATGTAAAGCAGTGTATTTGATGAGAACCAATGCAGTGCTGCTTCCATGCCATCTTGCAGAATTACTGTGTTTTCACACAGAGCTGGCTAAGCTGTTTCATGAGCATAATAATTAACAGAGTTTGGAACACAGTGGGATAAATTATAAAAAAGAAAGGCTCAAGAACAGAACCTTGTTGAACCTCTGTTCTAACTTCTGGTAGCTGTAAGTGCCTGTTTCTGACAGAGGCAATCTGTTTCCCATTGTTTAGGTATTATACAATCACTGACAATGAAGAGTAATGTACACAATAGAATTTGAGTTTAACAACTAAGATATCAAGATAAATACAGTCAAATGCCTCAGTTCAGTCACACAAAGGAAGAAGAGCTTTATTTTTACTCTCAACACTGGTTATTACTTCATTCCCAATTGAAGAACAGCAGTGGTAGTATTTCTTCCTTTGCAGAAGCCAAATTGATCATCAGAAGATACATTATGCAAATCGAGGTAGATGATTAGCTGGTTATAAATCAGGGATTCGAATATTTGGAATAAAATAGAAACTATTGAAACTGGTAGATAATTTCTGAGATCACGTTTGTTCCGTTTTTTGTACACTAGAATAATTTTCAGTACTATTAGTGTTTTAAGTAATACTTAAAACTCTAGATACATGTTAAAAATAAACACTAGCGTTTTTCTAATTATATAATTGTATGGTAAAGAGTTGTGCAGTCTCTTCAAGTTTCAGAAATTTCCTACAATTTTTACACCCCCAGTGGGTGTGACTGTCCTCCATTTAATGCAATACTTCCTATGTTGGTGTTACCTAAGTTGCATTAGTACTTGCAGTTTTAATTTTGTTCCTAAAATCACTTAGAGAGTCCATGAAAAAAAGATTAACTTTATTCAGGCCAAGAGCTATGTTATGTTCATGATACATGTGAAGCTTTTATACAACGACAATCCAAGCAGCTTTGCACTTATTAGGAGCACTTTCAGTGTATCTACCATATGCTGTTCTTTTTGCCACTCTAAACTTTATTCTGTACATTCTCTTACATTCAAGATAAGCTTTGTATAATTCAACTTTTTGCTCACTTCATATATAGAATATGTTTTATGCGTATGGTATGAAGATAAGATATTTTTCCTAACATTGGTTAGTTTATCTATGTACCATTTAACGTTCTTCTTAATAGGTTTGCTTTTATGACTGTTTTTCATACTAGAAGAACACATATACCATACATCTAACGAGATTTGAATGAACTTCTCAAAAGCAGTTTCAGTCAAAAAGCGAAAAATCCAGGACGGAATGTAACAACATTGTATAAGGATAGTTGCTTCTCATCATGTAGTGGAGATGGTGTGTCGCAGATAGGCACCACAAGAAGAAAGTCGGAAAGTGAGGTTTTGGTATACAACATCTTGCCGACACACACACACACACACACACACACACACACACACACACACACAACTTACATGCACGTGACCACAGTCTCTGGCAGCTGAAGCCAGATTGCAGACTGCAAGCAGCAGCACAAGTTGGAAGAGGCAACTGGTTTGTGGGGGTAAGGAGGAGTCTGGGGTGGGAAGGGGGACGGAAAGCAGGGTGGAGATGGAGGACAGTAAATTGCTGCTTGTGGGAGCACACAGGAATGAGTTAGAGGGCAGGTAGGTGCAGTTGTGAGGTTAGACAGAGGTTAGAGGGGAGGGCGTGAGAGTAGCAGAAAAGGAGATGTAAAGAATTGAGGATGCATTGGTGGAATACAGGGCTGTGTAGTGCTGGAATGGAAACAGAAAGGGGTAGATGTGTAAGGACAAAGATTAAAAAAGGTTGAGGGCATGAGGGTTACAGGAATGTAAGATACATTGCCAGGAGAGTTCCCACTTGTGCAATTCAGAAAAGCTGATGTTCGCAGAAAGGGCAAATGTGGCACAAGTTGTGAAGCAGTTACCAAAGCTAAGAATGTAGTGTTGCGTGGCATGCTCACCAATTGCGAGATCCAGCTGTTTCTTGGCCACAGTTTGTCAGTGACCATTCATCGTGACAGACATTTTGTTGGTTGTCTTGCCCATATAGAATGCAGCACAGTGGATATAGCTTAGGTGGTTGGTTTATGATTTGTTTCACAGGTAGCCCTGCCTTTGGTGGGAAAGGTGATATTTGTGAATGGGCTGGAGTAGGTGGTGGTGGGGGGGACATAAAGAACAGGGTTTGCATCTAGGTCTATTACAGGTATATGAGGCCACGGGGGAAGGGTTGGGAGCAGGGTTTGTGTAGGGATGGGTAATGATCACAGTATGAAGGCTTTCACGACCGGATGACATATCTTCTGGTAAACCTTCCGGGATGTAAGGTCGTGGTCCATGAAACTCTTCAGCTCTACGATACATAAGTCACTCTCAGACGTCCGACCCGTCAGTCGGCAAGACTCACCGGAGGAGAAACACCCCTCTGAAGATGTCCAGCGCAGCTCTGGACGAAACGTTAGGAGCTGAAGAGTTTAATGGACCACGACCTTACATCCCGGAAGGTTTACCAGAAGATATGGGTAATGATGTTTTTTAGGTTTGGAGGCTGGTGGAATACCACTGTGGGAGGGGCGGAAAGGATAGTGTGCAGGATACTTCACATTTAAGGGCATGATGAGAGATAGTGGAAAACCTGACTGAGAATGTCAATTAGTTGCTTCAGTCCTGAGTGGTACTGAATCACTAAGGGAATGCCGCTCTGTGATTGGATGGTTGGAATTTTGGAGGTGGTGGGTGATGCACAAAGTTGAGAGCGTAAGCATGGTCTGTGAAGGCCTCAGTGAGACCAGTTCAAGAGGGACTGCTCGTCACTATATATGTGAAGGCCATTGGTGGCTAGGCTGTATGTGGATTCCTCTAAAAGGTCCATGAATAGGTTGGCATTGGATGGTGCCATGTGGGTGCCCATAGCCATACCCTGGATTTATTTGTAAGGTAATGCCTTTAAAGGAGAATTAATTGTGGGTGAGGATATAGTTGGTCATGGCGACTGGAAAGAGGTGGTTGGTTTGGAATCTGTCGGGCATTGGGAAAGGTACTGTTCAGTTGTGATAAGGCCATGGGGAAGACAGGTTGCAGATAACAGGTTAGTGGTGTTGTTCTATGACAGCAGAAATTCTGTGAATGGGACCACAGTAACTGCTGGTAACTGGTTCCAATAGGGTACCCTGGGTGGTTGGGTTTATGGAATTTAGAAAACATTTAGAGGAATGAACTGCAGGGAGTGGTAGGGATGAGCAGAGAAATGGACTCTGGAATGAGGTTCTGGGATGGGCCTAAGTTTTTGAAGAGAGACTGGATATCATTTTAGATCACTGGAGAGGGGTAGCTGCAACAGGGTTTGTAGGCAGATGACTCCGACAGTTGGCAGAAACCTTCTGCCAGGTGATCCTTCTAGCTCAAAACAACAGTCACCATGACCAGTCACCCACAATTAAGTCTCCTTGGAAAGCATTATCTGCAAACAAATCTTGGGTATTGCTTTGGGCACCCCCATGGCGCCATCCTTATGCCAATCTATTCATGGCCAATCTAGAGGAATCCTTCTTACGCACCCAGTAATCCAAACCCCTTACCTGCTTCAGATTCATTGATGATATCTCCACCCCCCACCCCCATTGTCTAACCTGACGACTGGAACCCTATCTGCTCTCCACCTTGTTCCTGTCTGCTGTCACAAGCAACACTTTACGGTCTACACTGCTATACACCCTTCCCACTCCAGACTCCTCTTTAACCCCACCAGCCAGTTGCCTCTCTCATCATATGCGGCCTTGTTGGCCAAAAGCTCACTTTCAGTTTCTTTTTGTCATTCCCATCCACAACTTAGCATCTTTGCTATATGGTGAGTAGCAGCTATCCTCTTCATAATACTGTCAAAAACAATTTAACTTTATTTGTTCCTGTTCAACACTGGTATATATGGTAATCACTTGATAGTTCTTAAGTTCCTGAATGAACTCGTTTACTACTTCCTCTTTCTGCTCTGTAGCCCATGTCACCATTCACTTAGTGACAGAACCTGTATTAGAGGAGATTACTCTAGTTTTGGTTTGGTTATCCCTAAGGAGTAATTCCTCAACAGCAACACTGATATTGTACAAATCCCGTTCAAAGTTAACAATGATGTTATCTATATATGCTTCATTGTGTATGGCACTTCTATTGGTACAAAACTGATTCAACATCTCAGGAGGCTGAAAAATGACTAAGTGACCTGCTCATCTTGTTTTCCATTCCTATGTTTTTGTTGTAGATTTTAACAAATTTTTTTGTTATTAATCCAAAATCCTCAAAGAAGGTGCCCAAATCAGCACTTGAAGATCTGAAGAGATTTGTATTGGTTATGTTATGATCCACAAGATTTATAGACCTGAATTCCCCCCCTCTCCCCCCCCCCCCCCTCCACACGTTTCAGAACAGTGTGTGGTAATACCAATTTTCGTGACTCTTTTTCCCTTTTGACAGACATGTCTGCCCATCATTTTTTTTTTTTTTTTGTTTATAACACATTACATCTATATCTACAGCTACACTCTACAAACCATCATTTAAAATCAGTTCTTGAAACTTTGTTTATAGACTTTCTCACGATAGTCTTCCAGTTCAGTTCCCTGTGACACTCTCTCATGAATTAAACAAATCAGTGACCATTCATGTTGCCCTTGTCTCTATACATTCAATATCCACTGTTATTCCTGTCTGGTACAGGTCCAACACACTTCAGCAATATTCTAGAACCTGTCATATGAGTGATTCGTAAACACTCTCATTTGTAGATTGATTGCACTTCCCTAGCATTCTACCACTTAATTGAAATCTATCACATGATTTACTCACAATTTAACTAATGTGGTCATTCCATTTCATATCACTACAAAGTGTTACACACAGGCATTTGTATGAGATGGCTTATTCCAGCAATGACTCATTGATACTGTCTGTATTCATAGGACACTAACTGTTTTCTTTTATGAAGTCCAAAATTTTACATTTCTGAACATTTAGAGCAAGTTTCCAATCCCTGCATCACTTTGAAGTCTCACCAAGATTTGACTGAATATACATGCAGCTTCTTTCAGATAGTACTACATTATAAATAACTGCATCATCTACAAAATGCCTGATTTCACTATCAGTATTGTCTGCAAGCTCATTTATATACAACATGAAGAGCAAAGGCGCCAACATACTTTCCTGGAGAACACCCAAAGTTACTTCTATTACATCTATGTCTGATGCTGACTCTCCATCCAAGACAACATGTTGGACTCTCCATCCAAGACAATTGCACCCTCCCTACTTCTGCAGCAACTTATCCCTGAGAAATAAGGAAATATAACTCATTATACCCAGCTGAAAATAACAAAGTTATTGACAGTGAAGCACAAATGAGCATGGAATGGGGTGATGTTGTCAGTCCACTGGTGGGTGCCCATTCAGTATGGCTGCAGCAGCAACACCTGTGTGGCTCTTTACTGGACTATGTTCTCATGCCACCTGTTATCGTGTGGTATTGAGTTTGCTATACAGGATTTTAATATCATGGTGGCTTAACAACCACAGTCCTGGATATAAAGTGATACCATTTTCCTGCTACCTGTATAGCTAAAAAAAAAGCAATAACAAGTGCTGCTACTGTCATTTACAATGATCTAATGTTTCGTGATAAGTTGTCGCTTTCAATTTAAAAAGAGTGTTAAAATGGATCTGAATCATTCATGTAAATACAATAACTAACAACATTAAAATAATATAAACTGTTTGAGTACCTATCAATCACTTTTGTATGTGAAATATACTAAGACATAGCTGTTTATTAGCAGAGACTCATCTTGTTTTCTTTGATGTACCAGCAGCTGTAAAATAATTTGTGAGTTACATGCTTCACCTAACTTTGCTGCCACTTGCCAAGTTATTGACAGTGTAGGTATAGATTTGGTAGTGGCAAGAAAGATTCCAAGAAACTCAGGTTGACACAATGCCCTCTTTCAAAACCACATCATTACTGCATAATATTGTGACCAAACTTACTCACTAAAATTGTCAGAAAACTAATTGACCCCCACATGGGTAGTTTGCCACTCGTTATAAATATTTCTAACAATTACTGCCTAAGTCATCCATTATTAGAACAGAAAATTTATGGATTATGATAAAATCTTGCTAGTGATCGCAGACTGTTGTTATTCAGTTAAACACTAATTTGTTTCTCTCACATTGCAACATGAAGTTTTACACATATTTCAGCTTTTAGTATTGAAACTCACAAAATATGTTTGCTAAAAATGTTTTCTGTAAAGTTGCTCATGTCATGAAGATTATTAGATGGAAAAGTTCCTAACATTTCATGAGTTTATTACACAAATGCAGTCACAACACTAGTTTCAACCCTTACAAAAACTATCATGCAGTTATAAAATGAGATCTGTCATGTTATTTTTCCCCAAGTATCCATTATCTCTGTAAGTTTATTACACAAACACAAACAGGATGCTGATTTCAGTCCCTACAAAAGCTATCCTGCAATTACAAAATGAGAATTATTGCTGTTTTGTGTTAAAATAACAATTAGTATCATTTCAAGCAACACACTGATATATGTGTGCTTACTAAGGTGAGAATGAAATTAATGACAATATTAATCAGTACAATAAATTGAATTCTAAATGATCTGATAACTGAAATAAGTTTGTTACAAAATTTATATATGCCTGTAAATGTGGCAACCTGACACTTGAGATCCACACTTCATGTCATACTTATTCAAACGATCATATACAGGTATGTTTCAATCCCCCACCCCGTCTCCTCCCTCCCATTTCCAAGGTATACCCTGTCAAAAATAAAGCTGCACTCAACTGCCATAGACATAGTATAAAATTCCCCACAAATTACAAATTAGCACAACATGAAGTTGACTTCAGTGAACATAAAATGAAACAGAGAGGGTAGTAGATCAAATATGGAGAAATCATGAATACATGCTCAAAGAAAAGTATGTCACAAAGACTGATATTTAAATCCTGTTCAATTCCACATAATTTGAAAAAGAAATCAATCAATTATGCAAAATTATAAAGAAGAATGTATATGTTTTTCTTATGTGTTTGTCTCACTGCTTGGAAAGATTCCAGTCCATTTGTGGTAACTCCTCCTTCCAGTCTCTGTATATTCCTCTGGTGCTCCCAGACACATAGTGTGTTTTCCAACATTTCTGCACATATGTGCAATTGACCTTTAGTCACTATTCATCACTGCAACATACACAGCATAGTGTACAAAGAAACACAACAGGAAACACTTATACATATCAATGCTCAAAAACTCAAGATATAGTGCTTATATTAAAGTCTCAAATTTAATTATCATAACACAAATATTGCTTCAAAGACAGTAGCATTCTAGAAATATAAGTTTTGGTCAATTCTACTGATATGGGTGCATGAGTTCTTCAAATAGTATTTGTGGGTAACATGTACAAATATCACCTCCAAGACAGAATAAAAGTTAAAATAGCATACAGGTAACAAGATAATCAATTTGTGTTTTCATTGATATAAGTTATTTTCATTTCATTTGCATTTTTTTTATTAATTTTGACATTATATTTACTCTCACTACAAAGTAGTCCAAAACTCAGAAAACATCAAAATATTTAGGTTTTTTTGTTTCTTTTAAAAAGAAGGAAGTTCTGTGTGGGCACATACTTCTGTGCTGATGTCCCTCATGGTAAACAAAGTAATGTGTCAATTCACAAAGTTACAAAATTAGCAGTTCGTTATTTCATTTCTTCAGTTTCTCAGTACTGTGCAGTTGTGATTACCTAAAGTGAGGAATGCTGTGCAGGTACATGATTTTGTGAAAGCATTCAACATATTGGTGTGTAACATAACTTTCATATAATGATGAATTAATTTGTTCAGTGTGCAATTTAACAATTAACAGTTATTAATCCAGTCAGATGTGTCACTGCAAGTGATAGCTCATATACAAATTCTATTCAGCTGTGTAAAAAGCATTCATTTTGTCTGTCATACAAATACTTTTTAAAAAAAACAATATACTGGAAATATATACATAATGTCTGAATAGTAGGCTTTAATTTCAACAAACCTGTATTATACCATAAATTATTCACTTAAGTTTTGCAAATTAAACACCTTTCAAAATGCAATACAATGGAACTTGTGTATACAAATGCATATCTCGACAAACAAATAACTCCAGTGTAGGTTTACAAGTGTGACACTTATGCTATATGTCTTTACCATGAAATACAGGTGTAGTAAAATACATTAATGCCCAACAAAACTCTCCAGTATTCTGATCCTTGCCCATTGATATTACAACATGTGAACACTGAACATGTGAAAAATCATAAATACAAGAAAGGAAGAACGCATGTGTCTGACAAGGGCATTGACTAAATGGCTTCACAAACTGCTGTGACTCACATCAGTCAGAGAATACTTTCTGTGAATTATTCAGTATCTATTTTCACAGACTCCCCCCCCCCCCCCCCCCTCTCTCTCTGAACATTTTGTTAGACACTTCATTGATAAACTGATAGTCCCACAGTTACTCAACAGCTTGATGATGAGAACAATAGTGTAAGGTAATACTGATCATATTCATTCTGTATCACTAACTTCATTTTTCCTTTACCAGTAGAATATAAATCACATTAAATAGTGTAAAAAGGCAATATTTATCTACAAAGCAGCTTTGAGTGAAATATCTGTGCATTATTTCAAAACAGTATCCATTGGCCTCATTACTCATTACATCTGAACTACAAAATTATCCACAGGATGAGTCAATGGTAAATCTAGGCATCCTGTACAGGGTGGGCATGGACCAGGAAGGACTCAGGGTGTTGCACCTATCCCCTTAACCAATAAGTTTGAGGTGTTGTCTTTCAATGAAACTAAAATTGAGCCAGTGCGACCCACTAAACCTGTTTTGTACGGTGTCAGGAAGAGACAAATGCAAAAGGATAGGGATCTTTTAATTTTTGGCTCTTCAGGCATACAGAAAATGATAGTACACCTTAGGGAAATGGCAACAAGGGACAGGAAGGACACCAGGTGGACTCAGTGTGTGTGCCTGGATGCTCTATTCAACATATTGAAGAGGTTATCCCAGCAGCCATTGAGGCAACAGGGTGCAACCTACTGCAGATTGTGGTGCACATTGGAACAAATGATGCCTCTCATCAGGGCTCCAAGGTTATCCTTGGGTCATTCCAGTGACTGGCAGACAAGGTTAAAAAGACCAGCCATGTGCAAGGAGTTGCAACAAAGCTCACAATTTGCAGGATTGTCCTAAGAAATGATCAGGGCCCTTTGGTTCTTAATTATGTGGAAGGACTGAACCAGAGACTTTGAAGATTCTGTGGCTAGCTAGGCTGTGACATCCTGGACTTGCACCATAGGGTTGAGAACTGTAGGGTCCCCCTAAATAGGACAGGTGTGCAGTACACACCATAGGCTGCTTCTCAGGTGTGTGTGGGGTGCACACAAGGCTTTTTTCGATTAAGTAACTCTCCATCCAAACAAGATTATAAATGCTGTAGGAAACTCATAAGTACTGATGTAAGATAGAAATAAATGCTTCCCACAGGTGACACCATTAAAATCCTAATGGTAAACTGCCTTGCAACAAAGTGCCAGAGTTTGGAGTGATCATGAAAAGCAGTGAAGCTCACATAACACTAGATACAGAAAGCTGGCTGAAACCTGTAATTTATAGCAGTGAGTTTGGGGGAAAATTTAAGTGCATATCAAAAGAATACACAAGGGGATGTGGAGGTGTTGTATTTGTCACAGTAGACACAGAAACTCAAATCTACCGTGATAGAAATTGAAGCTGCATGTGAGATTTTTTTGGCACGACTCAGTATCAGGGATGGGCATAAAATGATAATTGGGTCCTTCTACCATCCACCATGCTCATCTCCTGACATGACCAAAAACTTCAGAGAAACTCTCAATTCACTTTAGCGTAAGTTCCCCAGTCATACTGTAATCATTGTTGGAGACTTAAATTATCCAAAAATTAATTGGGAAAATTATGATTTTGTTAAAGCTGTATGTTATTAGACATCCCATGAAACTTTACAAAATGCCTTCTCTTAAAACTACCTTGAACATATAGTTAGGAACCCCACTCACTGTGGAAATATACTGGATCTAATGGCAACACACAGAGCTGACCTCTTTGTGAATGGTAACATCAAAACTGGTATCAGTCCCATAATATGGTTCTGGCAACAGTAATTACCGAAGTGCAAAGGACAACTAAAACAAGCAGAGAGATATTCATGTTCAGTAAACTAGTTAAAAAAATAGTGTCATTTTCAGCACATGTCACTAGTATTTAGAGGAACTCTTGCTCAAGTTTAAAAGAATAGTTGAACATGTACTGGATAGGTATGTACCCAGTAAAACAGTTCATAATGGGAGGGAACCTTCATGGTATCCAGTCACTGTAAAGAAACTTCTAAAGAAATTGCATAATAGATCTAAAATAAACTAGGGCTATAGATAGAGATGTGCAAAATGAGATTCATTTGGCTGCGACAGGAACTGAGACTGAGAGAAGCAAAGCAAAAGCCAGGAGAATTGGCCCAGTTTAATCTCTGCGCCACTGAAAAAATGAATGAAATAAACATTAGTATCAGTGGTGTTAAGAAACAGTTGAAATCATTAAAAGTGAACAAAGCTCCAGGCCCTGATTATATTGCTGTCAGATTTTTTAATGATTTTGTGGCTGAGTTTCCTTTCTTATAATTATGATCTATTGTATACCCCTCAAACAGAAACCATGCCCAGTTCTTTGAAAATGACACAGGCCACACTCATCGACAAGAAGGATAGTAGAAGTGATCCATAAAACAACCATCCAATATCCTTGACAGCAATTTGTTGTAGAACCTTAGAACATATTCTGAGCTCAAACATAATTAGGTATCTTGAAAAGAATGACCACCTCAGTGCCAACCAGCATGGATTTCGAAAACATTGCTCCACTGAAACACAACTTGCACTTTTCTCACAAGAGATACTGAAAACTTTGGATCAAGCAACCAGATAGATGCCTGTTTCCTTATTTCTGAAAAGCATTTTACTCAGTACAACACCTTCACTTATTGTCAAAAGTACAATCATAACAGGTATCAAGTGAAGTTTGAGCCTGGATTGAGGACTTTTTGGTAGGGAGGACACAGCATTTTATCTTGGCTCGAGAGTCATCATCAACTGTAAAAATAATTTTGGGTGTAGTAGTAGTAGAAGTAGTAGTAGTAGAGTAGCTTTATTCATCCGTATATCTCTTTTTACAAGGCTATAGGACATGTCAAAGTATTTACAAGTTTAGATCAATTTAAAATAAGCTAATTCATATACACATATATTTACAGATTTCTAGTTACAGACAGTCAGTAGATTTACTCCTGGTATACAATACTTTTTTTACAAATAACTCATTAAACAATGTAATGCCACACTGTTCACTCATATCTCACTATCAGTGACTGCACACACTATACACACAGTGTTTCATAACACTTCACACGCGCGCACACACACACACACACACACACACACACACACACACACACACACACACACACACACACACACACACACTAGTGATCTCTAGACCATTTTCTGTACTGCAATTTCCCATTTTCTATCCTCAAAAAGTGAGTAAGCATCCCTTCATAATGAGTGAGAAGTTGAGATCAGAAAGAGGAAAAGGTGTTAGTATTGTGCTATGCATAGCTTGGGGGTAAGTATTTCTAGAAAGGAAAAAAGAAGGAAAAAGACATAAATTGACGGTGTTATGTGGAATGTTAGATGTTTTATAATCATTATTATTATTATCATTTATTTGTATAACATTTTTTTATCAAACACTTACTGTTTTATTTAGGTAATCCTTCAATGTAGAAAATGTATTGCATAATAGCTGCCTTTTTAAATAAGTGTATTTTTGTAATTTCTTTATTCTCTTTTGGTAATTTATTGTACAGTTTTATTCCTTGGGAGAAAATGTTGTTTTGAGTTTTACTTTTATTTTTTCTTGGCAAATGTAAGTTGAGTCTATCTCTTGTTGCATGGTCATGGACAGAGCTGTTTGTGCAGTAGTTACGTTACTTTTGATGTGTATGACTGACTGGTGCATGTATTCAGATGGAGCAGTTAAAATCCCCAGTCTTTTGAACAGATCTTTACAATGAGCTCGACTAGTATTTTTGGTTATTATTCTTATGGCTCATTTCTGGAGTTTGAAAATTGTATTCATATTTTGTGCATTTGTTTCCCAAAAAGAATGCCGTCACTAAGAATATGTAATTAAAAGACATTGCATGTTACAAACTGATGATTGGATTCTAAGTCCATAACGTGCTGATGACACTCTGTTTGCAAGTACCTTTGTGTGTTCACACCACTTCAACTGAGAATCAATATTCATTCCTAGAAATTTTGCATTTGTTACACAGTCTACAGAGGTGCCATCTACATTTGATTTAACATTGTCATTTTTTCTCTTGAAACTGAAATTGAAGTACACCATAGTAAAAATAAGAAGAATGAAACACGAAAGTTTTTCCCTTGATATAGTGATTCTTACAAAGTTTTAAATGTACCACATCCCTAAGCAGTTTTCTTGGTCATTCCAGAAGCTAGTCAAGAAAAGAGATTATATAACATTGATATGTTATAGCTCCATTAAATTAAACTTGGGAAAGACATGCAGTAACAAAAAATATGATTCTTAAGTGTGTAAATAAATACTATCGACCAATATTTAATCAACTGTTCAGTATTCTTTCAGTGTAAAATCCCTGGCCGGAGAGGCAGGTTATTTACCATCACACGGTAAAGACAGTGATTGGATTTATACTTTACTTTTTTAATGATGATTAATCATGGGTAGTGATATCATCTCAATGAAGTATTGACTGATGAATAGGATGGCAACAGATATTATACTGACTGTTGATGGTGGCCTGTGAGAATATACTTGCCTACACCATTGCATTTCGTAGGGGTATGTCAGGATCAATTTTCTGGGTTTCTGTGGTGCTGAAGCCATGGCAAGCGCATTCTGTAGGGAATGCTGAAAAATGTCTCCCTCCAGTGCCACTGTGGAATACCTTACCAGATGGGATCCCTGGGATAGGGGTGCTGAGGGAATACATGTATGAGGTACTGTCTTTTTTTCTTCTTTTGTCCTAACATACCTGTCTCTATACTTCCTTTTTTTTTTTTTTTTTTTTTTACTTCTCCATTAGGAGTACCAAATCTATCTTTCCTTTATCCACATGCAAAGTTCCTATTGTAGGATCCCATCTTTTTACAGTCTATATAATGGAATTTACAATGTACAAAGTAGGACTGTACTGGGGGATATTTCATATATGATGAAGAATATGGACTACTCTCATAACATGATATATGTAATGTCATGATCATAAAGGATGTAAATGATGATATATTTTAACTTTTGTAATAATTTGAAGTGGTGGGGGTGGGTTTGTGTTTAGCTTTTATAAGGGAGGTGTGGGTTTTGTGCATACTACACATCTCACACACATATACAGGGGGTTACAAAAAGGTACGGCCAAACTTTCAGGAAACATTCCTCACACACAAAGAAAGAAAATATGTTATGTGGACATGTGTCCGAAAACGCTTACTTTCTATGTTAGAGCTCATTTTATTACTTCTCTTCAAATCACATTAATCATGGAATGGAAACACACAGCAACAGAACATACCAGCATGACTTCAAACGCTTTGTTACAGGAAATGTTCAAAATGTCCTCCATTAGCAAGAATACATGCATCCACCCTCCATCACATGGAATCCATGATGCGCGGATGCAGCCCTGGAGAATGGCGTATTGTATCACAGCCGTCCACAATACGAGCACGAAGAGTCTCTACATTTGGTACCGGGGTTGTGTAGACAAGAGCTTTCAAATGCCCCCATAAATGGAAGTCAAGAGGGTTGAGGTCAGGAGAGCGTGGAGGCCATGGAATTGGTGTGCCTCTACCAATCCATCAGTCACCGAATCTGTTGTTGAGAAGCGTACGAACACTTCGATTGAAATGTGCAGGAGCTCCATCGTGCATGAACCACATGTTGTGCCGTACTTGTAAAGGCACATGTTCTAGCAGCACAGGTATGAAATCATGTTAACGTGCTCCATTGAGCGTAGGTGGAAGAACATGGGGCCCAATCAAGACATCACCAACAATGCCTGCCCAGACGTTCACAGAAAATCTGTGTTGATGACATGATTGCACAATTGTGTGCGGATTCTTGTCAGCCCACACATGTTGATTGTGAAAATTTACAATTTGATCACATTGGAATGAAGCCTCATCCATAAAGAGAACATGTGCACTGAAATGCGGATTGACACATTGTTGGATGAACCATTCACAGAAGTGTACCCGTGGAGGCCAATCAGCTGCTGATAGTGCCTGCACATGCTGTACATGGTATGGAAACAACTGGTTCTCCTGAAGCACTCTCCATACAGTGACGTGGTCAACGTTACCTTGTACAGCAGCAACTTCTCTGACGCTGACATTACGGTTATCATCAACTGCACGAAGAATTGCCTCGTCCATTGCAGGTGTCCTCGGCGTTCTAGGTGTTCCCCAGTCGCGAGTCATAGGCTGGAATGTTCCGTGCTCCCTAAGACGCCGATCAATTGCTTCGAATGTCTTCCTGTCGGAACACCTTCGTTCTGAAAATCTGTCTTGATACAAACATACTGCGCCACGGCTATTACCCTGTGCTAATCCATACATCAAATAGGCATCTGCCAACTCCGCATTTGTAAACATTGCACTGACTGCAAAACCATGTTCGTGATGAACACTAACCTGTTGATGCTACGTACTGATGTGCTTGATGCTAGTACTGTAGAGCAATGAGTCGCATGTCAACACAAGCACCGAAGTCAACATTACCTTCCTTCAATTGGGCCAACTGGTGGTGAATCGAGGAAGTACAGTACATACTGACGAAACTAAAATGAGCTCTAACATGGAAATTAAGCATTTCCGGACACATATCCACATAACATCTTTTCTTTATTTGTGTGTGAGGAATGTTTCCTGAAAGTTTGGCCGTACCTTTTTGTAACACCCTGTATAGAAACACACACACCCATACTCATATGTACACCTACAGACAATGCACAAAGCAAGATGATTTAGGGTTATTCTTTTGCTAGGCTTGTCACTGTTTCAAGGGGAGGGAGGAATAGAGCAAATGTCCCACTAATAACCTTGATATAAAAATAACAAGCCAACACAAAGAAGAAAAGGAGTTTTGGAGGGAGGAAAGTAGACAGTAGAACTCATGGTGGAAAAGTTCTAGATAGCTGGAGTTTCATCAAGATGAGGTAAAGTGAAAGGAGAGAAAATACTGAAGTACTCAGTAAAGTAGAAGAAGGGAGGGGGGAGGTACTTAATTTGAGATATATGGGTAAGTAATCCCCACAGAACAGAGCTTATGTAAGATTTGGATGAACCTGTGGAAGAGAGGACCCCAACCACTTTAGAAGAATGGAGAAGAATGGAGGAGAAACGGGCATACAGAATAACAGGAAAAGAGTACTGAATCCCTGGAAAGATACCCTTCCATTAGGGAGAAGTGCTTAAGGGAAACACTCATAAAGAAAAATAGTAAATTTTTTGCTTAAGAGATAATCGCCTCCAAAATGGACAATAAACTGAGAGTGTAAGAAATTAGCTAACTGTATAGTTTACCATGAGTATTTGAGTCTCTGCATAGTCCAATTTTTAATCTTAAATTTGTATAACAATTGCTTCCTTCAATGGCGAAAATACAAATTAATGGAACAATTGGTTAAAGAGCTGAAAGTGCTCTGAAAGAAAGCAATGTACTTATGGTTCACTTTATGTCACTATGCAAGCAACAACTGAGGAACTATTATATATAAAACAAATGAATTAAAAAATTATTATTAGAGGATATGTATGTTTGTCATGACTGTATGTTAAGTGTACGATCATGACATCTTTTTTCTTGGTGGAGGGACATGTACTGATCCATGCCATTCATGGAAGGGGCTGTACCATGTACATCAAATATAGAGCTCTGAGTAAAGATGGGAGTGATTAAAATTAGTTTATAAACATTGGCCCACACAAATATGGGAAAGTATTACTAAATAAGTGTTGAGTCTACCTGCTAGAGAGCATTTGTAATCTCCATGGAGCAAGGGGGAATAAAGAAGCTCTAGTACATTGGATGATTCCCAGCACCGCAGAAGATAAACATGATGTATGCAAGCGATTGTTGTTATATACTATTCACAGACAGAATGTTGACGAGATGTCTTTGAGACAGAAATATTAGTTGGGTTCCATGTAATGTACAACTTTTATTGGAAGCTGTGATGATACACAGAGTTAACTGAAAGCAACCTACACTTTATTTAAGTAGAGAAGCTATGCTTTGTATTATAGCCACTACACTTACAAGAATCTGCACGGAAGAAGGAAGCTCTACGGCAAAGGAGAACAGGGCCCAGCATAGCTGAACCCTGATGTAAATCACTTGAGTTGCGAGGCTGAATATTTACACCACTATTGGTGTTATGGTGGCAGAACTAGGTACAGCTACAGGTGTAATATCTCTGGAAAAGACATTGCTTAAGCAATTAAAGCATCACCACACTAGCTAAATAGAGCAGTTATCAGCCACTAAGAAACAATCCAATGTCCAAAACATTAAAGAAAATTTTGAGAGATGAAAACATAAAACACATATTAATTTCTGTATATTTTCCAGCTAGCAATCCAACAGAAAGATACATGAGAGATATAGTTAGGTTGTGAAGAACATGTTGCAGTAAAAATCGTTTTGGATGAACAGACTATGTGAGAGATTTTGTAGATGTTTCAAATAGTTTACAACATTCTACTACTGGGTTCTCTCCTTGCAAAATTATGTACAAGAAAAAACCTGGCAACATTTTCAATGAATCAGTAGAGTACCTATGACATAGAAGCTTAAATGTACAAAAAAGGAAGAAATTGTTAGGATGGCTATGGAACAACAGTACAATTTAAGAAAACACAGACGTGACAGGAAAGGAGAAGTTACACAATCCAGAACTGAGGCCTTTGTTGTTGTGAAGATCAATGATAGATCTAGAGAATTTAGTAATGAAATGAGAAAGTTTTTTGACAGTATGAATTGGGCCATTTGAAGCTATATCAAATCCTCATCCAAATGTTTACAGATTACTTCATCCAAAAACAAGGAAACAAGATAACTATTTAGTTTAAGGAATGTAGTAGAACTAAACACTTACAGCCATGGAAAGGGAAAGTAAACTATCATGTGATGTAGAGCTGAAAAGTTAGAAATCTTTTACATACTAATTTCTGAATATGTAAAGTATGGCAAATAATTTTATTTTACAACAATGTCAATTTTTCCCTGTGGAAAAGTCTTCTTTGCTTATTAAAAGTGTGGCAACCTCTGCTGACCTAGCCACATGTTATTTGCATCTGCAATTCGGCCTCCTGATGGTACAGTTAATCTCTAACTATTATTTTGCTCTATTCTTGCTGCTAATAACTGACTTGTGAATGTTAATTTACATTTAAGTAATTCTGTGGAATTATGGCCATAAAAAAAGAAGTTACATAGAAAAGTTACTTAGTAACAAAAGATGAAGTGTTAATCTTAAAAAGAATCTCAGTCTGTGTGCTGAAACTTTATTACCTTTCTGTATTCATTTCATCTTATTTGTATTCCACAAGTTTGCAAACTACGCAACTACACTATGTGATCAAAAGTATCCGGACATCCTCAAAAACGTACGTTTTTCATATCACGTGTATTGTGCTGCTACCTACTGCCAGATACTCCATATCAGCAACCTCAGTAGTCATTTGACGTTGTGAGAGATCACAATGGAGCACTAGACGGAGCTCCCAGACTTTGAATGTGGTCTGGTGATTGGTTGTCACTTGTTTCATACAACTGTACATGAGATTTCCTCACTCCTAAACATCCCTAGGTCCACTGTTCCTGATGTGATAGTCAAGTGGAAACATGGAGGCACATGTATAGCACAAAAGCATACAAGCCGACCTCATCTGTTGACTGATAGAGACCACAGACAGTTGACGAGGGTCGTAATGTGAAGTAGGTAAACATCTATCAAGACCATCACACAGGAATTCCAGACTGCATCAGGATGCACTGCAAGTACTATGACAGTTAGGGGGGAGACGAGAAAACTTTGATTTCATGGTCGAGCAGCTGCTCATAAGCCACACATCACGACAGTAAATGCCAAATGATGCTTCGATTGGTGTAAGGAGCATAAACATTGGACAATTGAACAGTGAAAAAATGTTGTGTGCAGTGACAAATCATGGTACACAATGTGATGATCTGATGGCAGGGTGTGGGTATGGTGAATGCCTGGTGAACGTCTTCTGCCAGTGCGCGAAGTATCAACAGTAAAATTCGGAGGCGGTGGTGTTATGTTGTGGTCATGTTTTTCATGGAGGTGGCTTGCACCCATTG
Organism: Schistocerca serialis cubense; assembly: GCF_023864345.2. Taxonomy (NCBI): domain Eukaryota; kingdom Metazoa; phylum Arthropoda; class Insecta; order Orthoptera; family Acrididae; genus Schistocerca; species Schistocerca serialis. The sequence goes on along the minus strand of NC_064644.1, from coordinate 508,228,462 downwards.
TTGTTTTGCATGACACTATCACAGGACAGTCCTACATTGAGGATTTAACCACCTTCTTGCTTCCCACTGTTGAACAGCGATTCGGGGTTGGAAACTGCACCTTTCAACATCATTGCGCACCTGTTCATAATTCACAGCCTGTGGTGGAGTGGTTACACTACAGTACCATTCCTGTAATGGAGTGGCCTGCACAGAGTCCTGACCAGAATCCTATAGAACACCTTTGGGATGTTTTGGATCACCGACTCTGTGCCCGGCCTCACCCACTGACATCAATACCTTTCCTCAGTGCAGCACTCCGTGAAGAATGGGCTGCCATTCCCAAAGAAACCTTCCAGCACCTGATGGAACATATGCCTGTGAGAGTGGAAGCTGTCATCAAAACTAGGGATGGAACAACACCATATTGAATTCCAGCGTTACCTATGGAGGGTGCCACGAACTTGTAAGTCATTTTGAGCCAGGTGTCTGGGTACCTTTGATCACATAGTGTACATACAAAAAAATTGTCACAGGTAGTATTACACATGTGAGATACAGTTTGCTTGGCATTTGGAGAGTTTGTTGAAGAGGTGAATAGTACAACGAAGTAGCATATATATGAACATTATTTAAAAATAAACAGTGCTGAGCTGTTTTCAAGTTAGTACTTGACTATGCACACAGAACTTTATACTGGAAACTAGTCAGTTGTACTAACAATGTCAAAAAAGAAACCACACACATGAATTACTATTAGTACTGTAAAATATATTTCTATAGATTGTTAAGAGATAAGGCAGCTACTTTATTTAAATAATTGCTGTCTGAGAATTAATTTGACACAAGGCGCTATATTGGAATGAGAATATTTCTGCAAATTTATGTTACATACTTGATGTACATGTACATCTACTTTTACATCTATACTTTGCAGACCACTGTGAGATGTTTGGCAGAGGGTACATCCAACTGTACCAGTTATTGAGGTTTCTTCCTTTCCCATTCATGTATCGAGTGTGGGAAGAAATATTGTTGGAATCCTCTGCACATGCAGTAATTATTCCAATCTTATACTTATAATCCCTATGTGAGCAAGATGTAGAGGATTGTAGCATATCCCTTGAGTAATCATGTAAAGCCAGTTTTTGAAATGTTGTTAATAGACTTTCTTGGGATAGTTTACATCGATCTTCAGGAGTTTTCCAGTTCAGTACCTCCAGGACCTCTGTGAATCTCCCCCCACATATTAAACAAACCTGTGATAATTCTTGCTGCTCTTCTCTGTATACATTCCTATCTGGAACACATACTTGAGCAGTATTCTAGGATGGGTCAAATGTTGTGAATTAGCTTGAAGAAAACCATATATTGACACACAATGCACACAGATTTAGAAAACGTCGTTCTCATGAAACAAAACTCTCTCTTTACCCACATGAACTGTTGAATGCTACTGACAAGGGATTCCAAAGTGATTCCATAATTCTAGATTTGCAAAATACTTTTGACAATATGCCTCACAAGTGGTTTGTAATGAAATTGCATGCTTATGGAATATCATCTAATTTGTGTCACTGGATTCGTGATTTCCTGTCAGAGAGGTTGCAATTCATAGTATTTGATGGAAAGTCATAAACTAAGCAAGATGTATGAGACAGGTGAAATACCCTCAGACTTCAGAATATAATAGTTCCAATCCCAAAGAAAGCAGGTGTTGACAGATGTGAAAATTACTGGACTATCAGTATAATAAGTCACACCCGCAAAATACTAACTCGAATTCCTTACGGACGAATGAAAAAACTGGTAGAAGCTGACTTCGGGGAAGATCAGTTTGGATTCCGTAGAAATGTTGGAACACGTGAGGCAATACTGACCTTACGACTTATCTCAGACGAAAGATTAAGGAAAGGCATACCTACATTTCTAGCATTTGTAGACTTGGAGAAAGCTTTTGAAAATGTTGATTGGAATCCTCTCTTTCAAATTCTAAGGGTGGCAGGGGTAAAATACAGAGAGTGAAAGGCTATTTACAATTTGTACAGAAACCAGATGGCAGTTATAAGAGTCGAGGGGCATGAAAGGGAAGCAGTGGTTGGGAAGGGAGTGAGACAGGATTGTAGCTTCTCCCCGACGTTATTCAATCTGTATATTGAGCAAGCAGTAAAGGAAACAAAAGAAAAATTCAGAGTAGGTGTTAAAATCCTTCGAGAAGAAAAAAAACTTTGAGGTTCACTAATAACATTGTAATTCTGTCAGAGACAGCAAAGGACCTGGGAGAGCAGTTGAATAGAATGGACAGTGTCTTGAAAGGAGGGTATAAGATGAACTTCCACAAAAGTAAAACGAGGATAATGGAATGTAGTTGAATTAAGTCGGGTGATGCTGAGGGAATTAGATTAGGAAATGAGACACTTAAAGTAGTAAAGGAGTTTTGCTATTTGGGGAGCAAAATAACTGATTATGGCCGAAGTAGAGAGGATATAAAATTTAGACTATCAATAGCAAGGAAAGCGTTTCTGAAGAAGAGAAATTTGTTAACATCAAATATAGATTTAAGTGTCAGGAAGTCATTTCTGAAAGTATTCTTATGGAGTGTAGCCATCTATGGAAGTGAAACATGGATAATAAATAGTTTGGACGAGAATAGAACCTTTCGAAATGTGGTGCTACAGAAGAATGCTGAAGATTAGATGGGTAGATCACATACCTAATGAGGAGGTATTGAATAGAATTGGGGAGAAGAGGAGTTTGTGGCACAACTTGACAAGAAGAAGGGACCGGTTGGTAGGACATGTTCTGAGGCATCAAGGGATCACAAATTTAGCATTGGAGGGCAGTGTGGAGGGTAAAAATCGTAGAGGGAGACCAAGAGATGAATACACTAAGCAGATTCAGAAGGATGTAGGTTGCAGTTAGTACTGGGAGATGAAGAAGCTTGCACAGGATAGAGTAGCATGGAAAGCTGCATCAAACCATTCTCAGGACTGAAGACCACAACAACAACAAGGCAGAAGTGATTTCTGTTGTTCCCTAAAGTAGTGTTATAGGCCCTTTGCTGTTCCTTATCTATATAAATGATTTGAGAGACAATCTGAGCAGCCAGCTTAAGTTGTTTGCAGACTACGCTCTTGTTTATTAACTAGTAAAGTCATCCTAAGATCAGAAAAAGCTGAAAAATTATTTAGAAAAGATATCTGTATGGTCCAAAAATTGGCAGTTGACCCTGCGGGGTCATCCACATGAGTGCTAAAAGGAATCCGTTAAACTTTGGTTACAAGATAAGTCAAGAGATACAATCTAAAGGCTACAAATTAAACAAAATACCTATGAATTACAATTATGAACAACTTAAATTGGAAGGAACAAATAGAAAACACTGTGGGGAAGGCTAACCACAGACTGCATTTTATTGGCAGGACACTTAGAAAATGTAACAGATCTACTAAGGAGGCTACCTACACTATGCCTATCCATCCTCATTTAGAATATTGCTACACCCTTGCCAGATAGGAGTGACAGAGTAAATTTAAAAAGTTCAAAGAATGGCAACAAGTTTTGTATTATTGTGTATTAGGCAACAGAGCGTCACTGAACTGTTACAGGATTTGGGACAGACATCATTAAAACAACGGCATTTTCGTTCCGGAAAAAACTTCTCATGAAATTCCAATCACCAACTTTCTGTTTTGAATGCAAAAATATTTTGTTGATGCCAACCTACATAAGGAGAAAATATCACCTTGATACAATAAGGTAAATTAGAGCTTGTATGGAAAGATATATATGTTCGTTCTTTCCGCACACTAATGAGACAGGAATAATAGATAATTGCGAAGGTGGTTTGATGAACCCTCTGCCAGGCACTTAAATGTGATTTGCAGAGTATCCATGTAGATATAGATGTAAATGTAGATTGGTTGCATGAGTGATTTGTAAGCAATCCTTTTTGTGGACCGATTGCACTTCCCCTGGTATTCTAAAAATAGACCAAAGTCTAACACCTGCTTTACCCACAATTGAACCTATGTGATCATTCCATTTCGTATAACTACAAATTGTTACACCCACATATTTGTATGAGTTGTCCAATTCCAAAAGTGACTCACTGATGTTATAGTCATAGGATACTACTATTTTCGTCCTGTGAAGTTCAAAATTTTACATCTCTGAATATTTACAGCAAACTGCTAATCTCTGCACCATGTTGAAATCTTATCAAGATCTGCCTGAATATTTATGCAGCTTCACTCTGATAGTACTCCATTATAGGTAACAGTATCATCTGCAAAAAGCCTCATTTTACTATTAATATTGTATGCAGTCATTTATATATGATATGAACTGCAAAGGTAACAACACACTTCCCAGGGGCACACCACTGTCAGAGCTGAGTGAAGAAGAGCCTCAGGTATAACGAGGAGCAGGAAATATGCAGCACACTTCAACCAAGGGCAAGAAGCCTATGGAAGTACAAAGTCCTAGAAAGAAGAAAGTGCTGCTGCTAGGTAGTAGCCATGGGCAAGGTGTAGGCCCTCAGTTACAGGAAAGTTTAGGGGCAGTGTATCAGGCCACCAGTATCTTCAAGCCAAATGCAGGGCTAAGTCATGTGGTAGAGGACCTAGGGTCTTTATGTAAGGACTTTACAAAAGAGGACCATGTAGTGATAGTGGGTATGGCAGGAAACAGTTTGGACAGGGAAGGGGCATATGACATAAGTGGTGACCTGGACAAGATAGCTTCCCTGACTCATGGCACAACGTACACATTGTTCAGCTGTTCCGGCATCATGATCAATCACATCTTGATGGAGCTGTGAGGCGAATCAATTTGGGTTAGGGATGGCTCTAAGGACAGCCAACTTTGCTCATGTTTCTCTGGTGCCCACCGGGCTTATAAGATGGGGTTTCACTAGGCATGGCCTACACCTAAACAGGACTAGGAAGGGAAGATTGGTACAGCTGATTCATGAAAGTATAGGGGGTGGATCTTGGGCCACACATTGTCAAATACCTGTTGTTGTAGGTAGGAAAAGTAGGTCTTTTTTAGGATAAATCCAGACAACAGGTTACCCTGCCTAAAGAGTAGCTTAAAAAATACTGAAACAACTACGCACAAAACAGATTTTAACACTTCAAATATCACATACACCAGATGTCACAAAGAAAAACAAACCATTGGAAAGAGTAACATGGGGCATTTCACAGACTTAACAATCCTCTATCAAAACATGTAATGAATAAAAAATAAAATACAACTATTAGAAGTTGAGCTCCAATCTTTGAACTGCACAGTAGTTCGTATTAGTGAGCACTGGTGTAGAGACACAGAAATCCAACATGTAGTATTATCATTGTATGAAAAGGCAAAATCTTACTGCGGAACTGCTTCAAGGGGTGGAGGATCATGCATTTATATCAGAAAAGGAACACAGTTCAAATCAAGACATGACCTCAGTACAGTAAGTGAAGACCAACACTTTGAAATATAAACTATTGAATTAATGGGCTTGATATCACCAGAAAATTAATCATTTTGTGTGTGTATAGATCTCCCGGTGGTAGTGTGGAGACTTTTTTCAATAAATTAACAGGAGTTCTAGATAAAGTCTCAAGTACAAAGATCAACACAGTTCTGTGTGGGGACATTAACATCAACACCAGTATCATAAATGAATACAGCAGCGCCTTCATAAACATACTTCAAAGTTTTGGCATGTCACTGTTGGTCAATAGTACAGCAAGGGTTACTACAATGACTGCAACAGTAATTGACCATGTGGCCACAAATATGGACATGGAAAAATGTGATGTAGCTGTAAAAGATCTCTGACTATCAGACCATCTCTGTCAAATAACAACAGTAAAATCAGGCATCGAATCATTCCTTAAACTACAAGCCTACAAACGACATCTATCAGAAATCAGAAGAAAATATTTTTCAAAAGAACTAGAAAAACAAACCTGGGTTGAAGTGTATAAGGAAACCAATGTCAATATGAAATTCTCTACATTCTCCACATTGTTTAAATTGAACTTTGAAAAGGCATTTCCAAAAGTATGCATGTCTATATCAACATCTCACAAAAACACATGGATAATGGCAAGTATTAAGAAGTCCTCCAAACACTTAAACACCTCAGTTCCATGAAAAAGATTCGCAATGATCCAGTATTCTTAAATTTATATCATAGATACAAAAATATCTATAGGAAGGTGCTGATTGCTGCAAAAAATCATTTAATGACAAAATAATATATAATGCAGTGAATAAAAGCAAAGCAGTCTGGGATGTTATAAAAAAAGAAATGGGGAGAGGCAAACAAATGAAGAATAACATACTGTTAAGGGAGAAGGATAAGGGAATAAATGATCCACAACACTTAGCAAACTATGTAAACAGGCATATTTCAAGTATTGCAGAGAAGTTGCAGCAAAAATTCCTCCAAACAAATATAACACCTGTAAATAATGTTGCACTGAATACAATGATGTTACTTTCAACCGCAGAGAATGAAGTCAATAAACTGTTCAAAAACTAAAAAATAAAAAGTCAGTAGGCTTATGGCGAGTGTTATACCTATAACACAAAAAACACCATTTACTTTCACTACATAATATTTTATTGGCACACAATAAATCAAAACATGAAGAAATAGATTTCGACAATCATGGTAACAGTCATGACGAATGTCTCACACCAACTAGGTCAACAACAAAAGTAAGTAAAAACAAAGTACAAAAAAGCAAAGATATTAATATTTTCTGACAGTTCTGCCACAGAGGCCCCCCCCCCCCCCCCCTGAGGAGTGCGGAGTGCATAGGAGGAGTGATGAGGAGTAAGTGATAAAGGGAAGGTAAACATTTAAGGCATGACATAATCTTGAAGTCTGAAAGGTGGCCATATGGTGCGGCCAGCACAGGTGATGGCAATAGGAGTAGGAGGATTCGGGGAAGATGAAGGAGAAGGGGGGATTACTATTATAAATAAAACATTATTGGAGTCTACGTAGGCTGAAATGTCATTTTGTGAAGTACCAGGAGCCACATTGAAGCACTTTAATAGCTTAATGTCTTTCTGGTCAGATGGCACAGAATTGTTTTGAATTTCAAATAAAAAAAGAAAAGTGTCCACAAGTTGTATTTTTATAGAGTCAACATCATAGTCACTCAAGTTCACTTGAAACACTAGTTCATTACTGCTGACACTTGGAGGCGTGAAGTACAGAAGAGGGGGGCCTTGACTTGCAGAGAGTGTTTGATTACCTTGTGGAGAAGGGTTAGGACAGGCCTCTGAAGTTTCTTGCAAAACAGATTCATTATCGCGTATGTCGATGTCGTTACGGATCCAGGCTGCTTTCAATCGCTCAATGGACACGACAGATGGTTTGTTCTTGAAGAGGATCGTATAAGTATTTTCAGAGCGTGACAGGACCCGGTATGGGCCAGTGTAGGGTGGAGCAAGGGGTGGACGCACGGCGTCTTCTCTAAGCATCACATAGAGCATGCGATCGAGGTTGCGGAAAACGTAACTTGGTAATATGCTGTCGAACCTGGGGTACCAACTCGGGAAGTTGATCCTTGGGCAGTAGAGGAGGATCATCAAGAAAATCCGCCGGAAGTGCGAGGTTTTCTCCGTATACCATCTCAGCAACTGACGCTTGAAGGTCTTCTTTGAAAACCGTCCTCAACCCTAAAAGGACCCAGGGGAGTGCCTCAGTCCTAGAGGAAGAATGACACATGAGAGCGACCTTCAGGGTACAGTGCCATCGTTCTATTAGGCCGTTATATTGCGGGTGATAGGCTGTAGTTCTGAATTTGTTGATACCACACAGTTGACAGAGGCGTTTAAACAGATTAGATTCAAATTGTCTCCCCTGGTCTGTGGTAAGTGGGCAACCAAAACAAGAAAGCCAATGGTGGACAAAAGCGTTAGCTACAGTGTCGGCCGTAATGACCGCGATGGGGATAGCCTCGGCCCAACGTGTGGTACGATCTATCATGGTCAGTAAGTAATGGAAATTGTTAGATATCGGTAACGGACCGACAATGTCCAAGTGGACATGACGGAATCTACCTGAGGGCCTAATGGAGGCTTAGTATGTTTGTGTATTTTGGCTCTCTGGCAAGGTATGCATGCTCTCGCACACTGAGTACAATCTCTTTTTACATTAGGCCAAACGCATCTCTCTGTAATGAGGCACGTAGTCGCGCGAATGCTCGGGTGAGCGAGATTGTGGATTGTGTCAAAAACGTCTTTCCTAAGAGATTTAGGGACTATAGGACGAGGATGACCTGTTTTAATGTCACAATACAAAGAGCAATCATCATTAGGAAAGGGAAGTAGAGCAATTTGTAAGGAAGTATCAGAGAGAAGGTGCTGTATTTCTGGGTCGGATAGCTGGAGCTCGTGTAAGCGGTGAGGATCAATAGCTGTCTTCAGGGAGGACAGGCGTGACAGGTAGTATGCTGCAACATTGTCTTTACCCCTGATATATTGAAAGTCTGAAACATATTGTATTACCAAATCCATGTGACGGAACCTTCTGGGTAGTACATCTAATGCTGGTTTGCGGAGAGCCTAGACAAGGGGCTTGTGATCTGTGTAAACTGTCACAAGTCGGGCTTTAATATCTGTACGAAAGTACTTTACGGCCTCATAAATGGCGTAAAGTTCACGATCAAATGCGGACCACTTTCTTTGCATTTCAGTGAGCTTTTTTGAAAAGAAACGCAGGGGTGTAGTACATGTCGGTAGGGTCTGTTGCAAAACTGCGCCAATGGCATTATCGCTAGCGTCTGTGGTTATTGTCAGGGAGGCGTCGGGGTGAGGGTGAGACAGGGTAAATAGCGTTCCCTAAGGCGTACTTAAGCGAGTCGAAGGCTCGCTGCATGGTCTGATCCCATTCTATGTGTCTGTCACCTGTGGTATTCTTTCCCTTTAAGGCCTCAGTGAGAGGGCTTGAAGAGATGCCGCATGTGGAATGTGGAGTCTAAAACAATTTACCATTCCGAGGTATGTACGTAACTCTTTATAGGTTTGAGGGAGGGGAAGGTCAAGTATTTGTTGTACTCTATCTGACGTGGGACGAATGCCCTCATTACTAACCAAATGTCCCAGGAAAATAAACGCTGGCTTCTCCAGTTGGAATTTGTCATGATTAATCTCAACTCCGTGTCATGCCAATCTATCAAATACCTGTTGGAGGTGTTGTTTGTGTTTCTCTGCAGTTGTTGAGAAAATAATAATGTCGTCTAGGTAGGCATAGCAAAAATTAAGGCCACGTAGAATGGTGTCAATGAATCTTTGCCAGGTCTGAATGGCATTCTTCAGTCCATAAAGCATAAACAAATATTCATATAGTCCAAATGGGGTGATTATAGCGGTTTTTGGGATATCTTCTGGGTGCATTGGAATCTGATGGTATGTCTTTTTGCAGTCTAACACAGAGAAAAAGTTGGCACCGAACATGGATTGTGACAAGTGAGGTGTGGGACAGGGTAGTTATCCAGTACGCTGATGACCTCGATGTTGAGCGCTCATAAGCCCCAAGTTATCCAGTATTGTTCTGGCGTTCAAACTCCTATAGTCTCCACAGAGTCGAAAGGAATTGTCCTTTTTGGGAACGACACGTATTGGGGAAGACCACGCACTGTACGAGGGGCGGACTATACCCAAGAGTAAAAGTTCATTAATACATTCTTTGGCAGCGGTAAGTTTTTTTGCATTGAGGCGTCGGGGGCGAGAACGGACAGGCGGTCCCTCAGTTGTGTTAAGTCGGTGACAGACGCCCGTAGTAATCACATTGATTTTGTGAATAGGTGTGGCCGAAATACGTGGAGGGACGCAGGACGGCGCGACGTTATCGTCGGTGCGTGGTAAGTATGAAAGGGAACTAACCTGAAACACGTCATCATTGAACGGTAGTTCAGTGAAAGCTGCAATGTTGTCCGCGGAGCTGCGCTGTGCAACAGCCGGCGGGGTTCCATTGACTATGGTGTCACTGCACGAAGGAATCGTTGCGCGCGCATGCGCGGCGTCGCCTGTAACAGCTGTCGCCTCCGTGTTTTGATGAGAGGCGGACGGTGAAGCGCAAGGTGGGGGGTTGCTGGGCGGGTTGCCGTCTTCGCTGTCCGGGTCGTGGGAGGCGCTGTTGTGGCTGCGTATTAACAGCGGTGCGGTATGCAGGTCCCGTGTAGTTGCGTGCGTGTTATTACTTTTAATCTTGATCTCCTCTCTAAACCCGCGCAATTCATCAGTCAGGGCATCACAACGTTGAAGTAGCCTTGCATTGTCTTCAGACAGTTGGTCGATTTCAAGGCGTTGCGTAACTAAGATCACTACGGCATCTTTGACCTCCTCAGATAGAATAGAAACTGTCTCTTTGTCTTGTTGACAGGACGTATTCGAGCTGCATTCGTCGGCGTGGCTGGGGAAAATCTCGCCGAAAATTTTTGTTTAAAATCCACTGAGCAGAGGGCAGGTGTAATTAACTCCGAAGAAAAGTTATGAGCAGTTAAGAAGTCCAATCCTAATACTGGCTCGTCGATTTCTGTTACCGAAAATGTCCATTCATAATTATGTGTATCATCGAAGTAAATGCGAAGTTGCGTTACACCATAAACCTTGAATGAGGAATTGTTGGCTGCTCTGATTTGGTGAGGCGAATGCTTGGTTGTAGAAGTGACCATTGAACGTGGAATGACGCTCACATCGGCACCAGTGTCCACTAAAATCCATTTCTGAGAAGCTATATCCTGGATATACAAACGTCCGAGAGAATAATTCGGTACTAGCCTGTGATCTGTTAGGCGACTTGACGTCACAGTGCGGACCGGTGCGCCTATAGCGGCCCACCGTGCATGTTTGGGCGCATTGCACTAGGTGAGCGGCAATTGCTGGCTATATTACCGTAAACGGAGTGATACCAGCAGAGAGGATAAACTTGCTAATCCTGTGTTGTTACCGGGTGAAGGACGTCACTTGAAGCTGTGGTATGGGATGGTGAAGGACGGTTTGGAATCAGGTGCTCAGCCAGTGTACTCTGTCTGTTGTTTTGGAAAGATCGACCTCTGCCATGCGGGGGAGGCGTAATATCGAGGGGAACACACGTAGATAACTTTCTTCTGTTGATTATCTTATATGTGGCATCGGCCAGCAATAATTTCGCTTGTAGAGGTTCCTGGTCGTGTGATAGGAACTGCAGTTGGATAGCTTGCGGCAGCTTTGCAACCCAGAAAGAAAATAAAGCTTCATCTGGCATAGTTTTGCTATCGAAGACTGCTCTGATACATCGCCACAGTTGTGAAGGAGTCGAGTCTTTGAGTTGTACATCTCGCAGTATGTAAAAAACAGACTCTTGCGTAGTCTTAGCTAGACGTTCGCAGATCTGTTGTTTTGCCAGTGCGTAACGATTTGCGGGGGCCGCCGACAGTACTAAGACCTGTACCCACTCAGCATGGTCCTCTAGGGCATAAATAAGCGCAATAAATTTAGCACTGTCTGAATCAATGTTTAGGGCGGTGAATATAGTCTCTGCCAAAATAAACCACGTATGTGGATTGTCCATCGTGAACCTTGGTAATTTAGGAATTTTCTCATTCTTGTGTTGTGGATGTAACAGATTTGATAGCACAGCGGACGGGAGTGGCGGAGTGTTTATGAAGCTGTCACTCGCGGCGGCTGGTTTAAACACGGCTGGCGCGGCAGGCGCGGCTGCGGAAACAATCGGGGCGGGACGACTGTCCAACCAGTAATTGTTGTCACTGAAATTTGTACCCATCTGTTTTTGTAGTGAGAATGTGTCCAAAACCGATTTATCAGCAATATATGGGGAGCTCCAAGTGATCTGTGGCCTCGAAAAGTCTGTGAGGTTCATAGTGTTGGGGCACTGTTGCACACTACATGTCACAGGAGGTTGTAAATACGACGCACTGTGAGTCACAAATTTAGGCACAGCACTCATGATTGGTTTGTTATAGACGAACGTAGAGAAAGATTTCATAGCAGGTGACATCACTGACGATGGTGAATGAGTCCACAACGGCATTGTTGATGACGGAGAAAACTCCACGGCGTTGTACTTATCTTCCAATTTTGTCCCAGTTGTTGGTGGCTTTGTGCGTAGTAAACCGTGGAAAGGCAGTGTAGAGGCACTATTAGTATCATGTTGTCCGAAAGGAGCGGAAGGTGAGCGATGTGGAGATGTCGAAGTAAACGGCCACATTGTCGAATCGGACGTATGTCGGGCGTCGGAGGTCACCAGTATGGCGGGTGTTATACTTACAACACAGAAAACACCTTTACTTTCACTACGTAATATTTTATTGGCAGACGATAAATCAAAACACAAAGAAATAGATTTCGACAATCACGGTAACAGTCATGACGAATGTCTCACACCAACTAGTCCACTACCAAAGTAAGTAAAAACTAAGTACAAAAAAGCAAAGATATTAATATTTTCTGGCAGTTCTGCCACAGGCTTAGATGAAGTACCAAAGTGTGTACTGGAACAATGCATAGGGACTACACAAGGCACCTTAACAAATATAAGAATTGAATCCTTCATATCAGGGACATTTCCAGAGCAGTTAAAACAGGTAAGAGTTGTACTGTTGCTTAAAAAAGGTAATGCAAGGACATAGAAAATTACTGCCCCATTTCCCTGCTGTCAGCATTCTCAAAAATAATAGAAGCAATTATGAAAGACAGATTATTGAATTACCTGAATAAACACAATCATTTAAGTGAATTACAGTTTGGTTTCCGAAGTGGCAAAAATACGGAATCGGACATAGTAGAATTCACAAAAGTTGCACTTGATGCTCTTGATAAAGATGAGTGTGTCATAGGCATATCTTTGGATCTCTCTAAGGCGTTTGATACAGTTGACCACAAGAGTCTATTAAATAAATTAGGAGCATTGGGAATAAGAGAGGTAGCTAATGACTGGTTTTGATCATTCCTCACAGATAGGGTACGAAGAGCAGAGATAACACATACTTCAAATAGATCTAAATATTTAGCAAAACACGTATCAGAATCAAAATCCATTAATATAGGGGATCCACAAGGTAGCACATTAGGACCAATACTGTTCCTGATATACATCAATGACTTGTGAAAAAATTCTCTTCACTGATGACAGTAATATTATAGTCACTGAGAAAACAAGAGAACTCCTTGCCGAGAAAGCAAATGAAACTCTCAAGGAAGTTTATGATTGGTCAATAAGCAATAAAGTGACATTGAACATAAAAAAAATTAATGCCATGAATTTCAGTTTGAAAAGAAAAAATGACAATGTTCAATTAAATGTAGATGGCACCTCTATATCCTGTGTAACAAATGCAAAATTTCTAGAAATGAACATTGATTCTCAATTGAAGTGGTGTAAACACACGAAGGTACTTGCAAACAGAATGTCATCAGCATGTTATCGCCTTAGAATCCTATCATCAGTGTGCAACATGCAGTGTCTTTTAGTTACACATTCTTAACGATGGCATTCTTTTTGGGGAACAAATGCACAAAATATGAATACAATTTTCAAACTCCAGAAATGAGCCATAAGAATAATAACCAAAAATACTAGTCGAGCTCATTGTAAAGATCTGTTCAAAAGACTGGGGATTTTAACTGCTCCATCTGAATACATGTACCAGTCAGTCATACACATCAAAAGTAACGTAACTACTGCACAAACAGTTCTGTCCATGACCATGCAACAAGAGATAGACTCAACTTACATTTGCCAAGAAAAAATAAAAGTAAAACTCAAAACAACATTTTCTCCCAAGGAATAAAACTGTACAATAAGTTACCAAAAGAGAATAAAGAAATTACAAAAATATACTTATTTAAAAAGGTAGCTATTATGCAATACATTTTCTACATTGAAGGATTACTTAGACAAAACAGTAAGTGCTTGATAAAACATGTTAGACAAATAAATAACAATAATAATAATGATTATAAAACATCTAACATTCCACATAACACCTTCAATTTATGGCTTTTTCCTTCTTTTTCCCTTTCTAGAAATACATACGCCCAAGCTACAAATATCTTTTCTTCTTTTTGAGCTCAACTTCTCACTCAATATGGAGGGTTGCTTACTTCTGAGGATAGGAAATGGGAAGTGGCAGTACAGAAAATGGCCTAGAGATCACCAGTGTGTGTGTGTGTGTGTGTGTGTGTGTGTGTGTGTGTGTGTGTGTGTGTGTGTGTGTAGTGAGTGAAGTGTTATGAAACAATGTGTGTATAGTGTGTGGAGTCACTGATAGTGAGATATGAATAAACAGTGTGGCATTACATTATTTAATAAGTTATTTGTAAAAAAATTATTGTATATCAGGAGTAAATCTACTGAGTGTCTGTAACTAGAAATCTGTAAATACTTTGACATGTCCTACAGCCTTGTAAAAAGAGATCTACAGATGAATAAAGCTACTCTACTACTTCTACTACTACTACTACTACTACTACTACTACTACACCCAAAGTTATTTCTACAGTTGATGATGACTCTCCAGCCAAGATAACATGCTGTGACATCCGGTCTCAAACTTCACTTGATACCTGTTATGATTGTACTTTTGACAATAGGTGTAGGTGTTGTACTGAGTAAAATGCTTTTCAGAAATAAGGAAACACTGCATCTATCTGGTAGCTTGACCCAAAGTTTTCAGTATCTCTTGTGAGAAAAGTGCAAGTTGTGTTTCAGTTGATCAATGTTTATGAAATCTATGCTGGTTGGAATTGAGGAGGTCATTCTTTTCAAGATACCTCATTATTTTTGAGCTCAGAATATGTTCTAAGATTCTACAACAAATTGGTGTCAAGGATATTGGATGGTTTTTTTGTGGATCACTTCTGCTATCCTTCTTGTCGATGAGTGTGACCTGTGTCATTTTCAAAGAACTGGGCATGGTTTCTGTTTGAGGGGTATATAATAGATCATAATTAGAAGAAGGGCAAACTCAGCCACAAAATCATTAAAAAATCTGACAGCAATTCATCAGGGCCTGGAGCTTTGTTCAGTTTTAATGATTTCAACTGTTTCTTAACACCACTGATACTAATGTTTGTTTCATTCATTTCTTCAGTGGTGCAAAGACTAAACTGTGGCAGTTCTCCTGGGTTTTCCTTTGTAAAGGAAAATTTCAAGCTCGAGTTTGGCGCTTTTGCTTTGCTACTGTCAGTTTCAGTTCCTGTCCCAGCCAAGTGGATCTCATTTCGCACATCTCTATCTATAGCCCTAGTTTGTATTACATCTATTATGCAGTTTCTTTAGAAGTTTCTTTACAGTGACTGTATACCATGGAAGTTCAATCCCATTATGAACTGTTTTACTGGGTACATATCTATCCAGTACATGTTCAACTATTATTTTAAACTTGAGCCAGAGTTCCTCTAAATATTAGTGACATGTACTGAAAGTTTCAAGTTCCTCATTGAGAAATGACACTATTGATTTTTTATCTAGTTTACTGAACATGTATATCTCTCTGCTTGTTTTAGTTGTCCTTTGTACTTTGGTAATTACGGTTTCCACAACCATATTATGGGACTGATGACAGTTTTGATGTTACCATCCACAAAGAGGTCAGGTCTGTGTGTTGCCATCAGATCCAGTGAGGTTCCTAACTATATATTGAAGGTAGTTTTAAGAGAAGGCATTTTGTTAAGTTTCATGGGATACCTTGTAACATCCAGCTTTAACAAAATCATAATTTTCCCAATTAACTTTTGGATAATTTAAGTCTCCAACTGTGATTACAGTATGATTGGGGAACTTACGCTAAAGTGAATTGAGATTTTCTCTGAAGTTTTGGTCATATCAGGAGATGAGTCTGGTGGATGGTAGAAGGACCCAATTGTCGTTTTATGCCCATCCCTGAGTCATGCCAAAAAAATATCACAAGCAGCTTCAATTTCTATCTCGTTAGATTTGAGTTTTTGTGTCTACTGTGACAAATGCAACACCTCCACTTCCCATTTGCTTATTCTTCTGATATGCACTTAAATTTTCCCCAAATATCTCACTGCTATCAATTACAGGTTTCAGTCAGCTTTCTGTATCTAGTGTTATGTGAGCTTCACTGCTTTTCATGATCACTCCAAACTCTGGCACTTTGTTACAAGGCAGTTTACCATTAGGATTTTAATGGTGTCACCTGTGGGAAGCATTTCTTTCTATCTTACATCGACACTTATGAGTTTCCTACAGCATTTATAATCTTGTTTGGATGGAGAGTCACTTAATCGATAAAAGCCTTGTGTGCACCCCACACACAGTCAGCTACCTGACAAGCAGCCTATGGTGTGTAATGCACACCTGTCCTATTTAGGGAGACCCTACAGTTCTCAACCCTACGGTGCAAGTCTAGGGTGTACAGCCTAGCTAGTCACAGAATCTTCAAAGTCTCTAGTTCAGTCCTTCCAAATGATTCAGAACCAAGGAGCCCTGATCATTTCTTAAGACAGTGCTGCTAATTGTGAGTTTTGTTGCAACTCCTTGCACATGGCTGGTCTTCTTAAACTTGTCTGTGAATCACTGGAATGACCCAAGGATAACCTTGGAGCCCTGATGAGAGGCATCATTTGTTCCAATGTGCACCACAATCTGCAGTTGGTTGCACCCTGTTGCCTCAATGGCTGCTGGAACAATCTCTTCAATATGTTGAATAGAGCATCCAGGCACACACACTGAGTCCACCTGGTGTCCATTTCCTGTCCCTTGTTGCCATTTCCCTAAGGTGTACTATCATTTTCTGTATGCCTCTGAAGAGCCAAAAATTAATAGATCCATATCCTTTTGCATTTGTCTCTTCCTGACACTGTACAAAACATGTTTAGTGGGTCACACTGACTCAATTATAGTTTCGTTCAAAGACGACAGCTCGAACTTATTGGTTAAGGGGATAGGTTTAACACCCTGAGTCCTTCCTGGTCCATGCTCACCCTGTACAGGATGCCTAGATGTTCCATTGACTCATCCTGTGGGTAATTTTGTAGTTCAGATGTAATGAGTAATGAGGCAAATGGATACTGTTTTGAAATAATGCACACATATTTCACTCAAAGCTGCTTTATAGATAAATATTGCCTTTTTACACTATTTCATGTGATTTATATTCTACTGGTAAAGGAAAAACGAAGTTAGTGATACAGAATGAATACGATCACTATTACCTTACACTATTGTTCTCATCATCAAGCTGTTGAGTAACTGGTAGACTATCAGTTTATCAATGAAGTGTCACACACACACACACACACACACACACACACACACACACACACACACACACACACACACACACACACACAGAGAGAGAGAGAGAGAGAGAGAGAGAGAGAGAGAGAGAGAGAGAGAGAGAGAGAGAGAGAGAGGAGGGGGGGGGGGGGGGGGGGGAGTCTGTGAAAAGAGATACTGAATAATTCAAAGAAAAGATTCTCTGACCGATGTGAGTCACAGCAGTTTGTGAAGCCATTTAGTCAATGCCCTTGTCAGACACATGTGTTCTTCCTTTCTTGTATTTATGATTTTTCACATGTTCAGTGTTCACATGTTGTAATGTCAATGGGCAAGGATCAGAATGACTGGAGAGTTTTGTTGGGTATTACTGTATTTTACTACTCCTGTATTTCATGGTAAAGACATATAGCATAAGTGTCACACTTGTAAACCTGCACTGGAGTTATTTGTTTGTCGGGATATGCATTTGTATACACAAGTTCCATTGTATTGCATTTTGAAAGGTGTTTAATTTGCAAAACTGATGTGAATAATTTATGGGATAACACAGATTTGTTAAAATTAAAGCCTACTATTCAGCCATTATGTATATATTTCCAGTATACTGTTTTTTAAAAAGTATTTGTATGACAGACAAAATGAATGTTTTTTTCACAGCACATTTATGAGAATTTGAAAGGAAGATTACTTTGGATGAGGCAGTTATGACCTCACTGTAATGTAGCTTTGTTGGATATCAGAAAATGAGTTAGCTGAATAGAATTTGCATATGAGCTATCACGTGCAGTAACACATCTGACTGGATTAATAACTGTTAATTGTATAAACTGCACACTGAACAAATTAATTCATCATTATATGAAAGTTATGTTACACACCAATATGTTGAATGCTTTCACAAAATCATGTACCTGCACAGCATTCCTCACCTTAGTTAATCAAAACTGCACAGTACTAAGAAACTGAAGAAATGAAATAACCAACTGCTAATTTTTTAACTTTGTGAATTGACACATTACTTTGTTGACCAAGAGGGACATCAGCACAGAAGTATGTGCCCACACAGAATTTCCTACTTATTAAAAGAAAGAAAAAAACCCAAATATTTGAAGAACTCATGCACCCATATCAGTAGAATTGACCAAAACTAATATTTCTAGAATGCTACTGTCTTTGAAGCAATATTTGTGTTATGATAATTAAATTTGAGACTTTAATATAAGCACTATATCTTAGTTTTTGAGCATTGATATGTATAAGTATTTCCTGTTATACACTATGCTGTGTCTGTTGCAGTGGTGAATAGTGACTTAAAGTCAATTGCACATATGTGCAGAAATGTTGGAAAACACATTATGTGCCTGGGAGCACCAGAGGAATATACAGAGACTGGAAGGAGGAGTTACCACAAACGGACTGGAATCTTTCCAAGCAGTGAGACGAACACATAAGAAAAACATATACATTCTTCTTTATAATTTTGCATAATTGATTGATTTATTTCTTTTCCAGATTATGTGGAAATGAACAGGATTTAAACATCAGTCTTTGTGACATACTTTTCTTTGAGCATGTATTCATGATTTCTGCATATTTGATCTACTACCCTCTCTGTTTCATTTTATGTTCACTGAAGTCAACTTCATGTTGTGCTAATTTGTAATTTGTGGGGAATTTTATACTATGTTAATGGCAGTTGAGTGCAGCTTTATTTTTGACAGGGTATACCTTAGAAATGGGAGGGAGGAGACGGGGTGGGGGATTGAAACATACCTGTATTTGATAGTTTGAATAAGTATGACATGAAGTGTGGATCTCAAGTGTCAGGTTGCCACATTTACAGGCATATATAAATTTTGTAACAAACTTATTTCAGTTATCAGATCATGTAGAATTCAGTTTATTGTACTGATTAATATTGTCATTAATTTCATTCTCACTTTAGTAAGCACACATATATCAGTGTGTTGCTTGAAATGTTACTAATTGTTATTTTAACACAAATCAGCAATAATTCTCATTTTGTAATTGCAGGATAGCTTTTGTAGGGACTGAAATCAGCATCCTGTTTGTGTTTGTGTAATAAACTCACAGAGATAATGGATACTTGAAAAAAAAAAAAAAACATGACAGATCTCATTTTATAACTGCATGATAGTTTTTGTAAGGGTTGAAACTAGTGTTGTGACTGCATTGTGTCAACCTGAGTTTCTTGGAATGTCTCTTACCACTACCAAATCTATAACTACACTGTCAATAACTTGGCAAGTGGCAGCAAAATTAGGTGAAGCATGTAACTCACAAATTATTTTACAGCTGCTGGTACATCAAAGAAAACAAGATGAGTCTCTGCTAATAAACAGCTATGTCTTAGTATATTTCACATACGAAAGTGATTGGTAGGTACTCAAACAGTTTATATTATTTTAATGTTGTTAGTTATTGTATTTACATGAATGATTCAGATCCATTTTAACACTCTTTTTTAAATTGAAAGCGACAACTTGTCACGAAACATTAGATCATTGTAAATGACAGTAGCAGCACTTGTTATTGCTTTTTTTTTTAGCTATACAGGTAGTAGGAAAATGGTATCACTTTATATCCAGGACTGTGGTTGTGAAGCCACCATGATATTAAAATCCTGTATAGCAAACTCAATACCACACGATAACAGGTGGCATGAGAACATAGTCCAGTAAAGAGCCACACAGGTGTTGCTGCTGCAGCCATACTGAATGGGCACCCACCAGTGGACTGACAACATCACCCCATTCCATGCTTATTTGTGCTTCACTGTCAATAACTTTGTTATTTTCAGCTGGGTATAATGAGTTATATTTCCTTATTTCTCAGGGATAAGTTGCTGCAGAAGTAGGGAGGGTGCAACATGTTGTCTTGGATGGAGAGTCCAACATGTTGTCTTCGATGGAGAGTCCGCATCAGACATAGATGTAATAGAAGTAACTTTGGGTGTGCTCCAGGAAAGTATGTTGGCGCCTTTGCTCTGCATGTTGTATATTAATGAGCTTGCAGACAATACTGATAGTGAAATCAGGCATTTTGTAGATGATGCAGTTATCTATAACGTAGTATTATCTGAAAGAAGCTGCACGTATATTCAGTCAAATCTTGGTGGGACTTCAAAGTGATGCAGGGATTGGAAACTTGCTCTAAATGTTCAGAAATGTAAAATTTTGGACTTCATAAAAGAAAAAAGTTAGTGTCCTATGAATACAGACAGTATCAATGAGTCATTGCTGGAATAAGCCATCTCATACAAATACCTGTGTGTAACACTTTGTAGTGATATGAAATGGAATGACCACATTAGTTAAACTGTGAGTAAATCAGGTTATAGATTTCAGTTAATTGGTAGAATGCTAGGGAAGTGCAATCAATCTACAAATGAGAGTGTTTACGAATCACTCATATGACTGATTCCAGAATATTGCTCAAGTGTGTTGGACCTGTACCAGACAGGAATAACAGTGGATATTGAATGTATAGAGACAAGGGCAGCATGAGTGGTCACTGATTTGTTTAATCCATGGGAGAGTGTCACAGAGATAGTGAGGGAACTGAACTAGAAGACTATCGTCAGAAAGTCTATTAACAAAGTTTCAAGAACTGAATTTAAATGATTGTTCTAGGAATATACTGCAATGCCCTACATAAGAGAACATAGAGATCACATGGATAAATTATAATACTTACTGCAAACACAGAAGCATTGAGACAATCATTCTTCCCATACTCTATACATGAATGGAGCAGGAAGAAACCCTAATAACTGGTGTGGTGGGATGTACCCTCTGCCATGCACATTAACAGTGGTTTGTAGAGTGTAGCTGTAGAAATAGATAAAATGTGTTGTAAACCATTAAAAAAATGATGGAACAGACATGTCTATCAAAAGGGAAAAAGAGTCACAAAAATTGGTATTACCATACACTGTTCTGAAACGTTTGGAGGGGGGGGGGGGGGGAGAATTCATAACCATAAATCTTGTGGATCATAAAATAACCAATACAAATCTCTACATATCTTCAAGTGTTGATTTGGGCACCTTCTTTGAGGATTTTGGATTTATAACAAAAAATTTGTTAAAATCTACAACAAAAATTGCTATCAGTGGGGACTTAAATATAGGAATGGAATGGATGAGCAGGTCACTTACTCATTTTTCAGCCCCTGTGATGTTCAATCAATTTTATACCAATAGAAGTGTCATACACAATGAAGCATATACAGATAACATCATTGTTAACTTTGAACGGGATCTGTACAACATCAGTGTTGCTGTTGAGGAATTACTCCTTAGGAATAACCAAACCAAAACTAGAATAATCTCCTCTAATACAGGTTCTGTCACTAAGTGAACGGTGACATGGGCTACAGAGCAGAAAAAGGAAGTAGTAAATGAGGTCATTCAGGAACTTAAAAACTATCAAGTGATTACCATATATACCAGTGTCGAACAGGAATAAATAAAGTTAAACTGCTTTTGACAGTATTATGAAGAGCATAGCTGCTACTCACCATATAGCAAAGATGCTAAGTTGTGGATGGGAATGACAAAAAGAAACTGAAAGTGAGCTTTTGGCCAACAGGGCCTTTATTGAAAATAGACAACTCTCTGTCTCTCTGTCTCTCTGTCTCTCTGTCTCTCTCTCTCTCTCTCTCTCTCTCTCTCTCTCTCTCACACACACACACACACACACACACACACACACACACACACACACATACAAGGACCACATTCTCTGGCAGCTGTAAGCTACACTGCAAGCAGCTGCATATGATGAGAGACAACTGGCTGGTGGGGTTAAAGAGGAGTCTGGAGTGGGAAGGGTGTATAGCAGTGTAGACCGTAAAGTGGTGCTCGTGACAGCAGACAGGAACAAGGTGGAGAACAGATAGGGTTCCAGTCGTCAGGTTAGACAATGGGGGTGGGGCGTGGAGATATCATCTGTGAATCTGAACCAGGTAAGGGGTTTGGATTACTGGGTGACTAAGAAGGATTCCTCTAGATTGGCCATGAATAGATTGGCATAAGGATGGCGCCATGGGGGTGCCCAAAGCAATACCCAAGACTTGTTTGCAGATAATGCTTTCAAAGGAGACTTAATTGTGGGTGACTGGTCATGGTGACTGTTGTTTTGAGCCAGAAGGATCACCTGGCAGAAGGTTTCTGCCAACTGTTGGAGTTATCTGCCTACAAACCCTCTTGCAGCTACTCCACTTCAGTGATCTAAAATGACATCCAGTCTCTCTTCAAAAACTTAGGCCCATCCCAGAACCTCATTCCAGAGTCCATTTCTCTGCTCTTCCCTACCACTCCCTGCATTTCATTCCTCTAAATGTTTTCTAAATTCCATAAACCCAACCACCCAGGATACCCTATTGGGACCAATTACCAGCAGTTACTGTGGTCCCATTCACAGAATTTCTGCTCTCATAAAACAACACCACTAACCTGTTATCTGCAACCTGTCTTCCCCATGGCCTTATCACAACTGAACAGTACCTTTCCCATTGCCCGACTGATTCCAAACCAACAACCTCTTTCCAGTCGCCATGACCAACTATATCCTCACCCACAATTAATTCTCCTTTAAAGGCATTACCTTACAAATAAATCCAGGGTATGGCTATGGGCACCCACATGGCACCATCCAATGCTAACCTATTCATGGAACTTCTAGAGGAATCCACATACAGCCTAGCCACCCATGGCCTTCACATATATAGTGACAAGCAGTCCGTCTCGAACTGGTCTCACTGAGGCCTTCACAGACCATGCTTACCCTCTCAACTTTGTGCATCACCCACCACCTCCAGAATTCCAACCATCCAATCACAGAGCAGCATTCCTTTAGTGATTCAGTACCACTCAGGACTGAAGCAACTAATTTACATTCTCAGCCAGGTTTTCCACTATCTCTCATCATGCCCTTAAATGTGAAATATCCTGCACACTATCCTTTCCACCCCTCCCACAGTGGTATTCCACCGGTCTCCAAACCTAAAAGACATCATTACCCATCCCTACACAACCCCTGCTCCCAACCCTTCCCCCATGGCCTCATATACCTGTAATAGACCTAGATGCAAACTCTGTTCTTTATGTCCCCCCACCACCACCTATTCCAGCCCATTCACAAATATCACCTTTCCCACCAAAGGCAGGGCTACCTGTGAAACAAATCATAAACCAACCACCTAAGCTGTATCCACTGTACTGCATTCTATATGGGCAAGACAACCAACAAGATGTCTGTCACGATGAATGGTCACTGACAAACTGTGGCCAAGAAAGGGCTGGATCTCGCAATTGGTGAGCTGCCATGCAACACTACATTCTTAGCTTTGGTAACTGCTTCACAACTTGTGCCACATTTGCCCTTTCTGCGAACATCAGCTTTTCTGAATTGCACAAGTGGGAACTCTCCTGGCAATGTATCTTACATTCCTGTAACCCTCCTGCCCTCAACCTTTGTTAATCTTTGTCCTTACACATTTACCCCTTTCTGTTTCCATTCCAGCACTACACAGCCCTGTATTCCGCCAATGCATCCTCAATTCTTTACATCTCCTTTTCTGCTACTCCCACTCGCTCCCCTCTAACCTCTGTCTAACCTCACAACTGCACCTACCTGCCATACCTGCCCTCTAACTCATTCCTGTGTGCTCCCACAAGCAGCAATTTACTGTCCTCCATCTCCACCTTGCTATCCCTCCCCATCCCCACCCCAGACTCCTCCTTACCCCCACAACCCAGTTGACTCTCCCATCTTGAACTGCTGCTTGCAGTCTACAGAGTGGGTTCAGCTGCCAGAGACTGTGGTCATGTGCAAGTAAGTTGCTTTTGCGTAAGTGTGAGTGTGTGAGTGTGTGCGTGTGCGTGTGCGTGTGCGTGTGCGTGTGCGTGTGCGTGTGCGTGTGTGTGTGTGTGTGTGTGTGGGTGGTTCATTTTCGACAAATAAGTTGTATACCAAAACCTCACTTTACGACATTATTTTTGTGGTGCCTATCTGCGACATACCATCTACACTACATGGTGAGAAGCAACTATCCTATATAATGTAGTTACATTCCGTCCTGGGTTTTCCAATTTTTGATTGAAACTGCTTTTGAGAAGTTTGTTGAGACCTCTTTAGATTTGTGGTGTACGTGTTCTTCTCTTATGAAAAACAAACCTATTAAGAAGAACATTAAATGGTACACAGATAAACTTACCAATGTTAGGAAAAATATGGTATCTTCATACCATATGCATAAAACATATTTTAAATATGAAGTGAGCAAAAAGTTGGATTTTGCAAAGCTTATCTTGAATGTAAGAGAATGTACAGAATTAAGCTTAGTGTGGCAAAAAGAACTGCATGTGGAAGATACACTGAAGATGCTCCTAATAAGTGCAAACCTGCGATCTGAAGTTTTCCCGGCGTATTTCCAATCTGAACAGTTCTCGGGTATCCGACCGGGTAGCGTCGTAATTTCTCTACAATATTTCGGCAGACGTACACCCTGCCATCTTCAGGTGGTTCCTGACGAATTCTGTGCTGTTCATCTCAGCACCCTAAATACAGGGTGTTGCAAAATTGTACGGCCAAACTTTGAGGAAACATTCCTCACACACAAATATAGAAAAGATGTTATGTGGACATGTGTCCAGAAACGCTTGATTTCTATGTTAGAGCTCATTTTAGTTTCGTCAGTATGTTCTGTACTTCCTCGATTCACCGTCAATCGGCCCAATTGAAGGAAGGTAATGTTGACTTTGGTGCTTGTGTTGACATGCGACTCATTGCTCTACAGTACTAGCATCAAGCACATCAATACGTAGCATCAACAGGTTAGTGTTCATCACGAACGTGGTTTTGCAGTCAGTACAATGTTTACAATTGCGGAGTTGGCAGATGCCCATTTGATGGATGGATTAGCACGGGGCAAAAGCTGTGGCGCGGTACGTTTCTATCGAGACAGATTTTCAGAACGAAGGTGTCCCGACAGTAAGACGTTCGAAGCAATTGATCGGCGTCTTAGGGAGCACGGAACATTCCAGCCTATGACTCGCGACTGGGGGAGACCTAGGACGACGAGGACACCTGCAATGGGCGAGGCAATTCTTCGTGCAGTTGGCGATAACCCTGATGTCAGCGTCAGAGAAGTTGCTGCTGTACAAGGTAACGTTGACCATGTCACTGTGTGGAGAGTGCTACGGGAGAACCAGTTGTTTCCGTACCATGTACAGTGTGTGCAGGCACTATCAGCAGCTGATCGGCCTCCACTGGTACACTTCTGCAAATGGTTCATCCAACAATGTGTCAATCCTCATTTCAGTGCAAATGTTATCTTTACGGATAAGGCTTCATTCTAACGTGATCATATTGTAAATTTTCACAATCAACATGTGTGGGCTGTCGAGAATCCGCACACAATTGTGCAATCACGTCATCAACAAAGATTTTCTGTGAACGTTTCGGCAGGCATTGTTGATGATGTCTTGATTGGGCCCCATGTTCTTCCACCTACGCTCAATGGAGCACGTTAACATGATTTCACACCTGTGCTGCTAGAACATGTACCTTTACAAGTACGGCACAACATGTGGTTCATGCACGATGGAGCTCCTGCACATTTCAATCGAAGTGTTCGTACGCTTCTCAACAACAGTTTCGGTGACCGATAGATTGGTAGAGAGCGAACCAATTCCATGGCCTCCACGCTCTCCTGACCTCAACCCTCTTGACTTTCATTTATGGGGGCATTTGAGAGCTCTTGTCTACGCAACCCCGGTACCAAATGTAGAGACTCTTCGTGCTCGTATTGTGAACGGCTGTGACACAATACGCCATTCTCCAGGGCTGCATCAGCGCATCAGGGATTCCATGCGACGGAGGGTGGATACATGTATCCTCGTTAACGGAGGACATTTTGAACATTTCCTGTAATAAAGTGTTTGAAGTCACGCTGTTACGTTCTGCTGCTGTGCGTTTCCATTCCATCATTAATGTGATTTGAAGAGAAGTAATAAAATGAGCTCTAACATGGAAAGTAAGCATTTCCGGACACATGTCCACATAACATATTTTCTTTCTTTGTGTGTGAGGAATGTTTCCTGAAAGTTTGGCCGTACCTTTTTGTAACACCCTGTGCACTAGCCATTACCCCATCCACCGTTCCCCTCCTGGTGTCTTCGGTGCGGCCGGCCCGGTGGCTGCTGGAGGTGGTGGGGGAAGCGGCACCTGGGTCTGAACTGTGGTCTGCAGTCTCCCAGCTGCCGCCGTCGGCGGCGGTCCTCGATCTCTGGGACCGCATCTTTCTCTACAGGCTAAGGGCAGGGTTCCAAGCCTTACTGAGTTGAAGGCCGCTGTCTTTATTAATTATATCGTCCTGTAGTCGGATTTCGATGGCATCTTTAGTAGTGTAGTCCCAGAAGT
Source organism: Schistocerca serialis cubense (assembly GCF_023864345.2). Classification (NCBI taxonomy): domain Eukaryota; kingdom Metazoa; phylum Arthropoda; class Insecta; order Orthoptera; family Acrididae; genus Schistocerca; species Schistocerca serialis. The sequence continues at coordinate 508,201,765 of NC_064644.1, read as the reverse complement.
AGGAGGCTCTGAGCACTATGGGACTCAACTGCTGAGGTCATTAGTCCCCTAGAACTTAGAACTAGTTAAACCTAACTAACCTAAGGACATCACAAACATCCATGCCCGAGGCAGGATTCGAACCTGCGACCGTAGCGGTCCTGCGGTTCCAGGAGGAGGATTGACAGTATTTTTGTTTTTTCATAGTCCATAGTATGGTCAGTCTTTATACAATGGTCAGCCACGGCTGATTTAGTGGCCTGGCGTAATTCGGTATGGTGCTTGCGTTTGCGGCACCTACAGTGCGGACTGTCTCCCCAATGTATGATTTTCCGCACTGACAGAGAATTTGATAAACGCCTGGTTTTCGAAGGCCTAGGTCATCTTTCACTGAACCCAGTAAAATCAAGGTTCTTGCAGGGGGTCGGAATACACATTTCACATTGTGTTTTCCCAGGATTCTACCGAATTTTCTTGAGGTCTTTCCGACAAACGGAATGCACGCCAATGACTTGTGTTCTTCTGTTTCTTCTTCTTGTTCTCCTGGCACAGTCTGTCTGAGTGCGTGTCTTATTTGCTTCTGGTTGTACCCATTATTCCGAAATGTTGTCTCGAGGTGCTGCTGTTCTGCTGGAAGGCTCGCCTGATCGCAGATCGTTCGCGCCCTGAGAACAAGTGTGCGCAAAACGCCTTCACGCTGGGAGTTGTGGTGGCAACTGAAGGTATTTAGGTACAAATCAGTGTGTGTAGGTTTTCTGTATACACTGTGTCCCAGCTCGCCGTCAGGTTTCCGTTTCACCAGGACGTCAAGAAACGGTAGGGCACCATCCTGCTCCACCTCCAACGTGAACTGTATGTTAGGATGCAGAGAGTTGAGGTGTTCGAGAAATTCATTTAAGCTGTCCCGTCCATGTGGCCAAACAACGAACGCGTCATCCATGTAGAACACTAGAACAAGCCACTAGAACAACACAAACAGAAACCAAATTGATTCTTCCGCTACGTGGAAATGCTTTCCTCTGCACCGTTGACGATTTCTTCCAGTTCTTTTCTTGCTGCTAAATTGTCAATCCTGTGTAGGAGAAAAGATAGCTTCGACTTGACACCATCTCTCATGTCCGCAGCTCGTGGTCTAGTGGCTAGCATTGCTGCCTCTGGTTCACGGGGTCCCTGGTTTGATTCATGGCTGTGTTTTGGAATTTTCTCCACCCGGGGGTTGGCTGTTTGTGCTGTCCTAAGAAATATATCACTTAGGTAGTTGTTAAATGGTCCACACATTTCTTTCTTTGGCATTGCAAACCACTCCTTTTGTAATTTATATTCACAGTCCACTTGATCACAAATTTAAACTTCCATAATGATATCACAGAACGGCTCTGTGGCAGGCATTAGCACATTTCAATTCTTCTTCCTAAGGAATATACTACTTTGGATGTAATTTAAGTTGACAGTGTCAGTAGCAAGATTACCCACGTTCTCCAATAACAGACACAAACCAAAGCTTTCGTCGATCTGCCTGGTCTTCCTCCCTAATTCCTGAGAAATGTTTTGGATGCCAGGGAAGGTTAGGCTGACACATTCCACTGCCACAGAAAACTTACCAGTTGCAGCTGTCAGATCTCACTGTATTCTCAAAAATTCCAAGATGGCAGCAATTCTGACAGTGGTGATCTTTTGGTCCTGCTTTCGAAATTTGATTTTGCTTCCAGTCCAGCAGGACACACATAGCCCTATTGCAATATATTGTGAGTGTGTTTCTACAAGTGAACTGCAAAATGGTGTGCTCCATAGGAAGAACAAATGAAGTATGATTACACCTATTACAAATCTGTTTTGTAATAACCTTTTTTTCATGTCCTATGCCAACATTTTTCATCTAGCAGTTGCAACTTCACTCCTCAATTATTTGCTGAGAGTGTGCCTGTATCTCCTATAGTTTCTACCCTCTACCTCCACCACAGAAGTTATTTTATGATGTCTTAACGGGTGTCCTGTCATCTTATCCCTTACTCTTTACAGTGCTGTACATATGTTCCTTTCCGCACCTATTCTGCAGAGAACCTCCTCATTCCTTATCAGTCCACCCATTTTTCAGCACTCTTCTGTAGCAACACATCCCAAATCCTCCTATTCTCAGTTTTTCAGATTATCCCACAGACCGTGTTTCGCTGTCATACAATGCTATGCTCCACACGTACATTCTCAGAAATTTCATCATCAAATAAAGGTCTATGTTTCAAACAAGTAGATTTCTCCCGGCCAGAAATACCCTTCTTGCAGTGCCAGTCCAGTCTTTATGTCCTCATCTCTTCTTCATCATGGGCTACTTCACTGCCTAGGTAGTAGAACTCCTTAACTTTGTCTACTTCATGATCCACAATTCTGATCCTACATTTCTCACTGGTTGCATTTCTGCTACTTCTCGTTACATTCATCATTCCTCGTTTTATTCTCATTCCATGTTCTGTACTCATCCAACTAGCCATTCCATTCAGCAGATGCTGTAATTTTTCTTTACTTTCACTGAGGATAGCAATGTCATCAGTAAATCATGTGCAGATCTTTTCACTACAGATTTTAATCCTTCTCTTGAAACTTTTTTTAATTCTGTCATTGAACAGCTGGGGCGAGAAATTACATACGTTTCCTCTTCACTTTCTCATGGCATTAAAAACTTATGTGGGGTTAAGACCTCATCAACAAGTTTCCTCCATTCTATCCTCTCCAGCATGGTTCTCCTCCATCATCGGACTCTGAGATTTTATATCTTCCTCCACATTATCTATCCACCGTTTTCGTGGCCTTCCTCTCTGTGTTCTTCCAGTTGGTCCCCATACAAATATTTTTTTAGTTGTTCTTTCAGTATCCTTCCTGAGGACATGTCCAAGCCAGGCTATTCTACTTTTTACAATTCCTACGATGCCAGCTCCTTGTATGAGGCGGTCCCGCTCAGTATTCGTCCTAGATCTCCAGAAGCCATTATTATTCTGAACTGCCCCATAGACCTTGTGGAACACTCTACGTTTGTATATCCTGTGCTGCTGCTAATCACAATTATTAGTATCATGTTTCGCATCCTCAGGCTACAACTGGCCTGATCATGGCCTTTTATAGTTGCAGCTTCAGCTGCTTATTTAATAACCTAGAGACCAACAATTTCTTAAACGTGTGGAAGCATCTATTACCACTTAGGATGTGCAGTTTTATTTCAATTGACATGGAATTTGTACTGTTCATATTAGAGCCCAAACAGTCAAAGATCCGCACATGATCAAAATTGAAACCGTCTACTGATAGTCTATCCAAGTTATTATTTTTCTTCCTGGTGCAATTCATCTACTTAGTACTTGTTTCATTTATAAAAAGTCCTCTAGGTTATGTGGCTTCTTTCATCTTGCATGTTGTCCTCTGTACTGACATCCTTCTTCTAGTAATAACTGCTACATCATCAGCATATTCCCATATCTGAGTCGACTTTGGGCCTGTTGTTGTTGTGGTCTTCAGTCCTGAGACTGGTTTGATGCAGCTTTCCATGCTACCCTATCCTGTTCAAGCTTCTTCATCTCCCAGTACTTACTACAACCCACATCCTTCTGAATCTGCTTAGTGTATTCATCTCTTGGTCTCCCTCTACGATTTTTACCCTCCACACTGCCCTCCAATGCTAAATTTGGGATCCCTTGATGCCTCAGGACATGTCCTACTAACCAGTCTCTTCTTTTTGTCAAGTTGTGCCACATACTCCTCTTCTCCCCAATTCTATTCAATACCTCCTTATTAGTTATGTGATCTACCCATATAATCTTCAGCATTCTTCTGTAGCACCACATTTCGAAAGCTTCTATTCTCTTCTTGTCCAAACTATTTATCGTCCATGTTTCACTTCCATACATGGCTACACTCCATACAAATACTTCCAGAAATGACTTCCTGACACTTAAATCTATACTCGATGTTAACAAATTTCTCTTCTACAGAAACGCTTTCCTTGCCATTGCCAGTCTACATTTTGTATCTTCTCTACTTCGACCATCATGTTATTTTGCTCCCCAAATAGCAAAACTCCTTTACTACTTTAAAATGTCTCATTTCCTAATCTAATTCCCTCAGCATCACCTGACTTAATTCGACTACATTCCATTATCCTCGTTTTGCTTTTGTTGATGTTCATCTTATATCCTTCTTTCAAGACACTGTCCATTCCGTTCAACTGCTCTTCGAAGTCCTTTGCTGTCTCTGATAGAATTACAATGTCATCGGCGAACCTCAAAGTTTTTATTTCTTTTCCATGGATTTTAATACCTACTCCGAATTTTTCTTTTGTTTCCTTTACTGCTTGCTCAATATACAGATTGAATAACATCGAGGAGAGGCTACAACCCTGCGTCACTCCCTTCCCAACCACTGCTTCCCTTTCATGTCCCTCGACTCTTATAACTGCCATCTGGTTTCTGTACAAATTGTAGATAGCCTTTCGCTCCCTGTATTTTACCCCTGCCACTTTCAGAATTTGAAAGAGAGTATTCCAGTCAACATTGTCAAAAGCTGTCTCTAAGTCTACAAATGCTAGAAACGTAGGTTAGCCTTTCCTTAATCTAGCTTCTAAGATAAGTCGTAGGGTCAGTATTGCCTCACGTGTTCCAATATTTTTACGGAATCCAAACTGATCTTCCCCGAGGTCAGCTTCTACCAGTTTTTCCATTCGTCTGTAAAGAATTTGCGTTAGTATTTTGCAGCTGTGACTTATTAAACTGATAGTCCGGTAATTTTCACATCTGTCCAAACCTGCTTTCTTTGGGATTGGAATTATTATATTCTTCTTGAAGTCTGAGGGTATTTCGCCTGTCTCATACATCTTGCTCACCAGATGGTAGAGTTTTGTCAGGACTGGCTCTCCCAAGGCCATCAGTAGTTCTAATGGAATGTTGTCCACTCCCGGGGCCTTGTTTCGACTCAGGCCTTTCAGTGCTCTATCAAACTCTTCAATCAGTATCGTGTCTCCCATTTCATCTTCATCTACATCCTCTTCCATTTCCATAATATTGTCCTCAAGTACATCGCCCTTGTATAGACCCTCTATACGCTCTTCCACCTTTCTGCTTTCCCTTCTTTGCTTAGAACTGGGTTTCCATCTGAGCTCTTGATATTCATACAAGTGGTTCTCTTTTCTCCAAAGGTCTCTTTAATTTTCCTGTAGGCAGTATCTATCTTACGCCTAGTGAGATAAGCATCTACATCCTGACATTTGTCCTCTAACCATCCCTGCTTAGCCATTTTGCACTTCCTGTCGATCTCATTTTCGAGACGTCTGTATTCCTTTTTGCCTGCTTCATTTACTACATTTTTATATTTTCTCCTTTCGTCAATTAAGTTCAATATTTCTTCTGTTACCCAAGGAGTTCTACTAGCCGTCGTCTTTTTACCTACTTGATCCTCTGCTGCCTTCACTACTTCATCCCTCAGAGCTACCCATTCTTCTTCTACTGTACTTCTTTCCCCCATTCCTGCCAATTGTTCCCTTATGCTCTCCCTGAAACTCTGTACAACCTCTGGTTCTTCCATATTATCCAGTTCCCATCTCCTTAAATTCCCAACTTTTTGAAGTTTCTTCAGATTTAATCTACAGTTCATAACCAATAGATTGTAGTCAGAGTCCACATCTGCCCCTGAAAATGTCTTACAATTTAAAACCTGGTTCCTAAATGTCTGTCTTACCACTGTATATTCTATCTGATATCTTCTAATATCTCCAGGATTCTTCTATGTATACAACCTTCTTTTATGATTCTTGAACCAAGTGTTAGCTATGATTAAGTTATGCTCTGTGCAAAACTCTACCAGGCGGCTTCCTCTTTCATTTCTTAGCCCCAATCCAGATTCACCTACTATGTTTCCTTCTCTCCCTTGTCCTACTCTCCAATTCCAGTCACCCATGACTATTAAATTTTCGTCTCCCTTCACTATCTGAATAATTTCTTTTATCTCATCACATATTTCATCAATTTCTTCATCATCTGCAGAGCTAGTTGGCATATAAAGTTGTACTACTGTAGTAGGCGTGGGCTTCGTGCCTATCTTGGCCACAGTAATGCGTTCACTATGCTGTTTGTAGTAGCTTACCTGCACTCCTATTTTTTTTATTCATTTTTAAACCTTCTCCTGCATTACCCCTATTTGATTTTGTGTTTATAACCCTGTATTCACCTGACCAAAAGTCTTGTTCCTCCTGACACCGAACTTCACTAATTCCCACTATATCTAACTTTAACCTATCCATTTCCCTTTTTAAATTTTGTAATCTACCTGCCCGGTTAAGGGATCTGACATTCCACGCTCCGATCCGTAGAACGCCAGTTTTCTTTTTCCTGAAAACGGCGTCCTCTTGAGTAGTCCCCGCCCGGAGATCCGAATGTGGGACTATTTTACCTCCGGAATATTTTACCCAAGAGGATGGCATCATCATTTATCCATACAGTAAAGCTGCATGCCCTCGGTAAAAATTACGGCTGTAGTTTCCCCTTGCTTTCAGCCGTTCGCAGTACCAGCACAGCAAGGCCGTTTTGGTTAATGTTGCAAGGCCAGGTCAGTCAATCATCCAGACTGTTGCCCCTGCAACTATTGAAAAGGCTGCTGCCTTTGGGCCTATGTAACCAGATATCTGAAACTCCCGTATAGCTGCTTCAAGAGTCATATTGAAAATCGTCGTAGAGAGTGCGTCCCCTTATTGCCCTTATCTGACTCCTTTCTTAATACTAAACCAACTGCTAAACTCTCCATCTACATACACTGCAGCTTTGGAACCAGCCAATGTTGCTTGAATAAGTGAGACATACTTTGATGGTATACCAAGCAGCAGCAAATCATTTAGCGTTTGTGCGCTATTGAGACTATCAAAGGCCTGCTTGAAGACTATATAGAAGCTATAAAGCTCATGTTTTTGCCTCAACACAATTATCAGATCTGTTGGTGATGTATTAGGCTTAAATCTTCACTAATACTTCCCCAGAATCTCTTCTGCATGTGGCGCTAAATTGTTGTAAATAATACTAGAGAAGATCATATAGGCAACATTCAGCAACATAATTCCTCGGTAATTTGAGCAGCAGGTCTTGTCTCCTTTACTGTGAATTTGTTGAGTTGTACCTAAAGTCCATTCTTCTGGGATTCTTTTCTGATTCCACATCAACTTAATAAGTTTGTGGATCTGCTTACGAAGGTCAGTTCCCCCATTTTTTAGAAGTTTGGCAGTTATTTCATCAGCTCCTGTGACTTGTAATTTTTTTGACAATACGCTACCCTCTATACTTCCTTTAATGTTGGTCTCTCTATTTCTGGATCTGTGCCATAATAGAGTGGCAGCTCATTCCTGGTAGGATTATCCTCCAAAATTCCCTTGATATACTCCCTTGATACACTCCCATACAGGTAACGTTTCTAACTAATCACTCATCTTAATTAACACTTGTAAGTTGAAAGTAGTGAATTAAATGAGAGGATGTATTACTGACAGTTTTGAAGCTAAATCACCTTTCTAGCCAACAAAGTTCTAACTACAACTAAGTTTGAAGTAAAAAATTATAAATCTCTTATGAGAATGTGTTCTTCTTGATTAATTATAATGGATCACTTTGATATGGGGATGAAAATCTGCGATGAATGAGAATCTCGTCGTCATACTGCAGGATGTGGATGTTGGAGCGGGTGTGATTCCACTGGAGGCTGTTTCTGGGATATGATGCCCAACTCAAGGTGAAAGATGAATTGTAATAAGATACTCAGACGCAGAAAAGAAGTGAGGGATTAGTATGGAAAGTGGATTGGAGGAGTGAAATTTCTAAGAGTATAGCAAGAGTTATGGCAATGGAATAGGAACCAACTGCGTTTATGGCGAACATTATGATGTCCCACTCAAACGGAAAATGATATAGCATCATCCGGTCATCTTCAGTGATTTTATGTTCGCTCTTAAAGGTATATTTCTCTGTCGGTGACATACTGTAAGTTCTTAGCTTCGTATTGCATTTATGTACCAACAGCGCTCGTTCATACAGGAATTATAAAAAAATAGGCCTATGTTTTAAAAATGCAGTCAATTTGCTGGGAGAAATCTGCTCCCGTCCCGTAAATCCTACCCTACGTAACAGCAATGAACACATTGTCAGACGGCTGCCATAAAAGGGATGCCCATCGAACACAGCAGCTACCCATCCAGACATATTCGTAAATTGGTAGGATTCATTTACGACCCACACTCGCCTCCTCAGTGTGAATAAAGTGAGAAAACCTCTACCTATCAATTCGTCTAGTCCAGTAATATATCAAGTAACAGAAGATAAAAAAGAGAAATAGTCAGCAGTTTGTCAGATACTGATGAAAAAATGTGAATGTCTTCGAAATATTGCAGATTCTACACTGATAATATGTGATACACAGATGCCACTGCGAAGAATTCCGGCGCAGTTTTCTACCACTGCAGTCCTATTGTCTATGTCGTAACCTATAGCAAATAGGGGCTACGTCATAACGACGTCATGAATGCAAGCATAAGATTGTGCTGGCTTCACGAAATTTCGGGCAGGTCTGCTCACCGATGGCGACGTACCTTACTGTCTTTATTTAGCAAACTTATCAACTTTAAAATTATATTTTACTACCATAGTACCCAAGAGAATTCTAGCAACCCGTTATAGGATTTCATCTCCTTTCGTTTGTCTTCTATATGTCTTTCTTGACACAATACTTGGGGAAAATTCAGACCATAGTGGTTGGCAGAGTAGCCATCTGATATAGCAGAGAGGTTATCGGTTCAAAGTATCCCTCATTCTTGTAGCTATAATCAAAGCTAGCAGCTTCTCACATTTGGTACATGGTAAATGTTAATAACTACAAGCTACAAAGCAATAAATTCAAATCAGTATTTCCTGTCACAACTTCCTCAGATGCATCTGCAAAAAGATATCCAAGAAATGTTCTGTGCCAGGCCGCCCGCGTGTACTGTAAACTGTGACAGCACTTGGTACTTTGGTGTCAAGTTATGCTGTGCAGGAAACTGACCAAAGAGAAGAGAAGAAATGCAATTATGTACAAGGGGCATAAGTTTACAGAAAGGCAAAGATTTTTATTAATACATAGTTTTGGGCATCAGCTTCAGTTTTGTTTCTAGTATGTACCTGCTTATGGAAGACCAAGGTTGCTCAATTATCTTTTGTGTCTTCGTTAAAAATCGGTCTTCCCGTATAAGAAAACGATGCATGCTCTTGCTGTTAAATTACACAAAAAATCAGTAGAATGTTATCCCTTGTTCCAGTGCAGTGACCATCAATTGTAGACTTACACTACACTCTATTGCAACCACGATTAAGTACATGCATTCAGTCATATTTTGGGCCAATTACGTGATTTATTAACTCTTGCAGAAGCTGAGAACACGTTATTACTCATCTGCAATGTTGTAGAACGTGAAAGCTGTGAATCGGGAAAAGGAACTCAATTGACTATGACCTGCCTCTCTGATATCAAGAATATTTGTAGGACGAACTCAGCTGTAATTTAGTTTTCGTACGTCATTAAGTAGGTTATTTATTTGTGTGAATTGATCGCTCTGGGGAGGAGCATTTCAAATTCGAAGTTATTTGCAGCGAAATTATATGGAAAGTAAATACGATTCTGAAACTAAGGAAGTTCCTGTGCTTTCAGATGCTAGCATGGAAATCCTCAATATATTATTATTGCGAAATGGATGACAGCTTTGTTGGTGGACCTAGGAAATGTAAAAATTAGACGGCGCACCAGTGTCAACTACTGCTGTACGGATTGTATTCTGAGGCTCTGAGGATATTTCCTCACCAACGAAGTAGGAAAAATATCGTTCTGCTAGCGATGCTAGTCACCTCTGACATAATTATTGATGCACACACATTAAACGTTGCCTTAAGAAGTAAACTGAAATGAAAGCTGTGTAGGAGGCTGTTCATTTGCTGCTTTAATGTGACCTTTGCCGGTTGCCCACGCTACTGGACAGAGAGCGCCTTTTCCTCGTTGTGGCCGTCTGGCCTATCCAGTTCGCAAAGGCAGAAGGCCGGATGTAGATATCTGCATAATACAGGCGCATTAGTTGGCGGCTTCCAGTTGATTACACAATAGTAAACGAGCAGCGTAATGGAATAAGAAGCGCGAGCATATTACACTATGCTAGAAAAGTGGCATGGGAGCTGAGGTTAGATGTATTGTTTCTCAAAGATCCGCATACTAACACCGGAAAAGTTCCTAATACGCCAGAAACGGCCCAGATAGCCACGCAAGAGCGGCTTCCAATGACAGCAATAACACTATTTAAAAGGCCATTAAAGTGACAAAAATATCACAGCATTGCTTAGAACACGTAATGTGTGTCGAAATGGTGCCAAGAGAGGAGATTTGCTTTATGACAAGGCTAAAGACAGTTAGTCACCTAGGACGAATTAAGCCTCTGTTGTGCGTTGTTGATACGAATGCGAAGTCAACCCCTTGACTAATGAGTCTGCAAGGCAATTTGAGGAAGCCTTTATGGAAATGAAGCTACTAGTATTCGACTTATTCTGCAGTTTGCTTTTGGTCTGTTATCTAAAAAAAAGAACAGAGACATTGTTGCTATTGAATTGACATGAATGCAACACATAAAATGCTGACGTAATTTCAAGTATGTAAGTATGATAAAACTTTATGAAGTCTAAGGAGTGGTATATCTACACAAAGAAAAATATCGTAATAACTTTTCAAATAAGGAAATAAAAGAGTAGTTCTATCTTTCACCGTCTGGTCATCAGGCAAACAGATATATGTTCATCTGGAATCCAGAAGGCACGCTTTTTCTGTTGTACTACGTTGCATTGCTGGACCGCAGATATTTAATTTATAAGTCTGGACTACTGCACTGTACAGCTCTACACTGCGTTACGCAGAACCAAGCTAGATGGCTCATTTGTCTGAATAGTGAGTCCCTGATGAGCTGAGGCACAAGTCAGGAATCACAGTCGCTATACTTGTACTGCTGTGGCATCCACGGTGTAGAGACTGGGAGATGGCTGTCAGGTTTTCACGGTATCCTTCCTAACCCTCTCCGAGTATTCTCTGATCACTGCTTCCTGAAGGTTTTTGAAGGTGGATGTTCTTCAGTGGTGCGTCTGGTTGTCATGACATATGACTTCTTTTTATTGCCTGTCAGCCATGTACGCTTATATTATAGCTGTAAGCGAGATTAGCTTATGCCACGGTTCCTCATTCCATTATAGATCGTTATACTACCGAAGGTGTTTCTTTCCGGATCAGTAATATCTTGCCTAATGGCACCCTTCACGGTAATGTGACCGATGGTGCTAATTCCTCCATATTCACAAGTTTCTGTGGTGTTTTGTATTTTTAGCAAGCAGCTGGGATGTGGACACTGTCCCAGCAAGTAGTATGTCGCTTTTCTGGTCTTTTGCGTTAGGATGGAGGTAGTAAGTCTCCTCCCTATTTCTGTCCCATCCCAGAGTTATTGGCATTCTCTGTCAAGACATACCTTTATTTCTTTATTCGACGTGACTTCAGTGGCCTATATCTGCTCAATCGTACCACATTCGCCCTTTTGTACCCAATATTGCGTGCCCCTCTTCCGTACGGTTAGGTCCCGCGGTAGTAAGCCAAGTACCACCTGCAATTCCTTAGTCGATGTTGTTCTACACCCTCCCGTCAGGAGCAGAGATACGCTATCTTTCTGGCTCTATGCACAAAAGGGATCTACACACAGCTCACAGAACCGCTTAACATTGCTCTGTGGTACGATATTATTGTACTTACAAGCAGCTGAAAACTTCTTTGGGCAGTTGTTGCAATTTTGTGTAGGGTTTCAAGGCCGCTCTAGCAGACGGTTCCTACATGGGTATTCAAGTTTTGCTTTTCGTTTATTTAAGTCATATATAGCTCTTTTCTTTTCAAGATTGGTAATTTATCTTAACTGTAAGGTTCCTCGTTCTTGTTAACGTTCCTTTTGTGTGCTGTTAAGTTAGTAAGATTTCTGCTCCAGAGTTACTTAATCTTTCAAGTACTACCCATCTAGTTTGCTTCTACTTTAGCCCTTGTCGCGACAGGAGCAGTAACTACCAGATCTTCGCTGCAGGCGATGCAACCTGTAATGTTTGTTATATGAGCTCTGTGTGTAGTTCAGTAATGAACCTATGCTAACATACTCGAACTCAGGACAACAGACAGAGCGGTATTTTGTGAAGTTTATCACAATTTTCTTCTGGCGCTTTCTAACTGTAGCTGTCTGTCTCTGCAATAATCACCTAGATTCTTACAGAGACATCTGGCACAGTTGAACGTTCCATTCTTTGAAATAATGCGCTCCACCATAAATTATCAGACGCTCCAGTTATATCAGCCATTATGCCTATGAAGTACTTGTAGTCTGAGATGTTCACAGTATTTAATGATTTCCTGAACGATGTCCTGTTTACATCCCAGTTGTTCCTGTGACCACCAGACAGCTAGACTGAAGATACGACGGTAGTTCGACCTCCACACCACGATTTTCTTTCAGGTTATTACTGTCACCAACAAACGGATGAACTGCAGATAATGTGAATTTTTCGTTTGTTGCATAATGAGTAGTTCTCACTATCACCAACAGATAGCTCCACTATTAAAAACACAACATAATTTAATTGTTCCACACCTATAAGATGTTGTAATATTCTAGATGAACTGCAAAATATGGCAACAGTGCAAGATATGCGATTTTTGCGTCGACTATCAATGATATAGTTCAGGTTAAGTACAAGAAAAAACGCTGTAATTGTCAACTTAGTTGTTGCACCTCGACTATCATATCGCAATGTACTAAATTGACTGCAAAAATACGTCTGCATTGTAAAGTAAGTTCAAGTTATTTTCCACAGACACACTTAATCGAACAAATTAGTGCCTGAAATTCTAAAGTATATACTCCAAAGTATATACTAAACCTAACAACAGTTGACAATTTAGACGGTATTCGTAAGGAATCGATGTTACGAAACTAATCTGAACAGAGCTATAACTAGAAAAATGCGTCTCATATAAAATACTGTGCTAAGCAAGCAACCATGCAAGCAGATTGACAGTCTAAATATAATTTATTAGACCCACTCTTGATGTAAGTTACAATAAGCTCTGAAATTAAATATTTCCGCATTTGCATTGTTTTCAAGCTCATTTTAAAAGACGAGTTTAAGAATTTTGAGCACTAATTGCGCTAATAAATGTAAATGCGAAATTCGCTTGTACTTTCCTTATCTATTGTATCATTATAGATGAGGTACGGTAACATATTTGAGACTTACGGCATTTTCACCTGTACTTAACTACATCGTAGATAATGGATGTAAACATCGCAGTTTTTTTACTACCAACGTTTTTTGTCGGCATTTTAGAATATTGTAACACTTTATTTCTGGAAAATAATTAATACATGATTGTGTTGTGTTTTTATCAGTGGAATTGTGTGATGATGATAGTGAGAAGTACTCATGGTACAACACATGATCAGTTCACATTCTCTGCAGTGCAGGCACTTGTTGGCAACAGGAATAATCTCAGTGAAATTCGTGATACGAAGTTGGAAGTTTCTTCACTATTTTCATTGCAGCCATCTACTTGTGACAAGAAAAACTTTGATATGGAAGAGTGCTTGATTTTATTTAAAGTAAAACCCACGTCAAGCAAGTGCGAATTCCTAATTTGTTATTTTCATTTTATTATCAAATGTGACTGATTAATTATCTATAGAGAAATATGCTACCTGTTTCGTTCCAGTTCCATGTCTAATTATATACAGCTTCAAATGGAATGTGATGTCTAATGCATAAGGCTTAGCACCTAACAGAAGATGTTCTCTGTAAACATATCAGTGCATAATCACCCTTCATTGCTATTAATGCTAAGTAAATTGTGCAGCTTGCATTAAAATTATGTTATTGACTATAACTTAGAGATATAGAGAGGCAGGTGTGGAAGCACTTGAGTCCTTAAACATAGGTGGTAAGTCAGACATGATGTCAGATACTCTACAAAACTTCAATGCTTCTAGAGTTCCAATATAGGTTTAATATCAAGACCTCAGCACCATCTCATAACTTTGAACCTAAAGGAAGCAAAATTTCGACACAATGGCTGTAAATATTACGAGTTGTGGTAGTTAATCATTGCAATGTGTGTGGACTTGCTGAGATGACTTTGACGATCTGCAGAGATGATAATATCAACTTGAAATGATGGTCTCCAAGTCGTAATACCCAGAAACTACAGACAAACCATACGTGATTACTGCAGTCTTGTTAATAATTGTTGAAGTAACGAAATTATGTTCCGCAACAGAGTAGTTGAAAAGGAAGGTACATTGAATAATAATTGCTCATTAGTTGTTGTCAGCCAATTACGAGAAATATGTCCACGACTGTAACTCAGTGTTCAGGTAAATGCGATAACAAATTAATTTCACTTTACAATTTAGTAATATGCAAGACAGTCCACCGATTGTTGTAATGGTTCATAATTTTAGCTGTCACAACAGAATCACCTTGGGGCCTCTCCTCGAAACAAAAAAGCCTCTAAAAATTTATGAAGGACGGTATTTTAACATGGCTGTAAGAGCGAATGTGATGTCATGACGTGGCCGATTGGGAGGAAATTCATAATAAAGAAGGTGAAAAGAAATATACAAGTCAACATGTACGTACCTTAAATAATTACAGCCCAATACTTGTACTGAGCTGCTTTTGGACAGTATCTCCTCCACTCCAGATCAGTTTCGCGTCTTTCGTATAACAAATTAAATTCGCTCTACATTTTAGCAATTTGCAGGCGCCACATCCAGTATTGTAATGTTGCATAATTTAGGTTAATGTGTACTGCAATGATGCGAAGACAAGTACGATGTGGGCTCGAAACTGTAAAGGAAAAATATGAGGTTGTTGAAGTGGAAGTGATTTGGGAAGCAACAGAAGAAGATTTTTCTGTGTAAATATTGTTACTCATCATTTATTATAAAATAAATTATAATCAGCAACAAAATTTATACGGTTTTATTGGATTTCAATTCTTTGCCATATTGCTTTTTTTTATATCTTCTCCAAAAAGGTTTTGACGTATGTACGTTCCATACATCACCTCTGAACCAGTTAATACTGGAATACAATAATATAGGAGTTTTTGCCATAATATGATGTAACCTTCAAATGACTGTATCGAAAAATCCATTATATTTACTCTTATATTTACTCATTCCTGTAGTCCAAAATTTTGAATTTATTAGTTTTATTTGAAGTCCTATAAATAATCAATGCAGCAAAACATTTTTGTCTGGAGGTGTTTTTGAATGAGTGTGGTTGATCAGTTAGCGTGATGCAGCTTTTTAAACCCTCACATTTGTTCAAAATTTTACACAAAGTACTTCAGAATGTTGCAATATATTCATATATCATGGCTATGATTTCGTCACTACTACAATAAATTAAGGCACAAGTAAAACTGACAAAGTATAACTGGTTTGACTTGTTTTATAAATGTTTTCATTGAAAATGCAGTATAGTGCTTTAATATTACTTGGACATGTATGATCTTCTTTAAGAAAATGGTTAGATAATCGTACTAGTGAACTATCACTATCCAAGTTTAGGTTTGATTAATATTAACAAAAGAAATGCATATAATTTCCTGCATCAATTTTATGATGCTCTGTAAAATTATATAATAACTGTGGTTTTCCACCAGTCTCCATCTTGTGTTACAGGTGGATTACCACTAATACTGATTTTTTTCTGTAATTACATCGTTTGTGAAATGATGAGCTGCTAAAACGGCACGGTTTTAGCCATGTACACACCACAATATTTGTGGTATTTGCTGATGTGTAGAAACTAAATCTTTATTATAATGACATTTAATATCATCATGCTGTTTTACAAATTTCTGTTGCACTGTTGCTTCTGGTGTATCCTCATTATAATTTACTTTAAGATCTAAGTAACTTAAGCTATACCTTGGTAATGAAATATTATCAGTGCATGAAACATAACAGTTTAAGCAGCAGTCATCACATAATGTGTGAATACAACGGTTTCTATGAACTTGACTAATATGACAACTCAAACAGTGAAATACAACTGCCTCATTAGTTTATTACATATAGGAATACATTAATGTAGCTGTTTCTTTGATATTGCGTCACTTCTTTACATAAGATCATGGAATTTTCACTGATTTCACACATACAACGTAGCATTTGTGCATGAATAAGTTATAGCCTCTAGTGTCCGTTAACTCAAAGTGGTAATCTTCACAAAATATTCTGCTAATAATATATATTTCTAACAGATAATATGATACTTCTGCAATTGTCTGATTTCTAACCTGGCCAGCATAGTCTATGTATTTCGTCAGACATTAATCATAAGTTCTATCTTTTGCATTCTTTACAGCTACACGTTGTCATGAAGGATCTGTTCTTCATTGAAGAAAACTTTAATGACCACTAACAGTATTATAGACGTGTCCAGGCTGCAACATAGCATTTATTTAATGTATGTATTCAGTATCACCTGGATGAATATTGTACAGTTTGTTGCTGTTGAATAACACTTCAGTAATTTCATCTTGTGTGAGTCTGTGGTCTAGAGGTGGCAGCGATGGTTGTGACCTCACAGCAGTTGAAGTACAAAGTGATTGAAGATTGGTGTAATATCTGAGAATGACGTCTTGTATCTCGACATGCTAGCGATTCTGTCAGAAACTGCAATGTCGATTCTGTATAGGCAACGCCGAGAATAAGTGCACCTCTGTTGTAGGTGCATATTCTTTATCATCATCAGGGAAGCAGTTGCTTATGCCACTGGACAACATTTGTGAAGATGATATGGAGAGACTGCAATGGAAACGGAGAACAGACGAGACAGCATGTCCCAGCCAGTCATCAGTAGTGAAATCCGAGGGAAGCTCAGGTCTGCAAAGTTCTTCCTGTTATTAGTGAAAGGCAAGAACTAGAAAACCAACGACTAGGCACCATGTCTGTTGGAACCTGCTAGTGAAACTGGAGAACAGATTGTTCTTACATTTATCAGCGACAGCTGCACCACGTCTGCTGGAGATAGGTCCATCAGACCCCCACTAGTACATGTCAGCTTATCCCATCCTTTGAATAAATTAAAATCAAGTTTTGTTTAAAAGAACAATTTATTTGTTGATCGCCCATGTGATGCTATTTTTTGGAAGCCATACTGTCAAGCCACAGTGAAACACAAGCATTATTCAGTGATTACAGCCACAGAGATCCAGTACTAAACACAATACCCATAATAGGTAAAGCCTGACAGCCAGTGTCCAACACCTAAAGTCTAAAACATAACTCCTAATGCATAACGCTTAACACAAGGTGATGTCTACAAGCACCCCATTGTATGACGACCTTCTGTTTTTACAAATGCTAAACAAACACCACAACTTGTGTTAAAGCGTTATATAACATGAATATGGCATAATGCTTTCCAAAAGCAAAGCCACCTCTCATCGCTATTTGTTATAATGTTTACTATTATTTTACTAAAAATACCCCAAAGTTTCCATTCTAAGATATATAGGTGATTTGAAATGACCAACAAGCAACCAGAGTGCAATATTTTAACACAATACACAGATAATACGTACTAAAATAAACACACAAAATATCAATCGATTGCTGCTAGATAATATATATAATAATACAACATGTACATAGAATTTATGCACAGTCTAAGATGATATCTATACAAAGCTATTCTAATAGTTAGATTCTTCTCAGAGGTTAATATCCATGAAAGTGAGCATGTATTATTTCCCTTTTCAAAATAGTATTCTGAACCTGGGTGGCCAGAAATGGAATGGACGCACTATGGTCATGCTAGACAGTAATGCAACAACCCATCCAGTTGTGCTAATGCAGCACATCGTGATTTTATGTTATAACCAACGAAGGCAACATGGGCATAACACAGGCACAGAAGCAAAGGATCTCAAGCCACTCACAGGTAGGCAGAACCACATATGGAGTTTCTAGTTAATCACCACATAATTAGTACCAGATACATCGCAGCTCCCCCACAAACCATGAACCTCGCCATTGGTGGTTTATGTGCGTCAGCGATAGAAATAGCCTTACCGTAGGTGCAACCAAATTGGAGGGGTATCTGTTAAGAGATCAGACAAACGTGAGATTCCTGAAGAGGGGCAGCAGCCTTTTCAATAGTTGCAGGGGCAACAGTCTGGATGACTGAGTGATCTGGCCTCATAACATCAACCAAAACGCCCTTGCTGTGCTGGTACTGTGAATGACTGAAAGTAGTGGGAATCTACAGCAGTAATTTTTCCCGAGGGCATGCAGCTTTACTGTATGGTTAAATGAGAATGGTGTCCACTTGGGTAAAATATTCAAGAGGTAAAATAGTCCCCCATTTGGATCTCTAGGCGAGGACTACCCAGGAGGACGTCCTTATCAGGAGAAACAAAACTGGCATTCTGCGGATGGGAGGGTAGAATCGTGCAGGTAGGTTAGAAAATTTAAAAATGGGAATGGATAGGTGGAAGTTAGATATAGTGGGTATTAGTGAAGTTTGGTGGCAGGAAGATCAAAGAACTTCTGGTCAGATGAAGACAGGATTGTAAACAGAAAATGAAAATGGGTAACGCAGGAGTAGGTTTAATAATGAATAAAAGTAAGAACGCGGATAACCAACTACGAACAGCATAGTGAACGCATTATTGTAGCCAAGATAGATACGAAGCCTTCGCCTACCGCAGTCTCACAAGTTTATATGCCAACTAGTTCCGCAGGTGGTGAAGAGATTTAAGGAATGTATGATGCAATAAAAGAAATTATTCAGATAGTTAAGGGAGACGAAATTTTAATAGTCGTAGGGGACTGGAATTCGATAGTAGAAGAGAAGGAAAAGTAGCAGGTGAATATGGATTTGTATTAAGAAATGAAAGAGGAAGCCGCCTGGTAGAATTTGGCACAGAACATTACTTCATCATAGCTAACACTTCGTTTAAGAATCATGAAAGAGGTTGTATACGTGGAAGAGACCTGAAGAAACTGGAAGCTTTCAGCTAAACTATATAATGGTAAGATGGAGATTTAGATTCAAGGTTTTAAATTGTAAGACATTTCCAGGGGTAGCTGTGGATTCTGAGCTTTAGATTAAAAGTGACGAAACTGCAAAAAGGTAGAAATTTAAGGAGATGGGACCTGGGTAAACTAAAAGAACCTGAGGTTATAGCTAGTTTCAGTGAGAGCTTTAGGGAGCGATTGAGATGATGAGGTAAATAAAATACGGTAGAAGAAGAATGAGTAGCTTTGAGAGATGAAATAATGAAGGCAGCAGAGGATCGAATAGATAAAAAGACGAGGGCTAGTAGAAATCCTTGGTATCAGTAGAGATATTGAATTCAATTGATTAAAGAAGAAAAAATAAAAATGCAGTAAATGAAGCAGGCAAAAAGGAAAACAGATGTCTGAAAAGTGAGGTCGACAGGTATGTATCATAACATCCTCAGTTACTTTGCACAATAGTTTGAACAAATTTAAAGGAAAAAATTGCATCTCACTAATTGGTCAACAACACGCAGTCTGAAGCACCTTTGCACCAATGTCTTTATCTGCCGTCATAAGTTATGATACTTGGAATAAAAGTAATAAAAACTACACTTAACGAGTACAAGAAATTGTAAACAGAAGATTATTAATTACAATGGAAGATCCAAACGTTTTGATAGGGCTCACTTGAATGGTCACAACACATCTAATTATGGCAAAAGCTCCTTTATTACTGTGTTCCAAAATTGACTTGTTCAGAGTTGGTGAATGGAATGTATCTATATGAAAATATTTTCGGAGAGGATATGTTGAAAAGGATGGACAATGCCTGTATTGACAACTACTACAGTCCCAAAACCTTCAACCAAATTGATCGTTTAATTATTGATGGCGGGCATTCCTGAAACTTACTCGATGTATGTACTTACACAGGAGTTGATGTAAATTTCAACCACTACCTTGCAATTGCGAAACTAAGAGCTCAAATATCCAGTGCAAGAAAAGTCAAAGGAACACCTCGAAGTAAGTGTATGGTATCGAAGCTAAAAAATGAAGACATCTCTAAAACTTAGTCTGAGTAGGTTGCTGAGAATCTTGTGTTATACACCCATAATGAAAGTGATGATCTGGATCATGAATGGAACGCTTGCAGGGATGAAGTCATTAAGGCAGCAGAAGAAGTACTTGGGGAAGAAGAAAAACAAGCGAGGAATTCCTGGTTTGATGAAGAATGTAAGACAATAAGTCAGGAGAAATCATATAATCGTCTAGCGGTAAGAAATTATCAAGATAAAAGGAAAGAAGAGAACAAACTGCATCGGAGAAAGAAAAGGGAATGGAAAAGAAAGCAGACTGAAGAACTCGAGCCAACTAGAAAAACAAACGATGTCAGAAAATACACTCCTGGAAATGGAAAAAAGAACACATTGACACCGGTGTGTCAGACCCACCATACTTGCTCCGGACACTGCGAGAGGGCTGTACAAGCAATGATCACACGCACGGCGCAGCGGACACACCAGGAACCGCGGTGTTGGCCGTCGAATGGCGCTAGCTGCGCAGCATTTGTGCACCGCCGCCGTCAGTGTCAGCCAGTTTGCCGTGGCATACGGAGCTCCATCGCAGTCTTTAACACTGGTAGCATGCCGCGACAGCGTGGACGTGAACCGTATGTGCAGTTGACGGACTTTGAGCGAGGGCGTATAGTGGGCATGCGGGAGGCCGGGTGGACGTACCGCCGAATTGCTCAACACGTGGGGCGTGAGGTCTCCACAGTACATCGATGTTGTCGCCAGTGGTCGGCGGAAGGTGCACGTGCCCGTCGACCTGGGACCGGACCGCAGCGACGCACGGATGCACGCCAAGACCGTAGGATCCTACGCAGTGCCGTAGGGGACCGCACCGCCACTTCCCAGCAAATTAGGGACACTGTTGCTCCTGGGGTATCGGCGAGGACCATTCGCAACCGTCTCCATGAAGCTGGGCTACGGTCCCGCACACCGTTAGGCCGTCTTCCGCTCACGCCCCAACATCGTGCAGCCCGCCTCCAGTGGTGTCGCGACAGGCGTGAATGGAGAGACGAACGGAGACGTGTCGTCTTCAGCGATGAGAGTCGCTTCTGCCTTGGTGCCAATGATGGTCGTATGCGTGTTTGGCGCCGTGCAGGTGAGCACCACAATCAGGACTGCATACGACCGAGGCACACAGGGCCAACACCCGGCATCATGGTGTGGGGAGCGATCTCCTACACTGGCCGTACACCACTGGTGATCGTCGAGGGGACACTGAATAGTGCACGGTACATCCAAACCGTCATCGAACCCATCGTTCTACCATTCCTAGACCGGCAAGGGAACTTGCTGTTCCAACAGGACAATGCACGTCCGCATGTATCCCGTGCCACCCAACGTGCTCTAGAAGGTGTACGTCAACTACCCTGGCCAGCAAGATCTCCGGATCTGTCCCCCATTGAGCATGTTTGGGACTGGATGAAGCGTCGTCACACGCGGTCTGCACGTCCAGCACGAACGCTGGTCCAACTGAGGCGCCAGGTGGAAATGGCATGGCAAGCCGTTCCACAGGACTACATCCAGCATCTCTACGTTCGTCTCCATGGGAGAATAGCAGCCTGCATTGCTACGAAAGGTGGATATACACTGTACTAGTGCCGACATTGTGCATGCTCTGTTGCCTGTGTCTATGTGCCTGTGGTTCTGTCAGTGTGATCATGTGATGTATCTGACCCCAGGAATGTGTCAATAAATTTTCCCCTTCCTGGGACAATGAATTCAAGGTGTTCTTATTTCAATTTCCAGGAGTGTATTATCAGAAAATTAATAGTGAAAGAAGAGTATTTAAGCCGCGCATCAACCTCTGTGAAAGTAAAATTGGGACACTTCCAACCAATGATCAATAGGTATTGGAGCGTTGGGTAGAGTATTACAGTGAACTGTTGGATACTTCAGAGTCCCCTATTGATGATATCCCAGTCCCTCCAGAAGATGATGCCATAGTATCTCCCCCTTCCCAAGGAGAAGTGAACAAAGCAGTTGTCCGATAGAAAAACAATAAAGCATCAGGGACTGACAATATAACATCTGAAATACTGAAAACTAGAGGAGTTGAGCTAAATCATAGGATCTACAAGATTCCGTGCTTCATCTGGGAAAAGGAAGAGTTGGCAGGAGAATGGAATGTTGGGATAGTGTGTCTGGTGCACAAGATAGGAGCCTATTTGAACGCAGCAACTACAGAAGCATAACACTCTTAAATATTGCATATAAAGTACTATCAAATATCCTGTTTAGTAGACTATCACCTTTAGCAGAAGACTTTATTGGAAGCTAAAACCGCGCGTTCAGACCATCAAAGGCAACTGTATACCAGATATATACTCTCTGACAAACAGTAGAAAAGACAAATGAATCAATGTTGGTGCGCACCATCTTTTCATTGACTTTAAATACTCATATGACACAATAAACCGGGCAGTGCAGGAATTGCGAGTGCGTGGAAAATTGGTGCGTTTAATATAGGTCACCCTAAAGTACCCTTGGTGAATCGTGCGAGTGCAGTACGGGGTATCACCTCAGTTTTCTACTCGAACTAAAGCTAAGGCAAAGAGATGGGCGTTCCTGCCTACTTTTCAACCTGGCACTTGAAAAAGTGATACGCGAATCGGGTATTGAGACAAGAGGTACTGTCCACTATAAGTCTGTACAAACGCTGGGATATGCAGATGACTTGGATTTAATGAGCGGAACACTTAGACATCTACAAAGTGCATTTTCAGCTCTAAAACTGAGTACAGAGAAGATAGGCCTGAGAATTAATGAAGGATATGTATACTGGAACTAACCAACCCTTACAGACCATGATGACCCTTGATGGAACGACATTCGAGCAATTAGAATGTTTCACCTATCTGGGCTCAAAGATAGAAGCAAATGGCACCACCTTTATTGAAATTATGGCTCGCACAAGTGCTTCTAACCGATTCTACTTTTGAATTTTGCGACATTTTAAATCCAAGTTTCTATCACAAGGGACTAAGTGCCTACTTACTTATGGCTCACAGACATCGACAAACCGAGATCACATGAAAGAAGTATAGTGAGAGGGATTTTTGGACCTGTATATGAAAATGGGACCTGGAGAGGGCGAAGGAATGACGGATTTTATGACTGCTATGTAGAGGACGATGAGGTCAAGTTCATAAAGCTGCGTAGACTGAGATGGGTTAGACATGTAACACGATTCAATGAGACAGATCCCACAAGGAAAGCCTGCTGCAGTGAACCTGGTAGAAAAAGGGCAAGAGGACGACCTAGGTTGAGATGGAACGACGATGTTGGAGAGGACGCTGCCCGAATTGGTTGCTGTAACTTGAGGTCCACGTCTAAGAACAAAGAGGAATAGCAGAAAATTATCGAGGCGGCCAAGTTCCACCCCGGGGTGTAGTGCCAATGGAAGGAGAAGACTACAGGCACAAAACTCTTGTGCCTGATAAATGCTCGCTCAATAATAAAGAGCTTAGAGGAACATTAACGCAAATATTAACTTTCCAGAAGTACAGATTCCTGTCACTGATAACTGAATACGCAGATCCACAGAGCTGGTCTGACTCCCAACGGCAGAGAAGATGCAAGTGGACAAGGCCACACTGGCAGCGGAATGACGTGTCCGTATTTGACAGCTGCGTCGCAGGCGCGGCGGGGGAGGGGGGGGGGGGAGACATTGGCGCTTTTGCTTCGGCCAGCAGCCGTTGGCGCCGCATGCGAATGCTGTCGTAGTCGATTCTGCGGGCGCGCCACCACAGAAAAGAACTTAACTCTGTTACAGTATAAACGTCTTTACTGATTGCAGTTCTTTTTACAGTAGTGATCAGGAACTGTATCTACAAGGAAATACCTTATTCTGTTACTTCACCAATCCACATAAAAAAATGGTTCAAATGGCTCTGAGCACTATGGGACTTAACTGCTGAGGTCATCAGTCCCCTAGAACTTAGAACTACATAAACCTAACTAACCTAACGACTTCACACACATCCATGCTCGAGGCAGGATTCGAACCTGCGACCCTAGCGGTCGCGTGGATCCAGACTGTAGCGCATAGAACCGCTCGGCCACTGCGGCCGACCAATCCACATCCACAACAACTCCACATCCATAACATTACGTTTTCCCTCTACCACAATTCTGAACCAGTGTCGTACTTGTCATCACATGCATGTGGGTTAATACGTGTGATACGGCATCTGTTGCATTCTGGATATCATTTCAGATCATGCTACGTTACACTAGTAAATGGAGTGTTTCGCATAATGTCAAATTGAAGAGCTAAATAATATGTTGTACCAAATACCTGCAGACTGATAGGAATAGAGGATGTAGAGGTGACAAAAGTCATGGAATAAGGGGGTGCACATTTATAGATGGCGGTAGTATTGGATACAGAAGATGTAAAAAGGCATCGCATTGGCGGAGCTGTCATGTGTCATGCATGTGAATATTTTTCCTACGTGATTATGGGCGCAGGAAGCAACAGACTCTGAACGCGGAATGGTAGTAGGAGCTAGACACATGCGACATTCCATTTTGGAAATCGTTAGAAAATTCAATATTCCGAGATCCGCAGTGTCAAGACTGTGGCGAAAATTCAAAATGTCATGCATTATTTTTCGCCACAGATAAAGCAGTGGCCAGCAGGCTTCACTAACGATCGAGAGCAGCTGCAGTCGTGTAGTCAGTGCTAATAGACTAGCAACACTGCGTTGAAAAACCGTATAAATCAATGTGAGACGTACGACCAACATATCTGTTAGGACGGTGTGGCCTATTTTGACCTTAATGGGCTACTAACAGTGTGACATCGCCTGCAGCGCCCCTTGTAGGCTTGTGACCATACTGACTGGACGGTAGTCACCCTGAAATCCGTGATCTGGTGAGATGAGTCACCATAATTGTTGATGAGAGCTGATGGTAGGGTTTCGAGTGCGGTGCAGACCCAGCGAAACTCTGGACCTACACTCCTGCTCATAAATTAAGGATAATGCTGATACATCGTGAAACAACGCTCTGGTCGGCGGTTTGCGCGTTTAGATCACCTCAGAGTATGACCATGCGGTGCATCTGACCTGCGGTCGTCGCATGATGGCGCTGGCAGCAGTCCACATACGCAGAGGTGTGTTGGTGCATGTCAGAGTATGGTGCAGCGAGTAAGTGTGCCGACGGTTTCAGACATGATAATGGTGACTGTGTGTTGAAAATGGCTCAAAGACCACATATTGATGACATTATAAATGGTAGAATACTAGGGCGACTGGAGGCTGGTGAAACACAGCACGTCGTAGCACGGGCCCTCCGTGTGCCACAATGTGCGGATTATGGCAACGATTCCAGCAGACAGGAAACCTGTCCAGGCGCTACAGTACGGGACATCCATAGTGTACAACACCACGAGAAGTCCGATATCTCACCATCATTGCACGCCGACGGCCACGGACTACCGCAGGTAGCCTTGCTTGGGACCTTACTGCAGCTACTGGAACAGTTGTCTGCAGACACACAGTCTACAGACGACAGAACAGACATGGTTTATTCGCCCAGAGACCTGCAAGGTGCATTCCACTAAGCACTGGTCACAGGAGAGCCCGTAAAGCCTGGTGTCAAGAACTCAGTACACGCTCACTGGAGCAGTTGTTGCAGGTTATGTTCACGGACGAGTCCAGGTATAGTCTCAATAGTGATTCTCACTGGGTTTTCATCTGACGTTGAAACTTTCCCTTTTTTACAATTATACATGACTGTGCATAAACTGACACACAATATTTTGTTAGCGCAACGCAATCTGACTTTCAAAATTCTCTACAAAAGAATGGCCCTGACTAACATTAAACTATACCTTTCACAAATCACTTACCTCACACAAATCTTCGCTGCTCAAGCTACTGCAATACAGCGAGCGCCACTACTGCCAGCTAAATAAAAGATTCAAACTATGGAAGGCACTAACTACTGATAGGGATAGTTAGCAAATGAAAGATATTAATAGAGAACAAACAATGTATTTACCTTGGTATCATCATATATAAATATAGCAGTTCATGACAAATTTCAAAACTCCGCCATCTCTCTCCCCACATCCACCACTGCTGGCGGCTCACCTCCAACTGCGCAACGCTACGCGCTGTTCACATCCAGCTGCCTAACACTACAATGGCGAGTATTACAACAATGCAAAGCAGCCACAGACTGCACACAGCACAGCCAGTGATTTTCATATTGAGCGCTACATAACGTTGCCAATAAGAAAACATAAACAGCCTACTTACATAGAGAAAACATAAACAGCCTACTTACATAGAGAAAACATAAACAGCCTACTTACATAGCCCCCATGCTCCCACAAAAAATTTTACAAATTTTTTTGGGCAGTGCCCAATAATGATTTGATAAAATTTTTCATAATTACAATAACAAAGATATCAAATGCACACACTTATTGATACAATGTTGATCAAAAGCTAAAATTTTCTCACAGTCTATAAAGACAGTCTTGATCGTACATAACAGTAGAATAACAGTGTTTTTCTCAAAGTCTGAGCAGTAAAAGAAAATGCATACGGAAGTAGTGGATTTCCATGCAGTCTTGAAGAAGTAGCGTTGTCCTTCCAACGGAAAAACAGTGCTGACTCTTGACGTGCAGACAAGTAATGGGTCACAACAGAGCAAACCCACAGCAGAGTCATTCGAAGTTTTGAAGAATATTGGTAGGTAGGTCACCACAGAGCAGACCCACTGTAGTCCTGGTAGAGAGTATGGTATTGGTGGGCCACCAGAGGTGCAGACCCACTGCAGTCCTTGGAGAAATAATGGTATTGGTGAGTCATCAAAGGTGTAGACCCACTGTAGTCCTTGTAGAGAAAGCTAGCAGCCATCTGTTGTGACTGTGCAGGTGCACAATCACCATTGAAGAGTCTTGCGGATAATGTAGCAAGTCCATAAACCACCACTTGTGCACTCACAAAGTTTTTGGAATTGTCCTTAGAACCAGCAATGCTGTTATCCCGTCCCTTGCTGAATCATTAACACACGTGCAAACACTAACAGTCCCTACTTCTCACATATTGTCCATATACTATGACCAACAGAAACGTGTGCAGTGAAATGTAACTTAATTTGAAGAACTGGTGTCTGTACAATTATAAATTTACAACATGAAAATACAATTACAAAGGTACAAAATACATCATTAAAGAACATAACAATACAGATAACATTTGTAGTAACACAGGCTTTACAAAAGAATAGAAATAAACATATACATCAGTGGAATTATGACATGAGTACATACATAAAGGATCACAATAACTTTTGAAACATCAACTTCACACATGAGCATTGAACAGAACAGAATTAATAATGTCTAACATCTTTACCAAGTAAATAACATATTATTAATGCCAATTATATTCGAGGATAACAGTATTTCTCATCATAGTGAATGTAGCTTAATATTAAAAGAAGAAAAAATTCTATGAAACTACACAGAGACAGGAAGAAAACAAATACACAAGGGTACACACACACATAGTGGGATAACACCAATAGGAAAGGACAGGGTTCGTTTTCAGTGTAACATTTGGTACTGCAGTCCAACCCAAAACTTCATATATCTTTCCTCTTATTTCATCCTTTGTTTCCACCAAAAAAAATTCTAACTAAGCATGCTTTCTGTGTTTATATGTTCACACATTTCTTACCTCATTTTTATTTTCCATTATCTTACCTCATCATTTATTTCCAAGAAAATCCTACCTAAAATACTTTTTTTTTGGCCAAACCATTTTCTTATAGCGTCTAAATGCATTTCTTCCAATTCATCATAGTTAGTTTCTTATATAGTCTACCCCTCTTAAGCTAACTTAAATCTACTGAGCTCAGATGCTAAACTAAGGGACGAGGCAATGCAGCAGCACAAAATAAGTAACACAAACAGCAATGATAAAAAATACAAAAGGCAAAGCAAGCAGCATAAATTACAACTGATATAATGCAATGAGCAGCAAAAATAAAAATAAATCAATAGTAAAACTAGCTTAACAGAGTAATACAAAGTGAAATTTAGTAGCACTATGCCTGGCAAATAGCAGCAGAAATAACTTATATCTAAACATGACATAGCTCAAGCAGAAAAAATATTACAGTAAAAACAACAATGCAGATAAGGGAAATGTATATTCACATCTTAATATCTATGTAATTAAAGTGGTGCACCACAACAACTGATTGTAAAAAGAAATATTACCATGTACTTGAAAAGAAAATTACGTGTTACTGTTACTAGTTCCTTCTTATTGTTCTTTCCTTTCCAAGTGCTCCTTTTTTTTAAAGAATGTGGATCATAAAATAATTATTTAATAGATCTGTTGACAGAAAGTGTTCACATTAGCAAAAGCATTTAATTTTATAAAAGCAATGCTGCAACACAGCTGGAAACCAGATATCAAATGAAATAAGCAACTATGAAAAGCAAAGCATAAAAATATCATTCAATAGTCATGTGGCATTTCGTAAGTCAGTAGCACTCAACTCTCGGAGAAAGACACTTGTCATAATCAGGTGTGCAGATGTACGAATATTTCCCATCAATTCATAAGCATTTCAGTAATTAGCACAAAGTGCGAGTAATCATATGTTTTCAAGTAACGAGGGTGTCGCATTATCGGTGAAAGGCACACCCTAATGGCTTGTTCTCCAGGTGTTTGACACAGCTGTGTGCCCACAATGCATTACAAAAATCATATGTTTTCAAGTTCGATCGTGTCGTTTTTGCGATGCTTTCTACAAAGGAATGTCAGAAGCGAGGTTAATGGCGTCCCTTTTTTTTTTTCTTCCTGTGCTCTGAAAGGCACGGGCTAATGGCTTTATCTCCAGGCGTCTGACACAGCTGGGTGCCCACGACGCATTATGTGTAGGTGGTCCGTTAACTTTCTTACGGAAATATTTACGACAGCAGTTTCCGCTACAGTGACAGTCGCATATAAAAATATTTCACAGGTCAAGAATTTGCGTTACAAATCTGTAGAAACAAAATGCTATTGATATAACAGTGTCCAAAAAATTTTCGTCTGCATTGTAATACATTCATGCATATACACACACATTTCATAACTCTTAAAGTACGATTCTTGGTTTCCAACAACCTTTTCATAAATCAGAGTCCTTAAACACTACTCATTATTCCTTACCTCATTATACATATACATATTCGTCGACACTTCTTCAATATTTCATCATGAGAAATACGTAGCAAAATAAACATTCCTCAATAACATAATACACATCGTCGTCGTAATAATAACATCATGAAACTTCAGTCAAATCTCAAAATCGTCGTAACTTCCTCCAATAATTTCTAAGCCTAAAAAGAATTCTCTGCTCATTTAAACAGTGTCATCTACCTCAAACGTACTTTAAAAATCATGACCCCATACGAAATACATCATTCAAAGCTCTCATAGTATCACAATGGTTCCGAAAAAATATGAACATTTCACAAAGTACAGACAAAATACAATTTCATAAGTGTGAAGTTAGTCAACTGTGTAATTGCGTAAACATCTGTCACTGGTGTAATAAAAACGTTTGTCTGTCTCAGTTAAATGATCAGATAGCTGTGTAATTATGTGTTGGAGAAATATGGTACCGATGTGTAAAGTTGTATAAGCAAATACCATATTAGCTAGGGTTCCTTGTGGTTGCCACACACATGGTACACAAAGTAAGCGTGTACCCCCCTGAGGATTAATGTAATTATACCCTCAGGTGTTACAGATTACAGCAATGGAATGAAATGTATCACGGAAAACTTTCTTTGTAATTCAAAAATCTTTAAAAATAAATGTTTTAAGTACAAAATTAATGACTCAAATACGTGTCCTGTAGCGCTAAATGTGCGCCTTGTTGCAACATAATCTCTGTGGAAGTGTCGTAGTTATCGTCCTCCGAAAGCTAAGTTCTGCAGAAGTCAATGTACTTACCTCATGATAAACAAAAGTGAAATGCTTTGCGTATAGATATCGTAGTTATTATGCTTATTGGCGTGATGAAGAAAGTACTGTACAGTAACGTAATGTTGTGCCACGAAAAAGGCTGTCTCATTGTTGCTATACCACAAAAGTTACTACTAAAACATGTTTTTCTTTCCAGAAGAATTCAGAAAACCGTGCAGAGATAAAACAGATACACCACAAAAGCAACATTGTAAATTGTCACTCATTAGTAGCGTCGTGATAAAAATCGTGTAGCTGTCACATAAACTAACCTCTGTGTCATCTGGTATCTCTCAGAAAGCACTTTAAATTCAGAATGTATTTTCAAATAAACCAAAATGTTGCATTAAAATCTCATTAGCAGTACTGGTAAATGTTCTAAGTATGTGAGCCTTATAGTCGTTACGTAATCGTGCAACAAACAAGCAAGAATGTACACACACAATAACACTGTGACGTCTGTTTACTATAACAATGCATTCGTCATTTCTGTTTAAATAAGTTCTCTTGGTTCTTGATTGGATATTTAACTTCAAACATTGTTGTATGTTAACAGATTCTAAGTCAGACAAAGCATATTAGTAATGTGAAGCGAAAAATTTTATGACAAAGACTTAGTTAAAAAGCAGATTATCTTTCAATAAACGGTTTTACATGTGAAATGTGGTGTAAACCTTTACTCTTCCTAGTACGCAGAGTTTCAACTTCAAAGCAATTATCATGCGGTATTCGTCCGTAAAGAATACTGGAATTTTGCTCAAGGTTAGCGTCAATGTTATTTTTCCCTGAGCCAGCGGGCGCACGCGTATGCCTGCGGTGCGAGTCATTGTCTGTCTCTTTGATGCCGCGCGTCGTTACTGGGATTAGGAGGCCTAACTTCCACAAATTCGCCTTGCCGAGAGGGCCCAGCTCTGTTTAAAGCTCGCCAGTTCTGATGGAATTCAGGTCTGTCGTTTTGTCGGTAGTTTACACAGTTTCTTTCGTGTCGGTCACGTGGTGGAGAATTTCTCCCTGAATCGTAACTGCGCGCTGAACTGTTGCGTCTGAAATTATTCTGTCTCCCTTGATAATAATAGTTCTGATTACCATATTGTCTGTTTCTATGGTTATCTCTGTCATATTCATTACTACGGAAATGCGATCTTTCTCTGTAACTATTACTCTGCCAATGGTTGTCATATGGGTGGTGTCTGTTTTGATCACGATTTGCGTTGTGAGAATAGACTTGTTGTGTCAAGTTATTACTTCTTTCATCGCGGAATTGCGACGGATGTGACCTGTAATTGTTGTGTTCCTGGTTTCGCGTTCCGCGATTGTCAGTGTCAATTTCTAATTCTTGTAAGAGTCCCTGAAATGCTTCAATGTCGTCTTTGCAACGTCCTGCCAAAATAATATGTCGTAAATGTTCAGGCAGTTTGATTAAGCAAATGCGGATGAGTTCTGAGGGGCTGTATGGGTTTGAAAGATACTGATTCTTGTGCAACATGTCTTCAAAATATTTCACAAGACTGGAGAATTCAGATTGTTCGAAATGTTTCATCATTATGATGCCATGTTTTACACGGTCTTGTGTAGCTTGAGACCAATATGCTGAGAGGAAGGCATGGTAAAATTCTCCCTCACTGTGGCAATCGTGAATGACCGATCGCATTCTTACAGCTGGTTCATTCTCTAAGTAGCCACACATAAATTCTAATCTGTGTTCTAACGACCAGTTGGGAGGAAAACAATGAGAGAATTGATGGAGCCATGCTTGTGGATGAATGTCGTTGCCAGAATTCTTAAATGTTTTGAATTTACGTGTAGTAATGAACAGCTTATAGTCAAAATCATCATGTCGGCGAGTCGCATATCGGTCATTGTTAGGTCGTGTCGGCCGTTCCATATCAAAATTCGGTGCACATTGCCAATTTCTTTCATAACTTCCGAAATGCCCTATGTTATTATTTTGTGGCTGTTCCGTATTTCTGTGTCCCTCTTCCCGTATTGGGGCGCGAGTATCCTCTGAAATACGTAATTCTTGAATTACCTGTGTCAGCTGATCTTGTACTTCCCGGATTTCTCTTTTGTACTGTGTATTGATTTGATTTTGATTCTGTTTGAATTTTCTAATTTGTTCATACTCTTCAGTGTCAGTGAAGGCTACAGGTGTTGTGTTATTCAGATCATCATCTACCTTTGTAGATAAGTTAGTGAACTGATCTGAAAGTTCTGCTACTTTATCCGATAGTGAAATTATTTCCTCTGTATGTTTTTCTGAACCAAGTTTCAGAGTATCTACTGTGTCCTTTAAGTTTTCCTGAGTTTTTGCAAGTTGCGTAACCGAATCGGTAGATGCAACTGAGTCAATTTTAGCTTGCAAGGTGTTGTGATTTTCATGAACAATAGTTTGCAGTTCTTTTATGGCTGCTTCATGATTCTGTAATGCATTTTCATGACGCGAAAAAATAGGTTGGAAATGCTCACAAATTTGTGTACTTACGTCATTACAGACTTTTTGACATTTCGATTCAATGTGATGTAACTCAGTAGTTAAATCCTCACGTGTTTGTTCAAGAGTTTGTTCCAATGAGTCTAACTTTTGAAGATTTTGTTCCATCGCGTCTAACTTTTTAAGATTTTGTTCCATTGAGTCTAACTTTTGAAGCTTTTGCTGTGTTTGTCCCATTTGTTGTATTAATTGTAATAACAATGCATTGGTGTCTGAAACATGTTCCTCAGTGCTTTTCGGCAGTGAATTTGCACCGGAAACATTCACATTTTGACAAGCAGAAAATGTGTCTTGACTTATTTGAGAAAACGGTGAGGATCCAAAACCTGAATCTACAGTATTTGCGAAATCGTGTCGTGTCATTTCGGCTTCCTGAGGCGAGCTATTGCCGACCGATCGATCGATAATGCTTCCCTGTTCTCTAATTGTTTCACTGTCTACACCATTGTTTGCCGTCCGCTCCATTTCCCTATGCACAATTACCAAATTACTACTTTGAACATCAGTTAATTCATTACTCGGGGGCGCTAACACACTGCTTTCATTTTCACTGTTATTTCTCAGTTTACTTTGGAGCCTAGTATTACGTTTTTCACACGCCATTATTGTCAAAATATTTCACACGACAACACAGAAAAGCACAATTTGAAAAGCAAAAATAAAATAACATAGCAATGGAAATAATGTCTACTTAATTGCCAGCGCAGCTGCGAAATACTTGGTGCAAATCTACATGCATGCCACAACTGTTTTACTGTACAACAATGAAAGACTGCAACTACAAAGGAGATTCTCTCTACAGTTACGCGCTAGCAATAAACAAAATCTACACTAATTACACAAACTACAAGAAAAATCAGAAGATTCCAGTGAGGTATCCTAGGCTAAGGGTCGACATATGAAACTTCCCCTTTTTTACAATTATACATGACTGTGCTTAAACTGACACACAATATTTTGTTAGCGCAACGCAATCTGACTTTCAAAATTCTCTACAAAAGAATGGCCCTGACTAACATTAAACTATACCTTTCACAAATCACTTACCTCACACAAATCTTCGCTGCTCAAGCTACTGCAATACAGCGAGCGCCACTACTGCCAGCTAAATAAAAGATTCAAACTATGGAAGGCACTAACTACTGATAGGGATAGTTAGCAAATGAAAGATATTAATAGAGAACAAACAATGTATTTACCTTGGTATCATCATATATAAATATAGCAGTTCATGACAAATTTCAAAACTCCGCCATCTCTCTCCCCACATCCACCACTGCTGGCGGCTCACCTCCAACTGCGCAACGCTACGCGCTGTTCACATCCAGCTGCCTAACACTACAATGGCGAGTATTACAACAATGCAAAGCAGCCACAGACTGCACACAGCACAGCCAGTGATTTTCATATTGAGCGCTACATAACGTTGCCAATAAGGAAACATAAACAGCCTACTTACATAGAGAAAACATAAACAGCCTACTTACAACGTGAACGAGGAACCAGATGCCAACCCCGTAATATCATTGAAAGGGACCTGTATGGAGGTCGTAATTTGATGGTGTGGGGTGGGATTATGATTGGTGCACGTACACTCTTACATGTCTTTGACAGAGGAACTGTAACAGGTCGGGTGTATCGGGACGTCATTTTGCACCAGTATGTCAGGGGTGCAGTGGGTCCCACCTCCCTCCTGATGGATCATAACGCACGGCCCCACCCAGCTGCCATCGTGGAGGAGTATCTTGAAACAGAAGATATCAGGTGAATGGAGTGGTGTGCCTGTTCTACAGATCCAAACCCCAGGGAGCACGTCTGGGATGCTCTCGGTCGACATATCGCTGCACGTCTTCAAACCCCTAGGACACTTCAAGAGTTCCGACAGGCAATAATGCAAGAATGGGAGGCTATAACCCAGCAGCTGCTCGACCACCTGACCCAGAGTATGCCGACCCGTTGTGCTGCCTGTGTACGTGTGCATGGTGATCATGTCCCATATTGATGTCGTGGTACATGGCGTTTTGTAGTATATGTGTTTCGGGACAGTTTACTCAACTTATCACCAGTGCTGTGGACTTACAGATCAGTGTCATGTGTGTTCCCTTTGTGCCTATGCTATTAGCGCGAGTTTTGTGTAGTGCCACGTTGTTTGTGTTTGGCACCACATTCTGCAATTATCCTGTGCAAGTTGATGGGGGCTCCATAATGGCGTGGGCTATATTTACATCGAACGGTCTGGGTCCTCTGGTCCAAATGAACCGAATTTTGACTGGAAATCGCTCTGTTCAGCTACGTGGATACCAGTTGTAACCATTCATACACTTCCAAAACAATGATAAATTTTCTGTGGATGACAATGTGCCAAGGAACCAGGCCCCATTGTTCGCGATTGCTCTGAAGAACGTTCTACACAAAGCGAGCAAATGATCTGGTCACCCATACCCCCCCCCCCCCCCCCCCGACGTAAGTCCCAGCAGGCAACATATGGTAGTAGCAAAGTTAGTTTGTGCACAAAATTGGGCACCAGCAGCACTTTCCCAATTATGGATGCCTATAGTGGCAGTATGGCTCAATATTTCTGCAGTCGACTTCCAAAGACTTGTTGAGTCCATGCCACGTCGAACAGCTGCTCTACGCTGGGAGAAAGGGGGTTCGACATGATACTCGGAGGAGTTCCATGACTTTTGCCACCTCATTGTATTGCCCGAAAACAGCCCAAAACGGTTACCAATTTCTTATTATTCAAGTTATGAAAAAGATACCTCGTATCTTTGTTTTCAACTACTCTATTATGTACTCTCTCCTAACCAGGCAGAGGGACGTGAAACTCAAACAAAATGCAATGTTTAAGTACCATACCACGTACCCTTTTACAGAAATTTTTTGTTTGAAGGAGCAGCTTCGTAGTGATGTTATTGTGGCAGTAAAATAAAATAATGAAACATTAAATAGGAGGTTGTGTGCACTGCGTGTTACTAAACCGTAAGGCAAAATTAATTTGTTATACGAAATTACTGATCACTGACCTCGAGTGGAAAACATACTGCTTGAAAGCAACTGAGACAAATAGTGAGCAGTTATTATTCAAGATATGTGCAATATGACATAACATTTTCTTCAAATATTCATTTATCAAATAAAATTATGTTACTTGGAGAATTATTTGCAATTCTACGCCACCAGTGATACTGTAATTACATTATTTCGTATCTGTTTTCTGAGTATCTGACGTCAGTATTATCATCTCTGCACACTGGCAATGCTATGCTTGGACTCTCACTCACATTAAAATGCAGAAGTAACGTACCTCGCAACTTTCACAGCCGTTTGTTTTAAGATTTGATTATTTTACATCAGAACGTGAAAGATGTGGATGATGACTTCAATTTAAGGATACAATTCGTTTACTGCAGAATCCACGTTTTGTTGAATGTCTGACGTCATTTACCGCTGTGAAACCATAAATTATAGAACACAACTGCTTCTACAGCTACGTATACATATCTGTGTATTATGGACATCACATTAATCACATTAATACAAGTTGCAGGGTTTTCTCAACTCTTATAGCAGTGGAGGGAGGGTGGTAATACAACGATGTACTTACAGAGAATGCCTTCCGTTAGAAGTTACGCTTTATGTGTTACCTGTATTTCATGTTTCACTTCATTTGAAGCTATGTATTACTCGCTACGGAATACTGGAATGAGTAGATAGCGTACATCTCTACAAATCATTATAAACTAACATTTCCTCATAAAATGTAAATAAATTCTCAGGAATGCCTATTCGTTGAACATAAGTTTTACCTTCAAGGATATCCCATGAACCGTCAAAACACAAAATAAAATCAAGTCCTGTTTCACATCTCAGTTCCTTCCGTCACCGGCAGACTGCTACATTTAAAATAAGTGGATAGTTTGAGCGTTGTATCACAATTACCTCTGAGGTTATCACTGTCACCAGAAGATGGTGCACTCTACAAAACAAGAACTACACAACTGTTGTACAACGAATAGCCATCACTTCCACCAAAAGATGACACACTGTTAACAATGCAACAGAATCGTGAATTAATTATTTCTCGTGTATATA
The DNA here is from genome assembly GCF_023864345.2 of Schistocerca serialis cubense. Taxonomy (NCBI): domain Eukaryota; kingdom Metazoa; phylum Arthropoda; class Insecta; order Orthoptera; family Acrididae; genus Schistocerca; species Schistocerca serialis. Next base: position 508,165,021 of record NC_064644.1, on the reverse strand, counting down.
CATTTTTGCAATGTTCTAAAATACATGCAGAATAGGTTGGTAACAAACAATTTGCTATATGTACATCTGTTATCAACGACTTAATTGAGGTTAAGCACAAACCTAACTCTGTAAACCTAAACTCAATTACTGCACCTTGTATATGTAGTCTCAATGGTCAAAAATGTTTGCAAAAATGTCTGAAGTGTAAAGATAGTGCAACTTAATTTCCACACATACATATATTCTCCAATTTGGTGCACAAAATTGTAAAGTTTACCTCTTCTGACATGGATCTTGTGAACAATGTACATGACGAAATATTTAATTTGGGGTTGTAGTTTGACTTGTATTAAGAGCAAGAGCAATAATTTATATTGAAAATGTCAATTTGCTTTCGTGCTTGCCCTCTTACCATAGTAATTCAACTTACACGTATTTTTCTACAGTTATAGGCCTGTTTCCTGTAGTTTCATGACATCCATTGTTTAGGCATTCCTTAAAAAATTTCTACTTTTACTAGGCATAGAAGCATTGGAGTACATACTTTTGAAATTCAGTCACTAATTTGGTGCAAATATGTATCTGTAGAAGTTAAAACGCACTGTCTTTACATTGAAGATGTGTTTTTTGCAGATTATTTCAAATACTGCGATAACAAGGATGAGGTATTGTAACTGAGTTGAGTCTTTCAGCCGTTTTTCTTGCACTTAACTCCAACTAGATCCTTAATAATCGATGTTTCTAAACATCGCACTTATTGCGCTGCTGACATATTTTGCAGCCATTAGACAATGTTGCAACTTATTAGACATGGAAAATAATTAATTTATGGCTGTGTTACGTTCCCAAGAGTTGAGCCCTCTGTTGGTGACAGCGAAAACTACTTATCGGACAACCAACTAACAATTCACATTATCTACATGGAACCATTTCTTGGTGATAGTAATGACACCAGAGAAAATCATGGTACAGACAGTGAACTATCTTCGTTTTTTCAGTCCAGTTGATTACAGGAGCAAATGTGATGTGAATCAGGATATGATTTTATTCCATATTTTCAAGGATTTGTGAGACAGTGTGCAACTTAAAATTCATGTTCAAGAATTATGAATCCCCAGTTCATTTTATATATTTTATAAGTAAATATATTTTTAATTTATTTATAGAGATATATATTTTCTACTCATTCTAAAACTCATTGTGAATGATTTATCGCTTTGAATGAGGTCTACCAATGTGACTAGTGAGCCATTCTTTCAGCGAAATTTTGGAAGTCAGTAGCGCAAACGATGTTGATCATCTTTCCTGTATTTTAGGCAGTTCAAGTATTTTGTCTTATTTGGCTGCTGACATGCAACACAGGACGTGGTGGCATGAGGCATAGGGTCACATGAGTGTGAGAGCATAGGAGCATGTAGTTGTAGATGCTCTTTGTTCCTTCCCCTCCCTCCCTCCCCCCCCCCCCTGGGCTTGTAGCCAGATAAGATGCTGCTGATAGCAAAATATAATAAGCAAAACTGCTCTGAGCATGGTACGATTCCAAGAATGAAAGGAAAGTGCTGATGTCAGCAGAACATGAAATGTTTAGTTGTCTCAACTATAATATCACATCACAGATAAGAAAGATCAGAAGCTGATGTCAGTACATTTCTCAGTTGTATGACTGGTGACCAACTATTATTCATATGCTACGCTAATAATGCAGACTGATGACGCAGTAGTACTCTTCCATCGCAGAGTTCTGACTAGGCACTGCGCTGATGTCTGCTAGTCTGTCGTCATTGTGCCCTTGGATTGTCTCAGAATTGATAAAACTGTGGGTGATCGAACCACGTTTGTTGCAGGTGTGTATGCAAAACCCCAAATGCCTCTTAGAGGTATGCCACCTATTCTTCGATACTTTTTTAGTATAATACTGCTTTGTATTGTTGTTTGATTGAACTTCAGTCTTCTTTGGCCTGCTGTGGTAGGCGTGGGCTTCGTATCTATCTTGGCCACAATAATGTGTTCACTATGCTGTTTGTTGTAGCTTACCCCGCATTCTTATTTTCCTGTTCATTATTAAACATGGTCAATGCTAAGGTATATTAATTACCTGTTACATATTACCTGTTACCCACAACACATTACCTCAAAATCTGTAACAACAGTATCTAGTTGCCCATCAAGCTGTATCAAGATACCTTTGAAACTGAATGCACATGTCTTAGAAATGTATCAACTTAACACAAGCAGTGTTAGCTTGCTTCTCAAACTGCATGAAACTACCCCTCGAACTACATCAAACTGACGCAAATTGTGAAACAAATTTTCCCTGAAACTGTCGGGAATGGCCGCAAAATTCTAACTAATGTCGCCAAAATTCTAACATTTTTCCAGAACTGATAAAAATTGTGTCAGAGTTGTACCAAATTATGCAACGATACTGTGAAAAACTGTGTTCTGTGCTGTCTCGTCATTTGAATTCCATATTCACCACCTTCCTACCTGTTACACAAAATTAATAACAAAAAAGCCCTAACATTTCATGCCATGTTCATAAAAGGAATACATACTTGAGATCTCGAGATATTGCCATTAGTAACACACACATATGTACAATACACCCTGTATGGATGACAGTGGAGGCTCACACTTGCTGCAAGGCTGAGAGCTGCAATAATGCATACAATTATCCCTGTATATCTGAGCTGTCCAGAACAGACAGATAGGTGAGCCAGCTGTGTTAATAGAGAGGCTTCCTAAGCTAATGTTGCAGGAAGTAAATAATCTAAGTATGATTTGGACAGATATAAACGCAAAACAAAAATGTTTTCTACATAAAATGTATTATAAATTTTTTCTGCATGGAACGTTTTTACATAAAATGTTTTTTTCATATATTTACATTATCTATTTTTTATAGGTATTCAAATGTGCCTTTCTGGTTCGCTGAGCTATTTCAATGGAACGTTCTCAGTGAGCAACAATGTATGATATTCAGGCTGACAGAGTGGGACAAGCTATCTTTTTAACATTAATTTTTACTTTATCAAAGTTTTATTCTACTTACAGCAGAACTGTGATTCATTGCAAATCTGTGGCTGGGCCTGTGCTGCCATGGCGCTTGCTTTCCACGTACGTCATTGCCAGTTTATGCGCTTATCCTGTCCATACCACTCCCACAGTGGGTAACACTGATGGGGTGAAGCTTAGGCGAAGTGTTGATGATGACGGAAGGCTTCTAGAAGCACCTCCAGCAGCCAGTCAGAGAAATGCGAATGGTCATGTAGGGCTGCAGAGCAGGCTGGTAAAACCAAAGTGAGACAGACTGCTCACTCTCTTAGTAGCCTGCTTCTGACCTGATCAGATGTGCTTTCTGCATTCCATTCTCAGGCAGTATTCCCCTCAGTCATTTGGTAGCCATTCGGTCACCACTTGCATCCCTTAGCAGAAGTTTTCTGGTATAAACTGAAGCCAGTTTCTTAAATCAAACAAATTGCTCTGCTTTCGCCAACTTTCATGTACCCAGATGCCCACATGTTGAAAAATCCTTACCCTCAAGCAGGTCCTGAACACTAGTATTAGAATTGAGATTGAACACACTGATTGGTCTGACTTATGGAAGTTTTCTATGGTAGGGGGCTGTCTGCGTGTTGTTACCTCATAGTACTATGCTGGACTCCATGGTGAGGCATCTTCTAATGTTTCAAGCTATGAGATGATCCTATATCACCTCCCCCTCCCCCCATGAAATTGCATGTGGTGCGTTTATCACTGCATTCAGCCACATCCGACGTTTTTCCACACGTGCATATTCTGAAAGCCACGCCGTCACAACACTGCTGAACATGCTACACCCGCCTGAGCCACTGCTGCCTCCGCTGAGTGTGCGTTCAACGGGAGTTGGAGCCATCACCTTGCCACCCCGATGCCGGTCGCTGTGTTCTGCCCTCTCTTCAAGGTCCAGGCTATTGCTTTTGATCCACCATCGTTAACACCGACGCCGACGCTTCGTACAGTACCACCGACTCTGATGAACTTGCCATAACTATTGCGCCTCACCATGAATATTTAAAACGAGTCTCAAACGCCAAGCGTTGTTACCCTCTTCTGTCGCCACTCCTCCGTGAGCGGCTGTTGTTGCACCTTGTTCTTGATGGTCTTTACTCTTCGTTTTAGTACTGAGACCCCTACTTATTTTGCCAAAGTTTTGGTCGTTTTTAAAGTACCCTTTTCCCCATGTTTTGTAACCATGTCTGATACGAGCTCTGTAATCAATCGGCTGCAAGAATTGCAGGAAGCTGCCGCTGCTGAAAACGCTAACACAGAGCCTGCGCTGTTGTCAATTAGCTGTTGTCAATTAATAAATCAATACCTTAACCTTGCGAAACGCAGCGTTACAGGAACAGGTTCCTGAATTGCCCCACTTATCTAAAACAGAGTAAACAGCGAGTGAGACCACTGAAAGCACCTCAGCAGCGTCTGCAGTTAGTAGTGTCATTTATATGCCAGATATTGCAAGCACAGTCCCTGCAGTATCTTTGTTTCCTGCTACTCTGGATAAGGTCAACGGAGGTGTTGCCACCTTCTTACAGAACGCCTGTGATGTAAAACACACTTGATTTTGGCCGATTGGCTTCTTATTGCTCATATCAAAACTGATTCCGTCAGACAATGCACAGACATATGTAGAATCCGTCGACGCGTTGTCACATGTAGAAAGAATCCGCAGGTAAGTAGTCAAGGTGCATGACGCAATAAAATTAGCCTTGTTTCGCAAGGAGGCAGGACGATTTAATTCAACCCCATCACAAAGAAGTGATCAGTACCAAATTATGGTTAATGACACAAATTGGAAATAGTATGGGAAGTGAATCATTCAGTTGAGCACTGTCACATACCATGCTGTACTAAGTGCTGCGTGGTAGGTCACATCAGTAATGGTTACGGACAGTGTCAGGGGTATAGTTATCAACAGCGGAATTCTCTGTGTAATAACAGACAAATTGCGAGGACACAGTGGGGTGATGCCCAGGGTGTAGGAACTGCCACCCACCCTCGCCGACAACACGTGTTCGACTTGTCCATTAACGAAATGTAAATGAGTTGGCTAATATAATGCTAGATGACTAGACTGTTAAAGTATTAGTAGATAAAGGGGCTACTATCAGTGTATTATTTGCTTTTCATAGTGTTAAGGACATATTGAAGTTGCTGCAGCGTAATATTAGGGGAAAGTAATAGTACTCACAGGAACACGTTTTGTAAATATGCAGATACATGATACGAAGTACAGTTTTGACTTCGAAGTTGCGAGGCCATGCAGAAGGAATTTAGATGTAGTTCTATTGATTTTCTCCATCGTAAAAGGTAGTTTTGAGAGATGAAATACTGAAGGCAGCAGAAGATCAAGTAGATAAAAGACGAGGGATAGTATAAATCCTTGGGTAATAGAAGAGATATTCTAAATTGTTGATGAAAAGAGAAAATATAAAATAGCAGTAAATGAAGCAGGCAAAAAGAAATACCAACTTCTCAAAAACTAGATCGACAGGAAGGGCAAAATGGCTAAGCAGGGATGGCTAGAGGACAAATGTAAGGATGTAGAGTAGTAGGGTAAGATAGCTACTGCCTACAGGAAAATTAAAGAGTTCTTTGGAGAAAAGAGAACCACTTATATGAGTATCAACTCAGATGAGAAACTAGTTCTAAGAAAAGAAGGGAAAGCAAAAAGGTGGAAGAAGTATATAGAGCGTCTGTGCAAGGGCGCTGTACTCGAGGGCTATATTATGGAAATGGAAGAGGACATAGGTGAGGGTGAAATGGGTGATATGATACTGAGTGAAGAGTCGAAACAAGGCCCGGGGAGTAGACACCATTCCATTAGAACTACTGATAGCCTAGCCCTGAAAAAACTCTAGTATCTGGTGAGCAAGATGTATGATACAGGCGAAATACCCCCACATTTCATAAAGAATATAGTAATTCCAATCCCAAAGAAAGTAGGTGTTGACAGGTGTGAAAATTACCGAACTATCAGTTTAATAACTCACGGCTGCAAAAATACTGACACGAATTCTTTACAGATGAATGGGAAAAAAAGGTAGAAGCCGACATTGAGGAACATCAGTTTGGATTCCGTAGAAACGTTGGAATACATAAGGCAAACTGACCCCACGACTAGCATTTTTAGACTTAGAGAAGGCTTTCGACAGTGTTGACTGGAATATCCTCTTACAAATTCTGAAGGTGACAGGGGTCAAATACAGAAAATATAAAATAGCAGTAAATGAAGCAGGCAAAAAGAAATACCAACTTCTCAAAAACTAGATCGACAGGAAGGGCAAATGAAAAGGAAGCAGTGATTGGGAAGGGAGTGAGACAAGGTTGTATGTAGCCTATCCCCAATGTAATTCAATCTATATATTGAGCAAGCTGTAAAGGAAACAAAAGAAACATTTAGAGTAAAAATTAAAATCCATGGAGAAGAAATAAAACCTTTGAGGTTTGCCGATGACGTAATTTTGTCAGAGACAGTAAAGGACCTGGGAGAACAGTTGACTAGAATGGACAGTGTCTTCAAAGGAAGATATAAGATGAACATCCACAAAAGCAAAACGACGATAATGGTATGTAGTCTACTTAAAACAGGTGATACTAAGATAATTAGATTATGAAATGAGACGGTTAAATCAGTAGATGAGTTTTGCTATTTAGGGACAAAAGTAACTGATGATGTTCGAAGTAGAAAGATTATAAAATGTTGACTGGCAATGGCAAGAAAAGATTTTTAGTACAAGAAAAATTTATTAACATCGAGAGTAGATTTAAGTGTCAGGAAGAATTTTCTAAAAATATTTGTATGGAGTGTAGCTATGTATGGATGTGAAACATGGACGATAAACAGTTTAGACAAGAGGAGAGTAGAAGCTTTCCAAATGTGGTGCTACTGAAGAATGCTGAAGATTGTGTGGGTAGATCACGTAACTAATGAGGAGGTGCTGAATAAAATTGGGGAAAAGAGGAATATGTGGCACAACTTGACTAGAAGAAGGGATCGGTTGGTAGGACATGTTCTGAGGCATCAACAGATGTCCAAGTTAGTACTGGAGGACATCGAAGAGGGTAAAACTCATAGAGGGACACCAAGAGATGATTTCACTAAACATATTCAGAAGGATGTAAGGTTCTGTAGTTACTTGGAGATGAAGAAGCTTGCGCAGGATAGAGTCGTCTGGAGAGCTGCATCAATCCAGTCTCTGGACTGAAGACTACAACAACAACAACCATTATAAGACATATATTCAGTGGTGCCAGGGCCCATCAATCCCGAGGAAATTGTGGAGTGAGGCGTCTTCCACAAGCTCCAGCTGAACTGTTTATTTGTGGAGTAAAAACTAACACCCCATCCCAATCAGCGACTGCACAAGAAGAATTCTCAGGTGTCAAGAGCTGAACATCAATGGGATTGGATTTTCTGGTTGGTTTGTGAGTCAGAACGATGTTCTAGACAGGTTGCCGATTCACGTGGGAACAAGCATCAGTGAAACAGAGGCAGCGGGGAAGAAGTTTTGTATTTCATTACATATTGATAATTTTGGGCAAAGAATATTGAGATTGTGTGTGGAACAACACTTGCTACAGATCAGGAGGTTGTAAAGGAGGAATTTCAGTGTGAAAATAAGTTAAAGTGTAAGAAGTAGCCAGTAAGAAAAGTCCTCACAACCGTGCCTCTACTTAGAAATCAATTAAATGAGATGCTAGCACATTTGTCTGAGTCAAAGAGAAATCTGTAGCACTGAGGATTTGAGAAATATGCTTGGTTGTTTGCCCATTTACCAGAAACTGACCATATTCAACGTGAAATTTCAAATGGAGGGACTAGCCCAATTGCTCAGAAACCATACAGGCTCCAGTTCCACCTGAATCTGTTGTTCAAGTTATTAAAGAATAACAGCTGTCTTCACGGATAATTCAACCCCCTGCAAGTCCTTTCTCGTCTCATACTATTGTGGTACCAAAAAATTCTATCAGTGGGGAAAAATGCTATCATCTGTGCATCGATATGAAAGTGCTAAACAAGCTAATCAACCTGATAGTTTCGCTCTCCAATATGTCAATGAAACGTTGGACAGATTAGGTAAGTGTAGGTATTTTACCACCACTGACGTGCATTCTACTTACCAGTAAATTCCGATTGCGCCACAGGAGCGATAAAAACTGCTTTTGTCGTTCGCTCGGGGCGGTATGACTTTTTATGCATGCCATTTTGCCTTAGAAACGCGCCTAAAACATTTCAAAGATTTTTGTGTGCGAAGAGTATTGTAGCCTACCGTGTGTTGGATGGTATTGTAATACTTTCATGGGCCATTACAGAACCGTTGTAGAGAATGATCAGGGCTTCAGAGTGCAAATTTGCGTTTAAACAAGAGAAACGCCTTTTGACACAGTCACAAGTCAAGTACCTGAGACATGTCATCGGTTCAGAAAGGTTGAAGCCCGATCCATGGTTAACTGAAGCAGTAGACTCTATTTCTAATGGCCACTATTTTTAGAGAGTTGCAACCTTTTCTTGGGGTCATAAATTCTTTTCATCATTTCATGGATTATTCCATTGTGGCTGAGCCATTAACAGAGTTGTTGAAGAAAGGTGCAATATTTAAGTGGGCAGAAAAATGTGAGGTATCCATGAGGGTAGCCAAAGATATTTTGATGAGTACACCTTTACTAATGTATCTAGTTTGAGAGAAGCATTTAATCTTTCTACAGACACATCAGTTTATGCTATCAGTGTCATTCTTAGTCAAGAACAGAATGCTGAGAAAACACGTATTGGTGACAGGTCATATCAGTTAAATCAGGGAGAGAAAAATTACAGTACCGCTGATAAAGAATGATTAGTGCTTATACATGGAGTAAATTATGTTCTTAATATGGGAGATAATTCACTGCGATCACTGACTACAATGCCCTTTTGTTAATGCTCATTTTGAAGAATCTCACAAGTCAATCATATTGGGCTTTAACACCATCAAAATAGTGTTAGGAAGTATACCACAAACCAGGCCACTTACAGTAAAATGCTGATGCACTAAGCTGTGAGGTCAGAGAGGTTGAGACAGATGAAGTTCTAATAGAAGAATTGAAAGGAACACAGGAAAGTGACATGGAATGCACCGCTACACTTCCGTTCCAGATTTAGCTAGAGAGGATAGTAATGTATACTATAAGAGCAACCTGAGTAACGTATTAATTCCTAAATGGTTGCAACAGTGTATAATATCACAGTGTCACAATAGTTGGCTAGCACGACATAGTCTGCAGCGAGCTAGGAATGCTAGAATAGCCTCACATTTCTGGTGGAAAGCAGATAATAGCACAGTGTCATAACAGTCTGCAAGTGTGGCGTAGTAGACAAAGAGCTATTAATGTTAAAACAGCCTCATAGTTATGGTGGAAGGGAATACAAGTTGATGTTTAGAGGTATGTAGAAAATTACTTGCGCTGTGCCCAGAGTACACTACAACCAACAACCTAAATTTATTTGCTAATCCTTCCCAGAAGCTACAAGGCCATCATTTTTTGATATTGCCAGTCTATTTCCACAGTCCACACACAGTAACAAATACGTCATAGCTAACGTTTATTACTTTTTGTGGAACCTAATTACAGTACCACTTGCAAATCTGACTGGCAAAACAATTCCATGTGCCTTTGTTAATCATTTAGGTTTAGGCCCAATGCTATTCTGACCAGAGAACTGATTTTACGTCTGCCCTCTTCGTACCGTTCTTCACATTACTGTGAATGAAAACTGGAGAATAACCCCTTTCTTGCAAAAGCTAATGGTCGCCTTGGATGTGTGTTTTGAGCAATAGTTCCAACGTTGTCTTACGAAGTGAATTGACACAGTGACTGGGATGGTTATATTCCCTACGTAGATCGCATACAGGAATCAACTGAGTGTATATCACTCCGATGATATAGTTGATGAACAGTTCAGAGAAAATTTGAGTCTCGTAACAAATAAATACCCCACTCATACGGTTATAGTTGGTGGGGACTTCAACCTTCCCTTGATATGTTGGCAAAAATACTTGATCAAAACCGGTGGTAGGCAGAAAATATCTTCCGAGATTATCGCTTTCTCCGAAAATTATTTGGAGCAGTTAGTCCACGAACCCACGCGAATTGTAAATGGTTGCGAAAACACACTTGACCTCTTAGCCACAAACAATCCAGAGCTAATAGAGAGCATCATGACTGATACAGGAATTAGTAATCACAAGGTCGTTGGAGCTAGGCTCAATACCGTTTCTTCCAAATCCACCAGAAACAAACGCAAAATAATTTTATTTAAAAAAGCGGATAAAGCCTTCCTAAGAGACGATCTCCATTCCTTCCGAACTGACTATGCAAATGTAGACGAGATGTGCCTCAAATTCAAAGGTATAGTAGCAACAGCAATTGAGAGATTCATACATCATAAATTGGTAAGAGATGGAACTGATCCCCCATGGTACACAAAACAGGTCCGAACGCTGTTGCAGAGGCAACGGAAAGAGCATGCGAAGTTCAGAAAAACGCGAAACCCCGAAGATTGGCTAAAATTTACAGACGCACTAAATTTGGCACGGACTTCAATGCGAGATGCATTTAATAGGTTCCACAACGAAACATTGTCTCCAAATTTGGTAGAAAATCCGAAGAAATTCTGGTCGTATCTAAAGTACACAAGCGGCAAGGCGCAGTCAATATCTTCGCTGCGCAGTGCCGATGGTGCTGTTACCGACGACTGTGCCGCTAAAGCGGAGTTATTGAACGCAGTTTTCCGAAATTCCTTCACCAGGGAAGACGAATGGAATATTCCAGAATTTGAAACACGAACAGCTGCTGGGCATGAGTTTCTTAGAAGTAGATACCTTAGGGGTTGCGAAGCAACTCAAATCGCTTGATACGGGCAAGTCTTCAGGTCCATACTGTGTACCGATTAGGTTCCTTTCATACTACGCTGATACAATAGCTCCCTACTTAGCAATCATATACAACCGCGCGCTCACCGACAGATCTGTACCTTGAAACACGTATGTAACATAGCAGCGATGGCGAGGCATTGTAGCATCTGTGACCAGAGAGTTTGCGCTTGACCGCGCGAGTGTTGCGAGCGGTTCTCAGTCTGTCAGTAGTCGTTGCGAGTCTGTAGCTCTGTCTAGTTGCAGAGCAGTACTCAGTCAGCAGTCGTCATGCAGAGCGGTCGGTCAGTAGTAGCAGCCCAGTGCGGTTGTGTGATGTAGGCGGTCGGCAACACTGGTCAAGATGCTGAATGAGGTATACTGTTAATTAATATAATTATTAGACAATGTAAAACTTATTTATTGTAATCAATCTCCAACAAGTCCCCCAATAATAATTTTGATTTCAAAAGCATTTTTCAAAAAAATTTTATTTTTTATTGAACTAAAGATTTCGTTGCACTTCCCATTTCATTCCACTTCTTTTGAAGAAAAATTTCAGTAAATTCACAGAAAAAAGGAATATTATTATTTGCAATGCTGTTCCTCCAAGCCGTGCGCAAAGATAAGAGCAGAAATTTGACATCCAGTTATTCTGAGGTAAGACTTTAATTCCGATTGTTTTGCACAGGGCCAAAGACCGATATTCCGGTTTAATTGAATCATTATTATCACTGATATTTTCTTGTCACTGAATGGACTTTAATTTTTTATGAAAAACTTATACTTGACTCAGATTGCGATTCTCACTTTTATTGTCATTAAATTTAATTGCTAGGGAGGTTACGTTTGGCTCCCATTTCTATTAAGTATTGTCGTTACATTCCTTATAAATTTTTGTGGGGAGGTTACACTTGGCGACACCCAGTCCAGGATCGTATTTCGTTGAGAGTCTTTTGAGCGACAGTCAGATATCTGCTCTTATTTGCTTAGATATAATTAGGATTTGGCGCAACGCTTTTACTAATCTTGTGACTTTCTTTCTACAGGTCAACGGCAATTCGTTGCTCTGTTGTATTTGTGTGTTGCTTTAGCATTGTGCTTATTTATTTTCTGAATAATTGTGACTGTTGTTAAAATGCCGCGAAAGACTGTGAATAGTGTATCGCGAGGTATTATGAACGAAATAAGCGAATTAAATAACTTCACCAATAATACTAGTGACACGCAGTGTAATCATGACAATCCTGCGTACACTAACAATCAGTGCATTCCAACCACTAATGATGACTTTCACCTTAATGATGAACAAACGAACTCAATTGTCTCGTCTGTTAACTTGACGACAATTGATGACGCGGAACGCTCTATTGTAATGAGCGCTGCCCGGCTTAACACACCCGATTTGGAAAACTCAAGTAACGAACAGACAAATTTGTCTAATGAAAATGAACAGATCACACGAAGTAGGACGGATTTATTTAATTCCGGAACAGTGTCTGACAATGTACATCCGACTGATAAACGTTTTTGTAAATTACAGAATGACCAAATGGTCACGGAAAGCGAGACAATTCCAGATCCACCACTAAACCGTACAGATAGTATATACGTTAATTCTGACTTGGTACGAATTGTGACAAGATTGCTACAACTGCAAAGTGAGAAATTAGACAATATTTTCAGACGACATAGGGAAGATAACAAACACTTAAATGAAAAACTTGACAATAATGACGAAAAACTCAAACAACAACTTGATGAAAGTTTCGACAACCATTTCAAACAACTTAGAGAAACAATTGATAAAAGTTTCGAACTCACAAGCGAAAAGCAAGACGACCTTAAAGCACAGAACAAACAAGTTAGTGAGCAGATTACAGCTGTTACCGGGCAATGTCAGGAGATTAAAGAACCATTACGTGTGAATACTAAGACTTGTGCTAATAACAGTAATGAAAAGGTTGGCACTGTTGCACAAGAATTAAATAGTACACGTGTAAGCACAACAGAATTACATAAAGACGAAGTTAATGCAGTCACTGAACAATGTTCAGCAAACGCAACACAGATACACGAAATTAATGCAGTCACCGAACAATGCCCTAAAAACGCAGTACAGATACGCGACGAGTTTAATTTGAAGTCACTGGAAGTTTCACACACTGTGAATACGGAATTTGTTAATAAAAGTGAACGACACAACAACCAAATTGACGAAAGTATTACAGTAACAGAGTTAAAAACTATTTCAGTCACCAATACGTCACAGAATCCGCCACTTTGCGAACATTTGTCAGACTCGCGCAGCATGTATAATGTGAGCAATTTACAGCAACTACGCGACTTAAAATCCGAAAAGCCACGCGACTTAAAATCTGAAAAGCTACGCAACTTGAAATCCGAAATGACACAGACGAACAGATTCACACACAAACCCGAACGTGTTTTCATATTCAATGACGAGAACGTTGATTATAAGCAATTTGCATTTGTAAGAAAATCTAAAGAAAGTAATAACGACAGCGTTCAGGCACACGCTTTGCACTGTATACGACAATTTATCTTTGTACATTCACCGCTATTGCCTGTAATGCAGAAGCTAGCTTTGAACCAGATGCGACAATTTATTTTTGTATTTACAACAGCATTGCCTGTAATGAAGAAATTTGAATTAGCACGGATACAACAATTTGCCTTTGAAATTTTTCCGCTATTGCTTGCAACGCAAAAGCTAAAATTTATTTGCAGTGCGTAAATGACCTCAGGGGATTCATTACGCTTTAATGAATATGTGCCGTAGCGAGCATAGGGCCCCGAGCTGTAGTAGTGCTATTTCATCTTTAGTTTTCTGCACTGCTGCCTTTTCTTCTACTATCCTTTATATCTATCAAAACTGCTCTTTAACTATTGCTCTATCTGGAATTAAGAAATATTGTACTGAAAACCCGATATGACAAATCTTTTACCGAATGTGACAATTTTCAGCAGGCACTCCCGTAATGACAACTACCGCCGTAACTTTATTAACAGATAAAATCGTAATCATCAGTCTGTACAAAATTTTCGGCAGTCGCAACCACATTTTTGTAACAATAGATGTTTTTCACCACAATAGCATGAAAGTCAACCGCTTAGCATACCTAACCAACAATGCAGTCTACAAGGTCAACCAGGCTTTAATGTTCCGCCGCGTGCACGTATAGTCCAAGATCCAACAAATAGTAACGTACGGCAGCAAGGAAACAACTACGTACAAAGAAGACAGTATTTCAATTGCTATCGTAATGCACCGTATAGGAATGACTATTACGACAGACGTAAAAATAATGAGGACAATTTTCAGCGTACATATAACAACAGTCGGTCTCACCAACAGCAAAATCATACGCAAGAACATATTCTCATGAATGAACCCGACAGTAGGTACCATCCAGAGCGTAACACGTCTGGAAGAAGTAATAGGACAGTTCAAATAGTCGAAATGCCACAGAATCCTCCTAATAACAATAACACGTCAGATAGAATCTGACTAGATACTGCACAGGACGCATCTTCCAATAACACAAGCACTACCTTTGACACGCAAAATGTTGTTCACGAAAATGTAATTACTTTTGACGATATCAGAGACACTCTCTTGCAGGAAAGACCATTTGTTCAGAAAACCATTTCACATCCTGTTTTCGAAATTAAGATTGGTTCATCGAAATTCTCAGCAGTAATTGATTCCGGCTCACCTATATCTGTAATAAATGAAGAAACTTTCAACGAGTGCAACAAAGCGAATACTTATCCCACATTACCTTTAGGCAAGACGAAAGTAAAAGGAGCAGTATCGAGTAAAGGTGTAGACGTTAAATTACAGACGCATTTATCATTTTGTATTGGAGGTCATACTTTCCACTCAAATTTTTGGATTGTTCCTTTATTGACAACAGACGTTATTTTAGGTATGAATTTTCTGGTACAACACGACGCAGTTATTGATTTTCGGAATTCTTATTTAATGTTAAAGGATGAAAATGTACAACTTGCTTTAGAATTTCAGCACTCATTATCTACGGAAGAACAAACAATCAACCGCACAGAGGTCATTTCCGCAACACGTGACATAGACTGTAATCCCACATTGTTAACGGATACGTACGTACACAACTATAATACTCCAGACGAAATGGACTACGACGTAATACAAATGATTTCCGATAAGGTTAAAGAGAGCAGTGCAACTACAGACGACGAACGAACGCAATTACACGAAATTCTTTTACAGCAAGCTCCAGTTTTTGACAACATTCCTGGTACTATGTTCGGCTTTATGTATGAATTTCAAGTGAAACAGCACGACACATTTAAAGCTAAGCATTATCCTATTCCGTATATTCATAGAGAACAAGTTAAAAAAGAATTGCAGGATATGCTTGATCAAGGAATTATTGAACCAGCAGTTAGTCCGTACATAAACCCGCTACATATTGTTAAGAAAAAAGATGGCTCACTTCGCCTTGTACTTGATTCACGTCACATTAATGACATTATTATTAATGAAACAGATCGACCATAGACACTAGAGGAACTTTTACAGAAATTTCATGGTACAGCTATTTATTCTACACTAGATTTGAAATCGGGATTTTGGCAAATTCAACTTCATCCGAATTGTAGAAAATATACAGCTTTTCTCTGTTTCGGCGACTGTTATCAATTTTGCAAACTACCGTTCGGCTTAACTATTTCTTCTGCAGCTTTTATTCGCGGTTTGAACACTATACTTCCGACAGAACTTAAAGACAGAATTACGACGTATGTAGACGACATTCTTATCGCGGAAGCTAACTGGTCCGAACACAATCTGATTCTTGAACAACTGTTACAAACTTTTCATGCACAAGGACTTACAGTTAATCTTAGTAAATCGCACTTTGGCAAAACTTCCATAAAATTTCTTGGACACGTAATTTCAGCAGAAGGCATTGCACCTGATCCGGAAAAACTTCAAGCTCTACGTGACATTACTGTTCCTACGACAAAGAAGCAATTACGCAGTTTTTTGGGCTTAATTAACTTTTTTCGTAAATTTATTCACCATTCTGCTTTAGACACGCCTAGACTATGCCAATTAACAGGTAAAAACAGTATTTGGTCTTGGGATAAGCAAGCACACTCTGAATTCATGAACCTGAAACATGCTTTGTTGAATGCACCACTATTATCGCACCCAGATCTTACTAGAAATTTTTCCATTGCCACCGACAGTTCCAACACCGCCTTAGGCGTACATATTTTCCATGAAATTGAAGAAGATGGTTCAATAGTAATCAAAAACATCGCATTTGCAAGCCGCATTCTGTCACCTGCTGAGCGAAATTACTCCGTTACAGAACTTGAAACATTATGTGTTGTATGGGCTTTTACGAGATTTCGGCACTTTCTTTATGGCAGACATACTACCGTTTACACAGACCATAGAGCTATACAATTTTTGCTTTCGGCTAAATTTACTCACGACAGGTTAAGCAGATGGAAACTTTATTTACAAGAATTTAATTTTACGATTGTTCACATTCCCAGCACACAAAATGTTATAGCAGACGCACTATCGCGTTCTCTCGGCAACAATCAGCAAGACGTAGCAACCAACTTCTGCAAAACAAATTTCAGTGTCATGTACATTCAGCAAGTTGCATTTGAAAACTTTATTTCATCGTCATTACAGGACATAGTCAAGGAGCAAAATAAAGACAATGTGTGGAAAGAAATTAAACACCTTTGGCAAGATAGAAAAAATGTTACGATTAGAAACCATTACACTGTACGCAATGACGTTCTGTTTCGCCGCTCTCATCCTGACAGCAACAATTGGTTATTATGCATACCTGACGAACTGGTTAACAAATTAATTTGGTACACTCATTTAAGCTACGCACATTACGGAGCACGAAAATGTTTTCTTATACTGAGACAGAACTGTTATTTTACTAACATGGAAAAACGTATACGACGAGTTTTAGCGTCTTGTAAAATTTGCCAGAAAGCTAAATCAGACACCACTTCACATATTCCTCCTTTATATCCCATTATACCTGTTAAATTAAGACATATGGCCGCAGTAGATACTTTTGGTCCGATTCCCAGAACTAACAGAGGTTTTTGCTACATTTTTGTCGCTGTTGAGCTCACTTCAAAATTTGTTACTTTCACTCCATTACGCAAAGCTACTGCCAAAACTGTTTCGAAAGCATTTGTAAAACATTTTCTATCTCATGTAGGGCATGTAATGAAAGTAATTTCTGACAATGGATCTCAATTTCGTAGTAGCGTATGGACACGCATGTTACGAGCCAGAAACATTTCTTCGATTTATATATCCAAGTACCATGCTTCTTCGAACCCCTGTGAAAGATTAATGAAAGAAATTGGTAAGCTGTGCCGAATATACTGCCACAAAAGACATATTGATTGGGATACACACATACTCTCATTCCAAGATGTAATTAATTCCATTCCAAATGAATCCACTATGCTATCTCCGTCGGTTGTACTAAAAAACGTTGAACCACCAAACAAAATTAAAGAATTAGTAAAATTCCCCAAAAGTCGTCGCCTACGACACCACGAAATAATTGACATTGCGCTGAACAACATCAAACGTGCCGCAGAGCGCCGGAGAAGACAGCAAAAACAGGTTTGTACACGCCGCGACTTTCACGTTGGACAGAAGATATTAGTACGTACACACTATTTATCCAGCAAAATAAAAGGTAAGTGCAGTAAATTTGAACTTCTATACGCAGGTCCATATCGCATTCGCAGCATCCCTCACCCCAATGTTGTACACGTCGAAACTTTGAGAACTAGAAAATCGAAAGGCAATCACCATATCTCAAACATTAAACCGTTTATTGAGTGAAACCACCGTATGATTCAACACACTATGATGTCATTTACTAATGCAATTATATTCACCTGACTAATTACTGATGATTATCGTATTTTTTTTCTTGGCAAGTGCCCGGCAAGGTAAGGTTAGCAGGTCGCTCTTCTTGTCGTTACACATCAGACCGTGCATATTTTTTCAGACACACTTACGTATTTTATGACTAATTATGCAATGTTAGCTAATGACATGTTAATTTCATTACATTTTTTTCCATTAAAGGCTTTAATTCTCGCCTCTATTAACTACACTCTATACAAGCTGAACACAACGAACGTCACATTTTGTCCTTTTATGTATGATTGTATTCCAGTTTTGTTTATATGCACTGTGAAATAGTTAAGATATAACACACACCAGTCGACTTTGACTTTTTTTTTTTTTGCCCTATGATATCTCAACATCGTGACTGTTTTACATTTTTCCTTTTGCTGCTGCATTGTGATATTCTGTGTACATTTTTGCATCTGAACACTGTCAATGTCTTTGACATATTACGTTTTCTGTCATGTTATGCTGTATGCTTAAGTATGTTACCATAAACCAGTCCTTATTTAGAGGGTATATGATTTAAATGCAGGACATTAATCTTTGTTCATCAATTTCAGTAAGAAATGATGCGTGTAAGAGATAAATTCAACAGAAATGGGAATTTCACCTACGGAATAAACGAAAGAAGATGCAATAACTTTATGAGGAAGAGTAAATGGATCAGGATTAACAAACATTAACAAGAATATACTATACTCATCACAGAATAGCAGTCTTAACTAATTTTTTCTTTCAGAATACAAGGTGATTGATGCAGGCTGTCAGACTGAACTACACATCTTAGTTTTAGTGATGAAATCTGCTAGAGATAAGGAATAGTTGTATAATGAGTAAGGAAGTTATTTTTTGCAGATGATAATGAATACTGATGAATAATGATGAAGGAAATGGTATTATGAATAATGAAGTTTTTCTTTACAGGTGATGATAATAGTGAAGTTATGATGATATGGATAATGAAGTTTTCTTTACAGATGAGGATAATGTTGAAGTTATGTATTTATGTTATGTAGTTATTTAAGTATTTGTTGCAGTTTGCTTTGACAGCAGGTGTTATATTGCATAGTAGGATGACGGAAAGTTTTGGAAAGGACAGCTATGGAACACATTTTTATACACATTTCACTACCTGTTAATTCGAAGTTCACTACTTTTCAGCATAGTATGCGTTTCTTCTTTCAGGTCAATAATCCATTTTGTATTTTTTCCAGGAGAAGCTTTTCATGATACTTGCTAAACCTGTTACTTATTATACCTGTTCTAGTACTTGCATTTTTTTGTGTATTTTACCCATTTGTGTTTATCATTTATAAATGTGATCACACATACTGCCTTGTTACAAAATCTTGCTACAGCTGACTCATGACGAATGACGTTACCTATCCTCATTTGCAGCAATAGGTCTAAAGCAAATAGTGTAATGCCTCAGCAATTAATTATCGATCCCAACGCAATGCATTGCTAACAAAAAAATGTATTAACAGTCCCAAATAGTGATACCAGTTTGAGAAAATTCTGAATAATACTGATTAGCTCTGAATAATATGTCACTTGAGTAATGAGTTTCTAATGAGAAAAAAAATATATATATATATATATAAAATAATGCTTTGTCACTAGCTAATAACTGCCACTGTTTATTGTAATGAGACTACTTATAATGCCCGTGATTATTAATGCTATGACTAATTAACTGATTTTAATAATGACTTTGTAATGATCTAAATACTACTGAAGGAGAAACACTGTTTATTGTAATGAGACTACTTATAATGCCCACGATTATTAATGCTATGATTGTAATTAACTTATTTTAATAATGACTTTGTAATGATCTGAATACTACTGAAGGAGAAACACTGTTTATTGTAATGAGACGACTTATAATGCCCATGATTATTAATACTATGACTGTAATTAACTGATTTTTAATAATGACTTCATAATGATCTGAATAATACTGAATGATGAACTATGTTTTATTTTATTCAATACTTGCTGGCCACTGAGTGCCAATAATTAATGTCACTTGAAGAATTGTTATTAATTATGCCATTGATTAGCTCTTGTTTCCAATGTTGATACTTTGTAACCAGAAAAGAATGTGACTGTTTAATAATGCTTTGTAATTAGAAGAAGGCTAATGATTCTTGATAGATTGGAATGACAAATGATTAATTAACTGTAATTAGGATGTTTTGTAATTAGAAGGCTAATGAATCTTAATTACTGTTTAATAATGCTTTGTAATTAGGAGAAGGGTAATAATTCTTACTACATTGGAATGACAAATAACTAATTAACGATGCCATACTTTGTAATTGGAAATGAATGTAACTGTTTAATAATGCTTTGTAATTAGGAGAAGGCTAATAATTCTTACTAGATTGGAATGACACATAATTAATTAACTATGCTATTGTTTCATAATGCTTTGTGGTTAGGAAAAAGATAATGATTATTACTATTGGAAGACAAATGATTAATTAATTATACTATATTTTGTAACTGGAAAAGAATGCGATTATTTCATAATACTTTGTAACCAGGAAAAGAAGGCTACTGATTCTATGTAAAACAATTAATGAACATTTTTCTGTAATACTACATACTTGGTACAGAAATGTTCAATAACTGGGCTATGAATGCCACAAACTATCAATGAAGACTGTAATTGTCAATATTATGTGACATAATGTCCTTCACCTCATGAGTTAACTACCCTGAATTACTGCAATGTCCATTTGTCCTGTTTATCCCACTGATCATGGAGCACTATATTTGGTTTTTGCACTAATTCTACGTTGGTGTGCCTTGTAAGAGCGTGGTGTTGACACGACATGCTGTCCACCACCGTGAGCAATGAAGACGTTATTATGGTCCCACTGTTTGGTGTACCTAATGTACTGCCAAAATGAAAACATGGAACATTACTACGACAGTTCAGTGTCTTGGCTACATTGATAAATTCTGATGGGAAAAGAACTTCAAGTTGTGTCACTTGGTGTTGTACTTCTGTGGAAAGATATGGACTTTCAGAACAGCTGTGTGCAATCTAAAGTGCTACAACCATGATGCAATCCTTCCCTTTCCTATCCTAATTCTTGTCACATAGTGAAAATCATTTTTTGGTAACATCATTTCTGTTCGTAGGTTATACATTTTTTTCGATTCGCTGAACTCCAGTGCGAGTACACTTATGTCACTGGTCGACATGATGTTTGCCATTATGTTTATTTGTTGTGAAAATGCTAAAGACATTTTTCAGTGCATGTGCACTTTGGACATGATTTTCTTGCCATTATGTTTATTTATTGCGAAAATGCTAAAGACATTTTTCGATTTGTTCTGAAGTACAGTATATGTACACTCTTGTCTTTTATATTGTATATACATTTTTTATTTTCTGAACTACAGTGCATGTGCACTCATGTCACTTGTCAACATAATATTTTTTGCCAGTCTGTTTATTTGTTCTGAATATGCTAAAGAATTTTTTCAGTGCCTGTGCACTTTGTTATCTGTCAAATAATTTGTATATACATTTTTCTGATTTGCTACTATGTTTTGTACTCACATCTTGTCTTTGTCTTATATATTTTGTACTTAGTGCATGTGCACAACATTTAAATATTCTGTAAATTGGAGAAGTTTATTAATTAATTAAAAAATTTTGCCGCGATTGGCAAGTCCAAATGACTCACCATCGCTGCCAAATTTTTGCCCTCCCAGTGGAGGGTTATGAAACACGTATGTAACATAGCAGCGATGGCGAGGCATTGTAGCATCTGTGACCAGAGAGTTTGCGCTTGACCGCGCGAGTGTTGCGAGTGGTTCTCAGTCTGTCAGTAGTCGTTGCGAGTCTGTAGCTCTGTCTAGTTGCAGAGCAGTACTCAGTCAGTAGTCGTCATGCAGAGCGGTCGGTCAGTAGTAGCAGCCCAGTGCGGTTGTGTGATGTAGGCGGTCGGCAACACTGGTCAAGATGCTGAATGAGGTATACTGTTAATTAATATAATTATTAGACAATGTAAAACTTATTTATTGTAATCAATCTCCAACAAGTCCCCCAATAATAATTTTGATTTCAAAAGCATTTTTCAAAAAAATTTTATTTTTTATTGAACTAAAGATTTCGTTGCACTTCCCATTTCATTCCACTTCTTTTGAAGAAAAATTTCAGTAAATTCACAGAAAAAAGGAATATTATTATTTGCAATGCAGTTCCTCCAAGCCGTGCGCAAAGATAAGAGCAGAAATTTGACATCCAGTTATTCTGAGGTAAGACTTTAATTCCGATTGTTTTGCACAGGGCCAAAGACCGATATTCCGGTTTAATTGAATCATTATTATCACTGATATTTTCTTGTCACTGAATGGACTTTAATTTTTTATGAAAAACTTATACTTGACTCAGATTGCGATTCTCACTTTTATTGTCATTAAATTTAATTGCTAGGGAGGTTACGTTTGGCTCCCATTTCTATTAAGTATTGTCGTTACATTCCTTTTAAATATTTTGTGGGGAGGTTACAACCTACAGATTGGAAAATTGCAAAGGGCGCGCCTGTGTTTAAGAAGGGTAGTAGGAGTAATCCATCTAACTACAGACCTATATCATTGACGTTGGTTTGCAGTAGGGTTTTGGAGCATATACTGTATTCAAACATTATGAATCACCTCGAAGGGAACGATCTATTGATACGTAATCAGCATGGTTTCAGAAAACATCATTCTTGTGCAACGCAGCTAGCTCTTTATTCGCACGCAGTAATGGCCGCTATCGACATGAGAACTCTAGTTGATTCTGTATTTCTAGATTTCCGGAAAGCTTTTGACACCGTTCCTCACAAGCGACTTCTAATCAAGCTGTGAGCCTATGGGGTATCTTCTCAGTTGTGCGACTGCATTCGTTATTTCCTGTCAGGAAGGTCGCAGTTCGTAGTAGGCAAATCATCGAGTAAAACTGAAGTGATATCAGGTGTTCCCCAGGGAAGCATCCTGGGACCTCTGCTGTTCCTGATCTATATAAATGACCTGCGTGACAATCTGAGCAGTTCTCTTAGGCTCTTCGCAGATGATGCTGTAATTTACCGTCTGGTAAGGTCATCCGAAGACCAGTATCAGTCGCAAAGCGATTTAGGAAAGATTGCTGTATGGTGTGGCAGGTGGCAGTTGACGCTAAATAACGAAAACTGTGAGGTGATCCACATGAGTCCCAAAAGAAATACGTTGGAATTCGATTACTCGATAAATAGTACAATTCTGAAGGCAGTCAATTCAACTAAGTACCTGGGTGTTAAAATTACGAACACCTTCAGTTGGAAAGACCACATAGATAATATTGTGGGGAAGGCGAGCCAAAGGTTGCGTTTCATTGGCAGGACACTTAGAAGATGCAACAAGTCCACTAAAGAGGATACACTACACTCGTTCGTCCTCTGTTAGAATATTGCTGCGCGGTGTGGGATCCTTACCAGGTGGGATTGTCGGAGGACATCGAAAGGGTGCAAAAAAGGGCAGCTCGTTTTGTATTATCACGTAAGAGGGGAGAGAGTGCGGCAGATATGACACGCGAGTTGGGATGGAAGTCATTAAAGCAAAGACGTTTCTCGTCGCGGCGAGATCTATTTACGAAATTTCAGTCACCAACTTTCTCTTCCGAATGCGAAAATATTTTGTTGAGCCCAACCTACATAGGTAGGACTGATCATCAAAATAAAATAAGAGAAATCAGTGCTTGAACAGAAAAGTTTAGGTGTTCGTTTTTCCCGCGCGCTGTTCGGGAGTGGAATGGTAGAGAGATAGTATGATTGTGGTTCGATGAACCCTCTGCTAAGTACTTAAATGTGAATTGCAGAGTAATCATGTAGATGTAGATGTAGGTAGTATGTGAACTACTGGCCATTAAAACTGCTACACTAAAAAGAAATGCAGATGATAAACGGGTATTCATTGGACTAATATATTATACTAGAACTGACATGTGATTACACTTTCAAGCAATTTGGGTGCATAGATCCTGAGAAATCAGTACCCAGAACAACCACCTCTAGCCGTAGTAGCGGCCTTGATACGCCTGGGCATAGAGTCAAACAGAGCTTGGATGGCGTGTACAGGTACAGTTGCCCATGCAGCTTCAACACGATACCACAGTTCATCAAGAGTAGTGACTGGCGTATTGTGACAAGCCACCATTGACCAGACGTTTTCAATTGGTGAGAGATCTGGAGAATGTGCTGACCAGGGCAGCAGTCTTAACATTTTCTGTATCCAGAAAGGCCAGTACAAAACCTGCAACATGCGGTCGTGCATTATCCTGCTGAAATGTAGGGTTTCGCAGGGATCGAATGAAGGATAGAGCCATGGGTCAAACTGCTCGTGCAGATGGTTGTTGTCATGCAAACGTCCCCATGTATTGACTCAGGGATCGAGACGTGGCAGCACGATCCGTTACAGCCCTGCGGATAAGATGCCTGTCATCTCGACTGGTAGTGATACGAGGAGGTTGGAATCCAGCACGGCGTTCCTTATTACCCTCCTGAAGCCACCGATTCCATATTCTGCTGGCAGTCAGTGGATATCGACCAATGCGAGCAGCAATGTCGTGATACGATAAACCGCAATCGCGATAGGCTACAATCCGACCTTTATCAAAGTCGGAAACGTGATCGTATTCATTTATCCTCCTTACACAAGGCATCACAACAACGTTACACCAGGCAACGCCGGTCAACTGCTGTTTGTGTATGGGAAATTGGTTGGAAACTTTCCTCATGTCAGCACGTTGTAGGTGTCGCCACCGGTGCCAACCTTGTGTGAATGCTCTGAAAAGCTAATCATTTGAATATCACAGCATTTTCTTCCTGTCGGTTAAATTTCGCGTCTGTAGTACGTCTTCTTCGAGGTGTGAAAACTTTAATGGCCAGTAGTAGATGGCCTGTGAGCTCCTCTTTTGAACTTGATAAATGCCTACCTGGAGTGGACTTATGTGGAGTGAAACTGTTAACCCGTTACTTGAAGTCAATCTGAAAGCAGGTAGAATAGAAAAATTCCAAAATGACTCAGAAACATAATTAATTTATATCAAAGGGGCTATGCTTCGCCGGCCGGAGTGGCCGAGTGGTTCTAGACGCCACAGTCTGTAACTGCGCGACCGCTACGGTCGCAGGTTCGAATCTTGCCTCGGGCATGGATGTGTGTGATGTCCTTAGGTTAGTTAGGTTTAAGTAGTTCTAAGGGACTGATGACCTGAGAAGTTAAGTCCCATAGTGCTCAGAGCCATTTGAACCATTTGGCTATGCTTCCCCAGTATAAACCCAGGGACGTAATTTTGCTTCATCACCTTGTGGTTAAGAAAGGAAAGACTAAGACATTTACAACACAAAATGAAGGCACTTGTCCCAATGTACAAGTGACTCCTCCTGTAAATACAGAAATTCAACTGCCTGACCTCACTGTGGAGAGAACATTTTGACCGTTCAAAGCTGTATCACGGTTAAGCTGTGCCACTCCCTGCACTTCCACCCACCACATCGCACAGTAGTCAGCTGCAACTACAGGCACTGTTATGAAGAAAGTGAGGACGGAAAACTTCAAGCTGCTCACAGCATATGGCGATTATGCCTTGGGATTCAAGCACTCGTATGCCTTGACGTCAAGACACTGTAATACGGTTAGTGAAGTGGATTATGTATATCATTTTGCGCTGAATACAAGTAATTTTATTTTCAGATGTAATTTGTTTATTGATGCTTAACGGGCATGAATTATGATGTTTATTGGGGTTTTTGTGTTTTACATTTTACTATAAAGAAATTATGCCAAGCTACTGGAACCGGTTGCCTGCCGAACTTAGTTTACTATTTTTGTTATGTGGTACTACTGTGTAGGAAGTTGAATGAGCTGCTTTCTATAATATAGGGTGCAATGCTGTGGTATACGTTATGATGTATTAAGAGCAAAGCAATAAGAGCAGTGACAAAGTGATAATGTAAAAATTTAAATTGTTTACGAGAACAAATTTCGTATACAGTTGATAAGAATCTAAAGTGATGCTACTTTAGTTGTTTTACAGTAATAAGGTACCAGTTTAAGTGAATGTGAAGCTGCCACTAATCAATGCCAATGTTGTTGTTGTTGTTGTTGTTGTTGTGGTCTTCAGTCCTGAGACTGGTTTGATGCACCTCTCCCTGCTACTCTATCCTGTGCAAGCTTCTTCATCTCCCAGTACATACTGCAACCTACATCCTTCTGAATCTGCTTAGTGTATTCATCTCTTGGTCTCCCTCTACGATTTATACCCTCCACGCTGCCCTCCAATACTAAATTGGTGATCCCTTGATGCCTCAGAACATGTCCTACCAACCGATCCATTCTTCTAGTCAAGTTGTGCCGCAAACTTCTCTTCTCTCCGATCCTATTCAATACCTCCTTATTAGTTATGTGATCTACCCATCTAATCTTCAGCATTCTTCTGTAGCACCATATTTCGAAAGCTTATATTCTCTTTTTGTCCAAGCTATTTATCATCTATGTTTCACTTTCAAACATGGCTACACTCCATACAAAAACTTTCAGAAACGACTTCCTGACACTTAAATCTGTACTTGATGTTAAATTTCTCTTATTCAGAAACGCTTTCCTTGCCATTGCCAGTCTACATTTTATATCCTCTCTACTTCGACCATCATCAGTTACTTTGCTCCCCAAATAGCAAAAATCCTTTACTACTTTAAGTGTCTCATTTCCTAATCTAATTTCCTCAGCATCACCCGACTTAATTCGACTACATTCCATTATCTTCGTTTTGCTTTTGTTGATGTTTATCTTATATCCTCCTTTCAAGACACTATCCATTCCGTTCACATGGTCTTCGAAGTCCTTTGCTGTCTCTGACAGAATTACAATGTCATCGGCGAACCTCGAAGTTTTTTTATTTCTTCTCCATGGATTTTAATACCTACTCCGAATTTTTCTTTTGTTTCCTTCACTGCTTGCTCAATATACAGATTGAATAACGTCGGGGAGAGGCTACAACCCTGTGTCAGTCCCTTCCCAACCACTGCTTCCCTTTCATGTCCTTCGACTCCTATAACTGCCATCTGGTTTCTGTACAGTTTGTAGATAGCCTTTCGCTCCCTGTATTTTACCCCTGCCACTTTCAGAATTTGAAAGAGAGTATTCCAGTCAACATTGTCAAAAGCTGTCTCTAAGTCTACAAATACTAGAAACGTAGGTTAGCCTTTCCTTAATGTAGCTTCTAAGATAAATCGTAGGGTCAGTATTGCCTCAAGTGTTCCAATATTTTTACGGAATCCAAACTAATCTTCCTCGAGGTCTTCCTCTACTAGTTTTTCGATTCGTCTGTAAAGGATCCCCCCCCATGAACCATGGACCTTGCCGTTGGTGGGGAGGCTTACGTGCCTCAGCGATACAGATAGCCGTACCGTAGGTGCAACCACAACGGAGGGGTATCTGTTGAGAGGCCAGACAAACCTGTGGTTCCTGAAGAGGGGCAGCAGCCTTTTCAGTTGTTGCAAGGGCAACAGTCTGGATGATTGACTGATCTGGCCTTGTAACAATAACCAAAACGGCCTTGCTGTGCTGGTACTGCGAACGGCTGAAAGCAAGGGGAAACTACAGCCGTAATTTTTCCCGAGGGCATGCAGCTTTACTGTATGATTACATGATGATGGCGTCCTCTTGGGTAAAATATTCCGGAGGTAAAATAGTCCCCCATTCGGATCTCCAGGCGGGGACTACTCAAGAGGATGTCGTTATCAGGAGAAAGAAAACTGGCGTTCTACAGATCGGAGCGTGGAATGTCAGATCCCTTAATCGGGCAGGTAGGTTACAAAATTTAAAAAGGGAAATGGATAGGTTGAAGTTAGATATAGTGGGAATTAGTGAAGTTCGGTGGCAGGAGGAACAAGACTTCTGGTCAGGTGACTACAGGGTTATAAACACAAAATCAAATAGGGGTAATGCAGGAGTAGGTTTAATAATGAATAGGAAAATAGGAATGCGGGTAAGCTACTACAAACAGCATAGTGAACGCATTATTGTGGCCAAGATAGATACGAAGCCCACGCCTACTACAGCAGTACAAGTTTATATGCCAACTAGCTCTGCAGATGACGAAGAAATTGAAGAAATGTATGATGAAATAAAAGAAATTATTCAGATTGTGAAGGGAGACGAAAATTTAATAGTCATGGGTGACTGGAATTCGAGTGTAGGAAAAGGGAGAGAAGGAAACATAGTAGGTGAATATGGACTGGGGGACAGAAATGAAAGAGGAAGCCGCCTGGTCGAATTTTGCACAGAGCACAACATAATCATAACTAACACTTGGTTTAAGAATCATGAAAGAAGGTTGTATACATGGAAGAACCCTGGAGATACTAAAAGGTATCAGATAGATTATATAATGGTAAGACAGAGATTTAGGAACCAGGTTTTAAATCGTAAGACATTTCCAGGGGCAGATGTGGACTCTGACCACAATCTATTGGTTATGACCTGTAGATTAAAACTGAAGAAACTGCAAAAAGGTGGGAATTTAAGGAGATGGGACCTGGATAAACTAAAAGAACCAGAGGTTGTACAGAGATTCAGGGAGAGCATAAGGGAGCAATTGACAGGAATGGGGGAAAGAAATACAGTAGAAGAAGAATGGGTAGCTTTGAGGGATGAAGTAGTGAAGGCAGCAGAGGATCAAGTAGGTAAAAAGACGAGGGCTAGTAGAAATCCTTGGGTAACAGAAGAAATATTGAATATAATTGATGAAAGGAGAAAATATAAAAATGCAGTAAGTGAAACAGGCAAAAAGGAATACAAACGTCTCAAAAATGAGATCGACAGGAAGTGCAAAATGGCTAAGCAGGGATGGCTAGAGGACAAATGTAAGGATGTAGAGGCCTATCTCACTAGGGGTAAGATAGATACCGCCTACAGGAAAATTAAAGAGACCTTTGGAGATAAGAGAACGACTTGTATGAATATCAAGAGCTCAGATGGAAACCCAGTTCTAAGCAAAGAAGGGAAAGCAGAAAGGTGGAAGGAGTATATAGAGGGTCGATACAAGAGCGATGTACTTGAGGACAATATTATGGAAATGGAAGAGGATGTAGATGAAGATGAAATGGGAGATATGATACTGCGTGAAGAGTTTGACAGAGCACTGAAAGACCTGAGTCGAAACAAGGCCCCCGGAGTAGACAATATTCCATTGGAACTACTGACGGCCGTGGGAGAGCCAGTCCTGACAAAACTCTACCATCTGGTGAGCAAGATGTATGAAACAGGCGAAATACCCTCAGACTTCAAGAAGAATATAATAATTCCAATCCCAAAGAAAGCAGGTGTTGACAGATGTGAAAATTACCGAACTAACAGCTTGATAAGTCACAGCTGCAAAATACTAACACGAATTCTTTACAGACAAATGGAAAAACTAGTAGAAGCCAACCTCGGGGAAGATCAGTTTGGATTCCGTAGAAACACTGGAACACGTGAGGCAATACTGACCTTACGACTTATCTTAGAAGAAAGATTAAGGAAAGGCAAACCTACGTTTCTAGCATTTGTAGACTTAGAGAAAGCTTTTGACAATGTTGACTGGAATACTCTCTTTAAAATTCTAAAGGTGGCAGGGGTAAAATACAGGGAGCGAAAGGCTATTTACAATTTGTACAGAAACCAGATGGCAGTTATAAGAGTCGAGGGACATGAAAGGGAAGCAGTGGTTGGGAAGGGAGTAAGACAGGGTTGTAGCCTCTCCCCGATGTTGTTCAATCTGTATATTGAGCAAGCAGTAAAGGAAACAAAAGAAAAATTCGGAGTAGGTATTAAAATTCATGGAGAAGAAATAAACACTTTGAGGTTCGCCGATGACATTGTAATTCTGTCAGAGACAGCAAAGGACTTGGAAGAGCATTTGAATGGAATGGACAGTGTCTTGAAAGGAGGATATAAGATGAACATCAACAAAAGCAAAACAAGGATAATGGAATGTAGTCTAATTAAGTCGGGTGATGCTGAGGGAATTAGATTAGGAAATGAGGCACTTAAAGTAGTAAAGGAGTTTTGCTATTTGGGGAGCACAATAACTGATGATGGTCGAAGTAGAGAGGATATAAAATGTAGGCTGGCAATGGCAAGGAAAGCGTTTCTGAAGAAGAGAAATTTGTTAACATCCAGTATAGATTTAAGTGTCAGGAAGTCATTTCTGAAAGTATTCGTATGGAGTGTAGCCATGTATGGAAGTGAAACGTGGACGATAAATAGTTTGGACAAGAAAAGAATAGAAGCTTTCGAAATGTGGTGCTACAGAAGAATGCTGAAGATTAGATGGGTAGATCACATAACTAATGGGGAAGTATTAAATAGGATTGGGGGGAAGAGAAGTTTGTGGCACAACTTGACCAGAAGAAGGGATCGGTTGGTAGGACATGTTCTGAGGCATCAAGGGATCACCAATTTAGTATTGGAGGGCAGCGTGGAGGGTAAAAATCGTAGAGGGAGACCAAGAGATGAATACACTAAGCAGATTCAGAAGGATGTAGGTTGCAGTAGGTACTGGGAGATGAAAAAGCTTGCACAGGATAGAGTAGCATGGAGAGCTGCATCAAACCAGTCTCAGGACTGAAGACCACAACAACAACAACAACTGTAAAGGATTCACATTAGTATTTTGCAGCCGTGACTTACTAAACTGATAGTTCGGTAATTTTCACACCTGTCAACACCTGCTTTATTTGGGATCGGAATTATTATATTCTTCTTGAAGTCTGAGGGTATTTCGCCTCTTAGATCTTGCTCACCACATGGTACAGTTTTGTCAGGACTATCTCTCCCAAGGCTGTCAGTAGTTCTAATGGAATGTTGTCTACTCCTGGGGCCTTGTTTCGACTCAGGTCTTTCAGTGCTCAGTCAAACTCTTCACGCAGTATCATATCTCCCATTTCATCTACATCCTCTTCCATTTCCATAATATTGTCCTCAAGAACATCGCCCCTGTACAGATCCTCTATATACTCCTTCCACCTTTCCGCTTTCCCGCGTCCGACCATCCTGATTTAGGTTTCCCGTGATTTCCCTAAATCACTCCAGGCAAATGCCGGGATGGTTCCTCTGAAAGGGCACGGCCGACTTCCTTCCCCATCCTTCCCTAATCCGATGAGACCGATGACCACGCTGTCTGGTCTCCTTCCCCAAACCAACCAACCAACCAACCTTTCTGCTTTCCTTTCTTTGCTTAGAACTGGGTTCCTATCTGAGCTCTTGATATTCATACAAGCGGTTCTCTTTTCTCCAAAGGTCTCTTTAATTTTCCTGTAGGCAGTATCTATCTTACCCCTAGTGAGATACATCCTTACATTTGTCCTCTAGCCATCCCTGCTTTGCCATTTTGCGCTTCCTGTCGATCTCATTTTTGAGACATTTGTATTCCTTTTTGCGTGCTTCATTTACTGCATTTTTATATTTTCTCCTTTCATCAGTTAAATTCAATATTTTTTCTGTTACCCAAGGATTTCTAGAAGCCCTTGTCTTTTTACCTACTTGATCCTCTGCTGCCTTCACTACTTCATCCCTCAGAGCTACCCATTCTTCTTCTACTGTACTTCTTTCCCCCATTCCTGTCCATTGTTCCCTTATACTCTCCCTGAAACTCTGTACAACTTTTGGTTTAGTCAGTTTATCTAGGTCCCATCTCCTTGAATTGCCACCTTTTTGCAGTTTCTTCAGTTTTAATCTGCAGTTCATAACCAATAGTTTGTGGTCAGAGTCCACATCTGTCCCTGGAAATATCTTACAATTTAAAATCTGGTTCCTAAATCTCTGTCTTACCATTATATAATTTGATGAAGCCTGTCAGTATATCCAGGCTTCTTCCATGTATACAACCTTCTTTTATGATTCTTGAACCAAGTGTTAGCTATGATTAAGTTGTGCTCTGCGCAAAATTCTACCAGGCGGCTTCCTTTTTCTTTTCTTACCCCCAATCCATATTCACCTGCTACGTTTCCTTCTCTCACTTTTCCTACTACCGAATTCCAGTCACCCATGACTATTAAATTTTCGTCTCCCTTCACTATCTGAATTATTTCTTTTATTTCATGACACATTTCTTCAATTTTTTCGTCATCTGCAGAGCTAGTTGGCATATAAACTTTTACTACAGTAGTAGGCGTAGGCTTCGTGTCTATCTTGGCCACAATAATGCGTTCACTATGCTGTTTGTAGTAGCTTAGCCGCACTCCTATTTTTTATTCATTATTAAACCTACTCCTGCATTACGCCTATTTGATCTTGTGTTTATAATCCTGTATTCGCCTGACCAAAGGTATTGTTCCTCCTGCCACCAAACTTCACTAATTCCCACTATATCTAACTTTAACCTATCCATTTCCCTTTTTAAAATTTCTAAACTATCTGCCCGATTAAGGGATCCGACATTCCACGCTCCGATCCGTAGAACGCCAGTTTTCTTTCTCCTGATAACGACGTTCTCCTGAGTAGTCCTCGCCCGGAGATCCGAATGGGGGACTATTTTACCTCCGGAATATTTTACCCAAGAGGACGCCATCATCATTTAACCATACAGTAAAGCTGCATGCCCTAGGGAAAAATTACGGCTGTAGTTTCCCCTTGCTTTCAGCCGTTCGCAGTACCAGCACAGCAAGACCGTTTTGGTTAGTGTTACAAGGCCAGATTAGTCAATCATCCAGACTGTTGCCCCTGCAACTATTGAAAAGGCTGCTGTCCTCCTTCAGGAACCACACGTTTGTCTGGCCTCTCAACAGATCCCCCTCCGTTGTGGTTGCACGTACGGTACGGCTATCTGTATAGCTGAGGCACGCAAGCCTCCCCACCAACGGCAAGGTCCATGGTTCATGGTTCAATATCAAAACAGCATAAATATGCTGCTCCGAATATCTCAAGTGTTATTTGAAACGACATTGAATACTGATTACTTTTGCGCAGCAGTGAGTAAAGTTTTTCTACACCGTCTGAAATAAACTTTTTTACTAACACATTTACCCAGACGCAAACGAGGTGTAAACAGTACTTAGTTGTTATGAGATAGGGACTACTGTTTTGAGATAGAGGTGTTACTATACCAGTTCATAAGAAATATATGGAACTTAAGTAGAGAATTCGAGATGTTAAGTAATAAAGTTGTTTCCACATATCTTCTATTAAGGGAATGGTTTCCTTATAGGAATAAGAAATTTTTTCTTCGGCAAATTTCTTACGGAATAACCACAAAAGAGATGCATTTTCACTGACTGAAGTTGATAGAACTGTTATTTTACTATCAGAGCTTACTGTCCGGATTCACTGTTCTTTGCCTGCCATGAGTGAGTGGAATTACTTATTCAAAAATGTAACTGCCTTAGAGACAAGAGATAAAGAATTTGATCCTATTGCACAACAAACTAGTGTATTTTAGGATGTTATTTAGCAAACTCTGTTAATCATCAGCTACCAATGGATTGTGAAATTATGTGTTTGAAGTTAACAATAATTCATACAGTTAGTATCGCATACCTACTTGCCCTACTTCCATAACATCTGCAGAGACAATTGTTTACAGATATCTAAAATTTTCGTCATACACTCCAGCGGAAAACAATAGTTTATATAACAACATTATCTGAAACTTGTGTCGATCTTCTGTAAACAATAAGTAGCTTACACCACAAAGCTGCAGTCCGGAGCCGGCCGGGATGGCCGAGCGGTTCTCGTCACTACAGTCTGGAAACGAGCGACTGTTACGGTCGCAGGTTCGAATCCTGCCTCGGGCATGGATGTGTGTGATGTCCTTAGGTTAGTTAGGTTTAAGTAGTTCTAAGTTCTAGGGGACTGATGACCATAGATGTTAAGTCCCATAGTGCTCAGAGCCAATTTGAACCATACACCACAAACATTTAGTAGTAAGCAGGTCTATACGTGCTCAAGAGGCAGTGCTCGTTTTGGTTTGGCAATAACTCCGTTCATTAGAGGGTATTTGTACGCTGTGTCCACGAGAGAGTGTATAAAACAAAAGGTAAGTCTTGCTACTGGTGATCTGCCATGAAAAGAACAGCGTTTTACACTACTGATCTGGTGAAACAAGCTACGCAACGAGTGACATATTTTGTTCAACAGCAAAGGGTATTGCTCTACCGTGGAATGACAGCATAACTATTAAATCGGTAGTTTTAAAAGGTAATGTGACTAGCGGACAAAGTCTTACACAGTTACCACAAGCAAATGCAGCCGTCTGGAACAGACGGATCTCTCCGAGCTGACTGACTCCATTACACTATATCCGTGGCCTGAAGTGAAAATTCTGTAACTAGAGCGCGCCAGCTAACGCATGCTGCTGCTTTGCGCCATCATCTGCTACGCTAGGCGCAAACATAGACACGTATAACGCGTGAGGCACGGCGTAGAGCAGCGTGCATTTTTGTAACTTACCAGGTTTGAAGTGAGACCGCGCAAACTGGGACGCGACGCGATGGTTATGCGACTTGCGCCTGCGCCACGCCGCGTGGCATTGTGGTTGCACAGTTTCTCCCACTGAGGGAGAGGCGGGGCGGGGAGAGGGAAAATAGTCCTCCCGTAACTATGCTCCTTTCGACACTGTGAGTATGGGCAGTGGTAGTGCTGGCCAACCGAAAAATATTGTCTTACTACTGAACTTAATTGTTCCGTTTTGCGCCACTTAAGCTCTCGATAATTTTTCATTTGTACATAATATTTTTCAGTTGTTTGTATCCATAAAGTTTGCTGTTTCATTTCGTCATTGTTTTTATTTTGTCAAGAACAACCCACAGCAAGTGCCTCCACAACGTCCTCAAATCGCGACAAGGGAGAGGCGATCCATCGTGAGGGTAGTGAAATAGCAAGGAATTTTTATTGAATAATGCGATCAAGAAGGAAGACAGGACATTATGTAGTGAAACAATTTTGTCTTCGTGATGCCTATTGTGCTGGCGTAACTACGATGTTACAAAAGCTCTAAAACTGGGATTTTTCACAACTACACTACTGGCCATTAAAATTGCTACACCTAGAAGATGACGTGCTACAGACGCGAAATTTAACCGAAAGGAAGAAGATGCTGTGATATGCAAATGATCAGCTTTTCAGAGCATTCACACAAGTTTTGTCACACCTACAAAGTGCTGACATGAGGAAAGTTTCCAACCGATTTCTCATACACAAACAGCAGTTGACCGGCGTTGCCTGGTGAAACGTTGCTGTGATGCCTCGTGTAAGGAGGAGAAATGCGTACCATCACGTTTCCGACTTTGATAATGAAGATCGGATTGTAGCCTATTGCGATAGCGGTTTATCGTATCACGACATTGCTGCTCACGTTGGTCGAGATCCAATGACTGTTAGCAGAATATGGAAGCGGTGGGATCAGGAGGGTAATACGGAACGCCGTGCTGGATCCCAACGGCCTCGTATCACTAGCAGTCGAGATGACAGGCATCATATCCACATGGCTGTAACGGATCGTGCAGCCATGTCTCGATCCCTGAGTCAATACATGGGGACGTTTGCAAGACAACAACCATCTGCACGAACAGATCGACGACGTTTGCAGCAGCATGGACTATCAGCTCGGAGACCACGGCTGCGGTTACCCTTGACGCTGCATCACAGACAGGCGCCCCTGCAATGGCGTGCTTAACGACGAACCCGGGTGCACGAATGGCAAAACGTCATTTTTTCGGATTAATTCAGGTTCTGTTTACAGCATCATGATGGTCGCATCCGTGTTTGGCGACATCGCGGTGAATGCACATTGGAAGCGTGTATTCGTCATCGCCATACGGGCGTATCACCCGGCGTTACGGTATGGGGTGCCATTGGTTACGAGTCTCGGTCACCTGTTGTTCGCATTGACGGCAGTCTGAACAGTGGACGTTACATTTCAGATGTGTTACGATCCGTGGCTCTACCCGTCATTGGATCCCTGCGAAACACTACATTTCAGCAGGATAATGCACGACCGCATGTTGCAGGACCTGTACGGGCCTTTTTGGATACAGAAAATGTTCGACTGCTGCCCTGGCTAGCACATTCTCCATTCTGGTCAATGGTGGCCGAGCAACTGGCTCGTCACAATACGCCAGTCACTACTCTTGATGAACTGTGGTATCGTGTTGAAGCTGCATGGGCAACTGTACCTGTACACGCCATCCAAGCTCTGTTTGACTCAATGTCCAGGCGTATCAATGCCGTTATTATGGCCATAGGTGGTTGTTCGGGGTACTTATTTCTCTGTCCGGCCCTGGTAGCTGAATGGCAAGTTCGGCGCTAGCGGCCGTGCGAAGCGGAGGTCCGATACTTCCGCCTGTGCGGCGTGTGCGTGTGTTTGTTTACTTGTGGACTTAGTCTGCGCCCGGGCTAGTAACAACGATCATGGCGAACAAGTACAGGAAAACTACATTACGATTCAATTTCTGCAAAGACTACGAACGACCAAAGGCTTTAGCAGTGGAACGATTCATTCGAGAGGACGTCAAGATACCGCCAAACGATATTGTCGGAATTCATCTGTCCATCGTTAGTCCCACGGTGTATGTTAAGATGGTAAATGACGCGGCGTGTGAGAGAATTCTACAGGCGACAAAAGCAGGTCTCCGATTTTGCCATAGTGACGGGAATGTCGGCACGGTAACTGTAGAACATGCTGGACTGGGTGTACGGACAATACGTGTTTTTGAGCTGCGATTTGAGCTGCCGGGTGACGAAGTTATCGAGGCTTTTAAGCCATACGGCACGGTACATGGTCACACAGCCGAACGCTGCACACAATTCGCCACGTACCCAGTTCTTAACGGAGTGCGACAGATCACTATTGATCTTCAGAAGCATGTACCGTCCTATCTGACAATTGGTGGTTGTCGGGCGGTGGTGATTTACGATGGTCAACCACGTACATGTTCTGGCTGTGGCCAGGAGGGACACCTCAGGTCGAACTGTATGCAACGGCGGATTACGCAACTGCCTTCAGATGAGCGGGAGCCGTCGCCGGCGATGACTGTACTACCGATCACCTATGCCAAGGCCCTCACTGCGTCAGCTGATGACCGAAAAGACACAGCCCCGGTGGAAGATCAAGATGGCACTCTCCGAAACCTTGTAGCAGACGTCGGGATGACAGAGGATGCTGCTCCATCGAGCATACAATCTACGGCGACAACAACAGATGAGACCCAACTCTCACCAAGCACACCGATAGTACACGAAGCAGTTCCAGCCACTACGGATGCTGTTCCGTCTGGAACGCACTCTATGACAACAACATCAGTTTCGACCGAACTCCCGCCAAATACAACTATGGGACTCGAAATACTTCCTGTTCCTACGAATGCTTTTCTGTCGGGCAGCCGTGATTCCCTACAATCTGAGGACACGGAAGGAAGATCACGCAAACAACGTTCCCCGAAAAGGAGGAAACGGCGTCGTTGCACGACATCTCCTAGGGATGACTCCCCATGCCCCGACGACGATGTGCCTGTGGACCAAGACGACACAACAACCTCTACGAAACAGGATGAGGCAATGGAAACTGTTCGATCAGACCCGCAGCGGTCTGTCACATTGACGATACCGGGACGTGGTGATGCTGAAGAGGAATCATTACCAGTTGGCTCTCCAGACGCAGATGCTGTGGCAATGGACACGAATATATCGCTGCCTGCAAAGATGTGGTATGACGATATTGAGGAGGCGCCGGACGACATACAGAGGCAGCCGGCACTCACGAAGACGGCCTAATAATTGCTGAAGGTGAAGGGAGAGGGGCGAGAGAACGTCTTCTAACTCAGCCCCCAGCGCCGATGCAGGGAGATGATGTTGCGCATCGACAGAGTGGGATTCAACGCCATGCTAACCGTATTGCGACAATAAATATAAATGACGTGCGTTCATCGGCCAAACTACACCTACTGAAGGAAACGATTTGGGCATCTGATGTGGATATTGCTTTGCTGCAGGAAGTCCACATAGCTGCACTCCCATACATCGCAGGCTACCAATCCTATTCGTCACATGGAGATCACAACGGGAGTGGGGGTGGCAGTTTACGTGCGAGATGGCTTCCCAGTGGAAAACGTGTGTTACCTTCCGTCGGCCAGGGGAATGGCTTTCACGACGTTTGGGACACGCATCATCAATCTTTATCCACCGTCGGGAAACAATCGGCGGCGGGAAAGGGCGCGATTTTATGCAGAAGACATTTCCCCACTTTTCCATGGACGTTATGAATGTATAATAATTGGTGGAGATTTCAACTGTGTTCTCAGCCAGAAAGACCAATGCCCGCAAGCAAACATCAGCCAGGAGTTGCGAATCCTTGTCAACGACCTTGTACTGACACGTGGGAATTACGACATGGAGATGCACCGGGATACACCTATGTGACAAGTCATTCGGCGAGCAGGTTAGATCGCATTTATATCTCACGGGCTCATGCAAATGATATCCAGGACGCGGAACGCTGGCCATTGGCATTTTCCGATCACAGTGCTTACATCTGTACGGTGCTTTTTCCCCGTAGAGAGGTGTGGAACAGTAAGGCCCCGTGGAAATTAAACATTCAACATATACATGATCCTGAATGCCGTCACCGGATCCTTGAGACATGGACGATGTGCGAGCGAAGGGTTGGAAGGTATGCGACGAAGCTTGATTGGTGGCTGACTTGTGCTAAACCGGCGCTTCGCCGTAAGTTCATCCCATATAGCAGGGAGATGGCAGAATGGCGCCGCCGTACCACCGACTTTTATTTTGCAGCGCTGCGCTGCGCGACCTGGACGATGGTCCGTCGGGACAGGACGTCTGGATCGAACGCAAAAGGATAAAAGCTAAACTAGTGGGTTTAGCTCGGAAACATCTTCAGGGAACCATGATGCGCGCCAGATGTCACGATACGATAATGCACGAGATTCCTTCCATGCACCACGTCGTGAATGAACGAAAGCACCGACGACGCGTTTTGGTACGGGAATTAATTACCCGCGAAGACCGAAGAGTGACGCGTCAAGCGGACATTGTCTCTGCATTCGTCGACCATTACCAACACATCTATCGGGAAGAAGCAGCCCCTGTCGATGACCTCGAACGTATAGCCACTTACGTCTCCCGTACACTGACGGTGGAAGCCGCGGGAACCTTACTGGAAGCCATTAGCTGTGATGAAGTACATGATGCGATCGCAAAGGGTGCGTTGAATCGGTCCCCAGGCATTGATGGACTTCCTGCTGAATTTTACCGAGAATTTCGCAACGAAATGGCACCGCGTTGGACGGAAATGTACAACGAGATGTTAAGTTCCGATGCGCCTATTCCACCGGCTTTTATGGAAGGCCTCTTGGTGCCAGTACATAAACCGAAGCCGGGAATTACGGTCACACATTATCGCCCCATCACCCTGCTTAATGTTGACTATAAGATCTTTGCACGCTTGCTAGCGTCCCGATGTCGTATGTTAATTCGTAGCGTTCTCTCTCCAGAATCGGTGAATGTGCAAACAGCTACTGGCGAATGCCGTGATGTGAGGCGCTGGCGGAGGAGTGCCGGCTTAAAGCGGCGATGGTGGCGGTTGATTTTGACAGTGCTTTTGATAAGATGCGCCACAACTATCTGTACGCTGTACTGGAACAAATGGGATTTCAAGACCGTTTTACTGGTCTCATTAGAAGGATTTATGGGGGCGCACAATCCTTGGTACAGGTTAATGGGCGTATAGCAGGGCCCACTCAAATTCGACGATCCATTCGCCAGGGCTGCCCTCTTTCGATGCTGCTGTTCGCGATAGCGTTGTAACCATTAATTGGGAGGCTAACAAATTCTATGTCTGGGATGGAACTGCGGGGCTACACCTTCAAATGTCGTGCCTATGCGGACGACCTCCTGCTGCTCGTTCGTTCTGAAGAAGAGGTGAAGACGGTCCTTGAACAGTTGTTGGACCACAGTGTGACGGCGGGTAGTGCAGTGAACATGAACAAATCGACAGCATTGCCGTTTGGAAGGGGCCTTACGCCGGAAGAAATCAATCCGTTTCCTTATGTGCAACGATTCCGCTATCTCGGCATAGACTTTACCTCATCTGTAAAACATACTGCGGCAGTTAACTACCGACGTATTTTACAGACAACACGTACCATGGTCCGACAACATCTCCTACGGCGCCTTGATCCTTTGCAGCGAGTCGAATATCTGAACACTTATGTGGTTTCTCGAATGGTGCATATTTCGCAGATCCTGCCCCTACCACTCACGCTCGGACGTCGACTTCAATCAGCACTAGGCTATTTTGTGATGATTGGATCGCCCATCAAGGTGCGATACATAACGCTCACGCTCCCTACGGACAAGGGGGGACTCGGACTTACGAATATTCACTGCCGAGCGACGGCACTCCTTCTAGTTACGATGTACAAGCAATGGCGTAGCGGGCGTGATTCCCTTACATCCCGCCTACTGGATCTCCTAGTTCCAGCGTCCCTCACACCTCCGGTAGCGGTGGGCAACATTACGCCACATTTTGCGCATGTATCAACATTTATCGTAGAACTTAGTTATATCAGAGACGAGCTTCCGCGCACGAGACCACCATGAGCGAAGGACTTTTATGTTTGGCTGCTACGACGGATAAGTCGTAATGTCATTGAACTCAAACACCCCAAGTTGCATTGGCCGAAGATTTGGAGACATGTGCACCAAAAATTCCTTCCTACCTTCGTTCGGGCACTGTGGTTCTCTGTCACCTGTGGCAAGTTCAACACCAACCAACGACTCCATGCAATTGAACTAGTGGACACTCCACTATGCCCGAAATGTCGCCAAGTGGATAACGACCATCACCGATTAACTTGTATCGCGGTGGAGGACGTATGGCTCCTAGGAAGACAGATGGTGGCTTGCTACCTCCGTGTGACCCCGCAACATATTACACCTGCTTCCTTCTTACATCCGGAGAGTGACTCCTCCCCAGCGACTAAATCACACTCGATCATCTGGGTCAAAGGTTGGACGATCGCGTACCTCTATGGGGATGCTGCCAAGTCGCGACTCGACTTTTGGTATTTCTTGCAGCAAGCCCACAATGAGGTTTATAGATGGTCACACTATCGGAAAACCTTTGCCAACTATCTTCAGGCAGTCTTCTTCGCCCCCCACGCAGTTGGAACGTGCCTGTTGCAGTCGGTGTGCACATTTGACAGCTGATAATGAACCTCACGCTTCTCTCACTGCTCCATATATAATGCACATACTATACCATGAAATGATCTACATGTTTCTTTTAACAGAGTGATCTTTATGGAAAATAAATAAATAAATAAATAAATAAAAACAACATCCCTGTTCCTTAACAATTGTGATTTGTTTTACAATGATTTTTTTTTTTTTTTTTTTTTGTTTTTGCGGAGGATGCATTTCATTTAATGTTTGTGAACTGCCTAATTTTGTATCCCAAGAAAAAAAAAAGTGGTCAGCGTTACAGACTGTCAATCCTAGGGTCCCGCGTTCGATTCCCGGCTGGGTCGGAGATTTTCTCTGCTCAGGGACTGGGTGTAGTGTTGTCCTAATCATCATCATTTCATCCCCATCGACACGCAGGTCGCCGAAGTGGCGTCAACTCGAAAGACCTGCACCAGGCGAACGGTCTACCCGACGGGAGGCCCTCGCCACACGACATTTCATTTCATTTCACTGATTTCTCAGGATATATGCACCCAAATTGCGTGAAAATGTAATCACAAGTCAGTTCTAGTATAATATATTTGTCCAATGAATACCCGTTTATCATCTGCATTTCTTATTGGTGTAGCAATTTTAATGGCCAGTAGTGTATATCCCCTTTATGCTCCTGGTAAAAAGCGTCCAAGATCTGGAGTACGTAAGTTTCATTTTGATTACTTGCATATTGATGTAATAAGAGATAATATACTACATTCATTTCAGTGTAAACTAAAAACAGTTGAGAAACCCTAATGTATGACCGTATTATAATAAATTCGTAGTGACGAGAAAAAGTATTTGAGTGGTTGCGTACAAGGTATCAGCATTAAAAAGTAAACGTAGAACAGGGTACACAAATGAAGAACGTGGCCGGTATTATTCCGGAAGTATCAGTACCTTGAGAGACTGTGATGATCTGATATTTAATTTGCTAAAATGTATTGCTGGCAAAGGCAGCCCTAATCCGTGACAATGTTTTTCGAGTGACATTAAATCTTCCTCTTACAAAGCACACTTAGCTAGCTTCCATGTTCCTGTAGCGCGCGTTATTCTCAGGTGCTGACAGTACACTGACCATCGTGTTCTGCAGCGGATAAATTGTTTACATTTCTAAATAATAACTCTTATTGGCAAATAACATAGTTTGGCAAGTCATAAGTCAGTAAGCAGCGTCGGGCATGTGCACACCAGACTGCCTGAAGGCGCATTCATCATTATTTTCATATTTCTGAGATGAAGAACGGAAAGAAAATTGTTTTTTTAAGTTTTTACATTCCACTCGCTTATATTAAAATTGCGATGTGTTATGGAGTTTCTGCAAAAACTGCAGCGGAATTGGCGGTTTATCTTT
The DNA here is from genome assembly GCF_023864345.2 of Schistocerca serialis cubense. NCBI lineage: Eukaryota > Metazoa > Arthropoda > Insecta > Orthoptera > Acrididae > Schistocerca > Schistocerca serialis. Next base: position 508,122,507 of record NC_064644.1, on the reverse strand, counting down.
GTGTGAATTGTTAAACTTTTCTCGTTTGAACATGCATCATCATTTATAAGTAATGTCTACATTTCTCTTGTTGACAGGTTTAATTATGATGCTTTTGCTAAAACTTAGTATAATTTCCACAAACTCACCTTGCAGTAGCTATTGTGACAGAATCCTGAAACAAAGTGTCTCATTCATCAAGCAGCTAACGATTGGAGAGGTCAACGGCTTACAAGAAACAACTCATTGTGTGGGTTTGCAGTACCATAAAACAAAACTTCATGTTTATTTTCATACAAAATTTTTTTCCTGCATTAACCATTTGGGAAAACTCTCCACCTGCCGTCCTATCATTCTCAAAAATCTCGTTTCTATATTTCAGCTTTTTTAGGAGATATGAGGAATGTTATGAATATTCTGTTCTCGCAAACATGTGTTTGTAAGTGAGAGGTTATATGATAACTATTTTCGCGAAACTGGAGACAAACACAAACCCTTTCCAAGTCTAAGGAGAAATTTAATATGTTAGATAAATTACGTACCGCCAAAATATAGTGTAATATGCACGAAATGCTAAATCATAATGACCCATATTTTTCACTGCAAGCCCTTCGAATTTTGTGCAGTATCTTACCTAAAAAAATACCACAATAAACACAATCTTTTCTTCTTCTTCTGTAGTGGTCAATCCAAGGATTTGTTTGCAACAGCTACAATGGTAGCTTGTCTCCATTCTGTGCGTCTTTCAGCTTTTCTCTTCATTTCTTTATAGGTGTTACATCCCAAATCTTTCTCGATTTGATCCATGTACCTCAGTCGTGGTCTTCCTCTTGGTCTTTTTCCCTCGACATATCCCTCTATGATTGTGTTCAGGAGTCCTTTATGTCTTAATAGACGGCCTGTAAATTGCACTCTTCTTTTAACAATGAAACTCCAGAAGCTTCTCTTCTCACCTGCTCTTTCCAGAACCACTTCGTTTGTGAACTTGTCGATCCATTTTATTTTGAGCATGCGTCTATAGCACCACATTTCAAAAGAATTTAGCTTCTGGTCTTCCTCTGTCCCGAGAGTCCATGTTTCACACCAATAGCATGCCACACTCCACACATATGATTTCAAAAATCTTTTCCTGATTTCAAGGCTGATGCTCTTAGATGTTAATATTTTTTTCTTCTTGTTAAACGCAGACATTGCTTGAGCTATTCTACTTCTCACTTCTGCCTTGCTCCTTCCATCCCTGGTAATATTACTGCCCAGATAAGTAAATTTATCAACTTGTTCAAGCAGTTCATTGCCTACATGAACTTGGACTAATCATTAGCGAGATAATGAGTACTTCACCCTGAAGCTAACATAAAGCTACAATATGGATCTTTTTTTTTTTTTCAGTGTTAATAAGAGGTCGTCACTTCTTCAATTGGCATTTAGCTATATGTGTAGTGATTAACTGAAAATGGGGTTACACTGTAGGGATAGTTACTCTGAAGGGAGCAACTGCGTGCACCCCAGACATCTACCATTATCTACATAATATTGGATGCTTATACTTGCCTATTGGTTTAATGATTCTGCTTGATATTTCTTGAATTATTCAGTGTTTACTGCGACCGCTGAATTTTCTATTCTCTTCAGGAATGCAATGAGATCACTATCACTATTAACTTAGTCACAACCAGTTTCCTTAACCTTAAGTACTTACGTTTGTTTGGCAGAATTTTACTTTGCCCTTTTACTTTGTTGCGGAATACTGTTTCCTTCATTGAAAAAGTAGGGATAGCTCCGAAGTCAATTTCACTTATGACTGAGGCTTACGAAGAGTATGGCAACAGTGACAATACTGTCCATTTCTGTTAATGCCACAAGTGGTCCACAACACCGAGTGTTCAGGAGTTTTCTCTGCCATCCATAGCGGGAGTTCATTAGAGGTTCATATTTTAGCGAAGCTGGACGCTACGATATTCATATTTCCATTTTCAACCTGCGATGTGCAGAGACAGGTCAGCTCTTGGACCGAACGCAAAAGTGTCTATCGTACATGAAATTGTTCGCGTCCAAACAATTCTTTGTCACATCCGAACTCTGTTCGTATATACATTCCAGACTCGACGCAATACTTGTGATCGGACTTCATTTTTAAAAACTTCATCTAACCCGCTGACTCCATTATTGAAGATCCCACACATGTAAATAGAATACTGTGATGCATTTATTGGTCATTCGTGAGGCAAGATGTCCGTAATGCTAAATATTCCCGATAAGTGACCAATGGGTTAAAACGATCCACTAGGACTACAATGAATGCACTGAACACCCAAGAAGGGAATATTTGTCAACATTACAGTGAATTTTTAGGTCATTTAAACTTACTGACTGCTTTTTTAACACTCTTTTATGCGCAGTTGTGCCCAAGGATTTGGTAGATGATCCCTACATGTTTGGATCACCGAATATGATTCTCTGTAATCATATTCGGGTTTTTGATCCTTGATCATTTGGGTGGACAAATTTACTCTTCTCCTCCGTTAAACTGTACAGTGCCAGTTGAACGGAAGCCCAGGCTAAGTGGCGTGGATATGACGTTGGAAGACGCCTCATCGTACATTCCAATGCGTCAGTAAGACGAGTACTGCGCTATGGATTTATAAGTTCACCGCTAGTTAGATGCTGTATTCTCAACTCAGAGAAATTACGTTTTGGTACAACTCTTATCCACAGCGTACTAACCAAGAGCCATTGCCTCACTTTCTGATAACACTGCTTTCATACTTCCATTACTATTTCATATTGTGGAAAGTTATTCAAATGCTTCAAATGGCTCTAAGCACTATTGGACTTAACATCTGTGGTCATCAGTCCCCTAGAACTTAGAACTACTTAAACGTAACTAACCTAAGGACATCACACACATCCATGCCCGATGCAGGATTCGAACCTGCGACCATAGCATCAGCGCGGTTCCAGACTTACGCGCCTAGAACCGCTCGGCCACAGCAGCCGGATGGAAAGGTATTTGTAACTCTGAGTTGATGCTACGAGGCGAAATAGACTGTCTTCAGACGCCACGCACACTGTAGTAGAGGGACAACCTTCGCGTCAGGACACGCTGCATTGTTGCCAAATTTATTCCAGACGGCGGCGATGATGTCATCCGAGATGGCGGCATGTAGACTTGGCAACAGCGCATGGCGTTATCCAAGATGGCGGCTTGGTGGAAAATAGGTCAATCGTACTATGTCCACTAACCTAACCTCCAGAAAAAATGGTGGAAATTTTGAATTTTGGCGGGAAAATAGCCCAATTGTGCGATGTCCACCAACCTAAGCCTCCAGAAGAAAAAATGGCGGGAAGTTTGAATTCCAACAGGATAATGCATGCAAAAACTGTACTTATCTTTATTATTATTGATTATAATTTATTAACATTCATTATCATTTATTATTATTTATCATCATTTATTATTATTTATCATCATTTATTATTATTTATCATCATTTATTATTATTTATTATCATTTATTATTATTTATTACTATTGACCTGCCTCCACTAGAAAATTCCCTCCAAATTCAAATTCCAACACGATAATGGCTGCAAAACCTTACTTTTGTTTATTATTATTCATTATCATTCATTATCATTTATTAACATTCATTATCATTCATTGTCATTATCATTCATTATCATATATTATTATTATTATTATTTATTATTATTATAGGCGTACCTCCACTAGCAAACTGCGCCAAATTCAAATTCCAACACGATAATGTCTCGAAAACTGTACTTCTGTGTATTATCATTTATTATTTATTCAAGATGTCCGATTTTCTCGGCGAGAAAGCCATTTTTCTTACACCCAGCGATCGCTCCCACGTCGTAAACATGTTTTCACTAGACACACTGGAACTTTCCGAGTTTGGCATCACAGCGGTCCCTTATCCGCTCACCACGTGTATTCGTCGCCTCCGCACGTTTCCCGCCCCCAGCGTACCGCCAGTCCACCGCGAGTGGCCGGCCGCCTCACGTGACAGGCGTTGGCAGTGTCTCCACGCGCTGGCCAGGGGGTGGCGAGGATTTGAACTAATTCAGTTGGAGCGCGGACGTTGTGGTGACTGCACTGCGATATGAAAGATGTGTGTGCTGACTGGAGAACTAGTGACGACCGCACTGATTGAAATAAAGTCTTCAGTCCCTTCCCCCCTGCAAAATCAAAGGACGTGACTTACGTTACTATAAGAGCAGTTTATTATTTGACGTGATTATGATAGGCTACCAGTGACAAAAGATAAGTGAGGGAGAAAGTTCGTATGTGTGATCAATTATGGTGTTGGGATTTGAACTTGTGATAGACTTTTGTTAGGGATGTAAGGAAAATGGCTTTCTCGCCGAGAAAATCGGACATCTTGAATAAATAATAAATGATAATAATACATAGAAGTACAGTTTTCGAGACATTATCGTGTTAGAATTTGAATTTTGTGAAATTTTCTAGTGGAGGTAGGCCTATAATAAATAATAATAATAATAATAATAATAATAATAATAATAAATGATAATGAATGACAATAAATGATAATGAATAATAATAACTGACAAATAATGATAATGAATGTTAATAAATAATAATCAATGATAATAAAGATAAGTACGGTTTTTGCATGCATTATCCTGTTGGAATTCAAACTTCCCGCCATTTTTTCTTCTGGAGGCTAGGTTAGTGGACATCGCACAATTGGGCTATTTTCCCGCCAAAATTCAAAATTGCCGCCATTTTTTCTGGAGGTTAGGTTAGTGGATATAGTATAATTGACCTATTTTCCCACCAAAAGCCGCCATCTTGGATAACGTCATGCGCTGTTGCCAAGTCTACATGCCGCCATCTCGGATGACATCATCGCCGCCATCTTGAATAAATTTGGCAACAATGCAGCGTGCCCTGACGCGAAGGTTGTCCCTCTACTCACTGTCCAACCCTCAAAGCCACTATCGCAATGACCCCAACTCTACCTAGGAGGTGCCATGTCCAAAAGAATAGACGCCACGCAATCATGTAATGGATTCACGTCGATGGTCAATGAATGCACCACCTTCAGTGCGGAAGCCCAATTTCGTCAGACATCCTGCGGTAGTCTCAAAGTAGTGAGCATGGAGAACAAGTACGGGGACTGCGGAAGTTGGCGACAGTGGTCAACGCAACTGTGAAGTAAGCAGTAGATCCTACGTTCGAGTTCTGGTCCAGCACAAATTTTCATTTTTCGCTGTTGATTCCGCACAAAGTCTCGAGGCAAGTTGCATCATTAGTTGATTCTTTTCCCTTTCCTTTCTTCCCCCACCCCACTGAATTTACATTATATGTATCACAGTTGCGGATCCCGTGTGGTGTCCGTTCTTTCGGACATGTCCAAAATAAAAGACACCAAGTACTCACGTAATTCATTCGCCTCGATGAGCAACGAATTCTCAACCTGCGGTTGCACATTTACGGTCGACCTCCAGTTGGAATCCAAAATCAGCGAGCATGGAGGACACAGACGCGAACTGCTAATAAGTGGCGCTAGGTGGAAGTGAGAGTCGGGTGGGTAGCGTGCCAAGACACTAGACACATTTGTAATAAACAATGGGTGTGGGTGGTGCAGCGGGTAACACAACTGTCAAGTGAGCAGGAGATGTGGCTTCGAGTCCTGGTCTGGCACATATTTTCACTCGCCCCCACTGATCCTACACAAGGTCCCAATGCAGCTGACAGCATTAGTTCCTGCCCTTTCCTTCCTTTCTCCCCAATTTCTCTTCAATTTAGATAACAGAAACAAACATCTTTCACATGCTTAGTGAGCACTGTATTGCCTGAATTAGATTATAGTGGCTCTATTTACACGCAACACAACCACGTATGAGAACACAACTTGGACGTTTCCCAGAGGCTTCTCTGTGAGGTTAACTCTCCCTCTAAGCCATATTACCTGTTTCTTCCTCCTGCCAGGAACCCTCAGGTTACAGTTACCAACTGTAGAATCGATTTGGCAATCCAATCCTCCAACACCTTGTCGTTGTGACAATACACGACCTAATCTACAGTTTACGTGTAGTATTACCTCCCTCCACATAAGCTTATGAGAGATCGGAAGCTGAAACACAACTTCAATTAACCTTCGATGTTTTTTTTGTTTGTTTTGGTTTTAGGGCGCAAAACTGCTATGGTCATTAGCGCTCGGTCCGTGACTTAGGAAACAGTAAAAAATCGAAATTGAAAACCAGCAGCAATGGGAACGAAAGTCATAAAATTGGAGAAACTAAAAGCAGAAGGAAGGCTTAAAAATCCACTACAGAAAGGGGTTGGTTGTCCCCAAAAAAAGCTTCAAATGACTGACGTCATTTCACTGGCACTAATAAACTGGAGAACGCGGTCGGCTGAGCGCGTGTCATCTGCTAAAATCGACGATATATCAGGCGATAACTGTAGACGGGAGCGTAACGGATTAAAATAGGGGCACTCAATTAAAAGGTGTCTTACCGTCCACAGCTGAGAGCAGTGGGGACATAGTGGGGGAGGATCGCCGCTTAAAAGATGTCGATGGCTAAAAAGACAGTGCCCTATCCGGAGTCGAGTTAAAATTACCTCCTCCCGACGACGCATTCGGGAGGAAGAGGTCCAAGCACAAGGAAGAGCTTTCACGTCCCGCAATTTATTATGGGGAAGTGTCGACCAATGCGCGTGCCATAAGTGAACAACACGACGACATAAAACGCTCCGTAGATCGGCGAAGGGGATCAAATGAATAGCTGGCCGAAGAAGAGAGACTGCAGCCTTGGCTGCAAAATCGGCCGCCTCATTTCCACAGATACCAACGTGTCCCGGGAGCCAGAGGAACGCCACCGAGACGCCCCCCAGGTGGAGCAAGCGCAGACAGTCCTGAATCCGGTGGACCAGAGGGTGTAGTGGACAGCCTGGAGAACAGCTTAAAGCTCCGCAGTATAAACCGAACACTGGTCGGGAAGCCGAAAGTGATTTGGGTTGTCGCCAAGAATATAGGCACTCTCGACACCTAACGATGTTTTCGAGCCGTCGGTGTAAATAAATGTGGCTTCCGTCATTTGTGCACATAGAGCAGCAAATGCCCGACGATAAACAAGTGAAGGGGTACGATCCTTGGGAAATCGACAAAGGTCACGGAGCAGGCAGATCCGGCGACGGAGCCAAGGCGGTGCTGTACCCCAAGTTGTCAAGAAGGTTTTAGGAAAGCGGAAGGAAAGAGAATGGAGCAGTTGACGGAAGCGGACTCCCGGTGGTAGTAGGGAAGAGGGGCGGCCTGCATACCCTACATCAAAGGAGGCGTCGAAAAAAAGGTCATGGGCTGGATTAGCAGGCATGGAAGACAGATGGCTAGCATAACGACTCAGAAGGACTGCTCGCCGATTGGACAGCGGAGGTTCAGCAGTCTCAGCATAAAGGCTTTCCACAGGGCTAGTGTAAAAAGCTCCAGACACTAAACGTAATCCACGGTGGTGGATAGAGTCGAGACGCCGAAGAATAGACGGCCGAGCAGAGGAGTAGACTATGCTTCCATAGTCCAATTTCGAGCGCACTAAAGCGCGATGGAGAAGGACCACTCGGTCCGCTCCCCAGGAGGTACCATTCAGGACACGGAGGGTGTTAAGGGATCGCAGACAGCGAGCTGAAAGATAGGAAACGTGGGTGGACCAGCACAGTTTTCTGTCAAACATAAGACCCAAGAATTTAGCGACGTCTGAAAACGGAAGGTTGACAGGACCTAGATGTAAGGAGGGCGGAAGAAACTCCTTACGTCGCCAAAAATTAACACAAACGGTCTTACTGGGAGAGAAACGGAAGCCGGTTTCGATGCTCCAAGAGTGGAGGCGATCGAGACATCCTTGAAGACGTCGTTCAAGAAGGCTGGTCCGTTGAGAGCTGTAGTAGATCGCTAAGTCGTCCACAAAGAAGGAGCCCGAGACATCAGGAAGGAGACAATCCATAATTGGATTGATGGCAATGGCAAACAGTACAACACTCAGCACGGAGCCCTGGGGTACCCTGTTTTCTTGGGAGAAAGTACGGGAGAGAGTAGTGTTCACCCGCACCCTAAATGAGCGCTCTGCCATAAATTCGCGAAGAAAAAGGGGTAGCCGACCTCGAAAGCCCCAAGAGAACAGTGTGCGGAGGATGCCTGTCCTCCAACAGGTATCGTATGCTCTCTCCAGATCAAAACATATTGCTACTGTTTGGCGTTTCCAGAGAAAATTGTTCATGATATAAGTGGAGAGAGCAACAAGATGGTCAACTGCAGAACGATGCTTTCGGAATCCGCATTGGGCAGGTGTTAAAAGACTGCGGGATTCCAGCCACCACGCTAAACGGTAATTCACCATACGCTCCAAAACCTTACAGACACTACTAGTGAGAGAAATGGGGCGATAGCTAGATGGGAGATGTTTGTCCTTTCCAGGTTTCGGAAAGGAACGACGATAGCTTCCCGCCATCGTCTGGGAAAAGTACTGTCGGTCCAAATTCGATTATAAAGGCGAAGGAGGTAACGCAGACTATGGGTTGATAAATGCAGCAACATTTGGACGTAGATACCATCCGGTCCTGGGGCGAGGAGCGAGAAGAAGAGAGTGCATGTTGGAGTTCCCGCATGGAGAAAACAGTATTGTAGCTTTCGCGATTTTGAGAGGAGAAAGCAAGCAGTCGCACTTCCGCTGCACGTTTCTTCGGGAGAAACGCTGGCGGGTAATTTGAAGAGCTTGAAATCTCAGCAAAGTGCTGACCCAACGAGTTAGAAATTGCGACGGGGTCCACTAAGGTATCATGCGCGACAGTGAGCCCAGAGACCGGGGAGAAACTAGGCGCGCCTGAGAACCGTCGAAGCCGACTCCAAACTTCCGAGGAGGGATTGAAGGTGTTAAATGAGCTAATAAAGAATTTCCAGCTTGCCTTCTTGCTATGGCGGATGACACGACGGCATCGCGCACGGAACTGCTTATAGCGGATACAGTTGGCCAAAGTAGGATGGTGGCGGAAAACGCGGAGCTAGCGCCATTCGACGGCCAACACCGCGGTTCCTGGTGTGTCCGCTGTGCCGTGCGTGTGATCATTGCTTGTACAGCCCTCTCGCAGTGTCCGGAGCAAGTATGGTGGGTCTGACACACCGGTGTCAATGTGTTCTTTTTTCCATTTCCAGGAGTGTATATGTGAACTCATCGTCGACGCTGGGAAAGTGACGGTCATCGAAAGTCGCTAGGGACGAAAAAAGTGTCCAATCGGCTTGGGCAAACTTCCATCGTCGCGGGCGCATGTAGGGCAGTTGAGGCTGCAGTCTAAGGACACATGGAAAGTGGTCACTCGAGTGTGTATCATCAAGGGCGAACCATTCGAAGCGCCGAACTACCGGAACAGTACCGACCGCAAGGTCCAAACGAGGTAAATTTGTCGTGGAGGCAGACAAAAATGTAGAGACCCCAGTGTTGAGGCAAACTAGATCTGCTTGGTGGAAGACGTCTAGCAATAGTGCGCCACGTGGACAAGGATGTGGAGATCCCCAAAGCGGGTGGTGGGCATTGAAGTCCCCAACCAGCAAATAGGGGGGTGGAAGCTGACCAAGAAGATGAAGGAGATCAGCTAGTGCCATTGGCGTGGACGATGGAATGTATACAGTACAAAGAGAGAACGTGTATCCGGAAAGGGAAAAACGGACGGCGACAGCTTGGAAGGAAGTGTTTAAATGGATTGGGTAATAATGGAGAGTTTCATGGAGAAGAATCATGAGACCTCCATGTGCTGGAGTGCCTTCAACAGAGGGGAGATCATATCGGACGGACTGAAAATGAGGCAGAACAAAGCGGTCATGGGGATGCAGCTTTGTTTCCTGAAGACAGAAGATGACCGGTGAGTAGGATCGTAAGAGGATCGACAATTCATCCCAATTGGCTCGAATACCGCGGATATTCCAGTGGATAATGGACATAGGGTGAACAGAAAATGGAGGAATGTGACCAAGGTCGCTGTCAACTCAACGACTGCTCAGAGCTTGCGACCGACAGCATGGAATGGCATTCAGCCGAAGGCAGAAGATCCTGATCCATAGGTTGGTCAGGAGCAGCTGCTGCCACCAGCGATCGGCAGGTTGACTGGCCACCAGCAGTGCGCCTCGGCGACACAGAAGACAGCTGAGGGAGATTTCCGCCATGTGGTGCTGTAGATGGGACACGCCTTGGCGGAGAAGGAGAGGAACTGGGTTTCTTTGTAGCCTTCTTGGAAGTATGATGTTTAGATGAAGGAGGGACCAATGGTTGGGAAGTTGCGGTACGTAAAAACTCTTCATGAGTATGCTCTTTTTTCGAAGTCTTTGTGTCTGACTTTTGGGCTCGAGATTTAGCAGAACCCGACGAAGGGTGAGCCATAGAGTGGGCAGGCGAAAGTGGTGAGGCTGAACGGGCGATCTTTGCGCTGGCCGATCTGACGACCGTGGCACTAAAGGTGAGGTCGCAAGTCTGTGTGGCCGCCTCCTTTGTTGGCCGAGGAGAAGCAACGACAGTGCTGTATTTTCCTGTCTGAGGCATGGTGGGCTGTCGACTGGCGAATAATTTTCGAGCAGCAAAGGTCGACACCTTTTCCTTCACTCTTATTTCCTGGATGAGCTTTCTGTCCTTAAAAATGGGGAAATCTCGAGAGGAAGCAGCGTGGTCACCCATACAGTTGATGCAGCGAGGGGATGAAGGTAGACAAGCACCCTCATGGGCATCCTTGCCACACATAACACATTTGGCCGGATTGGAACAGGACTGGCTGGTGTAATGAACCGCTATCACCGATAGCAATGCATAGGGTTTGGGACGTAAGGGCAAACGGAAATTATCTAATAGCCTGCTTTGATTTTCGATGGGAGCTGAACTTTGTCAAATGTCAAGAAGACAGTGCGGGTTGGAATGATGTTTGTGTCAACCCTTTTCATAACTCTATGAACAGCCGTTACGCCCTGGTCAGACAGGTAGTGCTGAATTTCTTCATCAGACAATCCATCGAGGGAGCGTGTATAAACGACTCCACGCGAGGAATTTAAGATACGGTGCGGTTTCACCTGGACAGGGAAGGTGTGGAGCAGAGAAGTAAGCAGCAATTTTTGTGCCTGGAGGGCACAGACTGTTTCTAACAACAGGGTGCCATTCCATAATCTGGAACAAGACTTTACAGGACCTGCAATTGCGTCGACACCTTTCTGCATAATGAAAGGGTTGACCGTGGAGAAGTCGTGACCTTCGTCAGACCGAGAAACAACAAGGAACTGTGGCAACGATGGAAGAACTGTCTGTGGCTGAGACTCAGTGAACTTACGTTTGTGAGCAGACATAGTGGAAGGTGAGGAAACCATTGCGGAAGAATCCCCCATGACTACCGGCGTCTCTGATGGCGCGCTCCTCCCTTGTGGGGGCCCTCTCTGAGGTCACTCCCGCCTTAGGTGATTGTTCACACCTCAGGTCACACCTCCCGACAAACGGACGGAGGGACCAATTGGCACTTTCGGAAGGTATCAGCTCGGGTAATCACCCCCCTGGGCCTGGCCGTTACCAGGGGGTACGTATGTGTCCTACCTGTCTACCCGGGGCAGGGAATTACGCGTTACCCCGTCACCGGCTATGCATGGAAATGCGTGGGTCGGCCTTCAGACACGCACAGGGAGGAAAAAAAAAGAGAAAGGGAAAGGAAAGAAGAGGGGTCTCAAACGCTGCAGTGGAGAAAAGGGCAAAGAGAAGAGGGAAGGAAAAGAGGAGTACAGAGGAAGGACGAAGACTTGCAAGTGTAGAAAGCAAGGAATTTGTAACAGTTTCGAGCGTCCGTCTCCGGACGTAGGCACAAACCATACTCACAGAGGGGGAGAAAGGGAAGGAAAGAGCAGAGGTGAGGGGGGGGGGGAGGGCGAAGATGAGGGACGGGGAAGGATGTGGAAAGGGAAGGTATGCAGCCCGTAAAGGAAGGAGGGCCACATTAGCTCGGTGTCCCGTGCTCACTACGCACGTGTCCACAAAAGAGTTGTGGACCCCCTGGTGGGAACCTTCGATGTGTCAGGTGTCTCTAACCTTTTGGGTTAAATTGAAACTGTTGTATTGAGATACTGAATCAATAGTCTGAAATGCATATTTATCGTGTTGTAGCCATACATGGCATACATAACATAACAAAAACATAGCTCACAGTATTTATTCAAAGCGATGATCGCTAGTCTTAATGCATTCATAGCAACGGTACATGAAGTTCACCCGCAATCTCTCAAATACTCCTGGCGTCTGTTGTACCAGGACATAGACAGCTTTGACCCATGCAGACAGATTTTCATCCGCTTCTATGGTGGTATCATACACATATGTCTTGACGTGAACCCAGAGGGAAAGCTCCAAAGAGTTTGATCGGCGATTGCGCTGGCCATGGAGCATCACCTATCCTTCCAGTCCAGTGATGAGAGTATAAGTTAACTGTGTTCTTGTGAACATTAAAACTGAAGTGGGCTGGTGCACCGTCGTGCTAAAACCACAGCAGCACATGTAGTAAAACCAGGTAACGTGGAGAGGTCAGATAGGAAAGTAGCAAATAAGTTCCTACTAGGTGAATTTGACGGCTGCTTCTTCCTGGAGGGTCGGACACATGGTCCTGTCTTAGACGGAAACTTAGAACGACTCTCTGTGGTGTGAACGACCCCATATCTCATTAGTTGGTATCCATACAAATAAACTACTTCCAGTTAGATTGGTGCCTGTTGGGAAAGCGTTCTCTGTACATTCATGCTGCTTTATGGGGGCTACATCCTGCCACACCATACATTAAATTAATGTCTGCCAACTCTGATGACGAATAAGGTTCCATGTTTAACTTTGCTTCACACCTTGTACATAGTAACACACCTCATCATAGAAACATCACAACCTGTGTAATGCATTGGAAAATGACGTCAGGGATGCCTGTGTCGCATAGGTTAATGTGTCAGTGTGATGCATGTCGTCATCACATGACACACACCCTATGAGCTATGTTGTATATAGCATGGTTGTTTTGTGATCAGGGGTGTATACTATCACCTGTTCCATGTTCCAGTGTACAATACGAGGGCTGTTCAATAAAGAACGACAATAATATTTTTTGTCAATATACCTTTACTCATCCTCATAACGTTGATGGTACTTCCCAAAGTAGTCTCCCATGAACGCGATGTACTTGTTCTAGCGTTTTTGCCAGTCTTCAAATACATGATGGAAACCATTTCTTGAGAGGTCGTGCAAAGTCACCTCCGCAACCTTCCCCACTGCTTCTGATGATTGATAATGCCTCCCACGAAGGTGTTTCTTCATGTTAGGGAATAGAAAAAAGTCACATGGGGCTAAATCCGGACTATAGGGAGGGTGAGGGATGCACTCCAAGTTGATTGTTGCAAGATATTCAGCAACAACATTGGCAATGTGCGGCCGCGCATTATCATGGTGCAGCATCCAGCCTGCTTCACTTGCACGTGATATGGACTTGCAATATTTTCACGACATCCCTGTAGTATTGTTCAGTTACAGATGTGTATGCATGTACAACATGCTGATAAACCATTCCATGAATATCAAAGGAAGAGATGACGATAACTTTCCCTGCAGAAGCAACCACTTTTTGCTTTTTTGGGGGGTTGGTGATGAAACATATTTCCACACCGAGCCTTGCTGCTTGCTCTCAGGACCGAAATGATGTAGCCAAGTTTCACCAGTAGTAGTTACATTGGACAGAAACTCCGGATCTTCCTCTAACATCAACGTTAATTGCATGCAGACCTGCACGCTAATGTCATTTTGTTTGGGGATCAACATACTTGAAACCCATCGCGCACAAACACGTGTCATGTATAATTTTTCTGTCACCAACGTGTGGGTGGCACCCAATGAAATGTTCAGTATTTCAGAAAGTGATCTTAAGGTAATTCGTCGATCCTCTCTCACAATGACAGCAGCATTGTTGATGTTTTCTTCTGTATGATCATTAACTGGAACACCGGGTCCACCTTCCTTTGAAATTGATTGTCTCCCCTCTTAAAACATTTTAAACCACCTTCGACCTGTGCTCCAGGGACGAACAGACTCTCCATAGGCCTCCTATAACATTGTATAGGTCTCAGCTGAAGATTTGTTGAGATGAAAGCAGAATTTCAAAGCCGCATCTAGTTCCTCGTGTGTTAGCTCCATTGCACCGGTAGGTGGTACTGAACGTGTCTGACCTTGCCGGTCTCACAGGCGGGAACCAGGAGTCCCAACAATGAAACTACTACGGCGTGTTTGCTGCACATAAGCCAACAGAATATCATAACATTTATGATCTTTCTTTATTGAAAAGCACTGTTAGATACCAGGGATATTTGCGAGAGTGTGTCAGAATTGCATGTGCCACTGCAGTGCATTCACTGAGACTGACGGTCGTCGCTTTCAACAATTACTATGAGCTGCGTTGTTGTTATTTTGTGGACATTGTCCATAACACAATGGATGAACGTTTCCGACTGTTTTTTCCCTACCTTAATATAATCTATCATGTGCCCATTATCACCTGTTTCAATTTGACCCAAAATGTTCGGGACGTCCTGTACATAGCGCACCAAACAGATACACAGTTATACACGTTGCAACGCCTTGCACACTTACAGACTAATGTATTCTTGTCGCCATCGTGTTGCTGACTGAAATTTCAAGCCTTTCGCCTCTGTTGAGGCATTGAAAAGCTGCGTGTGATTTGTCCACTTACTGGTAGTCGTGTAGTGCGTCGAATTCGCTACCGTACACGACTGTCGTTGCAGTTATCGAGGTATTATTGGCTATTCTGTCTAGCATTAGGCGGGCAGCTGTCGCCTGTGTGAGCTTATCTGTGCACTCATCTGAGTTAGTATAATGAGGATTCAAACGTTCCCACAAGATAAACACTCTGGCGTTCGGTTAGTACTTCAGATCGTCATTGACATTTCGAGATCACTTCCTTTTATTGTCAAATTCTGCCGGCTACTTTCTTTATTTGACTGAACTAGTACTGACGTGGACCAGATGGGTCCTTGAGTACTTCCGGTACTGCATTACTTTTTGAATGCGAGCCGGCCGAAGTGGCCGTGCGGTTAAAGGCGCTGCAGTCTGGAACCGCAAGACCGCTACGGTCGCAGGTTCGAATCCTGCCTCGGGCATGGATGTTTGTGATGTCCTTAGGTTAGTTAGGTTTAACTAGTTCTAAGTTCTAGGGGACTAATGACCTCAGCAGTTGAGTCCCATAGTGCTCAGAGCCATTTGAACCATTTTTTGAATGCGACTGTTGTAAACACCATTTACAGTTTTGTCGCGTACCTGCTGTTGTGAACAATGCGCCGGTTTTCTCAGGACGCGAAGAGCTCAGACGGCTGATCACGATTGCGTGCCTAGCTACCCCACATCCCTACTGCATCCAACTATGTATTTCAACATATCATATATATTCAATCAATACTCTCAACCTTAAATTCGTAGCAAAAATATTAGTAGGTTCGGCCATGAACACACATGATTATGATGGCCGATGTTGCATATTAAAGCGTCCATACTCTCACTGAATTTTCCTATAACGGTCGTAATAAGGTTCGCTATCTACAATAGATGGCTAAGGAGTGATTTTTTGCTGTTTAGGTGCACGTCCCTACATTGACACAAGTTCTATACCCTCGTCAGTTTTTTACATACATATAAACTACCCCTATAGAATGTAGCACCCCTTAACCAGTGCAAACTGTCCGTATCCAATAACTTGACCTGCCATGTTTTTTACTTTGTTATCAGTCACATGCTCCTACGGAGTAGAAAGGGAGTCTGCTTGATGGACTGTCGACTGGGTGAAGAAAGCTTCTTTTTACAGAATTTTTTTACTGTCCAAAATTTCAGAACTGCGTTTCACTGTAGGCCGAAACAGGGTATAGGCTTGCTTGCACCGGCTATCACTGGATACCGTTGTCAAGCCACACATTGTTCACGTGTATAGCACTCCCAAGATAGTAACGCTGGTGCGGTAACGTTTAGGTGAAGCGTTGCTTATGAGGGAAGGCCTCTAGAAGCCCCTCCAGCAACCATAGGACGGTAGATGGTCATGTGTGTTGCAGAGCGGGCTGCAAGACCGAACTAGGACCGACTGTTCGCTCTCTTGGTCAGCTTCCGACCTGATCAAACGTGCCTTCCGCATCCCTTTCTTGCTAATGGACCTCTCAGTCTGTTGGTGGCCTCCCAGGAGCCTCTTGTATCCCATAGCAATAGTTATGCAGAATAAACTCCTGCGAGTTTCCCATTTCAAACAAGCTTTTCCCCTTTCTCCGGATTTCATGTAATCCCTGACGTTCACATCCTGCAAGTACCTCGTCCTCACTGATTCCTGCCAATAATATGATACTTCGAGTAATGTAATTATAGCGACCAGAATGTACATTCCAATGACGACAGAATCAGTTTTGCAGAAGCACCAAGTGGTGTAAGTAGTCAGGAAATGAGAATTGATTAACATTTTGATACGCCATGTTCAATGAATATAAAAGTGGGACTATATCAGACCAACGACCATCTTGGGCGTTATTGTTCGTTTATGGATGACAGATCAACCTAGAACAATTCTTAAGCAAATAAAAAAAGTTCGGACAGTTAATCTCATGGTGGTTTTGTTCTCAATTAACGAAGATTTAACGAAGAACACTAATAGTGTTGGATGATTTCGTAATCGAACAATCCGCTTCCAAATTCTCGCATTCGTTAACTTTAAAACATAAATATATTATTGAAACTATATTCATGACAGGTAGGTAATTAGTTTTGAAATAATTAGACACTTCTATGTGTAAATATAAGCTTATCTCCAGCACATTGTAATACACGAAAGTGATGCCTGATGATTAGAAGGTCACACAGACTAAAGTACAAATGTAATGACAAGATAACTCAAAATAAAAATGCTCATCTGTTACCTGTGATTTAGAGTGAAAGTTCTATAGAGTTCCAGAACCAGCTACTTTCACATACATTTACTTTGATTGCAAAGACAAATAAGACAGTTAATTGATTTTTAAGGTAGTTTCATGAGATAACATATTCACATACATATGGTTAAAAATTCAGTATCATTTTCTAAGAGACGGAGTTGTTTAGCGAATATTCTTAATTGCTCCCTTTTTTGAATCCCCATTAAGCCTAAAGAAATTCCTATGCCACATCCAGTACCACTTTACTATTACCCTTGTTGTAATCCATCCAATAGTGGATCCTATATCTTCCAATTTCTCTCCAAAGTTAGCTAATGAATAGGTGCCAGAAAAATACAACTTTTAATTAAAAAAAAGGTTCAAATGGCTCTGACCACTATGGGACTTAACATCTGTGGTCATCAGTCCCCTCGAACGTAGAACTACTTAAACCTAACTAACCTAAGGACATCACACACGTCCATGCCCGAGGCAGGATTCGAACCTGCGACCGTAGCAGGCACGCGGTTCCGGACTGAGCGCCTAGAACCACACGGCCACGGCGGTCGGCACTTTTAATTACAGATAACAAAAATTGAATTTTTAGCGCGCGTATGAAACGTTATTTCTCTTATGTTAATATATTTGAGTAAAAAGTTGTTGAATGAACGGCGATTCACAATACTGAAAATACTAATTATCGCGACAAGGCAACAAGGATGTTTACATTCTGACAATGATGGCAAAAAATCCCTTTTGCAGACACATCGTGTGCTGCAAGTAAGATGATAAATTGGAAATTAGAATTCATTACCTTTTTGATGTGTCATCGTCACGAATTTGAATGTAGCTTAAATATTTTCAGAAAAACAGTAATTCGCGAGAATTACGTCCGAACTTTACAAGATCATAGAGACGAATAGTACAAAAGTAACGATACGATAACTGAAGATTAATCTCTTCATCTACTATCTATGGCAAAAAGTAAAAGTTCTAAATAAATGGAGAAACTACTTCTTTGACAGACATTTACTTTGGTTAGAAAGAGAAATAAAATAGTTTATTGTCTTTTTGCTAACACAGCTTCACAAAAAATATATTCAAACAAAAATGCTCTAGAATTTATTATCCTTTTCTCGATAGAACTTTATATAGGTCCCATAAAAAGACAATGCTTCAGCATTCACGAAAGTCACAATATATTTTTTTAACATTGGTCATCATTCCCATACGGCAGTGATCCCACTTAACTGTATTTACTTTCTCAGTTTGTATATGAGGTTCGTCATCCACTGCACATAATGCAAGTTAATGGGGTTTAACCAACATGGTGCCTATATTGAATTATGTTCTGTGCATCAGCTTTTCATTCGGAGTCTAGACTTGTTGCTTATACTCATCAGTGTTTTACTTACTTCCAGATGACTGTTTTGTGCCGTTTGCTCTGCGCATTATGAGTGCGAGCTTGGTAACAACCGCATACCTTTTTGCTCATGGGCCGACAAATTCCGGAATAGGTTCACCCTTAAATTCGTCTCTCATTAAATCAAGTAGTTACATATTGACCAGCGTTCGTATGGAGATTTAATGAGATATATGGGGACATCAGTATCTGTGAAGTGTTACACTATTTCGAGGAAACTTGTGTAATATGTATGGTCAATGTCAAATAGAAGCATTCAAAACCGCCATTCCAGCTACAACTGGTTTGTGGAAGATTACATTTAGTCGGCTCTGTTTAATGTCGGCGATATTTTTCTTAAAATTAACACTCTTTGAAAATTTGGAATCACAGTTAACGCAGCTGCCCCACACTACCAGTAGCTTTCACAGATATTGCATGATTTTGACGGAAACACTGTTATTCATGAGCCTGAAAAAATTTTTTCCTTACCTCGCTATGTGCACTCATGCGTTTTTGTTCGTTAATCTCAATAAATGTCTTTTACCAAAGAGATCATCTAAGCTATAAGATACTATCACTCTTTTTCAAAAACAAATTTATCTTGTAAAAGTTGTTTGAGATTTCTGCAATTAATGACATATACTGTCTTGTCATGTAGTTTTAAAACAATTTGCTCGGTTTCTTACCTTCCAATGGAAGAAGGAGAAACGGGGAAAACTAGGATGTAAATCTTGTGTGCTTTCAGGGTATTCATAATCCACTTCTAATATTTACTCTATGTTCGGGTCCTCTGACAGATCATCAACCACGAAGCTTCTGACACTCTCTAGAGGAAACCATTCAAATTAGACACCGAAAGATAAATGTTGTAGATATGTCAATTTTATCTTTGTCTCTGATGTCTGCTTCGATAGACTCGAGTCTTTCGGTTGTTGTTGTTGTTGTAGTCTTCAGTCCTGAGACTGGTTTGATGCAGCTCTCCATGCTACTCTATCCTGTGCAAGCTTTTTCATCTCCCAGTACCTACTGCAACCTACATCCTTCTGAATCTGCTTAGTGTATTCATCTCTTGGTCTCCCTCTACGATTTTTACCCTCCACGCTGCCCTCCAATACTAAATTGGTGATCCCTTGATGCCTCAGAACATGTCCTACCAACCGATCCCTTCTTCTGGTCAAGTTGTGCCACAAACTTCTCTTCTCCCCAATCCTATTCAATACTTCCTCATTAGTTATGTGATCTACCCATCTAATCTTCAGCATTCTTCTGTAGCACCACATTTCGAAAGCTTCTATTCTCTTCTTGTCCAAACTATTTATCGTCCATGTTTCACTTCCATACATGGCTACACTCCATACGAATACTTTCAGAAATGACTTCCTGACACTTAAATCTATACTGGATGTTAACAAATTTCTCTTCTTCAGAAACGCTTTCCTTGCCATTGCCAGCCTACATTTTATATCCTCTCTACTTCGACCATCATCAGTTATTTTGCTCCCCAAATAGCAAAACTCCTTTACTACTTTAAGTGCCTCATTTCCTAATCTAATTGCCTCAGCATCACCCGACTTAATTAGACTACATTCCATTATCCTTGTTTTGCTTTTGTTGATGTTCATCTTATATCCTCCTTTCAAGACACTGTCCATTCCATTCAACTGCTCTTCCAAGTCCTTTGCTGTCTCTAACAGAATTACAATGTCATCGGCGAACCTCAAAGTTTTTATTTCTTCTCCATGAATTTTAATACCTACTCCGAATTTTACTTTTGCTTCCTTTACTGCTTGCTCAATATACAGATTGAACAACATCGGGGAGAGGCTACAACCCTGTCTTACTCCCTTCCCAACCACTGCTTCCCTTTCATGTCCCTCGACTCTTATAACTGCCATCTGGTTTCTGTACAAATTGTAAATAGCCTTTCGCTCCCTGTATTTTACCCCTGCCACCTTTAGAATTTGAAAGAGAGTATTCCAGTCAACATTGTCAAAAGCTTTCTCTAAGTCTACAAATGCTAGAAACGTAGGTTTGCCTTTCCTTAATCTTTCTTCTAAGATAAGTCGTAAGGTCAGTATTGCCTCACGAGTTCCAGTGTTTCTACGGAATCCAAACTGATCTTCCCCGAGGTTGGCTTCTACTAGTTTTTCCATTCGTCTGTAAAGAATTCGTGTTAGTATTTTGCAGCTGTGACTTATTAAGCTGATAGTTCGGTAATTTTCACATCTGTCAACACCTGCTTTCTTTGGGATTGGAATTATTATATTCTTCTTGAAGTCTGAGGGTATTTCGCCTGTTTCATACATCTTGCTCACCAGATGGTAGAGTTTTGTCAGGACTGGCTCTCCCACGGCCGTCAGTAGTTCCAATGGAATATTGTCTACTCCGGGGGCCTTGTTTCGACTCAGGTCTTTCAGTGCTCTGTCAAACTCTTCACGCAGTATCATATCTCCCATTTCATCTTCATCTACATCCTCTTCCATTTCCATAATATTGTCCTCAAGTACATCGCCCTTGTATAGACCCTCTATATACTCCTTCCACCTTTCTGCTTTCCTTTCTTTGCTTAGAACTGGGTTTCCATCTGAGCTCTTGATATTCATGCAAGTCGTTCTCTTATCTCCAAAGGTCTCTTTAATTTTCCTGTAGGCAGTATCTATCTTACCCCTAGTGAGATAGGCCTCTACATCCTTACATTTGTCCTCTAGCCATCCCTGCTTAGCCATTTTGCACTTCCTGTCGATCTCATTTTTGAGACGTTTGTATTCCTTTTTGCCTGTTTCACTTACTGCATTTTTATATTTTCTCCTTTCATCAATTAAATTCAATATTTCTTCTGTTACCCAAGGATTTCTACTAGCCCTCGTCTTTTTACCTACTTGATCCTCTGCTGCCTTCACTACTTCATCCCTCAAAGCTACCCATTCTTCTTCTACTGTATTTCTTTCCCCCATTCCTGTCAATTGCTCCCTTATGCTCTCCCTGAATCTCTGTACAACCTCTGGTTCTTTTAGTTTATCCAGGTCCCATCTCCTTAAATTCCCACCTTTTTGCAGTTTCTTCAGTTTTAATCTACAGTTCATAACCAATAGATTGTGGTCAGAGTCCACATCTGCCCCTGGAAATGTCTTACAATTTAAAACCTGGTTCCTAAATCTCTGTCTTACCATTATATAATCTATCTGATACCTTTTAGTATCTCCAGGGTTCTTCCATGTATACAACCTTCTTTCATGATTCTTAAACCAAGTGTTAGTTATGATTATGTTGTGCTCTGTGCAAAATTCGACCAGGCGGCTTCCTCTTTCATTTCTGTCCCCCAATCCATATTCACCTACTATGTTTTCTTCTCTCCCTTTTCCTACACTCGAATTCCAGTCACCCATGACTATTAAATTTTCGTCTCCCTTCACAATCTGAATAATTTCTTTTATTTCATCATACATTTCTTCAATTTCTTCGTCATCTGCAGAGCTAGTTGGCATATAAACTTGTACTACTGTAGAAGGCGTGGGCTTCGTATCTATCTTGGCCACAATAATGCGTTCACTATGCTGTTTGTAGTAGCTTACCCGCATTCCTATTTTCCTATTCATTATTAAACCTACTCCTGCATTACCCCTATTTGATTTTGTGTTTATAACCCTGTAGTCACCTGACCATAAGTCTTGTTCCTCCTGCCACCGAACTTCACTAATTCCCACTATATCTAACTTCAACCTATCCATTTCCCTTTTTAAATTTTCTAACCTACCTGCCCGATTAAGGGATCTGACATTCCACGCTCCGATCCGTAGAACGCCAGTTTTCTTTCTCCTGATAACGACATCCTCTTGAGTAGTCCCCGCCTGGAGATCCGAATGGGGGACTATTTTACCTCCGGAATATTTTACCCAAGAGGACGCCATCATCATGTAATCATACAGTAAAGCTGCATGCCCTCGGGAAAAATTACGGCTGTAGTTTCCCCTTGCTTTCAGCCGTTCGCAGTACCAGCACAGCAAGGCCGTTTTGGTTATTGTTACAAGGCCAGATCAGTCAATCATCCAGACTGTTGCCCTTGCAACAACTGAAAAGGCTGCTGCCCCTCTTCAGGAACCACAGGTTTGTCTGGCCTCTCAACAGATACCCCTCCGTTGTGGTTGCACCTACGGTACGGCTATCTGTATCGCTGAGGCACGCAAGCCTCCCCACCAACGGCAAGGTCCATGGTTCATGGGGGGGGGGGGGAGTCTTTCGGTATCAGTAACAAATTGTGAATCCTTTTTAGTAGTATTCAACAGAGCAAACAAAGCAAAGCTAGCCAAAGTATGCTAGAAAAGCCTTATCACATTCATGAGTGGATGGATATGTATTAATCAGTGGTAATGGTCTCCAGCCGCTGTGTCCTGTGTAATCTTCTTTGGCGTGTGGAGGGCACACTGACCGCGTGGACGCTGGTCGGCGTAATAAAAAAGAAAAAAAAAACGAAAGAACCAAAAACACTTTGTACCATTCGTATCCGACAGCGAATCTTAGTGCGTAAATGTGTATAATCTAATGAAGGACTCGTTCGACACTGCATACCTCTTCTAACATCTCTATCCTACTGGTACCAGTGAAATACACTCCTGGAAATGGAAAAAAGAACACATTGACACCGGTGTGTCAGACCCACCATACTTGCTTCGGACACTGCGAGAGGGCTGTACAAGCAATGATCACACGCACGGCACAGCGGACACACCAGGAACCGCGGTGTTGGCCGTCGAATGGCGCTAGCTGCGCTGCATTTGTGCACCGCCGCCGTCAGTGTCAGCCAGTTTGCCGTGGCATACGGAGCTCCATCGCAGTCTTTAACACTGGTAGCATGCCGCGACAGCGTGGACGTGAACCGTATGTGCAGTTGACGGACTTTGAGCGAGGGCGTATAGTGGGCATGCGGGAGGCCGGGTGGACGTACCGCCGAATTGCTCAACACGTGGGGCGTGAGGTCTCCACAGTACATCGATGTTGTCGCCAGTGGTCGGCGGAATGTCCACGTGCCCGTCGACCTGGGACCGGACCGCAGCGACGCACGGATGCACGCCAAGACCGTAGGATCCTACGCAGTGCCGTAGGGGACCGCACCGCCACTTCCCAGCAAATTAGGGACACTGTTGCTCCTGGGGTATCGGCGAGGACCATTCGCAACCGTCTCCATGAAGCTGGGCTACGGTCCCGCACACCGTTAGGCCGTCTTCCGCTCACGCCCCAACATCGTGGAGCCCGCCTCCAGTGGTGTCGCGACAGGCGTGAATGGAGGGACGAATGGAGACGTGTCGTCTTCAGCGATGAGAGTCGCTTCTGCCTTGGTGCCAATGATGGTCGTATGCGTGTTTGGCGCCGTGCAGGTGAGCGCCACAATCAGGACTGCATACGACCGAGGCACACAGGGCCAACACCCGGCATCATGGTGTGTGGAGCGATCTCCTACACTGGCCGTACACCACTGGTGATCGTTGAGGGGACACTGAATAGTGCACGGTACATCCAAACCGTCATCGAACCCATCGTTCTACCATTCCTAGACCGGCAAGGGAACTTGCTGTTCCAACAGGACAATGCACGTCCGCATGTATCCCGTGCCACCCAACGTGCTCTAGAAGGTGTAAGTCAACTACCCTGGCCAGCAAGATCTCCGGATCTGTCCCCCATTGAGCATGTTTGGGACTGGATGAAGCGTCGTCTCACGCGGTCTGCACGTCCAGCACGAACGCTGGTCCAACTGAGCCGCCAGGTGGAAATGGCATGGCAAGCCGTTCCACAGGACTACATCCAGCATCTCTACGATCGTCTCCATGGGAGAATAGCAGCCTGCATTGCTGCGAAAGGTGGATATACACTGTACTAGTGCCGACATTGTGCATGCTCTGTTGCCTGTGTCTATGTGCCTGTGGTTCTGTCAGTGTGATCATGTGATGTATCTGACCCCAGGAATGTGTCAATAAAGTTTCCCCTTCCTGGGACAATGAATTCACGGTGTTCTTATTTCAATTTCCAGGAGTGTATTTTGTTGGTGTGACATTGTTGTAGAAGGAATCCTAATTTCCACCATTCATTCTCTTACAAGATGTAAGAATTTCGTTGCCTAGAACCCCTCGGCTACTCCGGCCGGCTGTAGTCTAGTACGCCGTTAGAAGTCTCCTGCAGAAATAATGATCCTTCCACCATCCATAGTCATTCACAGTCGCCTCAGGGTCGCCAGTGCTGGATCTTGTGCACAAACTGACCTCTCGACTGTGTCTCATAAATGTCCAACGGGATTCATGTCGGATCATCTGGCTGGCCAAGTTACTCGCTCGAATTTTCCAGAATGATCTTCAAACAAATTTCGAAAAATTTTGTTGTGTTTGGTGACATGGGGCATTGTCATTCATAAGAAATCCGTCGTTGTTTGGGGACGTGAAATCCATAAATGGCTGAAAATAGGCACCAGGTAGCCGATCATAACGATTTCCTGTCACTGATCAGTTCAGTTGGACAAGTACATCCCATGTAAAGACAGCCGTCACTATTACGAAGCCACTGCCTTCTCTCAAAGTGCCCTGTTGATATCTTAGGTTCATGACTTCGTGAGGTCTGTCCCATACTCGAATCCTACCATCAACTCTTACCATGTGAAATTGCGACTCAACTGACCAGGCCACTGTTTTCCAGCAGCCTGGCTTGCAACCGATATGGGCACAAGCACAGGAGAGGCACTGCAGGCTATGTCGTGCTTATAGCAAAGGAAATCGCCTGAGTCGTCTGCTGACACAGCCCATTAGCTTTGAATTTCACTGCAGTATCCTAACGGATACGTTCTTCGTCCACATTGATTTCCGCGGTTATTTCACGCAGTGTTGCATGTCTGTTAGTACCGTCAATTCCACACAAACGCCGCTGGTCTCGGTCGTTAAGTGAAGGCCGTTGGCCACTGCGTTGCTGATAGCAAGAGGTGAAGCCTGGTATTTGGAACACGTTTGACACTGTGAATTTCGGAATACTGAATTCGATTTCCGAAATGGAATGTCCCGTGCGTCTAATGCCAACTACCACTCCCCGTTAAAAGCCTGCCAGTTCACGTCGTGCAACCATAATCATGTCGGAAACTTTTTCACATGACTCACTTGAGTACGAATGACAGTTCTGACAAAGCACTGCCCTTTTATACCTTTTGTAGACGATACTACCGACGTTCGTATGTGTGCATATCGCTATCCCATGACTTTTGTCTTGTTAGTGTGTATTGACAGGATAGAAGTGCGGAAAAAACAAGATACGGACCAACCATGGCGACCTTATGGTGTTGGATATCGGCAGCCAGCCAACGCGCTGAAGCCACATCCAACCTCCGCTGCACGGAAGTGTCATTGCTGTGGCGTGGCGCGTCGCAGCTTGGAGCTACACCTGCGCCAGAGAGAGAGGGCTGCTAGCCCCCGCTCCCTGGGTGGTACCGTCCGGCGGGCTGCAAACTGTCTTGCAGAGTGGCTGGGCCTGGCTGGACCGCGAACTCGCGGCCTTCGAGTGCAGAGCTGTCTCCAGGCACTGAACGCGCTGCCCTGGGGCCCTATTCTGTATCGTTAATACCGATCGGTTAGGTTCGGTAGAGTCGTCATTTTCGGTTCTTTATCGAAATATCCTATTCAGTAAGCTTCTGCGACTTGTTACCGAACTTTCCTCCCACCGATTTTACGACAATTGTACCGAGAGGTTTTGGATTTCGGTCTGGCCCTGTCGATCGGTGAGCTGTGGTTTATGTACACCTGTAATATGTTATTTTAAACATATTTCGCGGTTTTAGCTTTGGTTTTAGTGATTGCGTTATTAAAGAATCACCAGAGGACGCATCCGGTTGGAAAGTGAGTTCATAATAACTATTTTCCTTTGTTAGAGATCTGGTTAGGTTAGGTTGTTACTGTGAATAATTACATAAAAAAAAGTTTCCGGTCAGTATTCTCTCAATATACGTATTATTTTTATGCAAATAAGAGTTTAAAGATCATTAAACAGCTCTGTTTACTTATATTACATGAGTGTGAACTGACACTACTACTAACTTTGTGTACTTTTTCCCGCAAATGGTTTAGTTAGGAATCATAGAAACGTGTTTACAACTTTCAAGTAACAATGGAAAGCAAATATATGAAGCCTGATATTGGAAACCTTCCAAACTATCACGCATTTATGACTTACGCAGCATCGCTTGCCAATGAAGTCAGCCTACGCTCCTCTACACAGTACTACAAGAATTGAGTACTGTGTAGCTGTTGCTTGGCGTGACCAAGTGGTTAGCGCGCGGACTTGAGATACGAAAGGACACGGATTCACGCATGGGTGGACGAAATAAAAAATATTTTCCTCTACATATATGCAACACGTCCTGATACATTGTTATTCGTGTAAGTTAAGATTCTTCTGCAATATTCGTTATTACTTACATGTAAGAGCACACTTCCTCAGTAATGATTTCGTGATTTCTGGTTGTTTAAAATACGAAATATGAAATTGTTGGAGATGTGAGTGAAACAACCGACAGTGACCTTTACATTTTTTCTTGTTAGAAATAATTCACCATTTTTTCCGAATATATACCGATTTCCGAATATGTGGTTAAACAGGAATCTAAGAGCACAACTTAAATTACTGGGAATGTAACTAGCATCAGTCATCTTCATAATCTTGCTTGTCACAAATATTTATCTGCGATCGAATCCTCAACCACAGTAGACAGAGACGAAAGATCTCTGCCGTAATATTTTTAGACTGTAGCACCACATACGAAACATTTTCATTCATGAGATGGATGCTATAAACTTCGAAGAACTGCAGGAGCTCTCGAAAATGTGTTTTTTTTATCAATTTTGTTTTTAAGACCCAAATCTTTGACGTATCATATAGGGAAGTGGGCTACTTAATCATTTGGATCTCTACGAGCGAGTTATAACCACATTCTGTTTATCTTCTTATTCTATGAAACTCTCAGAATCAATTTTTCGGGTGTTTTTATAGACGTATTAGTACAATGTGGTTGCTGATGTTGCTGTTGTTGTTGTTGTTGTTGTTGTTGTGCTCTTCAGTCCTGAGACTGGTTTGATGCTGCTCTCCATGCTACTCTATCCTGTGCAAGCTTATTCATCTCCCAGTACTTACTGCAACCTACATCCTTCTAAATCTGCTTAGTGTATTCGTCTCTTGGTCTCCCCCTACGATTTTTACCCTCCACGCTGCCATCCAATGCTAAATTTGTGACCCCTTGATGCCTCAGAACATGTCCTACCTCTTCTCTCCAATTTTATTCAATATCTCCTCATTAGTTATGTGATCTACCCATCTAATCTTCAGCATTCTTCTGTAGCACCACATTTCGAAAGGTTCTATTCTCTTCTTGTCTAAACTATTTATCGTCCATTTTCACTTCCATACATGGCCACACCCCATACAAATACTTTCAGAAACGACTTCCTGACACTTAAATCTATACTCAATGTTAACATATTTCTCTTCTTCAGAAACGCTTTCCTTGCCATCGCCAGTCTACATTTTATATCCTCTCTACTTCGACCATCATAAGTTATTTTGCTCCCCAAATAGCAAAACTCCTTTACTACTTTAAGTGTCATTTCCTAATCTCATTCCCTCAGCATGACCCTACTTAATTCGACTACATTCCATTATACTCGTTTTGCTTTTGTTGATGTTCATCTTATATCCTCTTTTCAAGACACTGTCCATTCCGTTCAACTGCTCTTCCAAGTCCTTTGCTGTCTCTGACAGAATTACAGTGTCATCGGCGAACCTCAAAGTTTTTGTTTCTTCTTCATGGATTTTAATACCTACTCCGAATTTTCCTTTTGTTTCCTTTACAATGTGGTACTACACACTATTCCTAACTCATTTTCCGAAACGTAATATCCAAAATACGATGTCCGTGTGAATGAGAATAAGATGACATAATGCGGCATTTACGACAATCTGCAGAATACAGTCAAATACTCTATCGTTATTATACATGCATGGAAACAGAGAAATTGTAAAAATTTTTATGCATTTCAGCTGAGAATTATGGGAATGGGCATACTGCGCCTGTTGAGGAGGGGGCAAGGGCGATGGAGGCGAGCACGTCAGCTCGATGGAATGCAGCGTCATGCGTTATGGCAATGTAAACGCAATTTTCGGTACTTGAAAAAGTAGCGCGCCTGTGTCGTCTGCTAGCCGCTTTGTATTCGTGGCGCTGTGCATGCTACAGTGCACATGCGCGGATCTGCGGCAGCTTGCTTTTGATTGGCTTGCGCGACACGAACCGACAACAGCGCTTCGGTTTTCTAGACCCGAACGGTATCGCTACCGAGATGCATACCGAATAATGCAGGGGCTCTAATTCGAGTACTAGACGGTTCGGCTCTCTTGAGTACCGAAACAATTGGCACAATGGCGGAAAGATACAGAATAAGCACCCTGGGCGGACGGCTGGAGCTGCTGAGACTCGCTACAACGACAGCTGTCGGCTGCTTCCCTTCGGCACACTACATGGGGTCCACGATCGAGCTTGATGGAGCAGGCAGCCGTGTTCGGGACCACTGGCGCAGTTAACGCAGCGGCAGGCACTTAGAAGGTGTGCGTGGGAGAGGGCTACGCCGGCAACTGTGCAACATGTCTGTGACGCTGCAGATTCCGGCGCTCACGTGGCGCTGACCCACACCCTCTGCGTAGCGCCATCAACGAGTTCAAGAGAAGGTGCTCTGTTTACCTTTGATGAGATAAAGTCAGTGACACACTTGCCTGTGTTTTGACGAAATGAGTTTGTTTTGGTGAGTAGTGAGTGAGGCAGTGGCACTTGACGTAGATACCAGCTCAGCACAGTGCCATGTGATGAGTCTAAGATTTATTTATATTATTTGTGATGTTTTCTCTCGTTGTCATAGCTAGTTGTGTGATCTAGGGTACAAAATATCTGGAGTTACATTGTAAAGCTACAGAAACCCATGGGCTTGTCTTTGTTTGGAGGTAATGGTAGACTTTATAATTTAGTGCCAGTGACGTGTCCATTTTGCAATTTTTCTGCTCACGAGCTGCCCGGTACCAGAGCTGTAGCAGCTGTTGTGTATGTAGGCGTACTGGTCATTTGTGTAGTAGTTGTACTGAGTGTAGATGGACGATGGTTCGCAGAATAATTAATTAGGGTTTACATTTTGTTGTAAATGGGAGTTTGTGTCTTGTCTTCTTTTAAAAGAGAACAGGTTGCATGAAGGTGAAGTGGAATACGCAAAATGGTGTAAACCCGTGCTACTACCGCGGATGGTCTTGCTGCTTTAAGTCGGGAAGTGCAAGCGCTAACAGAGAAGTTTGAGAACATGGAGGAGAGAAATTTCGAACGTAATCCTGAGTTAGAGACTCGTAAGGAGAGTCATGGTCAGTCGCAATCAGAGTCTCGGAAAAGTAAGACTGGATTCAGAGTACCTTCTGTTCCGTATGTCCCGGCAGTGGTCGCACTGATTAATCCTTTCTCGACGAAGGCAACGGAGGATGTGACAGTTTTAGTTCAGGATCTTAGAGACGCTGCAGAAGCACATGGGTAGTCAGATGAAATAACCCTGTATGTTGCTAATATGCATTTGGCAGGGGATGCAAAAGAATGTTGTCTATGACGAGACTTTGAGCAAAGCACATACGTTCCAGGAGTGGGCTGTGAGATTGCACCTGCGATATCAAAAACAGAAGAGTGCGGTTTTTTTTTTCAGGAAAAATTAAGTACATTGTCAATAGAGCGAAACAAGTATGTGCTAAACAGAGAGACGTATGTAGAGACCCAGAATGCAGAAACTAATAGCGTACTGTTACAGGAGGCAGGGAATAGAGCAATCGATCTTCGTTTTAAAAATGTGTGGTATAACCACTGAAATGTCACGGAGGAGGTGGATATGGCCACAAAGCTGAGACTCGACCATTTCGTGTTCGCTTCTGATATCAAGTGTTATAGATGTGCTGAGAAGGCCGGCAGTTGTGGCCGAGCGGTTCTAGTGGCGTCTGGAACCGCGCGACCGCTACGGTTGCAGGTTCGAATCCTGCCTCGGGCATGGATGTGTGTGATGCCCTTAGGTTAGTTAGGTTTAAGTAGTTCCAAGTTCTAGGGGACTTATGATCTCAGATGTTAAGTCCCATAGTGCTCAGAGCCATTTGAACCATTTGTTTTGTGCTCAGAAGGGACATGTAAGGAAGCAGCGTAAGCAACCAGGATGCTATACGTGTGGCATAGTGGGCCACCGGGCATTTGACTGTAAAGGTAGGAAGGGTGGAGAGGGCCAATGAGGGAAGCAGCTGTTAAACGCAAACTGGATTGCTTCAGCCGTCGGAAGGTAGTCCCGACAGACCGCAGCACGCCACCAGTTACTGCACGGACGGAACGCAGCTTGGTGGGCTTAGTAAGTGACAGTACATTTTCATTACAAACGCATGCCAATTGGAGTAAAGACCACACCGGAAAAGTTTCGGCGGTTGTCATATGGGGTACTGGGAAGATTAAAGCCAATAATTTTAGTGTATATCGATGACATAACTGTCCATTCAAAGGGTTTACCAGAGCATGCGAGACGATCGGAGGATGTCTTTAGTATACTACGTTCGCCACGTTTAACGTTAAGTCTGCACAAGTGCCACTCTGTGCAAACTCAAGTACACTATCTTACAGATGCAGGTAAAATTATCTGATATAAGAAACGACTAAGCAGGTACAGTCGCTCACTGGCCTCTGTAATTATTATAGACGCTTCGTGAAAGAGTTTGCGAAAATAGGCGGACTATTGAACGAGCTGGTGGAGAAGAAGAAGAAGACGAAATTCCATAGGTCGCAGGAACTTCAGGAAGTATTTGAAAAACTGAAAGATTCACTACTGGTTTTTCCGCATATCGAGAAAGAGCTTATCCTTTCGTGTGATGCTTCATATGGTGCAGTCGGTTGTGTTTTGGGACAGACGGTAGATCGTAAGGAACATCCGGTAGCTTACGCTTCAGCGCATTTGAACAAGGCCGACATAACTTCTCAATGACGGAGAAAGAGCTGTTAACGGTCATAAATCCTATTACGTATTTTCAGTGTTATCTGTATGGTAGGAAGTTTATCGTCGTGAGAGTTCATGTCTCATTGAAATAGTTGCTTGATTTGAAAGATTCATGTACGAGGGCTGTCCAGAAAGTAAGCTCCGATTGATCGCGAAATGGAAACCACAGTGAAAATCAGAAATGTTTTATTTGTAACAGTTAGCTACACCTTCGAGCTACTTCTCTAAGTAGTCGCCGTTCTGACAAACATGTGTCGTAGAATTGTACCAACTTTCCATTACCCTCATCATAGAAGACAGCCGCCAGTGCTTTCCGCCAATTCTCTACGCTGGCCTACAGCTCGTTGTCTGTGCCAAACTGTTGTCTTCGTAGCCAGCGGTTCATGTGAGCAGAGATGAAACTCAGAGGGAGACAGTTACGGTCTGTACTGTGGGTAATCAAACATTTCCAACTGATAACGAAGCAGGAGCATCTTCATTGCCCCTGCAGAATGCGACTGAGAATTGTCTTGAAGAAACCGCACGACAGTTATATAATGTTGGCTGCATAGCTTCAGGCGAAACTACTCACCAGGCCCTCGTACTTGGCGGGAGACACTATTTTCTAGACATCTTTACGCTCTCACTGTGAGCTCATAAATGAGAAGACCAACGTGATGCTATCTAGGGTCATACTAGAGACACTGCCCAACATATCTGTTCAAAGCTTTATCGGATTTTCATAGTAGTTTCCATTTCGCGACCGATCGGAACTTACTTTCTGGACACCCCTCGTAGAAGATTAACTCAAGGGTACTTAAGCTTAGTGAATTAGAGGTAATCCATAAACCAAGGAAATCACACGCAAATGCAGTTTCGTTCAGCTGCGGGGTAGCAATGTTATGTACGCAAGGGAACAGCGTGGAACAGTGGCAGCGGACACAGGCAAGGGATGTGGAGTGCCAGGCTTTAAGCCACAGCCACATTTCTTCTTGCACGAGGGTTTTCGGTGTAGAACGACGAGGTGTGAACCACTTGCGGTGGTTGTGGACGGTTTGCGGAAGGAGGTTTTGGAGTAGGTTCAAGACCATATGCTGTCAGGTGGACGACGTGCGAAAGACAGACGTGTAGCAGAGGATCAGGAAGCGTGACGTGGGGCAGTATGTTAAGGACCGTGTGCCAGGCGCGCAGAGGGCCAACATAGCTTCAGAAAATGCCGTCCAGTCCATTTTCTATGTTGGCACTGGATTTCCTCAGGTCATTTAATAAGACACCTGCAGGAAATAGGTTTGTTCTCACGATCATCGATCGCTTTTCTCGATTTCTAGCAATGGTACCAATGCCAAACCGACGTGTAATACTGTAGCGGTGGCGTTAGTAAACAACTGGATATTAAAGTTCGTTGTGCCTGAGACCATAATTACGGACCAAGGTACGAATTTCGTCTCGGATTTAATGAGGCAGCTATGCTGCGTGTTGCCTATTCGGAAGTTTCATACGAGTCCGTTTCATCCGCAGATCAATGGGAGAAAGGTACACGTGCGCAAGACAATTACAAAGACGTGGAGCTATTACGTAGCTTCCAGGCACGACGATTGGGATACTATTTGTGGTGTCACCGCCAGACACCACACTTGCTAGGTGGTATCCTTTAAATCGGCCGCGGTCCGGTAGTATACGACGGACCCGCGTGTCGCCACTGTCAGTGATTGCAGACCGAGCGCCGCCACACGGCAGGTCTGGAGAGACTTACTAACACTCGCCCCAGTTGTACAGCCGACTTTGCTAGCGAAGCTACACTGACAAATATGCTCTCATTTGCCGAAACGATAGTTAGCTTAGCCTTCAGCTACGTCATTTGCTACGACCAAGCAAGGCGCCATTACCAGTTTATATTCAGTACCTCACGCCAATCTGCGTGTAATTAAACGCGTGCCTTTCGGCTACTTCCGAGTGGCTTGGCTGTCTTGCCACGCCACTACACTATTTACCATATGTATGTGTGCGTATAATTCGAAGGTTCATTTTCAAACGGGCTTGTCGCTCGCCGTTTGAAGTGGTGTACAGTAGGAAACTGCCATCTCCCTTTGACGTTTTGATTCCTAAATTAGGACAGGATGGTCAGTCGATGAGGGAGTTTGCCGGAAGAATTAGGGAAGTTTGAATGAATATGCAAAAAGCAAACATGAAGGCGCTGGAACGCCAGGATCAACCAAACAAACGCGTGGACAAATTGCGTAATAACGTGTGGGTTAATGATTATTGGCCAGTAGTTTCTATATGTCAAAGAGGAAACGGAGACATTTTTAACAAAATACCAGGATTCATATCACCTATGAAGACATACTTCCCCACAAAAACGTCTGTTATACACGCCAGTCGCATTAAATCGTTTAAAGGTATTGTCGAGGGATTATCACAACTATCGGCAGCGAATCAGGAGGTGAAAGTTACAGAGGGTACATGGAATTGGTGAGCAGCGTAAGGTGCATGATGTGCAATATAGATTAAGGTCGCACAAGTAATGTGTGTAACTGTAATTTGCTTTTTTTTTCTTTTGGCTTAATATAGCAGATAGCACGTATTCTTTATTTGCGCAGGTATATTTTTTGTTTTTGTTTTTTTGCGGAGATGTCATTATTACCGATATTGCTTTATTGTGGATTGTGCGTACGAGGAAGGGGGTGATAGTGTAGTTTTGGCCAAGTACGAACTGATATGCGCGCATGTGAAGCGAGTTTGTTTCTGGGGAAATAATGGGACAAGTTGTGGGAAGGAGCTTCTACCAGACCCATCGAGGGTAAGTACTCATTGATTTCACGCCGAAAAATGTGTGGTTGAATTGCTACGAAGAAGACCGAACGGTAGCGTCGAAAAAGCTCTTGTTTCGGGAACGTGGAATGATCATTAATGGCACGACTTGTGAGGTAGTCGAGACGGATTTTCGCCTTCCGGCTACGCACACAGGCTCAACTGTCATGAGATTGTCGCGGAGTACGTTGTACTTGTCACAAGGAGGGTATTGCCCGTCCAAAATTTAACGTCTTTGAAGGACACACTAAATCCAGCGCTTTTGCAGACACAGCAAGAGGGAATTTCGATTAACAAAAGTGGCAGCATATACACCATTTTCGGGAAGATCAAGAGTACAAAGTATTAGTGGTAAGCGCATCGGCCACCAGTTGCGTGTTTCTAGCGGGCTTTTTGCGTTCTGTATTTCCGGATAAGACACAAGGAGGCACAGGCTGTCGACGTACCAACACACCAGGTACTTATCGGCCGTTCTGACAAATTACAACCTATGAGGTCAGGAGGGTGTAACATTGTTTTTATAATAGGAGAAGAGAGATAATGCACATTTATGTACAGTGCAAGTGCAAAAATAATATCCAATGCTATAGAGAGGCAATATCTAATAATAAAACAGTAGAAATCAAGTGTATTTATAAAAGTTTCTCGCCGAATGATTTAATAAAGAAAACTGGCGTGTCGTAATTATGAATACAACATAATCCGATAATTTCAAACTGTTAAAATGGTTTAGCTTAAAAAAAGATGTGTTTCAAAACTACATGGAATGTTCTGTAGATAAAATGCTAAAAGTAAACGATGAAACAGGAAAGTCAAACAGATTAAAAAGTTTTGCGGTCAATGACGTAAGACAATGGACGTGTCGTAATTACGAAAACGTACAATTCGGAAAACTGTTAACATGCTTTAGCTTAAAAGTGTTATATTCTAATCTAATTTCAGAATTACAATTGCATGTTTTTAGAAACATAAGCTGAAAGTAATTCTTTGGGATTTATAATAGTGTGAAATAGTTGCAACCTACGAATTTTCTAAGTCGGGTGTGAAAGGACGACCACTTAATGAGTAAAATTAGAGCCACCGAGAATGGCTTGGGGCTCTTGCATAGCTTGTACGCATCGTCGATTGCTTACAAAAGTATGTTTACAAACAACTACCTACAGCTGCGAACACGCAGAAAATCTTCAAAGGAAGTTGTCGATAACAGAGCGGTAGATATCCAAGAAATTGGTGTTTTCAGTAAAGTTCATTGCTCGCTTATCATTATTTCTCGGCTTTTTTCCAGGCACGTGTGAATTTTTCTCCCTTCGTATGTGGCCATTAAGTATCCTTCGTCATTGTATGAGGTATTACAGTGTTGATGTGACTATCTTGTATAAGATAAGCATCGTATGTGGATTTGCTACCTATTTTCTTTTCTTTTCTTTTTAATTCCGCTTGTTCCTTAAATCGCGTTTTGAAATTCCTGCCCGTTTGACGGATGTAGTTCGCTTTACGGTCAGAAAAATGAATTTTGTACATTCCATTGTTTTTGGTATACGTCGTGTGTTGTGTTAATGCCGACAGTTAAAAGGCATAAAAGGTGGTTGTGATGTACACGTGATCTGGACATTTTTTAAAAAAGTTTACTTAGTCTGTGTGAGATCTAGCCAGTGAAAGTAAACGAAACTTTTTTGTTGTTGTTGTTAAATGCAACACCTTGTTGTGTGTCAATTGATTCTCTTTACACGAGGTCAAATTATAGGTTTTATCAACGACAGTGCTGTGATATCCGTTAATCCGTGTTTTATTTCGCCGCCACTCAAGTTCTTTCTCAGTTTCCTTAGCTAGTGGTGGCAGTTAAGGAGTCCGCTCACCGCTCAGTGAAATACGACCTTTTTATGCTGAGCAGGATGGAACGATGTGGCTGGAAGATAAAGGCTTATGTTAAATGCCAAACATACGTATGTGTCCATTTGTGGAGACGAAAAGATCTAAGAACTTCATGCTGTTTTCCTACAGACGCTCGACCGTAAAAGCAATACTGTTGAGTAACGACAAAACGCATTTGGGAATTGGTCAGTTTCTTGTAGCGAACCACGGAATAAGACGAGAATGTCGCCAACATATCGTTTATAGTAGATTTCAAGATGACTTTACAAGTCAGAAGAATTTATTTTCCAACTGATTTACTAAAATATCTGCTGGTGTATCTGCCAACGGGCATCCCAAAGCTAAACCATCTTTTTGAAGGTAGATATTGCCCTGAAACGCGAAGTAGTTGTACTTCAGTACGAATTTCACAAACTCGATTTTCAAAGATTACTCCATGGGAAAGTATCCTGTGTGTTATCAGATTATTTTTAATTCCTCTCATCAGTTCATTTATAGGAATATTAATGTACATGTTCCCTATATCAAGGAAAGCAGACATTGTATTAGGATGA
Source organism: Schistocerca serialis cubense (assembly GCF_023864345.2). Taxonomy (NCBI): domain Eukaryota; kingdom Metazoa; phylum Arthropoda; class Insecta; order Orthoptera; family Acrididae; genus Schistocerca; species Schistocerca serialis. The sequence goes on along the minus strand of NC_064644.1, from coordinate 508,085,865 downwards.
ATACAAGTATGTCTACTTTTTTCCGGAAGTTAGTAACTGTTGTTTACGTAGTAATTGTCTCGGAAGGTAGCCTATTGAGTTAAAGTACGCAAGAGCTGTGCTCCCCGACCAATTAGTTAATGTCGCAGACAAACCTAGCTACTTACTGGAGGAACTGACTTCCTGCTTCACTTACTTTTATAGACATGTTAATCATCGTGGCTGCTGGAGTCGCCAACTAGTTCGAGGGAAAGCAAACACAGAACAAAGTAAGGACAGTGTTACGGAGGGGCTGGCACAAACTAGGTGGTGGTGCGAGCACGCCATTGGTCGAATGCTATGAGGCAAACCGTACGGTGGTGGGGGCAATATTTTCCACCAGGAAATCACTGCCAGTCACATGTAGGCCGCAACCGCGGAGGTACACAATCAGGCACGTGGCAGCGCGGCGCTTGGCTGCATCTCATTGATGGCGGTAAGTGAGTCAGCCACACCACGGGCGTTGGATCGTCGTTAAACCTAGTTTACTCCGGACGGAACACGTGCGAACGAGCTTGAGTGAACGAGATTTCTCTCAGGTGAAAACGGTAAAGGAGAGCGAGCAGACAGCCTTCAGTCCTCTTCGGTTCGCATTCGCTGGTTGTTGACCTCTTAAAGAGGCTACTTAGTCTGTATGAGATCTAGCCGTTGAAAGGAAACTAAACTTTTTTTGTTGTTGTTAAATGTAACACCTTGTTCTGTGTCAATTGAGTCTCTTTACACGAGGTCAGATTGCAGGTTTTATCGACAGTTCTGTGATATCCGTTAATCCGTGTTTTATTTCGCCGCCACTCGAGTTAATAGTGGCTAATGGGCAAAAATTCTAACAATCAAGGAAGGAAGGAGCCACTAGGATCGGCCGAGGAAGCAGGGCCTTGTGTTGGTAGAAGTAACATAACACTTTACTTCTAATGCATTTATTAAAACTAGCTAAAATACAATATACGATCTGCCAAGATAATGAATGTAGGGAGAACCAAACCTTAAGAAACTAGTTCTTCTACAATTTAACATTGTACCACGCAACATAGTACTGCGTATGCCTTAAGGGCTGCAATCGCAAAGAAAGCCTGAAGGGCCTATTTAGCGAGAATACATTTAACGTGTTCAGCCTGAAGGGCTAGTAAATTTGCACCAAAGTTCACTTCACTTCAAAATTTAAGATATAAAAGGCCAATACCACAGACAAAGAAAATATTCAAACTTAAACGTATGAACAGAAAGTTTGAGCCTGAAGGGCCACCAATACCTTACCGTCAAAGGTAGTTCGAGATATCCATGACTTTGCTACAAGCAATGGACAGCTTTCGTTCGATACCTGCTCTGCGTCTGTTGCTGACATGCGTTGCGTAAGCGATGGAGTGGTCTGTGGAGAACTTGACGTTGGTGCTGGTAGAATGGAGGTGTCTAGATGCGTCTGGTGTCGAAGAGATCGATAGCGCAAATACCAAAGAAAAAGAAATGACTGACAACCTCAGCTGCCGACAGGTGTTGTTGATATACCTCGATGTGGACAGCTGAAAATGTGTGCCCCGACCGGGACTCGAACCCGAGTCCCGGTCGGGGCACACATTTTCAGCTGTCCACATCGAGGTATATCAACAACACTTGTCGGCAGCTGAGGTTGTCAGTTAGTCATCATTTATTCCAGGGAAATGCTGCACGGTCATCAACGGTAACTGTTCTTTCGAGAACAAGTTACTGTCTTCGTATAAAAAGAAATATGACTCGTAAAAAATCTTACGAAGCACGCAAAGGTCCATCTGAGGACATGAGAAGTCTATAAATTCATTAGATGCTTGTATAAGGCGAGGAAGGAGTGAGTAAGCACGAGCCTTGTATTCTATTTTATCGAAAAGAAATAGCACAATAAATTTCCATTAAAGCAAACAGGTCTGAATAATGTATTCCTCTGATTTAAACACACAAACAACCTTTCTCCTTTTTTCATAAAGGTAAACGACAATAAATTTGTTCGAAAGCAAATGAGTATAAATATGTATCTATTACGCTGACTATAATTAAAAATTTACGAAAGACACGATAATCTTGCTTGGTTATATATCACGTGTTAGCGATGAATAGTTTGCTTTGAAACACGCTATTTGCCCTCCAACTATACAGCAGGCTTTGTCAAATAGTTAATGTGACAAGCCGTGTGTACAATTCACATTTAATCAATTATGTCTTATTTACATTACTTTTCCTTGACATACTTTAAGAGCTCCTTGAAGTGCTTAACATATGAAGCTGCAGACATCAGAAAGAATCTCAGATACAGCAGATACTGAAATGAGAAAGAATCACCGACGCAAATGTCTCTAGTTGCTATTAACTACAGCAGTAGGCACTAGCCTTCCTCTGGTTACCGTTTGCAGTTGATAACTAGTGTCCTGATTTTTAATTTATTACTCAGTTGTAGTAATCTAGCGAAAAGGTGCACCGGCTATGTGCAAATTTTTTAGGATAATGCTAAAGGATGTTTGAGCTGCAACTGAGTGTAAAGTGCACACACTACCTTTACACAGGCGGTCTCGCGTCCATGTTACAGTCACAAATTGAAAACAGCGAACTGGTGATTAGAGAAAAGAGTCTGTATTACAAGCATGTTGCTAACTCTCACACGATATGAAGATCTACATTACATACACATGTGGCAGGATTTCACAACTACGTACCGTGCAACACTGGCGTGCAGCGGGATGTGCAGAGGTGCCCCGAGAAAAACCATTAAGAACATACCGAGTCTCTTTTCGACATTTTATGCTACTAATTAATTTTGAAATTTTTCTTTGATTTCTGTGTTATTAATAATGAATCAAAATTGAAGTGATCAGATTTAGACAAGTTTTTTACTTTTTAAAAAATTCTATTACCCTTCAAAGTAAACCATGTGCTTTAGCAAAGTACCATATTTTTCAGTGATCCGTCAAAGATTGGGAACCCCTACTTTGTGATGCTGTCACTGTGTTTTGAACAGCAGACTTGACTATTAATATGTAATCATAGAATACTTAAAGTGCAATGCAGTGGAAAATAAATAAAGCAGATGTTAACCATCACGAATTAATTCTGAGAGAGATGGACATAAAGAAACAAAATCTGTGTCCACCATATCTGACGAGGTTGTCAACTCGGACCTGGATCTACGGGTGAAACAACACATCTTGTCAAATACAGCCGATTTTGTGTATAGAAAAACGGAGAAACTCTTACACGATCCCATTCGGTTAAAACACTCTTCAGGCTCTGAATACACACCTTACTTTATAACTCTGTTCGTTGTGGTCGCTGCTAAGTTGTTTCATCATTTGTGTGCAAGTCTACATTTCTTCTACAATATTCAGTAATCTGTCTTTTCCTGGTTTGTGGAGAGTAGTGACGTTCTTAGTGCTGCCATAAACAGAATTTTAGGATTCTCTTAATGACGCTATGTACTGACGGGTGTGATTCACTGATGACTTCTTTAAATCTCGTATTGAAGCCTGTCCCAGTCAACTTCCCACAGTCACTAAACATTATTTTACATCCTTCTGAGATGTTATATTCCTACCTCTTATCTATATTGTGAACGAGGGTTGGAACTTTTCTAGTGGCAACTATTTATTTACAGTTCGTACAAAATCAATACGTGTTTCAAAGCTTTACTGACTTTCAAAGTAGTCACCAGCATTGTGTACAACCCATTGCCAGCGATGTGGAAGTCCTAGGATACTGTTAGCAGTGGCAGTTGTGTTGACAGTTCGAGCGGTGCGGTCTATTGCCCGACGAATTTGTAGCGGTTCTGAAGCGAATGCCATTAAGTGCTTCCTTCAGTTTAGAAATCGAGTTGAACTTACGAGGGCTTAAGTCAGGAGAGTGCATTGGGTGGTATAGTGATATAGACCATCAAACAAACAAATTGGTAACAGCTTGCAGTGTAAGTGCTTGAGCATTGTCCTGCAAAATGGTCAGGTCCTGCATAAAGTGTCATCACTTCTGTCTCTAAGCTGGTCGTAGGTTGTGTTCCAAAACTGAACAGCATCAAAAAATCATGGAGCGGAAATATGTCCGGCGACGTGACATTCACGTGACACTCGTGATCTCGGATTATACCAGACCTTTCGTCAAAAAACTTTACGTATTTGAACAACACACAAGTCAGATCTCTAGACTGTTTGCGGCTTAAGCATGTAGCCTCTTTTGTTTTACATACTATTTGTTCGTTGATATCGATCACAGGAACCGATGCAAGTTGAAGCCTACATATACAGCTAAATCTACTGCTTATTATATGAATCTTTAGATCCTGACATTATTTCCACGTCTTTTGCAGCTCTACCCCTACCTTGACGCCGTCGACATCCAAGTGAAAAGTCAATGATATCTTTCTTTTCCCAGAGAAACTCCATTCCTAATAAACAATTTGTTACCGATAAATGTGTCACCAAGAACGAGCATAACATTGCTACATTTCTTAGGCTAAGTGGTGTGCAGACCTGCCATTTGATATTCTGTGGTCTGGTGCCTGTCACTCCCACAAACTTGCTGATGTTACAAGAAATACTGCTACGTTCATATTCTTGCACATTATTTTGCATATGTCCGTGGAGATAACGTTAACAGCAACACCGGTGTCCGGTACCACCGCAGTGTTATGTTGTTGCCTACTTACGTATTAACAGGTGACTGGGGCGTGGCAACATGCCAACTATCACTTTGGCACATTAAGAATAAATTTTGTCCGTCATGTCACGTCCGTCCTCGAATCGTATAAGCTGGACTGATTGATTTTCGCCTGTACCCCACCTCTCGATTGTCGTTTCGGGGCTCAAAATGTTCGAGATTAGTTTATCGACCTCTGTGATGGATGATGTAGTCGCTAGCCATTTCTCGTATATAAACTGAACAGCGCAAGTTGTCGTTAATTTATCCACTCTTTGACATTTGTAGCCACTGATTGTGATTGTTATTTTTTGCATCGCCCGGATTTTACTAATTATCATGTTTTTTTCTATTAAAATCGTTATTCTAATACTATTTGTATTTATTTTTTCCACTATGATGATGTACATAAATGTTCTGTGCTGAAGCATGTATATTGTTATCATTTAAATTAAGCTGTCCGTTAGAGAACATGACCTTCGCGTCTTCTTGAATGAAGTGGGTCGAGTCTAACATCAATAGAAATTCTTCCAGATTCTTCTCTGCCCCAGTAATTATCTTTTCCCGTATATACATCTGCTGTTTCACTTTAATATATGGAGTAAATTTCCATGTGTTGTGGGATTATCCCAATACCTCGTTTTATTATTGTACTTTTCAAAATATCTACACAAGCTGCCTTGTCAGATCTGAAATGGTCCGAGCTGAATACTTCTTTGCGAAGTCGTTCGATACTCCGTCGGATCTGTATTTCGCAAGAAAAACTTTTTGAAACTCTTTGTAGACCCTGCAGTATTCTACAGCTTCCATGGTCCACAGAGCGAATTCTCCAGAATAAAGCTACACTTCTGGCCATATGACCAGGATTTTGGCATAGCCCCACGAAATGACCGGATAAATACGATTGGATTAATAGACTTCTCGTTTGGTAAAAAGTGTGGAACTGCTGATTTCGTATTAAATTATTCTCTAGTGACATCACGGTGTGAAATGGTGCAGCCCTTTCATTGCACTGCGTATTGTGCAATAATGTATTCTACAGCTTAGCTTGCGTTTCCTGCAGCCCCTTCAGTTTCGATTCTAAAATGAAATTGTTGCTTCACGAACCGTGTGATACGGATTGACTGTCTTGCACGTTACCTTTTACTTCTGCCATCTCTTGTTAAAAAATTTCTATTTATTCTTCTTCAGTATCTCTCCATAGTGTTGATTCGGCGCTGATTTGCGCTCATTTTATTTCTACAACCTGATCAGGTAGTTTCTGCACCACCTCTGGCGTACCGTCATATGTTCCTTTCAGTTCTGGTTGTCAGTCTGTACCATAACATGGATTCATGAAATATTCGAAAGTAAACTGGGTTTAGTATCAAAATAATGAGTATGGTGTTCAGTTACCAAACTCTCTATATTGCAACCGTGGTATATGCGTCGTACTACGTACACAAAAAAACACTCTAACTCTGCCTGTGTAGCTAATTTGACTAGTGAACTACAGAGAATTACTAATTATCACACAGTAACTATTTAATCTGTGTTTAAACACTGGCAGCGAATTTTGAGCTATTATCAGCATACACTTTAGACACAGATAAGCCAATAACAAAATATATAAAGATTTTAACATCCATATTATTCTCCAAGAATAACTATTTTTCCTCACTTGGTGTTTTTTATTGCCCTTATTGTCTCGTCAGTAGGTAAAACGTGAAACATTTAGATAAACGATTTGTTTACAACATTAAATTAATGATTACAAATTTCCGTTGACATATGTTTTTATGTTCATATATATTTTAGGTCCAGACCACTTTAGCCATTTCATGATGTTGTAAACCGCAAATACATATATAGCTATAACAGGTCCTGTACACAGTTGACAGTTTGTAACGTACACCTGCACTCAACAGTCGAAATAACAGACCTGTGCTTGGCCGCCGATTCCTTGTAATGCTGTCTTCCTGCCACTGCGTTGTAGTGAATCTGTGATCTGGTGACGTCACAATAATAAAATAATATTTAAAATGCATAGCGCCAACATACAAAAACGGTAAAGTATTTGAAATAACTAAAGCAACAAAAATTGTGACAACAATGTCTGCATTACTGACTTACAAAAATCGTTTAAGGGCTGGCACACCAGTCCCATTCGTAAATTTCATTCGAAACTATGTATCATTCGCCATAGAACATTGGAACTAGCTGACAGCATATTTCTATATAAATAATTAAAACTAGTATTGTTTATAAAAAATAAATAATGAAGCAGGAATTCATATTTACTGAACAAATGTGTTACCTCACATTATACACTGCAGACTCGTAAAATGCGAAATAAAATCAAGTCCTGTTTGAAAGTCCAGTTGCTCCTGTTATCAACAAACGTCTGCACTGTAGAAAATGTGCCTAATTCGATTGTTGTACTACAAGTTTCTTACTGCCACTAGTATATGGCTGGCCGGAGTGGTCGTGCGGTTCTAGGCGCTACAGTCTGGAACCGAGTGACCGCTACGGTAGCAGGTTCGAATCCTGCCTCGGGCATGGATGTGTATGATGTCCTTAGGTTAGTTAGGTTTAATTAGTTCTAAGATCTAGGCGACTGATGACCTCAGAAGTTAAGTCGCATAGTGCTCAGAGCCACTTGAACTATTATTGAACCAGTATATGCCTGAACTGTAGAAAATGTCCATAGTTTGTTTACTGCAACATGAATTTCTTACCGCCACTGACAGACGGATGCACTGTACAAAAACAAGCATTTAACTAGCAAAAACTATAACTGTTTGTTGTACGTACAGCATCTGATTTAAGCGGCTACGAGTCATAAATTTATTTTCATACCTGTGATGCGTCTCAAATGCCACAATATTTATTTCAACCATTTTCCACATCAGAGGTACTTGTCAAGTGTCACAATATTCTGAAAAATCTGCAAAGACATGTCTGCAATTTGATGAAAGTGCAAGTGTCATAGTGTTAACTTCCACATTACCCAGATTCACCAATTAGTGTTCGAATGTCTAAAAAGCATTTACTCCAACACTGCTCTTACATGCTTAGTGAGACTTGATATTTTAGAAGGTAGGCCTATGGAATCGATGTCATAGAAGTATCTGAGCATGCTTTTAACTGCAGAAACATACTTGTTAGCTGAAATACTACGCTAACCAGGTAAGCACAGAAGATAATTAACAGTATGAAGGTAACTAATTAGGACTGCTAGTGATGTAAGTCGTAAACTCTCTCATATTAAATGTTTCCATCTTTAAACTACTCTCAAGCACCACTTTAGGAGGGACAAAAGAATTCATGACGTCATGTTCAAAAAAGTATTAGATTATATAGACTGACATTATGTCTATTATTCCAAATAACACAGGCATACTTCACGCAATGTACTTTTACAAAGACAGTCTTGACGAAGCTTACAATTACAGCTATGTTGTCTTTAAGAGCTGGATAGACTGTTTCCTATATTACTTTCCACATCTATGATGACACAATATTCTAAAATATTTGCACAATAACTCGGCAAGACGAAAAGAACAATGTTTACATCGAACAGTACACGTTTTTGAACCCTAGACTATTTTTGTCGTATTTGCTGAGCATCGGATATATGTGCATAAGTTGGGAGTGCAGAACACACACAGTGCGAACATGATAGTAATATAACACCATCCAACAGTTCTTCAACGCACATCCAGCTAACAAAGTTGAGAGGGTGGAATAACTACGTTTGAAACCCAGTACAGCTCTGACTGCCTGACATACCTATAGATTTACAGAGATGTGTGAAGTCTGTACTTTTTGGTATGTTCGGCTCATTCCCGTAAAATGATCGTCAGCGACAGGAAATATGTCTTACGAAACAGCGAAGTCTTATAAGAGAAATAGCCTGTTCCCTTCCAAAACGAAAAACAGTCATCAGTGTCAGACGCCAGAACACAGCGCATTTCAACAAGAGAAACAGTCGCCAGTGTTAGATACCAAGATAAAAGTTACCGTGAAACTTCCTGACAAATTGAAATTGTGTGCTGGGTTGAGACTGGATCTCGGGACTTCTACCTTTCGCGGGCAAGTGCTCTACCGACTGAGCTACCAAAGCACGAGTCACAACTGCTCCTCACAGCTTCAATTCTACCAGTACCTCGTCTCCTACCTTCCGGGTTACCATGTATACCACCTCTACCAGGAGTTAGGAACGCTAACTTCTATTCCAACACATTATTGACAACATAATCAAAGAGCAGCTATGGTACGTAGAACTTAGTATTCTCATCTCGATCCATATTGGGTGTTACAACACTAAAACTCTTCAATGTAAATTTCTAGCGTAGCTATATGAGACAGCAATGTATGTGAATCACATATGCTGACACTTTATCTGTTTTCACTTTATTTTCCGCTTTGGAGGTCGAATCTTGCCTACCCACTCCTCCTCCATTCCCGTGTCAGAAAACTCCATTCACAGTAAGCACGGCAGTCACACCTTTCACGCTGAAGAACGAGCATTCAGAGGCTCCGTTCTTAAATCTTCACTCCGTCTCTCCGTCTGCACACTCTTCCTCCCACACTGTGTGCGGGCGCCAGCAGTCCCCGACACCACTCAGTTGTACCTGCAACCTCGGAACCTTCTATGTCTCACAAATCTTTTACAAAAATGACTCGAAAAGACATTCACGTTTGCACCTGTGTAAATTATTACCATGGTTGGAGCTTTATCCAAGATAGCCTGAACAGCTACTTGAATCTGTTCTTTCTGATCTTCTGTGCTTGATATCGATTATCATGTATGTGAATTTCACCGTTATAGTGCAACATATATGTTTTTTTGCTATTTCCAAAGCTCCCCTTTCATACCACTATTGCTATCCAGAAGCGTGATAAGCCTGTCTTTGGTTTGTTGACAGGGTAAGATTTGGAGGTCTTTCTTCACTCACGTCAACTACCTGATTGTGTCTGGAGTGTTGCGGTTACCAACCTAGAGGTGGTTAAAATAATAGACAGGCCGATCTGGGTTTTGATTCCTATCCTGTATGGGTGGTGATCGATGGTGAAAGTTAGGCTGCCACTGACGTCCAGTGTCAGGAGATGTCCAATATCCCTGCGGTGATCCATTCCTACTTGTTTTATACTCTGAGTGGTATCGATTGTGATTATTCCTATTCAGTCGGAAAAACCGAACTATTTCGACCGGTAGATTTGCTGTTTACGTTTCCATGTCCACGTGGAGGTGGGAAGCAGTTGCCGCAAGTGACGTGACAGCGGCCATTGTTAGGACAATTTGCGGCATACTGATTTGTCGCACCAGCTTTGTCAATAAAATGTTTGGCGTGCTCCTGAATTAAGTCAGGTAAATCAACGACGGAGAGTATATTTTCCACAGTGTTTCCTGGTGTATGAAATAATTTTTGACGAGTACTGATACGCAGCGTGCCCTTCAGTCTTCCAATCACATCTCTGTGTGCTATAGGGTTGTCGCAGTAGCATGTGCTTCTTAAATACGTCTCCACACTTCCTAAGACTATCCTAGGAATTTCCCCGACTAGCACTTCACAAGAAAAGTCTGTTCGAATTGACCGCAAGCTGAACATATTAAGGAGGTTGCCACAGCCCACAGCGAGGATTCCCCTTGCATGGATCATACTGCAATCTCTGCATTTTGTCGCTCACTCCATGTTTTAGAGAGGATCCCAGAAACGTCAGATAAAAGTGGAGGGATGTGGATACTTTTTTGAGGCGTGAAAAATTGACACTCCCGGTGATTGGAAAAAAAGCTCAAATGGCTCTGAGCACTATGGGACTTAACTTCTGAGGTCATCAGTCCCCTAGAACTTAGAACTACTTAAACCTAACTAACCTAAGGACATCACACACATCCATGCCCGAGGCAGGATTCGAACCTGCGACCGTAGCAGTCGCGCGGTTCCGGACTGAAGCGCCTAGAATCGCTTGGCCACCGCGGGTGGCTGCTTGGGAAAAAGCATGACTGTTAACGTGGATATTGCCCATATCGTATCATATGAATATTTTGCACAAAGGCGCTTTGGGCCTGATGGCACCTGAAGGACTGGTAATAGTGACTAGTGATAGAATGGTTTTCGCCCGCGGGTTCCGGTAAAGGCATTGTCTCAAGGGGTCAGTTTTTATCATCTCGGCTTCTGCTTTAGGTCAGGGACCTGTGTATTAAATTTTGACGCAAATCACATGTCAATATCCGTTTTATCTGACAGACGTCAGCTTGTATTGGTTCACATGAGTCCTCAGTATAGACAGGATTTCCGTACCAACGGACTGCACCGCTGCACAAATTTCCATTTCACCTTCTTCTAATGTATCAGTGTCTCTCTCAGAAATTCACTCATTAAATGATTTGGTAAATCGTTCTCTATAACAGCGAAGTTTTGGTTTACTTTCTCATCCTGATCAAGTTTCAAATCGTTGCTGAATTTTGACATATCAGTTTCGTATGTAGTTTTAACACTGTCAAGCAGTTTGTTGACAATACACGATATGTCAAGATGTATCTCGGTAAGACTCAATATCTCGGTTTTTACCGTATCTAAAGTCGTGCTTATTAATTTTTTATATTTTAACTACTTCATCGACCTTTATGTCCGGCCTAAAGGATTGTTCAGTCACAATGAAGAAAAAATTTTCTTTCATTCTATTGTTGTAATCCATCCAATAGTGGATCCTATATCTTCCAATTTCTCTCCAAAGTTAGCTAATGAATAGGTGCCAGAAAAATACAACTTTTAATTACAAAAAAAAGGTTCAAATAGCTCTGAGCGCTATGCGACTTAACTCCTGAGGTCATCAGTCGCCTAGAACTTAGAACTAATTAAACCTAACTAACCTAAGGACATCACACACATCCATGCCCGAGGCAGGATTCGAACCTGCGACCGTATCGGTCGCTCGGCTCCAGACTGCAGCGCCTAGAACTGCACCGTCACTCCAGCCGCCCTTTGTATTGGACTGTTCTTTTAATGTATTATTTATCTTACAACGTTGTCACTTCCCAGTGCGAGAAGTTTTTTTTTCTTTTACTTTTCGTTAGTTGGTATATTGTGGAGCTAATTCTTTCTTTAATTCAGCATCCTGAGAAAACATTTCAACAAATTTTTCAAATAAATCATCGAACTTCCTCGGTATTCGGCGGTTGTATGACAGACTCCTCAAAAACATCACTTACATTAGTAATTTTGGCGCTAAAACATTTTCACCAGATTCCACCTTTTCTTTTGTTCGAACGGCATTGTCGGTGGCATCGACACGAATTTGAATTTCACTCTCTGAATTCATCTCCATCATTGTCAATTTACTGATTTTTGCATGATGCAATTTACAGAACATCATAGAATTTAAATGCTAGTCGCAGTGGCTCATTTGATAGTTGCACTAACTAACCGCTCCAGTAGTTACTACATATAACAGACGAACAAGGTGAAAGTTGGTGAAACAAAACTTTAGACGGGCTAGCATTACATACTGCCGGCGTTCAGCGTAAAAGAGGCAAAGTATGACAGTTTTAACAATGTGCAGAACTATTTCACGATTCATTAAATTTTCTATTCAAAATGTAAAATTCATCATGAATTATCAAACTAAATACTTGAGAAAGTTGTCGAACATGTAAAGCAAGCGAGTAACGTTGGTATCCCTCACCTTTTCTTCATAATGTTTCGTTGCAATCAAAATTCTATTTTCCTCCGGTAATGTAGTTCTGTCTTTTACAGGATTTACAGCTGCCTGATATTCTCCTTCGTTTTTTCAGGATTTTTACTCTAAAAGATAGTTCAAATAAAGAACATGAAACAGAGAAAGACGAACATATAATACATGTAAAAATATTTTTGTTGGGCCCACGTTGCGAGCCAAACAATTATGCGCCACCACTTTTTACTTTATTTGCCTTTACTTCATGAGAGGATAACACTTCATTTTAAGACGATGGACAATTTAATTATTATAACTGTGGCCAGCGTATGACATGGGCAAACACCGAAAGCATCAATGTTCGATTCATTCGTAACATCACCTCCACAAATTAAATGCAAGATACATTAAGACCATCAGCATCTAATCTGTCTGCTGATTGCTATGAACAATGCCAAATCATTGACTGATCGCAATAAACTGTGGTTTATTAATACGCCTCTTCACAATTATCTGCCGATTTCGCTGGTTCCCATCTGGAACATATTACACATTAGCAAAACTCATATAATTACCCACACTAGGAGTCAGTAATTTAAAATAATTGTAATAGTTCTAAACAGATACCGTATTTCTTTACTTCAAGCAAGTAAACAATGAAATTTAAACACAACTTACAAATTATATCTATTCGCTGACACACACTAGCGAAGAAAGACAAAACAAGTGTGAGGGAAGGCGCAATCTATAAAAAAAAGAGAATTTTTTTTATACGTTCGTCTGTTTTAGCGGTAGATCATTTCAACATCGGTGACAATGGATGTATTTCCACTACGGAGTCAGAGAACACATTTGTTATTACGTTACACTGGACAACTACGAAGTGACTCTAAACGAAAAGTAAAGACACAGGAGACAGGCTCTTTACAATCATTAACGAAAATACATTCTTCCTACAAAAAGAAAAACTTCAAAGAGATGTATATAAGTAAATAACGTCATTGCATATTCCGCAAACTGTTTGTGAATAATAACGTAAGGTAATAAGTTAATGGTGGATTTCGCGATTAGCGGGTGACGGATTGTCAAATGGCGATATGTAGACTGTGCCGCTGGCGGTGTAGTCGATGACAATATTGCCCCCAAGTTTTAATGTAGCACATCTGTGTGGCATTTACCAGAATCAGAATAGCTTATGAAAGCTGTATGCAGATAGAATATAATTGACTGTTAACCCGTACGACAGTAGACAAACAGCAGAAATGTTATAATAACGTAGACTTTCGCAGCCGGTGTCATAATGATTAAAATTCTTCTGGGTATTATGGCCGCGTCATTGCTAAAAACTAACAACAATATTAAACTAAAATCGACGTTTCGGCCGAATCGCAACGGCCTTCCTCAGGGCACGATTGGTTTTGCGTGGGGATATGTGCTTCTGTTTATTACATACTATCGATGTCTGACGTCTGCACAAACAGCTGTAGAGCAACTGTCAGTCCACTTCTGCGCACACCAGGACGAAAACTTGCCGACCTGAAGCCGAACACTGATTGGTGGACAGCTACCAATCGTTGACGGCATGGACATCCATGAATAGCCTATTTCCTTCCATCTTCCCTTATGCCATGACTAGCCAATCATTTTAGAGGCCCAATTAAAAGTTTTACAACAGTGACGTTTGACATCGATAGTCCGTAATAAATAGAAGCACCTGTCCCCATGCAAACCCAGTCGTGCCCTGAGGAAGGCCGTTGCAATTCGGCCGAAACGTTGGTTTCAGTTTTTTATTGTTGTTAGTTCTCAGAAATGACGCGACATAATACCCAGAAGAATTTTAATCAGCAGAAATGTTACTGAACACAACACAACGGCTGCTGCGTGTGTTATGGAAGAAACTGGAAAGGAAAGAGCGCCGCAGGTGGTAAATACTGTTCGATGATGTTTAATACACTTACGGAGTTCTGCACAGGATCAAAAAACATGATCCATATTGTTCAGAGCTACATGAGTCTATTGTACCCTTTATCTGCGTTCTGATTTCTGTTTTATTCTAACATGCCTACGCCCCGTCAGTGAAGTTCTGGTGATAACAGATAACAACCACTTGCAGGACTCAAAACTGATGGAGTAACAGATTGCTCCATACGTCTACTTGTTGCTACAAAACTGTAGCATTACACCTCACATAAAAGTGAGTACATGCTATTGTAAATTCCGCGCGGCCAGTGTGGCCGTGCGGTTCTAGGCGCTTCAGTCTGGAACCGCGTGACCGCTACGGTCGCAAGTTCGAATCCTGCCTCGGGCATGGATGTGTGTGATGTCCTTAGGTTAGTTAGTTTTAAGTAGTTCTAAGTTCTAGGGGACTGATGACTACAGATGTTAAGTCCCATGGTGCTCAGAGCCATTTGAACCATTTTGTAAATTCCGGCGTAGACAGTTTGCTTCCGTAGTTATATAAAGTTCCTTAGATAGGGCGTAATGTTTACTTTACATCTCGGATGTAAAGACACAACTAAGGTTATACTTTAGTAATTATCTGGACCTTCTTTATGCTGTAGCTACTACTTAATTGTGCGAGAATATGGAATATGGGGTTTGGTCCTGTTTTGTACTGTTTACAGTCAATACATCGATTAGATTCTTGTCGACGCTATATATTCCACTCCCAGGGACGTTGCCAGAGAGAGGGGGGGGGGGGGGGAGCCGGCCGCGGTGGTCTAGCGGTTCTAGGCGCTCAGTCCGGAACCGCGAGACTGCTACAGTCGCAGGTTCGAATCCTGCCTCGGGCATAGATGTGTGTGATGTCCTTAGGTTAGTTTTAGGTTAGTTAGGTTTAAGTAGTTCTAAGTTCTAGGGGACTGATGACCACAGCCGTTAAGTCCCATAGTGCTCAGAGCCATTTGAACCATTTTTCTTTGGGGGGGAGGGGGGAGGGTCAAATCAAAATGGCTCTGAGCACTATGGGACTTAACATCTGAGGTCATCATCAGTCCCCTAAAACTGAGAACTATTTAAAGCTAACTAAGCAAAGGACGTCACACACATCCATGCCCGAGGCAGGATTCGAACCTCCGACCGTAGCGGTCGCGCGATTCCAAACTGAAGCGCCTAGAATCGCTCGGCCACACCGGCCGGCTGGGGGTGGGGGTGTGGGGAGGGTCCGGTTAGTCCATAGTCTCCCTACCATCCCTACCACCTAAACGAAATTACAATCGATCGAACTGGCATTTAGTGGAACTGAAAGACATACGGTGCGATCAGAAAGTTTCCGTTTGCCGTTTGAGGACGTTGCTGCAGATAATATGCAACGTAGTCCGATTTCGAAGGGGGAATATAAGCGACAACATGTAGGCAAGGGATTGGCGTGGCGTTCGTACCTTTCTGGCGTGAGTACAGCAAATGCCAAAACGTGAACTACGGCGACCTTATTAGCAAATGCGTCCGTACAGCCCCAACATGATGTTGTTTTCTTGTCATCCACCGGAGAATGAAGATTTAGGATCTCTCTAAAACTACCATTGTCGAATGGAGTGACAACGAATGCCGATAATTCATGATAACACATGTCCCAGTATCCCATACGTGGTATCGCAGAAGTTGCGCGAACTCAAGTGGGAGACACCGGAGCACCCACACTATACTTCCGATCTCTCTCCACGCAATTGTCCCGCCTTTGGTCTCTTAAATAAGGGCTTAAAAGTCGACGATTCCCGTTAGAAGATGATGCTTAGCAGGCAGTTACGCAATTCTTCACGTAGCGGGACATGCTGTTTTACCAAACTGGTATCTCCAACCTGTTGCGTCATTGGGGTCATTACGTCAGTGCCTAGGTGCCCGAATGGATTAGTAATTCTGGACTGTATGGCTTCGAAAGGAAACTTTTTATATCATCCGTTTACTTTGATTCATACGACGAAAAAAAAGAAACGCACTATCGATAGTCTCAGGGCCATCGATAGAGAAATTGTCGATATATAGAAAGCACTACTAGTTGTCGCGTATCTCTGCCTGTTGAGGCGCTAAGCTTCCGGTCCCTACATTCAGGAGAAGAGGTGGTTCGAATGCATCTGCCGGCAATCTTGAAAATGTTTTTCTGTCGTTTCCCATTTTCAGATTAGGCAAATGCCAGGGATGGTCCCTTAGTATAGGCCACAGTCTATTCCTTCCGAATTCCTGTCTTTCCTGCTAGATTCCATTAACTTTAAAGGTGTAGCCTCTCTGCTCAAAGGAAAATAGCTGCAGTGAAAGCAAGTCGAACGTCTCTACGGAGACTCTCGGCCCATATTTACAGTGGAAGGTGGGTAACAATCGTCATTTTCGACTGTGTATCTGCACGCAAGGATAACTCACTTGTGAAATTGTGATAAGTCATGTCTTCAATGAAATGTCTTATTCTTAATATCCTTGGAAAAGTTAGTCCAACTGTCACAACTCCAACGTAAGTGTAAATTAACGTTATATAAACGACAAGGCATATTGTACATCATAGAGGATTTTATTAGCCTCAAACACTGTGTTACTGCATTATCATGGACAAACAGAAACTGATTTATGACGTTTCATACATTACAGTCCAGTTGCAATTAACATATGAATCAACTTTAAGATCCTAAAAATATAGTTCATGGTATCTGTGAATTCCATTTTCTTTAGTAAATAAATATGGTTGCTAGAGTTTCACGTTAGCTGTTGAAATAATAATGTAAAGGAATTTCTTGATCAGTAAGGGAATTGAAGCATTTTAAGAAAATGAAAGATATTTAATAAAATTTGAGATTAAACCGAGGAACGTAAGATGCTTTGATGTGCTGAAAAATTTCTGACCTGGTTGCAAATTAAAACTGAAGATTGTATTAGGATTAGGAGAAAGACAGCTATTGTCAAATGAGATCTGAATCAGATTAATTACATATGTAGAGTTCAGAATATCTGTTATGACGTTATTCTTTTTAATGAAACAAGAACACAGAGTAAGTAAATGAGTTTTAGAATAAATGAAATCTGACTTCCACCCCTTTTGATAAAGTCCTGGCTACGTCCCTGATAGTCCTCTTTTCGTTTCTTGACTTTGTTTTCGAATGTATAATACACTCCTGGAAATTGAAATAAGAACACCGTGAATTCATTGTCCCAGGAAGGGGAAACTTTATTGACACATTCCTGGGGTCAGATACATCACATGATCACACTGACAGAACCACAGGTACATAGACACAGGCAACAGAACATGCACAATGTCGGCACTAGTACAGTGTATATCCACCTTTCGCAGCACTGCGGGCTGCTATTCTCCCATGGAGACGATCGTAGAGATGCTGTATGTAGTCCTGTGGAACGGCTTGCCATGCCATTTCCACCTGGCGCCTCAGTTGGACCAGCGTTCGTGCTGGACGTGCAGACCGCGTGAGACGACGCTTCATCCAGTCCCAAACATGCTCAATGGGGGACAGATCAGGAGATCTTGCTGGCCCGGGTAGTTGACTTACACATTCTAGAGCACGTTGGGTGGCACGGGATACATGCGGACGTGCATTGTCCTGTTGGAACAGCAAGTTCCCTTGCCGGTCTAGGAATAGTAGAACGATGGGTTCGATGACGGTTTGGATGTACCGTGCACTATTCAGTGTCCCCTCGACGATCACCAGTGGTGTACGGCCAGTGTAGGAGATCGCTCCCCACACCATGATGCCGGGTGTTGGCCCTGTGTGCCTCGGTCGTATGCAGTCCTGATTGTGGCGCTCACCTGCACGGCGCCAAACACGCATACTACCATCATTGGCACCAAGGCAGAAGCGACTCTCATCGCTGAAGACGACACGTCTCCATTCGTCCCTCCATTCACGCCTGTCGCGACACCACTGGAGGCGGGCTGCACGATGTTGGGGCGTGAGCGGAAGACGGCCTAACGGTGTGCGGGACCGTAGCCCAGCTTCATGGAGACGGTTGCGAATGGTCCTCGCCGATACCCCAGGAGCAACAGTGTCCCTAATTTGCTGGGAAGTGGCGGTGCGGTCCCCTACAGCACTGCGTAGGATCCTACAGTCTTGGCGTGCATCCGTGCGTCGCTGCGGTCCGGTCCCAGGTCGACGGGCACGTGCACCTTCCGCCGACCACTGGCGACAACATCGATGTACTGTGGAGACCTCACGCCCCACGTGTTGAGCAATTCGGTGGTACGTCCACCCGGCCTCCCGCATGCCCACTATACGCCCTCGCTCAAAGTCCGTCAACTGCACATACGGTTCACGTCCACGCTGTCGCGGCATGCTACCAGTGTTAAAGACTGCGATGGAGCTTCGTATGCCACGTCAAACTGGCTGACACTGACGGCGGCGGTGCACAAATGCTGCGCAGCTAGCGCCATTCAACGGCCAACACCGCGGTTCCTGGTGTGTCCGCTGTGCCGTGCGTGTGATCATTGCTTGTACAGCCCTCTCGCAGTGTCCGGAGCAAGTATGGTGGGTCTGACACACCGGTGTCAATGTGTTCTTTTTTCCATTTCCAGGAGTGTATATTAGCCGTGCTTAGGGGCCTGTTACTACTGTGCACAAACTGGAAAATGCGATACACAGATTAGCATATTTCTGTGCTCAGAGAGGCTACCCGTTGGAATATGACATCAAGCTGCCATGGAGCCCAGTTCTCTTTCTCATAAGTAGTTTTTGTAAACCGATGACATAATTTGGTTGCGCTGCCCCTCCAAATACTGACAGTCACACTCTATCCCATACTTAATGTCACGGAGTAAAGTCATGTGCCGATACACCCGTCACAAACCATAGAACAGACAAGGCGTTGAAGAAGACGTCAGCCAATTCCCCGCTGACCGACCCCTCTCCAGGAAGACAACGCGATGGCAGTGGCATCTATGCGAAGAGGACATAAGCGCCACGCCAGTCCAGTTCTACAGCAGCATCGAGATTATGCATTTCAAAACGAGCGACTTAAGTATTAAAAATACTGGAGAACATTGTTTATTTTGTCTGTTGCCTTTTGCTTGCGACACATCTGTTTAACACAAAGTTATGTATTGACATGTACGTTTCTTAATAAAACTTCAGTTGTTGTCTAGCGATCCGATAAGCTGGTTTCCTAGACACCCCATGTTTGACAACTAGGCAGGATTCAACACTTACAATTTCTGTAAACGGTAGATCCTGCTTATAACGATTATTGATGGACCGACATGCAGACATGATCGTATTTGTAGAGTAATACGCCTGCTGCAATTAGGCCACTGTCTACATGCACCTTAGACGTGTGGCTCTTGACTGTCCAAAACGTCTAACATATTGGTTGTTGGTATTTCATAGCCAAATTCTTCGTAGGACTTTAACATACCACCAATCATATATAGGGTGGATTGCACTTCTGTGTCTCGTGATTAGCCGGCGATAAGTGACTTCAAACACGTTTACTACTGTTAGAACAAAGTGTATGTTCCCTAAACCTTAAGTACAACTGCCCAGTCTTCGGACAACGATACTTCTGAGTCCGTTTCCACAACGCCAAAAGTTGTGTAACTGTTACGGTAAAAGTGTGTTTTTCGATTACTCCATACATCGTTTTTTTAGAATGAAATTCCAGTATAGCAACATTCATTATAATGACAGCATGGTACAGTGAATTGGGGTGTAAACAGTTTGCTTCGGTAGTTCTATGGTTATAGTTTCGTAAGAGGGGCGCAATGTTTGCTGAGAGGTGACATCTCGCGTATAAGACACACCTGTGCAAGGCTGCAGAAAACGGTTAGTACCATAGTTTTCTAGTGTTTGGAGACAACGAATTGGCTGGAGTCTTGTCTGAGCTAAACACATCAAAAAATCACCTCGGTTCAGAGAGTTCCGGAACCTGTACAGAAAATTGGAATAGAGATCAACATAAACATATTTCTGCCATTTTTATTTCTCATGAAAACCACACATTGCATGTTGTACCACCATACAGTGAGACCTTCAGAGGTGGTGCTCCAGATCGCTGTACATATCGATACCTCTAATACCCAATAGTACGTCCTCTTGCATTGATGCATGCTTCTATTCGTCGTGGCATACTATCCACAAGTTCACGTTGGTCCAGATTGATCCACTCCTCAACGACGATTCGGCGTAGATCCCTCAGAGTGGTTCGTGGGTCACGTCGTCCATAAACAGACATTTTCAACCTATCCCAGGCATGTTCGATATGGTTCATGTCTGGAGAACCTGCTGGCCACTCTAGTCGAGCGATGTCTTTATCCTGGAGGAAGTCATTCACAAGATGAGCACGATTGAGGCGCCAATTGTCGTCCATGAAGACGAATGCCTAGCTAATACGCTGCCGATATGGTTGCACTATCGGTCGGAGGAGGCATTCATGTATCGTACATCCAATACGGCGACTTCCATGGCTACCGGCGGCGTACGTCGACCCCACATAATACCACCCTAAAACAGCAGGGAACCTCCACCTTGCTTTACTCACTGGACACTGTGTCTAGTTCAGCCTGACCATGTTGCCTCAAAACACGTCTCCGGCGATTGTTTGGTTGGAGGCATATGCGACACTCGTCGGTGAAGAGAATGTGATGGCAATCCTGAGCTGTCAATTCGGCATGTTTTTGGGCCCCTGCATGGTGTCGTGGTTGCAAAGGTGTATCTCGCGATGGACATCGGAAGTGAAGTTGCCCATCATGCAGCGCATTGCGCACAGTTTGAGTCGTAACACGACGTCCTGTGGCGGCACGAAAAGCATTATTCAACATCGTGGCGTTGCTGTCACGGTTTCTGGGAGCCATGATCCGTAGGTAGCGGCCATCCACTGCAGTAGTAGCCCTTGAGCGGCCTGAGCGAGGAATGTCATCGACGGTTCCTGTCTATCTGTATCTCCTCCTTGTCTGAACAACATCGCTTTGGTTCACTCCGAGACGCCTGGACACTTCCCTTCTTGAGAGCCCTTTCTGGCACGAAGTAACAACGCGGACGCGATTGTACCGTGGTACTGACCGTCTAGGCATGGTTGAACTACAGACAAGATGAGCCGTGTATCTCCTTCCTGGTGGAATGACTGGAACTGATCGTCTGTCGGACCCGTCTGTCTAATAGGCGCTGCTCATCCATGATTGTTTACATCAGTGACATCTCTGAACAGTCAAAGGAACTGTGCCTATGATACAACATCAACAGTCAACGTCTATCTTCAGTTTTGGGAACCAGGGTGATGCAAAACTTTTTATGATGTACGTATATGATCCAGTTTTAGTTTCTTGACTTCACGGTCTTATAATCCTGGTAGCTTTCCTTTCGTATACATCAAAAATTAGGTGTTCTTAGGCTCATTACTCCAGTATATGAAATGCAGAATACCACTGACAGATTGGCATTTTTCTGTATGCAGAGAGCCTTTCCTCCCACTCCCCACCCACTTAATCGCTTATAACAACAGGACCGGTTGTTATGGAACACTGCAGAAATACCGTTACAAGCTGTTATTTCATCCGTGTTATGATGGCGCCACCAGACCTTTACTTGCAGTTCGCTTATATTGGAATAGAATGCCACAACATTCTGAATCCAAAGAGAGGTACGACAGAATCTCATGTCTGAGAAGAAAATGGACTTTGTGTCTTGATACTGTACAAGACTTATTTAGTGGCTTAAACACAATGAAACAGTATTCACGTTGCGCTCCTCTCTACTTCAACGAACAACTTACAGAACAACCGTAGTGTAGTGTTCAACGACGTTTCTGCTGTCCGCATACTTGGATACAGGAAAACCATTAAGTATATTCTATCTGCATATAGCTTCGACGAACTACTTACAGGACAACTGTAGTGTAGTTTATTTATTTTTACATTTTTTTCCAATGTTGTTGTGCAGCCGACCAAGCTCCCACTCGCGAATCGTTTAATGACAGCATCCGTCCACGTCGATATCCGATCGGGGCAAAATCACCGGCCCACTTATTTACTGTAGGAATAAGCATTGTTTCAACATGCAGTGTCGTCTAATGCAAATGATAAAGGTGCTGTGCATTCTTTTCCACGACTTACTGCAACGAAACGTACAGCTCGATACGCTACATTGATATTGCTAGCAAGGTTTTGACGTTCCCCCTAGCCCAAGATTGTCCTGCTGTTTGCGATGGAGCTTGGTGTTTGGGCGGCCACTGGCGACGGATGTCTGCAAAGTCAAGTCTCTCCAGTAGGCCCTGCCAAATCGCTTCTGTAGATGGTGGCCTGGATCCACTGAACAAAGCATATAACACTGCATACACAAAGACTTTTCGTATTCTCCTCATTTGTGCAAATGATATGCATTTCAATGTTCTGCATCATCTGGTTTCATAGATAGTATTCCATGTATCAGCTTATGTTTTAGGATGAAATGTATGACATTAAGTACTTCAACAGTAGTGAAGACTCATTTGAAATACCTATGATAGCGTAAAGAAACTACAAACACGGTGGTCACACAGGTGAACTACCTCTACTGCTGAAAGGAATGAAGTAATAAGCTGAAAGATATTTCTTTTCTTCATAATAAACGTTTTATCTTATGTAACATAAAAAAGGTCAAAATCCAATTGTCCAAAAGTCCATAATCGTTACCGTAATACAGTTTCAGAGTTGACAGCTGCTATTTCAGCAGAATGAAGGTTTCTGTTGAATGTAAAAGCCGTCTGCAGCTTAATTTACTGAGATTAATACAATAAGGAAGTGAGGCACACATAGTCAGCTGTTTCATTTGATAGACTTTTCTAGAAATCGTTTTCAGTAATACGAAGATACTGTATTTTCATTTCTGGAGACCATAACACAAAGAAATGTATTTCTGGTACCGCGCCGCGGAATTTGAATCCGCGCCAGACGTCATGGACGTCGAAGACCCATAGAGGTCTCTGCACCATCGCGCCTCCTGGCCCGCTTTTAGTGTGAGGGCGCCACAGTGGAACACGTGGTCCCAGCAGCCAATAGCAGCGCCTCCGATAGTGTACTTAAGCGCCTGCCTCGCGCTCAGCCAGTTTCCCCACCTATCCTCTCTCTGCCCCCCTTCTCTCCCCCGAGTCCTTATGCTTTTCCCTCATCTGCCTTTTCCCATCCTCTCGCGTCTAACCTGCCCTTCCCCCCGTCCCCCCTCATGAGTCCTCTCCCTCCTTCTGTTTCCCCCCCCCCCCCCTGCTTTCGTTTTTCCTCTCCTCCCTCCTTGTTTTCCCCCCTCATTTGTCCAGATCCAACCCCCCCCCCCCCATCTGCACTAGTCTATGGTGTGTCCTCTTTGTGCCGACATTTTAGTACAGTGTTTACAGTGAGTGTTCAGTGTTGTGTGTCTTTTCCAAAGTCTTATGAATGGCCATCGTACTGTCGCTGGGTGTGATTTTATATCTCTTGCGAACAGAAACCAGACTGTCGCCACGTTTTTTAATTGCCTGTCTACTATGTTACCTGCCTGCTTCCTGTGTATTTTATTCGCTTTGCCAACCCTTTGCTTTATGTTTTAACTTTCCACTATTTTCCGCCGTTTTACAGTTTAAGTCCCGGTTTTATCGCTTGTTTTTATTGTTTCTTAACTTCCCCCTTCGGGGGGGAATCGTAATACAATAAAGGAAAAAAAAAAATCTCAGCCAGCCAGTCTAATCTCGCTTACATCTGTTGACTCCCTGCCTCACGTTAAACAGCTTACTTCCTTGTTCTGCGTACGAATGAGCGTGTTTCTTTCCTTGTGACTCCGTTGTTCGGTCTTGTCGTATTCGTTCTGTCCTTCGTTGGTCGTTTCCGTCCTCTCCCGTTGTGTTGTTGTTGGCGGGCCTCTCCATGGGTCCCGCCGCGCTTTCCGTCCTTGCTACCCCGCAACCGTCCCAGTCGCAGTTACGACAGTGTGGACTAGGAATAATTCTTTAAAGTACATATGTATCGCTCCTTCTCTTTCTCATTATGATAAACTTCAAGCACGACACTATTATTTTGTTGATACCAATCTTTTACTTTTTAATGGACTTTCAGAATGTTCGGAAATTAAATGTTAGAGATCTGTATGGAATTTTCATAAGGTATCCATGGTATCTATGACTAAAGCAACAAGAAATTCATGAAGTACTGCGGTTTCAGTCTGCCAAACACTTTGACAAAATTTTGTGAACGGGTATATGTTGCTTTCCTTGCATTTACATCACTGCTGCACATTTTCATAAGATCAGTGTTATAAACAGTGCTTGCCTCTTTTATTAACCGATATTCAGAAAAAGTTAACCTATGGCTAACAATTTAATAGGCCTCTGCCATAAAAAGAACAAACATTGAATAAGTTATAAGACTGACCTCTACATTGCTATACAGGGTGTTCACATGTCAACGACCATACAGTGTGCCTGTTTGCGCTTAAAATAACTTACTAATAAATATACTTTCTTGTCTGTGGTCACTTATATGTGATGGATAAGTACTGGTCACTTATTGACAGAAGGCGAGCGACAACCTGCTGCTAGTGCGCTGGGAGCATCATGAGGTGGAGATGCTGCAACAGTTCTGCAGATACTTCGCAAACAACGCTTTTGTAGATGTGACGCTTTGGTGTCAGGGCCGCAGCTTCAAGGCTCACCGGATCCTGCTGTCTGCATGCAGTGAATATCTAGAGGTGAGTGTAACCGCCATGTCTCCGGTCTGCAGATGTGAAAGGAATTAAAGGAGATGTCATATGTAAACATAGGGGAACGGCCTTGCCACAGTGGGTACACCAGTTCCCGTCAGATCACCGAAGCGAATCGCTTTTGGGCGTGGCCGGCATTTGGATGGGTGACCACCTGGGCCGCCATGCGCTGTTACCATTTTTCGTGATGCACTCAGCCTCGTGATGCCAAGGGTGGAGCTACTCGACCGAATGGTAGCTGCTCCGGTCAAAGAAAACCATCATAACAACTGGGAGAGCGGTGTGCTGACCACATTCCCCGCCTACGCATATCCTCAACTGAGGATGATACGGCGGTCGGATGGTCCCGATGGGCCACTTGTGGCCTGAAGACGGAGTGCTCACCTGTAAACATAACATTACGCAAAAGATCACTGTTTTCTCAGATGTCGAAAAATGATTTAGAAAATACATTATTGACCATATTACAAATACGATAATGAAGGAATATGTATGTCTTCCGTAAATCAACTAAGGAGGTAGTTGCGACACCACGCAAGGAGAAATATGTTATCGGAAGGAACAAGTAGTAGAGAGGGACCGAGCGGATGACGCCTCTGGACGTTGTCAGACATTGTCTGGAAGCGATCTTGGCGCTAAGAAAACATGATTATTCAGTAAATCGTTGATTGTGACAACTTTACGAAGAGTGGTGCACTGTTGACGTTGCGTCCCACCCTGTCACGGATGGGCCCTCAGTGTCGGACGCTGCGTCTGTCCTTGTACCTGTACCTGTGTTCTAGCGAGACGTCGTTCCACCTGCGCCCATACGGATGCGTAGCCCAGCCTGGTATAGCATGGATAGCTGATACTGGTTGAGAGAGTTAACTCGATCTTACTCCGTGCCTCTTCTTCCATGGACAGCTCCTTCCATGGTACGGTCTAGGCGACAGGCGTTGTACCCTGTACTGCCGGCCTGGTCGTCGTATTCCGTCTCACGCCTGGTGCTGCACTGTTGCTGGTAGTGCTTCAGCTCTCCCATCAGTAGAGGGTGGTGTGATACAGTATGAAGTTCGTCAGTGGAGTTCAGCTCTACTGGACTCCATGACTGGTTGGTACTGCGCTGGTTGATCTGAGGAAAGGCTTACTAACGCAACATGATCATGGAACGGAATGTCGTCGATACGTACTCCATCGTTCCCATTGACCCTTACCGTTCTCTCTACTTGGAGCTGGGGCTCTGGTATTTAAAGAGCTTCCGTAGTTCTGTGACGAGCGGTTAACTAGCGACGACCAAATGTGACCTCATTATTCTGATACCTTCTCTCTTATCACCTAGTTAAATTTGTCTGTGAGTGTTTTCACTAGTCGTGGCTATTGCTTCTTGCGGCATTCCTCCGCGCGAACGAGCTTGTGTGTTATTTTGTTTAGTCCTCGTCCTTTTCTGTTTTCCCGCTGCGTGTGCTCTCTCTCACTCAGCTACTGCAGAGGTGCGGACTGTGCTGACCGTCTGTCTGGCATCACCGTGCTTCCTGGTCCGTGGCGTAACCAACCTGTCTTACGTCAAGGTGGTTGAACTCCGTTAAAAATTTTATTACTTGGAATCTTGTATTACTCTGTGCCGTAACACATGCCTCCCGTTTGTTAAAATTCATCCCGAATTTTCAGGTTCACTTGATCCTAGTTAGCCTATATTTTCTTAAACATTAATTTAGATTTCTCCGTGTGCTAAGTTACAATGGAATGTTGAATCTTAGTTGCTTCTGCTAAGCTTATCTAGTGACAGTATTGTGTTTTCTGCTTCCGTCTTATAACTACGTTGTATCCATTTCACTGGGATTAGGTGGTTTGCTATTTCACTTGAGTGTACCATCTTACGTCTCAGACAGAGGTAGATTGCACAAACAAATATCAGTACCAAGATTACGCTCGTGATTGACCAACTGTAAATAATTGTCTTCTGCCTATGCTTCCCATAATACCGTTTAACATGCAGCAGTATTTGGTTTACTGAAATTTGTCGGTTTTCGGAATTTATCAGGTTGTTTATCAACTGTAATTTATCAACAATACGTTAACCTGTAATTTTAATCGCATAATTCCTGTAGGCTTTCCATTATCGTAACAAGTAATGGTTATCGTTTGTGACGTGACCATATAATAAAGTCAGTGGCCTCCGACTTTCTGGAATTACGTTTGTGGCACTAAAACCTTTTTCTAACAGTCTCCCGCTTTAGCTTCCCTGAAAACAATTCCATTTCACATCACTTTTGGTTGGTTTCTATCGCCCTTGCTGGACAAATAATAATTCTTTCCTGAACGCTATCGTTGAAATCCGCAACGAACTTGACAACGTGAGCATCTCTCTTCTTAAAAACTAATATTATTTCTAGTGTTTGTAATTGTATGTATTTCTGAACTGTACTCCACTTTATTGGACATGGATGTGCTGTGTAGCATTGGTATTGTGCATTCATTCCTACGACTGGAAATATAACTCTAACATGTGTCCTAGCTTGAACAGTGGTTACTTCTACAGTAAATATACGATAAAATAAAAATAAGCTATTGGTACGATATGCCGCAACCCTTCGGGGAAGTCTCTTTGTGCTTGTTGTAATGCTTCGAGAATTTGCTGTGGGCTTACCACTGTTGAACTCAACTGCCCATTAGTAGCATGGTGTATTGCCTCACGTAATGTCTCTACTGTGAGGTCTGACGTGTTCGCTAGAGTGCTTGTTGAACGGCTACTAGCATTTTATCATCTAAACTACTCAGATTAATTTGAATCTTCTCTAAATCAATATTCAAAACATTTCTGGTTCCACGTGCATGCTGCTCTAATTCTGCTTTTAAATTTATTACTTTTTTAGTCACATTGAGTATTCCTTGCTCCGTATTCCCTACTTGTGTCGTGTGCCATTTCACTTTTGTTCTCGTATCCTCCTCTAATTCTTGTAGACTCAGAATCTTACTGTGGATGTTCTCAATATCCTCACTATCTGCTGTCCCAAATAGCTTTCCTCGTGCATCTTATCAACCTCGCTTCTTTCGTACTGATGCTCGCGGAAATTTCGGTCACCTGTTGCAACTGAGTTCTCAGTTTTTCATATGAGAGTTTAAACTCCTCGTACTCACTTTTCATATCCTCCAACAGTCCTCCTCCATCCACCTCTTTCTGTAATGCTACAAAACTGTCTTGTAGTCTTCTTACTTCATTTCTCGCTTCCCAAGTATCAAATGCAAACTCATTTACCAATTGTGGCTTTTTAGTAGGACATCTGCTTTCTAACGAACAGGATACCACTGTGCAGTGGTTGATTCTGCGTTATATCTCCTTTGCAACAATATAGCAGTGCTACGCACAGAAAATTATTTCTGGCCAGCATCTCGGCACGTAACCTGAGAGAGATATAAGCATCATCACTTCCGTCCCTCCTTTAGAGAGCTAACTTAAGACAAAACAATATAATAGAAGAAGGGGTACCCGTGGTCTAGGGGTAGCGTCTTTGATTCATAATCAAAACGTCTTCGGTCCCGGGTTCGATCCCCGCCACTGCCTAAATTCTGATAAATAATCAGCACTGGCTGCCGAAGACTTCCGGCATAAGAATTCAGCGTCATTCTGCCAACGGCCTTGTCAAAAGAGGGAGGAGAAGCGGATAGAGGTTCAGGGCACACTCTTGTCCTAGGGGGTGGGAAATTGCCCCTAAAGGCGGAAGAATCAGCAATGATCAACGACATGAGGATGCAGAAGGCAATGGAAACCACTGCATTAAAGACACGTAATGTGTATCCACAGGACATGTGGCCTGTAATTGAAGAAGTGTCATGATGATCTCTCCATTGGCAAAAGATTCCAGAATAGTACGCCATTCGAATCTCCGGGAGTGGACTGCCAAGGGGGAGGTTACCATGAGAAAAAGATTGAATAATCAACGAAAGGATAACGTTCTACGAGTTGGGGCGTGGAATGTCAGAAGCTTGAACGTGGCAGGGAAACTAGAAAATCTGGAAATGGAAGTGCAAAGGCTCAATATAGATATAGTAGGGGTCAGTGAAGTGAAGTGGAAGGAAGACAAGGATTTCTGGTCAGATGCGTATCGGGTAATATCAACAGCAGCAGAAAATGGTATAACAGGTGAGGTGTAGGATTCGTTATGAATAGGAAGATAGGGCAGAGGGTGTGTTACTGTGAACAGTTCAGTGACCGGGTTGTTCTAATCAGAATCGACAGCAGACCAACACCGACAACGATGGTTCAAGTATACATGTCAACGTCGCAAGCTGAAGATGAACAGATAGAGAAAGTGTATGAGGATATTGAAAGGGTAATGCAGTATGTAAAGGGGGACGAAAATCTAATAGTCATGGGCGACTGGAATGCAGTTGTAGGGGAAGGAGTAGAAGAAAAGGTTACAGGAGAATATGGGCTTGAGACAAGGAATGAAAGAGGAGAAAGACTAATTGAGTTCTGTAACAAGTTTCACCTAGTAATAGCGAATACCCTGTTCAAGAACCACAAGAGGAGGAGGTATACTTGGAACATGCCGGGAGATACGGGAAGGTTTCAATTAGATTACATCGTGGTCAGACAGAGATTCCGAAATCAGATACTGGATTTTAAGGCGTATCCAGGAGCAGTTATAGACTCAGATCACAATATACATTCCTGGAAATGGAAAAAAGAACACATTGACACCGGTGTGTCAGACCCACCATACTTGCTCCGGACACTGCGAGAGGGCTGTACAGGCGATGATCACACGCACGGCACAGCGGACACACCAGGAACCGCGGTGTTGGCCGTCGAATGGCGCTAGCTGCGCAGCATTTGTGCACCGCCGCCGTCAGTGTCAGCCAGTTTGCCGTGGCATACGGAGCTCCATCGCAGTCTTTAACACTGGTAGCATGCCGCGACAGCATGGATGTGAACCGTATGTGCAGTTGACGGACTTTGAGCGAGGGCGTATAGTGGGCATGCGGGAGGCCGGGTGGACGTACCGCCGAATTGCTCAACACGTGGGGCGTGAGGTCTCCACAGTACATCGAAGTTGTCGCCAGTGGTCGGCGGAAGGTGCACGTGCCCGTCGACCTGGGACCGGACCGCAGCGACGCACGGATGCACGCCAAGACCGTAGGATCCTACGCAGTGCCGTAGGGGACCGCACCGCCACTTCCCAGCAAATTAGGGACACTGTTGCTCCTGGGGTATCGGCGAGGACCATTCGCAACCGTCTCCATGAAGCTGGGCTACGGTCCCGCACACCGTTAGGCCGTCTTCCGCTCACGCCCCAACATCGTGCAGCCCGCCTCCAGTGGTGTCGCGACAGGCGTGAATGGAGGGACGAATGGAGACGTGTCGTCTTCAGCGATGAGAGTCGCTTCTGCCTTGGTGCCAATGATGGTCGTATGCGTGTTTGGCGCCGTGCAGGTGAGCGCCACAATCAGGACTGCATACGACCGAGGCACACAGGGCCAACACCCGGCATCGTGGTGTGGGGAGCGATCTCCTACACTGGCCGTACACCACTGGTGTTCGTCGAGGGGACACTGAATAGTGCACGGTACATCCAAACCGTCATCGAACCCATCGTTCTACCATTCCTAGACCGGCAAGGGAACTTGCTGTTCCAACAGGACAATGCACGTCCGCATGTATCCCGTGCCACCCAACGTGCTCTAGAAGGTGTAAGTCAACTACCCTGGCCAGCAGGATCTCCGGATCTGTCCCCCATTGAGCATGTTTGGGACTGGATGAAGCGTCGTCTCACGCGGTCTGCACGTCCAGCACGTACGCTGGTCCATCTGAGGCGCCAGGTGGAAATGGCATGGCAAGCCGTTCCACAGGACTATATCCAGCATCTCTACGATCGTCTCCATGGGAGAATAGCAGCCTGCATTGCTGCGAAAGGTGGATATACACTGTACTAGTGCCGACATTGTGCATGCTCTGTTGCCTGTGTCTATGTGCCTGTGGTTCTGTCAGTGTGATCATGTGATGTATCTGACCCCAGGAATGTGTCAATAAAGTTTCCCCTTCCTGGGACAATGAATTCACGGTGTTCTTATTTCAATTTCCAGGAGTGTAGTAGTGATGAAGAGTAGGCTGAAGTTCAAGACATTAGTCAGGAAGAATCAATACGCAAAGAAGTGGGATACGGAAGTACTAAGGAATGACGAGATACGTTTGAAGTTCTCTAACGCTATAGATACAGCAATAAGGAATAGCGCAGTAGGCAGTACAAGTGAAGAGGAATGGACATCTCTAAAAAGGGCCATCACAGAAGTTGGGAGGGAAAAAATAGGTACAAAGAAGGTATCTGCGAAGAAACCATGGGTAACAGAAGAAATACTTCAGTTGATTGATGAAAGGAGGAAGTACAAACATGTTCCGAAAAAATCAGGAATACAGAAATACAAGTCGCTGAGGAATGAAATAAATAGGAAGTGCAGGGAAGCTAAGACGAAATGGCAGCAGGAAAAATGTGAAGACATCGGAAAACATATGATTGTCGGAAGGACAGACTCAGCATACAGGAAAGTCAAAATAACTTTGGTGACATTAAAAGCAACGGTGGTAACATTAAGAGTCCAACGGGAATTCCACTGTGTAATGCAGAGGAGAGAGCAGATAGGTGGAAAGAACACATTGAAAGCCTCTATTAGGGTGAAGATTTGTCTGATGTGAAAGAAGGAGAAACAGGAGTCGATTTAGAAGAGATAGGGGATCCAGTATTAGAATCGGAATTTAAAAGAGCTTTGGAGGACTTACGGTCAAATAAGGCAGAAGGGATAGATAACATTCCATCAGAATTTCTAAAATCATTGGGGGAAATGGCAACAAAACGACTATTCACGTCGGTGTGTAGAATATATGAGTCTGGCGATGTACCATATGACTTTCGGTAAAGCATCATCCACACAATTACCAAGACAGCAAGAGCTGAAAAGTGCGAGAATTATCGCACAATCAGCTTAACAGCTCATGCATCGAAGCTGCTTACAAGAATAATATACAGAAGAATGGAAAAGAAAATTGAGAATGCGCTAGGTGGCGATCAGTTTGGCTTTAGGAAAAGTAAAGGGACGAGAGAGGCAATTCTGACGTTACGGCTAATAATGGAAGCAAGGCTAAAGAAAAATCAAGACACCTTCATAGGATTTGTCGACCTGGAAAAAGTGTTCGACAATATAAAATGGTGCAAGCTGTTCGAGTTTCTGAAAAAAAGTAGGGGTAAGCTATAGGGAGAGACGGGTCATATACAATATGTACAACAACCAAGAGGGAATAGTAAGAGTGGACGATCAAGAACGAAGTGCTCGTATTAAGAAGGGTGTAAGACAAGGCTGTAGCCTTTCGCCCCTACTCTTCAATCTGTACATCGAGGAAGCAATGATGGAAATAAAAGAAAGGTTCAGGAGTGGAATTAAAATACAAGGTGAAAGGATATCAATGATACGATTCGCTGATGACATTGCTATCCTGAGTGAAAGCGAAGAAGAATTAAATGATCTGCTGAACGGAATGAACGGTCTAATGAGTACACAGTATGGTTTGAGAGTAAATCGGAGAAAGACGAAGGTAATGAGAAGTAGTAGAAATGAGAACAGCGAGAAACTTAACATCAGGATTGATGGTCACGAAGTCAATGAAGTTAAGGAAATCTGCTACCTAGGCAGTAAAATAACCAATGACGGACGGAGCAAGGAGGACATCAAAAGCAGACTCGCTATGGCAAAAAAGGCATTTCTGGCCAAGAGAAGTCTACTAATATCAAATACCGGCCTTAATTTGAGGAAGAAATTTCTGAGGATGTACGTCTGGAGTACAGCATTGTATGGTAGTGAAACATGGACTGTGGGAAAACCGGAACAGAAGAGAATCGTAGCATTTGAGATGTGATGCTATAGACGAATGTTGAAAATTAGATGGACTGATAAGGTAAGGAATGAGGAGGTTCTACGCAGAATCGGAGAGGAAAGGAATATGTGTAAAACACTGATAAGGAGAAGGGACAGGATGATAGGACATCTGCTAAGACATGATGGAATGACTTCCATGGTACTAGAGGGAGCTGTAGAGGGCAAAAACTGTAGAGGAAGGCAGAGAATGGAATACGTCAAGCAAATAATTGAGGACGTAGGTTGCAAGTGCTACTCTGAGACGCAGAGGTTAGCACAGGAAAGGAATTCGCGGCGGGCCGCATCAAACCAGTCAGTAGACTGATGACAAAAAGAAAAAAAAAGAAAACATGATACTAAAGTAATAACAAGAATCGTGATACTTTGATTACCCTGGAGAACCCTACTTTACTTACCCCTAGATCTAAGTGAATAAGGTATATCCTTTTGGCCAGTTGCTTCTTTCGTCCTTCTCATCTTTTGGGATTCGTTGAAGAGATTTGTGGCAATGTGTCAACTACACCCTTCAAATAGTTTTACGTTGACCAGTGAAGTCATTTCAACAACTTGGTACTGTCTTTCATACTTGGTCAAAAATTTTTAAGTTTTGCCTATCAGAGTATAAGTTAACACTATCCATGGTCCTATTCTCTACTGTGGTAGTTTACTTACTCTTTGCCCAATACACTCTTGTTTTTCTAACGCTTTTCCTAAATTCTTTTAACTTTTTTGCATATTATTTCACTGATTCACCTTGAAGACCCAATTACATTGGAGCACATCGAAAGGTGATGGGATTTTCCTACCATATACAACTTCGTATAGCGAGAGACTATTTCCAGAATGAACTTCCGCATTGTAGTCACAGACGAGTAGGTGCAGACAGACATCTCAGTTTAAGCACTGTGAGTAAATGTAGTTTCTCAGCATCTTAGATAACGTAAGGTGAACTCGTTCAATTCGCCCGTTTGCTTGAGGATGAAACGGACTGGTACGTAACTTCTTAATTTTTAATAACTAACGTAGTTGTTACAGTAGTTCAGGTACAATATTTTTTCCTGGTCTGTAATAATAGTTTCAGTTATACTGTACTTCACCAGCCAGTTGTTCACCATTGCTTGTGCTACTGTATTAGCCTTCTGTACAGGAATAGCTACCATAACCAAATAATGGTCCAGAATTGTTAAAACATATTTGTTCCCAGCAGGTGTTTTGTTAAAAAGTCCCAGTAGGTCTAGTCCTAAAAAACAAAATGGTTATCTGCTTCAGATAGGCGTTGTAACTCAATCTTTTGATGAGTTAAATCCGATCGTTGCACACACGGAACACAGTTATTTCATACTGCACAACATCATTACGATGTGTCTTATACCAGAGTCTTTCAACTTCTCGTCGATCTGTTGTACGTTTAGGCTACCTCTGTGACACGATAAAACATGGTCATGAGCTTGACATAAAACTTCCTGTCTCAGCACTGCAGGAACGACAACGCGTGGTCCACACTATGTAGTTCTGCATAGCAAAAAGCACTCCATCTTCAGGACACAAGTGGCCCATCGGGACCATCCTACCACCGTGTCATCCTCAGCTGAGGATGCGGATAGAAAGAGCGTGTGATCAGCACACCTCTCTCTCTGTCATTATGATGGGTTTCTTTGACCGGAGCCGCTACTATTTGGTCGAGTAGCTGCTCAACTGGCATCACGAGGTTGAGTGCACTCCGAAAAATGGCAACAGCGCATGGCGGCCCGGTTGGTCACCCATCCAAGTGCCGGCAACCCCCGACAGCGCTTATCTTCGGTGATCTAACGGGAACACTGCATAGCAAGCCTTCTTGTGTTTCAAATTGTGGCTGCATGGGAAGCAATGAGCACTCTCTGTGAGCTAGTTGTGCCTTTATCCAGTCAATCCAGACAAAACCTATTACTTGTAAAGCTGCAACCTTTCTGCTTAATGCGTCAGCATTTTCATTTGAAGGTCCAGATTTATGAATAACTTCATAATTCAGTTCACTTAATTTCAGTTCCCATCTCTCCAACCGGCTTGATGGATCCTTTAACCCTAGTAACTGTCTGAGATAGGCATGGTCCGTGACGACTTTGAATTTCCGACCATACAAATATCAACGAAAGTATGAAATTCGGTATATGATGGCTAGCATTTCCTTCTCTGTTGTGGAATAATTTCTTTGTTTTATTAAATTCCTGGGGAAGCAAACGCCACTGGATGTTCCTTTTCGTCTGTATTTTGACTTAATACACAACTAAACGTGATATTAGATGCGCTAGATGCCAATATGAATTCACACTGAAAATCAGGACACACTGATACAGGATCTGACGCTAAAATTTTCTTATGTTTCATGAATGCCTCTTGACGCTGTGGTGATCACTGGAAACCAACTGCTTTCGTAAGCAACCTGGTTAATGGTCATGTGATTTTAGCAAAACCTTTTTACAAATTTACGGTAGTAATTACATAAACCAAGATAAGATTGCCACTGCATAGTGGCCTTTGGCGCTGGAAAATTATGTACGGCTGATGTAAGTATAGGATCCGTTTTGACTCCGTATGAGCTAGATAAGTTACTTGTGCTTGCACAAAACAACATTTCTGTGCACTTAAATTAAGACGAACTGTTCCTAACCTACTAAACACTTCATTTAAACTTTTAATGTTTCATTGTTTCTGAATGTACTATTACGTCATCCAGGTAGATCAAAAAAATTTTGGGTTTTAAACCACTAACGACACCATCTAGTAACCTTTGAAAAGTAGCAGGAGAGTTCTTCAAACCAAACTGCTCTCTCTGATATTGGTAATGTCCAGAATTCGCTGTGAATGCAGTCTTATGTCTATCATATGGAAACACATCTACTTGGTGGTAAAAATGGAAATGTCGTGTGGCTAGGGCCTCCCGTCGGGTAGACCGTTCGCCTGGTGCAGGTCTTTCGATTTGACGCCACTTCGGCGACCTGCGCGTCGATGGGGATGAAATGATGATGATTAGGACAACACAACACCCAGTCCCTGAGCGGAGAAAATCTCCGACCCAGCCGGGAATCGAACCCGGGCCGTCAGGATTGACAGTCTGTCACGCTGGCCAGTCAGCTACCGGGGCGGACTACTTGGTGGTAACCGCTTCGAAGGTCTATCGTTGAAAAAATACTAACTTATCTGTAATGTTTGAAATTGAATATGCACCTGTTGTAGTTCGTGAATTTAAAAACCGATAGTCGCAATAAAATCTATATTTTTTTCTACCATCAACTGATTTTTTTGGGGACGACGACTATTTTCTGGAAAAAGCACTATCACAATGTCCTACGATACCTTCATGCCACTGTTGGCCAATGAACTCCTCTACTAGTGGTTGTAGATGCTTTGCAGTCTTATATGGCTTCTTATGCACTGGCGAATTATCCGCTGTTGGTACACGATGCTGTGTGATCGGTGTTGCTAGTAGTGGACCATTCGAATCAAGTTGACCTATATACTGCAACAATAAAGCTTCCATGCTTTCCCGTTGTGCATCCTTCAAGTGACTAACCTTGTTCCACAGTACATTTGCATTAACGGATTGCCTGTTGCCACGATCACCATGTGATCCGTCGATATCCTCTTCGTGGAGTACTTATAAGCTCGCTACAAGTAAGCCCTTCGGGAGATCCACTTCATGTCTCCCGAAATTATCCACGCTAAACGGAAACTTCAGTTCCCCATTAATATCTGACACGCGCGCAAGACTCCTCCTTATATAACAATGCATTTTATCCCATGTATCATTGTTCTGCAGTGGCTCAACCAAACACAATCTTTCCTGTGGAACATCGGCGTCTACCGCTACCCAAACTAACTTCCCTGTACCAGCAAGTACTTTGTCATGCATAACTATCCTTAATGAATGTGTACGCAGTTCATTTGGTAACACCTTAGCTCACGGTACACCTTTCGACCTTGTAACATTTACAGCTGTCTTGACCATTGGAAACAAGTTTTCGCCAAGTCCCACTGTGCGCTGCGAAAAATTAATTACAGAATGACGACTAACCAGGAAGTAAAGTCTAAGAATCAGAGAATAACCTTGTCCCACAGACGGTAATACTTCCATTTGCTCACAGAATTCAGTATTTCCGATATGAAAAACGAGTCATGTTGTCCTTAATGGCACCACATGGCTGTCTCCTACTCTTCGTAAATTATACCTTGGAGACTCCCATGAAGTCTAGATTAGCCACAGAAATATTTGTCCCTGTATCGACCAAAAACTTGTTGTTGTTGTTGTTGTGGTCTTCAGTCCTGAGACTGGTTTGATGCAGCTCTCCATGCTACTCTATCCTGTGCAAACTTTTTCATCTCCCAGTACCTACTGCAACCTACATCCTTCTGAATCTGCTTAGTGTATTCATCTCTTGGTCTCCCTCAGCGATTTTTACCCTCCACGCTCCCCTCCAATACTAAATTGGTGATCCCTTGATGCCTCAGAACATGTCCTACCAACCGATCCCTTCTTCTGGTCAAGTTGTGCCACAAACTTCTCTTCTCCCCAATCCTATTCAATACTTCCTCATTAGTTATGTGATCTACCCATCTAATCTTCAGCATTCTTCTGTAGCACCACATTTCGAAAGCTTCTATTCTCTTCTTGTCCAAACTACTTATCGTCCATGTTTCACTTCCATACATGGCTACACTCCATACGAATACTTTCACAAATGACTTCCTGACACTTAAATCAATACTGGATGTTAACAAATTTCTCTTCTTCAGAAACGTTTTCCTTGCCATTGCCAGCCTACATTTTATATCCTCTCTACTTCGACCATCATCAGTTATTTTGCTCCCCAAATAGCGAAACTCCTTTACTACTTTAAGTGCCTCATTTCCTAATCTAATCCCCTCAGCATCACCCGACTTAATTCGACTACATTCCATTATCCTTGTTTTGCTTTTGTTGATGTTCATCTTATATCCTCCTTTCAAGACACTGTCCATTCCATTCAACTGCTCTTCCAAGTCCTTTGCTGTCTCTGACAGAATTACAATGTCATCGGCGAACCTCAAAGTTTTTATTTCTACTCCATGAATTTTAATACCTACTCCGAATTTTTCTTTTGTTTCCTTTACCGCTTGCTCAATATACAGATTGAACAACATCGGGGAGAGGCTACAACCCTGTCTTACTCCCTTCCCAACCACTGCTTCCCTTTCATGTCCCTCGACTCTTATAACTGCCATCTGGTTTCTGTACAAATTGTAAATAGCCTTTCGCTCCCTGTATTTTACCCCTGCCACCTTTAGAATTTGAAAGAGAGTATTCCAGTCAACATTGTCAAAAGCTTTCTCTAAGTCTACAAATGCTAGAAACGTAGGTTTGCCTTTCCTTAATCTTTCTTCTAAGATAAGTCGTAAGGTCAGTATTGCCTCACGTCTTCCAGTGTTTCTACGGAATCCAAACTGATCTTCCCCGAGGTTGGCTTCTACTAGTTTTTCCATTCGTCTGTAAAGAATTCGTGTTAGTATTTTGCAGCTGTGACTTATTAAGCTGATAGTTCGGTAATTTTCACATCTGTCAACACCTGCTTTCTTTGGGATTGGAATTATTATATTCTTCTTGAAGTCTGTGGGTATTTCGCCTGTTTCATACATCTTGCTCACCAGATGGTAGAGTTTTGTCAGGACTGGCTCTCCCACGGCCGTCAGTAGTTCCAATGGAATATTGTCTACTCCGGGGGCCTTGTTTCGACTCAGGTCTTTTAGTGCTCTGTCAAACTCTTCACGCAGTATCATATCTCCCATTTCATGTTCATCTACATCCTCTTCCATTTCCATAATATTGTCCTCAAGTACATCGCCCTTGTATAGACCCTCTATATACTCCTTCCACCTTTCTGCTTTCCCTTCTTTGCTTAGAATTGGGTTTCCATCTGAGCTCTTGATATTCATACAAGTCGTTCTCTTATCTCCAAAGGTCTCTTTAATTTTCCTGTAGGCGGTATCTATCTTAACCCTAGTGAGATAGGCCTCTACATCCTTACATTTGTCCTCTAGCCATCCCTGCTTAGCCATTTTGCACTTCCTGTCGATCTCATTTTTGAGACGTTTGTATTCCTTTTTGCCTGTTTCACTTACTGCATTTTTATATTTTCTCCTTTCATCAATTAAATTCAATATTTCTTCTGTTACCCAAGGATTTCTACTATCCCTCGTCTTTTTACCTACTTGATCCACTGCTGCCTTCACTACTTCATCCCTCAAAGCTACCCATTCTTCTTCTACTGTATTTATTTCCCCCATTCCTGTCAATTGTTCCCTTATGCTCTCCCTGAATCTCTGTACAACTTCTGGTTCTTTTAGTTTATCCAGAAACTTATACTTCTTAATAGGAATCGCGCGACTGCTACGGTCGCAGGTTGGAATCCTGCCTCGGGCATGGATGTGTGTGATGTCCTTAGATTAGTTAGGTTTAAGTAGTTCTAAGTTCTAGGGGGACTGATGACCAGAGATGTTAAGTCCCATAGTGCTCAGAGCCATTTGAACCATTTTTACTTCTTAATAGTTATAATGCCCATGAAACAACAATCCGTCTCTGCCTTAAATTCTACACTATTCTGATTTACTGGGAATGCTTTAGGACGGACAAAACTTTCCCAGTGCGGTTTAACATGTCCTGCCGTTTGCTTCCGCAATTCCGCTTTCTACTCCTACATTATCGCTTATTGGCCAAAATGGCAACACCCGTAGCGTTGTACCTCGTTGCCTTGTGCTCTGACATGTCCCTTGTTTCCACAACGATAGCAAGTTTTCGCTGTAACAAACAACCGTTTCTCTGTGCGTCCTCGCGTCGCACTATCTACTGCCTGCAAATGCGTGGCAATACGCAATGCTGCAGCTAAATCATCCGGATCTCCCATCTTAACTCGTCATGAAAACTCCGCAGGAATTCTCCTCATCAGCACTTCTGAAGTTATGTTCTCAGGTTCGCACAGGGTAACACATTCGGAGGCTGCTCGTGTTCGTGCCATATCTCATTTGACATCCCGTATTTACTGTACTACCACCTCGTTATGTTTATTTCAATTATTGGTGTCACTGAGTCGGCGCCTTGCCTGTCCGTGAGCGGCAGCAGAGGCGCTTATCGATATAAGCCCTGGTGTATTATCTTTTCTGACTGCTATTACTTCCCGGTTGTCGTGTGTTCGGAGTTAGTTCGGATCTGCCAGTGATGTGGGAGGCACTAGCAGTGCAGTTCGGACCTGTCAGTGTTTGACTTAGGACGTGGCAGAAGTTCAGTCGGGGAGCGGCATTGATCAACCAGGAAATCTCCCCACGGCGCAGTGGGCTGGGACCGCTGGCGGTCTCTAGGCAGTGTCTAAGTGTGTGGGAGCTGTTCCGATTGCTACGAGGTTCGTGGCT
This sequence comes from Schistocerca serialis cubense, assembly GCF_023864345.2. Taxonomy (NCBI): domain Eukaryota; kingdom Metazoa; phylum Arthropoda; class Insecta; order Orthoptera; family Acrididae; genus Schistocerca; species Schistocerca serialis. Next base: position 508,045,612 of record NC_064644.1, on the reverse strand, counting down.
CACCGACGCACAACATCAAAGTTGGCTGGTGATTTAATTACCGAAGCCAGTCTGTTCACAATGTGCTGTTGGTATTCATGGTTGGCTGTTGGGAGTATTCCCGTGAACAACAGCGAGTGTTCGAGTTGGCGAAAGTTAACTGTAATTTGATTTTTTGAAGTCCTAGTGTACCAGCGGAATTTTCTGCCTTGTGGCCGTTAGAGTTCCGGTTACCTGCCTTGGCCGCTGACGTGAAATTCAAGCAGTGTCCTTTCCTCACCGTGTTGTCTCTGTCCAACACGTGTGTGAAGTTTTGACAGCTTATGCACACTTGGTTGTGGGCGGCTACGCCTTTTACCTTTTGGCTTTGGATTTCCCTGTGTACTGGTCATGTGGAAAGCAAGTTGTCAGTGGGTCCGTTGACTGTCTCTTGGTTGGGTTGCCGGGGGTTGGGTTGCTTTGGGGGGAAGAGGCCAAACAGCGAGGTCATCGGTCTCATCGGATTAGGGAAGGATGGGAAGGACGTCGGCCTTACCCTTTCAAAGGAACCATCCCGGCATTTGGCTGGAGCGATTTAGCGAAATCACGGAAAACCTAAATCAGGATGGCCGGACGCGGGATTGGACCGTCGTCCTCCCGAATGCGAATCCAGTGTGGTAAGGTTGCCGGCGGATCGGATATAGTTGGGCCGACTACCTGTCTCCCCTAAGCGAACGTTAATATTTTAAGTGGCGGCCGACCCCCGGAAACTTCTGAGCTTCGCTGGCTGTACTGCCTTTTCTTATTTGTGTTTGATTGTGTCTTTTAATGGCTCATAGCCGATGGTTTGAATTCGTGTGCTTTTAGTTGGGTTTTAAATAATGAGCCTTCAGCCGTCTCAAAATTTAAGTTCCATACTTGTTAAATCTTAGATTGTTTGGGCCTTCAGCCTCATTTTAAAAAAAAATAATCAAAGATAAAGCCTTGGGCTTTCTGCCTTGTAAAAATTTGATGTATTTTTGTTTTAAATCATGGGCCTTCAGCCGTTTTAAAAAGTAAAGGGGTTGAGCCCTAAAGTCATAAAATTGTGTGATATATTCAGTCGATAGTTAGGCTCGGAATTTGCGCTGTAATGATTGGGCAACTAAATAAAGTTGTATGTGTTCGAGTGTAACTGACAGCCGCTCATTTTTGGCCCCTTTCCACAATTCTAACTACCCGTTCTGTCATGCGGATTTAACCAGGCGTTTCACATGTGTCTGAGCGTTCACCCTACGTATTCGGTTCGAATAACTTTCTACTGTTTCATTTGCTTTCTGAGTTAACTCACTCAATTGTTCTCTAAAGAACGTGGCACTATTCTGTTTACGGTACCTCTGCCGCAAACCTTCAGCTAATTGCTTAAATGAAGTTGCTTTACCAAATCTCTCATGATGTTCGTCTTCGCTTCACCCTCAACTCGTACATTAGCCTTCCATAACATAACCTCACGTCACCAATTACACATTCTCGCTGTAGCCAAGACATCGCTAATAAATACCGTGACATCTGAAGTTTTCTTCCCAGAGAAAGGTGTAATCAAGTGAGCTACAGAAGAACATACTGCAAAGTGACAAAGCCCTACTGAAGATTTTGTTTCATCCGAAACTGGCTGTGAATTTTGTGCAGCTAGCAAAGTCTCTAATTGTGCCATTAATTCATCATGACGCCCTCTCTGCTGTGCATTTTATTCTAGCAAATATGATACTTGATCTGTTAATTTGTCTATTGCCTCACTGACAGAAACCGATCTTGAGTCTGGCATTCTTGTGAAATTTACTACTATCTTCTTAGCCACAATATGTAACAGGAACGTGCGAGAGTAGTCCGGAGCAGACAACAAAACTTAATGCTATAATACGTGAGTGACAATGAATTACTGTGCACCCTACCCTTTAACCACACTAGACCAAATTCCTTGCACACCTTAACGCTAACACATACAAGTGATCCAGTCACTGACAAAACAAATCATATGGCTTAAACCAGCTTGACACGTGCTAATGAAAACTACTTACAAATACCATACGTAGAATTACTATTTCCTCCATCCCACATAAACATACACTACTGGCCATTAAAATTGCTACACCACGAAGATGATGTGAAATTTAACCGACAGGAAGAAGATGCTGTGATATGCAAATGATAAGCTTTTCAGAGCATTCACACAAGGTTGGCGCTGGTGGCGACACCTAGAACGTGCTGATATGAGGAAAGTTTCCAATCGATTTCTCGTACACAAACAGCAGTTGGCCGGCGTTGTCTGGTGAAACGTTGTTGTGATGCCTCGTGCAAGGAGGGGAAATGCGTACCATTACGTTTCCGACTTTGATAAAGGCCGGATTGCAGCCTATCGCTATTGCGGTTTATCGTATCGCGACATTGCTGCTCGCGTTGGTCGAGATCCAATGACTGTTAGCCGAATATGGGATCGGTGGGTTCAGGAGGGTAATACGGAACGCCGTGCTGGATCCCAACGGCCTCGTATCACTAACAGTCGAGATGACAGGCATCTTACCCGCATGGCTGTAACAGATCGTGCAGCCACGTCTCGATCCCTGAGTCAACAGGTGGGGACGTTTGCAAGACAACAACCATCTGCACGAACAGTTCGACGACGCTTGCAGCAACATGGACTATCAGCTCGGAGACCATGGCTGCGGTTACCCTCGACGCTGCATCACAGACAGGAGCGCCTGGATGCACGAATGGCAAAACGTCAATTTTTCGGACGAATCGAGGTTCTGTTTTCAGCACCATGATGGTCGCATCCGTGTTTGGCGACATCGCGGTGAACGCACATTGGAAGCGTGTATTCGTCATTGCCATACTGGCGTATCACCCGGCGTGATGGTAGGGGGTACCATTGGTTACACGTCTCGGTCACTTCTTGTTCGCATTGGCGGCACTTTGATCAGTGGACGTTACATTTCAGATACGACCCGTGGCTCTACCCTTCATTCGATCCCTGCGAAACCCTACATTTCAGCAGGATAATGGCTCTGAACACTATGGGACTTAACATCTATGGTCATCAGTCCCCTAGAACTTACAACTACTTAAACCTAACTAATCAGAGGATAATGCCCGACCGAATGTTGCAGCTCCTGTACGGGCCTTTCAGGATACAGAAAATGTTCGACTGCTGCCCTGGCCAGCACATTCACCAGATCTCTTACCAATTGAAAACATCTGGTCAATGGTGGCCGAGCAACTGGCTCGTCACGATACGCCAGTCACTACTCTTGATGACCTGTGGTATCGTGTTGAAGCTGCAGGGGCAGCTATACTCGTACACCCCATCCAAGCTCTGCTTGACTCAATGACCAGGCGTATCAAGGCCGTTATTACGGCCAGAGGTGGTTGTTCTGGGTACAGATTTCTCAGGATCTATGCACCCAAACTGTAATGTAATCACATGTCAGTTATAGTATAATATATTTGTCCAATGAATACCCGTTTACCATCTGCATTTCTTCTTAGTGTAGCAATTTTAATGGCCAGTAGTGTGTTACTAAAATAATGACAACATATGTCTTCCATAAAATAAACCCGTGACATAGCCACCAGAACAGGAAAAGTGTTTCTATGATGCTCACCCCGTTACAGTTGCTGTTGCGAAGTCTGGATTATCGCTACAGTGATCTAGTGCAAGCGCTGAGGACGATCACCTCCGAAGCCCAACCTCCAGATGAAAATAGCCGAGCCGACACTTTTGCACCAATTCACAGAGGAACCGAGTGGATGACGCCTCTGTACGATATTAGGAATCGTCTGTAAGCGCTAGTGGCGCTAAGAAAACATGATTATTCAGTGAATCGTTTACTGTGACAACTTTACGAATGGTGGTGCGCTGGTGGCCGTAGTTGCCTCCTGCCCTGGTCACGGACAGACTCTCGCTGTACGACACTGCGCCGGTCCTTACGCTTGCATCCTAGCGAGACATCGTTCCTCTTGCGTCGATACGGATGCTTAGCCGAGCCGGGTACAGCAGGACCACCCCGTCAGCGATGTGGTGTAGGCGGCAGGCGTTGAACCAAGTACTGCCGACCTGATCGTCGTATTCCGTCCCAAACTCAGTGAGTACAGCACCCGGTACTGCACTGCTGCTGGTGGTGCACCAGCTCTCCCGTAAGTAGTGGTTGGTGTGACACAGCATGAAGTTCGTCAGTGGAGTTCAGCTCTGCGCCACTCCACGACTGGTTGGTACTGCGCTGTTTGATCTGAGGCATGACTTACTAAAGCGACATGGTCATGGAACGGAATGTCGTCGATACGGACTCCATCGTTCCCATTGATCCGAACCGTTCTCTCTACTTGGAGCTGAGGCTCCGGTATTTAAAAGAGCTCTCCGTACTGTGACGTGCCTTTTACTAGCGATGACTGAATGTGCCCTCATTATTCTGCTATCCTCGCTTTTATTCTCTCTTAGCAGCTAGTTAAATTGATCTATGACTTCCCTACCCGTGGCCATTGCTTCTTGCGACATTCCGCTGCGAGAACGAGTTTGCGTGTTATTTTGCAGTCTTTGCTGCCCCTCTGTCTTGCATCACTGCACTAACAGTGGCGTAACCAGCCTATCTTACATCAAGGTGGTTGAAAAATGGTTCAAATGGCATTGAGCACTATGGGACTTAACATCTGAGGTCATCAGTCTCCTAGAACTTAGAAGTACTTAAACCTAACTAACCTAAAGACATCACACATATCCATGCCTGAGGCAGGATTCGAACCTGCGACCGTAGCAGTCACCCGGTTCCGGACTGAAGCGCCTAGAACCGCTCGGCCACCACGGCCGGCGGTGGTTGAACTCCGTTAAAAATTTTTAAAGTTGCAACCCTTATTACTCTGTGCCGTTACAGTAGTGTAATAATGTGCATCTCACAGAGCTATACGGGGATGAACTACACAGGTATAGTGGAACATGTAGAATAGATTATTCAGGACATTTAGTGTAGTAGGTACCATGAGTACAAAATGCTGCTTGAAAATTGGAAGTAATTGAAGAACATCAGTTAAATCAGTTCAAAATTTGGAGGACAATATGCAAACAACCATTATCCACGAAGCCTTTGTAGTAGAAATTCTAGGAATGAAATCAGTCACACTTTGACAGAGATTAGCGTCCACTTCGTTATACGCCTAACCAACTGAAACAACTACTATAGATTAAAATACATGCCACCTGGGTCCGGTCTTTAATACATAACTCTTGGGAAATGTCCATTTTTAAAAAATGCAATAAACTGAAATGAAAATGTTGGATTGTAATAAAACTTTGAAGAAACTAAAAACGATAGCAGTAACCTCTTGTTAAATAGCTGGTAACAAAATACCCCAATAAAGTGATGTTTAATAGTGTAATATCTATTAATATGATCCATCACCTATATTTACTTCATGAAGATATTTTATAAATTAAAAACTTAATGTTACAGTGAACTCTGCCATCCTATGATTTAAGTGATGTTGGGTCGATGTGACATGGATGTATGTAAATATTTACGGTCGATTCCTTACTTATTGTAAGTCTCAAACATTAATCAAGACTGTATGTAGCTACGTCTTACAGTGAGCACTCACGGAAATCATATCATTGTTAGATTGAATATATGTTTAGTCTGAGACAGCGAGAAACAGAGACATGAAACTCCTGTAAACATTGAACTTCTCATGACTTCTATTGTATTTAAAATCCGGGATTAATCCAAACAAACGATTCAATTCGCAGCTAAGACATGCTTACGATTGAGATTGGCAGTACCTTAGTTCTAAAAACAGGGCTATTGAAACCTAGCAGCAGGGTATTTTCCTAACCTGGAGGAAAAGAGGGAAAATTAAATCGACGTGAATGAATTCAATTCGATAAGCTGCGAAAAACATGGTCTACAAGACTTGTGAGTTGTGAGTTGTCATGTTCATCTACTTGTAAAAACACTCGAACTGGAGACTGAAATTAGAGGTTTTAGAAATTTGGTCTAAAATTACCGGTTTATCGAACAAAACATCTTCAAGTTACACATACTAGTCTACTGTACTAAGAGACTTGTGAAAATCACAAGTAGAGTTTGAATAACGTTTGAACTAAACAATAAATACATTAGGAATAATATACTTGTCACAGTAATTAAATAAATACGAGGGCGTGGTCAGAAGTAACGCCTCCAAATTCTTTCTCTGACTACTCTTTAAGCTATTTAAATGAAAGAACATTATTACCTCTTCACCTTTATTCTTCGTGTCTACATACAGAGTGACAATTATTAGACTATATGAAATAAAATCATCACAACTTCTGAACAGTTCGCGTTAGGATGTTCAAAATGCATGGTTGGCTGTGCACCATGATGGAAATTAGTATGCGCTGCACGATTTGGTTTATCGACGAACCCCCTTTCATTTGGATGGGTTTGTCATCAAGCAAAACTGGCGCATTTGGGGAACTGAGAATCCGCGTTTCGCCATCGAGATGTATTTTTACGCTCGATGGGTGATTGTGTGATGTGAAGTGTCCAGTCATGGAATAATCAATGCGATATTCCTTGATGGCACGGTGACTACAGATGGGTGGGTCTGTATTAATTGCTAAAAGTTCCTGAGGTTCATCACAATTCAAAAGTTTACTAGACGCTTTTGCCATGATTTAGGAATTCTCCTTGTCATGATGTGCCATTTTTCCATCTTCCCTTTTCAGCATTCACTTAGGAGGGGCAAATTTTGTATTTGTCTTCCAAATATTTTGTAAACGTCTGTGGAGTTAGTTTTATGGTAATTTTCTACTGTTGAGTCGATTAGATCTTTATGTGATTGTTTCTTGGTTTGCCTGATAATTTGTGTGAACTTTTCCCAGCTATTTTTGAGGTTGGCTGCATCTTCTCCTGTTCAAAATTCGTCATGAATTTTGTCACTTTGTGAGTTCCAGCAGACATGTCCTTTACGTGGGTGCCATGGCGCTAAATTTTCTGCTTGTTGCCAGAGAATTTGAACCAGTTCTTCTAAATTATGTCAGTTTTATGTTTTGTGTGACTTCTCTGTATTTATCATTCCTAATTAATTGCTGGGGATCGAAGTTCCTCTTTCGTTTGTTGCATTTTGGTTTCTTTTTTAGTGGTGTGAAATTAATTTACTTGGTTTATTGTTTGGTCAAGGAGATTCCAAAACTTTTCCACTTCTTTCCTAGTCTTTGTTAGAAAATTCTTTTCATTAGTAGAGGATGGACGTTAATCATGGTATAAATTTTGTTGGATGTTTTTAAACTCAAATTTTGAATTCTATGGGAGATGGCTTGAAAATCGAGAATCGAATCTATTGTTTTCACATGGTCTATAAATCCAGTTCCAAATTGGGGACATTCTTTCATAACCCACATTCCAAGTTTCCCATTGTAAATTCTGTAGCCTTGTCATTCGAATGGTTCTTCTGTAGTATTTATCATTTCCTGGAGTCCTGCTGCTAAAATTTTCTGTTTGTCTAATTCATCCATCAAATTCCTTAGTTTTCCTGCTTTAAGTAAAGAATTAATATTATGAGTTGCAATGTAGTTGATCTGGTCTTGTTTGATCCTGTTCTTATGAACTGGCATAAGCATGGGTGATTGTCAGTGCTCCGACTCATTGATGCCTTCTAGGTGGCTACCGACCGAATCCGATGTAGCCTTTTCCTGCATTCTTAGACAGGATGGTGGACATTTTTTCCTAAAAGACCTTTCCATGATTGACTTCCGGAGGTAGTTAACCTTGGGTGGACCAAGCTCCGATTTACAACTATGGTTGTTAACTGCAGAGGCCCAACTCTAGATTTCGGGGTTTTGTATTTAAGAATCTTTCTGAATTTTCAAATTAAGAAATTCGAAGGCCTTACTTTTCGGTACTTCCTTCCAGATAATTCCAGTGAACTGACAGATCGAGGTTTTAATGTAGATCTTTTCAGTAATGGTTGTGTAAGATAATCCATTTCAGACTGATAGGGTTTAGGTAAGAAAGGGTTGTGGCAAAGGAAACACTTGTAAGTGAACCAATATAGATACTTATGAATATAACATGGTAACAAAACAGATTCACGACATTATAGATGGGATGAAATACGGATCAGTCATTGCAAAGCTCCATATGCAGTGACTATGTAGGGTGTTAATGGCAGCCTACGCATGGTGCGCTAACTTGCTACTCCACCTGTTGCTGATCACTGACCAATAGTAGGGGACGACACAGAATGCACCAGGGACTCAAATGCTGCTCTTGGATGACAGTTTCTGATGTGAAGCAGTTACAATGTGCCTGGTGCACATTATGTGTGAACTCCCTCGTGGTTGTCTCACTTCGTTTGCTGGAGCGACCAGTACACCTGCACTCACGTTCCTGTTCAGTGCAACATCGGACGACTGTCACATCCCCCTTCCCCATAGATAGTATCCCCAGGATATTAGACGATGCTTGTTCTGTTGTTTCACAAGAGTGCACGTAATCTCCATGTCCACAGTTATCATCCAACATCGGATACTGTCCAAGCCCCAGATATAGCCTAAGAGGTCTGGTAACATCACGCAACACAAAAGAGCTCCAATGTACTTAGGTGGCTACTCTACATGCTGCAGAGAATTGCAGTTCTAATGATTTATGCATTCGGCAGAGGCGTGAACATCACGCAACACAAAAGAGCTCCAATGCACTCAGGTGGCTACTCTACATGATGCAGAGAATTGCAGTTCTAATGATTTATGCATTCGCCAGAGGCGAGTATATGTATTATTAATTATGCTACATTGCCTCATGGGTGCTACACGCTGTTAGGCAGTATCTATGTGAGATATAGATGGGGTAGTGTTAATAAAAAAAATTTCCGTTTACAAGCACTATCAGTCTGAACAAAACAGCGGTTTCTGCCATCGCCATCTGGGATTATAAGCACTGACTGTCGATATTGGCACTGTGATCCCTTTATGTAGGTGTGACATCACTGCCAGTAACCTTCCAGAGAGGCCTCTAGTGACAAGCACAGCCCGTAGTAGCTCCTGCCCGCCATAGTAACGAATGATGTCAGGCGGCGTGAAGAGCCAGCGCCGCGTTTTAAACAGTTCATCTTGTCTCCCTAGAATGCACAAGCATCCAACTTTCCTTTCTGCACGATATCCAGAGCCAGCCACCACGACCTACATAGTGTGTACCCTGTCAAAATTGTTGCTGTAATTTCGGACGCTTCCTTTATAACAGAATTTCAGTATTGTGATGGATGATCCAATATTCTCGTCTTTTCACATAGTCTTTTATACCCGTTTTCTAAGCAATGTTCAGCCATGCATCGTGTGTGCTTAACCCTACACTCTTAATAGTGTGAATACCTTGCCTTATGTAAATGCTACCCCATTCACAGGGGACACCATACACGCCAGGAAATCAGCTCCTCATCAACTAGTAAACCACATTCATGGTAAGACAAAGTAACCTGTCCGACTACAGACCTACTCTGCCCAATGGACCACAACGAAAAATTTGCTGTGCAAGAGACATTAACAGCAGAAAATCAGAAAAAAAATCCGCTTCTTATCAGTTCAAAATGGCTCTGAGCACTATGGGACTTAACATCTATGGTCATCAGTCCCCTAGAACTTAGAACTACTTAAACCTAACTAACCTAAGGACATCACACAACACCCAGCCATCACGAGGCAGAGAAAATCCCTGACCCCGCCGAGAATCGAACCCGGGAACCCGGGCGTGGGAAGCGAGAACGCTACCGCACGACCAGGAGATGCGGGCTTCTTATCAGTTCATCGCAGCTCTTAATCAGTAAGCCATATACACTCCCATCATCTTCACATTGGGAGAATGAATAAAAATACAAACAACTTTTACAAAAGTATACACTGACCTGAAAAAAGGCATGGGATACGTCTTAACATCGTATGGGATCTACGTTTGCTTTGCGTACGGCAGCATCTCGACGTGGAATGGACTCACGTCGGAGGCCCCTTCCAAAATACTGAATCATGCTGCCGCTTCAGCTGTCCAGAACTGTGAAAGTGCAGGATGTTGTGCACGAACTGACCTCTCGACTCTGTTATTTAAATATTAGTTGGAATTTGTGTCGGGCTATCTGGGTGACCAGATCATTCCCTCGAAATGTCCAGAATTTTCTTCCAATCAATTCCTAACAGTTGTGGCTCAGTGACATTGCACTTTGATACCTATCAAAGCACCATCGGTGATTGGCTGGAAATTGTCTGCAGGTATCCGAACATAACCACTTCTGTCAATGGTCGAATAAGTTGTAGCAGAGGCCCCAGTCCATTCCCTGTAAACACCAGCTTGCTCAGTGCCTTCTTAACAGCTTGGGTCCATGTTTTTATGTGGCCTGAGCCACACTCGAACCATACCATCAAGTCTTACCAACTGCATTCGGGCGTAATGTGACCAGTCGTCTAGGGTCAAACCGATATAATGACGAGCCCGGGAGAGGCGCTGCAGGCCATGTCTAGCTGTTAGCAAAGGCAGTCGCGTCGGTTGTCCGCTGCCAACGCCCATTAGCGCCGTTGTTGAGTGGTACTTAAGTAAATAAACTAGTGAAATCAAAGTGAAGTATAAATTAGAATATAAATGAAAAACTTGGTTTAGTTTAGCGAGTTACATACTGGCAAACAGCGGACAGAACAGAAGAGACAATGACCATGAAGTCAGCAAGTTCCACATAAGCGGGCGCTGTCGATTCAGCCGTCAGGGCATCGCCCGAACGGCTCACGTGTTTCTCAGTTGTCGCATGTGAGCCGTCTCGCCCAGCTGACTGGAGACGCGCAGCGCGAGGTGGCCGGTTTAATTATTGCGACCGAAGTCGTGCATCGGATGATACCCTGGGTGTGGCGTCCCAGTGTTTCTCTTCTCTAAGCGGCCGCGTGTGTTGTGCGTCGGCCAGCGGAGCGGCGCGGCGGGGGAAGGCCAGTGTCGCGGACTTGAACCACGGACTCCCGCTTGCCAGTCTTCGGCTGTCAGGTCTTCATCCCAGCTCACAGGTGACTGCTGATGTGAGGCCGTCTCCTTCCCGTCCTCACGAGTCACCCGGGTATGTAAAAACCAGATTTCAAATACCTTTTAACTTCTGTCTTCTGGCGCCGAGACTGCTGCTTGCTATTCCATTACAGCGGCGGACTTGGTGCGTCTGTGCATGATGTAGTCTCTTCTTGCATGACGGTCTTCAGCACCGAAACTGACTGAAAACAACTGCTACTCTTCTCTTCTTCCTTCTTCGTCTCTCGTCTTCGTCTCCGCCCCGTCTGTCGGGCCCACCGCGTCTCGCGTATTTATTCACTTCAGTTCACTGGAGGTGAACGACTTCACGGCCATTGCCTCTTCTGTCACGTTGAAAAGCTTCTCGAAGAATCTTCTTAACGTCGGTCATTGGCTCTTGGGATGTAGGCGAGGGCCTTTGCTCACATGCGACAACTGAGAAACTCGTGAGCCGTTCGGGCGATGCCCTGACGGCTGAATCGACAGCGCCCGCTTATGTGGAACTTGCTGACTTCATGGTCATTGTCTCTTCTGTTCTGTCCGCTGTTTGCCAGTATGTTACTCTCTAAACTAAACCAAGTTTTTCATTTATATTCAAATTTATACTTCACTTTGATTTCACTAATTTATTTACTTAAGTACCACTCAACACCGTATTTTGGGGAACTGTCCTAATGGATACGTTCGGCGATCGTCTCACATTGATTTCTGCGGTTATTTCACCCACTTCTGCTTGTCTATTAGCACTGAAAGCTCTATGCAAACGCCACTGCACTCTGTCTATAAGTGAAGGCTGTCGGCCACTGCGTTCTCCGCTGTGAGAGGTAATACCTGAAATTTGGTATTTTCGACACACGCTTGACACTGTGGATCTCGGAATATTGAATTCCTTAACGATATCCGAAACAATGTCCCATGTGTCTAGCTCAACTAACATTCCACGTTTAAGTCTGTTAACTTCCGTCGTGCGGACATAATCATGTCGGAAATATTTTAATATGAAACACCTGAGTACAAACGACACATCCGAAAATGCACAGTCCTTTTTTAACTTGTGTACGTGATACTACCGCAATCTGCACATGTGCATAACGCTCTCCCATGACTAGTGTACTAGATGATTGTTTACTAAAATGCCTCCTCGAACTGCTAAGACCACTTTGTTAATAATGTTGGAAGAGCCATTCAACTGCACTGATCAGCCAGAACACGACCACCGACCTACTATCGATATAAATCCCTCGAGACGATAGCAGCGTCACCTGGCGGGGAATGACTGCTAGTCTGCCACACGTACGGTGGATGTGGTACCAGTGAGCGTGCTGTCCATCTGTATCATGACAAAGGATCGCAATCTATCTGAATTTGAACGAGGACAGATTATGATGGCCGCGCTGGATTAGCCGAGCGGTCTACGGCGCTGCAGTCATGGACTGTGCGGCTGGTCCCGGTGGAGGTTCGAGTCCTCTCTCGGGCATGGGTTTGTTTGTCCTTAGGATAATTTAGGTCAAGTAGTGTGTAAGCTTAGGATGACCTTAGCAGTTGAGTTCCACAATATTTCACACACATTTGAACATTGATATTATGATGACCAGAGGCTCGGCTCGTGCGTTTCGGAAACTGCATGACTTGGTGGATATTCGACGGGTGCTGTGGTGAGTATCTTCAACACTTGGCGAAACCATGATGAAACCCCGTCCATACGTCGTGGGATCAGGCGGGCAACCCTCATTACAGATTTCGGACGTCGTAGCTGAGCATACTGGTGAAACAGGACATATGACGAACTGTGGATTTACTAACATCAGATTTTAGTGCTGGGCCGAGTGAAACTGTGTCTGAACACGCAGTGCATACAACACTCCTAATGGTGGGACTCGTCAGCCGACAACGCATTTTTGCGCCAATGGTAACACAGGGCTCTCTGGACTTTGGTGCTATGGCAGAGCGTTGGATGGTCTGATGAATTCCGGTACCTTTTTTCTCATGGCGAAGAGACGGCACGATTCAGACGTCTTATACGGAATTGCTCCTTAGCACCTGTACTGCATGACGGAGACAAGCTGGCGGCGGCTTCATTATGCTCTGGAGAACATTCATGTGCGCATCCATGGGTGCAGTGGAGATCGTGCAAGGCACCATGACGGACAAGGAGTATCGTACATTAGTTACAAACCACGTACACCCCTGCATGACGATCAAGTTTCCCGCCAGCAATGACACTTTTCAACAAGATAATGCGCCTTGTCACAAAACCAGAGTGAGATCGACTGGTTCGAGGAACAAAGGCGCGAGTTCATATTCATGTAATGGCCCCCCTACTCGCCAGATCTGAACATTTCGAACAGATCTGCAACTTGACTGAACTTGGCGTCAAAGCTCATCGCCCAGTCCCCGGAATTTTAGGAGAATTAGGTGACGTGTGTGCATACGTAATGCCAACGCCTTCCAGCGGACTACCAAAACCTTATTGCTTTCATGGCACTACGCGTCACGACTGTTATCCGTGCCAGAAGGTGCACATACTGGCTATTAGGTAGGTCGTCAGAATATTTTTGTTGATCAGTGTACACATCTCTGAGGGTAACACTAGGCAAGAGTCTTGTTTGCGTGGTGCAAAACGTCAGAGTTAACAATGGCATTCTTTGTTACATAAATATTTTTTCGCGGTCACTGGTCCACACCCACAGTGCATTTTTCTTGCATAAACTTAATAGAATGGTGCTATTTGAAAGCTGAGTACGCACAAAATTTCGAAAAAATGAACACAAGCCGATACACTGTTATAGCTGATTTTTCATACTAAGATAAAGAAAATACTTTATTTAATTAATTCTGTTCATATCTGGTGTGACACCTGTAGACCAATTTATGTGTTCAAAAAACTTAATGCAGTCCCTTACAAATTTCGACATATTCAGGATTCCACTAGCCCCTCGCTCTGAGAATTTATGTAGCGTTGTTTCTAAAATCTGCATGTTCTACTGAGGTGTTGCTGGCTATTAATACATCACTGTATAATGCAGCTGGGTCTCACAGTTTTGGGCGTAGTACATTATCTAATGCAGTAATAAACATCCGTGAATTCACATTTAAACCAAACGGTAGCATCCAGTATCGGTAACTATATCCTCTGAATAAAAAGGCAGTATATTTTCTAGATACCTTACAGAGATGCATGAGCTAATAAAAAGTTCTCAAAACTAAGCTAGTGACATATTTAATTCTATGAAACTATTCAAGTTTACATGTCAAGTTCTTACTGGAAAAATTATTTTATTAATTGCCCTCACTTCCAAAACAGAATGAACACTTCCATCATCTTTCTCCACAGATAAGAGTGCACTACAATAAGGTGACATTGAGGGCTCAGTTATTCCCAGTCAAGCATCTCATTTGTGACAGTTACCCTCTTGGTTCCTGGGAAACATGTTGTGACAATATATCTCATTTGGGCGAACTTCCATTCAATATTTTCAATCTGGCCACAATATGAGGGTCTGCTTCTGATGCATGTTGTTCTTGACTTAAGTAACTTTACCTTTAATCCCTAGTATTATTTACCAATCTCTAATTTTGTCTTTATTAAATCTGCTACAGTTTTCTGCAGTTTACATTTACTTGGCGAGTACACAATTATTGTACATTTCTTTCTGAGGAAACCAATGCATTCTACTACAAGTCCATTTGTAACTAAGAACAGATATTATGCCTTTCCATTTTCTATCTTAATCTACTCCTGAATGTATATGTTGTCAATAGCTCTGAAACGTTTACAGCTTTTTATAATATATGTGGGTACTTTTGTGACTTCGTTAATATTATTGAACAAACGGGACAATGGAATACTCACCTTATAATCCATGTTCATTACAAACATGATGGATATCTTTTCAACTACAGAATGTACTGTGGTGTGTAGAATCACTTCACTGTGAACATGGCATTTAAATAGTCTAAACGTAGTTGTTGTATGATGTCCTCAGCATCGTTATAGCATAATAGATTTACACTATTATCTTTTTTACCCTCAATCCACACCAAGGTCAACATTTGAGGGTGTAATGTGGCCAGTTGGTTGACCTTGTATTATTGGGTTGTGACACTTTCACCACTTCAGTGACGTTTGCAGCAGGTTCTGAGGCCACCAATCAGTTTCAACTGTTGGATTTTGTAACGTAATATCATGCATGGGCAGGTGGTTCTGATTTCCCCACAGTAACTTTCACCTATAGTTGTTGTAGTTGTTTTTGGGTGGTCTAGTGCCACTTACTATTACCATAATAACATGGATAATATCGTTTGTCATTTCACCTTTTTTCATGTGGGATCAGTGTACCGCGATCTGTCTGTTGTGGATTTTGCATGGGAGGTGGACACAGGGGCGTGAGATAATTTACACGAGTCTGTCTTGTCCTACTAAGGGTGTATCACAAGTGTGTGGCCGAGAGGACAGTGCCGTAATGTTAATGTTGTAACTACTCCTCTTGCATGAGGTGAAATGAGCCCAGCGCGGATGTTAAAGATCAATGTCGTTTTCAGGCACAAGCAACAACTTGTTCATGATGTCCAGTGGCAGTTTAGCCTTTAATATCCTAACAACTTGCCGATTAGATATGGTCTCGCCCAATTATCTTGCATTATAGTGTTTTATGCAAACTAAAACATGGTGTAATATTTCAGTAACTCAAAGAAGATGCATTTAAGCAAGACAAAACAAGTCTGTGTGCACACGTTTAATAAAAAGGACTTAATGTGCAGAATGCAGGAGGCGTTTTCCTTCTGAAGGAGTGCAGGAGCTAAGCATTTACCGGCGTCCCACAGTTTTCAAAGACTAGGGGCTTCCTTTTCATTTGCTCGACAGCAACCTCAGGTGTCTGTCACAAAGGTTTTGTCTACGTGCAGCAGTCAAAAGCGTTTTCTGCTAAGGTCATTCCTCACTCCCTCTCATAAAACGTTTTCTCAAGTGGTTGCTACAGGAAGCCCCCCCTGTCGCGAGTTCGGCCTATGGCCCCGCAGCCCCCTCCCGGCTCTTAGCCATTGTATGAGCGCCTTACATCGGTTTTCTTTCTAGGAAGCATAGTGGAGTGCCTGCCCATCCTGGCATACAGTTCACTGACCATATCATCCAACTTGTTTCCAAATGTTTCCTTCCTTCCTTCCTAATAGCACGGACTTCCATTTTTATCCTATTGCAAGTAACAATTACTCGTACATAGATTTTAGACGCAATATGCAGGCTAGGTGGTGTGCCGGTTGTCAAAGCGCGTAGTGTCAGCGAGTGACATGGCCAGCATGCAGCACGTGCTTGTTTCAGCTGCATCCCGTCCTCCAGTGGCAGCAAAAGCGGTTGTAGGCAGACCATGGCTTGATGGTGGTCTATTGCGCCCTATACCAAACCGTCGTTAACATGGCGGCGGATACATGCCACCGGATCCTGCCTGGTCCACTCCCGAACCATGTGTCCTCCATTTCCGTGTTCTCCAAAGCCCATCCAGTGAATTACTTCCTCTGCGAGTTCTCTCGTGTTTTCTGGCCCTCGAGTGGCTGGTGCAACCACGGAAAGCTCAGTATTAATTGGTTACACGACTTATACAGGACAATTATATGTTATTAATGTCATCCAACAGTGTACAGCTCGCATACCAATTTCTGTGTTTCAAATTCTTTATAGAACTATCTCGTTGAATTCCCTGTTTCTTTCTTACAAGATTTCTGTACAACAAAATGAAACTACACAAATTCAAAGAATTTACTCAGAGAAATCAAAAAAATGGTTCAAGTGCCTCTGAGCACTATGGGACGTAACTTCTGAGGTCATCAGTTCCCTAGAACTTAGAACTACTTAAACCTAACTAACCTAAGGACATCACATACATCCATGCACGACGTAGGATTCGAACCTGCGACGGTAGCGGTCGCGCAGCTCCAGACTGTAGCGCCAAGAACCGCTCGGCCACCGCAGCCGGCTCAGAGAAATCCTTGTGTCTTGCTTTTAAGTTACTCTTTAATAAAATAAACTGCTTCATTTCACTTACATTTACGTTTCTTGTTTCAGAATTACCTTTTATAAACCCAAAATGCTCATCTCGTAAATTAAAAGTTATCACGAAGTTGGGCTAAATCGTTTAAATTTCATTACTTACTGGTTTCATGTTCATTCTTCTAATTTAAATTCATTTCATTTCTCGTGGAATTCAGTTGGTGTGGAAGTGGGATAAGAGTGAGTTTCTTTTTAGTTTATATGCACTACGTTAGACCTGCAAATCCACCGACAGTTCTTGATTCCCTTCCTATCACCCGTGCCAACTGCAATTACATCACCTCTAGAAGAGTCCCGAAATCTGCATATCATCAGTTTCCTAACCTGTACGGTATACGGAACAGCAGACAAATTCTCAATTGCTATTACACAACATGTAACAGCTTTGTATTACTGAATGGTTTACAACATCACAGAAAACTGGAAAATGACCACGTGTCGAAACTGGAGTCCCAATAAATAACCGTTTAACAGCTTAAAACGAAATGATTTCATTCACACATTTCACTAAGGCTGAGGAAATCATGAAACTTCTACTTTTCTTCTCCTGTCTCAGCTAATAATAACTTCCTGATATCCGCAAAATCTACAGTACTGGCGATTAAAATTGCTACACCAAGAAGAAATACAGATGATAAACGGGTATTCATTGGAGATATATATTATACTAGAACTGACATGTGATTACATTTTCACGCAATTTGGGCGCATAGATTCTGAGAAATCAGTACCCAGAACAACCACCTCTGGCCGTAATAACGGCCTTGATACGCCTGGGCATTGAGTCAAACATAGCTTGGATGGCATGTACAGGTACAGCTGCCCATTCAGCTTCAACACGATAGCACAGTTCATCAAGAGTAGTGACTGCCGTATTGTGACGAGCCAGTTGCTCGGCCACCACTGACCAGACGTTTCCAATTGGTGAGAGATCTAAAGAATGTGCTGACCAGGGCAGCAGTCGAACATTTTCTGTATCCAGAAAGGCCCGTACAAGACCTGCAACATGCGGTCGTGCATTATCCTGCTGACATGTAGGGTTTGGCAGGGATCGAATTAAGGGTAGAGCCACGGGTCGTAACACATCTGAAATATAACGTCCACTGTTCAAAGTGCCGTCAGCGCGAATAAGAGGTGACCGAGACGTGTAACCAATGGCACCCCATACCGTAACGCCGGGTAATAAGCCAGTATGGGGATGACGAATACACGCTTGCAATGTGCGTTCACCACGATGTCGCCAAACACGGATGCGACCATCATGATGCTGTAAGCAGAACCTGGATTCATCCGAAAAAATTACGTTTTGCCATTCGTCCACCCAGGTTCGTCGTTGAATACACCTTCTCAGGCGCTCCTGTCTGTGATGCAGCGTCAAGTGTAACCGCAGCCATGGTCTCCGAGCTGATAGTCCATGCTGCTGCAAACGTCGTCAAACTGTTCGTACAGATGGTTGTTGTCTTGCAAACGTCCCCATCTGTTGACTCAGGGATCGAGACGTGGCTGCGCGATCCGTTACAGCCATGCGGATAAGATGCCTGTCATCTCGACTGCTAGTGAAACGAGGCCGTTGGGATCCAGCACAGCGTTCCGTATTACCCTCCTGAACCCACCGATTCCATATTCTGGTAACAGTCGTTGGATCTCGACCAACGCGAGCAGCAATGTCGCGATACGATAAACCTCAATCGCGATAGGCTACAATCCGACCTTTATCAAAGTCGGAAACGTGATGGTACGCATTTCTCCTCCCTACACGAGGCATCACAACAACGTTTCACCAGGCAACGCCGGCCAACTGCTGTTTGTGTATGAGAAATCGGTTGGAAACTTTCAGCATCTCCGCACGTTGTACGTGTCACCACTGGCGCCAACCTTGTGTGAATGCTCTGAAAAGCTAATAATTTGCATATCACAGCATCTTCTTCCTGTCGGTTAAATTTCACGTATGTAGTACGTCATCTTCGTGGTGTAGCAATTTTAATGGCCAATAGTGTATACACTCCTGGAAATGGAAAAAAGAACACATTGACACCGGTGTGTCAGACCCATCATACTTGCTCCGGACACTGCGGGAGGGCTGTACAAGCAATGATCACACGCACGGCACAGCGGACACACCAGGAACCGCGGTGTTGGCCGTCGAATGGCGCTAGCTGCGCAGCATTTGTGCACCGCCGCTGTCAGTGTCAGCCAGTTTGCCGTGGCATACGGAGCTCCATCGCAGTCTTTAACACTGGTAGCATGCCGCGACAGCGTGGACGTGAACCGTATGTGCAGTTGACGGACTTTGAGCGAGGGCGTATAGTGGGCATGCGGGAGGCCGGGTGGACGTACCGCCGAATTGCTCAACACGTGGGGCGTGAGGTCTCCACAGTACATCGATGTTGTCGCCAGTGGTCGGCGGAAGGTGCACGTGCCCGTCGACCTGGGACCGGACCGCAGCGACGCACGGATGCACGCCAAGACCGTAGGATCCTACGCAGTGCCGTAGGGGACCGCACCGCCACTTCCCAGCAAATTAGGGACACTGTTGCTCCTGGGGTATCGGCGAGGACCATTCGCAACCGTCTCCATGAAGCTGGGCTACGGTCCCGCACACCGTTAGGCCGTCTTCCGCTCACGCCCCAACATCATGCAGCCCGCCTCCAGTGGTGTCGCGACAGGCTTGAATGGAGGGACGAATGGAGACGTGTCGTCTTCAGCGATGAGAGTCGCTTCTGCCTTGGTGCCAATGATGGTCGTATGCGTGTTTGGCGCCGTGCAGGTGAGCGCCACAATCAGGACTGCATACGACCGAGGCACACAGGGCCAACACCCGGCATCATGGTGTGGGGAGCGATCTCCTACACTGGCCGTACACCACTGGTGATCGTCGAGGGGACACTGAATAGTGCACGGTACATCCAAACCGTCATCGAACCCATCGTTCTACCATTCCTAGACCGGCAAGGGAACTTGCTGTTCCAACAGGACAAAGCACGTCCACATGTATCCCGTGCCACCCAACGTGCTCTAGAAGGTGTAAGTCAACTACCCTGGCCAACAATATCTCCGGATCTGTCCACCATTGAGCATGTTTGGGACTGGATGAAGCGTCGTCTCACGCGGTCTGCACGTCCAGCACGAACGCTGGTCCAACTGAGGCGCCAGGTGGAAATGGCATGGCAAGCCGTTCCACAGGACTACATCCAGCATCTCTACGATCGTCTCCATGAGAGAATAGCAGCCTGCATTGCTGCGAAAGGTGGATATACACTGTACTAGTGCCGACATTGTGCATGCTCTGTTGCCTGTGTCTATGTGCCTGTGGTTCTGTCAGTGTGATCATGTGATGTATCTGACCCCAGGAATGCGTCAATAAAGTTTCCCCTTCCTGGGACAATGAATTCACGGTGTTCTTATTTCAATTTCCAGGAGTGTAGTTGGTGCCGTCCTTCACTTCGCGGCTTATCAATCCTTGGGCTGTGCCGCGAGTCAGGCCCTCTGTCTTCAATTATTTCGGCCTGTCCTGCCGGTCTTGTTTCTCCAGGCGCCTCTGTTGGCTTCGTTTCCTCTTCCTTCCTTTCTACCAATGTCCCGTTGGTCAAGTGCCCTATCGTTTCTCCGATCATCATATGTTCTGTTAGGCCTCCTATCATCCCGTCGGTCGTTCATCTCTAGCGTCGGTAGTCGTTTTTCGTCGCCCACCCGTTCCGTTGCCTCTGTGGCGACCGTCTCACTCCAAGTGTTTCCTTGCAGCTGCACAGGTTGGAAGCTAGTTTGTTCAGCGGGTACCGGTGCATTGACTTCACCGCTCCTGCCGTACTCCAGAACTCGTAATAATTTTTTGAATCTTTTAGTGTCATGTAGATGTCTATCGGCGATCTGTAACTGTTTAATCGGATTCGGTAATCTGCTTATGCAAATCCGTATTAGTTCGGGGGGCGGATACGGCACATCTGAAATATTATTTCTCTCTGTCGTGTATCTGAAATGTTGCAATGGGTCGGGCCGGCATGATCCAATATACCATGCTGTAAAAAAATAAAAATAGTACATCCGGAAAGTTGTCCGCCCCCGGTAGGTGAGTGGTCAGTGCGACGGAATGTCGCCGGCACGATAGCTCAGCGTGTAAGGGGAGAGGGTTAGCTGCCCTCTGTAATAAAAAAAAGCTGAGTTAATCGATCAACGACGAACTGAAATGGGTGTCTTGCGACGTCCGCCCCGAGCACATACAACAAACAGAAACGAACAAGACGAGATTTAAAAAAAAAGTCAATCCTAAGGGCCCGAGTTCGATTCCCGGCTGGGTCGGAGATTTTCTTCGCTCAGTGAATGGGCGTTGTCATGTCATCATCATTATTTCATCCCCATCGACGCGCAAGTAGCCGAAGTGGCGTCAAATCGAAAGACTTGCACCCGTCGAACGGTCTACCCGACGGGAGGCCCTAGTTACACGACATTATTTTTTTATCTGGATAGATGACGTCGATTTCAATCCTATATGCCACCTGGGGACAGTAGATGTATTGATAATAGTTTCAACGTCGTCCGCCAACAGCGTAGTGGTACAGCTACCACAGCGCCATCTGTGCCCACAGGCAGAAGGCACCGTTTGGCGCAACGTGTAAAGCAACCAGGCAATCATGGCACGGACACACACCCGTGTTGCCTATAGCCAACTCAGCGAGTTTGAAAGGGGTTAAATTGTGGCCTTCTGAGTGGCGGGGATGTCCTTTCGGAGAATTTCCGCACAAGGTGGACGTTCTCTGTTACTTGTACAACGAAACTGATATCAACTATCTCTCACGCTCGCACGCACCGTTCTGGACGTCCACGTGGCATGGACGTCTGGCGGGACCGATGTAAAGAGAGCAGCAGTGGTAAATGGTACAGATAAGCGGGCTTGTGAGTCCAGACGCTTCAACACGGTTACGAACCGATTATCAGCAGTGGGACTAGAGCACGTAAACGTCTAGTCCATCTTCCACCCATGTCACAAGGTTAACTTGCACAGCTCGAATGGTGCCGTCAGAGGATCACTTGGAAGATGGAATGACATTCCATAGTGTTCAGCGATGAAAGCAAATTCTGCCTGCAAGCAAGTGGTGGTCGTTTGCTTGTTCGACGTAGACTTGGTGAGTGATGTCTCGTATAATGTAGTCCTCTGGCTCCAACCCAGGCTTCATGGTCTGGGGGTGCGATAAGCTGTAACTCTCGTTCACCTTTGGTGTTCTAGGAGGGACGCTAACCAGAGCTCAATACATGCAGAATGTTATTAGAACCGTTCCTTTACCTTTCTTGCAACAGGAAGGCAATGTGTAGTTCCAACAGGATTGTGCTCGCCCAGACACTACCAGTGAAACTCAATGAGCTCTGCCAAAAACGCAACAACTTCTCTGAATAGCGCGATATCCGGACTTGAATCCAATTGAGCGCATGTGGGATATGACAGGACGGGAATTACATGAAAGGATCGAGCAGACATGGCATAACGTATCCCAGGACAGTATTAGCCATCCTTACGATCCACTTGATGCCAGACTCAGTGCCTTCATTGCCCTCCGTGGATGCTACACCACATATTAACATGGGTATCTCAGCATGAGCCGATACGCTTGTGCTACTGCTTGTAAGTGTACTTGTTTCATGTACTCAATATGCACTGTTGCAACAATAAATCTGTAGCGAATTGGAGACCTCTAAAATGGTGTACCTATTTTTTCCCGGCAATGTAGTTTTAGGTCATTTTCAGTTATTGCTATGCCTATTATCACTTCTTTCTGTTTTTCCCTTGACTAGTACGCTTTCAGTAAGGAGCACGTAAACTCTTCAAACGTTCTGCACTATTTCGCGATTGCTCTGATGCTCGTGGCGGCTTCTCTGCAGAAATGTCTGCACACGGAATTAATTTTTATGTTATGAGATGAAGTTGTCCGATCGTTTGACGAAGGTCTTCTATACATCAATTGGGTCGTAAATGATTCTTTGTACTGGAGCAGTGGAAATTACTGAATCGTCATAAGCTTGGGCCTAAGCGCATCCTCGTCTGTATCACATGACGTGGTGTCCGTTGGCATACAATTAATTTTTGACAGACCTTAACGTGGCGGTTCTCCTCTAATTCGGCACAATCTTTCCTCTAGTTCACGAAATTCTTGATGTGAACTTTTCTCTGTTCTTTTCTGCTATTTGTAGAATTTCGGCCACACTCTTTTTCTTCTACTATCGAGTACGACGTTTCCCTGCTCCTGCAATTGATCATTTCTTTTCTCTTCAAAAATTTCGCTAGATCTTAGATCTCTGCGTGTTCGCTAATGTCGGTCGGTACTACCCGGTCTGATACGGTCTCGTAATTATTTTCTAATTGTTCCACGGTGATGTTCAATACTACTTCTTGATGTACAATCTTTTCCAGGGTCTTCGAGATCCTGTCTACCTTTATGAATTTGCGTGTTCTTCGTTACCGTAGGTAACTTCTTTCGCCTCTCCGCATTTCGTAAAGTGGTCACTGTGTGTCTTGTTCACGATTCCTATCTGATCATCCACCTTGCTATCCAAGTGGTCAAACTGTGCTTTGAGTTTTTGCGTTTTTCCCTTTTTATCAGCAGATCCTCGGTTTTTTCTTCAGTACGCTTAAACGTTGCAGCTTTCGTCTCCTGACCTTTCTTAAATAAATCTTCGCTATGTTTACGTAACTTTCTTGTGATGGCCAGAATTAGACGATGTATAAGGTTCCAGTTTTATTATAAAAACTTCAATGAACAGTTTTAAATCTATAACCTGTATGTGCACACTATAACCTATTTGCGCAAACGAAAAAATGGTTTAGTAGTGGGTGGTTATAATTAAACTTCCCTATTTAACACATTATAAGATGGAAACTAATCATCGTACGAGTACTAAACTCGGTAGCATTAATGTCAAGGGCATGGAGAAGAGACATAATGCAATATCGATTCAGTTTAAACAATGTGTCGCTGCGGCACATCATACCATTACATACACGTACCATTAATATTACAAATGGGGTACAATATGGTGCTCATCAGTATCCAGAAGAGGCTGAAAGAGCAGGACTGCACTGCACAGCAGAAGGAAGCATGTCCGTAAGTATGCTGACTACCTCAGGTATGCTGCGCTTCAGATCAGCATATGAGTGGATGTTCCCTTGTAAATCACGTCCTTCAGATAGCCCCTCAACCATAAATCACAGGGGTTGAGATCAGCTGATAATTCGATCGTTTCCAAATGTGTTTCGGAGAATCAGGTGAAGAGAAGCAGGTGAACTTCACGAACGATTTGCGGTGGGACCTCATCTTGGATGGAAACTGTTGAGTTCAATGCGTGTCACTCCAATATGGCGAGTATGAATGCTATCGAGGCATCTCACAGTAACGCTGGCCGTTCACATTGCAGGTCTTTGATCCTTGGGTGCCAACTTGTTAAAAAAAAGTGGGCCAATGATAAACTTAGCCGTGAAGCCACACCATACGGTGACACGTTCACTATACAGAGGAACTTCATGCACAATGACTGAAGGTGAAGATCCCCACATTCGGCAATTCTGTGTGTTCACAGCACCCGACAGAGAAAAATGTGCTTCGTCTGTCCGTAGGATGGTCGGTGACCAGTCCTCGTGAACTTCAGGTCTTGCTGAAACTGGAGGACGAAGTCAACACGTCGTTGTGCGTAGTGTGGTGCAACCTGCTGTTCGATATGGATCTTGTACGGATACCATTTGAGAAAGGTTCGAAGCACCTTCCGTACAGTAGACCACGGGATTATCATGACACTTCACGCACACTGCCTGACGGTCGGGAATTGCGTGCAGCGTTGTCTGCCACAACCACAGCGATCTCATCACCACCCGTGGTGCAACCGGTCGTCGGTCTCTCCCCAGAGCGACGCCCAGTTCTCCAGCTGATTAGAAGTACTTCATCATGCTCCGAACACTTTGTTTCTTGTTTCAAAATTACTTTTTATAAACCCAAAATGCTCATCTCGTAAATTAAAAATTATCACGAAGTTGGGCTAAACCATTTAAATTTCATTACTACTACTTTACATTCGTTTAACGTCTTGTGGACTTCAGTTGGTGTGGAAATGGAATAAGAGTGAGTTTCTTTTTCGTTTATATGCACTACGTTAGACTTGAACAATCCACCGACAGTGACTGGTTCCCTTCCTATCACCCGTGCCAACTGCAATTACATCACCTCTAGAAGAATCCTGAAATTTGCGTATCATCAGTTTTCTAACCTGTATGGCATATGGAACAGCAGACAATTTCGCAATTGCTATTACTCAGATTTGTATTACTGAATGGTTTACAACATCACACAAAACTGGAAAATAACGCCGCCACCGCATTCCTGTCTACAAACATATTATCAGTCTCGAGAATAAACCTGGAGGAAATGGAACAGCCGAAGCAGTTATACTAAATGGTCCTATATTCTTCCGTGGCTGCTGGGTTAATTTTACCCTGGATGTCGCTACTGGCAATTCTGGTAGTGGTTGGTTTACACTCGCCATAGTTCGTTGTGAAAATGCTTCGCTTCCTGGACTTGAATCATTCGGCGGCCGAGATGTCATCGTTTACAAAACATGGCATTGTGGTGTCGACCCGAAGACCCAAGTAGACCTAGTTATGTGTATAGTAATATGCCATTTACATTGTATACACGCTCTTGTAGAAAAGTTAGTAATGATGAGAAAATTCATGTATGGATGAAAGGACTTGGTGTATTTGCTGAAAATGTAACTGCAACTGGAGATATTACTTTGTACTATAATTATTAATAAAGTGTGATCCTTGACCCCTTTAACCGCTAGTCGTACATCGCGGACCGGGGGCTCAAGGATGCAACAGTTTGAAAAAATTCGAAAACATAGTGCGACACTGCCCGCTGAGCGCCTAGCCAGTCGGTGATGCAACCCGCCCGACTTGGCTCGGCGCCACGTGATAAGGGCCGGACGCACCAGAAAGACGACCCTTCCGTAATCCTCTCAGCAGGCGATATACACTGAGTCCAGCTGCAGCATTACTGTTGTGTTGATAATAGGGCTTCATTAACAATACGCTCCATCTTTTGTCCAAGATCGTGTTGAGACGTCAACAAGTGCACTGCGACTGGTCGGTGTGTGATACTATAAATCACGACGATTGACCACGGCACCTGGTGGCCATAGGCGGGACTGGATAGTGGCGATGTGACATGAAAATCATGAACCTCATACTCTGAACATTCATGCTACCAAATTTGGTTCTAGTACTGTAGTTATTTACAGCTTGTTAAACAGGGAAAGTTCAATTATAACCATCTGGTATTTCAGGACACTCACTGAAGAGGCATTGTAAGGCGAAACGCCTCTGGGTGTACAAGTTAAATAAGAAAATATACAGCATTCAAAAGGCATGTTCAACTACTCCAATTCAAAGATTTTTGTGCAGGAGTGCGCGTTTTGTGTCGTAGCACGGTTTTCAAAAACTGGAGGTTTCTTTTCACCTGCTCCATAGCATCTTCCGTCGTTGTGTACGTGCTGTCGACAGTAGCGCTTTCTTCCTCACACCATCTCAAAATGTTTTCGCATGTGGTCGCTGCTGGGAGCTGTCCCCGTTGCGAATTTGACCAGTGGCGCCACGGGTGTCAGAAGGCTCAGGCATCTCTTAGACGTTATGTGACCACCATGTCTCGGGGTCCTTTCTGTGAGGAAGAGCCTGGCCATCTCGGCATTCACTTCACTGGTTGCGTCGTTCAGTTTGCTTACAAACATTTCATTACTTCCTAATAAGATGCAAGACCATTTCCATACTGTTGAAAATAACTGTCACTCTTAAATTTCAGATTTATTAGTTATGCATGTCAAGGGTAGGTCTCTAATTTGAATATTGTGAATTTGCCTGTGTTGAGAGTCCATTCATGAAAATGGCCCCATAACACTACAGATGAGTTTGTTCTCTACCTACTTAACAAACTGTTCAACGTGATTCAGCTTTTAAACAAATTGTGCATTCACCAAAAATGTTTAATTTTTCGGGGGGTGAAGCAGAAAAATGCTTCATTTAATGTGAGTGTAATTCAGGAAACTCGTAATGTTTTCACCTTCTGATCTAAAATGCATTAAATCAACGTTATGGGATATCTTACAGCGCAGAGGGTTTTCTTAATATACTGTTGCCAATTTTTGGTCCAGGAGTTTAAAGAAGAGAAAAACATATGCATGATAGTAGTCCTCCATTCGAGTTGAACCCCACGGCGGAAACAGGTATTACATCAGACGGCAGTGACATTTGCAATGCGCCAGCAAGCCTGAGCGGTAATCTCTGCCATTTCAACGCTTTAATGATGGCTAATACAGATAATATGCAAACTGAAAAGATGACATTAGTGGAATTTTCTCCGTGATACGGCCTTCAAAGCTTAAAACCATAAACCATATACCCGACGACGGACCTCATGTGAAAAATCACTTACAAGAAAACAGTAAGTGAATTTACCAGGATAAGTCTGTTCCACTCCGGGAAGTAACTTGATTGATTGTGCGGTTGCCAGACTTGTTACGCGACCTTGCCAACTATGGTAGCCCCAGGAATAATACGTTTGCTCAGACGATGGATACCCAGAGAGGACTTGGAAGCGACGAATGTAGCTCGCGTTTCACAGGTGCGTTGCCGAGTTGACGATGGACTGAATTATCAAAAGTATTGGTCAATGACTTTTACTCTATGTGCCGCAAGTACGATTGGGAGCTACAGTGTAGATACTAGTAACACTGTTGCACCAATTGCAAGCTGAAAATCATAAATCAAAAGCCGTTGCAGTTGTCATTGTTTGAAAATATAGCGTGGTAGGACAGTCAAAAAAAAATCTGCTCACCAAGACGTGGCAATGTTACACATATATAAAGGTATTGAAATTTACAAGCTTTCGTACTCAGTGGGACCTTCTGCCGCCAGACGGACTGAAGAGGAAGGAAGAGGTGTGAAGGAAAAGACGGGTGAGGTATAGAAAATGGGGAGAGTTCTGACAAGCTCTCCCAGGTCAGGAGAGGCTTATTGGGCAGGATGAAAAGGAAGAAAATGTTCAATGAATTGTCTTTCTTAAGTGTATTGCTAACTGTAAACTAATCTACCACACGTCATTCATTTCTTTTTTATGTTCTGTGATGTTTATAGTGTATATATTGTGCGTATTTAACACATAGACTTAAGAATGTACCTCTTCAGAACACTGTCATTGGCGTTACCCTAATACAGAGGAACGCAAATGAGAAGACAGAGCATTTGCAAAACGAGGACATCCTCAGCGAAATTACGTAAGTTGCTAGTAATATGAACCCTGAGACCAGTGAAATGAACCGTACAAAGAAACTGTATTCCATTACCTAAATCAAGCTGCAAAGGCATCAAGAAATTAAAACGGAGTGTCGAAAGGAGCACAATACGCCAACAGTACTGTCTGTAACATTTCATTCTACAGTTAAACTGTCATTCAGCTTCTAACAGTCAGAAGAACAAAAGTTACTCCTACCCATAATGTTTCCAAATAATCATTACTTATGCTTAACAAATAGCTAAAATTTTCTGACGAGTAAGCTCTTCTATTTGCAGGTACGCTCGTGACAGACGGATAGCTATAGCGGTAAGGGTTCATCCAGCTGAGCGTGGGGCACATTTAAAAAGCAATGCCTTATAGCCAGTGGAGTTTTTTCTTAATTTGTCGGTTGATGGTTTCATATTAAAAGTTTATCTAGCCTATGACAACATTTAATGAGAAAAGCGATGAATAATTGTTTCGAACAGACGGCTGCTTTGTGTGACGAATTGCTAAATAGGGTAATTTGGTAATCGAAAAATGAAACAGAAGAATAAATCGCTTGACTCTCAATTAGCATCCTTCGATATCATCAGGAATTTCAACAAAACAGAAAAGAGAAACAAATTTCCTTGGTTTATTCCCACGTTAACGAGCCTCTTTCCGACCATTCACCCCCATTGTTACCTGTTTGCTCTATAAGGCTGTCTTCGCTTAGTTACACTATTACGTAAATTGGAGTGCGGGAGAAAGGAAATTAAAGAGACTAATGGCAGCTACGTCCAGACGTCTTGCGGAATTGGCGACAACGAGTGAAATTTTATGCAGAACCGGGACTCGAACATGGCTTGGTTCAAATGGCTCTGAGCACTATGGGACTTAATTCATCAGTCCCCTAGAACTTAGAACTACTTAAACCTAACTAACCTAAGGACATCACACACATCCATGCCCGAGGCAGGATTCGAACCTGCGACCGTAGCGGTCGAGGCGGTTCCAGACTGTAGCGTCTAGAACCGCTCGGCCATCGAACATGGGATCTCCTGCTTACCAGGAAGCTGCGTTTATCATTGTGCCACCAGGAAAAAGTGTTTGTCGCAAACGTGCGGTCTGTCTCTCACGCTCCCCGGCCGACTGACATCACCCCCCAGCATCACCTATCCGCAGCCCCAGTCCATGTTGTGTAGACTTAGATTCCCGCTGGGGTGGTCAAAAATAAATGTGAATTTCCATCGAAGGTTGTGGATTCATTCCCGCCGAGGTGAATCAATTATACGAATGCGTGGTGCTTGCTTTTTTGGACATGTGCAGAAGAAGAGCTGCGGATTCCGCGTGATGTCTTCTTACGGACATGGTCGTAAGAACAGACACCACTGAGCTGTGTTACTGATCAAGTTCTGTGCTGGAGAAACCAAAATTGCAATTTAAGCACAGCTCCTCAAAGCAGGTAGGAAGCTAGGAATCTTTGCTGATGGAAAACTTGTGGTTAGTACATACGGGAGTGAGTCAAATGAAAACTTTAATTATTTTTTTAAATATTATTTATTGTGCAGAATTGGTACAAAGCTGTACCACTTTTCAAGATAATCTGCCCCACGCTCAATGCAAGTCCTCCAGCGCTTGCAAAATTCTTTTGGTAGTCCGCACAACCACTCATGCACCGCATGGCGTACCTTTTCATCAGCATGTAACTTCTTTCCTCCCATTGTGTCTTTGAGTGGTCCAAACATATGGAAGTCACTTGGGGCAAGGTATGGTGAGTATGGTGGATGAGGAAGACACTCAAAATGCAGGTCTGTGATTATTGCAACTTTTGTACGGGTAGTGTGGGGCCTTGCATTGTCATGTTGCAAAAGGACACCTGCTGAAAGCAATCCACGTCGCTTTGATTTGATTACAGGCCGCAGATGATTTATTAGGAGATCTGTGTATGATGCACTGTTGACACTGGTCCCTCTAGGTATGTAATGCTCCAAAATGACGCCTCTTTCGTCCCAAAAGAGAGTCAGCATAACCTTCCCTGCCGATGGTTCTGTTCGAAACTTCTTTGGTTTTGGTGATGAGGAATGGCGCCATTTCTTGCTCGCTGTCTTCTTTTTCGGTTGGTGGAAGTGATCCCAGGTTTTGTCCCCAGTAACGATTCTTGCAAGGATGCCATCACCTTCTCGTTAAAGTTCTTCACAAGCATCAACATGTCGTTCTCTCATTTCAGGAATCAGCTACCGTGGTACTTTGTGAAACTGGAGCACAAAATGAACAATGTGGTGTGCTGACCCATGACTCATCTATAAACATGCTGCAATGTCATTCAGTGTCACTCGGCGGTTTTCATTCACTATGGCTTCAACTGCTGCAGTGTTCTGTGGAGTCACAACTCGTTGTGCCTGACCTGGACGAGGAGCATCTTCCACTGAAGTCACACCATTTGTGAACTTCCTACTCCATACGCAGACTGGCTGCTGTGACAAACATGCATCACCGTACTGAACCTTCATTCGTCTATGAATTTCAATAGATTTCACACCTTCACTACGCAAAAACCGAATAACAGAACGCTGTTCTTCCCTGGTGCAAGTCGCAAGGGGGGCAGCCTCTTTATACTGATACTGCGACGGTATGTGTGCATCTGCACTATGCTGCCACCTACAGGTCATTCTGCACGCTGTTTGTAGCACGCTTACCAACTTACAGGATAACGGCGCGAAATTTCGATTTGTTATTACAAATTTAAGGTTTTCATTTGATTCACCTCGTAACTTTAATTTCAACTGATGAACAAATTTCATTATTACAGAATCACAATATAAAAATTTAGTTCGGACGTTTGTCCTCTTGAGAAAATATACAACTGACCTTAACCGTGTACCCCCTTTAAAAAAATACAGATGGAATTACCAAAGATCAAGTCTTTAAATTTCGGACACTTGTCCTTCACCAACCTTAGAAAAACTATGTGATTGGAAGATGAATTAATATAGCAAACAGTATTTTAAAGATAATAATTAGATCAGATTGCAAAAGGATCACAGACTGTCACCACCATAAGCACACTGTTAAGTTCATTGCTTACGAAACCAAAATTTACACAACATTAATGATACACCTCTAGTTACTTATGAAAAGATCTCGTCCGTCCCGGCAGACAGACCGGTTATATAAAGGATAGGAGCACGGCGTATACACGGTGGTACTCTGAACAAAGGAGTAGAAAGCAACCGCGAAGAAGTTTGAAAGATGATCAGGCTGCAAGCCAGGGCAGAAAACACTCAAAACACACACACGATCTGAGCCTGCCCGCCAAGGTGACAAACCCCATTTGCCCCACATACCAGACCATTTCTGCAACAGCAAATAATTCACGCGGCAGACAAATTCAACTCCTGATTTACCTTTCTCAATACCATGCAAGGCTTACGAACTACGTGACTATCTGTAACATAACTTAAAACCAAACTGAGACATTTACCGAATAAAAGAATAATTAAAATTACACTGACTTAAAGCTCTGCCTTTCATGTTAAAAGAAAGTCTAAAACCAAAACAGGGCGAAGAACACCCTACATACCACATCAAATAAACACTGCAAGGAACCTTTAAAACAAGCAGTAAAACTATTCCCTTTTGCATTTGCCGAAATAGATTCCGCTCCGCGGAAACAACACTTCGAACTCTTAGACTTCGTAAGTTCAGTAAAACACTCTCTTATTCAGAATCACCCTTAACTGATCTCTGACAGATACAACGTGCCACACAAGTTTCACAGATCTTCACAGGTTAACAGCAGAATATGAGTCATACGTAACTTAATGCTTCCAGTTACGCGATGAGAAGAAGTCCAGCCTGAGATGACGGACCAATCACCATTTTGCACGCAAACGCGCCGACTAATCAGCACCGTACACACGGCGCGCGGCAAAACGGCGAGTGCGGCGAGGCGCAGGCACTGCGGATAGAGACGAGGGCCTGCCTTCCAAACATGTTGCCTCGTTGAACGCCGCCCGGAGAGAGCCCTCGGCCACACGGCAAGCCGGAAACCCAAAGGCGGAACAGTCAGAGATACAAGTACAGACGAGTGTCGATACCAGGGACGCAAGTGGAGCATAACTAACGCCAGTCACCAAGGCTCAACCACGCATTCACATAACAGATATACTACCTTCTTCTATGTCCATGTATCATACTTTGGAGAACAAACTTGCTGATCACGAATCAACATCGGAAGCTCCGCTCCCTCCGTCACGTCAAGTGCTTGTGCGATAAAAAAACTACACCCGCCTTGAGGTATCGAATACTGACGACGAAACTCAACGCCCACACACACACAAGGAAACAAAACTTAAGGTCGTCATTCTCAATGGAGAGAAGTCTTCCGAAGTAAGCGTGATTTCAGGTGTGCCGCAGAGGAGTTTCATAGGACCGTTGCTATTCACAAAATAAATAAATGGTGACCTTGTGGATAACATCGGAAGTTCACTGAGGCTTTTTGCGGATGATGCTGTGGTATATCGAGAGGTTGTAACAATGAAAAATTGTATTGAAATGAAGGAGGTCTGCAGCGAATTGACGCATGGTGAAGGGAATGGCAATTGAATCTCAATGTAGACAAGTGTAATGTGCTGCGAATACGTAGAAAGAAAGATCCTTTATCATTTAGCTACAATACAGCAGGCCAGCAACTGGAAGCAGTTAATACCATAAATTATCTGGGAGTAGGCGTTAGGAGTGATTTAAAATGGAATAATTATATAAAGTTGATCGTCAGTAAAGCAGATGCCAGACTGAGATTCATTGGAAGAATCCTAAGGAAATGCAATCCTGAAAACAAAGGAAGTAGGTTACAGTACACTTGTTCGCCCATTGCTTGAATACTGCTACCAGATAGGGTTGATAGAAGAGATAGAGAAGATCCAACGGAGAGCAGCGGGCTTCGTTACGGAGATGATAGATGAACTCCAGTGGAAGTCTCAGCAGGAGAGACGGTCAGTAACTCGGTACGGGCTTTTGTTAAAGTTTAGAGAACATACCTAGGCCGAGGAGTCAATCAGTAAATTGCTCCCTCTTACGTATATCTCGCGAAGAGACCATGAGGATAAAATCAGAGAGATTAGAGCCCACACAGAGGCATACCGACAATCTTTCTTTCCACGAACAATACGAGACTGGAATAGAAGGGAGAACCGATAGAGATACTCAAGGTACCCTCCGCCACACACCGTCAGGTGGCTTGCGGAGAATGGATGTAGATGCGTCAATTTCGCTGCCAGAGCCTCTCTTCTGTCCGAGACAAGAGACAACAACCGACTCGTCCATTCCACGAGTTCCCAGCGGCCCTGAAATGTTTCACGATTTAGGGCTTTCCGCTAATCGGCGCTGTAGGTTCAGTTCGTTTGGCAGCCGTCACTTCTGGTGTCCACTGCCATAATGTCTCTCATTAAGGCACTTACTCACAACACTGATTCGAAAGTCGGAAACTGGTGGTTAACGACCACGCCTAGCCACAAGCAAATAACTCGTAGTTCGTTCTCTCCTTCCGTACTCGAAATGCAGCTTGTCCAAATTCCGTAAGTCCCGACATTCAAACCGAAATAAAGCCGTCTAGGCTAGGCCAGAGCATAAGAGCGCTGTATACTGGCAGCATTCATGTAGCAACACTATCTGCCAATAGCTGACTCGTGAGCCAATTTTCGATAGAATTTTCACACCGTGAGACATATGCAGTAGTTCATCTAAACTCTCAGGTCGATTTGCTTCCTGAACCATGACAGTATTTACCTGCCTTGACTCCTCATCCATCCTGACAGAAGGATTTCGCTCTCGCACTATCAAGAGAGTACAGGGTGATTCAAAAAGAATACCACAACTTTAAAAATGTGTATTTAATGACAGAAACATAATATAACCTTCTGTTATACATCATTACAAAGAGTATTTAAAAAGGTTTTTTTTCACTCAAAAACAAGTTCAGAGATGTTCAATATGGCCCCCTCCAGACACTCGAGCAATATCAACCCGATACTCCAACTCGTTCCACACTCTCTGTAGCATATCAGGCGTAACAGTTTGGATAGCTGCTGTTATTTCTCGTTTCAAGTCATCAATGGTGGCTGGGAGAGGTGGCCGAAACACCATATCCTTAACATACCCCCATAAGAAAAAATCGCAGGGGGTAAGATCAGGGCTTCTTGGAGGCCAGTGATGAAGTGCTCTGTCACGGGCTGCTTGGCAGCCGATCCATCGCCTCGGGTAGTTGACGTTCAGGTAGTTACGGACAGATAAGTGCCAATGTGGTGGCGCTCCATCCTGCTGAAATATGAATTGTTGTGCTTCTTGTTCGAGCTGAGGGAACAGCCAATTCTCTAACATCTCCAGAGAGTGTGGAACGAGTTGGAGGATCGGGTTGATATTGCTCGAGTGTCTGGAGGGGGCCATATTGAACATCTCTGAACTTTTTTTTGAGTGAAAAAAAAAACCTTTTTAAATACTCTTTGTAATGATGTATAACAGAAGGTTATATTATGTTTCTTTCATTAAATACACATTTTTAAAGTTGTGGTATTCTTTTTGAATCACCCTGTATTATTATACGCTCTCACAGCTATTACGCCTTGCTCTGTCATCTCCTGATTTTCGTTTTTCACTATCGCCTTTTATGCCGAGTGTATTTTGTATCGTCCCACAAAAACCTTCTAGTGTTGCCTTACACCAAACTTAAACACATAATCCTTTATTGCACCAGGAGCTTCAGAAACACTCCAGCATTTTCGTATAATACACCACATAATTCCGTTTAGTCAGATTCCGAAGAACCCTCAGCAAAGCCAACAACGTGTCTCACACCACTTGAAAAGTGTCATTCCGTCCTGGATCAGATAATGGGGGACTCGATTTACTCAGATGATTTCCAGTTTTGGTAGCAACCCATATCGGGTGTCAAATCGTAGGCAACGCGCCTTTGACTCTTCCTTTGAAACGCAATCTTACTTCACAGGAACCCCATCAACACTCGGAGTCAATAGTCCTCTTGGAATTCACGAAATCAGTCCCCAATAACGCTACTTCACTCAGACAGGGTGCAATTGATAAATTTGCTTTAAGCTCATTCCCCCGACACTTTAATGCAAC
Source organism: Schistocerca serialis cubense (assembly GCF_023864345.2). NCBI lineage: Eukaryota > Metazoa > Arthropoda > Insecta > Orthoptera > Acrididae > Schistocerca > Schistocerca serialis. The sequence goes on along the minus strand of NC_064644.1, from coordinate 508,010,147 downwards.
TTGAGTTTGTTTTTTAACATCCACGCTTTTTCCAAATATAGCATCCTTTTCCTCGAAATGACAAGACCGGCCACGGCCACATTTCCTCACATTTTCGAGAATCTGCCTCACTGAATACGGCGGTAGGACTGTCCCTGTCCAGAATATTTATCGAAGATTGTTGTTGTTGTTGTTGTGGTCTTCAGTCCTGAGACTGGGTTGATGCAGCTCTCCATGCTACTCTATCCTGTGTAAGCTTCTTCATCTCCCAGTAGCCTCTGCAACCTACATCCTTCAGAATCTGTTTAGTGTATTCATCTCTTGATCTCCCTCTACGATTTTTACCCTCCACGCTGCACTCGAATACTAAATTGGTGATCCCTTGATGCCTCAGAATATGTCCTACCAACCGATCTCTTCTTCTAGTCAAGTTGTGTCACAAATTTCTCCTCTCCCCAATTCTGTTCAATACCTTCTCATTAGTTATGTGATCTACCCATCTAATCTTCAGCATTCTTCTGTAGCACAGCATTTCGGAAGCTTCTATTCTCTTCTTGTCTAAACTATTTATCGTCCATTTATATAATGCTTATATACAGTAATTACGTGCTGTGCAAATGCAGTGAGAATATACCTTACTTTATGTTGTGGAGAAGCAACATCAAATGAAAAAATAGTAAAAGTGAAGTTTATGTATAAATGATTCGCACCCAATGACGTAGTGAGAGAAAAAGAGTGGTTCGTTATTATAAAAACTCTACAGTCTCTTACATTAAAACCGTTTTCGTGCATTAGTTACCCAGAAGTTTTTTTTTAGATTTTGATAAAATTTCAGATCCACTACCCACATAAGTTAACAATCATATCATGAATGTTAATTTATGACGGTGGCCTTAAATTCATAATATTTTTACATATGATATACGGTGAGCAGTAAGGGGTAAAATCATTGAGGAATGATATATCACACAATATCCAATAAAGGGTAGAATTTCTTGCACAATTTTATCACAAGCAATATGCTGGATTTTTCCTGATTATCAGTCATTACCCGTATAAATGAAGAAAAAGTAGAATAATTATTTCCAGGTATTGTAATTTCAGTTTTGTTTATATTTTAAGGTTATATTATTTATTTATACATTAAGTATACATGGCAAATTCATATAGTAGAACCAACAAAATAAGTGCACTGCATTACAAGAATAAAGTAAGACACTGCAATAATAAAGGACAAATGACAAAAATTATAGTTAATTAGACAACTTAGTCTTCTTAGCGACGTTGATACAAAATGAAACATCGCTTTGGATGGTGTCATACAGTGAAATTTTGTGCATTTACCACACTGTGCACATCTTCTTTGCGTGCAGCGCCTATTAATTATGTGTCCAGAATTATCAAATCTTATGTCTTCTTGCTCCTGTGACAGAAATCTTGGTCTCACACCTCTTGGCTTTCCAATGCTGGGCGAAATCAAAATTGAAAGTAAATTCAAGTAAGCTTACATTGTTATTTAGCTGTTGGTATAGGATCCACATATTCACAACAGCACCGTTTAGGCAGAATCTGATCATTCGCCAGTACCATTTCTTTGATCTTATTCGAATGCGGTTTAGACTTTGTAGATTGTCAAAAAGATCTACCTCTCCCATGTGGCCCATTATATTCCTATACAAGGGAAGACTGTGGTATGGAAATCCTCATTCTTGATTCTCAATTCCACCTCAAGCATGTACTTTCGCCTAATACACTTTCATCCAGTTTATTTGTCCCCAGAGTCATTTGACTATTGTCGTTCCATCTTACAAGTGTGATAGAATTCTCTGTATCATGTAACATATGGGTAGTAGCTCGTGGTGCCTTCTTTATATCTGGCATGGGTGTCTTCTCCAAGCGGCCATTTCTCAGGGTTCTTATAAATATAATTCCATATGAAGTAAGAGATTTAGTTAGGGGTAGAGAGTTAATGTAATTACCAATGTACACTGTGCTGTTCTGAGGCATGTAGTCCACACACAGCTTTCCAACAACTGAATGTCCCAGGGGCATATGGGGATCTCTTTGACTTGCTCCAACATATGGCTCAAATTTGATGAGATATCCGTTATATGTAGCTAAACACCACTATCTGAAACCATAGCGAATTGGCGTCTCTCTTATAAACTATTTTATATAGTGGTGGCCATAATAAGGCGCCATGGGCTCATTAAAGGAGAAGTTTGATCCTAGAGGCTGTATGATGTCTTGAAATTTCTTATTTAGATTTGTAATTAATGGCCAAACCTTATAAACTTTATTTTTTTTTCCAATGCTGTCATTATCATTGACATGGAAGAATCTACGAATTTTTAAAAAGTATTTCGGGAGATAAAATTCGAAACGAAGGCAGTGTCTGTGTTAGGCCTGGTCTTCCAGTACATACGTCTATGCATGATCTAAAATGTCCAGATAACAGCAAAACAGCAATGTATTTGTATATGTCATGACTTATTTGTATGCTCTGCCCTTTTTGAGCAGCATATTTTACTGTTTCTCTCGTCAGAATCTCAAACTAATGAGCATCAAAAACTTTACGGAAAAGATATTGAGCCTGATGTGCGGAGATGTTCTGTTGTATAAGGTGTAGGATCACGATATACCTTACATATTTGTGAAGAGTCTAGTCTTCCTTCTATCCAGTGTCTTGTTTTCCTAACTCGGGTCCGAAATCGTGATTTGGAACAACAGGTATTTTCATCTTGAGTGGATAAAAACGGAACGCCGTCAGTATTTACCGCCCTTATCTCTGCAGTTTGCCCCAGAACCTTCTTCCCTAAACCAGAAACAGTGGCGGGTTGTATTAAATATGTCAGACAAAGCTGCACCGTCTTCATTCTCCATGAACAGAATATGTAGAACTCGTCAAAGCCCCTCTCCTTCTCCTAATTATATTTGAAATGAATCTGACCAACTGCGAGAAAAGGAGCCTTTACTGCCCACTGTAGACATAAGCCAGTACCACAACAAAGCAAATGAAGTACTCTTTCCCAATTTGTGCTAATATATTGCATTTAAGTATTCAAAGTACTAATCCCTAATAATAAGAACGGAATTATGAAGCTGCACATCGTAATTTTATTAACTTACCGCCTGTCTATGAGGAGAAGCAGCTGAGTCAATAGCATACTGATCTACACTGCTACTGTTAGTTTCAACAATGGACTTTCAAACTAACAATAAAACATAAAAGAAATATTTCAGTTGTCGACAAAGAGCTTCTGTAAAAAATATGCCTTAGAAGAGCAAGCGTATGATTAATGATACGATGGGATATAATGGGTTAAACAGAGTTACATTCTGACGCATTTCAGAATTACATTTCCAAATTTTGTAGCTCAAGGCTGCAAGTTGTTATTTGGAATTAATAAAAGTGTAAAATTTTTGCAAAGAAAGACGTGTCCACGTCGAATGTACAGGTACGGCTTCTAACAACTAATACTTGTACTGCCGCGAACTGTTGAGCGATGTAGCATAGCTCGGACGCATCGTTCATTGCTTACAAAAGTACGTTTAGGAACAATTAAGTACAGCTGCGAATTTGCCGAATATCTTCAAAGGAATTTGTCAACAAGGGGACGGCAAATATCCCAGAAACTGGTGTTCGTTAATGGGCATTGCTCACTAAGGCTCTTTTCCTTAGCTTTTTAAGGTGAGTATAAAGTAACCGTCCATAAAGTAGGCCTTCTTCATTGCATTTGAAATTACAAGGTTGTCTTCGTTATCGTGTATCTTTTGACTACGTTTTATAAGGTGAGCTGCGAATGTGGACTTGCTTCGGTTTCTTTCTTTTCTTTCCTTTTTTTATGCCTTGTGTTCCTAACGTCGCGTTTAGAAATTTGCTCTGGTTTACTCAATTTAACTTGCCTAATAGCTTGAACAGAAAATGTCGTGTAGGCCACTGTTTTGGCCTATGTCAGGTGTTGCTTTGAGTATTAAAAAGCGTAAAAGTGACAGTTGGGATTTTGATGTCTGGCCATTGAAAGGAAACGATACAAACTATATTCTACTTAGTACTTCATTTTGTTTCAACTATTTCGTTTTAGACTTCGACAGTTGTAAATTTCATAGACGACCATGACAGACTGCATTCCATGCAATATTTCGCAACCAGCGAAGTTGCTTCCCAACTTCCTTAGAATGTTGCGCCAGTTTAAGGAGCCTGTTTATCGCTGGACGAAAAACAGGTCTTTTTATACTGAACAGGATGACATCACGCGGCTGGAATAATGACGTGGGGAGTTTATGATATGATAAATTACCAACACATGCCTACGTTCATTCTTGCTTTTCTACAGTCTAAAGTAAGTTGTATTTTTTTCTTGGCCCGTACGTTAATATATAAGCTTTTTTCTTCTTTCATATTATTAGAATATCTACATACCAATCATATTAACATTTACAGCTTCAAATACACTTGATAATGGCTGTTACTAACCCTGAAAACGGCCCTGTGGACTTAAAATTTTCATTGAGTAACTGAATAACTGCGGGATCAGCACATCCAAACAATGAGAAACTAATCTGCAGTTTTGACCAGGAATTTCTCAACAGCTTCGGTCAGTCCTTCGCTGGGAAGTTTCCGCTTAGCTTGTCGAGATTCCTTTGCCTTCTGATGACAATCCTCTGCCGCCTCTTGTCATCATTAGATGTATCTCTACGGTTTCTTGCACACTCTCTGACCCTGTTTCTCCATTTTACCTATATTTGCAATGGTACTGATTATTCCTGCCTTTATATATTTATATCAAATAGAACCATTAGCCTCCTCATCCTACTGCATCTTTAGAGTTCAGTCTGGAACTGCGCGATCGCTACGGTCGCTGGTTGAAATCCTGCCTCGGGCATGGATCTGTGTGATGTCCTTAGGTTAGTTACGTTAAAGTTGTTCTAAGTTCTGGAGGACTGATGACCTCAGATGTTAAGTCCCATATTCCTCGGAGCCATTTGAACCATAATCGGAAATCTAGATATGTTAATTCAATTTCCAGCGATGGGATGTGGAGCGGCTTGAGAACGGCTTAAAAATGACACCACATGAGCGCTGCCGAAATCGGTCTCCGGACTTCTAAACGTCGTTCCCTGCACGACAGCAGAATTAGGTGCTCGCTGTTCTGTATTGATGTTGGAAAATGTGGCTGCGACATTCTCCTTTGTCTCCATTCGCCTTCAGAACCGTTACCTCACGTTTCCATTGTCGCTGATTTACGTCTACATTATCATTGCTTAATTTTATAGCAATATTATTAACAGTCAATTGCTTTGCTCATACCTCACTGTACTCTCGTTATACACCGATGGAAAAGCTTGTCTTGAATGATCAGATACTGTTAGGATTATATTATTTCCAGTTAAGGGTAATTGCACGTGATTAGCTTGTAACAATATAGCTTTCCCAACGGTATTGTGGTGTAAAAGTTTCCACCTTCATTATCATAAGGAGTTACATATTGACATTTTAATCTACTCTCCTTTCCACGATTGCAAACCACGAAAATGTTTTTAATCAAAAACGTACAGAAACGAAGATTCAAAGAATCAGTGTCGCACAGGTAAAGCTATTTTCATATAATTGTTTTTTCACTAGGGTGACTGATGGTCATTTTTCAACTTCCTATCTTTGTAAAATTACAACAATTGCAGTCTTCGGTCGCGAAAATGAAGTCTTCTTCACCTAGGTTCCGGCCGCTTTTAAGAGTGCCTTCATAAGAAATAAAACGTTTAAAACTGGCATGTCACATAGAATACAAATATGAAGCTATAACGCTTCAGTCACAAAACATTAAAATAGAACACATAGAGGCAGGTCACTAATGGCTGCATCAAATGTCGAGCTGCCGTAGCCCGCGTTAGCAATTGCGGGCAGGTGAACGTTATACTAAAAGTGCCATCTGGTAGTCACAAATACAAACCGGCTACTTAACATTCCAAATACAGAGTGTTGAAATGTGTAATACATGAAGCAAGAGGCAACATTTTATCTGACAGCAGCCGGCTACATAACATTCCAAATAGGTGAAATGTGTAATGCATGAAGCAAGAGTCAATATTTTATCTGACAGCAGCAGAAATGGTAACAATTTGTCTACATAAGAGCTTAGAAGTACAGTTTAAAGGCTGAAAAACGCCATTACAGAATTACAAAAGGAGCTGAATAACTCAGCTAATAGAAAAACGGTATAACATGAAATGTAGTTAATATAAACCATTTAATGAACAAAGAGCTATGAATCGACTTCGGTAAGTGCACGAGGGAACACGAAATTATATTCCAGTAACGGCTTTATACCGTTGAAGAAGCTTTTATTACACAATTGTAGCTGCTCATTAAGAATGGGGCCATCATTTCGAGAAAGATGTTTAAAATTTTGTAATTCTGCGAGAACATCTAATGTACGCCCTTTCTTCTCAGTGTGCAAAATGTTGATATCGTGAACAGATTTAGGCGCGTTACCTGTAATTAGAAGACGGTCAGCAAAAGACAAATTTTGTGCGTTAGTACCATTTTTTCTTAAAAAATGTCCTTATATCTGAGTGGCATGTCTTGTTTGTCCTATAAGTAAGAAGAGCAGATGCCGCAAAGAATCTTATAGACCCCAGAGTTTTTCAAAGGGGAACGGGTCGATTTTAAATTATGAATAAAATTTTTTTTTCAAACTATCATTGGTTGAAAAATTACAGTTGTATTTATTGCGAGGATGGCGCTGGATCTGATAGGAGATGGGATTCAAGGAAGGAATAGAAAAAGCTGCATCTTCAGGCTGGACTCAATGATAGAGGTAACAAGTATAGTAACTCTTTACAGTTTTCATTTTAAGCATGTTATCCACTATGTCAGGTTCGTATTCGTTATTAACTCCTACCGTTTTGATTATATTAATTTCTTCCTCAAATTTTTCTATCGAGATTGGAATAGTAGGAGCTCTGTCAACAGTAGAGTGAAAGAAAGCGTTCTTATGCGATTGTGAGTGCATATAAGACGCAAATACGATATGATCGGTATACGATTCTTTACGAAAAACGTTAAATGAGATTTTATTTTCTTCTGCTGTAAGTGTCAAATCAAGAAAATTCGATTGACGGGCTAAGGATATTTTCTCGTGAAGTTCACTGAAGAGATTGAAAATACGGCCAATGCCATCAACAGGTCCTTTGTAGATGACTAGAATATCATCGATATATCTGAAATAGCGCTGTAGCTGAGAAACAGCTGAACTTTTCTTCTAGAGAGCTAATGAAAATGTTAGCAAGGATGCCGGCTAACGGATTTCCCATAGCGAGACCGTCTGATTGTCGATATAATTGTTCATTAAATTCAAAATATTTGTATTTGACTACGACTGTAATGAGATTCATAAAGTAAGTGATTTTTTCTTCCGAAAGTTCTTTTTTGAAATGTAAATTTTTTTCGACGACTGTAAGTGTTTCTTGTACGGGAACGTTTGCATAAATTTTTGATGTCTAGTGAAAACAACTTAGTATGTGGGCTGCATTCTCAATCTTTTATATTTATGGACTAAGGAATGGATATTGGGAATGGAATAACTGTTCTCGAAAACGAACGATTTTTTCAGAGTTTCATGAAGAAATACGGCTAAATCATGGTTCGCATTATTCATACTATTAGAGATCAAGCGTATTGGATGGTCAGGTTTGTGAATTTTGGGGGCCGACGATTCATGTTGATAAGGATTTCCTTATGGAAAGCTTTGATTAAAAATTTAGCATCACCGATAGCTGACCTCACTTCTGTTTGTAATTCCGGAGTCGGATTCTCATGCAGTTCTGAAATATTTTCGTTAAAAAAATCTAATGCTTCAGAAATATATTCAGAATTGTAGGCAATAGCCAAAGAGCAAACTTTGTCAGAGTTGGTTATTAAAGCGTCAACTTCTTTAAGCTTCTTTATTAATAGATTTAAGCAGTTTCCTATCGTTAAGCGTAACATTTTGAAAACAGGCCGTGCTTTTACTAAGAATGTTAGCTACGTCAAATTCAATTGTACTTTGACATAAATTATTCATTTTCGTACAATCAAGACCAGTTTTTAGGTCTATATGTATACTCTCTATTACATTTTTATCTGCTAATTTGGGCAAGTCATTGTACTTTAGGCATTTTGTGAGTAAGATAGTTTCATTCTGTGAAATTAATGTTGGCCTTATTTAAAATTCTTTTATGGAATACATGGATCCTTTTCTTAAAAGTACTTTGAGGACATTTTTCAGCAGGATACAGACAAAAAAGTTTACTAGGTTTTTTTCGTGCTTACGCAATATACCTTGTTTACAAATTTAGAAATTTTCGTTAATCTGTAACCATAAATCGTCAACATTAAAATTATAATTAATAAAGAAGATATTTGTGAGCTCTAAGTACTATTAATATGCCTCTTCGCTGAGAATATCTATTTTAGCGTATAGCTCTTTAATAAGATCAGGCATAAGATTTTTAACTACACGTCTAAAAAACTTGGGATCTTTTCTACAGTTCGCAAAATTAATATAGGCTTTCACATAATTAGGGAATAGCCCCACTTTGATGATTTACCGTTTCTCTGCGTCAATAATGTTCCTTGCTGCCTCTCTTACATTTCTGTATTCTGGCTCCTTGAGGCCGCTCGTCATTTCTCAGTCATAGATGGGCAACGAGCTCCACATCAGAGCACAGTGAAGTGTGCAGTACGGCCTGGATGGCAGCTACATATAAAACATGAAAACCTGACTCATAAAATACTTCCTGTGTGCCTAACGTTAGCATAGAAACGATAGTTTATCAAAGTCTTGGGAAATTGAGATAATTTATTAGGTGGTTTGCGCAGTACCAGCTCGTCAATATCTGCGCCAGGTTGTGAGCATGTTGGAAATACTTATTAGCTCATAACCCAGGCAGCAGTTGTCTCAACGTCGTGTTACAACGAGGCAGATAGGGTACTGGAAACGACGTACATTATTTTGCCGCTTTGACAGCTCTCCCATTATCGTGTATTTTATGTATATCAGCGCATGAGTTTATACACACCAGACTGCCTTGATGCCAGCTTGTCCGCATATCTCCAGGCGCCTGCTGCCACTTCCACTCTGTGGTTCAGGTGGCACGGCTGCACAAAGTGTCGCCATCAGTAGTCAAATTGTCGTAGAGGATTCCCGCCCTGCCGACAAGTCGCATAGTCATCCTAACTGCAGGAGACAAGAGAAGTTACCACGTTGTCTACATCTCCCCTGTCTCACGGTGTCTTTTTTATTTACAGTTTCTCGTTAGAGGTGAATAAAATCACACGGCAAGAAGATCAGCTTGACTAAATACACTACTGGCCATTAAAATTGCTGCACCACGAAGATGACGTGCTACAGACGCGAAATTTAACCGACAGGAAGAAGATGCCGTGATATGCAAATGATTAGCTTTTCACACACTAATTACTTTAAGTCAGCAAACAATCAGTTTAACTGAAACTTACATAGCATTTCAGTTCTCTACGACAGACTAAAGAGGAAGACTAACGATAATGAGAGTGATGACGTGCTCTTACAGAAACAAGTGTCGCCAAATGTCGCTGTGTGCTTCCATCTTTGTGTGTGTGTGTGTGTGTGTGTGTGTGTGTGTGTGTGTGTGTGAGAAAGAAAGAGAGAGAGAGACAGAGAGGGAGACAGGGGGAGAGGAAGATTTATTAATTATTTATTCTGGTTAGGTCCCACATCTCTGGCTGTTATTGCTTCAGTGGCTAACACGATCAGAGAGTTATTACTTGTATGTATGTAGTTATTAAGTGCTGTCTTTTTCATTGCAAGGGCTCTTTGTAGGTGAATGTTTTCTTTTTATGTCAGGTGTTTTTATTGTGATTATTGACTCTAATAACTGTCATGTCTTGTTCTATGTTTTATCAGTCGTTCAGCGAAGGTAGAAGGGCTATTTTCATACTTCCAGTTTCTTGTATGTTCTTTATACCTAGTTTTGAAGCCCCATAGATATACCGATTCACAGTCTTGGCACTCAAATTGATATATACCGCTTCCTTGGTTACTCTGTTGTTTGTAAAAGTGATTGGATTCTGTTTCTTGTTTTGTAAACGACGTGTAGTCCCTGTTTCTTTAATTTATTTGCTATCCTGTGTGTTGCTTTGTGACTGTATAATTTTTTTCTATTAGTCATGTCCTGAGTGTTACTGTTTTTTGCTTCTGTGTATGTTCTAGTGCCTGTGGGGCTCTTAGGTGTTTGTGTTCTCTGCTTGTTCACATTTTTCCTTACTTGTGTTTCTTTGTGAATGAGTTTTTGTACTACATGGATATTTTGATACATTATTTAGCCTGTTTAACATGTGTCATAGGACCGCTACTATTGGATTTTGTGGGTGATCAGATGTTTGTTTATTGTTGTCTCTCTTTATTCTTATATTCAAGATATGTACTTGTTGCCATGTTTCTTTTTCCATGGTGAAATGAATCTTTTTATGTATATTATTTTGTCTGTATGAAGTTTATCAGTTTTCTCTGTCAGTTTGTCTACCACACAGGTTATGTCGTCCACATATCTGTACAGCAATTTTGTATCCTTTCTATGTCATAGCTGTATCAGATTGCGTTTTCTATATGGTTCATGAATATGTTTTTGAATGTTCCTGATATTGGGAATCCCATTGGAAGCCCATTTTCTTGTAAGTAAAATTCCGTTTCAAATTACAAGTAATTGTGGGATGTGATCGCATTGATGATTTTAGTTACTTCATTAATACTGTCTGCAGTTTGTTTGTTATATGCCAGAAACTCTTTTTCAACTAGTTTTAATGTGTCTGGGGTAAGTGCTGAGTGTACATGTTCTCTGTGTCAAAAGAGATGACTGATGCTATTTGTGGGATGTGTAAGACCTCTATTTTTCTTATAAGATGATTTGTGTTTTTCACTGTTCTTTTATTTTATAATACTGCATTACGATTTTCTTCAGGTGTTTTTCTATGTGGTATGATGGTGCATTCATGAAATTAATAACAGGCCTCAATGAAATAAGGCGTTTGTGAACCTTGGGTTTCCTCTGAGCGTTGGTGCTTTCGGGTTATTCTGTGTGATGTGTTTGTATGTGTTTGATGCCTTGGAGGTTTTTTTATGTATGTCTGGAAATATGCTGTTAGACCAGATTTTAGTTTTGTGATGTTGTTAGAGGAGATGGAATCTTCAGGTTTTTATGTATATTGTTATTTATTGATCAGTACTGTGCTGTTTCCTTTACAGCTCCTGAGACAATAATGTTGCTATTGTAGTTTTTCTTTTAATTTCTTAGTGGTGTTGTTGTTCTCTGTTTCAAGTTTCCTGTTTTCTTCTTTCTTTGATATGGTGATAATATTGTTTATTTTTTCTCCACTAGTTCTTTTGTTAGCCCAATACTTATAGCGTTATTTTCTTGTTCCTCTTCCTCTGTCAGAATCTTTCTGTTTCTGCACTCCTATCTTCTACGCACTGGTTATCTACTTCAGTACTGATGTTGTGTTTGAGCCCTTTCTCCAATAGCTATACTTCTTTGTCTGTTAATTCTATACGTGTTAGGTTTATTATTTTTGGATGAAATTTGTGGTGATGAGTCTGTTGTACTTTGCCTTGCTTGCTTTCTATTTATTTTTGCTAGTGAGTGTTTTGATTTTTCGTTTGTGTTCGTTCTGTGTATCTTGCAGCTACAGTACTTAATGACTAGATATGTATAAGTGAGAACTCTGTGATCATGTTATCCACTGAAACATTAACAGCCACAGATGTGGAACACAACCAGAATGAATAATTAGTAAATCTTCCTCTCCCCATTTTCTCTCTCTCTCTCTCTGTCTATCATACACACTCACGTGCACACGCGCAAACACACACACACACACACACACACACACACACACACAAACAGAGGGAGAGAAGAGAGATATCCATTAAGAAAACTATACTTTTGTGCGTAACAAAATACGCACACACACAAAACAAATGAGAAATAACGAACCACACACGCGGAACACAAACAAAAGAGAAAACATTAATGTACAGCGACAGTTGGCAACACTACACACCGTAAAAACATACATATTGATCGTAAAATGAAAAGTTCAAGTGATATAAGTGATGTGTTGTAGTAAATGTGGGTGAAAGAACGTCGGAACACCGAACGATACTTTCATCTCATAAAATTACTACAGTTGGTTGTAATCTGAAGAACAAGAGAGAAACATGACAAAGTGCAACATAGTAACATATTGTAACTACTACATGATACATTAATTATATATATAAATAGAAACATGTATTACAGGCCACTAAAGGTGCTACACAAACCAAAGAAGCGAAACGCGTTTGGCAATAAACAAACTGTCTTCATTTACTTGCTTTGATGAATCATACCTCTGTGAATTTTGTTATTGTATTTTTTACAAAAACCTCAAATACAAGTTAAACTGTAGCAAGTGTTGACTAAGTTTAAGGATGTTCCTTTCCTTGCTAATTATATTTACCAAATTAATTTGCATCTCAAATGAATAATGTTTACTGCTAGAGCATTTGTCTTTGGTGTTACTTGTTGATTTTCCATATTTGATGCTACAAATTTAGCATACAGTCCCTTTTTTTTAGATTTAAGTATCTTTAAGAAGGTTTCTCAGTTCTTTACGTTACTCTTTGTGAGACGCAAGGCGCGATCTGTGATAATACCTTAGAGAATATATCCACAATTGTCGGTAACCTATTTTGGATATGTTACTATTAGGAATCTAGGGAAAGAAGGTTATCTTCTCTAATGTTTTTTCAGTTAGTTATGAAGAATTTAAATTTAGATTTTATACAAAAATAAGTAGTCTAGATTTGTTTCAATATATGGACGACAGAAGGTGAATGGAGCAAAATTTTGCTGAATTCAGTGGAAACACGATATCCTCATATGTATGGCCTACGGTAGATGAACTGCGAATATTTTTAATGAATACAATATGAAGTACATTCGTTGTCCTCATCTAATCAGTATCATCGGGATCACCGTGATAGAGGACGCTGCCGCCCCCCTCCCCTCCCCCGCCGTCCCGTCACTTTCACTTGAGCAAGTGGTATGACGTGATCTCTTTCTTTCCAGCCTATCACCGCTAAATGAAATTTGTAGTTAGTTAACACGGTCACGATCCGCTGTAGGGATTTTTGTCGTTCACTGATTTTTAGATGGTCCTAGTATTTGTGTTTGCTTACCTTAGCAATTACTTATACTAAAAGTAAACTCGTTTGTTTTGCTCCTACTGGAGACCATAGTTCACTGTTTTCTTGCTAATAAAAATAACACCAGTGCACGCACTAGAAGTGTCTCTTTTAAATTTCAACAAGCACTCGACACTGCATGATAACCATTAAGTTAGTAGCAGGCTCAATATTGTCGGCGTCCGTTTCTACAGCCGACTCTTTCTGGGAATACTGCTTACGGGAACCACGCCTTTGGTTTTCAAAAAGTGTGTGTGTGTGTTATTAGTGTCCTGCAGATTCATAGGATTTTATACATTCTTCAAATTCATCATTCCTTCCCATCCTACTTGCAGCTGGGAAGGGGTAAGTAGCTCCTCAATGTGCTCATTCGTATTGTTCACCGACACTTTGTTGTTTCGTCAGTGAGACAGTTTCTCGCATACAAGTGTCCTTTGATGTCCGCCTGATTCACCGAAAGTGTTAATTTAAAATATATTGTTCGTGTGTTTGCGCACTAGACGTTTGTCTTTGACAAGAACTGATATCTTATTCGCTCTGCTCCCCGGATTTTGATAAATACTTTTTACATAGTATTTTTAGGTTACTCATGTTTTCTTTACAATGTATAATGATAGGTTTTTCATAAATTCCTCACTCTTAATATCTTTCCTTTCAGCCATTTACATTCTGGCACACTAATCTAGTCACTAGGAATTGGATTATCGAAAAGGTTAAGACAACAATTTTTTACACCTGCGCATGGCATGATTGTAGTTACCTAACGTTTCGTAACATTACAGCAAATGACGAGTATGCAAGGGACACATGCTTTAATGCAAGAAAGAATATCTACCTAACACTTAGATTTCTTAAAAAAGGTACATAAACAACTCGTGGGTCACTTTTCGTCTCGTAAGCATGACAAGACAAGGACACAGGGAAGACGTTTCGGACAAAATTACTCATAAGAAACATAAATCATACATATAATTTTAATAGTGGATTAAGAAACACATAAGACAGTGACCTAATTAGTATGTAACCATTTCTTACGGCATGTACAAATTTCTCTTACAAGCCTCTGGTCTTCCGTTTGGACATTTCAGTTTTGAGCGTGCAGTGTGACGGGACTCACTGTCCTCCCTGTGTTTCCACTCTCAATAATTAGACAGAAGACAACCCTTTTGATGTATAAACACTTTATTCCATGTTACTTTACAGGAGCTATTCAGCAATATCTAACAAGTGCACAAGGTGTACGCTAGCTGTGGCCCTTGACCGGGCGAGACATACGTCTGCTCGTTGCGTAGTCTCCAGGCTACCTGCTGGCCGCTAACAGCAGCCGACCAGCTTACCTACGTGCACAAAGAACCGGGGAAGTCCAATTCCGCACGCACAGTTACAATGTATCCCGAAAAGAAGCAGATTATACCAGACAGCAGGACCTGCCCCATTTTCAGACTGCCACTAGATGGCTCTTACAGTGGCAAGTAAGTTACGGAACTCAGCATACTCCCACTCAAAAATGAGTCTCCTCATTTTACAAATAGACATAAATTTAACAAACAACAAGGTCCAAAACAAGGAAAACCACAAAAATTATACTAGACAGAAAATCAGGACACATAAATACGAAATTCACTAAACATCAAACATTACTGTCACGCTGGTGAGAGACATGAAAGATACTGACATTAAACGCAAAGCAACAAAATATTACCATGACACTGCACATGAATTGCATGAAGTCGTACTGGCAACAGTCACTTCACAAAAGAACCATGCACAGCTTCTCAAGCTGATATAATGAATTCAGGATTTTTTCTTGTAAACAGCAATTTGGCAGTGGGTCTTTATCGTATACACCACACAAATCTGAGGATCAGTTAACTGATTCACTTCTTATAGAGTGGACACAATTTTGCTGTAGGACTCTTAACCTGGCCGTTAGCAGTTTTCACAATCAGCACATGTACACGATTATCAGGTCCACGAAACACTTCCTCGACGACACCCAGCCTCCACACCAAGGGAGGCAAATTATCTCCCTTGACCAGGACATGATCGACTGTCCTTCGATTGTGTTCTTGCAATTGAGGTGGGTCCTCAGTGGACCACCTCCTTCAAAAGGACTGATGCAGCTGCTGTACAAGTTGGCACCTGTGCAACCCGTTGGCAGGAATCTCAAGGATAGAAAGTTCGAGATGGTTACAAAGTGGCTGTGCAGTGAAGAAATGCCCAGGGTGAGGACAGATGGAGTATCTATGTCGTCATAGGGAGCACACAACGGCCTTGAATTTAGTCATATTTCTTAGTTAATACTGTAGTTAGTTCTTCGAAAAATCAGTACTGTACTGCCATTGATACGTTTGAGTTGTGACTTCATACATTTGGCTCCTGCTTCCCACAATACACCAAAGAGAAGGGCATGAGGTGGAGTAAAATTCCAGTTGATACCCTCTGAGGTCGAAACGTTCACCACATCTTTAACTGTAACTTCATCGCAGAAAAAACCTTTAAGTCCATACTGTGCACCTACAAATGTAATACCATTATCACGATACATGTGAGAAGGTTTTCCTCTTCACGCAAAGAATCTCCTGAGGATATCCCAAATGAACTGGTTACTAAGTCACCAACTAACTCTAGATGGTTGGCTTTGGTTGCCATGCAAAAGAATAGGCCAATATAGGGCTTGGTAGTAACGTTACTCTATCTTCCACCATGCTTCGCAGTGACAGAGCCTGCATAATCCACTGAAAGGACGAGACTGGTTTACTCTACATGCTGGCAGTTGACCAATAAGCTGAACTGCAGTTTGTGACTTGAACCTAAAGCACTTCAGACATTTCTCATTATTTCCTTTGACTGTGTTGCGGCCATTGGGAATTCAAAACCTCCTACGCAATATGTTCCACAAAACTGTGACCCAGCATGCGACAGATCTTCATGTTCATAAATGATGAGAATTTCTGTTATATGATGCTGAGGTGGTATCATAATAGGTTGCCGCTCATCGTATGGTACATCAGCATTCATTAACCACCCTCCACTCGTAGAATACCTTCTGTATCAAGGAACAGTTGTTAATCTCGTATAAGAAATGGCCATAAAGAGAGCGTTCTCACCACCACACGATCTCACTACTACACTCATCGTGTTGATCTACGCCAGAGGTTCTTTTGATAGTGTTTTGGCATTCTTGTGGGGTTAGTGGAGCAGTTATCCTGTTTGCATCCTGCAATCTAATGTTGTTAGCAAACCTCAGTGTATCAGCGAAAACCCTGTAGGTTTTCTTGAATGAGGTACATTTATACAGCAATTCAGACTCTGTAGTGTAACGACGTACGTTTTTGTATAAATGATTTGCTTTTGACATATAACCATGTACAGACTTCGTCACCTACGTCAGTTACAAAACACTTCAAAATTATTTAAATTCTTTTTAAAGTTGTCTCTGAATGGTCCTTGAACGAAACTGTAATTAAAACATCATCATTTGAGTCGTATGCGCAGAATTACGTCACTCAGTCCAATTGGTTTGCGCAAACTTTTTTTCAATTTAGATGTCGTTTGTTTCTTCTCAGAAATTATATTAATGCAAGTTATCTGCTTTAATAAATATCAGTAATCCTTCTTCCTTAATATAATTCTTCATAAATAAATTCTCTGAACACGTATTTAAACTTTTGTAGAATACACTAGTTTGTTATCTTCATACGTACTACATATAGACGTGACCCTGAGCCTTGACAAGATAGGACTGAACATTTACAACATGATTAAACTTTCTATGACGTCATTCTTGTAGGAACATTACAAATTCTTATTTTTTCAGTTTTTAAAAGCACGACACAACAACTCGGTTTCAGGATCTTCTGTTGCTTTTTGGCTGTCGACCCGCGACGTATAGTGGCCAGCAATTTTCTCTCTGGTCCCGGCAGTGAAGATGCTGTATCCGTTCGTTGCGCCGCCCTCTCCGTACATGAAACATAAAAATAAATGCAAAACTTTAGATAATTCACAAACATTAAAATATTACAAAATACATAAACAAAACACTAAATTAAACTTATATTCACCCGCAAACTGGGCTGACACTGGTGGATTGGTGACGCTTCAAATTCGCGTCCCACTACAACTCAAGCTTAATAACGGACACCAAAGATACTTGCACACACCTGCTTTTAGGAGCATCTTCTACCAATAGTGAAGGACAAGTGCGTCAGTTCAGTACACAGTTGGATAGCCATGAAAGGCCAGACCACCACTGCACAAGTGACCTTAGATGTGCTGAACTAATGCCTCGTGATTAGTGATCAGCAGGTTTTTTTCTGATTTGACATGCCTCCAGTTGTCAACTCAACTCAGTTCTTGAATTTGAGGGACTCTATTGGCAACAAAAGTTTTCCAGTGAGTAAGAATACGTTACAGCCAGCAGAGAACTGTTGTGGAATCTGTCCACAAGTAGATATTACTATTGTTTACGACGTCTAAAGTATTGGTCACCTTATGAATGAGTCGAGCAAGAAACCGAGCACCACACAATTACAGCCGTCGAAAAGATTGAAGTTTGACAGGAGCTACACGAGATTTGGTTGCAGCCAATGAAACTACAACTTTATTGTTGGAAAGAACACATCTGATGCATACACAAACACCATATGCCAACTGTGAGGTACTAAAAGAACCCGAATTTCGAGTTTAACGTATTGAGGTTAGAGAACGATCTCTCTTTCGATCGAAATATCATTTAGGGAAGGTAATGGCATTTAGAAGACATTCCATTCATCAATTAGGCTGGATGGCAGAAATTCATCCCACTCAAGGGTTATTTGCCACAAGCGCTGCAAGAATATCTTGCATCTTATGACTGCTGCACACAAAAGCCCTAGTGGGTCAAAAATAGATGCTATTGAAGTCAGGTCATTGGGCTTGGTACACTTTGAGCACCAATGACTTTTCAGCTGTGCGTGGAACTGGAATGTGTCAGAGCCAAGATGCCGTAATATTCCTACTGTTTTTATAGTTTCTCCACCAGTAAGATTACAAGGCAAAGAGGTTTCTCCGTTCTGCAGTGGAATTTTTTCCATAATTTTGTGACTATTGGAACATCATTTCATCAGTGTAATCCCGCCCCCAGAAGCAACTAGTAGTCAGCTGGGTTTGAAGTTCCTAAGCTTCAGCTTCTGTAGCTCACCCACCTCAGAAGTCATCGACATAAAAGCTAGACAACAGCGCTTGGGATGGAAACCTGTCTTGATTTTCCAAGGCCAACAGTTGAAGACATCTAGTCGCAAAAAAAGCAGCGGTTACATAAGTGAATGTAGACAATATGTATTCTTGCATCGGTTCAGATGGTGATTCCTGCCACAGAATTCTCTGGAAGTTCCTATCATAAGGATGGAGAGACACTTGACGATACATTTTTGTTATATCATCTGACAGAACCACATTAAAGGATCAAAATTTTATAATAACGGAAAAAATTTGGCTGGACGGTGGCATAAACCCTCAAGATATCATTGAGAGACATTCCTCTAGAAATGGCAGGAGAGCCATCAAGCACTACTCTCTACTTAGTAGTAGAGTGGTTTTCTTTGAACACAGCATGATGTGGAAGGTAAAACCTTGGAACAACAATATCCTGAGAATTAGTCACCTCCATGTGCCCTAGTTCAATATGCATGAATACAGCGCATTCCCCTTCAAGTTCGGTTCTCTCTTAAATCTTCTCACAAGATTCTCTAGCCTCCGAGACACCTGTTCTCGTGATTCACCTAAGGGTTTGCAGTCAGGTTTCACCGGCAGTCGAACCACAAATCTCCCATGTTCATCTCGAGCTGTGCGGTGCTGAATGTGAGTCTCACACATTTTATCCTACTTACTCATCGTTTTGGTAGACAGTTCCTCTACCTCCAAAAACCTTTGCAGTTTGGCATTAAATTCTCACGTATAACAAAGAATGAGGCTACTGTAAAACTATCGTGTTACATGAAGCTGAAGGAATCATGCCGGACAAAATCCAGCCAAATTTAGTTTCAATCAGTGATGGATGAGTTGGTTTCTCCAGCCTTCCCCTATAAACTACATCGAAGAAAACCTCAGCATCAAGAATTAAATCTACTGTGGTAGGCTTGTTGAACTCAGGATCAGTAAATGGTAGCTCATGTGGCACATTCCAAATTCATATGTCTATACAGCTTGCTGTAGGTTACTGGTGACTTTAGCGACAATAGCACAAGTGATTCTGATATGAAAGTCGCTAAGCGTAGGCAACTGTTCTACATTGGGTATAAAGCACAAAGATTGCAAAGGCAATGTTTATACCGTTCACAAGAAATGAATGTATGTTTCTTTTCAGTTTTGATTTATCTGTCGTACCCTTGCATTTGCTAATAGCATGAGATTTATTACAAAACTGATATGTCCCTTCAGCATCAGCATCAGCCCAATGCTTAGTTTGATTTGAATTACTGATATTCCCTTTAGGTGAAGTCCCAGAATGTGACCAAGAGCCTGACATTTTGTTTCCAAGAACTCTACCAGTTGATTCAATGAGGTGAACATGGACCCACACATTTTTACCTCCAACTCATGCCAGTCGTTGGGTCACCAAACAGCCAAAATTGCTTGAGAAACAATCACTTCATGAAGAGGGACATCAGGTTTAAGAGATTCTAAGGCCTTCAAATGATTACACATGTCAATAATTAATTACATATAATCGGTTTCCGTGTCACGGACGACTGTAGGCAGAGCTAAAAAGCCCTTACATGCAAGCAGTTGATAGATTTCCTGATGTTACAGATATATATTGCAAACGTTTCCTTGCTTCCTTGCAGAGAGTAGTTTAGGTAATAAAATATCTGTATATAATCAATTGAATTATTATTCGTAATGAGAAAGGCATTTCTGTAGGATGACCACTTAAAGGTAGTTCCCTTCGATATTTGGCAAATTAATGGCAGGTAGTTTTAAAGTATTGGCATTGCTTGTCTGATTCGATTCCATAGGCTGTGTGATACAGTCTGGAGCCGCGCGACCGCTACGATGGCAGGTTCGAATCCTGCCTCGGGCATGGATGTGTGTGATGTCCTTAGGTTAGTTAGGTTTAAGTAGTTCTAAGTTCTAGGGGACTGATGACCTCAGATGTTAAGTCCCATAGTGCTCAAAGCCATTTCTTCCCTCCCTATGTCCCTGCTGTGATCTGCGGATTTGTCTTCAATTTCCAGTCGATCTTGAGACGACTCGAAATCAGCCTGAAATCGCGACAGTCTGCTTAATTTTGTCTCTAATATTTCAATGCTAGCACTATCTGCATGCTGCAAAAGGTTCCTATGCGTGCTAGAGCGGCCTTTGCAACCCCTCTCTGTTTGGCTAATTTTTTTCTCTCACAGGAATCCATTTTGGGAACAGACAGATGATAACAGGAAGCCAACAGTTCTACTCACCACGTTGCAGCGGCAGTACAGGACAGTACGAATTGGAACACACGCGGTTAACTTCTCGCAGTTTTTTATGCGTTCACAAACACGCCCTTGAAAATTTCTGTTCCTCTTGCTGACTGTATCCGGCCTAGAGAACCAAAAAATGCATGTAGTTCTCTTGCAGGGCCTCTGGTCTTCATTTAGTGAATTTAGGTTTTGAACGTGTAGTGCTAGAAGACTCACTGTCTTCCCCTTGTTTCCAGTCACAGTAATTAGACAGAAGACAACCCTTTTGATCTATAAACACTTTATTCCATATTACTTTACAGGTGCTATTCAGCAATAACTAACAAGTACACAAGGTTCCCGCAGGCTGTGGCCTTTGTCTGGACGGGACATACTTCTGATCGCTGCTGAGTCTCCAGGTTACCAGCTGTCCGCTTACAACAGCCGACCAGCTTACCTGCTTGCACAAAGTACCTGGGTAGTCCACTTCCGCACACACAGATACAATATTTCCCGAAAGGGAGCAGATTATACCGGACCGTCTGACCTGCCCAGTTCTCAAACTGTCGCTAGATGGCTCTTACAGTGACAACATGGCATGACATTTAATTTAATGTATGTTACCACATACATTGTTTGCACCGTCATTTCGGAGTATAATTCCTTGCTGAACAGTCATTTCTTCATCTAATAGTGAGGTAAAAGAAATTTTTTGATATTTTTCGGCAAATTAAACCACTCCAACAAGATCGACTAGCTTTACTCAAAATCTAACATGGATTTACATCATATGAAACCTATTAAATCAGTACCATGTAGTCAACCAGATTTGTAAGTCTTTTTCTTGAATAAATAACAGATCTTTGAATAGAACATAATCAGCTCACATTTATTAGGGGATAATAAGGTAAACAGATAGTTAAACTTTACAATCATATTGTAACATGACACAATTACGTACGCTTCATTTGCATTTATCTGTTAGGTTGCCTCGCTGGGAACTAAAATTTCATTGTTCCTTAAACATTAAAAAGAAGCAGGCATACGCATACATTCATACAATAGAACCACCAGAATTTCATCTTCTATATAAATGTAGAATTAGTATAAGATAAAAGGAACCATTCTTTATGACGAATCCTCACAATTTTGAAAGGGCCAGTATACAGAGGTTGCCACGTTTTGTTTCTACGTTTTGAAAGACAAATTTTGGGAAGGCAGTTAAGAAAATTCTTTTTAGAAAAAGTTTTTATGCGGCCGAGCCGACTACGTACACATACTTTCGGAACTTTACCGAAGTGTTCAACGATGTGATCTCTAGACGAATCCTTATTCCCCAGGCAACATTTTTCCATAGTTTAGAAGAAGAGGGTCTACCTAATCCTTTCCTCTTCCTTACCTAGCATATTCTCCTCAGGTGAGTACCCGGTGGAGAGTTGTGGCCAATTGTTCACGATTTATACAAAAGGAGTAATAAACCCGACCTACTGAGTTTGGTGGTTGTGTATGTAAATCAGATGAAACAGCTAAATTCACAGAATATCCTCAAGGTGGGTTTTGTAATGCCACGAAGGACTTAAATTAAAATTTGTCTGCTGTTGAAATATTTCAAAAATGTGTGCCAAATTTTCCCTGTAAAAGACGAAGAGTTGTCAGAGAGCACAACTCTTGGTTTTCCTAAGCGGGGAAATAGTGTTCTTCAATATGTCCATTACAGGCGCTGCTTTCATGGACCTTGAGATACACAATCGAAGATATTTGGAAAACAAATAATCGATAGCTACAAGATATTTAATACCTCCTCTAGCTCGGGGGCAGTGTCCTGCAACACAAATAGATACTATTTCTCTGGGTTCTGGAATAAGGAGTAGGTGTATGGGAGTCCTTTTAGAGAGATTTAGTGACTTAACTCTCTGGCAGACGTGAATGGGTGAATGTGAAGGTGATTTATTAGTCTCATTACATACATTGTACAGGTCATATGATCTATTGCACAGGAGACACTTCAAGTTTACCGAGCGAGGTGGCGCAGTGGTTAGACACTGGACTCGCATTCGGAAGGACGACGGTTCAATCCCGCGTCCGCCCATCCTGATTTAGGTTTTCCGTGATTTCCCTAAATCACTCCAGGCAAATGCCGGGATGGTTCCTCTGAAAGGGCACGGCCGACTTCCTTCCCCATCCTTCCCTAATCCGATGAGACCGATGACCACGCTGTCTGGTCTCCTTCCCCAAACCAACCAACCAACCAACTTCAAGTTTAGCAAAAATATAATGTATAATGATTTACGGAAATTCTTTATACACTATTTTAAAAATAATGCCAATAAATACAACACTGCAGTTTTTACTGTAAATTAAGTTTACCAATTTCCTTTGTTGTAAACAGACAACACTGCACTATTGGCTATAGATTTTTATTGATCAAAGTGTCAGACTGTCTTCCATGAATTCTTCAATGGTGTAGCAACATTTCTCTATTAATATATTTTGGAGTAAACTTTTCAGCGAACCAAGGTCCATTGTTAATATATTTCTTCCTTTTAATTTTTTAGCCCCATGTACAGTGGTGTCTGAGCATAAAACTATAAGCGATGTGAAGGAAAGAAGTCCCTAATAAATGGTGCACACAATCTGTGCAAATTAGGTAAATAACAATAAGCACTTTTACACCCGCACATGCCACCTTGGCGTGAGTGTGTACCAAACCAGGTTACCTTTATGGGCATCATAACTCAGTCTAAGGTTTGTTCCAATGCAACAACAATCCCATACAACATTGTGCAACTTACAGAACTTTGTCAGTCTACGAGATAACTGTTGTTCTACAATTTCATTCACCTTTTGCCACATGGAATTTGCATCTTCCCAGGCTCTCATTTCCTTATATATCTCAAGAGACTACCGACTATGGGAATGATCTTTCATAACCAAAATTTTGTAATCAGCTACCTCCACAATTAGCTCCCTGATTTCAGAATATCCTAGGGGCAACCTGTAAGTTGCATCCATAACTATGTTCTCAATGCCTTGGATATGGAAGATCTCAAAAGTCTATTCTTGTAAGAACAGACACCATCTCTCTATTCTCACAGTAATTTTGAAGTAAGAAGGAAAGTCAGTGCTTTACAGTCACAATAAACTTTAATTTCCCAACCACACATGTTGTTATTAAATTTTCTATGGACCAGGAGCAACCCAAGCCTGAGATACAAAGTGACAAAATTTATCTGCTCTTTGGCGGAGTTTGAATTTTCTTCAGTGACACACAAATCCCAGAATTTTTTAAATATTATTTGCCACAACATAAACGTTCCCGCCACTTAGGCATCAGAATTAGTAGACTGTTCATGTGAGCTGTCACTTTTGTCTAATAACACTGGCCCAAGAACGGTATCAAAGGCAATGAGGAATACTTTTGGTCTGGTCCTAACAGGTACAATGATCTCATTTTTATATTGGGCGTCAAGAAAAAGGCACGCACCTTCTCCTGCCTCAGAAAGTGCTAAAGCGGATGGCTGTCGTTTCATACGAATGTTTCAATAATTTTCGAAGCCAGCATTTTCTGCATTTCTTGGTCACAGCTTTACATTTAGCTGATGGGATTAAGTAGGTCTAATGAGAATAGGTATAAAGTGGAACTACATTCATATCATACACATAAACATTAATCACTGTGCGTCTTCCACAGAATGCTTCAACAAATGTTAATAACAGATCTGTCAGTGCAACAGACTGATGACTGGTAAGGCAGTCAGCCACCTGAACGCTAGTAATGGGGCAACAGGGGCATCATTGCGCATTGCAGGTTGGCTACATCAGCCATCAGCACACATTCAGGGTAACTATTTTCAGCCATGAATGTAGTAATTAAATGTTCTATGGACCAGACGACAGCAAGGGATTCAAATTCTGTTGCTGAGAACACTGTTACACAATTACATAAAACTCTAGAGGCAAAACTAGTAATGCAAATTTCGGTTCTATTTCTATTGTTCTGCTAAGGGGATTATGACGCCATGGAGATGATCCATTATTTTGAATGATCGGTCCTTAAACTATTAATCGAGTAAGTGGTTTCCTATGTCACCCCTACTCCTCCTCACCCTTTTGGAAATCTGACACCATTCTCATATCAAACTAATTAATTAGTTGATTGAAAAAATTGGCAGAAATCAGCTCAATTGTACCACTTTCAGTATTCACAAGCTGCTTCAGGTTCTCCAAATAATCCCTTATGCACTGTGTCAAATTCATGAATGAATTCATTAATTAAATAGATATCCTTCCCTCTCCCCATCCTGGAACTACTGATTGATCGATCACAGTGCATGGAATATTTTTTAAAAATTTGGACAATGTGCGGAACACTGTTTATTTAAACAATTTACAGGATACAAGTATACAGAATGTATTTTATTTAAGGAATTTGTCAGAAAATCAATTGCAGTGTGTGGACTATTTTAAAAAAAGTGGCCCCTTCTTCATTCTGATCGCATAAGGAAACATGTAATTACATTGTCACACATTGTTTAAACATATACAAAAAACATTCTTATTGTGCCATCCATCCTGGCTGCCCAAGCCATCCATCCCAGGGCCCACGATGGCCCACGATGGCTGCCTCCCGTGCAGGCCCAAGAGTGGCAGTGTGTTATTGCTTAAGCGCCAGGGACTTGGAACCGCCAGTGTCCACCGCAGCTGCTACAAGTAGCAGCAAGCTAAGCCCTCCCCAAACAAAAACACACTTCCTGTCAGTGTCCACCACCAAATGGTTTGTATGGATAAACCAGCCTCTCAGATACCTGTGCAATCAAGACAGCTACCTTCCAAAGCAAATGCCTAAGAGGGAATCGATCCAAAAATACTGCTGTTAATAAATAATTGATTTGTCACATGATTGTGATAGAGGCGATGTAAGGCAGATGCAGTAACTAGTTCATGCACACAAATTGCCGTTGTCACATAGGTAGTAGCAGGCTGTCTCGAAATACACTTAAAAGAAGAGACCTATAGTTAGTTTTGTAAATGCCATAGTAACTAACATGAGATATTTCATTCCGCCATAGACTCTAAACTGCCTAAGCATTCCTGGTACACTTTTCTTGCAGTACACTTCACGAAATGCCTCAGGTGTTACTAAATCTGGTGTGGAATATCGCATTTTGAAGGTGTCATTAATCTTGCTTCAGAAGATGTTCCACAGAAAATGTTAATTAAATCATTAATATAGGTGTTCAAGCAACTGCCTTCACACATTTTAAAACTACTAGAAGCTAAAACAGTAGTTTCCATGCATAAACAATGGTGTTATGATTTTTGATGGGAAATTTCACTAAATAATCCAGTATTATTATTTGACGTCATGATTGGAAGTGGTGATGTATGAAATCGTAATTGGAATTTCAAATTTCATCTGTATACCGTCATGATTACTGAGTTCCCACTGCAGGTCTACTAAGTATATTTTCTATTTTAAAAGAAAATTCCAAAGTTGACTTGTTCTCTCAGCCACATTCGGAAGGAGGGAGGAAAGGTTCTACTGTGTCATAGGATAGTAACAAATATAAATACTGCTGTGGTCCATTTGGAAACATGATCCATTGACAGCTAGCTGACAGAGATTGCTGAAAACACTTTTACATCCCACATACTCACCTTCTGGACGTCCACACGCAGAGCTCCGGTGCAGCAATACAGCACAAATGCTCAAAGCTGTGGAGAACTACCGCTGTAAACGTTTCCGACGGTCGCAGAAGCCAGGGAGGGGCCCTCCAGTCATGCTCTCTCTCCACCCCAGGAGTGCTAGAGTGATAAGAGTTCTAATGCTATCAATACTCCCAGCACAGATGCTCATAATGTTGAACATTCCCAAATGTCCATGAAGTGCACTTACAACGCACATGGTCCCACAGGCGACTCATTGCAAACTGGGTCTTAGTCCACTATTCACCCACCCAAGCCAAGCCACAAGCCAAATTGTCATAAGCCACAGCAGACCGGAAGTTTTCTGGACTCTCCAAAATGGTGTGCAACGATGGACAAGCCGGGAACAAAAACATCCGCTGTGATACTGTTTCCAGTCGCAACCTGTTTGCTTGCAGCTATGCTTCGTATGGCCATCTCCAGACTAACAATAATATCAGGAACCAGGAACATATATTATCACTGTAACTACAATTAAACATGACGGCTGCTGTTGCAATCTGACACTGAGTGATGTCTCCTCCTGACGGCTGCAGTTGTTGAACGAATCTCAATATCTATAAAGCACGTAATTTTCCGTGTAAAGTATTTCTAACAATCTTACGGCCATCGATGTGTTGAATCTACACATCTCTTGCGATCGGAAAAAGCAGTTTTCTTTGCGCACGCTGGAACATTAGCCACAGTAACTTTACAGTTCAACATACACACATTTGAGACAAGCAGTGGATATATAATTTGTATGTGTACAGCACCTGAACAAATTATGGTGTGCCCACACTAACACCGGCTAAGTGTTTCTATTCTCCTCAGTTCCAGCATATTGCACACATCAGAAAAAGCTTTGCATCACCTCAGCTCCGAGAGTTCCGGAACCTATACAGAATTGGAATAGAGATTAACATAAGCATTATTTCCGCCCTTTTTATTGCTCATGAAAACCACACACTGCATGTTCTACCGACATACAACGAGACCTTTAGAGGTGGTGGTCCAGATTATGCACACACTGGTACCTCTAATACCCACTAACATGTCCTCAAGCATTGATCGTAGCTGTACGCGTTGTGAGGTACTATTCAAAAGTTTATCAAGGTACTATTGGTCCAGATTAACCCACACCTCAACGGCGATTCGGCTTAGGTCCCTCAGAGTGGTTGGTGGATCACGTCGTCCATAAACAGCCCTTTTCAATCCATCCCAGTCTTGTTCGATAGTGTTCATGTCTGGAGAACATGCTGGCCACTCTAGTCGAGTGATGTCGTTATCCTGAAGGAAGTCATTCACATGATGTGCACGAATTGTCGTCCATGAGGAAGGTTGCTTCGCCAATATGCTCCCGATATGGTCGCACTATCGGTCGGAGGATGGCTTTCACGTATCGTACAGCCGTTACGGCGCCTTACATGACCACAAGCGGCGTACATCGGCCCACACAATGCCACCCCAAAACATCAGGGAACCTCCTCCTCGCTGCACTCGCTGGACAGTGTGTCTGAGGTGCTCAGCCTGACCGAGTTGCCTCCGATCACGTCTCCGACGGTTGTCTGGTTGAAGGCATATGGGACACTCATCGGTGAAGAGAACATGATACCAATCCTGAGTGGACCATTTGGCATGTTGTTGGGCCCATCTGTACTGCGCTGCATGGTATCGTTGCAAAGATGGGCCTCGTCATGGACGTCGGGAGTGAAGTTGCCCATCATGCATCCTATTGCGCACAGTATGAGTCGTAACACGACGTCCTATGGCTGCACGTAAAGCATTATTCAACATGGTGGCGTTGCTGTTAGGGTTCCTCCGAACCATAGTCCGTAGGTCGCGGTCGTCCACTGCAGTAGTAGCCCTTG
The DNA here is from genome assembly GCF_023864345.2 of Schistocerca serialis cubense. Taxonomy (NCBI): domain Eukaryota; kingdom Metazoa; phylum Arthropoda; class Insecta; order Orthoptera; family Acrididae; genus Schistocerca; species Schistocerca serialis. The sequence continues at coordinate 507,981,950 of NC_064644.1, read as the reverse complement.
GGCGACCTGAGCGAGGCACGTCATCGACAGTTCCTGTCTCCCTGTATCTCCTTCATGTCCAAACATCATCGCTTTGGTTCACTCCTAGACCCCTGGACACTTACCTTGCTGAGAGCCCTTCCTGGCACCAAGTAACAATTCGGACGCGATCGAATCGCGGTATTGATCGTCTATGCATGGTTGAAATACAGACAACAAGAGCCGTGTACCTCCTTCCAGATGGAATGACGAACTGATCGGCTGTCGGACCCCCTCCGTGTAATAGGCGCTGCTCACGTGTAGTTGCTTTGGGCAGGTTTAGTAACATCTCTGAACAGTCCAAAGAACTGTGTCTGTGATACAATATCCACAGTCAATCCTCAGGATTTCTGGGAACCGGGGTGATGCAAAACTTTTTTTTATGTGTGTATTTGCCATTGAAGTCTTCCAGTCAGCGCTTCTGTAGGGTGTTGCGTCCTGTCAAGACTCTCTCAAAGAAGTATTGTAAAACAAAGGCGTCCGGCTCTAAGTGATAATCATCGGGGCAACCGCGGACCAAAGGGTTGGAAAGACATCAGCAGCATGGGTTGGAGTATAATCAACATCGTAGTCGATAGTGCAACAAGGAAAACATGAGGATCTGCTCAGGGGAGCCTATTAGGGGACGTTCTGTGTATTCATTTTATTACAGCCATGTTGCCGTCCTGTTTGTACACTATAGAAGATCCAGTTCAACCCTCGCATTACTATATTGTGCAGCAGTTTAACAAATGAATGTATCATCCCTTACGTTTGAATATACTCCTCAATGCATTCAAATCACAATTCACTACATCAAATGTACCCTCACCTTACATCTAGTCGTGTGTAATTTTCTGTTACACGTATAGTAATGATTACTTCCCACAAACGTCTGGTGATAAGTCGGAACATACACCACACTACCTGTAAGCTCAAGCAGCAGCAGCATAACATATCTGAAATCAATCTATATGTGTATAAAAAGAATTATGACCATTCACACTTGCATCAGCTGGGTGTCGTTTTCTCCCTACCCAGTACAAAAAACTCTCCAACCATCACATATTTGTCTATAAATAAAGGGTGTAATTACAATTTTAAAAAGCCGTAGCGTCTTTTATTTTATCCATTTCACCACTTCCACGAAACCTTTTCGTATTTTTGATATTTGTAAATCCAGCCAACAGACAGTGGTGTTTTATATACATATTGAGTCACTACCTATTGCCACCTGGAATAGCTCCGCAAGTATGTTAGTAGCTGAAACGTTTGTGGGACAAATGTTGCATGGGAAAACTGGGGCCATAATATGACGTTGGTTTTTGTTGCTAGGTGGCGTCACGTCAGATATATGAAGGTCAGCTTTGTCTTCTTAAATGGGAAGTTATAATTTGGTACTTACTTTCTGATAGCGGCTGGCGAGACGAATCCAATGATGTGTTACAGTAAGGCCTTTCAAGGTCAACGAAGGTCACAAAGTTGGCATGAACGTCCATTTACAGAAGGTATTCGAAGTGATGATCATTGGTATCTGTGCAGTGTTTCAATCTTCTTATCATGAATTGAATGGTATTCTTATCACTTCGACACTTATCGGAGCACATGCTTTGACAATTCTCTCTCGTATATCTTGCAAATCGTAGATATTCACCGAAACGGCATATCCATCCAACGTGCCATTGACATGTGAACACCATTCGACGGTTTCGCAATGCAACACTAATAGGAACGATAAGACCAGTATCGTCGAATCAAGCGACTGTGAATGATGTATTCCTTCGAAGAACAAGTCGATATGCTTCTCGTTTACGGAGAATGCCAACAAAATTCAGCGATAGCACACTGAAAGGTATCCTCAACGTGCTCACCCGACACGTCGTACATTTAAATATGTGTATGATAAACTGAGAACAACTGGATCTTTAACGCATCGTAAACATATCAGGCAAAGGGAAGTTACTAATGAGGACACAGAAATCGATTCTCTTGCCACTGTGGGTCGAGATCCTTGTGTTAGTTCGCATCAAATATCAAGGGAATCAAGCATGAGCCAGAGTAGTGTTGTTCGCGTTCTGCATCGCCATAAATATCGTCCTTACCATATCAGTTTCCACCATAATTAACTGGTACGGATTGTATGCATCGCATTAAATTCTGCCGATGGGCTCAACTTCAGTTTCAGACGGATGACACATTTATAAATTTGATTTTATTTACTAACTAGGCTACATTCACGAACCATGGAAATGTTAATTTTCGTAACATGCATTATTGGACAATTGGAAATCCATGTTGGCTGCGGCAAGTTGCACACCAAAAACCATGGTCGTTGAATGTATGCTGTGGGATTCTGGACGGCAGAATTATAGACCCCTATTTCATCGAAGGAAATCTTACTGATAGAAAGTACACAACTTTCCTGCAAGTAACATCAGGTCTGTTATTGGAAGAAATACCTATAGGAACAACGAACAGAATGTGGTATCAAAACAAAGGGCGTCCAGCACATTTTTCGCTGAAGGCTACAAGTGAGTTGTAGAGACAATTCCCAAATCGTTGGTTTGGACTCGGAGGAGGTGTGTCGTGGACGCCTCTGGATTTTTTCTTGTGGAGATTCGAAAAAGACATTGTTTGTAAAGACGATCCAACTACACCTCAAGATATATGAGAGAGAATTATCAGAGCATGTGCTTCGATGAGGGCCGATGTGATAAGGAATGCCACTCAATCCATGCTAAGGAGATTGCAGCACTGCATTGACACCAATGGTCATCACTTCAAACACCCTCTGCAAACGATGCAGTTTCTTACCAATCATCAAATGACTTCCGTATTGTTTAAATTGCTTCACCTTATAGGCGATACATGTACAATGAACGTGTAAGGTTCACAGTTGTAGTTTAAACACATTTCTACAAAGATACTGGAAATACATAACAGGTGACTAGTGAGCTGATCATGGTTTGCTACTCAAAAGATCTCGATGCAGGCATACCTACTGGAACCTGAAGGGCCCCGTACGAATAACGCTGTTAATGACCTTGACTGAGTGAGTGAGGTTTGTGCTAAACAATTGTCACTGAATAACTAATACTGAATAACTTATAAGTCCATGACGGCATAGCTTGTTGAAAGGAATCGTTATACAAATGCTCTCAGTTTGACAATGAGATGGAGCATGAATGTTTCCAGAATTATTCGGTAAAAGTTATTGCTTATTTCTGCTGCAAATGTAACTCATGTTCTGTGAACATGGTTAAAGTTACGTGAATCATATGGCTACTTGTAGCAGTACATAACAAAGCCTTCGTCCACAATATACTCACGAAACCAACGGAAATGCAAGAATAGTTAAATGAATGAGTAAAGGATTTTTATAGCACACCTAAAATTCAAATGCACAAAATAACGAAACCCGACGAAGAAAATCTGAAAGAAAACGTTATAAATAAATAGAAAGCAACCTAACAAAAACTAGACTGGCCCATAAGAAACAATAGATACGGTAAGTAGATGAAGACACCTGAATAACAGTATCCAACAAGTAACATGCAAAGTTACAAGAAAAAAAAAACGATCTAACAAAGTTTGATTAGCATAAAGTGCCAAGACAAAACGCTACAATAACACGTGAAGAAGAGGCTGATTTCAAGCATCACAAAGCAAGGAAAATTAATAGAAATTTAAAAAAAGCATTTGGTAACTTCTCTAAAAGAGAACAGTTTACTAACGAGCTTCATGGGGATATACTGGCAAAAAAGAGTGGATCCTCAAAAGATGGCAGACATACTTTCCACTACTACTCTGCTGCAATGATCCACTGTCTTGTTTTATATCTGAAAAACCATATACTGTTGCTGCACCAATCAACGACCCATCAGTAAAGGAAATTGAAGACTAACAAGGCGTACAGTGAAGACGATACACAGGGTGATCGGAAACACTCAGAAAAATTTGAAGGATGTTACTGGGTATGTTGCGCTGAGAGATAACTGTTAAGAAAGGATTCATTATTTTGCGCCGTAACCTCGTTAACTGGCATTGAATTTAGCCAATGAGGTTATTGTGCAAATACAAACGGCCCGTCAGACAGAATTAGTGTCAGTTGTTCTCATAGCGTAGACGATAGTGCACGTGACTGCCCAGCCTTTGGCTCGTCCAACTCTGTATCGCTCTCTTGTTCGGTTTTAGGAAACCAAACAAGAACACGTCGGACGACATCGGCTCCAACGGGCCACTGCAATATGCGGGCACAGCTTCCTGGTAGTCTGACGTTAGTGCTAATTATGTAGGAAACGGTGCAAATGTAGCAACGCACCCATTTTTTAAATTATTTCTTAGCCCAACCTACACTGCAAAACACTTAGATGCTTTTCAGACTGTTTCTGACTACCCCGTACCAGCTTAGTTATTAAAAATGGAGGACCACAACAGGAATTACGTCTACCTTCATCAACAGAAAGCACTGCGGATATGGGAACCATTCCTATGGACTGGAAAACAAAAATTTTATGCCCTATACTTAAGAAGAATGATCCGCTAGTGCGTGACAAATACAGAAGAATTTATTTAATACATGTTACTTACAAAATACTATAGATTTGTCTCTTAAACAGGCTGATCTCCATAACTGAAGAAACAATTTAGGACAACCAATACGGTATCCGCAGAAATAGATCCACACTAGACCAGATATTTGCTCTTAATGGAGAAGACCTGACAATTAAATGGAAACGTCCACATATTACATATAAATTTCGAAAACACCTATGACTGCAGGGAGACCTGTAAGAGAAGTTGAAAATTGAAAGTTCAGTGTTAACTCACACCAGGGGCATCATTGTCTCTGTTTAATTCCGTCTTAGAAAAGATCGCTAGGGATTTACTATAACTCTTTCACAAGGATTCCAACTGCAGGGGGTGAACATTACTAGACTCGCTTACGCAGATGGTGTAGTATTGCAAAGTAATTCCAAAACAGAATCACTCAGAATGACGCAACATTGTTACAAAATCCCTGACAATATTAGGGTTACATGTACGTGAGGAAAAGACAGAATGTCCTGTCTTAAGTAAGAAAATACGAATGCTCCTTTGCTTGTGGATGGATTAATTTTCAAGAGAGTTGACCGTTTCAAGTACTTAGGGAATTTTTTACTATCAGCAGAAATGATATAGAAACCTGTCTAGCATAAGCTTACAAAATTCCTTTCAGTTTTGTCAGTATCGTAAGATAAAGATCACATACGACAAACACCAGTTTCGTTTGTTCCAATTGACTATTATACCGGTAAGATTACATAGATAGTAAGAATAGATATTTAGAGAGCAAGATGAGGATTAACCGTTTATATTAGATAGAAAAATACTAAGGGAAATTTGTGGAGTTGTATGTCATCCAAAGAAGAGAAGGTAGAAGTAGCCTGGCGGAACAGCAACAGTGACGTAGGATAGACTACTTATAATATCACTCTGCAGGACAATTGATGGAACGAGAGGAAGAGAAAGACTCAGAAGTGAGTGGTGAAACAACACACAGTAGGACACAGCTAGGGTGAACACCGATACAAAGTGGACACACATTGAAATCGCCAGCAGGAATAGAAGTGTGGCACAGCAGGCGTATGGTCGATAAGGCCCTTGCAACATGTAAAGAAATACAATGCCAGTCCATTGGTGACGTTGGCTACATCGATAGTATCACTGTGGCCAAAGAAAAATTATGGTTACTTGTCGATAAGCCTAGAAACTATCGTATTCTATGTTTGCGTTATCGTATTCTCATACATTGCACTCCTTAATTTTTCTTCAGTCATTACACTACAATCTGATCAGCACAGAAGAAATACTTGTTCTCCACAGAGAAAAATCCTTTAAACACCGTCACATAACCCTTTCGTATTCTTTAAATCGTTTTCTATATCAGGAGCCTGGCTTTGGGAGAATGTTTCTCAAAATATCGTAGAAATTAAACTTCTAAACTTTGGTATAGAAAGCTAATTACCTATCTTGAATTACAACAGCCATCTGTCTGCAGTTTAATCTCGTCAGTCTCCCATCCCCGCAATTCTTCACTCCTGCCTGTCAGCAGCGTTCTTTATTATAGTTCTGATCGTTCATAATGCCACTGCCACTGTCATTTCAATCTTCTCTTCTTCCTTTAACCCTCCCACTTTTGGTAATACTAAACTTGCCTCCAAATGTGATAATGTATTCTTAATTCCGTTTACTGCAATTATTACTAAAATGCCAATTACTATTAATAGTACTGTTACTGTTGTGAATGTTTTTGTAACATCTTTGGGGTGAGTTTGTATCGGTCAGTCGTAAGGGAGGGCCTTAACCCTTGCAATATCGACATATTTTTCTAACGCGTATTACCAAGGGATCGCAAGAGTACATTATGTTCTCACTAATAAACTCTAAAAGAAACGAAATTTCTTAATTGTTGTTAACTTATATGAACAAGTGACTTTTTAAACGCGTACTGCTGTGGAAGTAGGATTTGTAATTTGAAAATATCTTTAAGTGCACTCTTAGAAATACCAGCGCTCTTGCAGTTTTGTATACCGCAAAAGTGAGGGAGGAGGGTGGGAGGGCTACATACTTTTTAAAAAGTAATTGATGTGTAAGTAGAGTCTGGAACCTGAACATTCTGAATATATCATTCACTGTGAAAAGTCCAATCCACTAATGAGACTTAACTTTGTGGGTTAAGTTTATTGGAAAAATTAAGACACGTATGGAATCTTGTAGTTATTTCATTAAAAAAAAATTATTTCCAATTTTTTATATATATAAATCCCTCATTTAATTACGTTACCTTCAAAAGGTAGACACAAAACCCCCTATCCCTTCTTGGGATTGCGAGGCTTAAGGCCATGACTTGGGCAGTCTAAATAAGCTACAGTTGTTTTCTAAAATTTTTTTAAAAATTTATTAAGTCTTTTAGGAAATATTTTATCTTTACATTGTAATTTTATTCCACCAAACATTATTTTATGACTGACTATCTGTTTTAGAATTTTTGCTTATATGCTTTTAGACTGCATATTGCTAATTCTCATCCTTTTGTTTTTGACACTATGGCTCATAATTTCATAATTTTTAATTCCTTCCTTTTTCATTATTTTTATTTGCTTATAAGACTGGCATATAACTTGAGGAATAGCAATGTCTTTAAAAATTGTCACATGTAATCTACATACTAACTTCATAGACAATATTTCATATATACAGACAACTACTTCATATCGTATTTGTGCAGCATGTAGTATACATGTCAGCTACAGATTATTGCAGCTTATTCATTGAAAATCATTTCAATAAAGACATGTTGCTGCTCAATAATACATTGTCTGACGCGACAGTCTTCGCCATTCCACTTTCGCAACAACTTCGTTGGAAAGAAGCCTGCTGCCACATCTTTGCACTGGCGTTTGTCCTCACCATGGCAACCACTAGTTCGACTATCGACTTTACAACAACTGCAGTGGAAAGAAGCCCGCTGCCTCATCTTTGCAACGGCGTCCAACTTCACCATGGCAACCAGTGGTTCCAAATGGTTCACTAACAGGCCTTGAAAGGGCAACCCATGTACTGCAAAACCGGTCCATTTTTCCTACATATTTAAATATTTTTAACGCTTCTTCATTGACAGTAGCTGTTTAATAATCTAAGTTTAGTGTATATTTATTTTTAATTCTTGACAATGTTCTTTTAACTAAGAAATTTTAAATTGTAATTCGACTTATAACTCATTGATTAGTAATGACATCATGCAGTCAGAAGAGGGTATAGCCTCCATTATATATAGTAAGACGTGCACTGGTTTCTCCAGTAGTGATTCAGTGATTCTCCAAGAGAAAGAGGTTCCTACTCAATGGTAATTCATTGTTTTATAGCTTTATAACTTTATGTATCTTCTTTAATGTATGTAGCCTTCTAATTAAAGCTTTGTATACAACTTGTAGGTCTGAAGATGACCACAGTAGTGGTCGAAACCGGTCACCTTGATAAATAAATCGTGATCAAGACTGTTTTTAATAGTAAATATTAAATAAATAAGTATATAACTTGGTAAAACAGTGTTTAATTTCTAAATTTTTAGGTGCCAGAACGCATATATTCAACAACACAACATCCATTCATCTACGCTGTACACCCCTGCCCCAACCCAAAAAAAACACAAAAATCTTGGTATGCTATGCGCGCGCGCGCGCGCACACACACACACACACACACACACACACACACACACACACACACACACGCACACAGTACATCGCCCTGCGTCTGTGGTACATTAAGACTTGTCACTTGTAACCACAGAATGCTGGACGTGATTCTCATTGTAAGATTTCACATACAGATCCATGTTGTAACCACCAACTGAGATCTGCCTCTACGTACATCAAAGGAGTCACAGCCACAGCTCTACACAGAGCACACCACGCAACAGAGCAGAAACGATGTTTCGCTACGCATTCAAGCACCTACCACGCTTCTCAGCACTGGCTGAGCTCTTTTCCTATTGGCCGAGCAATACCGCTCAGCCGGCTGGAGTGGGCGTGCGGTTCTAGGCGCTGCAGTCTGGAACCGCGAGACCACTACGGTCGCTGGTTCGAATCCTGCATCGGGCATGGATGTGTGTGATGTCGTTAGGATAAGTAGTTCCATGCATACGTTATCCCACACTACTGCCTGTCAACATCGAGTCCTTTACAGCTTGTTATATCTTTTCTAGTACAGTTCCGATATTGATGGAGTAAACACTGAATATGCAGAAAGAATTATAATCTTTCAGATTTCCGTCACACTGTTCCAACAATTCAAAAAATGCATCCAACAAAGATATTCGTGACTAAATTTCGTGTAAGTCAACTTATGTAAATTAGCTATATACTGATAATTAATTCAACAGTAGGATAATGAAGTATTTGGCACGTCGGCGACGAAGAGCTTCATTGACATACTGCATGAAATGTGTCGTGTTACTTGGCAGCTTCGGCATAGTCATTTCTCAGTAGGAGCAAGACCATGAAGGAATGGATAGTTCGGTATCTGGGTTCGTATCTGCAAAGCCATCTAGTGAGACTCGTGTCCTGTCAAAGCGATATTAAATTTTAAGTTAATAACTTCAACAGACGTAAGCGATTCCTGGTTTTCGTCCAGACATCTAATTTGGTGATGACATGATACTATTTCATTCAGATAATACTTCCACTTCTTAAAATGGAGGCCTCACCGTAAGTTACCGAGAATTACTTGCGATGTTGTAGACAAAAATCAGTCTTCTATCCATACAGGAAGCCAAGTTAGAATTCCTGCCTAATTCGAGTTCGTTAGAGGAGATTTCACTATCTTAGTTGTGCGAGAATATCGAGGAAAGTAGCCATGGTCGTGTTGAGCGATAAAATCCAACTTTTTCCAAAGCTGTTCGTGGATAACTGAAGTAAACCTAAATCACAGTAGTAGGACGTGAATACAGATTTTTGAGAATGTTTTGCTAGCATATAAACGCGGGAAATATCTAACTCCGACGATTTAAGACGAGAAGAGTAATCTTGAGAACCTGAGTACAATAATATTTATTCATAAGTAATGGAGCAGTTTATGAGATGAGATAAATCAAATAATACAGTGAATTTATTTGAACACCTACGTATTACCTAAGCTTCTTCATCGTATAATTGCACAACTTATTAGTATTTGTTAAATCTTAATGATATTAAACACTGCTGCAGCTGAAATGAGTATTACACCACGTATCAAATACAAAGCGAAGCAGTAAAGATCTGAATTATTGTGCAGTATACTACGCCTGAATTTCAGAAGTAGTTGTTATGTAAATTACTGACGTGGTCTAAACGCCGTGGCGTGAAGCAGAAAACGACTTGGATATGTTTTTGGGTTGTTTCCTCCTCGTCGTTTGAGTGGGAGTCTACAAACAAATAACTGTCGTTGCTTGAGGACCATGACAGACAAGTTATTGCGCCAGGCATTTCACTTGGGCTACACTTCAGGTGAACGAACATATCAGTTTTTTTATGCTGAAACATGGCATGTGCAATCAGGACATAGACTGGGCTCTAAACCTCTGTGATACAATGGCTGGTGTCTAGAGTACCTCATATGTAATTTAGATGTTGTATCCAGCTGTGACTGAAAACACCACATTTTTCATTTCTCCCATGTCCGCCCCCGGTAGCTGAGTGGTCAGCGCGACAAAATGTCAATCCTAAGGGCTCGGGTTCGATTCCCGGCTGGGACGGAGATTTTCTCCGCTCAGGGACTGCGTGTTGTGTTGTTCCAATCATCATCATTTCATCCCCACGGAAGTGGCGTCAAATCGAGAGACTTGCACCCGGCGAACGGTCTGCCCCACGGAAGGCCCTAGTCACACGTCATTTATTATTATTTCTCCCATTTCTCGTTTGATAATAGTCATTACAGTTGAAACGGTAGACCGGTACATGTATAGCAAGAGTGCTATGTACGTTCAGGTGCAGTCTCACATGACTATTGTTCTAGAGGAACAATGCAGGTGGTCTACATGCCAGGGGCAATTATGTCATCAAGGACCTCCTTGAAAGGGTAATGTCGTCATGAAGTCGGCGGACTGGAAATTTAAAAGCCTGCAAGATGGTGATGGGCAGGAAATTTCAAAATAAGCGCGGTAGTAGCAAGATGGAGTTTAATAAATGGAAGAAGGCTCTGTTGGATAATTTTAAAAATGCAAGATGCTGCTTGCACTAAAATTAAAATCTTTTAGCGTTCATGAAAATAATACAGCAAATGAAAGGACAGTTTATTTTTCACTGAAATTTAACAGGCTAATAATTATGTGACCAGGCGTATTCAAATGCATTAGTCATAACGAAGTGTTCCACATCAAAAAGTCATTTAAATTTCTTGACCTGAGTTGTATAAACTTGTGCTATTTATCACACATACACACACACACACACACACACAGACACACAAAGCGTAAAAATTAGTGTATTAGCATGTCTGAACTATTTACCGAAATACGTAAGCATATGAAATTCAGCCTGTTCACTGTACTGCATCATGAGCAACAAAAAATAAATAAAGAAAGAAAGAATAAATAACTACTCCGAAATCAATCTGTTTTGTGAAATGCATCTTTTTTGGATGTCCTTCAACTGACAGGAAGTGCTCACACACAACTTCCCCTTCAGCCGTGCCGGCCGTGTGGCCGTGCGGTTAAAGGCGCTTCAGTCTGGAACCGCGTGACCGCTACGGTCGCAGGTTCGAATCCTGCCTCGGGCATGGATGTGTGTGATGTCCTTAGGTTAGTTAGGTTTAATTAGTTCTAAGTTCTAGGCGACTGGTGACCTCAGAAGTTAAGTCGCATAGTGCTCAGAGCCATTTGAACCATTTGAACCTTCAGCCGTTGAGACTTCCACTTTATTTTGAAAACCATTACAAACTTCAAGCAATAATCGCTGCTTCTCAGATTTCATTTGTGAAGCACTGCCTACTACTTTCAAAGATAGGCGCAGTACTAATCGCTCTTCCAATTTAGTCGGATCATTCCAGTGGACATAGTCGAATATTTTCTGGTGGTTCGTTGAAGACCAGCTTTGACTCGTGAAGAAAATCTTCCTTACCGTAATCATCCTCTTCGTCACCTCCTTGACCTTCATTACCGTCATCATCATTTTCTTCATCACAATCATGGTCTTCTTCTTGTTCTGCTTCTTCACCGTCTTCCTCATCATAACCATTTATTTCTTCTTCACCTCCAATATCTCCATCATCTGCTTTTTAGAATACATTGATTTCTTTAGTTTTAATGCCTTCACCTTCTTCACTTTCGTTTACCTTCTTCTTGAAGGTCTTACTATCTTTTCGAGGGGCTGACTTTCTTCAGTCCATCCTCTGTAGCTGCCGACTGAGTACTGTGATGCAGTGTCTAGCATACTGGACTCACATTCAGGTGGACAGCAGTTCAAATAGCAATCCAGCCATTCAGATTAATTTTTTTCTTATTTCTGCAGACGCAGGTCATTTCTAGCCAGCCAGGGGAAGCTACATTATCAGTAACCAGCTGGTGTAAGACATGCTGTCAACACTGGTGAGAAGGGAGAATTCTATGATGTTATTGTTCTAGTTTTTAAGTGATGTGGGGCATGGAATGGCTCGTATTGATAAATTGCAAGTGCATTAGAAACATTGCTACTCAGTCTGCAGCGACCAGCATTGGGCACACGAGGAACTGGAGAAGTAAATTTAATGTCGAGCTATCTCTCATCGTGTACTCGTGGTGGTTGTTATTTTCTCTCATCTTTTAAGTAGTAGACACTGCTTTGGATGGCTTCAATTAGTCTTTATGCTGCAAGGGACATGGGGCGATTTATTCAGAGTTCACATGAGTAGAATTATTGGCTACAGTGATGTGAAATGCCGTTTGGCAGTAATCATTCCCTGTGTGTGCACTGCATGGCCAGTAGACAAAAATTTACTAACATTTGAGACCCAAACCGCATCATACAAATCTCAATGACACATTGGACTTCAGTTGAAACTGGTGAGCCTGTGTATTATTAAACATTAACTAGTTGTAGTTGACTTGCCAAAGAAAGTTTTCTTGTAATGCTACTGGTCGAGTTTTGGAGATGGCGTTAAAAATAAAATGAAGTAAATGTTATGTTACGTGGAAAAGGTGTGGTCCGTAACACTACGTGCCACCAAGTCAGATAAATTGAAATTCTGAGTGTGATGATACTAGAGGCCGTTAACGTGTTTTGCACCTCATTAACATGTTTTCACATGTGTCTGACACGCTGGGAGTAATTCTGTGATTTTTATGTAAGCTGTTTCTAATTGTACTTCTTTAGAAGCTAATGAATTTTCTGTAATGGTTGTGGGCCAAGTGCTGCGATTGTTTTTCGCACAAATTTTGACTTGAATCATTTCGATATGTACCTTTTAATATTCAGAGAACTTTACATGTCCGCAATGTACTGAGTACTGCTTGTTCATTTGTGTACGTGAGCATCAGGTTTGTACATCGAGTGCGGGTGTAGCTTCAAGCTTGTGATGGTTTTCAATGCAAATTTCTTTGTCACTAGCAGTAAGTATATGTATAATCTGTATGTGGCCCCATTTGGTAATTATTTATATTACATGTTTGTAACGCTGCACTCTTATGTTGTAGTAATTGGGGCTTGTAGGTTGGGCTACTTCCGTAACTGAATTATTAAGCTATTGGATCAGTCTGTTTATTCCAGGAGAATGTAAAAAATGATAAAAGTTAAACTTGAAATTAGTGTCTGAAATCCATGTTAAACGTTGATTTTACTTCAGATTAACCTGCTATTGATATTTATTCTAATTACTTGAAATTAATTTTCTCCAAATTTAACTGAATTGCACGTAGATTGTTCGTCAGAAATCAAAGATATATGAGAAAGTATTTTAAATTTATGGCCTAACCCACCATCTTCCATTCAGAGCTCCCTGCACGGTTATAACTTTATAACTTCATTGGTAGCAAGATTATGGTTGCATGAAACGGGAGAGGTGTTATACAAGGGAACATAACAGCCATGATTTTGTCACTTGTGGACTTTATCTTAATAAGATTTTACGCTTGGTACTGTTCCTCGTGTTGTCTTATAGGTTATTCCAGCGGAAAACATGTGCATCCAAGTAGTGACTGGCATCTAGTAACTTAAAGAAATTTCTTGCGATAGAAAATTCGTATGAGAGGAGAGAGAGAGTGTGTGTGTGCGTGTGGCACGTTAGGATATCCGGTAGCAACAGAGAGCTACAAATAAAATAGTGGCAACCGATGAATAAACCCATAGCCACCGGAATACCAAGATGCAAAATAAAAACGCTACGAATTTGTGCAGCAACCGATTATATAATGCCAATCACCTCGCAATTACGACGTACATGATAAATGGCATCCTAGAATTGACGATTGCTGTTATATCATCATTTCTATTACATTTTACTAGTTGTAAACTTAAACGAAAACCATGTGGAGAAAATTTCATCGTCATAACATTGTGCTATTACCATATAGTTCGTCAGGTGGGTAAGAACGGAACTACATACGAGTATTATGATGGTCGATACATTAAGCTCCAGTTTTCTGCCTGAAATTTTGATGTCAACGAACTGCCCTCACAGGGAATTCTGATAATGTTTGCCAACATAATTACAATTTAAGATCGAAAGTAGTGAAAATTAATAAAATTTACGTAAACATAAAATGAAGGAGAAAAGAAGATCTTAAGGAAAAAGAGGGAGTGCGGTAGGAGGCTGGATGAGAGAGTCAAATTTTAATAATCCTGGGCAGTAAGAGTATATAGTGGACAGGTAATATTCACGCTATGACTATATTAAGCACATATAATGTAAACCTTTACATTTTAACAGTGATGAAGATCTAAATTATACTACATTGGTTTACTTCTGTACGTCACACACGTGTACTGAATTATAATTTAAAGGATATTCCATATTAAATACAGAGTGTATTGTCTGATTCTTCGTCAGTCACATGTCGACAATTTGAACTAATCGGTATCACCTCTTCACTGTTCTTGTATATATGGTACAGAATGACTATACGTCACGCGTATTTTGCGATAATGCATGTTATCGGGAAATATACGGACACAGTCTTGGATGCATGCAGATATCTGCACTATGGACGTGAAAGCAAAGTTTGAACCCGGTTAATTAACTTGTAAGAGACGGCCTTCCTCCAACACGCGAAGCTCAGCCGTGTGAATAGAAGAGGTAGAAATGGAACAATAGAACTAGTAACGATAACCAGGAAAGACTACTGGACGTAACGGAATACCAGTTCGATTCTACACAAAGTGCGAGAAAGATCTTGCCCCTTTTCTAGCAGCAGTGTGCCGTGGTTTCTAGCGGAGCGAAGCATTAATGATGATTGGAGAAAGGCACAGGCAGCTCCCACTTTCAATCAGGGTAGTCGAACGCACGTATCACTAGGCGTCGATGTGTTGTAGACTTCTGGAATAAGTTCTATGTTCTATGTAATCTGACAACGGAATTCCTTCCCTATAAAACAGGGCAGTGACCGTAGAAACTTCGGAAACCATATACAAAATGGCAGAGAACCTAGAAATTGAAAACTGGTCCCGTCATACTTCCTGTTAAAAAATAACGTATGCACCAGACTCATGTCTCATCTGTCGCAACGAGGGAGGCCGGAGTTCAGAACCACTTCTGTTAATATTCAATGTGAGAAAAGTACATGCTTGCATACACAATTGAAGTGGAACAAAAACTACAACATTACAAAACCATCATGCGACGGAGCTCTGTACCTGTATCCATGACAGAATCAAGAGACGAAAGGGAGGGAGAAGTAATGTGAACTTTTCCCCCCATCTTCAAGCTGTTTTTCCCTCTTCGGTGGTACGACTCTCTCAGGCTGAATACGTTTTATTACTGCGGCTCCTCGGTACTGCCACTACCTCATGCAGTTTTGTGGGGGTCATACAGAAAGTCCTCTTGTGACGGACCGGGAGAGACCTCTGCACCCCACTCGTCGACAGACACCACTTAAGGATATTTTTTTAGTAAAGACGAGGTCCTCCTGGCATTCAGAGTCAATCAAGTTATGTGTATCAAGAAGTTGTGACACGGAAGCCGTGACAGAAGAAGCAAAAGTGCTTTGGGAGAGGTATCCGACAGAGCTGCGGGAGGCAAATGGGATGCTGAAACAGATGCCTTGGCAGGTGGCTTGGCCTGGGCGGCCTCGATGACGGGAGAATCGCCAAGCGAGTTACCAGTAACCTATTGATGTGGTGCAGTAGCACCATGGCGTCTGAGGGCGGAGAAGACGGTCTTTCAATGGAGGGCTGTCCGAAAAGCAGGCCAAGGTAAAGGGCTCCTCAACTGCATCCGTGTCTGCGACGCTCGTTTTCGTGACCGGGGCTAGCACCGTGGCAGTGACGGCGTGATGTCCCTACGCGTCACCAGAGGGAGAAATTATTCCTCAAAGGTCCACTTTTACAATAAATTAACAGGTGTGGCTCAGTTACAGGGTCCTGTGGGAGAAAGTCGGAAAAGTCTGTCTGAAAGCTGCTTTTACTGCCGCCAAACAATCCAGACAATTGAAACTTCTGCATTCGCCAAAAGTACCATGCAGTGGAACCACCACGATGAATAGAGCGGAGCGGATAACGGTGACGTAACAGTATCCTGCCAATCTGAAGCGGGTCAATAAATTTAACAGGAACCATATATGACCTCAAATCGAACTGTACAGTACCCACCTGATATGTACTGTCTTTAATCCTGTCTACCACGTCAGGAAGGGCTGCACAAACACCAGACACCAGACGACACAGTTCCACGCGCATAAGAACTCACGTGAGACTGAAAGGACAACAAGGAACACACGTGGTGATATAGTAGAGACAGATCTAAAACAACCCACTCGCCCAAGGCGCGAAGCGAAAATGAGTTCCCAGCTGCAGAGGCGGACGGACAGTCTACATCGGACGTACCCCAAGGGTATGTTAAAGGACACTTATCTTTCAAAATTTGAATCAATGACGAAGTAGATAAATACGGAAGTTCAATGAGGCTTTTCGCGGATGGTGCGTTTGTATACGGAGAGGTCGCAACGTTAGAAATTTGGAAAATTGTAGCTATAGGCAGCAAGACCTGCAAAGGATTGACGTTTGGTACAGGGAGTGGCAAATGACTCTCAGAATAAACAAATGTCGTATACTTCCAATAAACCGACAGATATAGCCTTTACTCGACGGTCAGACAATAGCAGAACAGTTACTAGAAGCAGTTACTTCCTTAAAGTATATAGAAGTAAAAAATTGTGTGTGAAATCTGATGGCACTTATCTGCTAAGGTTATCATTCCCTAAGCTTGCACACAACTTAACCTAAATTATCCTAAAGGACAAACACACACACCCATGACCGAGGGAGGACCCGAACCTCCGCCGTATGTAGAAGTACGGTGTGACAATTATTGAACGATGAGAAAAAGAAACGTAAATTAGCTACAAACTACGGCGTGGACACACTTTATTTAAAATGTAAACGTCTCTACAAATATTCGGATTTAGGTTATGACAGGTTCAATACGCCTACCATCATTGGCGATGACGAGTCGCAGACGAATAGCAAAATTCTGCATGAGCCGCTGACGTGTCAGAACATCGATGCTGTTGATGACCTCCTGAATAGCTGTTTTCAGCTCATAAATGGTTTTGGGGTTATTGATGTACACCTTCTCTTTAATATAGCAACACAAAAAGGAGTCGCATGTTTACAAATCCGGAGAAGACCAATCGAGGCCCATGCCAGTGGCCTCTGGGAGCACCATAGCCAGAATACGGTGCCCAAAGTTCCCCGTCGAAAACATCAGGCACACTCCTGCCTCTATGGGGTCGAGCTCCATATCGCAAGAACCTTATCTTGTAGAAATCAAGGCCACCTTGAATAATGGGGGTAAAATCATCTTCCAAAACATTCACAGACCGTTCGGTAGTCACCGTGCCATCAAGGAATATCGCACCGATTATTCGGTGACTGGATACCGCACACCACACAGACACCCATTGAGGGTGGAGAGGTTTCTCGATCGCGAAATGCGGATTCTTATTCCCCAAAATGCGCCAATTTTGCTTATTGACGAACCCATCCAAAGGAAAGTGTGCTTCGTCGCTAAACCAAACCATACAGCACATACTAATTCCCATCATGTCCCGCGGCCAGCCGTGTAGTTTGAACGTCCTAACGCAAACTGTTCAGATGTTATGACGATTTTATTTCGTACAGTTCAATAATTGTCACCCTGTATGTATCTCGAGTGATCTGACGTGGAACGGCCACTTAAAATTAATCTTGGGTAATGAAGATTCCAGACTGAGGTTGCTTGGAAGGATCCTCAGGAATGAAGTCCATCAACAAAGGAAGTAGCTTACAAAAGACTCGTTCGACATTTGAATATTGCGCGCCAGTCTGGGATTAATACCTGGTAGAATTAGTAGGGATACAGAGAAGATCAAATGACGAGCAGCACGTATCGTTACAGGTTCATTTAGTAAGTTTGGAAGCGTTATGGAGACGCTCAGTCAGCTCTTCAGGCAGGTGCTGCAAGACAGGTGTTCCACATTCTGAGAATGTACGTTCCTAGAAGAGTCAACCAATAAATTGCATTCTCGAACTTATATCTTGCGAATAGATAATATTGGAGGGATTCAAGCCCACACTGAGGGTTACCAGCAACCTTTCTTCCCGTGAAACACTAGCAACTGGAACAGGAAGGTGGGGAGGTGACAGTGGTACACGAAGTACCCTCCGCCACACCATTTAACGTGGCTTGCAAGCTATAGATGTAACTGAAGAACCATTGTGGTACATTTATGGCGAGGTGCTATTGAATTATATTGAGGAACAGTGATCAAAGGAACATTGTAGGTGAAGTCAATATACTTATAATTTTTCTTGCGCCCCCGACTTGCCTAGTAATCAGACCCAGTCGGGCACACGACAGTAACTACATTTAGTCTCGATTTCTGGTTGTCTCGATCTCCCTATTGCAGAAATCCAAATCATATTACGAGCATTAACTGATCAGTTTAGCAGCCTATTATATAGGTGTGTAGACAGTTTGACCTATTACAGTCTGGTTAGGTCCATGAGAGTTTTCGCATAGCTAAAGTGGCTGAGGCGACCTTTTCGCAATAAGGAGGAAATTCTTGTTGGAGTCCTAGTCCGGCTCAAATTTCTATGTCACTGTTGGGTAGTAGATTTATAATTAATACACGCGATATCCAGGAGTTCACAGGCAGCGAATAAATTTCGAAAATATATTTTACTTATTTGTTAGAGTAGTGATGACTAATTGCTGCTGCTAAGTATACAAGTTGAAATACCTCAGAAGCGAAAATGAAGTGGATTGGCGCCGTTTATAAATCACGATACCTGATAGATAAAGTATGTTGACAACAGAAATTATACGTATCTGAACACTAACTCCATAGATATTCTTTCAGACCAAAAGCATCCGGACATCCATATGTACTGACGAACTGATCACAATATCTAGAGAGAGAGGTGGTGCCGCCAGTAGAAAAGGAACCTGGGTGTCAGTAGACAAGCAGTAAGAGCAGAATGGGTCAGTCAGGAGTTGTTATTGACTTCGAAAGAGGCTAGTCGTAGGATATGACATGGGGAAAAAATCCAAGGGGGGGGGGGGGGAGGGAGACACACCTCAACCCATCTAAAGCAGCCCAAGTCGAGTACTGCTGATGTGACTGTAAAGAAGAAACGGGAAGGCACAATCACAGCTAAAGCAAGAACAAGTAAATGTCACGTACTGACGGATAGGGACCATCGAGCATTGCAGAGGATGCTTGTAAAAAATCGCATGAGATCAGCGAAGGAATCACTCTTCGGTTTCATAGAGCTACCAGCAATAAAGCTACCACAATTATTGTGCGTACGGAATGAAAAAAAGTTGGCTACAATGATCGAGCATTTCCTCATGAGCCACACATTTCTGGATCCAGTGCAAAACGCCACTGGAGGTGATCTAAAGAGCGACGCCACTCGACAGAGGCTGACTACGAAGGCGTGATTTGGAGTGATGAAACACGCTGTTCTCTGTGGCAATCCGATGTCGGGATTAGGGTTGGTCGGTGCCTGGAGAACGTTACCTGCCATCGGATGTAGTCCAGCAATGAGGTTTGGAGGACATGCTGTTACAGAATGTTTCTGTTCTCGTGGTCACGATGTCGTCCATTCATTGAGCTGAAGGAATCGCTAAATGAGGAAGGATATGTACACATTTTGCAGCATTGTGCACAGTGTGCAATAGAGGCACAGTTCGGGGACGATGAGCGTTCGTACCAGCACGGCAGTATAATATGTTATAGTCACCCTTTATAAGGCAGTAGTTTGTCTACAATAACATTCCGTAACTGTACTAGCTTGCCCAGAGTCCCGACCTTGACTAAACGGAATACATTTGAGATGAGTAAGAACTTCGATTTGCTTATACATGTAATGCCCATATCATTAACGTCGATAGGCAGTAGGATTTTGAAACATGTATTATGTTCGAACATCAACAATAAGTTCGAAGAGATCGGCCTATTGACACATGGTTAACACGAATTTAGAAAACATAGTTCATGAGAAACACAACTAGCTCTTTACCACAGGAAGCATTGAGTACTGTCAACAAAGGTTTTCAAATTGATTGCTTATTACTAGATTTCCAGAAGGCTTTTGGCACCTTACCTCACAAGCAGATTGAAATCAAATTGCGTGCTTATAGATTAACGTCTTAGTTATGCGACTCTCGGAGAGGTCACAGTTCGCAGTAACTTTCGGAAAGTCATCGAGTAAAACAAAAGTGATTTCTGGCGTTGCCCAAGGTAGTGTTACAAGCCCTCTGTTGTTCCTTATTTGTGTAAACGACAATTTGAACGGACATCTTAGTTTGTTTGCAGATGATGCTGTCGTTTACAGTCTCGTAAACTCAACAGAAGATCAAAACCAACCACAAAACAATTTAGATAAATATCTGTATGGTGCGGAAATAGTTGACCCAAATAATGAAAGTTTGACGTCATCCACATGAGTGCTATAAAGAATTCGTTAAAATTTGTTGTACAGTAAATAAAATCGAATGGTCCTAAATTCAACTAAATACATAAGCGTTACAATTACGAACAGTTAGAAAGAACACTCAGAAAATGTTGTAGGGCAAGCGGACCAAAGAGTGCGTCTTATTGGCAGAACACTTCGAAGATGCAACATATCTACTTAAAGAGACTGCCTATACTACGCTTGTCCGCCCTCTTTTGGTGTATTGCTGCGCGGTGTGGGATTGTTACTAGTTAGTATTAATGGAGTAGAGCGAGAAACTTCAAAGAAGGGCAGCACGTTTTGTACTATCGCGAAATAGGGGAGATAATGTTAGGGACATGGTACAGGATTTTTAGTGTACGTCACTAAAACAAAGGCGTTTGTGATTGCAGCGGGATCTTCTCCTGAAATTTCGATCACCAACTTTCCCATTCGAATGCTGAAATATTTTGTTGACGGTCATCCTAATACAATAAGAGAAATAAGACCTCGTGCGGAGGAATACATGTGTTTAGTTTTCCTCACACTGTTCGAGAGTGGAATAACAGAAGTACTGTGAAGACGGTTCGACGAACCCTCTGCCAGGCACATACGTGTTATTTGCAGAATAGCCAGGTAGATGTAGATGAACATAACTACACATTCTGGGTTTGGTTCCTGAGTAAGAATGGTCTGCCATTATTCGGCAGACAATCAGAAGTCTCATAGAAGGGGACCCCAGTAGAGTTCAAGCCTTCATGAATTCGAAGGGTACACACGCCACATATTAATGTCCACATTTTGGTGTCTAGATATATTCGATCGGACAATACAGGGTGGTCCATTGATCGTGACCGGGCCAAATGTCTCACGAAATAAGCGTCAAACGAAAAAAACTACAAAGAACGAAACTTGTCTAGCTTGAAGGGGGAAACCAGATGGCGCTATGGTTGGCCCGCTAGATGGCGCTGCCATAAGTCAAACGGATATCAATTGCGTTTTTTTTTTTTTAAATAGGAACCCCCATTTTTATTACATATTCGTGTAGTACGTAAAGAAGTATGAATGTTTTAGTTGGACCACTTTTTTCACTTTGTGATAGATGGCGCTGTAATAGTCACAAACATATGGCTCACAATTTTAGATGAACAGTTGGTAACAGGTAGGTTTTTTAAATTAAAATACAGAACGTAAGTACGTATTTCGGTTGTTCGAATTGGATACATGTACCTTTGTGAACTTATTATTTCTGAGAATGCGTGCTGTTACAGCGTGATTCCCTGTAAATACCACATTAATGCACTAAATGCTCAAAAGTACTGTACCTCAATGCATTTGGCAATACGTGTAACGACATTCCTCTCAACAGCGTGTAGTTCGCCTTCCGTAATGTTCGCACATGCATTGACAATGCGCTGACGCATGTTGTCAGGCGTTGTCGGTAATCACGATAGCAAATATCCTTCAACTTTCTCCACAGAAAGAAATCCGGGGATGTCAGATCCTGTGAACGTTTTTGAGATTCCCGATTCTCGCGCGATTTGTCTGCTATTCATGTGCGGATTAGCCGCGACAGCAGCTAAAACACCTACTTGGGCATTGTTGCAGGTCGTGGTTGACGTTTCACATGTGGCTGAACACTTCCTGTTTCCTTAAATAACGTAACTGTCCGGCGAACGGTCCGGACACTTGGATGATGTCGTCCAAGATACCGAGGAGCATACATAGCACACGCCCGTTGGGCATTTTGATCGCAATAGCCATATGGTTCAAATGGCTCTGAGCACTATGGGACTTAACTTCTGAGTCATCAGTCCCCTAGAACTTAGAACTACTTAAACCTAACTAACCTAAGGACATCACACACATCCATGCCCTAGGCAGGATTCGAACCTGCGACCGTAGCAGTCGCGCGGTTCCAGACAGTAGCACCAGAACCACTAGGCCACTCCGGCCAGCACAATAGCCATACATCAATACGATATCAACCTTTTCCGCAGTTGGTAAACTGTCCATTTTAACACGGGTAATGTATCACGAAGCAAATACCGTCCGCACTGGAGGAATGTTACGTGACACCGCGTACTTATACGTTTGTGATTATTACAGCACCATCTATCAGAAATCGAAAAAAGTGGTCCAACTAAAACATTAATATTTCTTTACGTACTACACGAATATCTAATAAAAAAAATGGGGGTTCTGTGGTGTCACCGCCAGACACCACACTTGCTAGGTGGTAGCTTTAAATCGGCCGCGGTCCCTTAGTACATGTCGGACCCGCATGTCGCTACTGTGTGATCGCAGACCGAGCGCCACCACAAGGCAGGTCTCGAGATACGGACTAGCACTCACCCCAGTTGTACGACGACTTTGCTAGCGACTACACTGACGAAGCCTTTCTCTCATTTGCCGAGAGACAGTTAGAATAGCCTTCAGCTAAGTCAATGGCTACGACCTAGCAAGGGGCCATTAGCCTTACATAGTTTGATAGTTATCGTATGAAATGTTTCATCAAGAACGTTGTAAACCAATGACGGATTAAAAGTTAAGTATTATAGCAGCTACGTACTTTTCTTGCTACCATTCATTACGTATCCTGTTTCAGACCTCTATCTAGCCTACGTGAGATTACGCGTGCCTTTCGGCTACTTCAGTGTGGTGTAGCTGTCTTGTTACGCCACAACAGTTGGCGACGAGTCAACGGAAAGGGTCTTGTTCTTTCTAATTGCTTACATTTACTTGTGTCATGGCTTCGCCAGATGTACTGTCCGAATTTTATCGCTTGCAGAATCAGCAGACGCAGGCGTTATTGGATGCCCTTGGACAGCTCGTCCAGGGTCAACGTGCACTGCAACACGATGCGGCAGCCGCCGCTTCACCGCTAGCGCAGTTTTGATGCGGCGCAAGAGACATGGACTGAGTGGTCACGCCAGTTTGGATTTCATCTCGCCGCCTACAGAATTCAAGGTAACGAGCGGCAGCCTCATTTATTGGCGTGTGTAGGGGTGCAAACGTGCCCTGTGATAGTGAAATTATTTCCCCGACTCGACGTAGCAACTCTGTCCTACGAAGAAATTTTGTCTGCTTTAGATGCCTATTTCAAGGAAACAGTCAATGTCGTTGCAAAAAGGTATACTTTCTTTCGTACAAAACGTACGGCCGGTCAGACTAATAGGGAGTGGGTTGCAACATTGCAAGGCCTTACAAGGGATTGTGCTTTTGAGTGTGAATGTGGACTCCCTTATTCAGATACTATGGTACGTGATGCAATAGCACGGAACGTTTCTGATGTTCGCATACGGGAACAGATTTTGAAACTCGTTAATCCCTCCCTTCAACAAGTGATAGACATATTGGATAGACAGGACACGCTTGACTTTGCACACAAATCATTTGCAACTTCGCCAGCCGTGTGTAACATTAACCGGCTCGCCGGGCGCGCTGCGCGGCCCGGTACACCGCCTTCGCACACGTCCGCGCAGCTGCCGCCACGCTCTAAACCAGGTGTGCCGCGCAAGCATACATATGCAGTGAAATCATGCCCGCGGTGTGCTACTAGACATTCGCGTGAAAATTGCCTGTCACACCAAGCTATTTGCTTTTTCTGTAATGAGAAAGGACATGTTCAAAGTGTTTGCCAGAAAAAGCTCAGATCAGACACTCTTAATCGTTCCAGGCCCTTTGCTTCGCGCCGGAATCGAACCAAGGATACTCAGGCTCATGAACCTTCGCCCATGGACATTCATGTAGTTAATTCCGCTTCGTCCAGTGCCACTGTCTCTAACAGTGACTGTGTTCGTCCCACAAAAAGTGTGCGTCGACGTCGCCGGAAATCACGTCAATTAGCAAGTGCTGCTGTACCTGTATCAGTTCAAATTGCACGAGACAGTCGCACTTGTCATCAGCAGGACAATAAACTTTTTGTAGATTTGGACTTTAATGGCAAGGTCATACCATTCCAGCTCGATACCGGAGCTGCAGTTTCATTGCTCAATCACGACACGTACAAACAACTGAGCAAACCTCCGTTGCGTGCCGCAACTGTTAAGCTAACTACATATTCAGGACAGCAGATCCCTGTGTTAGGACAGTGCAGCCTTCTTGCAACATACAAGGGACAAACAAAACTTGTGTCATTTTACGTTCTTCGTTCTTCTACTGCAGCGAACTTGTTTGGTTTAGATTTATTTCAATTGTTTAACATGTCTATCGTAAATCAGGTCCTATCAGTGAATCAGACTGTGCCTTCAGACAGTGTTTCTAGTCTATATGAAGAATTTTCAGACATTTTTGCACCGGGCCTTGGTTGCGCTAAGAATTATGAAGCACATGTGGCACTGAAAGTCAACGCGCAACCGAAATTTTTCCGAGCGCGCAATGTTCCCCACGCATTGCGTGATGAGGTCGCAAGAACATTAAACGATTTGGAATCACAAGGTGTGAGTGAATGTGCGCAAGGCCTCTTCCATTTCAGCTCCGCTTCATCGCTTACGCCGTACAGGTGTTCCGTTTCTCTGGACGACGGAATGCGAACGCGCTGTTCGCCAGTTGAAATCGGCGTTGCTTTCAAATACTTGCCTTACGCCATTCGATCCCCAGAAACCCCTTTTGTTGATGGTCGATGCATCGGATTTCGGGATCGGTGCTGTGCTTGCGCACAAAGATGGGTCGCATGATCGCCCTATTACCTTTGCGTCAAAATTGCTCTCATCTGCGCAAAGCAATTATTCACAGATAGAGAAAGAAGCTTTGGCTCTCGTGTTTGGTGTTACTAAGTTCCATGATTTCTTGTATGGTCATCACTTTACCATCATCACAGACCACAAACCATTGACATCGCTTTTTCATCCGAACAAGCCTGTACCTCCACGTACAGCGCAGAAATTCATTCGCTGGTCTATTTTCCTCTCGCAGTACCGCTACGATATCTTGTATCGGTCCACTGCTAAGCACGGAAACGCCGATGCGTTGTCCCGTTTGCCTGTTGCTGAGGATAGAGCATTCGATTCTTCCAAACTTGCTTGCATGTTCATTGATTCGGAAACTGATGACGTGGTCGAATCGTTTCCGATTGATTTTCGTCGTGTAGCTACAGCCACAGCTGCTGACCCTGTCCTTGATACCGTTTTGCGTTTTGTTGCTACGCAATGGCCTTTGTCAAAGCCGCGGATTGAGGATCCGCTGGTTCGCCGATTTTTTGCTCACAAGGAGAGACTTTTTGTTCGACGTGGTGTTTTGTTGTTGCGTTCTGATAATGATCAGTCCAGAGTTGTGGTCCCACGTTCGTTACAGTCCTCTGTTTTACGGCTTCTTCACCAAGGACATTGGGGTATAGTGCGAACGAAACAACGTGCTCGTCTGCACTATACTTGGTTCGGAATCGATGCTGTGATTACGAATATGTGTTCTTCTTGCATGGTGTGTGCCGAACAACAATCCGCATCGCCGCAGAAAGTTTTTGCATTGCCCAAAGCCACTTCCCCTTGGCAACGCTTGTACATCGATTTTGCTGGTCCATTCTGGAATGCTAGATGGTTGGTTCTGGTAGATGCCTTCAGTAATTTTCCTTTTGTTGTCCGGATGTCTTCCACGACGTCAACTGCCACCATCCAAGCGTTGTCTGCTATCTTTTGCATTGAAGGTCATCCGCAGACTATTGTTTCCGACAATGGCCCACAATTCATGTCTGCAGAATTTCAGTCGTTCTGCCAGGCCAATGGTATTCAACATCTGACATCCGCGCCGTTTTCGCCTCAGTCAAACGGTGCCGCTGAACGATTGGTCTGGACTTTCAAGTCACAGATGTTGAAGTTGAAAGAGTCGCATTCTCGGGAGGACGCGTTGTTGCTCTTTTTGTCATCGTATCGCTCTCAGCCCCGAGATGGTCGCTCGCCGTCTGAGTTGCTCCACGGTCGTCCTCATCGAACCTTGATGTCTTTGCTGCACCCGCCGCATCAGGTTCCGGTGCAGCGGCAGACTCCTGCTTTTGCTCCAGGCGACGTTGTATTCTATCGCAACTATCGAGGTTCACGGCGTTGGCTCGCAGGGCGCATTCTTCGCTGCCTCGGCCGCGCGATGTATTTGGTTTTGGGGGCCTCTGGTGAGGTGCGTCGGCATCTCAATCAGCTGCGCCTCTGTCGTCGCACGGGTTCTGCCGCTCCCCGTCTGCTTTCAGCGACGGTGCCGTCCGGTCAGCGCCCTGGGGACCCCTCTACTGGCTCGCCTCATCCCCAGGTGTTACCGACGATACCTTCCAGTTTGCCCCATGGCGACGCGCCGCCGCAGCCGCCGCCGCCGCCGCCGCCGCCTGTCCTCCAGCCGGCGCCGCCCGCATTCGACGCTTCGCTGCAGCCGCCTCCCTGGGTCACGCGCCGCCGATCGCTTCCCGTGCCCAGCAGTCCTCCGCCATGGAACTCTTGCCCGCTCCGGACCACATGGCTTCATCGCGCATCGGGTACCCCGACGCAATGGAGGTCGACCCATCGGCCCCTCCTGTCTCTTTACGGGCGCATACACCGCATGTTGACGTGCACCCTGGACTAGGTTTTCAGGCGTTTCCTAGCTCCCCTCGGACTGAATGGCCGGGTGCGGGTGGCACAGCCTCGCCTGTTGTTAGGCTCCCCACCTCATCGCATACGTCAACATGGGGTCCTCCCCACGGCGGGTGGAAGCCTTATAACACGGCCGTTCGCCGATTTGCGGTGGAGGAATGTGGTGTCACCGCCAGACACCACACTTGCTAGGTGGTGGCTTTAAATCGGTCGCGGTCCCTTAGTACATGTCGGACCCGCATGTCGCCACTGTGTGATCGCAGACCGAGCGCCACCAAAAGGCAGGTCTCGAGATTCGGACTAGCACTCGCCCCAGTTGTACGACGACTTTGCTAGCGACTACACTGACGAAGCCTTTCTCTCATTTGCCGAGAGACAGTTAGAATAGCCTTCAGCTAAGTCAATGGCTACGACCTAGCAAGGCGCCATTAGCCTTACATAGTTTGATAGTTATCGTATGAAATGTTTCATCAAGAACGTTGTAAACCAATGACGGATTAAAAGTTAAGTATTATAGCAGCTACGTACTTTTCTTGCTACCATTCATTACGTATCCTGTTTCAGACCTCTATCTAGCCTACGTGAGATTACGCGTGCCTTTCGGCTACTTCAGTGTGGCGTAGCTGTCTTGTTACGCCACAACAGGTTCCTATTTTTGAAAAACGCAGTTGATATCCGTTTGACCTATGGCAGCGCCATCTAGCGGGCCAACCATAGCGTCACCTGGTTTCCCCCTTCAAGTTAGACGAATTTCGTTCTTTGTAGTTTTTTCGTTTGATGCTTATTTCGTGAGGTATTTGGCCCGGTCACTATCAATGAACCACCCTGTATATTCCTGCTCTATCGAATATTCGAGCACTTAATGGACTTATATCATCCCCCTCAATTATCGACCTTAATGACAGTAAAAATTAAACCGCGTGTACCTAATGGAAATTTGGGAAAAGCAATCGTCACTGAAGTTAATCTGTCGGTAAAGAGGGAGGAAAGGGTTATATCTAAATGAAAGGAAAAATGCAAATGAAACTGGTGGAAATTAGTTTTGAAAAACGGTAAAGTTAATACATAAAGTAAATGTGCGGTCGTTACGTTAACAATTAACTGGCGTTAATTAGATATTTTAGATTTAGGGGAAATTACGGTCGCCAGTCCTATGGGCAACTACTATAATAACTGAAAGAGAAAGGTTATTGCACATATAATTAGGACTAAAAGCGTGGCAACTGAAGGTTGACACGTGTTGTGTGAAAACTGAATGTTTGTCAGAAGTAATAAATTTCGCTACACTCTTACTTAATTTAGCAAAAGAATTAATAAAACCAGAAAATAGAAAATTAATTTAGTGACTGAAATTAATAGTGAACTTTTTTTCTGAAGCACTACGAAATTCAATAAAATAAGGTTAGTCTTGGGCTACTTCAACAATCATTTCAAAAAAAACTTGAATCTACGCAATTTAGAAAAATAGATTTAACTTTGAACTTGAATTAAATGATTCTGAACAATTAACAACAATAAAATTTCGTACGTACCAAGCTGAACTGCAGTCACAGGTAAGCTAAAATACGCTAACAAAATTCGCACTCTTAATTTGTGCTTGTGTAATCTAAATATTGTAGCCAGGTATGAATACTTTAACTGAACTTTGAAATTAAAGCAGTGAAACGGAATGATATTATTTTAATGCTGGCGTTTGAATTTCAACTACACACGGGTTCATTTCGGAAAAGGAAGGGACCCTGCTTGGTAATGCAGTTGGGACAATGAGCAACAAAGGTTCATGCTAAGTTGCTGTAATTTTGTGATGCAAATAGAACGGTTTGAAAAGCTGAGGTCTGCCATACAGTTCTAAAACTTTACGTGCTTTCAGTCTTCCTTGTTGGTTGATTGAAGGTTTGAAACCATTGTTCGAGGAGGTGGCGACAATCACTTATTGTCAGCCGTAGCTGTTGCAGAAGCTGGGTGTTGGCGCGCCTTCTTCTCGACACGGTCACCAGGCGAAACGGGCTCTTGATGTGTGCCAGCTAATGTTTCCCGTCCGTGACACTGTGCCAGAAACTACCATAGCAAGTCGAGCGCAATTACATGCTGCCAAACCCCGAAAGCGCGGCAACACGCGGGAGCGTCACTCAACACAGCTGCTCCACCGCCCTACTCCAGCCAGACTCCGCTCTGCCCGCGCTCCACGCGGCAGAGTTTACACTACCAAAGATCCTAAACATTTTGGTTCTCCACACGACCTATCGATGTAATCGTTCGATAGCATAGTTTTCCCTAGGCAAGACCCAGCGTAAAAATACAAATAGTATTTACAAAACAAACCAATTATACATCGACATATATATATATATATATATATATATATATATATATATATATACAAATAGTAAAACAATTACAATATATAAAGACACAGAAATGTCATATCTTCAGGTAACAAAATAAGGAAAAATTTTTT
Organism: Schistocerca serialis cubense; assembly: GCF_023864345.2. NCBI lineage: Eukaryota > Metazoa > Arthropoda > Insecta > Orthoptera > Acrididae > Schistocerca > Schistocerca serialis. Next base: position 507,952,314 of record NC_064644.1, on the reverse strand, counting down.
TAGTACAATAGATAGAAGGATATGCATTTCTGCGTTACCGACTGTTGGAAGTAATTTCCTTCAAATTATCCATATTGTCAATATACACAGCTTGGAGATGTCAGATGACGAGATTACTTTTATCCAAACGAACATGTTCCGTTCCAACCTAGTGATTCTGCCCCACATAATGCATGACGTAGATAACAGTTGACGGTGGTCTGTCTTGTTGCAGCGCGTGCTGCTGGAGCAGCCGCGCGGCAGTGTGGACCCCGTGATGGTGGTGGTGCACGGCGTCGAGCCGGACGACCTGGGACACCTGCTCGACCTCATCTACAGGGGCGAGGTGCGCGTCTCGGCGGGCGAGCTAACGCGCTTTCTCGAGTGTGCCAGAATACTTGGCGTACGCATGCTGCAATCGACCACACTGCGCATCTGCGCCGCCCTGGCCGACACAGAAGCTGACCCTGCCGAAGGACAACTCATGAGGAGCCCCACAACCGAAAAGCAGGTTTGACACTCCAGTCCAGGATTCTTCCAATCTCCTTCATTTTTACTATCCTTATTCTAGAACAGATCTGGATTTCTACAGTTTAGGAAATGTTGCACCGCAAAACTCGTCGTCATTCGGGAAACGTCAGCTACATGGTGATTCCATGTGAGGTAAAAGTTACAGGAGTACTACTTTTATGACGACTTTGATACATAATTCAAGCCTCTGCCGCTAGTTTGAGGTTCTGCCACTGCGCTGCCGTCACTAATGATGGCGGAAAACAAAAAATTCGAGGTCAGAGCCATAGTTACCTATCACGTCATGTACCCCTTATATATTAAATGATAAAACACACAATCACCATTTATCGCTTAACGAGTCATACTTCCCAAATCTTTTCCTCCTCCCGTTTCTCCTTCCTCTTCCCACTCTAGCCAATATCACCACTGTACTAAATCTCGACAATCACAACGTAATTTTTCTAGTGGGTATCAAAATGAAATCAGTGTAGCTCCATATCAGGCACCTTCGCTATGCTGAACAGTATCTGAATGAAACTTCCTGGCAGATTAAAACTGTGTGCCGGACCGAGACTCGAACTCGGGACCTTTTCCTTTCGCGGGAAAGGCTGTGAGGATGGGGCGCGAGTCGTGCTTGGGTGGCTCAGAAGGTAGAGCACTTGCCCGCGAAAGGCAAAGGTCCCGAGTTCGAGTCTCGGTCCGGCACACAGTTTTAATCTGCCAAGAAGTTTCATATCAGCGCACACTCCGCTGCAGAGTGAAAATCTCATTCTGGAAACATCCCCCAGGCTGTGGCTAAGCAATGTCTCCGCAATTTCCTTTCTTTCAGGAGTACCAGTTCTGCAAGGTTCGCAGGAGAGCTTCTGTAAAGTTTGGAAGGTAGGAGACGAGGTACTGGCAGAATTAAAGCTGTGAGGATGGGGCGTGAGTCGTGCTTGGGCAGCTCAGATGGTAGAGCACTTGCCGGCGAAAAGCAAAGGACCCGAGTTCGAGTCTCGGTCCGGTACACAGTTTTAATCTGCCAGGAAGTTTCATGTCAGCGCACACTCTGCTGCAGAGTGAAAATCTCATTCTCGAAGTATTTGAATGATCTGAATTATTTTCACATGTTCAAAAGTATTTAATTAAAACGCACTAGTGAATATTCAGTTCGATGTGTGCACAGTACGTGGCTTAAACCTCAGCGGAGCCCCAGTCCAAGAATTTTTCTCATGGAAACTCTTGTACTATGTCTGTCAAGTGTTAAGTTATTAATTCAGCCTTTAAAGCACACAACCCTGTCAAAATGATGATTCTAAAATCTTATACGTGTACTTAATTGCTGTTTCCATGCCTGAATAGTTGCATGAGATAAACTGTAATTTCCTGGCGTTTTTACAAGTTTTCTGTAATGTGTATCCTCAGGAATCACCACTGCATGCGTCAGAAGGCAGTATAATGGGGCAGAATGGCTTGTAGATAAAACTTTCATGAAAAGCAACACTTATTAGTGATCTAAGAACCATTACTCTAAGCAAAACACCCTATTATACATTTTCTGGAATTTATGGTATCCCTTATACTTACAGCTAAAATTTATTTTTCTTATCTCTGATAAATAAAGCTTCTGACAACGTTGACTGGAATACTCTTTCACTATCTAAAGATAGCAGGGGTAAAATAAAGGGAGCGAAAGGCAGTTTACAATATTTATAGAAACCAAGTAGCACGAAAGGGAAGTAGTGCTTTACAAGAGAGTGAAACAGTATTGTAACCTATCCCCGATGTTATTCAATATGTGTATTGAGCCAGAAGTAAAGGAAACAAAAGAAAAATTGGGAATAGGAATTAATCCACGGACAATAAATGAAATCTTTGAGTTTTGTCGATGACGTCGTAGTTCTGTCAGAGACAGAAAAGGACTTGGAAGAGCAGCTGAACGGAATGGACAGTGTCTTTTAATGAGGATATTAGATGAACAACAATCAAACCGAAACGAGGATAATGGAATGTAGTCTATGAGTTTTGCTATTTGGACTGCAAAATAACTGATGATTGTCGAAGTACGGAGGATATAAAACGAAGACTGGCAATGACAAGAAAAGTGTTTCTGAAGAAGAGAAATTTGTTAACATCGAACATAGATTTAGGGGTCAGGAAGTATTTCTTCAAAGCGTATGGAGTGTTGTCCTATATGGAAGCGAAACATGGACGTTGAACAGTTTAGACAAGAAAAGAATAGAGGCTTTTGAAATGGGGTTGCACAGAAGAATGCTGAAAACTAGATAGGTAGCTCATATAACTAATGAGGAGGCACTAAAAAAAATTGGGGAGAAGAGAAACCTGTGGCACAACCTGACGAGACGAAGGGATCGGTTGGCAGGACACGTTCCAAGGCATCAAGGGATCAGCATATCAGTAATAGTGGGAAGCTTGGGGGAGAGGGCCAAAAAGTTGTAGCGGGAGACCAAGAGGTGAAGACAGTAAGCAGATTCAGAAGAATGTAGATCGCAGCAGTTATTCAGAGATGAGGATGCTTGCACAGGATACAGCAGCATGGAGAGTGCATCAAACCAGTCTTCGGACTAAAGACAACAACCACCACAACAACAACAACAGTAATGGTTATTACCAAATCAATATTGGTAAGAATGCGACAGCACGTGCTACCCACGTTCGAGAACGCCGAGACTAAAACCGGGATTTTTCGGGGCAGTTACCTCGGTTCTGTTGGTAATAGCAAGGTAATGTGAAGTGCTTCGGATAGCCTTCGGCCTATGGAACACTCATATACCCAACAGAAGGATGGTCTTACTGCAACTATCTTAAAGTACAGAGTCAAAAACGGAATAGTACATATTTCCTCCAGCCTACGCAAATGGAGCCAATCGGTTGGCTCTTTTTTTCATTATTGGTAGTCTGTGGTGCGCCTCACGGAGCGACGGAGGTACTATTTATTGCATGCGCGTTTCCTGACAAAACCCGTAAAACATGGATTTTGACTATCAAAACCGAGCCGCGACTCCAAGATGGCTATGCGCGTGAAATGGCTGACATTTTTATGGTATATAAGGGGCGTTCAAAAAGAAATGAGCCAGAGGCATAATTACACAAACCAGTACATGTATATTAGAAGTATTGGCCCTGGTTGTTGGGACACTAATCCCACTGTGACACGAGGCGGTGAATGACTGTCTCATAAAATTCCCAGGGCTGCGAAGGTAACCAGTTCCTCACACAACTGGACGTCGTCGTTCGAGGTGAATCGTTTGCTTCTCACAGCCTTTTTAAGATGATAAAAAATGGCGTAATCACAGGGAGAGAGGTCCGGATTGTATGGAGGTTGGCTGCGAACTTCCCATTTGAATTTCTGCAGGACGCGACTGTGTTGGCCGTTTTTTTCATATTAACAATATCAAATATATCATATGTACAAGATTAGTAACATACTGTTGGTCAAAAGCAAAAATTGTCTTCTCAGTCCCTAATGACAGTCCTAATCATTAATCAGAAGAGTAGTCTATGACAGTTTTATGCACAAAGTCTAAGCAATAAAAGAAAATGCGCACGGAAGTAGAGGATCTCCATGACGTCTTGAAGAGGTAGAGTTATACTCCAAACGGAAACACAGTGCTGTCTCTTGACATGAAGACTGGTAATGGGCCACAACAGAGCAAACCCACAGCAGAGTCAGTCGAAGTCTTGAAGAATATTGGTGACTGTGCGGGTGCACAATCGCAATTGAAGAGTCTTGAGGACAATATAGCAAGTCCATAAACCACTACTTGTGCACTCACAAACTTTTTGCAATATCCTTAGAACCAGCAATGTTGTTAACCAGTCCCATGCTGAATTATCAACACAAATGTAAGCATTAACACAGTGATATAACCTTTCACATTATATATATACAGGGTGTCCCAGCTATCTTGTCCACCCAAAATATCTCTGGAACAATAACAGCTATTGGAAAACGACTTTCACCGGTATCAATGTAGGGCTGGGGCCCATGAATGTACATATTTGGAAACATTCTAAAACGAAAGCATATGTGTTTTTTAACACAAACTTATGTTTTTTTTAAATGAACCTCCTATATTTTTCCTAACTTAACAAAGCAAATACAACTTTGCAACTAATATAAGGCAATATGCAGCAAACAAAAAAAATCAGGGGCAAAACAGGCTTATCAGAGTAATACAAAGTAAAATTCAGTAGGACACTGCTGGACAAATAGCAGCAGCAAATGCAATAACTTATACCTAAATATGAGAAAGCACAAGCAGAAAAAAATATTGCAGTAAAGAATGCAATGCAGATAAGGGAAATGTCTGTTCACATCTTAATTTCTATGTCACATCTTAACACTAGAGTGATGATGCACCACAACAACTTATTCTACCAAAAAATTATCAAGTCCTTGAAAAGAAAATTATATATGCAATTCCAGTTACAAGTCACTTCTCCTTCTTATTATTATTTTCCTTTCCAAGTGCCCCCTTTTCTTAGGAATATGGATCATAAAATTATTATTTAATGGATCTGTAGACAGAAAGTGTTTACATTAGATATGTATTGAATCCTACTTTATAAATCCATTGCTACAGCGTAGTTAGAAACCAAATATCAAATAAAATAAACAAATATACACAAAGCAAAGCATAAAAACACCATTCAGCAGCCATATGGCATTTCATAAGTCAGCAAAAATTCTCTATATTCTCGTAGAAAGACACATGTCATAATCAGGTGTGTAGACATAAAAATATTTATCATCACTTCATAAGCATTTCAGTAAGTAGCACAAAGTATGCGCTCCAAAGTGTACTCATAGATTTCCAAGTAATAATGTGTCATGTTTGTGGTGTGTTCTGCAAAGAAATGTCAATAGCGAGGCCAACAGCCTCTTTTTTCTGGAGCTATGCGAGCACTTGTGGGAGTGCGGCTAGCTTCAAAGTTGCTGAAGCGGCACGAGGAAAGTTGAAAGTCCACACACCAGTGGGTATATTTCAAAGCGGTTAGCGCGAAGCCCAGCGCAGCGTAATGTCAAGATCACATACACTTTTATGACACCGATTTCAGCTACAATGACAGTTTGATACAGAATAAAAAATTTCACAGGTTGAAAATTTACGTTAGAAGTGTATAGAAACGAAATCTCATGAATAACAGTGTCCAAAAATTTATTTTGGCATTGTGGTAATCACATTCACATATATACTCATATCTCATAACTCTTAAAGTACGCTTCTTGGTTTCCAACACTCTTTTTCACAAACCAGAGTACCTAACCACTATTCATTATTCATATACATATACATCGATACTTCTTCAATACTGTGCTACGCTGACGTCTGGAACCTCTTTTATGGGTAGTGGAGTCCCCGAGAGCCCACTGGTAACAGCAGCGACACTCAGCATGTACACTGTGCCAACATGTGCAGAAACCTGTCGATACGTACATTCCGAGACTCGCAGGCGTACATTGCGATCCTCTTCAAATGGCTGAGATTATTTAACAGGAGCACGTACATGTCATCAGGACATGGCAGTACTCTAGAGTCAATACTGCACATACTGTTTGTCTCTAAACTCAGGACAGGCAATGCCTGCAGAGGGCGCACAGACAAGTGTCCAGGGTGCCTTCTGATCCCCAATGACTGTAACAAGTGAATTACTAACACTACATCCCAATATGTACACGTTACACCCTCGTGCCACTGAACAGTCTTTAAGCGTGTTTTTTTTTTCGGCAGTGTTTCAGGAATTCTTAGGAACGTAATTTTAACTCAATTTCTCATATTCCATATCTCCACCTGTGTTCACTAAAGAATTACATTACCGAATGTATTACATTGCCAAATGTATTACATTGCCGAATGTATTACATACATTAATACATTATCATATTCCTCATATAGCATCGCCTTATTGATCATAAACATATCTCAACATCATAATGAACATTGTCCCCGCAATAATATCATAACTCCTCAATAAAATTTCAGAATCGTCATAGCTTCCTTCAGTAATCTCAAAACGTCTAAAAAAAAAAAAAATTCTCTGCTCGTTTCAATAGTGTCATCTACCTCATACGTACTTCAAAGATCATGATCCCATACAAAATACACCTCTGAACCTCTGAAAGTTCTCACAGTATCACAATGGTTCCGAAAATATATGAACAGTTCCCAGAACCCAGATAAAGTATAATTTCAAAAGTGTGAAGTAATCCAAGTGTGTAATTACCTAGATGTATGTCAGTGACATAGTAAAAAAAGTTTGTCTCTCTCAGTTAAATGATCAGGTAGCTTTGTAATTTTGTGTTGGAGAAACATGGTACCAATGTGTAAAATTGCATAAGCAAATACGATATTAGCTAGGGCTCCTTGCGCTTGCCACACGCATGGTACAAAGCAGGTGTACCCCATGAGGGATAATGTAATTATACCCTCAGATGTTACAGATTAAAACTGCTGAATGAAATGTATAGCCGAGAACCTTCTCTCTATCGTTGTAGTTCAAAAATATTTCTTAGAAATGTTCCAAGTACAAAAGGTAATCACTCAAATATGTGTCATGTAGCGCTAAACTATAGCTCTTGCTGTAAGATAATTTCCGTCATTGGCTAACGGTGAAAATGTACCAAGTGTCGTAGTTATCATCGTCCATAAGGAAAGTTCTCCAAAAATCAATGTACTTACCTTCGTCATATACAAAAGTAAAGAGCTATGCGTATCAGTGTCGCAGTTATTACGTTCATTGCCTTGACCTTGAAAAAACTACACTGTAATGTATTGTTGTGTTACGAAAAATACCTATGTCATTGTAGCTATCCCACAAATGTCATAACCAAAACATGTTTTACTTTCCATAAGAATGTAGAAAAACTGTGCAGACATAAAACAGATACAGGCCAATAGCAATAATGAAGATTGTGTCACTTCTAAGTAGTGTCGTACTACAACCGTACAGCTGTCAAATAAACCAAATACTCTGTCACCTGTGACCTCTCAGAAACTACTTTATAAAAAAATGTCTTTTGAAGTAAACCAAAATGTTGCAGAAAAAACTCATTCTCAGTTTATGTTCCAAGAATGTGGACTTCATAGTGCTGAGGTAATCACGCAACTAATGAGCAAAATTGTACACACAGTAAAACTGTGTCACCTGTTCTTAATAAAAGTGAATTCGTAAAATCATTTTCTTAATATGTTCCATAGGTTCTTGACCGGATAGTTGACTTCAAAAACATCGCTGCATGCGAAATGTGTTCAAAGCGTAATAGTAACTTGAAGTGAAAAAAACTAAGTCAGAAAGTAAATTGTTTCTCAATAATCGGTTTTACACGAGAAATGTGGTGTAATCTTTCGTAAATTCACTTTTTTACTTTAATGACTAATTAGGAGGAAAGCAATAAGAAAACTGATGAAGCCGAGCCTGTGGATGCATATCATTACTAGAATTCTTGAATGTTCTGAATTTACGCGTTGTAATTAAGAGCTTATAGTCAAAGTCATCGTGACGGCGAGACGCAAATCGGTCACTGTTGCGTCGTGTCGGCTGTTCCATCTCAAGATTCGCTCCATCTTGCCTACTCCTTTCAAAATCTCCAAAATACCCTGTGTTATTACTGTGCGACTTTCCGTAGTTCTAAATCCCTCTTCCCGTGTCGGAACGCGAGTATCCTCTGAAATGCATAGTTCTTGTATCACGTGTGCCAACTGATGTTGTACTTCCCGCATTTCTCTTCTGTGTTGCGTATTAATTTGATTCTGATTTTTTTTAACTTTCCTAATTTCCTTGTACTCGTCTGTATCAGTGAAAGCTACCGGTTGGGTATCATTCAGATCATCCTCTACCTTCGTAGATACATTTGTTAACTGCTCCGAAAGTTTGACTACTTTTTCCGATAATGTGCTAATTTCCCGTGGTTTTCTGAACCCATGTTTTAGATTATCTACTGTGTGCTTTAAGTTCTCCTGACTTTGTACAAGTTGCGCGAGCGTGTCGGTAGTTGCAATAGGGTCAATTTTAGCTTGCAAGATATCGTGATTTTCGTGCACAATGATCTACAGTTCTTTTATGGCTGCTTCATGATACTGTGATGCGTTTTCATATTGCAAAAAAATAGGCTGAAAATGCTCACAAATTTGTGAGTTTACATCCTCAGAAACTTCGTAATGTTTCGGTTCGATTTCGCATGTCTCAGCGGTTAAATCCTAAAGTGTTTGTTCAAGTGGTTGTTCAATTGTGTTAAGGGGCTCCGGAAAGGCTCAAAATCATGAAAAGTTCAATTTTTACTTTTTTTGCGTTTTCTGAATCTGCAGACTATTACCTTTTAATAGATACTATTTTTAAATTTTTTTTGAAATGTGTTCTACATGGGCGTGACCCACTGTGGCGCTGTTAAACTGCTGTCAAATGGCGTTATTATTAACGTCCGTGTTCATCAGGTACATTTTAGTGATGTGAGATAAAGTATGTGTTGTGGCTAACCTGTGATGGTTCAATATATATCGCTGGTGTGATTGTCGATTGTTTCATGTTTATTTACTCTGTCGTTATCTCGAAAATATTCGTAATTAATTCTGTTTCTTGAGTCTCTGTTTTGTTGAAGTATAATAATGAGTAAAAGTAAAGTTATTAGAAATCCTCTGAAGGCTTTTAAGAAAAGGAGAAATGTTGGAAAGCCAAAGGTATGTGTTATTACTGTAAACAATAAAGACGATAACCAAGTGAGTGAACCTAACCTCTCAAGTACACCTGCTCATAGCAGTCAAAGTGGGAAAAAAAATACTTCACAGAAGAAGCTTAGTTCAATGAGTGAAAACTATGAATGTTTTATGGGCGAATCGGATGTGAATGAAATATTTGATATGTCGGTTCTCAAAGAAATTTTTTCAAACTGTGTAAGATGTATTCATTGTAGTGAAGTTGGTCTGGAACTCTCCATAATAAAGCACGTAGGACTTGCTAGTGAAATACAACTGAAATGTGATAAGTGTTCATACATGACCACCTTTTGGAACAGTGTTGCAGTAACTGCAACTGAAGAAAATGGTAGCAAAATCTACGAACACAACAACGAGCGATGCTTGCTTTAGACAAGGAACGCCTTCGGGCTGCAGACAGGGCTGTAAAGAGTCTAGAAATACAAGCAAGAGTAAACAGGAGGAGGAACAAGAGGAAGCTGGAGGAGGAGTTTGCAGAGGATGAAGATAATCCATCCTATGGACCTGGAATGCACTAAAAAGTTAATCCAATCTTTGTCGCTCGATTCCCAAAACTTTTATTTTCTCATACTAATTACATGTTTTCTAAGGATCTTCCAAACATATTTGTTCCAAACTTTCAGTAAATGTTACACACTACCTTCTGCATAATTTAACACAGCCTTTTTCCAAAAAACTGTATATTTTTGAATATATAAATAAAAAATTGCAAAAAAATGTTGTGAATTTTCATTACAATTGAAAAAAATTATCTTTAATAACTGAACTAAAATTTTGTAAAATCCCTGTGTTAAGTTGTAGCCCATATTCCAATAAATAATCTGTAAAAAGTTCAACTTCCTACCTCAAATACTTTGTGAGGAAAGATGTAATTTATAAGCGTTATTTTAACATTGCAAGTATAGGGCGTTCCGGAGCCCCTTAAATTTTTGGAGCTGTTGCAGTATTCGTTCCTCATTTTGTACCACTGTATCTAAATTATGAAGCTTTTGATCTATTATGTCTAGCTTTTGGAACTTTTGATCTACAGTGTCTGATTTTGTTCCATTTGTTGCATAAATTGCAATAAGAGTGTATTAATGTCTGAAACATGTTTCTTTGTTCTTTCGGCAACACTGCATCGGCAACATTCACATTTTGAAAAGCAGAGAATGTATCTTGACTTAAGTGAGGTAAGTGTAACGACGCAAAACCTGAATCTACCGAATTTGCAAGATTTTGTTCTGTTATTTCTCATTCCTGAGGCGAATAGTTACTGTTCGATCGATCGACAATAATTCCGAGCCCACTGTTTCCATTTCTACATCGTTATTTACTGTCTGATCCATGTCCCTATACACAATTATCAAATTACTCTCTTGAATATTTATCACTTCGTTACAAGGTGATGGTAACACACTACTCTCATCTTCACTGTAATTTCTCAATTTGTTTTCAGCCTAGTACGAGGTTTTTCACACGCCATGATTGTCACTATTGTTCACAATATTATACAAAAAGCACAATTTGAAAAGCTAGAAATTGCAAAAGCGACTGCGAAATACCTGGTGCGAATCCGCATGCATGCCACATCTGCTTTGTTCATTACAATGCAGTACAACAATGAGAAACTACAACTGTAAAGGAAATTCTCTATACAATTATGCGCTAGCAGTAAATAATAACTAATTTCTAATCATGCACCAATTATTCAAACTACTAGACAATCAGAAAATTCCAGTGAAGTATCCTCGGCTAAGTGTCAACAGGTGAAACTACTTAATTAAGAAAATATTTTTACTTAAATTGCAATAACTGGGAGAGGGTGAAACTTCTACATTATTTGATTCTGAAACTACTAAATGAAACTGAAAGCATTTAAACCTTCTTAAACTACTGAGTGAAGCTGAACGCACTGTCACTTTGCTTGTCTTTATCATTTCATATCTCACATACAGAATTATTCCTGATAAATACAACTCAAACGCAATCTGACTGCTCAAATAACTAACACAGAGGAATGGCCCTGAATTAGAAGAAATCCTAACCCACACATTTCCTAAGTCTCTTACCTCACAAAAAATCTTCATTACACGAAATACAGCAATGCTTCAAGCACCAGCTAAATAAGAGATTTTAACTACTGAAGGCTCCCACAACTAATACTTGTATCACTGCTGGCTGTTCACCTCCAACTGCTATCACTGCTGACTATTCCCCTGTAACAGCGAGTCCGACCAGTCACAATGTCTCTTAAGGAGTACACACAGAGCTGTCAGAGTTATTAATACAGAGCGCTACATAGCGCTGCCAACATACAAACACATAAACAGCCTACTTACAGATCGCCTGGTCGTTTTGAATTGGTCGCGTGGCGAAGGGTGGTCAAGGTTTACGAGAGACGCTGGGCATTCGCTGTTGTCCCATGCTGCAGGAAGTGAATCAGGTGGGGGCCACCTTGGTCAAAGAAGAACGTCAGCATAGGGGCAAACGATTCACCAACTGCTTAACATCACAGCCCCGGGAATTTTATGAGACAACCATTCACTGCCTTGTGTCACAGTGGGACAAGTGTCTCACCAGCCAGGGTCAATACTTCTAACATACAGGTACTGGTTTCTGTAATTATGCCTCCGGCACGTTTCTTTTTGAACGCACCTTATATATTCAAGGTTGCGATCTAGAAAAACCTTCAAACTATTCTTGATATCCTTACCTGTTTCCAGGATGAAGAGGCTCGCAGTTTCTGTATTGGTACATATAAAATACACACGTAAAATCCGGCATAAGCGAAATTTAAATAGTAAATAACTGAAGAAAATAGTTTTTATTTTAACGGTATATTCTGTAGGCATTTATCCAGAAGTGCCATTTTCCTGTTTCCAAGGTACTAAAAGCCAGCAGCGGATTTCAATAGTGCTATGAACACAAAATGGCTCTACTATTTTACAATGATATTCCTAAGATCCCAATCAGGAACACCGCAGAACATTTTTTTATATATATCCTTGTCCTTTTCCGAGATAAAAAGGTTCAAAACTATCCTACTTGTACATTTAAAAGACACATATAATACCCAGTTTGACGCGAAAACGTAGTTTATAAAATGACATAGCGTGGAGAAATAAGCTGTAAAGAGTCTCTGTTATTCTCAAAAGGGTCGTGGGAACCGTGTGTTGTAGTACTGGAGAACATGGAAAAAAAAATTCTGAAATTAAAATCCTGTGTGAGGCGTAGAGTAAGTTCCGAGTTACTTCACTGTCACTTAAGTAAACTATCACATTTTTACTGTCCCATACAGTTCCTTACGTTGTGTGAAACGCTCTGATGTAGCAGGGAAAAGAAGGAAGGCAGCAGAAAGATGCGCCTATCAGGCCACAAAAAAAGCTAGTATGCTCCGGTTTCAAAAGGCACGGACTGAACACTGGGGTATCAGCTGCCACATTCTATTGTTCACAGCAAGTTTTGAAATTTTTCCAAAATTTTGGCATTCGAACACACTCGTGCTTTCTTATGCTGAGATATAAGGAGACAGTGATTGTAGGAAGGAAACTGTAGCGTCACCACCGTTTAAGATGGTAAAAGACTAGCTTCAGTTCAATATTTTGCAGCGCACTGTTTACGGCCAGGTGTGGGCCTGTTGACAGGAAGCTATGCTATCAGTGGTTGCGAAGTAGGAAAGAGGCCACAGGGGCGTAGACCCACTGAAAAGAGTAAACACAGCAGTTGGCATGGCGCAAGTTACGGGCAGAAGGGGCCCACTGGCCCAACCCAGGTGTTGGAGAAGCTCGTCAGCAAAACAGAGGCGCACAAGCTGGCTGTCGTGACCCAGCGGTTCTAGGCGCTTCAGACAAGAACCGCGCTGCTGCTATGGTCACCGGTTCGAATCCTGCCTCGGGCATGGATGTGTGTACTGTCCTTAGGTTAGTTTTAAGTAGTTCTAGGGAACTGATGACCTCAGGTATTAAGTCCCATAATGCTCAGACCCATTTGAACCATTTGAAGAGGTGCACAGCCACGAATAAATAGGCGCTGGTTCACTAACAAGGCATTCAAGTGTGACAGCGCTCCTGGATGGCTGGGCGTGTCACACCACCGGCTACACGCAGCAGCAATTGGGGCACCAGCTTTCCGGTCCAAGCAGGTCGCTGGGCCGACCCTCTTAGGCCAGCCAGCGGCAGGCTATGCCATGGCTTGTTACTGCGGGCAGTCTTGTTGGCTCCCAACACACGCCGGAGGCATCCCAAGGTGAGGGCCACATATTCGGACGCTGGATCGAGGGCGCTTGTTGTCGCCGCGATCTTAACCACGCTGGTGAGGAAGCATGCTGTGGGCCAACTTACAGCTCCCAGCAGGCGGCGCTGAGGCAACCGCTGAGTTGATTGCCGGCGCATCCTGAGATCATCACAACTCAGCGGCTGTACAAGGCCGACACACAGCAGGGTGTTGATGGGTCACTGAGGCAGCCATTCCATGCCAAGCCATTATGCAGACAGCAAAATGGTGTTCTCATCACTGCGGGACCTGGTGACGCATACGGAGAGGAATGGGGGCTCTGTAACTGGAAATAATAAATCACTTGGGAAACTCGGACGAGTTTTAATACAACACATTCTGACAGCCCATCCTTGTCCAACATACGTCTACATTTGGTGTCAGAACAGCGGGTGTCGTCTGTACAGTATGACGTTCGAGCCCACCGCCTGCATTACAGTCATAAAATGTGGTGAGTGTTGACCAGTTTTTCTTTTTCACTGTTGGGCTTTTTTTTTAGTACGGCTCCTGGCAGGCCATTTTAGATGTTTCGTGTAGGATCTTTTTTCAGAATAAGTGTTAGTGTGTTTGGGGCAGTAAGATGTTGTTTTTCGTGGCATTTGATTACTTCTGTATTGGTGTATGATGATCCTGGGTATGATGATATGGAGCTATAGGAAGTCGGGCTATTCTTGTACTTAAATGTTTTGTTTTGGGACTAACTGGGAATGAAAGCAACATAGTGGCAGAGATGTAAGGTGTGTCAGGACCAGAAGCAGTACGGATTTTGTTGGGAAAGGTACACAATTGACAGAGGACAATACGTAGTTGAGAAGTGAATTAACAAGTAGAAGTGAGGGGGAAACTGCATAGGACAAGTCCTTTTTTGGCTAGGGTGCCGCAGCAGAAGATTGATACAGGCGCCGTGGGTTTATTATTCCCTTTTCTGGCAAGGCATCTGAGGTTGTGCGTTTGTTTGTGGAGTACTGGGAGACTTCAAGAGTTGTATATGATGTGCCCAGAGAGCAGATTTGAGTCGGAAACAGATACAGCTATAACGATTGCTGGAAGTGACATGTCCATTTTCTATGTTGGGAATTGATGTCTTAGGACCTTTCAGTCGAACATCATGTGGGGACAGATTCGTTCTGACAATAATAGACCATTTTTAGAGGTATGTGGAGATGGTAACTACGCCAAATCAACAGGCAGCAATGGTTGTTCAAATGCTAATAAACAACTGGATTTTGAAGTTTGGTGTACCGTTTACAATAATTACTGACCAAGGGACCAACTTCATGTCAGATTCAATGAAGGAAATGTGTAAATTTTTGAATATAAAGAAGATGAGGAGGAGCACGTTTCATCCACAGGCAAACGAAAGGAGAGAATGGATACACAGAACAATCGGGAAGATGTCGAGTTTTCATGTGGATTCTCATCATGGTCAGTGGGACGAGTATTTGAAGCATATCGTATGTGCATACAATGCAAAAGTCCATACCAATACCAGTTTGTCTCTGTATGAGGTAGTGTACGGGCGAAAAATACCGTCACCGTTTGATTTACTGAAACTACAGAAAGGAAGGACTGGAGAATCTGTACATCAATTGGCGAGAACAATGTGGTATGTTTGGAAAGGGGTTCAAAAGGCGAATACGAAGGCTTTGGAAAGGCAGGAATACGCAGTGATGCGGAAAGGAAGATTACCGCAGTTTAGAGTAGGGAAATGGGTAACGCTAAAAAAATGGCTCAGAGCACTATGGGACTTAAAATCTGTGGTTATCAGCCCTTAGAACTTAGAACTACTGAAACCTAACTAACATAAGGACATCACACACATCCATGTCCAAGGCAGGATTCGAACCTGCGACTGCAGAAGCCGCATGGCTCCGGACTGAAACACCTAGAACCACTTGACCTTAGTGGCCGGCAGTTATAGTGACAGTGGCAGGAGACAGTGGCAATTTGGCAGAGTGAAGGAGACTGTGGCTTTGAAACAGGAGACAGTGACATTGAGATACAAAAAGATAATGACAATAAGTTGGACTGCTTGAGTGAGTTAGAATAGGCAAGTGACTGTGGAGGGTTATCAGACCTCAGCACAAAGCAGGCCTCATCGTTGAGGACATTTCTACTCCAGTCAGTGAGGTCTATTGGCTGCCAAGACATATCTGGAGACGCCCCAGGTAGTGGTGCGATTACAGCTTGACGTGTTATCCCTCCATGCGGACTGACGACCATCAGTGCTGATTAGGGGTGCCATTTCGTTTTGTGGCAAGACCCCATTGGTTATCAACTGTGACACACTCACAGCACAACAGTATGTCGATGACAGTCTACACCCCATTTTCCTGTCCTTCATGGCAAGCCACCCTGGGCTTATGTTGCAACAACATAATGGCTGCTAGCACATGGCGAATATTTCTACTGCTTGTTTCATGCTCCCCAAACCCTACCTTGGCCAGCAACGTATCTGGATCTCTGCCCCCCCCCCCCCCAAAAAAAAGAAGAAAAAGCATTTGGGGCATTACAGGCAAGACACTCAAAACATACTGATATTGGCATATTATAGCGTGATATCCCTCAGGACGATATTCAACAACTCTACCAATGAAAGCCAAGCTGAGTAAGTCCCAGATGTGGACCAGTGCGTTATTGACTTGTCCAATTGTTGGAGCTCTGTTTCTCGCGTAAATCATACATTTTTTTTTAATTTTTCCTGAAATTGTAATCATTTGTTTGTCTGTACATGCACATCACATCTAACTCCTACCGATTTCCGTCCTATTCGGATATTACTTTTCTCTCTTATTGATTATTTGTCACACACACATGCGCGCGCGCGCACACACACACACACACACACACACACACACACACACACACACACACACACACACACACACACACTGAAAAGACAAATAAGCTGGTCACCTGTGAGCATGCAGGAGTGCTGCAACACGACATGGCATGGAGGGTTGGGTTGGGTTGGGTTGTTTTGTGGCAGGAGACCAGACAGCGAGGTCATCGGTCTCATAGGATTAGGAAAGGAATTCGGCCGTGCCCTTTCGAAGGAACCATCCCGGCATTTGCCTGGAGCGATTTGAGGAAATCACGGAAAACCTAAATCAGGATGGCCGGACACGGAATTGAACCGTCGTCCTCCCGAATGCGAGTCCAGTGTGCTAGCCACTGCGCCACCTCGCTCGGTCATGGCATGGACTCGACTAATGTCTGAAGTAGTGCTGGAGGGACCTGACACATGAATCCTGCAAGGCTGTCCATAAATCCATAAGAATACGAGAGGGATGAGATTTCTTCTGAACATGCTCAACCATCTTCATGCCTGGAGAGTTTGGTGGCCAGCAGAAATGTTTAAACTCAAAAGACGGTTCCTGGTGCCTCTCCATATCAATTCTGGACGTGTGGGGTGTCACGTTGTCCTGTTGGAATTGCCCAAGTCTGTCGGAATGCACAATGGACATGAATGGATGCAGGTGATCAGACAGGATGCTTATGGTGTCTCACCTGTCAGAGTCGTATCTAGACGTATCAGGGATACCATATCAATCTAACGGTACACACCGCACACCATCTTTAACAGTCAGCTGCTGACATGCAGGGTCCATGGATTCATGAAGTTGTCTGATACTCATACACGTCGATCCACTTGATAAATTTGAAACGAGACTCTTCCGACCAGGCAATATCCTTCCAGTCATCAACAGTCCAATGTCACTGTTGACAGGCCCAGGTGAGGTGTAAAGTAGTCATCACAGGTACACGAGTGGGCCTTTGGCTCCGAAAGCCCATATCGATGATGTTTAATTTAATGGTTCGCGCCGCAACATTTATTGATGGAACAGCATTGAAATCTGCGGCAATTTGCGGAATGGTTGCACTCTCTTGTGTTGAAAGATTCTCTTCAGTCTTCGTTGGTCCCATTCTTGCAGTATCTTTTATCGACATCTTTGATTGGCAGTGGTGGCAAGTTCCTGTGGGACCGAACTGGTGAGGTCATCGATCCCTAAGCTTCCACACTACTTAATGTAACTTAAACTAACTTACGCAAACGACAACACCCATGTCGGAGGGAGGATTCGAACCTCGATGGGAGGAGCCGCGCGACCCGTGGCAAGGCGCCCAGACAGCGCGGCTTCCCCGCCTGGCGCCGAAGTGAAGTCGGGGATTTGATGTTTCACCGGATTCCTGATGTTCACGGTACGGTCTTGAAATGATCGTAAGGGAAAATCCCCACTTCATCACTACCTCGGAGATGCTGTATCCCATCGCTCATGCGCAGACTATTACAGCACGTTCAGACTCACTTAAATCTTGATAACCTGCCATTTTAGCAGCAGTAACTGTGCCGGACACGTTGCCGACCACAGCGCCGTATTCTCAGCTAACCAAACAAACCACTCGTTGGGTAACACCGCCACTGTCAGACTGGCTAATGAGAGCATACGACGTCCAGATTGGTTAATTTCAATTTCTCGGGAAAGGTGCAAGGTACAGAATCTTCTTCTTAATATTTCTGTCTCAGTAGAACCTGCCCTGCAACATCCCTACAAGCGTTTCAGAGATTTTCTGACCACACCGTGTATGCATACATATACAGTTGGCATCACACCACTATGTGAAACAGTGGTCGTTAATTACATGAAGTAAGTGAAACCAACGACATCAGCTGTATTTGGACTTTGAAATAAATCCAAAGAAGACCGGTGGATATTTATGTCAGATCAGGACTCAATTACAGATTTCCCACTTAACATGAGTAGTGGCCATAACTGCCTTACATATCCTGGCATGCTTCCCTTCTAACCAAAAATTCACATTCTGTCATATGCAAGTGGCATCCCCAGCCATTCTCCATGTGCTGGTAGCTCTCCCTGATTCTTACAGGAGTTCCCACATGATATGTATCCACGCTGAAAAAAGTGAAACAGCTGTTGCAGTCCAAGACATGAAGATATTAAAACACTCTCTCTCTCTCTCTCTCTCTCTCTCTCTCTCTCTCTCTCTCTCTCTCTCTCTCTCACACACACACACACACACACACACACACACACACACACACACACACACACACACACACACACACACACACGTGCACACAGATATATATGCATGCACACATACACACACATAGTTTTGATGGGCATGTGAGAAAGGCATCAATCGTAGCTGAATTTCCAGGGTTAATGACAAAGGGTTAAATTGAATATTTAGAAGTATTTCTTCAGGTAAAAGAAAAAGAGTAATGCTCTGTGCTGGATGGAGCCATGTGGGATGGTGTCATCGTGATAGAGGAGATAATGTGCTCCCTGCCACAGTGTGTGTTATTGAAGTACTTTTCTATGGGGTCAATCAATAAACTAGTCTCCCAACTAATTTCAATAACAAGCAGCAAACATCAGTTATCTTTAAAGGTAATGATATGGGAAAGGATTAATTCGCCCCAACGCTACACTTTAGATTTTGCATTTATTGTCACACCCTTCAGTGCAAACCACAGAACAAGCATGAGTAACAATGAGCGAATATTTGCACCCGTAATATTTGGTATATAACTTAAGAAGTACTTAATAGGAATCTATAACTATTCCTTTTAATAAACATGTATTTAAGACCATAAACGATAAAGATCAACGGTTCATAAAGTTCCATATAACTAGAGCAAGGATCACGTTTTCAGTCTCTGAATGAATGAAGTCAGTAGGTGACATATGAGACAATCAGACGTACGTTAAATGTGACACCGTTAAGGACGATCAATCATTCAGAATTATAACCACAGATTAAAGAAAATTCACTTACAGCAATTAACATCAATACCAAATAATTAAGTCAAGTCTCAGCAAATGTATGAAAACCAAGTCTTTAAGTTAAGTTAAGTTAAGTTGGATCGTCGAATGCGCCGGACTACCGACTCAGAAAACTAAATTTTACCAAACAGCAATTTCTCCAGTGCACAATACTTAGGTTATCTAGAACTACTCTAATTCCCCTTTCTTGAACATAACGGTGGAGTAGATAATTAACCTCTTACTTCATTCTCCTGGAACATTGAACAGCAACAGACGCTAGGGCAACTCTTACCTCAGCGTGGCTCGGGAAAGAGGATGGCTCCACCAGGAGGAGCAAACATTTGCCCAAACTGAAAAGGGAACTCGTCTGACACCAGCCACTGAGTTGGACGAAGACCAGTTGACGATTTTTAATCATTACCCAAAGCTTACTGGTCAGCGGACGAAAATTACAGAGGCAAATAGCTTTATTTGTGCTCACAAGAATTGATAACTTCTGCAAATGATATTCCGGCAGAACTACCGCCATAGTATCAATACCGGAATTCGGGTCTGAGGAGACCAAGTCAGCAACGATCTCTACCCAACAGACCCAAAATTTCAGACAGACCGAGCAATCGACATGAGTCGTGGCTAGGAGAATTACCAAATAGAAACTCTAGCACTATCTTAAATAAAATTAAATAGAGTACTTAAATGCCACGGAGACCAAACTCCTTAACACAAGAATACGCACACAATAACAGTGACTAAAGTTAAACATTCCTGCGTACTAAAACATAACAGATATTAGCGAACATTAACATAATCTGTAAATTCAGACATCCATAAATTAATTGGCTAAGGCTCACTCTGTCTCTCTGCCAGACAGTAGGAGGTTATTTAAACATTTTACTACGTGCTTACCCAAACAGTGACCTACGCCGTCCATGGGGAAAAAAAAATAGCTTGCAGAAGGTCCACAGAAAACTATTTTTTCTTGCTTATTTATTTTATTTCTTTACGACACGCGCCTTCAGTAAGACAGCATGGCGTTCAAATGCACTATCATGCAAGGGGGCAGTAACACACATGCAAAGCAATTTCCGATCACAAACTCAAAGCAGAGAAACGTTGCCACACAGTTATTAATAGCTCCCACAACACCGGGAGATAGGCCTCTCCAGACGACGACCGTTGCACTAACTAGATGAAAAAATCTTACTTTCAGTGACGACACCACCTTCTGGAGGTTGTTGGCAGCCGCAGAGGGATTTCATAGCTTCCGCAGCCCATGAACGGAAACCAAACGTTGTCCACGGAATTACAGCCCCATATACCTTCACGTCCCGGGTTTTTGGGCCCATACCGACTTAACACAGAGGGACCGAGCGTCCCGCTGCAGAACTGTCGTCCAGGGCCAAACACTCGTCTCAACTGCCTCGTCCGCCCTCGGCACGGCACATACAGCCTCCTCCCACCGGGTGCGGTAGCACCGCGCTCTCGGAGGCTCCGCAACGCCCTCTAGGAAAGCGCGGAAATACACGGGAAAAACAGCAACCGTGGCAAACGACACGGTTCAGTGGTAGAGGGTGGGAGGTGGCACCAAGACGCTGCAGATCTCTCCCTTCCACTGAAGACACGACAGCAGTTGACATTGCCTCATATAGTCACGGAGACGAAGGTGACGATTGTGGTTCAAATGGTTCAAATGGCTCTGAACACTATGGGACTTAACATCTGTGGTCATCAGTCCCCTAGAACTTAGAACTACTTAAACCTAACTAACCTAAGGACGTCACACACATCCATGCCCGAGGCAGGATTCGAACCTGCGACCGTAGCGGTCACGCGGTTCCTGGCTGTAGCGCCTAGAACCGCGCGGCCACATCGGCCGGAGACGATTGTAGCCTAGCACAATGGAACAAGTGTATCCTGCAGACATCGCATGACATGCGGCATGTCACTTGGGGCCTTACAGTATGGTGTTTGTGTACTGAAGTAAACTTTCTTGTCCCATATTATTCTACAACATGCGCACAGCAGTAGCTTAATTACTGAATGTCTCTTATTTACAGTAATGTACATGTGTCTTAGGACGAAGCTCGTGGCCTTGTCGCAGTGGTAACACCAGTTCCCGTCATGTCACGAAAGCTAAGCACTGTCTAATTGGGCTAGCACATGGATGGGTCACCGTTGACTGGGAAGTAGTGACACCAAAGTGACAACAGCTGGGAGAGTGGTGTCCTGACCACATGCCCCTCCGTATCTGCATCTGGTGACACCTAACGGCTGAGAATGATACAGCGGTCGGTAGGTACCGTTGGGCCTTCAAGGCTTGTTCAGATGGTGTTTATTTGTTTGCTCAAAAAATGGTTCTGAGCCCTATGGGACTCAACTTCTAAGGTCATCAGCCCCTAGAACTGAGAACTACTTAAACCTAACCAACCTAAGGACATCACACTCATCCATGCCCGGGGCAGGATTCGAACCTGCGACCTTAGCGGTCGCACGGTTCCACACTGTAGCGCCTAGAACTATTTGTTTGTCTTTGGATGAAGAACTTGAACAGTAGATGGGTGATATTGAAAAGTAATTGAGAGTTGGGCTCTGGGTGACAGAAATGTAGTAGAAAGAACGTAGCTGAAAGTATAATATCACTTATTTCTTACATGTAGGCTTAAAAAAGAGAGAAAAAGAAGGCCATAAAACATGCATGCTATCTGAATTGGATTTTCTTTAGTTGTGTGGCTTGCGACCACAAGCGTGTTTTAATATAACGTTGGTACATGTATCTCGGAATGGGTCCAATAATGTTCCTAAATTAGTATACTATGCAATGTGCAATCTCGCTTACTTGGATGTTTGACAATAACATCGTAGTATTGATCGTCTTGAGTCACAGATTATACTCTGTTATAAATATCAGCAATAAGGATAATATATTGTGTGATAAGGAAAAGGGGAGAAATAAATATCAGTAACAAGAATAATTTATAACAGTAAGTAAAAGGGTAATCCTAATAGGTTAATAAATTACGATCTATGACCTAAATACATACAGCTCAAGTGGGCTTCAGAGAAAGGGTGGGAGAGAGGCACGGAAAGGAATGTCTACACGTTCAAAGTTAGGAGCCCAACTAACAGCGTAACGATATCCACATGATACAGGAGGAGAGGGGCAATGGTTTGGGACATGGACGGTGTCATAAATCCTTATATATCCATTCACCTCCTGTGCCAAGCAATTCATAGTTCCACTGTCATTATGCTCCTAAAAATAGTTTCAGCTGACATATCCTTCATCAATATATCTTCCCATGCTCTAAATGCCTCTAGCATAGTAATATGATAACATTATGATCAACAGCAAATGCCTCTTAGACGTGTCAAATGGTGATTATCCAATAAAAACCACTGCATACGTGGAGCTGCAGGAACATAGTTGCTTATCGGTATCATCTTCTTACACCTTCGAACAGACTTGGTTCAACGTAACAAGTTCATCGTTATCAGTTTCAAACATGTACTGTCCTTCCACTGAAGATTTTTTTCGTCTGGTTGCTCATGTATAAAACCCTTCACTTTCGTTAATATCATCTGGAGCTTGAACAGTTTCTTTTTAGTGCTCTTTCCTGACACTACCGGGAATGTAACCAGGGCCCTCTGCGTGACAGTCAGCAACGCAACTTCCTCAGCCGCAGACAGCTGAGTTCCAACTTCTTAGTTGCTTTTGTTTATTGGATAAAGTGACAATTTTCTCAATTGAATCATAGTTTTCTTAGTCGAAGTTGTGATTAGACTTGCGATGTCTGCATGTTTATTGTATTACTCTTTTCCAGTAGGTAGCCAATACTTCTTCCAATACTTCAGTGTGCTCTACCAATATCTTGCAATAAGCAACACACTATCGACATATATTAGAAGCTTTTGCAATAAACGTGAACACAAAGCCTGGTCCAGCAACTGCATAGAGCCTCTCACAGCCATATTTAGTCTATATGGAAAAACTGAAAATTGAAAAGAACGTCCCTCGATTAGAAAAGTAGTGATTGTGGCCTAGATCTATTGTGTAACAAAATTCGCCAATTTCTGGACGTCAGATCCATACAACTAATGCATCTTATTCCATCTAATGCTACTAAAATTTCTTCTACATGAATTGGTCTCTCCATTTCCGCTTATATATATCGATGAGGCATACGACCATAGAAAACCACTCTAATATTACCACACGGTTTTCTCACCACAAGAAGATGATTATTGTATGGACTGTTCGATCGTTCACTTACATCTGGTTGTTACATTTTATTAATTTCTCTACTGACAGGTTTTCTTAGTACTATTAGTATCACATCCAGCTTCACAAAGAAAGGATTCTCTTCTTTAATTGATATTTGTAACCTTTTCTACTACCAAGTTGAATTGAAAATACACTTTTATTCTTCCTCGTCGTTTTTAGTAGGTCATCCTTTTCCTGGATACTTGAAAGGTTACGGCTTTGTACCTACTCGATTAGTTTCCTTTCAGATTCGGTACCACTCATATCCTTAACTTCATCTTTATAATTACTTCTTACTATGTTACTCTTATTTGTGTATCAGGAAACATATAACTGTTTTCCTGTTGCCCTTTACATGATGTCTCAAAAATGGAATTACACCTTCCTGGACTGCATTTTGCGAAGTAAACTGCTTCCCTGAAAGATCCAAAATGGCATTATAATTTTTCAGCCAATAATTGTGCCACTACTCATATGCTATAGTTACACTTAAATGGACCTATTAATATTGATAATATATGTCTTCTCTCATCGGCTTCCCTCGAATTTCAGTGATTCCGACAACATGAACATGTTTTATATGATAGTTTCGATACTCCCTGTTACACCTAATAAACTTTAAAAAATCTTTGTATAAAACTCTAATATCTCTTCCTGAGTTCAGAATCATGTTTACTGGACATTTCCACTCTATTCTTTACATTATCCGTTTCCTATTCTTTGATTTATTGTCATTAACCGTTCTTCCTATATTTTCTCTTTTAAATTTCGTTCCTCTCTCCAAGATTGTTAACGTAACCTCTTTGGCCGACGATTCAAACTTCTTCGTCGCGAGGAATTGCCCCTATCTTAGTATCTACTTCGTTTTCCTCGAATTCGATTATTGCAGTATGTGGTGGTGAAAGGTGGCTACACTGAGCCACAGCGCCAGAGATTGCGCCAAAGAGTTTTATTCCACCGCCTCCACTGGCAGTGCTTGTCGAGATGAGGCAGTAGTCAGTGCTTGTTGAGAAGTAGTAGTAGTCAAGTCGTTGTTGAGATGTCGTCGTAGTGAGTGCTTGTGCAGATCTTGCTGAGAGGATATTGATAACTGTGCTATTTGAGCCCATGTTGTATGCAGTTGTTTGATGGGCTAGACAGCAGATGTTGTTCGAATGGAGATATTGTAATGATCAGAGTGCTTTTCGTCAATATATATGAAAGTAAAAAAAATTCCTTTTTTTTCCATTATTTCAATGTCTTAAACAACGCCTCGTCACAGGTTCAGTCAACAAAGCATCTGGCTCGTGTTCTTGTATTAGAGTGTAATTCTGGTTTTCTTGCGCATTTATAGTATTTCTATTTTTTTTAATTACTTCAGTATAAATGGTTTTTAAAATTTCTTGTCTTATTGAAGAAGAACCGTGCCAAATGTGTACGTTGAATCACACTTCCACACACAGAACAGTTACACTTGTGCTTTGGTTTCATACGTTTTATAGTTGCTCGGGACTTAATTAATTGATTGTGTTAACGGAAATTTTCGTTCATTCTTTGTTGTTATTCTATGCAGTCAGATTGCGTACTAAAACTAGTCAGGGCCAACCGGTTACGAGACCGCGTAACCGGACAGTCAGCTACTAAAATTAAAAATTATTTTCATTCATTTAATTCAGCCCCCATGCACGTGGCGACCACTGCTTCGGATCGTCCCTTGGAATTCTTCTGATTGTAAAAATAGTAGACAGTAGTATTGTTGTAGTAATTTGTAGTTTAGTAATTGTAGTCTATATTGCATGTGTTGATTTTGTAATTGTCATTCTTCTAATGGTATTTTTTGCAGAATTTAGTTTTTGTTGTCTTGTATACGGGTTTGACAATTTGTGCAGTTAGGAAGATTTCAATTGTTCGTTAATCGTGTTTGAGGGAAGCAATTCGTGTGAATGATATTGTTGGTGATAAAGTGTCATTGTGTGTAATTTTCGTATAGTGACGAGTTTTGTATGTTTTGTAAATAATTACGCGATCGATGAGAAAGGCAAAAATGATGAATAGTGAGAATGACGAAATTGTTAACATGGTGAACTCGCCAACACAGGAGAACAGGATGATGAATAATGAAGTTGAAAACAATTTAATAAGTCGGGAAAATAGTCTGGAACCATTTAAAAATTTTTCACAATCAAAAAATTTTCAGAATACGAGATTAATGACAGAAGACTCTGGAATAGTATCGAACACAGATAGCTTTACAGCTATGACGAAGGAAACTGGTTTTGCGGGAAATGTTAGGGGCGAAACGAATTTTGAATCAGTTAATATGGAGCAGTTGATGGGTGTAATATTAAATTTGGGATCTGAATTAAAAACACGGTTAGACTCACAAATAGGAACAATGGAAACACGCTTAGACTCACTGGGATCACAGTTAGGATCTGGATTAAAAACAGAGATAGGAACAATTAAAACTGAGATAGGAACAATTAAAACTGATATGGGAACAATGGAAACACAGTTAAGATCTGAATTAAAAACACAGATGGGAGCTTTGGCAACACGGTTAGAAACTGAGATGGGAACAATGGAAACACGGTTAGACTCACGAATAGGGACATGTTTCAAAAATATGAAAGATGAATTAAATAAAGAAATCGGAGAAGAAGTACAACCGATTTTGAATGCTCACAATAATAGATTAATTTCGATAGAAATTAGACAAAAGGTACAGGATAGAGAACAAGAAGAAAGAGATCGCATGATAGTACAAAAATTTTCAGAGTTAAATTTACAACGTGCACATGATAAGGAGGAAATATTTGAGAGAATCGAGGAATCCGTACCAAATGACAGAATAAATAATCTAACACAACAATATGAACAGTTAACTACTAAATGTGTCAATACTGAAACCCGAGTCGCGACACTTACAGAAGACGTAAATAAACAGAAAGAACAAATAGGTGATTTATCGGAAAGAGTTGAGGAGATTTCAGATAAATTGACAAGTCTTAGTTTAAATGGGGACAGACAGTCAGATGATACAGCTGCATTGCCATTTGCAGAAACCGAAGAGTACCAGAACATAAATAAGCATGTTGAAAATGAGGGAAAATTTAATGAACACGTTAAAAGGGAATTTGAGGCATTACAAAAGCAAGTCAAACAAATTGAAGGCGAAATTGTAGGAAAAGACAGCAAAAGAAATTTAGAATCACAAATAGCAGAGGGGTTTGAAGAAAGTAATTTGTTTCATTTACGGGATGCAACAAGAGAGCGCCAGGCGCGCGAACTTGACAATAATCGACATTGGGACTGGGACAGACGCGGTAGGTCTTTGTCGCCACGAGGCGAAAACTTTGACTATAAACACTTTTTAACTGTTCGGAAATTTAAGATCTTTCGCAATTCTAAGAATGACATACATCCATGTTCATGGTTAGATCAATTTATGTACGCACTTCCACCAAATTGGCCACTAAGTCACAAACTGGAATTTATGTGTGGATATTTAGAAAACGAACCGGCGACGTGCATGCGTGCACTTATTAGAGATTGTAATAATTTAAATGATTTTTATCATGCATTTCTATCGGCATATTGGTCCGAAAACACGCAAGACAGAGTCAAACATAGTCTTATTATGCAGTGTAATTTTAAACAGTCTGAGTTCCGCACGCCGGCAGAATTACTTTGAAGACATGATTAGAAAGAATCAGTTCCTGTCCAACCCTTATAGCCCGACCGAATTAATTCGCATTTGTTTAACTAAGCTGCCACAATCAATAAGACAAATTGCTTTAGCCGGAAGATGTAAAGACGACATTGAGACTTTTAAGACTTTGCTACAAGAACTTGAGTATGACGACGACGACGGGACTTCCTGTGATTTTTTCAGTAACAGTAATTACAATAGATTTTCAGAGAAAAGGGATAGTGATCGGAACGGACGTTATAGCGGTAATTTTGAGAATGACAGACGAAACAGACAGGACAATAGATACCAGCCTTATGACAATAACAGACGTTCTAACAGAAATTACACAGACAATTATAATAACGGTAATTCCTACCGGAACGATCAATCATACGGAAACAGTAATCGGTATCATCAAGACAGAAATTATTCATACAGTAATAGAAATTCTTACTACAGAAATAACCAGGGTAGTAGATACAACAATAATTTCAGAAGTGACAGTCGAAATTACACAAGAAGTAGTCATGCAGACAGACAGGAAAATAGAAATTTTAATAACAGATACAACCAAGAATTTGCATCTAACAGACAGGAAGGACCTAATTGGCATCCTCCACGTGACAGAACTTCAGAGAGACAAGTGCAAATCGTAGAAACTGATCCGCGATATGACGCGAATAATCAAAGACGTGACGCAAGCAATCGACAATGACTTGTAGCTTCGGCTTCTGGCAGCGATATAGGCGGTTCAGAAAGTAATGACACTACGACTTCACGTACGCCTGGAAGACATGAGAGACATTTTGCTAGACGAAAAGGAAAATAATGTTGACGCATTTTTACATCCTGTTATTGAAGTATGTGTGGGTAAGAATAAATTCACTGCAGTTTTAGATTCTGGGAGCCCATTGAATGTCATTAGTGAATCAGTTTTTCGTATATGTGTAAGAACT
The DNA here is from genome assembly GCF_023864345.2 of Schistocerca serialis cubense. Lineage (NCBI taxonomy): Eukaryota > Metazoa > Arthropoda > Insecta > Orthoptera > Acrididae > Schistocerca > Schistocerca serialis. The sequence goes on along the minus strand of NC_064644.1, from coordinate 507,924,169 downwards.
ATTGCTTGTCCTGTGTTACCTGTTTCTAAAACTACAATTCGAGGCGCTATTTCTGGAAAAAGTGTGGAGGTCAAACAACAGACCAACTTAAATTTCATTTGTCAAGGATACGAATTTTCTGCTAATTTTATTATTGTTCCATTACTCAGTACACAAATTATATTAGGTATGGAGTTTCTTAACACACATAAGGCAATTTTGAACTTTAAAGAAGGAAGTGTGAATTTGACTGTTGCCGGAATGCCGAAATGTTTGAAATTTTTCGAGTGTTTAGCAAGATCTGAATCAGATACAAAATGTTTAAGGTTTCTTACTTCTGATGTTTTCGTTGAGCATTACGACGACAATGTGTTCATTCATGACAACGACAATAGATACAGAGACGCGATGGATGATATAATTAATAGCGAAGAATTAATTAAGGAAAAGGTTAATAAAGCTGAAGTGCCAGATGATATTGCAAGAGAAGAACTGCACCAAATTTTGACTTCACATGCTACAGTATTTAGTCATCACACAGGAACTATACAAGGCTTACAATATTTATTTAAAGTAAAAGAACACACACCATTTTGGGGGAAAACGTACGCTATTCCTTTGGCTTACAGAGACAAGGTTACGAGTGAACTTCAATACATGTTAGATCAAGGCATTATTGAGCCAGCAGTCAGTCCTTATACCAGCCCATTACATGTCGTTCTTAAAAAGGATGGGCCAATTCGTTTGGTTCTGGATTCCAGACAGATAAATAATATCATCATTCCAGAATGAGATTTTCACTCTGCAGCGGAGTGTGCGCTGATATGAAACTTCCTGGCAGATTAAAACTGTGTGCCCGACCGAGACTCGAACTCGGGACCTTTGCCTTACGCGGGCAAGCGCTCTACCATCTGAGCTACCGAAGCACGACTCACGCCCGGTACTCACAGCTTTACTTCTGCCAGTATCTCGTCTCCTACCTTCCAAACTTTACAGAAGCTTGGAAGGTAGGAGACGAGATACTGGCAGAAGTAAAGCTGTGAGTACCGGGCGTGAGTCGTGCTTCGGTAGCTCAGATGGTAGAGCGCTTGCCCGCGAAAGGCAAAGGTCCCGAGTTCGAGTCTCGGTCGGGCACGCAGTTTTAATCTGCCAGGAAGTTTAATATCATCATTCCTGAAACTGACCGTCCACAAAATTTAGATGAACTTCTTCAACATTTCCATGGAATTAAAGTTTTATCCACGATTGATATACGCGCAAGTTTTTGGCAAATAGAACTCCACCCTGATTGTAGAAAATATACTGCCTTTTTAGCCTTTGGTAACTGTTACCAGTTTCGGAAATTACCGTTTGGACTTACTGTATCTTCAGCAGCATTCATTCGTAGTTTAAACGAAATCTTACCTGTTTATCTTCGTGACAATATTACTTCATATGTTGACGACATTCTTATTGCTAAACGTTCTTGGAGTGAGCACAACAAAATTTTGGATTCATTATTACGTATTTTTGCAAGAGTTGGCATTACAGTAAACTTGGAAAAATCTGAATTTGGTCGGTCTCAGGTGAAATTCTCGGTCACATTATTTCTACAGAAGGTATTCTTCCTGATCCAGAGAAACAAGACGCTGTTCGTAATTATGCTGTTCCTACCACAAAACGTGATGTTCGTAGTTTCCTTGGTGTCTGTAATTTTCTTAGACGCTTTGTTAGATTGGACAATTTGGCCACACCTCGTTTATGTGAACTATCTGGAAAGAATTCTAATTGGTGTTGGGATGAGGGAGCTCAGTCAGAATTTGAACAACTTCGTGATGCTTTAGTTGCTGCTCCACTTCTTTCACATCCGGATTTATATAAAGATTTTTGTTTGGCGACGGACTCATCATACAAAGGCCTAGGGGCACATTTATTTCAAGAGATAGAAGAAAACGGCGTTGTAGTACAGAAGACTATTGCATTTGGAAGTCGTGTTCTCTCTAAATCAGAAAAGAATTATTCGATTACGGAACTTGAAGCCTTGGCTGTTGTTTGGGCTTTCACAAAATTTCGGACATTTCTGTTTGGCAGACATACTAAGGTATACACCGATCATCGAGCTCTGGAATTTCTTATGTCAACAAAATTAACTCATGGCAGACTGTCACGATGGGCGCTGTATCTACAGGAATTTGATTTTAGTGTTGTTTACATACAGGGTTCTTCAAATATTGTTGCTGATGCTTTATCACGTGCACCTATGGGTTTGAAACAAAGTGCTGAGGAGGACTGCAAAGAAAACAATTATTGTTTGATGTATATTCAAGGTGTTGCGTTTGAGAATTTTATTTCTTCTTCGCTCCAGGACATCGCTAAGGAACAAAATAAGGATCCAATCTGGAAGGACATTAAAGAGAAGTGGAGGAGAAAGGAAAGCGTAGCGATTAGACAGCATTATTTAGTTCGCAATGATATTCTTTTTAAACGAAAATCGGTCGACAACTCTGTTTGATTAGTTTGTATTCCTGATGAGTGGATTAATAAGCTGATTTGGTATACGCATTTCAGTTATGCACACTTTGGTCCCAGAAAATGCTTTCATAAATTACGGGAAAATTGCTACTTCAGTAATATGGAAAAACGTATTCGATCTGTTCTGGCCAAATGCAAATTATGTCAAAAGGCTAAGCCGCCAACTATTTCTCACAGAGCACCGTTGTTTCCTATCATTCCAGCGAAATTAAAGGACATGGCTGCAGTCGATTTGTTCGGTCCAGTGGTTCGTTCTACTAATGGTTTTGTGTACATTTTCGTAGCAGTGGAACTGACATCAAAATATGTGTGTTTTACACCTTTACGCAAAGCAACAGCTCGTTCAGTATCTAACGCTTTCATCAAACATTTTCTTAAAGAAGTGGGTCATGTTGATAAGGTTATATCAGATAATGGATCACAGTTTCGTTCTAAAATTTGTCTTTGTACTCTACGGCGTCGTAAGATTAAACCAATTTTCATTTCACTTTTTCACCCTCAATCTAACGCTTCAGAGAGATGGATGAAGGAAATCAATAAATTGTGTCGTCTTTATTGTCATCAGAATCACAGATCTTGGGATCAGTATCTTCATATTTTTCAAAACACTCTGAATGAACTTCCTAATGACTCAACATCTTTACCGCCTATATTGATATTAAATAATAAAGCACCGACAAATCGCATTTCTGAAATCGTTCCTTTTCCGCCTTCACGGAAACTGCGGCATTCTGAAGTTGTCAACCTGGCTCTACGAAATATTGCATCTGCAGCTGCTAGAAGAGAGAAATCAGCGAAACGTCCTGGTCGTTTAAAAATCTTGTCAGTTGGTCAGAAGGTGTTAATTAAGTCTCATCGTTTGTCTCACAAAGGAAAAGGCTTGTGTCGCAAATTTTTTCTGCTTTATAATGGTCCAAATAGAGTTCGCAAAATTATTCATGATAACACTGTTGAAGTAGAAACTCTTAAATCTCGACGCTCTAAGGGAATACATCATATATCGAACGTTAAAATTTTTGTGGAACGACATACTTTTGAGAGACTAACAGTTACATGTAAACACGCAGAGAATGCAAGGATACCGCGCCGTGTTCCGACGGCGGCATATACTCAAAGCAACAGTCAAGTCTGCGCGCCGCACAAGGCAGTCGTTGATCGCAAACAATTACTTCCTACGTCACGCGTACCTACAGCTGATCGAACGCTCATTGCGAATGCACCGACAGCCGTAAACAAATACACAGTCTAATTTCTCTGTTTAAATTCAGTATAAAGCTATAGTGACCTGGTAAATTATGTTATTAACGTTCAGTATTTTTCAGGATACGGTTGTATAAAATATTTAAGATCTTCAGGTAAATTCTGTGTGTGTCCGACGTTAAGAGGGCTTGCTATCGAGAAATTTTCAGGAAGAATGTAATTTCGAAGAAGAAACTAATAAACTAAAAAGGTAACTATTAATTGAGTTTATTCTTCAGGTAACATTTCCACTTAGGTACGTACTTAAGACGTAATTTGCTGCTCGCGATTACGTGATTCATATTTTGTGCTAAATTTCATGTTCTATGAATTTACTTGTGAAGCGACGTGCTTGCGTACATTAACTGATTTTGACAATGATTTATTAATGAACAGGGGTGTTACTTGTGTATATTATGCATCGCTTGGCTGCACTGCTTGTTCACTGATTTCATATTTTTCTATTATGTGCCTGCTGTGCTTATTTATTTAAATTATAATTGCCACCTGATTAATTGTGCTGACTATGGTTAAGTATGTAAGTTATACTTTGTGATGTATCTGCTTGCGCCTTCATGTTTACTTATTAAGATTTCATATGAACATTTATTTGCTTATGCTGATATGATGCTAATGACCTGTTTATTATGTAAGATATATATTTGCTGCTTTGCGTATGGATTGCATATTTACACATTTCTGTTTTGTTGTCATAACTACTCTTTAATTTGGTATATAGAAATGCTGATATACTGTGTATAAACATGGAGTTTAGGTCACACTATGGTATTAATTATAGATTGTTGGCTTGGCAGAGCCTCGTTGTAGGAATTGTGCTACATCCACTTGTTGACATTCTGTTCTCTACTGGTATATTTACTCGCTGTTGCATGTTTTGCTTACGCTCAGTGCCTTATATTTTTAAGATAAGAAAATGAACTGCTATAATTCTACGAACGACGTTGCTACAAGAAACTTCATTGAAGTCACATGAGCTGGAGGTTTTATGGAAACTGTATAAATTTATGTTACTAGGAAGGAAGCTAACGACATGACACACCAACACTAGGTTTAGTCTATTGACAGTTATTACACTGCATTCTTCGTGAGCAATTGAAATAGCAAGTGACACTTGACACAAGAAAAACTCCACATGTTTGCTTCTGTTTGGCCATGATTCTTGAAGTGGTGTACATACTGTGAAATATTACGATCATTAACACTCCGTACTCGTACTTTCTTATTGAAAGTTATTCGAAGTAAAGGCTGTTAGAGGTCATGCATGCATTTCTTTTATTTAATGATGGACAAGGTAACCAAAATGTTTTTCATAATTCATAATGAGTAGAAGATTTGGGTAAGATGGATTACACAGAGGTTGTGTGTGGACATTGTGTCTTCGGATTGTATGGGACGATGAATTGAAGTTTGCTCTAGGATTTTATCTGTACTTGTTCGAGGAGACTGACTAGAGGAAAGAGTTGTTATGGAAGTGAAATGATATTGGCGATAAGGTTTATATGTATCGACGTATTGAGGAGGTATTATTGAGGTATTGAGACTGTGTGAAGTTGATGATTATTGGAGTTTTGGTGGACAAGAGGTACGGTAAATGATATTAATGATAAGGTTTATATGTATCGACGTAAGAGGTATTATTGAAGTATTAAGATTATGTGATGATAATGATTATTGGAGTTTTGGTGGATAAGAGGTGAAGTAAGTGAGGAGCATTTTTTTTGTTTTTTTTTTTTTTTGTTTGTTGGTTTATATGGAACAAGGAGGATGAAGATGGCAGACTAAAACACTCAAGTAGAAGGAAGATTGTCTACACACACACTTTGTTAAATCACAAAGCAGTATATACTTTTTTTTGGAGAGAGGAAGTATTTGCATATCTTGGCACACTGACAGTTGTTCAGCAACCGTACATTTGATTGGCTTGGCAAACATTGGTCTTGACATGATGACTATGATGTTGACTAACTATTATTGACTGTTATACATTGCTGCCACTACTACTTGATACACATGTCGATCATCAAATCTTTGACAGAATTGCATTTACACAGTTAACACTATTCAACTACAGAGTAGCACTTAATGTGGATGAAAGATGAGTGAGTGTGTTTTGTGTGTTTTCCTTTACTAATCCCAAATAATTGGTACCGACCTATCTCCTAAATATTATCTTACTTGTTTGTAGTGGCTTGCACTAACACCCATAAATATTATAGGTTTACTGATATTTGTGCATTTGTAATAGTTAATATGACAACTATCTGACATCATTTGTGTGTTTATTATAATTTGTATGTTTAGTGTAAGAGCATTGAGAATAATTTTGTAAAAGCAATTTGTGTGCATTCAAACTGTTGTTCATGCCTGCACTGGTTCAACATTGATGTGTGTCACTTAGAAATGTTTAATTTCTGCTGATGATCTGTGTGATTAGTGATAGCGAATATTATGGACTGCTGTCTGCACCTGTTCAACTTTACTGTGTGCCACAGATGGAACAAATGTTTAATTTCTGCTGATGAACTGTGTGATTAGTGATAGTGAATATTATGGACTGCTGTCTGCACCTGTTCAACATTACTGGGTGCCACAGATGGGACTGCTTCTACTGAAATGAAGTTACTTGTTGGTGTCTGCACCTGTTCAACATTGCTGGGTGCCACTAATGGAACTGCTAATACTGAAATGTTGTCACTTGTTGCTGTCTGCACCTGCTCAACATTGCTGGGTGCCACTGATGGAACTGCTTCTACTGAAAATGTCACTTGTTGGTGTCTGCACCTGTTCAACATTGCTGGGTGCCACCGGTGGAACTGCTTCCACTGAAATGAAGTCACTTGTGGTGTCTGCACCTACTTAACATTGCTGGGTGCCACTAATGGAACTGTTTCTGCTGAATGATCTCACTTGTTGCTGTCTGCACCTGTTCAACATTGCTGGGTGCCACTGATGGAACTGATTCTACTGAAATAATGTCACTTGTTGGTGTCTGCACTTGTTCAACATTGCTGGGTGCCACTAATGGAACTGCTTCTACTGAAATAATGTCACTTGTTGGTGTCTGCACCTGCTCAACATTGCTGGGTGCCACTAATGAAACTGTTTCTGCTGAATGAAGTCACTTGTTGATGTCTGCACCTGTCAACATTACTGGGTGCCACTGATGGAACTGCTTCTACTGAAGATGTCACTTGTTGGTGTCTGCATCTGTTCAACATTGCTGAGTGCCACTGATGGAACTGCTTCTAGTAAAATGATGTCACTTATTGGTATTTGCACCTGTTGACCATTGCTGGGTGCTACTGCTGGAACTATCAACTACTTGTTTTTTGAATCATTGAAAGCATTTTATGTGAACATTTGTATAAACTGATTTTTTGTGTATTGTGTAAACTATTATGTAAAGTCACATGCATGAAATAATTAGTATTGCTTACTGTATTTTATATATTAGGTTATTGAAAGGTCAGTGCACAGCCAAAATTTTATCTAATTATGTTATATTTACGTATTAATATTACCTTTTATTTTAGTCTGTATTTTTGTGGACGAATTTGGTGGTAATTTCACCACCAATGCTGGCAAAAATACCATCAAATTCTGGCCCATGGAGGAAGGGCATATGAAAGGTGGCTACACTGAGCCACAGCGCCAGAGATTGCGCCAAAGAGTTTTATTCCGCCGCCTCCACTGGCAGTGCTTGTCGATATGTGGCAGTAGTCAGTGCTTGTTGAGAAGTAGTAGTAGTCAAGTCGTTGTTGAGATGTCGTCGTAGTGAGTGCTTGTGCAGATCTTGCTGAGAGGATATTGATAACTGTGCTATTTGAGCCCATGTTGTATGCAGTTGTTTGATGGGCTAGACAGCAGATGTTGTTCGAATGGAGATATTGTAATGATCAGATTGCTTTTCGTCAATATATATGAAGGTAAAAAAGAATCCTTTTTTTCATTATTTCAATATCTTAAACAATGCCTCGTCATAGGTTCAGTCAACAAAGCATCTGGCTCGTGTTCTTGTATTAGAGTGTAATTCTGGTTTTCTTGCGCATTTATAGTATTTCTATTTTTTTTAATTACTTCAGTATAAATGGTATTTAAAATTTCTTGTCTTATTGAAGAAGAACCGTGCCAGATGTGTACGTTGAATCACACTTCCACACACAGAACAGTTACACTTGTGCTTTGGTTTCGTACGTTTTATAGTTGCTGGGGACTTAATTAATTAATTGTGTTAACGGAAATTTTCTTTCATTCTTTGTTGTTATTCTATGCAGTCAGATTGCGTACTAAAACTAGTCAGGGCCAACCGGTTACGAGACCGCGTAACCGGACAGTCAGCTACTAAAATTAAAAATTATTTTCATTCGTTTAATTAACCCCCCATGCAGTGGTGATTTGTAGATGGGCTACTATCATGTTGCGCGTTATGGCTGCAATTACTCTCATCAATATTTCGAGGATTATTCTTAAATTTAGGTCGCTTTGTTTCACGGAGTTGACTGTTTACAATACCTGCTTTCCCTTTAGCATTTCCTCTGTCATTGGAAAAATTATTTTGACATCGACTCGTCAATTCTTCCTCATCCTTCTCACGTAGAACAGCTCAAGAGAACAGTTCACTTAATTATTTCACTCCTTGGAAGTAATTTAGAGTGTATTGAAATAGGTAGTATAAGAGGGTTGTTTGTGTTGTTGCCACAGATGATAATTAGGTAAAATGTTTGTCAGGATTTGTAAGCAGTGGGTCCTTGAGGTACGGCATTACACGAACACAAGAAGTAAGTTTAAACGGTTTTACTAACAATGGTTGATTACAAAACACGTACGCTACGTGCACACATCATCACTGTGTCTGACATCCTAATTATGGTCGTATCGAAAGGCTCCATGGTGAGCTAAGAAAAGAGAGATATGCGCTCCCGAGGCCGTGCTAGTTAATACGGCGCGCTGCGGACGGCGGCCAGTGCCTCACTTCTGCGTCGCTCTGCGGCCAGACACACGTGTACTGACCAAGCAAATTGTCAGCATTCCAGATAGGTCAGCTGGTGAGCTCGTGTTACGTACCGTATGTCTGCGTACAACCCGTAGACCCTTACATCACTCTCCCCAGACAAAAAGAGCAACCATAGGTGGCTCAAAACGACCTCCTGGTTGTTATGAATCTATTTCGCCATTTGCGTGTTGAGAAGTTATTGCAACATGTATTTCATTTGCAGACACAGTAAAGTTTGGTACAAAGAAGCGTGCCTTCAGGATGACAATTTCATACATGTCAAATGCTGTTGACAAAAGACAAATTAATAAAAGCAGTAATACGCAATACTGACACTCAAGTATGCATCAGCATTACTGAATGAATCTAAGGACTTAATTCTATTCACTGCTTCACTGAAGTTTATCCCATTATTGGAAGAGATTACATTTTCATGAATGTCCTTAATTAGATTATTGTCTTCAGAAAAACTTGATAAGTAATGCTTTCCATGTGTTAATATGTTTGAATCATTGTAATAAACGGAGAACATTCTCGTTAATGGCAAATGTACAGTTGCATGAAATGTAGTTGGCAATACACTAGGCGTTCACATGATAAATCACAATTTGTGGCTTTGAAGATTAATTCACTATTATTCAAATTGAGTGTAAATGGTAGGTCAGGTGTATGATAGTTTTTACGTGTAAATGCGACATCAAGGGTGGAGTTAAATGCGAATATTATACCTTCAGAATGTCGTTTAAGAAATGGATGATAAAGATGTGTTGAAATTCTAGGGCATCGTATCTTTGGGGATGATTTATAAACAATTCCTTGTCACAGCTGTACACTCTACTATCTAAGAATACTGCTGATTCAGGGCAAATTAACGTATGACTACATTTACACATATGCAAATCATTTTCATTTAGGGATACAAAATATATTCGATCCTTGTTGATTAGTAGATAATCATTCAGAACATACTTTACTGCCTGTCTTCATTTCACAGGGTAAGTATAAATCTTATACATTTCAAAATTAGGCTTTGATCTAGCAATGGGTATAGAAACAATAACAGTTAATTCATCCTCAATAATTAAAGAGTGTGTGGTGGTTGTAGTAATCGTATAAACTGTAAGAGTTAACAGGCTAAATCATAGTATAGGTTGCATCTAGCTTTGGCTCAATTAGTAGTAGTACGCTGCTCAAACAATCATTTGAACTACTTCCTAAGGTTGTTCTTAAGTTAAGGGCATCAATTCTAGCATTTGATAAACTATCAGTAATCCTTAATAATAGAGGTTTTAAATCTAACATAAGTGTGCACTCACAGCATTTAATCCTTGGAATAGTTCTTGGATATTTGCGTTCGTTTTATTACGAGTTACGTCTAAATGTGAAGTAAACTGCTTTAGAATCTGTTCAATGAAAACTGTGTTGTTAGTATAGTTTTTGCATATTCTTTAATACGATATTTTCATTAGAGAGGTTAGTTGAATCTGTATTGGACTGTCGTTCAAGAGCTAATATTTTACCTTTAACCTCCAGTAGACTGCGACTAGTTTAAGTACCAAATACAGAATGAAGGATACTCCCTCCAAAATCAAAGCAGGCACGTTTATGCCTAATTAAAGTTTTGTGTGGAAAAAGCTTTAAAAAGCAGTAACTCTCTTGTTCATAATTAGCAAATGTAGACTCCACCTGCATTTTGGCTGTGATCCAGTTATTACACCAAGATGTAGCCATTTCCAAAATTCTATCATATCTCTTAACAGAACAAATTAGATCAATTTTCTTCTTTACAGAATAGAACTGTTGTTGGATTTCCCTCAGATTGTACCTGAGGACAAGTTTTGCAGTACTTGTTGAAACTACCATGTCTGATTGTGGTTCAAATAAAACACCTGTACTCTGTGGTACTATTACTACAGCATTAGTAGAATACGATATCATAGCAAACATTAGAATAAAAATGAACATGGTTAATTAGTTTTAAATACTAGAGTTAACAATGAACATAAAATAAATGAGTTTCTTGTGGTAACCTGTGGAATAAAAGGTTTAGTTTTCTGTGCCCTCGTACAATAGCTTCAATACTAAATTTTCACAACACATTCACATAAGCACATCGCTGAAATAAAAACACGCATTTCACTCACACCACACACGTTTACGTAGATTTTAAGGGTGTCTGGAACAGGGTCGCTAGGAATGTAGCGATGCCTCGGTCTCGAAGTCTGGACAGCGACCTCGCGATTCTCGCTTCCTGGGTTTGAGAACAGCAGGTCTGCCTCTCTGTCGCTCCTCTTCGTCTTGCGATACTGCAGGGAATCTACCTAGAAATGGCTTTACACGATTGATATGAACGACAGCCGAACGAAAGGGCAGTTGGAGCCTAAGAGTGACTGGCGACAACACCTCCAAGATTGGATATGATCCTTTCCAAAACTTCTTAAACTTTTTGACTTACTCTTGTTTAACACCACGTTGCTCAGATACACAAGGTCTACAACTCGATACTGTGGCACTGCCGCTTGGCGGTAATCTTATCTTGCTTGCTGAAGAAAGGATTGATGATTTCGCTGTTTCACTTCCCTTCATGCTTTCTTTAGCTTGCGTGTTAGATCCCTTACGTGTTCACTGCTGATTCCGGCAGTCGATCGTGCAAAGTCCAAGGGTGAATGCATTCTTCTTTCGTAGACGATCTCATATGGACTTGGGCCAGTTGAGCTGTGCATCTTGGCTTTATAGCAACTTACCAAGTACGGTAAACAGACATCCCAATTGTCGTGTTTGCTGCTCACATAATGGCTAACCATTTTAATAATTGTTCTGTAGACTCGCTATACTCTTCCATTTCCTTCATGGTGTGCTGGTGTAGTCCTTAACTGAGTTATTTGCATCAGCTTACAAGTCTGTTTAAGTAATTCACTCATAAAATTCGTTCCTTGATCACTAATTATACTTAATGGTGATCCAAACTTAAGAATCCATTCTTTTACAAAAACTTTAGCTATAGTCTCAGCGCTCTGATAAGGCACTGGTATCATGGGAAGGTACCTAGAGAAATGATCTAACATTGTCAATATGTATTTGTTTCCATCTTTAGTCTTAGGAAACGGTCCTATGTCATCTAGTCTTACTCGTTCAAATGGTTCATTATTCGGTCTGTTACAGGAATCACATTGTGAAATAAACTCGAAAACGTCAACTTTGCGTCTCGGCAATCAAAATATTTGAACTATTTTAATGTCTGTTGCTTTTTTACCATAATGTCCTGATAATAAAGAATTGTGTTGCTCTCTCCTTCTTTGCTCGTTCATGCTTTCTGGAATAACTAGGCGATTTCATTTACTAGTGATTTTTTACACCAATCCATCTATTTCGATAAAACGTTGATCACTTTTCCATAATTTGCATTGTGGGTCTTCTTCTTCAGCTGCCTTTAACTCTTCTTCACGACTTATTGTAACACAAACATCGACTTCTCGCCTCATTGCATCAGCATTCACATGTTGTTTACCAGGTTGATGAATAACCTTAAATTGGCACTCACTCAATCTTAATGCCCATCTCGTTAATCTGGAACTTGGATCCTTTAAGCTGAATAACCATTTTAAGTGTGGCATGATCTGTAATAACTGTAAATTCTCTTCCTGTTGAGAAACATCTGTTACGTGTTATACCAAAAACCAAAGCACAAAGCTCCTACTCAGTAGTAGTATATTTACATTCTGCTTTGTTTAATTGTCTGGAAGCAAATGAGACTGGATGTTCATGACCATCAGCATCTTGAGACAAGATTGCACCTATGGCAAAATTGGATGCATCTGTTGAAAGAATAAAAGGTTTACTGAAATCCAGATAGGCTAAAACTGGGTCTGTGGTTAGATCAGTTTTCAGTTCTTCCATTGCCTTTTTGCATTCTGTTGACCAATTAAATGTGGCTCCTTTCTTCAGTTTCTGTGTCATTGCATGTGCTATATTCGCATAACTGGCTATAAATCATCTGTAGAAGTTTGACAATCCCAAGATTGATTGTAGTTCTTTCAAATTCTGTGGTTTAGGATAATTCTTTACATCTTCAATTAATTTTTGATCAGGTCTAACACCTTCATTGGTTATAACATGACCAAGATAGTTTACTTTGTTCAAAATGACATTTATCTATTGATAAATATAGGTTTGCGCTTCTTATACGCTCAACAACAGCTTGTATTCTCTCAGTATGCTGCTTCATGCTTTCATCAAAAATTATTACATCATCAAGATAAACAAGTGCTTGTGTTGGGGTGAGCCCTCGTAAAACTGAATCCATCAGGCGCTGAACGGTATCTGGCGCATTACGAAGTTCAAACAGCATACGAATATACTTGCATACTCCTGTTACAAATGAAGTTTTTGCTTGATCATCTGGATGCACTGTTAACTGGTGATAACCACTAGTTAAATCACATACTGAAAAAAAAAATTCTCACTGCGCGGGATTAGCCGAGCGGTCTGGGGCGCTGCAGTCATGGACTGTGCGGCTGGTCCCGGCGGAGGTTCGAGTCCTCCCTCGGGCTTGGGTGTGTGTGTTTGTCCTTAGGATAATTTAGGTTACGTAGTGTGTAAGCTTAGGGACTGATGACCTTAGCAGTTAAGTCCCATAAGATTTCACACACATTTGAACATTTTGAAAAAATTCGACATTTGCCCAAGTAATCCAAGGTTTCCACTAAATTTGACAAGGGGTAAATATCGGGTGTGGTCACAACATTCAAAAATCGGTAATCAACGCAAAAACGGAACTGTGGTTCTCCAGAAATTGATTTCTTCTTTACAATTACAGCAGGCAAACACAACGGTGGGTCTGAAGGATCTCTTGATTTTATAATTCCAGCTTCTAATTGTTCTTTAACCATGTCTTCTACCAACTCTCTTTGACTAAATGGTATTCGGTAAGGTTTCTGTGTGATTGGGACTGCATTCTCTGTTTGATTACGATCCTGAACTAAATGAGTAACAGGTAAATTTGCACGTGCTCAGAATAAATCTGCATACTCCAACAAAACAGGCGCTAAAATCTTCTGTTCATCAGCTGTCAAATGTTCTATATTCTTCCAAATCTTGCGTTTCAGTTCATTGTTAACTTCGTCTCATAGTTGTAATTTTGCGGTACTGTTACAAAAATCTGTGTTTATAACTGCAGCATTTGTTACCTCATCTGGAATCTGTATTACGTCACTTTTACTTACGTTCGACACTTCAGCAATTTTCGTTCCTCGTGGCAAAACAACATCCTCATTGCTCATATTTATTATTGTAACTGGCATTTTTGCGACATTCTGTCTCACCACACCTACACGTCTAGCAACGTAACAATGCATTGTATCAAGTAACTCACTTTTCTGCCAGCCAGTGTGGCCGATCGATTCTAGGCGCTTCAGTCTGGTACCACGCAACCGCTACGGTCGCAGGTTCGAATCTTGCTTCGAACATGGATGTGCGTGATGTCCTTAGGTTAGTTAGGTTTAAGTAGTTGTAAGTTCTAGGGGACTGATGACCTCAGATGTTAAGTCCCATAGTGCTCAGAGCCATTTGAACCATTTGAACTCACTTTTCTCGGGTCTCTCAATTAATAACAAAGCTCCTTCCTTGCATCGGGGTGACTTAACTTCAGTGTAGATTGTCTTTCCTGCTCCGCTGGGAATTTGCTGAGGCTGATCAATTTCAACATCGACTTCGACGGTCTGTACTGATGCATCGTTTGGGCGGTCCATCCCTACGACGTGCTGCTCCCTTGAGTACGATCTGAAGAACGATTTCCTAGGTTGTAGTTGCTACGGCCTACTCTGATTTTTCTTTCTGCTACATATATCTCTGCCTCGCTAGCGGACAAGAAATCAAATCCAAGTTCACCGTCATAACGCGTTTCGTTATTTGAAACTATTTGCACCCTTGCTGTGTATTTAGCTTTATCTTTATTTTACCTTCATCTTGGGCTTGGCCAAGAATTAATTCTACGTCAACTCGTCCATAGTTACGTAGCTTTCCTCCGTTTATCCCTCGTACTTTTAATAATGGCCCTTTCAATTTATCCCGTTTATCTATGCCACACTACATTAATGAGGTCATTGCTCCTGTCTCAATAAGTAGTTTGATGTTTCTCCCACAAGATACAGTACTTATCACGGAGTCATTTTCTGTCTGATTTGCGCTGGAACTAACAGGAATCACTGTCTCTGGCAAGGGGCAGACGGAGTGGTGGCCCGTACGTCCCCGTACTCGTTTAAAGATCTGGTAGATGTTCGCATTACCTTTCTTCTTGTTGCGACAATCTCTCGAGACATGACCCTGCATCCCGCAGTGATAGTATATTCGATTCTGTTTACGATCCTTACGATTGTAACCCAGCTTATTACATCTGTAGCATTGTACTGTTGTGTAGAATACTCTGCGTTCTTGGTTCTGCATCTCATTCGGTCGTCTCAGTGCTTCAACGAAACCAACAGCTGATTCAACTGCTTCCTGAAACGTTTTACATCGCGCCAATCGAACAGCTTTGTTTACATCCTCTCCGTGCAACCCATGAATGAATGTGTCCAAGTCTCTCTAGTCGGCTTTGAACAATTGAATGCGATTTTCATTTTCATCTTCTACTAACTCGTACGCTTGAGCGTTGATGTTTTGAATTCTGTCCGCAAACTGCTCGATAGATTCGTCCCATCTCATTCGCAAACTGTAAAGCTGCTCTCTGTAAAATCTGATCGCGTTTTTACGTTTAAATCTCTTAACTATCGTTCTATACTCATTATAATCTTCTGATTTCACGTAAGTAGGCTCCGCGCTAATGAAATCGTGTGCTGCTCCATGAATTCTTAATTTGGCAACCATTAGCTCATCGGAATCTGTCCATGACCCTATCAGTGTGGTGCCTTCAAGTTTACTAAAAAACACTTTCACATTGTCTTCGGGTTTCCCCTTAAACACTGGTACTAATGGCAATAATGAAAAATTCTTTGTTGTAGTTGTACTTGTACTGCATGAACTATCATTTGCAAGTCTTTCGGAATGTTAAGCTCACGTCTTTCTGCTTTCTACTGACGAATCAATTCTTGCAGTTCATTAATAACAGTTTATAGATCGACAATGTTACTCTGACTGGATTGCGACATTTCGTCTAATTTAACGCCAATGAGTCACTCAAATGTAAAATAAAAATCCATCACTGCCTTTCGTATTCTAGCCAAATTGGAGTAGACCAACCTGAATTTCAGTGTTAAATGTCCCCGCATGGTCGTAAGATGTTCATGCTGCTGCTGCTGCTGGTGCTCGAAGTTCACGTTGGCTGCACCTCTTCAGGACTGACACCACTTCTATAATGGGGTTGTTTGTGTTGTTGCCCCAGATGATAATTAGGTGAAATATTTGTCAGGATTTGTAAGTGGTGGGTCCTTGAGGTACGGCAATAACGAATAGAAAAAGTAAGTTCAAACAGTTTTATCCTAATTACGTCGTATGGAAAGGCTCCATGGTGAGCTAAGAAAAGAGAAAAGAGTTAATACGGCGCGCTGGAATATTTTTCCCTACCTGGAATCAGTACCAAAAAGTTACCAGCACGAGAAAAATGATCATAGAGCATAAACACACACTCCTATGGCTACATGGTTCTGCACCTAAAAATTCTATTATGTTAAAGCCATATGGTTTCTGAAGTATTAATAGTGCGGAATGCAACACTTTCAATACTCTAATATTGGATATGTTTGGCCAACATCAACCACACAACCACCATGCAAGTTATCTATCCCAATCACTATGGTGACAAACTTTAAAATAACAAAACTACTTCCTTCTACACTATTGTATTGTCCTAGATAGTGACCGAACTATTCCTCGCAACGAATTCATCGTCGGTGCATATTTGCTGGTCAAGCTGCTTACAAATCAACTAGAAAAAAGTCGACAGACTGCTGTTCTGTGTCAAATAAAATTGACGGATTTTATTCGTCCTTTTAAGTCAGAAACGTACATACCCTCAGTCACAGTTCTTTCATTAGTATTATTATTAGTAGTAGCGGTTTTGATGGATGCAGGTATGGTTCACCAGGAAATAGAGAGAGGGAAAAAGGACATGATTATATGCGATAGTTGATACACTGACTTACTACCCACGCCATGCTGCATGAAAACGCATACGAAGAAGCAGCAACTTGTTACAAGGGAGTAAGCATACGATCTGTAGCCAAAGGAGATGTAACAGTCTTATTGCTGTTTACAGTAGCATCACCACGACCCTAGAAGCATTCCTCTTCAACACAGAATTCCGAATATCAGGTAGTTTTGCTCATTTATGGGACAATATAGCAATTTCGTTGTCACACGACATCTCTAAAGAACACCCTGCTCTCATTATTAAAGCTGATATATGTTGCCTCCTTGACTCTCCTATAGAACACTTTGGGAATGGCTGAATTCTGCTAAAAGCATTGATTCTCATACTTAATACTTACAAATAACATTGCTTGTGAGGACCAACCGGAATTCGGTAACGCTTATATTCGACTGTGTGTGTGAGAACACAGTTGTGGATTGGGATGTTTCGCCTGATTTAATAAAGCGCCTCTGAGTAACACTTATATCGCCTTTGTAGAAGCACGTGTTACGAAAACCCACGTAGTTTACAGGTGAACGGGGAGGGTTAGACGTGAATGCAGACAGAGCATAATATTTAAGCTTTTCTCTGTCTTGTTACCCCCAACCCACCTCAATACGCAGGACTTCGTGATATTTTTTCTCTAATTTCATGTATTCTCAGCCAATTTACGTAATTTTGAAAGTTTTTCTGATTTTATATTTTTCGTTGTATTTTCCTCAATTTTACATATTTCCCACCGATTTGTCGTAATTATATCTGTTTTACCTCGATTTTTACCGATTTCATACCATTTTTTCGTATCTTTTAGTTATTTTCCCCAAGTGTGTGGTCTTATTGCTGGCATAATCGTGCACTGTTTGATTTTATACTAG
This sequence comes from Schistocerca serialis cubense, assembly GCF_023864345.2. Taxonomy (NCBI): domain Eukaryota; kingdom Metazoa; phylum Arthropoda; class Insecta; order Orthoptera; family Acrididae; genus Schistocerca; species Schistocerca serialis. Next base: position 507,906,429 of record NC_064644.1, on the reverse strand, counting down.
GGAATTTGCATCTCCCACATACCTGTCTACTAAAAAGTCCTAATGATTCCCCTCTTTCCGATCATGTACATACATGCACGTGCTTTGGCACGAATATCATGAAAAGTATAGTAATACTCTCCTCGTACCTAGGTGATGCTCAACGAGTGGTGCAAACTCGAAGTCTGGATTAATTCCGTGTAATACTACAACACATCAGAGGGCTTTTTGGAGATTCATCTAGCGATGCATCTGATGGTATATGAAAGTCTGGCATAGTTCTACATGTTCACCTGACTTACACTCTACCGTGTAGGGATCTGCAACAGGGAGCTGACATACGTATAGAGGTGATTTCTGATGTTGCTCTATATTTTTCCCATAAGTATATACTCGTATTACTTACCAGATGAACTTGGCTACTTTTTTTTGTACCTTCTAACTCTTTCCCAAAACCCTGTCAGGACATATACAAACTGTAGATTTCTTTTTTTTTTATTCTTAATAACAAGTTATTCGTTAATTGAGAGTGGGTCGACTGCACTTAGCATCTTAGGGCGTGAGAGTTTCCCTTCTCCGTACCTGCAGAGTGCGCATCCCCGGCAGCATAATTTATAGACGAACAGTTAGGAGGTTATGCATTCGAACCGCAACCGTCCACCACTGGCATATAGAGACAATGCATGCGTATTACAAATCGCCAAGTCTCGATATCAACCACTTGTACGTTATTTTCGACAGCGCTACACCCCTGCTAGTAGCGAAAACTCTTCGCAAGACGATTCTGCATGGAATGGAAGCACTTTTACATTCATCCTGTTAAGGGGCTCCGGAACGCCCTATACTTGCAATGTTAAAATAACGCTTATAAATTACATCTTTCCTCACAAAGTATTTGAGGTAGGAAGTTGAACTTTTTACAGATTATTTATTGGAATATGGGCTACAACTTAACACAGGGATTTTACAAAATTTTAGTTCAGTTATTAAAGATGATTTTTTTTCAATTGTAATGAAAACTCACAAAATTTTTTTGCAATTTTTTATTTATATATTCAAAAATATACAGTTTTTTGGAAAAAGGCTGTGTTAAATTATGCAGAAGGTACTGTGTAACATTTACTGAAAGTTTGAAACAAATATGTTTGGAAGATCCTTAGAAAACATGTAATTAGTATGAGAAAATAAAAGTTTTGGGAATCGAGCGACAAAGATTGGATTAACTTTTTAGTGCATTCCAGGTCCATAGGATGGATTATCTTCATCCTCTGCAAACTCCTCCTCCAGCTTCCTCTTGTTCCTCCTCCTGTTTACTCTTGCTTGTATTTCTAGATTCTTTACAGCCCTATCTGCAACCCGAAGACGTTCCTTGTCCAAAGCAAGCATCGCTCGTTGTTGTGTTCGTAGATTTTGCTACCATTTTCTTCAGTTGCAGTTACTGCAACACTGTTCCAAAAGGTGGTCATCTATGAACACTTATCACATTTCAGTTGTATTTCACTAGCAAGTCCTACGTGCTTTATTATGGAGAGTTCTAGACCAACTTCACTACAATGAATACATCTTACACAGTTTGAAAAAATTCCTTTGAGAACCGACATATCAAATATTTCATTCACATCCGATTCGCCCATAAAACATTCATAGTTTTCACTCATTGAACCAAGCTTCTTCTGTGAAGTATTTTCTTTCCCACTTTGACTGCTATGGGCAGGTGTACTTGAGAGGTTAGGTTCACTCACTTGGTTATCGTCTTTATTGTTTACGGTAATAACACATACCTTTGGCTTTCCAACATTTCTCCTTTTCTTAAAAGCCTTCAGAGGATTTCTAATAACTTTACTTTTACTCATTATTATGCTTCAACAAAACAGAGACTCAAGAAACAGAATTAATTACGAATATTTTCGAGATAACGACAGAGTAAATAAACATGAAACAATCGACAATCACACCAGCGATATATATTGAACCATCACAGGTTAGCCACAACACATACTTTATCTCACATCACTAAAATGTACCTGATGAACACGGACGTTAATAATAACACCATTTGACAGCAGTTTAACAGCGCCACAGTGGATCACGCCCATGTAGAACACATTTCAAAAAAAAATTTAAAAATAGTTGTAGTCTTCGGAATTGAATAAATTATATATCTATTAGAAGGTAAAAGTCTGCAGATTCAGAAAACGCAAAAAAGTAAAAATTGAACATTTCATGATTTTGAGCCTTTCCGGAGCCCCTTAAATAGTGTAACCTCTTCGATGCAAATTATATTGCCGTTATTTAGTAACAGTACTGTCTAGATTCGACAGTAATAACAGCAAACCAAGGCATCCTGTTACGCGAATCGCACCACCACGACGACAGCACGTGATCATAACCATTCCACTATTTTGTGTGCTAGATGTCCATTGGAAGGAGGGAGACAGTCCTTCATGAGTATTATTTTTATGTACAAGATAGAATAGCACATTATTCGGACGGTATAATATAGCACTGTACCCGAATGCACCCAGCCAGTCGCAACCAAATGTTCTATAGACGAAGTGCGTTTGCTCAATTTTCTCTGTGCCTACACGTGTGTTGTGGATGGCTCCAATAATCTCTACCCGGTCCTCTCGCTTGTGGATCCACCTTCGAACCCTATCCCAAACGTACCGCTTTGCGGGCAATCCTATAGACATATTTCCGAATATAATGCGTATTGGACGCAACATCGAACCCTGTCCCGAAAGTAGCGCATTGTGGATCCCCATGGAGACACCGTTCCGTATGTAACGCGTGATTGATCCACATTCTAACACTAACGCCTACCCTTGGTCAAGGGATCCATCCGCAACATACGCATAGACACAGACATGCAGAAAATTGAGCAAATGAACTTCGTTCAAATGGTTCAAATGGCTCTGAGCACTATGCGACTTAACTTCTGAGGACATCAGTCGCCTAGAACTTAGAACTAATTAAACCTAACTAACCTAAGGACATCACACACATCCATGCCCGAGGCAGGATTCGAACCTGCGACCGTAGCGGTCGCCCGGTTCCAGACTGTAGCGCCTAGAACCGCACGGCCACTCCGGCCGGCAATGAACTTCGTCTGTAGGATATTTGGATGTGAGTGACTGGGTGCTTTCGAGTGCTGTGCTACGCTATACTGTCCGACTAATGTGTTGTTGTTGTGTCGGTATCTGGGCCGACACCGTGAAGAGATGGCTGAAAAGGCAAGCTAGACTAACGCAGACGGGCGTGAAGTACTGGAACAGGATACGTAATTAATGTTAGGAAGAAAAGTACGGAGCAGGTTTAATACTTAACTTTACTCAAGCATTGAGGTACATCGATCTTGACGATACACAGGAGACTTTAAGTACAATCACTGTATGGCTAATGGCGCCTTGCTAGTTCGTAGCCATTAACTTAGCTGATGGCTATTCTGTCTCTCGGCTAATGAGAGAGAAAGGCTTCGTACATCTGGTCGGTAGCTAGGTTCTCGTACAACTGGGGCGAGTGCTCTCTCGTATCACGAGACCTGCCTTGGTGGTGGCGCTAGGTCTGCGTTTACACAGTGGCGACACGCGGGTCCGACATGTACTAAATGGACCGCGGCCGATTTAAGCTACCACCTAGCAAGTGTGGTGTCTGGCGGTGACACCACATTCCTCCCCCGCAAATCGGCGAACGGTCGTGTGATAAGGCTTCCGCCCGCCGTGGGGAGGACCACATGTTGACGTATGCGATGAGGTGGGGAGCCTAACAACAGACGAGGCTGTGCCACCCGCACCCGGCCATTCGGTCCGAGGGGAGCTAGGAAACGCCTGAAAAACTAGTCCAGGGTGCACGTCAACATGCGGTGTATGCGCCCGTAAAGAGACAGGAGGGACCGAAGGATCAACCTCCATTGCGTCGGGGTAGCCGACGAGCGATGACGTCATGTGGTCCGGAGCGGGCGGGAGTTCCATGGCGGAGGACAGCTGGTCACGGGAAGCGATCGGCGGCGCGTGACCCTGGGAGGCGCTTGGCGGCTGCAACGAAGCGTCGAATGCGGGCGGCGCCGGCGGGAGAACAAGCGGCGGCGGCGGCGGCTGCTGCTGCTGCGGCGGCGGCGGCGCGTCGCCATGGGGCAAAATGGAAGGCATCGTCGGTAACACCTGGGGATGAGGCGAGCCAGTAGATGGGTCCCCAGGGCGCTGACCGGACGGCACCGTCGCTGAAAGCAGACGGGGAGCGGCAGAACCCGAGCGACGACAGAGGCGCAGCTGATTGAGATGCCGACGCACCTCACCAGAGGCCCCCAAAACCAAATACATCGCGCGGCCGAGGCAGCGAAGAATGCGCCCTGCGAGCCAACGCCGTGAACCTCGATAGTTGCGATAAAATACAACGTCGCCTGGAGCAAAAGCAGGAGTCTGCCGCTGCACAGGAACCTGATGCGGCGGATGCAGCAAAGACATCAAGGTGCGATGAGGACGACCGTGGAGCAACTCAGCCGGCGAGCGACCATCTCGGGGCTGAGAGCGATACGAAGACAAAAAGAGCAACAATGCGTCCTCCCGAGAATGCGACTCTTTCAATTTCAACATCTGTGACTTGAAAGTCCGGACCAATCGTTCAGCGGCACCGTTGGACTGAGGCGAAAACGGCGCGGATGTCAGATGTTGAATACCATTGGCCTGGCAGAATGACTGAAATTCTGCGGACATGAATTGTGGGCCATTGTCGGAAACAATAGTCTGCGGAAGACCTTCAATGCAAAAGATAGCAGACAACGCTTGGATGGTGGCGGAGGACGTCGTGGAAGACATCCGGACAACAAAAGGAAAATTACTGAAGGCGTCGACCAGAACCAACCATCGAGCATTCCAGAATGGACCAGCAAAATCAATGTGCAAGCGTTGCCAAGGGGAAGTGGCTTTTGGCCACGCAAAGACTTTCCGCGGCGGTGCGGACTGTTGTTCGGCACACGCCGGGCACGAAGAACACATATTCGTAATCGCAGCATCGATTCCGAACTAAGTACAGTGCTGACGAGCAAGTTGTTTCGTTCGCACTATACCCCAATGTCCTTGGTGAAGAAGCCGTAAAACAGAGGACTGTAACGAACGTGGGACCACGACTCGGGACTGATCATTATCAGAACGCAACAACAAAACACCATGTCGAACAAAAAGTCTCTCCTTGTGAGCAAAAAATCGGCGAACCAACGGATCCTCGATCCGAGACTTTGACAAAGGCCATTGCGTAGCAACAAAACGTAAAACAGTAGCAAGGACAGGGTCAGCAGCTGTGGCTGTAGCGACACGACGAAAATCAATCGGAAACGATTCGACCACTTCATCGGTTTCCGAATCAATGAACATGCAAGCAAGTTCGGAAGAATCGAATGCTTTATCCTCAGCAACAGGCAAACGGGACAACGCATCGGCGTTTCCGTGCTTAGCAGTGGACCGATACAAGATATCGTAGCGGTACTGCGAGAGGAAAATAGACCAGCTAATGAATTTCTGCGCTGTACGTGGAGGTACAGGCTTGGTCGGATGAAAAAGCGATGTCAAAGGTTTGTGGTCTGTGATGATGGTAAAGTGACGACCATACAAGAAATCATGGAACTTAGTAACACCAAACACGAGAGCCAAAGCTTCTTTCTCTATCTGTGAATAATTTCTTTGCGCAGACGAGAGCAATTTGGACGCAAAGGCAATAGGGCGATCATGGGAGCCAACTTTGTGCGCAAGCACAGCACCGATCCCGAAATCCGATGCATCTACCCTCAACAAAAGGGGTTTCTGGGGATCGAACGGCGTAAGGCAAGTATTAGAAAGCAACGCCGATTTCAACTGGCGAAAGGCGCATTCACATTCCGTCGTCCAGACGAACGGAACACCTTTACGGCGTAAGCGATGAAGCGGAGCTGAAATGGAAGAGGCAGTGCGCACATATTTATTGTAATAATTAATTTTACCCAACACACTCTGTAGCTGTTTCACATTTTGAGGGGAAGGCAATTCTTGTATGGCACGGAGGTGCTCTGGACTCGGATGTATGCCTTGGGCATTAATGACATGTCCCAGGTATGGTAAGTCACGAGCAAAAAACACACATTTGTCCTTCCTCAAGCGAAGACCATTTTGCCGCAAGACCTGAAATAATGTTCGTAAGTTCGCAAGATGATCTTCTTCTGTCTGTCCGGAGATCACTATATCGTCCAGATAGTTCGCTGCAGTAGGGACCGACGCACAAATAGTTTGTAAATATTGCTGAAACAAGGCAGGGGCGGATGCACACCCGAATGGCAGTCTTTTGAAGCGGTACAATCCAAGATGCGTGTTAACCACCAATACGCGCTGGGATTCGTCGTCCACCGGTATTTGCAAGTACGCATCGGCTAGGTCCAACTTTGAAAAATATTTTCCCGGGCACAGTTTAGCAAAAAGATCTTCCGGGCGGGGCAAAGGAAAAGTAGCAGTCACTAGCTGTGGATTCACTGTGGCCTTGAAGTCCACGCAAAGTCTCAATTTTCCGGAAGGTTTCGGCAAAATTACTAAGGGTGAGGCCCAGAGAGAAGCTTGCACACGTTCAATTACACCCTGTGATTCGAGATCGTGTAACGTTCTTGCGACCTCATCACGCAATGCGTGGGGAACATTGCGCACCCTGAAAAATTTCGGTTGCGCGTTTACCTTCAGTTCTAAATGTGCTTCATAGTTTTTAGCGCAACCTAAGCCCGGTGCAAAAGTGTCTGCAAATTCTTCACATACACTAGAAACACTGTCTGAAGGCACAGTTTGATTCACTGATAGCACCTGATTTACAATAGACATGTTAAACAACTGAAACAAATCTAGACCAAACAAGTTCACTGCAGAAGAAGAACGAAGAACGTAAAATGACACAAGTTTTGTTTGTCCCTTGTATGTTGCAAGAAGGCTGCACTGTCCTAACACAGGAATTGTCTGTCCGGAATATGTAGTTAGCTTAACATTTGCGGAACGCAACGGAGGTTTGCCCAGTTGTTTGTACGTGTCATGATTGAGCAATGAAACTGCAGCTCCGGTATCGAGCTGGAATGGTATCACTTTGCCTTCAAAGTCTAAGTCCACAAAAAGTTTATTGTCCTGCTGACGACAAAAGCGACTGTTTTGTGCAATTGGAATAGACACTGGTACAGAATCACTTGCTAATTGACGTGATTTCCGGCGACGTCGACGCACAGTTTTTGTGGGACGAACACAGTTACTGTTAGAGAAAGTGTCACTGGACGAAGTGGAATTAACGACATGAATGTCCATAGGCGAAGGTCCACGAGCCTGAGTGTCCTTGGTTCGATTCCGGCGCGAAGCAAAGGGCCTGGAATGATTGTGATTGTCTGATCTGAGCTTTGTCTGGCAAACACTTTGAACATGTCCTTTCTTATTGCAGAAAAAGCAAATAGCTTGGCGTGACGGGCAACGTTCACGCGAATGTCTAGTAGCACACCGCGGGCACGATTTCACTACATTTGTGGGCTGGCGCGGCACACGTGGCTTAGCGCGCGGCGGCAGCTGTGTCGACGTGCGCGAGGCCCGGTTACCGGGCCGCGCAGCGCGTCCAGCGGGCCGGTTAATGTTACACACGGCTGGCGAAGTTTCAAAAGATTCCTGAGCACAGTCAAGTGTGTCCTGTCTATCCAATATGTCTATCACTTGTTGAAGGGAGGGATTAACTAGTTTCAAAATTTGCTCCCGTATGCGAACATCAGAAACGTTCTGTGCAATTGCATCACGCACCATTGTATCTGAATAAGAAAGACCACAGTCACATTCAAAGGCACAGTCCCTAGTTAGTCCTTGCAATGTTGCTACCCACTCCCTATTAGTTTGACCGGCCGTACGTTTTGTACGAAAGAACGTATACCGTTTTGCAACCACATTAACTGTTTCTTTGAAATAGGCATCTAAATCAGACAAAATTTCCTCGTAGGACAGAGTTGCTACGTCACGTCGGGGAAACAATTTCACTATCACACGGTATGTGGACACACCGACACAAGAAAGCAAAAACGGCTGCCGCTCTTTACCTTGAATTCTGTAGGCTGCTAGATGAAAGTTGAACTGGCGAGACCACTCGTGCCAGGTCTCATCGGCTGCCACGTATGGTCGAAAGGGAGGTGCAACAGCGTTTAGTGGCAGCGGTAGCGAAGAAGCGGCGGCGGCCGCATCGGTTTGAATGGTACGTTGACCCTGGACGAGCTGTCCAAGGGCATCCAGTAACGCCTGCGTCTGCTGATTCTGCAAGCGATAAAATTCGGACAGTACATCTGGAGAATGTGGCGAAGCCATGACACAATTAAATGTAAGCAATCAGAAAGAACTCTTTTCCCTCGTCGCCAATGTTGTGTCGGTATCTGGGCCGACACCGTGAAGTTGAGATGGCTGAAAAGGCAAGCTAGACTAACGCAGACGGGCGTGAAGTACTGGAACAGGATACGTAATTAATGTTAGGAAGAAAAGTACGGAGCAGGTTTAATACTTAACTTTACTCAAGCATTGAGGTACATCGATCTTGACGATACACAGGAGACTTTAAGTACAATCACTGTATGGCTAATGGCGCCTTGCTAGTTCGTAGCCATTAACTTAGCTGATGGCTATTCTGTCTCTCGGCTAATGAGAGAGAAAGGCTTCGTACATCTGGTCGGTAGCTAGGTTCTCGTACAACTGGGGCGAGTGCTCTCTCGTATCACGAGACCTGCCTTGGTGGTGGCGCTAGGTCTGCGTTTACACAGTGGCGACACGCGGGTCCGACATGTACTAAATGGACCGCGGCCGATTTAAGCTACCACCTAGCAAGTGTGGTGTCTGGCGGTGACACCACAGTTGTTCCATCTTGTACATAAGAACGATATTCACGATGGACTGCCTCCCTCCTTCCAACGGACATCTGTTACACAAACCAGCGGAATTGGGCTGATCATTTGTCGTCATCGTGGATCTTTAAGAGTATAAGGAGAAGTACGACAGGCGCAGCAAGATCCCTTGATCTGTTGCTATTACTAGATAATCTAGACAATACTATTACGAAATATGGGTAAAATAACTTGCATCGAAGCTGTTATGCTCTTTAGCAGCATGAATTAAATGTGCTTACATGCCCAGCAGTATCCTTTTGCTAAGAGTTTTTCGTTACTTGCAGGGCTGTAGAAAATAACGTACAAGTGGTTGATATCGAGACTTCGCGTTTAGTAATATGCATGCATAGCCTCTACGTGTTTGTGTGTAGAACTGTCAGGGGACGTATAAACTTCTAATTGTTCCTCTATAACCTACGCTGCCGGGGATGCGCACTCTGTATGTACGGAGAAGGGAAACTCTCGCACTCCAAAACGCTAAGCGCAGTCGACACACTCTCAACTAACGAATAACTAATAACTAGGATAAAAAATACCAGAAATCTACTGTTTTTAGATGTCCTGACAGGTTGTGGAAACGTATGAGACTTAGAAGGTATAAAAAAAAGTTGCGAAGCTCATTTGTAAGCAATAAAAACATATACTTAAGGGAGAAATATCAGAGGAGCATCAAAAATCTTCTCTGTACAGATGTCAGCTCCCTGTTGGAAATTCCTACTCGGTAGGGTAGAAGTCAAATGAACATGTAGAAGTGTGCCAGACTTTGAGTTACGATCAAATGCATCGTTTCATGAGTTTGCAGACCATGTCTCTGATGTGTCGTAGCAGTACACGGACTTGTTTCCAGAATTAGAGTTTCCAAACTGCACCACTCATTGACCCTTATCTAAGTAGGAGGTGAGTATTACTATACTTTTATGGTCTTCTCATTTAAAATACATGCATGCAGATCATCGGGAAAATGGGAATCCTTAGGATTTATTAGTAGGCTACAGGGAATGCAAATACCCTTGTATAGGATCAAACAACGCATATGTATGCCAGCAATGTGGTTATATGCCTGGGGAAAACTATCTAAAAAATATGAAAAATGACTTAAAATCGAGGAAAACCTGATATAATTACAACAAATTGACGGAAAATGTGTAAAATTGAGGAAAATTGACGAAATACGTAAAATCGCAAAAACTTGCAAAATTACGTACGTTGACAGAGAATATATAAAATTAGAGAAAATGTTCAATGAAATGCGAGGAAATCAGGTGGGTTTGGTGTACCTGTATACTTAAGACGGAGAAAAGCGTAAATATTATGCTCTGTCTGCATACAATTCTAACCCTCCCCCACCCCCTGTAAACTACGTGGGTTCTCGTAACACATACTCCGGCAAAGGCGATATAAGTATTACAGAGACGCGCAACATTAAAGCAAACGAAATATATGTATCCCAATGCAGAACTGTGTTCTCATACATGCCGTCGAATTTACATGTTAGTAAATTACGGTAGGCCCTCACAAACAATGTTTTCCTTAAATATTAAGGATGAGAAATCAATCCGGTTAGCGGATTTAAGCAGTTACTTAGTGTTCTGTAGGAGAGTGGATTCATGCAATATATATCAGCATTAATAGTGCGAAAAGGATGTACTCTACATACTTGGTGTTAGGACGAAATTGCTATATGTTTCTACACATGAGCATAACTACCTAACTCAGACAAGGACTTCTGTGTGCAAGAGGAATGCTACCAGAGCCGTGGTGATGCTGCTGTAAACTGTAATTAGACAGTAACATCTCCTCTGGCTACTGATGGTGTTGTTCACTCATTCGTAAGATGTTGCTGTTTCTATGGGTACACTTCCGTGCAAGGATAATAACACAATGTATCAACCATATTCATGTTGTTTTTTCCTCGCTCTATATCCTATTGAGGCATACCTGCATCTGTAAAAACTCTAGTACTGCTAATAATGTGCACAACGGATGTTGGAAGTGTGATCTGAACTAAGAAGACATATAAAATCTGTCAGTTTCCTATGAGACGGAACGGCAGACTCCCGACTTCGTTCTAGTTGGTTTACAAGCAGCTCGAACGGCGAATATACACAGACGATGCCTTGGTAGTAAGGAACAGTTCGGTCACTACCTAAGACACTAGAGTAGTGTATAAGGAAATCGTTTGGTCATTTTAAAGTTTGTTTTCGTAGTCATTAGGGTAGGAAACTTGCATGGTGGTTGTATGTCTGACGTTAGCCAAACATATCCTATGTTAGAGTATGAAGTGCTTTACATTCCGCACAACTAGTACTTAAGAAACCATACGGCCTTAAGAATACAGCATTTCAGGTGAAGAACCGTGTAGCCGCAGGAATGTTTTTTTATGCTCTATGATCATTTCTCTCGTGCCTATATCTTTTCGGTACTGACTCCAGGCACTGAAGTAATTCTCCAGAACTGATAGCACAGTTGTTTTATGTGAAATCTTTAAAACTCCATCTGTCTGGAGCTCCATCGTTTATAAACGATATGTTTCTTCTTAATTGTCTGTTATATCGCTGCAACACTCTCGTGTCTGTTATACGCCGGTAAGAGGTGCTACCTCTTCCACATGCACTCGTCTGGAGAGATCTTGTGCACCGGGATGTGTGCCATGGGTACAATTGGTGTGGAACATTTTCACTAAACAGCAGTTATGGACACAGCTCACACTGTTCCTTCACCAGACTTGGATTTTTTTTTTGTCATCAGTCTTCTGACAGGTTTGAGGCAGCCCGCCGCCAATTCCTCTCCTGTGCCAACCTCTTAACGTCAGGGTAGCATTTGCGGTCTACGTCCTCAATTACTTATTGGATGTATTCCAGTCTCTCTCTCTATTCCTGTACAGCTTTTGCCCCTACAGCTCCCTCTAATACCATTGGAGCCATTCCTATCATCCTGTCCCTTCTTCTTTTCAGTGTTTTCCACATATTCCTTTCCTCTCCGAATCGGCGCAGAGCCTCGTCATTTCTTTTCTTATCTGTCCACGTAATTTTCAACATTCGTCTGAAGCACCACATCTTAAATGCTTTGATCTTCTTCTGTTCCGATTTCTTCACAAACCATGTTTCACTCCAGACATACATTATCAGACATTTCTTCCTCGCATTAAGGTCTATGGTTAAAATTAGAAAATTTTTCATGGCCAGGATTGCCCTTTTAGCCAGTGCTAGTCTGCTTTTGATATCTTTCTTGTTCTATCCATCACTGGGCATTTTGCTGCCTAGGTAACAGAACAACTTAACTTCATCTCTTTCGTGACCATTAATCCTGATTTGATATCCTTTGACCTCGAATTTTAATTCCACTACTAAACCGTTCTTTTATTTCCATCATTGCTTCTTCAATGCACAGATTGAACAGTGGGGATGAAAACTCCATTTCTGTTTTACACCCTTTTTAATCCAAGTACTTCGTCTTGGTCGTTCACTCTTATTATTCCCTCATGGCTCCTGTATATTACCTGTCTCTCCCATAGCTTACCCCCGTTATTCGCAGAATTTCGAACATTGTGCTTATTTTACATTGTCGAACGGTTTTTTCCAGGTCGTTTGTCAGCAAATTGAATTTACGAACTGCTAAGCTGATTGTGCGATAATTATCGCACTTATCACCTCTTGCAGTCTTCGGAATAGTGCGGATGATTTTTTTCCGAAAGTCAGATGGTATGTCGCCAGCCTCATACATTCTACACAGCAACGTGGTCTTTTTGCTGCCACCTCCTCTAATGAATTTAGAAATTCTGATGGAATGTTATCTATCCATTCAGACTTATTTGATAGTAAGTCTTCCAAAGCCATTTTAAATTCCGATTTTAATACTGGATCACCTACCTCTTCTAAACCGGCTCCTGTTTCTTCTTCTATCACATCAGACGAACCTTCCTCCTCGTAGAGGCTTCCAATGTAGTCTTTCAACCCATTTGCTCTCTCCTCTGCATTTAACAGAGGAATTCCCATTGAACTCTTAACATTACCAACCTTGCTTTTAATGTCACCGAAGGTTGGATTGACTTTCCTGTAGGCTGACTCTGTTCTTCAAACAAACATCTCTTTTTCGATTTTCTCTCATTTTTCAAGCTGCCATTTCCACCTAGCTTCCCTGCGCTGCCTGTTTATTTCATTCATCAGCGGCTTGTATTTCTGTACACTTGATTCTTCCAGAACGTCCTTGTACTTACTCCTTTCGTCGATCAACCGAAGTATTTCTTCTGTTACCCATGGTTTCTTTGCAGTTACGTTCTTTGTATCTATGTTTCTCTAGAGATGTCCATTCCTCTTCAACTGTATTGCCTACTGAGCTATTCCTTTAGCTGTATCTATAGTTGTGGAATATGATACCCTCATACTTATGATCAGCTGCAGATTAAAATGGCAACCATGTTGCAGGGAGGATAGGCAAGGATTATGCAGGTGGTCTCCAACTTTACCCCATGAATTCGACTATGCTCTGTGACTCCCATCCACTCATGGAAAGATGGCCAGTCCTTATCATAAAATCTGTACTATGATAGATGTATTAGAAATGTCTGGGTAACCTAACTACATCGGTACAGCACAGTATCTGGTATACTTTGGTGCATATGAACCAATGGTCGTACTGCATGGTCATCTATCTGCATACCAAATCTAGTATATGATATTCAAAAATAATGGGTGAGTGGTTTAGCGATGATATTAAAATTGGGAGGCATTCTGCTCTATCACTGGTAGGTGTTGAAATCATGGAACGCCTTGTAAAATTGTTAAAATTTATAGTGGTATTAACTGCAGATCTTATTACAGTACAACATTCAATATCCATGGTGTATTTTCCATCCTATCCAGCACTGTTAGTTAGTACATAATGATTGACAGACACCTCTTGCTTAGGAGGGAGAGAACCTGGGCGTAATACTTGACATCTGCTACTCATCATTGTGGAGCATAGGATTAAATGTAGAGGTTATCACCTTGAGACAGTTGTTTGGCTGCATTCCTCAAGTCTGCAAACTCGTCCTATTTCCACATGCTGCGAAGTTCACCACATTTTTATTTCACCAATAAGATAACAAACCTCTTTTTGTTTCTACTATCTATGCTGTGACTAGCACCTTCTGGCTATGGTCAACACTGGAACAGTAGTCGTGTACATGACAGCAAAATGAGGGAACGATGCTCCTCGAAATGGAACACTGAGACATGTGCTACCCCATCACTGTGGAAGATGAGATTAATTCTATTGGTTATCACCTACATATAGTTGTTGGAAATGCTCTACAATTCCGCAAAGTCATCCATTTCCATATGTTACAATTTCAACATTTTTTTCTATGAGGAAAATCGTCTTTGAGTCTTATTTCTACCACCCTGTGTGTTGCCAGAGCTGCATAGTTTACACCATGCGATGTTGAGCTTTTTGTGAGAGCCAGTGCATCGAAATGAGTTATTGCGCATTTAGCACCTGACACAGACCCTGAAGTTATGGTACAAAAACAAAGTGTATGGCAATGTACGAAGCTGTATTTACAGACTGCTTGGATCTGTTACAGCTGAGAAACAATGTATTAAACTGCATATCAAAGAACAACTCAGGAACCCTCTCTTTTGATTGATAGTCTGGGGGATATGGTCTTCCACCAGTACAGGTGACAAAACTTTACACACGTCTGTGCAAAGCGACTTCAAACCAACGGCCAGCTGCTCCAATGGTCTAATTTGTGTATATGTAATATGCTCAATGTCAACACACAGACGGTATTTGATTTTCGATGTATCAGAAGAGGGAACTGGCTTAAAATCTTATAGGAGGGTCTATTATGAGGAGTGGTACGACTGAATAAAGTTTGGATACAGATAGTTTATAGTGTTTTACCTGCTCTGGATGTTACAGACTAACGATGAGTAGTGCCCTCAAATGTACTAAATGACTGTATAGATGCTGATCTGTATCGGTATTTCATATGTCTGAAATGAATGTAGCATGACAGTTTGTAATTTGTATATGTGAAATACTCTCAAACTATACAGATTTAGCTCCTAAAACAAATCGAAATCGACTGTATATATGCTAGCGGCATCATGAGTGTTTTTGTTATTATCATCATGATTGCATGTAGGTGTTACTGCATGTTCTGTGTTATTCCATACTTCATGACTTTTCATTATAAAGTAAACGCCACTTGAATTATAGTTCGTCGTGGAACCTATAAACTATAGTGTTGTTGCCGACCTGTGAACAGACTGCCTGAAACAAGCTTTTCTGTGATGATGAAATCGTCTAGGAAACTAGAATGCAAGAATCTGCTACTGATGCAAATGAATGTATGCTGAATGGTAGAACCTTCAAACAGTGGTCACTAGAGGCGAGTTATGGAGAGAAAATATGTTAGATGTAATCACATTTAGCCGGCCGGAGTGGCCGCGCAGTTCTAGGCGCTACAGTCTGGAACCGCGCGACCGCTACGGTCGCAGGTTCGAATCCTGCCTCGGGCATGGATGTGTGTGATGCCCTTAGGTTAGTTAGGTTTAAGTAGTTGTAAGTTCTAGTGGACTGATGACCTCCGATGTTAAGACCCATAGTTCTCAGAGCCATTTGAACCATTTTTAATCACATTTACGGTATTTGTTTTCGAGGTATCGGAGGACGTTAGGAGGTTTCATTACAAGAAAGGATCTGACAACTTGTTTCATAAATTCCAATGCGATATAGCGTCACAATGGTAAAACGCGACCTGTCGTAGTGTACAAAACAACCACGTCCTGTTGAATTATAGCTTGTTGTTGTCAAACATAAAATGACTGGTTTTCTTTCCGATATGTGAGCAAATGGTGTAAAAGGCCGAATTCTTTAATGTTATTTCATGTTTCTGAAATGTTTGTAGTACAAACTTACATGCCTTTTTATTTACATAGAGTGATTTGAACATGAGGGATCCTCTGAAGCCGTGTAATTTGTCCATCAAACAGAAAGGAATTGCTTAACGTAAAAGTTTTTCCTTCAGAGTTTGTATTCTCGTTTTTTCTTAGCTCCAATGACAGTTTTGAAACAATGAGGAGATTCTAAAGTGATTGGTAGTTTTTACAGTATAATAGTAGATGTTTCTTTATTTCGATTTTATGTGGGGTGATGTATAGGGCATGTATAGCCTGACCATTGAAGTTTGGTCATCTGTAATCAGTGGCAGTGATGTAGTTTTTTTTCACTTCATTGGACTTTGCAAAATAATGAGAAACAGGAACAGAGAGAGATGCGAATTGTATCATGCAGTCAAACATAAAAACTGTACCAATTTTACTCATAACACCAAAAGAAAATTGACTGCGCCTATTTCCCTGGAAAGAGGACATTTATTACCGTGCTCTACTCAGAGCACAGCTACTTATTAGACAAACAAGCGAGTTGTACTCAGGTTGCCCATCTTCTGTCTCAATTATTTCAGGAGGCGCTATGGTCTTTTGTGTTAGCACAGAGTCAATGCGTCAGCCAGGCCCCCACGTGCTCTGCTTGTTAAAGACTCTGTAACTGTGGTGGTCAGCTGGGTGTGGTCAACGTAGGCGCCACATGAAATCAGTAGCAGGTAGCCATTTGAGGAAGCCTGTACCACCACCACAGGTGGAGGGAGGAAGGGAGAGGGAGGGATGTGGGGAGGTGAGAGTACCCCTAATTTCCACAGCTTGTGACCGTACATTCAGGAGAACGCACGTTCAGTTGCCGTACATCTCTCCTTGTGCAATCTTTTGGGACAAAGTTCTTCCTTAGTCCCCTGTACATGTGTTGCATTATGACTCGTTGATTACAAGTACTGTTTTTTTAACACAATTTCGATATGTAATTAGATGACAGAAATATTTTCCATCAGTTGTGGTAGTGTGTACTGGCTTCGATTACCTGGGCTGCAGGGTGATTGTCGTGCAATCTAGTGGGAGGCATCTGTATTGAACTCTGATGTCAAACAGCGACAGATACAGTCCTCAGCTGTATGCTTACAGGTGTTAAATTCCTCTCTCTCCAACACCAGCATCTCGTTGGTTTCGCACAATTTTTTCCTAAGATAAAGATGGTACATTACACTCCAGCTTTGTTCCCACATGTTTGTAGCTGAAGGGCAGAGTCTGAGTATGTCTGCCACTGCTTTCATGTGATATGTGAAATTTTTCCCTTTATCCTCTGCATTTCTTCTTGGTGTAGCAATTTTAATGGCGAGTAGTGTAATATTATTGTATATACGAGACGAAGAGGAGATATTGCAGTTCCGAAAATACCTGGCCTTCTATGCGGGTACCTTTTATGAGCCGTTCGACAATGGGTGCCTGGCCCGATAATCTATGTACCCTTTCTCTCTCTGACCCCTCCTCTCCCCCCCTCTCTCCCTCACCCTCTCTCTCTCTCTCTCTCTCTCTCTCTCTGTGGGGGGGGGGGGGGGCAGGGAAGGGGGGACTGATCGTGTACGTATAGGAACATGCCTGCTGTAAGATAGCTCATATTCCAAGCACGCCACACGCGTGCCGTTCATGCCTGACCGAAATGCCCAAAATAAATGTTGCTGTAAGCTTGGACAGTTTAGTTCTACGACATCGAGTTATTAGGCCTAACTTCTAAAACGCTAACTACTTTTAGCGATGGAAATCAAGCACTGGGTACATTCTCTAAAATTTTGGGCACTACTTTGGCGAAACAGTACATATCTGGAAACATATTTTGCACATTTGTAGAATTTTTTCAACTTCTTAGAAGTGGAATAAAATTAATTTACGATTTTGTTGTGTTTTTTAACTGTACAGCAATCAATCTATTGGTGGCCGTACGAAATAATGGTATAAAGATCAAACTATCTTCGATTTTATAATGCAGCCACCCGATGGTGTCTCTAAGCACTCGTTTCCTACAGTGCAGCAATCTGTTGATAGCAGGAACAAGCAGGAAGTGAAAGAGGACTTGCTTTTATTTCATGTTTCAGGATTTCTGGGGTAGTATTTAAAGTAAAACTCATTTTCAGCAAATACAAATGCCTTGCTCATTATTTATATTTTATTCACAAATATTGGATTTTAATTGTTTGTAGAGAAACATACTGTTTACTTATTCCAGTATTTCATGACAGTTGATATATAGCTTCTCATGAAATTAACCAATGCGATTGGTGAACCAGTCATTAAACGAGTTTTTGGAAGTGAGTAATGCAAATACGTTGATAAAAATTTCGGCAATTGAGATACTTTTTGTCATTGGGGGAGAGGCAGGGACAGCTGCAGAAAACGAAATGGGAGGCGTGCACAGCATACAAATCATACATACATGCAAATCGCTTTAGTGTGGAGGCACTGGGGACAGGGGGTGCTTCATGCAAAATTTACAGGAGCACAAGAGTGGCATGGTGAATGACCATGGAGACAAGCAAGTGCTGATGTTGCTGTCAATAAAATATAACATGTGGAATTGTCTCCGCTATAATATGGCACCACAGATAAAAAAGCGCTGTTGCGAATTCCTAGCGAGAAGTGATAGTGTTCTACTGTTGATGATCTCCTGGAAAGAAATCCATTAACTAATGAATTCTATACTTGAAAACCAATAGCTCTATGAACATTTTGTGGGAAAATCGTCCACATTTTCGTCGACATAGGAAGCGACATATGTTTTGTAGTTCAAGCTTTTTTTTTAAGCAAGAGAGAAATACGTGGGTGTCTAATATTTTCACTGGAGTTCAAATAGTGGGTATTACTTTAGGAAAGGAACAAAAGTATAGTAAGATGTGTTATTGACATTCCTTTTGAGAAATTAAAGATTTTATCATAACTTTTTAGTAGTGACAAATATGAACATTTCCTTATTGCTAGGATTACGTTGGCTGTCTCACCATGGAAGCACTTTGAATTTCAAAAGGCAACCTATGTCATGTGAAGTGTTAGGATAAAATGTATGTACTTGTTTTTTAAATGCAGTGTGTGATTAATTAAATTCAGAATAGCAGGCACAAGTATATGCTACCTCACCAATATCACAGGGAAACAAGATCCCATTGTTAATAAGGAAAGAGCAGGAGGGATTCACTCTGCTGCCAAACTGAGTGAAAACGATTAACTGACCGCAAAGGGATAAGGAGAATTGCTTCAGTTGTTAAATATATATTTTCAAATCTACCAGGATACATACACTTACGTGAGTTCAAACTAAATATCAAGGATGAAAGACCATTCTTTAAAAAATCCTGTCCTATACCCATAGCAACCAAACCTCGTGCAACGTTAAACATTAAGTAGATGATAGAACAGGGTATCAATGAAAGATCCTAGGGTGAATACCGTCAGCCTCACTTAGTAGTGAAAAATAAATATCAAATTATAGAGATGAAAATAGATGGATCATTATCAAAGGAAGAAGTATTAGCTAGAATAAATGCTGTACGAGATATTAGCAGCACGGATCTCATAACTGGCTACTGGGAGATAGCTCTTCATCTACAGTCAGATCCGCAATTAGCATTTCTCATTGAAGGGCTGTCTTTTCAGTTCTAAGTTTTGCCGCTTGGTCTTAATGTGTCGGTATTTGTAGTCATGTGATCATTTGATTTAGCTTTGGGGAAAGAATTATTTCAAATTTCCTACTACATGTAAATGACATGGTCATTCTTTCTTAGACGTTGGTTGAGCACAAAGAGGTGTTACGCAAAGTTCGAATAAAGTGAGATTACTATAAATTTGGCCAAAAATTCATTTGGAAGAAAGGAGGTAAAATGTCTAAGGTATATTGCCAAAGCTAGGGGAATTAGACCTGAGCCCCAGTGCGCAGAAACTATCGCTTAATGTCTCTTACCCTTAGAACAAGAAAAAGTTAAATTCATTCAAAGGTATTGTAAAAATCTTTTGAAAATTTGTAACAGAAGACAGTATAATGAATCCTGTTATTATGCAGTGCTGGTATGAGGAAGGAAAATTACTTTTTGGTAAAAGTAGTCAGAATGTTTTAGAAACACCTCTATTCCACCATCCAAGTTTCAGTCAGGTATTTATATTATCAGCTAACACTCTACATTTGTTGTTTTTGTGGTCTTCAGTCCTGAGATTGGTTTGATGCAGCTCTCCATGCTACTCTATCCTGTGCAAGCCTCTTCATCTCCCAGTAACTACCGCAACCTACATCTTTCTGTATCTGTTTAGTGTATTCATCTCTTGGTCTCCCTCTACGATATTTACCCTCCACGCTGCCCTCCAATACTAAATTGGTGATCCCTTGATGCCTCAGAATATGTCCTACCAACCGGTCCCTTCTTCTTGTCAAGTTATGCCACTAACTCCCTTCTCCCCAATTGTATTCTATATCTCCTCATTAGTTCTGTGATCTACCCATATAATCTTCAGCATTCTTCTGTAGCACCACATTTCGAAAGCTTCTATTCTCTTCTTGTTCAAACTATTTATCGTCCATGTTTCACTTCCATACATGGCTACACTCCATACAAATACTTTTAGAAACGACTTCCTGACACTTAAATCTATACTCGATGTCAACAAATTTCTGTTCTTCAGAAACGCTTTCCTTGCCATTGCCAGTCTACATTTTATATCTTCTCTACTTCGACCATCATCAGTTATTTTGATCCCCAAATAGCAAAACTCCTTTACTACTTTAAGTGTCTCATTTCTTAATCTAATTCCCTCAGCATCACCCGACTTAATTCGACTACATTCCATTATCCTCGTTTTGCTTTTGTTGATGTTCTCACTCTACATTTATCAATACAAAAGGGGTAACCATCACATTATAACTTTTGGTACATAAATTCTGAATAAGCACAAGATAAATTATTCCTTCACAGAAAAGGAGGCATTAGCTGGAGTTTTAAAAGATTTAGGAGTCACTTAGCAGGAAACAGATCATTATATACACCAATCATCAGACACTTACCTTTTTAATTTTTTGGTATGGTTTTGCATCACAGACTGATGAGGTGGGTTTCGTTTCATCAAGGATTTGATTCTGAAACACAATACACTGAAGGACTGAAAAACATAATACCTGATGGAGTATCAAGAGTACCTGTAGCGCCGGAAGAGAATCAAGGAATAATTGAGCTTAATACGTAGCCGCCAATTTCTTTTGCGAAAAAGGACAACATAATAAAGGTGAAAGGTAGGTAGCCCAGTTGATAATGATGGAGCAGAGTTCGTATACTAAATTAAACACAGTTATTAAAGACATTCATTTGTGTATCATTAATGACAATGTTTAATTAACGATGGAATATTTTACTTGAGCAATAGGAGAATAGAAGAAGTTAGAGAATTTTCATATCTACTCATATGACTCCCTGGATAATTGAGTGTATACAACAAGGGTATACAGATTTGAGAGTTAAAATGCTGGAAACATATGGTTAAGTATTACTATTTAAGAATATGAGTAGGACAATAATAAGTGCTATTTGTGCTTGCCAACTGTGTCAAAAAGTTAGAGAACCCGGTGCTTTGGTTAACTATAAAATGTACCCTGTAATACCTCAGGAATTCTTGGACTTTGTTGCAGTCGATCTATATCGTCAAGTACTCAAAGAAAGGTGTAGACGACAGTATATATGCATAGTAGTAGAATGTTGGTAAGGTAGCAAATGGCAGAACTGTGCCAAAGTGTTTGGCAAGAGGTTATATAAAAACACCAGATTTTTTAAACACCTCTTGCCAGATAGTGGTAACCAGATCAATGGCAAATACTTCACATTTGTAACAGTCAGCTATAATATTCGGTACATGTAGCATTCAAAATATTACCTTCAAAGCAATCATGCTAAGAGGACAATGAAAAAATTAATTTGTATTTGCCACACTTGTTGAGAAAGACACAGTAAATAGGTAGACACGTCATGTGAATTTGAAACACTGTTACATCAGTTACAAAATATCGGTACAGGTATGGTGCCATTACATATATAGAATTTTTCGGAGAATTTTCTATGTCAATATTAAAATGGCCTGAAGATACAAGCGTCTTCCGAACATTAATGAAGACAGTACTGAGCATAAGGTGCAAAATAGTACTGAACAGAAAACAGAAACTTACGAAATATCAGTGACTGCTACGTTTTACGAAGAGGATAAGATTATAGTACAAACACAAGCTAATATTTCCAAACTTCGCGAATAAGCGGGAAACATTTTTGTTTGTTTCAAGGATTTTGCGAGGGGATAAGTATCGAGCACATGTCCCCTCTATTACTATTGTGATTACGCCTTAGCCTCTTAGTTTCACTGTACTGGCTGTACCTCCTTCCTGCATTTCTCTTTACGTTCCCTTTGCTACAGTTATGTTTGAACCCATTTCTATTTCTATAGAACGATCTAATAAGTGTATCGAGCTCTCCTGAGTTCTCTAAAATATCATCCTTCATAGAACCATCATTCCCTACCATATTTTCCTGTATATGAGTGGTTAGCTGGTAGACATTTTGGTTATTTGAGTTTTGTTGACTGGTTCATTCAGCAGCTAAACTTTATCCATGGACGTTCACAATATTGTTGATAGCTACCCCAACGCCTATCATAAGGGCTCGGAAACATTAGTTTGCGAGAAATTACATGTTAATTTTCTAGAGACAATTACTTACCTATGCAGTACACCCCACATTGCTGCGTCTCCTTGTAAACATCCTACTCCACACTGAATTTTCTTTTGATGACTCCAGAAGATGGATAAATCGTCTTCAAACCTTCTCAAAATATCATCGACTGTAAAACATATCTGGGTTTAAGCATAGAAAATCCGTTAATATTCTCGGATTTAAATACTTCCCATCATTCCTTCATTGTTCATAGATCTTCTCTTTCTTTGTTTCTTATGCTCCTTTCAGACTCTCAGGTTTAGTACTGCCAGCGGGATTCACTCGATTGTTTCCCGTAAACCATGCTGGTACACTAACACATTTTTCGGTACGCTGCACTATGTTGTATCTCTATAATTCCTCTTACTTTCGTATTCTCCCTGTCAATCTTGAGAAAGGCACATATCGTTAAATTTATTTCTTACAGCTTTTGAACATCTGGCTCCAGTCTGAGTGGTGATCATCGAGATGCAAGTAGCTGAAGTGGCGTCAAATATGAAGACATGAAGAAGACGGCCAAACTACTTCAGATGGGATCTTTCGAATAATAATATTACACCATCACTTCATTTCACTTTCTAATTCTGTTCTATCGCTCCATCTTGCAAATTGACCTGTTACCTCGTATAATATGGTACTATAGCCTCTTAATTTATTCATAGAATAGATTGCACGCTCTACCATTACTTTGAACTTAATTCTACTTGTCCTAGGACACTACTAAAACTTCCCTCTAAATCTTGTATCGATTTAATCTCAAAACTATTAAACTCTTGTACCAGTTTTTAGATTTTTGATTTGATTTCGTCTCTTTGTTGCCTGGGCTCTTGTACACATGTACCTTAAATGTCAGTAACACTCGTGACATCTTTCCCGACTATTGTACGTTATTTTCTGTAGAAATTCACCTCTAAGACTGTTACTAAGCTGTACCACTTTTTAACATAACCTTGCATTTTTATCAGATAAATTATCTTCCAGGCTGGCAGGAGTGGCCGAGCGGTTCTAGGCGCTACAGTCTGGAACCGCGCGACCGCTACAGTCGTAGGTTCGAATCCTGCCTCGGCCATGGATGTGTATTATGTCCTTAGGTTAGTAAAGTTCAAGTAGTTCTAAGTTCTAGGGGACTGATGACCTCTGAAGTTAAGTCCCATAGTGCCCAGAGCTATTTGAACCATCTTTTATTTGCCAGTTCAGATTTTAGTTCTGAAATAGAAGCAGCAAAATTGTCTCTCACATTAGTTTTTAGTTCAGAAATATTAACAGTTAAATTACTGTATCTTTCATCTCGGTTGCTAAACTTTCTTTCATTTCAGTTTTTAATTCTGAAACACTGACTGATCTTTCATCATTGTGTTACTGCTGTTAACTTCTCTTCAGTAATTAATTATTATGTGCCAGCACAACTTTTTACTACTTAAAAAGTCGACAATAGCCCTATGAGAAAAGAATGTGGCCACTTTTTCTTGCCTACAGTTTTAAAAATCTGTCAAAACGCCTTCCAACAGTCACTTGACATTCATCGCGTTATGTTAGGCGCATGTGTTGTCAGTCAGTCACATTCACCATGAATATATTTTTATAGTTGCACTCGTCGTTGCGAGAGCCGCCATAGGTAGCCAGACCGGGCCAGTGTCATGTCGCACGGTTGTAGTGACACATTCAGTCAACTGAATATCGCAACTACTGACTCCACGCCAGCAAATGCTGGTTGCTGATGGCGGTCTCCAGCTCTCACTAAGTCCGTTAGAGAAACACCACCTGGACAGAGACAAAAGGCAGTTCCTCAGACGGTATTTTCTTCTGTTGTTTAGACATTGCCTTCTCGCTTGAGAGTTGTTATTGAGCATTCATCTTCTGTCTTGGGCCTTCACTCTTCAAGGATATCTCTTCCTCCAAGGGATTTGTAACAAATTTTATTTCGCCTTTTACTTACTCTCGTTAGTTTCTGCTGTTTACGTTCTGCCGTTTCGGCAACACCTGTAATCCAGAATGATATTTTCACTCTGCAGAGGAGTGTGCGCTGATATGAACTTTCTGGTAGATTAAA
Organism: Schistocerca serialis cubense; assembly: GCF_023864345.2. Taxonomy (NCBI): domain Eukaryota; kingdom Metazoa; phylum Arthropoda; class Insecta; order Orthoptera; family Acrididae; genus Schistocerca; species Schistocerca serialis. The sequence goes on along the minus strand of NC_064644.1, from coordinate 507,881,895 downwards.
ACTGTGTGCCGAACCGAGATTCGAACTCGGGAACTCCTGAGTTCGAGTGCCGGTCCGGCACACAGTTTTAATCTGCCAGGAAGTTTCAACACCTCTAATGATATCTTCCTATACCTATGACTAGTCAACGGAAACTATCTCTGTTTTTATTCTCATGTTGATAACACAGGTATTTAAGACCTACCTTACTCTGACAAGATAGTCTTTGTGGGTTATTTTACTGCAGGGAAGTCTTAAGTGAATATGTATAGACTGTACGTGTGGAAGAAATATCAACAACAAATCAAAAGTTGTTTTTGTTGCAGCATATTCATTTTTGAAAGTGCTTGGAGCACAAACTCCTCTTTGAATACTGAAGGACAAAATTTATCTCCAGGCTTAGTGCTTCATTGTGATGTACCATCATAGTTTTTCCCATTGGTATGAATGTTACACGTAATGTTCCATGCTTAAACAGCATACCGGCTGGATATATATTTGTAAATCTGATCAAAATTGTGGTTTCCACTCATGTTATGGGAAATTTAATGATAAAACAAACTAATTTTCATTGTTCAGCTATGACAGTGCTACTTTAGGCTTCACTTTAATGTAACGTCATCAACTACGTAAAAAGCCATGGTTATCCAAACTGATGATGGTTAGAGACATAATACTTCATAATAAACCCCCTCACCTAAATGGAAATGAACTACTGAGACATAGTGTTATTACAGGCATTGTTTCACAACGTACCCTTTTCTAAACAAAGGTTCACAACACCACTGTATTGAGTTTAAATAACCATTTTCTTAACTCTGGTTTACTTTCTTCACTGAATACATAGCCGGCCGCTGGTGGCCGAGCGGTTCTGGCGCTACAGTCTGGAACCGCGCGACCGCTACAGTCGCAGGTTCGAATCCTGCCTCGGGCATGGATGTGTGTGTTGTCCTTAGGTTAGGTTAGGTTTAAGTAGTTCTAAGTTCTAGGGGACTTATGACCTCAGCAGTTGAGTCCCATAGTGCTCAGAGCCATTTGAACCATTTGAACTGAATACACACAGGGTGGAAATTATCGAAATGTATGAAATAAAACTTTTGAACGGTTTGCGTGAGGACGTTCAAACTTCACAGCTGGCTGCAAAGCATGATGGGAATTAGTATGTGCATGATAGTTTGGTTTAGCGATAAAGCCATTTTCATTTGGATGGGTTCGTCAGTAAGCGAAAGTGGCACATTTGGGGGACTGAGAATTCGCATTTCACGATCAAGAAGTCTCTTCACCCTCAATGGGTGACTATGTGGTGTACAATATCCAGTCACCAAATAATCAGTGCGATATTCCTTGAAGGCACAATGACTACCGAATGGTACGTGAGGGTTTTGGAAAATGATTTCATCTCCATTACCCAAAGTGACCCCGATCTCGACAAGATGGTTCATGCAAGACAGCCCTCGAACCCATCGAAACAGGAGAGTGTTTGATATCCTGGAGGAGCACTTTTGCGACCGCATTCTGGCTCTGAGGTACCCAGAGGCCACTGGTATGTGCCTCAATTGGCCGTCATATTCTCTAGATCTGAAGACATGTGACCACTTTCTGTGGGACCATATTAAATACAAGGTTTACAGCACTAAACGCAAAACCATTACTGAGCTGAAAAGAGCCATTTAGGAGATCACCGACAGCATCGATGTTCCAACATTTCAGCAGGTCATGCAGAATTTCGCTATTCGTCTGCGCCACATCTTCGGCAATGGCGGGGGCATATCGAACGTGTCATAACCTAAATCTGAATATCTATAGTGACGTATACAGTTTCAATGAAGACTGTGCATGCAGTGTTCTGTAACTAATTTACGTTCTTCTTATACAGTTTAATTATTGTCATCATGTATATAGCACAATGCTGTGTACAGTATTTCAAATATACAACATTATATAATAGCAAGCTATCATAGATGAAGGTAGACGGTAAGTGATTTGAAACATATTCCATTCAATATCAATAAAATTACCATATAAACAAGTAACTCATGCAGGAAGCATCCACATTGATGGCAGGTTATTCATAAGGGGGTATGGCTGTTGGTTGTGGCACAACGATGTCTGGTTTCCCACATGCAGCAGACACTAATTATTGACGTCACTTATTTCCATTGCTACTGGGATAGGTGATGTCTTAAGGTCGTAACGTACCTTCCACCAATGGTTTCTGGGGCTGAAAAATCTGGGCAGTTGGTTGACCTGCTGGACTTTGCAACTAAGTGAATTTGATTTTGGGGTTGTACACCACCCACGGTAATCTCACGGAAATGCAAATTTAGTCGCAAAATCCAACCCATGGAATGTACTGGAGTAAACATCAAGAATGGGGCACAGCTCAGGGCAAGGACGCCATATTCCACAGTTAGTGAGACAAACATAGTTCATTTCTGTGATGGAAAGTTGTACAAACAAACAAGGTGGAGTCAAAATGTAGTTGTGCCAGCAAGTCTGCGAAATCAGGTACTGAAGCAGGCTTACAATCAATTTCGCCAGAGCATTGTGGACAACATGCCAGAGAGAGCAGTGTAGCAGAAAATTATACTGCCAACAAAAAACCAAGATGGACACATTCGATAAAGAAGTGCATACCCTGTGTTCAAAAAGCCAAGCTAAGTCATCAGTGAACCCCATTTCGATGGTCACATGAAGCATAAACACCATCCCAAATTATGGGAATGGTCATTAGTGGTCCCTTTGCACAAATAGTAGCACGATATTGACATGTATGATGGGTGAAAAATAAGTGGTGCAACACATTTATTTATAAACGCAGTTTGGTTCCATTCAGGGTTTCAACACATTGTATTATTCTCCACTCCTTTTGCTACAAAATCCTACTTTTCAACATAATCTCTACTTGTGGTGATGGCCTTCTGCCACCTTATTGGGAGGGCCTGCATGCATGCATGGTACAGCTCTACTGATTGAAGTCGGAACCAACGTCTTGTTGCATCAATAATCTCGCCATAATCTATGCACTGCCTCTCACAGAGTGAATCCTTCATTGGTCCAACCACATGGAAGTCAGAAGGAGGGGGATATGGGTTCTTGGGTTCATGAGGAAGAGCAGTCCAAAGAAGTTTTCTGACCTCCTCTCGAATGCAATGATTTGTGTGAGATCTTCCATTGTCTTAGAGATGGAAAAGTTAATTCGAATTCTGTGCCAATGAACACGGTGAAGTTGTTTCCTCACTCTCCTGAGGGTAGTACAATACACTTTGGAGTTCATCGTTGCGCCATCAGGGGGGAAATCAGACAGGATAACCGCTTCAAGTCCCAGAAGACCGTCGCCATGACTGTACCAGCTGAGGGCGCAGGTGTGAAAATTGTTTTTTGTTTTTGGAGGGGAGGTATTGTTTCCAGTTCGAAGTGATGAACCAACGTTTCATTGCGTGTGGACGATGTTAAAAATAAATCGTCACAATTAGCATCGTATTGTGTTAGCAATTCTGCACAGCCGTGTGGGGTAGCCACGCAGTCTAGGGCCCCTTGCCACTATTCGAGCAGTTCCTCCCATCGGAGGTTCGAGTCCTTCCTCAGGCATGAGTATGTGTGTTGTCCTTAGCGTAAGTTAGTTTAAGTTACATTACGTAGTGTGAAAGCCTAGGGACTGACGACCTCAGCAGTTTGGTCGTATAGGAACTTACCACAAATTTCTAAATTTCCAATTCTGCACAGATGGTCCTTCTTCCTCTTTAAGGTCTGTTGTTAGGCAGTGAGGAATCCAGATCCCAACTGGTGGACGAGTATGTCAACAATACCAACAGAGACGTCTAGTTGAACAGCAAGGCATGTGGGGCCCTTCGATTAGCTGCAGGAGTGGCTGCCCAGACCACAGGGGATCGGACATGATTGCCAGCCTTGTTGAGATAATGACAGATGCCTTGCCCCACGACTTACCGTCGTTTGTTCACTCCCAGGTCTCTGCAACACTCTAAATGAGCCTATAATATCTATGATGCCCCGCTATTCCAACAAAACGCACTCTGTGGTCGCTTTCTCCATTACAGACGGCATTTTGAAGATTAGAAATAGTGCCATCGTGTACCGAAACTTCCTGAAACCATAGGAGCTGGAGTATTCCACGTTGTTCCACCAAAAACTCCGCATTTTTTCAACCAAAATTGTCTTAGAGAAAATGTGCTGCGTTAATTATTGAACGCCCCTCGTATTAGCTACAATTTATCGTGGATCGCGTTTCGAGGCCTAGACGTCATACATAATCAACAGGCTGAAACAGTGGTACAGAACGTGGTTAACCAAGGGTTTCTGAAATTCTGAACTCCAGAGACCATTATTAGCTCACCAAGGCAGTAAATTTACATCTTGGTTATTCATGCATTTGTGTCGAATACTACACGTAGAGACGTCAAGAACTGCTGTACTACACTGCGGCCTAAAACAGTATACGGAATGGTGGGGAAAACGTTTAAAAACTGAAGGTAAAGTAAATGTCACTCACGCTTTAGGCCTTAACCCTGATCTAACTGGCCAGCTACTGCCTACAAGACAGTACAAGGAACGATCTGCGAAGTGGGACATGTACTCAGCATGTCGTAATTCTCTGCAGTAATTATTGATAGTAGACGAATCCTGATGATGGGATTGCTTTGTTATTCGAACAGATACACAACTAGTCTCACATGGACAAGTGGACGCTGCACTAAGACTCACTAACTCAGAAAAGATTTGAGGAAGTACAAGGAATCGATCTGTGGTAACTCTACACCGAAAGCCGCGACGCCAACCATACAGCTGTGGAGCAGGTAAAAGTACACTACTGGACATTAAAATTGCTGCACCACGAAGATGACGTACTGCAGACGTGAAATTAAACTGACAGGAAGAAGATGCTGTGATATGCAAATGATTAGCTTTTCAGAGCATTCACACAAGGTTGGCGCCGGTGGCAACACCTACAACGTACTGACATGAGGAAAGTTTCCAACCGATTTCTCATACACAAACAGCACTTGACCGGCGTTGCCTGGTGAAACGTTATTGTGGTGCCTCGTGTAAGGAGGAGAAATGTGTACCATTACGGATCGTGCAGCCACGTCTCGATCCCTGAGTCAACAGATGGGGACGTTTGCAAGACAACAACCATCTGCACGAACAGTTCGACGACGTTTGCAGCAGCATCGACTATCAGTTCGTAGACCATGGCTGCGGTTTCCCTTGTCGCTGCACCACAGACAGGAGCGCCTGCGATGGTGTACTCAACGGCGAACCTGGGTGCACGAATGGCAAAACGTCATTTTTTCGGATGAATCCAGGTTCTGTTTACACATGGTCGCATCCGTGTTTGGCGACATTGCGGTGAACGCACATTGGAAGCGTGTATTCGTCATCACCATACTGGCGTATCACCCGGAGTGATGGTATGGGGTGCCATTGGTTACACGTCTCGGTCACCTCTTGTTCGCATTGACGGAACTTTGAACAGTGGAGGTTACATTTCAAATGTGTTGCGACCCATGGCTCTACCCTTCATTCGCTCCCTGCGAAACCCTACATTTCAGCAGGATAATGCACGACCGCATGTTGCGGGTCCTGTACGGGCCTTTCTGGATATAGAAAATGTTCGACTACTGCCCTGCCCAGCACATTCTCCATATCTCTCACCAACTGAAAACGTCTGGTCAATGGTGGCCGAGCACCTCTTGATGAAATGTGGTATAGTGTTGAAGCTGCATGGGCAGTTGTACCTGTACACGCCATCCAAGCTCTGTTTGACTCAATTCCCAGGCGTATAAAGGCCGTTATTACGCCCAAAGGTGGTTGTACTGGGTACTGATTTCTCAGGATCTATCCACCCAAGTTGCGTGAAAATGTAATCACACGTCAGTTCTAGTATAGTATATTTGTCCAATGAATAGCCGTTTATCATCTGCATTTCTCTTTGGTGTAGCAATATTAACGGCCAGTAGTGTATTAAATTATTATGTAAATAATAGCCACAATGATTGGGGGCTCTACTTCCAAAGTTAGTGTCAGTACATAACGGGACATACATGGAAATATGTAAGACCTCCGTTTTCGAATTCTGCAAACTAGCTCCTAAGAAGGTACATCTTCCTTTCGAACATTTGCTATAAAATGATAAGGTATATGGTTCCACGTTGAAAAGAAGAATACAGTTGCTCTGTAACAGCAGAATTGCACTAACAACAAGAAGATATAACTGCCTAAATATCAATTTGCACAGTCCATAAAGTTGTGTAACACATACGTTCGAAAAGAAGAAACTGTAATGGTCATTTTGTGTTATCAAGATCCTTATCAGGTGGTCAACAACTCCAGTTAATGTGAAATTCCGACTTCGACTAAAGCCCAGTGGTGCATACGGGGAGAATTGCTTCATTTTATGATGAACCAGAAGTACTGCCTCATTTAACGGCAACTGTTTTCGAGGGGGTAAGGAAAAAGATTGAAAAATATAGGAGAAAAATTAGCAAATCTAGGGAAGTGTAGCAAGATGTACCTACAGTCGTTGTAATGAATTCATACTGCTTCATATCATGGGGTTGGCTCACGAGCTAGTTTTATATACTCTTTTGTTGGTTATTGGGAGAACTTGGAGTATAAATTATATCTACGTATGTCTAACTGAAATATTTTGTTTAGTTAAAATCTGGATAGAATTTGGAGGTAAAACCTTATTTGCAATGTTACTGGAACCTTAACGTGTCTCGTTTAGAACAGAAATGTTAATATTACATGGTCCATTACGTTCGTTTGTGTCTTGTGTAGAAGTAGTTGAGCAGACTTGGCACAGGTAGTAAATCGGAAGTAACAGGGAGTTAGGGGGTGTATGTGTGTCGGATTTTGGCGCTTAACTGTATGGTTAAAGATGATTTGTAAGTGATGATTGCTACGTCAATTTATTCTATAAATATGATGGCAGATCTCCACTGCGGAATTATTCTAGCACCGAACTGGGAATGTCTCCATTTGCCCCCCACAAATCTGATACATACAGTCCCTCGGCAATGCGAATACACTCTGTTTCGCTCCGAGAACCCTACTGCGGACTGCCCAAAAGAAGTCATTGTAAACGAAGCCCAGTTCTTTTAAAACAAAGGGTCACATTGTTTACTTTCAGTACCAAAACCAATAGTCGACATTTACACCTCCTTACGAACAAAGCCATTTCAGATGCACAAAGCGAAAAGAGTAGGCGCAAGAGTTGTTGATAAACAGTACACGATGTGACATTCCACTGTTTTCTTTCTGGTTACCCACCAACATAACTGGAATCACGACCGTAAACTCGAACTGCTATTTCACCTACCAGCCAAACTTACTCCTCGAGATCCTGCCCAAGGAAAACTTAACTTACTTAAATGACGCACTAGAACCGACCTATCTTTCTTCCGTGGATTGCGTGATGATGGAGTAACTTCGTGACTATTTGATAAAATGTCAGACCAAACATTAAACCGGCTCATCATCATGTGAACTTCCAGATAAGGAGCCTGCGTAATTCTGATAGTAAGAACCATGTTTTGAAACATTATTTATGGAAAACAGTGATCAAAGAAACAGATGAAAGTTTCCAGATGCGGCAGTCTAGGATCGCATGCAAGTTGCTAAAACTGATCAATCTGGTGACCGGTTTCGATCGTGGGATGATCATTATCACACTTATGAAAACTCTGCGAAAAGAGTTACACGAAGTTTCAGATGGCAAGACTTAGGTATACATGTAAATAATGTAACTATTTTAAAGTACGGTTCCATACCTACCCATGATAACAGCTGGAAAGATTGGCGAGGATCGGCTTGATCCGAGGGTTGGAACTCAAATAGTGGCAACTATTTATTCACAACCAGCTTTGCGAAAGAAGCGGCGATACTTTCTGCGCAAACCACCCATCATTTTGCACGACAATGCCCGGGCGCATAAAGCGCAAGCTGTGGCTGCTCTGTTCGGTCGATGGGACTGCGACGTACTGTACCATCCACCACACTCCCCGGACTTAAGTCCTTGTGACTTTGATTTGATTCCGAAGATGAAGGAACAACTTCGTGGCATTCGCTTCAGAACTGTTCCAGAGATTCGACAGGCAGTAGACCGCTCCATTCGCACCATCAACAGAACAGGGTCTGCTAACGGTATACTACTCCTTCAACATCTCTAGCAACGGGTTCTGCACAGCACTGGTGACTACGTTGAGGACAGAAACAGGTGTAAACATGTAACTCTTTCGTATCGGTTGTGAATAAATTGGTGCTACTACTTAAGTTCGAACCCTCTTACATAACGACGATAAATACTGCTGACCAATGCACGGCCTCTTGCGGTTAACTAGCAGGCTGTTTCCCACATAGCCATTTATGGCCAATTTTTACAGAGTAAGATTAAACGTCATAATAAAATTACAGTAAAAATTAATTATTATAGACGTAATGGCAAAAAATGTAAATCTGAAACGATATATATAATGAAAGAAAACTGTCAAATATGGAGGCTGCCATGCGATTCCTTCTACAGCTGTTTGTGCAGATACGTCCGTGTCCCGTGTAGCTGTAGAGACACTGTCAGTCCACTTCCACGCACACCAGGAGGAAAAATTGCCGACCAGAAGCCGAACCCTGATTGGCGGACAGCTACCAATCGTTGACGACATGGACATCCACGAATAGACTCTTTCCTTCCATCTTCCCTTGCGTCATGACTAGCCAATCATATTTGAGGGCCAATTAAATGTTTTACAACAGTGACGTCAGACATCGATAGTCTGTAATAAATAGAAGCACCTGTCCTCATGCAAAACCAGTCGTGCCCTGAGGAAGGCCGTTGCAATTCGGCCGAAACGTCGGTTTTAGTTTATTATTGTTGTTAGTTTTTAGCAATGACGCGGCATAATACCCAGAAGTATTTTAATCATTATGACACCGGCCGCGGAAGCCTACGTTCTTTTATCCGTTAATGTCTTAACAGATATCCCGGCATCCTGGTCCTTCTTCTTGTCGGTGTTTTCCATTTGTGCCTTTACTTGCCTATTCTACGTAGGACCTCCTCGTTCCTTACCTTTTCACGTAATTTTCAACATTCTTCTGTAGCACTACAACTCAAAGTATATGTCTTATTGCAATACAATTCTGTGCTCTAAACGTAATTATCAGAAATCTCTTCCTTAAGCTAAGACCAATGTTTGACACTAGCAGACTTCTCTGGGTCAGGAATGCCACTTTCGCCATTACTACCTTCTTTTGATGTCCTCTTTGGTCCGTCTGTCATAGAATCTTTCTCTGTCTAGATTGAAGAATTCCTTGGCTTTGTCAGCTACATGATCCCAAAGTGTTCAAAATGTTCAAATGTGTGTGAATTCCTAAGGGACCAAACAGCCGAGATCATCGGTCCCTAGACTTACACACTACTTAAACTAGCGTAAACTAACTAAGGCGAAGAACAACACAAACACACACACATAGACACACACACACACACACAGACAGACGCAGTCAAGCACGCACAAGTGTCCGAGGGAGGACTCGAACCCGCGGCGGGAGGAGCCGCGCAATTCATGACGTGGAGCCTCAAACCGCCCGGCCCCAAGTGTAATGTTAACTTTCTCGCTGTTCTCATTTCTGCTACTTCTCATTAATTTGTCCTTTTTTGATTTACTTTCAATCCATATTCTTTACTTATTGGACAGTCCTTTCTGTTTAGCAGGCCTTGTAATTCTTCTTCACATTCGCTGAGGATAGCAATGTCATCAGCAAATCTTAACACTGAGATCCTGTTACCTCGAATTATAATGACGCTCATGAACCTATCTCTTATTTCCGTCATTGTTTCTTCGCCATATAGATTGAACAACATGTGCAAAAGACTACACCCCTGTCTTACACCCTTTTTAATCCGTGCACTTCGTCCATCGTCTCCCACTTTTATTGTTCCCTTTTGGTTCTCGTGCCTATTGTATATTACCCGTCTTACCCTACAGCTTTTCCTGTCTTTCTCAGAACTTCGAACTTCTTGCACCATGTGACACTGTCGAAAACTTTTCCCAGGTTAACAAATTCATTGCACAAGTACGATTTTTCTTTAGTCTTGCTTCCACTATCAACCGCAACGTCAGAACTGCCCCACCGGCGCCTTTGCCTCTCCTAACACCAAAGTGATTGTCATCTAACAGATCTTCAATTTTCTTTCCCATTCTTGACTGTATTATTCTTCTCATCAACATGAGTGCATGAACTGATAAGCTGATTGTACAAGATGTTCTCACTTGTTAGCTTTAGTGTACTCTTGCCACCTATCCGCTCTCCCCTCCGCATTTAAAAGTGGAACTCCCAATGATCTCTTAATATTACCGCCATTGCTTTTAACTTCACCGATGGTTGGTTTCACTTATCTACATGCTGAATCCGCCTGTTCGACAATCATTTCTTTTTCGATTTCTTCACTTTTTTCATGCAGCTACTTTGACTTATTTTCCTTGCACTTCCTATTTATTTCGCTCCTAAGTGAATTTTATTTCTATACTCTTGAATTTCTTATGACATTACGACTTAATTGTTATTTTTTCTTCTTAACTTCTAGTGCGCGTTACGGTTATGATCTCGTTTCTTTTGCCAGATCTGACGATGGGGTACAGCCAAAACGCATCAAATATAATTTCCTTATCACAAGACATGTATTGGTTTTTAACGACTGGTTCTGGCAATGGTAGAAGAAATGTTCACAATTTACATCATGGTCGCAGGCCTCCAGTGCGAGTTTATATCTCTAGCAAGTTCACATACCCAGGAGACAAAACTTTACTACTCGTCCAAGAGCACCATCATGGCTAATCACTTGAAGATCTGTTATGTTAAGCGATACCTAGATATGTTATCTTCGTAAAAGACCATGCAGTGCGCAGTTACTAAGAGTAAATTTAAATAAGAATGGAAGAGAAGTATGATTTTGGCTTTGCACTGAGCTAATCATATGGCAGGACGTATGGCTAGTGACCTGCTTGCCCGCCTGCATATTTTATTCCGTTGCAATTTTCAAATGTGCCTATTGTAGTAATTTCTTTGGCTGGTGAAAGAGCTTTCATTTATCGTAGGCACAAATATTTTAAACAGTCTTTCATTTGTCGTGGGCACAAACATAAGTCAGTCTTACTGCACACTCCTCTCATAGCGAGAGGGCCAACGGCCGCACTGTGAGTTTACATAATTTGGTTGCAGTGTTGGTTTATCTTACAGTTATGGTTATTTCTCCATTTCAGTGTAATTATTCGATAAAGTACTAGACTTCAACGTGCCATCTACCATTAATGTTACTGTAGTAACGAGGTAAATTGTTGAACTCAAGAACGCAAGCGAGGAAAGCGAGAAATCAAAGTTCTTTCAGGCAGAAATTACTGTGAAGATTTGTAGAGACTTCCAAAAAGACAGGTATAGATCATGTACTCCTAATTTTTATGGTGAAGCCGTAAACAGTCAGTTATATGGGAATCATATACTTGATATTAACCTCTTGAGTCCCAAAGACAAAGTAAGTGAGGAAAATTGTTTTCATTGCTATTTTTATTAGTCATACACATAATTACATTCAGGATCACATTATTTGTAGATTTATTTTTGCACAGTTTAAAATATTTGAGATACACATGTGGAATTCAGGTAATAATACATTGAAAAACACTAAAATTTTTGTTGATGAAATTTTACGAAACAAATGTTTTTAGTCACACATAAATAAACATTAAACTTCATGCATAAGGTTCTTCTGCGGGATTTCAGCCTTCAAAGGGATATTTAAGAGCGTTTTTGGCCTCTGCGTACTGCGGAAGATGATCAATACGTTCGTATCGAGTTGGGTTCCTTGCATGGAAACAACTTTTGTTCTTTAGGGCTTATTGTTTTCATCTTCTCCTGAACAGTCTGTGATCTCGTGTTCATCCAAGGTTATTTCTCTGGAGAGCTGTGGGGAACTCCTGACATGAGAACAATGTATCAGTACATTAGCTAAATTCAATCTGAAGTTCGTTAGGGACAGTCTGTTACACTTTATAACTTCTTCTTCTGAACAGGCTCTTTTGTACATAACCCAGCAATTAATAATTGCTAAATCAGTAAAATCGTTAAACAGTCTGATTGCCCATTTTCTTGTTACGGTATTTGACCTGTAGCAGGCCATGAATCTCTCACATAGGTCAGTACCACCCATGTTACAATTGTAACTCTTCACAATAGCTGGTTGTGGTACATCAATACTTCTTTCAGAGTCTTTGACCATCACGTACAAGTGACTTGCGGTTCCCCCCCCCCCCCCCCCCCCCCCAACTTTTAGGTTGAGACCTGAAGTACATAGACGTGTACTTCGACTTTCGATGTCCATTGAATTCACAATAAGAGATAATTTTGGAAAAAAAACATACATCAATCACATTTGTGACCATTGTTACATATGTAAAGCAAAAAAGAAAGTAAATTCGGCATATAAAATAAGGTATTATTTTGAATTACCATTTCGCCGACTCGTATCTTTAAAAAGTGGGCACTGCAAGCGGATTTTGGTGCAATCTAGTGGCATGGATTGAAACTACGAAACTTCCACAAACGTCTTTAGTATATATATATATATATATATATATATATATATATATATATATATATATATATATATATATTGGATGAGCTCCAGCAATTATTCTGATTACACGCTTTTGTGCAATGAACACTCTTTTACTCAATGATGAGTTACCCCAGAATATGATGCCATACGAAAGCAGAGAATGAAAATAGGCGTGGTAAGTTAATTTACTGAATGTATATCTCCAAAATTTGCAATGACCCTAATAGCATAAGTAGTTGAACTCATAAACGTTTCAGCAGATCCTCAGTGTGTTTTTTCCAGTTCAACCCCTCATCAATGCATACACCTAGAAATTTTGAATATTCTACCTTAGCTACCGATTTCTGATCAAAGTCTATATGTATTAAGAGTGTCATTCCATTTACTGTGTGGAACTGTATATACTGTGTTTTGTCAAAATTTAATGAGAGCCCATTTGCAGAAAATCACTTAATGATTTTCTGAAAAAACATCGTTTACAATTTCACCAGTTAATTCTTGTCTGTTGGGTGTGATTGCTATACTTGTATCATCGGCAAAAAGTACCAGCTTTGCATCTTCGTGAATACAGAATGGCAAGTCATTAATATACAGGGTGTCCCAGCTATCTTGTTCACCCAAAATATCTCTGGAACAATAACAGCTATTGGAAAATGACTTTCACCGGTATCAATGTAGGGCTGGGGCCCATGAATGTACGTATTTGGAAACATTCTAAAACGAAAGCATATGTGTTTTTTAACACAAACCTATGTTTTTTTAAATGGAACTCCTATATTTTTTCTTCAGCAATCCATAGCATGACAAAGCACATACACAATGGCGTTGATTGCATCGCAATATTCCCATTACATCCCGAGATATTAATACGCGAAGTTGACGCTTGAAACACCCGACATGCGCTGCTACCGCACATCCTGAGGCTCAGGCGTGAATCCCACGCTGCCCGTAATCGCGATGTGATTGACATGCGTAATCACACTTCCATACTTATCAAGAGGTCCGAAACGAATAATACGGTCTGGTGCCATCCTGCATTAACGTCGTACATTCCAGCAGGTATTTATCCCATAGGCTAGGGGTGATGCGGTTCTGTAACATATCTGTGTACCGTAACGTTGGTCATAAAGTTAACTTCGCTTATCGTTAATCCGTTACTAAAAAGGTAAGGCCGTTCAACGTTAAAACTTTACTTTACTGTAGATCTAGTGCAAGTGACAGTTAATCATTCACTCGTAACAGTAAAATTCATGTTGATGGTTTTAGTGAAACGAGCAAGTGGACTAAAAGTTTTACCGTTGTTTAGGTAAAAATGTTTTGATTTGGGAAGTTCAGGTAGGACATAGAAGATGAATGTAAACATGTTTAACCAATTAGTTTTATTATCACATAATTATCAGTGTTATGTTATCTAATGCGCTAAATGACAAATTGTTGCAAACAAATGTTTCTTAACATCACTGGGTAAAATGGCCCTTTGTAGAAACTTCCACTGTGATACCAGCACTACATACTAAACATAGCGTTCACATCTCATGCTCAAAGTGATGCCCATTGGCTTGTATACATAGGGTCACTCTGCGGATGAAGGCTGCCCTACTTCGTGCTACTGTTTCCTCTTTGATGGCTGTACAAGCATCAATAATGCGTTTCTTCATGTCGTCTGTTGTTGTTGGTTCATGTTGGTAAACAGCATCCTTCACTGCTCCCCAAAGAAAATAATCCAGTGGTGTAAGGTCCGGAGATCGGGCAGGCCACCTAACTGGGCCACCTCGTCCAATCCACCTACCAGGGAACTTATGGTTCAGAAGTCGTCGTGCTCGTAAGGCGTTATGTGCAGGGCATCCGTCATGCTGATACCACATGACCATTCTCCGGTTCAGAGGTACGGTGTCCAAGAGAATAGGAAGATTGTGTCGTATAGATCTGGAGTATTGTCTGCCATTTTGGATGCCATTTACAAAGAAAGGTCCGATAATGGTATCTCCAATAATCCCACACCAAACATTAACTTTCCACGGACGTTGATGCTCTACCTGACAGAGGCATTTTGGATTGTTTGCGGACCAATAATGCATATTCCTCATTTTGACAATTTCTTTGTTGGAGAATGATGCCTCATCGGTAAAGAGAACTTCTGCAAAAAAAAATTGGATTAGTCAGAAGTTTTTGCTGAGCCCACCGACAAAATGTTACCCAATTGCGGAAGTCATTTCCATGAAGATCCTGGTGTAAATGAAAAGGTAAGGATGAAATTAATGACGTTGAAGAATACGCTGTGCACTTGATTTCGACACACCAACTTCACGTTCAATTTTACGTGTGCAGATTTGAAGATTCACAGCTATGGTAGCGAGCACAGCAACTTCAGCACGTTCATCTGTGCGTGTTCTAGGACGATGTCGAGTTCTTGGATTTAAGCTTCCCGTTTCACTTAGACGAGATGTGAAACGACCAAGCATCCGGCGCGAAGGCGATGGCTTGTCGGGGAATCGTCTTCTGTATAGTCGTTCTGCCTGAACAGCATTTCGTCCACCTACAACAGGGTACAGTACAGGTATGTAGAGTAGGGTAGAAAACAGACATATTAACTTAATAATCATAATGTTCGCTAACAGTACTATCAACAAACAAGCAATCTCATAACGTATTTCCCGTCAACGTACATTCTCCATAGATCAGCAGCATTTCTACCATATCTTCATGTGTGTACATTATACTGTACAGTATAAGTTCCACAACACAACGTTTATTCACAATGTGTACAACCTCCGTGCCGTCACTAGATTACTCTGATGCACGACTACACTGGCAAGCGGTGTACTGCACGCCAAAGCAACAACAAATGGGATGCTCGGGGGGTGGTGGATTACAGGAGTTTGCATGGGTCGCAAATCATAAACAAGGCGAAGTGGTAACTGTGGCAGTAGTGGGAACTACGTTGGACACTTGACTAGGTAGAGCCAGGCCCTGTGCGATAGGCACAATGGGTCATATAACGCATTAGATAAACCTCATTTTGGGTGTGCAGGATAAATAAGACAACCTGACGGGTGTACACCGATCGGTACTGGTTCATATTGTGTACGTAGATTCGTAAAACGTGCAAGAGGGAAACCATTATGTGCTTATGAGAGTTGATGGCAGCAGACCGTATTATTCGTTTCGGACCTCTTGATAAGTATGGAGGTGTGATTACACATGTCAATCACATCGCGATTACGGGCAGCATGGGGTTCACGCCTGAGCCTCAGGACGTGCGCTAGCAGCGCATATCGGGTGTTTCAAGCGTCAACTTCGGGTCTTAATATCTCGGGATGTAATGGGAATATTGCGATGCAATCAATGCCATTGTTTATGTGCTTTGTCATGCTATGGATTGCTGAAGAAAAAATATAGGAGGTCCATTTAAAAAAAACATAAGTTTGTGTTAAAAAACACATATGCTTTCGTTTTAGAATGTTTCCAAATATGTACATTCATGGGCCCCAGCCCTACATTGATACCGGTGAAAGTCGTTTTCCAATAGCTGTTATTGTTCCAGAGATATTTTGGGTGGACAAGATAGCTGAGACACCCTATATATTAAGAACAGCAGAGGACCCAAGACCGAACATTGCGGCCCGAGGTCCTAGCGGAAATAAAGCTGTGCTGACGGCTCAGAGTAGTTGCCCGTGAAAGGCAAAGGTCCCGATTTCGAGTCTCAGTCTAGTTCACAGTTTTAATGTGCCAGGAAGTATCGTAGAGGAGGAGTTGCTGTTCGAATATTCTCAGTCTAGAGACTACGAGGGTGGGATCAAGACTTATTACCGATATTTTCCGTGAACCTACCACCACCATTACAATTGCTGTTAAAGATTAGTGTCGTCTACAACGCATAGAAACAATTCTTTCCTTTCAAAGTTTAATCAGTTACCCAAATTAGGGATGAGAACAAGACTCGCTACGAAAGAAAATATAATTCAAGTAGGATTGGCCCACAGATACAAAAAAAAAAAAAAAAATGGTAGGAATATTCTTGATTGACATCAGTGGCAGACGCCAATCAGTGGCAGACGCCAATACTAGGTTACAACAGAATCAGGTCTCAATAGTAGGCCTGAAGTATCAGTGTAGGAGCAGCACCGTGGTCCATGCTGAAAACAAGCTGTATACCCATTTCAGAAGGCTAGGGATCGTGTAGGGTTTTTCAACGACAAAACTTGAGCTGATTTTGTGCCATTGCTTCACTAATAAAATAAGTAAAATTAAAAACGTTGGAACCTACAGAATTCACTGCAGCTTTACTAATGGCGGCTATGTCGCCCAGACGGTTAGTGATCTTGTTAGGGTATAAGGTATTATGTAATAGTGACAGGGCTCTTGAGAACCACGAGCAACATGATCCATTCCATTAATGAGGCCATGATTCCTTGCTTTTTGAGCCGATCGGAAAGGATCTAGATATTCTTGAAATAAGTTTATGCTCATCTATCAGCTAATCATTCTGCGTTTATCAAAGAACAAGCAGGCTCTAGTCGACATTGAGAATGTAACACCATCGATGGGATGTTGACGTAAGTGTGGTCCCTCTTCCGCTGTGTTCTCGCCAAATGTACTGGATAATTTACATCCGTGCTAAAATCTTGTAGATCGGGTGCAGGCCATATTCTGTTGCCCATCCCATCCAAGAAATGGCATCGCATTAGCATGATATGTCAGTAAAAATTTCTTCCTAAGCCATATTATTCTCCTCTTCCCTCTAATCTTTGAGTTTTATGTAAATTTCATTGAGAACTTACGGAGAACCTTTCTCCAGTAACTTTGGATTCGTCAGTGCATCATGTTATTGACTCTTATCTGTATAAACTGCGATCATTTTGGGACTGCCCCACTGTGCCCCACCCACCCTCCTGTTCTCCTTCATCTCTAACCAACGGGCCTCAGATGAATCACGTGATTCGTTGAAGTACTTTATACCATTTTAATTACCTCCTTCCAGTGCTTGCTCCTGTTCTAGTTATATATTTCTAATTTGTGCATTTACCTTGTCAGTACGCACTGAACAACGCTGCCGTAATTTTTCATGTGTAAGGTATGATAGTAAAATAAGATGTCTTGTATTAAGTTTGGCTGATGCTCTGAGGATGAGAAATACCTAAAACTAAATATAATTCTGTACGTAAATGCTCATAAGTAAACAATACACAAAAGTCGTTGCATTTATCAATTTAAAATTCCAGGAACACCACTTTACAGGGAAATCCAATGACGACAATCACCATTCACCAGGAACTGGCATTGAGAGGATTGCGCGTGATGTGTCAGCGTGTCAGTTTCCTAATGAACGAGCGGCTACCATGGAACACCTACCAATAGTGTCCAAATCACGAATATCGTGCACGGACAGAGCAGTACAAGAGATATACAGTCTGGAGGATCACCTAGGACGTGCAGAGCCGCTGACTGCACTACCCTGCAGAGTTTCCATTCTACAGAGAGCATCAGAGTCGAATGCAACTGCTGTTCAAATGGAATGCAAGCAAGCCACAACTTGGAACGCTCAGCAGCCCTTGGCTAACGCGACGAATGTTATGCAGTCGCTGCCACAGTGTCCTCTGCAAGCTCTCAACGCTAGTGACTCGTCGCCTTCACAGGAGTCGGCATCTCTCTCACATGCCGCCGGCGCCGAGTACAGCGTGCCGATTGCTCCATCCAACGGGTTGCAGGTGGCACACTTACTCCCATCGCTGCAGGTGAGCTGATCCTCCGCTACCTAAATACTACGTCAGCTCATTTTCTGCCTTAAAACTACTGAAATTTATCTCTTTTTCCACCTTGGCAGTCTGGTACGAATGAGAAGGAATCTTTCTCCTTATACGTCAGCCACACTGTGAGGAAAATATCGCAATTGTTTAAATAGTAATTTTTTAAATTGTCTGAAGAATGTTATTCTTTGTCCATATTTATGTTAACTGTGCTTTATGTTTGTCCACAACACAAGTAAATCAATAAAATAAGAAATGAGTATACCGGGTGTTCGGAAATTCCCATTACATCTACATCTACATATCTACATCTACATGTATACTCCGCTAGCCACCAAGCGGTGTGTGGCGGAGGGCACAATTCGCGCCAAAATCATATTTTCCCCCCTCTGTTCCACTCGTGGATCCCGTATTTCCCTTATCTCTGATTGATGATCATTGCGCGATTTGAAAGTTGGTGGTAATAATATATGCTCTACATCCTCGGTGAAGATCTGATTTCGGAATTTAGTGAGCAGCCCCTTCTGTTTAGCGCGCCGTCTATCTGCAAGTCTGTCCAACTTCAAACTTTCTATAGATTTGTAGCGCTCTCGCGATGGCTAAATGTACCAGTCATGAAACTTGCCATTCTTCTTTCGACCTTCTCAAGGGTCCCATACTACAGACGAACAATACTCCAAGACTGGACGAACTAACGTATTGTAAGCTATTTCCTTTGTTGAAGGACTGCATCTACCTATAAACCGCAATCTAGAGTTCGCCTTACCCGTTACTTGTGTAATCTGATCATTCCATTTGAGATCATTTCGAATAGTCACACCCAGATACTTGACGGACCTTACAGCTTCCAAAGACTGGGCATTTATTTTGTACTCGTACATTAATGAGGATTTTCGCCTTGTTATACGCAGTACTCATATTGAGAGACAACTGCCAGTCATTACACCACGCATTAATTTTCTGCAAATCCTCACTGATTTGTTCACAACTTTCGTGTGATACTACTTTCCTGTAGACTACAGCATTATCGGCAAACAGTCTCAGGCCGCTGTCAATACCATCAACCAGATCGTTTATGTAAATCGTAAAAAGCAGAGGACCTATTATGCTGCCCTGAAGTTACCGTAAGAGCGCAATTTTTGTAGCAAGCGACAGTGCGGAACTGAGTCGAACGCCTTTCGAAAGTCGAGAAATATGGCATCAACCTGCTAGCCGGTATCGAGAGCCTGTTGTATATCATGCACAAAGAGGGCCAGCTGTGTCTCGCATGACCGCTGTTTCCTAAAACCGTGCTGGTTTCTGCAGATGAGCTTCTCAGAGGGTAGAAAGGTCATTGTGTCGGAACACAAACTTCTAGGACCTCTAAAGGGGAATGAATAAATAATATTTTGAACAGGAACCCATGTTCGGAAATCTACGGTTTCCGTGATCAGTATAAACATATTTCCTAGATAAGTACGCAACACAGTAGTCATCGTGGTGCTGGTGGTGGTGGCGGTGGGGGGGGGGGGGGGGGGAGGAGGGGGGATTTATGTCAGATCGGCTGGTTTGTTACTGAGCTTCATGGCTACATTCTAAAGACCAGCTTCAACTGGAAGGCTTAAGCCTTTACTTCTGGCTTAGTAGCCAAATTGAACACTCGCTGCTGGCCTCTATGTAGTGTTTGATTTTCCTCAAAATTCTACGTTCAGCAAGAATACGTCCTCTGTTATTTTACAACGTACTTTGCCATTCACAGTCGGTTGCTGTTCAATATTGAAGTAATGTACCATTTTATACCTATCCCTCCTTTTATTTTTCCGTGTACTTTTGTTCTATCTACAACTTAACGATTTCTAGGCATAGATAACGGTTAGTGAGGTTTCGATTACAATTTTTGTGGTTTTTTTATAGCACCATATTGCTAGTATACTAGCATATTTGTTCATATAACATGCTTTATTAGTACGAGCACTCCCCTTAGCATGATACTTTTAAGATTGCGCATCGACGCACAAGTGCTTCTCTTGCGGTTTGACACGTTTTGTAATGAGTCTGCTGTGTTTATCTGAGCCTGCGGGCTTTTTATAAGCCATATGACGTTAATGACACTCTTTCTACCCCTATCTCCTCTCCCTCTTTTCAGCTATTTAGATAATATATTAATGCTATTAATAGTATGTACTTGTGAAATCACGCACCCTGCTCTTCTCAACTGCGCCCAGCGCCACCTACCAGAGGTAACATACGGCTAGTGCCTCCACTCTTCAGCCAGTCAGCGCATGTCACTATCTCTGAACGTGTCATATTGACACTCTGTAGGATCTGACGTCAAGATTTGTATTTAAACGTCTGTTTCACACAAATCTCTCAAGTGGAATACTATATACTGTTGTATCCTGCGTCAGACATGCTATTTTAATTTTTTTTAAGAGTTGAAGACAAAGTCCTACAACAGACAGATACTGCTTTTGTGTAATGCATTTACATGCTGATTAAGTGGATGACACTACTTGTCAGTGAATGACTCCCACTTAGACTGTAGAAAATGTAATTTTAGGTGAGTATGCTACTCTAAAAAATTTTTAGTTCCATTTCCTCTAATTTTGCTCGTTGTAGTATTACTACGATTGTTCCATACACTAAGTAGCAATCTTTTTAATACGTCCTACGTCTTCTGAAAAATACGGTTTTCAAACTTCGAAATAATTGTCAAGGTTTAATAAACATGCATTTTGCAACTGACTAGCTGTTTGTTCTAAAGCACTGAAACGTTCAAAATAGTTTTCAGTTTATATATTGTATTTTAATTTTGTTGTAGCTGCTGCGTTTAATGACATTTGTAAATGGTTGTACTGCCAAGAAATTTTAAACACTTGAATTATTTGAAAAATTATTGTCAGAGGATTATCATAACCGTCATTAAAATTTCTTCCCGTGCCAGATGATTCTCCTCTTCCTTCTATCTATTCTCGATTTTTGTAAATTTTATTTAGCAGCTGTGGTAAATCTGCATTCTATAACTTTGTATTTGTCAAAGCTCTTTGTTATTGGGTGTTAACTTTATAAACTAGTGTTGACTTGGGACTGACCCACTGTGCCTCCCACCCCCCACTCCCCACCCCCGCTATCATCCCCCTGTGCTCCTTCACTTCTTTACCAACTGCCCTCGAATAAATCATGTACTTTAGTTTACATACTTTTAGCTGTTGCTTTGTAGGTTTTATTACAGTGGTTTGTTTCCATTATATTTCTATTTTTCTGTTAATGCTTCGTTTCGTATTTGTTCATTTACTTTTGTGCATGTCTTTAAAACCACTACAACCATTTATAATATGTAATGTAAGTTATGTTAGTGCTGACACGGGTTTGTTTTGTTTTAGCTCACGTCCTGGGGAACGGAAAACGTTGAAAAGCAATAAAATGTAATTATTTGGAAGAAGTGCTCATAAATGAAGCATATCGACAAGTTTTGTACACTCATTGTTTCAAAATTCCAGGAACACCGCTTTGAAAGGAAACCCAATGATGCAAGTCACCAATCAATAGAAACTGGCATTGATAGAAATGCACCTGTTCTGTCAACGTGTCAGCTTCTTGAAGAACCACCATCCATCGTAAAACATTGGCCTACAGTGTCAAAATTACAAATATCATCTATATCATCTATGGACAACGCACTGAAAGATATATACACTCAGAAGCATCACCTAGGAGGTGCAGAGCGACTGACTCCGCTGCTCCCCAGAGGCTTCAGCCCACAAAGGGCGCCACAGTCTGACAAAATTGCTGGACACATGGAATGCAAGCAAACCACAACAACTTGGAGCACTCCGACAGTGGTGCCGCTGCCGCTACAGCAGCCCGTGAATGACGTGGCGAGTGCTGTACTGTTACAGTTGCAGCCTCCTCTGCATGCTATAAAAGGGTGCCACAGCTTGGACACGCGGGCGGTGGCACCTCTCGCACCTGCTGCCAGCACAGGATACAGCATGGAGATCGTTCCTTCCAACGGATGGCAGACGGTGTTCTCGCTCCAGTCGCTGCAGGTTCGCTCATTGCCTTCACTTCATAAACATTACATCATATTCTGTCAGTGCAACTACAATGGCAGATTCGTCCAATTGAGAACAAAACTGTCGTCAGAAGTTTAGCTAGACATAGAACCCACGCGAAGGACATATAATTAATAGAGGGAAGCGACACAGAAAAAACTATAGGATGGTTATATTCAAAATTTCACTAATTGAGGCGGTATGGACTGAAAACTATTTACTGTATTGTTCCCCAACGGGAACTATGTTCACACAGTGAGCTGCTGGACTGGCGTGGTTAGTAATGTTGATGTCATGACTTGCCGTTAGAAGCTGCTACTGATATAGCAACGAGGGGTTCAAACACAAGCTTCAGTGTGCCGGCCAGAGTGGCCGAGCGGTTCTAGGCGCTACAGTCCGGAACCGCGCGACCGCTACGGTCACAGGTTCGAATCCTGTCTCGGACATGGATGTGTGTACTGCCTTAGGTTAGTTAGGTTTAAGTAGTTCTAAGTTCTAGGGGACTGATGACCTTAGAAGTTAGGTCCCATAGTGCTTAGAGACATTTGAACAAGCTTCAGTGTGTGTTACAGCTGCAGACAATCAACATGTGTCAGGACAAGGTAGGCTTTGATTTACTTGTAAACCGGTGTCATCGTAACAACAGCTATTAGGCTGTTGGTATTAGCGCATCTGAACACTTTAAAGAGTTACTGCGAGGTCTAATTTTAAAAACTGTGGTTGAAGGACGTGAGTCAGAAATTCGAATGAACTATGGATACGACAGTTGCTCCTGAGAGATGCCGAAGGGCAATTGCGCAGTAAATTGTTAAAGAAGCTACTCCTCCATGGCTGAGAACGCTGGACGCGAAGTGTGACCGTCAAGCAGCGCTCAAAGTATGTCTTGAAAGATGAACACTCCGTAATCCACCGTTCAAAAACTTTGAGAACAATTGTGAAACACTCACCAACTTTTGCAGGCTTTCTCGGCGTATTTCAGCTATGAAATCTTCGCCTGAAGATGATGGACACGTAATCCACTGAAACGTTGCGACTAGAAGACGACGCCACTCGGCTGATAACCCGTGAAGATTTCATAGCTTACCAACTTTTGTCACATAACGCAGATCTTCCACTAGACTTTCCCCTTATGTTTCTTGCAACGGTTGAAGCTGACATTGGTGCAACACACTTTACTCTCATTGGGGCAGTGAACATTCACAATTGTCGTTATGTGGTGATCGTCACCACCAACGAAAGTTCATGCAATTTTTCATACAAAGTGAACGTTTCACTGTCTTTTGTGGTTTCACGGCTTAGTTCATGATTGGTCCATTTTTTTATTTGAGTAACTGGGACCTTACACACCCACGACATGCAGCACAGACGGCAAGAGGTACTGTGATATGATTCGACAAGTACAGGGAGTGTTTTGTTCTCAGCTGTTTTGAAGCGTGGTGAAGCTCATCCTCACATCGCTCGTAAAATCACTGAGTTACTCTGTAATGTACTCCATACTTCGAGAAAACTGAATCACTGGACTATCGTTCGAAACTACGTGGCCACGAAGATCACTTGATTTAGAAACTACCTCTTTAATTATTTTTACTAAACACTGACCTACAGGATTGTCCCTGACACAAACAACTCAGATTTAACCTATTCATTTATTACCCGTAATATACAAGCCCTACGCAATCTGACTGCTGCGGTTCTAGGCGCTCAGTCCGGAACCGCGCGACTGCTACGGTCGCAGGTTCGAGTCCTGCCTCAGGCATGGATGTGTGTGATGTCCTTAGGTTAGTTAGGTTTAAGTAGCTCTAAGTTCTATGGGACTGATGACCACAGATGTTAAGTCCCATAGTGCTCGGAGCCATTTGAGCCAATCTGACTGCTATATGTTGACAACGTGACTCAAATAACTAACACAAGAGAACGGCCCTGAATTGCACGAAATCCTAACAATAATACAAATCCAAAAAATATGAAATTAAAGAAATATAAAACTACCTCTAACATCAACTCATTTCAATCACGAATCCCAACAGTGCAAACTTCATTCTTTTTCATAAGCCACTTACCTCACAGAAAATCTTCATAACACGAACTACAGCAATCACAGCAAGTAGCAACTACAGCCAGCTAAACAAAAAGAGTCTAACCACTATAGACTCTGACTACTAGGAGGCATATGGTTAGCGAAATTAAGATTGTGTTGAAGAGCAAACAATGTATTTAGAAAATTTTACCTTATTCATGTGACATCCAGTTCCAAAAATTATGTAGTTGTCTATAATTCCACCACCCAAACATTATGAACCAAACATCGATCATCATACATTCCTTGCGTATTTTCTTATAAACACATCATTTCATCTCACTTTACAATGCATGTCCTACCAACACAGTGTCAACTAAGAATATCATGTCCATGTCTTTTGGCGAGGGCGCATAGCGCTGTCAGCGATATTAACACTGTCTATAGCGCTGTCAACACACAAACAGGTTACTTGCTATTTCATCCCATGTGATTTCTGGCTGTGGGGTTGCCTGAACGACAACGTTTATCAACGGGATGCTAATACGTTGGAGGTTGAAGATGAACATACTGAGTGAAACGGAAAACTTCCCAAATAAGATACTGTGGGCAGCCATAGAGTAATCCGTAGTGCGGTTCTGGGGTGTCACGGATGCAGATGATCCTCACAACGAGTAACCTTTCTAACTTGGGACGTAAACATCGTACGCATTAGCAAATGTTACTTTTATAACAATTGAAACGTGTTTCCTTCAATAGTTTATTCGATATTTCTCTTCAGCATATCCCTACATGTTTCCAGAAATTTTCATTGTACTACGGTCACTCCTTTATCATATGCTCCTCTCAGTCAGCGAAAGTCTAATTATTAAGCATGATCTATACGATAACCGAAACAAAAACGTTATAGTAAATATTGGTGTGAAAGCATCCAGTGGTGACATAACTGCGAATGTATAGTTCCAAGGCGCCACATTCTTCCGTACTAATACTGTCATAGTTAATAGAGATGCATTTTAGATGTGAAATTTTTGATTAAATCTCCGTTCAGTTGGGCTCACGTCTAACGTAAACACACCCGCTGTTCATTAGTCACCACATACCAGCGCTCCTCATTGAATGCGTAATTTGAGGTACTAGGTGATCGCCTGATTTGGCCACGACTACTTCCGAGAAAAGTTCGTGGAATACTGTAGCTCTGGTTTATGCTACAGGAATTTTCTGTATTGTTTCAATATGTTCACTTTCAACATAGTTGGGTAAAAGGCACATGAACGGTTCGGCGGCAGCACATATAGCTGAATACTAATGCACCAGTATGTTCCAAGATTGGTTGTTCGAGCAGAGCCAATATTATGGCGTCCAAGAGCACCTGGCTTTAATCCTGTGGTGTACTCTGTAAGGGGTCATCTCTAAATCCTAGTGTACAGTACTCTGTAGATGTGGCAACAGAACGGTAGATGTGAATCGTACAGTCACATCGAGATGTGCGAGATGATCTGTGGCTGTCTAAAAGTATTCCTATGTCACTGTAGATAACAGTGCCGTTTTACATTAAAATGGCAAGGCCACACGTGGACCACCTCCGTTACAGGTGTGTACAGTGTTCCGGAAACTGGAAGAAGTAATGGCTTGAAGGAGTATTTTATTTCTTGATGAGGTATGTCATAGGGGAATGGAAAACTTTATCCTGCGGAAAATTAAGTTATTTCCAAATTAGGACTTAATGTAAGTAAAACACTCTCTCTATAATCATCTAATATTGTTATTTTATTACATTTACACATAAATGTAGCATGTTTACAACTTAACTATTCATTTAAACAAAAGAACATAAATATTTTTAAATATCAAGGTTCAAACATGGATTTCGGCTGAGTTTGTCTATTTTTTAGTGTCGGAATTACAGTGTATTATTTCCTGGTTTCTGATCGTCTAATTGAGCCATAACAATTTTTTCGTAATTATCTTCGCTGTATTGGCATGAATTCAGGACGCACGACTGCCTGATAATAGCTACAAATCCTTCTCGTAAGCTTGCTGTATTATTTACTCGTGATATGATCCTGAGACCTGCTACAAAGAGTACAACGGCAAGTGTTGTTCTGGAAGTGCAAGAGTTTGATAGCACTGGGTATGTTCCGATGCGGTATGCGACGATCAAAAGAATGGATTTCTAGCGAGAATTCGACCTCTTGCAGATAATGACGGCGGATGACTTTCGTTTCAGAGCTACCTCATCTGATATACCACATAATCACTTGTGCCCAATATATTAATAAAATTGTAAAACTACGTGAAAGCCCACCGGTGATGTTTTCGAGTAACGTAGTGTTGTCAGTACATTTTATAAAAAATATGTTTGCCATCTTTGTGTCGTTATAAAACCGGATAATTTCTTTTCTGTCCACTCACAATGAGCTATATCGATCTTGTAGCCTTTGTGAAGATAACAACAAATCTAGCTTACCTTGCTTTGACATGTAACTGACTAGCCTGCTCACGGATACGGATACATTTGTTTCTCAGTTTTTTTAACAATTTATGTCATTGTTGTTGTTGTTGCCGTTGTTGTTGTGGTCTTCAGTCCAAAGAATGGCTTGATGCATAGCTCCACGTTACTGTATCATGTACAAGCCTCTACATCTCCGAATTACTACTACAGCCTGCACCTACTTGCTCATTGCACTTACCTCTTGGTCTCCTACAAGTTTTACCGCCCACACTTACTCCTACACAAAACTGGTGATACCTTGAGTCCTCACAATGTATGCTATCAACCTATCCCTTATTTTAGTCATGCAGCAAATTTCTTTTATCCTTAATTCCTTTCTTTCATCCTTAATTTCTTCTGATTGATTCCATGATCTATCCTTCTTCTCTTTAACGTTCTTCTGCAGCACGTCATGTCAGAAGCTTCTGTTATGTTTTTATCTGAACAGTTTTCATCCTCGTTTCAGTTCCATACAGGGCTACACACGAGACAAATCTCAAAAGACACTTAACACCTAAATGTATATTCGATGTTAACACATATATCTCTTCTTCAGAAACGTTTTCCTTTCAACGGTCAGTTTACATTTTTTTCCCTCTACTCCAGTAATCAGTTATTTTAACTGCCCAAAAAGAACTCATGAACCAATTTTAGTATCTCGTTTCCCTGTCTAATTCCCTCATCACAGGTTTAAGTTCTATTACATTCCATTACCCTTCAACTGTAGTTGCTAATGTTCATCCTATATGCTCCTTTCAAGACACCAGCCGCAGCGTTAAGTTGATTTTCAAGCTCCTTTGCTGTTCCTGACAGACTTACAACTCCAATGACAAACCTCAAATTATAAATTCCTCTTCCTAAAGTTTAATTGGTTCCCCAAACTCTTCTTTTGTTTCTGTTTTGATTGGCAGGAGAGCCAACACCGTGTTACTAGAGGCGGCCGAAAGGCACGCGTTTTAGCTCACGCAGGCTGGCGTGAGGTCTGGAACAGGACAAGGAAATTAGAATTTAGAAAAACGGACGTAGCTGGTGGAATACTTAACTTTAATCCATTAATGGTGAACGTCGGTCTGAACGGTACATGATTCACAATATCAATAGTAACTGATAATGGCGCCTTGCTAGGTCGTAGCAAATGACGCAGCTGAAGGCTATGCTAAACTATCGTCTCGGCAAATGAGAGCGCATTTTGTCAGTGAACCATCGCTAGCAAAGTTGGTTGTACAACTGGGGCGAGTGCTGGGAAGTCTCTCTAGACCTGCTCGGTCTGCAATCACTGATAGTGGCGACACGCGGGTCCGACGTATACTAACGGACCGCGGCCGATTTAAAGGCTACCACCTAGCAAGTGTGGTGTCTGGCGGTGACACCACAGTTTCCTTAAGCCAGCTCAGTGTACAGATTGAATAACATCAGGAATAGCCTACAATCCTGTATGACTCCGTCCTCAAACCACTGTTTCCTTTTCATGCCCTTCGACGTTCGCAACTGCCATCAGGTTTTTAACAAGTTGTACACAACCTTTCGCTCCCTGTATCATTCCTCTGTTACCTTCAGAAATTAAAAGTGTATTCCAGTCGGCATTGTCAAGAGCTTCATACCAAACCTACACAGCTATTAACGTAGGTCTACATTTCTTGTATCTATCATCTGAGATCAGTCGGAGTCAGCACTGCCTCACGTGTGCCAGCATTTTCCCGGAAGCGAAACAGGTCTTTCCCAAGGTCAGCTTCTAGTTTTTTCCATTCTTCTGTCAAGAATGCGTATTTGTATTTTCCAACGATGATTTATTAAACTGATAGTTTGGTAATAATCACGTTTACCAGCATCAGCTCTCTACACTGCTTGAAATGTGAGGATATTTCCCCCTGTCTCATACATCTTTCACTGCAGGTGGAATACGAGGGCAGTTCAATAAGTAATGCAACACATCTTTTTCTGAAACAGGGTTTGTTTTATTCAGCATTGAAATACACCAGGTTATTCCCCAATCTTTTAGCTACACAACACTATTTTTCAACGTAATCTCCATTCAATGCTACGGCCTTACGCCACCTTGAAATGAGGGCCTGTATGCCTGCACGGTACCATTCCACTGGTCGATGTCGGAGCCAACGTCGTACTGCATCAATAACTTCTTCATCATCCGCGTAGTGCCTCACACGGATTGCGTCCTTCATTGGGCCAAACATATGGAAATCCGACGGTGCGAGATCGGGGCTGTAGGATGCATGAGGAAGAACAGTCCACTGAAGTTTTGTGAGCTCCTCTCGGGTGCGAAGACTTGTGTGTGGTCTTGCGTTGTCATGAAGAAGGAGAAGTTCGTTCAGACTTTTGTGCCTACGAACACGCTGAAGTCGTTTCTTCAATTTCTGAAGAGTAGCACAATACACTTCAGAGTTGATCGTTTGACCATGGGGAAGGACATCGAACAGAATAACCCCTTCAGCGTCCCAGAAGACTGTAACCATGACTTTACCGGCTGAGGGTATGGCTTTAAACTTTTTCTTGGTAGGGGAGTGGGTGTGGCGCCACTCCATTGATTGCCGTTTTGTTTCAGGTTCGAAGTGATGAACCCATGTTTCATCGCCTGTAACAATCTTTGACAAGAAATTGTCACCCTCAGCCACATGACGAGCAAGCAATTCCGCACAGATGGTTCTCCTTTGCTCTTTATTGTGTTTGGTTAGACAACGAGGGACCCAGCGGGAACAAACCTTTGAATATCCCACAACTGGTGAACAATTGTGACAGCACTACCAACAGAGATGTCAAGTTGAGCACTGAGTTGTTTGATGGTGATCCGTCGATCATCTCGAACGAGTGTGTTCGCACGCTCCGCCATTGCAGGAGTCACAGCTGTGCACGGCCGGCCCGTACGCGGGAGATCAGACAGTCTTGCTTGACCTTGCGGCGATGATGACACACGCTTTGCCCAACGACTCACCGTGCTTTTGTCCACTTCCAGATCACCGTAGACATTCTGCAAGCGCCTATGAATATCTGAGATGCCCTGGTTTTCCGCCAAAAGAAACTCGATCACTGCCCGTTGTTTCCAACGCACATCCGTTACAGACGCCATTTTAACAGCTCCGTATAGCGCTGCCACCTGTCGGAAGTCAATGAAACTATACGAGACGAAGCGGGAATGTTTGAAAATATTCCACAAGAAATTTCCGGTTTTTTCAACCAAAATTGGCCGAGAAAAAAAAATGTGTTGCATTACTTATTGAACTGCCCTCGTAGTTTTGTCACAGCCGTCTCTACCATAGATATCAGCTGTTTTAAGGGAATGTGGTCTACTCCAGGGGCGTTGTTTCGCTTTTGGCTTTTTAGGGCTCTATCAAATTCTTACCAGTTTATCATACTCCCCGTCTCATGTACATCTACGTACTTCTCCCTTTCTACAGTATAACTTTCAAGATCTTTTTCCTTGTATACACCCTTTATATTACTTCTTTGTTAGTACTGGCTTTCCATATAAGCTATGGATATTTATGTAACCTATTCCCTTTTCTCAAAATATCTCTTTAATTTTCTCATAGGCTATTTCTATATCTCTCCTGTTATATATGCTTCCATATCCGTATAATTGTCCTCTAGTCATTCCTGCTTAGCCGTTGAGCACTTCCCGCCACTCACATTTTTCAGACGATTGTATTCCCCTTCGGCTGCTTCATTTGCTTCATTTTTATACTTCATCCTTTCATTAATGAAATTCAATACCTTCTGTAATATTCAAGAAATTCTGCTAGACCTTAATACCTATTTGATCCTCGCTATTTCATCTCTCAAAGCTATCCATTCAGTTTTTACGTATTCCTTCCCCATGTCTCAGGCAATCGTTGACGAATGTTACGTCAGAAACTTCAAACAACCAGTGATTCCTTAAACTTTAGGTTCCAGCTCCTTAATATCGTATCTTTTTGCTAATTCTTCAATGTAATTCTGCAGTTCATAGCGGCTAAATTTTGGTCAAATTCAATACTTACCCTTGAAAATAAAATACCTTAGCGTTTAAAAATAATAATTTATAAAAATCATCAGCAATGGCGACAGAAGACTTCTGGCATACGAAGTCATCTTCATTCTGCCAACAGCCTTGTCAAAGGCGGCGGAGGAACGAAATGAGGTCCAGCGCACTCCGTCGCCTCTGGGGTGGAAAATTGGCCCTAAAAGAATACTCTACTGTGATCAACGGCATGAGGATGCGGAAGGCAATGGACACCATTGCATTAGAGACACATAACGTGTATCCATGGGACAGTGGCCTGTAATTGCAAAAGTGCCATGATGATATATCCACTGGAAAAAAATTCCGGACTCACATCCCATTCGGATCTCCTGAAGGGAACTGTGTGGCGAGGTGACCATGACAGAAACACTGAATAACCAACGAAAGGAAAACGTTCTGCGCGTCAGGGTGTGAAATGTTAGAAGTTTGAACGTGGTAGGGAAGCTATGAAATCTGGAAACAGAAATGTTATGTCTCAGTCACATTGGACGATAAGGAAGTGAACTGCGAAGAAGACAAAAATTATGGTCACACAAGTACAGCGTAACATCAACAGCAGCGGAAAATGGTATAATGGGAGTAAGATTAGTTGTGAATAGGAAGAAAGGACAGAGATTGAGTTACTTTGAACAGTTAAGTGATAGGGCTGTTCTCATGGGAATCTACAACAAAACCAATATATGCACGGTAGTAGGAATGAGAGAGAAGAATGTCCATTTGAATTCTGCAATAAGTTTCAGCTATTAATAATGAGTGCACTATTCAATAATCACTAGAGGGGGAGGTATACTTGGAAAAGGCCGGTAAGTACAGAAGGGTTTCAATTAGATTACAGCTTGCTCAGGCGGTGCTTCCAGAATCAGACATTGAACAGATTTTAAGAGCTACCCAGGGGCAAATATAGACTTAGATCATAATTTAGTAATGATGAAGGGTAGGCCGAAGGTTAAGAGGCTAGGGAAAAAAAACAATGTGCACAGAAATAGGATATGGAAGTACTAAGGAATAAACAGATGCGCATGAATTTCCCTGAGGTTACAGATGCAGCAATAAGGAATAGCTCAGTAGCCAGGAAGGAATAAACATCTGTAAAAAAGGCAATGGCAGAATTTTAAAGAGAAATATAGATACAAAGAAGGTAACTGCGAAGAAACCGTCGGTAACAGAAAAAATACTTCAGTTGATCAATGAAAGAAGAAAGTACAAAAATGTTGAGGCAAATTCAAAAATACAGAAATGCAAGTCACTTAGTAATGAAATAAATAGGAAGTAAGGAGAGGCTAAGGAAAAGTGCTACTTTATGAAGGAATAGAAAAACAAATGATTGTCAGAAGGACTGAGTAAGTATATTAAAAGAACAAATTGCCTTCAGTGAAATTAAAAGCAAGAGCGGTAACATAAAGAGTGCTAGGAATTCCATTCTCAAGTGCAGAGGAGACAGGGGATAGATGGGAGGAGTACACTGAGGGTCTCTATGAAGGAGAAGACTTGTCTGAAAAACATAACAGAAAAGGAAAGAAAATTCGACATGGAAGAGAGAGAGGGTACCCAGTATTACAATCACAATTTAGAAGACCTTTGTAAGACTTAAAATCAAATAAGGCAGAAGGGATTGATAACATCCCATTGGAATTTCGAAAATCATTAGGGGAAGTGCAGCAAAACGATTATTCACATTGGAGTGTAGAATATATGAGACTGGCAGTATACCATCATTTACGCAATTCCCAAGATAGCAAGAGCCGACAAGTGCGAGATTCATTGCACTATCAGCTTAACAGCTCATGTATCCAAGTTGCTGACAGGAGTAATATACAGAAAAATGGAAAAGAAAATTGACGATCTGTTACGTGACGGTTAGTTCCGCTTTATGAAAAGTAAATGCACCACAGAAGCAGTTCTAACGTTGCGGTTAATAATGGAAGTTAGACTGAAGAAAAATCAAGAAACTTCCACAAGATTTGTCGACCTGGAAAAAGCTTTGTAAGACGTAAAATGATGCAAATAGTTCGAAATCCTGAGAAAAATAGCTATAAGCTGAAGAGAAAGACGGGTAATGTACAATATGTACGAGAACTAAGAGGGAACAATAAGAGTAGGAACCGAAGAACGAAGTGCACGGATTCAAAGGATGTAAAACAGGGGTGTAGTCTTTCGTTCCTGCTGGTCAATCGAAATATCGAAGACACAATGACGAAAATAAAACGTAGGTTCAAGAGTGGGATTATTATGTGAGGTGAGAGGATAGCAATGTTAAGATTGGCTGATGACATTACTAACCTCAGTGAATGTGAAGAAGAATTACAGGACCAGCTCAGTGGAATGAATTGTCTAATGAGTAAAGCATATGGATTGAGCATGAATCTTAGAATAACGAAAGTAATGAGAAGTAGCATAAATGAGAA
Source organism: Schistocerca serialis cubense (assembly GCF_023864345.2). NCBI lineage: Eukaryota > Metazoa > Arthropoda > Insecta > Orthoptera > Acrididae > Schistocerca > Schistocerca serialis. The sequence continues at coordinate 507,848,573 of NC_064644.1, read as the reverse complement.
CAGTGAGAAACTTAACACCATAATAGGTGATTACGAAGTAGATGAAGTATGGAATTCTTCTGCCTAGGCAGAAAAATGACTTATCACTGACGGAGCAATGCGGACGTACATAAACAGACTAGCACTGGCAGAAAGGGAGTTCCTGTTCATGAGGTCTACTAGTATCAAATATAGGTCTTAATTTGAGGAAGAAATGTCCAAGAATGTACGTCTGGAGCACAGCATTGTATGTCAAAGAGACGACGACTGTGAGTAAACCAGAACAGCAAAGAATAGAATCATGTGGGTTGTGGTGCTACGCAAGCTTGTAGAAAATTAGGTGTACTGGTGAGGTAAGGAATGAGGAGGTTGTTCGCAGCAACGGCGAGAAAAGGGATATATGGAAAACACGTGCAAGAAGAAAGGACAAGATGATAGGACGCACGTTAAGGTAGGGGGGGAATAACTTCCGTGGTGCTAGAGGGTGCTGTAGAGGTTGGAAACTGTAGAAGATGACGAAGATTGGGGTACATTAAGCAAATAATTGAGCACTTAGGCTGCAAGTGCTATACTGACATGAAAAGATTGTCTGAGGAGAGGCATTCGTGGCGGGCCGCATCAAACCAGTCAGAAGATTGATGACTCACGAGACCAAACTTCCACGCTCCGCTCCGTAGATTTCCAGTTTTCTTTTTCCTGATGACGGCATTCACCTTAGTGTTCCTCTCCTGCTGATCCGAATCTGGGACTTTTACTTCTGGAATATTTTAGCGAAGATTCTCTTCAGGAACTCCCCGTTCGCCTGGCCTCTCAACACCCCGTTGTGGTTGCACTTACGGTACTGCTGTCTCTCCATCTCTGAGGCATGCAGGGCTCTCCAGCACTTGGAAATGTCCATGGTTCATGAGGAGGTGAGAAATTAAAGTATTTCTGTTTTATTTTCTTTTAGTGTTTTTGCAGTCGTAATCTTGAGTCAACAGTATTTTGCAGTTAGGCGCACAAGTAAGACATCTGTCCATAGTAATATTGTATACCAGGGCGCATAATAGACACATAATCCGATTGGGGACCATATTTGATTCTCCAAATTGTCTCTCACGCTGCATGGCTGCTTAAATATCAAAATGACAGGAACATAGATAATTGAGGTCCTTCACCATAATGATCTACACTGACAGAAAGAGACTCGTAACACTAAGAAGGAGTTGTGCGACATAACAAAAGTTGATAGACGTGCCTCTACTTCTGAAAATGTCTATTCAGACTTCGTGCCAACCGCAGCTGGCACGGTGAAAATCAGATTTGCTTTAAATACGCACTGTAAAGGTAATGAGCTCCAGCTAGCTTTTGGATTGGACTTGTTGAATTGATGTTAGCCAACGATGTCTCTAACGCGACGTAGGCGCCATAATAAACAAGTCACTGAATTTGAACGAGATCGTGTAATAGGGCTACGAGAAGCTGAATGTTCCTGCGAAGGAGAGCTGCTGTAAAGTTTGGAAGGTAGGAGACGAGGTATTGGCAGAAATAAAGCTGTGAGGACGCGGCGTGAGTCGTGCTCGGGTAGCTCAGTTGGTAGAGTACTTGCCCGCAAAAGACAAAGGTCCCGACTTCGAGTCTCGGTCCGGCACACAGTTTTAATCCGCCAGGCAGTTTTAACAAAAATATTACCGCTACCATCATCGGGAAAAGAGACGAATCTACTGCGCTTGGTGAATGACCCAAAATATCAGATCTTGTACCTGAAGTGGGTAGTGGGAACATGCTCCATTTAGTGCCAGTACGAGACTGATAGAGCGGACAGGGGCATATCTTCATTGTCGTCGTCGTCCTCGTGTTCCTCTTCGATATTAGGCTAGTGAGAAGACACTGGCGGGACATTTTGTTCCATGAATCTGTCTTCCTCCACCCTTTCGCTCGAAACGTGGCCACCTCCGTCTTCATCCTCCAGCCATCCTCGAATTTGTTCCTTCATGTTATTTAATAGTCTATGAAAACATTATTGGAAAAAAGCAGCGATCAGATTAGATAATTCAAAGTAGTAATCCGTCTTCATTGCGAAATTTTATTGAAAATTAGAAACAACATCTAAAAGTTAACCGGTTTCGATCATTCCTAGAACATCCTCGGACCATGTCTCAATAGGTGGTGAGCAGAGACGACGAGCGTAGCTTTGACAAGAGCCGCAATATACCTCCGACACTTGCCAGAGCTCCGCTCGTTATCTTAACTTTTAGATGTTATTTTTAATTTTAATAAAATTTTGTAATGGAGACTGATTCTGAACGCTTCTTCCCTAAGGGGCTCCAAAATGCACTTAACGTTGGATCGCCCCATAACCAGCTGACCCCTCCCCTCATATGCCTTTTCGACGTCTGCCTACTCAAAGGGTGGATGGGCGAGGCCAACGACCAGCCTTCACGTTGACCCTCCGACGTGAGCGTCGCTAACGTGGCACCACCCTGTGGTGAGCGCAGATCCACCGAGTCGGATACTCTGGAACTTACCTTGTCCGTAGAGCCCGCGGCAGAAACGAGAAGCAACTGAAGTGTCCCGTGCATCACGACAGATACACCATCAACGCTACACTCCGAGGAAGTAGACCGAAGATGCCTGAACATAGGCAAATATGCCTTCAGAGCTTGAGGAATAGAGGCTGGCTTCTCCTGCGTCGCACACATCATGCACGTATACTTTCCGTCCCAGCACTACTAACTTAATAAGTATGCTATAACAGAACTTAGACGAAACCTAAATATGAAACTTGCTCCCGTCCTTTCCTGTTAACAATGAAGGCGGAGCCTTACAGTGCTGTGTAGCTGGCAGGTCAAAAGAAATGGCAGTTACATTACATACGGGTCAGAATCTACATTTTACAATTCCAAACAAGCGATATTACACCAATTAAGAAAACATGGGCGGAATTTAAGAATTAATCTACGAAGAAAACACAGAGAAATCTGAATAAGTAATTTGCTGCTCTCGTGGTCCGTCACAGGAGACAGGTAGAACTTGACTGACTGATAAGGCTGAAACTAACGGTTTCTGACTCTTCACAACAAACAAATGAATGACAGATTGCACTACACACTACCTGATACTATACGCTTATAAAAACGCAGGATTGCACCTCCTTCATGAAATTTAAGAAAAAACAGGAAAATCTGAATACGTAACATGCTGTTCTCTTTGTCTGTCACAGACGACGCGTGGAAACGTATTAACTGACAAAGCCTTAACGGCGTTTGCTGGCTCTTCGAAACTAACAAATGAACGATAAATTGCGTTAAACTACACATTACGGTTTCAAAAATACGAGATGACATCTCGCAACACGTATGAAATTTAAGACATACGCTACGAAGAAAACATGGAAAAAGCAGATTACGTTAATATCTGTCTCCTGGCCCATGACTGGTGACAGCTGGAACCTGACTCACTGACTAGACTCAAACAATCGGGTGCTGGCTCTTAAAATTAATTGATGACAGACTGCGCTGCACATTGCCTGACACTACGCTTTACATTTACAATCAGGCGAGATTACACCTTTTAAAGAAATGTACAAATGCACGGAGTTTAAGACTTAGCTACATCATCCTGGGTTCACGAACACCAAAACGAAAAGGAAATTATGCAGAAAACTGGCTTGGGCAACTAGAATCGACACATACGTCAGCCGCCAATGGTAGGTGGCAGTAGTGTGAGTCCAAATAGCATAACACAAACTACACATGTGTCCACGCATTACCACACCAATGCTGCGACAAACTTACACTATTGGCCATTAAAATTGCTACACCAAGAAGAAATGCAGATGATTATCGGGTATTCATTGGACAAATATATTATACTAGAACTGACATGTGGTTACATTTTCGCGCAATTTGGGTGCATAGATCCAGAGAAATCAGTACCCAGAACAACCATCTCTGGCCGTAATCACGGCCTTGATACGCCTAGGCAATGAGTCAAACAGAGCTTGGATGGGGTGTACAGGTACAGCTGCCCATGCAGCTTCAACACGATACCACAGTTCATCAAGAGTAGTGACTGGCGTATTGTGGCGAGCCAGTTGCTCGGCCGCCATTGACCAGACGATTCCGGTTGGTGAGAGATCTGGAGAATGTGCTGGCCAGGGCAGCAGTCGAACATTTTCTGTATCCAGAAAGGCCCGTACAGGACCTGCAACATGGGGTCGTGCATTATTCTGCTGAAATGTAGTGTTTCGCAGGAATCGAATGAAGGGTAGAGCCACGGGTCGTAACACATCTGCAATGTAACGTCCACTGTTCAAAGTGCCGTCAATGCGAGCGACCGAGACGTGTAACCAATGGCACCCCATACCATCACACTGGGTGATACGCCAGTATGGTGATGACGAATACACGCTTCCAATGTGCGTTCACCGCGATGTCGCCAACCTTGCAACCTTGTGTGAATGCTCTGAAAAGCTAATCATCTGCATATCACAGCATCTTCTTCCTGTCGGTTAAATTTTGCGTCTGTAGCACGTCATCTTCGTGGTGAAGTAATTTTAATGGCCAGTAGTGTATGTAACGATTTCAGAAGGATAAACTGCAAAACAAACTAGGACTATTTCTACTCAGTTGCCTTGGTGAATTTCCAAAGGCAGGGATCTACAGAATTCACTGTAGCACTGGCAGTGGGGTCGATGTCTGCCAGAACTTTGGAGATTTTGTGACCACAGAAGATGCACACAATACATACAATGCCGGACAAATAAATTAGTACACCCCGAAAGATGAATGCACTTATGATGGTTTCAACGTCATCCGTCTACAGACAGCGTAGTGATATAATTACCAGACCTCCACCTGTACCTAAGCCTTAATAGGGAATACGCACAGCCATAAGGCTCACAAGGGGAGGCCGCCAATTGTGAAATTCAGATTCGATTCATACTGCGCATAATAAAAGCTCATGGCCAGAGGTGTAATGTAGCAAAGCACCAAGATGCACTTCTCAGCCGTTGTCGATAAAATCGACAGTTAAAAGAAACCGTTGCGGTGAAATACTCTCTACGATTAAAAATTCTATACAGCGTCGTGGCGCAGCGGTGAGCGCTCGGGTTCGTAATCCGAAGGTCGCAGGATCGAATCTCGCCCTATGCAACCTTTTTTTTTTTTTTTTTAGTATTTGTTTTTCATAATTCAAATATATATATATATATATATATATATATATATATATATATATATATATATATATATATAATTCTCGGCAATCAGTTGCAACAATTATGCATATAATAAGTTGCTAAAAGTCGTTTGTCGTGGAAAAACTGGCGACTTCGAACATCATTATGTTTTCCGCAAACAAAGTTGTTCAAAAATGGTTCAAATGGCTCTGAGCACTATGGGACTCAACTGCTGTGGTCATCAGTCCCCTAGAACTTAGAACTACTTAAACCTAACTAACCTAAGGACACACACACATCCATGCCCGAGGCAGGATTCGAACCTGCGACCGTAGCAGTCGCACGGTTCCGGACTGCGCGCCTAGAACCGCAAGACCACCGCGGCCGGCAACAAAGTTGTATTTCACAAATGTTATTAATTGTCTTCATAATGTTAATCACGTATAGTTAACGGAAGACGTAGAAACGATATTCCGAAACGAATACGTATAGCGTAAGTCAAACGTTCGAATTAGAATAGAGACCCCACGAACACAAATTTGCTATGGCAGGTATGAAATATAAACTCCGTTACTCGCTCGTTACACTTGAATGACAGATGTTGAATGGGCCGAAACGAGCCGCCGCATAACAGCGTAGTTGCCTGCTAACTTCGACAGAAGGTAGATGCGGTCCCTAGTGCAACTTATAACACTGTCGAAAATCAGTGCGGATGGGAGAGCTTTGGTACACCCTGTTAAAAAAAAAAAACGGAAAAATGGAGGCGGTACAATTGGAGACCGATCCGCCTTCACCAACATGCATAAGCAATTCATTAATACTTTATATATATATATATATATATATATATATATATATATAATTTGAATTACAAAAAACTAATAATAAAAAAAATTGCATAGCGCGAGATTCGATCCGGCGACCTTCAGATTACGAACCCGAGAGCTTACCGCTGCGCCACGACGCTGTAAAAAATTACTAATCGTAGAGAGTATTTCACCGCAACGCTTTCTTTTAACTGTCGATTTTCTCGACAACGGCTGAGAAGTGCATCTTGGTGCTTTGCCACATTACACCTCTGGCCATGAGCTTTTATTATGCGCAGTATGAATCGAATCTGAATTTCACAATTGGCGGCCTCCCCTTGTCAGTGTGGTGCAGAGACGAGGAGCGAGCAACAACTATGCCACGGGGACGAGCGAGAGAGCCTGAAAGAGATCAAATTATGGCCTACTGAGTGGCGGGAAGATCACTTCGGAGAACTGCCACACAAGTTGGACGCTCTTTGTCATTTGTGCAACGATGCTGGTATTAGTGGTCACGTGAACATTCTCATACCTGTAGTAGACGAGTTTCTGGATGTCCATGCAGTACAAAAGCTCGCAGGTATCGTCGTACTGCAAGACTAGCAGTCGCAGATCGTTCAACTACTGCAGTATAGATAAGAGGATTTGTGAGCTCAGACGTGTTGAAAACTGGTTATTAGCAGTTGGACTATGGGCATGCAAACTCTAGCCCGTCTTCCAATTAGGCCACAGCATCGACATGCATGACTCGAATGATGTCACCAGAGGTTCACTTGGACTGGCACTCTGTGGTCTTCAGTGATGAAAGCCGTTTCTGCCTGCACGCAAGTGATGGTCATTTGCGTGTCGAAGCAAACCTGGTGAGTACTGTCCCCTAGAACGCAATAGTCCAAGACACACTCACCCCACCCCACATCTTATGGTTTGGGATGCGATAAGCTGTAAGTTTCTTTGACCTTCGGTGTTTGTGGAGGGGATGTTGAACAGCGTTCGGTACGTGCAGAATGTTGTTAGAGTCATTTTGTTGTTTTGCAAAAGAAAGGTTATCTGTTGTTCCAATAGGATAATGTCCGCCCACACATTCCTGTGAAACTCAACGTGCTCTTCAAGACGTGCAACAACTTCCCTGGCCAGCACAGTCTCCGACCTTACCTCCTGTCGAGCATGTGTGGGATATGATGGCACGAGAAGTGATTCATGAAACTCGTCAACTAATAGCTCTCTCAAAATTACGCCAAAAGCTTGAGCAGGCGTAGCATAACGTATCCCATGACAGTAACTACCGTCTGAACGATCGATTGGATGCCTGAATCAGCGCCTGCATTGCTACCTGTCGTGGCTACACCATGTGCTAATATGTGTGATTCAGCATGGGTCGATATGTAGTTCCTCAGAACCGCTTGTGCTATTAATCTCTAAAAGTAATCATTTAATTTAATCCATATGCATTGTTGCAACAATACATCTCGAGTGAATTGGAAAACTTCAAAAGTTTGTACTATTTTTTCCGGAAGTGGAAGTGACACTGACTGTGAACACCACGATAAATATTATCCATTGTATGGATGGGGATATGAGAATCTTGTAGTCTGATCTTATGGGTATGGAGCTATTTATTCCTGAAAGAAATTTCTCACATTCAATTAACCCTCTTGCAGTTATCAAAGAACAATCAGGCTCCAAAAAATGGCTCTGAGCACTTTGGGACTTAACATCTGTGGTCATCAGTCCCCTAGAACTTAGAACTACTTAAACCTAACTAACCTAAGGACATCACACACATCCATGCCCGAGGCAGGATTCGAACCTGCGACCGTAGCGGACACGCGTTTCGAGACTGAAGCGCCTAGAACCACACGGCCACACCGGCCGGCCAATCAGGCTCCAGTTAACAATGGCTGTTTATCATCAATACTGAGATTCTCACATAAATGAGGACCCTCTCCTTTGGCGTTCTCACCAATTGTTCATATGCATGTTCATTTACTTTCGTGCTAATCCCTTGTAGAATGCGAGCCCGCCACGTTCTGTTGCTAACCCAGCGAACAGATAGCGTGATATCGTTGCGATAGCCACAAGGTGTATTAAAATGTCCCGTGACACATCGCCTTCCTATTTTGACTTAGTTTCGTCATATAACATGCTCAATTTGGGAGAGATCCAGCGACCGTGCTGGCCAAGGTAGGATTTGGCAATCACGAAGGCAAGTAGTAGAAACTCTCGCCATGTGCGGGCTGACATTACTTTGCCGAAAGGTAAGCCCAGGACAGCTTCCCATGAAGGACAACAAAATGAGGCACGAAATATCATCGGCATACCTCTGTGTTGTGAGGGTGGCACCGTGATAACCGAAGTGATCCCCCTGTGAAAAGAAATGGCGCCCCAGACTATCACTCCTGGTTGTCGGGCTGTATGACGGGCTGTAACCAGTATGGTACCCCACAGCTGCCTGAACCGTCTCCAGACACGTCAACACTCATTTCGAAGGTGGGCTGTGGTGAGGTCACTGAATACCGTTCTACTCCACTCAATGACATTCTCAGCAGAAGACGTGTCTCGAGACGCCCCAGACAGCGGTCGGATACCAGCCTGACTGTCGCACACCATACAGCTTGACCACAAGGAGTGATGGTCTGGGTGCCGTTTCATTCCATAGTTGCACGACTCTGGTTACCGTTTTCGGCGTCCTTACAGCACAGTGGCACTTCGATGATATTCTACGCTCCACTTTGTTGCCCTTAAGGGCAATCTGTCATGGCTTAAATTTCACCAGATAATTCCTGCACGCACCTGGCGAGCGTTTCTACAGCTTCTCTGCGTGGTTGCAAATGCTACTTTGACCAGTGTGCTCCCAGAATTTCTACGCAGTTCAGAACGTTTTGAGCTCTATGGAGGAAGGGGGGTGGGGGCTCCAGCTCCAACCAGTTTGGGAATTTGACGATCTAACACACGAATCTGTCAGAAATTGTACTATATCTCGCAGGAGGACATCCAAAAATTCTATCAATCAATGACAAGGCCAAAACCACCACTAACACAAGGGCTAGAATAGGAGCAAAGCGTCACTTAGTTGACTAATTTATGAAACAAAGTGTCCAATTTTTCTGAAATTGTAATCATTTTTTGCATGTTCATATACTCGTACATCACATTAGCCATTGGATAGTTCTTTCGTGGTACGTTTTTCTTTTTTCCTTTTCTTTGTTTCTAGAGTGAATATTTTTCTAAAACATTTCATTCTTAATTTATCTATTAAAAAAGTCCTAAGTGAAAGATTTAGCGCTGCTACAACCATTTTTAGGCTCTGGTGTATGTTACACTTGTGCTTTCATGGCTTTTGTATGTCGTTTGGCATATGGTCTGAGGATGAGCAACACCTGAAAACTTTCAAATATTTTTTTAATAATAGTTTTTAAATGAAGCTTATCTGCAAGTAACGTTCATTTTTTAATTCAAAATTCCAGGCAGAAGACGAAGGAAAATCGCTGACAGAGAATCACCAGTTACTAGGGAATGGCACTGACAGGACTGTACCAGATGTGTCAGCATGTCAGCTTCCTGAAGACCCACCAGCTAACATAGAACGCCGGCTACCTGTCCCGAAATTATAAATATCAACGATGGACAGCACAGTACAAAAGACGTACAGTCCGAAGATTCATCTAGAGAGTACACAACCACTGTTTCGTTCCAAATGCTTTGTTACATAGTGCACACCACAGTCAATTCAACCGCTCATCAAGTGCGACACGAGCAGACTGCATCACCTTGGAGCACTCCTACAGTGGTGGCATTGCCTCTGCAGCAGTCAGTGGCCAACATGAGGAATTCTGTGCTATCGCTGCCGCAGGATACGCTGCCAGCTGTCAACGGCACCCATCGGTCTGACTTGCAGGCCGCGGTATCTCTCATACAGGCTGCAGCCGCCAGATACACCACGGCGAACGCTCCGTCCAAATAGTGGCAGGTGCCGCTTTTGGTCGCATCACTGCACGCAGGATGGCAACCTACACTGTTGAACACTAAGTCATCTCGTTTTCCATTGGTACAGCTGATATGTATCCTTCTTTCACGTTGAGAGTTTCGTACAGACCAGATCAAAAACTTCGTCAGTATGTCAGCCACAATGTGTGGAGACATCGCAACTATTTAAATTTTGATGACTGAAATGTCTGAGGAAAGTTATTCTTTCCAAAATATTATTTTATATTTCCGTAAACTACAGGTTCTGTATGTTTGTATCTCAAGTGAATCGACATGAGGTTTATACTCGTTGTTAACTGCTATTGTTTTAAATAAATTGATTTCGTCGTTGAACTTTTATTTAGAAAGAGGGATGGAAATGGCTCGGTGAACAGCAGAATGAAAGAAGGCTTTTTTATGCGATTGTGGATGAGTAGGAGATGCAGGAACGACCTGGTCGGTATAAACCTAACATAGTAGATGACGTCCTTAAAAAAACAACTGCTAAAAGAATTACTATTCTAGGCACTTCTGTTATCGAGTCTAACCAAAAAAATATTTCTCTATTCCTTTCGTGGGGCCTATCTCCTATTAGATCCAATGCATTCTTCTAAATAAGTACGACTGCACGTTACTTTTTCTAATAATAACAATTTGAAAAGAAACTTCATTCATCATTTACATTCTTTCGTTCCCCTTTAGAAAATTCTGGTGTCTACAAAATTGCTAGCGATACTTGCTCCTCTTATTATACAGGACAAACTGGACGTGCCTTCACTGCACTTGCTAAGAAGAAATGGCACTACTCTCCAAAATTCGTCTTTTGCCGACCATATTCTAATTACAGGTCATTCACCTAAAGCCATTTGCGACAGCAACATTTTGCACAAAGAAAGGGCGTAGACCAGATATTCTAGAAGAATTAGAGATTTTCAAACATCTTGCTCGAAATGATAGCCTCATCCTTAGCTACGTAACAAAAATTTTTTCAACGGTATAAAGCCGTTACTCGATATCTGACTTCGGGTCTCTTTGTGCAGATTGCCGAAATGTTCTTTTCTTTCTAAGGTAGTCCTATCATTTATAATTATCAAATGTTTCTTAGCTGTATTTCACGTCAATATCGCTTTCTACAAGTTGTCATTCAGTCCGATCTACATTTTCATAATGATGTTTTCATGTTTTATCTTACTGTTATAAGCTTCAATGTAGACAAAATGTTGTATGCTACTATCAAACAAATATTGCTTTCCATTATGTACCAAATACTGTTCATTTATAATCATTTCTGACTATATTTCAATGTGAAGTAGCCTCATTGTATCTACGGCTACTAGATGGCGTGCTCGTTGCAGTGCCATGTTCACCTGGCCGCATTTGTTAACGAAGGAATCTCAGTCCGTTTGCAACCTGTAACCGCGTAAGTAACGAACAGCTCTTAGTGGCTCGCCAATACAATTTTTTGTCTTAAATATCTTTGTGAGCAATGCCCATTTGGTATATTTATTATTCGTTTATAGTCATAATTCTGTGACCATGTTATAGACCATTCTTTGATTTCTGAGGAAGACACTCCTAGCAGTGTTGAAACCTGGTTAATTCGTTAAAAATAGTGACCGAGGGCTGTTTTGTTTCAATTGTAACTATTCATGGTCTCTGAACGTGCAGCCATGTACAAAATTTTGAGATATTAATACCATCGTCTCAAGTCAGGCATGGGCCATATAAATAGTGTATCATAATCAATAGAGGAAACTGACACGAAATCATGTGAAAACAAAAGCAAACACAGATCTGCAATGAGCCATTAAGGAGATAACTATGAACGCGTAGTTAGCAGCAACCACTTACTTCACTGGGTGTCTTAGTTACTCCAAATGTATTTTAGATGTGTAATTTTCTATATATTTAGGATCAAGTTTTACGTAAATACATTTTTTCTTTATGAGGTATCACATCACTGATGTTTCTGACTGCATATGTAATCAGAAGTACTAGAAGTTCACTTTGCTGGACCACATATTCTCCCGAGTAGAGTTGATATACTACAGTACCTCCGGTTTCTGTGACGGAATATTTCTGGATTATATGTAGATGTTCTCATGGGACAACGTCAGGGATATCGGCCATGCGTGGTTAAGCACCATTTTACTTCTTATGTGGCTTATCCAATATAGATAGCAAGGCCAGTATTATTATGGTCTCCAAGAATAACTGACATCAATCAACAGGCATTTTCCCCTAGGGATCGTATCAAAAGCGAAGCGTACAGAACTCCTGTTGATATTACTGAGGAACTGTACCTGTGAATCGTATAGTCTTGCAAAAATGTATTCAGTCACCAAGGGTTGTTTGAAATAATTCAGAACGCACCACAAACACGATTGCTGTATTGCATTCAAATTCGAGAACTCAACGTGGACCATCTCCTTTAACGGTGTGTACAGTGCACAGTAAATTGGAGTCAGCAATGTTTTGAAAGAGTATTGTATTTCTCGATAATGTATGTCGGTGAAAGCTAGATGCGGACTTAATCGGGAAGTTACATTCATTATATATTTTCACTAACTACTACAATATTTTACCAGACTAAATCCATTGCCAGCTAATAACCACACAAGCACGGAAATTTCACAACGTGCTCGTCTTAGAACGCATTTTAATTGCAAAGTTTGTGGTTCTATCCCGTTTCTGTTTTCGCCAGTAATTGTGATACACCTTGTTTATATGTTTTGCACTTGGGTGCCTACGACATAGATAGAACAGCAAGGAAACCATTAGTATGACTAGCAACGACAGACTGCCTGTTCATCAATTTACTTTCTCTAACGGGTTTATAGTAGGGAGATTCAATCACTAAGCTGTGGTTGTGGAAATTCTGTAAAATGTTCATATAGCGCTACCGCATTATGTTCAAACGAATCTAAACGTTTACAGCTACAATTTTCTTTAAATATGACGGCAGCGGTAAAAAATTTGGTCAGTAGAGCGTACCAGCAATTTGTGCTTCAAATCCCTTGACTTTTCCACTGACAAGATCAAATTATAACTTATTTATTATCGTTCACAACTAACAAGGAAAATACAAGTACTGCGAGCTAAACCCTTTCTTAATCTATTGAAAAAAAAGAACTATGCGAATATAATGGCTTGTGCACTGCCATATTGTGCTTGACGAAAACTGCAGGCTGCATACTGCCCTTTTGCTCCATATTCAAAAAGCTTTGCAATTCGGAAAATTTTAGTTACTGCAGTAATTGGTCCGTGGTAACCTCTGCTTCAACACATCGTTCTAAGGAATACAGCCGAACTTTCATAACCATTTAATCCTTTCTAATTGGTTGTATTTATCCGCTGTTTACAATGACCCAGCTATAGGCGTTATATCAGCCCAACCTGTGCTGTACAATAATCCTCTAATTTCCTCAGCTACAGGCGCTCTACCAGTCACACATGTGCTGGCGTTAGTTCCTTCCCCAACAAGTGTGGCACCAGCCCCACCTGCGTCATACACAAAAATAGCTTATTGACTCCTTTACTACCACATATGTTCCAGTGACTGATGGGCTTCCCACTATGTCACTTCATTCGCTTGGTGGGCTATTCTTTGTGGATAACATGAACATTGCTTCCAAGGGACTTACAGTGGTTTACCGTAGACGTTACGTTTAATCACCATCTCTCATCCTTAGCGCCCTGAGTGGTTTAAGTTAGACGTAACGTCTAATCACCATCTCGTATCTCAGCATATTTCCTGTTTTGGGACAAAGCTGCATGATGTGAAAGCAATAAAACCTAAATCTAGCAATATTGTTGTGACTCTTGAGTAAAACCTGTCTGAGCGAACTAAATAGTACTATTTTCCCTGGGCATCACGTTTCCTCAGATTCATTATCCTAATTTTTCTGACTTAGCCCTGACCTCAAATCCCGTATGTTGCATCTCTTAACCTTCAGAAATAACCGAAGTTTTAGGGGTGTCCGGGGGTTTCCATGCACACTGTACACTATTTGCATTGGCTGGCGCAACGCTCTTTCGGGTGACGTATCAGTAAACTCCGAGATGTTATTCAGCGCACGGAGCGGAGTGCCCAGGTAAATTGCACTGGATGCATTTTAAGAGTATCGGTTCGATCCTTGATCCCTTACCGAACACCACAGCGGTGTCTGGACCCGAATTATGGGGAAAGTAGGAAACAGTCAGACTAAACAACGTCGGGAATGTCACTGCAGCTATGTACACATCTTGCTGTCCCAGGAAATTCTTCAACACTCTGTCTTCTATTCTCTCACCCCTTCATTTCTCACTTTTGGCAACGTGCTGCTACGGAATTACGACACTGGCCTCTGTCCTTTGGTTGTACAACTTCACTTTCATCTTCAGCAGTCGTTCTGAAACCAATTACAGTTGACGCTGCAGGAGAAGGGCCGAATAGAGGTATTACAATAATTTGCTTGCAAGTGTAAGTAACGATGATGAGTGAGGTGAATAGCACAGTGTTTACCTGTGCGTCAGCGCACGGCTGATCACCGCACTCATTGCAGCCAGTCAGGGGAGATGTGGTCATTGCTGGACCCTCACGTGGCGTTTCCCAGATGGTGGCAAAGCGTGGGGCTGCCCTGGCGCTCACATGCATAGGCGGCAGGCAGCGGATATTGGCCCAGCAGTGGTAGACGTGTCTACATCATCAGCAAGGCACTAAGCAGCACTGCCTCAACATCGTAACACTGCCTCCTGGGACGGGCTGGTTTAAATAGTGGAAACTAAAAGGCAATAGTGGAAAGCGTATAAACGAAAGTGCATTAATGGCTCACAGGATACAATTGAGTGTTCCTGGTAAAGAGATGGAGAGGGTGGTAGGGGGTAGGTCATAATTGTGCAGTCTCAAACCAACTGCAAAACATGCTTGGAAGAGCCAGTAGCATACGGCACTGTCGAATTAATAGTGAAGAAAGATATATTACCTTAGGTTCTAAATAAAATATACATTAACCAAACCTAGTAGAGAGAGGAGAGGAGGCATGAGAGGAATAGCTGCTGATGTTTGGTGCAAATGTGCTAACCAACACCTTATATGCAACTAAATATCTAAAATTTGTTCATGATACTTTCACATACTAATACCATTAAAGCCACTGCACTGACGAAGTTAAAATATAATACAGAATCTTCAACGTATTCACAAATTTGTTTGCAAAAATTAACTGTTAATGAGAAAGACTGACGAAGTTAAAATATAGTACAGAATCTTCAACGTATTTACTAATTTGTTTGCAAGAATTAACTGTTAATTAGAAAAACTATTCTAAAAAGCAATATACGATAGAATAGGTGAATCTAGAGAAAATTTTAAAACAAAGTACGAAATTGTTTGGTATTGTAAGAGAGCTTCATTACAATTTTTATTCCTTTTAAGGTCCACTTTATGTTATGCTTTTCCTCTCATTTCGTTTATGAGGTGTTCTGAGGACGAGCTACGGCTATAAGGCAACAAACATAATACATTTACGACAAATAATCCGCTGTTTTTAAACGACACGTTACAGCAATGATATAAGAAATGTTCAAAGTTAAATCGTGGTAGCAGGCCGTCAGTGCGAGTTTATGTCACTGGTGAGATGAGCTGCCCAGGATATAAAACTGTATTACTTCACCAAGAGCAACATCGTTGTTAACGAAATGAAGACAAGATTTATTAATTCTGTTCTGTTATGTAAAGTGGTACCTAAACATGGTAAACTGGAATATCGTACAAGTTCATACAATGCATGAAACACCGAGAGTAAATATAAAGAGTAATAGGTAAGAAGTGAAATTCTGACTCTGTACGAAGCTAATCATTTAGCACGACGCCCAGGCAGTGAACTAAATTCCCTCCGGAGTGACGTTTTATTTGCGTTACGATTCTCAAATGTGTTCATTATGGTAGTAATTTCTGGGGATTGTGAAAAATGCTTCATATACCGTAGGCAGAAATGTAAGTTATGCAGTCTTCTAGAACCATTAACTCATGTAGACAGTAGGTCAATCTTCTTGTTATGGACATTTCACCATTTCGACGTACATTGCTCAGTAAAAAACTAGCCTATAACCTGCCATGGAATATTAACTACACTGTAGTAAGCAATTCGGATGCTTCAGTGAAGAGTGTATGTGAGGGAAGAAAGAAATCAAAGTATTTGAAGCAATTATTGCTGTGATGACAAAAATGGTTCAAATGGCTCTGAGCACTATGGGACTTAACATCTATGGTCATCAGTCCCCTAGAACGTAGAACTACTTAAACCTAACTAACCTAAGGACATCACACAACACCTAGTCATCACGAGGCAGAGAAGCTGTGATGACATAAAGAGCATACCAAAAAGAGAAGTATAAAACATATACTCCTAATGTTTATGGTGCAGCCTTGAGCAGTCTTAATATTTGGTTACATGGGATTCAAATACTTGTTACTAAGTATGACAAACGTAGCCCTGTTGCGTTGACCTCCGACTGTGAAATAAAACTTTAAATTGCTTGGACTCGAATTATATGTGATAACTAAAAAAATTAATCAATTGCAAAAATGTAATTGTGCCTTGTGCAGGCCAGCATGTTTGGATGGTGCCATTTTCGTGGACGCCTCGGCAGACGCAGTAACAAAATGGTTCAAATGTCTTTGAACACTATGGAACTTAACTTCTTAGGTCATCAGTCACCTAGAATTTAGAACTAATTAAACCTAACTAACCTAAGTACATCACACACATCCATGCCCGAGGCAGGATTCGAACCTGCGACCTTAGCGGTCGCGTGGTTCCAGACTGTAGCGCTTAGAACCGCTCGGCCAGCCCGGCCGGTACGCAGTAACAGAAGACACAGTTGTAAGAAATCTTTATTTAGTAATTTTACAATCCAGACCGTGTTTTCCGTTTTGTGCTAGGTCCGGGGGCGCACTCTCACGTCCGCCTACTGCTGTGGTCCTCTGGCTGGATTTCTGAGAGGATGTTGGTTTGCTCGGTCCCTCCTGCGGCTCCTCTCTGTTCCACTAGTTCCACATCGTCTTGTGGAGTTCCCAGGTGCAGTGCCATGTTACTGGTTGTCGTTATGACTAATTCACTGCCCCTCAGGTGACTGCACTGTCATGACATCCTGCTGTTACTGATTCTAACCAGCCCCTCAGGAAGCCAGTGGTGAATTGGAGGCAGCAATGTAAGTGCAGCTTGTGCACCAGCTGAGTCTCGAGGCCACAATCTCTTCAGTCGCTCACCAGTGGCAGTCGTCACTCCAGTCTTGAAGGCATCTTCAGGCAGCTCACGAAGATGCATTCATCCTTGACCAACAGTGCAGTGGAAATGAAATGGAGAAGTGGAACAGTCTTATGTAACAGTAATCAGAGAATTGAGTGTGAACGAGGTGAATGCCATCGGCCTGCTGATCAACTGGCCTTTCACCTGCCGTGTTTATTATGGTTGGCAATGGGTTTTGCTATTAGGCATCATTTGTAATGACCGAACCGTCCTCCTTTGTTCCTAGCCAGCGGCAGTCTCTCCCACTGCTACATTTGCTAACGATTCGCTTTTGTACATTAGCTCTCTTGATAAACCCACCGTGAGTCAAGCTGTGAAGCGAATCGTGCTTCTTGCATAATGTGGCGCCCAGAGGCTCACCTAGCTCTGTCTCTTATGCCCACTTCCTGCTTAATTGTTTGTAGCCACACACTGCCTTGCTGACCTTGTCGTCTCTGCTGGCTTGCATGTCAAACGTACTCGCTTACAACACATGTTGCGGCTGTTAGCACAAAGGCTCCATCGACTATGAATGCAGTCCTCAGCCAGTGAACTTACAAATTTTCAATCATCCGAAACTGCTCATCTGTGAAACAGCCTGTAAGGAATTTGAAATTCAGCCCCTTTTCTTGTTTCTAAGGAACACTGTCGAACGACAAGGCGCATGGTTTGACATAACCCAACCTATAAACCAATATACCCATTGAAAAAGCTGTTGTTATCACATGGAACAGTTTCTGGAATATTAAAAATTTAACCACAGTGAGATTGGATGTTGGCCATTCATTAATTTAAATTCAGTGGCAATAACTATCATCGGAATGATGATTGTACTATATTTGGCATTCAACCAAATATCTTTAAATGAGTTTGAGAACAAGTTCCCTAATTCTCATAGCAAGGTAAAGGAAACGTTATTAATTATCAGAAGTATGATGATATTTTCATCTTTTATGGCACAAAAGAAGATGTTGAAGGTTTTTTCATGCTCCTAATCAAATGCATTTCATTGTGAAATTGCAGGAGAAGCAGCAGCTTGATAGTTCTCGATCTGAAGATAATAAGGGAGGGACAAAATCTTATTACTGATACGTTCTGTGAGCCTTCCACCACCCATTTCAGAGAAAATCTTCAGCATATAGACTGGGATGAGGTGTACAAGGAACCCAATGCTAATTTAAAATATAACTTATTTCATGACACACTTGTAAGAGAATTTGAAAACTGTTTCCCCAAGAAAGTAGTTAAATCTAATTATAAGAAACCATGCAAAAAACCTTGGCTTACTAATGGAATAAAAATATCTTGTAACCACAAAAGGGAACTGTATCTAACAACAAGGAAGAGTAATGACCCAGAAACAGACAGATATTATAAAAACTACTGAGCTACGTTAAGAAAGGTTATTAAAAAGTCCAGAAGCATGTGCATCATGTCTGAGAGAAATACCTCTGATAACAAAATCAAAACAATTTGGAATATTATTACAAGGGAGACCGGGCAACCAAGAGTACAGGATGATGGCATCACCATCAAAGAAAATGGCAACTTGATAAACAACAAGCCGGAAGTCGAAAATATTTTGAATAATCATTTTTTAAATGTTGTAGACAAAATAGGATCTAAATGTTAATTAGAAGAACCAAGGCAGTTAATGGAAGAGGCCTTACCCACACCATTTGAAACAATTTAAATTCCACCCACCTCTCCTTCTGGAATTAGGAAGATAATAAACTCTCTCAAAAATAAAAGCTCACATGGAATTGATGGCATTTCCAGCAGGATAATGAAAGTTTGTTCCCAAGAAATAAGTGGGATTCTTAGCCACATATGTAATATCTCTCGGAACCAGGGTATTTTCCAAGATAGCCTAAAGTATGCCATTGTTAAACCACTGCATAAAAAGGGGGATACGTCTGATGTCAAAAACTACCACCCAATCTCTCTTCTGACTGCTTTATCCAAAATTCTTGAAAAAGTAATGTATTGTAGAGTAGCTTCACACCTTTGTAAAGATAAAGTTTTAACAAAATGTCAGTTTGGTTTCCAGATGGGTTTTTCAATGGAAAATGCTATATATACTTTCACTAATGAAATATTAAATGCTCTGAGTAACCGGAAGTCACCCGTTGGGATTTTTTGTGATCTATCAAAGGCTTTTGATTGTGTAAATCATGGAATACTCCAAGTACTGCGGTATGAATGGGACAGTGCTCAAATGGTTTCAATCATACCTAACTGGAAGAGTGCAGAAAGTTGAAATCAACAGCTCACATAATGTGCAAAAAAGTGGTGATTTCTCAAACTGGGGAACAATCAAGTATGGGGTGCCGCAAGGTTCAGTCTTGGGTCCTTTGCTGTTCTTAATACATATTAATGACTTGACATTCTATATTCACGAAGATGCGAAGCTGGTATTTTTTGCCGATGATACAAGTATAGCAATCACACCCAACAGTCAAGAATTAACTGCTGAAATTGTAAATGATGTTTTTCATAAAATCATTAAGTGGTTCTCTGCAAATGGGCTCTCATTAAACTTTGACAAAACACAGTATATCAAAGTCCACACAGTAAATGGAATGACACCGTTAATAAATATAGACTTCGATCAGAAATCGGTAGCTAACGTAGAATATTCAAAATTTCTAGGTGTATGCATTGATGAAGGGTTGAACCGGAAAAAACACACTGAGGATCTGCTGAAACATTTGAGTTCAGCTACTTATGCTATTAGGGTCATTGGAAATTTTGGCGATATACATCTGAGTAAATTACCTTACCATGCCTATTTTCATTCTCTGCTTTCGTATGGCATCATATTCTGGGATAATTCATCATTGAGTAAAAGATTGTTCATTGCACAAAAGCGTGTAATCAGGATAATTGCTGGAGCTCATCCAAGATCATCCTGCAGACACTTATTTAAAGAGCTAGAAATCTTCACTGCAGCTTCACAATATACATATTCACTTATGAAATTTGTTGTTAACAATCCGAACGAATTTAAAAGTAAAGCAGTGTACATGGCTACAACACCAGGAGATAGGATGATCTTCACTACTCAAGGTTAAATCTAACTTTAGCTCCGAAGGGGGTAAATTATGCTGCTACAAAAGTCTTTGGTCACTTACCTAATAGTATCAAAAGTCTGCCAGATAGTCATATAGCAATTAAAAGGAAATTAAAAGAATTTGTTAATGGCAACTCCTTCTTCTCATTAGATGAATTTTTGGATATAGTAAGTGGGTAATTTCCCTACCCCCACCAAAAAAAATTAAAAATATTTAGTGTCATGTAATATTTTGTGTAATGTAATAGCTTGTATAGACACCTTTTATTAACCTGACACGTTCCACATCATTACGAAGTGTCGTATTCATGATCTATGGAACAAGTACTAATCTAATCTAATGTAACCCATTTAATTTGTCGTGAGGCTCTGCATCATTCACCGCCAATAAGCATGAGCATTTCTATTCCACGTTTTATCCTTCAGGACATCTGGGCTATGTATGGAAGCTGGTAACTAAGAAACTGACATGATCCTTCAAATAGTGTTGGGCCATGGTTACGAAAAAAATTTGATCCTGAGAATAGGCATGAACATCCTTAATTGACACCAGTGATATATGATGTTTCTATGCCATTGCCTTTGTGATAAAATAGATAAATTTAAAAGTTGTGTATCTACAGAAGTGAGTTGCTGAGAGTAAAAGTGATACAAGTCCTTGATATTTTTTTCCCATGGTCGATCAGTCTTTGTGTAGTTGAATGTATGTTTATAGGCTGTAGAGCCGGAGCATTATTTTTATAATATATTAAAAATACTTGCACTCTTTGTTCCTTAAAGTTTTTTGGAGGAAAACTGCTAAGCGCAAAAGTTTATTTATTGCACTACATTTTGAAGATTTTGGGGTACAACGCACATGATACACTCACGCTTGCGCATAACAGCTCCGAATTCCGCGTGGTGTCCGTTCTTTCAGATGTCTCCTATATAATTTGATGGGCCTAGCTGTGTAATGGCCTCCTGTTGGAATATCCGAGAGCGAATAGGGAGGAAATTAACAGGGCCTGTAGGTAGGTGGCTCTCGATGGGAATGTGAATCGGTCGAGGGGCGTACCGAAATAGTCTTCGCAGTTGCGATAACGCTGTGTCCCGGCGCAGTGGCTAATGCACATGCCTAGTAAGCAGAAGATCCCAAGTTCGAATCCTGGTCTAGTACACATTTTCACTCATCGTCGCTGATTCCGCGTAATGTCCCCATGCAGCTGACAGCAGTGATCGCCACCCTTTCCTTTCCGTTGTTCCCCTCTCCCCCATTCAATTTACGTATAATGTATAACAGCTGCGAATTCTGTATGGTGTCTGTTCTATCAGATATGTCTGAAAGAAGTCACCACGCATTCACAATATACATACTACAGTATATCTTGATTACAAAACGAGGATATGTGAAAATAATATAACAATATGAAAAACAATGGATAAATAGCAAATAAAATTAAAATACCGAATTGGTGTGGTTATAACACTTGCAAGATATAATTCATAGCCACTTACTGTAATCCTCTCACTGCTAGTGTCTGTAGTACCGTAATCATTTCCTTCAGTGAAACTTCCTGGGAGATTAAAACTCTGTGCCGGAGCGAGACTCAAACTCGGGACCTTTGCCTTTCGCGGGCAAGTGCTGTACCTTCTGAGCTACCCAAGAACGACTCTCGACACCCCCCCCCCCACTCCCCACAGCTACAATTCTGCCAGTACCTCGTCTCCTACCTTCTTAACTTCACAGAAGCTGCTCTGCGAACTAGCACTCCTGGAAGCCATATCTCCACAATATCCTTTCTTCCAGGAGTGCTGGTTCTGCAAGGTTCAAAGAGGAGTTTCTGTGCAGTTTGGAAGGTAGGAGACGAGGTACTGGCAGAATTGAAGCTGCAGGGGCGGGTCGTGATTCGTGCTTGGGTAGCTACAGTGGTAGAGGACTTGCCTGCGAAAGGCAAAGGTCCCGACTTCGAGTCTCGGTCCGGCACACAGTTTTAATGTGCCAGGAAGTTTCATATCAACGCTCACTCCACTACAGAGTGAAAATCTCATTCCAGATTTGCTTCAGTGGAATCTTTAGAAGAATATCCTTCCAAGCAATATTCGTGATGGTGTTCTGTGCATTTTCAGTCTTGCTCATCCCCTCCTTTGACCTTTTCCTCCTGTTTCACCATTGCCCCTTCTTACAGCCAAGGTAACTGGAAATGGGACGTATTATTATAGAACTCATAATAAAGTTCATCTGTTTAAGATTTTTTCCATTTATGTCAAACTCACCCTGATGCAAAGGCTGGAGAAGAGGTGTTGATGGTGGATCAATATTGTGCATCTTAAAGTCCGACTCTATAAACCCAAAATCACTACTAGTGAATACTTGAAACGTATTGTTAGAGAATTTCCTTTTTTGATTCGGATCCACTCTCCATTCCTCCATTGTATTTTGTTTCCTTCCGTGTCTTTATCATCCTTATCCTTTCTATGTCATCCATGATTTTAATTCAAAAAATGTTTTCTTTTTTTCATTTCAATTATGGAAACGTTTTTGCTGACTTACTTCACTGCTTCTATCTTTCCTTGGGGAACAAATAACGTTTTAAGTGTTTCTTTGTCTTTTCAGACAGGCCAAAACCGTTATAACACACCATGCGTGTATTCCCAGGCTCAAGGAGCTTGTGATCTATAGTGCCGAAATGGTGACTTTGCCTCAAGACATACAAACGGTATTTTTTTTAAAAAATGCGTATTTAAACATGTATTAAATATTACAACAAATACTCTTGAAACCATTCATATCAGGTATTGCTGCTCCACCTTCATTAAAGGCAGCAGTCTTTCTCCTTCTGTCCACCAATTCACTGACACTATTTGCATTCTAATTGCAATTGAGGTATTGGCTTGAACTGCGCCACTATTCAGGGTTTCACCAGTACTCATATTATGCAGAAGTGATAATTATGCTGTATCCTTGTAAAACGGCACTTGTATCATTTGTACTCCTTTCCCTCAGTTCATCATAGCTCAGTCAATGGCGTCTACGTCGACGAGACAGGTATTCTGACGAGACAGATATTCTGACCAGGTAACACATCAACAAATAGAGATGATCGTGCCCTTGCATGCCATAAGAGAGGTGATACCTTCTATGGGGATGGTCCTAGATATTCTTGACTAAATTTATGTCCATTGATCAGCTAATCCTCCTTGAGTTGCCAATGAACAAACACTCACAAGTTGACAGCGATTCTTTAGCATTCTTGATGTGATTCTGAGATAAATGTGGTTACACTTACTTTGTGTCACAGCCAATTGTATGCTTCTTTACGTTCACGATAATATCATGTAGAATGGCTTACCATTGTGTTCTGTTTTCCAACCCAAATAAAAGATGGCATAGCAGATTACCAGGTGCATAAAAATGACCCATAATCCCCTGCCTTAATATATTAGCTTAGTTTCGTCATAAGTGTGACATTTTACGTTAGCTTACCTGATTCCTTTTTCCATTCTCAAGCGCCCATTTTCTGTCAAGTTTTAATTAATCGTGTCTAGTAAGTGTATAGTAGTGTCATTTTTTTTTCATTTCTTAACTTTAAAGTCATCTGTGCACCCTTCATCTTGTAATCTAATTTGACACATTTTTGTGAATGTTTTTAAAAGGCTTTTGGCTAAAGTGTAGAGTGTTGTACACTGACAGCTCCGCATATTGTATGGTATGACGGGAATGATATACTCAAAAGAAAAGTCATTTGTGCTGTATATTCTTATATATACTAGACTTGCGTTCAGTTACCGTTAGCTACATAGTTTTATAGGCTCCGACTCCTCTGATTTTATACTTAATGTGTGGATATTGTCAAGTTTTACAAATGTACATAATATTTCATAGAATTCTTTTATCACTTGAAGCTATTTAAACATTGTCTTTTCTATCAGTACTTTGTTCTTTGTTACCCGGTTTTATATACTTTTAAGTTTATTTAAGTTTAACTTTGTTAGGGCAGCTGCACTTAATGGCATTTATAACTGGATTTAATGCCACCAAATTTTAAATATTTCATTGATTTATGAAAATATTGTTATAGCAGTAGCGTCACATGCAATTAAATCTTCTTCCTTTGACGGATGTTTCCCCTGTTCTCTTTGCCCAATCGGATTTGTGTAAATTGCATTTAAACCTGAGATGATTCTGTCTCCTGTAATTGCTTCTTCTACAATGCTGTATGTTATTAGGTCTACTCTGTAGGAACTGCGTCTGGAACCGCGCGACCTCTACAGTCGCTGGTTCGAATCCTGCCTCGGGCATGGATATGCGTGATGTCCTTAGGTTGGTTAGGTTTAAGCAGTTCTAAGTTCTAGGTGACTGATGACCTCAGCCATTTGAACCATTTTTTGTAGGAACTGCAATTGGTTGGCTACTGCGCCATTATATCCCCCTCCCCTGCC
The DNA here is from genome assembly GCF_023864345.2 of Schistocerca serialis cubense. Lineage (NCBI taxonomy): Eukaryota > Metazoa > Arthropoda > Insecta > Orthoptera > Acrididae > Schistocerca > Schistocerca serialis. The sequence continues at coordinate 507,823,901 of NC_064644.1, read as the reverse complement.
CCCTTCTTCCCTTTCATCTCTTTCTCAACAGCCCTCAAATTAATATTGTGACTCATTGAAATTGTTTGGTAGATATGTCTTTAATAATGGTCTTCAATATTTTATTGTAGGTGACTGTTACCATTCTATTCATATTTTTCTAATACTATTTCAGGGTTAAATGGTCCATTTATTTCCTGTGTACGCATTTAGCGGCACTATAATCATTTTAATGTCTAGTGTGTATTATACCCGCGCTCTAAAATATTTGTTTAGATGGCTCTGAGCACTATGGGACTTAACATCTGAAGTCATCAGTCCCAGAGAACTTAGAACTACTTAAACCTAACTAACCTAAGGACATTACACACATCTATGCCCGAGGCAGGATTGGAACCAGCGACCGTAGCAGTCGCGCAGTTCCGGACGGAAGCACCTAGAACCGCTCGGCCATAACAGCCGGCTACCCGTACTCTCATGTTTTTGTATTTCATTTGATAGATGTGGTAAGGATGGACAACGCAGAAAGCTGTGAAACACGGTTTTGGATGAGAACTGTTTGTGGATGAAGCTTACCTACAAGTAATGAGCACCTATTAATTCAAAATTCCAGGAACACTGCTTTGAAAGGAAATTCCGTACTGAAAATCACCATTCACCAAGAAATGTCACCGATAGGATTGCACGAAAAGTGTCACCATCTCTGCTTCCTGAGAAACCACCAACTACTAACAGTCACTGGCCTACAGTGTCAAAACCACAAGTCTCGTCCATGGACAGCACGATACGAGAGATACACAGTCTGAATCATCACCAAGGGCATGCGGAGCGACAACCCCCCACATTCTCCACTCTACGCAGGGAACCATAGGCAACTGATCCACAAGCAGACTGCAATGAGACCACAACAACTTGGAGCGCTCTGACAGTTGTGCCTTCGAGGCTGCAGCAACCCATGCCGGACGTGACGAATGACGCGCTGACATAGGCTCCGCTGCCAACTGTAAAAGCCAGCAACCGATCGACCTCTAAAGAGGTGGCACCTCTCACACAGGCTGCCGACGTCAGATACAGCACAGCGATCGCTTGGTCCAACATGTGGCAGGTGCCGCTCCTGCCCCCACTGCTGCAGGTAAGCTGACAGCCTACACTAGCTTAATGTTACATCAGCTCTGTTTCCTTCTCCAAGACAACTATTTGTTTTTCCACTTTTGCAGTTTTGTGCAACTGACTACATAATCGTTCTCAGTAAGTCAACCACGATGCGTGGAGAACATAGGAGTTTTTTAAATAGTGATATCTGAAAACATCTGAGAAACGTTACTTTTACAAAATAAAACTTTATATTTTAGTAAACTGAGAGCTGGTTTCTCAGGATGGGGCAGGATAAGGTTTGCCATTGTGGATGGGGCCATAATCAGTTACTCTCGGTTGCACAATAAATGCGTAAGCTTTATTTAAAGAAATTAAAATTTTAAAACAATCTCTTAAACAACACAATTGACTGTATGACGGCTGAAGGCCTTACTACGGAAAAAAATTTCACAATTTTAGGGTCGAAGGCCACCAACAATAACCTCAAACAACAAACTACTGAAGACCTGAATTAGAAGTCAGAACAACAATTCCAAATACCACCTATTAAGATAAATACTTCGTTTGAAGACAAACTGTAACATGAATGAAGGCCTTATTATGAAAGAAGTGAAATTATTGGTCGGCTGAGGGCCACACACAACTTCAAATCACAAACGGCTGAAGGCCTGAATTAGAAGTCAGAAAAACAGTTCCAAATAGCACATATTAAGATAAATACTTTGTTTTGAAACAAAAAGTAACACGGCTGAAGGCCTTATTATAAAAGAAGTGAAATTATTACTCGGATGAAGGCCACAAACAATTTCAAATAACAAACGGCTAAAGGGCGGAATTAGAAGTCAGGAAGACAATTCCAAATAGCACTTAAAAAAAATTTCTTGTTTTTAGAACAAGTTTGCTTAAAAAAACTTACTGTAACATGTCTGAAGGCCTTTTCACCCAAGAAGTGATATTATTGCTCGGCTGAAGGCCACATCAACAATAATTAGAAAACTACAAATATCCTTAAAACAAACATCACGATCAAAAGAATCAGGACAAGTGGTTCTCAGCAAGTGTTCCAAGGATCGGCCTGTGAAGATAATTCAGACATAAGGTAAGGTGAGACAGGCAGCCAAGTGTTGTACTCACGTAGCCGGATGGCAACTCAAACTAGGGGCAGCTTAAGCGCCGACCGCCCGACTAACCAATCCGCCTAACGTCCGATCACCGGTACGATGGAATATTTTTAGGTAAGGGCCAAGATACAGACAGCACTACGTCTTCAGAAAACACCCAAGGCTGAAGGAAACATCCAAGGCTGAAGGAAACACTAGAACCAATGCAGACCTCCCAAACAAAAATATGCACAGTACAATAGAAGAGGCTGTCGAACAACACGCCGTGTCAGGCAGCATCAACACGACGAGGAAGGTAGTCTGCCGGAAAAGTACGCTATGCTCCAGGGCAGATAAGTGGGGTGTAAGCGGCCACAAGGCGGAAAATCCCGCTGTTTGCACTTCACTAATAAGAATAATACTAAATTCAATGATGAATAACAAATTGAGGAAGACGGCTGCAAAATTTCACCACCTCGAAACACTTCACTCGTTGCCACCAGGCTCAGAGGGCCTTGGAGCTACAACCCGCTGACCAAAGGCGAGATCTCAGTATAGTCGAGGTTGCAGTAGCAGTTAACTCTTCACTCAACTTAAACGTCCAGGGTTCGATGTGCAACGCAGTCGTCGCTGTCGCAGCTACCCCTCCTCGATCCGGCAGCGGCAGCACGCCACCAGCTTGCCCCCGCACTGCACGGACCTGCTCGCTGCTGCGCCCCCAACCGAACTGATGTCCATTCGCAAGCTCCTCCAAATCTAGTACACAGACAGCATTAAAATAACTGCTCATTCAAAATCACAAGATACACACGGAACCAGAAAAAAAATTCTACCAACAATGCACAATACTAAAACCAGCCACTGTGAAACAACACGGACGAATTATAAGTCGGCAGAAACACAGAAAAGCCAGAAACGGTCGGAAGACCCAAATGCACGTCGTCCGCTGCGACGACCGACCGAACGGCCAACCAACAGCCGTCCCCCACTCAAGTCAGGCACGGGTTTTAGTTCGCTCAGCAAGCAGACATTGACAGCATTTTGCAGAAGAAAAATGATAAAACCACGTAAAATATTCAAGAAACAAAGGTAACAGGTTTTACCGAAAATATGTAGCTGATGAAGCTTGTTTGAGTATATCACAAGGAACTACAAGCGACAGCAGTGACAAGAAAAGTGCAGTGCTTAAGCCCTCTCCCCCCAGTGCTTCAAAAAGGAAAGTTGATTTTAGAGTTTATGAAGAGCAGTGAAGAAAAAGACATGGGTACGAATATAATTGTGGAATTCGGTATTTTAGCTCGTGTTCTAAGTGAAGAGTTGTTTTCTTTGTGGTGGTGCAGTAACACTTTTTGCAGATGAATCAGATAGGAAAGGAAATGTTTGTCATTTACGTATTTCCTGTCAGAACTGCGAATTCTCTAAATCGTTTTTCACATCAAGCAAGTGCAAAAACAACTTGTATACTAATAACGTAAGATTAGTATATGGACTGAGGTGCATTGGGAAGGGTCAGGCAGCTGGGAAAATGTCGTGCAGCATCATGAGTTTGCCAGGCCCTCCTACAGAGTATGAACACTACACAAATGTCATTGGTGATTGTGTAAAGGAAGTGGCTACAGATTCATGATATCTGTAACAAAAGAAGCAGTGGAAGCAAATGATGGTTGCACTGATATCAGTATTGCCTTTGATGGTTCTTGGCAGAGACGAGGACACAAATCTAAGAATGCAGTTGCAACGGTAACGAGTGTTGACACAGGAAAAGTCCTGGATCTTGAGATTATGACAAAATATTGTCAAGGATGCACGTTTGCTGGCGTGGATAGAGAGAGAGTAGAAGCCCATAAGCCAAACTGTGGAAACAATAATGAGGGAACAAGTGGAGGTATGTAAGTGGCTGCTGCAGTAAATATTTTTCAGCGATCTGAGGAAGAAAGGAGAGTTAGGTACATTCAGTTCTTGGGAGATGGGGACAGCAAGTCTTTCAAAGCAGTAGTGGAAAGCAAACCTTACAGTGTGCCCATAACTAAACTAGAGTGTGTAGGCTATGTGAAAAAGAGAATGGGTGCACGTCTCAGAAAATTGAAAATAAAACTTGTCAACGCAAAGCTGTCAGATGGTAGAACAATAAAAGGTCCTGGCAGACTGACTGACAAGATGACAGATCAGTTTCAAGATTATTACGGCAAAGCTATGAGGGACAGCACCAATGATCTGCACAAGATGGTGAGAGCGGTGTGAGCTATCTACTATCATAACATTTCAACTGATAACAACCCTGAACATTGTGTCCTCCTCCTCCTGAGACATGGTGCAAATATAGAAAATCTGAAGCTGAAGGATCTCTGGCAGATTTTAAGCAAAAAAACAGTGCGCCTCAAGCAGTAAATGAGGCTCTGAAGCCTATATTTAGAGATCTGGCCCATCCAGATCTGTTGAAAAGGTCTTTGCATGGGAAAACACAAAACGTCTACGAATCTTTCAATAATCTTCTCTAAACTCGCATACCAAAAAGTGTATTTGTTGGGATAAAGACCCTACAGTTAGGAACGTATGACACTGTTATCACATATAATAATGGATGTAGTGGCAGACTGAGAGTACTTGAGAAGCTGGGAGTGATTTTGCGGAAGCATACAATGGAAGGTCTTCACAAAGTGGACATCGGAAGAGTGAAAAAAGCTGAGGTTTCAGCAAAACATGTGACCAAAGAGGCAAGTAAAAGCAGAAGGCAGCCATTACTTGATAGAACTGGTGGTGAAGATGACCTAGAATATGGAGCAAGGCGTTTATAACATCATGTAACAATAAAGGTAAGAAATTTCATATGAAAACTTTCAGCGTCCTTTTCTCAGTTTATACAGTTTTCACTACAAATGCCCCGTTTTCTCAAAAACTATTCGTACTATTGCACTGAAACTTTTACACGGTCCTGCACAACTATCCAGTAAGCCATGGACTACAACCAAGAATATACGTTCAGCTCAGCTATTTTTATTTATGTTAACAAAATTTTTGCAAAAATAAAGGCATTGAGTTAAAAATTTGTAAAACCTTTTGTTTTGATGCAAAATCTTCCATCGTAGATCAGTAGAATAAAGAGTCAGTAGTTAATATATGGGAGGAATTTCAAATCCGTATCTACAACAGTATATGACATAATGGGTCATTAACATTGGTGAATTCGAGATAGGGGCCTGGGTCTCTCCTTAATGCACCAAATAAATAAATTTTCGTTTAGAATATCTTCCAGAAACTCCATGGGAAAAAAAGATTTCGCAACTCCGTCAGTGAAACTCAATGAAGAACTACTGCAGGGTGATATTTTATTGTGCTCTGTTCTGTAAGTCCAGTGGCGTGCTTTAATTGTCTTAATATGCGCAGTTCATTAAATGACATGATCTGTAGGCACATGTACGTGTAGTTACACATCAAATGACGCCACACACAGTAAACGGACAACGCAGCTTATCATGCGCTAATTACAGTCTTTTACTATGGAAATATTATTTGATGATTTAAATGCCGCAATATGAAACACATAACGAGTGGTGTGAAGCGCCGTACTATCTCGTATGTTAACGAAATACACTCCTGGAAATGGAAAAAAGAACACATTGACACCGGTGTGTCAGACCCACCATACTTACTCCGGACACTGCGAGAGGGCTGTACAAGCAATGATCACACGCACGGCACAGCGGACACTCCAGGAACCGCGGTGTTGGCCGTCGAATGGCGCTAGCTGCGCAGCATTTGTGCACCGCCGCCGTCAGTGTCAGCCAGTTTGCCGTGGCATACGGAGCTCCATCGCAGTCTTTAACACTGGTAGCATGCCGCGACAGCGTGGACGTGAACCGTATGTGCAGTTGACGGACTTTGAGCGAGGGCGTATAGTGGGCATGCGGGAGGCCGGGTGGACGTACCGCCGAATTCCTCAACAAGTGGGGCGTGAGGTCTCCACAGTACATCGATGTTGTCGCCAGTGGTCGGCGGAAGGTGCACGTGCCCGTCGACCTGGGACCGGACCGCAGCGACGCACGGATGCACGCCAAGACCGTAGGATCCTACACAGTGCCGTAGGGGACCGCACCGCCACTTCCCAGCAAATTAGGGACACTGTTGCTCCTGGGGTATCGGCGAGGACCTTTCGCAACCGTCTCCATGAAGCTGGGCTACGGTCCCGCACACCGTTAGGCCGTCTTCCGCTCACGCCCCAACATCGTGCAGCCCACCTCCAGTGGTGTCGCGACAGGCGTGAATGGAGGGACGAATGGAGACGTGTCGTCTTCAGCGATGAGAGTCGCTTCTGCCTTGGTGCCAATGATGGTCGTATGCGTGTTTGGCGCCGTGCAGGTGAGCGCCACAATCAGGACTGCATACGACCGAGGCACACAGGGCCAACACCCGGCATCATGGTGTGGGGAGCGATCTCCTACACTGGCCGTACACCACTGGTGATCGTCGAGGGGACACTGAATAGTGCACAGTACATCCAAACCGTCATCGAACCCATCGTTCTACCATTCCTAGACCGGCAAGGGAACGTGCTGTTCCAACAGGACAATGCACGTCCGCATGTATCCCGTGCCACCCAACGTGCCACCCAACGTGCTCTAGAGGGTGTAAGTCAACTACCCTGGCCAGCAAGATCTCCGGATCTGTCCCCCATTGAGCATGTTTGGGACTGGATGAAGCGTCGTCTCACGCGGTCTGCACGTCCAGCACGAACGCTGGTCCAACTGAGGCGCCAGGTGGAAATATCATGGCAAGCCGTTCCACAGGACTACATCCAGCATCTCTACGATCGTCTCCATGGGAGAATAGCAGCCTGCATTGCTGCGAAAGGTGGATATACACTGTACTAGTGCCGACATTGTGCATGCTCTGTTGCCTGTGTCTATGTGCCTGTGGTTCTGTCAGTGTGATCATGTGATGTATCTGACCCCAGGAATGTGTCAATAAAGTTTCCCCTTCCTGGGACAATGAATTCACGGTGTTCTTATTTCAATTTCCAGGAGTGTATCTCAGGTCTCTTTTCCATTGCAATTTCATTAAAATTAATACTGCTTTAATTCATGGGTTCACGTAGAGAAGTATTATTGAGTGGCATGTTTTATCACTGATCATTTCGGAGCAAGTTAATCTCTGTGAATTTATGTAGCTGAGATAAAAGATAGGCGTTATGCGGCAACCACAAGAATTTTATGAAAACTGGTATTAGTGTTTGCAAATAAAATGAAATGGCACTAAAAAATTAATATTGGCAATGTTCAAATAAGAAGTTGCGGCCGAGCAAATGGCCAACAACAATCAGCCATAGGCTCGCGCTGTATCGCACATTCTGATACTCTGAAAACACAAGTCATTATTTTTCTAACGTATAGAGATGCTAAAGTTATATACATTGAGGTTTCAAGAGCAGATAAACACATGTAAGTACACTTACAATGTCTCTCACGTCTGTCTTCATCCAAGATCAAGCCCAGAGTAATTAATTACATAAAATGTTTCTACTGTTTCACAGTTAATAATATTTTTGACATACAACAAATAATAATATACACAATAAATCGATATTTTACTTAAATGCAATTACATTGAATGACAAATGTTTTTTGTGCATTTTTACGTAAGTCTTTAAAGAATCATAAAATTCTTAAGTCACTGCACTCTTCTTAGTTCCACATGAATAAATATTGTTCCCCCAGGGCAACGAATACAGAAAGTGGCCAATATATGTGAATCATTCAAGAAATATTTAACTCCTGAAATAATTACCAAAATGTTGACCATACAAGTGAAGACCCTGAAAGACAAAGTGTATCTGTTGGTAGCGAATCTGAAATATATGCTTTCCTCATGTTCATTTTAAAGAGAGTTTACCAGAACAACAATATTTTATTGTCTGATTTATGGTCAAATTTATTACGAAGGCCCGTAGACAGTAAGACAAGAGCTTATTAACTACTGAAAACTTTTCCCTTTCATGATAACGGCACACATGTATGAGTGACAAATTTGCACCTATCTGTGAATAATTAGGAGAACTGAATCAAGTATTCCAAAGTTATTTCAGAAGTACACCTTACAATACAAAATTAAATACTATGTATTTTCAGTGCATTCCACAAAAAGAAGACTGGGAAATGTGGTTGCTTGTTATAATTCTCTGTAGTGAAATTGAACGATTAAAACAAAATTTGGAGTGTATGTCGGAAAAGACTGCAGACATGTTTGTGAACGTGGTCCCTCTGAGTCTCTGAAGAGACTGGTGGAGCTAGTAAACAAGGCATGTTACAACATCACAACTAACCATTTCTGCAGATCTGTGTAACGGACACTTTGTATGCATGTTACGGACTTACAGCGTTTATGACACTCAAATCCAAAAGAAAAGACATACAGCAGGCGGACAGCTCTATTCCTCCAAGTTCGCATTTACAGATCCATTGACTAATAAACTTCTTGTAACCATTGTTTCTTACATCATCAAGGAAAAAGCGAAGAAAAATCCGTTTATGTTGAGTACATAACATCATGATGCAGGAGTAGAACTTCATGCACCAAAAAGAAAAGCTCACACAGGTCTACATTATAATTCCATTAAGTGAGGAGCGGGTGCAATAGATCAAATGGCTGCGACATACTCCACAAAAGAGGTACGAGGCGACGACTTCTATCAGCGTCATATTTTTGGAATTGCTAAGGATTCCCCTGACTTAATCAGGCACTCTCTCCGTCGACAAAATCAACGAAGTACAGAGTCAAGTTCAAAGGTTAATTTCACTGTTTGGATATTACCAAAACTGACAGTTTGGTGAGCAGTCCGTTACCGAACTCTACTTACATACACTGCTGTCACAGACAATTTTTCAGCATTCTGTCTTCTATCCATCCATCCACCATCCACCTCCCTTCCCCGTTCGGAAAGGTGCTGTAGCATAACCTTGACGCTAGCTGTTGTTTTCTGGTTGTCCATGATCTTATCTACATCAGTACTACCAGGTGTACCGGTATGAAATGAGCGTTAAGATTCAAATGTGTCGATAGGGAACATTTGTTGGGAACGAGCGTTAATTTTTTTTTGTTTGGTTGGTACGACATCTGTCAAAGATATTTAGTATACATCAAGTCATGGAAGAAACAACATCATATGTTTTCATCGTGTTAACAATATCGAATTTTATACCAGAAAGTGATGATTTGCGGAAAGCATTAATTTTTTGATTTCATTTGAAAAAAAGTGCTGCAGAGTCGCATCGAATTCTCGTCCCGGTGTATGGTGATCATGCTCTATCAGAAGTAACATGCAAAAGATGGTTTCAACGGTTCAGAAATAATGATTTTGATGTAAGAAATGAAGAACGTGGAAGACCACCAAAAAAGTTCGAAGACGCCGAATTGCAAGCAATATTGGATGAAGATGATACTTTGAGTCAGAAGCAAATGTCAGCAATGCTAAATGTTGGACAACAAGGACCGTTTGAAAGGTATGGGAAAGATCCAAACGTGTGGAAAATGGGTGCCACATGAATTGAATGAAAGACAGATGGAAAACCGAAAAACCATTTCTCAAATTCTGCTTCAAAGACACGAAAGAAAATCAGTTTTGCATCGAATTGTTACTGGCGCTGAAAAATTGATTTATGTTAAGAATCTTAAACGGGAAAAATCGTGGGTTAATCCGGGACAACCATCAACATTGACTGCAAAACCAGATCGATTCGGCAAGAAGACAATGCTCTGTGTTTGGTGGGATCATAAAGGTGTGGTGTATCATGAGCTTCTAAAACCCGATGAAACTGTGAATACTAATCGCTACAGACAACAAATGATCAATTTGAACTATGCATTGATCGAAAAAAGACCAGAATCGGCCAGAAGACATGGCAAAGTAATTTTTTTACACGACATTGCACCTGCATACAAAGCAAAACTGGTTCAGGATACAATCAAAACACTTGGCTGGGAGCAGCTACCCGACCGCCGTGTTCACCAGACTTTTCCCCTTCCGACTACCATTTGTTTTCAGCAATGGGACACGCATTGGCTGAGGAACACTTCGATTCCTACGAAGAAGTCGAAAACTGAGTGTCTGATTGGTTTGCTTCAAAAGGCGAACATTTCTATTGGCGTGGTGTCCACAAATAGCCAAAAAGGTGGTCAAAATATATAGAAAGCAATGGTCAGTACTTTGAATAAAATGTTTTTACTTTTCAATTCAAAATTAGTGTTTCATTTTCACAAAAAAACGCGCGTTTCATACCGGTACACCTGGCACTGAGTCCGATTTTAGGCGGTGCAATTGGAGATGACTGACAACCGGTTGTGATAACTTATTTCTGCATCATGTTTACAAATGTTTCCTTGGAATTGCTAGTCAAGTTGGTAGGTGTTGTGAATATCACAGCGTTTGCCAGTGCAAAGGCCCCCAGCTGATTGGACACTGCACGTCTTGCTGGCGCTGCTGGTGCTCCGTCGCTCCATTCTGGGTTTCCCCAGCCAGGGTAAGGGTGGCTGAAGTCAACTGCTGGGAGGACGTCTCGTTATGTCACGTTCAAGGGCGCGAGGGCAGAGATGTCCCTCATTGTACAACTGCCCTGGCACCCAGATGATTAGGTGATAGATAGCGGTTCATGTCCCGTAGATGGTAGATGCACCTGCGACATCAGCATAGAAGTAAGCACCACAGGCTTGACGTCACATAACTGACCAGCTGTTCGAACGCTGACAGGGCTCTTTCGATCGGGTTGAAATGCTGGCTCTGCCAGCTCGCTTTGCGGTAATGGTGGCATTTGTTGTATGACGCCAAATTATCTGAAATAGAATCGTGTTGTGTTAACCGGCAGCAGGTCAGGCTGCAGTACTTCTTGGTGACTGCCCTTGTTTCGTCACATGGAAATCTGTGACGTGGAAGAGGTGTTGGTCCACTCAGTACCTGGGGCATTTACCATCACTTGTATGACTGCAGTGTAGTCTGATTACCGTCCTGGCGCGCTATCACCGGCTCCAAGTCCCCCTTGTAACTCTTTTCCTTGACGTTATTTCTCCAAATAACAATGCATTAAATTCAAATGGTGTTTGTTATTTCGTACTCATTTTATGTAATCATCTAGAATCATATCATTTTAGTCTCTTCTGGCAGTAGAAGAATGGTCGTTTTCGAATTCACCAGCTCATTACATTTACAGTGGAATGACCGGAATAGAGTCCTTGCAAACTTACACCAACTTCGTAAGCATTTACGTTGCAGATGTAAGAATTCAACTATTTTAACGAGACTTATATAAAGCGAATAACTTTAAAAACCATATAAACTAACCCGTTACGTTGATCTAGGCCACATTTTAGTAAGTACCACCATATTAGACGTCAATATCATTAACATCTCAGTGCCAGGCATGGAACTTTTCTTCTTCTTTTGACAGGTAACATGTTCATTCAACGAAACTGTAAGTTATTACAATATTTGTTACTCTAATTATGAATTTTGTGTGGTTGTAGCTTGCAGTAGGAGCGAACAGAAATACGACAGTACAAAGAACACGAATGTTGATCAATAATAAAATAACAATATATACAGCATTATTTTGTATATTATATAATGTTCAACGAGCAAAATGTCAAAAAATCACTAGGTAAACAGAAGCATTTTAGAAGCTGCAAATGGTTGCGAGTAAAACAGTGACCCGAATGTGGAATAAATTTCCTTTAATTTAAGTCCATGATCACAATATTTTGTCGTCGGACTACCGTTTTTGTTCTATAATGACCATCTTTAGATCTGTTTTATAAAATCAAGTCCTAATGTACTGCAGTAACTGTTTTAAATTATGTGGTACTCAACGAAGTAAGTGATAAAGCAAGTGAAAAGCACAGGAATTAATGGAGGAGACGAAACTATGGGTCAGTAACAATGAACGTCTATCGTAACATGAGTTGCATTAACGAATCGTAAGTTAATAATATTTTATACAGCTACTAAGAATAAAACGATCACGAAATAAAATACACTCCTGGAAATGGAAAAAAGAACACATTGACACTGGTGTGTCAGACCCACCATACTTGCTCCGGACACTGCGAGAGGGCTGTACAAGCAATGATCACACGCACGGCACAGCGGACACACCAGGAACCGCGGTGTTGGCCGTCGAATGGCGCTAGCTCCACAGCATTTGTGCACTGCCGCCGTCAGTGTCAGCCAGTTTGCCGTGGCATACGGAGCTCCATCGCAGTCTTTAACACTGGTAGCATGCCGCGACAGCGTGGACGTGAACCGTATGTGCAGTTGACGGACTTTGAGCGAGGGCGTATAGTGGGCATGCGGGAGGCCGGGTGGACGTACCGCCGAATTGCTCAACACGTGGGGCGTGAGGTCTCCACAGTACATCGATGTTGTCGCCAGTGGTCGGCGGAAGGTGCACGTGCCCGTCGACCTGGGACCGGACCGCAGCGACGCACGGATGCACGCCAAGACCGTAGGATCCTACGCAGTGCCGTAGGGGACCACACCGCCACTTCCCAGCAAATTAGGGACACTGTTGCTCCTGGGGTATCGGCGAGGACCATTCGCAACCGTCTCCATGAAGCTGGGCTACGGTCCCGCACACCGTTAGGCCGTCTTCCGCTCACGCCCCAACATCGTGCAGCCCGCCTCCAGTGGTGTCGCGACAGGCGTGAATGGAGGGACGAATGGAGACGTGTCGTCTTCAGCGATGAGAGTCGCTTCTGCCTTGGTGCCAATGATGGTCGTACGCGTGTTTGGCGCCGTGCAGGTGAGCGCCACAATCAGGACTGCATACGACCGAGGCACACAGGGCCAACACCCGGCATCATGGTGTGGGGAGCGATCTCCTACACTGGCCGTACACCACTGGTGATCGTCGAGGGGACACTGAATAGTGCACGGTACATCCAAACCGTCATCGAACCCATCGTTCTACCATTCCTAGACCGGCAAGGGAACTTGCTGTTCCAACAGGACAATGCACGTCCGCATGTATCCCGTGCCACCCAACGTGCTCTAGAAGGTGTAAGTCAACTACCCTGGCCAGCAAGATCTCCGGATCTGTCCCCCATTGAGCATGTTTGGGACTGGATGAAGCGTCGTCTCACGCGGTCTGCACGTCCAACACGAACACTGGTCCAACTGAGGCGCCAGGTGGAAATGGCATGGCAAGCCGTTCCACAGGACTACATCCAGCATTTCTACGATCGTCTCCATGGGAGAATAGCAGCCTGCATTGCTGCGAAAGGTGGATATACACTGTACTAGTGCCGACATTGTGCATGCTCTGTTGCCTGTGTCTATGTGCCTGTGGTTCTGTCAGTGTGATCATGTGATGTATCTGACCCCAGGAATGTGTCAATAAAGTTTCCCCTTCCTGGGACAATGAATTCACGGTGTTCTTATTTCAATTTCCAGGAGTGTATTTTGCACTAATTATACAGTACAAATTATTGTAGAAATCTGCCACGATGATGTTCGTTTACAAGTTTCAGATGGGTGCTTGCGATGAATAATACAAATATTATGAATTTTCTTTTTAACTTAAGACGATGTGGTTCTAAAACTTTAGTATCATGGCAACACATTTGTCTTTGAATTCCTTTCCTCATTGTGTTAATAAGGAGTTTAGATGAGTGACAGATATTAATCTCGGCTGACAGTAATAGGTCGAGCTTCACACGTAGATTATCTGCATTGTTTAACGTATCTTACAGCAAACATTTCTGTTACATACTACTGGAGTCATCCACTGTGGACTAAGATAGTGAGGTATGGGATGTGCTACCTTGCATTTTGCTTTCCACGTAGTGATTAACGGCATTACAGCAGAAGAGGGATTTTAATTCGTCTTAAGTATCTAATTATCATCGTGTGCTGCTTAGTTGTTCCAGCTTCAGCCTCACTAGTTTGAATCGTTGGATAATTTAACGCTCCGTCATTTAGTCGTTAAATAAGAATAAGGATATCCTTGGAGCCAGTTACATTAGGAAACATGTTGGACACAGGACATCCCTCAGTAGCTTTCTTAAGGATACGGCTTTTATAGCCTGTGTTCCTACGCTCATTATGGAACATGAATTGCACCTGTACTGATTTCTTCATGTGCAAGCACACGAAAATTATTCTTTCACTTTGTGTATGGAATCTGATCTCAACATTATTAAAAAATACACCTATAGTCTCTATCGGTTGCGAGACTAAGGTCATGTCGGTACTAAAGAGATATCTTGAAATTTACTTCTAACACGGTTCCATGAACGTAGTTCCCTTTTGAATTATACTGCAGATAAATTTGATTTTATCCACAACTGTGTCGAAATAACTTGCATTACCATTCTTCGGTTGCCAAATCGTGGTCCTTTCACATTCTCACGTCGTAGTCAAAATCAAATTCAAATCCGAAAGCAAGGTTGTCAATGATGTACAGTACTTACAACTGAAAGCACGTTTGTTACAGACGGAATGTATAAGGTGATTATAATTAAACTTTCGAAACGCTGCAGAATATTGTCGGAGAAGGGGGAAAACGTATGGCAGAAGCAAAAAAAAAAAAAAAAAAAAAAAAAAAAAACAGTGTGAAAACTAGTCAGTAGATGACCCTGTATATAAGAATACGTAAATTAAAACATCTATCACGTGCACGACTCACGGCGGGAATACGGTTTTTCCTCCTTTCGCGTCTGCAACGTTCGCCTTGACTGTCACAATGCAGGATGGCGCTCTACTTGTAAAGCTGTATTACAAGAATGGTGACTGTGAACATGTCGCTCTGCAGAAGTTCCGGTCATAGAAGGGTTTGAAAAACGGCGTTGGTCCGATGTCTTTTGTGGGACTGGAGAAAATGATATGGAAATTCGAAAAGACGGGTTCTTTTGGTGTGCAAGGTGGTAGAAGGAGGAAACGAATTGATTCGACGTCATTGGAAGCAGTGGCCACAGCAATGCAGGAGGAGACGAGTGGTGGTGCGCAAACGTGTAGTGCACAAGAATTGCCCCAACATTGGACATACCTGTGAGCATGGTGCGTAAAATCCTATGAAATATCCTTCTTTGCTATCCATTCAAAATTACCTACGTGCACGAGTTGCTTCCTGTTGACCTGCCAAGACCTTTGCTTTAGAATTTTTTGCTCGCTTGGATGTGGACAATGATTGGGCGTGGAAGATTTTATGGACAGACGAAGCCCACTTCCATCTGACAGGATATGTCGATACACAGAATTGCCGAATATGGGCAACGGAAAACCCACACGCAAATCGACCAGTACCACTTCATCCTGAAAAGGTCACTGTGTGGTGCGGGTTTACAGCATCATTTATCATAGAGCAATTTTTTTTTCAAAAACACAGTTGCTCCCGGTCCTGTTACTTGTAACATTGGTAAGCGCATGAGTGTCTTTTGCGCAACCACGTCATTCCAGCTCCCCAACAGCGTTGATATATGGTTGGGATCATTTTTATGCAAACTGGTGCATCTCAGCACATTGCAAACCCAGTTAAACAGCTGCTGAAGCGCCATTTCGGAAATGCTAGAATTATCACCCCTCATTTCCCTACAACCTGGCCGTCCCTGTCATCTGATCTTAATCCGTGTGACTTCTGGTTGTGGGGTTATCTGAAAGATGTTTTGTTCAGAGTTCCGATTGCAAACTTAGCTACATTGAAGGCACGCATTGCGCATCACATTCTGAACATGACCCTGGAAACACTTCGGTTAGTTGTGGAACATGCTGTTTCTCGATTTCAAATTGTTGCATATTGAACAAGTTTTGCACCAGTCACGCGAAAATGAATGAGCCGATACGATTTTGATGCATCCTTTTTGTGCGGTTTTTGGTATCAGGACAATTAAAAACCGTTTTTTCCATTGGATGTGATTTGACCTTGCATGGTGGATGGGCTTTCGTAACTAACAGTATCACACCAGTGCGCCCATGCACACTGAATCACTGAATAGTACTGTTTGTTTAACGTCAAACGTACGAGAGGGGGGGGGGGGGTACCCAAAAGTAACCGGAATCGTAATGCTGCACATCGTGTACTCGTAGTAGCGGGTTGCGCCGCCAGAGGGTTGTAGAAGGAACTCTGCTGAGTCATTCTGCCACGCGGCGTCACCCAACAGTGAGAAGTGTGGTGTCTTTGGCAGTTCTTTGAGTGTGCGCACAGTGCAGACGTGACACGAGGAAATGGCTAGTTCTTACGAACAGCGTGCGGCAGTGAAGTTTCGTTTCTTGCTCGACCAGAACGCAGCAGAAACTGTTGCGATGATTCAGACAGCCTACAAAGACCATGCTCTTAGTAAAACGCAAGTGTATGAATGGTTTTCTCGGTTTAAAAAGGGAGAAATGGTGGTTGAAGATCAGCCCTGTTCTGGTCGACCTTCAACTGCTCGAAGCGAAGAGAACATCGACAAAATCCGTGATCCCATCGGTGAAGATCGACGCAGAACAATCGATCAACTCGAGAACTTGTCCGGGTTGTCCTGGAGCCCAATTCAGCGCATCTTGACCATTGATTTGGGGATACGAAGAGTGGCAGCAAAATTCGTACCGAAGCTACTTAGCAGAGATGAAAGGGATCGTCGCATTCAAGCCTGTCTTGAAGTGAAGGACAAGTTCAAAGATGATCCACATATTCTCAACAAAATCATTACAGGTTGCATGGGGGCTTAATTATATCAAATTTGAAAATAATTTTTATTTTTCGTAGCTGTGTGTCCGATTACGCTGTGTCTCGTAAACGGTTGACCCTGACTAGTATTATTACGCAATCTGACTGCATAGAACAACAACAAAGAATGAAAGAAAATTTCCGTTAACACAATTAATTAATTAAGTCCCCAGCAACTATAAAACCTACGAAACCAAAGCACAAGTATGACTGTTCTGTGTGTGGAAGTATGACTCAACGTACACATCTGGGACGGTTCTTCTTCAATAAGACAAGAAATTTTAAATACCATTTATACTGAAGTAATTTAAAAAAATAGAAATACTATAATTGCGCAAGAAAACCAGAATTACACTCTAATACAAGAACACAAGCCAGATGCTTTGTTGACTGAACCTGTAATGACGCATTATTCAGGACATTGAAATAATGAGAAAAATAGAAAAGGAGTTTGTTACCTCATTTATATTGATGAAAATCACTCTAATCCTTACAATATCTCCACACCGACTCGCTACTACCACATCTCAACAAGAACTCCCTACTGCCACATCTCGACAAGCACTCTTCACTACGGCATTTCAGCACCGACTGCCTACTACGAGTTCTCAACAAGCACTGCACTCCGCTACTTCTCAATAATCACTGCCAGTGGAGGCGGCGAAACAAAACTCTCTGGCGCTGTGGCTCAGTGTAGCCACCTTTCATATGCCCTTCCTCCACAGGCTAGAATTTGATGGTATAGTTGCCAGCATTGGTGGTGAAAATACCACCAAATTCGTCAAAAAAAATACAGACAAAAATAAAAGATAATATTAATACGTAAATATCACATGATTAGATAAAATTTTGGCTTTGCACTGACCTTTCAATAACCTAATATATAAAATACAGTAGGCAATACGAATTCTTTCATACATGTGGCTTTACATAATAGTTTACACAACACACAAAAAATCAGTTTATACAAATGTTCACATAAAATACTTTTAATTAATCAAAAAAAAAAAAAATAGTTGATAGTTCCAGCAGCAGCACCCAGCAATGGTCAACAGGTGCAAACACCAACAAGTGACATCATTTTAGTAAAAGCAGTTCCATCTGTGGCACCCAGTAATGTTGAACAGGTGCAGACAGCAAGAAGCAACATCATTTCAGTAGAAGCAGTCCATCAGTGGCACCCAGCAATGTTGAACAGGTGCAGAAACCAACAAGTGACATTATCTCAGTAGAAGCAGTTCATCAGTGGCACCCAGTAATGTTGAGCAGGTGCAGACACCAACAAGTGACATTATTTCAGTACAAGCAGTCCATCAGTAGCACCCAGCAATGTTGAGCAGGTGCAGACAGCAACAAGTGACATTATTTCAGTAGAAGCAGTTCCATCTGTGGCACCCAGCAATGTTGAACAGGTACACACAGCAACAAGTCACATTTCTCAGCAGAAGCAGTTCCATCTGTGGCACCCAGCAATGTTGAACAGGTACACACAGCAACAAGTCACATTTCTCAGCAGAAGCAGTTCCATTAGTGGCACCCAGCAATGTTGAGCAGGTGCAGACACCAACAAGTGACATCATTTCAGTAGAAGCAGTCCATCAGTGGCACCCGGCAAAGTTGAGCAGGTACAGACAGCAACAAGTGAGATTATTTCAGTAGAAGCAGTTCATCAGTGGCACCTAGCAATGTTGAACAGGTGCAGACAGCAACAAGTGACATCACTCAGCAGAAACAGTTCCATTAGTGGCACCCAGCATTGTTGAACAGGTGCAGACACCAACAAGTGACATCATTTCAGTAGAAGCAGTCCATCAGTTGCACCCAGTAATGTGGAGCAGGTGCAGACACCAACAAGTGACTTCATTTCAGTAGAAGCAGTCCATCATTGGCACCCAGCAATGTTGAACAGGTGCAGACACCAACAACTGACATCATTTCAGTAGAAGCAGTCCATCAGTGACACCCAGTAATGTTGAGCAGGTACACACAGCAACAAGTCACATTATTTCAGTAAAAAACAGTCCATCAGTGGCACCCAGCAATGTTGAACAGGTACACACAGCAACAAGTCACATTTCTCAGCAGAAGCAGTTCCATCTGTGGCACCCAGCAATGTTGAACAGGTACACACAGCAACAAGTCACATTTCTCAGCAGAAGCAGTTCCATTAGTGGCACCCAGCAATGTTGAGCAGGTGCAGACACCAACAAGTGACATCATTTCAGTAGAAGCAGTCCATCAGTGGCACCCGGCAAAGTTGAGCAGGTACAGACAGCAACAAGTGAGATTATTTCAGTAGAAGCAGTTCATCAGTGGCACCTAGCAATGTTGAACAGGTGCAGACACCAACAAGTGACTTCATTTCAGTAGAAGCAGTCCATCAGTGGCACCCAATAATGTTGAGCAGGTGCAGACAGCAACAAGTGATTTATTTCAGTAGAAGCAGTTCCATCTGTGGCATCCAGCAATGTTGAACAGGTGCAGACAGCAACAAGTGACATCACTCAGCAGAAACAGTTCCATTAGTGGCACCCAGCATTGTTGAACAGGTGCAGACACCAACAAGTGACATCATTTCAGTAGAAGCAGTCCATCAGTTGCACCCAGTAATGTGGAGCAGGTGCAGACACCATCAAGTGACTTCATTTCAGTAGAAGCAGTCCATCATTGGCATCCAGCAATGTTGAACAGGTGCAGACACCAACAAGTGACTTCATTTCAGTAGAAGCAGTCCATCAGTTGCACCTAGCAATGATGTGCAGGCCCAGAGAGCAGTCCATAATATTCACTATCACTGATCACACTGTTCATCAGAGTTTATGAACAGAAATTAAACATGTCCTAGTGGCACCAATCATGTAGAAAAAGTACAAGTAACAGTCCATAATATTCACTATCACTGATCACACTGTTCATCAGAGTTTATAAGCAGAAATTAAACATGTCCTAGTGGCACCAATCATGTAGAAAAAGTACAAGTAGCAGTCCATAATATTCACTATCACTGATCATACTGCTAATCAGAGTTTATAAGCAGAAATTAAACATGTCCTAGTGGCACCAATCATGTAGAAAAAGTATAAGTAACAGTTCATAATATTCACTATCACTAATCACACAGTTCATCAGCAGAAATTAAACATTTCTAAGTGGCACCCATCAATGTTGAACAAGTGCAGGTAACAGTTCATAATATTCACCATCACTAATCAGACAGTTCAGGCATGAACAATAGTTTGAATACACATACAAATGCTTTTACAAAATTATTCTCAATGCTCTTACATTAAACATACAAATTATAATAAACATTCAAATGATATCAGATAATTGTCATATTAATGATTACAAATACTCAAATATCAGTAAACCTATAATATTTATGGGTGTCAGTGCAAGCCACTACAAACAAATAAAATAATATTTAGGAGATAGGTGGGTAGGATTAGGAAAGGAAAACACACAAAACACACTCACTCATCCTTCATCCACATTAAGTACTACTGTGTAATTGAATAGTGTTAACTGTGTAAATGCAATTCTGTCAAAATTTGATGTTCATCATGTGTATCAAGTAGTAGTGGCAGCAATGTATAACAGTCAATAATAGTTAAGTCAACGTCATAGTCATCATGTCCAGACCATTGTTTGCCAAGCCAGATCAAAATGTACGGTTGCTGAACAACTGTCAGTGAGCCAAGATATGCAATTACTTCCTCTCTCCAAAAAATAAAATATGTACTGCTTATTGATTTAACAAAGTTTGTGTAGACAATCTTCCTTCTACTTGAGTGTTGTAGTCTGCTATCTTCATCCTCCTTGTTCCATATAGACCAACAAAAAAAAAAAAAACAAAAAAAATATGCACCTCACTTACTTTACCTCTTATCCACCAAAACTCCAATAATCATCAGCATCACATAATCTTAATACTTCAATAATACCTCTTACGTCGATACATATAAATCTTATCATCAATATCATTTACCTTACCTCTTGTCCACAAAAACTCCAATAATCATCAACTTCATATGATCTCAATACCTCAATAATACCTCTTCAATACATCGACACATATAAACCTTATCGCCAATATCATTTCACTTCCATAACAACTCTTTCCTCTAGTCAGTCTCCTCGAACAAGTACAGATAAAATCCTAATGCAAACCTCATCATCCCATACAATCCGAAGACACACTGTCAACACACAACCTCTGTGTAATCCATCTGACCCAAATCTTCTACTCATTATAAATTATAAGATGGATTTTGGTTACCTTGTCCATCATTAAATAAAAGAAATGCATACATGACCTCTAACAGACTTAGTTCGAATACTCTCAGTAATTAAGTACGATTACGGAGTGTGAATGATTATAATATTTCACAGTGTGTACACCACTTCAAGAATTATGGCAAACAGAAGCAAACATGTGGAGTATTTCTTGTGTCAAGTGTCACTTTCTATTTCAGTTGCTCACGAAAAATGCAGTGTAATAACTGTCAATGGTCTAAACCTAGTTTTGGTATGTCATGTCGTTAGCTTCCTTCCTATTAGCATAAATTTATACAGCTTCCATAAAACCTCCAGCTCATGTGACTTCTATGAAGTTTCTTGTATTAATGTCGTTTATGTCGAACTATAGCAGTTCATTTTCCTATCTTAAAAATATAAGGCACTGAGCGTAAGCAAAACATGCAATAGCGAGTAAATATACCAGTAGAGAACAGAATGTCAACAAGTGGATGCAGCACAATTCCTACAACGAGGCTCTGCCAAGCAAACAATCTATAATTAATACCATAGTGTGACCTAAACTCTATGTTTGTACACAGTATATCAGCATTTCTATATACCAAATTAAAGAGTAGTTATGACAACAAACAGAAATGTATAAATATGCAATCCATACGCATAGCAGCAAACATATATCTTACGTAATAAACAGGTCATTAGCATCATATCAGCATAAGCAAATAAATGTTCATATGTCATCTTAATAAGTAAACATGAAGGCGCCAGCAGATAAATCACAAAGTATAACATACATATCAGCACAACTAATCAGGTGACAATTATAATTTAAATAAATAAGCACAGCAGACACATAATAAAAAATATGACATCAGTGAAAAAGCATAGCAGCCAAGCGATGCATAATATATACAAATAACAACCCTGTTCATTAATAAAACATTGTCAAATTCAGCAAATGTACGCAAGCACGTCGCTTCACAAGTAAATTCATAGAACATGAAATTAGCACAAAGTATGAATCAAGTAATTGCGAGCAGCAAATTACGTCTAAAGTACGTACCTAAGTGGAAATATGTTACCTGAAAAAATAAACTCAATTAATAGTTACCTTTTTAGTTTATTAGTTTCTTCTTCGAAATTACATTCTTTCTGAAATTTTATCGATAGCAAGCCCTCTTAACGTCGGACACACACAGAATTTACCTGAAGATCTTAAATATTTTATACAACCGTATCCTGAAAAATACTGAACATTAATAACATAATTTATCAAGTCACTATAGCTTTATACTGAATTCAGTCGGAGAAATTAGACTGTGTATTTGTTTACGGCTGTCAGTGCATTCGCACTGAGCGCTCGATCAGCTGTAGGCGCGTGACGTAGGAAGCAATTGTTTGCGGTCAACGACTGCCTTGTGCGGCGCGCAGACTTGACTGTTGCTTTGAGTATACGCCGCCGCCAAAACACAGCGCGGTATCCTTGTATTCTCTGCATGTTTACATAAACTGTTGGTTTCTCGAAAGTATGTCATTCCACAAAAATTTTAACGTTTGATATATGATGTATTCCCTTAGAGCGTCGTGATTTAAGAGTTTCTACTTCGACAGTGTTATCATGAATAATTTTGCGAATTCTATATGGACCGTTATAAAGCAGAAAAAATTTGCGACACAAGCCTTTTCCTTTGTGAGACAAACGATGAGACTTAATGAACACCTTTTGACCAACTGACAAGATTTTTAAACGACCAGGACGCTTAGCTGATTTCTCTCTTCTAGCAGCCGCAGATGCAATATTTTGTAGAGCCAGGTTGACAACTTCAGAATGCCGCAGTTTCCGTGAAGGCGGAAAAGGAACGATTTCAGAAATACGATTTGTCGGTGCTTTGTTTTTTAATATCAGTATATGCGGTAAAGAAGTTGAGTCATTAGGAAGTTCATTCAGAATGTTTTGAAAAATATGAAGATACTGATCCCACGTTCTGTGATCTGATGACAATAAAGACGACACAATTTATTGATTAATTCATCCATCTCTCTGAAGCGTTAGACTGAGGGTGAAAAAGTGAAATGAAAATTGGTTTAATTTTACGACACCGTAGAGTACGAAGCCAAATTTTAGAACGAAACTGTGATCCATTATCTGATATAACCTTATCAACATGGCCAACTTCTTTAAGAAAATGTTTGATGAAAGCATTACATACTGAACGAGCTGTTGCTTTGCGTAACGGTGTAAAACACGCATATTTTGATGTCAACTCCACTGCTACGAAAATGTACGCAAAACCATTAGTAGAACGAACCACTGGACCGAACAAATCGACTGCAGCCATCTCCTTTAATTTCGCTGGAATGATAGGAAATAACGGTGCTCTGTGAGAAATTGTTGGCGGCTTAGCCTTTTGACATAATTTGCATTTGGCCAGAACAGATCGAATACGTTTTTCCATATTACTGAAGTAGCAATTTTCCCATAATTTATGAAAGCATTTTCTGGGACCAAAGTGTGCATAACTGAAATGCGTATACCAAATCAGCTTATTAACCCACTCTTCAGGAATACAAACTAACCAAACAGAGTTGTCGACAGATTTTCGTTTAAAAAGAATGTCATTGCGAACTAAATAATGCTGTCTAATCGCTACGCTTTCCTTTCTCCTCCACTTCTCCTTAATGTCCTTCCAGATTAGATCCTTATTTTGCTCCTTAGCGATGTCCTGGAACGAAGACGAAATAAAGTTCTCAAACGCAACACCTTGAATGTACATCAAACAATAATTGTTTTCCTTGCAGTCCTCTTCAGCACTTTGTTTCAAACCCATAGGTGCACGTGATAAAGCATCAGCAACAATATTTGAAGAACCCTGTATGTAAACAATACTAAAATCAAATTCCTGTAGGTACAACGCCCATCGTGACGATCTGCCATGTGTTAATTTTGTTGACATAAGAAATTCCAGAGCTCGATGATCGGTGTAAACCTTAGTATGTCTGCCAAACAAAAATGTCCGAAATTTTGTAAAAGCCCAAACAACAGCCAAAGCTTCAAGTTCCGTAATCGAATAGTTCTTTTCTGATTTAGAGAGAACACGGCTTCCAAATGCAATAGTTTTCTGTACTACTACGCCGTTTTCTTCTATCTCTTGAAATAAATGTGCACCTAGGCCTTTGTATGATGAGTCCGTCGCGAAACAAAAATCTTTAGATAAATCCGGATGTGAAAGAAGTGGAGCAGCAACTAAAGCATCACGGAGTTGTTCAAATTCTGATTGAGCTTCCTCATCCCAACACCAATTAGATTTCTTTCCAGATAGTTCACATAAACGAGGTGTGGCCAAATTGTCCAATCTAACAAAGCGTCTAAGAAAATTACAGACACCGAGGAAACTACGAACATCACGTTTTGTGGTAGGAACAGCATAATTACGAATAGCATCTAGTTTCTCTGGATCAGGAAGAATACCTTCTGTAGAAATCATGTGACCGAGAAATTTCACCTGTGAACGTCCAAATTCAGATTTTTCTAAGTTCACTGTAATGCCAACTCTTGCAAAAATACGTAATAATGAATCCAAAATTTTGTTGTGCTCACTCCAAGAACGTTTAGCAATAAGAATATCGTCAACATATGAAGTAATATTGTCACGAAGATAAACAGGTAAAATTTCATTTAAGCTACGAATGAATGCTGATGAAGATACAGTAAGTTCAAATGGTAATTTCCAAAATCACTTTTGGGTAAAATAGTCATGTCCAGTTATTGTTTACTTACTCTGTAGATAGATTGATAGTCGAAGAGTTGTTTTGACAGATGCAAAGAATAGTAAAAGAGTAGGCAGCAGTGCAGAAAACTAAAAGGGAAATAGCACCACTACAGCTCGGGGCCCTATGCACGCTATGGCACATATTCACTTAGTGTAGTGAATCCCCTGAGGACTTTAATAGCCGCACATAATTTCCAGTTTGTGACTTAGTGGCAAATTTGGCGGAAGTGCGTACATAAATTGCTCTAACCATGCACATGGATGTATGTCATTCCTAGAATTGTGGAAGATCTTAAATTTCCGAACAGTCAAAAAGTGTTTATAGTCAAAGTTTTCGCCTCGTGGAGACAAAGACCTACCGTGTCTGTCCCAGTCACAATGACGATTATTGTTAAATTCACGCGCCTGGCGCTCTCTTGTTGCATCCCGTAAATGAAACAAATTATTTTCTTCAAACCCCTCTGGTATCTGTGATTCTAAATTTCTTTTGCCGTCTTTTCCTACGATTTCGCCTTCAATTTGTTTGACTTGCTTTTTTAATGCCTCAAATTCCCTTTTCACGAGTTCATTAAATTTTCCCTGATTTTCAACATGCTTATTTATGTTCCGGTACTCTTCGGTTTCTGCAAATGGTGCTGTATCATCTGACGCTCTGTCCCCATTTAAACTAAGACTTGTCAATTTATCTGAAATCTCCTCATCTCTTTCCAATAAGTTTACGTCTTCCGTAAGTATCGCAACTCGGGTTTCGGTATTGTCACATTTAGTAGTTGACTGTTCACACTGTTGCGTTAAGTCATTTGGTACGGATTCCTCGATTCTTTCAAATATTTCTTCCTTATCGTGTGCACGTTGTAAATTTAACTCTGAAAATTTTTGTACTATCACGCGATCTTTTTCTTCCTGTTCCCTGCCCTGTTCCTCTTGTCTGATTTCTGTTGAAATTAAGCTATTATTGTGAGCCTTCAAAATCGGTTGTACTTCTTCTCTAATTTCTTTATTTGATTCGTCTTTCAAGTATTTGAAACATGTCCCTGTTCGTGAGCCTAACTGTGTTTCCATTGTTCCCATATCACTTTCTAATTCAGATCGTAACTGTGATCCCACTGCTTTCATCTCGATTTTAATTGTTCCTATTTCTGTTTTTAATTCAGATTGTAACTGTGATCCCAGTGAGTCTAACCGTGTTTCCATTGTTTCCCTATATGTTTGTAATTCAGATCGTAACTGTGATCCCAAATTTAATATTGCACTCATCAGCTGCTCCATATTAACTTGTTCGAAATTCTTTTCGCCCCTAACATTTCCCGCAAAACCAGTTTCCTTCGTCATAGCTGTAAAGCTATCTGTGTTCGATACTACTCCAGAATCTTCTGTCGTTAATCTCGTACTCTACGAATTTTCTGATTGAGAAAAATTTTGAAATGGTTCCGGACTATCTTCCCGATTTATTAAATTGTTTCCCACTTCATTATTCATCATACTGTTCTCCTGTGTTGGCGAGTTCGCCATGTCAACAATTTCGTCATTCTGACTATCCATCATTTTTGCCTTTTTCATAGATGGCGTAATCATTTACAAAACATACAAAACTCGTCACTGTACGAAAATTACACACAATGACTCTTTATCTCCAACAATACCATTTACAGGAAATGTTTCCCTCAAACACGATTAATCGAACAATTGAAATAATTGCCCTAAATTGTCAAACACGTATACAAAACAATAAAATTAAATTCTGAAATACCATTAGAAGAATGACAATTACCAAATCTACACATGCAATATACACTACAATTACTAAAGTACAGATTACTACAACAATACTACTGTCTACTATTTTTACAATCAGAAGAATTCCAAGGGACGATCCGAAGCAGCGGTCGCCACATGCATGGGGGCTTAATTATTAAATTTGAAAATATTTTTTTTTTCGTAGCTGTATGTCCGATTACGCTGTGTCTCGTAAACGGTTGGCCCTGACTAGTATTATTACGCAATCTGACTGCATAGAACAACAACAAAGAATGAAAGAAAATTTCCGTTAACACAATTAATTAATTAAGTCCCCAGCAACTATAAAACCTACGAAACCAAAGCACAAGTATGACTGTTCTGTGTGTGGAAGTATGACTCAACGTACACATCTGGGACGGTTCTTCTTCAATAAGACAAGAAATTTTAAATACCATTTATACTGAAGTAATTTAAAAAAATAGAAATACTATAATTGCGCAAGAAAACCAGAATTACACTCTAATACAAGAACACAAGCCAGATGCTTTGTTGACTGAACCTGTAATGACGCATTATTCAGGACATTGAAATAATGAGAAAAATAGAAAAGGAGTTTGTTACCTCATTTATATTGATGAAAATCACTCTAATCCTTACAATATCTCCACACCGACTCGCTACTACCACATCTCAACAAGAACTCCCTACTGCCACATCTCGACAAGCACTCTTCACTACGACATTTCAGCATCGACTGCCTACTACGAGTTCTCAACAAGCACTGCACTCCGCTACTTCTCAATAATCACTGCCAGTGGAGGCGGCGAAACAAAACTCTCTGGCGCTGTGGCTCAGTGTAGCCACCTTTCAAGGTGATGAGTCATGGTGCTACGGGTACGATCCAGAAAGTAAACAGCAGTCATCAAAATCCGTCACCTGGCTCACCTCGACCAAAAAAAGCTCGTCAAGTGAAAT
This sequence comes from Schistocerca serialis cubense, assembly GCF_023864345.2. Lineage (NCBI taxonomy): Eukaryota > Metazoa > Arthropoda > Insecta > Orthoptera > Acrididae > Schistocerca > Schistocerca serialis. The sequence continues at coordinate 507,796,301 of NC_064644.1, read as the reverse complement.
CGAATGCGTAAACGATGTTGATCTGTTTTTTTTTTTTAAAAAAAACAAAGGGATTGTACACTCTGAATTTGTCCCTGAAAACCAGACAGTAAACCAATAATTCTATTTGGAGGTTACGTAACGGCTTCGAAGAAGTTTGTCGCAAAAACGTCTGGCTTTGTGCGATTCTGGCGTGTGGTTCCTGCATCACGACAACGCTCCCATGCACAAGACTCTCAGCGTTCGCCAGTTTTTGGCCTCAACGAAGACGACTGCCTTGATGCATGTGCCCTGTTCGCCAGATTTAGCACCCTCGGACTTCTTCGTATTTAAGAGGATGAAAAGAGACTTGAGAGGGAAGTGTTTTGCGGATGTAGAAGACGTAAAACGTATTGTCATGAAAGTGATAGCAGGTATAAAAAAGGACGAATTTAAAAGATGCTTCGAACACTGGAATGAACGTTTGGTCAAGTGTGTTAATGCTAATGGAGAGTACTTCGAAGAAGATTAAGGTTGTATTTGAAAACAATAAAGTATATGCTTTCTAGAAAGAAATTCCGGTTATTTTTGGGTCCCCCCTCGTACACCTTAGGCATTTTCCATTTGTAGTCGACCAGTATTAAATTGTGATGATAACATCCTGTCGTAAGAGGCGACTAAAAGGAGTCTCACACATTTCGGCCTTTATGTGATGGTCCCCTGTAGGGTTTGCCCTCCATTTTTCAAAATTTTCCAGAAGAGCGAGCCAGTTGGGGAAGAGCGCCTTGCATGGTGCATCTTTAGCCCACTTTCTCGTCGCCGCATTGAAGTCCCACCCATTCTCCATCTCTTGGGCGAGGACACCTTCCTAGGTGCGTTTTCCACCATGCACTATGCAGTGTCACTTTCTGTGCCGAAGATGGCCATGGACTTCTTTGCACCTCATATACTGCACAGTAACCAGTCCATTGTGGTGGGGCTGACTGTTGGTTGTAGGCCCCTGGCAACACAGGGATGGCTCTGCTAATGCCTGCCCCGTTAACTCCCCACGTATGCCAAGGAGTAGATGCCTGTCACCCAGAGGCATTGGGACTCCCGGCAATGTCCAACTTGCAGGTGGCATTTGCTGCAGATGGGCAGCGCACATGGGGAGGGCCCCTGGTCGGAGTTGGTGGCATCAGAGTGGATGATACGCCATGAGCATAGTACGTCATCTCTTGCTGGTGGTCCGCTGACAGCAGTCTCTAAGCAGCCAAAGTATGACCCCAAGTCGTTCCCCTCCCTGGCTACAACATGGGAGGAACGCCAGGCTAAGGATGGTAGTGAAGCTTATTCGCTCCATACCTCCATCAGAGAGCGCACCCTTACATTCCGAGGCGAAAGACCAACTGACGAGAAGCAAGACGAAACGACTGCAGAGGCGTCTCCTGTAGTCCCCCAGGCGTTGCTGAGAAGCTTCAGCCTCACTAGTTTGAATTATTGGATAATTTAATGCTCCGTCATTTAGTCGTTAAATAAGAATAAGGATATCCTTAGCGCCAGTTACATTAGGAAACATGGTCCCCTCTGCTACCAACGGTGGATGTAGGCATTGCAACTGTTGCGTTTAGATGTCCAACCTGCATTAATTCCTGGTTCGGCGCCGATGGTGTAAATCCGCACAGGGCCGGAGATGGTCACAAAGTGTACACAAACGAATCTGGTCTGATGTCGCTCCATCACACTTCATGGCCCCTGTATAATAATATCGAATTGCCTGGCAGCTGAACAATAGCAAAACAACATGAGGTACGTTTGTAAAAAGGGAAACAACATCAGAACTAACCAACAAGTCATTACACTGCAGCTTCAATAACTTAAGTCTGCTGATGAAATCACTAGAATTCCTTATGTGATGTGGACATTTTCCTACCATTGGTTTGACCAAAGAGGCCATGTACTGTTCTAAGTCATAGGTGGCTGCTCCAGTGTTACTCACAATTGGACGTAGTGGCACGTTATCTTTGTGGATCTTTGACAATGTATACAGCCTAAGTGGAACTGAACTATTTGGTTTCAGTCTTTTAGTTACCTCCTTTGGTAAGGAACTGTTAGTCAGAAGCTCTGCAGTTTTCCGCACCACTCAGGTAGTAGGATCCTTATCGATTTTGCTCGCTTAATAAAACACTGATCTTATTAATATAGTCCTCCCTTAGCACTGAAACAGTAGCATTACCTTCGCCCAGTTTAAGTACCACTGTATCTGGGCCCGCTCGCAAGTTCCGAAGGGCTGCCCTCTTCATAGAAGAGATGTTGCTCTTCGGCGGTGTAGCTCTTGTCAACATACGTCAAGACTTCCGGCGCACTTCCTCAGCATCATCTGTGGCAAGATGGCACACAGCTTCTTCGATGGAACTAACAAGGCCAACTGATGGTGGTGAAACAAGTGTAGGAGCAAAATTGAGACCTCATGATAACACAGACGTAATCACGTCATCTATAGGTTTCCCTGACAAGTTAATAACGGATCGTCGAGTACGACCTTCCTTCAGCATCTGTTTCGAAAGTCTATATAACTTGGCAATTTGCCTCGTCGTAGCCTTGTCATGTCACCAATTTTTTTGGCCATGGCACGCCATCCACCAGTCCCAAGACAAAGTAGATGGTGAACACATAGTGTGTAGTGTGGCGATCACTCTGTTGTAGATGGAATTCAAAAGCCAAGATCGCTTAAATACTGTTTACTGGATAACCGGTTTCAACACACTAAAGGTGCCATCGTCGGATCTGAATGTAGACTGACGTTTATAAACCATTTGGACCTAACGATACATGAGGGAGACCAGCTGATATAAAATGACTGTCACAAAAATTAAAGAAAAACAAGTGCTCTCATGGTCATTCTTTTCCATAAGATATGTAAAACTGAAGTCACAAGATAAAGCTCATTTGGTCGAGCAGCGGTCATGGGCTGAGAAAACAACAATCCACAAATAACGAACAAATTGTAACAGCCGAGTTTTAAGAACAGGTAACTGATTACTCAACTTGAGGATCCTGCTGCGGAAGAAAACGAAAAGTCGCTCGCACAGCTAACGCCTATAGATGGAACAGCCCGTGCCCGCCGCCAAAAGCCCCGGCCTGGCTTCACGCTGTGGAGACTGCGTCGCTGCTCAGTTCCAACGAACCAACAAGGTCCAACCACATCCCAACTCGGAAAATGGTGTTCAACCTGACGATCAGAGACATCGTCGACTGAGACATCCAGCCAAGCAAACGACAAACGGCAGCACACCTTCGCCAACAGCAGTCACAGTGAATACTAACCCCATACAGACCCGACCGTTGCTGGCTGCCACACTCTTCCCCAACTGATACTGCTCAGCAGACCACATTTCACCATCCGACAACCAGACGACTGACAGACAATGGCTTTCCGTTTGCGTCGACCGCGATCCTGGGGCTTACTCGCACTGTCTGCCTTCCAACTGACTCTGCCGACTCACTGCTCTGTGCCTGACAGAGCAGAGGGAATACAACCACATCTGTGCACAGGAAGGAACCGATCTAATTACACCTTGTCGATGAGACGACTGACCGAACGACCAACCACCAGTCGTCCCCACTGGTACTGGCTATGCAGACCTGTCCCCAAATGCACTGCTGCTGCATCCCGACTACCCTCCTGGTCCGTCTCCAACTGAACTTCTTTCGGACAGACGACGACCCGGAGACACTGGCTCGGAACCGACCATGCAGAGGGAACACAACCGACATCTCTGCATGGGAAGGTACCGACCCAAATACACCTCATCAATGAGACGACCGACCGAACGACCGACCAACAGTCGTACCCGCTGGTACTGACTGTGGGGAACTCACTGGCGCTCAGTCCTCGACTGCACTGTTGCTGCATCAGGATCGCCCTCCTGGTCCTTCTCCAACTGAACATCCGTCAGAGGAACGACGACCCGGAGACATTGGCTCGGACCCAATCATGCAGAGGGAACACAACCGACATCTCTGCATGGGAAGGAACCAACCCAAATGCACCTTGTCGATGAGATGACCGACCTAACGACCGAACAACGGTTGTCCCACTGGTACTGGCTGTAGAGACCTCACTGGGGCTCTGTCCCCGACTGCACAGCTGCTGCATCCCGACTGCCCTCCTGGTCTGTCTCCAACTGAACTTCCTTTGGGCAGACGATGACCTGGAGACACTAGTTCGGACACAACCATTGAGGGAACACAACCGACATCTCTGCATGGGAAAGAACTGACCAAAATACACGTCATGAATGAGACGACCGACCGAACAACCGACCAATTGTAGTACCCACTGCTACTGCCTATGCGGACCTCACTGGGGCTCTGTCCCCAACTGCACTGCTGCTGCATTACTGACCACCCTCCTGGTCCGTCTCCAACAGAACTTCCTTCGGACAGACAATGACCCGGAGACCCTGGCTCGGACCCAACCATGCAGAGGGAACACAACCGACATCTCTGCACGGGAAGGAACCAACCCAAATACACATCGTCAATGGGACGACTGACAGGACAACCGAACAACGGATGTCCCCGCTAATATTGGCTGTTGGACTTAACTGGGGATCTGTCCCTGACTGCACTGCTCCTGCATCCTGACCGCCCTGCTGCTCCGTCTCAAACTGGTCTTCCTTCCGACGTACGACGACATGGGGACACAGGCTCGGACCCAACTATGTAGAGGGAACACAACTGACACCTCTGTATGGGAATGAACCGACCTAACTACACGTCGTACATGATGAGATGACCGACCTAACGACCGAACAACGGTTGTCCCACTGGTACTGGCTGTGCCGACCTCACTGGGGCTCCTTCCACAGCTGCACTGCTACTGCATCCCGACAGACCTCCTGGTTCATCTTCAACTAAATTTCCTTCGGACAGACGACGACCTGGAGACACTGGTTCAGACCACACCTTGCAGAGGGAGCACAACCAACATCTCTGCACGAGATGAACCCACCCTAATACACGTCGTCGATGAGACGACCGACCTAACGACCGACCAACGGTCATCCCCGCTGGTACTGGCTGTGCTGACCTCACTGGGTCTCTGTAGCTGAATGCAGTGCTGCTGCATTTCGACCGCCCTCTGGTTCCAACTGAATATCCTTTGGATGGACGACACCACGGAGTCACTCACTCGGACCCAACCATGCAGAGGGAACACAACCGACATCTCTACACAGGAGGGAACCAACCCAGATACACGTCATCGATGAGACGACCGACCGAACGACCGACAATGGTCGTCCCCGTTGGTACTGGCTGTGAGGACCCCACTGTGTCTGTGTCCTCGACTGCACTGCTGCTGCATCCCGACCGCCCTCCTGGTCTGTCGCCAAGTGAACTTCCTTCGGACGGACGACGACCCGGGGACACTGGCTCAGACCACATCATGGAGAGGGAACACAACCGATATCTCTGCACAGGATCTAACCGAACCAAATACACGCCGTCAATGAGACAAACGACTGAATGACCGACCAACGGTCGTTCCTGCTGGTACTGGCTCTACGGACCTCACTGGGGCTCTTACCCCGACTGCACTGCTGCAGCATCCCGACCGCCCTCCTGGTCCAACTGAACTTCCTTCAGACGGTCGACGACACGGAGACACTGGCTCAGACCAAACCATGCAAAGGCAACACAACCGACATCTCTGTATGGGAAGGAACCGACCCAAATACACGTCGTCGATGATACGACGACCGAACGACCGACCAACGGTCGTCGCCGCTGGTACTGGCTGTGCGGACCTCACTGGAGCTCTTTCCCCGACTGCACTGCTGCTGCATCCCGACCGCCCTCTTGGTCTGTCTCCAACTGAAATTCCTTTGGACGGACGACGACATGGAGACACTGGCTCGGACCCAACCATGCAGAGGGAAGACAACCGACATCTCTGCACAGGAAGGAACCGACCCAAAAAAAAGGCCTCGATGGGACATCCAACCGAACGACCGACCAACAGTCGTCCCCACTGGTACTGTCTGTGCGGACCTCACTGGGGCTCTGTCCCCGACTGCACTGCTGCTGCATCCCAACGGCCTTCCTGGTACGACTGCAACTGAACTACTTTCGGATGTACAACAACACGGAGACACTGGCTCGGACTAAACCATGCAGATGGAACACAACTGATATCTCTGCACGGGAAAGAAAAGACCCAAATACACGTCGTCGATTAGATGACCGCCCGAACGACCGACCAACAGTCATCCCCACTGGAACTGGCTGTGCGGACCCCACTGAGAGCCTTTCACTGGCTGCACTGCTGCGTCATCCCGACAGTGCTCCTGGTCCGTGTCCAGCTGAACTTCCTTTGGATGGACGACGACCCGGAGAGACTGGCTCGGACTCAACCATGCAGAGCGAACACAACAGACATCTCTGCATGGGAAGGAACCAACCCAAATACACGATGTGGATGAGACGACCGACCGAACGACCGACCAACGGTCATCCCGAGGGTACTGGCTGTGCGGACCTCACTGGGGCTCTGTCCCTGACTGCACTGCTGCTGCATCCTGACAGCCCTCCTGGTCCATCTCCAACTGAATTTCCTTCAGACAGACAACGAGCCGGAGACACTGGCTCGGACCCAACCATGCAGAGGGAAGATAACTGACATCTCTGCACGGGAAGGAACCGACCCAAATACACGTCAGTCATGAGATGACAGACCGAACGACCAACCGACGGTCATCCCGCTGGTACTGGCTGTGCGGACCTCACTGGGGCTCATTCGCTGACTGCACTGCTGTTCCATCCCAGCCGCCCTCCTGGTCCGTTTCCAACTGAACTTTCTTTGGACGGACGACAACGTGGAGACCTTGGCTCGGACACAACCATGCAGAGGGAACACAACCGGCATCTCTGCACAAGAAGGAACCAACCCAAATACAAATCGTCAATGGGACGACCGACATGACAACCTACCAACGGTCGTCCGCACTGATACTGGCTCTGCGCACATCACTGTGGCTCTTCCCTCGACTGTACTCATGCCGCATCCCGACCTCCCTCCTGGTCAGTCTCCAGCAGAGCTTCCTTCGGATGGACGACGACACAGGGATACTGGCTCAGACCCAACCATGTAGAGGGAACACAGCTGACAGCTCTTCATGGGAAGGAACCGACCCAAAAACACGTCGTCGATGACACGACCGACCGAAAGACCGAACAACAGTCGTCCCCGCTGGTACTGGCTGTGCGGACCTCACTGGGGCTCTTTCCCCGACTGCGCAGCTGCTGCATCCCGACAGCCCTCCTAGTTCATCTCCAACTGAACTTCCTTCGGACGGACAACGACCTGGAGACACTGGCTCAGACCACACCATGCAGAGGGAACACAACCGACATCTCTGCACAAGATGGACCTACCCAAATACTCGTCGTCGATGAGTCGACCGACATGATGACCGACTAATGGTCGTCCCTGCTGGTACTGGCTGTGCTGACCTCACTGCGTCTCTGTCGCCGAATGCAGTCCTGCTGCATTTCGACCGTCCTCCGGGTCCGTCTCCAACTGAACATCCTTCAGACGGACGACACCATGGAGACTCTCGATCGGACCCAACCATGCAGAGGGAACACAACCGACATCTCTGCAAGGGAGGGAACCGACCCAAATACACATCGTCGATGAGACGACCGACTGAACGACCGACCAACGGTCGCCCTGCTGGTACTAGATGTGTAGTCCTCACTGGGGCTGTGTTCCCGACTGCACTGCTGCTGCATCCCGACCACCCTCCTGGTCCGTCTCCAACTAAACTTCCTTCGGACGGACGACAACCCGGAGACACTGGCTCAGACCACAGCACGCAGAGGGAACACAACTGACATCTCTGCACGGGAAGGAACCGACCCAAATACATATCGTCAATGGGACGACTGGCAGGACAACCCACCAACGGTCGTCCGCGCTGGTACTGGCTGTCGGACCTCACTGGGCCCTTTCCCTGACTGCACTGCTGCAGCATCCTGACAGCGCTTCTCGTCCATGTCCAACTGAACTTCCTTCGGACAGACGACGACCCGGAGAGACTGGCTCGGACACAACGAAGCAGAGGGAACACAAGCGACTTCTCTGCATGGGAAGGAACCGACCAAAATACACATCATCAATGAGGCGACCGACCGAACAACCGTCAACTGGTCGCACCCAATGGTACTGCCTATGCGGACCTCACTGGGGCTCTGTCCCCAACAGCACTGCTCTTGTATCCCGACCGTCCTCCTGGTCCGTTTCCTACTGAACCTCCTTTGGAGAGATGACAACTTGGAGACCCTGGCTCGGACCCAACCATTCAGAGGGAACACAACCGACATCTCTGCATGGGAAGGAACCGACCCAAGGACACATCGTCAATGAGACGACAGACTGAACAACTGACCAACGGTCGCCCCTGCTGGTTCTGGCTGTGCGGACCACACTGGAGCTCTGTCCCCAACTGCACTGCGGCTGCATCTTGATAGCCCTAATGGTCGGTCTCCAACTAAACTTCCATCGGATGGACGACAACATGGGGCCACTGGCTCGGACCCAACCATGCAGAGGGAACCCAACCGACATTTCTGCACAGGAAGGAACCTACCCAAAAACACGTCATCGATAAGACGACCGACCAACGGTCGTCTTCGCTGATACTGGCTCTGCGCACCTCACTGTGGCTCTTTCCTGGACTGCACTCATGCTGCATCCCGACCGCCCTCCTGGTCAGTCTCCAACAGAACTTCCTTCGGACGGACGACAACACGGGGACACTGGCTCGGACCCAACCATATAGAGGGAACACAACTGACATCTCTGCATGGGAAGGAACCGACCCAAAAACACGTCGTCGATGAGGCGACCGACCGAAAGACCGACCAACAGTCGTCCACGCTGGTACTGGCTGTGCGGACCTCACTGGGGCTCTTTCCCTGACTACACTACTTCTGCATCTCGACAGCCCGCCTCCTTCATTTCCAACTGAATTTCCTTCAGACGGACAATGACCTGGAGACACTGGCTCGCACCACGCCATGTAGACGGAACACAACCGACATCCCTGAGCGAGATGGACCCACCCAAATTCACGTCGTCGATGGGACGACCGACCGAACGACTGGTCTGTCACCAACTGAACTTCCTTCTGAAGGACGACGATCCGGAGACAATGGCTCACGCCACAGCATGCAGAGGGAACACAACTGAAATCTCTGCATGGGATGTTACAGAACCAAATACACGCCGTCGATGAGACAAACGACCGACCAACGGTCGTTCCTGTCGGTACTGGCTCTGCGGACCTCACTAGGGCTCTGTCCCCGACTGCACTGCTGCTGCATCTCAACCGCCGTCCTGGTCTGTCTCCAACTGAAATTCCTTGGGACGGAAGACGACACATAGAGACAGGCTCAGACCCAACCATGCAGAGGGAACACAACCGACATCTCTGCATTGGATGTAACCAACCCAAATGCACGTCATCGATGAGACGACCCACCGAACGACCGACCAACGGGCGTCCCCCCTGGTACTGGCTGTGCGGACCTCACAGGGGCTGTGTCCCCGACTGCACTGCCGCTGCATCCCGACTGCCCTCCTGGTCCATCTCCACCTGAACTTCCTTCGGACAGATGTCGACCCGGAGACACTGGCTCTGACCACACTATGCAGAGGGAACACAATAGACATCTCTGCACGGATTGGAACCGACCCAAATACACGTCGTCGATGAGACGACCGACCGAACGACCGACCAACAGTCGTCCCCGCTCGTACTGGCTATGCGGACCTCACTAACGCTCTTTCTCCGACTACGCTGCTGCTGCATCCCGACAGCCCTCCTGGTCCGTCTCCAACTGAACTTCCTTCGGACAGACGACGATCTGGAGACACAGGCTTCGATCCCACTATGCAGAAGGAACACAACCGACATGTCTGCATGGGAAGGAACCGACCCAAATACACGTCGTCGATGAGACGACCGAACGAACGACCGACCAACGGTCGTCCCCCCTGGTACTGGCTATGCGGACCTCACTAGCGTTCTTTCTCCGACTGCACTGCTGCCGCATCCCGACAGCCCTCTTGGTCCGTCTCCAATTGAACTTCCTTCAGACAGACGACGATCCGGAGACACAGGCTTCGACCCCACTATGCAGAAGGAACACAACCGACATCTCTGCATGGGAAGGAACCGACCCAAATACACGTCGTCGATGAGACGACCCACCGAACGACCGACCAACGGGCGTCCCCCCTGGTACTGGCTATGCGGACCTCACTAGCGCTATTTCTCCGACTGCACTGCTGCCGCATCCCGACAGCCCTCTTGGTCCGTCTCCATCTGAACTTCATCCGGATGGACGACGGTCCGGAGACACAGGCTTCGACCCCACTATGCAGAAGGAACACAACCAACATCTCTGCATGGGAAGGAACCGACCCAAATACACGTCGTCGTTGAGACGACCGACCGAACGACCGACCGAACGACCGACCGACAGTCGTCCCCCCTGGTACTGGCTATGCGGACCTCACTAGCGCTCTTTCTCCGACTGCACCGCTGCCGCATCCTGACAGCCCTCTTGGTCCGTCACCATCTGAACTTCATCCGGACGGACGACAGTCCGGAGACACAGGCTTCGACCCCACTATGCAGAAGGAACACAACCGACATCTGTGCATGGGAAGGAACCGACCCAAATACACGTCGTCGTTGAGACGACCAACCAAACGACCGACCAACAGTCGTCCCCCCTGGTACTTATTATGCGGACCTCACTAGCGCTCTTTCTCTGACTGCACTGCTGCCGCATCCCGACAGCCCTCTTTGTCCGTCTCCTTCTGAACTTCATCCGGACGGACGACGATCCGGAGACACAGGCTCAGACCCCACTATGCAGAAGGAACACAACCGACATCTCTGCATGGGAAGGAACCGACCCAAATACACGTCGTTGTTGAGACGACCGACCGAACGACCGACCAACGGTCGTCCCCTCTGGTACTAGCTATGCGGACCTCAATAGCGCTCTTTCTCCGACTGCACTGCTGCCGCATCCCGACAGCCCTCTTTGTCCGTCTCCAACTGAACTTCCCTCAGACAGACGACGATCCGGAGATACAGGCTCAGATCCCACTATGCAGAAGGAACACAACCGACATCTGTGCATGGGAAGGAACCGACCCAAATACACGCCGTCGTTGAGACGACCAACCGAACGACCGACCAACGGTCGTCCCCCCTGGTACTGGCTATGCGGACCTCACTAGCGGTCTTTCTCCGACTGCACTGCTGCCGCATCCCGACAGCCCTCTTGGTCTGTCTCCAACTGAACTTCCATCGGATGGACGACGATCCGGAGACACAGGCTTAGACCCCACTATGCAGAAGGAACACAACCGACATCTGTGCATGGGAAGGAACCGACCCAAATACACGCCGTCGTTGAGACGACCGACCGAACGACTGACCAACGGTCGTCCCCCCTGGTACTGGCTATGCGGACCTCACTAGCGCTCTTTCTTTGACTGCACTGCTGCCGCATCCCGACAGCCCTCTTGGTCTGTCTCCAACTGAACTTCCTTCGGACGGACGACGATCCGGAGACACAGGCTTAGACCCCACTATGCAGAAGGAACACAACCAACATCTCTGCATGGGAAGGAACCGACCCAAATACATGTCGTCGTTGAGACGACCGACCGAACGACCGACCAACGGTCGTCCCCCCTGGTACTGGCTATGCGGACCTCACTAGCGCTCTTTCTCCGACTGCACTGCTGCCGCATCCCGACAGCCCTCTTGGTCCGTCTCCATCTGAACTTAATCCAGACGGACGACGATCCGGAGACACAGGCTTAGACCCCACTATGCAGAAGGAACACAACCGACATCTCTGCATGGGAAGGAACCGACCCAAATACATGTCGTCGTTGAGACGACCGACCGAACAACCGACCAACGGTCGTCCCCCCTGGTACTGGCTATGCGGACCTCACTAGCGCTCTTTCTCCGACTGCACTGCTGCCGCATCCCGACAGCCCTCTTGGTCTGTCTCCAACTGAACTTCCTTCGGATGGACGACGATCCGGAGACACAGGCTCAGACCCCACTATGCAGAAGGAACACAACCGACATCTGTGCATGGGAAGGAACCGACCCAAATACATGTCGTTGTTGAGACGACCGACCGAACGACCGACCAACGGTCGTCCCCCCTGGTACTGGCTATGCGGACCTCACTAGCGCTCTTTCCCCGACTGCACTGCTGCCGCATCCCGACAGCCCTCTTGGTCCGTCTCCATCTGAACTTCATCCGGACGGACGACGATCCGGAGACACAGGCTTAGACCCCACTATGCAGAAGGAACACAACCGACATCTGTGCATGGGAAGGAACCGACCCAAATACACGTCGTCGTTGAGACGACCGACCGAACGACCGACCGAACGACCGACCGACAGTCGTCCCCCCTGGTACTGGCTATGCGGACCTCACTAGCGCTCTTTCTCCGACTGCATTGCTGCCGCATCCCGACAGCCCTCTTGGTCGTCTTCATCTGAACTTCATCCGGACGGACGACGGTCCGGAGACACAGGCTTTGACCCCACTATGCAGAAGGAACACAGCCGACATCTCTGCATGGGAAGGATCCGACCGAAATACATGTCGTCGATGAGACGACAGACCGAACGACCGACCAACGGTCGTCCCCCCTGGTACTGGCTATGCGGACCTCACTAGCGCTCTTTCTCCGACTGCACTGCTGCCGCACCCCGACAGCCCTCTTGGTCCGTCTCCAACTGAACTTCCTTCAGACAGACGACGATCCGGAGATACAGTCTCAGACCCCACTATGCAGAAGGAACACAACTGACATCTGTGCATGGGAAGGAACTGACCCAAATACACGTCGTCGTTGAGACGACCGACCGAACGACTGACCAACGGTCGTCCCCCCTGGTACTGGCTATGCGGACCTCACTAGCGCTCTTTCTTTGACTGCACTGCTGCCGCATCCCGACAGCCCTCTTCGTCCGTCTCCATCTGAACTTCATCCGGACAGACGACGATCCGGAGACACAGGCTCAGACCCCACTATGCAGAAGGAACACAACCGACATCTCTGCATGGGAAGGAACCGACCCAAATACACGTCGTCGTTGAGACGACCGACCGAACGACCGACCAACAGTCGTCCCCCCTGGTACTGGCTATGCGGACCTCACTAGCGCTCTTTCTCCGACTGCACCGCTGCCGCATCCTGACAGCCCTCTTGGTCCGTCGCCATCTGAACTTCATCCGGACGGACGACAGTCCGGAGACACAGGCTTCGATCCCACTATGCAGAAGGAACACAACCTACATCTGTGCATGGGAAGGAACCGACCCAAATACACGTCGTCGTTGAGACGACCGACCGAACGACCGACCAACAGTCGTCCCCCCTGGTACTTATTATGCGGACCTCACTAGCGCTCTTTCTCCGACTGCACTGCTGCCGCATCCCGACAGCCCTCTTTGTCCGTCTCCATCTGAACTTCATCCGGACGGACGACGATCCGGAGACACTCGCTCAGACCCCACTATGCAGAAGGAACACAACCGACATCTCTGCATGGGAAGGAACCGACCCAAATACACGTCGTTGTTGAGACGACCGACGGAACGACCGACCAACGGTCGTCCCCCCTGGTACTGGCTATGCGGACCTCAATAGCGCTCTTTCTCAGACTGCACTGCTGCCGCATCCCGACAGCCCTCTTTGTCCGTCTCCAACTGAACTTCCCTCAGACAGACGACGATCCGGAGATACAGGCTCAGATCCCACTATGCAGAAGGAACACAACCGACATCTGTGCATGGGAAGGAACCGACCCAAATACACGCCGTCGTTGAGACGACCGACCGAACGACCGACCAACGGTCGTCCCCCCTGGTACTGGCTATGCGGACCTCACTAGCGGTCTTTCTCCGACTGCACTGCTGCCGCATCCCGACAGCCCTCTTGGTCTGTCTCCAACTGAACTTCCATCGGACGGACGACGATCCGGAGACACAGGCTTCGACCCCACTATGCAGAAGGAACACAACCGACATCTGTGCATGGGAAGGAACCGACCCAAATACACGCCGTCGTTGAGACGACCGACCGAACGACCGACCAACGGTCGTCCCCCCTGGTACTGGCTATGCGGACCTCACTAGCGCTCTTTCTTTGACTGCACTGCTGCCGCATCCCGACAGCCCTCTTGGTCTGTCTCCAACTGAACTTCCTTCGGACGGACGACGATCCGGAGACACAGGCTTAGACCCCACTATGCAGAAGGAACACAACCAACATCTCTGCATGGGAAGGAACCGACCCAAATACATGTCGTCGTTGAGACGACCGACCAAACGACCGACCAACGGTCGTCCCCACTGGTACTGGCTATGCGGACCTCACTAGCGCTCTTTCTCCGACTGCACTGCTGCCGCATCCCGACAGCCCTCTTGGTCCGTCTCCATCTGAACTTCATCCGGACGGACGACGATCCGGAGACACAGGCTCAGACTCCACTATGCAGAAGGAACACAACCGACATCTGTGCATGGGAAGGAACCGACCCAAATACACGTCGTCGTTGAGACGACCGACCGAACGACCGACCAACGGTCGTCCCCCCTGGTACTGGCTATGCGGACCTCACTAGCGCTCTTTCCCCGACTGCACTGCTGCCGCATCCCGACAGCCCTCTAGGTCCGTCTCCATCTGAACTTCATCCGGACGGACGACGATCCGGAGACACAGGCTTAGACCCCACTATGCAGAAGGAACACAACCGACATCTCTGCATGGGAAGGAACCGACCCAAATACACGTCGTCGTTGAGACGACCGATCGAACGACCGACCAACGATGGTTCCCCCCTGGTACTGGCTATGCGGACCTCACTAGCGCTCTTTCTCCGACTGCACTGCTGCCGCATCCCGACAGCCCTCTTGGTCCGTCTCCATCTGAACTTCATCCGGACGGACGACGGTCCGGAGACACAGGCTTTGACCCCACTATGCAGAAGGAACACAGCTGACATCTCTGCATGGGAAGGAACCGACCGAAATACATGTCGTCGATGAGACGACAGACCGAACGACCGACCAACGGTCGTCCCCCCTGGTACTGGCTATGCGGACCTCACTAGCGCTCTTTCTCCGACTGCACTGCTGCCGCACCCCGACAGCCCTCTTGGTCCGTCTCCAACTGAACTTCCTTCAGACAGACGACGATCCGGAGATACAGTCTCAGACCCCACTATGCAGAAGGAACACAACTGACATCTGTGCATGGGAAGGAACTGACCCAAATACACGTCGTCATTGAGACGACCGATCGAACGACCGACCAACGATGGTTCCCCCCTGGTACTGGCTATGCGGACCTCACTAGCGCTCTTTCTCCGACTGCACTGCTGCCGCATCCCGACAGCCCTCTTGGTCCGTCTCCATCTGAACTTCATCCGGACGGACGACGGTCCGGAGACACAGGCTTTGACCCCACTATGCAGAAGGAACACAGCTGACATCTCTGCATGGGAAGGAACCGACCGAAATACATGTCGTCGATGAGACGACAGACCGAACGACCGACCAACGGTCGTCCCCCCTGGTACTGGCTATGCGGACCTCACTAGCGCTCTTTCTCCGACTGCACTGCTGCCGCACCCCGACAGCCCTCTTGGTCCGTCTCCAACTGAACTTCCTTCAGACAGACGACGATCCGGAGATACAGTCTCAGACCCCACTATGCAGAAGGAACACAACTGACATCTGTGCATGGGAAGGAACTGACCCAAATACACGTCGTCATTGAGACGACCGACCGAACGACCGACCAACGGTCGTCCCCCCTGGTACTGGCTATGGGGACCTCACTAGCGCTCTTTCTCCGACTGCACTGCTGCCGCATTCCGACAGCCCTCTTGGTCCGCCTCCATCTGAACTTCATCCGGACGGACGACGATCCGGAGACACAGGCTCAGACCCCACTATGCAGAAGGAACACAACCGACATCTGTGCATGGGAAGGAACCGTCCCAAATACACGTCGTCGTTGAGACGACCGACTGAACGACCGACCAACGGTCGTCCCCCCTGGTACTGGCTATGCGGACCTCACTAGCGCTCTTTCTCCGACTGCACTGCTGCCGCATCCCGACAGCCCTCTTAGGCCGTCTCCATCTGAACTTCATCCGGACGGACGACGGTCCGGAGACACAGGCTTCGACCCCACTATGCAGAAGGAACACAACCAACATCTCTGCATGGGAAGGAACCGACTCAAATACACGTCGTCGATGGGACGACAGACCGAACGACCGACTAACGGTCGTCCCCCCTGGTACTGGCTATGCGGACCTCACTAGCGCTCTTTCTCCGACTGCACTGCTGCCGCATCCCGACAGCCCTCTTGGTCCGTCTCCATCTGAACTTCATCCGGATGGGCGACGGTCCGGAGACACAGGCTTCGACCCCACTATGCAGAAGGAACACAACCGACATCTGTGCATGGGAAGGAACCGACCCAAATACACGTCGTCGCTGAGACGACCGACCGAACGACCGACCAACGGTCGTCCCCCCTGGTACTGGCTATGCGGACCTCACTAGCGCTCTTTCTCCGACTGCACTGCTGCCGCATCCCGACAGCCCTCTTGGTCCATCTCCAACTGAACTTCCTTCGGACGGACGACGATCCGGAGACACAGGCTTAGACCCCACTATGCAGAAGGAACACAACCGACATCTCTGCGTGGGAAGGAACCGACCGAAATACACGTCGTCCATGAGACGACAGACCGAATGACCGACCAACGGTCGTCCCCTCTGGTACTGGCTATGCGGACCTCACTAGCGCTCTTTCTCCGACTGCACTGCTGCCGCATCCCGACAGCCCTCTTGGTCCGTCTCCAACTGAACTTCCTTCGGACGGTCGATGACACGGAGACACTTGCTCGGATTCAACCTTGCAGAAGAAAAACAATCGACATCTCTGCACGGGATTGAACCAACCCAAATACAAGTCGTCGGAGAGACGACCGACCGAACGACCGACTAACGGTCGTCCCCGCTGGTATTGGCTGTGCGTACCGCACTGGGGCCCTGTCCCCCACTGTACTGCCGCTGCATCCCGACCGCCCTCCTTGTCCGTCTCCAACTGAACTTCCTTCGGACGGATGTCGACACGGAGACACTGACTCGGACCCAACCATGCAGAGGGAACACAACTGACATCTCTGCATGGGAAGGAACCGCCCAAATACACGTCGCCGTTGAGACGACCGACCGAACGACCGATCAACGGTCGTCCCCCCTGGTACTGGCTATGCGGACCTCACTAGCGCTCTTTCTCCGACTGCACTGCTGCCGCATCCCAACAGCCCTCTTGGTCCGTCTCCAACTGAACTTCCTTCTGACAGACGACGATCCGGAGACACAGGCTTCGACCCCACTATGCAGAAGGAACACAACTGACATGTCTGCATGGGAAGGAACCGACCCAAATACACGTCGTCGATGAGACGACCGACCGAACGACCGACCAACGGTCGTCCGCGCTGGTATTGACTGTGCGGACCTCAGTGTGGCTCTTTCCCCGACTGCTGCTGCATCCCGACAGCCTACCGGGTCCGTCTCCAACTGAACATCCTTCCGACGACGACGACACGGAGACAGTGGCTCGGACCCAACCATGCAGAGGGAACACAACCGACATCTCTGCACCGGAATGAACCAACCCAAGTACACATCGTCAATGAGACGACCGACCGAACGACCTACCTGCAGGACTGGAGTTCGGACCTGGCAGTTCGACTGTTGGGACGCGGCAGGAGTCGGTGGGGTTGGAGCGGCAGTGAGGTTCAGATAGCCATAAGTCGCCCGACCGTTGCCGGCACACATGGTTTCAACAGGGACGCTCTTCGTTGATCGTCGGTTGGTCGTCTTACGGGACGACGTGATTGCTCGCCGATCGCTTATGGGTTGGCGATGTGTGTGTCTAAACTCGTCGTTCGTCGTCGTCACTGCATAGGCACTGCTTATACCATTGGTCGCTTTCTTTGTCCAAGTGTTTGTGATATTGTGTGTAGCTTGTGATTTCGACTACCCAGTTATTTTAGTGCTGTTTCCGTGCTGATGTGTAGCAGTTGGCGGTTCTAGGCGCTACAGTCTGGAGCCGAGCGACCGCTACGGTCGCAGGTTCGAATCCTGCCTCGGGCATGGATGTGTGTGATGTCTTTAGGTTAGTTAGGTTTAATTAGTTCTAATTTCTAGGCGACTGATGACCTCAGAAGTTAAGTCGCATAGTGCTCAGAGCCATTTGTAGCAGTTGGTCGGTTGGCACTGACGTGACGTAGCACTAGTGGGGCATGCAGTGTCAGGAAGGTGAGGATAGCCATTACTTGCCCGACGTTTGGCGACAAACATATTTTGCGTGGGGCGACTTTGGTCTTCCGTCGGTCGGTCATCTTGTTAGACGATGTGTATTTGGCCGGCGATTGCTTATGAGCTGGCTGCGTGCGCCGACTCCTTGTTCATCCTCGTTATTGCACAGTCGCTGCAATGGGCATCAGCTAGTCCTCGTGCAGATGTTCGTGGGGCTGTGTGTAGTTTATATGATTTATTTAAGTGTTGCCGGCGTACTGCCTCTGAGTTACTCTGCAAGGAGCGAATTAAATTCCTATGTAAACTATTATTAGTAGAATAGGCGACTCTGAAATTATGGGCTCTGAGTAAACGACCCAATTTGTAACTTATATTGCCTATGTAAGGGATAGATATCGGTGCCACCTGTTTGTCATCTAACGCATCCCCTAGGATCGAAGACTTAATATTATTTTTATTTATTTTCTTGTTATACATCTGTCTTACCAACTGAGGCCTATAGCCATTATTTATAGCAATATTCTCAAGAGTGACCAGTTCAGTTTCTATAGCATCTGGTGCAAGAGGGATAGTTGTAACTCAATGAATATTAGAATTAAAAAAGGCCATTTTATGGGAGTACGGATGGGCCGAGTCTGCAGGTATAATACTGTCGGAAAGCGTGTTTCTCCGAAAAATATTACATTCATTGCGGTTGTCAACCACAGTTAAAGTGAGGTCCATAAATTTAAGGACTTAGTATCGGATTCTCGCTCAATTGTAAAACTGATATTACGGCGAAGCTCATTAAAAATCGAAAAAATATGGTCTACAACATTTTGAGAACCATCAATGATTAATAGAATGTTGTCAACATATCTTTTGTAAAATTTTATTATCCTAACAATCTCTCTATCACTGGCAAAAAAAAATCAGACTCTAAGTAGTTCATAAAAATTTCTGATAAAATCCCAGCTAGGGGGCTTCCCATAGCCAAACGTGATGCTTGTAAGTAAAATCTCCCATTTAATGTAAAGTAGTTGTGTTTTAAAACGATCCGTAGCAGCATTATCAACTCATTGACCCCTTTATCCAAAAGTTTTTTATTGTGACGTAATTTGCACTCTAGTATTTGCAGTGTCAGGTCGACCGGTACATTAGTGTATAAACTTGTTATGTCAAACGATACTAGTTTAGAATCCTCAGAACAAGATACCACGCGTAAACTGGTAGCTAAATGAATGGAATTTTTAACGGAATAGTTTTTACTAAAAACGAAATTTTCTTTAATCTTAGTATGCAAGTATTTCGCCAGCTTATGATAGGCGCTTCCCGTACTGTCAACGATAGGGCGCATTGGGTGATATAACTTACGAACTTTAAACTGACTTCTGAATTTAGGGGGCTTGGGATTCATGTTTATAAGCCCCTTCTTTCGGAATTCTCCCATCAAATTTTTAGTATTTTGGATCCCAGTTCTAATTTCTTTTGGGAGAGTAATAGTGGAGTCTTTGTTAAGCATAACTATCTCGTTGTCATTGAAAAAAGTTTCGGTCTTGTCTATGTATTCTTGCTTTGTGGATATAACTATGGAGTTGCCCTTATTGGCTTTAGTGACAATAGCATCATTTTGTATTAGTTTGCGGTTAATACTCCTTAAAACCTTATTTGTTTTATCCTCTTTATGTGCACAGTGTGCGACTTTACTCATAAATTTGTATGCCTCATAAGCCAATCGGGTTTGTTTCTCGTTAGTCATTTTGGCATAATCTAGACCGATTTTCAGGTCAACTATTGTGTCTTCTAGAACTTCCGAATTTTCGGCGCTAGGCTCGAAATTAAATTTTTATCCCTTAGAGAAGAGAGACTCCTTTTGGGGCGAAAATACAGTTTCTGTCTTATTAATGACCCGGTCAAAGAATTTTTTAGGTTTAGCTGTAAAATTAGTGTGAGTCATTTTGATATCACGTTCGTGCTTCTCAACTAAGTTAGCAATTTTTTGTCATGTCTGTTGGCAATCTTTTATTTGTAGAGCCAACCACTCATTTGCCCTAAACCAAAAAGCATCTATTTGAAAGTTAAAGTGAACAGAATAAAACTTCGAAATTTCTAAGTACATAATATACGCTCTTTCATTCAAAATATCTTTTTTGGCATATAAATCGGAGATTCTAGCATTAAATACCTGGTAACGCAGCTTCTTTCTAAGGATTGGCATTTTACGCAGGATTTACCTATGAAACCATCAATTAAACTTGGAGAAAGATTGAGCACTCTACACTGTTTATTAAAGTCAATAGCCATGCTTACCCTAGCTCTTTTCAGAATAAAATTGAAGTATCTACTTGCTGCTTCCGACACCTCGGCTGGTGCGAATTTAAGAACCTTCATCATCGCAGCACGTCAGCAATCGTTGGTTAATATATTAAAATGTTTATGGCGGGTCATGGCCCATCGAACATAGCCCGGTGTGAGGTGGAGCGTACACCATTAAGTAGTGGTTTTGACTTTGTACATATGTACTGTTTGTGTTTTCCTTTTCTTTTTCGTTTATAAATGTATAGCTATGGTGTTCTTTTAATCATTGGCAAAGGTCTTCTTAGGCACTTGTGGGTTTTATTGTTGTTCTGAAGATGGTGTAGTTATCTACGCCGAAACCTGGGTTAACACTTAACATTAGGTGCTTTTTTCGCAATCGAGGCGGGTTTTTAGTTTTTTAACATATTAACCAACGATTGCTGACGTGCTGCGATGTTGAAGGTTCTTATATTTTAGTTGTGTTTTATTTCACGGGCCTTGTGCCATATTGGAATTAAAGTTTCTTGCTTGTCAAGTGTTAGATTCTTTGGGCCTTCAGCCTAATTTAAGATAAGGCTTTGTTGTTTAAATTTATTTTACTTTGAGTTTTAAGTCATGGGGCTTTCAGCCGTTTTTAAATTAAAGATGTTGTCTTTCGAGCAGCAGACTGTTTGAGCCTTCAGGCTAATTGAAATTAAGGTTTCTGCTGTTTTTTTAATTTAATTTCAGCTTGAGTCTTAAATCATGGGCCTTCAGCCGCCTTAAATTATACTTGTTTGCTTTTCAAGTGTTAGACTTGTTGGGCCTTCAGCCGAGTTATACAGCTTACTTACGCGAGGCCTTATGCCTTCTAAATACTCTGTTTTGGGTCTGAATCTTAAGTTAATGGCTTTTAGCTGTTTTTAAATTTAAGTGGTTGTGCCCTTAAGGCAGACTCAACCAAGAATTGCGCCCGGCGGGCGCGCCCGCGCCTCGCAGGCGTAAGGCAGTGTAGTTCATCGCCCCGTACACGACCGTGTGTCGCTAGTGTCGCCATAGGAGCGAGAGAGATAGCTGCGGAGCGGAGGGACATCATAGCACTGGTCTGCGCTGAATTGTCCCGCGGTCAGACCCAACGTAAACAAAATAACAGAGGAAGCGCACCTCTGTAAAAGAGGTCCATGAGCGATAAAACAATGAAACTATTTCCTGTTTAGGTAACAACTAGTGTTCGTGTGGCAGAATTACTACGCAAAGCTTTAGAAAACATCCAAAACAAGAATCGAAGAACAACTTAGAAGTTTTCTGACCCACAGGTTGATTCTATTAGTACTGCACATGGACACTCGTCATATATACAATAGGCGTCTTCTGAAAAATACATAAGTCTCTTAAATGAACTAGAGTCATAAATATTCAATTTTAGAAATAATTTTATGTAAGGGATATAGAGTCTCATTCTTACTGTTAGTAGTTACAAGTAAATATTTTTTGTTGTACTTCATACTACAGCTTTTTGGATTCCCTTTCAGACTTTAGAAATCGGATCCTTAGTTTGCTGTTTTTTACATAATAATTTTAACTGACCAAGTTTGAAAATTTATTACAAAATAGAATTAAGGTTATAAAGCTCTTTAATTCTTACGGTCATCATTGTTAAAGAAGACAATTAACATTTTACACGTTTTTCTTTTTCGAGGAAACGATTTTGTCTAGGTTTGGTACAATATTCCGTGAGACTGCTAACCTCAAAGAAATACTCAAATTTTTATCGCCAAGTAATGAACGGTTTTTAGTTATAGCAAGCTTTAAAAGAGAGAAAAAGCGCTCACAAATATACGTGGAACCAAACAAGGAGAGAAATTTGGCCACGTACTTGTGCAAAAGAGGATATTTCTCTCGTGGAAGACAGCTGTAAAAGTCATCCTACGTTTTACGCATAACAAAGCGGTCATTCAGGCGGATATCGCACTGCAGGTCAATCAGCTCTAGTTGAAGCACTTGTGACACGCCCTCTGCTCGAAGGGAAAACGAGCGAACAAATATAACTAAGACCGGTTGACGCTCACTTATCTCCAAAAATCTTGTTTTCTAACTGTTCTTGTAATTCGCAAATGATTTGAACATAATCTGAAAATCCACATCTTCTTTAACGCTGTTTAGTGCAGGAAAGTGTCCACAATTCTTCTCGCGCAACTGTCTTTTCCACAAAATAAGTTTTTTTGAAATGCTTGAAGCGTCTGCACTAAATCTACAACAGAGAGATTGTCGCCTTGGAGTGAAATGTTCAAAGTATTTAAATGACCAGTAAGGTCACTCAAAAATGCAAAATTCGCCACCCACTTAGGATCACAAAGTAATTTTTCTGGACGTCCTTTCATTTCCAAAAAAGTATTTATTTCGCCCCTCAAGGAGAAAAACCGATGAAGCACCTTTCTTCTGCTCAGCTATCTTACTTCGGTGTGGTAGGGGATGTCCGGGTATTCCGCTTCGATATCAGACAGAAATTCTTTAAATTGGCGATCTGTGAGTCCATGCGATCGAAGATAATTAACCGTTCAAGGAACTGTTTCCATAACATTTTTATGTGACAATCTTCGCACAAAGTTCCTCCTGGTGTATCAGACAATGGACTGCCGTGAATGAGGAATAGCGGACTTCAGTCATTTTTGACCTGACATAACCCAGGAATCCAGTGCGTGTCCCTCGTAGCTCAGGGGCTTCATCCGTTGTTACACTGGTCAGGTGTTGCCATTTTAAACCCGCTGACTCTAACACGTTTTCCATGCTAGAAAATTATCCAAACCCGTGGTTGTGTGTTTTAATGATATAAGGTCGAGAAATTCTTCTGTGACAGGCAGATTGTCTTCGACAACTCGAATGAATATGACGAGCTGAGATGTGTCCTCAACGTCCGCGGACTCGTCAAGAGCGATAGAAAATGAAATGAAATTTTCCGCTCTCACCATTAATTGCTGCTCCATATCTGAGGCCATATCTTCGACTCGGCGAGCAACAGTTTGAGGCGAAAAAGCTATTTTTTATAATTTCTCCGTGAGGTCTGCTGGACAAATACAAGCTGCCGAGTCGACCAGGTAATCCTTGATGAGATTCCCAGCCGCAAAGGGTTCCCCTGCTTTCACAATTCTCAGCGAGCATTTTTAATTTGCAAGCAAACTTGGCCCACTTGTTTCCTGCTCCTCTAACGTCAAAAAAGAACATACAATAAATTTTATACAATCCTGTTTTTTAAAACACTTTTATCATTTTAACAATTAACTGTTTCATTCATTGAAACTCAAACAAAAAACTAACAAAAAAAGATTGGTTTTAGGTGCGTTTTCCTCCAGTTACTCTGAAAAGCGGCCATGGACGCTAGCAAGGACAGCGAAATGTGGTCGCAAAATAAATTTTTATCTATTGAAATATTTGCGTTTTAATTAATTGAAAACATAGATCAAACTACAACATATATTTTCGCATCCATAAAAACACAAATATACAAAAACAAAGAATGACTGTTAATGACACTTTGCTGCCCGAGAGAGCGTTTGTGACGGCTTTTCAGAAAGTGGCAAAAAATAACGCACATGAGACTTTTTCTTATGTCTTTGCTACGCAATTTAATGCAACCCAAATATATAAATTAACCGAAAAGAAATCTTCCTTGTTGCTGACAATCTGATATTCAATAACTGGCACATTGCCAAGTGGCATATCAGATTATAAAATATGGATTTACTTATCATCTTTATAAATAATAAAGAGTCATACGATAGGAAACACCTATTTCACTGTAATGCTGCTTGAAATTTTCTTTCAGTTCTTCAAGCTTTGACTCGCGTCCCTCTTGCGACAAATTTTTGGACTGATCATTGTGACAGGTATTAAAATGACGTTCAATTCAGTACTTTTTTAAATACATGACGTTCCGATGACATACTAAACATTTGGCATGGTTTTCGACAGTAATACAAATGAAATTATTTTCCCACTCGCGTTTAAATAGTGCGGACGCGCCGCTCCTCTTTCTTTTTGTCTGCTGCTGTTGACTATCCATCTCGTTCCACTGTAGCCTTACGTCTGTTGACTAACGGCTTTGTGTCGTATCAATGATTTTGGCCACTGCTGGCGCGGCGGTCTGTCGTCCGTACGAAGTGCGCCTACAGCGGCATTGCGAGGCGCGGCGGGCGGTCGGGCGGTTCGCACGGCCAGCTGAACGACACGGCTCGCCCACTGCGACAACATACAAATTCGTCCGGGGCGCTGGCCGCGGGCGATCGCGGGCGCTAGCGCTCCAGGGGCACAGTTTGGACGAGCCTGCCTTAAGGCATAAGATAGTGTGGCCTATTTCGCCGATAACTAAGTTCAAAAATTTGTGCTAAATACGATTAGTAAGCCCTTCTTCTCAATGTGATTCTACTTGTACTGTGCATGTGATAGGGTTTTCGAGGCGAAAGCCACTGGGCGCTCAACACTGTCAATGATATGAGACAATACAGCCCCTTAGTGCATAATCTGACACATCAGCAGCCAGAATAAGAGGCTTGGTGGGATCATATTGGATGAGACAGGGTGAAGCAAGAAGAGCAATTTGAGATGTTGGAAAGCCTGATCACATTCCGGCGAATAGATCCTGGGAATATTCTTGCGAAGCAGGTGATACAGAGACTCTGCCAGAACCACACTATGTGGGATGAAACATTGATAATAGGTGAGATGACCCAAGATGGATTTGAGCTGGGAGACATTTGTTGGCATCGGGAGCTGCTGAATGGCCTTGCGCTATTATGGCGATGGGTGAATGCCTGTGGCGCTCAAGTCATGGCCGAGATAGATCACTTGCGGCATAAAAAATTGTCATTTGGCCCTGTTGCTACTCAACCCCATAGCCTGCAGAACCTCTAAAAGTTGATGAAGATTCCATGCTAAGGGGACAAGATACCTGTGACTAAGATGTCATCTAAGTAATTGGCAGTTCCAAGGACCTCCTAGTCACAGATTACAGAAAGCATTGGCGAACCAGTGTCAGAACTCCCAGCTCCTCAAAGCGACTTAGTTCCTTGTGTAGGGAGATCCGAAGGGCGAAAGGCACTGAACGAGCCTTTTGAATCTCTGTAATCACCTAGGAAAGTAGTTCGATGTGTTCTTCGAAACCGGACAACCCTGGAGAAGAATTAAAGTAGATGTCAGGGAAGAAATCGAAAAGCCCGTGTAAAAGAGCGTCAGGGACACAGTTAGGACCGCTGGGGCTAAATCATGGATCTCAAGGCCAAGAGAAAGGAGAAGATTCATCACCAACAGATAAGCTAGGACCAAAACGCAGCCAGTGTCCTCATGAGAGTCATCCCGCACCTGCGCCAGGAACCACCACTGCATGCAGATAATGCCATTACTATAGCTCCTAAAGGGAGTCAGGAATGGGTGGAGCATTGAAGTATCCAAGTGGCAGTGAATGTCACTGTCAAGAATAGTAGCCAAGGACCCTCTGTCCTACTGGAAATGGAGAGGAGACCCACTGATCTGGACAATCAGAGAGATCCATCCCACCACGTGTGGCAGGAGCGTCTGGGCAAAGAAGACAACTGACAGCTGGGCAGTCCAAGTCAGGAGGGTCCAAAGCTGTGAGGTTCAGCTCCATTGATGAAGAGGAGTGGAAAACATCGGCCCGATGACCCTTCATCCCACAGGCGGAACAGACCACCTACTGGGAACGACAATCACGATGCTGGTGCATAAAAAAGCACTGACGACAGGAGGGCAACCTCAGTCTTTGCTGAATCTGAGAACACATCACCTGGTCTGGAGGAGAAGGCGGCAGCGGGGCGCCCTCCGCAGGCTATCGGCGCTGCTGCAGCTCCTGCAACTGTGGCTCCGAGCGAAGATGGGGCGGCCGTGCAGCAAAGACCGGCGGCGAGGCATATAATGTCGCAGATGAACAGGAAGACTGTTCATGGGCACGAATAACCGACAAAAACGTGTCCAAGGAGGGATCCTTCACCTTCAATAGATCCATTTGCCAAGGCATCATCAGGAGCATGGACCAGAATCATGTCGCGAATGAGGGAAGAACCATACGATTGCGTAAGCCCCGGGTTGGCACAAGGAAACTGTAGACCCGGGAGAGCCCTTGAAGGCAATTGATCCATTCCCTGTAAAACTGGAGTGGAAGCTTCTGACAGTTGAAGAACTTGTGACAAGCTGCTGCGACATGGACTTGGGCATCAAAATACCTTGCTAAACTGGCGGTCAGCTGTTCGCAAGGGAAGGAATTGGTTTACACCTCCAGATGCAACTGCTATACTAAGCGATAATTGTCAGGACCCATATAGGCAAGAAAAAAAAGTAAGATGCTGGCCGGGTCGATGTTCCTCTGGACAAGAAAATGTCATTCCAAGTGAGCTGCATAATTACTCCATCGTTCAATAGACTTGTCAAACGGCGGGAATGCAGCAGGAGCGGCCGACGTTGAAACCCACGGAAGAAAACAAAGCCTGCAGACGCTGAATCAGAAGTTCATTCATGTGTTGCATACGACCCAACAGTTCAAGGACGCGAGTCGGTGGTGCATCTAAACCTGGAATACCCTCAGCCATGTCAACAAACAATGGAAGAACGCTGGAATTCGAACGCTCTCGTCGCCACTGCTAAATCTACAGAGCAAGATCCGACCCGTTTGCCAACTTTGTTTTTTTTATTAAGAAAACTACAGTAAACCTCCAACAGTAACAAACTCTGAAAAACTGTTCCACATCGAAGTCGGTTGTTAGCAGCTAGTAGATAGCCTAAGACGACAAAAACGACGTATCACAATCGCAGCGGAAGAGAGGATGGTCGAGGTGGCACACTGCTGACCGGCCGATCTTCTCCGCACTTGGTAAGTCGAGAACTGCCTGCTGAATGGCTGGGCGCCAGCTTACCTACCGTGGGCGGGAGGTATTTCTGGGACTACTTGCACCCATGTGATCACCAGGAAATAGTTCGTTGATCATCGCGCCCACTTTCTCAGCTGTTGGTTGATGCTCTCTGATGGATGTTGGCCGCACCGACGTGTTTGTTGTTAACTGTGGTAGTTACTTGTAAGCACACTTGTTTCAGCCTGACTACGCAGTAGAGTCGGCAACCCGCATCGCTCGTCTGTCTGTGGTACTGCCGCTGCAGTAGGCGTCTGTGGTGACTGTAGCAAGAAGTGCAACTTTCTGCAGACTGCTGCAGATCACAATGCTGGGTAAGATTTTATCGTAGCTTTTCGTGTTTGGTTTAAAAATATCAGAGAACAGACAAATAATAATAGGTAATGATAACAGTAAGCGAACAGAGTATGTTAATACAAACTTTGGGTGCTTGGCAAGGGTTTTTTGCATAAGGTCCGTACATTGTAAGTTCGATCATGAGTGATTTTTCTGAAAATATTTCTTTATCAGACTTCGTAGATTGAATGATTCCAAAGATTCGGCTCATGCTGGACCATTTGTAACACAGAACCTTTAGCCTTGCCAAGACGCCGTTTAGTTGAAACAATAGCTTGCAACATAGACATGGGGTTAAATAATATCACAGTATTCACAAAATTTTATACTAAATTAAATTACATAGACACTTACATTAACTGTGTTGCTGTGTGCGATTATGAGTACGCCTAGTAAGATGGCGTCTCAATAAAATAGAATAATGGCGTTGTGCCAAATAATTATCTGCAGCGATGGCAGATATGCGTCCTATCTGGACAGCTACCAGAACAAAAGAGGTGCCATCTTCTCGGCAAGACAACTGGACTGCGTAATTATTTTACTGTTTCCCGCGGATGGACGCCACAATCGATACAACCACTTATACTAATTAATATCGTAAGTAATTCTTTATTTATACTCTGAACTTATACCTACGTTTTTGTAATATATTCACGCCCGTCTTGCAAATGTGCCTGAAATGGACCATCATCAAGTGTCAGCGTGCGAACCGTTCTACGAAACATCATCGATATGGGGTTTCGGAACTGAAGACCCACTCCTGTACCCTTGATGACTGCTCGACACGAAGTCTTGCCCATTGCCTCGGCCTGTCAACTGCGGCATTGGGTCGTTGATGACTGGAAACATGTTGCCTGGTCGGACGAGTCTCGTTTCAAATTGTATCGAGTGGATGGATGTGTGCGGGTACAACCTCATGAATCCATGAGCCCTGCATGTCAAAAAAAAAAAATGGTTCAAATGGCTCTGAGCACTATGGGACTTAACATCTATGGTCATCAGTCCCCTAGAACTTAGAACTACTTAAACCTAACTAACCTAAGGACATCACACACAGCCATGCCCAAGGCAGGATTCGAACCTGCGACCGTAGCGGTCACGCGGTACCAGACTGAAGCGCCTAGAACCGCACGGCCACACCGGCCGGCCCCTGCATGTCAGCAGGGGCCTATTGAAGCTGGTGCAGTCTCCGTAATGGAGCGAGTTGTGTGCAGTTGGAGTGGTATGAGACCCCTGGTACGTCTAGAAATGACTGACAGATGACACATACGGCATATTGTACATCCATAGTGTACATCCATATTGCACATTCCGACCGACTTGGGCAATTCCAGTAGGAAATGCGACACCCCATACTTTCATAATTGCTGCAGAGTGGCTCCAGGAAGACTCTTCTGAGTTTAAACGCCTCTGCTGGCCACCAAATCCCCCAGATATGAACATTATGGAGCATATCTGGGATGTGCAGTCCAGAAGAGATTTCCACCCCGTCGTAGTCTTACGGATTTATGGTGTCAGTTCCCTTCAGCACTACTTGAGACATTAGTCGACCCGATGTCACGTCGTGTTGCGGCACTTCTGCGAGCTCGCGGCGGCCCTGCACGATATTAGGCAGGTGTACAACTTCTTTGACTCTTCAGTGTAGATTGCCTCGAAGGTTTGCCTTAAGTGCTAGTTACGGACAACGGACTGCAGTGTACAGCTAAGAACTTTGAACAGTTTTGTACAGCCAGTGGTATAACTCATCACTGCTCCGTTTCAGCAGTCAAACGGAGAAGCGGAACGATTAGCGAATACGCTGAAGCAACACATGAACAAACTACATGCCTCCCCACACGAGAGCAAGTGCAGCTGCTCTTCTTCACAACGTACCACTCGCAGCCCCGCTACGGTCCATCAATGGCGGAGCTTCTACATGGCCGGCACCACTGCATGTTGCTCCAGTTTCTACACCCACCGCAGGGCACATGCCTCCCATGGACCTCAAGTACCACTTTGCACCTAATGATAATATTCCTTTGAGAGTTACTGGACTCACTAGGCGCTGGGAGAGAGAAAAGATTCTTGAAAATTTTGACGCTTGACATATTTAATTCAAGGTCCTGCCGGGTTGCAGTGCCGCCATTACAAACAGATTCGTGTTTGTCGACTGCGAGATTCTTCCGCAGATTGTATCTAGCGGCCGCCGTGGGCCCATTCGGTGCCTATTTGCACCGTCTACGCAACCGTCGGAGTTGGACTCAGCGCCTTCGCCGCCGCAGCAACTTCCCGACGCCCGCCATGGACCCGGCGTCGTCGTCGTTGTCGTCATCGTCACCGCTGACGTCGTCGCCACCCTCTTCGATTCTCATCGGACCGGTTCAGGAAGAGGATAGTGGCGCTTTCGACGTTCTCCGACCGACCTTTCGCTCGGAGTGCAGGACGGATGTTTGGGCACTGCCGGGGGCCTGGCATCGGTCCCAGCTGAAACTCTCGCCTCCTGACGCCACCCAGGTTCCTGCTTCACCCCTCCAACCCCACCCCACCACCTTCATTATCGTAAGGTGAATTCCTGCACGACAACGCCGGCCGGAGTGGCCGTGCGGTTCTAGGCACTACAGTCTGGAGCCGAGCGACCGCTACGGTCGCAGGTTCGAATCCTGCTTCGGGCATGGATGTGTGTGATGTCCTTAGGTTAGTTAGGTTTACTTAGTTCTAAGTTCTAGGCGACTGACGACTGGTGACCTCAGAAGTTAAGTTGCGTAGTGCTCAGAGCCATTTGAACCGTTTTGCACGACAACAATGCGGCATTTTGGTGGAGAGAGAGGGGAGGGGGTTATGTGCAATCCTAAAGCATCGATTGCACACGGACCAGTGCAGCGCCACGAAACGGCAGTAAGAAAGCAAATGACCTGCACGCCAATGGAAAGACCGGGGAGCGCCACGTCTCCAGGAAGACGGAGTTCAGCGCCCCTGTCAACGCTGACTTATCCAGCCACATGTCACTGGTCGGGCCAGTTGGGTCGCAGACTTCAAGAGCATCGGTACTGAGTTACAGGAAGGCGATCATTATCCTGCGTTCTGCGAGTAGGGTAAATGTAACTGCATGTAGGAGGTAACGAGAAGTTAAGATATGTTTCTTTACTTTTTTACAAATAAATAGTTCTGCCACCAGCCATCGCTACGTCTCGCCTTTCTTGCTTGTGTCGGTGCTGACTCCTACAGTAGCCGACACAACGCTGACTGAGCATGCCCGCACTTGCCAGAGGTAAAACAAGTCACCTCCCGCGAGGGACAAGATATGCGTCTATGCGCTGAATTACATCGAGGAAAGCCGGCCGGAGTGGCCGAGCGGTTCTAGGCGCTACAGTCTGGAACTGCGTGACCGCTCCTGTCGCAGGTTCGAATCCTGCCTCGGGCATGCATGTGTGTGATGTCCTTAGGTTAGTTAGGTTTAAGTAGTTCTAAGTCCTAGGGGACTGATGACCTCAGAAGTCAAGTCCCATAGTGCTCAGAGCCATTTGAACCATGCATCGAGGAAAGACTGTGCGGCACTAGGCTGCTGCCGCACCTTCCGTTTACGCCATGGTTTGCGCTGTGCCCGAGCGGGCCGCAGTGAGTGGATCCGGGGCGGGGCTCTTGTAGCCTACCGTGTCACACTGCAAATAGGCGCTAATTCAGAATGGTCCTGCGCTATCACAAGAGTCGTTCTGGTCTATAATCTGGAAAACTTGCTACAAGGTAGGGTCAGGATATGTAAGAATCTGCTCGTGAATCCTAACCGCGTCAACGGTTTGCATCACATAGTATCACGTATGATTGTGTCACCATAAAATTTGCCGTAATCTCTCTTAAATTTGCAGTTCTCAGTCCTTGCAAATCTGTCACCCACTGTCTAAATATCTGAACTTGCTGTTTCCGCAATCGGGAAAATTAATAGCGGCCAGGTTCCTCATGAACATATTCATCAAATATTTTTTGAAGATCACTATTCATTACTCCTAGCCTACACATTCAGGGTGAGGAGTAGGAAAGAGCTTTGAACAGAGATGGTAGATGGGCACCTTTGTCGTAGCCAAAAAAAAAAAAAAAAAAAAAAAAAAAAAAAAAAAAAAAAAAAAAAAAAAAAAAAAAGAATATGCAACACTACCTTAAACCTTATAGACTCTGTAATTTGCCCCCAGCTGGACGATAGACGAGTCTTATTTCACCTCGTCAAACTCCTGTAACTCCTGTGGAACTGACGGCTGTGTAGGCTGCTGCGCTTCCGTATCTGCTGACGATGCCTTGGGTGACGTCTGTGGTTGCAGAACGCGATTCATAGTGTCAATCACCTGTCCAACTGTTGGTTCTAAAACCGAAAACATTGCTTGAGAACAAAGCCCGACTAAAGAGAAGCCATTTGCGGCGTTGGCATTTTGATGCTCAGTCCTGATATACAAGCGTAGTAGGTAAAATGCACACAAGCAGAGAACTTAAAAGAGTGCTCTCAAATGGGACTAGGTGCCGAGCAAGCAAAGGAAATTCAGTACAGGAACTACACTACTGGCCATTAAAATTGCTACACCACGAAGATGACGTGCTACAGACGCTAAATTTAACAGACAGGAAGAAGATGCTGTCATATGCAAATCATTAGCCTTTCAGAGCATTCACACAAGGTTAGCGCCGGTGGCGACACCTACAACGTGCTGACATGAGGAAAGTTTCCACCGATTTCTCATACACAAACAGCAATTGATCGGCGTTGCCTGATGAAGCATTGTTGTGATGCCTCGTGTAAGGAGGAGAAAGGCGTACCATCACGTTTCCGACTTTGATAAAGGTCGGATTGTAGCCTATCGCGATTGCGGTTTACCGTATCGCGACATTGCTGCTCGCGTTGGTCGAGATCCAATGACTGTTAGCAGAATATTGAACCGGTGGTTTCAGGAGGGTAAAACGAAACGCCATGCTGGATCCCAACGGCCTCGTATCACTAGCAGTCGACATGACAGGCATTTTATCCGCATGGCCGTAACTGATCATGCAGCCACGTCTCGATCCCTGAGTCAACACATGGGGACGTTTGGAAGCCAACAACCATTTGCACGAACAGTTCGACGACGTTTGCAGGAGCATGGACTATCAGCTCGGTGACCATGGCTGTGTTTATCCTTGACGCTGCATCAGAGACAGGAGCGCCTGCGATGGTGTACTCAACGACGAACCTGAGTGCACGAATGGCAGAACGTCATTTTTTGGGATGATTCAGGTTGTGTTTGCAGCAAGCATCATGATGGTCGCGTCCGTGTTTGGCGACATCGCGGTGAACGCACATTGGAAACGTGTATTCGTCTTCGCCATACTGGCGTATCATCCGGCGTGATGGTATGGGGTGCCATTGGTTACACGTCTCTGTCATCTCTTGTTCGCATTGACGGCACTTTGAACAATGGACGTTACATTTCAGATGTGTTACGACCCGTAGCTCTACCCTTCATTCGATCCCTGCAAAACCCTACATTTCAGCAGGATAATGCACGACCGCATGTTTCAGGTATTGTACGGTCCTTTCTGGACACAGAAAATGTTCGACTGCTGCCCTGGCCTGCACATTCTCCGGATCTCTCACCAACTGAAAACGTCTGGTCAATGGTGGTCGTGCAACTGGCTCGTCACAATACGCCAGTCAATATTATTGATGAACTGTGGTATCGTGTTGAAGCTGCATAGGCAGCTGCACCTGTACACGTCATCCAGGCTCTGTTTGACTCAATGCTCTGGTGTATCAAGGCCGTTATTACGGCCAAATGTGGTTGTTCTGGGTACTGAGTTCTCAGGATTTATGCACCCAAATTGCGTGAAAATGTAATCACATGTCAGTTATATATTTGTCCAGTGAATACCCGTTTATCATCTGCATTTCTTCTTGGTGTGGCAATTTTAATGGCCAGTAGTGTAGAAAAGAAATCTAAAACAGGATAAACGAAGAAGGGTAAGCACGAGACAGACAATCAAGTAGCACAAATAAGTCAAGTCCCAGTAATTAGAAATGCAAAGCAAACAAAATGGTATCCCGAAACCACTAAATCCAGTGGAGTGGAGCAGAAGACAACAGAAGCGTGGAGCACAAGAATCGGAGTCGTCAGTTGTGGTGCTCCACGGAATTCTTATAACGAGTCGCCAATTATCCCTGGGCGCCGCCTCCATTGCCACCACGACATCACATATAGTTGGACAATAAAAGTTTTAAATGAATGTGCTACGCAAAAGATGTTGTTGTTGTTGTGGTCTTTAGTCCTGAGACTGGTTTGATGCAGCTTCCATGCTACTCTATCCTGTGCAAGCTTCTTCATCTCCCAGTACCTACTGCAACCTACGTCCTTCTGAACTTGCTTAGTGTATTCATCTCTTGGTCTCCCTCTACGATTTTTACCCTCCACACTGCCCTCCAATACTAAATTGGTGATCCCCTGATGCCTCAACACATGTCCTACCAACCGATCCCTTCTTCTAGTCAAGTTGTGCCACAAACTTCTCTTCTCCCCAATCCTATTCAATACTTCCTCATTAGTTATGTGATCTACCCATCTAATCTTCAGCATTCTTCTATAGCACCACATTTCAAATGCTTCTATTCTCTTCTTGTCCAAACTATTTATCGTCCATATTTCACTTCCATACATGGCTACATTCCATACAACTACTTTCCGAAATGACTTCCTGACACTTAAATCTATACTCGATGTTAACAAATTTCTCTTCTTCAGAAACGCTTTCCTTGCCATTGCCAGTCTACATTTTATATCCTCTCTACTTCGACCATCATAAGTTATTTTGCTCCCCAAATAGCAAAATTCCTTTACTACTTTAAGTGTCTCATTTCCTAATCTAATTCCCTCAGCATCACCCGACTTAATTCGACTACATTCCATTATCCTAGTTTTGCTTTTGTTGATGTTCATCTTATACCCTCCTTTCAAGACACTATCCATTCCATTCAACTGCTCTTCCAAGTCCTTTGCTGTCTCTGACAGAATTACAATGTCATCGGCGAACCTCAAAGTTTTTATTTCTTCTCCATGGATTTTAATACCTACTCCGAATTTTTCTTTTGTTTCCATCACTGCTTGCTCAATATACAGATTGAATAACATCGGGGAGAGACTACAACCCTGTCTCACTTCCTTCCCAACCACTGCTTCCCTTTCATGTCCCTCGACTCTTTTAACTGCCATCTGGTTTCTGTACAAATTGTAAATAGCCTTTCGCTCCCCGTATTTTACCCCTGCCACCTTCAGAATATGAAAGAGCGTATTCCAGTCAACATTGTCAAAAGCTTTCTCCAAGTCTACAAATGCTAGAACCGTAGATTTGCCTTTTCTTAATCTAGCTTCTAAGATAAGTCGTAGGGTCAGTATTGCCTCACGTGTTCCAACATTTCTACGGAATCCAAACTGATCTTCCCCGAGGTCGGCTTCCACTAGTTTTTACATTCGTCTGTAAAGAATCCGCGTTAATATTTTGCAGTCGTGACTTATTAAACTGATAGTTCGGTAATTTTCACATTTGTCAACACCTGTTTTCTTTGGGATTGGGATTATTATAATCTTCTTGAAGTCTGAGGGTATTTCGCCTGTTTCATACATCTTGCTCACCACATGGTAGAGTTTCGTCAGGACTGGCTCTCCGAAGGCTGTCAGTAGTTCTAATGGAATGTTGTCTACTCTCGGGACCTTGTTTCGACTCAGGTCTTTCAGTGCTCTGTCAAACTTTTCACGCAGTATTATATCTCCCATTTCATCTTCATCTACATCCTCTTCCATTTCCATAATATTGTCCTCAAGTACATCGCCCTTGTATAGACCCTCTATATACTCCTTCCACTCAAAAGATATTGATGGGGAAAGCGACATAATTATACACTGAAAGCCAGCGGAAAGACTGTTACTTGTGTACCAACAAGTGTTAATAATAACATCTACTTAACTGAATATCTATATAGTATTGTCTTTAGTTTCGTTCACATTCCTTTATTTGATTCCCTGTTCTTTATTATATGTGTTTCCGTTCCAGGGCATAAAGATATAATTTTTAATTTTTCGATTTTGGTATCAATGTTAACGTTTGAGGCAAAAATGTCCCCAGAATACGTGCTAAATGCTTTGATTCAGATGTTAGCCTCATATAGAATTCGGGCCACGGAAATTAGAAGTATTCATGTCACAATATAGGGTGCACATTAATAACACTGCCAAATATCAGGGAAAGATTCCTGACTGGAATGGGAGGAAACTATGTCGTATGAACATGTGTTCCGAAATGCGTCGATACCATGATGGACGGCGCCGACAATGAACGTTGCTCTGACCATGTGCAGTGTGTCCCTTGTGTATTGGAGGCTGTGTGATTGACACAGTGTACTGTTAGCAACAGAATGGTCCATTCAAGTCGGGAACGCACCGTGATGATGTTTGTGTACAGTCAAGGAGATAGAAACGGTCGAGAGACAGCACGACTACATCGAACAAATACACTCACAAACTCCAACCACATCACACAACATTTGCAGCCCTTTTTGGGAATTTGTATGATCATGGGTCCTCTCGGAAAGAATAATGCCCAGGAAAGCGGTGAAATGCGCATACTCCGGATTTAGAGGACCGTGTTCTACAGGATATTAACACGACGCTCCAGGAAAATGGCCCGCCAACGTAGTGCAAGCCAAAGTACGATTATATGTATCCTGTTTGACAACCGCTAGCATCCCTGTAACCTGTAATGAGTGCAGGAATCATCAGCAGCTGATTTTCCTCTACGGGAAGAATTTTGTCGATAGTTTTAAACTAGACCATCACAGTTATGGGATATCTATCATCAGTCCTCTTTACCAACGAAGCAACCATTAACAGAACTACGATGATCAATCTGCGTAATCGTCATCTTTTGGCTACAGAAAATCCACGGGAGATGATTGAGGCGTCTCATCAGCATCGGTTCACCATTAACGTGTGGTCAGGGATTCTTGGCGACCACATATTTGGACCGCTTATTATTCCACAATGGCTCGACGGCGAAATATATCTGGACTTCCTGCGGAATGCTCACCCTGGGCGTCTTGAGAATGTGCCTTTGGCAATACGACACGTTATGAGGTCTCTGCATGAAGGAAATCCGGCCGTTGTGGCCGAGCGTTTCTAGGCGCTACAGTCTGGAACCGCGCTGCTGCTACGGTTGCAAGTTCAAATCCTACTTCAGGTATGGATGTGTGTGATGTGTTTAAGTAGTTCTAAGTCTAGGGGACTGATGACCTCAGCTGTTAAGTCCCATAGTGCTAAGAGCCATTTGAACCATGAAGGAAATCCAACCCATTTACGCATTCTAAAAATTACCCCCAAAAAATTTGGTCGTACGTAAAATCTATGAACGCTACAAATAATTCAATACCTTCTCTTGCTGACAGTGCGTGTAATGTTGCTGATGATGATAAACATAAGGCCCAAATTCTAAACCTAGCTTTCAGAAACTCGTTTACGGTAGAGGACTGCAGCACCGTTCCTCCATTCAGTTATCGAACAAACGAAAGGATGGCTGACATAGTGTTCAGTGTATCTGGGATTGTAAAACAGTTTAGATCCTTAGACGCCAGGAAGGCATTCGGCCCAGACGGTATCCCCGTAAGATTTTATGTTGACTATGCTTTAAATATAGCACCATTCTTATCCATCATCTATCAGAGGTCATTGGAACAACGGAAAGTTCCACGGGACTGGAAGAAGGCCCAGCTCATAGCAATCTATAAAAAAGGGTAGAAAATCGGATGCACACAATTACCGACCAATTTCACTGACATCGATTTGTTGTAGAATCATGGAACATATTTTGTGTTCAGGCATAATGACCTTTCTAGACTATGAGAAGCTCATCTGCAGAAACCAGCACGGTTTTAGGTGCATGATATACAACAGGCTCTAGATACCGGCTCCCAGGTTGATGTCGTATTTCTCGACTTTCGAAAGCGTTCGACTCAGTTCCGCACTGTCGCTTGCTACAAAAAGTGTTGTGGCGTAACAAGACAGCTACGCCACACTGAAGTAGCCGAAAGGCACGCGTAATCTCACGTTGGCTAAAGAGAGGTCTGAAACAGGATACGTAATGAATGGTAGCAAGAAAAGTACGTAGCTGCTATAATACTTAACTTTTAATCCTTCATTTGAATACAGCATTCCTTGATGATACAAGTGAGACTCTATCTTAAAATGGTTAATGGCGCCTTGCTAGGTCGTAGCCATGAACTTAGCTGAAGGCTATTCTAACTATCTCTCGGCAAATGAGAGAAAGGCTTCGTCAGTGTAGTCGCTAGCAAAGTCGTCGTACAACTGGGGCGAGAGCTAGTCCGTTTCTCGAGACCTGCCTTATGGTGGCGCTCGGTCTGCGATCACACAGTGGCGACACGCGGGTCCGACATGTACTAAATGGACCGCGGCCGATTTAAGCTACCACCTAGCAAGTGTGGTGCCTGGCGGTGACACCACAAAAAGTGCGCCCTTACGGTCTATCCGATGACATATGCAGCTGGATAGAAATTTTTCTAACACACGGGGAGCAGTATGTCGTGATTTAAACAGAAACAAACGTAACTTCAGGAGTGCCCCAGGGCAGCGTAATGGGTCCTCTGCTTTCTACGATTTACATAAACGGTCTGGTTGATGGTATTGACAGCGACTTTAGAGAGTTTGCCGATGATGTTGTAGTCTACGGGAAAGTAGCATC
The DNA here is from genome assembly GCF_023864345.2 of Schistocerca serialis cubense. Classification (NCBI taxonomy): domain Eukaryota; kingdom Metazoa; phylum Arthropoda; class Insecta; order Orthoptera; family Acrididae; genus Schistocerca; species Schistocerca serialis. Next base: position 507,757,644 of record NC_064644.1, on the reverse strand, counting down.
ACACTAAAGCTGTGAACAAATCAATGAGGATTTGCAGAAAATAAATCCGTGGTGTAATGATTGGCTGTTCTCTCTCAATATTAGTATGTGTAACCTACTGCGTATGACTAGGCGAAAATCCCCATTAATGTACGACTACAAAATAAATGCCCAGTCTTTGGAAGCGGTAACGTCCGTCAAGTTTCTGGGTGTGATTATTCGAAATGATCTCAAATGGAATAATCAGATTACACAAGTAACAGGTAAGGCAAACTCTATATTGCGGTTAATTGGTATGATCCTGAAGCGATTCAGTCCTTCAACAAAGGAAATAGCTTACAAGACGTTAGTTAGTCCAGTCTTGGAGTATTGTTCGTCTGTATGGGACCCTTACCAGTTGGGTCTGATTCAAGAGACTGAGAAGGTCCAAAGAAGAGCGGCACGATTCGTGACTGGTACATTTAGACATCGCGAGAGCGTTAGAAATCTCATAGAAAGTTTGAAGTGGGACACACACGCAGATAGACGGCCCGCTAAACAGAAGCGGCTGCTCACTAAATTCCGAAATCCGATCTTCACCGAGGATGTAGAGCTTATATTATTACCGCCAACTTTCAAATCGCGCAGTGATTACCATTCAAAGAAGTGAAATAAGAGCTCGTACTGAGGCATTCAGACAGTCGTTTTCGTTGTCCCTCGCGCGACCCGTGAGTAGAACAGAGAGAGGGGGGGGGGGGGATATGACTTTGGCGCGAATTGTGCCCTCCGCCACATACCCCTTGGTGGCTAGCGGAGTGTATATGTAGATGCAGATATGTACAGTTCGCTGGCAGTTGAACAACGTCTTACCTGGATGCTGCTTAGGAGTCTAAGGCCCGCTAGAATAGTCTGTTAGATCACCGAAGTTAAATCTCCTGGATTTTTATTTCTGGCGGCACATGAAAAGCGTTATGTATGCTAAGCTAGTTCCTGATGTGCAGACCCTACAACAGCGCTTTCGCGACACCTGTTATGTCGCCTGTGATGCTATTCAGAGGGAAGCAGGAAAGTGGAAACATGTGGAAATCCACGATGTGACGTGTGAATGCGTATATTGCGTCCCATGGATACCACATTGAACATCTGTTATGGTACATCCGGCAGAAAAAGGAGTTAAAGAGTGGCAATCTGGCAACATTGTAACCACATGTGATTTAACTACCTCTGTCAGCACATGTTAGTCGTGCTGTACAGTTCCTGCAGTGGATTGAGTTTTGAGTTAGCACGCAGTAGATCGATGTTTCGGTCCTGCGTTGAGGCGTATGTTTTTTATTTGGTAAATGTAGTCGAGGCGGTACGGTATTTGTCATCTTAGTTGTCAACAGTGATTGCAGTGTGTCCTCTAGAAAACAGCTGCACTTTCATACTACAATGGAAGTATTGGAAAATTGGTCAGGTTTGAAAGAAGCCCTTTCCACGTCGTGGGCGTGAATTTATTCGCACCACTTCATCCACTTGATGCGAAACGTGTTTTCTTTACACCCTCCTCCAGTGGTACCATAGATTAGTACCACCTACTATTCTTGGCTTGTTCAAGTCAGGTAGGACTAGCAACATGCTTTGCGAATAACGTCCGAACTCGGTTACTATTTGTATGGGTTATCTACATGGTCCCATTAATTATGCATTTCAACACTGAATATTCTTATTATTTCATCTGTGGGATTGTGGAAACATCTCGTCTATTACCGTTAAGGAAACAGTGTATTTCGAAACCGAACAGTTCACAATCAGCAATGTCGGGATGGTTCAAGCAAAACAATATCTGTCAGATGGGTAATGCGCGTTACGTGGAACAGCGCGCAGGACTGACGGCGTGTTTATACTGTAAGCGCTGTGCACCAGACAGGGACTGGTTGCGAGCGGAGTAAAGTGCCCGTGACAGACTCCAATGTATATGTGTACATGCATTGAATTTTCTCATTGTAAACCTCTAAACCAGTGTGGCAGACGTATGGCATACACAAATGATGAATATGTGGACATGCTTCTGGTCCTTGGTGCATCTGATAACCGGGCTGCCGTTGCTACTCGTGAATATGCTGCTGGATATCCCCGTCGACGCAATTCTGATAAAAATGCGTTTCGTCGTCTGGGGGTGCGCCTTCGGGATCCAGGTTCTCTTCTTCCACCATTGCGTGACAGAGATCGTCTACGGACTCGTCGTACCGCAGTTACTGAGGAAGCTATCCTGGAGGTGATACACCAAGAATCTCAGCGAAATACACGTAGCGTAGCAAGGCAGCTGTGTGTCTCGCAACGTACAACAATTAACGTGCTGCATGAGCATTGGCTGCACCCCTAGAATTATGCTCTCAAATGGCTCTAAGCACTATGGGACTTAACATCTGAGGTCATCAGTCCCGCCGGCCGGTGTGGCCGAGCGGTTCTAGGCGCAACACTCTGGAACCGCGAGACCACTGCGGTCGCAGGTTCGAATCCTGCCTCGGGCATGGATGTGTGTGATGTCCTTAGGTTAGCTAGGTTTGAGTAGTTCTAAGTTCTAGGGGACTGATGACCTCAGATGTTAAGTCCCATAGTGCTCAGAGCCATTTGAACCATTTTTTCATGTCTCCTAGACTTAGAACTAGTTAAACCTAACTAACCTAAGGACATCACACACATCCGTGCCCGGGGCAGGATTCGAACCTGCGACTGTAGCAGCAGCGCGGTTCCGGACTGAAGTGCCTAGAACCGCTCGGCCACAGCGGCCGGCATTATGATTTCACGCAATACCTGCATCCTGCAGATCGCCATCAGTAGATGCAATTCTGTGAATGGTTCCAACAACAACAGGAAGCCAAAGATGACTTCGTGAACACTGTAATATGGTCGGATGAAGCAGCATTCACTCGTGAGGGTGTCTTCAATATGCACAATGCCCACCATAGGTGTGAGGTTAACCCGCACGTCACCCGCGGCCGTGGATATCAAGTTCGCTTTGGTATCAACGTCTGAGCCATAATATTGGGCGACAAGTGTTTGGGCCCCTATATGTTGCCTGACCGGTTGACTGCACGAAGGTATCATGCATTCCTCTCAAACTATCTGCCTGATGCGCTGGAAGACGTTCCACTGCATTTTCGGTGAAGAATGTGTTTCCAACATGATGGTGCACCTGCATATTCTAGATTTAATGTACGACAGTATTTGGACAGAGCATTTCCAGGGAAATGGCTCAGACGTGGAGGTTCAGTTCTATGGTGACCGCTTTCACCTGACGTAAATCCCCTGGGTTTCTTCCTATTGGGACACCTGAAGTAGCACGTATACTCTACTTCGCCGACGAATGTTGAAGAACTGGAAGCACGTGTTCATGCTGCTCTTGTTACTGTGGACGCAGCTTTGCTGCGAAGGGTCCAGAGCCGTATAATCTGGCGGGTTGTGCAATGTTTGGATGTGCGGGGAGGTCGCTTTGAGCATCTGTAGTTCTGAGGACAACGTATTCTGTTGTGAAGGTCATGCTGACATTTAATTTGGACATTATTATTGCCACTGGATGCTAATATGCGACATCTGAGCGGTCATATTATATGTAGTATAAATGACAAAGTAGATATTGTACTGCGCTATCATCTTTAACATCTCGAAATTGGGATTGTTTTTGTAGCTATACTGTCCTATGACAGGTCATTTGTTTCAACCGTCTGTTTCTTATTTGTCTAACCACGTATTTGTTATGTTCAGCGTTACACAATTTTGTAAATTTAAGATACACATGACCTAAGAAATGGTTTATATTACAGTATGAAATATCAGAATGAAATTAGCAAAAAAAAAAAAAAAAAAAAAAAAAAATAGAAAATGCGCCTCAACCCAGGACCGAAAACTCGACTTTCTGGATCGGAATGCATGTCACTGCCTGTACGAACAGGGAATCCACGAATCATCTCTGGCTCGCCCCTGGCGCCTCTCAACCGCTCTTCGCTCGCATTGTTGTTTTCAACGGTATTTTTGCACCGAGGAGTGCGTGTATTTAGTTGCTGGTTGCGTTTAAAATATTTTATTATAATCCTAGTATAATTATTGTGAGGCGTTTCATCATGGATGGGCCTTCGTGTAATAGGCACGCCAATCAAAAGATGTTGGCAGAAATGTTTCTGGAGGAAAATTTTGCAGAGTGAAAACAAAATGTCGTCTCGTTGTAATGTGTTATCAGTAGACATACATGCGGATTTTGCAAGTAGAAGACGCGAAAAAGTAGCAAAAAAGAACAGAGAATTTGTCAATAATTTTATAAGTGAACTCTCAAATCTTCGGTCAGAACTGAAAATTGTGCATGGAAAGCAAAGGCACAGCCAAAGTCAGGGTTCTGTTGAACGTGCTAACCAAGACATTGAAAATATTGTAAGTTCTTGGTTAAAGGACAACAATTCGAAGAAGTGGTCGGAAGGATTAAGGTATGTCCAATTCATGAAAAATCGAGCTTATCACTCTGGCATAAAACAATCACCTTACACAGTAGAGTAGGACTTTCCACTTTCTCGTTGCCTCAAGAAATCATAAATGATATTGAGGATGAAGAAGACCTAAAGAAGGCAATCGAAGATAACAGCAATACTGAACAGTACGAAGTCAGTGATGATGATAACATTGTGAAAACTGACATTCAAAATGCTAGATATTTGCGACAGAAAATTTAAAATAACAAGCTAAAAGAATGAAAGCTTCCTCTGACAAATCCCATCCATCAGCTGACAGTGGAGACAACGTAACGATACATATTCCAGATGTAGATAAAGGCAGAGGTGACCTTCGAAACATAATAGGAGCAAAACTTCAAAATACAGATGAGGGCCTATACAAAGATGGCATCAAACATGGCGTAATTAAAAAAACATTATTGCAGGTATAATTTTATTACTATTTTCCATAATTTTTTCTAGTAAAATATTAAAAATAATATATTTTTTAACTTCTTTTTTATTTTTTTAGAACTGATTTCGACATCTACATTCAGAAGTTTTTAAATGTGGGAGATATTAACCAGAATATTGAAATATCTTTAAGGACTGCAGCCGCAAAACATTCTGTTGGATCAGGGCGAGGCTTCACGAAATGCAGTTGCCTGTAAAACTGTACAACAAACAAATGCAATTGTAAGAAAAACAAAGTACTCTGCAATTCTAAGTGCCACCGAAGTAAACAGTGCAAAAATAAGTAAATAAGCAAACTGCAGATAAGATGACTTCTGGGGATGGATATATGTAAATTGATCTAGTGATACATGTGAAGTTACTGATTAGTTAATAAATAACATTAAGGAATCATATTGACTATTTTATTTCTATTCCCTTATTCAGTTTACTTTGAAAAGCTTATAAAAGATACAAACTAGGTGAAATTAGTTCAGACTAGGATGTACCAGTTTATTCTAAAGCATGTAAATTCTAACTACAATAAACCTATTCGACCTAGGCTACACTCTTTTATCCTGTCAGTAACTATATATATATATATATATATATATATATATGTTCTTTTTATAATGTCCAGACCTCACTACATCTCCATCCCGACTCAACTCCATGTCCATTTGGAACTCGGAGACACGGCGATCCGGGCACACTGGCTAAGACCCAACCATGAAGAGGGAACACTTGCCCATTGGCCACCCAACATCTCTACACAAGGAAGGAACCGACCCACGTCCGGCAAGATGACCAACTGACGAGTCTCAGGAATGGTCAAATGACCAATTACACGTCGCCAGATGACACGACCGACCGAACGACCAACCAACGGTCGTTCCCGCTCCAGTCTCCTCACTGGCGCTCTGTCCCCGACTGAATTCCGACAGAAATACACTCCTGGAAATTGAAATAAGAACACCGTGAATTCATTGTCCCAGGAAGGGGAAACTTTATTGACACATTCCTGGGGTCAGATACATCACATGATCACACTGACAGAACCACAGGCACATAGACACAGGCAACAGAGCATGCACAATGTCGGCACTAGTACAGTGTATACCCACCTTTCGCAGCAATGCAAGCTGCTATTCTCCCATGGAGACGATCGTAGAGATGCTGGATGTAGTCCTGTGGAACGGCTTGCCATGCCATTTCCACCTGGCGCCTCAGTTGGACCAGCGTTCGTGCTGGACGTGCAGACCGCGTGAGACGACGCTTCATCCAGTCCCAAACATGCTCAATGGGGGACAGATCCGGAGATCTTGCTGGCCAGGGTAGTTGACTTACACCTTCTAGAGCACGTTGGGTGGCACGGGATACATGCGGACGTGCATTGTCCTGTTGGAACAGCAAGTTCCCTTGCCGGTCTAGGAATGGTAGAACGATGGGTTCGATGACGGTTTGGATGTACCGTGCACTATTCAGTGTCCCCTCGACGATCACCAGTGGTGTACGGCCAGTGTAGGAGATCGCTCCCCACACCATGATGCCGGGTGTTGGCCCTGTGTGCCTCGGTCGTATGCAGTCCTGATTGTGGCGCTCACCTGCACGGCGCCAAACACGCATACGACCATCATTGGCACCAAGGCAGAAGCGACTCTCATCGCTGAAGACGACACGTCTCCATTCGTCCCTCCATTCACGCCTGTCGCGACACCACTGGAGGCGGGCTGCACGATGTTGGGGCGTGAGCGGAAGACGGCCTAAGTGTGTGCGGGACCGTAGCCCAGCTTCATGGAGACGGTTGCGAATGGTCCTCGCCGATACCCCAGGAGCAACAGTGTCCCTAATTTGCTGGGAAGTGGCGGTGCGGTCCCCTACGGCACTGCGTAGGATCCTACGGTCTTGACGTGCATCCGTGCGTCGCTGCGGTCCGGTCCCAGGTCGACGGGCACGAGCACCTTCCGCCGACCACTGGCGACAACATCGATGTACTGTGGAGACCTCACGCCCCACGTGTTGAGCAATTCGGCGGTACGTCCACCCGGCCTCCCGCATGCCCACTATACGCCCTCGCTCAAAGTACGTCAACTGCACATACGGTTCACGTCCACGCTGTCGCGGCATGCTACCAGTGTTAAAGACTGCGATGGAGCTCCGTATGCCACGGCAAACTGGCTGACACTGACGGCGGCGGTGCACAAATGCTGCGCAGCTAGCGCCATTCGACGGCCAGCACCGCGGTTCCTGGTGTGTCCGCTGTGCCGTGCGTGTGATCATTGCTTGTACAGCCCTCTCGCAGTGTCCGGAGCAAGTATGGTGGGTCTGACACACCGGTGTCAATGTGTTCTTTTTTCCATTTCCAGGAGTGTACTAGCGGTAGCTCTAGATATAGTACGACAGTGCACTTATTGATAAGCACCACTGCTGCCTCTGTTGGAATGGTCCTGTGGTAGTAACGCGCAGACACCATGTGCGCAGCAGTCAGCAAATCTTGAGGAAATCTACATTTCGCAAATGTGTGAACATCGCTGATACCACTTATTGGAATCGAATGCTGGCTGCACTGTAGTCCCATCGGGTCTCCTAAACTCTGAGATGTGAAGTTTATTTCTGAGACACTTGCCGGTCGGGGTGGCCGAACGGTTCAAGGCGCTACAGTTTGGAAACACGCGACCGCCACGGTCGCAGGTTCGAATCCTGCCTCGAGCATGGATGTGTGTGATGTCCTTAGGTTTGTTAGGTTTAAGTAGGTCTAAGTTCTAGGGGACTGATGACCTCAGAAGTTAAATCCCATAGTGCTCAGAGCCATTTGAACCATTTTTGAGACACTGCCGAGAAGTTCTCTACACTGGTACACCTTCTCATTTTTGTCGTCTATGTTTATAAGGGCATCTAAAACACTATATATGCACGCTGGTGGTTTCCTTTTTCACTGTGTAGTATATTTTCCTAATGTGATCCAGCAATATGTACGACAGTAACATTTCATGCAATATATGGCCGACCTGCTTGGCCTCAGTCGCATTCAGGTTTGTCTTTGGCTGCTTACTAAACATCCATAAGTCCTTAACAGATTCAGTTTTGACACTGGACAGATTCAGGAATTCCTTTGTATGCAAATACACAATTAACTTGGGATTGTTGTACCTATGTACAGTCAGATCCCACGCACTCTTACGGTTTCCTTCTGTAACCAATACGTTTTCAGTTAGCTTACGAGTATCACCAGACATACATGACACCACTTCACATGAGTTAAGGCCCCACTGCTAATAACTAGTGTCTTAGAGGTATCGAAGAAAACGTGAATTATGCAGTGCTACGATGGAATTTTGTCAGTGAAATTACTGGCAGCTGTATTTCACTAGCACTGTATGAACTTGCACTAAGATGCTGTACGACGACGTCTGACTGCTGTAATTTCGTTACCTTTGATTCCATACCCAAGCAAAACTCGTCGAAGGTCTCCCTGTAAACATCATGAGATTCCTCTATTTCGTTAATCTCTAACAGAATTTGGATTTCGTTGTTTTCTTTACTTGTATTTAACAATGAGTGCGATTGAAAATAAAAGCACATGGTTGATAATCGTGGACTGTATTTTCAACACTACATTGTGAGACACAGTTACAGGTACGTCTGCGCCGTTTGGCAGTCAAAACCCGTCTTCCCAACTTCCGCCCTCGTTCGCCGGCCCACTGAGTCGAGGGCCAGATTCAAATCTTTACCAAAAGTGAGCGATCGATCGCTGCTGAGCCCTTGCGAAGGCGTCTTGCAAGTGAACAGAACAGATATCTCAGAATCATATCAGATATCTCACCGAATGCAACACGAGAATAAGAGGACAGAAAACTAGAGAACGCCACATCTTAGGTTCGGAGGTGGCGAGACAAACTGACGTCGAAAAGGATTCGTTGTACCAACAGTTCCGTGGTTGTCGAAAATTCGCTAAAGAAGTCACGAATGTTGGAAATAGTAATAATGCGAATGAAATGGGGAATAATTTTAAGCAGCACAATCACAAAGAGAGAGCAACAAATGTTGGAAATTGTGGAGAGGAATTTGAGTATCGTGATATGGGGCTGACAATCATTGGTAAATATTCGGTGCAGCCCCGAATACTCTTTACAGACGCTCATTTGCAGATATTATTGTGGGTGGAATGCCTTCATGGGGAAAACTCAGTGTTGCCATTTAAAATATATATATTTTGTTCTGTACATTTGTTACATCCTCCTTCCACTTCGGTGCGTTCTTTCCCACACTCCTCTCGGCAACAGAACAAACAAAGTTGTTAGAAGGCATTCACAGCAAGGGGAAAACTGCATATCACACATTTCATTTTGGTGTCTCGCGTCCTGTAGAGGCATCCAATTGCACCCTCGTCTGGCACAATGCAAACGTTTGATCTCCAGTGTTACAGGCGCTTCCTCTTCCGGTGGCGCCCAACTCTGCCTCCTACAGGAGGTGCCAGCGACTTGGCTTGGGGTGGTCATGCCACTATTCTCATCTCCAGCTTCCGGCTAAATACCGCAAGTAACAACATAATCTAGGTTTATTGTACTTAAGTCGTAGTGGTCGAAAAAGACAGGTGTGCATCATCTATCTTTCCACGCACGTTCGAATAATTGCATTCTTTATGGTTTCATCCACAGCGTCATTGAAATACAGACATTCTGAGAACTTCAAGAAAACAAATTACACATATGAATATTATCACATATCAAAACATATGGTTCATCTGTCTTTTATACGTCTGTTCCAAATATCTTCAGAAATACATGCAAATTATAAAAGGCGGGGCAAGCTGGGGAAGCTAATTTCAAACCTTTACAAAAGGGATAAAAATAAACAAATTCAAGTAGGTTTGATTATCATTTGTTTACTTAACCATTGATTTACAATAGCATGCAAAGAAAGCAGCAAACTTGTTACATTTAGTTAGAAATATCTCGATTTGAAACATAAACTACCAATTCCCTGTCTTGCCCCATATGCGGGGTAAGATGGGGAACTAGCATGAATAAGGACTGGAATAACGAAATCAAGTGACGATAACGTTTCGAAACATAGTTCTGCGAATTGTAGATTCAGGTATTACGTTTTATTTAGGCCTCTTACATTCACGTAGTACACAAATGTGGACAGCCTCGTCATCATCACTTTCTGTCCCTGCACAAGTATCGTGAGCACCCCGATGCTGAAATACAGATTTCTGTGGCACGTTGAATTGTCTAGCAGCCCTGAAAGAACCAATATGACCTTTTATAACAGCATTTAGAGAGCCTTCCATTGACTCCAATGACCAGCCTTGCCTAGACGTTTGTCGCCGATACTTGCGAACAATCTGAAATAAAACACGTGGAACGTACTATTGAGACGGATCATTCCTGGTAATCTATATTATATAGTAAATATCGTATTTCCAATAGTCAGTCGTTAAAGCATAGCAAGAATACTGACTTTGCACGGTTTGTGTATTTTTATTCGCCATATAGCCTAAGGCATACTTTGTAATTAGTTAGGAAACGTTCGAATAACGAATAGCATTCTATTTACAGTTGTATTCAACGTATAATGTACGTGTTCAAAACCCGCAGCGAGACGATAAGAACGTAATGGTTGGACAAATAGTAGGGGCGAGACGGGGAAGCTCCCCATCTTGTCCTACCCCGTCTTGCTCCCTACTATGCTGTCAGGTTATGTTACGCCTACGTGAACACTATGTAGTGAACGTTGACTACTGACACAGCAGTTTACTGTTAATAAGACGCACTATTCAGTGCTATAAATACAGTCTGGACAAATGTTCACGAAACACATGTTTCAGGACATCGAAAGGTGTAAAACATTGGCAATCAGTATAACAATTGTACGTACCTTGCAAAGTTCACGGAAACCGCCGTGAAACTAAGGTTCAGCAATGTCAGCACAATGGGACCTGTGTACTGATGATGTTGACGTACCTATCCACAGGTGGCAATACTCTAACTGTAGCTTATAGCCCTTCCCAATCTTACCCCACCTCCCCGTCTTGCCCTGCCTTCCCCTACCGATCTCAGTTTCGAGAGGTGGCATGAGCCCCCTCTCATATCTCTATCTTACTCTGAGTAATTCGATTTTCCTCTCTAATTGCATGTGGTGAAAAGTTGCTATTCCTTCACACGCGGACTTCCCACACAGCGACTCTCGTCACCCGGGTGGTCCAGTGACAGGCGGGTTCTGCTAATCTTGAAAGGGTTAAGCCGACGGGTGTCAGGGTCGAGTGGATGTTTTCCACATGCCAACATTGTCATATGAGTGGGGGTGGCACGCCCACAGGGGCCTGACGGAACGGCTGGCCTAGAGATCCCATTACTTTGCAGAAACTTTGTGAAAACACTTACTGGCGGGCTACCAGCGAGACATGGGAATGACTTGTGTTCCCAGGCAGTCTTGGCGGGCAAATTCCGGCGTTTTCTGCAAAATCATAACTGTGATTGGTTTGCTCAGGGGATAGCTCCGTGACGTAGCAAAATCGGCGCAGAAATTGGCGCCATCTCCATTGGTGGAATAGTAGTGCGTCGGCAATAGAGTGGAATTTTCCGCCGGTTTTCGAGTTGCTGATTGGAACGTTGTGGTTCATGGTGTGGGTTCCTGTAGTCATGTCCTAGTTCACGAACCACGGGCAACGTATGATTGGCCAAGTAAGTGGTCCCGACAGTCGGGGTACCAGTTACTTTGGAATAAGGCTGGGCATCTCGGACATATTCTGAGTCGTGGTCACCTTTGTGCTCATACGGCAAAGACTACCAAATCCACTGGTTAGTCCCTCAGCTGTTAGGGGTAAAACCCAATGGGACTCGGGGCAAGTAAGGCTAGCAACCTGCTTCCCTGGTACTTTAAATATGATACTGGCAACAATCAGAGCAAAATGCCTCGGACCTTTGGAGGTGATGGAGTCCCACCTCTAACTGACAAACCAGGGACTCCTAAGATACGACTTGGCAAACAAATGGTAATGAGATGGGGAGCTATTAATTTCAATGGGGGCTACTCTGGGAAGAAGGTAGAGCTGGCAGAGGCTGCAAGTAAGATGGGGCTGGACGTTTTAGCTGTTAGTGACATTCGGGTAAGGGGTGAGAAAGAAGAGGAAGTGGGAGAATACAAGGTCTATCTGTCAGGAGTCAAAGCAGGAATAGCACAATGGGGTGTAGGGCTTTACATCAGGAAAGAAATGGAACCCAACGTAGTTGCAATAAGGTATGTAAACGAACGACTGATGTGGATAGATTTGACAGTGTCTAGCAAGAAAATTAGGATTGTGTCAGTATATTCGCATATTGAAGGGACAGATCAAGATAAGATGGATAGTTTTTATGAGGCACTCACTGATGTAGTTGTTAGAGTAAAGGACAAGGACAGTGTTCTGCTCATGGGTGATTTTATCGCCAGGACTGGAAATCGAACAGAAGGGTATGAAAAGGTTATGGGTAAATTTGGAGAGGATATGGAGGCCAACAGGAACGGGAAACAACTCTTGGATTTCTGTGCCAGTATGGGCTTAGTAATCACAAACTCCTTTTTTAAACATAAGAACATTCACCAGTATACTTGGGAAGGCAGGGGAACCAAATCTGTCATTGACTATATAATAACAGATCAGGAATTCAGGAAGGCTGTGAGGGACACACGTGTATTCAGGGGATTCTTTGATGACACTGATCATTATTTAATCTGCAGTGAAATTGGGATTGTAAGGCAGAAAGTGCAGGAGGTCAGGTCCATATGTAGGAGGATAAGAGTGGAGAAACTTCAGGATAAGGAAATCAGGCACAAGTACATAACAGCGATCTCAGAAAGGTACCAGTTAGTTGAATGTAGTCAATTACAGTCATTGGAAAAGGAATGGACAAGGTACAGGGACACAGTACTAGAAGTGGCTAAAGAATGTCTTGGAACAGTAGTGTGTAAAAGTAGGATGAAGCAAACAGCTTGGTGGTATGATACAGTCAAGGCAGCCTGTAAAAGGAAGAAGAAGGCGTATCAAAAATGGCTACATACTAGAACCCAGGTAGACAGAGAAAGTTATGTTGAAGAAAGAAACAAAGCCAAACAGATAATTGCAGCATCCAAGAAGAAATGGTGGGAAGACTTTGGAAACAGGTTGGAGACTATGGGTCAAGCTGTTGGAAAACCATTCTGGAGTGTAATTAGCAGTCTTCGAAAGGGAGGTAAGAAGTAAATGACAAGTATTTTGGACAGGTCAGGAAAACTGCTGGTAAATCCTGTGGATGCCTTGGGCAGATGGAGGGAATATTTTGAAGAGTTGCTCAATGTAGGTGAAAATGCGATCAGTAATGTTTCAGATTTCGAGGTAGAATGGGATAGGAATGATGATGGAAATAGGATCACATTTGAGGAAGTGGAACAAATGGTCAATAGATTGCATTGCAATAAAGCGGCTGGGGTGGATGAAATTAAGTCGGAACTCATCAAATACAGTGGAATGTCAGGTCTTAAATGGCTACACAGGATAATTGAAATGGCCTGGGAGTCGGGACAGGTTCCATCAGACTGGACAAAAGCAGTAATCACACCAATCTTTAAACATGGAAACAGAAAAGATTGTAACAACTACAGAGGTATCTCTTTAATCAGCGTTATGGGTAAAATCTTCTCAGGTATTGTTGAAAGGAAAGTGCGAGTATTAGTTGAGAACAAATTGGATGAAAATCAGAGTGGGTTTAGACCCCTTAGAGGTTGTCAGGACCAGATCTTTAGCTTACGGCAAATAATGGAGAAGTGTTACGAGTGGAACAGGAATTGTATCTATGCTTTATAGATCTAGAAAACATATATGACCAGGTTCCTAGAAGGAAGTTATTGTCTGTTTTACGAGATTATGGAATAGGAGGCAAACTTTTGCAAGCAATTAAAGGTCTTTACATAGATAGTCCGGCAGCAGAGAGTTGATGGTAAATTGAGTTCATGGTTAAGAGTAGTTTCAGGGATAAGACAAGGCTGCAACCTGTCTGCACTGTTGTTCATATTATTTATGGATCATATGTTGAAAACAATAGACTGGCTGGGTGAGATTAAGATATGTGAACACAAAATAAGCAGTCTTGCATATGCGGATGACTTAGTTGTGATGGCAGATTCGATTGAAAGTTTGCAAAGTAATATTTCAGAGCTAGATCAGAAATGTAAGGACTATGGTATGAAGATTAGCATCTCCAAAACGAAAGTAATGTCAGTGGGAAAGAAATATAAACGGATTGAGTGCCAAATAGGAGGAACAGGTGGACGGTTTCAAGTACTTAGGATGCATATTCTCACAGAATGGCAACATAGTGAAAGAACTGGAAGCGAGGTGTTGCAAAGCTAATGCAGTGAGCGCTCAGCTACGAAGTCAGTACCAAGACTAAGTTGTCTGTGAACCGTTCAATCTTTCGACCAACTTTGATGCATGGGAGCGAAAGCTGGGTGATTCAGGTTACCTTATCAACAAGGTTGAGGTTACGGATATGAAAGTAGCTAGGATGATTGCAGGTACTAGTAGATGGGAACAATGGCAGGAGGGTGTTCACAGTGAGGAAATCAAAGAAAAACTGGAAATGAACTCTATAGATGTAGCAGTCAGGGCGAACAGGCTTCGATGGTGAGGTCATGTTACACGCATGGGAGAAGCAAGGTTACTCAAGAGACTCATGGATTTAGCAGTAGAGGGTAGGAGGAGTCGGGGCAGACCGAGGAGAAGATACCTGGATTCGGTTAAGAATGATTTTGAAGTAATAGGTTTAACATCAGAAGAGGCACCAATGTTAGCACTGAATAGGGGATCATGGAGGAACTGTATAAGGGGGGCTATGCTCCAGACTGAACGCTGAAAGACATAATCAGTCTTAAATGAAGATGATGATGATGATGATGATTGGAACGTTTAACCACGGCGACTGTCGTGGGGGCGGGAATGTTCTGTGTTGGGCTTGTATGGGTGCTCTTGAGGGAGTCGGCTCTCGCCTTTCCGTCGGAGTAGGTTGCAAGACTGAGCTCTCGCTTCTCTGGACAGCCTGTCTTCCATTGGCTGTCTAATATACTTTCACTTAATTGTAACCTTAATTGTAACTGTTTGATGAAGTTGCTGAAGTTTCGACTTCAACGTGACTTTCAGAGTACAGATGGCAATTGAGCGTTCTGTGTACAAGCGGCCTATGTTGTCTGTCTTGAGCAGTTTTGGCTAAAGTTGACTGTATCGGAGTTAATGTGTGACTTCTCTTGATAAAACCAATCATTGTACCGTCAGGGATTGTGTAGCGAGCCTTCTTCATCTCCATCAAAGGCGCATTTGTGTTGCTAGGAAGTCTTTAGTCTGGAACAACCAGACCAGGATAATTTCTTTCCTGTTATACTCGCGGCATTATCATCACCATGATGGGACGTCGAAGCAACCAGCAATCGCCTCCGGTACGCCAGATCGTGTCCTTGCAGTTAAGAAGACAGCTTGGTGATGTATGTCCACAGCACTGGCAAATCAGGGAATTTTGTTATGTGACAATCAGAGTTCCTGTTTTTTTTTAACGTGGTTCTGTCTTGGGTGTTCATTGTCTGAGTTCTCACTACTGTATCAGCAATTAATGTTGGGTTGGTTGGGTGTTTCTCTTAAGATCTGAGTTGCAAGAAATTAGCTCCGCATACCACTTGGTCATAAATGCCACAATCTAGTTTATGGACAACTTAACCTTCATAGCATTTATTTGAGTATCTAATTTGATCTATCGTAAATGTTTCATGTGTTGTTGTTGTTGTTGTGGTCTTCAGTCCTCAGATTGGCTTGATGCAGCTCTCCATGCTACTCTATCCTGCGCAAGCTTCTTCATCTCCCAGTACCTATTGCAACCTACATCCTTCTGAATCTGCTTAGTGTATTCATCTCTTGGTCTCCCTCTACGATTTTTACCCTCCACACTGCCCTCCAATACTAAATTGGTGATCCCTTGATGCCTCAGATCTTGTCCTACCAGCCGATCCCTTCTTCTGGTCAAGTTGTGCCACAAACTTCTCTTCTCCCCAATCCTATTCAATACTTCCTCATTAGTTATGTGATCTACCCATCTAATCTTCAGTATTCTTCTGTAGCACCACATTTCAAATGCTTCTATTCTCTTCCTATCCAAACTATTTATCGTCCATGTTTCACTTCCATACATTGCTAAACTCCATACAAATACTTTCACAAATGACTTCCTGACACTTAAATCTATACTCGATGTTAACAAATTTCTCTTCTTCAGAAACGCTTTCCTTGCCATTGCCAGTCTACATTTTATATCCTCTCTACTTCGACCATCATCAGTTATTTTGCTCCCTAAATAGTAAAACTCCTTTACTACTTTAAGTGTCTCATTTCCTAATCTAATTCCCTCAGCATCACCCGACCTAATTCGACTACATTCCATTATCCTCGTTTTGCTTTTGTTGATGTTTATCTTATATCCTCCTTTCAAGACGCTATCCATTTCATTCAACTGCTCTTCCAAGTCCTTTGCTGTTTCTGACAGAATTACAATGTCATCGGCGAACCTCAAAGTTTTTATTTCTTCTCCATGGATTTTAATACCTATTCCGAATTTTTCTTTTGTTTCCTTTACTGCTTGCTCAACATACAGATTGAATAACATCGGGGAGAGGCTACAACCCTGTCTTACTCCCTTCCCAACAACTGCTTCCCTTTCATGTCCCTCGACTCTTACAATTGCCATCTGGTTTCTGTACAAATTGTAAATAGCCTTTCGCTCCCTGTATTTTACCCCTGCCACCTTTAGAATTTGAAAGAGAGTATTCCAGTCAACATTGTCAACAGCTTTCTCTAAGTCTACAAATGCTAGAAACGTAGGTTTGCCTTTCCTTAATCTTTCTTCTAAGATAAGTCGTAAGGTCAGTATTGCCTCACGTGTTCCAGTATTTCTACGGAATCGAAACTGATCTTCCCCGAGGTCGGCTTCTACTAGTTTTTCCATTCGTCTGTAAAGAATTCGCGTTAGTATTTTGCATCTGTGGCTTATTAAACTGATAGTTCGGTAATTTTCACATCTGTCAACACCCGCTTTCTTTGGGATTGGAATTATTATATTCTTCTCGAAGTCTGAGGGTATTTCGCTTGTGTCATACATCTTGCTCACCAAATGGTAGAGTATTGTTAGGACTGGCTCTCCCAAGGCCGTCAGTAGTTCCAATGGAATGTTGTCTACTCCTGGGGCCTTGTTTCGACTCAGGTCTTTCAGTGCTCTGTCAAACTCTTCACGCAGTATCGTATCTCCCATTTCATCTTCATCTACATCCTCTTCCATTTCCATAATATTGTCCTCAAGTACATCGCCCTTGTATAGACCCTCTATATACTCCTTCCACCTTTCTGCTTTCCCTTCTTTGCTTAGAACTGGGTTTCCATCTGAGCTCTTGATGTTCATACAAGTGGTTCTCTTATCCCCAAGGGTCTCTCTAATTTTCCTGTAGGCCATATCTATCTTACCCCTAGTGAGATAAGCCTCTACATCCTTACATTTGTCCTCTAGCCATCCCTGCTTAGCCATTTAGCACTTCCTGTCGATCTCATTTTTGAGACGTTTGTATTCCTTTTTGCCTGCTTCATTTACTGCATTTTTATATTTTCTCCTTTCATCAATTAAATTCAATATTTCTTCTGTTACCCAAGGATTTCTAGTAGCCCTCGTCTTTTTACCTACTTGATCCTCTGCTGCCTTCACTACTTCATCCCTCAAAGCTACCTATTCTTCTTCTACTGTATTTCTTTCCACCATTCCTGTCAATTGTTCCCTTATGCTCTCCCTGAATCTCTGTACAACCTCTGGTTCTTTCAGTTTATCCAGGTCCCATCTCCGTACGTTCCCACCTTTTTGCAGTTTCTTCAATTTTAATCTACAGGTCATAACCAATAGATTGTGGTCAGGGGCCACATCTGCCACTGGAAATGTCTTACAATTTAAAACCTGGTTCCTAAATCTCTGTCTTACCATTATATAATCTATCTGATACCTTTTAGTATCTCCAGGGTTCTTCCATGTATACAACCTCCTTTCATGATTCTTAAACCAAGTGTCAGCCATGATTAAGTTGTGCTCTGTGCAAAATTCTACCAGTCGGCTTCCTCTTTCATTTCTTAGCCCCAATCCATATTCACCTACTACGTTTCCTTCTCTCCCTTTTCCTACTACCGAATTCCAGTCACCCATGACTATTAAATTTTCGTCACCCTTCATGTGTTTTGTTTATTATTTTGAGTTTAGTCATAATAAATCAAATTGTTATTTTGGACAGAACTTTCATTCTGTGGAACGGTAAAGCAACCCTTTCATTTCTCACTACGTTAATGAAACTTTCTTTTATCAAATTAATTTCTATCAAATTAAATTATTGCAGGTGCCAAACTTTTCTACTCTACTTCCAGGGTCGATTACAGTCAGTTCGCGTTTCTTGTTCATCCATGTGGAACAGCAAACGTCGGAGTTACAAAAGGGGGAGCTTAGAGCATCATTTCTATATGAAGATTCTATAGGAATTTAGTGTTAAATACACTGCTAGCCCCGGCACCTCGCAGTTTCGCCTAGGTCAAAGTCGTTCTTCTTGTTACTGATAGGATAAAACAGATTAGTCTAGATCGAATAGGTTTATTGTACACTCCTGGAAATTGAAATAAGAACACCGTGAATTCATTGTCCCAGGAAGGGGAAACTTTATTGACACATTCCTGGGGTCAGATACATCACATGATCACACTGACAGAACCACAGGCACATAGACACAGGCAACAGAGCATGCACAATGTCGGCACTAGTACAGTGTATACCCACCTTTCGCAGCAATGCAGGCTGCTATTCTCCCATGGAGACGATCGTAGAGATGCTGAATGTAGTCCTGTGGAACGGCTTGCCATGCCATTTCCACCTGGCGCCTCAGTTGGACCAGCGTTCGTGCTGGACGTGCAGACCGCGTGAGACGACGCTTCATCCAGTCCCAAACATGCTCAATGGGGGACAGATCCGGAGATCTTGCTGGCCAGGGTAGTTGACTTACACCTTCTAGAGCACGTTGGGTGGCACGGGATACATGCGGACGTGCATTGTCCTGTTGGAACAGCAAGTTCCCTTGCCGGTCTAGGAATGGTAGAACGATGGGTTCGATGACGGTTTGGATGTACCGTGCACTATTCAGTGTCCCCTCGACGATCACCAGTGGTGTACGGCCAGTGTAGGAGATCGCTCCCCACACCATGATGCCGGGTGTTGGCCCTGTGTGCCTCGGTCGTATGCAGTCCTGATTGTGGCGCTCACTTGCACGGCGCCAAACACGCATACGACCATCATTGGCACCAAGGCAGAGGCGACTCTCATCGCTGAAGACGACACGTCTCCATTCGTCCCTCCATTCACGCCTGTCGCGACACCACTGGAGGCGGGCTGCACGATGTTGGGGCGTGAGCGGAAGACGGCCTAACGGTGTGTGGGACCGTAGCCCAGCTTCATGGAGACGGTTGCGAATGGTCCTCGCCGATACCCCAGGAGCAACAGTGTACCTAATTTGCTGGGAAGTGGCGGTGCGGTCCCCTACGGCACTGCGTAGGATCCTACGGTCTTGGCGTGTATCCGTGCGTCGCTGCGGTCCGGTCGCAGGTCGACGGGCACGAGCACCTTCCGCCGACCACTGGCGACAACATCGATGTACTGTGGAGACCTCACGCCCCATGTGTTGAGCAATTCGGCGGTACGTCCACCCGGCCTCCCGCATGCCCACTATACGCCCTCGCTCAAAGTCTGTCAACTGCACATACGGTTCACGTCCACGCTGTCGCGGCATGCTACCAGTGTTAAAGACTGCGATGGAGCTCCGTATGCCACGGCAAAGTGGCTGACACTGACGGCGGCGGTGCACAAATGCTGCGCAGCTAGCGCCATTCGACGGCCAACACCGCGGTTCCTGGTGTGTCCGCTGTGCCGTGCGTGTGATCATTGCTTGTACAGCCCCCTCGCAGTGTCCGGAGCAAGTATGGTGGGTCTGACACACCGGTGTCAATGTGTTCTTTTTTCCATTTCCCGGAGTGTAGTTGTTGACAAACATCACACATTGATAAATAGAGGCATATCATTTCCTTCGTGATATTGGCATATTTTTTTGATATCTGGACTAACATCCAATGGCTGTGTCAATCACATCATAAAGTTCATGAGCTCAAACAAAGCATTTTATATTTCCTTCATGCCATGCAATGAGTTTTTTCACATCACCAATTTTCAAAACAGCAAATACTTTCAGTCCTCTTTTTTGTAATGATGTTCTTTTTTGCTACTTTTTCGCGTCTTCTACATGTTTAACAAAATCCGCATATTCGTCTACTGATAACACATTATAACGTGAAGGCCTTTTGGTTTCACTCTGCAAAATTTCCTCCAGAAAATTTTCTCCCGAATTGTAAACGGAAGGTGGAAGATGCTTGGGATAATCCATTTCAGGATGCCATTTCGCACTTTTATGATCGTTTGCGCGCGAGAATAAATGTTGAGATGCTGTCAGAAGGGAATACCGAAGCGATTGTTTGGGCAATGTTTACTTTAATATGACTGTTTCACTTTGTCCGAATTTATTATCGTGTACTCCAAAATAATGTACTATCTGTCACATCATTTGCAAATAAAAGTCCCTTTTCCATAAGGACGTGCCAGGTTTTCTTTTTCTAGCAATGTGTGTAGAATTCGTAATATGTACAGACGCTCCACTAAACACAACATCATGTCTCACAGCAAAAAAAACATAAGGAAATTTCGGAAATTCCTTATGGTACTCTATAGTGTGCGTTTCTTCATGCGATTCTGATTTCAGTCACTAGAGTGAAACACTGCCCACACAACACCTTGTGTTCCTAGATAGACTATTGTCAAAGTTCAAGACTCTCCAGTATGTAAAGAACAGTGCGCCGTGCGTACAATGGACAGAATTAAGTCATCAGCGTGTTCCGCTAAGGAGACAAACAGAGGCAAACTTTTCATCTGGAGTGATAAGTTTGGACATCTTTGGTCCTTTAGTGCAGACTCTGGCTGGGAAATGTTATATGTTAATTGTAACAAATTACTTTTGCTCTACATAGAAATGATAGCTATTCTGAATTATCAAATACAAGCCATAGTTAATAACTGAAACATAAATGAAGACCTATTATTACCTTCATTTAGGAGCTGATGAAGCACCTCTGTGATTTGTTACGATCTTGTGAACTAAGAATAAGCTCATTACACCTATAAGTAAATGGTACAAAAGCACAGCGTCACAGGATTACAGAGAATATATTGAGGCACTATGCCAACACTCATCATAATGACTGGGATACACTAGTACCTTATGTAATCGCCTCTTACATTTAGAAAATATACAAGAGTACAGATCTGTCACCATACGAAGTAGTGCATGGATGGAAGATGCCGTCACCATCTGATAAACGGAAGCACGTAGTGGGGAAAGGGAACCGTCCATGACTGTGGAATTTTACCAAGACATTATGCCAAGGACAAAAATTGAAAGCGAGGGCCCTAAAATGAAAGAACGAATGGAACAATAGAGTTGTACCACGTCAGGCGCTGTATGATGCTACAAGACCTTTTACCTAGAAATAAAAACAAAAAAGAAAATACACTTTTTATTGAAATCCATACTGCGTGGTCGAGGTGACCTGGCTGGTGAAAAACAGCTCGTTACCTGATCAATATTCATCCATGCTGGGGGCATGTCACTCCGAACGAAGGGGAGGGTGGGTAAAGACGGAAAAATGACATATAAAGAAAGGAAGCCACTTCTGTAAACTGAGGACAGCTATGCCTTATGCGATGATATCTAGAATTAGACCTGTGTATGAAATTGGAGAGGGTGACTTGAGATGCATTTATTAATGGCTGATATGTGTGCTCTGAGATACGTCCACATACAGTAAAATTGGGAACTATTCGGAAATATGTTTATCACAACACATGGAACCTCACTTTGATTACATCAGAACAGCTTTTCTCATGCCAAAAGGAGCTGGATACAGTATATATGATGGTCCAGACATTGGCTGAGTCATGGGGAATGGAACTACTCCAGAGAGCAACAGACAGAGAAGGATGCCCACTGTACATACATGAAACGTGCCCATACTTCCAGATAGTAGGAACTCGCTTATAGTTCAGCATCAGTCTGGAATTCGGATAACTGAACGCCCCCAAGAGGTTAGGAATTGCGGCATCTGTCTCAGCCAGACCACTGCTGCCAGCCGCTGCTTGTGCAGGTCATCGACCTGAGCAGATGTTTCAGTTGGTGCTGCAACACTGCCGACAGGGAGTTCTGTGAAGCAGCAATGTACTGTTGCCCTCAGCTGGATTGTTACATTCTGTCACAGACAGGCAGGTGATGGATACTGAGCTCGATAAATGGCTCTGAGCACTATGGGACTTAACATATATGGTCATCAGTCCCCTAGAACTTAGAACTACTTAACCCTAACTAACCTAAGGACATCACACAACACCCAGTCATCACGAGACAGAAAAAATCCCTGACCCCGCCGGGAATCGAACCCGGGAACCCGGGCGTGGGAGACACTTAGCTCGTATCACAACACATGTGATTAGAGTGGGTAAGCTAACCTAATAGCTTAATTCCATTGGTGCCATAGATTATTCTAGCGCGGTCTATACGCCAGTCATCAGTTGGATGTGCAGTGAGTTTTTTCTAGAAACCTGGCAATTTAGGTCAAGCTGTTGTTTTAAAAGCCATCTGCTGCCCCTGAGGGTTCTGGGTTTCGAATTAGTACCACAAAGGGGAGGCCTCTCATTGGATTCCATAACCCGACACTCTCGCCAGTCTTGGAGATTGCTGGATTCGGCTTGTAGTATTTCCATGACATCCATTCCTCTTGGGGCATGGACAGAGTAAGTCAGCCTAGCTGTAAGGTAACTGTGCTGCGGAGCAAACAACTAACATGTCTCAACCCACTGTACGAGAAACGTTGAATCATAAAGATTATATTGTTGAGAAAGCACTCTTAACAACAGGCTCGCTGGGAGATCCCATCCGAACAGCCTCCTGCACAAGCCATTCTAGATGCAGAAGTGACTATCTTTCAATGTAGGTGTCAGCGTGTGGTTAACACAAAAAAACTTCATTACAGTATTAACAATTTACGATTGGCCAGCACGGCGGACAGCCTTTTTTGAAAAGAATGTGTCACATACTCCTACAGGAGGTAGACTGATCAAAACCGGAAGACAAGTTGGTATAATGTTACGTCTGAAAACCACTGCTTGATGAGATATGGACCAATCTATCGTATCATTCCCATATTTCTGTAGAAGTAGGCACTATAGACAGTGCTGTACTTGCTAACCATAGATCGTACTTCAACCCTTATTCGCAGAGAATGACGCACTCTGTCAAATACAGCTGGTTCTATTCCGATTCCATAAAATGTACTTGTCACACATTCCTGTAACGTATGCAAATTGTCAATGTGTTTGGTACACACTAATTCCTCTAAAATATGCCCCCATAGCCACAAATCCAATAGATTCAGGCCTTGGGAACATGGAGGCCGTACCACTGAACTTAGGTTAGTTCGTTTCTCCACAGTTGGAGCTAAACCGTGCTACATCTAATTTCTAGCTGGTATCAGCCGCTGCGAACGCAGTGTTCGCTCAATTTACTCCTCTGCGTAGTACGGAGCGTTATGCGCTCCGTACTGCACTTGACTCCAGTTCAGAGAAGAGTCTGTTGTGAATGGGACGTTGTTGTGAGGTACTTCCGCACGTTCCATACAAAATGGGTCGTGTACCGTCATGCATAAAACACAGTCCCTGCCTTTATGCAAGGGTGACGTTCTCCAATAGTGATGGTCATTCATTGTGGAGAAATTGTTGATACACAGTGCCTGTTAACTGGTTTTCTATACTATAGGGCCCTATGAGTGTCTCGTCTACAGTTTCTGCCCATATGTCGATAGTGAAGTGATCTTGATATCTCATCTCCACCACTGCTCAAGGATTTGCATCTACATACAAGTGGCTATTGTGGTACTTTTACTATGCCCCCTCTTGTATTCCTGACTTCGTTGTAAATAAAATGCAGTCTGCGAACTACGGATCTTGAAAGACGCATATCTCAATAGTTACTGCTTTTCGGACATCTTACAGGAAATTTTCTTCTAGTTTTGACCAATACTACCTCCTCAACGAACGATCGACACAATTTGAGCACGTAGTATAATTTGTTATTTTTCTTGCAGGTGACAGAATAAACGTTACAAATTTGTTAATGCTATTTGCATTACTTAAATTTTAAAGTCAGAAATTTTCCTCATCTCTACTCTCTCTCCGACTTAAATTTCAGCCAAGCGCGGCCTGTTATGTTCCACCGCAAAGGCACTGCCCTTGCGGGTCACGGATGATGGTCGGCGACAAAGAGGTACATATGCACAAGCGCCACCGATGAGGAAAGCGTTCAGACATTCGATTTGCTTATCGATGTATATTCGGTGACGGTAACACCTTGACGACTTCTTTGCAATGTAATTGCACCAACAGCCGAATTCCATACCGTTGTCTCTATCTACGAAGATATCCGTTAATCTAATTTCTATGGCTTCCTTGAAAATAGAATCCCAAAAGGAAAAGGTGGATTTTAGAATCTTCTAGTCACTGTAGTTCATCGAATGACCCGTAACTATGCAACGTTCTGCCACAGCTGACTGTAGTAAGCGTATGTTACACGCGCCTCTCTTGAGCGGTGTGTGTTGTCTGACCTAAATAAGGCTTATTGCAATTTCACAATGAATATTGTACACGATAGCCTTACGAAGTAATAAATCATACTTCACACAACCGACTAAACCTATAGTCTTCATAGGAGGGCGGCAGATCACTTTAAAACAGTGGTTCTCGAGAATACGACTTACCTTTGTGTTAAAGGCACCCACGTAATGCAAAAACGCCCTCGACCTGAGTGTATAACTTGCTTCTTCCAAACCACATACTTGCTTTCTAGCAAATACAATGGATGTTCTGTGAATTTATTCCTGTCAGTCTCCATTTGCTTTAGAAATTCTCTTGATGTGTGTGAGCTCTTCTCACAAATTACCAATATCGGACATGCAGTGTGCTTTATGCACTAGGGTCTTAAGGACACCTACGGTTTCAAGAAATGTTTCAAATGGGTCTGAGCACTATGGGACTCAACATCTGAGGTCATCGGTCCCCTAGAACTTAGAACTACTTAAACCTAGCTAACGTAAGGACATCACACACACCCATGCCCGAGGCAGGATTCGAACCTGCGACCGTAGCAGTCACGCGGTTCCGGACTGAAGTGCCTAGAACCGCACGACCACCGCGGCCGGCTACCTACGGTTTGTGAGTGGTGATGGCAGCTACTGGCATGTAAACATAGATTCTAATCCGTTGGTTTGTCATAATGTGGCATCAGTTTTGTGACGAAAGAAAACATTCGAAAAAGGAAGGTAGCTATCTGTTTCTGTTTCCATAGTAAATTTAATCCTAGGGTGGACAGAATTCAGACTCTCAAGAAATTCATTCTTCCGGTGAGCCCATACTACAAATGTGTTGTCCACTTGCGTTCAGAAGACTATTGGTTTACAACTTGCCCATTTCAATGTTCTATCCAGTCTAAAAAAAAATTTGTTACTTGTGGGGAGTGCGGGGCTTCTCATAGCAGCTCCATCAATCGGCTCATAAAATTGATCATTAAACTGAAAATAAGACATGCTGAAATAGGCCGTGAAGGTTTTGTCAAAATGTTGGCCGATAAGAGACAAAAAATCCTTTAAAGATACCTTGGTATATGATGATTTCATGTCAAAACTAACGAGCACATTCGTACTATTTAGCCTGTGGTTGCTACGTCTCTGACTAGAATCCTTAGAATTGATAATGTGGACTGTATTTTCCTACCTAAGGTTTTAAAATTCGTGGTAAATATTTGATGGAAAGATATTTTGGCGAACCAGTAGTGCTCGCTATTGGTTGCATAGACAAATCCTCTAGATTCTCATCCTTATCCATTTAGTGAACTTTAGGAAACCCATAATTCTCTTACTTCAGCTTTCACTATTTGATGAATACATCTACATCTACATCTACACTCCACAAGCCACCTTACGGTGTGTAGAGCATTTTCCTGGTGTTTTCTCGCATGGTTCGCAGGAAGATTGGTTGCTGTAAGCTTCTGTGTGGGCTTAAATCATCCAACTTTATTTTCATGGTATTTTGGCAATATATACGTACAAAGAAGCAATATGCTTGATGTCTCTTCTAGAAATTTATGCTCTCGGCACTTTAACAGTAGAAAATATTTGTTCAGGCAAGGATTCGCAACAGACGTACATATTTTGTATTCCTTTTACAGTAGACCATAACGCCTCACTTGCAGCATCTGTACTGGAGTGGACTGAGCATCCGTGTGGCGCTGTGTTTCGTCTATAGTTCCTAACTGGTACGAATCCCGCAGTGACGAGCAATATTCAAGTAGTGGTCGAACGAGTGTTTTATAAGATATTTCATTTGTTGCTGGACTACATTTCCTGAGGAGTCCTCCAATGAATTTGAGTCTGGCATCTGGCTTACTCGTGATTAACGTAGCCAAACAGAAGGTAATACATCGCTGCCACTTTGTCATGATACGCAAATCGGCAAAAAGTAAAAAGTTACATTTGCTTACACAGTTAAAAGAATTTTTTGTGGTATGAATGGGAATGGTACATACGTATTAGCGCTAATCATTCATTTATTGGTAGCTATAAACTAAGCAAATAGGTGAAAATAATGGTACATAACTTTAGGTCTTAATGCCTATACTGCGCTACGACATCGGAAAACAAAATTTATAGAACGATTCACGTGTCCACTGAATTGTCTCTGAAGAATGCATGCGTTGGAGAGTGTCGTATTGATTTCGGTACAGTGGATGTATTCTGAGTGAGGAAAATACACTAGTGGCCATTAAAATTGCTACACCAAGAAGAAATGCAGATGATAAACGGGTATTCATTGGACAAATATATTATACTAGAACTGACATGTGATTACATTTTCACGCAATTTGGGTGCATAGATCCTGAGAAATCAGTACCCAGAACAACCACCTCTGGCCATAATAACGGCCTTGATACGCCTGGGCATTGAGTCAAACAGAGCTTGGATGGCGTGTACAGGTACAGCTGCCCATGCAGCTTCAACACGATACCACAGTTCATCAAGAGTAGTGAGTGGCGTATTGTGACGAGTGAGTTGCTCGCCCCGACGTTTTCAGTTGGCGAGAGATCTGGAGAAAGTGCTGGCCAGGGCAGCAGTCGAACATTTTCTGTATCCAGAAAGGCCCGAACAAGACCTGCAACATGCGGCCGTGCATTATCCTGCTGAGATGTAGGGTTTCGCAGGATCGAATGAAGGGTAGAGCCACGGGTCGTAACACATCTGAAATGTAGCGTCCACTGTTCAAAGTGCCGTCAATGCGAACAAGAGGTGACCTAGACTGTAACCAATGGCACCCCATACCATCACGCCGGGTGAGACGCCAGTATGTGGATGACGAATACACGCTTCCAACTTGCGTTCAGCGTGGTGTCGCCAAACACGGATGCGACCACCTTGATGCTGTAAACAGAACCTGGATTCATCCGAAAAAAATGACGTTTTGCCATTCTTGTACACAGGTTAGTCGTTGAGTATACCATCGCAGGCGCTCCTGTCTGTGATGCAGCGTCAAGGGTAAAGGCAGCCACGGACTCCGAGCTGATAGTTCATGTTGCTGCAAACGTCGTGGAACTGTTCGTGCAGATAGTTGTTGTCTTGCAAACGTCCGCATCTGTTGACTCAGGGATCGAGACGTGGCTGCACGATCCGTTACAGCCATGCGGATAAGATGCCTGTCATCTCGACTGCTAGTGATACGAGGGCGTTGGGATCTAGCACGGCGTTCCGTATTACCCTCCTGAACCCACCGATTCCATATTCTGCTAACAGTCATTGGATCTCGACCAACGCGAGCAGCAATGTCGCGATACGATAACCGCAGTCGCGATCGGTTACAAACCGACCTTTATCAAAGTCGGAAACGTGATGGTACCCATTTCTCCTCCTTACACGAGGCATCACAACAACGTTTCACCAGGCAACGCCGGTCAACTGTTGTTTGTGTATGAGAAATCGGTTGGAAACTTCCCTCATGTCAGCACGTTGTAGGTGTCATCACCGGCGCCAACCTTGTGTGAATGCTCTGTAAAGCTAATCATTTGCATATCACAGCATCTGTTTCTGTCGGTTAAATTTCGCGTGTGTAGCACGTAATCTTCGTGGTGTAGCAATTTTAATGGCCAGTAGCGTAAATCTCTAATTAGTGGTTGGTGAACAAAAAAGTATTATTGTAGCTATCCTCATAGGGATTGTGGAGCAGTCGCTGGCAGCCTACTTGCAGTAGGTGAACGCTGACAACGATGGCGCCAGCAGGGCCCTGTACAGGGCCACGACAGCGGGAGCGCGGCCGGGGAAGAAGGTGTCGTAGAGCACCGTTCTGAACACGTCCTGGGCGCGCTGCAGGGCGTCGCCTGCTACCCGCTTATCCACCGAAGGCTTCATGTCCAGAATGACGCGCGCCGCCACCACGCTAGCGAAGGCGCTGGCAGCGGCTTCTTGGAGGTCAGCCAGTAGCGTGAGTCACGGGTGGCTAACGAGCGGCTGACCGACACCTGCGTGCACGCCTGGCCTTTTGCAGAGCCGGAGCCGGTCGGCCCACGTAAGAAACCCGAGGCCGGCTTCCGTGGGAACCGCCGTGTTGACCGTGGCCAGGTCCATAATATCCAGTTTTCCTACTTTCCTTCTACTTTGAGTCTCATTACTGTGTGTACAAGCTGTTCCATTGGTAGACCGTACGCTAGTATGTGGTGTCAGCGTATAACTTACTAGGAGTCAATTACAACGTACCGCCTCTGTGCGAGACTTTAAGACAGTATTTGATACGTTATTAAAAAATTAGCTAACAACTGCCCAAAATGAGCACAGTATTGGAGTCTACACTGGCTTCTGTTGTTTTTTATCCGATAACGGCTATTAAATGTTGTGTTTGCTGACAACTGCGCATTACTAAGAGCCTCGAAATAGCACTGCACAGTTCTAACAACGGATGGAGTTATCCGCCCCATCCCGACACATAAGAGGTAACAATGTCCTTGATGGAAACACTCAGTTACAAAATGAGTGCTGAACATTAAAATATATTATCGGTACAAGTACAGAAATTTCGGCTGATGAAATCTCCCACTGAACTAACTGCCATACACTCAAATATATTAATTTTCTGTGATCATGTGCTTAAATCAAAATTATCACAAGCATCATTGGATTCTATTCCGTTGTCTACGCTCATGCTGCAAATTTTGACGCGCATGTATGTAAATTTCACACAGTATTCTTCAAGGAACCAAGAAATGCCACAAGAACGGTACAATTAAAAGCATTTCAGATGCATCGAAAGTTTTGGTAGGAATCCTTTATAAAAGACAGGAAAGAGTAATGGGGGAGTATTTGGGTTTAGACAGAATATAGGCACAAGCCATGCAATTGGGCTCTTGTGAATTCTGGGAGAGAGGTTTTTTCAAAAGGGAAATAAATGTGTTTTATAGACCTGGAAGAGGCATCTTATAGTGTTGCTTGGGATATCCTCACTGTTATAATGGGGGAAAAGGGAATGGAATGGGAAACCACAAAACTTATATATTCATTATATTCAACGAAAACGATTCAGTGAAAATTAGAACAGAAAGTACCAACTGGCTGAACCAGGTAACGGAGTAAATCACGGGTGCTTTCTGTTTCCAACTCTTTTCAATGTGTTTCACCACAACCCAAGACAAGGGAGTAAAATCTGGAGAAAGAAGTATATGGTGGTTTAAACTGGTTGACGACATGGTTCTTTTAGCAACCGCTTGAAAAAGAATTACAGGATATGATGGATACCATTGAAGCTAAAAGAAAGATCAAATGAAAATAAATACAAATAAAATAAAAGAACTGTCACTAGGAGGAAATTAAAGGTTAAAGATGATACCAAATGGGGAAGTATTAGTACATACGCAGACCCTTAAATACTTAGGAAGCAGGAAAAAAACAGACTGAAAGAGCGGCATAGAAGTTAAAACAAGGATAGCAATGACAAAAGAGGCATTTTGCAAGAAAAAGAAATATTATGCAGCTATCTGAACAAAGATTTTAGGAAAATACTAATAAAATGTTTTTTATTAAGTGTCCTCCTGTATGAATCTGAAACTAGGACGCTGAGGACGAAAGATACAGCAAGACTGGACGTTTTTGAAATGCGGATTTGGCAGAGGATGGAAAGGTTACGTTGGATGGCCAGATGCAAAATAGGGTGCTACTGAGAAGAGTGGGAGTGTAATCACAATTACTGAATCTAATAAAAAGAAGAAAAAGAAACAGGATTGAACAGGGGTTAAGATGGAAGAAGAGTCTTATAAAAAGAATCGTGGAGGAATGCCTAGAAGGAAAGAGGAAACAAGGGAGGAAGAGATTTCATATTCTGGATGATGATGCGGTGGACGGCAGAACACACGGCAATATAACGAAAAAAAAACCATATGTCGTAAGAAGTATAGAAACAATGGACGTCCTGATACAACAGAAAACTGATGATGATGATGACAAAAAACAGGATCATTTAATATTTAATGCATTGCGTCTGACGTTGATTGATACCTTTCAGGAGGAAAGGGGCATGTAACAGAAATATCTAGCATTGTCAGTAAAACGAAAACCAAGCCAAATTTTTATGAGCTGTAACAGTATGTTTGCATTTCATAATGCTTATATATTTTTGACATGGTTTTTGTGTTTTCGGAAATACCAGTTTTGCTATCTGTTACGATGATTTGAAAATGGGTCCCAGCCCGAAACTGGCCATCGAGTAAATAAGAAAAGTGAAATTTGCGACTTTGATTGGTTTCTCGTTGTACTGATTAACAGAAGTTGCTGATCTACAATTAATCCAGCACACTTTGAAGTTAGTATCTAGCTTTGCATTGCGTATCGGTAGACTCCGCTCTTCACTTTTATTTCCCAGCGCTATTAAAACTGCCAGAATGTTAACTTCTGTCTTTGACTTTATTCATATGTACACAGTTTATTCAGGACAACGTTATACACAGTTGCAATAAATCAGCAGTGAAAGTATAAAATAACTGAAAATTAGTTGTTCCCTCTACAGCGAAAGAACACAACATCGTTTGAAACATAGTGTGTTAAGAGATAAAAGGAATGATATTATCGCAATGGAAGGATATATTTATGTGCTGAAGGATAAATTTCCAATGGCATTCGACTGTAAGTTATCCTAATTTGATGTGGGTGGGGACTGGGGTTGGGGGGGGGGGGGGGGTTGTGTATTCCTGCGAACCAGATGCGGAGCAGACGGGCGTTATAAAGTAGCTATTAATACTACTCAGCAAATTCCATGCAAGAGGCGAGCAGTCTCTTATCTCTCGATTTATTTCTGCTCTCATACAAGACTCGCAAGCAAATGCTCTTGGAGCTGAGAAACAGGGGAATAATTTTCGATGTACACAAGTCAGTTACCAATGCAGCATCTGGCTGAGAGTTAATTTCTTAACTGACGACAAGTATTAATTTTGTTTCTTTAATGGTCAAACATTCTATAGGCATGGATGTGAGCGTAATAAAAACTGAGACTGTCAATAAATACATGGGTGTAGCAATCATTACCGCGTCTGAATGAATAACGCCGTTCTAGTACGACCTTATTTACCTTACAAAAATGGCGCATCTTGATTTAATGGCAGTACAGTAGAGAGACTCGTATTTATGTGCCATCAAAAACTACATAAAAAAAACCTTTATTAGCTACTAGCTGCCAAACAATCATTATGAGGAAATACAAAATTATTATAGGAGACTATATGCCATCACTTTGGCTGTGACATCAGTAAAAGAAGAATGACAGTTTTTAAGACATATCATATTGCTTCACTGTCGACAAGGCTAAAATATATTTATGGAGCTTGTTTTCAAAAGATAGCAAACCAAACACATTCAAAAATCACTTAGAGTATGCAGTTCCTACCTAACTGCTTGCTAGATCCAACAAGAAAATATTTTCTTACAAAAAGTACCAAATCTCTCAAACACAGGTAGCCAAATTCAGCATTTTACACCAAAACATACAAAATCCCTTTGAAATTTCGTAGCAAGAAGTACCATATCCTCTTGCACTATGTGGCTGTGACCTGAGATGGCAGTGTAACAGTGAACTTTGAACATACACAGAATCACATTCTAGCAAAGACGCAAATTAACGGTGCGTATTGACCACTCCAGTTATGCTATCGTGTTCGGAATATTTATTCATGACAAGAGGAAAATTGTTTCACCAGATATGGCACAGTTTTACAGGTAGCTCAAATAGCCAGGAGGTAGGTGTCCATGGGAAATTACTAAATATCTTTGAAATTTTTTCAAGCCATCTTAACATCATAATGTCACTGTTTTTTGATAAGTGTGGGTTTCGAAAAAATAATTATTGTATTTTATTTGAATCACATTATAGATTTCAGATTGAGTGGCCCTCCCCTGCACCCGTGATCACTTATAAATAGGTCTTTTGGTACTTTAGAGACTCGGAAAACTTGAAACTGTAATGCTCCGAAAGAAATATGACAGTGTATTTGAGGCAGTTGGAAAATTTCACTCCCTGAATACTGATTTTTACTGGGTCATCTCGCAAGAGCTCGGTCAAATACCAGTTCCAAAGTAAAAAGCCTTCAAGATTAGTGAAGCTAAATGTCTCACTATTCAGAACAATCAGTACTAGTTGGGTTGCGTGCTGCATATGAAATGACACCAGTGAACAAGCACAAAAATATCAAACGAACAGAAGCGGAATGAGTTATGATTGTATCTAGCCTCAAGCAAAAGTTTTAAGTAATAGTAGTCTTGCACAACAGGCAAAGAGGAACAACTTTGTAACTGTACTTTCTGCAATGAGCTATGAATTGGACCAAATCTCATTCTAAAAATTGTGGTAGAGGGAATGATGTAAGAGTAGTTAATAAGGATAGATACTTTCAACATGGACGTTGCTTATGATGACTGACGTTTGGAACCGAATTTCGGTGAAAAATTAGTTCCACAATGTGCAATCATTTTTAAAATATAACTTCTTAACAACTCTGACAAAATAATTACGTATGAACTGATCTAAATCTTGTCGAGTAGAGAATTACTGTATGATAAGTTATGCTCTAAGGAAGACAAAGATAATTTATGTTTTAAGCATTTGATTGCTAAACATGTACTCTAAAGTCATTTGCAGTAAGTGTCACAAAATACACCGGTACTGAGTGTTATTAATATGAAGTATAATTTGTACACAACTTTAAAATATTTTTATGACAAAAAGTACTAAATCCAACATTAAATTCCCAATAAATGTACAATGATGATGAGGAATATCTTACATTTTCCTAAAAGACATACCAGTGATGCAGAGACAAACTGTAAATCTACAATGGTTTGCACACGAGAAGTATTGTGGCTACAGGGAGTCTTTCTGCTCAAAACTGTGATCATTTGGGTTTGGTACCTTTTGGAAACGAGCTGCACATTTAGAGAATCAAGTATTCTTACTACAATGGACATTTTTAAGCTCCCTGCTTTTATGTGGAGGATAATCCGTTTCTCGATTGGAACTGTTCGAAAATAAATATTTACCTTTTTAACAGCACTCGATGCTACAGAAAAGTGATCAACTTAACATATTTACATGCTGTGGGACATCACCTGCTCGACATATAGCGCACATGGGAAGAAAAGCTTCCGACTCACGAGTCCTGACATGCAGATGTTGAGTATATTCACAACTGAATAATTCAGTATGTAGCAGTGTGCTGTTAGGATTTACTGGAGGTCGTCTACGAAGGTTCTTTGGCTTTGTCTTGCCTATATACGGGAACTGCGTGAAAATCTCGAGATGCGTATTTATTAAATTACCGTTCAGATATAAGTGATTTTGGATTAAAACTGCCAGAATTAGATAATTATCACAAACTCCTTACAATATATTCCTCATGGATCTGTTGGGTGCACAATCATAGAAACGTCTGCTTCTTGTTACGTTGAATGCTTCGTAGCTGATTTCCATTTAATCTACTTGATTGCTGATCAGCTAGATGTTGCTAGTTATTGTGTATTGCTCACTGATGCGTTTCTCTTGGAGTACTTGATATGGCTCTAACAAGGGCTGCTGGATGTCAGAAGCCTATAAACTAACCTTAATGTTTGCAATATTGTTAGGACACTCATTTCTCTCATTACAACCTACACAGAATATTGCATCAACTATGAATGGAAGTGTACAATTTTAGTTGATATACAGAATCTATACCTACAGGAAAAATTCACTGTACTCTAAATAAGTTCAAGTACTAGCAAAACGTTTGAAGGCTATGTGTACGACTGCTATGGGATTTTTGGATCAGAAATGCTCGTGAACCACAACTAATGTACACCAGTACTTGACATCAAGTGCAGTCATTGGTCTTTCCAAGATCATCACATGACCAAGAAGGACATGCATGACATCACTGATGACACTGAAATCAGGGTACATCAATCATGAGTAATTTGAAGCTAAAAATTTTCTCCCCTTCATATCTCCAGCCAAATTTAAGCAGTATTAAAAATATAAAATTCCTGAAATAGTCTAGTTGTGTTAGCGGAAAATTAAAAAATTTCTCCTCGTATTTCTTTCTTTCAACACAGTATTAAAGTCCAAGATTTGTGCATTACACCTCCTCCTCCCACTGCTGTTTCCTACCAATCAGAGCATAGTATTAGAAAAAGTCCAGGAAACGAGAAATATATATATATATATATATATATATATATATATATATATATATAATATAAAAACAACAGTGCATGACACTCTGATGTCTGTTAAAAATCTAAGAATTATGTAAGGTGTATAACATACAAAAATTCCGCTTATTTTCTTACACTCGATTTTTGTCAGAAAAAGGGATCATAAGGAAGAAATATCATCGACATTTCTTTCCTCTTAATTCTATACATATTTTAGAATGAAATTTATACATTTTATAATTTTTATTTGAAAAGGGAAGTGAACTATAATTGAAAATTTGGGATTGTAAGATGAATTCAAATATGTTTTTTTATCTCATAAAAAAGCAATCTCACTTTTAATGTATTGTTATTGTATGTCGATCGTTTTGGCAGGAGGTCCTTGGTACCACGACTGTTTGCAATTGTGACAAAACACCTACAGCCATCCTTATTATTTTATTTGATTTTGTTGCAACCAGTTACACCACTTGAATGCACCATCTTCAGGCTGTAGTTTATGTGGAATGGGTTGATGTGATCCCTATATGTATATTCCATCAGTTGCCAACGATAATGTGTCATCACTCTAACCATCCAGATTGCAATATGTATAGAGATCATATCAACACATTCTGCATCAACTGCAGCCTGAAGATGTCGCATTGTAGCGCTGAAACTGGTTGCAATAAAATAAAATCATATTGACGGCTGTAGGTGTTTTATTTTGTTACAATTTAAAATACTGAGTCTGAACCTACGATTTCCTCTTACTGCTCTTATCACTGAAAGTACAGAAATGAGGCACACAAGTGCACCTGACCTTGCGCCAAATCAAATGGCAATGGCAGTCAGACATAGGCATATCCATTTCAATACAGTGCCTCAGCGACATTCAATTGAAGATTAAAAGAGTGGACGCAGATTTCTTTTGGATTCTGGTTTGGATTTTTTCATTTTCCCTTGGACTCACTTGTACAGCTGGCCTCCACTTTGTTCTGCCTTTCTGCTATGATCAACTCATCGATTGCTATGTACAATAAGGGTACACGTCGAACTCTATCTGGGGCATCAGTGTGCTTTACATTTAAATTTTATATTTGTTGATGTCACACATGCAATAATCAGACCCGACTGCCTGGTGTAATACTACCTTTCCCTCAACGCAAAACACATCGAGATTTCACAATAAACAGGAGAGAGGACCGACAAAACAGCTACGAGAAAGAGCACCAGACACTACAGATTTGTCCTGACACTCCCAAGATGACGTCCATGACTCTATAGGATGTCCAAGTCAGGTACGGACGTCGCTCGAGACAGCGGCGTTCAGAGGGGATCGTGGGAAACGGACCTGGCGGGCGCGAACAACGGACGAAACACTCGACGCGATGCGGACCAGTTACGAAGCGCCCAGCAAGAAACAGAAATGGAGACCAAAGAAACAGCTAGGATACAGAACACCAGACACTACAGATAACGACCGCGACCCTAGAGAGCGGCCGAGCCGGGAGCGGAAGGCAGTGGGAACACCAGCGACCAGAGAGGACCATGGGTGCCAGTTAGATCGCTCTGCGCCTGCCGAGGCTCTATTCCACTGCTGTCCTACATGAGCAGACAGGCATCCCCCTGCTCCGTGACCGATTCAGGCAGTCGGCGTGAGTCTTCTACGAGTAGGCCGACGGTCCGACAACAGGCTCATCCAGGACTTGGGCCACCCTGTCCACCACAGGCCAACCACTCCTTGGCCTGCTGCGGGAGTAACACCTCATAACAAAGTCAGAACCCCCCCCCCCCCTCCCACACATACACACAGTTTCACCTCAAGCCAATTAAATCTGAGAGGCTACCACCCCCTTCCAACAGGGCACGTAGGAATAGCGAAAATGGCTGAATCTACCCACCCACTCATGAGTCACGGCGCACTCGTAAGGAAAAGTGCATTGCAGTTCCGCGTCTGGTGGGCTCTGACTGCGGAGGTAACACCCGATGTGGCGCGGACCGACTAGAAAGCGCCCAGAAGTTTGCAGGCATGAAAGTGGACTTGATCCACCCAAGGACCATTCTCGTGTAGTACCTGAAGAAGACAGCGTGTTTCGCAATCGAAATATCGTGCCAGAACGACGCGAACATCCGGCAGAAGTCCTGTTTTTTTTTTTTTTTTTTTTTTCAAAATGTCAACAGATCGCTGGGAAAGCCTGAAGATTTACATTAGTAGACTCTATGGGGAGGAGATGGACCGCAACATCAAGAAGAAAAGAGCGAATGCAGAGTTATCTCAGTTCCCAGCTCAGATGCCGAGAGGGGTGGTAGTTCCAGTATTCGCCAGAATCAAGCTCCGTGTCAATTCTAGAACGGCGAACAAGATCAGACACTGAGCTAGCGTCATGCATGTAAGGGAGAGGGGGCGTTACATGCGCCCTCAACTAGATGTAACGTCCAGGAAGTTGGTATCTCTATCTTTCCATAGCAGCTTCCCTGGCCAATCAAGACTGGGATAAGAATGGTGGTGCCCACTGGTCTCTAGCTGAATGAGTAAGGAATAAATTAACGGCAAGCCAACCAGCCAAGTTTGAGCGCCTCAACAATAAGGAAGAACAGAAGGGGGCATGCATACAGTGGTCAACATGAGTGACAAGCAGCTTGATGCGACTGCCTTAAAAGTACTCAGCAAGGGCCTCAAGTTCGGGGTGACACCCAGTAACGTGCCTGTCGCAACTCTCATCAGTGCAGTTGAGCAAGTGACCAACAGGCTACCATCCAGTGTGGCTGAAGAGATCCAAAGAGAGACATGCACGGCGCTCACCTAGATTAAGCCACCGAAATCCAACATCTCAAACGTTAATGTGTTGGCACTCGAACAACTCTGGGAGGATGACAGCATTGTGGTGATGCCAGCAGATAAGGGGAACTCCACAGTCACAACTATGACAGAAAAGTGCAGCAACTTCAAGACGATCCTGCATAAAAACCAAGAGGAAGTGACCCCAAGTACAAAGTGGACAAAAAGACCAGATCTCTGCTGAAGGCGCCGGGCCTGCCTAAACAAGTCATTAGAAAGCTATGTTCCAAAGCGCCAGTACCACTTAGACTGTATGGGCTCCCCTGAGTTCGCAAGAATGGGGTTCCACTTCGACACATTGTTAGCAATATCGGCGCTGCCACCTATCCTACCGAAAAATACCTAAAGAAGATGCTGGCACCACATGTTGGCAAATGTGTGCATCACATTCTGAATTCAAAGGACTTCCTAAAACGGCTGAGGCAACTATACACTGTGGACTCTGACATAATGGTCAGTTTGATGTGGTGTCTCTCGTCACACGAGTATCACTGAATGACTCACTTGATATCATTGGACAGAGGCTCGACTCGACTTATTGAGGCATGTACTAACCGCGACATACTTCTTATATGGGAGTCAATTTTATGAGCAAACGGAAGGAATGACAATGGGCAGCCCTCTATCACCAGTGGTTGCTAACCTATTCAAGGAAAGATTTGAAAAGGAGTCACTTACGTTGGCCACATATCAATGCAAGTGCTTCTTTAAATATATGGATGATATATTTGTCATTTGGCGCCATGGCAGGGAGAAGCTAGATGATTTTCTGGAACATCTAAATTCATGGCACCCAAATATAACATTCACAATGGAACTGGAAAAGGATGGACAACTACCATTTCTGGATGTATTAGTTAAGAGGGAGGCTGTTGGCACATTTGGGCACAGTGTGTACCGCAAACCGACACAACTTATTTCGACTCGCAAGCCAACAGCTGCCGCCACCCTGCACAGAAGAATAGAGTGCTCAAAACTCTAGTCCACAGAGCATGTACTCTGTCAGACCCCAACAGTTTGGCATGGAGATAGAGCACTTGCATTCAGGGTTCAGCAAGAATTGATTCCCATCTAGAGACATCCAGAGGGCACTTCGTCCTGCCAGTCAACCACTGGATCCAATAAAAAAACCAGAAGAGGTGAAGAAGGTGGCGTACTTACCATATGCTGAACTGATATCTGCTAAGATCAGCAGAATTCTCATGAAACATGACATCAAGATGGTGTTTTGCCCACACACTGAGATTGGGACAATGTTGGGGAATGCAAAGGATGACTTGGGTTAATGGAAACCAGGCATTTACAACATACGGTGTGAGTGTTGGATGTCATACATCGGCCAGACCACCAGGACTCTGGACATCAGGTGTAAATAACACCAGAGGCACACCAGACTCAGACAGGCAACCAAATCAGCCATAGCAGAACACTGTCAAGAGCTCTATCACTCGATG
This sequence comes from Schistocerca serialis cubense, assembly GCF_023864345.2. Classification (NCBI taxonomy): domain Eukaryota; kingdom Metazoa; phylum Arthropoda; class Insecta; order Orthoptera; family Acrididae; genus Schistocerca; species Schistocerca serialis. The sequence goes on along the minus strand of NC_064644.1, from coordinate 507,718,511 downwards.
AACTACAATGACACCAAAATTGTCACACAGACCCCTAGATATATAGACATTGTCATAAAAGAGACCATCAAGATCAAGATCGCGGAGAACCTCAACAACCATGACACTGGATACCAGCTCAGCAGGGGATCCGGCTCTTGAACTTGTGAAAACTCAAAGTAAAACACATCGAGATCTCACAAGAAACAGGAGTGGGGACCAAGAAACCTGCCACAAGACAGAGCATCAGACACTACAGATTTGTCCTGACACTGTCAAGATGACGACCACGGCGATAGAGGACGTCCAGGTTGGGTGCAGATATTGGTCAGGACACCAGCGACCAGAGGGGACGATGGGAGCCGGTCCTGGTGGGCACGGACCGCGAACGAAACACTCGACGAGGTTCGGACCAGTTATGAAGCGCCCAGCAAGAGACAGAAGTGGAGACCAAGGAAACAGCCAGGATACAGAGCACCAGACACTACAGATGATGACCGCGGCTCCAAAGAGCGGCCTAGCCGGGCGCGGTCGGCAGTGGGAACACCAGCGACCAGAGGAGACCATGGGAGCTGCGTCTGGCGGTCGCCGACCCATTTACAGCAATGGGTGGTGGTCATACAAAGTCTTGCATTTGACGTCAGGAGTACTGTGATTGCTCATTATGTCTGCAAGGCGTAAAACATCGAATTTTCGTCGGATTTGATTTATATTACGATAAACAAGTATTTTAATGAGTTATACAGACAATTTCGATATGACATATTTAATTTGTGCTCCCTGAGAGGGATACGTCTCGCAATACATGATAAGCAGTATATTTAGAGTTTACATGGTACTTGAGGAATACACTTGATGAATTGTGTCTTGTTCTTTTCAGCTCCTCTATTATGAAATACTATAAGGCCATTTCGACAATTATTGGGAATGTTCCCACAGTTAGCGCTGCTATAATGACATTATTTCGTCTCCGTTTTCCGTTAATTCTGTTGTAAATATCTTCATCTCTGTAATTTGGCACTGTCATGCTGTCACACTGTAATGTTGGGGGTATTATAACTCGAAATATTTATTTTACAGTCATTTGTTTTAAATTTGCTTATTGGAAGTTCGAAAACGAAAGGTGTGGTTGGGAACTTCATATTCATCGTATGTTTCGGGTGCAGCAGCATCAATGGTTGAGAGATATTCCAATATCATTTCCGGTTGTGACCTACTAAGTGATAGAACACGTCGACATATCTGTACGTTATACAGAATAATATCAGTATTATACCTCTTGCAGGAGATATGGATTCTGACACTGTCTTTGGATATGTCACATCTCTCACTGCTACTGCTTCGGTCGTCTATCTCGCTTGTTTATCTGCAGTGCAGCCTAAATTATATTTAGTAACAAAGTACCTTATTCCTTCCTTCCATAATACACTCCTGGAAATGGAAAAAAGAACACATTGACACCGGTGTGTCAGACCCACCATACTTGCTCCGGACACTGCGAGAGGGCTGTACAAGCAATGATCACACGCACGGTACAGCGGACACACCAGGAACCGCGGTGTTGGCCGTCGAATGGCGCTAGCTGCGCAGCATTTGTGCACCGCCGCCGTCAGTGTCAGCCAGTTTGCCGTGGCATACGGAGCTCCATCGCAGTCTTTAACACTGGTAGCATGCCGCGACAGCGTGGACGTGAACCGTATGTGCAGTTGACGGACTTTGAGCGAGGGCGTATAGTGGGCATGCGGGAGGCCGGGTGGACGTACCGCCGAATTGCTCAACACGTGGGGCGTGAGGTCTCCACAGTACATCGATGTTGTCGCCAGTGGCCGGCGGAAGGTGCACGTGCCCGTCGACCTGGGACCGGACCGCAGCGACGCACGGATGCACGCCAAGACCGTAGGATCCTACGCAGTGCCGTAGGGGACCGCACCGCCACTTCCCAGCAAATTAGGGACACTGTTGCTCCTGGGGTATCGGCGAGGACCATTCGCAACCGTCTCCATGAAGCTGGGCTACGGTCCCGCACACCGTTAGGCCGTCTTCCGCTCACGCCCCAACATCGTGCAGCCCGCCTCCAGTGGTGCCGCGACAGGCGTGAATGGAGGGACGAATGGAGACGTGTCGTCTTCAGCGATGAGAGTCGCTTCTGCCTTGGTGCCAATGATGGTCGTATGCGTGTTTGGCGCCGTGCAGGTGAGCGCCACAATCAGGACTGCATACGACCGAGGCACACAGGGCCAACACCCGGCATCATGGTGTGGGGAGTGATCTCCTACACTGGCCGTACACCACTGGTGATCGTCGAGGGGACACTGAATAGTGCACGGTACATCCAAACCGTCATCGAACCCATCGTTCTGCCATTCCTAGACCGGCAAGGGAACTTGCTGTTCCAACAGGACAATGCACGTCCGCATGTATCCCGTGCCACCCAACGCGCTCTAGAAGGTGTAAGTCAACTACCCTGGCCAGCAAGATCTCCGGATCTGTCCCCCATTGAGCATGTTTGGGACTGGATGAAGCGTCGTCTCACGCGGTCTGCACGTCCAGCACGAACGCTGGTCCAACTGAGGCGCCAGGCGGAAATGGCATGGCAAGCCGTTCCACAGGACTACATCCAGCATCTCTACGATCGTCTCCATGGGAGAATAGCAGCCTGCATTGCTGCGAAAGGTGGATATACACTGTACTAGTGCCGACATTGTGCATGCTCTGTTGCCTGTGTCTATGTGCCTGTGGTTCTGTCAGTGTGATCATGTGATGTATCTGACCCCAGGAATGTGTCAATAAAGTTTCCCCTTCCTGGGACAATGAATTCACGGTGTTCTTATTTCAATTTCCAGGAGTGTATGTGGACTATGTTGTGCACGTGTCTGAACGGTAAACTTCATTACAGCTTTTATTTTCGAGATTCAGTACACTCAATACATATTTCATAACTGCTGGAACACAAACTTTGCATTTTGCAACGCACTTAAGAATACTGTGATTACTTAAATGCCCAAAATAATATAAGAAATACCGCCTGTAAGCGTTTTAGGGAGGCTTGTCACCAAAGTTCTGACTGCTGGCTGGTGTTATTCTACACAGGCTCCTATAGGCCTGTCTCATTTGTAATAATAGCACGTATTTTCAGTCAGTGGCGTAGTTTAAAATTCTTGTCATGAAATCGATGCATTAGCTTTCTCCCTCCTAAAGTGGTGCTTCAGAACAATTTAGATGTCGATGTATTGTTTTGAGACCCTCGTCAAGATTAGACCTCATTTTTTATATTCATTTCGTCTACTTGGCTGCTTAGCTAACACTAATTTTGCTGCTTTTATAAGCCTGCTCAAGGTTGTTTTGTGGCATTGAATTTTATGCAATACATTCTCTAATTTTATTGACGTAGTTTAGAATTCTTGGCATTAATTCGGAGAGTATATGTATACAAACATAGAACTTTTTCGTGCTGCTGGCGAATTTTGTTTATATTTGGGAATTTTTCAAAATCTTAGATCTGGAAAAATATTAATTTAATCTCTGTTTCGTTTTTCCATTGTGCATCAGTGTACTGATAGTAGTACGAAATCGTGGTCAAGTAATCGAATTTCCCCCAAGTTGTATTTTTCAGAATTCAGGTACAAATATTTCCTAAAGTTTATAAAGCATTGGTCTAATTTTTTCTTTAACTTGCAATAGTCCATACTTATGTAGTAGACCTAAGCTTAATTGCTGAATCAAGTGAATTATAGAAAATATAGCATTTCATTAGGGAAAAATTATAAAAATTAAAATGTAAGATGTAATATTGTTTATCCTTGTGGAATTAAATAGGTCTAGTACCTCAGCCATCATGTCATGCATATCTGGTAAAAATTTGGTCTCCTTCAACTGTATAACATTGGACTAAATGGTACCTCAATTTGAGGAAGCATTTTGGAAAAAAATTGCATAATTTTCTTTGTAATTTCTTTAATAAGAACCTTCAACATCACAGCGCATCAGCAATCGTTGGTTAATATATTAAAAAACTAAAAACCCGCCTCGATTGCGACAAATGGTTCAAATGGCTCTGAGCACTAGGGGACTTAACATCTATGGTCATCAGTCCCCTAGAACTTAGAACTACTTAAACCTAACTAACCTAAGGACAACACATAACACCCAGTCATCACGAGGCAGAGAAAATCCATGACCCCGCCGGGAATCGAACCCGGGAATCCGGGCGTGGGAAGCGAGAACGCTACCGCACGACCACGAGCTGCGGACTTGCGAAAAAAGCACATAGTGTTAAGTGTTAACCCAGGTTCCAGCGTAGATAACTACACCTTCTTCAGAACAACACTAAAACCCACAAGTGCCTCAGAAGACCTTTGTCAATGATTAAAAGAGCACCGTAGCTATACATTTATGAACGAAAAAGAAAAGGAAAACACAAACAATACATATGTACAAAGTCAAAACCACTACTTAACTGAATGGTGTACGCTCCACCTCACACCGGCCTATGTTCTATGGGCCATGACACGCCATAAGTATGTAGTTAAACATGACAATATACATCTGCCGATCTGGTTTTCTGACATGTCATGTAAGTTCTGACTAACTGCTGAATATATTTCTTAATATTTTTGAAATAGCAGTAACGTTTTAAATTTTGAGTGTATTTATTTATGTATAACAGTGTCCCCAGACACCGTGGGTACATCAGATTAGGGCTCCATGATAAGCTTCAGGTACATATACACACCATACTTCAACGTGACAGCCATAACGATGAAACAGAATATTGTGATACAAGATATAGTGTTTATCTGTGGGAACTGCAGGTTCAAACTCAATGTTTCTTTAATTGCTGCTCATTTAGAGTTGATGTTCTGTAACTGTTTCATTGTGTGGCATACCTCTAACTATGGTTTTCTATATGTGGGTTCGTTTATCAGCAAAAATTTGAATTCAATACCCTCTTTGACTAACTCTGTGCACGCCTCTAAACGTTGTGGGAGACGTGACAATACGTCAGGAATAACATTATCTTCGCTTTTTATGTGTATCATGTTTATATAATACTCGTGGAGGAATATCGATCAGTGTGTTAATCGCAAGTGCAGTAAATTACAGCTCAAAAGTAAACTTAACGCCTACTGATCACAGAAAATCTTTACAAGTTTACCATGTACATAATAGATAAATTTCCTTAGGGAGCACTACCAATGCCTTTAGCTCTGTAGCAGATTCCGGCAACTTCCTGCTTGAAATCTAGTCATCTGGATACCAATGTTAGAATTATCTTCTTCTAACTGGAAGGAACAAGATCCATCGCGTGAAAAGAAAGCATTGTTAGCTAAGCAAATATCATTATTCATATCAGGATGATGTAAAATTGTTGCATTCATCAGAACCCAGTCGACTGTTATCGTCTCAGCACCATGGTACATTTTTCCTTAGCAGCCAGAGTAAAGGCGCTTTACTAAGCAATTAATTCGAAATGAATCGGTGGGAAAATGAGGCTAATCCTAAGAAAGGTCTCAGTTTTTTCATTGTGCAGGGAGATGCCACGTTTTTCACTCTTTCTGTATTTTTGGAATCGGACTTCACACTATCAGGTGAAACGATATGTTCTAGAAATTGAAGTATTTTCTTCCAAATTTTGATTTGTTGAAATATGCTGTAATTCCTGTTTTCTGGAACTGTAGCACTCTTTCTAGAGACTCCACATGTTCCTTCCCCAAGTAGAATTAGTTATCAGCAAGTCATCTACATAGATAGCTACTATATGCAGGGTGTCAGCATTCACACTGAGGTCAAGTGGACATGAAAATGATAATTTCTGCCATTAAAAATAAAAGAAGTACATTGGCGCGGTTCTCTCGATGTTAAGACCTGCCAATATAAGAGTCTCAAGTCGACTGAGGACAAATACCGGATACCATTAAACTTCTTGATTTCTTTACCTAACTTTTCTCTTCATGTACTAATGGGTATAACAATGTTTTTGTTTCCCTCGCCTCTAGCACTAAGTGTACACTTCCTCCTGCTTCTGTAATTGGCAGTAGTAGACTACTATACAGCGAGAGGGATACCTCAATTACGATCATTATCTGATCAAGTATGCTCTCGATTTCATTATTTATGGTCCCTTTCGTGGTCCAAGGAATGGAGTTGGTGGATCACCAACATGTTTCGTGTGGCTTCACTTGCATGTGATTTAGATATTGTTTTCTTATACAAGGTTTCTCAGTGAATACTGCTAAGTACTTGTATACGAAGCTACGGAGTTCGTTCTTTGAGCCTCGGTTATTCCGACTCAAAAGCAATTGCTAGAGAGTTTATAGTTCTTAATGTCAATGCTGTTCACTAGGACTTGGCCGACTTCATCTGGTCTAAACACTCGGCTACCTGTGTGTGGTAACTCAATCCCTGTAAAGCTAAATTTCGTTCTCTGGCAACATTTGAAATTTTTAGTTTCTGTTTTAATCAAATCAAACCTAATAGCAATTATAAATATGATTTCTTCCATTACTTCTTCGTAGAAGATTTCCATATTTGTGGTTGAATATCAAATACACTGTTTTTGTTCTGCAGGTTTGTGTACTTGTTATTCAAACGTAAACCTAACACCATTTCTTTTTTATTTGCCTTCATAAAATATTTCCCTACACAGAGGTCGTCTGTTATGCCCCTCTGTTGCAAATGATCCGCATATTGCAACTAGTTGACACTTTATCTACTACTTGCGTCTGGCTGCTGGCAGTCTTGGATTTAGCACCAATAGCACCTACTACATGACAGTTTTGAACTGGCAGAGTGGAAGGTCTTTCCCCCGTGGCACATTTGTTTATAAAAATTTAGGGAAACAACGTTCGTCGAAGCTCTTGTGTCAATAATTACAATAGTAGTTACTTTACCTTCTGTTCCAGAAAAGACATCTTCGACTGGTACTGCTGTTTTCGAGAGAAAGATTTGAATCTGCTAGTAACAAATCATGTGTATCACTTCCGTCACTATATTAATATGTTGTAAAGTATTAACCCCTACACTTTCCTCGGGTACAGTCTGAGGGCATGATGTGGTCTACAATAATCTATCACATATGTTGTAGTTGGTGGTTTGCTTTCAATTACTTCAATTAATCTAAACAGTTGGTTCGGTGATCTTCAGTTTTGAGGATTACCATTACTAGGACTTTCACCATGCTTAGGATTTTGTCGATTCATAGTATGAATCACAGTAATAATACTCAACACACACAAAGCACTCAAATTATCATAAAAATTACTACAATCAAAAAGTCAAGAATGATTAGGTGTTTCCAAAAGAAGCATAGTTCTGTGAAGGAGGTTTATGCGCAATTACCGGTTTCACATCAGTACAGACACGTCTTTCGGTTTATCTGTCGAAAATACAAATCACTGTGTAAAATTTTTGAAATGGTAGAAATACAGAACCATAGTGCTGATATTCAATAGGAAACAATGATGAGCACTTACAATGAATATATTTCCATAATGTAGATGGACAGTTATTTAGTCCCAGGTTCCAGGTAATTATCCACGATAAAAGTCAATTCACAATGGTGGATTGTCGTAATAAAATTGGGTACACATGAAAGATGCTATTAAAAATGCACGAAGCTTGACGACTGAATGAGCCAGGTCTACAGAAAAGCGGGGGGAAGCTAATAATGAATGTAACTTTACCATGAACAGGAACAAAATTCCTAAAAAAATACTAACGTCTAGGGAAAGTACTATAAATACATGGAAATATTATCCAAAAATAATACCCTTGTACGAAACAAAAACGTCGAGAATGGAAGAAATCTCAAAAAAGTCAAGAATGGAAGAAATTTACAAAAAAGCTTACCGAACAACACCCCGTAGGATTTAAGGTCCGGCAGGAAACAACTGTACAAAACTAACGAAGTAAGACTGAAAATCCAGTGTAATGTGCGTACTTCCATTGTATTGACAACCGTCTGGTTCATTGCAAGTAGCCTGTGGAGGCTAGCAATGGACTGGAAGGCGGAAGGACACATGGTCTAAGAGGAAAGCATAGTAAACACACGAGTATCTGGAAGGAGGAAATAATAACTAGGAAAACAACCGAAGGCTGGGAACTGCATTAAATAACTTCAAGAACCGGCCAAATACAGTAAATATAAAGGCTCCGGTGTTTATGAGATCGCCTGCTATGACTGCCCCCAGATATATATATTTCAGAGAGGAAGAAATTTTAATATACGGTTTAAAGAATAATTACACCTCTCTGTCCTGAAATAAGCTACCTCAGCTCGTCCAAGAGAAACAGGTCACTATTTCTAACAGTGAAAAAAATTGTGTATTATATTTAAGGAAACAAAGGAAATTTTTTAAATGTTTTGGAAGAAATAGACGTCACGAGGACGTTAAAGCGAGCCCAATGTTCAACCCAGGATAATCTGACTGAATTTAGACAGTACAGTATCGTACAGAAATTTGGCGATCTGAATTGTCGCCGGTTATGTAATGCGGTTCCGAGCCTTTGTTTGTTTTCCTAGTTATGATTTCCTCCTTGCAGCTGTTCATGTGTTTACTTATTTTTCGTCTTATACACAGTGGCCTTTAGCCTTCCGTTGTACTGCTAGTCGCCACGGCCTGCTTACGGTTACCAACACAGTGGAAGTACGCACATAATTTGGGATTTTAAGTTTTACTTCTTCGTTTTATACAGTTGGTCCCTACCGGATCTTATACTATATCCTACATGGCGTTATCTGGTAAGTTTCTTTTCAGATTTCTCCGGTTCTCAGCGTTTTGGTTTCATACTAAATTATTAAGTTTTGGGATAATATTTCCCTCATAGTACTTTCCCTAGACGTTAGTTATTTTTAGAAATTTTATCCCTGTTCACAGTAATGTTCTGTTCATTACTAGTTTACCCCCGCTTTTTTGTAGACCTAGCTCATTCACCTGTCATCCTTTGTACACTTTTACAAGCATCGTGTGGAGATTTGTAGGACTCCTCTTGATAGGTCAGGGGTGCACTACAAAAAGTAGACAGCTGCATGGATAGCATAGTACTTGTGGAGAGCACGTGAGGGTTTCTTAGGCTATACAGTAGTTTGGGATGCTCTGATTAACACTTGCCACTCGATACCCAGTAAGGGAAGTCAGACGTCGTTCAGAATAAAGACTCTTCGACAGTCGCAATTTTGTCAGTTAAGTGTCGAAGTATCCGTAATAAAGTTCCGAATTTACTGCTTACGGGGAAAAAAGTATGTGACAGTGAAGTCATCTGGTCCCGTATAACATATGTAGGTGAATCCAGGTTAATTGTTGGATGCTTTTACCGGCCACTGATTTTACCCTGACGGTAATTTAAGGAAAGTCTAAAGTCAGTAGCACTCAAATACCCAGAACATGCAATACTAGTTGGAGGCAACATAAGCCTGCCGAGTATAGACTGGGAAGTCTGCAGATTCATTGCGAGAATACCAATAGAAATATTTTTTTACACCTTTTTCGAAAATCGTCTTGAGCAGCTAGCTCGGCAGCCGACACGCAATGTAAATATCTTAGACCTTGTAGCTGCAAAGGTGGGACGGATATCATCAACAAGCGAGGTATAATAGCGGGGATTGGCGGTCATGATGTCGTTATAGCAACTATGATTACGAAAGTTAATACGTCATTCAAGAAGGCTAGGAGAGCGTTTCTGCTAGATACAGCAGATAAACACTTATAAAGTCAACTGACATCATTTAGTTCCCGTAAAATGGATGTAGTGGAATTATGGGCAAAGTTTTGAGCAGATTGTAAATCGTGGTCTGCAGAGTTATGTGCCTAGTAAGTGGATAAAGGATGGGAAAGACCCACCATTGTTTGATAACGAAATTCGGCTGATGCTGAGGATTTTTGGTCGTTATTTCTTATGGGACCCAACTTCTGAGGTCATCGGTCCCTAGGCTTACACACTACTTAATCTAACATAAACTAACTTACGCTACGGACAACGCACACCCACGCCCGAGGGAGGACTCGAACCTTCGACGGGGGGAGGCGCTCGAACCCTGGCAAGGCCGCTAGACAACGCTGCTAGCAAGCGCGGCTGTGCTGAGGAAGCAGAGGCTGTTGTAATCTTCTGTGGAAAGAAACGCTGAAATGACTGCAACAGAAGGTTAGTAGGGATTCGTCCGTCTGTGAAAAGATCTATACGCGAAGCAGACAACAACTACCACTGTCACACATTAGCAAAAGATCTAGCAGAGAGCGAGAGAACCAGAGAAAATTTTGGTGTTACATAAAATCGCTAAGCGGATCTAAGGCTTCCTTTCAGTCCTTTGCTGACCAGTATAGTGTAGCAGTTGAAGGCAACAAACCGAAAGTGGAATGTTAAAATTCTGCGTTTAGGAAATCCTTCTCACAGGAAAACCGTACAGACATGCCGTCATTTGACGAACGGACGTCTCTCACATGGAGAATAATAATAAACACACCTGGTGCAGAGAAACAACTGAAGGATTTAAAAGCAAATAAATCACCACATCCGGATGGAATCCCAAATCGTTTTTACGAAGAGTATTCTACGGAATTGGTCCCTTACTTAGCTTGCAATTGTCGTGGATGCCCAGCATAAAGTCCCAAGTGACTGGATAAAACAGCAGATGATATTTGTATACCAAAATGGTAAAAGAACGGATCCGCAAAATTAGAGAGCAATATCCCCAATTTTGGTTTGCTGCAGAATCCTTGAACATATTCTCAGTTCGAATATAGTAAACTTTCTTGAGACTGAGAAGTTTATGTCCAAGAATCAGCATGGATTTACATAGCATCGCGAAACCCAGCTTTTTCTTTCCTCACATGATTTATTGCGAACTATGAATGGAGGGCAACAAGCAGATTCCATATTTATAGATATCCGGAAAGTATTTCACAAGGTGCCTCGTTGCACGCTGTTAACGAAGGTAGAAGCAAATGCAGTAAGCTCACAAATACAGTAAGTGAGTGGCTCGAAGACGTCTTACGTTATAGAACCAAGCACGTTGTCCTCGACAGCCAATACTTATCGGAGACAACGGTAATATCAAGACTGCTCCATGGAAGTGTGATAAAACCGCTGATGTGCTCTGTATACATAAATGATTTGGTATACAGGGTGCCCAGCAATCTGCTGTTCTTTGCTGATAATGCTATGGTGTACGCTAAGGTGTCGGACTTTCGTGATAGTAGGAAGGTACAACACGACAGAAAAAATTTCCATTTGGTGGGATGACTGTCAGCTGATTCTAAAAGTGGAAAACTGTAAGTTAATGCAGATGATGTAACGAAAGTGCTGTGTGGAAAAAGTGCAATTTTCCCGGGGCGAAATTTTCAACTTCGAAAAGAGATTATTTGATTTAAACAAAAAAACTCAAAAACTACTTGTTATTCTTGTGTTCCATAGACATAAAGAAACGTGTGATCACGGGGGTGAGACAAATGCAAATGTTTACTGATAGAACAGCTTCCAAAACATTACACTTTAGTGATTAGTTCTGCAGTGACACATATATAGTTCAGTTGATTTCTTATACGCATCTTAGTTCGATGTAACTCGGAGTAATCTGCTTCCTGCTGCTGCTGCTGCTGCTGCTGCTGCTGAAGTAATCGTTGCCTTGGTCCATTTCATCTGCTAACTGGATCAAGTTACGCGAATTCCATGAAATAATCCAAGTACCAAGTCGTTTCATAGTGGTTTATTTATGACAAGCTGCACCGTTTCTTCTTAGTGGGAGCCCACTCCACATAACAGGCTACATAGTCACAACACTGTTTTACAACAATTAGATTATTGCACAGACGTCCGACACAGTGGCTGCGTCTCAAAACTGTCTCCAACTGACCATGTTGAGACTTGTCCTCCTCCTTTTTATACGTTTTTTAACAATCAAGTCAACAAAACTACAGTGCAAATTTATTAAATTAACAATGAAAGTTTAACATTTTTATGAGTAACAATCCACAAAACCTTGTTTATTTTATGCTGAAACTGGCGTATACAATAAAAAATATTATATAAAATACTAAAAGATAACAATGCCAACCTAAATTTTCTTAATTATGGCTTTATTTGTAAATGCAAAATATTCCGAACATATTGACCTACTAGTAAAGAAATGGAATAATAAGTTTTATGAGATTTAATGTATTACGCGAAATCACTTATTAGGTGCCACTGGAATTTCAGAGCTTTCAAAACAGGGATTTGGAATTACGTAACTTTCAAAACAGGAATGTAAAACAAAAGGGTTGTTTTATTTCAGTGAGCAGGAAGATTAAACCCGTGATTTTCGGTTACACTGTTACTTGTGTCCTGCTTGCGAAGTCGAGTAGTTTAAATGTCTGGTCCTAACGTAGCAAAGCGATATGAGGTGGGACGAGCATGTGAGAAGTGCGGTAGGGAAGGCGAATGGTCGACTTCGGTTTATTGGGAGAACTTTAGGAAGGAATGGTTCATCTGTAAAGGAGACCGCATATAGGACGCTGGTGCGACCTGTTCTTGAGCAGTGTTCGAGTCTTTGGAATCCATAGCAAGCAGGATGCACCTGAGTTCTAGGCGTAGCATCTTCGATTACTAATCAGAACGTAATAGGTCCTGGGTTCGAAATCAACCACTGCTTAAAGTCTGTTAAATAATCAGCATTTGGTGCCCGAAGACTTCTGGCATAAGAAGTTATCCTCATTCAGCCAACGGCCTTAACAAAGAAGGTGGAGGAGCAGACAGAGGTTCAGGTCACTGTCTGGTCCTTGGGGTGGGAAACTGTCCCTAAAGGCGGAGAATCAGTACTGATCGTCATGAGGACCCAGAAGGCAATGGAAACCACTGCATCAAAAACATATAACGTGTATCCACATGACATGTGGCCTGTAACTGAAAAAGTGTCATGACGACTTCTCCATTGGCAAAAGATTCCGGAACAATCCCCCATTGGGATCTCTGTGAGGGGACTGACAAGGTGGAGGTGACCATTAGAAAAAGATTGAACAATCAACAAAGGGATAACGTTCTACAATTCGGGGCATGGAATGTCAGACGCTTGAATACGGTAGAGTATCTAGAAATTCTGTAAAGGTAAATGCAAGGCGCAATCTAGATATCGTGGGGCTCAGTGAAGTTTAATGGAAAGACGACAAATTTCTGGTGAGACGAGTGTAGGACAATGTCAACAGCAGCAGAAAATGGTGTAACAGGTATAGGATTGGTTATGAATAGGAAGGCAGGACAGAGAGTGTGAAACAGTGAACAGTTCAATGATAGGGTTTGTTCTTGTTAGAATCGACAGCCAACCAACACCGACAACGATAGTTCAGGTATAGATGCCAACTTCGCAAGCTGAAGACGAAGAGATACTGAAAGTATATGAGGATATTGAAAGAGTAATACAGTACGTAAAGGGAGATGAAATTATAATAGTCTTGGGTAACTGGAATGCAGTTGTAGAGGAAGGAATAGAAAAAAAGGTTACAGGAGAAGATGAGCTTGGGGCAAGAAATGATAGAGGAGAAAGACTAATTGAATACTATAATAAATTCTAGTTAGTAATAGCGAGTAGTCTGTTCAAGAATCAACGGGTGATATGGGAAGATTTCAGTTAGATTATGTCATGGTCTGACAGGGATTCCGAAGTCAGATACTGGACTGTAAGGCGTACTCCGTAGCAAATATAGGCTCAGATCACAATGTATTTGTTATGAAGAGTAGGCTGAAGTTCAAGAGATTACTCAGGAAGAATCAAAATGCAAAGAAGTGGCATACAGAAGTAGTAAGGGATGGCGAGACAGGCTTGAAGTTCTTTAAAGCTAAAGATACAATAGTAAGGAATAGCTCAGTAGGCAGTACAGTTGAAGAGAAATGGACATCACTAAAAATGGCAATCACAGAATTTGGGAAGAAAAACATGAATAGAAAGAAGTTGCCTGCGAAGAAATCATGGGTAACAGAAGAAATACTTGAGTTGATCGATGAGACAAGGAAGTATAAAAATGTACAGGGGCATTCAGGAATACAGAAATACAAGTCGCTGAGGAAGGACGTATATAGGAAGTACAATTAGCTTAACAGCTCATGCATCCAAGTTGCTGACAAGAATAATATACCGAAGAATGGAAAATAAAATTGAGGGTGTGCTAGATGACGATTAGTTTTTCTTTAGAAAAAATAAAGGCACCAGAGAGGCAATTCTGCCGTTGTGATTGATACTGCAAGCAAGACTAAAAAAATATCAAGACACTTTCACAAGATTTGTCGACCTGTAAAAGCGTTCGACAGCGTAAAATGGCACAAGATGCTCGAAATTCTGAGAAAAATAGGGGTAAGCTATGGGGAGAGACGGGTAGCATACAATATGTACAAGTGCCAAGAAGGAATAATAAGAGTGAACGACCAAGAAGGAAGTGCTATGATTAAAAAGTGTGTTAGAGAGGGATGTAGTCTTTCATCCCTACTGTTCAACCTGCACATCCAAGAAGCAATGATTGAAATAAAAGAAAGTTTCAGGAGCGGAAATAAGATTCAAGGTGAAAGAGTATCAGTGATACGACTCGCTGATGACATTGCTATCTTGAGAGAAAGTGAAGAAGAATTACATGATATGCTGAATGGAATGAAGAATCTAATGAATACAGAATATGGACTTCGAAGAAAGACGAAAATAATAAGAAGTAGCAGAAATGAAAACAGTAGGAAACTTATCATCAGGATTAATGGTCACAAAGAAGGCGAAATAAAACGAATTCTACGACCTGGGCAACAAAATAACCAATGACGGATAGAGCAAGGAGGACATCAAAAGCAGTCTAGCCCCACAAAAAAGGGCATTTCTGGCCAAGAGAAGTCTAATAGTATCAAACATACGCCTTGATTTGAAGCAGAAATTTTTGTAAATGTACGTCAAGTGCACAGCACTGTAGAGCAGTGAAACATGGATTGTTGGAAAACCGGAAGAGAATAGAAGCATTTGAGATGTAGTGCCACAGGCGAATGTTGAAAATTAAGTGGACTGATAAGTTAAAAAATGAGGAGTTTCTGCGTAGAATCGGAGAGTAAAGGAATATGTGAAAAACACTGAGAAGGTTCAAATGGTTCAAGTGGCTCTAAGCACTATGGGACACCTGAGGTCATCAGTCCCCTAGACTTACAACTACTTAAACCTAACTAACCTAAGGACATCACACACATCCATGCCCGAGGCGGGATTCGAACCTGCGACCGTAGCAGCAGCGCGGTTCCGGACTGAAGCGCCTAGAACCGCTCGGCCACAGCTGCTGGCCAATTAGAAGGGACAGGATGATAGGACACCTGTTGAGACGTCACTTCTATATTACTCGAGGGAGCTGTAGAGGGCAAAAACTTTAGAGGAAGACAGAGATTACAATACATGCAGCAGATAATTGAGGATGTAGGCTGCAAGTGCTACTCCGACATGAAGAGGTTGACACAGAAGATGAAGTCTTGGCTGTCCGCATGAAACCAGTGAGAAGACTGATGACCCAAAAAAAATGAAAAAATCGCAAATAAGGCACCTTCACACAGCTATGCTCCTTTTAGAAACGCCTCATCATTCTTCACTTTTTAATTGTTGTAATTTTAATTGATAATTTGAATGGTTAATGAGCGTTGAGTGTCGTTATTTTTATTAATAATGTCTCTGAGCCGTGGTTGCCATTCCCAGAATGTTGTTTGATTCATATTATGTGGCATGGAATTCTGTTGCCAGTTTGAGTGTTGCTGGCCTGCCAGTAGTCTACTATGTCTATACTTTTATTATGATTATGATGATTATTATTATTATTATTTCCTAATTATACAAACTGTCATACTTTCTCTTCATATTCAATGGCGGTATAGTATTATCACTGTTCGCACTGTCTTGCCTAAAATTATTTTGTTGAGACCGTTGCCGTAGCTAATATTGTTAAGGTTATGATTGTTATTATGGTCATTATACTGCGCTTTCTCCTTATTCGAATTATTCCCAACGTCATGATTATACGATTTCGTATCTTCATGAAATAGGTCCTTCAAATTTTCAAGCGGCGTGAAATGTTCCCTGTCACTTTCTGAGGGATGTATCTACTCTTCCCGCAAATGCGTTGATAATCTTTCATTCAGTATTCTTATTACATCTGTATTTCAAATTGGGTCAACCCAATAACCAGTTTTGTTTATGTACTTCTCTACGTAACTACGTAGCGTTCCTTGACTGCCATTTTAGTATACTCGACTGTACACCCCTTTTCACAAGTGTTTCTGATGTCATGGAGACCCGTCTCTCAAATCGTTCACAAGGATCACAACGATCAGCTATTTCCGGTGTTCATAGGGCTGCATCAAGCTTTATATGTGATATTACAAATTACATGTTTCATGTGTTTGTAGCTCATTCGTCCAAAAGACCACTAAAACCTTTTTTGTAAACATAACTGGACGAGGTTCTCTTTTCTTATCAGTCATAAACTCACTGTAAGGAAGTTTCAGCATTTTCGTGAAGAGAACTCACTGCATTGATCAACACTGGTCATTAGCACATAAACTAGACTTTATGTGTGTCCATATGTCAGGAACAGAAACGATGCAAAGCTACATGTAGATCATATGACAATTTCAGAGATACGTTTCTCTCACGCTTTTGGTCGAGTGAAGCGCAAAACAGAGTGAAGTGTGAATTACTACAAAATCCATACTTGGAGCATTCCAGACAGATGAGCCCAGTAAAGTTTTTCGAGGCAATGGCAAAGAAAAACCAGTGTTCGAATGTGCCATACATCGATGGAGAATTGATTAAATTGTGTACCATGAAGCTGCCACTGAAATATCAACTATCATTGGTAGGGCGAGGAGGCAATGACGTGGAAGCCTTCAAAGGAATTTTGAGAGATTTAGAATTCATATTCTCGGAACATGAGGCAAGGAAAACACGCAACCCGCGTGAAAACGTGAACAAAGACCGCGAAAAGCGCCGGAGACCTCACGAATTGATGTCAGCTATTATGAACTGCGTAATAACTTTGAGCCGAGAAGTAACAGTAGATTCCAACAAAGAAATGTTTATGGGTACGGAACAAGAAATGGCAACGGTTATCCACACAGGAATGGCAATAACGTCTGCAGGTGGAATAACGGGAATCGCAACGCATATTGGAGGTCAAACAGACCGACAGATTTCCAGCAACGAAGCCCGAATCGACAAGTCGAACAAAGACAGGAAGGACAGAGAGAAGACGTGTAAATAGGACGTGTAAATAGGACCACCAATCCCTAATAAACTTTCGAACTGACGAGAGAGCGTCCAAGCCAAGGAGAACAGCGCACCTACCCAGGCAAGTTCCAGCAGCGTCGTAACGGGGGAAATAAACACTTTGACGAGAGAGGTGAAAGATAAAGGAGCAGAACCACAGTGACAGAAAGAAGGCGAGATACAACATCAGGTTGGAGACGAAGTAGTTGGGAAGATTTCGCAAAAAAACGGGCTAGCAGAGCAAAAAGAGGCAAGTATAACAGAATTCGAGTTAAGAGGTAAAGTAATAAGAATTGCAGAGTTATTTAATACCGAAACTGGGGAGATCCGATTCCAAGAGGATAACGTAGCATCTAGGTAAATAAAAATTTTGTCAGGACATGTAATAAATAAGAAAATATGAGTAGGATCACAGGGATCAAATGAAGGCACGAAAACAACAACATCAATTAACTGAGAGGATACCGACGAAGAAAACGAACTACCTGAATCCGACACAACGTAAAGAGAGAATAGGGACGAAGTAATTGGAATTGGCGAGTTATGTGATGTTAGTACCAGGGATAATAAGCAGTCGACGGAAGCCGAACATAAATTACAACTGGACACTGGTCCCAATGTGTACAATGAAGAAGTTACAGATATAATAAGGGCATTTAAATGTGATTATTTGGGAATTTCCACGAAGAAAGAAGAGACAGAAGGTTGGAATTCACAGATGAGGTTCTCGAAACGACGCACGTATGATTCAAGAGATGATCCTTTACTGCAGACAGATGTGGAAGGGCAGAGCAAACCGGTCGAGATTCAACCAGTTGCGAAGGCCGTGGTAGAAAAAATCCCAGTCAGTGTAGTCATTGACAGCCGAAGCGAGCCAACCATGATTTTGGAGAACTTTACTAACCAATACAATGCTAATGAAGAATGACCAACGTTGAATAGGAGCAATATTAAAGTGAAGAGTCCCATCAAAACTAATGCTGCGGATGTCAGTAAACAAACGAGGTTAACGCTTTCGTGCCAAGATCAAAAGATCGAAGCCATTGTCGCTATCATACCGAAATTAACGGTAGACATGATAATAGGTGCGGATTTTGTGACGAAAGATCAGCTGTGACAGGCATGGGAAAGGGTAGTGTGGCATGTGGGAGCATTACACTTCTTTTGAGCAAAGGCTGAAATCAGAAGAAATTCCAGTAATGAGTAACCAATTAAGAATGATGTTAGACAAGGATGATGAGGATCCCGAACGATATGTACGAAGGGGGGAATCACCTCATCTCACTAGAGAACTCCTGTTAGAAGTACATAAGGAAATCGACGAGCAATTACTAGAAGTAAAGACATTCCAGATGAATTCGAAAATGTTTTACAGGATAAGGTAGAGGTGTTTTTACCCAAGCCAGGCAGTATCAAACACTTAAAATACAGGTTTGAAGTCAAGTAACACAAACCATTTTGAGCACCACCTTATAGAACACCAGTAAGTTACAGGGATAAAGTATTTAAAGAGAAGTCCAAAATGTTAGACGATGACATCATTGAATCAGTCTCCTCAACATACAAAAGTCCTATCCATATTGTGAATAAAAAGGACGGCAGTATCAGGTTAGTGCTTGATTCCCAACAAAAATACCATCATTAACATAGAGGCAGATCGTCCTCAAAAGTTAGAAGAACTAATTCAAAAATTTTATAGCGCAAAGGTTTTCTCATCCGTTGACTTACATTCTAGCTTCTGGCAGATTGAACTGGCGCCTGAATGTAAACAATATACACCATTCGTCGTTACTGGCAGATCTTACCAATTTAAACGATTACCATTTGACCAGAATACATGAGCAGCGGCATTCATTAGGCGGTTGAACATCATACTGACAAGGGAACCTCCCCATCGCACCCCCCTCAGATTTAGTTATAAGTTGGCACAGTGGATAGGCCTTGAAAAACTGAACACAGATCAATTGAGAAAACAGGAAGAAGTTGTGTGGAACTATGAAAAAATAAGCAAAATATACAAACTGAGTAGTTCATGGGATGATAGGCAACATCTAGGACACCGGGAGCGCAGGAGCGCTGTGGTCTCGTGGTAAAGTGAGCAGCTGCGGAACGAAAGGTCCTTGGTTCAAATCTTCCATCGAGTGAAAAGTTTAATTTTCTATTTGCAGTTTATGTGACTAACTCTTATGTTTTCATCACTTTTTTGGGAGTGATTATCACATCCACAAGAAAACCTAAATCGGGCAAGGTAGAAGAATCTTTTTACCCATTCGCCAAGTGTACAAGTTAGGTGGGTCGACAACATATTCCTGTCACGTGACGCACATGCCGTCACCAGTGTCGTATAGAATATATCAGATGTGTTTTCCTGTGGAGGAATCGGTTGACCTATGACCTTGCGATGAAATGTTTTCGGTTCCTATTGGAGAGGCACGTCCTTTCGTCTACTAATCGCACGGTTTTGCGATGCGGTCGCAAAACACACACTAAACTTATTACAGTGAACAGAGACGTCAATGAACGAACGGACAGATAGTAACTATGCAAAAATAAAGAAAGTAAAATTTGCACTCGGGGGAAGACTTGAACCAAGGACCTCTACTTCTACAGCTGCTCACGCTACCACGGGACCACAGCACTCCTGAGCTCACGTTCTCATTGATGTTGCCTATGTGGCCCATGGAGTACTCAGTTTGTATATTTTGCTTATTTTTTCGCAGTTCCACACAACTTCTTCCTGTTTTCTCAATTGATGTGTGTTCAGTTTATCAAGGCCTATCCACTGTGCCAAGTTATAACTAAATCTGAGGGGGGTGCGATGGGGAGGTTCCCTTGTGAGTACTGCAATATTGCAGAAAATAGTGTGTAATGGTGATGATGTCACTATACCAGAACCTCCATGGAAGCAGCACAACAAAACACTAAGTCAGTTTCTGCACACCGTAAAGGGTCGTGGTGTAACAACCAACATTTTTATGGCCACAGACAGTGCAAAAACAGTGTTAGGAGTTGTTTTGTTCCAGAAATACGAAAAGTGAGAAAAATTATTCGATAACAGAGTTGGAAGCACTGGCAGATCCTATTATCCTCCAAATTAACTCATGGAAGGCCAGCTAGATGTATGATAACATTACAAGAATTTGACTTCACAATCATACACATAGCAGGACCAGCCAATATATTAGCAGACGCCCTATCACGATGTCCACAAGGAACATCGAAGAGCGTAGGTTTGGAAGTGGAAGAAGATCAGTTACAATGTATTACATGAAAAGTGCACCCTTCGAAAACGACATTACTACTGCGTTCCGACACATAGGTAAAGAATAGGACAAAGATCCAGATATACTCAGGATCAAACACAAACGGGAAAGCAGACATTTCCCAGATATGAGACAACATTATCTCCTGAAAAGTGATGTCTTATTTTTCAGATCAAATGTTGCCACCAGCGAATGTTTAGTTTGTATCCCAGCTGAAATAGTTAATAAATACGTACACGCATTTGAGTAATGGCCACTTTGTACCAAAAAAATGCTCCCTAAAACTAAAACAAACAAGTCATTTCCTTGATATGGAAAGGTGAATAAGAAAAGTTTTATTAAAGTACAAAAAATACATGAGAGCAAAACATGTCACTTTTCAGACCAAACCACCCATGTTTCCAATACTTCTTGACAGATTAAAATAAATAGCGGCAACAGATTTAATGGGACCTCTCCCATGCACAAAGAAGCGCTCTGCTTTCATCTTTGTGGTACTGGAAGTAATGTCAAAATTTGTCACTTTAGCGCCTTTCAAGCGGACCACAGGGCTTACAATAAGCAAAGCGTTCAAACAGGGTTCCCTCAAACAAGTTGGTAGGGTGGAACAAATTCTTTCAGATAACGAACTAGAACACAAATCAATACAGTTACAGGACGCGTTGAAACAGTACAAAATTAAACCTATTTTTATATCAAAATATAAACCCTGTGCAAATCCAGCATGATACTCAATGAAAGACATAAGTACTTTGTGTCGATTGTATGCAAGTAAAAAACATAACACTGTGGATGTACACTTGAGAGATTTCCAAGACATTATTAAGCAAATGCCCTGCAGCACTACCCATCACAGTACTTAAAAACATTGAAGCCACTGATAAAACCAAAGAAAGAATAAGATTTTCCACGGTACCACGCAGGCAACACAAACAGATTATAGCCACAGCTTAACAAACATTAAAAGGGCAGCCACCAAAAGAAAGAAAAGAGGGATAAGAAAGCAGTGGAAAGGACATTCACAGCAGGGCAGAAGGTGTTGGTGAAAACTCACCATACCTCCAGTAAACACAAACAAAAGAGCCATAACTTTTTCGTTGCATACAAAGTACCTGTGGTAAGAATTAGAATTGGTCACAACAATGCCATAGAACTAATTAATCCAAAGACGAAGGAGTTTATGACTTCATCATGAAAGCCACATCAAAAAATATGAAAAATAAGGTATCAGTAAATAACATCAAAGACGTCATTGAGAATGTTGCAGGTAGAACAAACAGGAGTGTGAAGAAAAGAAGATAGATACCTAACATAATATATAGAGTTTGCAAAGGTGAAAAGGATAAATCATTATCTAACAGCAAGGCATACCAAATTGCTGCATCACCACCCCAAAAGTATTGAACAGTCTCATTAGCTTAAGATATCAGGAACAAATTGGAACCTGACAGAGAAACTAGAACAGTAAAGCAGGAACAGGATACCGAATCATGTAAAGAATATTTAAGAGGCATAAATTAGGCATTAGGGCGTAAGGCAGATTACAGAGAAAAGATTTTTTTAGTGAAACATCCTACAAGAAACTATAATCAACTGTCCACGAGTATGCGGCGAATGACAACTGAAAATGTGTATGGTACTTGAATGGACGAGATCAACCGTTTTTTACGATGCGGACGCACCAGCAAGGGCACGAGAAGAATGGCGATTTGTAACCATGGCAATCCTTGTATCTGCGGTAGCAGCCGTGCCACGAAAAGAAAAGTACAAGGAGGATGGATGAGCAGCAGAAGATCGACATTTGGTCCAGGCCTTGCGAGGATTCACTTTCGGCCGCTACACATGTGGTGTCACCGCCAGACACCACACTTGCTAAGTGGTAGATTAAATCGGCCGCGGTCCATTTAGTACATGTCGGACCCGCGTGTCGCCACTGTGTGATCGCAGACCTAGCGCCACCACAAGGCAGGTCTCGTGATACGAACAAGCACTCGGCCCAGTTGTACGAGGACATTGCTAGCGACCATACGGACGAAGCCTTCCTCTCATTTGCCGAGAGACAGTTAGAATAGCCTTCTGCTAAGTCCATGGCTACGACCTAGCAAGGCGCCATTAGCCTTACATAGTTTGAGAATTATAGTATAAATGTCTCAAGAAGAATGCTGTAGTCATCAACTAATAAAGTTAACTATAAAGCAGCTACGTACTTTTCTTGCTACCATTCAATAGTTATCCTGTTCCAGAATTCACGCCCGTCGGCGTGTGTGTACGCGTGCCTTTCTTTCGACTACCGTGTGGCGTAACAGTCTTGTTACGTCACTACAACACAATTCGGAAGGACTGCAGTGAGCGACAGGCCACAAAAAACGGAATAGCAGCCAGCGCACAGAGTAAACACAAAACGCCTCGCCAAATCGCCGGCTTGGCTGACACACAATTTAGCAAAAAAAATTATGTGTAAAATCACACTGTCACCACCAGACTGCAATATTATATTAACTACAGAGCTGAAGGAAAATTAGTCAATGCTGAAGTCCAAATCGCAATCAACAATTGAAACACGAATGCACGTAAGACTTCAAAGCAATAATTTCCTATATCCTGCCTAGAGAAGAGACAAGGTTCAGATCTGAAGAAAGGAAGATGCACGGAAGATGAAAAGTCTGCAGAAGTGCTACAAAAATGTAATACCTTCAGCAGTTTTTTAAGAAGAACTGCACACGTTTTAAAGCCAGCAATCCACGATACTCCACACTACAGGGTCCACAATATTATGAGGGCCACACCCAACTATGGCAACATCCTGTTACAAAATTCGGCAAAGAACGACGCTGCCCACCCAGAGGTTTGCCGACAAACATCTCGCACAAGTCCTTCAGCTTCGAGCAAAGACATTCATCGCCAACCTCACGCAAGAGCATTCGTAGACATCGTGTGAAAATAATGGTCGAAATTAGGCAAAGTAAAGTCACAGAGAGTGAAAAAGCTGCAAAAAGTACAACAGTTAACACAGGACTTCGATATATTAATATCGATTTGATTGCAATTTACATATCTCTGTATAACAGCTTTTCTATAATTTTTGTTTGATGACTCATGCAGGAGGAACCTTTTTGTAAATAAGTGTGTTATGTACTTATAGTGTTAGTTAGAATAATATGTTCAAACGAAAACCTATTTAAAAGCAACAATTTTGAAAAGATAATTTACTCTCTGAGTGTAATATTTTAAAATTTTATTCATGCATAATTATCATTGCAAGATTTCTTAAAAACCGCGTTGTACATTAGAATAATATTTTTTCCGAATAATATGTGTATATGAACATTGTTTGTGACTACGATATTTTTGAATTTTGCATACATCATTACTATAAAATTTTAAAATTTTGACTTTCAGGAAACATTCCTCACACACAAAGAAAGAAAATATGTTATGTGGACATGTGTCCGGAAACGCTTACTTTCCATGTTAGAGCTCATTTTATTACTTCTCTTCAAATCACATTAATCATGGAATGGAAACACACAGCAACAGAACGTACCAGCGTGACTTCAAACACTTTGTCACAGGAAATGTTCAAAATGTCATCCGTTAGCGAGGATACATGCATCCACCCTCCGTCGCATGGAATCCCTGATGCGCTGATGCAGCCCTGGAGAATGGCGTATTGTATCACAGCCGTCCACAATACGAGCACGAAGAGTCTCTACATTTGGTACCGGCGTTGCGCAGACAAGAGCTTTCAAATGCCCCCATAAATGAAAGTCAAGAGGGTTGAGGTCAGGAGAGCGTGGAGGCCATGGAATCGGTCCGCCTCTACCAATCCATCGGTCATCGAATCTGTTGTTGAGAAACGTACGAACACTTCGACTGAAATGTGCAGGAGCTCCATCGTGCATGAACCACATGTTGTGTCGTACTTGTAAAGGCACATGTTCTAGCAGCACAGATAGAGTATCCCGTATGAAATCATGATAACGTGCTCCATTGAGCGTAGGAGGAAGAACATGGGGCCCAATCAAGACAGCACCAACAATGCCTGCCCAAACGTTCACAGAAAATCTGTGTTGATGACGTGATTGCACAATTGCGTGCGGATTCTCGCCAGCCCACACATGTTGATTGTGAAAATTTACAATTTGATCACGTTGGAATGAAGCCTCATCCGTAAAGAGAACATTTTCACTGAAATGAGGATTGACACATTGTTGGATGAACCATTCGCAGAAGTGTACCCGTGGAGGCCAATCAGCTGCTGATAGTGCCACGCTGTATATGGTACGAAAACAACTGTTTCTCCCGTGGCACTCTCCATACAGTGACGTGGTCAACGTTACCTTGTACAGCAGCAACTTCTCTAACGCTGACATTAGGGTTATCGTCAACTACACGAAGCATTGCCTCGTCCATTTCAGGTGTCCTCGTCGTTCTAGGTCTCCCCCAGTCGCGAGTCATAGGCTGGAATGTTCCGTGCTCCCTAGATTAGATTAGATTAGTACTAGTTCCATGGATCATGAATACGATATTTCGTAATGATGTGGAACGAGTCGAATTTTCCAATACATGACATAATTAGGTTAATTTAACATCATACTTAAGTTAATATAACAACTTTATTTTTTTGTGTTTCTTTGTTTTTATTTTTTTTATTTTTTTATTTTTTTATTTTTTTTAATATTTTTGTTTTGTTTTTTTTCTTTTTTCTTAATTTATATCTAAAAATTCCTCTATTGAGTAGGAGTTGTCATTCAGAAATTCTTTTAATTTCTTCTTAAATGCTAAGACGCCGATCATTTGCTTCGAACGTCTTCCTGTCGGGACACCTTCGTTCTGGAAATCTCTCTCGATACAAACGTACCGCGCCACGGCTATTGCCCCGTTCTAACCCATACATCAAATGGGCATCTGCCGACTCCGCATTTGTAAACATTGCACTGACTGCAAAACCACGTTCGTGATGAACACTAACCTGTTGATGCTACGTACTGATGTGCTTGATGCTAGTACTGTAGAGCAATGAGTGGCATGTCAACACAAGCACCGAAGTCAACATTACCTTCCTTCAATTGGGCCAACTGGCGGTGAATCGAGGAACTACAGTACGTACTGACGAAACTAAAATGAGCTCTATCATGGAAATTAAGCGTTTCCGGACACATAACATCTTTTCTTTATTTGTGTGTGAGAAAGGTTTCCTGAAAGTTTGGCCGTACCGTTTTGTAACACCCTGTATAAGGGCCAGTAGTATTTTCACGTTAACGATATCGCGTGTTTGTATCTTAGTATTTCTCCGCAAAATACAATGGAAAGAAATGAATGAAATATATTACTAGCAAAGAATACATCACGTTTCATGTATGTCAGTTGTATCTCGAAACTCTTTCGAACTGTATTGCTCAAGTGCAGTACGGGATACAAGTTCAGCGTACGTCGATTTCTTAGTTTCAACTACCATTGCTGTCCTCTTGTTCACATGAACTATGTATCCCATGCTTCACTAAACCGTAAATGAAACTCCGGATACAAAATACAAATTTAAAGCTCATTCGAAGTATGTTGCTTCAGTACAATACGTAATACGAGTTTGTCGCAAGTCGATTTCTTCGTTTTCACTAGCATTACTGTCCTGTTCTTCACCTGAACGATGTATCCTCCGCTTCAGTAAACCCTAAATGGAACACGGGATACAAGTTGTAGATGCGGTGTTTATTTCATCTCCGCTATTAGTAACAGTCTTTTCTTACGTACATATCAGCACTACTGACGACAGAAGGACCTACGTGTGTAATATATGTATACCAGACTTCCGTTGACCTCTATATATGTACACTGGTAACGAAAAGGTGGAAATAGACGTACGTTACATTTGCAACTTGTACCTCAATTGAACTACACGGAGACAAGAAGACGACACATGTACAATTTGTATCCTGTACTTCACTATGGGGTACAGTTTTCTTGTTGCCTTGGACGCTAATAGTATCTCATTCGTTACTTGAGCTATATAGCTGTACGCAACATTTGTATCTTGCTCGCCAATTGACATATATAGTGTCAGTGTAAAGGAGAAGTGAGGGACGGGATACAAATTTTAGTTGTGTCGTCAGTGTTAAGGCGAAGTGAAGGACGGGATCAAATTTTAGTTGCGTCAGGGGTTTCGCCTGTTATATAGCAAGTACACATTTGAAAATGTCGTACTGATATTAGTGCTGGGAAACGAAAGAAGATCGACAGCTCGTAAATTACTATTACGTACTTCACAACACGAAAATACACATATTGGTGGAATAAAACAGTGAAATATCAAAACAGTGAAATACCGTAAAAGAAGCAAATCGAAAAGTGAACTTAACACATGGAAATATCGAGGAATAACCGAAGCTCGCCTAGACAGACAGTAACGAAAATTACATACCCACAAACAGACAAATCCATTCCTATAAACGAAAATAAGACACTAAAAATTGTTCTACAATAACAAACTAAAACTCCAAATTACCTCAATATCATTACGAATAATTACTTTAATGTACAATGATAGCGCTTATCCGGAACACAGAACGGTTTTACTATCTACGCCTCGAAGTGAAGACATTACTATCTATGTATTGTATTCCCCGCTTCACTAGACCCATGGTTGCCTATCGTAGTTGCTGTGACCAAACGAACCATATCGAACGTGAGATCGTAAATCGATCACGCGACTCTGGTGGCGGGCGTTGTGATCAATTATTTGTGATCGTCATTTTTATCTGTTTTCCGTCGTTCCCTTGGTTGCTCTAAATTACATACCACCGCGAATTATTTGTGAGTTGCTAGGGAATCTCAGACGCTTTATGTCTTAAGTGAGTGGGATGTCTGGTAGTCTTGACGTTTCTTCGGCGGATTCTTTCACATGGAAAAATCCAATTCCATGTCTATCCAGCGTAGAAAATTGTTCGACTTTTTGTCGCAAATGTGGAGTACCACCGGACGAGGAAAGAAGGGACTATGCAGACTGTGGTGGTGCGAAGTGTGTAAAACTTCGTAAGAACAGTTTCGATACTGAAATACCGTTTACAATTTCATTGCGGACAGTGCGGAAAACGAACGCGTATCTGGAAGAATAAATGGTTCGAATCATCCAAATTATGCATCCAGACCACCGTAATGGACTTTCACATGATGACAACACCGACGACGAGTAAGGTAAGTCGTCTCCTGTGCAAATACAAGTATTTTTGTAACGCTCTTCTTTTGTCGTTGCTGTAGCGACCACCGTAAACATACTCATAACGCCCACCACCGTGATTTACGGTCGCACGTTCAATATGTATCGTTTGGACACCGCGACTTCGATACGCAATCATTCTTGGAAATTAACTTTTTCAGAAAGATATTACACGGTGTTATTACCATAGTGAGCAGCTAATCTTCCAACAAGACTAATGTGGAACTCTGTGTCTTCTCGTTTTCATTCGGCCCTCATTTTATTTACCCCACTCGTCTATTCTATGTAACGCATGATGAAAACCGTTCTTACAAAATAAAGTAAATATGAGCAGCTAAACCTCACAAGGACTGTCTCTACAGGCTGCAGGGGTACGCAATGCATTTTGAGGAAAATGCTTTGCGTAAAAACAGCCACCAAAGCGATCCAGGTCGAGTGACACTAGTTTTTGGTAATTAAGTGATAAAGCAGTGCAGTAGGTGAATTAACAGTTAACATCCCGTGAAGAAGCATTCAACACATGGAAAAATGGAAAATATCGAAGTGTTCATAGGAAATGACATACATTTATTTCCGCTCACTAATTATATGTCTCGCGTCATAGCTTAATCTTCTTGAGGCGCAGGTACGAAGTAAGAGCTTGTTCATTTCACGTTGTAACTCAGCGTAATGCGTACATTGGAGGTTTGTTTTTCAGTGGTTGGAAAGCAGTCGACTTCAAACTTTCAGTTGTGTACCACATGTGTTACTTTTTCGGAGACAGGTATCATCGGTTTCTAGATGATTTCTTGTTGTGTAATACTACAGATTCAATAAGATCAGCTAGAAGAGTAGAAATATACGATGAAGCAACGATATTTTAAAAATGTGAACCTTATAGAACAACATGACCTGCTTTGTTATACACGATACTAGTAATAACAGCGTTGACAAGATTGGAAACCCGTTTGCTATGTTTCGTAAGAATTAGTTGTTGTAAAGATTTAAGCTGTTAACATTTATCTGGAATCTACAGTTTCTCTCTTTCGAGATGAGGACGTCTACAACAGGAGAAACGTACCTTTCAATATTATTTGAAATTACAATTAAATGTAGGGATACAAACACAGCTTAGAACGGTAAGGAACTGATATAACAGAGGCTAACAAATTAATTTCTACGTGTCCGACAGTGCCTCACAAGCTGAATCTCTAACCGTAACGACATTGTGCTCATCGTTATATCGCAGTGGGTGCTATTGGTATAAATATTTTCGAGAATTTGTATTTTATAAAGAAGAGTAGATAAGTTTTTGTTAATCGACGCCTTGAATGAACTCTTGTATTTCTTCACATTGTGTTACAGCGAGGGGCCATACAGTTGACACTGATTCAGGTGTGCATAAGCACATTAAAAAGTAACATGCTTCTTATTGATGCTCTCTATCTTCAGTATATTACATGTGATGTCGACGTCTTTTTGATAATATTTTACAAAACGTAGGGTGTGCAAAACATTCTTCTTGACGTTTTCAGTACGCACCTTACGTTCAGAGTTTGGAACCCATTAATATAAAGAAAGTAGTTTCACATCATAGGAAACACATTGGTATTGCAGACATTCGCTTTCGCAAGTTATGTGTGTGTGTGTGTGTGTGTGTGTGTGTTAACAAAGGGTTGGCGATGAGCACCACAGCCGGCCGGAGTGGCCGAGGGGTTCTAAGCGCTTCAGTCTGGATGCACGCGACCGCTACAGTCGCAGTTCGAATCATGCCTCGGGCATTGATATTTGTGATGTCCTTAGGTTAGTCAGGTTTCAGTAGTTCTAAGTTCTAGGGGACTGATGACCTCAGATGTTAAGTCCCATAGTGCTTTCAAAATAAAAAAAACAAAAAACAAAAAACAAAAAAAATGGTTCAAATGGCTCTGAGCACTATGGGACTTAACATCTGAGGTCATCAGTCCACTAGAACTTAGAACTACTGAAACCTAACTAACCTAAGGACATCACACATAACAATGCCCGAGGCAGGATTCGAACCTACGACCGTAGCAGTCGCGCGATTCCACACTGAAGCGCCTAGAACCGCTCGGCCACACTGGCCGGCCATTTTTTTTTTTTTTTCGTGAACACCACAGTACTTTAGAGTAACATTCGGAAATTCCAGGTTCCTAAAAGTGAACCCCGTAATCTCGATTAGGGCACAGCAGTAAATGACTGTAAAAGTTCGTTGCACAAAATATAGGCATAAACACAAATATCTCTTCCGTATTCTGATTCCTAAATAAAGAAATTACTAACAGTTGTTGCATGTCCAATACATGTCTGCGATAAATTTGGAACTCTCTAGCAAGCAGCATTCTCACGTTATTAGCACATCACCGCGGAGCTGCACAGTGCGCTGGAAGAAGTTCGGCAGTAACAGACGCGTTGCCGACGAAATCATAAGCAGCAAAGTGTGGAGCACCTGGAAGCTATAGCGCACTAGGAAACAAGATACCAGCACAGTGGAGTTTAGATAGTTTCCGACAGGTACCAGGAAGCCAACACGTGTGTCGACTAGGACAGGTAAAACGATTCATCGTCTTTACACTTATTGTACCGGCACTAGGAAACGCAACATATTACATCAGGCACATGCTAACAGGAAGGAGCTTTGCGTATGACTTATTCTAGATTCGTAGTGTGTGTTATACGTACAGCTCCCAATTACCGAGGATCAGAGCAATGGATTCATACTTTATGTATGTACACATCTAGTGTGGTGCTTACAATATGTGCTGCACATAATTTTAAGAAGAAAATATTGTTTACGTTGTACAATTGAGTAAACTGAAAATTAGAAGTGTTGTATCTTACAGGAAACTTTTAGAATGATCAAAAATGAACTGTAAATGACGCGTGCACTGTACGATAAGGATACCGGACTTAGTTAAATACGTGTATTATTCGTTGTTTGTTAAAGAAATTACGTCATGAGAATGGGATCAACGGATATAAAATATGAACATAAGGAAAGAATAGTGAGTAAATTATGTTTTAGAAAAACGGTGGCTGAAGAAGACTAGCTAACTTATTGTAGGACAAAATATATGAAGTGAGACCTGTTGAAATGTGGAAATTCGGTAACACTGACGGAGGAATTTCAGGTTGTAATGAAATGGAAACAGATGCGTAGCTATGCTCGGTACACCCCGCGGTGGGTGACAGGGACGGTGAGCAACGCAAGGTGCGTTACAGCTGCGATCTGCATGGTGACGTCGGTGCCAGCAGAGAGCAATGACGATAGCAACCCCGTTTCCTCCCGTATATACGCGCGACAATGACTGGACGAACAGCGAGAAAACAAGGACACGCAGACTGGCGTGTAATAACATTCAGAAGCTGCCGCTCTTCGACCCCCTCCGCCCCTCACCCTGCCATGTAGTCAGTCAGTCCACGTCACGGCACTCAGCGCAGCTGTGTAGCCTCGCCCACAGGGGAGGGAAGCGCTCTCCAGCAGGGAGCACGGGGCCGCGGTCCGTTCGCGTCGCCTCGCATTCGCCAAGCACCTGTTGCACTTCACTTTGTACACCTACCTGGCGAGCTTCTGACCTATGTAATGCCCCCGTTATATGGCGCCTTCGCCACCTTACCTGAGCTACAGTAACGCACAACGAATCATGCTTAAAGTATGGTGATGACGGCGACTGGGGTCGATTTACAAAATAAGATACTATACCCCTTTTGTAGACTACATAATGAACAACAGTCACATGCAGAGTCCTCTTTTACTCCACATAACGGGTAACTGATCTGTGACTCACATTAAAGTACAATACTACCCTATAATGATTTTTCGTTGACATTGAAATTGGTCGTTCCTTCAACTAAGAAAATGTTCAGTTGAGTGTAAATAGAAAAAAATTCCTCTGTTAAGTAACAAATGCTTAGATTTCAGTGAAGATTCTCAGGAGCCAAACGACCACAGATATACAACGTTAATGGCATTATTTCTGGAGACTGCGCAATGTATATTTGAATTTAATCTCATATTCAAAGGATTTTCAAGCTACGTTACTCCTCCGGGCAAAATTTTGTATTTGCGCCGTTATGCTGCATCTGTGTCGGCTACACATACTACTAGTAACAACATAAAGCTTATACAGGATGGTCTAATGATCGTGACCGGGCCAAATATCTCACGAAATAAGCGTCAAACGAAAAAAACTACAAAGATCAAAACTTGTCTAGCTTGAAGGGGGAAACCAGATGGCGCTATGGTTGGCCCGCTAGACGGCGCTGCCATACGTCAAACGGATATCAACTGTTTTTTTTTAAATAGGAACTCCATTTTTATTACATATTAGTGTAGTACGTAAAGAAATATGAATGTTTCAGTTGGACCACACTTTTCGCTTTGTGATAGATGGCGCTGTAATAGTCACAAACATATGGCACACAATTTTACACGAACAGTTGGTAACAGGTAGGTTTTTCAAATTGAAATATAAAACGTAGGTACGTTTGAACATTTTATTTCGGTTGTTCCAATGTGATACATGTACCTTTGTGAACGTATCATTTCTGAGAACGCATGCTGTTACAGCGTGATTACCTGTAAATACCACATTCATGCAATAAATGCTCAAAATGAAGTCCGTCAACCTCACTGCATTTGGCAATACGTGTAACGACATTCCTGTCAACAGCGAGTAGTTCGCCTTCCGTAATGTTCGCACATGCATTGACAATGCGCTGACGGATGTTGTCAGGCGTTGTCGGTGGATCACGGTAGCAAATATCCTTCAACTATCCCCACAGAAAGAAATCCGTGGACGTCAGATCCGGTGACCGTGCGGGCCATGGTATGGTGCTTCGACGACCCATCTACCTGTCATGAAATAAGCTATTCAATACCGCTTCAACCGCACGCGAGCTATGTGCCGGACATCTATCATGTAGGAAATACATCGCTATTCTGTCATATAGTGAAACATCTTGTAGTAAGATCAGTAGAACAATACGTAGGAAATCAGCATACATTGCACCATTTAGTTTGCCATCGATAAAATGAGGGCCAACTATCCTTCCTCTCATAATGCCGCACCATACATTAACCCGCCAAAGCTGCTGATGATCCACTTGTCGCAGCCATCGTGAATTTTCCGTTTCCCAGTGGTGCATATTATGCCGGTTTACGTTACCGCTATTGGTGAATGACGCTTCGTCGCTAAATAAAATGCGTGCAAAAAAATCTGTCATCGTCCCGTAATTTCTTCTGTGACCAGTGGCAGAACTGTACACGAGGTCCAAAGTCGTCGCCATGCAATTCCTGGTGCATAGAAATATCGATGTTGATGTAGCATTGTCAACACCGACGCTTTTGAGATTCCCGATTCTCGCGCAATTTGTCTGCTACTGGTGTGCGGATTAGCCGCGACAACAGCTAAAACACCTATTTGGGCGTCAGCGTTTGTTGCAAGTCGTGGTTGACGTTTCACATGTGGCTGAACACTTCCTGTTTCCTTAAATAACGTAACTATCCGGCGAACGGTCCGGACACTTAGATGATGTCGTCCAGGATACCGAGCAGCATACATACCACATGCCCGTTGGGCATTTTGATCACAATAGCCATGCATCAACACGATATCAACCTTTTCTGCAATTGGTAAACGGTCCTTTCTTTTTAACAAGGGTAATGTATCACGAAGCAAATACCGTCCGCACTGGTGGAATGTTACATGTTACCACGTACCTATACGTTTGTGACTATTACAGCGCCATCTGTCACAAAGCGAAAAAAGTGGTCCAACTAAAACAATCATATTTCTTTACGTACTACATGAATATGTAATAAAAATGGGAGTTCCTATTTCCAAAAAAACCAATTGATATCCGTTTGACCTATGGCAGCGCCATCTAGCGGGCCAACCATAGCGCCATCTGGTTTCCCCCTTCAAGCTAGACTAGTTTCGTTCTTTTTAGTTTTTTCGTTTGATACTTATTTTGTGAGATATTTGGCCCGTCCGCAGCTCGTGGTCGTGCAGTAGCGTTCTCGCTTCCCACGCCCGAGTTCCCGTTTTCGATTCCCGGCGGGTTCAGGGATTTTCTCTGCCTCGTGAGGACTGGGTGTTGTGTGCTGTCCTTAGTTAGGTTTAAGTAGTTCTAAGTTCTAGGGGACTGATGTTAAGTCCCATAGTGCTCAGAGCCATTTGAACCATTTTGAACCATATTTGGCCCGGTCACTATCAATGGACCACCCTGTAGAAAAAAATTCCTCTGTTAAGTAACAAATGCTTAGATTTCAGTGAAGATTCTCAGGAGCCAAACGACCACAGATATACAACGTTAATGGCATTATTACTTGATACTGCGCAACGAATATTTGAATTAAATCTCATATTCAAAGGCTTTTCAAGCTATGATACTCCTCCGTGCAAAATGTTGTCTTCACGCCATTATGCTGCATCTGTGTCAGCTACACATACTACTAGTAACAACATAAACTTTATATATGACCAAAATAACAGCAATCAAACAAATCAAGAAAATCGACGCACAGCACACCCTTGGGATCAGGTCCCGGTAACGAGCTTACCTCAAGGTCACTGATAAGACCTCCAGGAAACTCCACTCCCACCCGATTTACCTGGTGTGTGGCGAGGACGCATATGAATTTGGTGAGAATCCCTCCCCTCCCCCCACGCCAATAGGAACCAAACTCCATCCTCACCCCCCCACTCTTTTCTCACTAGGGCTTTGTCATTCTAGGTCTTACTACCGTAGTGAAGATTAGCAGCAGTGCTACACTTCTTAAAAAATGGCGGTAAGTGTTACCATAAAATACTCTGACATCACAATGTGTCACTGAATTGTTGTAAATTAATAATGTCATAATATATTCTGTGAAATGGTGACGTAATTTATGATGGAAGACACTTTGACAATACATAATATGACTGAGTTACTATTAAGTAATGATGTCACGAAATTTACGGTTCTGTATGTACTAACGACTCCCTTTGCTATGTACAATTTCTGAGAAATACATTTGGAACTATACCAATGCTGTGGGTTTCCAGGATCATCAGTCAAAGACAAACGTAACGTTTGGGACGGAACCACTAACACAGTGCAAATATTTCAACAGATTAAGTCGATATTCCACGTTAAAAATTTCCGCAATGCTTCATTAACAAGATATTCTGTGCAAAGCTTACATCCTCCCTGTATTATTAGCGGGTGATGTCATTAGAAACACTATGATAAATTTACGCCACTGCGTTCCTGTAAGCAGATGACCACCCTATACTCGAAAAACACACAAATGTACAACTGCGCACCAAAATTAAAGACCCACTTTTTTGAAATCCCCTAAGTTTCACACATTGCTACGTATAAGATCGAAATTTTGCTCTAAGGTGCCTACAACCTTCATCTGTGTTGGTGCAGGAGCATGAAATCCAACGATGTCCTCCTGAGGCACGACAACGCTAGAAACAGCAAGGTGTTGGCACATGGGTAATAAAGACCCGAGCTCTGAAGTTCATGTGAGTTATAATGTGAATTAATGATGTCACATTGGCATCAGATGTCACCAAAATTCTGCCCAGTGCCACTGTGGACTTGTCACACGATGGGAAGGTCATCACACATGGTTCCCTACTCACATTTGACGCCTTCTCTTGAAGCCACCCCGATGGAGATCACAAATGCAGCACCTAGAGTTGCAATCACGCGGGTTTCTTCCGTCAGATTGAGCAAAACGTTTCAGACGCACTATCGCTCAGAAATGACATGAAGAGGCCTCTGCAAGTCGCATAGAGAACGACAATAAAACTACCCGTTCCCTTGGGGCGTTCATTTACACACAATTCGCGTTTGAAAACCGCTATTTGCAGTGCAATGTGTAGCAGAACGATCTTCTTGACAACCTTAGACACGGTTCACACAGCTCTAAGGACATCGCACGGCTCCAATCTCTTTTGGAATGGAGAGCGAGCAGGGTTTTTGTTCTGGTATAATAGGTGGAATCAGTAGGGGACGCTCAAAGCTATTCGAAGAAATCTGAACATGATACGAAACTTGTAATGGTGTTTATTCATTTACAGTCTCCATGTTACACGCCGTCCTGTTGCTTGTTTATGGGGAAGTGTGATATTGACAAGCACATGAAAAAAAGAGCAAAGAGTCCCTCTGAGAATCCCCCCTCCCAGACCCCCCCCCCTCCCCGCTCCCGTCGCCGCCCAGTTCGACAACTCACTCAGTGCTACCCACGCAACTTTGATGGGCGTTTGAAAAATGTCTCTGCACAGAGACGTGCATTTACCGACGACTACACACTTGTGCGATAGGCAACTCCATAGACATAGCCTCAGCCGGTTGTCGGTATACCGATGCATTAGCGTCTGCCAGCGGCACGCTAGTTCTGAGGGGTGTCGGGCTTGTTGCGTATCTCATGGATACCTTTTCATTCGTGAATGCATGTCTCTGTACAGGGACATTTTTAAATTAGTTAATGAAGGTGCTTGGGTGGCACAGAAGCTGTTGCCAAACTGAGCTGTCTTAGAGTGGACCTCTCTTTGCCGTATAATTCAAGCAGCTGTCCATATCGCATATCCCTATGATATTGTTACAGGAGGACGTGGAACAGGAGGGCTGAAAATTCCTGGGGGTCATGGTCAAATTTCGTCGAATGGCTTTCAGCGGTGTCTAGTTGTACCACGCTGTACACGAGAAATTGCAGTCGCAATACACCAAAGATGTGTCAGATGTTCCTTGGGGTTGGAGTCCCACAACGTCCTTAGGGAGATTTGAATCCTCCCTAAGATGTGAGCAGTGTATTAGGTGTTGTTTGAAGCGGTGACAAGCCAGAGTGTGACGTCACACAGCGGCACCCTTATGTGTTGTGACAGAGCTATAGACACCTTGAAGCCAAATTTCTAACTCCAGTGTTACAATGGAAGAAATCGGGTTTAATAAAGTGACTCTGTGTGTTGCATAGTCAACATACGAGACGTTTGAGCTGAATGTAACATGTTAGATGGTTCAAATGGTTCAAATGGCTCTAAGCACTATGGGAATTAACATCTGAGGTCATCAGTCCCGTAGACTTAGAACTACTTAAACCTAACTAACCTAAGGACCTCACACACATCCATGCCCGAGGCAGGATTCGAACCTGCGACCGTAGCAACGACGCAGGAACATGTGAGACATCTGTTGATTGCACAGTACTTTGCACTGGGCTAGGCCACAATAATCAGTGATGCTGCAACATATGCCCCAGAATTCTGAGCTGTCGTCATTATGTGCTGTGGTTCTGAAGGTAACAATAACAATAGCTATGTGATAATCTGATAGCAATACATAGGAAACGCTAACCAAGGACAATGAAGCCGAAATGTGTCAAGGCAACATCACCTGCAATGTAAGATGGTGGTCAGTAGCCGCCAGTGCCTCCTCCCAATATCAAATGCATCTCACTTCGCTTGTTGAAGGTACTCATGTACTACAACTGCCTACGTCAAGGAGGAAGCCAACAGATGAAATATATGTGCGATAAGACTAGTATGCAATCAGAAGCAGCCGGCAAGTAGGCACTACAGAATGCAAGCTGTATTAACCAATCCAATTACTTTCATTGCATATCCTTAATTCCCGAGAATATGTACAGATATAACGCGTGATTAACCTTCCATACAACAGCAAAGTTCAAGAGTAAAGAACGAATTGATACATTCAGCAATGATACGTTATTAACATACTACCACGGACTGTCATACACTCCTGGAAATGGAAAAAAGAACACATTGACACCGGTGTGTCAGACCCACCATACTTGCTCCGGACACTGCGAGAGGGCTGTACAAGCAATGATCACACGCACGGCACAGCGGACACACCAGGAACCGCGGTGTTGGCCGTCGAATGGCGCTAGCTGCGCAGCATTTGTGCACCGCCGCCGTCAGTGTCAGCCAGTTTGCCGTGGCATACGGAGCTCCATCGCAGTCTTTAACACTGGTAGCATGCCGCGACAGCGTGGACGTGAACCGTATGTGCAGTTGACGGACTTTGAGCGAGGGCATATAGTGGGCATGCGGGAGGCTGGGTGGACGTACCGCCGAATTGCTCAACACGTGGGGCGTGAGGTCTCCACAGTACATCGATGTTGTCGCCAGTGGTCGGCGGAAGGTGCACGTGCCCGTCGACCTGGGACCGGACCGCAGCGACGCACGGATCCACGCCAAGACCGTAGGATCCTACGCAGTGCCGTAGGGGACCGCACCGCCACTTCCCAGCAAATTAGGGACACTGTTGCTCCTGGGGTATCGGCGAGGACCATTCGCAACCGTCTCCATGAAGCTGGGCTACGGTCCCGCACACCGTAAGGCCGTCTTCCGCTCACGCCCCAACATCGTGCAGCCCGCCTCCAGTGGTGTCGCGACAGGCGTGAATGGAGGGACGAATGGAGACGTGTCGTCTTCAGCGATGAGAGTCGCTTCTGCCTTGGTGCCAATGATGGTCGTATGCGTGTTTGGCGCCGTGCAGGTGAGCGCCACAATCAGGACTGCATACGACCGAGGCACACAGGGCCAACACCCGGCATCATGGTGTGGGGAGCGATCTCCTACACTGGCCGTACACCACTGGTGATCGTCGAGGGGACACTGAATAGTGCACGGTACATCCAAACCGTCATCGAACCCATCGTTCTACCATTCCTAGACCGGCAAGGGAACTTGCTGTTCCAACAGGACAATGCACGTCCGCATGTATCCCGTGCCACCCAACGTGCTCTAGAAGGTGTAAGTCAACTACCCTGGCCAGCAAGATCTCCGGATCTGTCCCCCATTGAGCATGTTTGGGACTGGATGAAGCGTCGTCTCACGCGGTCTGCACGTCCAGCACGAACGCTGGTCCAACTGAGGCGCCAGGTGGAAATGGCATGGCAAGCCGTTCCACAGGACTACATCCAGCATCTCTACGATCGTCTCCATGGAAGAATAGCAGCCTGCATTGCTGCGAAAGGTGGATATACACTGTACTAGTGCCGACATTGTGCATGCTCTGTTGCCTGTGTCTATGTGCCTGTGGTTCTGTCAGTGTGATCATGTGATGTATCTGACCCCAGGAATGTGTCAATAAAGTTTCCCCTTCCTGGGACAATGAATTCACGGTGTTCTTATTTCAATTTCCAGGAGTGTATGTCATTCGCAGCGTCAAAATATTTATATTACTTCCATTTTGCTGAAAAAAGGAAAGAAGGGCTATTGGCGAAGACAGTCATGCAATGGACTGATTCGTGGTAACGGACTAACCATCATGATGGACTCACTAAATCCGCATTTTCTTCGCGTATACAGTATAAACTGTCATCGTTGTATCAGGAATTCTTGCGAAAGACGTTCCCATACATACATTCTTGTGATGTGTTGTCAAATCTAAATTCCAATGAAGAAAAACGAAGGCCAAATAGATCGTAAAATTCCTTTATTCCTTCATTACTGTAAAATGCTATTAAAGTGGAATGTTATGTAAGAGATTTAGTCTTATTCCTGGCTCTGACTAGCAGTGACCGCGCTGAGTCAGTGATACTTCAAACGGCGGGGTGACACCTCAGGTCCTGGCGTTGTTTGTGGCCAGTGCCGTGGTTCGCAGGAGGTGCGGCGGCTGTGCTTCTCTGCAGCCCAGCGTGGCTATGGACGTCTGTGGGAGCCTCAGCGCTCTTGATAAGAGAAATTGCAAATGATATTGATACCAGATAATTTATACTGTATTCGGTTGGCTAGATGGCGTAACAGCGGAAGACTCAACAGCAAAACGGAAGACAGCTATATTGGCGGTCCCAGCGTGCAGACTGTGGTGAGGTGGTGCATCAACTGCCCCAGTAATGGCGACACACACGCCCAGCACTTAAGAACAGCATGCAGCCAGGCAGTTGGGTTCTTCATCCATGGAAGATCGGTCCGGCCATCCTAAGTCAGTCATAGTTGTGACAATAGTGCTATAACTTGCAGATCAGAAGTCCCCTCAATGATTGTATGGTTATCGACTTGTAGCAGCAGAATCCAAGTTGGCGACAGATTCACCAGAGGATCCTGCAACTTAATAGAGTTGAACTTCCAACGGTACCCAAGATGAAGATGGAATGGTCTCACTCTCAGAAAGAGCCTGAGGAGGGCAGCAGTTCTACAGCAGGCTATGACGTGATCCGCTCTACACTGTTCACAGAAGGTGTTCTCGTGTCCTGAGCCATTCATCGCTCTCGGCTGCTGTCGTTTTTAACTTCAGGGTTTCAGGGAATTCCTTTGTCCGAAGTTCGCATCCTGAAAGGCATTCTTATGATATCTCTGTGTTGCTGCATTTAGTCTCGTTATATCTGCTCCACACTGTTGGAAAAGCTCTGAACGAGTTGTTCTTGGGTTACCTCTTTCATATTCTGATGAAACGAACTCCCCGTTTGTTTATATTTTGAGCTTCCCATGTCGACATCTGATTACGACGCTATAGTGTAGCCGGTGGATGCACCCAACCTAGATACGGGTGAGTCGAATTCTAACGAAGGTTTATTCCTGCAATTACTTATTATTGTGCTGCACAACTGTTGTGTACATAGTTCCGTGCAGTCAGCGCGTACACAACTTTACCAATAGAGCGCTCCCCGCTAAGCATTACAGCGCAGGCGTAGCGCTCCTCCGTCTCCGCTCTACGGGACGGAGCTGCCATAAAGACGGACCAAATTCTGCTTCCGCCGATCCGCGTATTAATATGTAATGCAGCCAATGAGATTGCTGCTAACGTAGAACCTTTTCCCCTCGCGGATCACACTCCTGAACGCTCGATGTATTATAACGAGTGTACAGACCTCCGATTAGTCAGTCTGCATTAGTCTGCATTTGTCTGTACCAGTCTATAGTCAAGTTTCAGTCTGCGCCTAATACGATTATAATATTCCTGTACATAGCCATGAAGATAAATGTATAGACACTTTTGTCAAGTATCAGAGGTATGTGACCAAAGGAACTTCAGATTGTCAATTGTAAATAACATCCAGAACCAAGTTAAGTTATTTTTATGCTTGTTATTATTTTAATAAATGTGTGTGAAACTTTGCGTGCAAGTGGCATTTCTATCGTCTGACCTAACGGCAGAAGATAAACACGCCACGTTAAAGGCGCTTCAGTCTGGAACTGCGTGAACGCTACGGTCGCAGGTTCGAATCCTGCCTCGGGCATGGATGTGTGTGATGTCCTTAGGTTAGTTAGGTTTAATTAGCTCTAAGTTCTAGGCCACTGATGACCTCAGAAGTTAAGTCGCATAGTGCTCAGAGCCATTTGAACCATTTGAACCATCTACGCCACGACAAGACCACGAGACATATTGCTGACACTCGCCTACTTCGTTAGAGCGACAAGTCAAATAATCTGATGGTGTGTGTACCGAAGGTCTTACAGTACGCACACCACAACGGCATAGACATCTGTGCAGAGAAATGCATGAGAATATTATTTTGAACAGTCTCACTTTTCACACGGTTATGGGATTGTGTCACAGCGGCAGGTCAAATCAAGATCAGCAACGCGTGTGCAGAAAGCAGCATCATATAATGATTTCAAGGGAATAACTGTGTTCTCGACCGATGAACGAGGTCTTACGGTGAAGTTGGCACCTCACGACAGAAGCGTAATAAGCGTAGTCACTGCCACACGCAATAACGGGCGAGAGAAGTCGGCGTGCACATTGTGTCAGGAGCTCCATGCGCCACTGCTGCGGTATGCTTACTGATATCAGAAAAAAAGCGCCGCTCAGCCCCGTCTGGAATCATCACCGAAGGCGGCAGGTTCGTCTCTCTACATGCAGAAGTGCGAGAGTTGTACTAGACAAGAACTATGTAGTAAAAGTTAAAGTCACATGTACATTCAGAGATAAGGCTATTATCTTTTACCTTATCAGGTGATGTGTTTGTGCTCTGTGACAGTAACGAATATACATGTTAGTCCTGTAGCTGTGAATTGTTACAGTGTTATGTACTTTTAATTGTAATAGAGTGATCTACACTACTGGCTATTAAAATTGCTACACCACAAAGATGACGTGCTACAGACGCGAAATTTAACCGACAGGAAGGAGATGCTGAGATATGGAAATGACTAGCTTTTCAAAGCATTTACACAAGGTTGGCGCCGGTGGCGACACCTACAACGTGCTGACATGAGGAAAGTTTCCAACTGATTTCTCATACACAAACAGTAGTTGACCGGCGTGGCCTGGTGAAACGTTGTTGTGATGCCTCG
Source organism: Schistocerca serialis cubense (assembly GCF_023864345.2). Taxonomy (NCBI): domain Eukaryota; kingdom Metazoa; phylum Arthropoda; class Insecta; order Orthoptera; family Acrididae; genus Schistocerca; species Schistocerca serialis. The sequence goes on along the minus strand of NC_064644.1, from coordinate 507,676,553 downwards.
TGTAAGGAGGAGAAATGCGTACTGTTGTGGCGTAACAAGCTAGCTACGCCACACTGAGAAGGGAGCCGAAAGGCACGCGTACACACACGCCGACTGGCGTCAAGTCCGGAACAGGATAAGTATTGAATGGTAATAAGAAAAGTATGCAGCTCCTCGAATACTTAACTTTATTCTATCCTTGTGGTACATCGCTCTTGATAATACAAATAAGACTATCTTCAGATACGGTTAATGGCGCCTTGCTAGGTCGTAGCCATGGACTTAGCTGAAGGCTATTCTAACAGTCTCTCGGCAAATGAGAGAAAGGCTTCGTAAGTGTAGTCGCTAGCAAAGTCGTCGTACAACTGGGGCGAGTGCTCGTCCGTATCTCGAGACCTGCCTTGTGGTGGCGCTCGGTCTGCGATCTCACAGTGGCGACACGCGGGTCCGACATGTACTAAATGGACCGCGGCCGATTTAAGCTACCACCTAGCAAGTGTGGTGTCTGACGGTGACACCACACGTACCATCACGTTTCCGACTTTTATAAAGGTCGGACTATAGCCTATCGCGATTGCGGTTTATCGTATCGCGACATTGCTGCTCGCGTTGGTCGAGATCCAATGACTGTTAGCAGAATATGGAATCAGTGGGTTCAGGAGGGTAATACGGAACGCCATGCTGGATCCCAACGGCCTCATCAGTAAAAGTCGAGATGACAGGCATCTTACCCGCATGGCTGTAACGGATCGTACAGTCACGTCTCGATCCCTGAGTCAACAGATGGGGACGTTTGCAAGACAACAACCATCTGCACGAACAGTTCGACGACGTTTGCAGCAGCATGGACTATCAGCTCAGAGGCCATGGCTGCAGTTACCCTTGACGCTGCATCACAGACAGGAACCCCTGCGATGGTGTACTCAACGACGAAGCTGGGTGCACGAATGGCAAAACGTCATTTTTTCGGAGGAATCCAGGTTCTGTTTACAGCGTCATGATGGTCGCATCCGTGTTTGGCGACATCGCGGTGAACGCACATTGGAAGCGTGTATTCGTCATCGCGATACTGGCGTATCACCCGGCGTGATGGTATGGGGTACCATTGGTTACACCTCTCGGTCACCTCTTGTTCGCATTGACAGCACTTTGAACAGTGGACATTTCAGATGTGTTACGACCCGTGGCTCTGCCCTTCATTCGATCCCTGCGAAACCCTACATTTCAGCAGGATAATGCACGACCGCATATTGCAGGTCCTGTACGAGCCTTTCTGGATACAGAAAATGTTCGACTGCTGCCCTGGCCAGCACATTCTCAAGATCTCTCACCACCTGAAAACGTCTGATCAACGGTGGCCGAGCAACTGGCTCGTCACAATACGCCAGTCACTACTCTTGATGAACTGTGGTATTGTGTTGAAGCTGCATGGGCAGCTGCACCTGTACACGCCATCCAAGCTCTGTTTGACTCAATGCCCAGGCGTATCAAGGCCGTTATTACGGCCAGAGGTGGTTGTTCTGGGTACTGATTTCTCAGGATCTATGCAACCAAATTGAGTGAAAATGTAACCACATGTCAGTTCTAGTATTATACATTTATCCAATGAATACCCGTTTATCATCTGCATTTCTTCTTGGTGTAGGAATTTTAATGGCCAGGAGTGTAATATTTTTCGTGTGTTTTAGTAACCTCTCGGCCTCCTCCAGAAATAAATTAAAGAACTCACTGTAATATTGCTGGCCTGACAGCCATCATATTCAGCTACAAGGAGATCTTCTTAGAGCAGCTGCAAAGGCAGCAGTGGGAAGATGCCGGAATATGGCGTGAGGTGCCGCTGGCCGATGATTTGTTCGGCATTGGTACAGTGAAAAGAACGCCTAAACTGTAGTCCTTCTCCGCGATTGGCTGCTGTGTTCGGAACTAACTCCCCAAAACGATAGAATTCTGTTATTAAGAGTAGAAAAACTGAGCAGTGAATTTACTTACATTTCATATAAAAGCATCTCTCAAAAGCAGGCTATCGTTCCATTATTTCAAAAGTGTTGGTTACCAGCAGAATAATAAACAACTGCTAAACGAAAAGGCAGATGAACCACTTCGGATATCTTCAGATCGCACATAACTTGGATGGTGTGCGAGGTGGTTCGGCTGTAAGATCACAGCTCTAACTGTGGCCTTGGAGTCGTACATGATGTCTGCCGCAGTCGGTATAGATTAAGAGTTTAATCAGCTAACTATGTTATTTTTTTGACATGTAATGGAGAACTAGTTCGATAGTAATCACCAAACACGCAGTTCATTTTTTTATTTCCTTTCTGTACGTACGAAGAATGAAAGTTATTTGTGATTCATAAAGTGGACTATAATCTTGCAGTGTCTCGCGTTCTGTTAATAAAAAGAGAGTGGCATCCGGCTTAAACAACCATTTAAAACTTAATTATTTTTACAACACGAGTTCCTCGCTAACAGTTCATTACAAGTTCAAGATAACTGGCTGGCGACCTACGTGCTATTTTCTCCGCAGGAGACCACAAATTTAGGAGACTGCAAGTTGGTATACGTTTTGTAGAACTTATGCACTCGTGGCGGTGGAAGCAACTAGGGAGTCTTAGTACAAATGAGAGCAGGGACACGTCATCTGTAACAACACATAGGAGGTGTGAAGCAGGATATTTTCGAGGGAAGGGATTTATCATGCACACGTACATTCCATCTCGCACCATTGCTCTCTCTCTCTCTCTCTCTCTCTCTCTCTCTCTCTCTCTCTCTATCGCACTTTCACTTCCCATACATGACATCCCTTGTTAGGTTATCTTTGAAGTCAAGGTTTTTTGGAATTTTTTATCAGCGGGAAGTGTGACTGTAGCCGACCAGCAAACTGTGTACGGACTATCATACGTGAGAACTGTAAATGAGCTGAGAACTGTATAAGAACTGTGATTGTTAGGCTTTGAACAGTGCTGAACTGTTCTGAACGTTGGTTGAACTGTAGTAACTGATGCCTGCAACGTCTCCTGGCAAAACATATGTTATGTGTGACGAAAAAAAAAAAGAAAAAAGAATTGAACTGGATGATTATTACTTCTGCATGGACAATGACTGTGTGAACTTTACGTAATAAAGGTAAACCATTATGTGTCATGTTTTATACTTGTATAGAATTATGTATCGATTTTTCAAAGATAATATCTGTGTCGGCGAGTGCTGGTACCGCCACAGACGATACTTATTAAATATCAAACAAAGATGTAAATGTATCAAACTGAGTATAAATAGTAGTGACCGAGCATTAATTTCTCTGTCATCTTTTTGGAGTTACGTGAGTAGGAAGAGCCTGTGACGCTATATTGTGTGCTTGTGTAGCATTCTTTTGTCAAGATTGAGAGAAGGACGCCATTAAGCATTGATTTATAAAGGTGTGTAAGAATTTAATCTGTATAAATATTTTGAATAGAGTTACTTAGTGAAAACTAAGTAATAAGCTTGCCTGGTATTTTATCCCATCCTTTTAAGACATTTTCAGCTATTTAAATATTATTGGTGGTGCAGAGCTGCGCTAAGAACGAACGAGCCGCTGGCGCGGCGCATTCAAACTACATTAATTGAAACCAATCATACCGCAAAGAGGCGGACAGGTAATAGTGAACTAAAATTATTTCTTTCAGCTTTCGGGATTGCAGGACAGAGCAGCAGAATTTATGATGTGTTTTACAGGTGGACGCGGGCTGCGGATGATGTTACAGTGCAAAAAGATAATTTACCTTTCTGACATAAAAGAAATCTTGCTGGACGTAGTTCTGGTCTGGCAAATATTATAGTAAAAACATTTTTTCTCTGATAATAGTCTCAAGTTCTCGTGTTTGTCGTGGTACTTTTTTGTGTTTTAATGTTAACAAAAATCCACTGCAAAATTTTGATGTTGAACAAACATTGCGTACTGTAACATCAGTATTGATAACGAAATAATTTTCAGTAACCTTTTCAATAACTGTAAAATAAGAAAGATATGTTGAACTTTATAACGAGTTACGGTAACGAAACAATGTTCCTTTCATAGAAAGCCAGATCCAGTATAATAAGAACATAATATATTTTATTTTGTTGAAAATTAATGATCCAAAGAAAGTCACAGCACAGCATCCCTAAAAAGTATTTCAGGGCTCTTTTCATAACAACATATTTTATCACTTCCATTTATCAATATATTTGTTGTTATGCGAGCAATAACAAAGAGAGAGCGAAACTAAACAGTGTACGGACTGCCATACGTGAGAACTGTAAATGAGTTGAGAATTGTATAAGAACTGTGATTGTTAGGCTTTGAAGTGTGTTGAAATGTTCTGAACGTTGGTTGAACTGTAGTAACTGATGCCATAAAATCAATGTTTTTGTTACCATAAAAGAAGTTTCGGTATAAAGTAGGACTGGGAAGTACAGAAAGGCTAAGATAATAAAAGTTAATGTTACGTGCGCGGTCCATGGGATTACATGAGAAATCAACACTTCAAGATTCTTCTTGCTAAGAGACGGCGCAGGGTGCAGAGCAGTGCGAAGCAGCCAGGGAGGATACGTGTGGTGGCAGAAAGCAGCAGCTGGCGCAGTTAACAGTACAGAGCACGCCACGACAGCGGAGGTGCGGTCCCCAGCACTGCCACAGCTCCGAGAATCAGCGGCCATAGATCGAGGAAGATAATCAGTGTAAGTGTTGTGCTTGCATTTAGTAGTCTAATATTTGTGATGGGAACTGTGGAGACAGTGTATGAGTAAGAACAGTCAAATTGTCTATGAGGATTAAAATATGAAGATGATTTTGACACAATTTGTTTTAATTTTGTTAGTATTAGCAAAATGTCTGGGGAAAGGGAAGTGAGATACCCTCTCAGAAGTAGAGAAGACATTGAATCTTACAGTAGTAGTAAAGACCCTCTGGATCAAATACAAATAAATGGTAGTGAAGTCAGATATGGGTTTAATGATGTCAAACGCAGTCAAAAATAATTGAAGTAAAAACGTGGAATCAGACTCTTGTGATGAATTCGAAATAGTAAATTCAGTTACTAATGATCTCATTTAGAATTTTGAAGCAGCAAAGAACTATTTCATTGGGAATGTAGAGTTAACTAAAAATAATGACAGTAAAAATGTAGATTCAGTGACAATCAATGATAATGTAAGTCCAGAATGTATAATATCTAGTTAGAATGAAGTGACTGATTGGAATGACGATACCAGAGAAAATGACTCTGACATCATTACCAGAAAGCCATCAGAGGAGTTATGTATATTAACTCATGATACAGCATCAGCTGACACTTTGCCAACCCCAGTTGATAATCAGAATATAAGAAATATGCTACAATTTTAATGTTACAAGAACAAAAAGTAGCGAAAAAAGTAGGAATTAAGAAAACTAGAAAATAAAATAGATACTGTGCATAACAACATAGAGAAAACAGATAAAAGGTAAAAAGAAGGTAGTGTACGAATAGCTCAACTAAACGCTAAGATCAATGTTTTGGAAGAATATATTGCAAATGTGAAAACTAAAACTGAAGGATGCTGCAAGAAAATACACTCCTGGAAATGGAAAAAAGAACACATTGACACCGGTGTGTCAGACCCACCACACTTGCTCCGGACACTGCGAGAGGGCTGTACAAGCAATGATCACACGCACGGCACAGCGGACACACCAGGAACCGCGGTGTTGGCCGTCGAATGGCGCTAGCTGCGCAGCATTTGTGCACCGCCGCCGTCAGTGTCAGCCAGTTTGCCGTGGCATACGGAGCTCCATCGCAGTCTTTAACACTGGCAGCATGCCGCGACAGCGTGGACGTGAACCGTATGTGCAGTTGACGGACTTTAAGCGAGGGCGTATAGTGGGCATGCGGGAGGCCGGGTGGACGTACCGCCGAATTCCTCAACACGTGGGGCGTGAGGTCTCCACAGTACATCGATGTTGTCGCCAGTGGTCGGCGGAAGGTGCATGTGCCCGTCGACCTGGGACCGGACCGCAGCGACGCACGGATCCACGCCAAGACCGTAGGATCCTACACAGTGCCGTAGGAGACCGCACCGCCACTTCCCAGCAAATTAGTGACACTGTTGCTCCTGGGTATCGGCGAGGACCATTCGCAACCGTCTCCATGAAGCTGGGCTACGGTCCCGCACACCGTTAGGCCATCTTTCGCTCACGCCCCGACACCGTGCAGCCCGCCTCCAGTGGTGTCGCGACAGGCGTGAATGGAGGGACGAATGGAGACGTGTCGTCTTCAGCGATGAAAGTCGTTTCTGCCTTGGTGCCAATGATGGTCGTATGCGTGTTTGGCGCCGTGCAGGTGAGCGCCACAATCAGGACTGCATACGACCGAGGCACACAGGGCCAACACCCGGCATCATGGTGTGGGGAGCGATCTCCTACACTGGCCGTACACCACTGGTGATCGTCGAGGGGACACTGAATAGTGCACGGTACATCCAAACCGTCATCGAACCCATCGTTCTACCATTCCTAGACCGGCAAGGGAACTTGCTGTTCCAACAGGACAATGCACGTCCGCATGTATACCGTGCCACCCAACGTGCTCTAGAAGGTGTAAGTCAACTACCCTGGCCAGCAAGATCTCCAGATCTGTCCCCCATTGAGCATGTTTGGGACTGGATGAAGCGTCGTCTCACGCGGTCTGCACGTCAGCACGAACGCTGGTCCAACTGAGGCGCCAGGTAGAAATGGCATGGCAAGCCGTTCCACAGGACTACATCCAGCATCTCTACGATCGTCTCCATGGGAGAATAGCAGCCTGCATTGCTGCGAAAGGTGGATATACACTGTACTAGTGCCGACATTGTGCATGCTGCCTGTGTCTATGTGCCTGCGGTTCTGTCAGTGTGATCATGTGATGTATCTGACCCCAGGAATGTGTCAATAAAGTTTCCCCTTCCTGGGACAATGAATTCACGGTGTTCTTATTTCAATTTCCAGGAGTGTATATTACGATACAACAGAATGAGGTAAAAAATAGAAGTTTGTAAGTCAGAAATAAATGAAAAGGTTGACCATGAAATCAAAAAGGTAACAGTAACAGCAATTAATGACGTTAAGAATGTAATAAGAGCAAATCAAAGGTATCAAAGCATGTAATGATTACCATAACATACAATTGCTTAATTTACAGAGTATCAAAAATGACTCTGAAATACTTCGTCATAATACTTCACATATAGAATCCTCTTATAAGGGCAACACAACTGTGATTCAGGGTAAAGTGAGAGAAACAGAGAAAAAGTTCTTTCTGAGAAGCACGGTAAAATATAAAATTAAGTTAAACGAAAAGTAGAAATTTGGTGTGAACAAGAAAGAAAGGACGGTATTGTTCATGTAAATGACGCAGTAAAGAACGGTAATGGGTACAATTTCCATAATTTCTCCAGTAACGGAATTACTCACCCAGTAATCTTCATTAGGAGGGAATCATTCCTAAAAACATGATAGAACAACGAAAGATGAAATTCGTGGCCAGTAGGTTAGGAGGAGAACCCATATCATGGCGAAGAGGGCTCAGTGACCACTGTAAGACATATACATAGTTTTTTCAAACTTTTTCAATCAGTACTGGCCTTGCAGCACGTAAAACAGAGTGAAAGATGAAGTACTTTTGAACAGAAGGTTTGGCGGTGAAAAACGCTTTATACCACAAACGGTTAACAGTAACGTATCAGAAGGTTCCGTACCGAAGTTCAGTGGCGTCAAGATATCAATAAAGATAGACTTGATAGCTAGTTTCTCTCAGAGGACTCTAGCAAAAAGTGGTCAAAGGTACACTGCATTCGTCTGTGGGAGACAAAGCAGTGAGTTCAGTTCTAAGAAGCATCGTATGGGCGTATATTAGTGATTGTGAATGAAATGTCTCATTCTACTATGAAAATACCGCCACTACAATTATCAGATGAAATATCAATGAACGAAATCGTCTCAATGGGCGACATCGTTCATGGTATTGCTAAGTAACTGATGATCACCATGTGCCCGAGTCAACCGACAGCATATTTCACTTTATTTTCCTACTGTTAGTAGGAACATTATCCGTCTTCTTTAACATCCTTCACTACCAATTATTTAGATGAGAAAATTCCCTTATACTGACTGCTACTAAAGGAAAACAAGCTATGACAAGAAAAATGTAACCCATCAGAGTAAACACCTGCGAAGTATGTGTGAAAAACAGACATTTGACGAATATATGTCGACAGCCCAGATATACGGTGTATAGGGTTACAGATAAACCAGCAAGAGAACACTGTATATAGTTAGAAGATGCCAGCAATATATTAATACACGTAATAAAAACATATTACCGTATGCAGTGGAAAAATTTTTACATATTTACAACAAAGATAAACAAACCTTTCAGCATGTAAATATATTAAGAATAGGAAAGAAAGACGAGGGCTATTATAAACAATACAGACGAAGTAAAGGATAAAAATAAAATGAAGGCTGCAGAATAAGAGGACAATGCTAAGCGAGGTAAGTGAATATGACAACGTAGAACAGAAGAAATTCTGGTAGCAAAAATAGCGTAAATAGCTTAATTTCGTCTTGAGATAATATAGCATTGTCCCAAGATAGACATATCGTTAGTCTTTAACACTAACTGAAACGACGAAGTGGTTTCCGCTGTAATGAATTATGACACACTGATAGTCTAGGAATTGTTCTGCCAAAGAGGTTTAGGTTAATGGAGAGTTATAGATTAGGCTACAGAAAAGTCAGCCAATTATTCTCATATATAGAAAAGGGAGTAGCATGCTTTTTATGCTACAGGGAAGTCGGTCAATCCTTAATGGAGAGTGAAGGGGGAAAGGCAAAAGGTGACGCCTAAGTCAGCCTTTATGAAATATTTATGGGCGGTTTCCGCCAATCATTTTATGAAATAAAGGAGTCATATATTTCCAACAAAATTAGTAAATGAGGTCTAAACAGAGGGCCACGGAAAATAAAGCATAGGGAGTAGTGACGCATACTGGTCGTAAATACGAAAGGAATATGCAATAAATTTCTACCTCGGATTAAGATAACAAGCCCCTACATATACAAAGTCACATAATGCTCATATATAGAACACAGTAGAAAATACACAGTCATTCCACGAATGCAGCCCCACTATTACGGTTTGTAGGAACAATGACAATCTAATATAGAAGGAACTGTATCTCAGGCTGTGGAATGGAGGAACAACTTGGTGAGTGTTTTTGCATTATGTTTGAATCAAGATTTGAAAAGGATCTTTCAATGTATCTCTGAATCTCAGTTGTAAGCATCCGTATGTAAGATTAAACAGCATGGCAGGGGACGCCGGGTAGCGGCGCGAGTCATTACCGAAGCGGGTCAGTAGCGACAGATTGAGCGAGTAAGCACCCAACTCCTACAGAATGCGAAGAGTAATGTCGCAGCTGCATGTAATCAGGGGATACAGTTGTGACCAAAACAAAAACAATGATATAAATAGTTGCCCTGGTTAAAATAGCCAAACTCCGAACAAACCTTTACGTGTTATCATGTCCGGTGAGAGGAAGAGGAAGTAGGGGGGGGGGGGCGCAAAACCCCGAGATTAAGGGCCCCAAATATTTGAAGGTTCGGTTCCCTCAGGGTGCTCAGTTGGCACATATACGACTGATACTGTAAATTTTCTATCATGTAGTAAATAAAAGAACATTATCTAGCTCGTCCTCTTCAGCTCAGTTCTTCAGGTTTATCAGTCATACAAGCCAATTGATACAATTCTATTTCGTGTTTAACCGTGAACGTAAAACGTTATCTTTAGATATACGAGGGCCGTTCAGAAAGTAACCTCCGGTTGATTTAAAAAAATACACCAAGTTAAATAAAAATATTTTAATATATACATCTTACAACTACATCTTTGCACTATTTTTCTACATAGTCTCCATAGCGATTGAGGCACTTATCGTATCTCTTCACAAGCTTTGAAATTCCTTCTGCATAAAAATCACCCACTTGTGCCTGGAGCCAGCCTGTGACCGGATCTTTGAGCTCTTCGTCGTCATCAAACCGCTGTGACCCGAGCCATTTCTTCAAATGCATGAAGAGGTGATAATCACTTGGCGCCAGGTCTGGGCTGTAAGGTGGATGGTTGATAACGTCCCACTTGAAGGACTCAAGAAGGGCCGATGTTCTGCGAGCAGAGTGAGGACGGGCGTTATCGTGCAAAAAAACGATACCGGAAGTCAGCATACCACGGCGTTTGTTCTGTATAGCCCGTTGTAACTTTTTTATTGTTTCACAGTACACGTCTTGATTAATGGTCGTACCACGTTCCATGAATTCAACCAACAACACCCCTTTGGCATCCCAAAACACCGTTGCCATCAGTTTTCTGGCAGAAAAATCTTGCGAGGCTTTTCTTGGTTTGGTAGGCGTATTTGAATGTGCCCACATCTTTGATTGTTCTTTTGTCTCAGGGTTCACGTACTTAATCCAGGTTTCGTCACCGGTCACGATTCTGTTTAACAATGGTTCTCCTTCGTCCTCATAACGTGACAGAAAGTCTAATGCAGAGGCCATTCTTTGAGTTTTGTGGTGGTCGGTAAGAATTTTGGGCACCCATCGTGCACAGAACTTACGGTAACCCAATCTTGCTGTCACTATCTCGTACAAGAGAGTCTTAGAAATCTGTGGAAAACCAGTAGACAACTCCGACATTGAGAAACGTCGATTTTCACGTACTTTTGCATCAACTGTCTGAACGAGTTCGTCAGTCACCAATGATGGTCTACCACTCCTCTCTTCATCATGAACGTTTTCTCGTCCACTTTTAAATAAACGTACCCATTCACGGACAACTCCTTCACTCATAACTCTTGGTCCGTACACGGCACAAAGCTCACGATGAATAGCTGCTGCAGAATATCCTTTGGCTGTAAAAAACCTTATGACAGCACGCACTTCACATTTGGCGGGGTTTTCTATTGCAGCACACATTTCAAACTGCCACAAAAACTAAACTAGCGCAGGTACGACGTTCACTCGACCACGGCTTGATGCCGACTGAACTGTTGAGTGCGTGAACGCACAGATGGCGTCGCTACTCCCCCCACAACCCGCACTGTGACCAATCGGAGGTTACTTTCTGAACCGCCCTCGTAGTATACTAAAAGCACTTTATGATGGAGCGGAAAATGTGTTTCCTTATTCATTGTTGGAAATCTTACCAAAGCATAGTCCCAACAAATAAACACGCTAACAGCTATGAAACGTCGTTATAATTTGGTAGGTTTACCAGCAACATTGGAAGATGCGGCACCTCTGACTCCATTACAAGGTGATTTTATACGAAAATCGAGTACACAGTAAATTTTTGCATTCATGAATAACCACAGAACATAATATTTCAATTTGTATAAAGTTGTCCTTGAAGAAGCATAAGAGTGAAGAAATGAAGTGACATGAAGGAGGTACGTTGGCTATGCTGATGCACATAAGTAAATAGATAATGTTCCTGTTTTGTTGGTCTGTAGGATAGCCAAATTACACGGGATCTCTAATGTTACTGAAAGTTGCACTACTTCATGGTCAAAGAGTCATGGTCGTTAGAGGTTAAACTCATAAGATAGGAGATCCATATTTCCACGGAATACGAGAGCTCTTGAGTCACTTCTTGCAAAACACAATAGAGAGGTAGCAGGCCGAGAAGAATATGGAAAGTGTTTCCAACTGCGTTGTGTGTCAAGTGATTCTCAGAATGAATTTATTTCTAGTTGTGCCTATGATGTTAGGGATGTCATCTCGGAACCAAGAGAAAAAGATAAGTATTATTTAATTATTGTTGATGCAACTACTGTTTCAAGTCATACTGAACAAACAACATTTATCCGGCGTATTTATCTCGAGGACAATATTGAAATTGAAATAAATGAACGATTTTTGGAACTCTTAAACTACACTCACAAAACAACAATCACTATTGCATATATAATTCGATCAACACATATCAAACACTCAGTTCCTATCAGTGAATACTGTGGACAAGGTTATGATAACGATAGTAACAATAGAGACTCGTATAAATCAGCTCAGACATATTTACTTCAGTGGCATGTTGGTGTGTTTGCCATAGCCTGATACGGATTACACGCAGCTGAGACTTGTCAAGAAGCAGATACAGTTTTCGGAATGATTCAACATCTCTACGCTCTGTTCAGTAGCAGTCCACAACGAAGAGAAATTCTGAAACAGTGTGTTGGACGTTCTTTATATTTCATGTCTGATACCCCTTAGAGTACTCTGGTAGACGCTGCCATACCAATTGCAGCTGCTTGGATAAGATTCTCAATAAGTTAAACTTGTCAGCTGAAACACGTTCTGTGGTACACGGTGTTTTGCATTATATAATATTATTCAGTTGTTTAATCCAAAGGATTATAGACGCTAAAGTTGTTGTTACTAATTGCGTGGAGAAATAAATTACTAAAAGATGGAAAAACTACCATTAATGTTGCGGTAAGACACCTTGGGAACTTACTAAATCATTTAAATTATCTCCGCGTAAATTGGGATGCCATTCTACCTGATCTAAAGTTGTTGCCAGTGCGGATGGTGTTGATCCTGAATTACCGCAGGCGTACACTAAGAAGAGGAAATCACTTCATGATGAAACCAGGAGTGAGGTGATAGATGTGAATTCAGAAGATTTATTCACGGTAAATGGATTTATGGCGTTATTAACAGTCTAATGTCGAACTTGAAAACCCGATATGAAACAGTGAGGATTTTGAATGAAACGTTTGGGATTTATGGAAATACTCAAAGAAGATTGACGATCAGGTCGCTGAGACATGCAAGTTATTTACAATGAATAGTGGAATGACGTCACCAGAGATTTAATAGACGAAATTAAATATTTGGAAACAATTCACAGTTAAGAGTTTGGATACATTTCTTTGAAACCATTACAACTCTTGAATAAGATGCACGCGCTTAAAATTTTAAGTTTGTTTCCGACATTATTTACGCTCTTCTAATGACTAAAACTGAAGCAGAAAGAGCACTCTGCCTCGTGTTGAAAGTCACCTCAGATCAACTATGCATCAGAAATGTCTCACAGATTGGGAATCTTGGAAAGTCAACTTGACTCTGATGCTGTCATTGAAACATTTCCTGAAAGGAAGTCTCACAAAAAACCATTGACACTGTTAAAGGCAAGTAGGTTACGACATGCAATCCGTTGCACGACTCATGGCGGTTTACATATGAGTGCCCTGATGTCTGTTTTCTGAAATGTGTCAACAGGCCATAGAACTAGTAGGGACAGAACACTCCACATCGCAGAATTACTAGCACTAGACATTTAGGCAGTGCATAAATCAGTATGATACTTAACCATTTGTTTTAAAATGAAGTGAAATTAAATTCAAACCGAATTAAAAACTAAAATTAAATGTAGTTTACATAAGTTTTACAATATTTACTACTGTGTAGCATCTGAAGACCAACTTGCAAGTTTGTCAATCATATCAGCTTTCTGCCTTGCCGTGTAGGTCATAGTTGAGCTATCTTTCAGTTCGTAGCTGTGGTGGTCATGTCTCTTGATAACTACTTTTCAAACCAAATTATTACTATTCCTTTATTCTCGTACTCCAAGAAAGCGTCTTCGCACTAGTATTCTTGTTTGGTATATTTGAGCTTTGCATATCCATTCACGATTCATGCAATTCGCTTGTTAATTCTTTCAAAGCCACAATGGAAAATGGTGACATGGCTTTCGAATTTTTTTTTGTTTTACTAGAATGCAAACAATCTTTCTCGTAATATAAAATTATGGATGGTGTATCATAATAACAATTGCTAGTTTTCTGAAATAACAGAGAACATCCATCTAACATGTTCCTTAATGAAACAGTGTCCACTAATGTGCCCTTTTGAACTTACATTGCGGTGACGAAAGCTGTATATAGTAATAAAAGCGCTGAGGGTCTTCATTTGCAGAAATGATGTGAAATCTGGAACATTATCAAAACCACAACAAGCAAGTGCCCTACTAACAGTTTTATTTCTTCGAAACTGTTACAATTAATTACAACGAAAATTGCAGATGTATTTACAGATGTCATTTAAATTTGAAGCTACAGCAATCAGCTCTAATTCTAATAGAAAATTTGTGTTCAAATCATAAATAAGAACACAGAAAGTGTGCTCGGAAAAAAATTATTTATTGGAGGCAGCAAATTTAACTTTCAATGTCCGCTCTCTGGTAAAGAACCTGTCTTTCCCCACTTTCTTAGGAAGTCACTGTTACGTATTTTAAAGTCTAGGATTAACACATTTAATGGAAGATATTCTGTGGCCAAACCTCCCAAGGGATACTGCCTTATCGAAGGTATCTTCAGTACCGGGCGGGAAGGTTTGCGTCCTCCAGCAAAGTTGAGGGCCATGTTGGCGGTAGCGTAGCTACTGGCAGAGTCACCCTAGCCGGACGGACCTCAACGAAAGAGCCAGACGAAATGTGTCCTACCTAGGGAAGGGGGATTTCTATAGGCGTGGTGAAGCCAACCCTCCTAAGGGAGTAAACCCTGATATCAAATCCTGGTGCTCCAATTTGGAGGTTAGGTCAATGTGCCAAAACTCCATTATACACAAAAAACTTCTACAAGCCCGAGAATCTAAAGCGGGGCCTCAGAAATCGGATAGAAACTCTTTACGACAAGTATTGGCAAGGAAAAGGACATGGAGAGTTGGTACATGGAACGTTCAAAGTCTGATAAATAACCACACTGAAATAGAGAATGAAATTAGTCAACTGAAGGTGGACGTAACTGTTATGTCAGAAACAAAAAGACAAGGACAAGGGAATGAGAAATTTAGAAATTTCATCCATTTTCGGTCTGGAGTTTATAAACATAAACGAGCAAAAGCAGGCGTTTCCGTTCTAATTAACAAAGCTCGAACGCTTACATCAAGGACTATGCATTTACACTCCTGGAAATTGAAATAAGAACACCGTGAATTCATTGTCCCAGGAAGGGGAAACTTTATTGACACATTCCTGGGGTCAGATACATCACATGATCACACTGACAGAACCGCAGGCACATAGACACAGGCAACAGAGCATGCACAATGTCGGCACTAGTACAGTGTATATCCACCTTTCGCAGCAATGCAGGCTGCTATTCTCCCATGGAGACGATCGTAGAGATGCTGGATGTAGTCCTGTGGAACGGCTTGCCATGCCATTTCCACCTGGCGCCTCAGTTGGACCAGCGTTCGTGCTGGACGTGCAGACCGCGTGAGACGACGCTTCATCCAGTCCCAAACATGCTCAATGGGGGACAGATCCGGAGATCTTGCTGGCCAGGGTAGTTGACTTACACCTTCTAGTGCACGTTGGGTGGCATGGGATACATGCGGACGTGCATTGTCCTGTTGGAACAGCAAGTTCCCTTGCCGGTCTAGGAATGGTAGAACGATGGGTTCGATGACGGTTTGGATGTACCGTGCACTATTCTGTGTCCCCTCGACGATCACCAGTGGTGTACGGCCAGTGTAGGAGATCGCTCCCCACACCATGATGCCGGGTGTTGGCCCTGTGTGCCTCGGTCGTATGCAGTCCTGATTGTGGCGCTCACCTGCACGGCGCCAAACACGCATACGACCATCATTGGCACCAAGGCAGAAGCGACTCTCATCGCTGAAGACGACACGTCTCCATTCGTCCCTCCATTCACGCCTGTCGCGACACCACTGGAGGCGGGCTGCACGATGTTGGGGCGTGAGCGGAAGACGGCCTAACGGTGTGCGGGACCGTAGCCCAGCTTCATGGAGACGGTTGCGAATGGTCCTCGCCGATACCCCAGGAGCAACAGTGTCCCTAATTTGCTGAGAAGTGGCGGTGCGGTCCCCTACGGCACTGCGTAGGATCCTACGGTCTTGGCGTGCATCCGTGCGTCGCTGCGGTCCGGTCCCAGGTCGAGGGGCACGTGCACCTTCCGCCGACCACTGGCGACAACATCGATGTACTGTGGAGACCTCACGCCCCACGTGTTGAGCAATTCGGCGGTACGTCCACCCGGCCTCCCGCATGCCCACTATACGCCCTCGCTCAAAGTCCGTCAACTGCACATACGGTTCACGTCCACGCTGTCGCGGCATGCTACCAGTGTTAAAGACTGCGATGGAGCTCTGTATGCCACGGCAAACTGGCTGACACTGACGGCGGCGGTGCACATATGCTGCGCAGCTAGCGCCATTCGACGGCCAACACCGCGGTTCCTGGTGTGTCCGCTGTGCCGTGCGTGTGATCATTGCTTGTACAGCCCTCTCGCAGTGTCCGGAGCAAGTATGGTGGGTCTGACACACCGGTGTCAATGTGTTCTTTTTTCCATTTCCAGGAGTGTATATGCGAAAGAATTGTCACTGTTACCATCAAGTTATATGGCATTGAATCAGTTATAATAGGGGTGTATGCACCAAACGACGACGCAGCACAGGAAACCAAAGACCATTTCTACCAGAAATTGGACCATCTACTCAACCAAGTCAAAAAGCATTAAGAAGTAATAACAGCAGCCGATTTTAGTGCGAGGGTTGGCTCACAAGTAAATGATGCAGTACTAGGAAGATATGGAGAAAATGTCATTAATAGTTCTCGAGGAAACCTTGTAGAGTTCTGTAACCAATATTACTTGAAAATTCTGAACACACACTATTCACATAAGGATGTCCACAGATATACATGGGAGAGACTATCATTACAGCAGAAATACATGGGAGAGACTATCATTACAGCAGAAATCAATAACTGATTACGTCATTACCAAGCAACTGTCAAAAATGGTTGTTCAGGACAGTAGAGTCATGCGGAGAGCCAACTGTGGGTCTGGTCATTACTTTGCTTTACCAAAGCTGACATACCTATTTAGGAGAAAACCAACAACAACAAGACAAGCGGCTGACCACAGCAATCATGAGGAATTAGAGCAGGCGAGGTATAAGCTCTTTCCCATGAAGCAGTTCAGCATCAAGGATTTATTTCAACGTAGATTATAAAATTAACTTAAAGCGATCCCAGAAGATGACAATGTTGAAGTAGAAAATGAAAATATTAAAAAAGCTCTAACAAAAATTTCTGTTCATATACTAGCGACTGAGAGTAAGAGTCCAGGTAAACGGGATCCTCAATGGATGTCTGATGACCTGAAGATATTGATTAGGGAAAAGAAAAATCTCTACAAAAATGGTTATCAATTAAATCACTACAGTACAGACAAAACTACCAGACAATAAATTACGAATCAAGAAACAGAATTAAATTAGAAAAGAACAAGATGTGGAACAGAAACGTATTGAAATTGAGAGTCTAATAAGTGGATCAGAAACAACAGAAGTGTGGAGGACAATTACCAGTATGAAGAAAACACCAGTAAACAAAGCAGTAGATAACCCAATTCTCTTAAAGAAATGGAAAAAGCATTATGCAGATCTTTCAGTTGAAGACAACCCTTATTACACGCAAGGGAAGGAAAAGAAGATGGAAGTAACAGATCGAAATATAAACATTAATATGGAGGAAGTGGACTGTGCAGAAAACATTCCTGTTGAATTATCGAAGGCTGGAGGAAGATATCTGAAGAAAGGAATAACCTGCCTGATGAACAACTGTTGTAAAAGGATTGAAATTCCCTCAGAATTTAAAAAGTCATAACTGGTTTCTATTTTCATGAAAGGGAATAGAAAGACACAAACTGCTATAGAGGCATTAGTCTCAACTGTACAATGAGCCGCTTCTTTGGCAAGATAATGTTTGAAAAAAATGAGACAAAATGTTGGCCACCATATAGGGGAAGACCAGAGCGGGTTTAGGCAGAACAGATCGTGTACAGATAACTTATTTGTCTCACAACAACTATTGGAGAAATTTATAGTAGTAGGGAAGGAGCTACACATTGCCTTGGTAGATTTAGCAGAAGCTTACGATACAGTCCCTAGATCTAAGCTGTGGGAAGCTATGAAAAGTATAGGTATGGATGACCACCTTTTAAAAACTATTAAAATGTACAGAGATAATGTGGTACATATTAAACGAGGTTCAAAGTTATCAGAACCTATTAATGTCACTTAAGGTTTGCGACAAGGCTGCAGTATGCCACCCATCTTGTTCAATTTATATGTAGAAGTGGCTCTCCGAAATTGTAAGAACAGCTGCAGAGCTATGGGAATCACTGTCAACGATATGCAGATATTTTCATTAAATTTTTCTGACGATAAAGCTATTGTAACACAAGATGATTATGACTTTGAGTTCATGATACGATGATTATATCAGGAATATAACAGATGGGGACTACAAATGAATCTAACAAAAACAGAGTAACTGGTGGTGAATAGTGACGCTTAATTTAAAGTACACATCAATGACAAAACAGTCATGAGACAGGTAGAGGAATTTAAATATCAAGGGGCACATATTAATAAAAATGGATTGGGCCATACAGAAGTAAAATATTGAATAGAGCAAACCAGAATAGTGTTAGGGTGTATGATTTCTTTTTGGTGGGATAAAAATATTTCCAATAGCAAGAAAAGAAACTGGATTTTAAATGCGGATCTCAAAAGAATAGCTGTGGAAATTGATTATTTGCGTAGGAGTGCCAGAGTATCAAGAATCTAAAGAAAACTAATGATGAAGTAAGAGTTAGAATGAAGGCAAATGATACAGTGATAGAATTGAAAGAACATCATTAAAATCGTACGGACATATGATGAGAATGCCAGACCATCGGTGGCCAAAGAAGGTTTATGAATGGAAACCACCCGGCAGACGTAAGCACGGAAGACCACGACGTTCTTGGACAGACCACATAAATGGAGTAATGGAACATCGCAGCATCGACAAGGAAGATGCGATGGATAAAGAGGCTTGTCGGAAGATAACAGGAATACAACAAGATGTTGTTATTAATTAATCTTTGTATTGATTAATCCTGTAGTAATAATAATATTCTGTGACCCATAGTAAATAACTAACTTCAGTAGTTAGTTGTTTCCATGGTGAGAATAACAGATGAAAGAAACGTATCTAGTATCTGAGGGACGAGGACTGGCTTTTGCGTAGAGAACGAAGTATTTGCAAACAGTACGTTACTAACAAGTTATGTTCATATTCTCGTCCTCCACAACATCAGAAAATCAGGAACAGTGACTCAGATACTCGTATATCAACTATCTATTCTGTGTCGAAGCACTTCACAGCATTTTTGCGAGGGAATTCGCTTTCTAAATACAATGCAATGTCACAGTCTGCATAATTTCCTCGATTTTTTTCTAATACACCACAACTCTACAGCCAACATGCAAACGAAGTTAGCACCGTTAATAGTGGCTCTATGACACGAGTGTGTCTACTATCGTGTGCTCTGATTCATCATACTGCTGCCTGAACAACAGTTCATTCTCTCGAATTCCGCTGGTAACATCTCGTGCAACATGTAGAACCATAGCATAAACCAGCGGGAAAGGCAAAAAATATCGACCAGCTGCGTCATTCCGCCTTCCTAGCCAAAGAAATTGCATGTCAACATGTTTGTGCTCTTTTGACACCGAATATTTTAAATTCTTTTAGCCAGTCTCTCATTGTAGTGGAGCCTCCATAAATAGCATTTCACTCTCACTGCCACTGTCTGTGTCTCTCTTTTCTCAAATTTACTTACAGTGTATCCCACGGCCACTGTCTTCCCTCTCACTTACACTGTTTCCTTTTGTCTCTCCTTACCGCTGCCATTGTCTGCACCATACCCTTTAGCTCAAAAATTCAGGGGTAAGAGGGATCCAACTAATTTTTACCCCTACATCCACATGTTTAAAATTTAGGTCCGAAATGCGCTCTCCCGTATACCTGCTTCTTCGCCAAGCCTATATATGAATTCCAATCATCTCCCTTTTTCATTTCTACTACCTCCTCTCTTGATCCCACTCTTCCTATCTCCACCAATCTCTCTTTCTCTTTTACAGGCACACTCTTTCACTGACCATCAATATCTCCTCTCTCTTTGGCTGCCACTTTCTTTTACGTTTTCTCTTTCCCATCGTGACTGTCTTTTCTCTCTTTCTCTCCCACTGGCGCTGTCTCCTTTCTCTTCCACCGTCACTGTATTATCTTTCTGCGCAAAAATATGTTCGAATGCAAAATTTTTGGCGATAAAGGTGGAGTGAGGATTGAAGCAGCTGGTTCCAGACATATCTGTCACAATATTTTGAAGATATATGAAGATGGTATCTGTTCTTTCGGGCATATTTATCAGCGCCTGTAAGCAGCTAATGGTCTGGATTTCATTGTAATTTCATATTTTAAAGAGGAATATATTCACCCTTTGTTTGTGCTCCAACAGAAGCATCTTCCCGCTGACTCCTTTCTTTTCCCCGCAACAGCAGCATATACAGCTTATACAAAACGAAACCTATAGGTCATTGAAGAGTTACAGTTTATTTATACACTTCGACATATTTATATTGTCGCAGAAATGTTGGTGTAGTGGTTATGATACTAGACTGTTGCATGAAAGGTCGTGAGTTCAAAACTCCCCTGAACTGTGAAGTTTTAATTTCCACATTCGGTTAGAGTGCGTTCTAAAAGTATCTTTAAATGTCAAGAATCATTGTACTGGAATGTTCTGTACCTTTATATACACCATATGTGTTCTGGAAGAAGGCAGTTCGCTCTGCGCTCTTGTATGTGCAAGTGCTAAATAAACCTTCGTTAAGTGGAGTTAGTGTTCGTCATTCATCTACTTACACCTTCTTCAACGTGACATTATTCTGGTGGAGGCGCCGAGTATTGGAACTTGTGATATCTAAATTCGACGCGGCAAGTAAACGGAGAACTTTTTATGCAAGGACTCAGTCGCGAAAGACTTCATAGTCATATTAGTTTCCTCTACGGGGAGGATGTAGCGCGCAGCGTTCGTCGGCTGGAGAAGCTGCGCTTGAAACAGTCACAGCTGCTGAGTAATCTGGCTTTTCTACAACGTTGTCGTGACAAGGAGGTTGTACCAAATTTCGCAGTTGTCAAACATCACATCCGAACTGCTGCAGTGAATAGAATTTTGCGGAAGCCAAGTCATGCGATCGTCAGGGAGAGGATACATCATACGAGGTATGAATTGGATGTTAATGCTCGCTCCTTATATAGTTGCCATCTGTTTTTGTCTACGGTTTTGTCACCTTGGTACTGGGAATGGGTAGACATGACCTTGGCTGCACATCAGCCAGCTAATTTAAGCAAAACTACAGCAAAACAGGCTGATAAATTTGTGCGCCTTAACCGTGGAAAAGGTATTTCTGGGTCCTGCGACGCACATCGCACTGTTATCAATTTCTCCGACAAGGAAACTGATGACGCCACCATCTCGGTTCTCAGTAAGGGACTGAACTTTTCTCCAGCTCCACAAAGACTACCAGTGGCCGAGATTATCAATGGAATAGAATAAGCGGTTCTGCACATTCCTGAAGAGGCAGCAGATGACTAGTCGGATTTTAGCAACAGCCAAGCCTCCTGAGGCCAATGTAAGCAGAGTGGAGAAACTGGTATTTAAATCGTTGGGGAAGGTGGAAGAATTAGTTGTGCTACCAGCCGACAAAGGGAATGCCACAGTTATCCTCAACGCTACAGATTATCATAAGAAAGTGGCCTTATTATTGGAAGATACTACGCACCGGATTCTTAAACGGGATCCCACAGAAGCACTTAGCAGGAAGACAGGGGAGCTATTGAAGAACTCTGGCCTCCCAGAAGAACTAGTCAAGAATCTACGACCAAGAGCACCAAGGCCACCCAGGTTATATGGTATACCCAACGTCCATGAGGATGGGGTCCCGTTGAGACCTTTTGTTAATGGTATTGGGTCTCCTACATATCGGTTGGCAAAATACTTAACCAAATTATTAGCACCTAGAGTCGGCCACTGTAGCCATCATATTAATAACTCAGAAATGTTTGTTACCATCATAAAGCAGATGAGTATAGGCCCGAATGACATGATAAGCCTAGATGTGGTCTCTTTGTTTACAAAGATACCGGTGGAAGATACATTAAAACTTTTGGCTGCTCATTTCTCTCCTGAAATACTGAAATTGTTTCGACACACTTTGATGACCACCTGTTTTTTGTATGGTGGAAAATTTTATGAAATGACTGACGGAACAGCCGTGGATTCGCCACTGTCACCAGCCATAGCTAATCTTTTCATGGAGGATTTCGAAGAACGAGCGTTGATCAGTGCTCCCTTACGTCCATTCTGCTTCTTCAAGTATGTTGATGATACATTTTTATCTGGCCACATGGCAATGAGGCACTGCAGCAGTTTGTTAATCATTTGAATGGTATACACCAGAACATAAGATTTACAGTTGAGGTTGAGAAGGGTGGGAAGTTATCCTTCTTAGATGTGCTGGTGGAGCGAAAATCAGATGGACACTCGGATATTCTGTGTACAGATAATCGACGCATACAGATTTATATCTAAATGCACGTAGTTTCCACCACCCAGCTCAGAACAGAGCTATGCTGAATACCTTGGTACACAGAGCAAGGACTATTTCGGCTCTGAGATTAACCATCTCACGACGGTATTCAGAAAAAATGTACATCCTGATCGTGATATCAGATCTACTCTGGCGAAGAAACCTAAGAAGGACGCTGTTCGAACAGATCAAGAGGACCAACACATCGCGCGGCTACCATTCTGCGGTGCAACGTCTAGTAAGATCGATAGACTCCTGAGCCGTCTGGAAATCAGACCAGTCTTGCGGCCACCCAGAAAGATTAAAGAAATGTTGCGACCCGTGAAAGATAATCTCGGCCTGAGAGTACCGGGAATTTACAGCATTCCTCGCGAGTGTGGCAAAAATTATGTGGGCCAGTCTAGAAGAACTGTTGCCGATCGCTATGTGGAGCATCTGCGTCACCTGAAATATGGGTATCTAGAAAAGTCAGCGGTGGCCGTCCACAGTTAGTTAAATAAACATAAGATTTTATTCGATGAAACAAGACTACTTGCTCACGCTTCAAACTATTGCGACTCTGTCATCAGGGAAGCAGTTGAAATTAGACTATGTTAAAATAATTTCAACAGACTCCGGATATGCACTCACCAATGCATGGAAGCACGCAGTTGATAACGCAAGAGCGCAGAGGGAGACTTCTTACATTCCTCGCAGTTCTCCGCCTGTTGAGATGGATGGTGCTGCAAGCAACACTGGATAAAGTGTTCAAACAAAATCTATCGACATATAGGCCGCCACCTCCGTACGCGCCGTTTTCACCGTGCCGTCGTCCAGCCAATGAGAAGCTGTCCACTGCTTATAAAAGCGGAACCCTCACCAGTCCACGTCATCTAGAGGGTTGGATCCCCTCCTTCGAAGGCACAAGACCTTTTTTATTTTTTTTTATTTTTTTAAATCTTATGGGGCTTAAATGTTAAGGTCATCAGTCCCTAAGCTTACACACTACTTAACCTAAATTATCCTAAGGACAAACACAGACACCCATGCCCGAGGGAGGACTCGAACCTCCGACGAGACCAGCGGCACAGTCCATAAATGCAGCGCCCGAGACCGCTCTGTTAATCCGGCGCGGCAGCACAAGACTCCAGAGCCTGGGCTACCCTCAGGGTGTAATATACGTCGTCGAAGCGCTAGTTGATATTATGTTTTCTGTCTGCCTGCCTGCCTGCCTGCGTGTTTCGTCTGCCGGCCGCTGTCGTCCGTCTACCATCGCCGCAGCCTGTTGCTGCTGTTGCCGTCTCTCCATCCGCATGCGTGCCTCCCTGCTTTCTCGCCGCCGCCTGTTGTCCAGCCGTCGCCGTCCGTCTGCCGCCGTCAATCGTCGCCGCTGCCTGCTGTCTTGTCAACCCCCGTCCACCACCGTCCAATGCTGCCGCCGCCTGCTGGCCGTCCGCCGCTGTCCATCGTCGCCGCCGCCTGTTGTCCAGCCGTCGCCGTCCATCCGCCACCGTCGCCGTCCATCCGCCATCGTCCATCACTGCCACCGCCTGCTGTCCATCTGTCGCCATTCGTCCACCTCCACTGTCCTATATACCTCCACAGTCACTTCCTGCTGGAGTGCCGCCCCTGGCCGCCCTCCTTACACCTCCCCTCCCCTTCTCCCACTCAGCCAATACTCATCTCCTCCCATGCTGTGTATCCCCACCTCTACACCCTTCCTCCACCCTCCACACCATCAACAGCTTCCACTACTGCCCCTGCCCTCACATAAGCCTCCGTTGCCGCCTCTGCTGCCACCCCTGAGGTGGTCAGCTTCCTCTCTCTCAATCCCCCATCACTTCATCATCTGCATCCCCTGCACACATCACATCACACCGAGCCACCATCGCCACCACTGAACCAGCTGCTTTTCCCAGCACCTGCGCTACACCAACAGGATCTGCCACCTCCCACCTCCCTATCCCACTCCCCTCCTCCCAGGCTACACTCTCCAAAAAACCCTAAAAAGGCGTCATTAACGACTCTTCTCCCACCACTTCCCACAAAATGTCACCACCTCCTCCCATCATCTCCATGGACACCACCCCTCCTCCAGCCACCCATACCCCAGCCCCCACCCTCCACACATTTGTCCTGTCAACCCCAGATCCCAAGTTCCTTGATGCCCATACCCTCACCATACCCCAACTCATTCCGTGTAGGGACTCAGTCCTTTTAAGTCCCCATCCTTCTTTCATATAGATCTCCTCCATAAACTCCCATGTGTTATGTTTGGCCCCCATCCATCTCTTACACCCTTCCTCTCCTCTTCCTCTCCTCCTCAGCACCAGCCTCCCTGTCTCCCCTCCCCCCACATACATCACCATGATCACCAAACTCAGCCCCGTGATCATGGAGGATGAGGTGTTGCCAGAAATAAAATCCCACCTGGACCTGGAAATCCACTCTGCCCACCATATCCACACTGCCTCTGGTCCGACCTACCTCTGCCAGCGATGCCTCTTGTACAACGATCACCTGACAGCCACCTGAAACAGCAACGCCCCCACCTGTCCCCATTGCAAAGCCTCCAACTTTCTTAAAAACTACCCCAACCTCGCTGCTCCTCCTTCCTCTAACACGTGCAATGGCCCCCATCCCTCTGACTCTCATAAGTGTAAAGCCAAACCCTCTCCCATCACCAGATCGACACTTTCCTCTTGAACAAAACCTTTCTCCAGCCCCACCATTCTATTCACACCTCTCCTTATATCCTCCACCACACTGACGTTCCTGGTCCTCGTGCGCAGGATGGAGTTGCGATTGGCCACCTTGAGCATATCTCCATCCAGCCACAACATCTCTTCAATGACCCCACAGAACTCCTTATCCTCAGCGTCTTCTTCCTGTCCCTCATCATTTCCTGTGCCACCATCTATGTCCACTCCACTGCTCCTCTTCCTTCTGGGTTCATCTCCCACATTGACCGCACCTTCTCCACCTATGTGATTGCCACCGACCTCAACATCCATAGCCGCTCCACTACAGCCCTTCGACGGTGGCATCAGTTCCTCTCCACAGTCCAAGGTGACCTTGTTCCCCTTCCCCAGCACACCTGTCCCGAAAGTGACACCACCCTCGATGTTGTCATTGCCTCCGCCAACCTCCTTGAGTGTGTCTCCGTCGACATCCTTGACCCCACAGGTATTGATCACCTCTCCGTCGTTCTCACCATAATGTCTACTCACCACCTCCCCCCTTCTGCTCCCACCCTGCAGCCCCTCCCAAAGTCATCCATTATTAATTCTGTGCCATCTGGGATGCCTACAGGTCGAAAGCCACCCTCTTACCTATCACTGTCCTGACGACATCATCCATGCCTTGTCCTTCTTTCAGAAGGTAATTACTGACTCTATAGAGCCCCATGCTCCTACTAAAACCATCCACCACCACTGTCCCACTCTCCCTCTACAGGCTGTCCTACTCCTCCGTGAATCCCGGCGCCTCTATCGTCCCTTCCTGTGCACTTGTGACGGGAATACACTCCAACACCACTGGCAAATATAGCGACATGTACGGAACCTTATTACAGCAAAGAAAGGCCGGGACTGGCGCCGGACCTGCATATGACTCAACACCACCCTCCATATCAACTCCTCCAAGTACTGGTCTGCCTTCCATCACCTTACTGGTTCCCATCCTGCTCCCCACTACCCCCTTCTCCATAACGACTGCCCCCTTCCTGACAACCTCTGTAAGGCCAGCCACTTCACTTCCCACCTTTCCGAGGTCTTCTCCATCCCAGATGATCCCCACTGATTATTCTCTTTTCCCCACCATCATGGAACATGCCGATACCTCAGTCGCTCCACTTGCTCCTAGTCTCCAGTACTTGGGGCAGTTGACCCCCTCTGACATCAACACTCCAACCACAGCACAAGACATTAAGCTTATAGATTATCCTCTGGTCCAAAGGCAACACGGCCCCTGATCACGACTGTGTCACCAGCCCCACCTTAGAGAAAGCCCCTTTTCCTTCCTGACTGTCCTTGCCCTTCTCTATGACGTCATCCTCTCTACCAGCTTCTACCCTGACCTGTGGGAGACTTCCCATGTCCTCTTATTCCTCAAACTCAACAAATCCACTTCCGTCGCCTCTTCCTATCATCCCATCTGCCTCACCTCCATCTTCAGTAAAGTCTTCGAATCCATCCTCTCCTGTCGTATCCATCAGCACCTTAATCAACACCACCTCCTTCCCCTTACCCAGTGTGGCTTCTGACCCTCCTTCTCCACTGAAGACCAACACCTTAACCTCATTCACCTTCTCTCCCTCCAGCTTAACTCCTGTTGCTAAGCCATTTTTGTTTCCCTCAACCTCCAAAATTCCTATGACCATGTATGGCATCCCAGTCTCCTTTTTAAGCTCCAAACTTACGTCCTGCCTATCAATTTTGTCCGTCTGGTCGCTGTCTTCCTCTCGAACCATCCTTCCTATGTCACCCTCCACAACACAAACTCCCGTATCTTATATCCCACTGCTGGCGTCCTCCAGGGCTCTGTCCTCTCCTCTCCCCTTTCTCTCTTGTATATGGCTGATACGTAAAAGCCACCCCCACCTGTCCACCTTCTCCAGTATACTGATGACACCGCCTTCCTGGCTCTCTACCCTATCCTTCAACACTCCCAATGCACCCTCCAAATCCACCTAGACCAGTTCACCACTTGGTGTAAGCAGATTGCATCTTTCCACCATCCTACTCACATACAAATCCCTCATCCATCCTATCCTGTATTATGCCAGCATAGCTTGGATCTCTGTACCCACCTGCTTTTACAATGCCCTCCAAATCCTCGACGCCATGCACTTCAGCTTGCCTTCCGTATCCACCTTCGTTCCCCCACATGGCTCCTGTATGACCCCATCCCCCACCTCCTCCAACATCTCCACATCCTTTACACTGTCTGGAGGCTTGATCCCCCCCCCCCACCCCTTGGTTTCCTCCTTCCTCTCCACCCCCCACCTGTTGCTGCACCTCTGTTGCTGTATCCCTCCCTCTCTCCACCTCCACACCCTCAATCTCCTTCATCAGGGCAGTTTCCAGCACCTCCCCCTCCCGGATGATGAAGTTTGCTGTGACATATACCCTTCCTTCCAACTGCAACCTGGCCTTGTTCCCCCTCCCCAGGGCCCCCATTTTTCTTCTCCCTTCCTTCTCCCTGGGTGGATTTTCCTCCTTGCCTCCCTGAGTCCCTGCACCCCTCCTCGGCTGTTTTCCTCTCATGTCCCTTCCCTTCCGTGCCCTCCTTTGGCACGCCCCCCACCTCATCCCCCTTTCTCTGCCCTCCTCTTCGCTTCTTTTCCCCTTCTTCTAATTTTCCTTGTCCCCTCACCCCTTACAGATCCTCCCAGGTTTTTATTCGTTATCAGCGTTCTACGTTAGTGTTGTGTTTTGGTGCCATTGTACAGTGTCATCTAGTGATATGAGTTTTAATTCTGTGCTGGACCTGTTTATCGTCCTTGACATCTATGTGCTACACTGTCCGTCATGTGGCTGTTTTACTCGTTCTATGGATTTTTATGCTCCGGCCGTAATTTGCCTGGTGCCTTTTAATGTAGTGTGTTTTTTTTTCGTCTAGCGTATTTTTTTTTGTTTAGATTTTTATCTCCAATTTACAGCCATCGCTTTGTATGTCTTATTTGCTTCTGTTCCGCCTTTTTTGTTTCTATATTCCGCCATGTTATCTCCTTTATGTTGTTTCTAAATATCTTCCTGTCTATTTATGTCTCTTGGCTGAAGGGCAGCGCTTATGCTGCTGCCAGCCCGTCCCTGATGGGGAATGGAAATGACAATAAAGGAAAAAAAAACGCTCCAAGACAGTCAGTTTTACCCCTGTTGAAGATGATGGAGGTAGTCATCGAAAGCTCGGTATTTTATCAAAATTTGACGTGGCTAGTAAACCAAAAACTTTTAATGCAAGGACTCCGTCGCGAAAGCCTTCGTAGTCACTTGTGATAGCGCACATTACCGACGACACAGAAGCTTCCATCAGGCCACGACAGTGCCGCCGTTTGCGTGGCGAGAAACCCGAGTTCGAGCCATATTCAACAGATCGCGTTCTATCGGAGGCAGAAGAAGAAGAGGACGTCACGATGACAGCAACTGTGTGCCACCACATGAGACATCCTTCCGGGTTCTCTGGTCACGATGGCCAAGATCCAAACAAGTGGCTGAAGGTATACGAGCGTATAGCCAAATTTAACAAATGGGATGACACCGTGTGTTTGGCTAACGTATTTTTCTACTTGGAGGGCACTGTCAAGCAATAGTATAAGAACAACGAGGAAAAGTTCACAAGCTCGGAAGTATTCCAGGCGGAACTGGCCAAGTATTTCGGCAACACACAATGACAGAAGTGAAAGGCTGAAGATAAATAAGATAAATTAAAGTGCAGGGCACAGCGTCCAGGAGAGACTACAGCATCCTACAATCAAGACGTCTTGGAGCTGTGTAAAATAATGGATCCTAGAATGAAGGAGGAACATAAGGTTGCACATCTCATGAGGATGTTGCTGAGGACATGTATCAAGGCCTACTCCTGATGGAGGTTTCGACATCAGACGATTTCATAAAATGGTGCCAGTATATCGAGACATTGCATCAAAAAAGAATTACACGCAAGAAGTTTGAACGGCCTCCAACGTCGTATCGATGTCTGTGATGGAGGAGGAAACTGATTTCACAAGTGTTCTTCGTCAGATAGTGAGAGAAGAGGTTCAGAAGGCACTAGGATTGCACGGCGAGCAAAAAAACCGAGACGCTTCAAGAGGTCATAAGGGAGGAAGTGGAACAGACACTGAACCCAATCTCTCGTCCTTCATTTCCCTTTCAAACGGTGAAAAAGTCGAGACCCAGGCGAAGCTACATTCCTACAATGCCGCATGAGGAACCTGTTTGGGCACCAAGGAAGACTGATGTCTGGAGAACCCAGGATAACCAACCAGTATGTTTCCACTACGGACAACCGGGACATGTGGTGCGCTATTGTCGAGAAAGGCAATGTACCACATTCCCAGTCCAAAACCCACAACAACAAAAAATTGCCGAGAAAAAGAAATGTGTAACATTACTTAATCAACGTCTCTCATATCTTCATTTTTCAGGTAAGGTTTCTCAAACATGGTCTTGCACATTGAAGCGCTAAAGAAACTGATATGAGCATCCGTATTCAAATAAAGGATGTGTAATCAGGCACAATGCGGCGCTGCCGTCGGCAACGCCTATATAAGACATGTGTCTCGCGCATTGTTAGTTCAGTTATTACTGCTGCAATAGCAGATTATCAAGATTTATGTGAGTGGTGTTACAGTGGTGTTACAGTCGACGCACGAACTATGGGACACAGGATCTCCGAGGTAGCAACGAAGTGGGGATTTTCCGGTACGATGTGCATACCGTGAATATCAGGAATCCGGTAAAACATCAAATCTCCTACATGGCTGCGGCCAGAAAATGAGTAAGTGTTAGCGTGCGAACCATTCAACGAAACATCATCGGTACGGGCTTTCGGAGCAGAAGGCCCACTCGTGTACCCTTGATGACCGCACGACACGAAACCCTACACCTCGCCTGGGCCCATCAACACCGACATTGGACTGTTGATGAGTAGAAACACGTCGGACGAATCTCGTGTCAGATTGTATCGAGCGGATGGACGTTTACAGATATGGAGAATCCATGGACCCCGCATGTCAGCAGGAGACTGTTGAAGCTGGTAGAGACTCTTTAAAGGTGTGGGGCGTATTTAGTTGGAGTGATATGGGACCCCTGATATGTCTAGATAGGACTGTGACGGGCGAGGAGTGCGTAAGCATCCTGCTTGATAACCTGTATCCATTCATGTCCATTGGGGTGCATTTTGACACACTTGGCCAATTTGAGCAACACTATGCGACGCCCTACACTTCCAGAATTGCTACAGAGTGGCTCCAGGAACACTCTTCTGAGTTTACACTTCCGCTGGCCACCAAACTCCCCAGACATGAACAGTATTGAGCATATCTGAGATGCACTGCAACGTGTTCAGAAGAGATCTCCACCCCCTCGTACTCTTACGGATTTATGGACAACCCTGTATGATACATGGTGTCAGTTCCCTCCAGCACTATTTCAGACATTAGTCGAGTCCATGCCACGTCGTGTTGCGGCATATCTGAGCGCACGCGGGGACCCTTCACGATATTAGCCAGGTGTACCAGTTTCTTTGGGGCTTCAGTTTATTTTGAAATACACACAATGAATTACTGCTGTCATGGATCCACTGTTTTAATAAGATCGCATTCTGTATTCAGAAGCTCATTGCCGTGAGTATTTATTCGTCTCTATTTAATTGTATGGCGACTGGTTTTGGTATACTTCCCAATTATTTACAGGAGAACATGTAGCCATTTGCATGCAACGTCAAAACTACATTTCATCCACGTAAAGGTTTTTTATTGTTCTGCTCAAACGTTGCATACTAGTGGCTTTCATATGTAAAACTGTCCAGCATGGGTTTATCCCACACCGCTCCGTTACCGCCTTGGAAAACCTATTGTAAAACTCGCGCCTATTGTTAGTTTGAAGTTCGTCTACGGCACAGAATCGTCCTGATTTGAAGCAGTTGTTCAGACACATGTGAACTTCATCCCAGTCTCTGCCTTCACACGTAGTGAACAGGTGAAATTTGAATATGTATCTACAACTATTAAAATCTGATGGATATTGTCTCATACCTAGGAGATCTTCCTGTGATACAGCATACTAACCTCGTGTTATGATGCATCTATGCGGTAATGTTTTACACACTGATCTGTGGAGTTGTTGGACCACTGTTTCCATAATTATTATTAGACAATGAATCTCTATCAAAGCTCTGAAATAACTGATATCATTTGATTCAAGTTAACTATTCCCTGCGGCAGCTGATGCTGTGAGCAGTCTTAGGCACTCAATTATTTCACTGGAATCGTTTTAATGTATGTACTCCAGATGTAGATTGTTCAGTATTTTGTGCTGAATGTCAATACCTTCCCCTGCGCTATGTACATCACTAATCATATGTCTATTAACATTATCATATTTACTGCTGTTTGGTAGTTTCATTCGACCATTTAGGGTGTATTTTCGCCGATGGGCATTACTCTTTTTGTCTACATGCTACTAAATAGTTTATATATCTGGGACTAGTTGTGGTGATGGATTGTTCTCTTTATTAACTGTTCTATCTCAGATTAATGTTGATGGACTCGTTGTACATGTCCCTGATCAGGGATTCGTCTAACTCAGCTTTAATAGCTGTTCCTTTGATAAAGCTGTCCACTTCTGTTAATTGTGTACTGAGATTCTCTTTGAATGCTTCAAATTTTTCCTCAATGCATGGCACACATCGCTGGAGTTAATCATTTCATATCTCTTCCCTTTCATAACTGCTGATTTGCTGATTATATCCGTTAACTTTGTATTGACTGACTTGACATATGCCTCATGTCACTGGATTTTTTCATTCAGCTGTTCCTCCTTGGATTCATATGTCTGACATTTCGTAGCTGCAGCCCTGATAATGGTATTCAGTTTTCATTAATATTGCACTGATTGCTTCAGTTTTGTATCAATCTATAATTGAGTCTTTGGCCTGTGCACCATCCCCTGCCCCCCCCCCCCCCAACAAGCACACTGCATTAGCGTCCATAGCCTACAACATACAGACAAGTTATGTACTGGTACACAGTACAGGAAAACACAGTACGGGAAAACACCTGGAAGTTTCATCTGCATTGCCCGTCATTCAATTTTCTTGTTACTTCAAGGACCAGAAACCCATAATGCAAGTCATTCCAGCAGTACCCAAATGTGGTGAAACCAATCATTGAATGTCATTTTCGATCTACGATGCGCTTGTTAAATACATTTTAAATTCATATTTCCCTGTTTAAAACCGATAATAAGGTTCGCATTATCCCTTACCAACTGCTTCAGAATCCTGGAACACGTGCAGGTCATGAAAAGGATATCAACCTTCACATGGGGGCCGAAACTAAAGTATTTCTGTATGTAATCCTAGATTTCCACTGAAATACTGTCAAATATGAGAGTACTGCTGAGCTTTATTTTCGCAGAAGCCAGAATATCGCTGCTTCCACTGAGTGTCTGTTAGATCACTCCACCGATATCATGCATCATCTCCTGTATTTGAGCTAAATAATGTTTCTCGAAATGTATAAACATGTTTAAAGTGGACTTACTCAGGCTGTGTTAACAATGATATCATTTTGATTCCTGCAGTCAGATGGTCTAACAACTAAAGCATATATACTATCAGCAAATAGTGATCCATTCTGCTCCTTGTTTTCAGGATCAATGCACGTTTATTTGGTTACTAAGAGGCCATTGTATCGAATATGTTCTGTCCACTCAGTCATTGTGTGGAATACGTGCTCACATTAGTACACAGGGGATTTTTTAGTGAACATATTGTGGCCCTTACTGTTTTTTATTTTTATACGAACATTTGTAAAATATAGGCATAGTACTGTGCCTGCATCTGGAATGATTGGTTCAAACACAATAACTTTTATGAATGCACTACAGAAATAAGAAACATTAAAGACGTTTTCTTCCAATGGATGGGTAATTTTGTGCGCTGCCTCCAGCACATTGCTGCACGTATGGATGCCAGCATAACTGACACTCGAGATCACATTTGCATGCATAACAGGTATACATTAGATTTTTAAAGACATGCTGTAGTAGGAGGGTGCAGTCTCTCTCATGACACAGCTTACTTGGTTACGGAAAGTACCCTGCTGTTGTAGTATGTTCACCAAGTGTCACTTGTGGAGAATGGCCTTCTGTGGAATCAACTCATCCACAGACAACACACATTTTTTTTTTTTTTTTAATTTGTGGTAAGGACTATGGCACCAAACTGCTGAGGTCATTGGTCCCTAGGCTTATGCACTACTTACAGACCGAATAGCTATCCCGCATGGCTAGACAACACAAATTTGGTATTACTGTATTGTGGGTTTTCGAAGAAGGCCACTGAGTAGAACTCAAGATGCAACATCATTTTCCTGCTGATGTTCAGACTGTAAACCATGTTAAAAAAAAAAAATTAATTTCCTGTTGGATGGCATCTCTTCATGTGAAACCTGCGTTGCATCGCATTTTGATATGATTACACTTTAAGAGTTCTCACACAACTGGGTGGTCCATTGATCGTGACCGTGCCAAATATCTCACGAAATAAGTATCAAACGAAAAAACTACAAAGAACGAAATTTGTCTACCTTGAAGGGGGAATCCAGATGCAGCTATGGTTGGCCCGCTAGATGGAGCTGCCATAGATCAAACGTATATCAACTGCGTTTTTTTAAATAGGAACCCCCATTTTTATTACATATTCGTGTATTACGTAAAGAAATATGAATGTTTTAGTTGTACCACTTTTTTTGCTTTGTGACACATGGCGCTGTAATAGTCACAAACATATGGCTCACAATTTTAGACGAAAAGTTGGTAACAGGTATGTTTTTTGGGGCATAGAGATTAATGGATATCGACATTTTAAAGAGTGCTGCTATCCTTGTTGCTAAGGCGTAGTGATATTGTGTACCTTGTTTATCTCTGACTTCTGGAATTTGCAAATCTTGTAACGAAGTGACCTATATTTACCAAATTTTGTATTTTTGGATTTTTTACAATGGTTTCAAATCATGAATATGTATTTTGCCATTTCATTGTCAAAACTAGTTATTTGTGACATTGTAACGTAAACTTACAGCGAATCATTTAAAAATAATGTGGTGAAGTAATGCAGTACATACGTTGGCAATGTCAGGGTTTTCGCTATGTATAGTAACAACCTATAACCAAAAACAATCTCGTTGTGGCATCGATGTCGTTGGTACACGACAGTGAAAGTTGCAAGTTGACAGAGAAGACAGGGCGCGGGTAACGGTAAAAGCGCGTATAAAACTGTATCTAAATTTCATGGTGATAAAAGATTGGGCAAGGCATTAAGTAGATATGAGAAATAGTATGGGTCACATTACAATAACTATTTGGGAAGAGTTTCAGGAATATTATGTGGCCAAATGCATTTAGTTCTGATCGTAAATTGATGGAAGACCTGTTGTCTAACAATTAGTTGCATCAAAAAATCACGCCACGGCTGCAGCAATTCCACGTCATCGTAAGACCGTACCATTTCAGAATTCATGAATGTGAAAGATAGCGAAAGTATTGTAATCAGTAACCGGACATTATAGATATATGTTATTTCGGTTGTTGCCAATGTCAATAATTATCCCAAATAATATCTATCAATAGTAGGATCCCCCTTCCACCATTAAAGTAGCCGAATGTCACTTAAGTGAAAAGAATTGCACATGAAATGATTGAAAGAGCCGAACAGGGTGTCTTAAAGCTGGTTAGTTCAGCGAAAAGTGAAGCTTCGCAATTTAAATTCCAGCGTTGATTAACTACTGCAAATATAAACACTTTCCTTTACTTTTTGAAAAAGAGACTTACTGATTACTTAATTCAGTTTGTCTGAGAAAATAGTACCATATAATTTATTTCGTCAGTGTTATGGAAATTTGCGTATTTATCTGTATATTGAGTCAGTCTTAGCTTTCATACTTTCGGTGTTGCCTGCTTTCATTGCTCCTGGCAGTGATTAAATTCAGTGTACATTTATTGTTTTCTGCTAATGAGTTTCATTTATTGAAAAGAAATGACTAGTAACAGTTGCAGACAGGGATCGTTATAGTGAAGCAACGTTTTTCTACCATTAGCGCTTTGGGTGTCACAAGTGAGCCGTGGTAAAAATTCCTATTTTGAAGAGCGCGCGGCAGCGCGTAGTGTGAAGCAGTCGCCCTCCGTTTCTGGCGGTGGCGCCGCTGTAGCAGTCGCAGCTTTGGTGTCTCCCTCTCGTGTCGGCCGCGAAGCCACTATCCTCGCTATACGGCGCGGGCCGCTGGACTGACGTGGCGACCTCACATGCGCCGGCGCTCAAGACGGACAAGTGACCTTGTGTCTCAGTGCGCGACCGACCAACCGATCGATCCAACCGCCAATGACCGTTGCCCGAGCAACTCGAGCAGACTGGTGGCCTAACACATACTAGCACTCCGGACGACGGACAGACACAGACTGCCCCACACTGACCCGGCTGACCAGAGGTTGTTGTGAGCGGTCGTGAGTACGGCCGTGTTAAAAGGGAGCAGCAAGGTTCTCAGCCCGAAAGCTCATACTATAAAAAAAAAAAAAAAAAAAAAAAAAAACAGTTATTTCTGCCTCTGAATAAACTGTAACCTGATATTTACTGGGTGCTTTCTGATTATAATTTTAAATCTGTTTTTCTTTTTAAGAAAAAAAGGGGGCTTTTAGGGATAAAATTTCCATTTATTAAAAAAAATTTAATTTGTTCGTCAGTTACCCATTGGCAACTACTTCCACGCTCACATAGTGTCATTAAATGTGTTAATGATCTTGATGAATCGCTAGTAAATAAAGTAAATTCTTAAGAAAAGGTTTTGAAAGTAAATTCACGGTTCAACAAGTAATAAAGCACTTGTGATTTTGCAGTATTAAAAAGTCTTCAGTGTAATCCACTTTCAGACATTTTACAACGTTTGTCACCTTCAACCGCCCTCTCACGCATGCACTGAGTGTTACTGCTTACAGAATTTACAGTAATCATTATGCAAGTTCATATTTTCACTCAGAAAATCAGTCTCATAACTTTTTCTCGGACAGTAGCTTACGACCGTATTATTTCATAAAGTAACTTCAGTTCTATTTAATATCAGTTAAAAGTTAATGCTATAATCCTTAACCTTACAGAAGCTGTTAACACAATTATACATTTTTCAAGTTTCAACAGTTATTAGCGCAATGTGTTTTGTTCGCATAATAAGTTTCAGTTGTGCACTTACTAGCATTCTGTTGGTACAAAAATTTTCGGAATGGGTGTCTTTCCTGAAACTTACAGAACATTAGGTCGATATGTTGTTTAATTACTGGAGAGTGTGGATATAAGATGAGGGTACTTTTTCTCTTGAGTTTTAGTGTTTTGCTATTTATCGTCAATAAAGCGTAAGCGCTACGGTTCACATGCCGAGTGAATGTGCAGAGAGTCGTTGTTGGGTTTACACATGGGAGTGACTGCAAGGAGCCAAGTCGCTCATACATGGATGGAAGAAAATATGATCAACAAGTGGAAGACACAACATCGGTTAATAGCGTAATAATATTTCAGTGATCTGGTTTATTTGCGGATAGGAACATGGAAATATATATAAAAGTTTAGTAGAAACAGTATCGTGTTTTCAATCAGTAACATCCATGGCGGAATATCTTCTATAAGAAAAAACTTGAAAAAGGCCATAGTGATTCGTCATTACCTGATAAATGCATTGATTAACGTGGAAGTGCAGTGTAGAAATGGTTTCTTTTGCATGAATGTCAAGTTAGCTCAACTGGATGAGTTTACACATTGTTAGGGGGTGCGTCACGCGACAAAGGTATAATAAAACGAAGTAATGTGGATTCGTACTGTTATTATTTGCATCCGTTAATTAAGACATTAACATTTGCATAGTATAAATATTGCCAAGTTATTTAGTAACGAAGCGTGTTGTCTCAGTGAAGGTACTAAACTCGACTCTGATAACCGAAAAAGTTTTTTATACTTGATGTACCATCTGTGGAAAACTGCTTTTATTGTGAAGAACAGGGATTTGGTATGCAATAATTAGAAATAACTGCCAATAACAGAGCGAGGATTTGACCTGCGGAGTGAGTAATATAGTGTATCATCGCAAAGGAAACTCAGTGTAAAAAGATTAATCTTCAACACTTTGGATTGCAACTCTTCGAGACGACTATCTCAGTGTCACAAAGAACGCGGTTTTCAGCATCACACCACGACACAGCAACCAACGGTCGCAGTAATGAATCTGTCACGAGAATGCCAATTGAGGGTAGTTAGAGATTGCTGCTGCGGAGAAACTTTGAATATTTTGGCGTGTGACGAGTTTTGTGTGGGGAAAGTTAGTTAGACATTCGTTCTGTACTTTTGACTTTCATGTGTAAAAATATCGTCAATCGAGTTACTTAACGTGAACGGAAGTCGAGAGAAAATAGCGGGCGATGTGGTGTGAAATCATTGTTCACAGATATTAGAGAGGAAACGGTGAAGATGTTTGAAGAGAGAAAAGAAACACACACAATAACCTTCTTATATCTGGTCGGACCTCCTAGTGGTTGGAAGTCCGCCACAGAAATATTCAAATGGTTCAAATGGCTCTGAGCACTATGGGACTTAACATCTGAGGTCATCAGTCCCCTAGAACTTAGAACTACTTAAACCTAATTAACCTAAGGACATCATACACATCCATGCCCGAGGCAGGATTCGAACCTGCGACCGTAGCGGTTGTGCGGTTCCAGACTGAAGCGCCTAGAACCGCTCGGTCACTCCGGCCGGAGCAGAAATATTGAGCCTTGCTAACTCTATAGCAGTCTTTAATTGCGAAATTGTTGCCGGTGTTGGTTTTTGTTCATGAATTGACCTCTCGATTATGTTCCATAAATGTTCGATGAGATTCATGTCGGGAACTCTGGGTTGCCAAGCCATTTTCTGTAACTGTCCAGAATGTTCTCCCAACCAGTGGTGAAAAACTGTGGCCTGGTGACAGGGCGCATTGTCGCGCATAAAAAAATCCTACGTTGTTTGGGAACGTGAAGTCCGGATGTACCCATTTCCAATCAATGAACGGTTCAGCTGCATCAGAGGACCCAGTTCATTCCATGTAAACACAGCCCACGCCATTATGGAGCTACCACAAGCTTGCACAATGGCTTGTTGACATCATGGGTTCATAGCATCGCGGCGTCTGCGACCCACTCGAACCCTACAAATCAGCTCTTACCAATTGAAATCGGGACTCATCTGGCGAGACGACGGTTTTCCACTCGTGTAGGATACAACCGATATGCCACGAGCCCAGGAGAGGAACTGCAGGCCATGTCGTGCTGTTGGAAAACGCAGTCAAGTCGGTTGTCTGCTGCCATAGCCCATTAGTGCTCAGTTTCGCCACACTGCTCTAATGGATACTCCACCGATTTTCGGCACGATTGTGTACCGGCCGTGAGTGTTAAAGTCGATATTGGCCTCCCCAGAGATACTAGGACGCCGAGTGGCCCTCTGGCGACGAAGAGAGGAGGGTTGGAGCGTACCGAGAATGGCAGAGTCTTGGGGTCCGGATGGCACGAATTGTGAATTAATAATTTTGGCACTCTGTCGAATTGAACTGGTGGTGAAACTGAGACGCTTGAGAATTCAACGCTGCTGTGGAACAATAAGCCGTGGGCTCTGCAGTTCTATGGACGCAATTTACGGCGAGCTGTGGCTGACGTCGTTTTTGGGTGTTTTGCCAAAGCAGATAAACAAGACACCGTGAGCCCAACCTCAACACGCTGTACTGTAACATGTTCGCCCACAATAAGGACGTTATGATATTGGAGAAGAAATCAGTGAAATACGGTACGTGTAT
The DNA here is from genome assembly GCF_023864345.2 of Schistocerca serialis cubense. NCBI lineage: Eukaryota > Metazoa > Arthropoda > Insecta > Orthoptera > Acrididae > Schistocerca > Schistocerca serialis. The sequence goes on along the minus strand of NC_064644.1, from coordinate 507,637,470 downwards.
TAACCTTCAGTGAATTTTGCGGTATTACTTTACTTAACTGTGTGGAGACTGAGCAGTAACTGTCACTTTTCAACGAAATTTACTATTGTGTAAAAGGGTGACCAACGCCGGGTGAGCCGGCAGGGCTGGCCGAGCGGTTCTAGGCGCTACAGTCTGGAACCGCGCTACCGCTACGGTCGCAGGTTCGAGTCCTGCCTCGGGCATGGATGTTTGTGATGTCCTTAGGTTAGTTAGGTTTAAGTAGTTCTAAGTTCTAGGGGACTGATGACCTCAGAAGTGAAGTCCCATAGTGCTCAGAGTCATTTGAACCAATGCCGGATGGGTGTTGGCATAAAGTCATTATATTTCTTATTTGTGAACATGATTTTCTGTTATCAGGATTACTCATTAGACAGATTTGAAACTCTCAGTTCTGCGCTGTAGTTAAGCGGATTATAAAAAATGGAATTTGACAGATATGCTAACTGTGCGTTTTGGATATGTTTTTTATATCTGCGCGTTAAATGAAAGTGAATTTTGAAGTTTGTAAGGTACCTTTCTACCATTATGAGTCTGTAAGTTTCTATTTGGAAGTTATGTTATTTGCTACTTTTATTGGTTGAGAATTTATAACCCGATTAAGTTATTTAATCAGCCTTTCTATGGAGTGTTTAAAGACGTGTTGTCAGTGAACTACTATTAACAAATTACGTAAATCAGTAATGTTGTGTAAGCAGTTATTAAGCGCACCCATCTCCATTAGCCAATCAGCCATGGAGATTTGGGAACAGGTATCGATGTAACATTAGGGGACTAGAGGCTATTCGTCAAGTTGTGGCAACGCTAATCCTTTTGTTTGTTGTTCTTGTTGAAGTGCCTAGTCACCCGTAAATGAACATTAATTCTGCACATTGGTAGCAGAGAGTGGTTGATTAGCTGGAGGAAAGTGTCTTCAAACTGTCGAAAATTAGGTTGTTGTATAAGATTGATAGCTACTATTTTGGATCTGATACTGCTGCAATTATTCCAGGATGCCATCGAATCTGGTGAAGGACGCGGCTTTGTTGAGAAGTGAGTTGGCGTACGAACTTCGAAGGAGGGGTTTGGAACCACAAGGCAATGTAACTGAATTGTTGGAATTATTAAGGAAGAATATGCACCTCGCGGTAACGATAAAAATTATGGAGAAAAAAGAGGTAAATTTGGCCGCTGCCGCTATAGTTGCGCCACTTGAGGAAATGTTGGAACGTGTTGATGGTTTGGATATGGGTTCACTAACCGAAAATCAGGTCAGAAAGTTACAAGCAAGACATGCCCATTACCTAAATTGGGTGGATGATTTAATAGGTATGAAGAGGGAGGAAGAGAATGTAATAAGGGATTATTTAAAGCGAATCAGTGATGGGATGGCTCGCGTTGGAAGAGTGGAAGGTGAAGCAGAATCTGTAGCGGGGCAAGTCGAGCGACGCCGTATTTGTGTGTGTTTGGGGGGGGGGGGGGAGGGGGGGAGTTTTCAGATTGTCCGTATTCGAAATTACCTCACCCCATGGAAGGTTATTTGGCAGGATGCAAGGAATGTTGGTGTTTAGGTTCGGTGGAGAATATTCTGGAGTTTTTGTATTTCATCATCGGATTTCAGCGGAAAGCGCGAGCTGTTAACATGACGGACATGGAAATTTTAAAACTCTTAGCGGGAAAGGTGAAGGGATAGTTAGTAGAGTATCTGTTGAGTGCTATTCAGGAGAGACTAACGTTTTAACTGTTCAGAGGAAAAATTTGCACCTTGATTCCACGCTGTATGCTGCAAGAATTAGTTTATAGGGAGTATGGTCGACAGCAGGGCGATAATGAAAAGATTGTCGACATTGTTAAAAGAGTTAGAGAGAGTGCGCTATCCTTGTGCCTGCCATACTGCAAAAGAGAAATTGTATTACATATTGTTCAAGGATTACGACCAGACGATAGACAGAGGGCAGTATTTAGTGGGACACCGCAAACGTTTGCCCAGTTGAATGAATTAGAAAGGCACATCCAGGCTATTATGTATGTAGACTCACGGAAGGCGGGGCAGCCCATTAACTATGAAAGGTTACGCGGACAGGAGAACCGGTTGGATAGGATGGAATAGAATAAGAATGTTCAAGCGAACAATAGGAATATGAAGGAAATATCAGCAATGGGAAAAGGAAAGTGAGATAAGGTGCTGGATTTGTGGGAAGTTGGGTCACATTAGTAGGAATTGTCGGAAGAGTAAGCCAGAGACGTCCTGACAATTACTACAAGAGGTAAGAAAGGAACGGAAAGAGATTTATGCGATAAGCAGAGGGGAGGAACAGGGTTTACTTTTTGTATGCTGTGTTGTGAGTGAGGAATCTGTGTGTGCGTTGTTGGGCTCTGGTAGTGCTATTACGGCGATCGAAGAAAATTGATTTAACCGTAACAGTGCTATTTGTAAGTGGAGTAAAACAGAAATGTATACAATTAAATATAAGGCAGTAAATAAGTCCAGTGTAAGAGTGAAGGGTGTCGTATGGGTTAAACTGAGAATAAAGGAGTTCACGTGGAGGTTGAAGATGCGAGTGGTCATCAGGCTTGCCACGACAGTCTTTCTAGGAGCTGATGTTATTAAAAAAGATCGGATTGGTGACTGATTGGGGTGCAAGCCAATTTGGCTTCGGATTTAAACCGGAGAAGAGTTTTGAATTTTGTACGCACCAAGGGGAAGTTTCTGTGGCAGTTGTAACTAGTGAAGAGGCATTACAAACTGAAAAGAGTCAAGAGAAAGGGTTGCGGTTGGAACATTTGGAATTAGCAGAGACAGAGGAAATACAGAGATTATGTAGTGAATTCCAGGATGTTTTGATGAAGAGGTTTGGGGTGACGTCTCTCGTGGAATATCACATCGAATTATCTGATAACGTGCCTGTTAAGAAAGCACTGTATAGGTTGGCTGCACCTCGAATGAAATTTTTGAAGGAAAAGGTTAAAAATATGTTAGATCGGGAAGTAATTCGGCCCTTTTATTCGCCATATGCGATGGGAATTATCGCCCGATGGTTGATTATAGGGATTCGAATAAAAAAGTGGCATTGCGGTCAGTACCTCTTCCCGACGTCCATTCTTGTTTTGGATGGTTTTGCTGTGCAAGGATATTTACCACCTTAGATTTAAACCGGGCTTATAATCAAATTCTGCTCGCGGAAACTTCCAAACGTATTACGGCCTTCGCTACTTATTGGAGTATTTATGAATTCAATAGGGTTCCGTTCGGATTATCTACGGGTGCTGCAGTTCTGCCTCAGCTCCTATACAAAATATTCTCGGACATAAAGTTTAAGTTTATATACCACTACTTGGGTGATTTAGTATTTTACAATAATTCCATGCAGGGACATAATCAACATTTAAGGGAGGTTTTAGTGAGGTTAAGGAAGGCTGGTCTTACGGTGAATCCAGCCAAGGTAAAGCGTGCTTGTGAATCTATACACTTCCTTGGTCATTTGGTCTCTCCGGAGGGGATAACCATTGCTGAAGAACGGGTGCGAGCTATAAAACAGTTGCCCATTCCTAGATATATGATGGAGGTTGCGAAGTGTGTCGGGGTAGCAAATTTCTTCCATAAGTTCATTCCGGGGTTTGCGGAGAAGCCGGCCCCGTTGAATGCCTTACGTAAGAAGGAGCAAACATTTGAGTGGGGGCCTTCGCAGGAAGGCACGTGGGAATCCCTGAAACAGCCCTTGGCATCAGCACCAGTGCTCGCGCTTCCTCATTTCAATGCTCCGTTTATACTTCAGACTGACGCCTCAAATGCGGGGTGGGGGCGGTCCTTCTACAGGAACGGGTCGAAGGAAGGAGGAATATTGCGTAGCCTTCACGTTGCTTTGAACCACTTAGAAAAGAACTGTTCTATTTATGAGCTGGAGGCGCTCGCGTTATTATTTGGCATGGAGAAATTTCGGTATTGCCTGGACCGTACACAGTTTTTCTTAGAGACCTATAACAACGCGCTCAGCTAGGTCCTTGCACGTCCTCGTAAGACCGGCAGGATTGTCAGGTGGGCAACAAGGATCTTGACATTTAAGTTCCAGGTTAAGGATATTAAAGGATCGGAAAACCAGGTAACCGATGGCTTCAGCTGCCTTTTTCAGGAACCTGACATACAACATGATAGTCACAAATTGGATGAAGGTAGTGCCTCCATAGGGAGAATTAGTTCGATTCTCACTGATTTTCCAAGCTGTTTAAAAATATTCGGGAATATCAGGAGAAGGATGACGAGGTGCGGGAGATAAAAAAACTGATAAATGAAAGGTGGTGACATCATACCTGCTTAGAAATGGTGTTTTGTGTTGCAAGGTTCGGTACGATAAAGGTTACAAAATTGTGGTGCCTGGGGATTTGGTGCCTTTCATTTTAAAATATTTTCATGAATCGCCGGTGGGTGGTCATTTGGGTATATTTAAAGCTCGTGCAAAAATTCGTGAGCATTTCACTTGGAAGGGAATGGATAAAGATATTAAGCACAATGTTAGTACAAGTCAGGTGTGTGCTGCTGCCAAACCAGCACAGGTGGCTGGAATTCATACCTGCGGACTATGCCCTTCAGAAAAGGTACATCGACTTCGTAGGGCCTTTATCTCGATCTAAGAAAGGTAATAAATACATCCCTAGTATGTATTGATGCCTTCACAAGGACCGAGCGAGGTGGCGCAATGGTTAGACACTGGACTCGCATTCGGGAGGACGACGGTTCAATCCCGCGTCTGGCCATCCTGATTTAGGTTTTCCGTGATTTCCCTAAATCACTCCAGGCAAATGCCGGGATGGTTCCTCTGAAAGGGCACGGCCGACTTCCTTCCCCATCCTTCCCTAATCCGATGAGACCGATGACCACGCTGTCTGGTCTCCTTCCCCAAACAACCAACCAACCAACCTTCACAAGGTTTACTTGCATGTATCCCACTAGGGCAACGACGGCTGAAATTGTGATGCAGAATTAGAAAAATATATTTGGCGTGCTCGGGCCGCCGCAGTATTTGATTAGCGACAATGCTTCATGTTTAACTTCAGGAGGGTTTCAGAACTTTTGCATGGGAATGGGCATCACCCATGGGACCACGGCTCCCTATTACCAGAACCCATCGTATGCTGAAAGGGTAAATTGCAGTCTCAGGGTGGCATTAATTGCCTATCACAGTAAAGACCAGGAGAACTGGGATCGCACGCTTCCTTGGCTTATGATGGCGTTTAACACGGCCAAGAATGAAACTCATTTGTCGACTCCTGTGGAGCTCATATTGAACTTTAAGATTTCCACTCCTCTGAGTAACCTATGGTCCATTAGAGGTCTGCCACCTGAGGTCATTCAGCCTCAACAGCTGGTGAATCAGTGGAAAAGGGCGAAGTGTAATATCAAAATCTTGTACATGGCAGCACGTTCAGAGACCGTGAATACTTACAACTGAAAGAAAATCAGCCCTCGGTCACTAATTTTAAACAAATTAACCTGGTTTCGACACTGCTAGGAGTGTCTCCCTCAGAATTTAAAACAAAGAATGGTCTATATTCTATAACATGGTCACAGAATTATGACCAAACATGTATGATAGAGTATAAGTACGGAAAGCTCATGAAAGACTGGCAGTACTTATATGTCATTTATAAAATAATAAATATGCCAAAAGAGCATTAGCCACAAAGATATTTAAAATAAGGAAAACTGTGATGGCGAGCCACTAAGGGCTGCTCGTTACTTGCGTGGTGCAGGTTGCGAAACTTTTTGCCCTTTTGGAAATTTTTTTATTTTATAAATGACATATGAGTACTGCCAGTCTCTCGCGACGTTTCCGTACTTACACTCTGTCATACATGTTTAGTCATAATTCTGTGACCATGTTATAGAATATATACCATTATTTGTTTTAAATCTAAGGAAGACACTCCTAGCTGTGTCGAAACCAGGTTAATTTGTTTAAAATTAGTGACCGAGGCCTGATCTTCTTTCAATTGAAGTGCAATATTCTAAAGGCTCATCAGATTCGCGCAAAGCGTTGCAACGAGGGGCGGCTGCCATACACGTAGAAGTTGGGATATCCGGTGTATGTAAGAAATTTCCAGGTGGTGAGCAGTAAGGTGGATAAAGTTACTAAAAACCTCCTCCCACGTTTCGTCATGCTGTACTTTATTAGGCGTTTTATAACATTGGTCACCGTTATACTGATTGACCCCCAGCAAGGAGAGAGAATAACAACTCATCTCTCTCAGATAAAGACGGGTCCATCGCTCATTCATTATGGGAACTTAAGGGAGCCGTGACCGGCAATTAAGGGCGGGGGGAAGGGGGGGGGGGGGTAGTATGCGCCGATTTTCGGCACGATTGTGTTCCGGCCATGAGTGTTAAGGTCGACAACGTCCTCGCCAGAGATACTGGGGCACCGAGTTGGCGCCGAGCCGACGAAGAGAGGAGGGTTGGAGCATACCGAGCGAGGAAGACAGAACGGCAGAATGTTGGGCTCCAAATGGTCCAAATTGTCAACTAATAATTTTGGCACTCTGTCGAAATGAACTGGTGGTGAAACCGAGACGCTGGAGAATTCAACGCTGCTGTGGAACGATAAGCCGTGGGCTCTGCAGTTGTATGGGCACAAGTTACGGCGAGCTGTGGCCGATGTCGTTTGTGGGTGTTTGGCCAAAGCATATAAACAAGACATCCTGAACACGCTGAGCTGTAGCATGTGCGCCCACAACAAGGATGTCATGATATTGGAGAACAAAGCAGTGGAATACGGTACGTGTATTAACCTTCAGTGACTTCTGCGGTGTTACTTTACTTAACTGTGTGGAGATTGAGCAGTAACTGTCACTTTTCAACGAAATTTACGATTTTGTGAAAGTGTCGCTAATGCCGGATGGGCATTGACATAAAGTCATTATATTTCTTATTTGTGAACATAATTTTCTGTTATCAGGATGACTCATTGGACTGATTTGAAATTGTAAGTTCTGCGCTGTATTTCAGCGGGTTATAAATAATGGAATTTGACAGATATGCTAACTGTGCGTTTTGGATATGTTTTTTATATCTACGTGTTAAATGAAAGTAAATTTTTAAGTTGTTAAGGTACCTTTCTACCCTTACGAGGCTGTAAGTAAGAATCATGGACCTTGCCGTTGGTCAGGAGGCTTGCGTGCCTCAGCGATACAGATAGCCGTACCGTAGGTGCAACCACAACGGATGGGTGTCTGTTGAGAGGCCAGACAAACGTGTGGTTCCTGAAGAGGGGCAGCAGCCTTTTCAGTAGTTGCAGGGGCAACAGTCTGGATGATTGACTGATCTGGCCTTGTAACACTAACCAAAACGGCCTTGCTGTGCTGGTAATGCGAACGGCTGAAAGCAAGGGGAAACTACAGCCGTAATTTTTCCCGAGGGCATGCAGCTTTACTGTATGGTTAAATGATGATGTCGTCCTCTTGGGTAAAATATTTCGGAGGTAGGTGAATATGGATTGGGGGGAAGAAATGAAACAGGAAGCCGCCTGGTAGAATTTTCCACAGAGCATAACTTAATCATAGCTAACACTTGGTTCAAGAATAATAAAAGAAGGTTGTATACATGGTAGAAGCCTGGAGATACTAGAAGGTATCAGATAGATTATATAATGATAAGACAGAGATTTAGGAACCAGGTTTTAAATTGTGAGACATTTCCAGGAACAGATGTGGACTCTGACCACAATCTATTGGTTATGAACTGTAGATTAAAACTGAAGAAACTGATAAAAAGTGGGAATTTAAGGAGATGGGACGTGGATAAACTGACTAAACCTGAAGTTGTACAGAGTTTCAGGGACAGCATGAGGGAACAACTAACACGAATGGGGGAAAGAAATACAGTAGAAGAAGAATGGGTAGCTTTGAGGGATGAAGTAGTGAAGGCAGCAGAGGATCAAGTAGGTAAAAAGACGAAGGCTACAATAAATCCTTGGGTAACAGAAGAAATATTGAATTTAATTGATGAAAGGAGAAAATATAAAAATGCAGTAAATGAAGCAGGCAAAAAGGATTACAAACGTCTCAAAAATGAGATCGACAGAAAGTGCAAAATGGCTAAGCAGGGATGGCTAGAGGACAAATGTAAGGATGTAGAGGCTTATCTCACCAGGGGTAAGATAGATACTGCCTACAGGAAAATTAAAGAGATCGTTGGAGAAAAGAGAACCATTTGTATGAATATCAAGAGCTCAGATGGAAACCCAGTACTAAGCAAAGAAGGGAAAGCAGAAAGGTGGAATGAGTATATAGAGAGTCTGTACAAGGGCGATGTACTTGAAGACAATATTATGGAAATGGAAGAGGATGTACATGAAGATCAAAGGGGAGATACTGCGTGAAGAGTTTGACAGAGCACTGAAAGACTTGAGTCGAAACAAGGTCTGGAATAGGCAACATTCCATTACAACTACTGACAGCTTTGGGAGAGCCAGTCCGGACAAAACTCTACCATCTGTTGAGCAAGATATGTGAGACAGGCGAAATACCCTCAGACTTCAAGAAGAATATAATAATTCCAATCTCAAAGAAAGCAGGTGTTGACAGATGTGAAAATTATCGAACTATCAGTTTAATAAGTCATGGCTGCAAAATACTAACGCGAATTCTTTACAGACGAAAGGAAAAACTAGTAGGAGCCGTCCTCGGGAAAGATCAGTTTGGATTCCGTAGAAATATTGGAAGACGGGAGGCAATACTGACCCTACGACTTATCTTAGAAGAGAGACTAAGGAAAGGCAAACCTACGTTTCTAGCATTTGTAGACTTAGAGAAAGCTTTTGACAATGTTGACTGGAATACTCTCTTTCAAATTCTGAAGGTGGCAGGGGTAAAATACAGGGAGCGAAAGGCTATTTACAATTTGTACAGAAACAAGATGGCAGTTATAAGAGTCCAGGGACACGAAAGGGAAGCAGTGGTTGGGAAGGGAGTGAGACAGGGTTGTAGCCTCTCTCCCCGATGTTATTCAATCTGTATATTGAGCAAGCAGTGAAGGAAAGAAAAGAAAAATTCGGAGTAGGTATTGAAATTCATGGAGAAGAAGTAAAAACTTTGAGGTTCACCGATGACACTGCAATTCTGTCAGAGACAGCAAAGGACTTGGAAGAGTAGTTGAACGGAATGGACAGTATCTTGAAAGGAGGATATAAGATGAACATCTACAAAAGCAAAACGAGGATAATGGAATGTAGTCAAATTAAATCGGGTGATGCTGAGGGAATTAGATTAGGAAATGAGACACTTAAAGTCGTAAAGGGGTCGAAGTAGAGACGATATAAAATGTAGACTGGCAACGGCAAGGAATGCGTTTCTGAAGAAGAGAAATTTGTTAACATCGAGTATAGGTTTAAGTGTCAGGAAGTCATTTCTGAAAGTATTTGTATGGAGTGTAGCCATGTATGGAAGTGAAACATGGACGATAAATAGCTTGGACAAGAAGAGAATAGAAGCTTCTGAAATGTGGTGGTACAGAAGAATGCTGAAGATTATATGGGTAGATCACGTAACTAATGAGGAGGTATTGAATAGGATTGGGGAGAAGAGGAGTTTATGGCACCACTTGACAAGGAAAAGGGATCGGTTGGTTGGACATGTTCTGAGGCATCGAGGGATCATCAATTTAGTATTGGAGGGCAGCGTGGAGGGTAAAAATCGTAGAGGGAGACCAAGAGATGAATACACTAAGCAGATTGAGAAAGATGTAGGTTGCAGTAGTTACTGGGAGATGAAGAAGCTTGCGCAGGCTAGAGTAGCATGGAGACCTGCATCAAACCAGTCTCAGGACTGAAGACCACAACGACAACAACAACAAGTTTGCTACTGTTATTGGTTGAGAATTTATTACCTGATTAACAGTTATTTAACCAGCCTTTCTATGAAGTCTTGTTTGTCAGTGAACTATTATTAATAAATTACGTAAATCAGTAATGTTGTGTAAGCAGTTATTGAGGGCACCCAACTACATTAGCCAATCAACCATGGCCAGTCGGGAACGGGCATTGATGTAACATTAGGGGACTAGAGGCTATTTGTCATGTTGTGGCAACGCTAATCCACATGTTTGTTGTTCTTGTTGAAGCGTCTAGTCGCCCCTAAGTTAGAATTAATTCCGCACAATACGTTCGTCGTACGACCTACATTGATTTGTGCGGTTACTTCACGCAGTGTTGCTTGTCTGTTAGCACTGATAACTTTACGCAAATACCGCTGCTCTCGGTCGTTAAGCGATGGCGGTCAGCCATTGCGTTGTACATGGTGAGAGGTGAAGCCTGAAATTTGGTGTTCTCGGTACACTTCCGACGCTGTGGATCTCGGAGTACTGAATTCCCTGACGATTTCCAAAATGAAGTGTCCCATGCATCTAGCTCTAATTACTATTCAGCATCCAAAAGTCTGTTAATTTCCGTCTTGAAGCCTTTATCACGTCATAAATCTTTTCACATGCATCACGTGACTACTCATGACAGCTCCGCCAGTGCAACTGCACTTTTGTACTTTGTGAAGGCAATATACCGCCATCTGTAGACGTGAGTGCCGATATCCCATGATTTTCGTCACCTCAGCGTATGTGATGACTTTCAAAAGACGTCTATTCCTCCAGAATCTTCGCTGCTTGTGACATCACAACTGGAAGATACATCAGACACGGACTTGCTATTTTAAGGCACCTAGTGTGGCGGCGCATCCACGCAGTCCACAGCCGCAGCGTCTCTACACACACGTAGCGCCAGTGGCGGACGGTCTGATCAAGTGCACCATCGTCGCACGCAGGCAGCGCACCGGCCGCAAGTAGGAACAACTCGTGCCGCTGCTAACGGGACCACGTCCACTTGCATCTTCTCGGCAGTACGTAAACGTCCTCCAGTGAGACCAGCTCCGTGTCTGTGTGTATTCAGTTGTCAGTGAAAGGACTCCGTACTTCTACTGTTAATACACTACTGGCCATTACAATTGCTACACCAACAAGAAATGCAGATGATAAGCGGGTATTCATTGGACAAATATATTATACTAGAACTGACATGTGAATGTGATTATATTTTCACGCAATTTGGGTGAATAGATCCTGAGAAATCAGTACCCAGAACAACCACCTCTGGCCCTAATAACGTCCTTGATACACCTTGGCATTGAGACAAACAGAGCTTGGATGCCGTGTACAGGTACAACTGCCCATGCAGCTTCAACACGATACCACAGTTCATCGAGAGAAGTGACTGGCGTATTGTGACGAGCCAATTGCTCGCCCACCATTGACATTTTCAATTCGTGAGAGATCTGGAGAATGTGCTGCTCAGGGCAGCAGTCGAACATTTTCTGTATCCAGAAAGGCCCGTACAGGACCTGCAACATGCGGTCGTGCATTATCCTGCTGAAATGTAGGGTTTCGCAGGGATCGAATGAAGGGTAGAGCCACGGGTCGTAGCACATCTGAAATGTAACGTCTACTGTTCAAAGTGCCGTCAATGCGAACAAGAGGTGACCGAGAGATGTAACCAATGGCACCCCATACCATCACGCCGGGTGATACGCCAGTATGGCGATGACGAATACACACATCCAATATGTGTTCACCGCGATGTCGCCACACACGGATGCGACCATCATGATGCTGTAAACAGAACCTGAATTCATCCGAAACACGACGTTTTCCCATTCGTGCATCCAGGTTCGTCGTTGAGTACACCATTGCAGGGGTTCCTGTCTGTGATGCAGCGTCAAGGGTAACTGCAGCCATTGTCTCCGAGCTGATAGTCCATGCTGCTGCAAACGACGTCGAACTGTTCGTGCAGATGTTTGTTGTCTTGCAAACGTCCCCATCTGTGGACTCGGGTTCGAGACGTTGCTGCACGATCCTTTACAGCCATGCGGATAAGATGCCTGTCTTCTCGACTGCTAGTAATACGAGGCCGTTGGGATCCAGCACGGCGTTCCGTATTACCCTCCTGAACCCACCGATTCCATACTCTGCTAACAGTCATTGGATCTCGACCAACGCGAGCAGCAATGTCGCGATACGATAAACCGCAATTGCGATAATCTACAAACCGATCTTTATCAAAGTCGGAAACGTCATGGTACGCATTTCTCCTCCTTACACGAGGCATCACAACAACGTTTCACCAGGCAACGCCGGTTTAACTGCTGTTTTTTGTATGAGAAATCGGTTGGCAACGTTCCTCATGTCAGTACGTTGTAGGTGTCGCCACCGGCGCTAACCTTGTGTGAATGCTCTAAAAAGCGAATCATTTGCATATCACAGCATCTTCTTCCTGTCGGTTAAATTTCGCGTCTGTAGCAAGTGGTGTAGCAATTTTAATAGCCAGTAGTGTAGTTGTGTTAATGTTTCTCTAACATTGTCGTTATTCGGCGTGCAGTTATCAGCCGATATAATTGTGTATCTTATGGTCGTCAGTAGGGAGCATATGTATAACATCTAGTACTGACCTTACAATCTCAAGCAGAATGCCAGCTACTGTGACAGCAAGCGACGAAACAACTAGTACGTGCAGAAACGGTGACTGTAATGAATCGGATGTTGACATTCTTACTATGGAAACATGTGTAATACCAGTGAATGTGGAACGTATTTGGAAGCAGAAGGTTCAAATAGAGGACGAGTAGATTTTCGTTAAAGAGACGCTCAAGCAGACTGTCACGACACATATATATGATTTGGAAGAGGAATTCGAATTTTCTTTATATAGGTGGAAGAAACTTGAAGATGTTTCGTAAGTGGTTGAAAAACGTACTATGAAATGAAATATTCAAACGGAACCACAGTACAATCTGTATAGAAAGAAGACGCCAGTTACAGGAGTCGAGGGACAGAAAAGGTAGTAGTGCTTGAGAAGGGAGTGTGACGGGGTTGTTGCCTGTCCGACGTTATTCAGTATGTACACTCCTGGAAATTGAAATAAGAACACCGTGAATTCATTGTCCCAGGAAGGGGAAACTTTATTGACACATTCCTGGAGTCAGATACATCACATGATCACACTGACAGAACCACAGGCACATAGACACAGGCAACAGAGCATGCACAATGTCGGCACTAGTACAGTGTATATCCACCTTTCGCAGCAATGCAGGCTGCTATTCTCCCATGGAGACGATCGTAGAGATGCTGGATGTAGTCCTGTGGAACGGCTTGCCATGCCATTTCCACCTGGCGCCTCAGTTGGACCAGCGTTCGTGCTGGACGTGCAGACCGCGTGAGACGACGCTTCATCCAGTCCCAAACATGCTCAATGGGGGACAGATCCGGAGGTCTTGCTGGCCAGGGTAGTTGACTTACACCTTCTAGAGCACGTTGGGTGGCACGGGATACATGCGGACGTGCATTGTCCTGTTGGAACAGCAAGTTCCCTTGCCGGTCTAGGAATGGTAGAACGATGGGTTCGATGACGGTTTGGATGTACCGTGCACTATTCAGTGTCCCCTCGACGATCACCAGTGGTGTACGGCCAGTGTAGGAGATCGCTCCCCACACCATGATGCCGGGTGTTGGCCCTGTGTGCCTCGGTCGTATGCAGTCCTGATTGTGGCGCTCACCTGCACGGCGCCAAACACGCATACGACCATCATTGGCATCAAGGCAGAAGCGACTCTCATCGCTGAAGACGACACGTCTCCTTTCGTCCCTCCATTCACGCCTGTCGCGACACCACTGGAGGCGGGCTGCACGATTTTGGGGCGTGAGCGGAAGACGGCCTAACGGTGTGCGGGACCGTAGCCCAGCTTCATGGAGACGGTTGCGAATGGTCCTCGCCGATACCCCAGGAGCAACAGTGTCCCTAATTCGCTGGGAAGTGGCGGTGCGGTCCCCTACGGCACTGCGTAGGATCCTACGGTCTTGGCGTGCATCCGTGCGTCGCTGCGGTCCGGTCCCAGGTCGACGGGCACGTGCACCTTCCGCCGACCACTGGCGACAAGATCGATGTACAGTGGAGACCTCACGCCCCACGTGTTGAGCAATTCGGCGGTACGTCCACCCGGCCTCCCACATGCCCACTATACGCCCCCGCCCAAAGTCCGTCAACTGCACATACGGTTCACGTCCACGCTGTCGCGGCATGCTACCAGTGTTAAAGACTGCGATGGAGCTCCGTATGCCACGGCAAACTGGCTGACACTGACGGCGGCGGTGCACAAATGCTGCGCAGCTAGCGCCATTCGACGGCCAACACCGCGGTTCCTGGTGTGTCCGCTGTGCCGTGCGTGTGATCATTGCTTGTACAGCTCTCTCGCAGTGTCCGGAGCAAGTATGGTGGGTCTGACACACCGGTGTCAATGTGTTCTTTTTTCCATTTCCAGGAGTGTATATTGAGCAAGCAGTAGTGGAAACCAAAGAAAAATTTGCAGTAGAAATTAACGTTTAGGGAGAAGAACTGAAAACTTTGTGATTTACCAACAACCTTATAAGTCTGAAAGAGAGAGCGTAGGACTTGGAACAGCAGCTGAACGGAATGGACAACGTGTTGAAACGAGGATGTAAGACGAACATCAATAAAAACAAAATTAGGATAATGGAATGTTGTAAGTAGGCTGTTTATGTTTTCTTATTGGCAACGTTACGTAGCGCTCTGTATGAAAATCACTGGCTGTGCTGTGTGCAGTCTGTGGCTAGTTTGCATTGTTGTCTGCCATTGTAGTGTTGGGCAGCTGGATGTGAACAGCGCGTAGCGTCGCGCAGTTGGAAGTGAGCCGCCAACAGTGGTGAATGTGGGGAGAGAAATGGCGGAGTTTTGAAATTTGTAAGACTGGATGTCATGAACTGCTATGTATATTATGATTTTTCAACACTATTAAGGTAAATAAATTGTTTGTTCTCTATTAAAATCTTTCATTTGCTAACTATGCCTATCAGTAGTTAGTGCCTTCCGTAGTTTGAATCTTTTATTTAGCTGGCAGTAGTGGCGCTCGCTGTATTGCAGTAGTTCGAGTAACGAAGATTTTTGTGAGGTAAGTGATTTGTGAAAGGTATAGGTTAATGTTAGTCAGGGCCATTCTTTTGTAGGGATTATTGAAAGTCGATTTCGTTGCGCTAAAAATATTGCGTGTCAGTTTAAGGACAGTCATGTAAAATTTTTCTAAGGGGACGTTTCATAATGTAATCTAATTAAATCAGGTGATTCTGATGGAATTATATTGGGAAATGAAACATTAAACTAGCAGAGGGATTTTGAGAGCAGCAAAGTAAATTATGATGGCATAAGTAGAGAGGATATAAAATACAGACTGGCAATAGCAAGAAATTTGTTAACTCCGAATATAGGTTTAAGTGTTAGGAAGTTATTCTTTTTTGTTTGAAGATATTTGCCTCTAGTGTAGCTGTCTATGGAAGTGAAAGTGAACGACAACCAGTTCACACAAAAAGAGAGCTTTTGGATTTGTGCTGCTACAGGAGAATGCTGAAGAGTTCAGTAGCTCATGAAATAGGTTGGTACTGAATATAACTGGGGAGAAAGGAAATTAGATGCATAACTGGAATAAAAGGAGGGACTGTTTGATAGGATATTTTCTGAGACACTAAGGGATCACCGTTTCACTACTGAAGAAGAGTGTGTGCGGTAAAAATCGTAGAGGAAACCAAGATATGAGTGCAATAAGCAGTTCGAAGAGATGCAGGTTGCAGTAGTTATTCGAAGATGAAGAGGCTTGCACAGGATAGAACATCTTGGAGAGCTGAACCAAACCAGTCATTAGACTGAAGGCTACAGGAACAACATAAAGGGTAAATGTTGTTAGCAAAAGCATCGAAAAGTACTTGATCAGTGTACTTCAAAATTTTACTCGATGCCCTAATAAACATTCAATTTGAAATAGGCTGCATAAATCGAGAAATGTTGACAAAGATCCAGAAAAGTACACTGCACTATACAGCAATGTAGTTAGCAAACTTGAGTGTGAGACGGAAAATAGTGTGCTGTGCTACTCTGCAAAAAAGTGTGGTTTTCTCACAGACAAGTTGTTTCTCCCATATGTATTTTTTCTAATTGTAAGTAATTTTAAACAAGAATTGTAATCACAACAGTGTGTCATTTTCTATCCTTCCTGTCAGTTTTATCAGAAAACCCTGAAGTTGCGTTTGTGGGTTATCAAACAACTATAGAAACTAAATCATCCGAAACTTTATAATCCTACCCATTCTGATAACACAAGTACACGAAATACTGTTATTGACGTTACTCTTCAAATGGCTCTGAGCACTGTGGGACTTAACTTCTGAGGTCATCAGTCCCCTAGAATTTAGAACTACTTAAACCTAACTAATCTAAGGACATCACACACATCCATGCCCGAGGCAGGATTCGAACTTACGACCGTAGCGGTCGCGCGGTTCCAGAAAGAACCGCTCGGTCACCCCGGTAGGCTGACGTTACAGTACTTACAGACCCCGGAGTTGGAGACGTCTCTGTCAGACCCTGTATTCCAACGGAATCCACGTATTTTAAGCGACTTTGGTTCACAGTCAACGTTTCGTTTTGCAGTAACAATTAACAACGATCAGGTAAGAGAGAGGGAGGAAGAGGAGATAGACAGACAGCAGGGTGGAGGAAATAGACATAGGTCGGGAGAAGGAGGAGATGGACAGAAAAAGAGAGAGAGAATGTTGGAGAGAGATGAGAATTAGGGACTGCCGGAGTGGCCGAGCGGTTCTTGGCGCTTCAGTCTGGAACCGCGCCCGCTACGGTCGCAGGTTCGGAATCCTGCCTCGGGCATGGATGTGTGTGATGTTCTTAGGTTAGTTAGGTTTAAGTAGTTCTAAGTTCTAGAGGACTGATGACCTCAGAAGTTAAGTTCCATAGTGCTCAGAGCCATTTGAACTATTTTTTTGAGAATTAGGAGTAGATGGTCAGAGAGAGGGGTGAGAAGTAGATTAGGGCATATATCCAGTTCTCATACATATTCAGCAATGCCAGATTCACTAGAACTGCTTAGTGGAAGAAGAGAGGAAAGAAGCAGCGCAAGGAGACGAAGAGGACAGTGGCAAGAATGCGGTTACCCATATTCTAGTCCCGCAAGATGGCTGAGTGCAGTAAACAAAATAACATAACTTCCAAATATTTATTAAGCCTGATTTATTTAGTAATCCGCATTATTTGTATTAACATGTTGTGGGTTGTGTTAGCAGCAATGTAGCTTGTCATTTTTCTTGAACAGTTTATTTGCCATTTGCGACACTTATGGAGAAGTCTCGTTGTTACCTTCTTGGTATGTTTTGATTTAGTTTGTAGGACATGTGGATGCTGAGCCACTCAGTTATTTACATGTCCGATGAGCTTCCAAGGCAACAGATGAGGGTGGCTACAATTTAATACAGTTCCCTGAACCGTGAATTTACTTTCAAAACCTTTTCTTAAGAATTTACTTTATTTGCTAGCGATTAATCAAGAACATTAACACATTTAATCACACTATGTGAGCGTGGAAATAGTTGCCAGTGGGTAACTGATGAAAACAAATCAAATTTCTTTCAACAAACGGAAATTTTATTCCTCAAAGCCTTTTTTCTTAGATACAGATTTAAAATTATAATCAGGAAGCACCCTCTAAATATCGAGTTACAATTTATTCAGAGGTAGAAAGAACAAATTTTTGACAGTATGAGCTTTCGGGCTGAGAATCTTGCCGCTCTCTTTCGACACGGCCGTAGTCACGACAGCTCACAACAACCTCTGAAAGACTACACTGGTGCAAATCTGCAACATACTAGATTATTTTAATCTAAAAATTTTAACAACTCACACAAGCACATAAACTACACACCCCATAGGAGGGATGTAAATGGTACAAAACACTAATATTAAAAGATTAACTTGCCACCGAAGGTGCAACTTGTTTTTTAAAAAAATGGTCTTACGGTGGGAGTGTGGCAACTAAAATGACCATTTAAATAAAAACCCATGAAATGCAGTCTTACATAAAATATACAAAGTTGGCCAAACATGCTCTACATTCCACATATACCGCCTCTCAAGATGATAGGCAAGATAAAAACATATTTCAGGAATTCGGCTGTTACACTTCAAGCAATAAATTCGTTGACACCGAATCCGACAAGCATGATAGAGGCAGCTATTAACGTACAGCAGACTGACCGACAGACAGACAGACAGACAGACACTAACTGCCTAACAAATGCGGACGAGAGACAGACGAGCAAGCTGGGGACGAGAGACTGACCAAGAACACAAGTAGAATTTAACAAGTAAATGAAACAACATATCACGAATCAAATAACTTGTAATAAACCGCGATGTCTGGCGAAGACCTGGCGCAGCACCCCCAAAACGCTCTCCCAAACCGATTTTCTGTTGATTGTGATGTAATCGTTCACAGAGCTGATTGAGTTCTGGAAGTGGAACATTAAGTTCATTTTGATACAGGAAACGTTGTATTTCCTTCACAGACTTGACTTCGAGATGTTGTGACATTAACACAATACTCACTTGGCATTTTAACCTGATACTGTAAAAATGATCCCATATATAGTCCTTAATTTTCCGGACGTTTCCTGATGAATAGCATCTACAAATCTTGAGAACTTCTTTGAGTTAAAAACTTCTGCGAACTTTAGGTCAGGCAGAGAATCAAATCTGACTGTTAACTACGTCATTATACGCTGCTTGACAGCTGATAAGGAACAGAAACATTGTTGTACAGGAATAGTAACAGGCAGTGATGGACGACATGAAACACAGTACATACGTAATAGAGGTGGAGGTATACTTAAAACGAAAAAGGTACAGACTTCACCACATACGAAAGCAAGATGACAGAGATAAACAACGGTCATGTTTGACACAGGTCAAGCTCCCAGTATAAAGTCGATATCGGACTCTCAGTAAGGAATACGCCTTCCTCGGACACTAATGCACATTTTGCATTTGTTATTCATGATGACTAACAATCTGTTAATGAGTCATTGGGGGATATTGTCCCACTCCTGTCTCAAGGCGGTTTTCAGTTCTTGCACGCTGCAGAGACGGGGTGTTCGTAAAGAAACACGTTGGCCAAAAAGCTTCCCAGGTATGCTCTTTATCGTTTAGGTCCGGGGAGCACGCAGGCCAGCCGATACACTCAGTTTCAGTATCTTCACTTTCCATTGTGTCCGCCACCTCAGTGGTTCGAAAGGGAGCCCATGGGCTACGTACTGATGGGCTGTTACTTTCTAATGACCGGTAGAATAGCAGGCTGTCATTCGAAGATTTAATGTGTGTGTGCGTGTGTGTGTGTGTGTGTGTGTGTGTGTGTGTGTGTGTGTGTGTGTGTGTGTGTGCGTGAGAGTATTTTTTTTCTTAGGTTTCTGCAATGAACGTTTTGGTACGAAGCATTCTGTGGAACATAACATTAGTACGAAGCACTCTCTGCTACGCCACACTGGTACAATGCGCTCTCTGACAAGTCACACTGGTACGAAGTGTAGTCTGCAATGCAACATTGGTAACAAGAATCCCCCACAATTGTTGGCATCAACCAGGCGCCAAAGCCCTACTACTGAATGTAGGCAACTCAAACTTCAGAGGTCAATAGGTGCTAGTTTTCTACAAAACTGGCGCAGAAAGTGCACTAATCTCTTACTGCCAGATACTGCACCCAAATTTTTAACACCACAAAAACGAATAAAGTATGTTTATGGAAAGTAGTTATTGACTAGATTCATTTGATGGTAATTGTCAGGTGGAAACTCTCATTGAAGACCAAGGAAAAAGACAATGAATTCAAAAGTTCCCAACAATACGCAAACCGAATATAACAATCAGTATTCGTTTACTGGATCAAATAATTCACGTGTAAATACAATCAAATGGATCTGTGCTTTCACGTTGCAGCTGAAACAATAGACAAAAGACTTTCTCACGAGTGAGACAATACGTCATTTGAGACCTTGATTGACTAAATTAGGTTTTGATCCCCACTCGTTCAAAAGAAACAGAGCGCGAAGAAAGATCTGGCGTTTCCCAAGGCAAATTGGACTGAGTAATGCACCGTCTGAAAGGTCACATAATTTACAATCACGCAAATTCAGTTGAGATGTGCTAGGCCGAAACAATCTCACCATAACTGAACGAAATCACCTCAGTGCATCCATCTCACTATACCAAGACAAAGCATGTGTACTATGAGGATAACTGGTGTGTACAGTTGTCACTGCAGCAGGAAAGGAAACAGAGTGCCTTTCTCTGCTGGTCACAAGGCCCACCAATCAAGTTCTGCTGCGTAGCACACATATTTTCTTGCTTCAGCCAAGGCTCACGCGATCCGTCAAGACACACGTTGCAGTTTACAGAGAAAGGTGAATTTTGCTAGTGGACAATTAGAAGGAAACAGATCTTTCGAGGCTGACCAGCGATTAACGTAGCGTGCATGGATACAAGGCATAAAAGGTCATCTGTGCCTTTCACCGCTCTCCCACACAAATAAAATGATTTCTAGAATATTTTCCACTAATCCCACAGTTGGAGACATTCCTGCAATTAACTGAACTCTTGACCCTTTTAAAAAGGTTACATTCCTTGGCCGAATAAAGATAGAGATTTAGCTTTAGTCATAGACCGAACACAAAATAAGATCATGAAACAAGCAATCGCTAATATATTATGATAGGAGCATGGAATTCAATTAAAAGTAAAAGACAAAACCTCAGACATATACGAGAAACTACTGCCCTTTTTCCAAAACTCACAAACAAGTCTTTATGAAGTGGGTGGTCAAACGATCTTAGCCACGAAAGTATCTTTCATATATATACCAAGTAACGTTAATGTGACCACCTGTCAGAAGCCTGAATAACTATCTTTTGCAATGCTGACAGTAGTAAGACGTGCTGGAAGACAGTCAGTGATGTTCTTGGAGGTACCAACACGGATGTGGAGTGATATAGGGTGATTATAATTAAAGTTAAACTTTCAAAACGCATCAAAAATAACTCCATTGGTCAGAATGACGTCAAATTGCAACGGAATATCATCGGAGAAGGGGCAAAACGTATGTGTCAGAATACGTAAATGAAAACACCTGTCATGAGCACGACCCATTGAAGTTGGAATTAACACTCCGGGTACTTGGCTATTCCTCATCTAGCCTCTGCGACGGTCTCTATGACTGTCTCAATGCAGGATCGCGCGTTACTTGTGAAGCTGTATTACGAGAATGATGACTGCACATGTCTCTCTGCAGAAGTTCCGGACACTGAAGGGTTTGGAAAAAGGCGTTGATCCGACGTCTGCCTTAGGTCTGGAGAAAATGATTCGGAAATTCGAAAAGACGGGTTCTTTTGGTGTGCAACCTGGTAGAGGGAGGAAACGAATTGATTCGATGTCAGTGCAAGCAGTGGCACGGCACTGCAGGAGGAGACGAGTGGTGGTGTGCAAACGTGTAGTGCACGGAGAATTGCCAGAACACTGGACACACCCGTGAGCACGGTGCGTAAAATCCTACGAAACACCCTTCTTTGCTATCCATTCAAAATTACCCATGTGCACGACTTGCTTCCTTTTGACCTGCCAGCAAGAGAGACCTTTGCTTTAGAATTTCTTACTCGCATGGATTTGGACAGTGATTGGGCGTGGAAGATTTTGAGGACAGGCTTCCTGTCCTGTTACCTTTTCCGCTACTGGTAAGCGCTATGAGTGTCTTTCGCGCAACCACGTCACTCCAGCTCTCCAACAGTGAGAATGTGTGGATCGGATCATTTTTATGCAAGATGGCGCACCTCCGCACATTGCGAATCCAGTTACGCACCTGCTGAAGCGCCGTTTCGGAAATGCTAGGACTATCAGTAGCCATTTCCCTACAGCCTGCAGGTCCCGATCACCTGATCTTAATCGATGTGACTTCTGGCTGTGGGGCTACCTGAAAGATGTTGTGTTCAGTGTTCACACTGCAAACTTAGCTGGATTGAAGGCACGTATTGCGCAACACATTCTGAACGTGACCCCGGAAACACTTCCATCAGTTGTGGAACATGCTGTTTATCGATTTCAACTTGTTGCAGAAAACAGTGGACAGCATATTGAAAATGTTTTGCGCCAGTCAGACGGAAATTAATAATCCGATTTGAATTTGATTGATGTTATGTACGCGGTTTTTGGCCTCAGGACAATTAAAAACCGGTTTTTCACATCCGATGTAATATGACCTTGCCGTGGTGGATGGGCCTACGTAAGTAACAGTATCACACCTGTACACCCATGCACACTGAGTAGTGCAGTTTGTTTAACGTCAAACGTAGACCTTACGCATTGTTGTATGATTCATTTGTCATTTGTAGTTGACCACTATTAAATTATGATGCTTACAGCGCCATCTATTGCTACATTTTGTAACTATTAATTTTTCTTCTGCCAAACGTCTTCCCCTTTCGATAATATTCCGTTGCAATTTGACGTCATTCTGACCAGTGGCGTTATTTCTACAGCGGTTGGGAAGTTTAATTATAATCGTGTGTGTGTGTGTGTGTGTGTGTGTGTGTGTGTGTGTGTGTGTGTGTGTGCGTGCGTACGCGTTTGCTTGCCAAACCATACCAAGGTCGCCGGATCTCTCCCCAATTCAGAACGTTTGGAGCATTATGGGCAGGGCCTTCAAACCAGCTCGGCATCTTGATGATCTAACGTGCCAATTTGAGAGAACATGGCACGATAGCCCTCAGAAGGATATCCAAGTACTCTGTGTGAAGCTGTATAACTTTATCTACATCTAGAACTTCTTGCTTGTGGGCCAAAGGTGGACCAGTGCAATATTGACTTGCTCAATTTGTGAGGCTATGTCTCGCCAGATTCTCATGCTGTCTCGCTCGATACGCGAAAATTATTAATCCTACAGAAAAAATGGGCAGGGAATTTCTGTAGGAAATTAAATGCAGTTAAATTTTGCAGCGAGATATATTTTCGCTGTAGGCCATGGTTTTCGAGTTATTCAAGAGAAAAACTTTTGAAAATCACTTCTGTGCGATTTCCTTGACTGATTTAAAAACTACAGCCTCCAGCAGAAACGTATCCAAGCACAAAATTTAACTACATAAAATTTCTAACAAAAAATGTACTGTTCATTTTTTCTTTAGGACCAATAGTTTGTGTATAGCACGCTAGAGAATATGAGAATCTTGCATGTGGTTTTTGAAGGCATTACCGGTTGCAGAAAACCCATTCCTACGGGTAACTGAATCACCCGGTATTTATTTGTACCTGAGAGAACAAAATATCTCGAAAACGAAACGAATCATAGAAAAAAGATGTTATAGGTGAAAAGTTAATACAGTAAAGGGGACATCTGCATGTGCTATGACTGACCAAATCCTAGCCACCTCTCCTGCGTGGGTGGGATCGATTTTGTTTTTTGAAATGGGAACACCCCATTTTTATTTTATATGCGGATTCTACCCCAAAAAATACATACAATTTACTCAAAACATTGTTTTCCATTTGCAGCAGATAGTGATGCGATCGAGAAATATCAAGCGTGCCTGTTTTCACGATTAAGATTCCACGCGTTTGATTTTATATGTAATTTACAACACAGATGTAAATCTTTGAGTTCTAACGGCTAATGTTGATATTCAGACGGTATTTGAGTGTTCAAAATGTGATAGTACATAACAAACAATGCATGTAGATGTTGACATTTCTGTCAAGTAGGCTGCCTGTATGGTAACGTAGTTTTATGTTACCTACGGTGTGGTGAGTCCCCATAACATCGGAATGCTTGGCTTCGGTGGCCGTTCTCTAAACCCTCCAGTAGGGTGACTGATACCTCTGTGTGTTTCCGCCCAGCCGCCGTAACTCTTGCGATGGCCACTTCGTGGCTACTGGCAGAATACAAACCACAACCATTGTGACTGTCTATGAACTGATAGCGACAAGCACATATGCCGTGGATACTCACCGAACGCAAGCACCCCATTGATGAGAGGCGACCGGACTTACCTAAATAAAGCACCCGAATAGACCCGAATAGAGAGAGACAAAGAGACTCACCGATATTAAGAGCCACGATGGGACCATAAAACTGTTGCATCCACATCCATATTATTGCATCAGGCTAAACGTAGTTTCTAACCAGATATTGAAACTGCTGTCGTTCTTTACAATGAGATCTGCAACACTAAAGTAAATTCGAACATAAATATCAACCTTTAGAACACAAAGGCCTACGTTTACGTCGTAAATGGAATCAGACGCATCGGCCCTTAACTTGTCGGCTACAGCGCCATCTACAACGAATGGGAAACAATGGTTTCAGTAAACTAAACGTGTATTTTGGCGTAGAATTTCAATACGGAATAAAAAGGAGAGGTTCCCATTTTAAAATACAATGCTGAAGCCGCCTTCGCAGAGGGGATGGCTAGGAAGTGGCCAGTGAGTTGTCCTCTTTACCAATCTTAACTTTAAAGCTAGAAATATTTTTCTTTGTGATTAGTCGTTTTGGAGATATTTAGTTCTCTCAAGTTAAAACAAGACACTGTGTGTGTGTGTGTGTGTGTGTGTGTGTGTTCCACATCGCCTGAACTACCGAATGGACTGCAAAAAACCATAACAAATGTAACATTTACTGTCTGGAATGAAACAACTTGAGGGGGATGGTGTGAGAACCACCTAGCTGCCACTGGGGGATGGCGAATATGGAGATGAACAGGCAGAGGAGAGACAGCTAGTGAGTGGAGAGATGAAAATATATACAGTGAGAGAGGTGGGAAGAGAGGATGGAAACAAAGAACAGGGAGAATAAGATGGTTGCAAGGAGGTAGGAGGAAGAGTTTCGCAGAGAGAATGTTGAGTTGGATGTGGACAGAAAGTGGAGAGAAGAAGATAGACAAGGAATGGTGAGGGCAAAATGAACAAAGAGGGGATGAGGATATAGATGGCGAGAGGGAAGAGGAGGAAAGAAAGGGAAGATTAGGATATTGACAGCGATAGGGGGAAGGAAGAGATGGACAGTGAGAGGCAGGAGTAGGAGATTGTCTGAGAAAGGAAGGAGGAGGAGCTCGACAGAGGGGGATAGGAGATGATGGACAGAGAGAGGGGAGAAGAGGAGATTTAAAAAGGGGGATACGAAGATGGATGAAGAAGGGGGAAATAGCAAATGGATAGAATGTGGAGGAGAAGGAAATTGACAGTGAGAAATGGAAAAAGCGACGTAGAAAAACAATGGAAGGAGAAGAGAGGGATGCAGTGATGGACTGAGACAGGGAGGAAAGGAGATGTGCAGAAAGTGGGAAGAATAGGTTGAACAGAGAAACAGGTGGAGGAGGAGATAGGCAGAGAAGGGATGGAAGCAGTAGTGAACAGTTGGAGGTTGGAGAGCGAGATGTAAAGAGGGAGAGAGATTAGGGATGACAAGATGTACAGTGAGGCGTGAGGACGTGATGGAAGGGACAAGTGGGAGGAAGAGATGTGTGGAATATAAGTGATATGTGAGTATGCAGACGAAGCCGCGATTAAAAGGCTGCTATATTCACATTGTGAGGCAGTAGGAAAGGAGACTATACGCCATCACTAGCGCATGAGAACTTCCTATACTAAAACAAACATAGAAACAAAATTCTTAAACAGATGTGTGTGTCTGTGAGCCAGACGACAGGAGCCCCTGTGGTTTCACTATTCCATGTATTCCATGTGAAATGTCGAAAGACAAATAGAGTAAAATCATATACGTCTCTGAAGCAGATAAGGAGAACTCTTGCTCTTTCCAGCCCACAAAATCAAATCGAAATGATGCCATTACATAAAACTTAGCACGTTAGGTAGGCAAACAACATTGATCTTTAGGTAAACAGTTCGTTTACAGAGAGAGAGAGGGCCAAAATGTTGCTTCATCACACTTATTGAATCAGTTTTAGTGCATAGACACTGTCATATAAACACGGAAGTGTTCTTCGGAGGATATGTACGGTGAGAGACGTCTCTAGCTCCAGTAGCGGAACTGAAAATGGCTTTTGGTGGCCTATCGAAAGACTTGATGATGACAAGAGGTAATGTCATAAGTGGAAGCTGGTGAAGCAATTCGATAAAGTTATTCGCTCACAGGCGTAGAGTGGCAGTTCTTCCCATGCAACGTTTCCATAAGTGCTTATCGGTAGCTCATAATCTTTCATCAGACCTCAATGGCGAGTTTTGTAAGTACTAGAGACGGTGTTACGACGCTCTTTGCAGGTTAGCTGTTAGATCGCTGGTCGTACAAGGATTGTATCCCTGCAGAATAACATATTGCTGGTCATCCATCGTAGCCGCCAACTAGTCCTTAAGTCTTCTATCAGTCCGCCTAGCATCATCATCCTGCTAGGTAGAGTTCTTATCTCTCTTCCACTGACATCTTACAGTTCGCTCCAGTCAGTACATTGACCTTCCACGTGTGTTTCTCATACCGTTAGGCAGTGCCCTTTTCTCACCTGTGGTAAATGTAATATTTGGAACACTAAATAAGTACAGTACTGAACATGTCTGTCCATCCATAAATCAATGAGTAATGGCACGCTGACAACGTTGAAAGTACTCTTCAAATACACACCACTTGATTTGATCGGTAGTTCCGTACGTAAGTTAATGAATAAGTGATGAACATATGAATGTTCAGTGAAAGAGCTGAACGTACTGTATCAAAGCTCAATGTGCGTTGCAAGCAATTCTTTACACGGAAATGACAAAAATTCGCAAATCAATGTATTTTAATTAATGTAGAGAAGTTTGAATGAAGATAGGGTGACAGATAGCATCGTATTCATATGCATCCATGCTGTTGGAGAAACCAGTTGTATACACAACATTGATAAGGTACTATGATGTCTTAATATTAAGCCATGGATCAATTATACCGATTTTTAGCTATGTCAGACGTGTCTCAAAATTCATCACCCAGAATCTACTGTTGTGGGATATCTCCACTGCTACCACACACTGAGTTTTAAGACAACTCAAACTACGCAATTAGTCGGAGATGGAATATGGGATACAAATTTACAACAGACACAACCCTCGCTCAAGAGCTGGTGGGCTCCAGAACTACTAATTTTGTGAACCACTCATCGTTTGTCACAAATTCGCTATGAAATAGAATGGCATTACTATCAATGCCCAAATTATTCCCCAACCTGCTGACAAAAGCACTAGCTCAAGTTATAAGAGAGAAAAGTCAACACACTCTTGCATATCCAGATCGATTCAGCAATCTTCAAAAAATTACTCGCTGTTAACAAAGCAATTTTTCGTTACAACGTCTTCATGATGTAACAAACTGCATGCAGATGCATGTTAGACATCACCAATTGCGGGGTGGTGGTGACGATGATGATGACGGCGGTGGTGGTGGGGGGGGGGGGGGGGGTAATCTAGTGCCACATAAAATCAGCATATTTACTCTTACGAGTGTCATGTCTAAAACCACCTATCAATAAGTAGGTTAAGCAATCAGTGGAGAATAACTGGACGTCCAATTAACAAATTGATCCACATTCTCCAATATCATCACCATTACGATATATGAGATCATGTCCTCTGTATCTTCTTGACATTACTCGCAAAAGTTTGTCACCTGTGGAATCAACAACATTAACCTTACAATAAAGCCTCTGTCTTGACCACAATCTTTGTCATATTTCATTACTCCTTATGCGCTTTAATATTAAGCCATTTTAAAAGGAAGTAAATGAAAAATACATAGCATATATTGAGATACTTATATGCAGTAACATTTAACAAAATATGAAAAACTTAAATTGAGAAACATGAGAGCAAGATCAATGAAACACATGAACACAACAGAAATTGCACCAACCGAAGTTCTATACATGACGTCAAAGTTAATTACAAGAAGCAAGAG
The DNA here is from genome assembly GCF_023864345.2 of Schistocerca serialis cubense. Taxonomy (NCBI): domain Eukaryota; kingdom Metazoa; phylum Arthropoda; class Insecta; order Orthoptera; family Acrididae; genus Schistocerca; species Schistocerca serialis. The sequence continues at coordinate 507,609,621 of NC_064644.1, read as the reverse complement.
TGCAAACTGGCTACATGTTGCTACGACAAAAATGTGGAAAGCAACTCCGCTAGATGGCGCTAAAGTACAAAGATGGCATTGTGTTGAAGCACAGAAAAATAGTTTTCTACCTACAGAAAGAATAAGTGTGCACATCACAATCAAATAAATACACTAGTGTATAAACTTACATTTTAAGTCTTATTTATATTTTTGTTTGAAGTCAAAATGTATTATCTGAAGTAAACGTTTTTGTTATAGGAGTAATTCGTGTGCAAATTACAAAAAAAAAAAAATTAAATTTACAGAATGCGTAAATCAAAGACCCGTAGAGGCGAAGCTAATCTATATAAAATGATATACGGGAGGCACTGGGGCGTTTTTAATACGTAGCGTGGCACATAAGTATGAAGTGAATTCTACCAACACAACTCATATGGAACCTAACAACGGGCTCAATGGCCTGAAGCAATGCCTACAGACGACTTGTAAAACACAGTCTCACAGGCACCTATTGCTACTCTATTCTCAATCACCAATTGGTCGCTATCTCAATAACGAGGCAAACAATCCCGTGTCCCAACTAAGCATGCTGTCTTTGCGACAGTAAAGAGTTATAGCTCGACGTGGGTCGCAACATACTTAAAAGCTCACAGTCAGATCAGAGGTGACGCGAGACATAACGTTATCCGTTTGTTGGAACACGAGCGGCTGCGTACGGCAGTGAAACGGAGATCAGGTCAAGGTGAGATTTTTCAGGTGTTTGTGTTTCTAGAGTACAGAAAAACTAGCTGTGAGGCTAACGGGGTAGATAAGATGACTATAAGGAAACGAGACCCTACGTTGGCTCATCGCTAACCTTAAACATACTATTCAAAATACAAATATTTCATCTCATCAAAATTTCTTACCTCATTGCTTTCAAAATGTCTGTCATGGTCACCTGAAACATCAGTTAAATTACACATTCACTCTTTTATATCCTCCATCTGGAAGGAATCTATGAACACACGCATTCGTCACTGGAGTAGCCAAACAAATGCAGTTCTCAGTAGAGCTACAAAAGATTATAACGTCATTCACTTCTTTACTAACTTGCGAACAATAATGTTCAGTACCATCACAATTTCGGTGAACTCACGATCATCATATGTTAGAACTTTACTGGGAGACAAATCATGAGATATTTTCCACAAATTATTGCAGCCCTATGTTTACATTCCTGTTATAATTACATAATACCAATTCCAATCAACTTATTTCACTTACTATGGCCACCCCATTTTTAGTTATTTCTATCAATTATTCACATAGCAAATCTTACCATATGACCTCATTAACCAAATAATCCCTATATTATTATCTATCATTTTCCACTGATTTGTAAATTTTATCAGTTGACTACCTTTCTAAAAAGGCTGAGGCCTCAGTCTTGACACATCGTTGATGTAAAAAGTACATCACCATCAGGGTAAAATATGACTCTTCTCACTTCATACCAGATAAGAAACTCAGTTCCTCTAGTTTAACCTGATTGAGCAATTAATAGTGGAATAAACACCTTTCGTATCATATACGCAGGTCACAAAAGCCAATAGGCAGGTAAGTAGCAGAATTCAAAACTGACTTGTCTGGATAATAGACAATATACTTACGCAGCAAATCTGTAACCAACCATTCAAAAAAAAATCATAGAATTTAAAGTACAAGCTGTCTCACTCAAACCTCCCTGATTTCAAAGACCCAGGAAAAAAAAACACAGTAGATACGACAATGAAAAATGCACCACATTGTAGAGCATCTCAAAGAATTTATTTATTTATCATCAATACTCCTCTACAAATGAACCATCTGTAGCAAAAAGAATATTGAGTCAATATTCAATTTCTTGCCAAGTTCTTTGTAACATTTCCTCTGTTATTGTTGCAATCATATTAGTGATATGATGTTGCAATGTAGGAATATCCTCCACTTTGGTCACATACACACCGTGCTTCACGAATCCCCACATGAAGAAATCAAGCAGATTAATATCGGGTGAACGTAATGGTCAGGCAATGGGTCCTCCGCGTCCGATCCAACGATCGGGAAATTTCATATCCAGGAACTTGCGAACAGCCGTTTACTAATGCGGCGGAGGTCGATTTTGTTGAAAAATGATGTTGGGTTCCAAATCTTGTATCAGAGGTAACACAAACGGTTCCAACATGTCAAGGTACACTGATCCAGTCACTGTTCGTTCTGCAAATAAGAACGGTCCAACAATCCTGTCATGCATTAGCCTGCGCCAGACGTTTAGTTTGGGGCTATCACAAACATGTTCTATGACAACGAGAGGATTCTGCGAACCCCAAATCTGAACATTATGCCTTTTAACCCTGCCTGATAGATGAAAGGTTGCCTCATTTGAGAATAAACATCTTTTCAGGAAGCCCGCAACCATTTTAATTCGCTGCAGTATATCGGCAACAAATTGTTGTCGGCTTGGTTTGTCGTTCGGCGCCAGATGTTGCGGAATTTGCACTTTGTAAGCACACATACGAAAACGCTGGTGAACTACACGATGCATTAAGTTGCCTAGATGCTTGACGAACTGACTTACGTGGACTTCTGAGAAACTATTGTCTGATGTCCTCCACTGTCTCTTCTGAAGCTCCGTAACATGCACTGCCAGAATGTTTCACAACACTTGCTGTTGCCAGAAACTTCCTACACCATTCCTTAATAGTTTTCACATCAGGTGGATCAAATTCATACACACGACGAAAATTTCTTTGCACAGTAATCGGCGACTTTGTTTCTGCAAACCAGACTGCCGCTTGCGTGCATTGCAGCAGAGTCGCCATTTTCACTTCATGCGACCATGCTGCACTCTGGTGACGATACTTGGCACTTCTGAAACGGGAATATAAATTCTTTTAAATGCTCTGCAATTTGGTTCATTTTGTCACTGTCATATCTACTGTGGCTTTTCTCTACTGAGTCCTTGAAATGAGAGAGGTTTGAGTGGGACACCCTGTATAAACTGCAACAAATTGAAACTTCCTGGCAGATTAAAACTGTGTGCCAGGGGATGCTTCCATGCTAAGCCATATCTCCGGAATATCCTTTCTTCCAGGAGTGCTAGTTCTGCAAGGTTCAGAGGAGAGCTTCTGTGAAGTTTGGAAGATAGGAGACGAGATACTGGCAGAAGTAAAGCTGTTAGGACGGGGCGTGAGTCGTGTGAGTCGTGCTTGGGTATTTCAATTGGTAGAGCGCATGCCTGTGAAAGGCAAAGGTCCCGAGTTCGAGTCTCGGTCCGGCATACAATTTTAATCTGCCAGGAAGTTTCATATCAGCGCACACTCCGCTGCAGAGTGAAAATTTCATTCTGGAAATGTCCCCCAGTCTGGGGCTAAGCCATGTCTCCGCAATATCCTTTCTTCCAGGAGTGCTGGTTCTGCAAGGTTCGCAGGAGAGCTTCTGTGAAGTTTGGAAGGTAGGAGAAGATTTACTGCCAGAAGTAAAGCTGTGAGGACGGAGCGTGAGTCTTCCTCGTGTAGCTTAGTTGGTAGAGCATTTTCCCACGAAAGGCAAAGGTCCCGAGTTCGAGTCTCGGTCTGGCACAAAGTTTTAATCTGCTAGGATGTTTCATATCAGCACACACTCTGCTGCAGAGTGAAAATTTCATTCTGCAATAAATTGCTCTACTCAAACCGCCATACCAATTTACCCTTAAATACATAAATATATTTTTTAATGTGGCCTAGTCTTTGTTTAAGAAGATTGTCACTTAGTCACAGCAAAATAAAATCATCAAATTAAATATGTAGAAGGTTTTTAAACACGCATGGCATTGATCTTTCTACTCATAAGTCACCCTGATATTGCTTATCAGTCAATAGAAAAATCCATCACTTAACGAGTCTACGTGGCCATCCTCCAGACTACGCACAGAAATATTTGTTTTGTAAATAAATCCTGCCTTTTCTTGCTGCACTGCAATTTATTTCTCCCAGAAATGTATCACCTCTTTTTACTCTAAGGCATCTTCAGTGGGACCTAGAATGATACAGTTTTGTTTTGTGTTAATTCTATATTACAAAACAGTTCATATCATGTCTCTTATGTAAATAAGTTATTACTTACAGTTCTTTGGGTTTTTGGTTGGCATGTGTGTTAGTTGGACTAAGTATAGAACTAGAAGAAAAAGAAATCCATAATATAATAACATATAAAATAACATTCCAAAATTAAAATCTGATACAGCAAACAGATTCCAGACAAAAGAGAAAAACCCTCTGAAAAACATAGACACCATAATGAGTAACATCGATAAAAGAAAGCTCACACAGATTAATCCCACAGCACTTATCCTCAGAAGCTAACCAAAGATTCACAAAATGAATCTTCCTGTGAGGTCAATACAGAATTTCAGAAGGTCCCCCACTTACAATCTTGCGGGAGACTTGTTAAAATTACTATCTGAAAATTTAAAAGTACAGGAAGACAGAACGATTAAAACACTACACAGATGATACAACAAATAAAATATTCGAAAGTCCCAGACACAGACACACTCCTCTCATCTGATATAACAGGTATGTATTTCAGCATACCAGAACCGGAAACAATAGTAATCAAAGATGAGAACCAGGAAACTTACAGCCAACTCCCTGATGAACAGATTAATGAAATACCCCCATTAATAAAGCTCATAACACAACAAAATTACTTGCAATTAAATAATGAATTTTATTTGCATGAAGATGAATTACCAATAGGGTCCACAGTTTCAGGAGCCCCAGTAAATATTTTTGTCAACCACAATGAACAGGCCATTTTCACAAAAGTAGTAGCAAAAGAATACAACATATTATATTGGTTCAGGTGTATGGATTAATCCTTTGCTTAATAGAAGAACCATGAACAAAAACTGAAAATTTAAGTACTGGAATGAACATGGCACACATACAAAATTCACAATTGAAAACGAATAAAATAACCAAATTAATTTTCTGGATATAATAATTAAAAAACCAAACAGTACGCATATGTTTGAAATTTACCATAAAGCCACAGCAACCGTCATTATCATGCCCTAACCCTCGAAGCACCCACACCCACAATAGGACGCAGCACTTTAACACATGCTCCATAGACTCAACATAGTGCCGCTCACCAAAGAAAAGTACCAGAAAGAACATGACACAATAATGCAGATAGCACAAAACTGTGGTTGCAATAGCAACATAGTCGAAAAGCTAAACAAGAAAATTAAAAGTACAATAAAAGCGGAAAGTAACAAACCACTGACAACAACATAGCAGAACTCAGTACCATAACATTTACATAGAATAATCAGAAAAATAGAAAATAAATCACAAGATGGTACTCAATTATATGCAAACAGAAACTCACACATCAAATCGCCAACATTTTCAATAGAATGGGAGTAAACACAGCATACGTAACACACAGTCCTATTCAAAACTACATCCCAGAACTGCAAAAAAAGAGACACACATAAAAAAAAGTTTTGCATCACCTCGGTTCCGAGAGTTCCGGAACCTGTACAGAAACTTGAAACAGAGATGAATATAGACATCATTTCCGCCCTTTTTAATGCTTATTGAAACCACACATTGCATGTTGTACCACCATACAGCGAGACCTTCAGAGGAGGTGGTCCACACTGCTGTACACACCGGTATCTCCAATACCCAGAAGCACGTCCGCTTGCAATTGATGCATGCCTGTATTCGTCGTGACATACTATCCACAAGTTCGTCAAAGCACTGTTGGTCCAGATTGTCCCAATTCTTAACGGCGATTCGGCGTAGATCCCTCAAAGGGGTTGGTGGGTTACGTCGTCCATAAACAGCCTTTTTCAGTCTATCCCAGGCTTGTTCGATAGGGTTCATTTCTGGAGCACTTGGTGGTCACTCTAGTAGAGCGATGTCGTTGTCCTGGAGGAAGTCAGTCACAAGATGTGCACGATGGGGGCGCGAATTGTCGTCCATTAAGACAAATGCCTCGCCAATATGCTGCCGATATGGCTGCACTATCAGTCGGGGGATGGCATTCACGTATAGTACTGCCCTTTGGGCGCCTTCCATGAGCACCAGCGGCGTATGTCGGCCCCACATAGTGCCTTCCCAAAACAGCGGGGAACCTCCACCTTACTGCACTAGCTGTACAGTGTGTCTAAGGCGTTCAGCCTGACTGGGTTGCCTCCAAACACATCTCCGACGACTGTCTGGTTGAAGGCATATGCGACGCTCATCGGTGAAGAGAACGTGATCCCAATCCTGAGCGGTTCATTCGGCTTGTCGTTGGACCCATCTGTACCGCGCTGCATGGTGTCGTGGTTGCAAAGACGGACCTCGCCATGGACGTCGGGAGCGAAGTTGCGCATTATGTAGCCTATTGCCCGAAGTTTGAGTCGTAACACGACGTCTTGTAACTGCACGAAAAGCATTATTCAACATTGTGGCGTTGCTGTCAGGGTTCCTCGGAGCCGTAATCTGTAGGTAGCGGTCATGTACTACAGTAGTAGCCCTTGAGCGGCCTGAGCGAGGCATGTCATCGACAGTTTCTGTCTGTCTTTATCTCCTCTATGTCGAAATAACATCGGGTTGGTTCACTCCGAGACGCCTGGGCACTTCCCTTGTTGAGAGACCTTCCTGGCACAATGCAGGCGCGATCTAACAGTGATATTGACCGTCTAGGCATGGTTGAATTACGGACAACACGAGGTGTGTACCTCCTTCCTGGCGGAATGACTGGAACTGATCGGCTGTCGGATCCCCTCCGACTAACAGGCGCTGCTCATGCATGGTTGTTTACATCTTTGGGCTAGTTTAGTGACATCTCAGAACAGCCAAAGGGACTGTGTCTGTGATATAATACCCACACTAAACGTCTGTCTTCAGGAGATCTGGGAACTAGAGTGTTGCAAAACTTTTTTTTTATGTATGTATCTACCTCAGTGTAACACTTGTGATGGAAGATACATAGCGCCAACAGGCAGAATATTTGATGTCAGATACAAAACACATGAGACCCTGAAAATATGGGAAAAACCACTCCATATCTGCAGAACACCTAAGAGAACATAATCACAAACCAAACACTAGAGAAGAGGTTGTGAAAGTAATTAGAATAAATAATAATAAAAACACCACCTGCAAGGAAATTACCACCTACAGGAAACCAAAGCAGAAAACGAAAACCTGTTGAATGATCAAGAACACACGCCAAAAATTCGTTGTTTTCATTAATAGATAAAATAATACAATAACACTCCAAAAGAGAGTTATCATAATAATAATAATTATAATAATAATAACAATAACAACAATAATCAGAAAGAGACGGATGAAGTTTTATGGACTCCTATCAGATTACATGGAAATAGACTCACTAAACGTCTATTGGACTATGTGACATCCCTTAAAGCAGCGATACTTGGGTAAATGAAGTTAAAAAGGATTTGACATAAGCAAATATTTACGTAACAAACACATCAGACAGCGATACATTCAGAAGCAAAATTGATGAGTGGAAGTTTATTCCAGACATGGAACCAAAACCATAACATTCAAAGTGGATTAAATAAAGAAAGAAGGCCTTCAGGGAGAAAATGAAGAAATATTGGGAAAATAAGAAGAAATATAGGAAAGATTGAAAATCACCTGCTTATCGTTCACCAATGATGACATTCGCTAATAATAATAACAATAATAATAATAATACCACCCAACACCTTTCTACTCGTCGATGGACTCCTCCACAGAACATTTAAGCCAAAACTCATATCAGCTGATTACCAAAGATTTCAGTCAGTCTCTGATAGCTATTACATTCATAATCAACACTCTACAACTCACACTAAATAACCCTCCATACTCTCACCCCTTGCCCCCCCCCCTCCTCACTCACACACAAAATAATAATAACAATAGTAGTAGTAGTAGTAGTAATAGGTCTCTCTCTCTCTCTCTCTCTCTCTCTCTCTCTCTCTTTCTGTTTGTCTCTCTCATACACACACAGAGATATAAAGAATAGGCTTTACTTTTCAACATATACTTCGTTATGTTGGAAACATGTCGGTAAACAAACCAAACACTGTGAGATACATACTGAACTCGCAATATTTAAGTCTTTAAAAGTACAGTTCTCGAACAAAAATCTATAATTAGTGGCAGAAGAGTAGTCGTTCGCCATAAAAAAAAGGGTAAACAAGATGAAGAGTGTGAAGGAAAAAGTTCAGAATATAAAAATGTGCTTATGTTCCGTAAATGAACTGGTAGTGCGACCTCCAAACCAGACGAGAGGAAACGCAGATGAAAAACAAAAGCGCGAAGAAATGTAAGTAATTACTTATTTACATAAGAAAAGCGACGTGAACTGTTTTCTAATCTAAAATTAACACGAAACAAAACTGTGTCGTTCTAGATCCCGCTGAAATTGCCTTAGAGTAAAAAGAGATCAAACGCGTCTGGGAGAAATAAATTACATTGCAGCGAGAAAAGGCAGCTTTTAATTACAAAACAAATATCCAGCACTTCTTATGAAGAAATGTTATTGGTTCAGACAATAAATTTTCTGCAGCACAAGCTCGGGAAAACTCTCTTTCTACCAAATGACAATGGCCCACGAATGGTAGCCGTAGGAATTTTACCCAGTAATCATAAGCGCGGGGAAACTCCCATTTATAAGAGAACGTCACTGTGCTATTTGACAGCGTCCACCTATCCGTGAACATCACAACATCCTGATGACGATTCCAGCACGTCGATCGCTTAGAAGAAACATGACACAGCCCAACAACCTAGAAGGTGCTACCTTAAAAGACAACGTCCACGACAGCCTGCGGCCTTATATAACACGAATGTAGTACGCTCTCAGTATGTGGTTCTTGAACGAACATATCAGGAGGTATGGAACATGTGTAAAGGTTCATTAAATATTGACCACGATGAGGATAACTAATCTGCAGTACCCCAGCTATATTCAGAATTAATACTCGACTGAATGAAACATCGCAACACCAAAAAATTATTAACGTAGTGTAACGAAATTTCTGGAATACATTTCTCTAGGTGACATATTTAAGTCATTAACATTGCAATATCACAGGTTAATGTGCGAGCGAGATAAGGCATCGCAAATGAGAAATATTTATACATGAATAACCGGTGTAACCGTCAGAAAGTTGAATACATGCATGTAAACGTGCATGTACTTTGTTGTGTAGGTGCCAGATATTGTTGGATTTGTGGGAAAGAATTCCAAGCTTATTGCAGTTAGTAGGTCAATACAGCAATGGTTAAGTGCTACACTACTGGCCATTAAAATTGCTACACCACGAAGACGACGTGCTACAGAATCGAAATTTAACCGACAGAAAGAAGATGCTGTGATATGCAAATGATTAGCTTCTCAGAACATTCACACATGGTTGGCGCCGGTGGTGACACCTACAACGTGCTGACATGAGGAAAGTTTCCAACCGATTTCTCATATACAAACAGCAGTTGACCGGCGTTGGCTGGTGAAACGCTGTTGTGAAGCGTCGTGTAAGAAGGGGAAATGCGTACTATAACGTTTACGACTTTGATGATTGTAGCCTAACGCGATTGCAGTTTATCGTATCGCGACATTGCTGCTCGCCTTGGTCGAGGTCAATGACTGTTAGCAGAATATGGAATCGGTGGGTTCAGGAGCGTAATACGGAACGCCGTGCTCGATCCCAACGGCTTCGTATCACTAGCAGTCGAGATGACAGGCATCTTATCCGCATGGCTGTAACGGATCGTGCAGCCACGTCTCGATCCCTGAGTCAACAGATGGGGACGTTTCCAAGACAACAACCATCTGCACGAACAGTTCAATGACGTTTGCAGCAGCATGGACTATCAGCACGGAGACCATGGCTGCGGTTACCCTTGACGCTGCATTACAAACAGGAGCGCCTGCGATGGTGTACTCAACGACGAATATGGGTGCACAAATGGCAAAACGTCTTTTTCTCGGATGAATCCAGGTTCTGTTTACAGCATCATGACGGTCGCATCCCTGTTTGGCGACATCGCGGTGAACGCACGTTGGAAGCGTGTATTCGTCATCGCCATACTCGCATATCACCCGACGTGATGGTATGGGGTGCCATTGGTTACACGTCTCCGTCACCTCTTGTTCACATTGACGGCACTTTGAACAGTGGACGTTACGTTTCATATGTGCTACGACCCGTGGCACTCCCCTATATTCGATCCTTCCGAAACCCTACATTTCAGCAGGATAATGCACGACCGCATGTTGCAGGTCCTGTACGGGCGTTTCTGGATACAGGAAATGTTCGACGCTGCCCTGGCCAGCACATTCTCCATATCTCTCACCAACTGAAAAGTCTGGTCAATGGTGGCCGAGCAACTGGCTCGTCACAATACGCCAGTCACTACTCTTGATGAACTGTGGTATCATGTTGAAGCTGCGTGGCAGTTGTACCTGTACACGCCATCCAAGCTCTGTTTGACTCAATGCGCAGGCGTATCAAGGCTGTTTTACGGCCAGAGATGGTTGTTCTGGGAACTGATTTCTCAGGATCTATGCACCCAAATTGCGTGAAAATGTAATCACATGTCAGTTCTAGTATAATATATTTGTCCAATGAATATCCGTTTATCATCTACATTTCTTCTTGGTGAAGCAATTTTATTGTCCAGTAGTGTATTTATGGATCACGCTGGAGTTGCGTCCGGTGATGTCCCATATGTGCTTCACTGGAGACAGATCTGGTCATTGAGCAGTCAAGGTTACAATAGCAATATGTGGACGAGCGTTATGCTGTTGGAAAACGCCCCTTGAAATGCTGTTCAAAAATGGCAGCACAACGGGTCGCTTCACCAGACTGACGTACAAATTTGCATTCTGGTTGCTTGGGATAACCACGAGAGTGTTTCTACTGTCATACAAAATCGCAACCCGTATCGTAATTCCAGGTAAAGGTCCAGTGTTTCTAGCATGCAGGCAAGTTGGGTGCAGGCCCTCAATTGGTCTACTTACTAACACACGCGAGTCAAAGGCACCGACTCAGAACCAGCGTTCATCAGAAAACGCACCAGACCTCCACCTTGCCCGCCAGTGAGCTCTCGCTTGACACCACTGAAGTCACGGTGTTTTGGGGTCAGTGGAATGCACGCTACAGTGCGACTGGCTCGGAGCTGTCGTTGAGGTAACCTGTTACGTAGTAACCTAGATCTTAGTGTCGCTACGGTGCCAACCGCTGCTCAAATTGCTGCTGCAGATGCAGTTCGATGCTCCAGAGCCATATGCCGAACACTATAGTCGTCTCTCTTGGTAGTTCCACGTAGCCGTCTGGAGCACGGTCTTCTTGCGACCACCACTGCCCGCAGTCATGTTCAGTGGCTACATTGCTGCCAAGCCTTTTTGCAGTATCGCAGAAGGAACATCCAGGTTCTTGGACGTCGTTTGAAATCACAGAGCTGCTGACAACGGTGTCTTTGCCGAGGTGAAGGTATTCTTGACAAACATCAACTCACCAAGTCCAGTTTCAATATAACCAATGCTTACGATCGTTACTGCGTGTATTTAAAGAAAACTACTAGCGCGACTATTATGCAACTGGCGCGAACTTTGAGCAGGTATCACGTTCCAGATGTAGAAACATGCCCACTAACTTTCACTTATGTCACACAACTCCTTCTTTGTGTTGTAATTTTTTTCCGTCGATGTATAATGATCAACATTCAGGTACAGCATAACACACTTCATGTCTAAACACGATTCAACGGATCATGTGTCTTTAAATTCAACAGAACGCTGTAGACGATAGAAAATAAGAGCATATTTTTGTTACTTTCTGAAAAATTGTTTTTCGATTCGAGGAGCAGTGAGACAAGTCATTTGAAACCTTGGAAGACTAATTGAGGAATGAATATTGATCTATTACAGTTCTAAAGCTGTTGAAAGCAAGGCTAGCACGACGGCAAAATGTATTGTCAGCTACAGCCAGAGCTCACACGACTAGTCAAGGTAAACCTTACAGTTTACGGCTAGACGTATGCTGTGCCAGCAGACAGATAGATGACTACATATCTTTGATACGGACGTTGTGGTAACTACACTGAAACAGAGGAGGACACGCGCAAAGCTGAAATACTTAACAGCTTTTTCCAAAGCTGTTTCACAGAGGAACACTGCACTGCAGTTCCTTCTCTAAATCCTCGCACGAAAGAAAAAATAGCTGACATCGAAATAAGTGTCCAAGGAATAGAAAAGCAACTGAAATCACTCAACAGAGGAAAGTTCACTGGACCTGACGGGATACCAATTTTATTCTACACAGAGTACGCGAAAGAACTTGCCCCGCTTCTAACAGCCGTGTACCGCAAGTCTCTAGAGGAATGGAAGGTTCCAAATGATTGGAAAAGAGCACAGGTAGTTCAAGTTTTCAAGAAGGGTCATCGAGCAGATGCGCAAAACAATAGGCCTATATCTCTGACATCGATCTGTTGTAGAATTTTAGAACATGTTTTTTGCTCGCGTATCATGTCATTTCTGGAATCCTAGAATCTACTCTGAAGGAATCAACATGGAGTCCGGAAACAGCGATCGTGCGAACACAACTCGCTTTATTTGTTCATGAGACCCAGAAAATATTAGATAGAGGCTCCCAGGTAGATGCCATTTTCCTTGACTTCCGGAATACGTTCGATACAGTTCCGCACTGTCACCTGATAAACAAAGTAAGAGCCTACGGAATATCAGACCAGCTGTGTGGCTGGATTGAATAGTTTTTAGCAAACAGAACACACCATGTTGTTCTCAATGGATAGACGTCTACAGACTTTAAAGTAACCTCTGGCGTGCCACAGGGGAGTGTTATGGGACCATTGCTTTTCACAGTATATATAAATGACCTAGTAGATATTGTCCAAAGTTCCATGTGGCTTTTCGCTGATGATGCTGTAGTATACAAAGAAGTTGCAGCATTAGAAAATTGCAGCGAAATGCAGGAAGATCTGCAACGGATTGGCAACTGACCCTTAACATAGACAAATGTAATGTATTGCGAATACATAGAAAGAAGGATCCTTTATTGTATGATTATATGATAGCGGAACAAAGACTCGTAGCAGTTACTTCTGTAAAATATCTGGGAGAATGCGTACGGAGCGATTTGGAATGGTTATATAAAATTAATTGTTAGTGCCAGGTTGAGATTCATTGGGAGAAAATGTGTTCCATCAACAAAGGAGGTGGATTACAAAACACTCGTTCGACCTATACTTGAGTATCAGTGTGGGATCCATATCAGGTCGGGTTGACAGAGAAGATAGAGAAGATCCAAAGAAGAGCGGCGCGTTTCGTCACAGGGTTATTTGGTAAGCGTGATAGCGTTACGGAAATGTTTAGCAAACTCAAGTGCCAGTCTCTGCAAGAGAGGCGCTCTGTATCGCGGTGTAGCTTGCTGTCCAGGTTTCGAGAGGATGCGTTTCTGGATGAGGTACAGAATATATTGCTTCCCCCTACTTATACCTCCCGAGGAGATCACGAATGAAAAATTAGAGACATTCGAGCACGCACGGAGGCTATCCGGCAGTCGTTCTTCCCGCGAACCATACGCGACTGGAACAGGAAAGGGAGGTAATAACAGTGGCACGTAAAGGGCCCTCCGCCACACACCAGTGGGTGGCTTGTGGCGTGTAAATGTAGATGTAGATGTACCGCAGCGTGCACGAATGCTTCGCGTAAAAGATGTTTCGCTTCAAAGCAGAAGCTTTTTACTTTATGCGTGTCTTTCTCGAGAGACTACGAAGGAGCTCTGCTGGTTTTGTTTTCTGGTGGATTTTGTTATGCAACCAGCTTCGCATATCAAGGATGTGGCAAGCTTGAGAACCCGAGCCGTTAGCAGTGCTTATTTCGTTTTTCAGTTTTTCTGTGCTGCTTTCCATTCTGTCTCTGTCCTGATCTCTGTTAGTGGAGAACTGTGTTTAATTTTTGTTACGTAGCTACCATTATGCCGAAAGAATCTACTGACGTACAGCTTGCTATTTATGGAATCTATGCTGCTTCCAATACATAAGGATGTCGGATGTCAGGTGCGAAGATGATGTTCCATACTCCGTACACCTCATACAGCAACTGGTGAAGCAAGTTACGCCAAGGCAAAATTGACCTTCGTCAGTAATCACAACTCAGTGCCATTCGTTCTCTACTTACACCTTCCGCTGAACAATGGAATGCAGGTTGCGCTACACTGGAATCTGAGAGAACGGTCGGCGAGCGTCGTACTTGCTTGTAGTCTAGTACTTCGCAAACGCTCTTTGATGGGAGTAGATGACCGCTGTGTAGAGTCCCAATTTATCGTAATGTTGCACTGAGGTTGGCAGTAACTGCTCGACTGGTGCAGCGATAGGGCTTGAAGTGTATGATGTTGCTATCCGGAACGTAGATGACGAGTTATTGAACCTTTCTTAGACTGTCACCACTAATTCACAGCTGGCACGTCATATCCAACCAGCCACTCAGTCTCCGTTAGTCGTGTTTCGGAAAATGACCTCGGTGAAGTTCTGGTAACTGTACAAATTATACTCAACGACGCCATCTTGGCATTTCTACAACATTCGCTATTCCAGTATGATGCTCGAAGCAGCAGACTAATCTTCACGTAACTCTGATACAGATGTAACGGGCAGAACTTTTTCCTAGTCAGTACGTGATTCCAACCGTGTTCAGGGCATGACGCTTTTACTACTCTTTTTGTTCAGTGTCCTACTTCTATGTTACTTGATCGATGTGTTTGTTTTTCATTCTTCAGTTGTCTATGTCACAAGAGCCACTTGCTTCCTCGACAGGCTATCAATGAACTGTTACCGGAGAGGATTCAGTTCTTTTGTGAATTCAGTACGGTATTGACCAAGGATTCAGCGAGATCCAGTTGCCTTACTTGGGGGTAGTAGTCGTAGTTTCCCTTTGATTCTGCCACCAACTGCCTCTTTATTGGTAATAATCTCAGCTCAAATCGATAAAAACGCTACCTGAAAGTACATGAACAATCTGTGAATTAAAAGGGGAAATTTCGATATTTCGGTACACGTGTTCAACAAGCAGCTAAACTAAAGAATTCAATCCATCACCTCAATCTACGTAAGAGCATAATCTGTTGTGACTTGGCAAGACAGCCAAGTCACTATGCGAGGATGCCGAAAGGCACGCGTTAAGCTCACGCAGACTGGCGTGAGGTCTGGAACAGTTAAAGGAATTTATAGTAGCCAAAAATAGTACACAGCTCTTTGAATAACTTTAATCCATAATTGGAGAACATCGCTCTTGATACATAATTACAATCTCAATATAAACTGGTAATTGCGCCTTGCTAGGTCGTAGCAAATGACGCAGCTGAAGGCTATGCTAACTATCGTCTCGGCAAATGAGAGCGTATTTGTCAGTGTAGCATCGCTAGCAAAGTCGTCTGTGCAACTGGGGCGAGTGCTAGGACGTCTCTCTAGACCTGCTGTGTGGTGGCGCTCGGTCTGCAAACACTGACAGTGGCGACACGCGGGTCCGACGTATACTAATGGACCGCGGCCGATTTAAAGGCTACCACCTAGCAAGTGTGGTGTCTGGCGGTGACACCACATAATCATAATCACTTTTTTATACACTAGATGAAGGATATTTTCCTTGCTGATCATAGGTAGGAATTAAAAATCTGAATACACGAAAGTTTTTTGGGCCCGAAATTGATGTTTAGAGAATACATTAAAATTAAAAGTTTCACAACGCAGCTTGACGATCGGTGCGTTCGGACATCAACATTCCCCTCATTTCATAAGTGAATGAGTAGTGTAGTCGAAAATGTTTTTATAGCCTGAAACCAAGATCGTACAACAAAAATAATACTTGCGAAACAGGGGAAAAAAGTGTTTCGTTTACGTAATAGAACGAAACTAGGAAAGAATAAAACTAGTTTCTGCTGAATTCGAAGGATGAGCTGGATTTACTATTTAACAAAGAAGACGAAAAACATGTTCAGAGTAGATCTTCTATGTAGTTCTGTCGTATAACGTCTTTGAGTTTTATTTTTGTCGAGTAAACTGCAGTGTGAATCTAATAACTGTGAATCTAATAACTGTGTTAAGATACAAAGGAATTACAGACATTAGATGGAAGCGGGCATTGGTTAAAGTCAATGGAGAAAGTTGATAATTTATGCCGGACAGGGATTCGAACCCTGGTCTCCTGTTTACTAGGCCCTCACCATTAAGCCACCTGGACACAGTGGTCATTGCAGCTGCGCAGATTACCCTAGCATGCCTTTCGTCAGACCCAACTTTCAAATCATACAGATGCTACTAATATGGCACCCCTTACCCATTATCATGGTTAATCGCGGTATTTCCAAATGAACGGGCACGGCATGTAAACATACGTATAACAACTTGGTATTAAGCCTTAACTGAATTTAGTTTTATTTGTTTCAGACCTACGCACCAACAATGTAGAATTATCGACAATCAGTGTCTTAGTTTGTAAGCAGGTGGTAAATTACTTGGTAGAATGTATATTAACTGTTGAGACTTTGTTTCTGCTTGCTTCTGAGAATTAATGCGACACGTGCAACTAGTTTCCCGGGGCCGGATATTACCGGCTCTGCCCTTGGCGGAAGGTATTTTTCCTACTTGAAGTCTACCTGTCCTTCTACAACTCGGTCGGAATACTTTCCTCTTCTGAGACAGCCAGTCAGACCCAGGAGCTCCTCGCGTCCTCCACAATACTCGTCTAACCTGCGCTATTTGCCCAGTCGCGACTGACAGGCAACTGCTTGCATTCTAGCTTGACTCTCACATTTCATAATAGCAACACTTTTACGTAATGCAGCTGGGCAAGCGGTAGCCTGTGGGTTTGGCCTCGAGGAAGCAGAAATTTGTAAAGGAACGCTACTAGGGAACTCCTTACCGACGGCGTCCATCTACATCAACGGAATCACGTGCCTGCTCGGTAGTCAAGGCCACTAAAGTCCTTACACTTCCAAATTTACACGTAACTCCATGACATCACCAGTTTCTTTCGTTTGCAATCTTGTGTTAGCATGAATGAACTTCCTTGGAAGAATAGAATTTTATTTACAATAAATACATAGCCTCGGTTTCATGGCTGGTTATTCTCACTCTACAGAACATCGGTTACAACTGGTTCATTCACATTTTGTAAATAAAAATTTCTGTTATTTTACAAGCTGTTCGGCACATTGTGATTCTTATTTTTTATGTTTGACCTACTTTAACAGCGAATTAAGCATTTGCTCAGCATTAAAATAAAACAGTATAGATCGTATAATGTATTCTCGTTAGCACAAGTTTGCCACACTTGGCCGGACATAAGGCCTTACTTGTCACACACATCTACCTTTAAGCAGCCACGTCTTTTTGTGGGTTCTACCATAGGATCTAATTTCAACTTATTTAATTGGTAGTATGTTTCTTAGTGTTTTATCTAATTTCAACTTATTTAATCGGTAGTATGTTTCTTAGTGTTTTATATCCCGTCGACAGCGTTATAAGCATAAGGTGTACCGTGTCATACTATCGTCACTTTCACTTCAGGGTCACTATGAAGACAAATTTGCAATTTATTATGATTGCATGAGGCAGTCTGCACTTTGCCAAATTCCCCATGGCTCTCAGTTTGGTAGAGGACTTTGGCGTCTCGGCTTTCACGCTGTGATCTCACTTGGAAACTAAAATGATGTACTGTACAAATAAAAATGAACAATTGGAAGCTCCGTGCTGTTGTGATCTTCATTCTGATCTTGTCTGGTTAAGCTCTCCGCGCTAGTCTATCCCACGAAGCCTCTTCATATCCGAGTTCTACTGCAGACCAACATCCATTTGAAACCGTTTACTGTATTCATTCCCTGGTCTCACTCTACAGTTTTTAGCCCTTACACTTTCCACCAGTAGTAATCCGATAATTCCTTGTTGGTTAAAAATGTTTCCTGTCAACTGATCCATTCTTGTAGTCAAACTGTACCACAAATTTCTTTTCTCCTCAGTTCTCTTGAGCGTCTCAGGATTACTTAAGCGATCCACCCATTTAATCTTCAGTATTCTATTGTAGCAGCATATTTACAAAGAATCTATTCCCCTCCTCTCTGAAAAACTTATAGCCCACGTTTCACTCCTGTAAAACACTACACCTCAGAACAAATACCTTCAGAAAAAGTCATCCTGGCACTTATATTATTTTATATTAGATGTTAAAAAAATTCCTCTTTTTAAGAAATGCTTTCCTTGCCGTAGCCAGCGCTCATTTTATATTCTCTCTTCTGCGGCGAGTATAAGTTACGTTGCTGCCGAAACAGCAAACCATGTCCACTACTTTTAGTACGTCACTTTATAACCTACATCCCTCAGTAACGACTAAATTCATTCAACTACATTCCATTCTTTCCTTGATGTTAGACTTTTATGCTCCTCTCAACACTGCTCATTCCGTTGAACTAATCTTCCATGTCCTTTGCTGTCTTTCAAAGCCTTTATTTATTCTGGCTGAACTATAATTCCTACTCTAAATTTTATTTAGTTCCCAAAAAGTTCCCTTTACTACTCATTCAAAATACGGATTGAAAAACGTAGGAGGATAGGCTACAACACTACCTCACTCTCTTGGCAACTACGGCGTCACTTGGACACACTTCGACTATTATAACGCCCATCTGGTTTTCTTACAAGTTGTAAATAACATATCACTACCAGTATTTCACCTCTGGTGTATTCATAATTTCAAACGTTGTATTACAGCAAGCTTTCTCTAAGTCTACAAATCCTATAAAGATAGGTTTGCCTTTCTTTAACTGCTCTTCTAAGATTTATCGTGGTCCTAGATTTGACCGTAAAATAAATTTAACTTCCCCAAGATCGGCTTCTGTCAGTTTCTCGAGCCTAGAGTAAACAATTTCTTTCTGTATTTTGCAGCCACGACTTACTTAACTGACAGTTTGGTAATATTCACACCTGTAGAAACTGTTTTATTTCGAACTGTAATTATTACAATCTTACAAAAGTCGGACGTTATTTCTCCTGTCTCACGCACCAGGTGGAATGGTTTTATCATAGTTGGCTCCCTGAAAGATATTAACAGCTCAGCGGAACATCGTCAGTTCCAGGGACTTTTCTTCTTCTCAGGTTTTTCAGTACTGAATCAAATTACAGTCGCAGTAGCCTGTCTCCCATTTCACCTTCATCTGCTTCTTCTTTTCTTTCTATAATATTGCCTTCAAGTCCTTTTTTCTTGTATGGACCCTCTGTGTATTCCTTCCACGTCTCAGCTACCCCTTTTTTCCCTTAGTACTGTTTTTCTATCTCAGATTTGATATTCATAGTGGTGTTTCCATTTTCTCCAAATGCCTCTTTAATTTTTCTATAGATGACACCTACTTTCCCTCCTAGCCATTCCTGCTGATCCATGTTGCACTTTCTGTCAGTCTCATTTATTAGGCGCCTGTATTCCGTTTTGCCTGCATCACCTAGTGCATTTTTATATTTTCTCCTTTCATCAATTATTTTCAATATCTCCTGTGATATCCGATTGTTTTTGCCAGGAAAATATCCTCCTTCACAATTTCTTTTCACAAAGCTATCCATTCTTCGTCTAATGTATTCCTTTCTCCTGTTTCAGCACAACATTGCCAGATAATCCCTAAGAAACTTTCAAGTACCTAAAGTTCTTGCAAATTACCCACCCACGTCACATCTCTTTTAATTGCTTACTTTTTGCAATATCTCCACTTTTTATTTACAGTAGACAACCATTTAATTAACATCAGAGTCACATCTGCCCCTGTAAAGATATTCAGGTTTAAAATGTAGTTCAGATTCCTCTGAATGGACTTTATATGATCAGTCTGAAACCTTCCAGTGCCTACAGGTTTCTCCCATGTACACATTCTTCTTCCACGGGTGTTAAACCAAGTAACAGCGATAATTAAGTGTATACTGCCCAAAATTCTACATTGTGGATTTCTCTTTCATTCCTTTCCCCCAGTCCAGTTTCTCCTACCGTTTTAGTTCATTTCCTATTCCTACTATAGAATTCCAGTCCTCTATTACAATTAAATTTTCCTCTTCCCTAAGTATACCAATAACTTCTTTTATCTCATCATATGTTCATTCAGTCTTCTCATAATTTGCGGAGCTAACAAGCAATCAGATTTGTACTACAGTGGCGGGCGTTAACTTCGTGTCAATCTTGGCTTTGATAATGCGTTCAGTAAGCTGTTCATAGCAGATTACCATTACTCATTGTTAGACCTACTCCTGCATTACCCCTATTTAATTTTGTGTTTATAAACATGCGCTCGCCAGATCAGAAGTTCAGTTGATCCTGCCATCGAACTTCACTAATTCCCACACTATGAAATATCATTCTGTCCATATCCCTTTTTCAATTCTCTAATCTATCTACCTGATTAAGGGATATGGCACTGCACGCTCCATCCCATAGAATGCCAGGTTCATTTTTCCATATGACAAGATCCTCCTGAGCAATCACCACCGAAGAATTTCAAAGGGAGACTATTTTAATTCTGGATTATTTGACCAGGAGGAATCTCCGTTATTTAATCACACAGCAGAGCAGCATAACAATGGAGAAGAATTCCATGTATTTTCCCCTTACTTTCAGCCATTCACAGTACTACCACAGCAAGACCATGATGGTTGCCGCACCAGTTCAATCAGCCATCCCAACCGATGCCCTGCAGCTACTGAAAAGGCTACTGCCCTTCTTCAGAAACCCTGTTTTTCTCTCGCTTCTCCAAAGATACCATTGTGGTTGCAAGTACTGAATGCCTATCTACATCGTTGAGGCACGCAGTCCACTGCACCTCGGCGAGGTCCAGATCTCTCGATCTACATACGTATTTCGCAAGCCATCGCACGGTGCGTGGCGGCGATTACTATCTACCACTACAACTCATCTCACAATTTTGACAATGCTGCAGTTCGTCTTATTCCCCTGCTCACTATGAGCACTGGAGAGGAATTCGTCCTTATGCAAGACAACTATATAGTTTTGTTTTCACCTAGACAAGTTTCAGCTCTTTTTGTGCTACCTTCAATGCGTTTATTTGTTTATTTTTCTTCTGCGAAATCTTTGTCAGATGTCACTCTTTAGTTAAATATATTTACATTTGTAAAATTAGTCACTATTGTAAAATGTTTTATAGTGGTTAGCATGCAATACAGAGTTTTGTAACACTATTATCGATATTAATTTTAATTACCTTTTCTAACTTATTTGTCTGTTATCACTTAACGTGACTTCTCTAATCTAACTCTTGGATGTAACATCTGTGTTAATGTTTATTCATTAATTATGACAGGTTATGTTATTCTAATTAATATGTGGATATATTTTCAAAAGTAATATGGCTACACAGCAAGAGCCATGGATACTTTTGCCTACTTTTTCTAATAGCCATATCAGATCGACACTGCCGCTATTTTAATCTCAAATTATCAAATGAGTACTTTTTCAATAATCAGTTCGTGTTACGTAAACTTTGTGTTGAGCACCCGTACTTCATCCTTCGTCATTTACCTAGACAGGTTCCTACCACAAGTGCTTCAGTATTTCCGAGTGTCCTATTTTATTGAACTGAAAAGTCATTTCAGCAGATTTTCACTACAGTTGAACTTTGTGGAGTAGTAAATTTCATAACTATTCAGTGACCATAAATTTTGAAGCACTCCACGCATTTTTCATAAACGGATAGTTAAATTTTCAGCAAAGTTCAGATCCCAATGAAAGATTTATAATATTTAGCTTGAAGAGAGTTCTTAATGAGATCTCTGTACAGCATTATAGTTGTGTTACTAGATAGTAGACATTGAAGGGCCAGCATAAGAATAATTGTTGCACAGGTTAGGAAGTAACAGTATTTATAATTTCACCTGTGTACAGTTAATCGTTTTTCTCATCTTGTGTTGCGACTAGAATATTCAGCCTCGATCTAACCCTTCTGATAGATTATTTCCTGGCTGCCTTCGCTAACTGTTGATTTTGATTTAAATTATATATTAAAATTATAGCACTAATGAAGCGCACTTGCCAGCTCTTTAATGTTTGTGCTGTATGATATGCAACTGGCTACAGTTATTGAAACTATTCCAGTTACCACATGTTCCATTTGAACTAACTAGTATAAAAAAGTGAATACTCCTTGACAGTACAAATAATAATAGGAACGGAAAATGTTATTTCTTGACAGACATTTCAAGGATAAAATTTTCCTGTATCAAAGCTGATAAAAATACCTTTTGTCCAAGGTAAACCTGCTTCACCATTAGTAATTTTTCTCGTATAATAATCAGTAGCTTTCTGCTTTAATATACATATAATAAATGTTACTGAAAGCCAGTTGTTACAAAAATCGTTAATATTCCTTCTGTGTTGTTCATGTAAATCTACCGTTACTACTGTTACCTCGCCTGACGGATTCCGCTAGTGCTTCATATCTTATTTGCAATACGTAATTTCGTCATCAAGTCAAGTTAATCACATTAGTCAATTTCATATAGTGCAATATGCGTACAGTAAGTGTTGCTGAGAGCCAGGTATTGCAAAAATAGGTAATGCACCTTTTGTGTTGCACATAACAAACTATTGTAACATTGCTTGATGAATTGCGCTAGTGGTTGTCATCTTATTTGCAAAACACGCTTGATGAATTGCGCATGTGCTTGGTATCTTATTTGAGAAACATAAATTCAGTAACAAGTAAACTTAATCACAATGGTCAAATTTCCTTATCATCCGTACTAGTACTCGGTACAACTTGGCCTTAGTAGGCTGGTGACCGTTTTCTTTTGCATAATTTCAGTTTATTTTATTACTGATAGGACCTTGTTTCGATTTCTGTTTGTTTTGCTGCTGTTTCCCTCAGTCCGATGCCTTTCCAGTACGCGTCATTATGGTGAAGTAAGTATCCTTTCACAGGAGTAACATTACAGTGAATAGTTAATGTCGTAATAGCTGGTAGCGTAACACTTAGGCCGCATGACAGGACATTCTCCGTTCAGTCACACAGTAAAATATAGACTGTAGCATATGTACTAACCTCGAAACAAATGTATTACGAACACTGGATACCCAACATTACGTACTTGCAGTAAATTCAATAAAACAAGTAGTAGCAAATATTATGCACATTTAGAAAGTAACCTATAACTCATATTCAGTATTAAAATGGGCGCAAAAACAGTAGTAGATAAAAGCGCACTAGATCGTACAGGTTGTACCGAGACACATCACGGAGTGCGGTAGCAGTTACTGAAATGGGTATGCCGGTAGCGCCACAGAAAGGTAACTAGCTTACTTGGAATACCACGCCTATGTAAACGATCTGATTCAGATAATGCGGTCGTCACAAATAAAGCGGGAGCTAAAGGACGAAACAAATGAGAAAGATGACGTGGCAGATAGTGGTTGTGCCCATGACTCGATTCATATGGTTAATTCACCACAAACAGAAAAAGAGCTGATCGAGACACGTGAGATAAAATCAGACCATGTGGATACGGTAGAGAAAAATAGTGCAAAACTTCTGACCATGAACGATCTGTTAAAAATTTCATCTGCAAAAATTAAACCACAAGGTAGGAGCATTAATAGTCATTTCACGACACAGGAAAGTGGTATTAGTTTCAAGTGAAAACATAAGCAATCGGTAAATTAGCCTCAATAATCAACTGAAAACATAGGGTGTAAAAATCCGTAAATAGGTCACAAAAGTAGGCATTTTGAATACTGCAATCAAAGATCTGAAACTTGAAAAAAAAACTGTAAGTACCAATGTGGCCACTATGCAGGGGCAGATGAATGACTGCAACGAAAGGATTCAATTTAGAAATCACAAAAATGCAAGAAACGGTAGAACTTTTAGTGGTAACGGAGGTAGACGAAAAGTTCTTCGGTCCGAAAACCGAAGTTGTCGACTGATTCAGAAATGAAATCTAACAATTGATAAAGATAGTGGTTGCTTCTGAGAAAGAAGGAAGCAAACAGGTAAATACAGACATCAAAAAAAAAATTGTATTACCTCGGTTCCCAGAAACCCTGACGACAGACGCTGACAGTGGCTATTGTATCACAGACAGACAAAGAGATGTCCCCACAGCCGCCCAAAGATGTAAACAACCATGCAAGAGCAGCGCCTATCATACGGATGGGGTTCGACAGCCCATCAGTTCCAGTCATTCCACCAGAAAGGAGATACACGGCTCGTGTTGTCTGTATTCAACCACGTGTCTAGACGGTCAATACCGCGGTTCCATCGCGTCAGCATTGTTACTTTGTGCCAGGAAGGGCTCTCAACAAGGGAAGTGTCCACGCGTCTCGGAGTGAACCAAAGCGATGTCGTTCGAAGATGGAGGACACAGAGAGAGGATCTGTCACTGACATGCTCGCTCAGGCCGCCCAAGGGCTACTACTGCAGCGGATGACCGTTCTTGCACCCACAGCATGTTGTCTTACGACTCAAATTTTGCGCGTGATCCGCAACTTCACTCCCGACGTCCATGCGAGGTCCATCTTTGCAACCACGACACCCTGCAGCGCGGTACAGATGGGCCCGACAACATGCCGAATGCATGCTAAGGACAGGCATCTCGTTCCCTTCACTGATGAGTGTCGCATATGCCTTTAACCAGACAATCGTCGGAGACGTGTTTGGAGGCAACCCGGTCAAGCTGAATGCCTTAGACACACTGTCCCGCGAGTGTAGCAAGGTGGAGGTTTCTTGCTGTTTTGGGGTGGCATCATGTGGGCCCGACGTACGCCGCTGGTGGTCATGGAAGGCACCGTAACAGCAGTACGATACGTGAATGTCATCCTCCGACCGATAGTCCAACCATATCGGCAGCATATAGGCGAGGCATTCGTCTTCATGGACGACATTTCGCGCCTCCATCGTGCACATCTTGTGAATGACTGCCTTCAGGATACCAACATTGCTCGACTAGAGTGGCCAGCATGTTCTCCAGACGTGAACCCTATCGACAAGCCTGGGATGGACTGAAAAAGGGTGTTTATGGACGACGTGACTCACCAACCACTTTGAGGGATCTACTCCGAATCGCCGTTGAGGAGCGGGACAATCTGGACCAAAGTGCCTTGTGAACTTGTAAATAGTATGCCACAACGAATACGGGCATGCATTAATGCAAGAGGACGTGCTACTTTGTATTAGAGGTACCAGTGTGTACAGCAGTCTGGACTACCACCTCTTAATGTCTCACTGTATGGTGGTACAACATACAATGTGTGGTTTTCATTAGCAGTTTTGTTGATCTCTATTCAGATTTTCTGTACAGGTTCCGGAACTCTCGGAATAGAGGTGACACAGAACTTTTATTGATGGGTAAATAACATACGTGTACAAAAATGGTTCAGAAATTCAAGGTAAAATCTGCAATCTTGAAACGAAAATGAGGCACAATCCCTATTGTGTCAATGATAGGATACCTCATACAATTGAAAAGTGAGGAATGCTGAAATCTTATCAAAACATATAGTGGCTGGTATCCACTGGATTTTTTGAAAAATTGCGAAATGATAGTAGCATATCTATTGCGTTTCTCGCGCAAAGACCATATTGGATTAAAAATTCAAGGATATAAACCAACAATCTAACTTTGCAGTATCCCCCCACGAAAATTTTATCCATACACTTTAACGACCTTCTTTGTTACACAGATCGGATGACTATCAATTTTAAAAATTGTTCATGGAGTAATTAAATACTGACCGGGTCTAGTGGCAGTTTTAAAGCAAAAATACTAATCTTGTTTCTTAAGGATCTCTTTCAATCAGTTGCTTGAATTTCTTCTGTCTAGAACCCAGCTTCTCTTGTAGACGTGGAAACGCTATAGGTTGACGTGTTCCTTGAAATAACATAAACGAAAAACTGATTTGTACGTATTTTTTTTATTTTTAATACTCCTAGATGCCTTACTGCCATCAGTTACAATGTTCACTGAGCGAAATATATTCCATTTGTTCACAAATCCAGAAAAACTTTACGTCTCTCCTTCCTTCCTTCCCGTCAGACAAAATACAACCAACTGGCACCCAGTGAGCTCCCTGCCGCCGTTGGATAAGCAGCAGCCAGCAGCAAGTCGCACTCTTAGCTCACTTATTTGTTTTATAGTTTAATTCTTAATTTCTTTGCGTGCTTTTGGGTACTTGTATAGTTTAATTCACAAGTTTCAGGCGTATTATAGTATTCGAGAGTTTAGCTTCGCGTTTTATTTATTTATTTAACCTGATCAGATTAGGGCCATCAGGCCCTCTCTTACATCGGACCAGTGTTCCACACATGCAGCATTTCACACATCAGAGTAATATCATGAACATAGTTTAAATGAGAAAATTAGCTTACTCTAGTGACAATATGAATAAAGACTAGTGACTAAGACCTAATAAAGTAAATGCGGAAGTATTTTTACAACAGTTGCTATACATACAGATTATGATAAAAGCAATAATAATAACAGTAAAACAAAAAATCAAATAATAATGATAAACATGACTAAGACCTAATAAAGTAAATGCTGGCAGTATTTTTACATCAGGTGCTATACATACAGATTATGGTGAAAGCAATAATAATAACAGTAAAAAGAAATCAAATAATAATGACAAACATGAGAAAGATTCGCAATAGTAATGAAGGTTTGTGCAGATGTACATTAATATTTTGGTGTGTAAAGTAGATGTTTACTAGTATAGCGAGTTTTGGGTAAGGGAGGTTTAAGGAGGGGGAGAGAGGGAAGTAATGAGGTGAAGTGCACTCATGTACAGAGGAAGGCATTACTGTTGCTTAAGTAGATACGTCATTAACTGTTTTTTGAAGCCGGTCATGTTTTTAAGTTCTCTAACATAACGAGGGAGGTTATTCCAGAGTCGGGTTCCCGCTACTGTAAAGGACTTGGAGAAGGTGATTGAGCGATGCAGTGGAACGGAGAGGATTTTATTATGATGGGAACGTGTGTTTCTGTCATGTTGTTCCGACATGAGTGTTAGGGACGAGGAGAGATATGAGGGACAGTGTACATTTATAAGGCAATAGATGAGACAGAGTGTATGGAAATCTCTGCGTTTGTCTGCACGCAGCCAGGACAATTTTGCATATGCTGGTGAAATGTGATCAAAAAGTCGAACGTCACAGATATATCGGACGCAGGCATTCGTGACCAGTTCTAGACGTCGGGAATTTTCCTGAGAGAGGCCTTGTAGGATAATATCGCTGTAGTCAATGACTGGGAGTGTAAGCGTTTGTACTAATTTCTTTTTCAGATCGAAAGGGAAGAGTTTTTTATATTTTTGTAGGACATGAAGGGATGCTGATGCTTTTTTGCACACTGCAGTTACGTGCTCTGTCCAATTTAGATTTTCATCTATTATTACTCCCAAACTCTTTGCTGAGGGCGAGAAGTTAATAATTGTTCCATTTAGGATAAGAGGTGGTACGGATTCCCGATGTTTTGGGCTAATGAGCTTAGAGTGACCAACAAGTACCGCTTGGGTTTTAGATGGGTTTAGTTTTAGACCTATGTCCTGTGCCCATTTTGACAGTGCGTCGAGGTCAGTATTGAAATTTTCAATAGCTTTCTTGAGATTGCTTGGTTTCGCACTTAGATACAACTGAAGGTCATCAGCATACATATGGTATTTGCAATAGGTCAGGACCGATGACACATCATTGACATAAAGAGAGAAGAGTATAGGACCTAATACTGAGCCTTGGGGAACGCCTGACACTACCTGCCGCCATTGTGATTTTATGTCCCCAGACAGGACGCGTTGCTGACGAGACGTCATGTATGAGCGAAACCATTGCACTGCGCTTGGTGAGAAATTTAGACCACTAAGTTTGGCTAGTAAGATGTCGAAGTCGACAGTATCAAATGCTTTGCTGAAATCTAAGAAGCAAATGATAGTCGCTTCTTGTCTGTCCATGGCAAGTATCAAGTCATCGGTCACCTTTATCAGAGCGGATGTTGTGCTTCGATGTTTACGGAAACCTGATTGGTATTCGTCTAATAGGTTGTTAGTAGTTAGGTAGTTGGTGAGCTGGTCATGAACTATATATTCTAAGGCCTTTGATAGTGCAGGAAGAAGGCAGATGGGGCGGTAGTCAGAAGCTGCTGTGGCGATGTCCTTTTTAGGCAGTGGCTTAATTTGTCCCAGTTTCCAGGCCTCAGGGAAAACACTTGTGATTAATGAATCGTTGAAAATGTCTGTTATAGAGGGCAGTAGCTGGTCAATAATAAGTTTTACCATCTGGATAGTGATACCATCATGTCCAGTAGATGCTGATCTAATCCGCATTATGGCTTTCTTGACAGTACTGCAAGTGACGTGCTGTAGATAGAATTTTTCTTTGCTACAGTCATTCATCCCAATGAAGTAATCAATGATTCTCTGTTTTTTTTTGCGTATCAATTTTGGTTGCAGGTAATGTGAAGAATCGGTTTAGTTCTTCAGCTGGGACCATGGGATTTTCTGCAACTTTTATTTTGCCTAAACCGAGACTACGGAGATTTTTCCACAGGATAGCTGGTCAACATCTATTGTCAGCTAATGTACGGGCATGTCTGAGCTTAGCGTTTCTCACCGCTTGACTGACTTTGTTTCGTTTCTGCTTGTATACAGCGTGATTTTCAGGTGTCGGGTGTATCTTGTATGCTCGATGTGCAGCATCTCTGAGATTCATGAGCTGTTTTAGTTCATCAGTCAGCCAAGGTGCAGGTTGCCTTTTTGCTTTTCTGGTCTTTATTGGCGCATATTTGTCATATAGTTGAGTAATTTTGTTAGTGAAATCGTGGAGTTTGTCGTTTATGTCCATGAGGGGAGTAGAGGTCATCCCCCAAACTATTTCTTGTGCCTCAGTTTCGAGTTCAGGCAAATTTATGCGTTTGAGGTCTCGGTATGTAGACAGTTCTTGTTTCTTTCTAGGGCATTCTAGTGAATACGTCATGGAAATGATGTCATGGCCAGACATGCCAGTCGCAGATATTTGAGAGGTGCGGATTATTCTGTTCGGGGATTTCGTTGCGAATATATCTATGAAAGTGTGACTGGTAGTCGTGTGATGAGTAGGTGCCAGCTGAAGTAGCGTCATATTTGAGGAAGAAAGCATCCTCTTAAATTTCCCAGTGGAAGGACTATTGCACAGAAAATTAATGTTAGTGTCACCAGCTATAATTACATGTTCATATGACGATTCGAGACTAGAGAGGGCAGTTTCGAAGCAGGTGAACCTACCTACTTTAGGAGGTTTGTAAAGGACACATATTAAGCACTTTCTGTTAAGTGATTTGATCTCTATGAACATATATTCCACTTGTTTATCTACATTGTTGTCGGATGTGTGTAGTACTGTAGGCGACAAATCAGAGCATATGTACGCCCCTACTCCGCCCCCTCGTCTGTTGCATCTGTCGTGCCTGAGAAAGATATAGCCATCTAGGTTTACGGAAGTTGTAGGAATACTTGGTTTGAGCCAAGTCTCTGACAAAAGTATTACGTGTACATCAGCAGTTTGAAATATATATTTGAACTCGTCAAAGTGAGCTGGCAGAGACTGGACATTTGCATGTACAATATGCAGCTTGGTGCGTTCGGGTGTTGATTGCCCGAGGAGGCTGCCGACCGATGTTTGCGGGTCGTGGTTGGTGGTGACAAGAGGGTCTGGCATGAGGAATGCGGAAGGCGTGTGAAGGAGGGGGGTGAGGGAGTGACCTCCCAGTTCTGTGCAGTGAAAGCGGCCGGGAGGGGGAGGGGGTAGGTCCCCGGGGAGGCAACGGGATCTGCAGCCAAGTTCAGCGAGGTCTGCAACGGTTATGGAAGTAGCCGTGGGCTGGCAGGGGAAGGAATTTCGCTAAATACAACGGGAGTAATCTGCACGTTATGACAGAGTGTGATATTAATTGCACTTATCAGGATAACAACTAAAGTATGATGGTGGGTTGCTAATTAAGGATGGAAGTGAGACTACCTTATGCAATAATTAACAAAATTACATGAGAAAAACAATTAAAAATGAAAATAGTTATGTGGAGAAACGAAAAGTTGAGAATACAAATAATAACAAATATTACACGAGAAAAAGTAATTAGAGATAAAAAAAATAGCTATTTAGAGAAACGAACAATTTGATAATACATTAGTTACGATATGGTTGACAGTGTAAACAATATAAACATACAGGTTAGTGGCAGCAAGATTAGACATGATTTAGCTTCTAAAGCACAGGCTTTCGAGTTCATTAACACTGCAAATTGTTTTCTTTCCGTTTTCGGTCTTAACCATTATCCTGCCGTCATTTGTCCATACGTTATGTAGCCCAAATTTCGAAATCGCGCTCTTCAAAATGTTTAGTCTTTCAGAGGTCAGATCCTCGCGTACTGTCAGACCCGACTTGGCGAGATTCTTCTTTGCTCTGAAGATTTCAGATCTCTTCCTATACGACATAAATTTCACTATTATAGGTCTCGGTTTTGTAGAACTTGGCGACTTACGACCCACTCTATGACTTCTGTCACTGTCACTCAGAGTCACCTGCACGCCCAGCTTTTCTTGGACAAGGTTTATCACAAGTTCATCTGTGTTCTCCCTGCTGCTCTCTGGAATGCCGAACAGTCTGAGATTATTGCGTCTTTGATATTGTTCGAGCTCGTCCGTCTTCTCGATCAATTTCTGTTCGAGCAGTCGTGCTTTCTCCTCACTTGCTTTTAACGATGTGTCCAGTGCACGGATCTCGCTCGCATTCGCCTCCAGAGTTTTCTGTATTTTGTCCGTCACTGCTGCAGTGACAGCATCAGTGATGGTTTGAACAACGAGCCCGAGCGTCTCCTTAGCCTGCAGCGCGGCACTCACCTCAGCCTTCACGAGTGCGGCGATGTCAGCGATCCCGGGCGGGGCGGCCGCAGCTCCCGGTGTAGACTCCACGCCTGCGCTGTCGCCGGCCTGGCCGTTGGCTGCACTGCGCGTTGTTCGGCGATTTTCCATTTTTAGTGCGATTCCGTGTAATTAGTGCGCAGTATGTGATGTAAAATACGACACTCGGCGTAGATATACGGCTTTAGTATATGTACACTAGCCTAACTGCTTAAAACACCTCCAGATTTCACGTAAACTTGCGAGCCAAGCTAACGCACGTCACTCACTCGCCGCCATGTTCTCGCTTTTAGTACCTGTATAGTGTAAATTCGCGTAGTCGTCAGTCATCTGTTTGTTTTGAACGGCTTTTGAGATAAAAGGGAGGAAAAAATTGTTAGGGGTGGATAGGGACTGCGCCTGTTGTGTATGGATTCAGGGGGAATTGGTCGCCGTCCGTAAACAGCTGGAGGCTGTGTTGGCTGTGGTCGACAGGCTCCAGGCTCTTGCCCTGGACCGTGGTGACATGGGGACACCGTAGGGCAGCACATGGCGCCTCTGGAACCTGTAGCATCGCCTGGAATCTCTGATGCTACTATGGCCTCGGATTCGGACGTCCCTGCAGGTCGTCACTTGCCTGACGGCGATTGGCGGACCGTGGCGGGGTCGCCAATCCCTGGGCGGAAGGCGGAAGTTGGTGCTGGCCGCAAAAGGCTGTACCCTTACACCTCCGTAACAGGTTTGAGGTACTGCCCACTGCTGAAAGTACTTCTGAGCCAGCAAGGGCGGCCTCTCCTTTTGCAGCAGTGGCCAGTCTTCCTGAGAGATCCGGACAAGCGCAGAGGGTGGGATTATTTCTCATTGGGAGCTCCAATGTTAGGCGGAAGATGGAGCCCCTTAGGGATATGGCAGCTAAGGGCGGGAAGAAAGCCAAAGTGCACTCCGTGTGCATACTGGGGGGAGTCATTCAAGATGTGGAAAGGGTCCTTCCGAATACCACGTAGGGTAAAGGGTGCAGACAACTGTAGGTGGTGGCTTATGTCGGCACTTATGTTGTGTGTCGCTATAGATCAGAAGAGATTCTCTCTGGTTTCCGGCGGCTATCTGAGTTGGTGAAGACTGCCAGTCTTGCTAGCGAGATGAAGGCAGAGCTCACCATCTGCAGAATCGTCGACAGGACCGATTGCAGACCTTTGGTACAGAGTCAAGTGGAGGGTCTGAATCAGAGGCTCAGATGAAAGTACTTCTGAGCCAGCAAGGGCGGCACGCCTGTTGCGGCAGTGGCCGATCTTCCTGAGAGATCCGTGTAGGCTGCACATTCCTCGACTTGCTCCATAGGGTGGTGGGATTTCGGGTTCCGCTAATTCGGTCAGGTGGCTACTACACAAAGGAGGAGGCTACACGGGTAGCAGGGGCTGTGTGGCGTGGACTGGGCGGTCTTTTAGGTTAGACAGCGTCGGGAAAGATCAAAAAGGGCTCCGGTCTCAAAGGGTACAGAGCAAAAAAACGACGAGAATCGACAAAGCAACAGTCGATATTATAGTTGTAAATTGTCGTAGCTGTGTTAGTAAAGTATCAGAGCTTCAAGCGCTGATAGAAAGGACTGAAGCCGAAATCGTTATAGGATCAGAAAGATGGCTAAAGCTGGAGATAAATTCTGCTGAAACTTTTACAGAGGCGCAAATCGTGTTCAGAAAGAATAGCTTAAGTAAAGTAGGTGGTGGTGTGATTGTTGGTAGTAGTTTATCGAGTAGTGAAGTTTAAATAGATAGTTTCTGCGAATTACTATGGGTAGAGGCTATACTCAACAACCGTACCAAAATAATAACTGGCTCCTTCTACCGACTTTCCGACTCAGATGATATAATAGCTGAACGGTTCAAGAAATCTTGAATCTCATTGCAAATAAGTAACCCACTCATACAGTTATAATTGGTGGAAACTTCAATCTACCATCGATTTGTTGGTGAAAATACATGTTCAAAGCCAGTTGTAGACGGAAAACATCTTTCGAAATTGTACTAAATGCTTTCTCTGAGAATTACGTAGATCAGTTAGCTCATGAGCCCACACGAAATGTAACCGGTTGCGAAAACACACTTGACCTCCTAGCCACAAATAATCCTGATCTAATAGAGAGCGTCATTGCGGCCGGGCGGGGTTTGTTATTGTTGTTTTTTTCTCGTTACGTCATTGTCACAGTGCAGGATGCAAATTAAAATTAACCTACCTCAGAACGGCGTCTGCTCGATGTCCCTTCACTTTGCAACGGAGATATTTACAAGATGATGTAAAACCAGCATTGATAAAAAACAGCATGTAATGTCTTCAATTACTGAGACCGCGCAACTCTAGTTATGAAAGAAAGTTCTGTAGAAAAACAGTCATTCAATTTTATCGGGCAGTAATAAAGTGGATTGGCTTCTAGAAAATAATGTCCGAAACTTCCACACCAACATGTTTGTTTTGACCTTGATAACCAGAAAACGTACCATTCAGTCCACATTTAAACTATTCGCTCTTTTCTTCCACTTCACAACTCATATATATTTCGAAAACGAAAAGTAATTAAATTTTTAATATGAAATCGCAGTTATTTAATTCTGGACGCTGGGAGTTTGGTTTACGTTTTCCAATTATACCAAAAGATAAACTATCGTATATCCTAACTGAATTTAGTTCCCTAAGTGTCGGTTTTTTAGTTTTTAGTGATTTTTTTATCGTTGAAACTGTGATAGTTACAATGTGGAAATTTTTGTACAATCTTCTCCTGAATAACAACCGATTTTGAAAATGATAGAATAATATTTAATATCATTTATTTAGGTTCTTATAGTTGGTGAGTGTATGTGTCCAGTAAGAGACCTTGAATAGCTTTCCCACAGCAGGCAGTGACAGATGCTCGTGTCGGTTAGGCCGCTAGATGTCAGCCCCCGAAGTTACATGCAGCAAGCTATCCTAAAACAAACAATCGCTTGGGATAACTTGCGACGCTACAATGACGGATACATTGGTTAGTGAACACAAGGTCATTGTAGCGAGGCTTAAAACATTATCAACCGAAACCACTAAAAATAAACGCAAAATATAACTGTTTCAAACAGCAGATAAAAAGTCGCTTGATGCCTTCCTAAGAGAGAGTCTCCATTCCTTCCAAACTAATTATGTAAGTGGACACCAGATATGGCTCAAATTCAGAGACACAGTATCGACAGCAATAGATAGATTCATACCACATAAGTTAATAAGAGACATGACTGATCCACCATTGTACACAAAAGACATCAGAACACTGTTGCAGAAGCAACAAAAAGATCATGTCAAATACTGAAGAACGCAAAATCCTCAAGACTGGGTAAGTTTCATGGAAGCTCGAAATTTAGTGCGGACGTCAATGCGACATGCTTTTAATAGGGCCCACAATGAAACATTATCTCAAAATATGGTAGAAAACCCAAAGAGATTCTGGTTGTAAGTACAGTACACCAGTGGCGAAAAACAGTCAATACTGTCACTGCGTGATAACGGTGGAAATGTTGCTGATGAGGGTGTCACTAAAGTGGAATTACAAAATTCAGTTTTCCGTAATTCCTTCACGAAAGAAGACGAAGTAAATATTCCAGAAATCGAAACCAGAATAGCTGTTAGCATGAGTGACGTAAAAGTAGATATCTTAGGTGTTGGAAACAACTCAGATCACTTAAGAAAGGCAAGTCTTACGGTCCAGATGGTATACCATTCAGTTTCCTTTCAGAGTATGCAGACACAATAACGCCTTTCTTAGCAATCATATACAACCACTCACTTGACGAAAGGTCTGTTCCTAAAGACTGGAAAGCAGCACAGGTCACACCAATACTCATATCAGTGACCTCAATTTTTAGTAGGATTTTGGAGCATATACTGCACTTGATCACTATGAATCACGTTGAAGAAAATGACTTATTGATACATAGCAAACACAGATTATGAAAATATACTTCTTGGGCAACACAGGTAGCTCTTTATTCCCATGAAGTAATGAGTGCTGTCGACAAGGGATCACAGATCACTTCCATATTCCTAATTTTCCAGAAGGTTTTTGATACTGTTCCTCACAAGCAAGTATTAAACAAACTGCATGCATACAGAGTATCATCTCAGAGAGGTCACAGTTCGTAGTGATAGATGGTAAACCATTGAGTAGAACAGAAGTGATATCTGGCGTTCTGCAAGGTAGTGCCATAGGCCCTCTGCTGTTCCTGATTTACACAAATGATCTAGGTGATAATCTGAGCGGGCCCCTTAGATTGTTTGCAGATGAAGCTGTAATTTATGGTCTAGTAAAAACGTCAGACGATCAATTACAATTACAAAATGATCTAGAAACAATTTGTGTATGGTGCGAAAAGTGGAAATTGGCACTAAACGAGTCAGAAAAGTAATCTTAAATCCATCATCTAAAAGTAATAAAATTTTATTACCATATTAGGTTGGTAAAATTTCAGTTTTGGAAATGATGTAAGATTTATGTTTTTTAAGCTCTGATAATTTACTAAATACTTCTGTACAACCATCACAATAATTGTTATATTCAGTTTTCAAAAATTAACATATTTTAATTTTTGGAAAGCTATAGTTTTCAGTTTTATGTTCTTTATTTTAATGAAAATAGTTCAAAAGAAAATGAAAACATGAATTTAGAAGTTCTTTAATCGTTTCTAACTTTTTTTATTTATAATAAAAAATTTTAAGCGAAGATTCTGTGTTATTCTATGTTGCAAATCATAACTCAAATTCTTTACACATATTAACATATATAATAACCTATGCAGTTGTATCATTAGCTGTATTTTCATTAAAAAATACACATAATGTCATTCTGTTCTTTTGAGTAGACACAAGGCTCATTCTTCTAAACATATATTGACATAGATAGGACAATATAAATAAAATTGAATGGATTTATATTTACATCGTTATTTAATTGTGTTATTCTTTTATAATCTCTAGAAGCAATGTAAGCTTTTAATTTTAAAAAGTTATTTAATGGATCAAACTGCCATAATTCTTGATGAAAAACATAATTTCTTCCATTTTAAACACATGTGTTTTGTAATTTAATATGATTCAATAAAGAATAATCATTTAATTGATTATTTTTCAATTAGTTTGGAAAGCAACGAAAACGGAGTAAGGTATATCAAATTTGGTAGAGGTATAATATTTATAATATCTAGTTCAAAATATCTTTTTCCATGTAATCCAGCAAATTCAATTCTTCGCAGTTTATAGAAATAAGTTGGAATTATTGTATTTTTCAGTCTTTCTTGTTCCAATTCAGGTGAATATTCTGGTTCATATTTAACACCAGAAACACAAAGTTTCATACTTTATACAAAAATTTTACCTTATTTTGGAAGTTAACTGTTATCATTATCAGTAATCCAATGAAGAATTAAATCTTCTCGATCTTTTCTCGAAATCCAATTAAAAAGCTCAGTTAAATACTCATCCCTCATTATTTCTTGATAATCTTTAAAAAATCCACGAAATAATTCTAATGGATAAAGTATTTCATTTTGTTTGGTTTTAATTTTAACATTCTTAAGAATATGTCCTTCCACATTTAATTCATTTGATAGGAGCTAAGTTAAACAAATCAGTGTCGATAAAGAAATAAATGGATATTCCATTCTAGATAAAATATTCATTCCTTTTTTGTTCTTGGTAACATCAAACAACTTTGAAACATAATTTTCAAATATTTTAATATTTGATTTACCATCATATGCAAGAAAATCAGTTCCTTCTGTGCGAATAACATCAAAGGTCATATAAAGTTGAGAACAATATAATGAATACAGCTATCACCAATATTAATATTAATTCTGTATCTTTGTTAGGAAAATTTAAATTATTTTTCATTTTCTCATTAATGGTAAATGAGTAAAATTGATAACTATCAATATTGTTCATGATTTATAAAGGGGAAACTTTATTAATTCATTTCTAAAACAACTGGTACATTAGCACCATGAAGTCAATCAAATTATCATTATCGTTAGAAACTTTATCATTAGTAACTTTTGAATAGTATCAAAAATTGGAATATTTATAGGATGAATTGGTTCATAAATTATTGGACCACCAATTCGTATTAAGTGAAGCTGTAATATTAGTTTCTCAATGACAATTACCATTATGCTTAACAAACATTCCATCAGCTAGATTATAATTTACAATAATTAATTCGTATGGAATGATTTTAGGAACATCATTAGCAACAGCTTTTTCATTAGCATCAATAATTTCATTATTAAATCCTAAAATGTGGCCAATACAATCTTCTTTGTCCATAAATAATTAACCTCACTCTCAGTAACCACTATATTTAAAATTTTATTTCCATTAATGCTTGTATTAGGTTTTTTAGATTGAATATACTTTTTTAAATCTTTCAAACTACACTGAGCAATCGTAAATTGTATCGTTTCTACGATGGTATATAGTTTATTATTTTTTTTAAATAGATATTTGGGCATCACATTAAAGTTTGTCATTTTTCTGTGTAATATTTGGAGTTGAAATAGTCGAATTAAAACCTACTACAGAAGCACTTTATAAGTTTCTTTCACTGGAACAGTTAATATTTTTTTCAGGACAGATGAATTGCCACTCAATTGAAATAATACACTCATGTATATTAATAAAAATTTTATGCAGATAACGACAGATTGGAAACCAAAAATAAGAATCCCACAAAACTGTTAAAAAATTCTATTCAGTGTGCAATCATGTGACCAATTGGTTGGGGGAAACAATATCAATTATTGATAATCACATTCTGCCTCCAGGGTGTTTAATTCAGAAAAAATTAATATTTTGTGTCTTTATTGGAAAAGTTTAGATCAACCAAAGTATCAAGAATTTAGAAAACGATGTGAAAGAGAAGAAGGTAAAATTAATGAATACAATGATGAAAATAGTCTATTAGATGGATGTGAAGATAATTCAGTTGTAGTTTTGTATGAGCTCATTCTTGAAAATTAAGATATAGTCAGACAATGTTTTTCAAGAGATAGACATAAGGGAATACATTGTTTTTATGTAAGCCAAACGAATTAAGAAATACCAAAGTAATTGTTGTTGTTGTTGTGGTCTTCAGTCTTAAGACTGGTTTGATGCAGCTCTCCATGCTACCCTATCCTGTGCAAGCTTCTTCATCTCCCAGTACTTACTGCAACCCACATCCTTCTGAATCTGCTTAGTGTATTCATCTCTTGGTCGCCTTCTACGATTTTTACTCTCCACGCTGCCCTCCAATGCTAAATTTGTGATCCCTTGATGCCTCAGAACACGTCCTACTAACCGGTCCCTTCTTTTTGTCAAGTTATGCCACGTACTCCTCTTCTCCCCAGTTCTATTCAATACCTCCTCATTAGTTATGTGATCTATCCATCTAATCATCAGCATCCTTCTGTAGCACCACATTTGGAAAGCTTCTATTCTCTTCTTGTCCAAACTATTTATCGTCCATATTTCACTTCAATGCATGGCTACACTCCACACAAATACTTTCAGAAACGACTTTCTGACACTTAAATCTATACTCGATGTTAACAAATCTCTCTTCTTCATAAACGCTTTCCTTGCCATTGCCAGTCTACATTTTATATCTCCTCTACTTCGACCATCATTAGTTACTTTGCAGCCCAAATAGCAAAACTCCTTTACTGCTTTAAGTGTCTCATTTCCTAATCTAATTCCCTCAGCATCACCCGACTTAATTCGACCACATTCCATTATCCTCGTTTTGCTTTTGTTGATGTTCATCTTATATCCTCCTTTCAAGACACTGTCCATTCCGTTCAACTGCTCTTCCAAGTCCTTTGCTGTCTCTGATAGAATTACAATGTCATTGGCGAACCTCCAAGTTTTTATTTCTTCTCCATGGATTTTAATACCTACTTCGAATTTTTCTTTCGTTTCCTATACTGCTTGCTCAATATACAGATTGAGTAACATCGGGGAGAGGCTACAACCCTGTCTCACTCCCTTCCCAACCACTGCTTCTCTTTCATGTCCCTCGACTCTTATAACTGCCATCTGGTTTCTGAACAAATTGTAAATAGCCTTTCGCTCCCTGTATTTTACCCCTGCCACTTTTAGAATTTGAAAGAGAGTATTCCAGTCAACATTGTCAAAAGCTTTCTCTAAGTATACAAATGCTAGAAACGTAGGTTTGCCTTTCCTTAATCTTTCTTCTAAAATAAGTTGTACAGTCAGTATTGCCTCACGTGTTCCGACATTTCTACGCAATCCAAACTGAACCAAAGTACAAAATTGTTAAGGCTTTCGTGGCCACTTGTTGAAAAACTGCCTATTGGCTTCTGTCTCGGGTTCTTCGGCCGACGTTCATCTAATGATTTTTCTGACGTTTCGCCAGCATGAGTGGCTGGCATTGTCAAAGCTTCACCCTCCATTGCCGGTGGTGAACTGGAGCCGAGCTCGCGGCCGCAGACTATATGTACCTGGCGCGCCAACGTCCAAGGGCTTCTCCGCTCTCATTTCCGGTGCGGTTCTCCTCTTGCTACCTGCGACGGTCGTTCGCTGCAGTACGGGAAGCCAGGATCCGTTTACCTTAAGGCTTTCATCTTTCTTGTTGAAACTGTTCGCGTGTTTTTGTATTTCTACAGCTTCTCTAAACAAGCGCGTTTGATAGATGAACGTCGGCCGAAGAACCCGAGACAGAAGCCAATAGGCAGTTTGTCAACAAGTGGCCACGAAAGCCTTAACAATTTTGTATTACGCCTCTAAGGGGAGGAAATTTGCAGATTGTACCGACGCCTTGACCAACGACGGAAGAAGGAAGCGCGACTGATGTCCTCTCTCACCTTTCTGTCACGATGCCGAGATGAAGGTGCTACACCGAAGTTCTTGAGATGTAAGCGCCTATTCACCACCGCCCAAGCACATCGTATCTACGACACAATGGAACGAGCTTTTCTTCGTGAGCGAATACATACAACACGGAGAGACTTGGCAAGAACGGATCAGGAACTTCTGGACATTTTCTATCAACTAAGTAGCAGAATGCGTCGAGACGACTGGGACAAGATCGACAGCATCACTCACAGGAGCATGCAGAACGAACTCGAGTGCTGTACTGAGCGGCAGAAGAAAAAGTTTGAAAGATGCCGGAAGCAGACCGACAAGGCGATTCCCAACATGTCACACGCAGTGGTCAACCTCACTGAACGACAATTGACCGAAGAGGAAGTGTCTGTTCTTCAAAAAGGAGGGAATTGCGCTATCGTCCCGAGAACTATACCTATGGAGGACATCATTGCCAACACCGAAGCAGCCATTCGGACCCTTCCTTGTGAAAGGGCAGAGGAAATACGCACTGAAACAGCCAGGATACTGCGCCGAGCAAAACCACCAGCTTGCAACCTGAAGAAAGAAGAGGTACAAGCCATTAAGAATCTCAACGCCGACAAGAGTATATTGGTACTGCCTGCCGATAAGGGGAATGCGACCGTCGTAATGAAGACCGAAGATTATGAGCAAATGATCCGAGACCTATTAGATCCGACGACGTACCGAAAACTAAGTGTAGATCCGACGCAGCGTATCACTCGGAATACGAATCGATTAATCAAGGCGTCTTCTCTGCCAGCGGATATACAGAGAAACCTGCGCAACACAGAAGCCCTACCACCTCGGCTGTATGGATTACCCAAGATCCATAAGAACAACGTTCCACTGAGACCGATCGTTATCGCTCCTGGCTCACCAACGTATAAACTGGCAAAACACTTGGCCTCTCTGCTCCAGCCACACGTGGGGAGGACCGACACATACATTAAGGACTCAGGACATTTCATTGAGAAGCTGAAGGAACTGAAACTTGTACCAAAAGACATACTGGTCAGCTTTGATGTTGTTTCGTTATTTACGAAAGTGCCACTCAGTGATGCTCTGGAGCACATCGGTTCCATATTCCCGCAAGACATCACAAAGCTCTTCCATGCATGTCTCACCACGAGCTATTTCACGTGGAATTGTGATTTCTACGAACAGCTGGAAGGCGTCGCCATGGGTAGTCCTCTCAGTCCAGTGGTGGCCAACTTCTTCATGGAACAATTCGAAGCACAGGCACTGGACTCGGCGACTTGCAAACCTAAGGTGTGGTACAGGTACGTCGATGATACTTTCGTGGTGTGGAGCCATGGTGAAGAACAGCTCGGTGACTTCCTAAGGCACTTGAACAGCCTCCATGCCAACATAACATTTACCATGGAAGTAGAAAAAGACAAGAAACTGCCATTCCTAGATGTGCTGGTCACAAGGGACGGCGAAAACCTGGGACACAGCGTGTATCGAAAACCGACACACACGGACCGATACCTGCACAAACTGTCAAACCACCACCCGAGCCAGAAAAGAGCCATGATTAGTACGCTCGTAACGAGAGCAGGACGAATATGTGAGCCG
This sequence comes from Schistocerca serialis cubense, assembly GCF_023864345.2. NCBI lineage: Eukaryota > Metazoa > Arthropoda > Insecta > Orthoptera > Acrididae > Schistocerca > Schistocerca serialis. The sequence goes on along the minus strand of NC_064644.1, from coordinate 507,568,206 downwards.
CAACACCTCAAACGAGAAATGCAACACCTGGAAACTGTTCTGAGGAGCAATGGGTACTCCACAAATTACATTAGAGGTGTAACAGAGCCAAACACTCGGCGAAGTAAGGAACCAGAAAAAGAAATGTCGGGTACGGCCTTTCTGCCATACATTCCCAGAGTGGCTGACAGAATCGGCCGTATATTGCGCAAACATGGCGTAAAGACGATTTTCAAACCGACAAGGAAGATCAAAGAGTGTCTTAGATCGGCGAAGGAGAAAAGAGACCCACTTGCAATGTCGGGAATATACCGTATACCATGCAAATGCGGAAAAGTTTATGTCGGAATGACTGGACGATCCATTAACACCAGGATCAAAGAGCATAAGCGACATTGCAGGTTGGGGCAGGTGGAGAGATCGGCCGTGGCAGAGCACGCACTGAATGAGACCGACCACGTAATAAAATTCGCCGACACGGAAGTTCTGGCTGTTGAGAAGCACTATCACACGCGCTTGTTCAGAGAAGCTGTAGAAATACAAAAACACGCGAACAGTTTCAACAAGAAAGAGGAAAGCCTTAAGGTAAACGGATCCTGGCTTCCCGTACTGCAGCGAACGACCGTCGCAGGCAGCAAGAGGAGAACCACACCGGAAATGACCGCGGAGAAGCCCTCGGACGTTGGTCTACGGCCGCGAGCTCGGCTCCAGTTCACCACCGGCAATGGAGGGTGAAGCTTTGACAATGCCAGCCACTCGTGCTGGCGAAACGTCAGAAAAATCATTAGATGAACGTCGGCCGAAGAAGCCGAGACAGAAGCCAATAGGCAGTTTGTGAACCAAAGTAATTAGTTAGCAGTAATTTTAATTTTACAAATGTTCTTACATAAGATGATAATTTAAGTGATATTTATCATGAATTTGTTGTGTGGAGGTTTGAAGTTTTATGAATTTAAAGAAATATTCACTAAATGCTGGAATAAATTAATAATGGTACATATAGAAAAAAGATTAAGAATTGAACATAGAAAGGTTGAAGGTAAATATGGAACATAAACATTGAACATAAACAATGAATGTAAAAGTTGAACATAAATGTTTAATGTAAATCTTGAGTCTAAACATTTAATGTAAATAATGAACATATAGGTTAACATAAATATTGAACATAAAATAAAAATTGATTATCTTCTTTTTGATGTTTAATAAATATTTTTGTAAGACAGAAGAAATAGAAAATTAAATGAACAATTAAAGAAGAGTTTAAGAAATTGGTTAAACAACCAAGAACACAATGTGAAAAATTTAAAAACGATATCAACCAGTTATCGATACAATTAAAAAAATAACCAAAGAACAAAAATTACAAGAGTTTAAACCAATTACAGAACTTTTTGCGATAGTATTATGGTTGTTAAAATAACAGGTTTTACAGACTGCGAATATGAAACGAGAAACAGTAAATTTCTGTAAAATAAGATCAGCATGTGAAGGTTTAACAATTTTTTAAGATCCAAATTTTCTAAATCTAATTTAGTAGTACATGGAGTTAAAGCAAAATGTCCTTATTTATCAGATTAATTTAGAACCAATTAAGGGTGTTAAAAATATTGCTGAAAATGTAGAAGTTATAAAGCAAAAATACTTGAGTCCTACTATTATTCCCTATGAAATAGATTTTGCAGATATTCAATTATATACACATTTAAGAGAATTATCACACATTTTAGATGAACTTAATGAGGAACACTACTGGATGTAGTCATGACTCATGATTTTACAGTAATTTTTAACAAAGAAGGAATGATCAAATTCTTAACAAATGATTTTAATTTTCGAAAACGTATGGAATATAAAGAACAATTTAAGGTAATAGCAAACAAAGATCATTCTGTTGGAAAAGACGTTTGACTTGTATAATTGTAATTCTAGAGTAAAAATATACAATAAATCACTGTGTCCAACAGCAAGTCCGAGAGTAAATAAAAATTTAGAAAACCACATGATAGATTTTTTTAAGTACTCCAGACAGAAGGTTAAAATGGAAATTGAATAACGAGGTTAGAACAGTTTTTCTTTATATTAACAATGATTTCCAAAAAGAAGAATTTGATCGATCAACAGATTCTTTAGAATTATTATAAAACATACAAAATATTTATTGTATTGTTTTTAATGATCTCCTACAATATGTCTATTGGGGTAAAAAATTACGATAAAAATTAACAAGAATACAAATCAAATTTAAAACAGAAAATAAAGAAGAAAGAGAAAAACTGCTTAAATTTGATATATCTGCATTTAGTTTTAATTATTTACCAATTAATTGAATAGAAAAAGTGACAAATAATATAATTTCTGTAAAACACATTTATTTTAGAAAATGTCTGAGAAACTTATTTTTCTAAATGAAATTGTTTATTTTCTACAATACCAAAAGAAGTAAATATGGAAAAATTAGGATTAATAAAAACAAATGATATTATTCTACTTGTATCTAGAAAAAGAATGACAATTTCCAAAACCTTTATCCATATCTTATAAAAGAAATTAAACCAATTAATGCAGTATATTTACAATCAACTAAAAATGAGAACGAGAAGTAGAAAATTTAAATATACAACAAAGAAAATTAGAATATTTGTATAGTACTACATCTTTTAAAGTGAAGTACAAAAATATTTTGGGAAAAGTATAAAACATAAAAGAAACAGAAGAAGAAATAAAAAACTGTTTTAAATGACAGTGGTCAGATTTTTAACAAATGGTATATATAAAATACATGCTTTTGTTGCAAGCAATATAGGAAAATTTACATATGTTGGTATTCTTTAGATGATAAATTTAAAATTAGTTTTCCGGATTATCTTACAACAAATAATGATGAGAAATGGGATAAGATTATTGGATCACATTTTATTTATTGAGGTAAAAAACAAAATTAAAATTGTCACATTCATGTTACTGAATCTGAATTAATTTTAATTGAATATTTTTTTAATAAAATGAAAATTTTGTTTTGTTGGTATTGATAAGATTTTGATAGGGGATACTGTGAAATTAGATTCTTGATTTATATCATGGAATTTTTAATACAATATGGTCTTTGCACCAGATACCCCATAGATATACTGGTAATGAACTTCCCTGAATATATGACCGATCAATGAAGATCATTGGCGAAGTAATCATTAGTGTCGCCAGAATAATAACTCTAGGGATAATCATAGTGACAATGAACAAAATGACATCCATAGGCATTGTGCAATGAGGTAGGGGCAGAGGAGGATTTGAACCGTGATATGGTCTACCCGACGGGAGGCCCTAGCCACACGACATTTCCATTTACCATGATAACAAGAACATGGTAAACTGAGGACTTCATATGTGGACAGCTTTTGATTGCCCAGACATAAGAAGCAATACCAGTCTAGAAGCAATGCACCTAGTACATGAGAGAGTGACTGGGAAGCACACTAGGCCAATTCAAGCAAAGAGACAGGTGTGCTCAAGAATGAGTCATGCCAGGCAGGTGATGAAACGTACAGCTGGAATTTATGGGAAATAATAGGTCAATATAAGTGACTCAAATGTGCATAATGTGTGTCAAGTGATTTGAAGAAGCTAGGTGCCATATAACAAGTGTAGAGGCAGGACAAATGTTGGATCATTAACAACTGATGACATCACAGACAACGACAGATGTTGTAGGACACTTTCTACAAACTTATAATTGCAGTTCTTTTAATTACGATCTAATGAAGAACTAAAAATAAGAAATGAAATTCACCACACTATGCTATTTATAGAATATATCTTGACATTAGTTCAAAGTATATTAATATTTGGATTAACCACCACAGATACACAGTAAAGTCATAAAACTTAACCTGGCCAATACTGCACGACTCTTCCCTCTACTACCAAAAACGGATTCAAGTTGCGAAATAACTTGAAAGCACAAAACCAAAAAGTCACAAGATGTAGTTAAGGTACACATAGAAAATATCCTTTGGGATGAAATTCGACCTCTCTAAAACTTGTTACGATAAAATCAGAAAATGAAAATATATTGTGTACAATAGCACGTACGGCCACCATAATTAGAGGGTGTGCAGCAGGTTTATTTCCACATTTAAATATATTTACATTGATCCTTTTGAAATGCAAGGATCTCCCCTATATTAATCCATATTATCTGGTGTATACAAAATCAAAGAAGAATTAGGTGTTTGTAATATAGTGAACTTGAAAGCTCATATTTTCAGAACAAAATAAAAAGAGGTACCGTTTTAAAACACACATACCGGTTATAATATGCTTTTTTTACAGTATTTGTCTTCTAATAGATTTTATAATGTTGTGAAGACTTACTGTTATAATTTTGCTAGCATATGTCTGTAAGTTTCAGATTTTTAACGATATAACTATATGTAGAATTGCTAGAAAGCTGTACTGCTTAATGCACAGCAGCTTCATTATTGGGCTGCCAAAATGTGAAATTTCTTACTAAGTGAATAGAGCAGGAATGGGTGTCTCGAAAGGACTGGCTAAAATCTGAGTGGGCAGCCAAGTGATCATTTGGTAAAACAAAGTTTGCAAATAAATGTTTTTGTTTGGACTGCCAGGGTCAGTGAGAAATTTTATACCTATTGTAAATAGTGTTGTGTTATTTTGTCGAACTGCATAAAACTTAACACATCCAAAAACACCTATCTGGTGAAAGTAATAATTACTGCTCTTATTTTCCACTACACGAACTCGAAGTAAAATTTTCAAAAATATCCTGAAAATAATAAAAATTTAAAAGTGAATATTCATTTTAAGACAAAATAACTAAACCGTATAAAGATTCTAGTCAACAACTGAAAATGCTGAACAAATTTTAAATAATGTTTATGTCGTTGTTGTACCATATTTCCCATCTTATTTGTGTATTATCAGTCCGCCAAATGCGCCAATTTTGCTTATTGACGAACCCATCCAAATTAAAGAGGGCTTCGTCGCTAAACCAAACCATACAGCGCATACTAATTTCCATCGTGCCCCGCTGTCAACCGTGCAGTTTGAACTTCCTCATCCAAACCTTTCAAAAGTTTCGAGGATTTTATTCCATATATTTCAATAATTGTCACAGAATATCATACACTTTTCGCACAAAGCGGATGAAGATGTGTCGGTTTTCATTAACGATGTTACAGCTACTGCTGCAATGAGCGGTTGGTCGAACAAAGTAACCCTTCGTGTGGCTAACTTGCGTTTAACAGGGGAAACCAAGGCATAAGTGGTATAGACCCTCAGTAAAGCACAATCGTTTCAGCAATTGGTCGCTGGTCTCTGTCGCCATTACCAAAAACAAAATAGCACACGGGCTTTCCCTGAGAAGCTGAGTACTTTGATTGTAAACTGTAGTGAATCAATGGAAATATTTTCAGACAGGATTCGCAAAGTCAATCCTTAGACGAATGTGCCTACCCAGAATACCAATAAGGTATTACTGTAGGAAGCGAGAAACAGGGAACTGGAAATGTCACGAAGAGTTCGCGATTTTGCCGCAAAGTTACTGGTAGATCAGCATGTATGCGCTCGGAGGCTGTAGGTGTGGACGTATGGGTATCATGCAGAAACAGTGTAAGCAACCAGAGTGTTACTCGTGTGGGGAAGTGGGCCACTGAGAGTCTGGTTGTCGGGAGAGCACGTATGGGGAGCTCCACAGTGAGAAGCAACCGCTAAATGCAAACGGAAAAACTTGGACCGCCGGAAAGCAGACCCAATAGACCGTAAGACAGACGGAATGCTGCTTAGTGGGGTTAGTGAGAGGTGAGGAACAGAAGTTTCTTGTAGACTCGGGGATACATGTGTCCGTTGTCAGCGAGGAGGAGCAGACGGGGGCAACAATGATATGTTATGTGGGGTTGGAGACATTAGTACTGCGTCGTTGAGTACGACGTTACTGAAGCTTACCAATGCGAAAGTTTGCAGAGTATATGGAAGTTTTGCCGTATGTGGTGAAGGATATTCAGTGATTCTCCGACTAGATTTTCTCAACAAACATCGTGCGAGGATTGATCTTTGGCAACGCACGGTTGTGCTCAGTGAAATTTTGGTTCACTTGGGTGATGCAGTTGCAAATGAAGCCATGTAGCAAGTCTCACCTGTCATGAAAATGACGCCAAATAAACTGCAGACGATTTCGCTAAAGATTGATAAGCAGGTTAAAATAATGGCAGGTACGAGGAAAGTTGAGTGAGTTTCAGTAGGTACCGATTTGCCTTGTAGGACTTTTTACATGGTTGAGTCACTCTCAAGTAATGAAGAGTTGGATGGTTCGCATTGCTTTGTGTGCAGAAGCACACCTTACGCGAGTAATGATAATGGGGAATATTTTGTCCCAGTTAGCATAGATAACTATGGCAGAGGTAATCTGTCGAAAGGTATAGTTACAGCCACCGTGAAAGAGTTCGATAGGTCGAGTCGGGAGACAAGCCATAAGCAAACCGTCGGAACGGCGGTTTTCTAGAGAAACTGGATGACTTCAAGAGCAGTGATCGCACAGCCGTGGAAAAATAATTGTAAAAGTTTAGCGACTTGTTTTGCACAGACGGGTGGTTACTAGCAACTCCACTACTCAGCACATTATACCAAAAGGAAACTGTAGTGCACAGTCAGATATTTAAAGCCACTAATAGAAAAGTTCATTGAACAGCAACTACGAGATGGGATCATAGAACCTAGTGGCAGTCCCTGGAGCGCGGATATTGTTATTGTTCTTAAAAAAAGTCATTCGATGGAACTAAGAAATAAGTTATACTGTCATTATAGGCTTCTGAATGCGCAGAGCATTACAGACACTGATCCGATCCCTAACATTACGGACACACTGGATAATTTGGGTCAGTGTCGTTACATTACTACAGTGAATCTCGAAAGTGGTTACCATCAGTTAGAAGTAGTATGCAAGATATTTCACGGTTGGAAATGGATGGCTGGGGTAATTAACTGACGAGGCTGAGCTGAATACCATTTATTCACAAAACATCCCTTGGATGAAGCTGGTACTCTTGATTGGTTACAGGACTGCCGGCCGCTCGGTTGCAGAACCACCAGCTCTGGGACACGCTGGCCATCACGGTTTCTCCAGTCACAAGGACCGATCTCAACCTGCAACTAAGTCAGGTAGAAGGCAACGGTCCACTTACAATGTCCTCGGAGGCTCCACCACAATGGAAAGCGATACAGACTATGAAAATACACGGATGGCTAAAATTGAATTCAAATAACAAAAGCAATTTCATTTTCTTCAAACTCATCTGTCCCGACAGATTAATTAAATTAGCATTAAAGCATATCCAATCATTAATAAAAGTTTTACTCGATGAAACATTAATTAATAAAATTGATCAGAAATCAAATCTAAGTTTATTTACTTTGGCCACGTAGACAAGAATCACACAATGCACGCAAACAAAATACAACGGACATGCACATTGGACATCAACTACTACAAACCAAACACGTACAACACAATTAGAAATGCGCCCTACGCCGGATTATCATGCAGCATTGTAGCACTGTGCCTTAACTCGTTACTGCCCAAACACCACAACCCAAACAAATCGCGTGGCGGTATTTGATGGCTGAGTGCAGTTGAAGATAAAGTTATGCTGAAGGATTCTAGCTTAACAGCCTTACTTTTGATTTAAATTATTTTAAAGCACAAAAAAGTAAACACAATAACTTACACTACCGTGATGCACTCCTTAAGATTCCAATTTGAGTCCACACTGACCAGCAGTAATGAAACAGCAAGCTGACATACCGCGCCTTAATTCCTCCGATTTACTTAGAATCATACAGGACACGACTATCCCACCTGTAATGTTTAATCCCTATAATCCTTATGGCACATAACACCTTAACCAATGTTGTGATTACAGGGAAGACTTTCACCGCACCGCCCACGTGGAGCTTCAATAATTTAGCTCAGACAACACACACTGGGAAGATGTGTGTAACCACATTCTCATGTCAGGGTGTCAAACAACACTACCGTCCCCAAACCCAATGAGTAAAATAGGGAAAATGAATGTACCACAACTTTCCAAACTCCGGAAAACTAGCCCAGTGGCAGCAAGCGACGACAACTACGGAACATCTGAAAGACCCACATTTTGTGATAGCATTTCGCATCAGGCTCAAACAACACTAACTTTGTTCCGCGCCGATCGATGTTGCACAGAACCTGTAGCACCCGACAGTATTTGTTCTGAAGCACCGGTTGGCCATCGGCTTACGCAGTTCTCAACATTGGCTGTCGTAATGCAATCAGACCAACTTGCACTAGCGATCCCGATTCTACGTCAAGAGCGAACACTCTGAGACACAGTGAAACTAGACGTTCGGTAACGGATCATCGAGTAGTAAATGCATCTGTATGCATCAACCAATTAGAAGGCGTGCCTGGGCAAATCCGACCGACTGCCACAACGAGTTTAATAATTTTCACCGACAAACAGTATAAATTACAACATTAAGAAGCAGCCTTCTTTCAACACGTAACATACATAATGTCTGCTTTTGAATTACCTTCTTTTTTTTTCTTTTTCTTCATTGAGTTTCGATTCCCCCCGAAGGGGGCGGGCTGGGAGCAGCTTAGTACGCCGCTCTTTACTCTACGGAATTTATTTTAATAAGATGAAGATAACAAATAATAAAAGCTGGCGATAAAATCGGTGACTTAAATGGTAAAATGGCGGAAAACAAAGGGTTGATGATGCTAATAAAATACACAGAAAGCAGAAAAATAATAGACAGACAATTAAAAATACGGGGACAGTCTGATTTCTGTTCGCAAGAGATATAAAATTCACATCCTGCGACAGCATGATTTCTGTTCGCAACACTTTGGAAGGACGCACAACACTGAACACTCACTTGAACACTGCACTAAAAAGTTGGCACAAATATGACATACCACAGCTGAGGGCAGATGGGGGGAACCGGGACAGATGATGTGAAAGAAAAGGGGGGGAAGGAGAGGAAAAAACGAAGTGGGGGGAGGGGGGAAGGAGCCGATGGAGGACGAGGACCCATAAGAGGGGAGCGGGCTGGGCAAACGCGACAGGAAATTGGGAAAGGCAGAGGAGCGGAACGCAAAAGGACTCAGGGGAGGGGGAGGCAGAGAGGGGTTAGGTGGGGAGAAAACAGGATGGAAGGGGGGGAGGAAGAGGGAGCCTGGGGAAAGGACAGAGGAAAGGAGGGGGAGATGAGGATCAGAGTTGATAGGAGGGATAAATGGAGGGAGAGAGGGCATCATCTGGGAAGGGGTGTTGATGGAAGCCACCTTCTGAGAGGAGATGAAGGGTGTAGAGATGGAGGGTAGGGGGGCACAACAGTGAAGACGGAGCAGTTTGAATTATCAGTACCAAAGGCATTATAAAATAATTCGTTTCGAAGGATAGTTCATCTACATCTACATCTACATTTATACTCCGCAAGCCACCCAACGGTGTGTGGCGGAGGGCACTTTACGTGCCACTGTCATTACCTCACTTTCCTGTTCCAGTCGCGTATGGTTCGCGGGAAGAACGACTGTCTGAAAGCCTCCGTGCGCACTCTAATCTCTCTAATTTTACATTCGTGATCTCCTCGGGAGGTATAAGTAGGGGGAAGCAATATATTCGATACCTCATCCAGAAACGCACCCTCTCGAAACCTGGCGAGCAAGCTGCACCGCGATTCTGAGCGCCTCTCTTGCAGAGTCTGCCACTTGAGTTTGTTAAACATCTCCGTAACGCTATCACGGTTACCAAATAACCCTGTGACGAAACGCGCCGCTCTTCTCTGGATCTTCTCTATCTCCTCCGTTAAGCCGATCTGGTACGGATCCCACACTGATGAGCAATACTCAAGTATAGGTCGAACGTGTGTTTTGTAAGCCACCTCCTTTGTTGATGGACTACATTTTCTAAGCACTCTCCCAATGAATCTCAACCTGGTACCCGCCTTACCAACAATTAATTTTATATGATCATTCCACTTCAAATCGTTCCGCACGCATACTCCCAGATATTTTACAGAAGTAACTGCTACCAGTGTTTGTTCCGCTATCATATAATCATACAATAAAGGATCCTTCTTTCTATGTATTCGCAATACATTACATTTGTCTATGTTAAGGGACAGTTGCCACTCCCTGCACCAAGTGCATATCCGCTGCAGATCTTTCTGCATTTCGCTACAATTTTCTAATGCTGCAACTTCTCTGTATACTACAGCATCATCCGCGAAAAGCCGCATGGAACTTCCGACACTATCTACTAGGTCATTTATATATATTGTGAAAAGCAATGGTCCCATAACACTCCCCTGTGGCACGCCAGAGGTTACTTTAACGTCTGTAGACGTCTCTCCATTGATAACAACTAGGTGGAATCCGCAGTTCAATCTTGCTGGCCAGCACAGTATTCACATAAGAAAAACATTTAACAGTCCACTCTACGACGACGAACTACAGTACACCGCATCGGCGTTTCACAAAGAGGAGATCTTACGATAAGTCGTTCACAAAGCCAGCTGACGCAGTTTGCTTGCCCCAAGCAATCCACGCTTCTCATAGAGGGAGCTTCGCCGACGACGTAGAGGCAAGTTGCGGGCCAGCGCCACCCAATTTCGCCGCCAGGCGGACGGGCGCGCAAATTCAAACGGCCGGAAAGATAAACATTCGGCACAGTAGAACTTGAGGATAGCGAAAAGACAGCGTTTACCGCTCCAGACGGACATTATCAGTACAAGCGTATACCGTTCAGTTGAAAAAATGCGGTATCACCTTTAACGGTACATTTTGTGAGATAAGCGGGAAGGATTTCCGGCTTCCGGCTACAATCAAACATACAGATGTAGTGACACTCACACAAAATACGTTATATTGGTCGGAAGGTTCACTAACGGTATTACTCACACAAAATTTAACTTGCCTTAGTGACACAGCCAATCCTGAACTTACGCGTACATCAGACATTTATCGAATCACAGCAAGAGAAAATTCCAATGGAATATATATTACAACGTGTCCAAAATTTTAAAGAAAGTCGTCAGCACAAGATTATATCGATGAGCAATTCGGCTCTCAGTTGTGGCGTGTTTCTACTAGGTATTTGCATGTTTTATTTCTGTAATAAACACAGACGTGCACAGTCTACAGACCAACCGACGCATCAGTTGCCAGTCATGTGATTAACCGACGTAAGCCGACAGGACAGTTGACGAATATACACTCCTGGAAATTGAAATAAGAACACCGTGAATTCATTGTCCCAGGAAGGGGAAACTTTATTGACACATTCCTGGGGTCAGGTACATCACATGATCACACTGACAGAACCACAGGCACATAGACACAGGCAACAGAGCATGCACAATGTCGGCACTAGTACAGTGTATATCCACCTTTCGCAGCAATGCACGCTGCTATTCTCCCATGGAGACGATCGTAGAGATGCTGGATGTAGTCCTGTGGAACGGCTTGCCATGCCATTTCCACCTGGCGCCTCAGTTGGACCAGCGTTCTTGCTGGACGTGCAGACCGCGTGAGACGACGCTTCATCCAGTCCCAAACATGCTCAATGGGGGACAGATCCGGAGATCTTGCTGGCCAGGGTAGTTGACTTACACCTTCTAGAGCACGTTGGGTGGCACGGGATACATGCGGACGTGCTTTGTCCTGTTGGAACAGCAAGTTCCCTTGCCGGTCTAGGAATGGTAGAACGATGGGTTCGATGACGGTTTGGATGTACCGTGCACTATTCAGTGTCCCCTCGACGATCACCAGTGGTGTACGGCCAGTGTAGGAGATCGCTCCCCACACCATGATGCCGGGTGTTGGCCCTGTGTGCCTCGGTCGTATGCAGTCCTGATTGTGGCGCTCACCTGCACGGCGCCAAACACGCATACGACCATCATTGACACCAAGGCAGAAGCGACTCTCATCGCTGAAGACGACACGTCTCCATTCGTCCCTCCATTCACGCCTGTCGCGACACCACTGGAGGCGGGCTGCACGATGTTGGGGCGTGAGCGGAAGACGGCCTAACGGTGTGCGGGACCGTAGCCCAGCTTCATGGAGACGGTTGCGAATGGTCCTCGCCGATACCCCAGGAGCAACAGTGTCCCTAATTTGCTGGGAAGTGGCGGTGCGGTCCCCTACGGCACTGCGTAGGATCCTATGGTCTTGGCGTGCATCCGTGCCTCGCTGCGGTCCGGTCCCAGGTCGACGGGCACGTGCACCTTCCGCCGACCACTGGCGACAACATCGATGTACTGTGGAGACCTCACGCCCCACGTGTTGAGCAATTCGGCGGTACGTCCACCCGGCCTCCCGCATGCCCACTATACACCCTCGCTCAAAGTCCGTCAACTGCACATACGGTTCACGTCCACGCTGTCGCGGCATGCTACCAGTGTTAAAGACTGCGATGGAGCTCCGTATGCCACGGCAAACTGGCTGACACTGACGGCGGCGGTGCACAAATGCTGCGCAGCTAGCGCCATTCGACGGCCAACACCGCGGTTCCTGGTGTGTCCGCTGTGCCGTGCGTGTGATCATTGCTTGTACAGCCCTCTCGCAGTGTCCGGAGCAAGTATGGTGGGTCTGACACACCGGTGTCAATGTGTTCTTTTTTCCATTTCCAGGAGTGTAGATCCTCCGTATTAAAAACCGTTAGCCGGACGCGGTGGTCGTGCGGTTCTAGGCGCTCCAGGTTGGAGCCGCGCTGCTGCTACGGTCGCAGGTTCGAATCCTGCCTCGGGCATGGATGTGTGTGAAGTCCTTAGGTTAGTTAGGTTTAATTAGTTCTAAGTTCTAGGGGACTGATAACCACAGCAGCTGAGTCCCATAGTGCTCAGAGCCATTTGAACCATTAAAAACCGTAATCATTAGGTTAAGGATTACATTATAATAAGGTCCTGACGTCCGCAGTTTGCGACTAAGCTCATGCTAGTAGTCGATAAGGGAGGAAACCATGTGGGACAACTCACGGCTACACGCGAATGTTGCTATCTGCACAGCATAAAGGAGTTCGTTTTCTTGTTTTTTTTTTTATTAAGAGTAATCTTAATTAGACTCATGTTGAAATGTCTTTGAGCACTATGGGACTTAACATCTGTGGTCATCAGTCCCCTAGAACTTAGAACTACCTAAACCTAACTAACCTAAGGACATCGCACACATCCATGTCCGAGGCAGGATTCGAACCTGCGACCTCAGCGGCCGCGCGGTTCCAGACTGACGAGCTTAGAACCGCTCAGCCACACCGGCCGCCTCATTTTGAAAGATTCGGCGAGTGAATAGTGAATTTTTTAAATTTTTATTCCTACGCCCCGGGAGTAGAGAGCAGCCTCGCCGATGTGCTAACCTAGTAAGCCTCCGGACGGTGTTCTCCACATTACGATGAAATACTTTGGACAGACGGGAGTTTGCGACAACTGCCAACGGTTGAGCACATGCAACAGCTAATATAGTGTGACCAACAGTAAAGTAATACACTACTGGCCATTAAAATTGCTACACCACTACGATGACGTGCTACAGACGCGAAATTTAACCGACAGGAAGAAGATGCTGTCATATGCAAATTATTCGCTTTTCAGAGCATTCACACAAGGTTGCCGCCAGTGGCAACACCTACAACGTGCTGAAATGAAGAAAGTTTCCTACCGATTTCTCGTACATAAACAGCAGTTGACCGGAGTTGCCTAGTGAAACGTTGTTGTGATGCCTCGTGTAAGGAGGAGAAATGCGTACCATCACGTTTCCGACTTCGATAAAGGTCGGATTGTAGCCTATCGCGATTGCCGTTTATCGTATCGCCACATTGCTGCTCGCGTTGGTGGAGATCTTATGACTGTTAGCAGAATATGGGATCGGTGGGTTCAGGAGGGTAATACGGAACGCCGTGTTGGATCCCAACGGCCTCGTTTCACCAGCAGTCGAGATGATAGGCATCTTATCCGCATGGCTGTAACGGATAGTGCAGCCACGTCTCGACCCCTGAGTCAACAGATGGGGACGTTTGCAAGACAACAACCATCTGCATGAACAGTTCGACGACGTTTGCAGCAGCATAGAGTATCAGCTCTGAGACCATGGCTGCGGCTAGCCTTGACGCTTCATCATAGGCAGGAGCGCCTGCGATACTCAACACGAACCTGGGTGCACGAATGGCAAAACGTCATTTTTTCGGGTGAATCCAGGTTCTGTTTACAGCATCATGATGGTCGCATCCGTGTTTGGCGACATCGCGGTGAACGCACATTGGAAGCGTGTATTCGTCATCGCCATACTGCCGTATCACCCGGCGTGATGATATGGGGTGCCACTGGTTACACGTCTCGGTCACCTCCTGTTCTCATTGACGGCACATTGAACAGTGGACGTTACATTTCAAATGTGTTACGACCCGTGGCTCTACCCTTCATTCGATCCCTGCGAAACTATACATTTCAGCAGGATAATGCACGATAGCATGTTGCAGGTCCTGTATGGGCCTTTCTGGATAGAGGAAATGTTCGACTGCTGCCCTGGACAGCACATTTTCCAGATCTCTTAACATTTGAAAACGTGTGGTCAATGGTGGCCGTGCAACTGGCTCGTCACAATACGCCAGTCACTACTATTGATGAACTGTGGTATCGTCTTGAAGCTGCATGGGCAGCTGTACCTGTACACGTCATCCAAGCTCTGTTTGACTCAATGCCCATGCGTATCAAGGCCGTTATTACCGGCAGAGGTGGTTATTTTGGGTACTGATTTCTCAGGATGTATGCATCCAGATTGCGTGAAAATGTAATCATATGTCAGTTCTAGTATAATATATTTGTCCAACGAATACACGTTTATCATCTGCAGTTCTTCTTGTAGCAATTTTAATGGCCAGTAGTGTATTTTGTAACAGAGGAACTCGCATGCTACCGAGACACTCACATATTTCAAATTAAACCGGGCCTAACAACTCATGCAGCGCAGAAACCACAACCTGCCCTTGGTGATAGAAATAGTTTGACAGTCTACCATTGCCTAACTCACAGTTCGAGCATGAGGCGCACCATGTGTGTGGCTTGATGGCAGCAGGTCTTTAGACCCGCTGCGGGAAAGTGAGGTCTAGCAAGCCTCCACCTTCCAAGCGACTTCAGTCGACAGACTGCAAGCTGTCTACGATGCGCAGAGTGAGGGACGCCCTCGCGGCCTGCTAGTCATCGAAACGTCTTCGGCCGCCATGCTGGTGTCCCCTTGAGAGGTGGCCAGGACATCGCTGCTCGGCATCAGGGCATCTAGCATCGTCTAACACACCCAAGCATGCGCCGTGGGGGCAACGAGTGCGCATCGATGGGCTGCTTAGCCTACGCGACTGCAGAGGGTCCTGACGGCAGGCGGCCAATAGCCGCTGCAGCAGCAGTCACCGCGACCCAGGACAACAGGCGTCTGGCTTTTCTACTCCCTGGAGAAGATTACAACTCGTTCAGTACATTCATTTACTCCTGCGATCGAATCGCTGTTACCAGCTGTCTTGCCTTCTCGATATGTACTCTCGATTTTGTAGTCACTGAAATAAAATCGAACAACGGCAGTCTATACAAACTACCAACACCGAGGAAGTCTCCACTGGAAGTTCCGTCTTCCGTTTCTGTTACACTGCCTGTACGTGGTAAACATCGTGCAGTCAAAAGAAATGTTGATTTCCTAGAAGAAAGAACACAACATGTCATTCTTAACGGTTCAAAATCTGCAGATGTAGAGGTAATTTCGGGAGTACCGCAGGGAAGCGTGATAGGACCTTTATTGTTTACAATATACATAAATGACTTAGTTGACAACATCGGTAGCTCCGTGAGGCTATTTGCAGATGACACGGTTGTCTACAAGAAAGTAGCAACATCAGAAGACTCGTACGTACTCCAGGAGGACCTGCAGAGAATTAATGCATGGTGCGACAGCTGGCAGCTTTCCCTAAACGTAGATAAATGTAATATAATGCGCATACATAGGGGCAGAAATCCATTCCAGTACGATTATGCCATAGGTGGTAAATCATTGGAAGCGGTAACGACCGTAAAATACTTAGGAGTTACTATCCGGAGCGATCTGAAGTGGAATGATCACATAAAACAAATAGTGGGAAAAGCAGGCGCCAGGTTGAGATTCATAGGAAGAATTCTAAGAAAATGTGACTCATCGACGAAAGAAGTAGCTTACAAAACGCTTGTTCGTCCGATTCTTGAGTATTGCTCATCAGTATGGGACCCTTACCAGGTTGGATTAATAGAAGAGATAGACATGATCCAGCGAAAAGCAGCGCGATTCGTCATGGGGACATTTAGTCAGCGCGAGAGCGTTACGGAGATGCTGAACAAGCTCCAGTGGCGGACACTTCAAGAAAGGCGTTACGCAATACGGAGAGGTTTATTATCGAAATTACGAGAGAGCACATTCCGGGAAGAGATGGGCAACATATTACTACCGCCCACATATATCTCGCGTAATGATCACAACGAAAAGATCCGAGAAATTAGAGCAAATACGGAGACTTACAAGCAGTCGTTCTTCCCACGCACAATTCGTGAATGGAACAGGGAAGGGGGGATCAGATAGTGGTACAATAAGTACCCTCCGCCACACACCGTAAGGTGGCTCGCGGAGTATAGATGTAGATGTAGATGTAGATTCTCCCGTACTTAATATACCAAATCTCGTCTGTCTGGTAACAGCAGCAGTCTATTGGAAGCTCGGATATAATGTACATTTTCTAACTCGCAGTAATAGCAAAACGAGATGAAAGAGCTGGTGGTTGCACGACCTGATCAGCGCAATTGCTGTTAGACCAGCCTAGGACTTTCTGACGCAAGCCGACGTCAGAAAAAGTGAGCGCTACGCAAGGCGTATTGAGGCTATGAACCACAACGGATGATTCTGCATTCACAACGGCAAGAGTTAGACTATTTAACATCGTATTTCGGTATTCAGCGTGAAATATTTTCCATAAACTGAGTGTACACCATGCTGTAACAATAGCGTTTTAACCAGTACTTACGCAGCATATGACGTGAGAAAAATTAAGTATGCAGTCTACAAATGTGTGCAAACTTTTCCCAGAAAAAGGAGGTTGCCGCATAAATTCGTGGCATTTTTGTTTAGTGTGTTGGTACCAGGTTTCTATAAGTGTACTTCTCAATCTTCATTTTTTATCTGAGTTTCTGGTATTCGCCTTGCAATGACATCTTAAAGGTTACGTATTTTATAGTTAAGAATGGAATTGTTTTTAGACGGAGCGGTAAACAAAAAAAGTTTAAGATTTGTGACATTTTGTTCTCTTTGGATTTATTAGATGTGTGAAAGAAATGAAGGAAGGTTGAACATTTGTGCCAGGCTATCACTTCAGATAATGGTTTTCTTTCTTCATGTAGAATTGGGGAGCGAGGAAAGAGCTCTAGCAAGTAGTGTGGATTTTTTTTTTTTTGCCTGGGGACGTCTAGCAGTAAAGTCGTTTGGGAAGTCTGGCTGACAGTACAGGCGCTGTGCGAGGCAGCAGGTAGAGCACATCTAAAGGGGGCTGTTTACCCGGGTGACCGCGCCGTAGCAAATACCGCCGGCGTGGAAGCAGTCACGTCACAGGGAAGCCGTTAGTGTATTTCGCTTCCTGCATGTCTCCTGGCACCGGGAACTACGGCGGCTGGCTTCGTCGAACAAGCAAGAGGGTAAGGGCCTTGTCTGCCCTGTAAACTGTGGCCGGAGTCGACTGCTGGCTTCTGTTTCTTGGCCGGCCGTTGCTACTCCTACTGAGTCTGCCCTCGAATGTATTCCGTACGCAATGTTCTAGTGAGAGCTGTATGTGGTGTGATGAGTAACATTTACTAGGGCATGGAGTGCTGATATATTCTGTTTGTAGATTATTACTGTCACTGTTAAACCGTAATTGATCATACGACGGAGTTAAGCTAGCCAATTTCTTTAGACATACATGGATAAAATTTTCCCTGCATATATTTGCCGTCAATTGCAATAACATTACTGTTACGTTTCTATCTGAAGTAATAGTGTGTCTGACAGAGACGTGTCCAATTCTGAATGAACAGTTTCTTAAATTCTTACGAGTTACTGAGAGGCCAGTTGTTATTGTGTGCTTAAATTGTTTGGAACTGATTCTATTAATGAAAGTACAAGAATTCCTTCAATCACAGTATGTGCATAGTGTAATTAATTCTTATTTAATCACAAATTTAAGTGAGGCTATTTGCTCTAAGTCGCTTTGCGTTTTGCGTCGATATACCGTTAGCCTGCACGCTAGTCACTTGCATTTGGATTTCGTTTTATCGGGACTTCCGCTGTTTGTCCTGGTGGCGGGTACGGGGTCTTAGGTTGGGTCCTGCTTGTGCTGTTGTCTATTTTCCGCCCCCTGTGCCCGCGCGTGCCGGCTGGCCGTGTATCTAGTTCGCTCGCGGCTTAATGTGTAATTGGCCTTACGCACATAAAATAGATTTGTACTGCTTAGCTGATGTTCATTAATAGGTTGATTCATTCTACAGATGATGTGGTGTAAAGAATTATTGTGTTTCTGGTTACTTAAGGCAGATGTCAGTCTGTTGTAGATGCCCACTAGTTCTGGGATTGGCCGGCCGCGGTGGTCTAGCGGTTCTGGCGCTGCAGTCCGGCACCGCGGGACTGCTACGGTCGCAGGTTCGAATCCTGCCTCGGGCATGGGTGTGTGTGATGTCTTTAGGTTAGTTAGGTTTAAGTAGTTCTAACTTCTCGGGGACATGACCTAAGATGTTGAGTCCCATAGTGCTCAGAGCCATTTGAACCAGTTCTGGGATTTTTCGTGCCTATTCGTGACCGTTGCTGCTCCCGTTTGGAGGTCCATGCCGAACCTGTATTGGAGACAGCTGAGTGGCGGGCGTCCGCTTCTGGGCGTAGTTTGTTGAATCACACGAGTTTGCTTGGTCACATGAAATTTTATATTTTATATCCTAAGGTGCCTGCCATTCAAGTAACATGGTTTTGTGTCATGGTATCTGATTTGTTGTTGCATGTACTCTGAATTGGCTCAAATGGCTCTGAGCACTATGGGACTCAACTTCTGTGGTCATCAGTCCCCTAGAACTTAGAACTACTTAAACCTAACTAACCTAAGGACATCACACACATCCATGCCCGAGGCAGGATTCGAACCTGCGACCGTAGCGGTCGCGCGGTTCCAGACTGTAGCGCCTAGAACCGCTCGGCCACTCCGGCCGTCTACTCTGAATTACTTTGGTAATACCAATCACTGCAGTAACAAAAGACTACATTTCCTCGTTAAATTTTAGTAAATTGTTCTTCAGGTTGATCATAGTTTTTGAGTAAATAATTTTTAACTCATTTCACTAAATGTGTAATAGGCCATGAGTGCCATGGTTTATGAATGTTTAAATTTTGAAGCAACTTGCTCTCACCTAAATGGTAATTTTAAAAATGTGTTGATGGTTTTGTTATTGGTCTTGTTTAAATGCGCCAAATAAATGTTCAGTGCCACTGTCGATGGCGATTGCCTGATGTGTCACTTGGCCCAGTCCTACCACCCCACACCCTATTGTGCAGAACTCGTGTCGTTGTGTAAAAGTTAAATTCCATGCTGTGCTGACACATTATTGGTAGCAGGGAGTGGTTGCGCTTCTGGGTCCCTGGGTCAGACGTCACCATCCATTGTTGTATCCGGTGATAAATTAGGTTATTCAGCTTAACTTGTATTTTTTTGTGTGAGCAGCCTCTGTTGGCTGTATTTCGTATGTTACAGGACGACGAAGTCTGTCACCCGCAGCCCCGGGGGTGTCCGGGACTGAGGCAGTAGAGGAGAGGGCAGCTAGTTTATGAGCTTAGGATACATGGGGCGCCGACTGATGGGACGGTGACGTATCTGAGCCCCTTGCGCTGACTTTTGGAATGTCCGGTATGCATCGCTGGGGAAGGCATCTGTGAGGTATGTTCGGTGATGTCCATGTGTGCTGCGTCAATTCACGGTGTGCGGGAGAATCTCGAGTTTATGAGGGACAGTAACCCTTCCCGTACGCTGATTAGCTGGGTGCAATCCCAGCTCATTCGCTGGGTTAATAGGTTGGGAGATTTAGAACAGTTGAAGGTTACCCCCGAACAGAAGGCCACTATTGGCGAGTTGCGTCAGAGAGCTATTGCATTGCACTTCGATCTTAATGCAGTAGGTTTGCAGGGGGAAGGGAGCGTAGGAGGAGGTAAATTGGTACAAAATCCGATTAATGAATCAGTGCTGACGGGGAAATTAACGAAAGTTGGGCAACCATTGTTCGAGCCATTTGCTAAGTTACCCAGTCCTATACTTCTTTTAATTCAGGGATTGAGCGTTCTGGTGATAGACGAGTTGCCGCGTGTTACGAGGTTCTGTGGTTATTGGTACGTTTGGAAACGCACGCCGAAGCACTAGGTGTTGACCACCGAGTTATTCTTCAACTGATTTATCCTTTGGCGATGGGGTCATTGAGTATTATTGTTAGTAAAGCATTGAGAGTTAAGGGTAGCCTTTCCGATTTGCGGCGGAAGATCATTGAACGTAAATTCACTCCACGCATTATGCATGATTTGGCATGCCAATATTTTTATCGTGTCCAGCGTCAAACCGAGACCCTCGAACAGTATATTGATGAAATTCGTGTCGCAATTTCAGCGTTGGACTTAAATATGAGAGGGAGGCTGTAGAGGGTTTATTGTAGGACGTCAGACTGGAGGACAGGTCGCCGGTTATGTTTGCCCGTAAGCCAGCTACCTTTCAGTGAACTTTTGGTTTTCCAGGTAGAGGGGCTCCGTTTTGCTGATAGTAAGAGAGCCAGGATGCGAGAGCCGGGTCCTATAACTACTTGGGTGCAACCTGATCGTATTGAAGGAAAGATAAATGATGTTGGGAATAGGAGCTGTTTCCGCTGTGGGAGTTTCGAGCATTTGGTGCGTGCTTGTCCGGAGAGACGGAAATCATACCCGAGTAGCTGACGGTTAAGGAACAGGAACACCTTTAGTCAGGAGAGTCCGATGAAGCGATGTAGTCGCATAAGAACTGTTGGTAGCCAGTCGCTGCCGTTCGTGTGCGGCACCTTGAACCAAGAACCAGTCAGGAAGTTAGTAGATTCTGGTAATAGTGTGTCCTTGTTAGACCATCAATGGTATCAGAACTATACTTCAGTATGTAAGCTACCTCCCTTGCAGCCGACCTCAGAGGGATGTTTTGCGGTTAATGGGCAAAGATTGCCATTGAATGGATTCTTCAACAGCATGTGAAAAGCATCAACATCTCTGTATCCCACACACAACACAATCCCGTCACATTATAGCTCATCACAGCAATAAACCTTGCTTATGCTTTTCTGTAGACCATTTAATTTCTTCAGATAAAACAGTCATCTCATTTAGGAGGGGACGGATAAAAATAACAGACTGTCACATCAATATACACCACTACTACTACTCCTTCCACCCATGCCATATATTGACGACATAATGACTTATACATCGTTTCGCTTAAGGCTATTTGGAGGCATCAACGGCACTCCATGGTAGGAAATCAGAGACACAATGCAGAGAGCAGCCAAAAGTGGTAGCATTTAGGTTGTTTTTTTTTTCGACATCAGTCTTCTGAATGGTTTGATGCCCCCCGTCACGAATTCCCTTCCCGTGCCAACCTCTTCATTTCCGAGTAGCACTTGCATCCTACGTCCTCAATTATTTGCTAGTTTTTGCCCTCTGCAGCTCCCTTTAGTACCATGGAAGTCATTCCCTGATGCCTTAACAGATCTCCTATCATCTTCTCCCTTCTCCGTCTCAGTGTTTTCCACATATTCCTTCCTCTACGATT
Organism: Schistocerca serialis cubense; assembly: GCF_023864345.2. NCBI lineage: Eukaryota > Metazoa > Arthropoda > Insecta > Orthoptera > Acrididae > Schistocerca > Schistocerca serialis. Next base: position 507,546,325 of record NC_064644.1, on the reverse strand, counting down.
CTGTGCAGAACCTTACCAGTCCACCTGATTTTCAACATTCGTCTGTAGCACCACATCTCAAATGCTTCGATTCTGTTCTGTTCCGGTTTTCACATAGTCCATGTTTCACTACCATACAATCCTGTACTCCAAACGTACATTCCCTTCCTCAAATTAAGGCCATCTTTAATACTAGTAGCCTTATTTTGGCCAGAAATTCACATTTTGCGAGTGCTAGTCTGCTTTTGGTGTCCTCTTTGCTCCGTCCGTCATTGGTTATCTTGCTGCCTAGGTAGCAGAATTCCTTCACTTCATCTACTTTGTGACCATCAATACTGATGTTAAGTTTCTCGCTGTTCTCATTTTTGCTACTTCACATTACATTCGTGTTCAAAAATGGCTCTGAGCACTATGGGACTCAACTGCTGAGGTCATTAGTCCCCTAGAACTTAGAACTGGTTAAACCTAACTAACCTAAGGACATCACAAACATCCATGCCCGAGGCTGGATTCGAACCTGCGACCGTAGCGGTCTTGCGGTTCCAGACTGCAGCGCCTTTAACCGCACGGCCACTTCGGCCGGCTACATTCGTGTTCCTTCGATTTAATCTCAATCCATATTCTGTACTCAGTAGATTGTTCATTACATTTACCAGATTATGTAATTCTTCTTCACTTTCACTCAGGATAGCAATGTCATCAGCGAATCATATGATTGATATCCTTTCACCGTGAATTTTAATTCCAGTTCTGAACCTTTCCTTTATCTCCATCATTGCCTCTTCGATGTACAGATTGAACAGTATGGGCGAAAAGCTGCACCCTTGTCTTACACCGTTTTTAAGACGAACACATCGTTCTTGGTCTTCCACTCTTATTATTCTCTCTTGTCTCTTGTACATATTATGTATTATCCATCTCTCCCTATAGCTTACCCTTATTTCTCTCGGAATTTCGCACATTTTGACCCATTGGACATTGCCGAATGCTTTTCCCAGGTCAAGAAATCCTATGAACGTGTCTTGATTTTTCTTTAGTCTTTCTTCCATTATCAACCTCAACGTCAGAATTGCCTCTCTGGTATCTTTATCTTTTCTAAAGCCAAACTGATCGCCATTCTTCTATTTATTATTCTCGTCAGCATCTTGGATGTATGAACTGTTAAGCTGGTTGTGCGATAATTCTCGCACTTGTCAGCTCAGCTCTTGAAGTCTTTGGAATTGTGTGGATGATATTTTTCCGTTAATCAGATGGTATGTCGCAAGACTCATACATTCTACAAACGAATGCGAATAGTCGTTTTGTTGCCACATTCCCCAATGATCTTAGAAATTCTCATGAAATGTTATCTATTCCTTCTGCATTATTTTACCATAAGTCTTCCAAAGCTTTGTTAAATTCTGATTATAATACTGGATGCTCTACCTCTCCTAAATCTACTCCTGTTTCTTCTTCTGTCACATCAGACAAATCTTCCATCTCATAGCGGTTTTCAATGTATTGTTTTCACCTATTCCCTCTCTCTCGTCTGCATTTAACAGTGGAGTTGCCGTTGCACTCTTTGTTACCACCATTCCTTTTAAGTCACTGAAATCTGTTTTGATTTTCCTGTTTGCTGAGTCTGTCCGTCCGACAGTCATTTCTTTTTCGATTTCTTCACATTTATCATGCAGCCATTTCATCTTAACTTCCCTGCACTTCCTGTTCATTTCATTACTCAGCGACTTGTATTTCTGTACTCCTGAGCTTCCCCGAATATTTAGGTTACCAGAGATAAATAGTAACACTAGAGCCGAGCAAATTGCCGAAGCTCTGGGCAACTGTCCCATGGGAGAAGTTTCACTTCATACAATTAACTGGTAACTCCATCCACCACCTATAAGCTATCGTAAGAAGTCACTGTAGAAGATTGCCACGAAAAGTCACGTCTTCGCAGAGGTAGCAGGCTTGGTACTTGCTCCTGAGAACTGCAACGTCAGTAGGTTTACACAGGTTAGAGTGCTACTACACCAGTCTTCACCACAGCAGGGCGGAGGGCGGGGCCAAGTGACTTAAAACACTGTTGTTGCTGGCCATAATAGGAGTGACAGCGATGTTTAGCTTTCAGCTGAACGCTTTTGATACAAACTTGGAGTCTGTTAACGTAAAATGCAGAAGCGTCCCTTCCTACCGAGCAGGAGTACGATAGGAACGTAAATGTGGTTGGCCAGAAGCACCCTGGAGGTGCAAAATGACTCGATAGATTGGCCGAAGTTGTTAAGTGCCGCTGATTCGTGAATCGATTGTAGGAAGAGGGAAATGGTTCGTCGCCACGATTCTTTAAAAACCCATGTTGTTGTCCACAGAGGGAGTTCTCAGTCAGATAGCTGGTACGCCGACTCCGTGTCGCTTGTTCATCTACATCTACATTTATACTCCGCAAGCCACCCAACGGTGCGTGGCGGAGGGCACTTTACGTGCCACTGTCATTACCTCCCTTTCCTGTTCCAGTCGCGTATGGTTCGCGGGAAGAACTGAAAGCCTCCGTGCGCGCTCTAATCTCTCTAATTTTACATTCGTGATCTCCTCGGGAGGTGTAAGTAGGGGGAAGCAATATATTCGATACCTCATCCAGAAACGCACCCTCTCGAAACCTGGACAGCAAGCTACACCGCGATGCAGAGCGCCTCTCTTGCAGAGTCTGCTACTTGAGTTTGTTAAACATCTCCGTAACGCTATCACGGTTACCAAATAACCCTGTGACGAAACGCGCCGCTCTTCTTTGGATCTTCTCTATCTCCTCCGTCAACCCGATCTGGTACGGATCCCACACTAATGAGCAATACTCAAGTATAGGTCGAACGAGTGTTTTGTAAGCCACCTCCTTTGTTAATGGACTACAATTTCTAAGGACTCTCCCAATGAATCTCAACCTGGTACCCGCCTTACCAACAATTAATTTTACATGATCATTCCACTTCAAATCGTTCCGCACGCATACTCCCAGATATTTTACAGAAGTAACTGCTGCCAGTGTTTGTTCTGCTATCATATAATCATACAATAAAGGATCCTTCTTTCTATGTATTCGCAATACATTACATTTGTCTATGTTAAGGGTCAGTTGCCACTCCCTGCACCAAGTGCCTATCCGCTGCAGATCTTCCTGCATATCGCTACAATTTTCTAATGCTGCAACTTCTCTGTATACTACAGCATCATCCGCGAAAAGCCGCATGGAACTTCCGACACTATCTACTAGGTCATTTATACATATTGTAAAAAGCAATGGTCCCATAACACTCCCCTGTGGCACGACAGAGGTTACTTTAACGTCTGTAGACGTCTCTCCATTGATAACAACATGCTGCGTTCTGTTTGCTAAAAACTCTTCAATCCAGCCACACAGCTGGTCTGATATTCCGTAGGCTCTTACTTTGTTTATCAGGCGACAGTGCGGAACTGTATCGAACGCCTTCCGGAAGTCAAGAAAAATAGCATCTACCTGGGAGCCTGCATCTAATATTTTCTGGGTCTCATGAACAAATAAAGCGAGTTGGGTCTCACACGATCGCTGTTTCCGGAATCCATGTTGATTCCTACATAGTAGATTCTGGGTTTCGAAAAACGACATGATACTCGAGCAAAACACATGTTCTAAAATTCTACAACAGATCGACGTCAGAGATATATAGTTTTGCGCATCTGCTTGACGACCCAGCCTCGGTAAGCTCCGACCTGTCTGTTTTTCTCACTTGCAGTGCTGCTCTCAGGCTTGTATTTAACGTGCTGCTAGTGTTCGCTACTTCTGTTAGCGTCCACCCCCGTTGCTTCAGACACTGACTTCTGTTGTGCAACCAATTACCTCCTTTGCTTTTTCTAATGATTATAACTAACCTTCAGCCTAGTAGTTAGTCTGGTCTGCGCCCTGGTTAGTGTTAACCAGACCCCAGAATCCCATGAGTCTCCTGCTGCAGGCATTCTATCCAGTCCCAGAAACTGCATCTCCTGTAGGTGTCCTGTGATGGTATTTGGCGCTGATCCAAGCCATCACTGGTAAGTTGCCTTTCTGCATTTGCTCCTCACCGCTCGAAAATTGCAGGCTGACCTCAAACACTCTGCCTTCCCTTTGTCCTGTGTCAGGACGCGATAACCCCAACCTCCCTGGTGGATTTCTCATAAATTACGATCCCACACACCGAAACATAACTGAAAGTCTTGTTGTCTTTCCACACTTGAGATTAGCTTATCAATTCCTTATGGATCTCAGATTTCAGTCTTATGAAATTGTGATATTTTTGAGAATAATTCCCGTGTTCTGCGCCCGTCTGATGGCTAAGACCTCTCTTCTAGCATCGATTCCGCACGTTCTAAATGGCCTCTGTAGATCATGATGACATATGCAGTTCGACAAACCAGCACTGCAGGTACAGTTTCATTGGCACCATGTATCACCAATGGGCTTTCGTCCTAAAATAACTGCTCTGCAAAATGCAAGTAACTCCCCCAGCATCAATTGTAGAACAGTTTACTTGACATCATGGATAACCCCTCACCTCAACTGGAGTATAGCGCCGGAACACAAACCGCTTGAGATATTCGAGACAGCACTGTGGTGGGTTCTGCAAGTCTAGATTTACGTCTGGAGGAGTTCGAAATGATACTGCTACACACAAAATATTAAATAACTTTATTAATAGTTGATAGAATCTTTAAACTGAAAATAATTAATATCGACATAAACGACTTTTTTTATTTTTTTATGAAAGTGTGACTATTTGACTGTATAGACTGTTTGCAGCTGATGCTTTCATTTACCGTCTTGTAAAGCCATCAGGTGACCAAAACGAATTGTAAAATGATTTAGATAAGATATCTGTACGATGCGAAAAGTGAAAGTTGACCATGAAGAAAGAAATGTGTGAAGTTATTCGCATGAGTACTAAAAGTGAAAGTTCACCATGAAGAAAGAAATGTGTGAAGTTATTCACATGAGTACTAAAATAAATCCGCTAAATTTCGATTACACGATAAGTCACACAAATCTAAAAGCTTTAAATTCAACTAAATACATAGGAATTACAATTACAAATAATCTGGAACGATTACATAGATAATGTTGTGGATAGAGCAAATCAAAGAATGCGATGCACTGGCAGAACACTTAAAAGGTGAAACAGGTCTACTAAAGAGACTGCTTACCCCACTCTTGTCTTCCCTATCCTGCAGTACTGCTGTGCAGTGTGGGATGCGCATCATGTGGGACTGATGAATGACAACGAAAAAGTTCAAAGAAGGGCAGCTCGTTTTGTATTATCCCAAAATAGGGGAGATAATGCCACAGACATGATACGTGAATTGGAGTGGCAGTAATTAAAACAAAGTCGTTTTTCGGTGCGACGCGGTCTTCTTAAGAAAGTTCAATCACCGTTTTGTCCTCCGATTGCGAAAAAATTCTATTGGCACCCACCTTCATAGGGAGAAATGATCGTCACAATAAAATAAGATAAATCAGAAATCGCACAGAAAAATTTAAGTGATCGTTTTTCCCGCGCGCCGTTCCTGAATGGAACGGTAGAGATACAATTTGAAGGTGGTTCACTGAACCCTTCGCCAGGCACTTCATTGTCAATAGCAGAGTAATCACGTAGATGTAGGTGTAGATGTAGATGCAGATCTTTTATTCTAATATACAATCATGATTTCAGACTTTGGATATTGTAAAGTACCACATTGAAAAGATTATATACAAACAGAATGCATTAATTTCAGCGGACCAGAAAATGCGCAATGTTATGTTAATACAATGTAGAGCCAACACTGTGTTATTAACATTTTGGACATCTTCAGACTTCTATAAACGAAGTCATCGTCTGTGTATATGAACTTGGTTATACAATACAGGTGCTACAGCATAAAAATAAGAACATATTCACATGTATGCTAGAAATAAAAGAAAGATATGAGACATACATTGAATAACTATGCCATAAGACGGTCACCAAAATCATTATTTGTAGATGGACAGGAGCCCTTATCTCAAGCTAGACTGTAGTATTTACTCATGTGATGGAACCCCCCTGCAGGTCCGGGGTAAGAATAGGCCCGAGGTATTCCTGCCTGTCGTACGAGGCGACTAAAAGGAGTTTCAACCGTTTCGGCCTTCCATGTGATGGTCCCCCTTGGGGTTTGACCTCCATTTTTCAAAATTCTACAGAAGTACGAGCCTTTTGGGGAAGGACACCTTACGTGGTGTACCACTGGTCCTAAGTGCACTAAGACCTTGGCACTCAGCATTGCACCGGCGTTGTAACCATACCCACTATTCCTCAAATTGGGCCTAAACGCCTGATGGGTTGTCCAAGTTACGCCCATAGTGCATCTCCATCTGCACCAGCGATCATGATGGACTTTCCATGGCACCAGAAATCCAGCACGGTAGCCAGCCCATTGTGGTGGGGTCGTCATGTACCCTCTAGGTTGTAGCCTCCTGACAACACAGGGATCGTACTGCCGATACCTGAGCTGCACCCTCCCCACGTCGGCCAAGGAGTAGATGCCCGTCTCCTTGGGGCATCAGGACTCCCGGCAATGGTCATCCTGCCAGGTGGCCCTTGCTGCGGCTGGGTGGCGCCCGTGGGGAGAGCCCCTGGTAGGAGTGGGTGGTATCGGGGCGGACGTTTCGCAGATGAAACGTCAACACATATCAGGTCGCTCTGCGGCCGAGTCTTTCAAAAGAAAAGGTACCGTTTCTAGTTCTGGTTCTCCTGCCCTTTCCCCCTTGGCCACTCCATGGGAGGAGGGACAGGCCCGCCGGCTTGGGGCGAAGTACTTCCCCTGCTATTTGGTCTGTTCTCGAACCGATGGGGGGACATTCGCCACCTCCAAGCCCATGTTCTTTGTTCAGCACATTGAGTCCCCTGCGGGTCCGGGGATTAGAATAGGCCCGCGGTATTCCTGCCTGTCGTAAGAGGCGACTAAAAGGAGTCCATCCCCCTCACGGGGGTAGTTAGCGCCTGCGTCCGGAGACGGACGGTTCCACGACCTATAATCGTGGTCTTTTTGGTTTTTCACTTCTCGTTTCTTCCTTCCTTTTGTTGGTTCCTTTCCTTGCTCTTCTCGACCTCACTGTCTTCCTTACTCTTTCCCTTGACTTCTCCTTGCCTTCTCATTGCCTTTTTCTCCTTGCCTTCTCATTGCCTTTTTCTCCTTGCCTTCTCATTGCCTTTTTCTCCTTGCCTTCTCATTGCCTTTTTCTCCTTGCCTTCTCATTGCCTTTTTTTCCTTGCCTTCTCCTTGCCTTTTTCTCCTTGCCTTCTCATTACCTTCTTCTCCTTGCCTTCTCATTACCTTCTTCTCCTTGCCTTCTCATTACCTTCTTCTCCTTGCCTTCTCTGGTCTCCGCCTCGGCGTTTGAGACAGTCTGTCCTCTTTCTCCCTCTCTCTCTTCTTTTTCCTCTTCTTCCTTCCTCCCTGTGCGTGCCTGAAGGCCGACCCACGCGTTCGCACGCGTAGCCGGTGACGGGGTAACGCGTAATTCCCCGCCCTGGGTAGACATGTAAGGCACGCGCGTACCCCCTGGTAAAGGCCAGGCCCGGGGAGGGGTGATTGCCTGAGCTGATACCTTCTGACCATGCCGATTGGTCCCTCCGTCTGTTTCTCGGGAGGTGTGACCTGAGGTGTAAACATTCACCTAAGGCGGGAGTGCCCTCTGAGAGGGTCCCCACAAGGAAGGAGCGCGCCATCGGAGACGCTGGCAATCATGGGGGATTCCTCCGCAATGGATTCTACTCCATCTCTTTCGACTTCGACTCAAAAACGGAAATGTGACTAGCCAACAGTGACAAAAGTACTACCGCCTGCCCCACAGTTCCTCGTAGTTTCTCGATCTGAGGACGGAAAGGATTTTTCCTCTGTCAACCCTTTCGTTATTCAGAAGGGCGTAGATGCCATAGCCGGATCTGTCAAATCTTGTACCAGGTTGCGAAACGGCACCTTATTACTAGAAACTGAGAGTGCCTTTCAGGCACAAAAACTGCTTCGGGCCACCCTCCTGTACACGTTCCCTGTCCGGGTGGAGGCCCACCGAACTTTGAACTCGTCTCGTGGTGTAGTCTATACTAGCTCCCTCGACGGATTGACTGATGAGGAGCTTCAATCATTCCTCGCTGAGCAGGGCGTGACGGCTGTCCATAGGGTCATGGAAAAGATCAACAATGACCTTGTACCGACCCGGACACTTTTCTTGACCTTCGATAGTGTTAAGCTGCCATCGCGCATCAAGGCGGGCTACGAGGTTATTTCTGTTCGCCCCTATGTCCCGACACCTACGCGCTGCTACCAGTGTCAGCGTTTCAATCACACTAGACAGTCTTGTTCCAATGCGGCTAAATGTGTCACTTGTGGCAGGGATGCCCATGAGGGTGACTGTCCACCTCCGTCTCCTCGTTGTGTGAACTTTCAGGGTGACCATGCCGCATCCTCCCGCGACTGTCCTGTCTATAAGGAAGAACGCTGTATCCAAGAAATTCGGGTAAAAGAGAAAGTGTCCACCTCGGCTGCTCGCAAGCTATTGGCTAGTAGGAAGCCCACGCTGCTCCCAGCGGGGAAATACAGTACTGTCCTCGCGTCTCCTCGGACTACCCGGGAGGTAGCAACCCAGACATGCGATCTGACCTTCAGCACCACGGTCGTCCGTTCGGCCAGTGCTAAGATCGCGCGGTCGACGTCTCCTCTTCCTCCCATTACCCCACAGACACGAGCACCTTCCTCAGCTTCTGCTAAGACGAAGACATCGAAGTCAGATGCACGGGCCTTCAAGAAGGAACCATCCCGTGCAGACTTCCTCCGTACCTCGACCTCCCAGCCTTCGACCGGTACTTCCACTACACGTCCTTCCAAAAAGGCGCATAGGAAGCACAGTTCTCCTTCTCCGCCACGGCGCATTCCTTCTCCTGCGCCACCCAGTGGTTGCCGCCCCAGGCCGTCATCTGTTTCGCCTGGCCGCACCGCTGGTAGCCGTACATCTGGCCGTTCACTGGCGGAGGAAGCTCCCCCTCCCGGCCATCCTCCCGAGATGGCCGATGACCCTATAGACCCAATGGACGATGACTGTCCGCCTACTGATAGCGGCGGCAGTGCTCGCTCGAAGCCAGGCCCTAAGCGGCCTTCGAGGTGACCACTTCTCTCATCTTCCTTTTCTTACGATGGCACTTATTCACTGGAATATTCGCAGCATTCGCTCCAACCGAGAGGACTTGAAGTTGCTGCTCCGCTTGCACCGTCCGCTCGTCGTAGCCCTCCTGGAAACGAAGCTACGCCCATGCGATCAAATTGCCTTGGCACACTACACCTCTGTGCGTTTTGACCTACCCCCTGTGGTAGGTATCCCAGCTCATGGAGGGGTTATGTTGCTGGTCCGGGATGATATTTACTACGATCCCATCACGTTGCACACCGGCCTGCAGGCACTTGCCATCCGCATTACTCTCCCCACTTTTACGTTTTCCTTTTGTACCGTTTACACTCCATCGTCATCTGCCGTTACCAGGGCAGACGTGATGCAACTTATTGCTCAGCTACCTGCACCATTTTTGTTAACTGGAGACTTCAATGCCCACCATCCCCTTTGGGGCTCTCCAGCATCCTGCCCGAGGGGCTCCTTGTTAGCAGACCTTTTCAACCAGCTCGATCTTGTCTGCCTCAATACTGGCGCCCCTACTTTTCTTTCGGACACATCTCACACCTATTCCCATTTAGACCTCTCTATATGTACTCCCCAACTTGCACGCCGGTTTGAGTGGTATGCACTTTCTGATACATATTCGAGCGACCACTTCCCGTGTGTTATCCATCTCCTGCAGCATACCCCCTCTCCGTGCTTCTCTAATTGGACCATCTCCAAGGCAGACTGGGGGCTCTTCTCTTCCAGGGCGACCTTTCAGGATCAAACCTTTACAAGCTGCGATCGTCAGGTCGCACACCTCACGGAAGTCATTCTCGCTGCTGCTGAATATTCCATCCCTCACCCTCCTTCTTCTCCACGTCGCGTACCGGTCCCCTGGTGGACCGCGGCATGTAGAGACGCTTTACGTGCTCGTCGACGTGCTTTACGCACATTTAAACGCCACCCTACAGTGGCGAATTGTATCAATTATAAACGATTACGTGCTCAGTGTCGTCGTATTATCAAAGAAAGCAAGAAAGCCAGCTGGGCTGCTTTCACAAGCACCTTCAACAGTTTTACTCCTTCTTCTGTTGTCTGGGGTAGCCTGCGCCGGCTATCTGGCACTAAGGTCCACTCACCAGTTTCTGGCTTGAAGGTCGCGAATGACGTCCTTGTAGCCCCTGAGGCTGTCTCCAATGCCTTCGGCCGCTTTTCCGCAGAGGTTTCGAGCTCCGCTCATTACCACCCTGCCTTCCTCCCCCGCAAACAGGCAGAGGAGGCTAGGCCACCTAACTTCCGCTCCTCGAATTGTGAAAGTTATAATGCCCCATTCACCATGCGGGAACTCGAAAACGCACTTGGCCGATCACGGTCCTCTGCTCCAGGGCCAGATTCTATTCATATTCAGATGCTGAAGAACCTTTCTCCTGCGGGTAAAGGTTTTCTTCTTCGTACATACAATCGCATCTGGATTGAGGGACATGTTCCCGCATGCTGGCGCGAGTCTATTGTTGTCCCGATTCCTAAGCCGGGGAAGGACAAGCACTTTCCTTCCAGTTATCGACCTATCTCGCTTACCAGCTGTGTCTGTAAAGTGATGGAGCGAATGGTTAACTCTCGATTGGTTTGGCTGCTCGAGTCTCGACGCCTACTTACCAATGTACAATGTGGATTTCGTAGGCGCCGCTCTGCTGTTGACCATCTGGTTACCTTGTCGACCTTCATTATGAATAACTTCTTGCGGAAGCGCCCGACCGCGGCTGTGTTCTTTGATTTGGAGAAGGCTTACGACCCCTGTTGGAAGGCGGGCATTCTCCGCACCATGCATACATGGGGCCTTCGCGGTCGCCTCCCTCTTTTTATTCGTTCCTTTTTAATGGATCGACAGTTCAGGGTACGTGTGGGTTCTGTCCTGTCCGACACCTTTCGCCAGGAGAATGGGGTGCCACAGGGCTCAGTCTTGAGCGTCGCTCTCTTCGCCATCGCGATCAATCCAATAATGGATTGCCTCCCAGCTGATGTATCAGGCTCCCTTTTCGTGGACGATTTTACCATCTATTGCAGCGCGCAGTGTACACGTGTCCTGGAGCGCTGTCTTCAGCGTTCTCTTGACAGTCTTTACTCCTGGAGTGTCGCCAATGGCTTCCGTTTTTCTGCCGAGAAGACGGTCTGTATTAACTTCTGGCGCTACAAAGAGTTTCTCCCACCGTCCTTACGACTCGGTCCCGTTGCTCTCCCAATCGTTGAGACAACCAAATTTTTAGGCCTTACATTTGACAGGAAACTTAGCTGGTCTCCACATGTGTCATATTTGGCCGCCCGTTGTACCCGTTCTTTAAATGTCCTCCGTGTTCTCAGTGGTCTGTCGTGGGGAGCGGATCGAACCGTCCTACTTCGTCTCTATCGGTCGATCATCCGCTCCAAGCTGGATTATGGGAGCTTCGTATACTCCTGTGCACGGCCATCCATCTTACGCCGCCTCAACTCTATACAACATCGGGGTTTACGACTTGCGATCGGAGCATTTTATACCAGTCCCGTAGAGAGTCTTCATGCTGACGCTGGCGAATTGCCACTCACCTACCGGCGCGATATACTGCTTTGTCGGTATGCCTGTCGGCTACTGTCAATGCCCGACCATCCGTCTTATCGTTCCTTTTTTGACGACTCTCTTGACCGTCAATACGGGTTGTATGTCTCTGCCCTGCTACCCCCTGGAGTTCGCTTTCGTCGCCTCCTTCAACACCTTAATTTTTCACTCCCTGCAACCTTTCGAGTGGGCGAGAGCCGCACGCCACCTTGGCTCCAGGCTCAGGTCCGCATTCACCTTGACCTCAGCTCGCTCCCAAAAGAGGTCACCCCCGGTTCGGTCTACCACTCCCGTTTTTTGGAACTTCGTTCGAAGTTCATCGACATGACTTTCATTTATACAGATGGCTCTAAGACCAATGACGGGGTCGGGTGTTCCTTTATTGTCGAGGCACAAAGTTTCAAATACCGGCTCCATGGCCATTGTTCTGTCTTCACAGCTGAGCTCTTTGCCCTATACCAGGCTGTTCTTTACATCTGCCGCCACCGACATTCTGCTTACGTCATCTGCTCAGATTCCCTGAGCGCCATCCAGAGCCTCAGTGATCCGTACCCGGTTCACCCTTTCGTCCACCGGATCCAACGCTCTCTTCTGCAGCTGGTGGACGTCGGTTCTCCAGTTAGCTTTATGTGGGTTCCTGGCCATGTCGGTATCCCTGGGAACGAAGCTGCAGATGCCGCGGCCAAGGCTGCGGTCCTCCAGCCTCGGACGGCTTTTTGTTGCGTCCCTTCGTCCGATTTTAGCAGGGTGATTTGTCGGCGCATCTTATCTCTGTGGCATGCCGATTGGGCTGCACTTACCGACAACAAGCTTCGGGCCTTAAAACCTCTTCCCGTGGCTTGGACGTCCTCCTCACGCCCTTCTCGGCGGGAGGAGGTCGTTTCAGCCCGGTTAAGAATTGGACACTGCCGGTTCAGCCATCGCCATCTGCTGACGGCTGCGCCGGCGCCGTTCTGCCCATGTGGGCACTTGCTGACGGTTAGACACATTTTAATGTCCTGTCCAGATCTTAACACACTGCGCCTCGATCTTAACCTGCCAAATACTTTCGATGCCATTTTAGCGGATGACCCACGAGCAGCTGCTCGTGTTCTTCGTTTTATCAATTTGACAAACCTCGCTAAGGACATTTGATGATGCTGTTTTTTAATCCTATGCCTGTCAGTCTGTCTTTTATCGTGTTTTCCCTTTTAGTTGTTGTGGTCAACTTGTGCCTCGCGGTGTATTCTTAGAGTAGTCAGGGCGCTAATGACCATTGAAGTTGTGCGCCCTAAAACCACAAAAAAAAAAAAAAAAAAAAAAGCACATTAAGGACATCTTCGGGGAAATCGAGGCTCTCAGCAAGATGCGTTCAGGGTCTGTTCTTATCAAGACCACCTCCGCCACACAGTCGGCGGCCCTCCAGGCGTGCGACCACCTAGGGGACATCCCAGTATCCATTGTCCCACATCTGGCACTAAATAGGATGCAGGGGGTTATTTTTCATCGTGACCTCCTGCTACAATCTGATGAGGAGCTCAGGGCCAACCTGGAGCGCCGAGGCGTGCATTTCGTCCGGCGAGTCCAGCGCGGCCCCAAAGACCGTCGCATCGACACCGGGGCCTTTATCCTCGCCTTCGAGGGGGACGTTCTCCCGGAGAAGGTAAAGGTGATGTGCTACCGGTGTGACGTGCGACCTTACGTCCCGCCTCCTATGCGCTGTTTTAGGTGTTTGCGCTTTGGGCACATGTCGTCACGGTGTGAGGCTGAGCCCCTTTGTGGCGATTGTGGACGTCCTCTTCGTGAGGAACATACATGCACCCCACCACCTCGGTGCATTAATTGTCCTGGCGTCCACTCGCCTAGATCCTCAGACTGCCCCACATATCAGAAGGAGAAGAAGATACAAGAAATCAAAACTTTGGATCGGCTCTCTTATTCTGAGGCCAGGAAGAAGTATGACCACCTCCATCCCATGCCATTGACCACTTCGTTTGCCTCAGTTGTGTCCACTCCTTCCACGGTATCCTCACCCCTATCCTGTCCCCCCTCTGCCTCCTCTGCCCATCAGGGGGCTCTGCCTCTGCCTCCCAAATCCCTCCCTTCCAAATCCTCCGCCCCCATGGCCCCCACCCCCTCTGCCCCAGGGGCCACCCTTCCTCCTCCTCCTCCTCCCCCCACGCCACCTGAGAAGCGATCCTCTTCTCAGGAGTCCATCGGGGAAATGTTCCGGACCCCAGCTTCCGAGGTCCGGCGTTCCAAAACGGACCCCATGCGTGAGGACCTTCTTCGGGTCCAGCCCACCATCCCTGTGCCTCCTCGGTCTTCCAAGAAGGCCTCCAAGAAGAAATCTCTATCCCCCTATCCACCCCAGCGCGTTTCGTCTTACGCTCCATCCGTGAGTCGCTGCTCCCGGCCGTCCTCAGTTTCGCCGGGACGCTCTGCTGCCAGGCGCTCAGCTGGCCTTTGGTCGGCAAATGATGCTGCCCCTCCTACACAACCAGGGACAGTGGCCGCAGCTGGCGACGAGTCGATGGAACCGGATCCGCCTCCCGTCGGTTGTAGCGTTGTTCCCTCGCAACCTGGCCCTCCGCGGCCGTCGAGGTGACCAGCTCTTCCCCCGTCTCGTTCCCCCAACTTTTTGACTAGCGATGGCGTTGTTTCATTGGAACATAAGAGGTATTCGATCTAATCGGGAGGAATTACAACTGCTCCTCCGCCTGCACTGTCCGCTCGTCCTTGGTCTCCAGGAAACCAAGTTGCGCCCGACTGACCGTATTGCCTTTACCCACTATACCCGGGAGCGGTATGACCTCACCCCTGTGGACAGTATCCCAGCTCATGGTGGGGTCATGTTGCTCGTTCGGGACGATGTCTATTACCATCCCCTCCCATTGACCACCCCACTCCAAGCAATAGCTGTCCGCATTACTCTTTCTGCTTTTACTTTTTCAGTTTGTACCATCTACACTCCACCGTCATCTGCTGTTAGTCGGGCTGACATGATGCACCTAATCGTTCAGCTTCCCCCGCCGTTTTTATTGTTTGGCGACTTCAATGCCCATCATCTCCTTTGGGGCTCTCCTGCATCCTGTCAAAGAGGCTCACTCTTGGCGGATGTCTTCAACCATCTCAATCTTGTCTGCCTCAATACCGGCGCCCCGACTTTCCTCTCGGACTCTACTAATACCTACTCCCACTTGGACCTCTCGATCTGTTCTACCACTCTTGCCCGTCGGTTCGAGTGGTATGTCCTTTCTGACACCTATTCGAGCGACCACTTCCCCTGTGTCGTTCGTCTCCTGCACCACACCCCATCCCCACGTCCTTCGAGCTGGAACATACTGAAAGCTGACTGGGGCCTTTACTCCTCCCTGGCGACCTTTCCGGACCACGATTTTCCCAGTTGTGACAGTCAGGTCGAATACCTCACGGCTGTTATCATCAATGCTGCCGAACGTTCCATTCCTCGTACTACTTCTTCTTCACGTCGCGTTTCCGTCCCCTGGTGGAACGAGGCTTGTAGGGACGCTATCTGTGCTCGACGACGTGCTTTACGCACCTTTCGCCGCCATCCTACGTTGGCGAATTGTATTGAATACAAACGACTCCGAGCGCAATGCCGTAGAGTCATCAAAGACAGCAAAAAAGCTTGTTGGGCCTCTTTCACCAGCTCCTTTAACAGTTTTACTCCCTCTTCCGTCGTTTGGGGTGGCCTGCGCCGGCTGTCGGGCATTACGGCCCACTCCTCGGTACCTGGCCTGACCTCAGGTAATGAGGTCCTTGTTGATCCTGTGGCTGTCTCCAACGCCTTTGGCCGCTTTTTCGCGGAGGTTTCAAGCTCCTCCCATTACCATCCTGCCTTCCTTCCCAGGAAAGAGGCAGAAGAGGCTCGGCGACCTTCCTTCCACTCGCTGAATCTGGAAACTTATAATGCCCCCTTTACTATGCGGGAACTGGAACGTGCGCTTGCACTGTCCCGGTCCTCTGCTCCGCGGCCAGATGCCATTCACGTTCAGATGCTGGCACACCTTTCTCCGGTAGGCAAAAGCTTCCTTCTTCGTACCTACAATCGCGTCTGGACCGAAGGTCAGGTCCCCATGCGTTGGCGTGACGCCGTCGTTGTTCCTATACCCAAACCCGGGAAGGATAGACACCTTCCTTCTAGTTACCGCCCCATTTCTCTTACAAGCTGTGTCTGTAAGGTGATTGAGCACATGGTTAATGCTCGGTTAGTCTGGATTCTTGAATCTCGACGACTACTTACTAATGTCCAATGCGGCTTTCGTCGCCGCCGCTCCGCTGTTGACCACCTTGTAACCTTGTCGACATTCATCATGAACAACTTTTTGCGACGGCGCCAAACGCTAGCCGTGTTCTTCGACTTGGAGAAGGCTTATGATACCTGTTCGAGAGGAGGTATCCTCCGCACTATGCACAGGTGGGGCCTACGCGGTCGCCTGCCCCTTTTTATTGATTCCTTTTTAACGGATCGAAAGTTTAGGGTACGTGGGGGTTCCGTATTGTCCGACGTCTTCCTCCAGGAGAACAGAGTGCCTCAGGGCTCCGTCTTGAGCGTAGCCCTTTTTGCCATCGCGATCAATCCAATTATGGATTGCATTCCACCTAACGTCTCAGGCTCTCTCTTTGTCGATGACTTCGCGATCTACTGCAGTGCCCAGAGAAGATGCCTCCTGGAGCGCTGCCTTCAGCGTTGTCTAGACAGCCTCTACTCATTGAGCGTGGCAAATGGCTTCCGGTTCTCTGAAGAGAAGACGGTTTGTATCAACTTTTGGCTATATAAATCGTTCCTTCCGCCATCCTTACATCTCGGTCCCATTGTTCTCCCATTCGTGGACACAACTAAGTTTCTAGGGCTCACGTTGGACAGGAAACTGTGTTGGTCTCCACATGTCTCTTATTTGGCGGCCCGTTGTACACGTTCCCTTAATGTCCACAGAGTTCTTAGCAGTTCATCTTGGGGAGCGGATCGCACTGTCCTGCTTCGCTTGTATCGGTCCATAGTCCGATCGATGCTGGATTATGGGAGCTTCGTCTACTCGTCCGCTCGGCCATCTCTCTTACGCCGGCTCAACTCCATCCACCATGGGGGGATACGTCTTGCGACCGGAGCCTTCTACACTAGTCCTGTCGAGAGTCTTTATGCTGAAGCTGCCGAGTTACCATTGACCTACTGGCGCGACGTACTGCTGTGTCGGTATGCCTGCCGGCTGTTGTCTATGCCCGGCCACCCCTCTTACAAGTCCTTCTTCGCCGATTCTCTCGACCGTCAGTACGGTTTGTATGTGTCTGCCCTGCTGCCCCCCGGAGTCCGCTTCCGTCGCCTGCTTCGACAATTGGATTTTGCCCTCCCTACCACCTTCAGAGAGGGTGAGAGCCCGACACCACCTTGGCTCCAGGCTCTGGTGCATATTTATCTCGACCTCAGCTCACTCCCGAAGGAGGGTACTCCAGCTGCAGTGTATTGCTCACAGTTTGTCGAACTTCGTGCTCGACTTGCCGGTCACACCTTTATTTATACCGATGGCTCCAAAACTGACGATGGTGTCGGCTGTGCCTTTGTCGTCGGAGCCGCCACCTTTAAATACCGGCTCCTCGACCAATGTTCCAGCTTTACGGCCAAGCTTTTTGCTCTCCATCAGGCCGTTCAGTATGCCTGCCGCCACCGCCATTCATCATATGTACTCTATTCTGACTCACTCAGTGCTCTTCAGAGCCTTGGAGCTCCCTATCCGGTCCATCCCTTGATTCAACGGATACAGCAGTCCCTCCATTCTTTCGCTGATAATGGTGGTTCTGTCAGCTTTCTGTGGGTTCCCAGACATGTAGGAGTGCCTGGGAATGAGGCTGCGGATGCTGCAGCCAAGGCTGCAGTCCTCCTGCCTCGGCCAGCCTCCCATTGTGTCCCGTCATCTGACGTTCATGGGGATGTATGTAAGAGGCTTGTGTCGTTGTGGTGGGATGCTTGGTCATCCCTCCAAGGAAACAAGCTCCGGGCAGTAAAACCGCTCCCAACTGCTTGGACAACATTCTCCCGACCATCTTGGCGCGAGGAGGTCCTTCTGACCAGGTTGCGGATTGGGCATTGCCGGTTTAGCCACAGCTACCTGCTCTCTGGTGACCCAGCCCCGCAGTGCCCTTGTGGTCAGGCATTAACAGTGCGCCATGTTTTATTGTCGTGTCCCCGTTTTAGTCAATTTCGTGTTGTCCTGTCCCTGCCATCTACTTTACCGGATGTTTTAGCTGATGACGCTCGAGCAGCTGCTCGTATTCTGCGTTTTATAACTTTAACTGGCTTGTCCAAAGACATTTAACCTTTTTACTTATTTTATCTGCATCTTTGTCAGGTCCTTCTGGTGTCCCCCCATCCCCTTGAGTTTTCCCAGATTCCATGTGCTCTAACAACAGTGACTGGGCGCTAATGACCTCAGCAGTTGAGCGCCCTTAAACCCAACCAAAAAAAAAAAAAAATCATGTGATGGAAGCCGAAGATGAACATCGTAGGCTGTCAGTCTATGTTGTTTGCTCTATGGTTGACTCCAGAGGAGTCATTAAAGCACTAAACCAGAGTTGCATAAGTTGAATAAGGTTCATATGCCTTTGAATGATCGTTCTACAAGTTGTAAATACATCATGTGGACAGTTTATTAATGTGTTTAATAGTAGTCATAGTAGTAGTAACAAAATCTCAAAAAATTTAAATTTTTGAGAAATTATTAAAATTTTCTTTCTCTATTGTATTTATGTAATGTTACACAATTTATGGTCTACTGTATTTCCATGCACTCTGTATATACGTATGTCTTTTCAGTGTAGCCCCTGAAAATGATCCAAGGTTGAAATCATGATTGTACAGTGGAATACAAGATCCATACAGTCAAATAGCGGAACTTTCATTTAAAAAGCATTACATGAATGTGATCTCAGACTAAAGTAAAATTGTCTATGTGTTTGTTACTGGAACTCTATCGCTTGATACAATACAGAATGATAGTCTCATCTCAGTGTACAGTCGACTACAACTTGGATAGAGTTCTGACTTCTAATACAACTCGCACTGCTGGATTCTTACTAAGATGATACTGTCGTTGTAAGCGGTGGTTCAGTCTGGTCTGAGCGACACTACCCTCTGATGTAAGTTCTCTTCCATCAGTGGTGGCGTATGGAACCACGTGGGGGCTTGTATACGCCTACGTGTCATTTTCATTGCTGTGTCACGCAGCGACAATCCTTAATGTGATACCGTAGCCAACTCACAATACCAGCTGCGCAGAATGAAAAGAGAGCCTTACCCCACTATTCGAGTGCCCAAGATGCAGGGACTAGAACCATTCTGCAGCCACACAGGGGCTAGGCGGGAGGATGCCCTCCCCTCAAGAATAGACGCCACGTGGAGGGCCTGGCGGACAAGGTTAAGAGTGCCCAAAACCGACGGACCCCTGCATCGACAAGACAAGAAGGCACACTTGGAGGTGTGTGAATTCTTGTGGCTGAGAACAGCCATTCTCACCTGCCTTGAAAAGCTGGAACGTGTAGAGAATTCAAGCACCCTACAAGCTCTGGGAGGCATCGAACACACAAAGCATCAGGAATTCGCACAGGGAGGCGTGTGAAACTAAAGATCTACGTTCCAATTCAGCTTCTTGCAAAAGATGTTTTCCACACAGGAAGGAGGTTGCTTATAAATAGACGAAGCCCAAACAGATCTCTCTCTCTCTCTCTCTCTCTCTCTCTCTCTCTCTCTCTCTCTCTCTCTCTCTCACACACACACACACGCACACACACACACACAGAGAGAGAGAGAGAGAGAGAGAGAGAGCAAGTGTTACGAATGCCAAGAACATGAAAACAATGTGCGATCAAGGCTGGGAAGAGCCTTGACTGTCAACTCGTTAAAAAGACGCCAATTTCCGAGTCATACACCAGCCCATGCAACATGTGGAATTTCCAACCTGCACTGGGAGACGTGGTCGTGAAACGGCGATCAGTCACTGGGTGGCATTGCAAACTTAGGAAGAAAATTTCGAGGAGTTCGTTGAGCATAGAGATGGATGAGGAGTGAAGAAGACCGTTGGTGTGGCAGCGCGGAAGCAAGAGAGCATGGAGGCGCACTTCCATCCGTCGCCTATATCTGCCTTCAGACAACGCTGCTTGTGCTACGGCAACACAGGGTGACCCGTCGACGCAGACACCGGTCCGGGCCCTCGCTGTACAGCCGTGGGCCGCCGACGAGAGCAGCGGAGTCGCATTTCATAGCTCCCGACCCAACGCCAGCCGCCGTCATCGCCACACGACTAATGACCATGAAGAATGGTCAGAGGATCCAGTCGCCCCTCCTTTCCCTTAATAACGGAGTAGTGTCCACGCCCAGTCAAACTGGCCCTGAGATCGGTATTTTTTTCTTTTCTGTATGTAAAAGTTACTGAAATAAATGAAGTGATTTCATGTTTCATTCATTTAAACAATCTATTCCATTGCTAATCAATCTTTTAATCTAGTAATATCTTGCTTTTTGATTTCAAGCTATCATTTGATTATTCGCTCCCAACATACGATAATATAATTAGTAATCTGAGTGTAATTTTATATAATACGTGAAACAATTCTTGATTCATAACACTTTTATCACCCATCGTTGGGCGATCTAATTAGAAACTTTGGGGGAGGGGGGGGGGGGAAGGGGGGTGTATGTCATGTCAGAGAGTCTTGAAGGGTTCACGACATTTCTTGTGTTTCAGTCGTGAGATGGAAATTTTGCCACAGGGTCCCGTTCTATGGACGACGCCACATAGAGGAGAGGCCTGTATACAGGGTGGTCCATTCATAGTGACCGGGGCAAATATCTCACGAAATAAGCGTCAAACGAAAAAACTACAAAGAACGAAACTTGTCTAGCTTGAAGGACGAAACCAGATGGCGCTATGGTTGGCCTACTAGATGGCGCTGCCATAGGTCAAACGGATATCAACTGGTTTTTTTTTTTTTTAAATAGTAACCCTCATTTCTATTACATATCCGTGTAGTACTTAAAGAAATGTGATTTTTTAATTAGACCACTTTTTCGTTTTGTGATAGATGGCGTTGTAATAAATCTTTCAAATGGCTCTAAGCTATAACTTAGAACTGCTTAAACCTTACTAACCTAAGGACATCACACACATCCATGACCGAGGCAGGATTAGAACCTGCAAACGTAGCGGTCGCGCGGGTCCAGACTGTAGCGCCTAGAACCGCTCGACCACTCCGGCCGGCGGCGCTGTAATAGTCACATTCCGCCAGTGCGCACGGTATTTGCTTCGTGATACATTACCCGTGTTAAAATGGACGTTTACCAATTGCGGAAAAGGTCGATATCGTGTTGATGTATGGCTATTGTGATCAAAATGCCCAACGGGCGTGTGCTATATATGCCGCTCGGTATCGTGGACGCCATCATCCATGTGTCCGGACCGTTCGCCGGATAGTTACGTTATTTAACGAAACAGGAAGTGTTCAGCCACATGTGAAACGTCAACCACGACCTGGAATAAATGATGATGCCCAGGTAAGTGTTTTAGCTGCTGTCGCAGCTAATACGCACATCAGTAGCAGACAAACTACGCGAGAATCGGGAATCTCAAAAACGTCGGTGTTGAGAATGCTACATCAACATCGATTGCACCCGTACCGTATTTCTATGCGCCAGGAATTGCATGCCGACGACTTTCAACATCGTGTACAGTTCTGCCACTGGGCACAAGAGAAATTTCGGGACCATGACAGATTTTTTGCACGCGTTCTACTTCGCGACGAAGCGGCATTCACCAACAGCGGTAACGTAAACCAACATAATATACAATATTGGGCAACGGAAAATCCACGATGGCTGCGACAAGTGGAACATCAGCGACCTTGGCGGGTTAATGTATGGTGCGGCATTATGGGAGGAAGGGTAATTGGCCCCCATTTTATCGATGTCAATCTAAATGGTGCAATGTATGCTGATTTCCTACGTAATGTTCTACCGATGTTACTACAAGATGTTTCACAGCATGACAGAATGGCGATGTACTCCCAACATGATGGATGTCCGGCACATAGCTCGCGTACGGTTGAAGCGGTATTGAATAGCATATTTCATGACAGGTGGATTGGTCGTCGAAGCACCATACCATGGCCCTCACGTTCACCGGATCTGACGTCCCCGGATTTATTTCTGTGGGGAAAGTTGAAGTATATTTGCTATCGTGATCCACCGACAACGCCTGACAACATGCGTCAGCGCATTGTCAATGCATGTGCGAACATTACGGAAGGCGAACTACTCGCTGTTGACAGGAATGTCGTTACGCGTATTACCAAATGCATTGAGGTTGACGAACATCATTTTGAGCATTTATTGCATTAATGTGGTATTTACAGGTAATCAGGCTGTAGCAGCATGCGTTCTCAGAAATAAGTTCACAAAGGTACATATATCACATTGGAACAACCGAAATCAAATGTTCAAACGTACCTACGTTCTGTATTTTAATTTAAAAAACCTACCTGTTACCAACAGTTCTTCTAAAATTGTGAGCCATACGTTTGTGACTATTACAGCGCCATCTATCACGAAGCGAAATAAGTGGTCCAACTAAAACATTCATATTTCTTTACGTACTACACGAATATGTAATAAAAAATGGGGGTTCCTATCTAAAAAAATGCAGTTGATATCCCTTTGACCTATGGCAGCTTCATCTAGCGGGCCAACCATAGCGCCATCTGGTTTCCCCTTCAAGCTAGACGAGTTTCGTTCGAAATATATATATATATATATATATATGTGTGTGTGTGTGTGTGTGTGTGTGTGTGTGTGTGTGTGTGTGTGTGTGTGGTGTTACAAAAAGGTACGGCCAAACTTTCAGGAAACATTCCTCACACACAAATAAAGAAAAGATGTTATGTGGACATGTGTCCGGAAACGCTTAATTTCCATGTTAGAGCTCATTTTAGTTTCGTCAGTATGTACTGTACTTCCTCGATTCATAGCCACATGTGTGGGCTGACGAGAATCCGCACGCAATTGTGCAATCACATCATCAACACAGATTTTCTGTGAGCGTTTGGGCAGGCATTGTTGGTGATGTCTTGACTGGGCCCCATGTTCTTCCACCTACGCTCAATGGAGCACGTTATCATGATTTCATACGGGATACCCTACCTGTGCTGCTAGAACATGTGCCTTTACAAGTACGACACAACATGTGGTTCATGCACGATGGAGCTCCTGCACATCTCAGTCGAAGTGTTCGTACGCTTCTCAACAACAGATTCGGTGACCGATGAACTGGTAGAGGCGGACCAATTCCATGGCCTCCACGCTCTCCTGACCTCAACCCTCTTGACTTTCATTTATGGGGGCATTTGAAAGCTCTTGTCTACGCAACCCCAGTACTAAATATAGAGACTCTTCGTGCTCGCATTGTGGACGGCTGTGACACAGTACGCCATTCTCCAGGGCTGCATCAGCGCATCCATGCGACGGAGAGTGGATACATGTATCCTCGCTAACGGAGGACATTTTGAACATTTCCTGTAACAAGTGTTTGAAGTCACGCTGGTACGTTCTGTAGCTGTGTGTTTCCATTCCATGATTAATGTGATTTGAAGAGAAGTAATAAAATGAGCTCTAACATGGAAAGTAAGCGTTTCCGGACACATGTCCACATAACATGTTTTCTTTCTTTGTGTGTGAGGAATGTTTCCTGAAAGTTTGGCCGTACCTTTTAGTAACACCCTATATATATATATATATATATATATATATATATATATATATATATATATATATATATATATATATATATATATATACAGGGTGTTCCAGCTATCTTTTCCACCCAAAATAACTGTGGAACAATAACAGCTATTGGAAAACGACTTTCACCAGTATCAATGTAGGCCTGGGGTCCATGAATGTACATATTTGGAAACATTCTAAAACGAAAGCATATGTGTTTTTTAACACAAACTTATGTTTTTTTAAATGGACCTGCTATATTTTTTCTTCAGCAATCCATAGCATGACAAAGCACATACACAATGGCGTTGATTGCATCGCAATATTCCCATTACATCCCGAGATATTAAGACGCGAAGTTGACGCTTGAAACACCCGACATGCGCTGCTATCGCACGTCCTGAGGCTCAGACGTGAACCCCATGCTGCCCGTAATCGCATCAGGATGGCAGCAGACCGTATTATTCGTTTCGGACCTCTTGATAAGTATGGAAGTGTGATTACGCATGTCAATCACATCGCGATTACGGGCAGCATGGGGTTCACGCCTGAGCCTCAGGACGTGCGCTAGCAGCGCATGTCGAGTGTTTCAAGCGTCAACTTCGCGTCTTAATATCTCGGGATGTAATGGGAATATTGCGATGCAATCAACGCCATTGTGTATGTGCTTTGTCATGCTATGGGTTGCTGAGGAAAAAATATAGGAGGTCCATTTAAAAAAACATAAGTTTGTGTTAAAAAACACATATGCTTTCGTTTTAGAATGTTTCCAAATACGTACATTCATGGGCCCCAGCCCTATATTGATACCGGTGAAAGTCGTTTTCCAATAGCTGTTATTGTTCCAGAGATATTTTGGGTGGACAAGATAGCTGGGACACCCTATATATATATAGTAATGTCTCCCTCTGAAAATTATATCAATAGCAAAGGTAACGGGGAACAACAAATGTGGGAATATCCAATACTTCCATTTTTCCAAATCACCATTCTGAAAAATAGTGAAATTAAGCAACAATGAAGTTTACAAGAATGAATAAATAACAATAGTAATAAAATTACATTAATAATTACATCTTTTAGCTGATGATTAACAAAAGCTGCCTATCAGTCTACACAAAGACTGCAGTACGAACAGATTTTATTAAGACTGCGTTACTGAATTCCATTCTGATCCTTTTCAGCAGCAACAAAGAAGGACAAAAAACAACTGACTTCACATATATAACATTTCCAGCGATATTTGGCCCCATAGCAGCAGCTGAATTGGCTTCAGCAAACGAGCGCTCTGGCACAGAGCTAGAGATGCGCCGGTGCGGGAACATTTTCCCACTCCTATAGAAACAATGGCTATAATAACAATAAAAAATAGTGGCAGATACAAAAAGAATTTATAGGTTTTCAAAATAGTTGTTTTCTGATATAGCCATTTCTAGAGAAAGTAAATTTAGAGAGACTAGGAAATGAGAAAGAGTTGGTTGGAAAGAGGGATGTACAAGGGTAACGAGTGCGTACAGTGATAATGGTAATCTTATTGTTGCTTTAGTCGGTATGTCAGTCACTGAGTCCTGAAACTGAAGATCTTATTCAGTTCTCAAAAAAATGTGGGAGGTAATTCCAGAGTGGGTTTCCTGCTACTGATAAGGACTTAGAGATAGTGGATGAAAGATGGAGTGGGAGAGCAAGGATTTTACTCTGATGACAATCAGTGGCCTGTAACTGAAAAAGTATCTTGATGATCTCTCCAGTGGTAAAAGATGCTGGACTAGTCCCTCATTCGGATGTCCGGGACTGAACTGCCAAGGGTGAGGTGAGCATGAGAAAAAGATTGAATAACTAACAAAGGGATACCGATCTACGAGTCAGGGCGTGGAATGTCAGGAGTTTGAAAGTGGTAGGGAAGCTAGAAAATCTCGAAAATCTAGAAAAGAAAATGCTAAGGCTCCGTCTAAACATGGTGGGGGTCAGTGAAATGAAATGTAAAGAAGACAAAGATCTCTTGTGAGATGAATATAGGGTAATATCAACAGCAGAAGAAAATGTTATAACGGGAGTAGGATTCGTTATGAATAGGAAGGTGGGGCAGTGAGTTACTGTGAACAGTTAAGTGAGAAGGTTGTTCTCGTCAGAGTCGACAACAGACCAACATCAATGACGATAATTGAATTACACATGGCGGCGTCTCAATATGAAGATGAAAAGATAGTAAAAGTATTTAAGAATACTGAACGAGTAATTCAGTACGTAAAGGAAGATGAAAATGTAATAGTCATGCGGGACTGGAATACAATAGTAGGGGAAGGAGTAGAAGAAAGTCTTACGGGAGAATATGGGCTTGGTACTAGGAATGAGAAAGGAGAAAGGCTAACTTAGTTCTGCAAAAATTTCATCTACTAACAGCGAATGCTCTACTCAAGAATCACAAGAGAAGAAGGAATACTTGGAAAAGGCCGGGAGATACGGGAAGATTTCAGATACACTCCTGGAAATTGAAATAAGAACACCGTGAATTCATTGTCCCAGGAAGGGGAAACTTTATTGACACATTCCTGGGGTCAGATACATCACATGATCACACTGACAGAACCACAGGCACATAGACACACGCAACAGAGCATGCACAATGTCGGCACTAGTACAGTGTATATCCACCTTTCGCAGCAATGCAGGCTGCTATTCTCCCATGGAGACGATCGTAGAGATGCTGGATGTAGTCCTGTGGAACGGCTTGCCATGCCATTTCCACCTGGCGCCTCAGTTGGACCAGCGTTCGTGCTGGACGTGCAGAGCGCGTGAGACGACGCTTCATCCAGTCCCAAACATGCTCAATGGGGGACAGATCCGGAGATCTTGCTGGCCAGGGTAGTTGACGTACACCTTCTAGAGCACGTTGGGTGGCACGGGATACATGCGGACGTGCATTGTCCTGTTGGAACAGCAAGTTCCCTTGCCGGTCTAGGAATGGTAGAACGATGGGTTCGATGACGGTTTGGATGTACCGTGCACTATTCAGTGTCCCCTCGACGATCACCAGTGGTGTACGGCCAGTGTAGGAGATCGCTCCCCACACCATGATGCCGGGTGTTGGCCCTGTGTGCCTCGGTCGTATGCAGTCCTGATTGTGGCGCTCACCTGCACGGCGCCAAACACGCATACGACCATCATTGGCACCAAGGCAGAAGCGACTCTCATCGCTGAAGACGACACGTCTCCATTCGTCCCTCCATTCACGCCTGTCGCGACACCACTGGAGGCGGGATGCACGATGTTGGGGCGTGAGCGGAAGACGGCCTAACGATGTGCGAGACCGTAGCCCAGCTTCATGGAGACGGTTGCGAATGGTCCTCGCCGATACCCCAGGAGCAACAGTGTCCCTAATTTGCTGGGAAGTGGCGGTGCGGTTCCCTACGGCACTGCGTAGGATCCTACGGTCTTGACGTGCATCCGTGCGTCACTGCGGTCCGGTCCCAGGTCGACGGGCACGTGCATCTTCCGCTGACCACTGGCGACAACATCGATGTACTGTGGAGACCTCACGCCCCACGTGTTGAGCAATTCGGCGGTACGTCCACCCGGCCTCCCGCATGCCCACTATACGCCCTCGCTCAAAGTCCGTCAGCTGCACATACGGTTCACGTCCACGATGTCGCGGCATGCTACCAGTGTTAAAGACTGCGATGGAGCTCCATATGCCACGGCAAGCTGGCTGACACTGACGGCGGCGGTGCACAAATGCTGCGCAGCTAGCGCCATTCGACGGCCAACACCGCGGTTCCTGGTGTGTCCGCTGTGCCGTGCGTGTGATCATTGCTTGTACAGCCCTCTCGCAGTGTCCGGAACAAGTATGGTGGGTCTGACACACCGGTGTCAATGTGTTCTTTTTTCCATTTCCAGGAGTGTATATTACATCATGGTCAGACAGAGATTCCGAAATCAGATACTGGATGGTATTGCTTATCCAGGAGCAGATACAAAATCAAACCACAATTGTGTTGAGGAGTAGGTTGAAGTTGAAGAGACTAGTCAAGAATAATAAACGAATAAGGAAGTGGGATACGGAAGCACTGAATACTGAAGAGATAAGCTTAAAGTTCTCTGACGCTATACGTACTACGATAAGCAATAGCTCAGCAGGCACTTCAACTGAAGAGAAATCGACGTCTGTAAAAACGGCAATCACAGAAGTTGGAAAGAAAAATATAGGTACAAAGAACGTAACTGCCGAGAAACCACGG
The DNA here is from genome assembly GCF_023864345.2 of Schistocerca serialis cubense. NCBI lineage: Eukaryota > Metazoa > Arthropoda > Insecta > Orthoptera > Acrididae > Schistocerca > Schistocerca serialis. The sequence goes on along the minus strand of NC_064644.1, from coordinate 507,518,612 downwards.
GTAACAAAAGGAATACTTCGGCTGAAATAAGTAGGAAGTGCAGGGATGTCAAGATGAAACGACTGCACGAGAAAGTGAAGAAATCGAAAAAAAATATTCTCGGAAAGACTGACTTGTCATATATAAAATTCAAAACAACGTTCGGTGAAATTAAAAGCGAGGATGGAAACATTAAGAGTACAAAGGGAATTACACTGTTAAATACAGAGGAGAAAGCATATACGTGGAAAGTGTTCATTGATGGCTTCTATGAAGAGGGGGGGGGGACACTTGTCCGATAATAGGTTAGAAGAACAAAGAGGACTCGATATAGAAGAATAGAGGATCAGTATTACAATCAGAATTTAAAAAAGCTTTGGAAGACTTAAAATCCAATAAAGCAGAATTTCTGAAATCAGCGGGTGAAGTGGCAACGAAACGCCTCTTGTCGTCGGTGTGTAGAATGTATGAGTCTGGTGATATACCGCCTGACTTTCGGAAAAGCGTCATCCAGATCATTCCGAAGATTGCAAAAGCCAACAAGTGCGAGAATTATCGCACAAACAGCTTAACAGCTCATACATCCAAGATGCTGAGAAGGATAACACACAAAAAGATGAAAAAGAGAACTGTGAGTGTATTAGATGACGATCAGCTTGGCTTTAGGAGTGGTAAATGCGCTAGAGAGATCGTTCTCGCGTTGCGGTTTCTAATGGAAGCAAGAATAAAGAAATATAAAGACACGTTCATATGATCTGACGACCTGTGAGAAACGTTCGACAATGGCGAATGGTGTAAGATGTTCGAAATTCCGAGGAAAATAGGGGTGGGCCTTAGCTATAGAGAAAGACGGGTAGAATTCAGTACGTACAAGAGCCAAGAGTGAACAATAAGAGTGGAAGACAAAGAAAGAAATGCGTGGATTGAGAAGGATACAAGACAGGGATGTAGTCTTTCGCCCCTACTGTTCAATCTATACATCGAAGAAGCAACGACGGAAATAAAACAAAGGTTCAAGAGTGGGAGTTAAATTCAAGGCGAAAGGATATCAAGAATAAGGTACGTTGATGACATTGCTAGCCTCAGTGAAAGTGAAGAAGAATTACAGTATCTACTGAATGGATAGAAGCCTAATCAACGCAGAATATGGATTGAGAGTAAATCGAAGAAAGACGAAGTAATCAGAACTAGCAGAAATGAGAGCAGCGAGAAACGTAACATCAAGATTGGTGATCACGAAGTAAATAAAGTTGAGGAATTCTGCTACCTATGCAGCAAAATAACTCATGACGAACAGAACAAAGGCATAAAACGCAGACTAGCACCAGCAAATGTGCCATTCCTCGTCAAGAGAAGTCTACTACTGTCAAAAATAGACCTGAGTTTGAAGAATGCTGTGAATGAACGTATGGAGCAAAGCATTGTTTGGTAGTGAAACAAGGACTGTGGAAAACCGGAAAAAAAGAGATTTTAAGCATTTGACGTGTGGTGCTGTAGAATGATGGAAATTAGGTGGTATGATAGGGAAAGCAACGATGAGGTTATCCGGAGAATCGGCGAGGAAAGGAGTACATGGAAAACACTGGCGAGGAGAACGGACAGGATGGTAAGTCATCTGGTAAGGCATCATGGAATAACTTCCGTGGTACTGGAGGGACATACAGCAGACAGGATAGCTGTGCATATGACGGTGAAGTATGATCAAAGAATAGAAAATCATAAATATAATAAACACAGACATTTATAATCAGTTACAGGCTCTATGAGAAAGGCCTTGAAGGATAACATCACTGTAATCAATACTGAAAAAATACGTGAGCCGTGGCTGGCTCATGCTACGCGCTGGATTAAACCTTCATTGCGATTCTATCTTTAGTCTTTCGCGGTTGTCGCGATTAAGCTGTTATTCTCTCCTTCCGCGGGTGGCAGCAGCGGTGTGTATCGATATTAGCACCTTGGACTATCTTTGACTTGGCGCTTATAGTTTACGGCTGGACGGTGTGCAGGGAGTCGGTTGGATGGCGTGGAGCAGTGAGGAATTGTCGTCGGGGCGTAGTTTGGCCGGGGCTCGCTGGCGGCCTCTACACCGTGTAGGAGAATATGGCGCAGTTCCCATTGCTACGAGGTCCGTGGCTCACCGACCCTGGACACGAAAGTTGAGTTTTTATTTAACCTACCAGCAAGTAAAGACTGTACACATTGTTTCGTTTGGATTTCGTAGTCGGCTGTTGGGATATTCCCGCGAGAAACAACGTGATTTTCAAGTTGGGAAATTCTAGGCACCCTCAGGTGAAGTTTCACTGCCCTGGGCGTTGACGTAAATTTTAGGCAGTGTAGTTTCCTCATCGTGTTGTTGCTGTCCAGCACGGTGTGTAGTTTGACAGCTCCGTGTATGATTTCTTGTGGACGCCAAGATCTTCTACGTTGTTCCGTAGTACTCCCTGTTGTGTCCTGGTCGGGTGAAGTGGAAGTTATCTTGTCGGTGGGTCCGCTGACTGTCGGTCGGTTGGGTTGTCGTCGCTTCGTAAATGGTTGGCCCGACTGCCTGTCTCGTCTAAGCGAGCGTTAGTGTTTGAATTACAGGGCGACCCTCGAACATCCCGGCGCCCTTGTGTGGACTGCCTTAGTTTTTTTTTTTAATTTGTTCTTGTTGTTGGTACTTGTATGGCGTCTAGCCGGTTTTGTGTTTTAAATTAGAGTTGTTTTACTCTTAAGGCCTTCAGCCTAGTTTAAAGTACTGTTTCACGTAAGCCCTTTGGCATTTTTAAAAAAATTGAATTTTGAGATTCAGTTGTTTGTTCTTAAGGCCTTCAGCCTAAATTAAAGAACTCTTTCACGTAAGGACTTTGGTATTTAAAAAGAATTCATGTTTTGGAGTTTTAAGCGTTCGGCCTTCAGCCGATTGAATTTAACTTGTTTACTTCAGCCTAAATAAAGAACTGTTTTAAGATAAGGTTTGCCTTTTAAATTTCTGATTATGCTTGCGTTTTAAGTTATTGACCTTCAGCCGTTTTTAAATAAAAGTGGCTTTCAGCTGGTAATTAAGTCCCAAAGATTAAAGCTGTGTGTTTACAAAATTTTTTTAGGCTCTTGTAATGTTTGATAAAATAATAAAGTTGTATGTTCGAGTGTAACTGACAGCCACTTATTCTGGCCCCTTTCCACAATTTATTCTATCTGTCCTGTCCTGCGGGTTATGCAGGGCATCTCAATAAGGGTTTGTACAAGTTTCTTTTTTGGGTCAAGATATAATAGTTTTTTATATTTTTGTAGGGCATGGAGAGATAATGATGCTTTCTTGCTCATTGCACTTCAGTTTTTATTAAAATTTAGGTTTTCATCTGTTATTATTTCTAGACCCCTTGCTGAACGAGGTAAGTTGATATTTGTCCCATATAAGACTAAGGATAGTCGGGATTCCCTACGTTTCAGACTAATGGGCGTAGACTGAGCGACAAGTATCACTTAGGTTCTAGATGGATTGGGCTTTATCCCACATCCTGCACCTATTTTGAGAGTGCAGGCAAGCCGGTATTGAGATTCTCGATAGCTGTCTTCAGGTCTCTTTTTCAGTTTCAGACATATCGCTCCTGCTGATATTCAATATCTGGCAACCGATTATTCTTCACAACCTGATTAGATGCTGGAGTCGAATCCCTACACAGCGCCGAAATTCACATCACGTCGTTTCAGTTTGCTTCTAACCTTATTCAGCATATTCAGTAGTTAATTAACAGGGACAACAATTGTCCAGTACAATGATTTTCAAATCAATACACATCAAAAAAGTTTTGCATCACCCCGGTGCCCAGAACTCCTGAAGACAGACGTTAACTGTGGACATTGTATCACAGACACAGTCCCTTTGACTGTTCCGAGATGTCACTAAACCAGCCCAAAGCTGTAAACAACCACGCATGAGCGACGCTTATTAGGCGGAGGGAGTCCGACAGCCAATCAATTCCAGTCATTCCACCGAGAAGGAGGTACACGGTTCGCGTTGTCCGTAGTTCAACCATGCCTAGACGGTCAATACCGCGTTTCGATCGCTTCCGTATTGTTACTTTGTGCCAGGAAGGGCTCTCAACAAGGGAAGTGTCCAGGCGTCTCGGAGTGAAGCAAAGCGATGTTGTTCGGACATGGAGGAGATACAAAGAGATAGGAACTGTCGATGACATGCCTCGCTCAGGGCGCCCAAGGGCTACTACTGCATTGGATGACCGCTACCTATGGATGTTGGCTCGTAGGAGCCCTAACAGCAACGCCAAGCCACAGCACGTCGTGTTACTACTCAAACTGCGCGCAATAGGCAGCATGATGCGCAACTTAACTCCCGACGTCCATGGCGAAGACCATCTTTGCAACCACGACACCATGCAGCGCGATACAGATGCGACCAACAACATGCCGAATGGACCGCTCAGGATTGGCATCACGTTCTCTTCACCGATGCGTGTCACATATGCCTTCAGCCACACACGTGTTTGGAAGCAACCCAGTCAAGCTGAACGCCTTAGACACAACTGTCTAGCGAGTGCGGCAAGGTGGAGGTTCAATGCTTTTTTGGGGTGGCATTATGTGTAGCCGACGAACGCAACTGGAGGTCATGGAAGGCGCCGTAACGGCTGTACGATACGTGAATGCCATCCTCCGACCGATAGTGCAAGTATAGCGGCAGCATATTGGCGAGGCATCCGTCTTCATGGACGGCAGTTCGCGTCCCCATCATGCACATGTTGTGAATGACTTCCTTCAGGATAACGAAATTGTTCGACTAGAGTGGCCAGCATGTTCTCCAGACGTGGGATAGACTGAAAAGGACTGCTTATTGACGACGAGGCCCACCAAGCATTCTGAGGGATCTACGCCGAATCACCGTTGAGGAGTGAGACATTCTGGACCAACAGTGCCTTGAATAACTTGTGGATAGTATGCCACGACGAATACAGGCATACATCAATACAAGAGGACGTGCTACTGGGTATCAGCGGTACCGGTGTGTACAGCAGTCTGGACCACCACATCTGAAGGTCGCCCTGTATGGTTGTACAACATGTAATGTGTGGTTTTCATGAGCAGTAAAAAGGGCGGGAACGATGTTTATGTTGATCTCTGTTCCTATTTTCTATACATTTCCTATACTCTCGGAAAGTTTTGCATCAACTTTTCTTGATGTGTGTAGTTTCAAGTTCTGATTTGCTGTTTGACATTTTTTTGTAATCAGTATTCCAACTGGCTTGATGCGGCCTGCTACGAATTCCTCTCCTGAGCTAATCTCAGCATCTCAGAGAGTAGCACATGCAATCTACGTCCTCAATTATTTGCTAGATATATTCCAATCTCTGTCTTCCTACACAGTTTTTGATCTCTACACCTCCCTCTAGTACCATAGAAGTCATTCCCTCGTGTCTTAACAGATGTCCTATCATCCTGTCCCTTATCAGTGGATAGTCCAGGAATGCCCTTTTTGCCATTGCTAGTCTCCTTTTGATGTCCTCTTTGCTCCGTCCGTCATTGGTTATTTTACTGCCTAGGTAGCGGAATTCCTTAACTTCATCTACTTCGTGACCACCAAGGCTGATTTTAAGTTTCTCGCTGTTCTCATTTCTACTGCTTCTCATTACCCTTGTCTTCCTTCTATCTACTCTCAGTCCATACTCTGTACTCATTAGACTGTTCATTCCGTTCAGCAGATCGTCTAATTCTTCTTCACTTTCACTCAAGATAGCAATGTCATCAGCGAATCGTATCACTGATATCCTTTCACCATGAATTTTATACCGAGCGAGGTGGCGCAGTGGTTAGCACACTGGACTCGCATTCGGGAGGACGACGGTTCACTCCCGTCTCCGGCCATCCTGATTTAGGTTTTCCGTGATTTCCTAAATCGCTTCAGGCAAATGCCGAGATGGTTCCTTTGAAAGGGCACGGCCGATTTCCTTCCCCATCCTTCCCTAACCCGAGCTTGCGCTCCGTCTCTAATGACCTCGTTGTCGCCGGGACGTTAAACACTAAATCTCCTCCTCCTTTCACCATGAATTTTAATTCCAGTCCTGAACCTTTCTTTTATTTGCACCATTGCGTCCTCGATGTAAAGATTGAACAGTAGGGGCGAAAGGCTACATCCTCGTCTTACACCCTTTTTAATAAGAGCACTTCGTTCTTGGTCGTCCACACATATTATTCCCTCTTGGCTGTTGTACATATTGTATATGACCCGCCTCTCCCTATAGCTTACCCCTACTTTTGCAGAATTTCCAACGTCTTGCACCATTTTACATTGTCGAATCCTTTTTCCAGGTCGACAAATCCTATGAACGTGTCTTCATTTTTCTTTAGTCTTGCTTCCATTATTAACCGCAACGTCAGTATTGCCTCTCTTGTGCCTTTACTTTTCCTAAAGCCAAACTGTTCGTCATCTAGAATATCCTCAATTTTCTTTTCCATTCTTCTGTATATTGTAAGCATTATTATTATTCTTGTGCATACACGATCTGTTAAGCTGATTGTGCTATAATCCTCGCACTTGTCAGCTCTTGCCGTGTTCGCAATTGTGTGGTTCATGCTTTTCCAAAAGTCAGATGGTATGTCGTCAGACTCATACATTCTACACCCCAACGTGAATAGTCGTTTTGTTGCCACTTCCCCCAATTATTTTAGAAATTCTGATGGAATATTATCTATCCCTTCTACCTTATTTGACCTTAATTTCTTCAAAGCTCTTTTAAATTCTGTTTCTACTACTGGATCACCTATCTCTTCTAAATCGGCTCCTGCTTCTTCTTCTAACACATCAGACAAATCTTCCCGCTCATAGAGGCTTTCAACGTATTCTTTCCACCTATCCGCTCTCTCCTCTGCATGTAACAGTGGAATTCCCGTTGCACTCTTAATGTTAACACCCTTGCTTTTAATGCCACCGATGGTTGTTTTGACTTGCTGGTATGCTGAGTCTGCCCTTCCGACAATCATTTCTGTTTCGATGTCTTCACATTTTTCCTGCAACCATTTCGTCTTAGCTTCCCTGCACTTCCTTTTTATTTCATTCCTCAGCGACTTGTATTTCACTGTATCTGAGTTTCCCGGAACATTTTTGTACAATACTTCCTCCTTTAATCAACCACCTGAAGTATTTCTTCTGTTACCCATGGTTTCTTCGCAGTTACTTTCTTTGTACCTACGTTTCCCTTCTCAACTGCTGCAATGGCCCTTTTTTGAGATGTCCATTTCTCTTCAACTGTACTGCCTACTGAACTATTCCTTATTGCTGTACCTATAGACTTAGAGAACTTCAAGCGTATCTCGTCATTCCTTAGTACTTCCGTATCCCATTTCTTCCCGTATTGATTCTTCCTGACTAATGTCTTAAACTGCAGCCTACTCTTCATCACTACTGTACTGTGATCTGAGTCTATATCTGCTCCTGGGTACGCCTTGCAATCCAGTATCTGATTTCCGAATCTATTTCCGAATCTCTGTGTGACCACGATGTACTCTAACTGAAATCTTCCGGTATCACCCGGCCTTTTCTAAGTATACCTCCTCCTCTTGTGGTTCTAGAACAAGGAATTCGCTATTACAATCTGAAACTTGTTACAGAACTCAATTAGTTTTTCTCGTCTCTCATTCCTTGTCCCTAGCCCATATTTTCCTGTAACCTTTTCTTCTACTCCTTCCCCTACAACTGTATTCCAGTCCCCCATGACTATTAGATTTTCACCCCCTTTACATACTGTATTATCCTTTCAATATCCTCATACACTTTCTCTATCTCTTCGTCTTCAGCTTGCGACGATGGCATGTATACCTGAACTATCGTTGTCGGAGTTGGTTTGCTGTCGATTCCGATAAGAACCACCCTGTCATTGAACTGTTCACAGAAACACACTCTCTGCCCTACCTTCCTATTCATTACGAATCCTACTCCTGTTACACCATTTTCTGCTGTTGATATGGCCCTGTACCCATCTGACCATAAATCCTTATCTTCTTTCCACTTCACTGACCCCTACTATATCTAGATTGAGCCCTTGCATTTCCGTTTTCAGATTTTCTCGTTTCCCTACCACGTTCAAGCTTCTGACATTCCACGCCCCGATTCGTAGAATTGTATCCTTCCGACCAATCTTTTTCTCTTGGTAACCTCCCCCTTTGCAGTCCCCTCCCACAGATACCAATGGGAGACTGTTCCGGAATCTTTTGCCAGTCGAGAGATCAACATGACACTTCTTCAATTACACCGCAATACTGGCTGCTAGCCGGCCGGTGTAGCCGAGCGGTTCTAGGCGCTACAGTCTGGAACCGCGCGACCGCTACGGTCGCAGGTTCGAATCCTGCCTCGGGCATGAATGTGTGTTATATCCTTAGGTTAGTTAGGTTTAAGTAGTTCTAAGTTCAAGGAGACTGATGACCTCAGAAGTTAAGTCTCATAGCGCTCAGAGCCATTTGAACCATTTGAACTGGCTGCTAATGACAACAACGGGTTGGACAGAAGGTATCCAATGATGACAGCATGAGGCTACAGAGGGTAGGTGAACTGCTTAGTCGACGCACTCACAACAGTGCTGCAATGCTAGTGGTGTTGATACAATCAGAGCGATAGCAACGGTAAACAAAGCAAACGTTGCATTGTATCTACACTAAAGAGCCAAAGAAATTTGTACACCTGCCTAATATCATGTAGGCCCCCGCGAGCACACAGAAGTGCCGCAACACGACGTGGCATGGACTCGACTAATGTCTGAAGTAGTGCTGGAGGGAATTGACACCATGAAGCCTGCAGGGCTGTCCATAAATCCGTAAGAGCACGACGGGTGGAGATTGCTTCCAAACAGCACATTGCAAGGCATCCCAGACATGCTCGGTAATGTTCATGTCTGTGGAGTTTGGAGGGCAGGGGAAGTGTTTAAACTCAGAATAGTGTTCCTTGAGCCGATCTGTGACAATGCTGGATGTGTGGGGTGTCACATTGTTCTGCTGGAGTGGCGCAAATCTCTCGGAATGCACAATGAACATGGATGGATACAGGTGATCACACAGATGCTTACGTACGTGTAACCTGTCAGAAGCGTATCTAGACGTATCAGAGATCCATGTCACTCCAACTGCACACGCCCCACACCATTACAGAGCCTCCACCACCTTGAACATCCCCTGCTTACATGCTGGGTCTATGGATTCAAGAGATTGTCTCCATACCTAAACACGTCCGTCCGCTCGATACAATTTGAAACGAGACTCGTGCGACCAGGCGACATGTTTCCACTCATCAACAGTCGAGTGTCAGTGTTGATGCTTTGTGTTCTGCAGTCATCAAGGGTACACGAGTGGGCCTTTGGCTTCGAAAGCCCACATCGACAATGTTTCGTAGAATGGTAACCCCGCTGACACTTGTTAATGGTTCTGCACTTAGATGTGGAGCAATTTGCGGAAGATTTGGACCTCTGTCACGTTGAAAGATTCTCTTCGATCGTCGTTGGTCCCGTTCTTGCAGGATCCTTTTCCGGGATCAGCGATGTCTGAAATTTGATGTTTTACCGGATTCCTCATATTCACTGTACACTCGTGAAATGATCGTACGGCAAAATCCCCACTTCATCACTACCTCGGAGACACTGTGTCCCGTCGCTAGTGCGCCGACTATAAGACCACGATCAGACACACTTAAATCTTGATAACCTGCCATTGTAGCAGCAGTAACCGACATAAAAACTGCGCCAGACACTTGTTGCCTTATATAGGAGTTGCCGACCACAGCACCATATTCTGCCTGTTAACATATCTCTGTATTTGAATACGCATGCCTATACGAGCTTTTCTGGTGCTCCAGTGTACAACAGCTGCCAAAAACAGCATTTCGTCAGAGAGGAATCCAAGGAATTCCCAGAGTGTGAAAGAAGTGGCAGATGAAATATTAGCGGTCCTGCCAGATGAGTTAGGAGAATTTGCGGTGTTGTCTATGCTCGAATATGTGGACGTGAGGAGTACAGTGATAACGGTACGTGCTTAACAAGTTAAAATGTTATTGAAACAGGTGTCGAGACAAATCCCGTCTCCAGAGAAACATCGTAAAGGACAATCGTCCAAGGAGCGGATACTAAACATAATTACATGCATGGATGATCATCCGCAGCATAGTAAAAGAGAGTGATGAACAAATTTCTAGTGAATCCGTAGCAATATGACCGTATAGCGCATAAGAGAAAGTACGGATATTCAACGGAGGACAAGGCTCACTTGTTATACAAACTGGTGTTCGTACGTTTCAAGAATGCCCGATACAATTTGCAAGATACACATGATAGTGATCTAGAACATTATGCACATCAAATTGCGCGCGACGTAGATTACAGTGATTTCAAGCGAGACATTGTGTGGGTGCATAACTTCAAACAGTGCTACAGAATTGAAAGATATAAGACAACAAAATTTCACACGAAACGTCAACTTGCTGCTGCACAGAAAACCGCGGAATGGGCTGAAAAATTTGTAGATGAGATAAAAACTCTTATCCCGTCGCTCAGTAAGAAATTTGATTTCAGCTCCGACCAATCGGACCTTGAAACGGAAATGCTTATGAAAGGAACCTTGGAATTGGAGGTACCAAAAGAGTTGTATCAAGATCGGCTAAATTCCTAAGTATTCGTGTGCAATAATGCCGACTATTAATCTGGATGGTGAACTGGCTAGAAATTTATTAATTGTGCTGTGAGACGTTGAAGGTGCTCTGCCGCCATATGATTCTTTAACGTGTGCGTGATGTTGCAAGGGCAGTAGGCAATATTTACGTTACAGCAAGCAAGAGTGGGAAAATGAGTGAAGAGAACTACAGATATGGTATGAACAGTGCTTTTGGCCAATATGTGGCGCAAACTTCTGAGCAAACTATTCCTCGTTCGAATCCTGCCTCGGGCATGGATGTGTGTGATGTCCTTAGGTTAGTTACGTTTAACTAGTTCTAAGTTCTAGGGGACTGATGACCTCAGATGTTAAGTCCCACAGTGCTCAGAGTCATTTGAAACTATTACTCCTGAAAAGTGTGTGGCATTGCAATTCATTTCACCTGGAACCACTGGGAAAATTCAGTCTCTGGATGTTTGTTTTTTCCGTGCCTGTAAAACATATTACCAAACTATCTTGAGCTGCTTAAAAGGTAGCCAGTTTCACGATATGCACCACGACAGACCTTTTCCCTTGCGGTTGCATGACGTCACATCCCATCAGTTTTCATCAACCTGTTACACCAGTATGATTGTATATGCATTCTTCAACAGTACATACCTAGCTGAACGTTCTGTAAGTAATCCCAAGGAGTTTGCCTTCGATCTTGATGATGCGAACCTTTGTGATCACTGTGGCGCGTCATTTTTCATTCGGTGTTCATGATGCAAGTTAATGGTTTGTTTTGAATATTTCATGAATGTCAGTTTTGTCCATCTTCTGAAGGGTAATACATACATCTCATAGACGGATGATCTTTGCACCTCCAGGACACTCAATTTCTGTCGCTCTCCTGATGCACATGATGAGAAATTAGCAGCTAATATTTTTCCTGGCAAAACTTTTAACACAACACTCTCATATGAGCCTTACTGAAGATTGACCTCGCGACTTCTCACTCAGGGGGCTCGTTGTTAAAATTATCATAGAATTTTTACTCATACATTCTGAAAAAATATATATTCGCAAATGAATTTAGTTTTGAGTAAGGATTACGAAATGCTTTATTCCGTAAAGTTACCAGCATTAGTTGTTGCAGATACTAATGAGAGTGGGAAGATTTTAGAAACGTCGCTTATTGTAATAAATTTGAGTTTATAAGCGTTAATGGTTGTCTCACGTCTAACACGGTGGCTCTTGATATTTGTAATATCGTAGTATGATTATACTAAGAGTTATAGCCACCCAGAGAATTGTTCTCTAGTGGTAACCATTTCTTATAACCGTTTTGCATAATCAAACAACTGAATCAAAAAGTGATTAGAGGTCCTGCAAGACATTTTTGTCACGTAACCTGCATACAAATTAGGCGGAACGCAGTTCAGATGGATAAGATATTTTTGAGCGTAACGCAGGGTGACACAGCATAACGGGAGTGTTTGAAATGAGTAGCGGCAGCCATGGACAGGTGGCAGCGCTGCGGGTTCGTGACAATTAGCGAGTAAACAGTCCGCCATTTCAGTAATCATGGATCAGTGGAACGGTCAACAGCGTGCGTTAACCATAAAAATTATAGTTTGGTAGCGACGCAGAGGGAGTTTCGACGCTCTTATAATTTAGGACGTCATGATGCCGTTTCGTCGAAACACGCGATAGTATATTGGATTAATAACTTTGAAGAGACTGGATCTGCCCTCAAGAAGAAACCGACGACCAAGAAGCTTGCGTTCTCCGGCGAACATTGATGTTGTACGTGTGCCTGTCTTACGGAGTCCACGGCGTTCAATTCGAAAGCAAGCAGCAGTGGTTGGAATGTCCCGGGAGAATGTCCGCAGCATTCTTCATCTTGATTTAAAATTTCATCCGTACCAACTACAGATGGTGCAACAACTGAAGGACGACGATTACCGGTTACAATAAAGACGATAACAAAAAAAAAAAAAAAACAATGACGATGAATTTCTAAACAACTAGTGGATGTCAGATGAGGCACATTTTCATCTCACAGGTTATGTGAATAAACAGAACTACCGTTACTGGGCAAACACAAATCCTAATGACGTTCATGGGCGCCCTTTACACGCTAGTAAAGTGACAGTATGGTGTGGTGTTTCATCACATGGGATTATCGGACCGTATTTTTTTCGCAAATGAACAGGGAAACATAATATCTCTCAATGCTGATCGTTACGTGGAGATGTTACGAACTTTCGTTATAGCTGCATTGAACAACATGTCCGTCGGGAAAGTCTCAAGCAACACATCCGATACCTGTACGGGGAGGAGATGGTAAAAGAAGTAAATAGTTCTGATAAACTACGGAATAAGAAGAGCAGACTGCTATGTGCCCTTACGTTTTTATTAAGATGCCGAGATCATCGAGTTATTCCGACGTTCGCTAAGGTGACGCACTTCATAACCTCTGCAGCCGCCAAAAGGATAAAAAATTGAGCAGGCCGCGCACTGGTAAGAGAAAGCAATCACCATACTCGGCGAGAACTGTACTTCGTATCCAGAGAGCTCTTGGCACTTCATTTGAAGATATCGTCGAGACTGTCCGCTGATTCTTGGACGTGGGTTGACAGCGCTACTTGGGCGTTCTCAGAATGGAAACGACAAGACGCAGCACGTCAAATTGATAAGTTTCATCGCTTCAGGGACCGTTCACCACAAGAAGAGAACAATGAAAGCCCGCATCTCGTGGTTGTGCGGTAGCGTTCTCGCTTCCCACGCCCGGGTTCCCGGGTTCGATTCCCGGAGGGGTCAGGGATTTTCTCTGCCTCGTGATGGCTGGGTGTTGTGTGCTGTCCTTAGGTTAGTTAGGTTTAAGTAGTTCTAAGTTCTAGGGGACTTATGACCATAGCAGTTGAGTCCCATAGTGCTCAGAGCCATTTTTTTTAGAACAATGAAGTTCGTAGACGAACTGTATACAATCTAACGGACAAACCTTTGCCTGACGCAGCGGTATCGGTCTTGGAGAAGGGACTGAACTTCGCACCCACTCCGAGGACACCACCTGTTCTGGACATCATTAGCTCCGTCGAGCAAGGCATCCTGAAACTTCCCAGGGAATCTGCCGAGGAGATCCGGCGGGAGACTGTTATCCTCTCCACGTCAATGTATCTGAGCAAGATGCACCAGCTTTTGGACGACTCTGCATATCGCATACTAAATGAGGACCCCACAGCCAAAATTCAGCGAAAAACTTTGAAGCTCCTCAAGAACAGCACGGTCTCCGATGTGGTTGCTAAGAGACTACGGACACAGGCGCCCGTACCTTCCAGGCTATACGGATTGCCCAAAATTCACAAGGATAATGTGCCACTGCGGCCTATTGTGAGTAATATTGGGGCACCAACGTATAATCTCGCGAAACATCTGCAGCGCAACTGAGCCCTTTAGTAGGAAAGTGTGAGCATCACATCCGTACCTCACAAAACTTTATTCGTCGGCTCAAGAAATTACGACTCGCACCATCAGATATACTCGTTAAGTTTTGACGTAGCCTCACTTTTTACTCGAGTACCATTGCAAGAATCGTTGTAGCTCATTAGCGAGAAGCTGGATGGGGAACTTTTAGACTTATTACAACATGCGCTCACATCGACGTACTTTTTATTCAATGGACAATACTTTGAACAGACTGACGGCGTCGCAATGGGTAGTCCCTTGTCACCCATTGTAGCTAATCTTTTTATGGAAGACTTCGAGGAGAGAGCACTCCAGTCGTCGGATTTGAAACCTACGTGTTTTTGGCGATATGTGGACGACACCTTTGTTATCTGGCCTCATGGCACTGCATCGCTGAATGTATTTCTTGAGCTTCTTAATTCGCTTCATCCCAACATCAAGTTCACTATGGAGATGGAGAAAAACGGCGAACTTCCATTCCTGGACGTGTTGGTACGGAGAAAAGAAGATGGCACAGTAGGTCACGCGGTGTACCGTAAACCAACACACACGGACTTATAGTTACAGGCCACCAGCTGCCACCATCCTTCGCAACGAAGTGGCGTACTTAGGACGTTGGTTCACAGAGCACGAGCCATATCAGACTCAGACAGCTTATCCAGTGCGCTATTCCATCTGCGTACCACTTTCCAACAAAATGGATATTCCGAACGGGAGACGCGCCGTGCCTTACACCCGAAGCAGATTACCCAACGTAAGGAACTGTAAGAAGGCGAAGAACAAAGGGGAATGGTCATCTTGCCATACATCGGCGGTGTCTCTTCAAAAATAGGATGATTATTGAAGAGGCATAAAGTTAAGTGTGTCTTTCGTCCGCCGGCAAAACTCAGAGCTCTTTTGGGCTCATCTACGGACAGCCTTGGCCTAAAAAGGCCTGGTGTTTACAAGATTCCTTATAGCTGCGGCATGTCGTACATCGGACAAACTTGTCGCACCGTGGAAGAGAGATGTACTGAACACCGACGCTACACTCGTCTCGAGCAACCAGAGAAGTCTGCAGTGGCCGAGCATTGTCTCAGTACAGGCCATTCTATGAACTATCAACACACCAAAATTCTCGCCTCGACGAGTTCGTACTGGGACAGCGTTATTAAGGAAGCAGTGGAAATACGTCGCTCGACGAATCTTGTAAACAGAAACACGGGCTTTCAGCTCAGTACAACTTGGGATCCAGCACTGGCCATATTGAAGTAGTATCGAGCAAAGAGGAGTACTATAGGTCATACGACGGATGACGATTCGCCAGAAATATAACTATTCTGTTGACAACGGGACGATGGTCACTCGCCTACGCGGACGCGCAGTTTTGCTTGCGGCTGCCGACAGAGGTCGCTGGGGCGGCTGATGGCAGCGCAGAGTAGCGGCGGCAGCCTCCGCGCATGCGCCGAAGTCTGGTTCTTCATCTTGTAGGTGGCGTTGCTGTCCTTTCAGCTATCGGTCGATATCGTCGCTATTGGCCACCGAATTTCACGCCTCCACGCATGCGCACTTCCTGCCTAGGACTGGCATGCTTTAGCAGTGTGTTCGTCGCACCTGAAGATGTCGGCCAGTTGCGCTGATGAAATATTGTGGAGTTTTCACTATGACATCCGACGTCTCGCCCGAGAACCATATATACAACATGTCCGTCGGGAAAGCCTCAAGCAACACAACTTTCCAAATGATCAAGAAGCCTGGTTTCAACAGGACGGAGCGACATCACCCATTTCATGGCAATGAATGGGATATGTGCGAGAATTCTTTGCCAACCGCGTGATCTCACTATTCGGTAACATTCCGTGGCCCCCTAGACCGCCAGATTTATCTGTTTGTGATTTTTTTTCTTGTGGGGCTGCCGCAAGAGCAAAGTCTACACGATTCGACCAAGAACCCTGGATGAGTTAAAACATAGAATTCGGGATGCAATTCACAGTATCCCACCTGAGATGATGCAGCGGTAATGAGAAATCTCAACAACAGATTTCATGAATGTATTCGTACAGGAGGACATCATCTAACAGACGTAATTTTTTTAAAAAATGATAAATGCCATTAATGTTTCGTAAATGGCAAAGTTGTAAGGGCCGGCCGGGGTGGCCGAGCGGTTCTAGGCGCTACAGTCTGGAACCGCGCGACCGCTACGGTCGCAGGTTCGAATCCTGCCTCAGGCATGGATGTGTGTGATGTCCTTAGGTTAGTTAGGTTTAAGTAGTTGTAAGTTCTAGGGGACTGATGACCTTAGAAGTTTAGTCCCATAGAGCTCAGTGTCAGTTCAACCATTTTGAACCAAAGTTGTAAGGTTTCAATAAATATGAATGCAGTTTGATTCCTTCATCAATTCTAGTTTTATTAAATTGTGGAAATGTTCCCGTTCTTCTGTAGTACTGGAGAGTTGCTGGGGCACACGACCATTCAGACATCTGAAGAATGCAGTTGCACTCAAAGGGAGGGGGGGGGGGAGGGGGCGAGGAGGTGATAGGCCGGCAGGCCCAGTGAAAACAGTGCTCACAGTAAATAAAGGCTCTATTCAATTCCAGCACATGATGTGTCACGGCTCAGCCAGGCAAACACGCGTCAATCTGTTGCCCTAGACTGGAGTCGACGTATAGGCAACGGGTTCCGTCCTGGATTCTCAGTAGGCACACTGCGATGCTGATGGAAGGCCCGTCGTGGGCCGGCAGCGTCGTGGAGGCCAAGGGCGTGTCGTCAGCGACGTCCAACATACTTGGGTGGCGTGCAGTCCTGGAGATCCCTGGACTCCACTCGCGTCTTCTGTGGCGACGCATTATGACGGCTGTATGCGGCATATGGCTTGCTGCTCTCTTACAGGAGTTGGAAAGCTGATGGCGCTGAGGCACTAAGTCCCACTAGGAACTCAGTGCTGGCGGTATCAGGCAGGGACAGCACATTGGCGGAGCTGTGGCACCGAGTGGCTGGAGCAAGCGGGCGCAACCTGATCTCGAAATCGTGGCTGCTGCTGGAGGGTCCCACTCGTCTCGCGGCCCGCTGCGTCCCTTGGTAAAGCAATAAAACTACTGGACAGTGGCGACGACAGAACACAGTCGCTTTACGTGTATGTTATTCTGACTCACATGCCAGAACACTTACGGTACCACTCTCCGACTGCTAATGCAACATTTCGCAGCAGTTTTCTCAGTATTTTTATTACTTTTTTGCGAAAAACTGTGTAGCAGCGTTGCAGCACATTCAATGTAAACTTCGCACGCCGCTGTACGGTAGGTAGATAAGTATTCTATACCACACTACTGGCCATTAAAATTGCTATACCACGAAGATGACGTGCTACAGACGCGAAATTTAACCGACAGGAAGAAGATGCTGTGATACGTAAATGATTAGCTTTTCAGAGCATTCACACAAGGTTGGCACCGGTGGCGACGCCTACAACGAGCTGACATGAAGAAAGTTTCCAACCGATTTCTCATACACAAACAGCAGTTGACCGGCGTTGCCTGGTGAAATGTCGTTGTGATGCCTCGCGTAAGGAGGAGAAATGCGTACCATCACGTTTCCGACTTTGATAAAGGTCGAATAATAGTCTATTACGATTGCGGTTTATCGTATCGCGACATTGTTGCTCGCGTTCGTCGAGATCCAATGACTGTTAGCAGAATATGGAATCTGTGGGTTCTGGAGGGTAATACGGAAGGCTGTGCTGGATCCCAACGGCCTCGTATCACTAGCAGTCGAGATGACAGGCATCTTATCCGCATGGCTGAAACGCATCGTGCAGCCACGTCTCGATCCCTGAGTCAACAGATGGGGACGTTTGCAAGACAACAACCATCTGCACGAACAGTTCGACGACGTTTGCAGCAGCATGGACTATCTGCTCGGATACAATGGCTGCGGTTACCCTTGACGCTGCATCACAGACAGCGGCGCCTGCGATGATGTACTCAACGACGAACCTGGACGCACGAATGGCAAAACGTCATTTTTTCGGATGAATCCAGGTTCTGTTTACAGCATCATGATGGTCGCATCCGTGTTTGGCGACATCGCTGTGAACGCACATTGGAAGTTCTAGTATGAAAAAAAAAATTGGGTTAAATATATTTCAATTCTTTCAATTTAAATCTGTGTTTCATACTAGAATGTCGTGTTCCCAGTTTGGCACAGCTTTGCCACAGGAGACACGAAAGCGGTCGAAGACGTCCGTCTTCTGGTCGGCTCCTGATCGTTGTCAGAAGGAGGCCAGTTTTTGATTACGCAAAGACTTCTATTATTTGGAAAAGAACAACCCGGATTTCTTTACGTAATCAGTATGAATTTTATAATTACCTAAGGGACCTTTAACAATGAACAATAAAAAAATTGCATTTGCAAATGAAATCATTAATAAATGGGGCAGCTATGAGTGGTATAGAAGACAAGGAGCGGCCTTCTGTCTACGACCAGGATGCCGCAGTATTCTCAGTTGTAGTAAAGGGTGTTTGACATTTATAAAAATAATATGGCATGGAGGTTAAAGTATAAAGGAAAAGAACAGAATAAGAAATCTGGTAAACACTAAATATATTGAAACAATTCTCACTAGCAAATTAGGGCTTATTTATAAACAATATAACTTACATAATTACTTTTCTAACTGTATGGTGCGATTAGATTTCAGCCTGCCCTGTGCTGTCTCCTTGGTTTACGTTTTTGTCACAAATTACAGTCATTACACCTACTACAGTAGTACAAGTTTATATGCCAACTAGCTCTGCAGATGACGAAGAAATTGAAGAAATGTATGATGAAATAAAAGAAATTATTCAGATAGTGAAGGGAGACGAAAATTTAATAGTCATGGGTGACTGGAATTCGAGTGTAGGAAAAGGGAGAGAAGGAAACGTAGTAGGTGAATATGGATTGGGGCTAAGAAATGAACGAGGAAGCCGCCTGATAGAATTTTGCACAGAGCACAACTTAATCATAGCTAACACTTGGTTTAAGAATCATGATAGAAGGTTGTATACATGGAAGAACCCTGGAGATACTAAAAGGTATCAGATAGATTATATAATGGTAAGACAGAGATTTAGGAACCAGGTTTTAAATTGTAAGACATTTCCAGGGGCAGATGTGGACTCTGACCACAATCTATTGGTTATGACCTGTAGATTAAAACTGAAGAAACTGCAAAAAGGTGGGGATTTAAGGAGATGGGACCTGGATAAACTGAAAGAACCAGAGGTTGTACAGAGTTTCAGGGAGAGCATAAGGGAACAATTGAAAGGAATGGGGGAAAGAAATACAGTAGAAGAAGAATGGGTAGCTCTGAGGGATGAAGTAGTGAAGGCAGCAGACGATCAAGTAGGTAAAAAGAAGAGGGTTAGTAGAAATCCTTGGGTAACAGAAGAAATATTGAATTTAATTGATGAAAGGAGAAAATATAAAAATGCAGTAAATGAAGCAGGCAAAAAGGAATACAAACGTCTCAAAAATGAGATCGACAGGAAGTGCAAAATGGCTAAGCATGGATGGCTAGAGGACAAATGTAAGGATGTAGAGGCTTCTCTCACTAGGGGTAAGATAGATACTGCCTACAGGAAAATTAAAGAGACCTTTGGAGATAAGAGAACCACATGTCTGAACATCAAAAGCGTAGATGGAAACCCAGTTCTAAGCAAAGAAGGGAAAGCAGAAAGGTGGAAGGAGTATATAGAGGGTCTATACAAGGGCGATGCACTTGAGGACAATATTATGGAAATGGAAGAGGATGTAGATGAAGATGATATGGGAGATACGATACTGCGTGAAGAGTTTGACAGAGCACTGAAGGACCTGAGTCGAAACAAGGCCCCCGGAGTAGACAACATTCCATTGGAACTACTGAAGGCCTTGGGATAGCCAGTCCTGACAAAACTCTACCATCTGGTGAGCAAGATGTATCAAACAGGCGAAATACCCTCAGACTTCAAGGAGAATATAATAATTCCAATCCCAAAGAAAGCAGGTGTTGACAGATGTGAAAATTACCGAACAATCAGTTTAATAAGCCACAGCTGCAAAGTACTAACACGAATTATTTACAGACGAATGGAAAAACTAGTAGAAGCTGACCTCGGGGAAGATCAGTTTGGATTCCGTAGAAATACTGGAACACGTGAGGCAATACTGACCTTACGACTTATCTTAGAAGAAAGATTAAGGAAAGGCAAACCTACGTTTCTAGCATTTGTAGACATAGAAAAAGCTTTTTACAATGTTGACTGGAATACTCTCTTTCAAATTCTAAAGGTGGCAGGGGTAAAATACAGGGAACGAAAGGCTATTTACAACTTGTACAGAAACCAGATGGCAGTTATAAGAGTTGAGGGACATGAAAGGGAAGCAGTGGTTGGGAAGGGAGTAAGACAGGGTTGTAGCCTCTCCCCGATGTTATTCAATCTCTATATTGAGCAAGCAGTAAAGGAAATAAAAGAAAAATTTGGAATAGGTATTAAAATCCATGGAGAAGAAATAAAAACTTTGAGGTTCGCCGATGACATTGTAATTCTGTCAGAGACAGCAAAGGACTTGGAAGAGCAGTTGAACGGAATGGATGGTGTCTTGAAGGGAGGATATAAGATGAACATCAACAAAAGCAAAACGAGGGTAATGGAATGTAGCCGAGTTAAGTCGGGTGATGCTGAGGGTATTAGATTAGGAAATGAGACACTTAAAGTAGTAAAGGAGTTTTGCTATTTGGGGAGCAAAATAACTGATGATGGACGAAGTAGAGAGGATATAAAATGTAGACTGGCAATGGCAAGGAAAGCGTTTCTGAAGAAGAGAAATTTGTTAACATCGAGTATAGATTTAAGTGTCAGGAAGTTATTTCTGAAAGTATTTGTATGGAGTATAGCCATGTATGGAAGTGAAACATGGACGGTAAATAGTTTGGACAAGAAGAGAATAGAAGCTTTTGAAATGTGGTGCTACAGAAGAATGCTGAAGATTAGATGGGTAAATCACGTAACTAATGAGGAAGTATTGAATAGGATTGGGGAGAAGAGAAGTTTGTGGCACAACTTGACCAGAAGAAGGGATCGGTTGGTAGGACATGTTCTGAGGCATCAAGGGATCACCAATTTAGTATTTGAGGGCAGCGTGGAGGGTAAAAATCATAGGGGGAGACCAAGAGATGAATACACTAAGCAGATTCAGAAGGATGTAGGTTGCAGTAGGTACAGGGAGATGAAGAAGCTTGCACAGGATAGAGTAGCATGGAGAGCTGCATCAAACCAGTCTCAGGACTGAAGACCACAACAACAACAACAACTTTTCTCCTTCGTTAAAGACAATTCTTGCAATGTTCAACACCTTCATAACAGTAACTTGCCGATTCACAGTTTCGAACATAAATTACTTGAATTTTATTAATTAATAATGTTATCTGCACGCTGGCAAGACCGCTCACTTTTCTAGCTTAAAGTCGATCTTCTTTTACGTTTTCACATTACAAGCAGAAGTAGTACATTAAAATCTGAAGATCTACAAAAGTTTTTTTTTTTTTACTGTCATCTTTTATTTAGATTGAAGCGGAACGTCTTTGTCTGCGCAATCGATGTATTAGCGTCCGCGCTAGATGCGCATCTTTACAGTTACGTAAATTATATGAAAGAAATGTCTTTCAAAGAATAGGTCTCATCTCATAGGTTGATCAATTAATATACAGATAGGTGAATGCCTTCCCAAGGGTACTCACAGCTTCCATACTACAGAAATCCCAATAATATTACATGGCTTCCCGCGTGAGGAGTAATGATTCTGAAAGATCGTTACGACTCACGCGTAGTCGTAACATTATTGGATTCACGTACTTAGCGAATGAAGTATTTAAGGATCTCTCCTTGTAGGGAGCAAAACAAACATAACATAAGGCACATAGAATTATATGTTTCACACTAAGTCGTCAAAGCTACTCACAGTTGCTTGATCATTAACAAACTTGATTGTGGCATGATGCCATCATAAGTGTTCAAGGATTTAACATAGGTTCCTTTTTTGCGTGTTCTCAAGAATTACTCTCATTCAATCAATTGAAACACTGAAATACTAACGTAGATACAAGTACAAATTAAATACACATACAGATACAAATATACATAAATACTGACAAGAAGAAAAAAATTATATTACAGTATTGGTGCATTTCCGCCAATTTTGAACAGAACATCAAGCTTTTATCAGTCTTTCTCGTAACGACATCACTCTTCACTTTGTAGTTGGGAGTATTTCCCATGAACTCGAATGATTTTCACAGGGGAATTCTTTCATCACCTTTCACTCTTCACTCCACTAAAACTGGGGATCACCTTTTCACATTCTGGCGGAAAACACTAGGAATTTCACTATGTGAAGGGAGAAGTGATATTTCTTGACTCGACGATCCATCGGGTCATGTCGGGAATCAGGAAAGTTGATGACTGGTTCAATGACGAATGAGTCAGTTTGGTGGCTGTCTTAATCTCATTCCAATTCATGTTTCAGCACATGAAAATACAGAAAAAAATCTGTATTAGGACTTGCTCATTAACTAGCATCTTAATCTAAGGGAATATAGAGTAAGAATTTAAGACAATAAAAATTACTACATAGACTATGTACATGTACATCATATATTATTCACATTTTGTGTCTAGGTTTTATATTCTTTCGTTAGCAAATATTAGCAAAACGCGTTTCGTCTTGTACAGGTCTTTCTTAAGCAATGTATTTAGCAATACTGCCGTAGCAATTTTCATAGTTAAGGGAAAGTCATCATTAGTGTCCTTTTAAAGTAAATATAGTAAAACCGTGCGTAGTTTATCAACGTTTTATTATTTTTATGTCCATTTTCATCTCAAATCTGGAGCACGCTCGCGCCCATTGTGGAGAGGAGTGCTTATTGTTGAGTACGGGCCGGCGAGCAGTCATTGAATGTTGCCACAGTGCTTCACAGTCACGTGATAACGAACTGCCGGTTTAACAGCGTTGGCAGTCCGCGTCCTGCACGAGGCAGATAGTTCAGTGGCTACCAATCGTTTTATAACTTGTGCATTTTGTTGAATCATGGGTACTGGAGCAGCTCGTCAAGGTAACATGGTCAACCTGTACGGTAAATTGACTGCACCAGCGTCGAAGAACAGTCATCGATGAAAATGACTACTATCACCTATTGCAGTGAGTACAATAGCTTGTCTCTTCTTTGACTGATAGTCACTGTATCGTCGTTACAACGTGAGAATACTTGTAATGCTACTTCACACGCGGAACATCACACGTGTCCATAAGTTTATTACAGTTTTGATTCACAGAGATAACTAGTTTTTCGTGTCCATACATGTGTCAAATTACGATTTTACACACGTGTCCATCATTTTGTCACTGAGTCACACGCATCAATCCATACGTGTCCATTTAGGTGTCTTTATACTAAAGAGTAGTACAGGTAATGCTAAAATTACTTATCATGAAAGGATCATTTACAAAATACACATAGTTTTTTTTTATTGCTGTCCAAGACCTAACGAAAAACGTGTTTGCTATTCTGAATGGTGCTTCTGAAGCACGTTAGATTTTATATATATTTTAAATCTTACTCTTTTCCTTTTATTATTGTTCTACAACAGCCTTTTTTTAGTTTCTTTGTTCATTTACTCGGTTACATCAATAATCAGTAAAATGTACCCTCTGTGGCGTGCCGAACAGTTCACGTTCAAAACTTCATCTAACAGAAATCGGGAAAATTATTCATGTTTTCTAGGATGCTTTTGCTCACAGCAAATCAGATTTACATCACGTTTCGATAAGTTACTGCAGATACGCATTAACCAACGAGCCACGATCGTCAATACACACAATATACACACGTCAAGTCTTTTGAACCAATTTCCAAATTTCTTCCCCTACCGGGTAGGGTAGAAAGGTAAGAATGCTAAAGAAGAAAACTACAATAGGATAGTGCAAGGAAATGAAAGATACGAAGATAGATAATAGGTGAAATAATCAGTTGAGCAAATTCATTCTTCGGCTCCACCGTTTTTAGTGTCATCCACGTGGCATAACTTGACTTCAGTATTAAAATGTCGCACAAATCCGCTACCAGAGCATCTTCAAATATATCTCAAAATCACGTCATGCGGACATAGCAGAAGAATATAAGCAGATTACCTCAGTCCTCAACTAGGTATCTTAGTAGCGAAGATTTCTGTATGATACTCGTGGCATAGGAATAGTCTCTCTAAGTTTCTCCAATACAGGACCTAATTATCATTATAAACGCATTTTTTTAACTAGTTGACTCATAGTAATAAATAAATTAAAGTTGCTCTCCAGTTGCGAGTACCATTATTCATTTCTTTGTACATTAACTATATGTTGCTGCTTATACTCGGTGTAATCTACAGATTACAATGTATCAGTTTTGCATCGTACATGGTTCTAGCGACTTAAAATATCAATCCTTTGGAAGCTTAACTTAGGTTATTACTTCACATATACGGACATTCGAGTCTGAATGAGGGATTTAAAGGAAACCTTTACTACTTGGTAAAAATGAGATTTGCCGTAACTTAAAACTAAAGCAGCAGGTGGCACTTTGGCACATCCCTCACTCAGTTCAACGACTGCAGCCCTCTATTGCTCAAGAAACTTACAACTAAGGCAAATCTTATTTTCCAAATACGTAGAGTACCTTCTTCAGTCACTTAATATCCTCCCAGCTCCATCATTACTTTGTGTCAACCTCACTCAAATGATTACTTTACTTATTCTGATCAACCCTAAACTGACACACAATATTTTTAGCGCAATCTGACTTTCAATAATCCCTACAAAAGAATGGCCCTGACTAACAACAACCTATAACTTTCATGGATCACTTACCTCACAAAAATCTTCGTTACTCGAACTACTGCAATACAGCAAGCACCAATACTGCCAGCTAAATAAAGTCGTAATATATATATATATATATATATATATATATATATATATATATATATATATATATATATATATATATCAGTTCATGACATCCAGTCTTACAAATTTACTCTCTCTGATGGACACAGGTCCAGATCATCCGCTCCCAAAACTCCGCCATCTCTCTCCCCACATCCACCACTGCTGCCGGCTCACCTCCAACTGCGCAACGCTACTTGCTGTTCACATCCAACTGCCCAACACTACAATAGCGAATATTTCAACAATGCCAACCAGCCACAGACTGCATACAGCACAGCCAGTGATTTTCATACAAAGCGCTACGTGGCGTTACCAACATAAAAACCTAAACAGCCTACTTACAACAGATTTATATATATTTGATGAAATGTGGGTTGATAACACACATTTCTATCATATGAAGGTGGTGTCACGTGATACTTTTGTAGGAAATCATACCCTATCCCATGGTTGAAAAGTGAGACTGTAGGTCGTGAAAGTAAGAGAATATTATGGAATATTATCGATCATTTACACTCCTAGTACTGCAGTCTTTCGTCACCTGTAATAAAATTTAATGGAGAAGTAGGTTTAGTCCTAGATGCATGTACTATTAACGATATTACATTATGGTGTACACTAGCCTAGTTTGAGGTCTTCTTATTGATAGATCCCATTATCAGTTGATTCTATAAAATTCACAGCTTTTGTTCACACTGGTAGCAGTTATGAAATCTGCGGTTTGCGCTTCTGTGGAAATGTGAAGTCTGGTGTATTTATTATAGCGCTAGACACTATGCTTGGACCTGACGCGATAAACAATGTTTGTATTATGTTCACATTCTAATTGTTCCTGGCACATGGAAAGAACACGTGGACTTACTAGACAGAATTTTGTGCAAATTTTGACAGAATGGAGTGAAAGCTAATCTGCAAAAGTCAAAGTTTGGTCGACAGGAAATTAAGTTTCCATTTCATATGATTTCCCCATCAGGCCAAGTACTGACGCTGAAAAAATCAGTGCAAATCAAGAATTTTCCTGCACCGGACACCAAATGACGGTAAGAATCATATATTGGTTTACGTTGTCCTTCCGTCATTTTGTATCCAATTAACTGCTCAACAGCCCATCACGCTTAGGTATACTAAAGAGAATCACCGTTTGGTTTTGTTTGAATGGTTGTCAAACAGATTTTGATGCTGTCTAAGATGCAGCTGTGAATTTTGATATCCTACATAACCCTGACGTGAAGTTAGACTTTTGCATTGCAACTGATGCATCTTTTTCAGGAATTGGAGCCTCCCTGTGTTAGATGCCAGAGAGAAACGGTAAAGTTGAGGTTGATATGACCACTTCTGTCTGAATGCGAACTTGGATATTCAGCTACCGAGCTCAAAGCTCTTGCAGTCATTCTTTCTGTTAAGAAATTTAATTATTACATTTATGATAAACATATCAAACTGTACTGTGATCACCAGGTATTTAGATTTGTATTACATGGAAGCTACTGCACCCTAGAATTGGTAAATGTACAGTATTTCTTCAAGAATATGACTTTGAAATGATGACTACAGAAGGTACGAATAGTGTTGTCACTGACATTTGATCGCATCTCCCATAAGGAGTAACTGAACTTTCTGATCTCACTGAACATATCACATATTACAGAATATTTTTGACGAAAGACATCTGCTATAAACGTTATTATTTAGACGTATGTAATAACATGGCAACATTGCAGGATTAAGATCCTGGGTGGCAAAAGATAGAAGCACTTCTGTCAGACAACTGTCTGATTGGATTCAACATTACAAGATTCACAATGATGTATTGTTCAACCGACGCAATTTCAGCAGTAATACCTGGTGTGTATGTATTCCTAGCACATATTTAGTATGGCACAGTCACTATGTTGAAACGTCACAGGTTTATGCTTCATTTAACTAACTGATTAATTTCTACATGGTTAATAATTCATTTTACGCCGAGAGCGTCCTTTCAATGTTTCGTCTAGCTAATTAACCTCTGAGTTCAAGAATGCTTCCGTGTACATTTTTTCTTCTGTTGGTGTCACACCTCCTCTCTCATCCTTTGATCCCGTGATGATGTGGATGGATAAATGGAATTATCCATGGAATATATAATAATCTGGGTTAGTCAAAGATGGTAGCAGTAGGGTAGTTTAGCACCAACACAACAACGTGAGCAGATGCGGCAGAGAATTCGTGATTCCAAAGATAGTGGGGATGAGCGGGGCAGAGTTTGTGAGATTGGTTCTCACTGAGGTCCTTCCCCCACCACCAGTTTTTTTGAACGGTTGGCGGTTGGTCCTGGAACGCGCCATGTTAGGACACTCTGGAGCCGTCGATTGAACGAGACGGACGCAGGGGTGCGGCGCTCGTCATGGATGGTAAGAAAAATTATTCATAATGTAGATTTTTTGGGGAAACATTGATTATGAAACATGTTTGGGTGTGAATTAATACCGGGAAACGTTCAGCGAAATTTTATTTGTAGAAATTTTTCAGATTAATGTGTTTCAACTAGCGGATTAGGGCGCAAGGTGATTGAGGGCATGAACCAACGGTTCTTGTTCTTAGGTCAATAGCAGATAGGTTCATTAATGTTTCATTTGTTGCATAGTTTAGTTCTGGATACAAGCAATATAAATTTTTCATGATTCGACGGTTTATTTTACTCTTTTCTTTGTTGTCGAACTTGGCCAGGTGTTGCCAGCATTCATAACGGTAGTCACTGGATTTACCTTTCGTTAACCATAGCATGAATAATGTGGAGTCATGAAGCCTGGGCTGGTTTGCTCACGTTGCATTGCGGTTGCATAATACGCGGTTCCAACATGAACCTATTCGCATGGTACTGCATGTGTAGTAACCCAAGTAATGTTTGAGAGAGTGAAAGGTAATATCCTTCCCTACTCCGCGCGTTAAATAGGTGTGACAATAACTAAATGGTGTTAAGAGGCCACCATTCAGTAACATTCATTTTTACCCATTTTAATCATTAGTAGATGTAACTGGCGACGAAGTGTTGTCTATGTTTCCGGTATGACGAGATGCAAGAGACTGTGAGTGCTTCATGAAGGTTTTGTCACTGAGAGTGGTCGTTTTCTTAAATATAATAGATTTCATGTATGTTTTGTCACAATGGGTAATAGTTTTCTTAAATATTATGGAAATAAATCACAATGACAATTGAAATTCTCTTAGCGTTATTCAGTGTCCTTCATTCATGTCACTGAGATAATGACTATATTCTATGAATTTTCAAACCAGGCGTATCCATTGTATGCATTATGCACTTTATGCGACTAATTGAATCCATAGTATCAAAGAAAAAGAAAATCTTACAGTCCCTAATGTGCACGTATTGTTCCATGGCCATTCACCGATGTTGCCGTTAACCGTTTCTTCATTTTTAAATTAGGATACTATCTTTTCTAGCGGGTTTGATTACCCATATCTCAATTTATCGGGCCTAATTGAAAGAATTAGACGCATAGCGGTAGAAATGGGAACCATGGAGCACTGCGTCCGCTTATATTAAAGGGAGATACTTCTTATATGAAAAATAATCAGCATAACAAACGAGGGGTAGACTTTCAATGTTTGGTCAACTACTTGCTTTAGAAAACTGAATTTATATTGCTATTTCCAAAATACCTGCAGGTATAGTGAACAGCTTCTAAAAACCTGTCACATATGCCAGATGGCTAATCCAAGAAACAGATGTTGTAATGCTGAACTATATCCAACACCTCCAGTATAAGCAATGCATTTAGCGTAAACGGACACATGTGGTATCAGTGTAAACGGGCCCGGTTACCCGACACGGGACTCCTTTGCCCATCACCACTTTCTAGCACGGGTTCTCTGCTAGGCATGAGGAAGAGGATGGTGAGGGTCTATACACGGATGGCTCCTGATGACAGAATAACAACATTTATTGATCAACTGCAATACTTTGGTCTTGGGCCCTGTGGGCGAGGTTCGCTTCCACTCGCAATATTGTGGCGGCGACGGAAGCGACCGGCATCTGAAGCTGCGCTGCCGTAACTTGTATCTGCTGCCTCGACAGCGGCGCGCAGGCCTTGCAAGGACTTGACTGCCGCAGCTGGAACCACGCGCCACGGGCCTCTTGTGCTGGCGAGTGGGGGGCGTGGCGGCTGCGGGACAGGTCAGTGCCTTGTCTCAGCGGACGTCCCTGGCGGCGGCTGTCCGGCGTCGGCGGGCCAGGTTCCCCGGCTCCTGCATCGGTCGTTCACTTACGGTGAACTGGGATGATGAAGACTGCGTTGTGTTGTACCGTAATCGCAGAACTTGTGTGGTTACCCCGCGGCGAAAAGTACTAAACAAAATAAGACAAAATAAAGAAAGGTCAGGTCCCTGGGCAGAGAACTTAACGGATCTCGAAGGTAAATATCAAAAACATTTTAACTTTAATCTCTGTACTTGCTGTCAAGAACGATAACTTTTTATTTTTAAGTCTAATGTTTTTCTTTCAGCATAACCATCGTGAGTTGTGCTGAAGCATCACTGATCGTATTGTACAACGGTTTCATGAGTCCTTAACCTTTCGAGCGCCTGAGGCCTATCTGAATTACATCCTGTTCATCCTACAATGCCAGGTGCTAGTCCGGACACAGAACTCCTTGCTCGATTCCTAGTCCCAGGGCTGGTACCACTTGTCATGCCGCGTCGCTGTGTCGTCACCTGTCAAACGTAGCCTCTATGTCTTCAATGATTCTACGTATAGACGCATAACATATTATAATACAGAAACAGTGAAGAATCTAATACTGTAGCCTTTATTCCTTTTGTAAACCATTCCCCTTGTGAACAGTGAAACGGCTATGTAGTACCTAGTATCGACAAAGAATAAATATTTTGAAAATGTTGTACTCAAAAGAAAGGAACAATGCAGCTCCCAAATCGAGAAAAGACCATGCCTATGTAAATAAAAATGCCATTTGTTATTTATGAAGTCACATATATGTAAAGTGAAAACTCTGTACATGTACCGTAAAGTAAGTCATTGAATTGTTAGTGTCAATTTGTGCATGAGAAATGATTATTAGGGTAACAGACAGTCAACAGCCACCACCTCACTACTTGTTGAATGGTGTCACCGTTAGTCGATAAACTATGTCAACGCATTTCAACGGATAATCGAGTGCTCCACAGATGGAACGGCGCATCGTGGTAACAAAATTGTGTAAACGTAATCTGAGACTCTTCAAATGTCAGCTAATGTCTGCTGAAACAAATTATTCAAGTTTCTTTAGCATGAAGTCCTGTCTCACTCTCTTCTGTCTTAGTTTCCGATGCACACACAAGCTTTGATAGCAGGTGCGGTATTTTTTGTGTCTGCATGTTTTATGTCCTGTGTCATTTAATCCCTGAAATGTTCTTATTTAAGATGAATCATTGTATCTACCTTGTCCTAACCCATATTTGTCTGTTTCAGCATTAATTTGAGACAAGGCGACGTGAAAGTGTTGATGAGGTGATGTGACTGACCGGCTGCCATAGTGACAGTCTATATGTAAATTTACATGATCCAACATAGCATCTCATTGTACGCATTTTTATGCACGCCAGCATTGGCGATTCAAGTCTTTATTAGTGATACACGGTCTAGCATCACCCTATTGATGACTGACCACGAACACCAGCTACTCTGGTCTTAATTATCTCCATAACTTATTTTCTTTGCATATATTATCTTCTGTTGGATCTGATATTGCTATATGATTTATACCTTTTTTTTCAAGTAAGTTTGTTAGATATATCATTTCATTTCCTGTATTAGAATGTCTTGTCCTTCCAAATAATATTACTGCTCTCATGTGTTCTTTCAGTAAACATTTTTAATAATTAACTCTGTACTGGAGCAGAAATATTATAGTGACACTTCTAAAACACTGAATATTATACTATTATTAATTAATAATTAATATTATACTATTATTAATTATGATTCATAATAGTAAATATTATAATATAATTAGTATACTATTATTAATTATAACATTATTGTATATATTGATATACAATAATGTTATAATTAACAACAGTGTATTATTCAGTGTTCAGAAGTGTCACTACAATATTTCTGCTCCTGTACAGGGTTAATTATTAAAATGTTTACTGATAGAACACATGAGAGCAGCAATATTATTTGGAAGGACAAGACATTCTAATACAGGAAATTAAATGATACATCTAACAAACTTACTTGAAAGAAAAGGTATAAAGCATATAGCAACATCAGACCTAGAAGAAGATAATACATGCAAAGAAAACAAACTATGGAAAAAATTAAGACCAGACTAGCTAGTTGCATTATTAATTAATCGTCTCACTATTGTAATTTTAAGTAAATAATAGTAAATAGAAGGATAAGCTCATCTTTATAACGTTCACAACTGATAATATTTTAAACTAAAAGACTAAATATTAATCACTGAAATCACAAATGGTAACAGATTAAACTGAAAGAAAAGATACTGAAATAATTAGACCTAATACCAATTCATGTTAGTATAAGCAAACTTTTAGAGAAAATAACTAGTTTCTGACTTGAATCTCTTCCTGAACATTGTTGTAGACCACCTCTGCACTATCAACGGAATCGAAGTTCCATCCTTCTCTCCTGGGAAGCAAATTTTGTAACCACCTCCACAAAGGAATATTACATCTTTCTGAGTTCTCACAGAAGGTGAGCTACAATTGAAAAATGAGTCAGCCTCTCTTCTCCATCAGAATTTTTGAGAACAGTTTTTGATACTCTTTATAGCTGAAAACAACCTTTTTACCGAAAACTTTCTTACAGGAATTGTACATAGTAATGACACTAAAATATTATGCAGCTGAAACCTTTTGTTTGGCTTTGGAGTAGTACTCATTACTTTTGCAAGCTCACTCGCTGTTTTACTTCTAAACTCTTCAGTACTCTACATTATAGTCAGCTTAGTTTTCAATCGAATGTCATCGAAAATCTTTGCAAAAGCATCTAAGGGTTTTTGTAAGTTTCTTTGGGATAACTTGGGATATTGTTCACGGTTCTCATGTGACAATGAGTTTAAAAATTTCAATTTAGAATTATCCTGAAATCTTAAATCCAAGTTGGTATCAACGATATCAAATACTTCGCAATAAATGCGTTAATAGTTGATATTTATCCTCTTCGAAGGTTCTCCTACTTGAGACACGGTTTCTTGGGAAATTTCTTCACAGTCGTCAGGTAGCGCTGCTGTAGACTGGCGAGCTTCTTGGATTTTCCGTTCACGGTACAAAATATCATTTGCTTGGTTTCGTAGCACAACACATGATTGATAGTAAGTAGTTTGTCGACTGTGTTCAAGAAAAAAAAAAAACAAATCTGAAATCTTCTGAAAATGCCAAAACCTCATTTTCTTGAGGATGTTCTCACATGGCACTAAAAACAGTGTTCACCAGTTTTGATGAGTAGTTCCATCATGCTGGACAAATGTGTGACGACCAGGTTGCAAAAGGTGTATCGAAAAATGTAGTATTTTCAGAAGATTTTGAAAAATAAACTGCAAGTATATCAAGAGAATTTAAAAATATTTTAAACTCCGGTATTTGACTGGTGCATTCAGACAAAATGAGGATTAGTACGTGAGGATAACAGTGGAAAAATATGGCTTCATGATGTGTGACTTTGATTAATGCTTGAGTTCCCTTCAGGTTTCTCGCCATAGTCAACGAGCCGTCAGACGTTTGTGCAATCAGTCTTTCATTTTCATTACATCCGAATTCTGATAAGAAGTGCTGGACAAGTTCTTCAATAGCCTGGATATGTGTATCACTCTTTGTATAACACAGTCCTTAGAGCCGTACTTTCATCTCCCCTTCATATACACAACGCAGGACAGTAGAGAACTGTGCTTTATTTTCCGCTTCTGACGGCCACAAAATGAACATTTACAACTTCCCTCTTTAAGCTAATGAAACGGTCGAACCTATGGCTTGTATTAGAGCATTGTGAATTCGATTAGAAATTACTTGAAACACAGTAGAAGTTTCTATGTTCTCCGGCCGACGAGGATCATACTCCACAGTTTACTTCAAGAATTCCACAAAATTCCTTGATTAACATAATTTGTTGTTTCATCGTGTAATCGAAAGGACAACTCTAGCTTTTCCGGAAAACTCACTGCATTAATAAGCCTTTTAAAGATGTCCCTCATCTGCCTTACCTTTGGATTGTGTAGAGATATTTCATTTTTAAGCTAGTCATCAAACTCAGTTTTTATTGTGTATTCCCCAAATGCAGCTATAGTTACAGATGATCGTAGATGGTTAACAGACATCGCATGCTCGTTATCGACTTCACAGAATTTCGAAAATGCGTTTAGCCAGTTTTGGTCCAACTAGTATTTCTGTCCATTCCAGTCTGGAACCGCGTGACCGCTACCGTCGCAGGTTCGAATCCTGCCTCGGGCATGAATGTGTGTGATGTCCTTAGGTTAGTTAGGTTTAAGTAGTTCTAAGTTCTAGGGGACTGATGACCTCAGAGATTAAGTCCCATAGTGCTCAGAGCCATTTTTTTTTTTTTGTCCTTTCCAAACAACAGACAATACCAACAAAACACCGCACTTAAGCCACCGTTATCGACTAACCAGCCACATTTGGCACGAAATTTAATATTACACTGAAAATGTCTAGCAAATTTATTTGTCTTTTGAAAAGAGTTCGATAGCTCTGCTGTTGGCAGTCCATTTTCAATTATTTCCTACTTTTCTGAGAAATAATGTGCACAAAACGGTTTAGAAAAAAGCTGTTTTTTAATGCATGAGCACATAGTTCTGTATTATATTAGCGACTGGCTTCACACGGGTAGCGTTAAGTATTTACGCTAGCTCTGACAATTCGAATGAAACATTTGTAAATTATATACAAAAACCATCCTCACGATCCAGTGTCCCTATCAGTAAAAACTGGATCAAAATCCATACAGCAGTTCCTGAGACTAGCTTGCACAAACACATGACGCGAGCAAGTGACATCCATTTGTATAGAAAGAGATAACTAGATGTCACCTGGCATCCTGGCACCACGACACACATTCATATCGTTACAATTATTGTTACCGAAGTAGTGCTTCAGCTGCTTCCCCTAAATGAACGCCACTGGTAGCACCTCCGGCAAGCTGTAGAAGTCGACATCTTTTCTGATGACATCTTGGGGATAATATGGCTACTCGAACTTCCACCTTCACTGCAGTCGTCGCAGGAACGCAAAGAGGTCAAATTAGTCTTGTCCGATAGAACCCATGCATTACTGCAGTTACATTCCGAATCGTTTTCAAGCATGAAGTTTTTTCCTGATGCTGCGATGTCAGCCATTATTTGTACAGGAAGAACGGTAAGCTTCCGGTGTATTACAAACGTTTACGAATTCGTCCGAGCCGGTCATGTCAGATGGAAAGAATCATGGGAACAACAGCGACGACGCGGGATGACAGTCAGCCGAGAGAGCACGGAACCAGCAGACCTCTTACGAATGAAGCACATTGCCCCGATGTCGTCGGCCTTACGGCTAAACTACAACACAGCGCGATCTGGTGGTATGACCGCGACAAATGTGTTGGCACCACGAGAAACAACGCACCTTCCGGTTTCAAATACTAGCAACAGTTGTCTTATGTAAGACGCAAGCACGATGCGTCCAGGATCGAAGATGCAGATGACCAAAATAATCTTAGGCTCTATCAGCTTACAGACCTCAGACTTAGCTACGGAAGTTTAGTTGTACCATTATGGGACAATCAATGCAGACGTCCAACACCACGGAAGTTTTGAGTATTCCAGCACAAGGAGAGAATAAAAACGAAATATGGAGCCTCATAAATACGATGAAAAACAATAGATTTTTTTTATGTCATCAGTCTTCTGACTGGTTTTATGCTCCCTGCCACGAATTCCTCTCCTGTGCCAACCTTTTCATCTTAGAGTAGCACTTGCAACCTACGTCCTCAGTTATCTGCCGGATGTTTGTCAATCTCTGTCTTCCTACACAGTTTTCACCCTCTTTTTCATCCTCTACATCTCCCTCTGATACCATGTAAATTATTTCCTGATCTACTAACAAATGTCCTATGATTCTGTCCCTTCTTATCGTCAGTGTTTTTCATACATTCCATTCCTCTCCGATTCTGCGCAGAACCTCCTCATTCCTTACCTTATCAGTGCATCTAATTTTTAAAATTAGTCTGTAGCACCACATTTCAAATGCTTCGATTCCGTTCTGTTCCTGTTTGCCCACAGTCCATGTTTCAATGGCATACAATTCCCCGCTACAAACGTACGTTCTCAGAAACTTCTTCCTCGAAATCAAGTCTATGATATTACTTTTGGACAGGAATCCTCTCTTTGCCAGTTCTTTTGACGTTCTACTTGCTCCTTCCGTCACTGAGGATATCAATATCATCAGCGCATCTTATCACTGAAATTCTTTCACCTTGAATTTTAATTCCACTCTCGAACCTATCTTTTATTTTCATCATTGCTTCTTCGATGTATAGA
The DNA here is from genome assembly GCF_023864345.2 of Schistocerca serialis cubense. Taxonomy (NCBI): domain Eukaryota; kingdom Metazoa; phylum Arthropoda; class Insecta; order Orthoptera; family Acrididae; genus Schistocerca; species Schistocerca serialis. Next base: position 507,483,033 of record NC_064644.1, on the reverse strand, counting down.
CTGAACAGCAGGAGCGAAAGACTTTATTCCTCTCTTACACTCTTTTTAATCCCAGCACTTCGTTGTTGGTCTTTCACTCTTATTATTTCTCCTTGAATCTTGTAAATGTTGTACGTTACCCGTCTCTCCTTGTAGCTTACCCCTATTTTCCTCACAATTTCGAACATCTTGCACCATTTGACATTGTCGAATGCTTTTTCCAGGTCAACAAATCGTATGAAAGTGTCTTGATGTTTCTTTCGTCTTGCTTCCATTACCAACGGCAACGTCAGAACTGCTTCTCTTTTCTAAAGCCAAACTGATCGTCATCTAGCACCCTCAATTTTCTTTCCCATTATTCTGTATATTATTCTTGTCACCTACTTGGACGCATTACCTGTCAAGCTGATTGTGCGATAGTTCTCGCACTTGTCAGTTCTTGCAGTCTTCGGTGTTATGTAATTGATGTTTTCCCGAAAGCCATGTTTTATATCACCAGACTCATATATTTTACATTATTAAATTAGGTGACAGGTCTCCAGGTCACAAACTTTTTCAAGCCAAGTGCATGTCTTAGCCAAGTGGTAGAGGATATAGGTCCCTTGTGCAAGGGTTTCTCAAAGCATGATCATGTGATGATAGTGGGTGGAGTGGGAGACAGTATTGATAGGAATCAGGGCTAGAGTATTGAGTGTGAGCTGGTAAAAATAGCCTCGGCAACGACCCATACCAATGTTGGTCCGGTTCCTGCTTTCGTGCAGCATGATCAGCCCCAGGTGAACCGCTCTGTCAGGAGGGGAAATATGGAGTTGGATCATTGCCTAGGGTGGCAACTCTGTCAGACATTGGATTGGTTCCTGTCGAGGCTATTGATAGGGGGATTTCACAAAGCATGGCCTACACCTCAATATTAAAGGAAAGGGTAAACTGGCAGGGTTGTTAGCGCAATCCATAAGGGGGGACACTAGTACTCATGGATGTACCTCTTTTTTAGACTAATATCAGTGTCCAATGAGGTCAGGCAGGCAGGTGCTAAAGAGGTCCAAAACTCACAAGATTCTCGCAACAGTAAAGTAAATAATAATGTTACCATATTTAACCAAAATATTGGTGGATTAAAGAAAAAAGTAGATTCTCACAAAAGCAAAGTAAAAAATAATGTTACCATTTTTCACCAAAATATTCCGGTATTGAAGAATAAAGTAGATGAGCTCCTGGTTTGTTTAGATGATAATGTAATAGATATACTATGCCTGCCTGAGCATCACATTGTGTCTGATATGGAAAAGGTAAATATCAGTTATAAACTAGCTGCACATATGAGCAGAGAGAATAAGGTGAGAGGAGGAGTTGCCATATGTGTCAAAAGATATCACTGTGTAAAAAGCTTAGATACAAAAAGTTTTGTCTAGAGCAACATACAGAAGCATGTGGCTGTCAACTTAAACTGAAGGAGGGCTCTTTTATAACTGTAACAGTGTATAGGTCCCCTTCAGGAAACTTTCATTTATTCCTGGGAGACTTGGGTGCCTTGTTGTGCTATCTGTCAGATAGGGGAAAGCAAATTATTATTTTTGGGGACTTCAATGTTGATTCACTGAAAGATCGTAATAATACGAATGACCTGGAAGTCTTGCTCGCTTCTTTCATTTTGACATCTGTCACTGATTTTCCTACTTGGGTAGGAATAATAATTAATTAATAGATAACACTTTTATAGACCAAGATAAATTTAAAAACATAAATTCTTGTCCTGTTGGGAATGGCCTTTCGGATCATGGAGCTCAGGTAGTTACAGTATATGACATAGCTCCATTCAGTAATTCAAAACTACCCTCCAAAGTTGTGCATTCGGTTAATGATTAGAAATTTCTGGGAAAATCTTCAGCAGTTAGACTGGGATGAGGTGTACAGGGAACCCTATGCTAGTTTAAAATATAAATTATTTCATGATACACTTGTAGGAGAATTTGAAAACTGTTGCCCCAAGAAAGTAGTTAAATCTAATTATAAGAAACCATGCAAAAAACCTTGGCTTACTAAACGAATAAAAATATCTTGTAACCACAGAAGGGATCTAACAACAAGGAAGAGTAATGATCCAGAAACAGCCAAATATTATAAAAACTACTGTGCTACATTAAGAAAGGTTATTAAAAAGTCCAGAAGCATGTGCATCATGTCTGATGATAAAATCAAAACAATTTGGAATATTATTATAAGGGAGACAGGGCTACCAAGAGTGCAGGATGACGGAATTACCATAAAGTGAATGAAAACTTGACAAACAACAAGCCAGAAGTCGAAAACATTTTGAATAAACATTTTTTAAATGTTGCAGGGAAAATAGGTTCGAAATGTTCATTATAAGAAGCAAGGCAGTTAATGGAAGAGGCCTTACCCACACAATTTCATACAATTGAAATTCTGCACACCTCTCCTTCTGAAATTAGGAAGATAATAAGCAGTCTCAAGAATAAAAGCTCATATGGAATTGATGGCATTTCCAGCAGGATAATAAAAGCTTGTTCCCAAGAGATAAGTGGGATTCTTACCTACATATGTAATAAAGCAGTGTATTTTCCCAGATAGAGTGAAGTATGCCATTGTTAAACCACTGCATAAAACAGGGGATGTGTCTGATGTCAACAACTACCGCCCAATCTCTCTTCTGACTGACTTAACCAAAATACTTGAAAAAGTAATGTATTGTACAGTAGCTTCACACCTTTGTAAAAATAAAGTTTTAACAGAATGTCAGTTTGGTTTCCAGAACGGTTTTTGAACGGAAAATGCTATATATACTTTCACTAATGAAATATTAAATGTGCTGAGTAAACGGAAATCACCCATTGGGATTTTTTGTGATCTCTCGAAGGCTTTTGATAGTGTAAATCATGGAATACTTCTAGGTAACCTCAAGTACTGTGGTATGAATGGAACAGCACTCAAATGGTTTAAATCGTACCTAACTGGAAGAGTGCAGAAAGTTGAAATAAGCAGTTCACATAATATGGAAAAAACTGTTGATTTCTCAAACTGGGGAACAATCAAGAATGGGGTGCCGTAAGGTTCGGTCTTGAGTTCTTTGCTGTTCTTAATATATATTAATGACTTGCCATTCTATATTCATGAAGATGCAAAGCTGGTACTTTTGCCGATAATACAAGTACAGCTATTACACCCAACATACAAGAATTAACTGATGAAATTGTAAACGATGTTTTTCAGAAAATCATTAAGTGGTCCTCTGCAAATGGGCTCTCATTAAACTTTGACAAAACACAGTACATACAGTTCCAGACAATAAATGGAATGACACCATTAATAAATATAGACTTCCATCAGAAATAGGTAGCTCAGGTTGAATGTTCAAAATTTCTAGGTGTATGCATTGATGAGGGGTTGAACTGGAAAAAACATACTGAAGATCTGCTGAAACGTTTGAGTTCAGCTACTTATACTATTAGGGTCATTGCAAATTTTGGCGATATACATCTCAGTAAATTAGCTTACCACGCCTATGTTCATTCTCTGCTTTCGTATGGCATCATATTCTGGGGTAATTCATCATTCAGTAAAAGAGTGTTCATTGCACAAAAGTGTGTAATAAGAATAATTGCTGGAGCTCATCCAAGATCATCCTGCAAACACTTATTTAAAGAGCTAGGGATCTTCACTGTAGCCTCACAATGTATACATTCACTTATGAAATTTGTTATTAACAATCCGAACAAATTCAAAAGTAATAGCAGTGTACATGGCTACAACTCTAGGAGAAAGGATGATCTTCACTAATCAGGCTCAAATCTAACTTTGGATCAGAAAGGGGTAAATTATGCTGCCACAAAAGTCTTTGGTCACTTACGTAATAGCATCAAAAGTCTGGCAGATAGCCATATAGGATCTAAAAGGAAATTAAAAGAATTTCTGATTGGAACTCCTTTTACTCATTAGATGAATTTTTGGATATAGTAAGTGGGTAATTCCCCCCACCAAAAAAATTAAAAATTTTAAGTGACATGTAATATTTTGTGTAAAGTAATATCTTGTACAGACACCTTTTATTAACCTGACACGTTCCACATCATTACGAAGTGTCGTATTCATGGTCTATAGAACAAGTACTAATCTAATCTAATCTAATCTACACACTGACGTGAATAGTGATGGAATCTTACTTATCCCTTCTGCCTTATTTGAGAGATAACATCTACTAACAACAATACAAAGGATATTTTAGAACTTAAAATGATATTAGATCGAGAATACTGAACTTCGAGAAAAAATAAAGAGTAGACAATACAACTTGAATATTATATGCACAAGCATAAATAACTTGTTGCAGAATGTGGAAAACACAGGTTCGTGCAGTTATGGCTGAAAGTGGTTCACCCAGATATAGAGACAAGACGTGACATGCAACAGATAAGACACATCTTCAGTTTATTTGGAGGAGACACACGCGGGGCATGGCATTACATTCATACGTCGCAAGGTTCCCCAGCCTACGGTAAAACGCGTAGACCTGCATCGGATTCCAAGGAATTTCCTAAATTGGTTCATAGAGTTAAAATGCATATTGCCAAACTTCATGTGTGCAGTTTATGCGAGATAGGGCCCGGCCTGTCTTGGCTTTGCTCTGTCCTTCCCGGAAGTACCCAGAACAACGCGACATTGCACTGAGTGTTACGGTGGGGCGTTTTTCAGTTGGGACAACTCTCTTTAGTTCGGGAGAATCTCGGTGTCAGTGCTGTTTACCCTTTCCTATTTGTTAGTGATATGAAGGACGTTCACAACTCCAACTGTTGTTTGCACAAAGAGAGGCGGTCTAGCGATATATCATTACAAGCGCTTAAAAAGAATGGAAATGACAGAGTGGAAGGAGAAAATTCTCAACATGTATTGTGTAGTCGCTTAAGCGACAAGTTCTACTAATTTGCTATGAAACGACATTTCAATACCATGCAGAAAGAATTTAAATATTTAGTTCCCAATAAAAGAGCAAAAACTTACAACGATCGATAGAAGGGATTCACTGTTTTGTGCATCAAGAAGCACTTTCTGCTAAATAACAAGGCATGGGTCACGTGAAGAAATTGGTGGTACAAATAGTAAAATTGCTGAAGTCGCACTCATTATTCCACTTTCTGTTACAACAGTTGTCACAGGAAGCGAACGAGGAGTACGGAGTCCTGGTACATTACTAGAAAGTACTTCAGTCATGTTAAGGGGTAAGCCTGGACGATTTTTCGATTTAAAACTGGCTATTTTTGAATTTACGAAGGAAAAACGTGTTCAAGAAAATTGGAACGTCAAGAGTTAACTGCAGATTTTTTGGACTTTACTGCATACTCCCAAAGTAAGATTTCGCAAAGTGAGAACAAACTTCTTTGTTATTTGATGGGGATGCATTTAAAAAGAAAATCATAATGTAGAAGGGACACATTCTGACAAACAGTCCACTTCCTGACGCTTACTGGAGTTAAAGAAAACGCGAAGTTTGAAGAAATCGTTGTGGCCTTGGAAGAATTATAAGGATAACTTCCTACACGTTTTAAAGACACGGCAATCTTACACCTGTTTTCGAATTGGTTTCGAGATCATTTCCGTTCCACCTGAAAGTGTCCCTGTGCCTGTGCAGATGTAACTGATTGCTATGCAAGGTGACTCCCATTTTAAAGACAAATCCCTGTATAACTGTTCATGACGTCTACATTGCTTTCTCAGGTAGTGCTTCCCCGTCTTCATAATCAGGTTACAAAAGTGCTACAGTATTTCGATCAACATGTGTGTGAAAGACCTTTTCCATTATGAAACAAAATAAGTCACGATTCTTGCGTGGCATCATGAATGCGAAAATCTGTATAACTGTCTGCACCTGTTCGTATGTCAAGAGTTTGTAGCACAAAAAAGTATATTATGTTTTCAGCGCCCCAGAGATATTTAAAAGATAATGAGTATTTGTTTTGTTTTCGAGCTACATCGAAGCGACAAAGAAACTGGTATAGGCATTCGTATTCAAATACAGAGAGAAGTAAACAGGCACAATACGGTGCTGCGGTCGGAAACGCCTATATAAGACAAGTGTTTGGCACAGTTGTTAGATCGGTTACTGCTCCTATAATGGTAGGTTCTCAAGTTCTAAGTGACTTTGAGCGTGCTGCTACAGTCAGCGCACGAGCGATGGGTACAGCATCTCCGAGGTAGTGATGAAGTGGGGATTTTCCCGAACGACTATTTCACGAGTGTACAGTGAATATGAGGAATCCGGTGAAACATCAAATCTCCGACGTATCTGAGACCGGAAAAAGATCCTGTAGAAACGGGACCAACGACGACTGAAGAGAATCATTCATCGTGACAGAAATGCAACCCTTGCGCAAATGCTGGGCCATTAACAACTGTCAGCGTGCGAACCATTCACCGAAATAGCATCGATATGGGCTTTCGAAGCCGAATTCCCTCCCACTTGTGTACCCAGGGTGACTGCAGGACACAAAGCTCAACGCCTCTCTTGGGCCTGTCAACGCCGACAATGGTCTGTTGATGACTGGAAACATGTTGCCTGGTCGGACGAATCTCGTTTCGAATTGTATCGAGCAGATGGAGACAACCTCATGATCTGTGGATCATGCATGTCAGCAGGGGAATGTACAAGTTGATGAAGGCTCTGTAATGGTGTGGGGCGTGTGCAGTTGGAGTAATATGGGACCCCTCATAGTCTAAATAAGACTCCGACAGGTCACACGAGCGTAAGCATCCTGTCTGATCACGTGCATCCATTCATGTGCATTCTGCATTCCGACGGACTTGGGCAATTCTTGCAGGACAATTCAACACCCACACGTCTAGAATTCCTACAGAATGGTTTCAGAAACACTCTTCTGGTTTAAACACTTCCGCTGGCCACCAAACTCCCCAGACATGAACATTATTGAGCGTATCTGAGAGGCCTTGCAACGTGCTGTTCAGAAGAGATCTACCTCCCCCCCCCTTACGGATTTATGGACAGCTGTGCAGGATTCATGGTGTCAATACACTCCGGCACTACTTCAGACATTAGTTTAGTCCATGCCTCGTCCTGTTGCGGACTTCTGCGTGGGCCCTACACGATAGTAGCCAGGTGTACCATTTTCTTTGGTTCTTCAGCGTATTTTGTTGAGAAAATGTGAAATATAGGAACAAGTCATACTCAGGGCGACTGCACTGGCATTTAAATGGGGCGCCTTCGCATTTCTCCAATCTTACCATTCCTCGGCCTCTTCACGCTCAGACAGCTTGCCGTGGTGGTGGGAGAAATGTGCCAGCCAGGCCGAGCGCTATGGCACTCGCGCCAGGACATGGATCGCGAACCGAATTCATAGGCCACCCTGGGTTAGAGGATTCACTTCATACACAGACGCAGCTGACTGCTCCAGACTATGATGCAATTGCTTCACCAGCTCATGCGATACAATCACGCCAAGTACGTCGGCGCATTCCACCAACGCGCTTGGAGGATCCTGCAGGATGGGGACACAGCACAAGATCTACAAGACTTATCGACTACGTCCACCTTGCACGGCGAGTTATTCCAAGATCATCTAACATACAGGCCTCCCAACCAAGACGAGTAGGCCATGTGACGTCACTTACACTAGGCCATTGGTGGAAAGACAGATTTTGCTACAATTAGCGCTGCTAGTGGCCAAAACTGGATCTAATAGCCATACCAACCAAGCAACAAAAGGCACCGGTAGAATACATTGTTCATTTAGTTGAAAATAAATATTTAAAACACTGCAAGAAAAAGTAGCGCCGTTTACAAAGCAATATGCGTTAAGAAATCTGCACAGTGAGATGCTGTGCTTAATTTGTGTGGATTTACCTTTATAAGTAACTCGAAATTCTGTGTTTATGTTGGCTAAGCTACCCGGGAAACAAAACTTGTGTTCTGTTTACTTTCAAAGTATAGTGGTGATTCGCCGAAATTACATCTCCGTTTAACTCTGACATTTCGTTCGAAATGGTGTATAAGTGTTGTGTTCCACGTTGCAGAGGAAATTACGAAAATGGGCCACGAGTAGCGGTGTTTTCTTTTCTTAAAAGCACGGAACTACAGCAGAAATTGATATCTGCAATACGTCGTGAAAATTTTCAGGTTACACAGAATTCGAAGGTAAGCTCAGGTTCTTTACAATTCACTTACATTATCTCAGGGTGTGTGTTCTTTAATTTAGAGAGCGGGAGCAACTAATCACATATTTAAGCAGCACGCTCTTTAGATGTTCATTAACAACGTGAATTCGATTGATTTGATGCCCTTCTCTAGAAGATCAACTACATTACATACATTGCTGAGTCACTGGAAAACTGTGATTTACTTATGCAAGAATAGCTTTAGCTCGGGATTATTACATGTAGCTGACAAAAGATTTTCTCATTATTTCAAGGTCTGCGAGCTCCACTTCACTGTAGACCTCATTCTGAAACATAGTGAATATTTCGACAGTTCCACAGGGAAGAAATATTCTGTGCCACTTCCAAAACATCGCCTTTAAACAGGAGCCATACCATCCATTCTGCCTAACTGTCCGAAGTATCTTTCGTCAGCTCCTTGTTCGAGGGAAAGTGGAGATGAGAGACGAAAGCGTCTAGAAAATAGAGACTTAGAAATAGCTATTGCAGCGACTGTAGTAACTCATGCTCAGTATGAACAGGAAAGACATTTTGTGGAATTTAATGGTTTTGTTAAGTGTTTAGTGGGTATCAAGCTGCCTAATGACTGGCATCTGATAAAGTCAGAAAGTTCCATAACTTTTGTTCTAATAGACGTCAAAGATATTCCTACACTTTGCGTTCTGTTGTTGTGACTACTGACCTGAATGTGTCTTTATATGAAGGTAAAAGCGTAATCTCAAAACTTGGTACAAGAAAGTTCCCTTTAACTGTCAACCATTTAAATGACTTAATTAACACTATTGATAACTTGGAGAACTTTACTAGGAAAAACAATGGTAGCACTGGGAAAGACCACTTGCTATTCGTTACTGATTATTTGAGAGATATGGCAAAACATTTTGATGAGAGTGAAAGCAACAAAATAAATTTTTTATGTGAGCAATTGAATCTAATGGGAATCCACAAGAGCCATTACAGATACTCAACAGACTGTATTACATTTTGTAGTATTCTATTTTCAATATCAGCACATGCTTATAAGTTTATAAGAAGTACACAGTATATTGTACTACCTCATCCTAATACCCTGCATAAAATCTTTTCACATTGTCAAACAAACCCAGCAGCTGAGCAGCTAGGTGGCAATTTTCTGATGTATATAAAACAGAATTTCCAGTTTCTTTGTGAATCAGATCATGTTGTTTCACTAATGTTAGGTGAAATACACTTGAAACCTTATTTAGACTTCACAGGAGGTAACATTTTGGGTGCTGCATTCAATTCTAAAAATGTGGCAACTAGTGCTCAGGTTTTTATCATACAGAGTTTGTTGTCTTCATATAAAGATGTAGTCCACATTCTTCCAGTAAAAAATATAATTGGTGAAGGACTTTTCACTGTAATAAAGAAAACATTTTCTGGACTGCATGCAATAGGTTTTAAGGTAGTCTGTGTTGTTAATGACAACAATTCAGTTAACAGAAGGGCAATGTTATTCTTTGCTTCCCCTCCTCAACTGTCAATTGTGTACAAACACCCCTGTGATGACACTGATCCTCTTTTTTATGTTTTAGATTCTGTTCACATTTTAAAATGTGTCAGAAACAATTGGATTAGTAAAAAAGATCCTGATCAGACAATTATGTACCCAAAGTTTGAAACAGATTCAGAAAATACGCAGCTGTGTATGGCCAGATTCTCAACAGTTAAAAAACTTCATGACATAGAGTGTACACAGATAGTAAAATTTGCCAATAAGCTTAATTTAAAGTCTCTTTTTCCAAGTAACCTGGAGCGACAAAATGTCAAACTTGTACTTAATGTTTTCAATGAGATGACTGTCCAAGGTTTGTTAGCCTTGGGGGAACATCATCATATTGAAGGTTTTGAGAGCACTGCTAAATTCATTAAATTAATTTGTACATGGTGGAACATTGTTAATGTTAGCTCACCTGGTAAAGATATCCATTTCAAGGATGCAATGCTGAAACCACTCTCGAGCACAAGTAATGAAAATATCAGATATTTAGAAAGATTTCTATCATGGCTGGATAAATGGAAACATATTTCTGATAGTACATTTGGATTATCCAGTGATATACATTTGGCCATATCAAATGCCCTTCTAGAACTGACCAAGTATTGCACTGAGGAGCTGAATTTTAAATATCTTTTGCCAGGTAAGGTTCAAACAGACGCTCTTGAAGCAAGGTTTGGAAAATATCGAACAATGGCAGGATCTCAGTATTTGGTATCTTTGAGACAGGTATTTGAAATTGAATCCAAGCTAAGAATTCAGACTCTGCTTTCCCTGAAAATTTCATCCTCTGCTCTTGGTGAAGTGGGCATAGATTTAGATTCTTTTGAAAGTGATTGTGTAGATGATATTACCTTACCACCACCACCAAACTTTGAGAGCATAATGGATTTCAGTGAAGAACAAGTTCAGTCTGTTCAGGAATACTTGACTGTTATCACATACTTGTCAGAATACTGTGCCAGAGCTGTTCTTAAGAAGCTGAGGTGTGAAACATGTAAAACATAATTAGTGCTTGATAAAACATTATCAGTAATAGAAAGTGATGAAAGCAATGAACTTATAAGAAAGGTAGATAGAGGTGGACTGTATTGCCCTAATAATGAAGTCATTAATGCTGTTATTTTCACTTATTTGACTGTTAAAAACTTGGTGTCTGGAGAACATGAGCTCTCCTTCATGAGATGTACATCCCAGAGAAATCTAGTTATAAGATTAGCTGTTGATATAATTGAAAGGGAAGACTTTTTCCTAAGGGAGTTTTCTTGTAGTCAGGTAGATCACACTGATGACAAAATTCTTCAGTCTCTAGTAAAAGTAGCATGTAATATATTTCTCAATAATTATGTTAAAAAATTTAATGACAGCCATGTTGGCAGTAAAATGAAAAAGAGAAAACTGTCAACTGTAAAGTATTTTAGAATAAATTTTGTGACAGGTTAACAAACATTTACATTTATCATTCTCCCCTAATTCCGACTTTTCTCTACTTGATGTGTGTAGCTGCATTGCTTAAAATGAATTGTGCATAAAATTAGGCCTAGATTCTATTTACAATGATGTCATATCATTATCAAGAATATTCTGTTACATATTTGAGAGTTTTGATGAGAGAGACAGACAAAAATGTCAAACTTACAAAATCGCTGATTTTGCTTTATGCGTTAAAGGTTAGAGTAGATTCAGTTTTTGTACTGTAGATTCAAAAATGATATGAGTCTCATGGGTGTGGGACATGTCAGAAGATATAACATAAAAAAATAGGACACTTTAATATAATACTCACTTCCCTGATCATTTTGCCAGTAGATTGTCAAGGTATCCAGATACTTTACAGTAAACTGAAACTGCTAATATCTACAGAGTGTACACAGTCAGAACGAAACATAATTATACACTTTTATTAAATATATCATACACAAATTACCTAATCTTGATTGTTGTGGCCAAGTGCTGTCCGACCTTAAATCTAACAGACATTTTTACTTCAGCTGTTCTAACAGTCCCTGTTAAAAAAATTCATCTGTAGAGTACAGCTTTTCAACCTGTGCTTTATCTTAGATCAAGCTTTTAATGGTTGCTGATATTTATTGAAAATGTGTATTCCTGAATATTGGCCCAAGGTAAGTGATTTTAGGTCTTTATATAGGTTGTTCTTATTCCTAGTATTGGTACTATGTATTGACCTATTGGTTGGAAGTAGAGACATATTGTTTGCAACAAATTGCATTAAGGAATAAATATACTGAGAAGCAGTGGTTAGAATACCCAGTTCTTTGAGTAGATTTATACATTATGTTCTTGAATTTACACCACAAATGAGTCTTGTGTCACGCTTTTGCATTGGTTAAATGAGCGTTTGTAATTAAACTTTTCACTGTGACAATATCTCCAATATCTATGCGATCATTGATGAGCCATTCATGCCACAGTGAATTACATTTTTGTCCCAGTAATAAACTTATGATCACTACAATAATTTCGTCATCCTGTCTGTTAACTGTTACGAAGTATCTCCGTTTGTGTCATTTGCTGACTAATGGATCTAGATTTCTGTAGCGACGTTTTTCTTAACAAGTATGTCATATTTTGCATACGATTTTAAACACAACAGAAGGAAATCACACTGTGTTGCAATCGGTGTGCCACACTGCGCGCGATATCATACAAGGGCGGCACAATTTCTCTGTAAAGGGCAAATTTAACGATCAGTGAATTTCTTATGGTTTCACAAAAGAAATACACGTTCATCGGCTCTAGCGCACAGGCTGCCTTGCAGCGGCAGAAGGTGTTAGCCTAGCGCTGATGACGTCATAGTTCCGCCGTGAGGCCTGTGTATCAGAAGATGTTGGTTATTCACGCCATACGCAGCAGCAACATATTGCCCACAACCAAGATCCTACTGCTACATCAGCTGACGTGACACTATCACGTTATGAATGTGGATGCAGATTACCAGTGCATCTGGAGGACTGTATTGTCGACATAAAAGTTATCATTCTCATTGTAAATACCTGTGCGTAGGTCGTTTTCTCTCCCCTATATATTAAATGCCAACGGCCTTGCCGCAATAGTAACATCGGTTCCCGTCAGATCACCGAGGTTAAGCGCTGTCGAGCTGGAGTAGCACTTGGATGGGCGATCATCCGAACTGCCGAGCGCTGTTGGCAAGCGGGGTGCACTTGGCCCTTGTGAGGCAAACTGAGGAGGTACTTGTTTGAGAAGTAGCGGCTCCGGTCTCGTAAACTGACATACGGCCAGGAGAGCGGTGTGCTGACCACCTGCCCCTCCATATCCGCATCCAGTGACGCCTGTGGGCTGAGGATGACACGGCGGTCTGTCGGTACCGTTGGGCCTTCCAAGGCCCCGTTCGGACTGAGTTTAGTTTAGTTTAGTAGTATATATTAATTACAGCTGTGGTGTTAAAATACAGTTTTTATTCATTTGACAGACACAGTTATCGTACATTTGCATGGCTCACAAATACATCCTTCTTCTACCAAATATATGATGACTCTCTTGTCACTATTATATTTCTAGCGTCAATAAGATTCTTATATATGTGTCAGTTATATATCACACAGTGTTTAATTTTTTATGTTAACATATTAATTTTTGCCAATCCGTTATGTAATATTCTTGCGTTTCTCGATACGGATTGGATTGGACTGTTTGGGGAAGGAGACCAGACAGCGAGGTCATCGGTCTCATCGGATTAGGGAAGGAGGGGGAAGGAAGTCGGCCGTGCCCTTTCAGAGGAACCATCCTGGCATTTGCCTGGAGTGATTTAGGGAAATCACGGAAAACCTAAATCAGGATGGCCGGACGCGGGATTGAACCGTCGTCCTCCCGAATGCGAGCTCAGTGTCTAACCACTGCGCCACCTCGCTCGGTATCTCGGTACGTTTCATGTTTATTGTCTCAGTACTGTGCCTTACAGTGTACCATGAAAACGCTTCACATACATAATACACAGAACATTCCCCTAGTGCTTCGCACTGTAGTGGGGTGGATGCTATGTAGCAGCGACAAGAATAATAAGAATAAAAGTTAAAGAAAATGGAACCAATCAGGATCGTTAGAGGGAAGAAACAAACTTACCCATCCAAAAGCCTGAGAAGTGTCGGTTCTTTGGAGAAAGGGAGTCAGTGTGCTCTGGTAATGCAATGTGCCTGTACGTGTTTTGTGTTAGGAGAAAAAATAATTAATAAAGTAGTTATCGTTCACTGAACAGTGTGTTCGACTATCATTAGTTGCAATCCACTAACATTCCTTAATACTTTACCCTCAGATCATGATGGGCAGGAAACAGACGAAAGGAAGAAATATGGTTGTGAATAAAGGATATAACTTTAGAGTAAGTGTTTTATTAATACATTAATTTGTACATCAGTTTCGACAGCGAGGAAGAAATTGTCTATGGCAGACCAAAGTTGCTCACCTAACTTTGGTGTCTTCGTTGAATGATAGATTTGTAGTTTGAGAAAACAATGCCAGCTGATTCTATTAAATCACACTAGAAAGCAGTCATGTCGTACCAGAATGCAGTAATCATTAATTCGGTACTTACACATTACTCTTTTAGAATGAAAACTATTCACGCCTTGTCACAACATGTGTCTATTAAGTAAAATGTTACCTGGTGCATGTAAACAAACAATAGGTTCTTTATCTGATTTGTAAGCTGAAACTGTAAAAAGAAAGTGAAAGCAGTGAATGAAGACTCGAGCTTTAATTAACCATTATCTGGTTGTTTTATATCAAATTTGCGTAGAACGACGTTTATCAGACGAATTAGATTGTATTTTAATTTTCGTATGTCTTTAAGTAAATTACTTCAGCGTCCATCCAAGACAGATGCAATTTAAACTTTTAATTTGTTAGCAGCAAATTTAGATGCAGAGAAGGTATGAAAGCTATATAACTGACTCTGGAACAAGGAAAAGGTATGTCGTGCATTCAAATGCAGACATAGCAACACCTAATATATTTATAGAGCGAAATAGTGGCACTTTTAAGAGCGTACCTACGAGAGGATGGAAAACTTAAACTGGAACGTGAATGTTAACGATTAGTGCAACGACTGTTTTCTGACACACTGCGAATATTTCCATACTAACATGGGACGAAAATTCTTTTGCTACCGGTGCAACTCTTCACGGCATTAATTACTGATGCAATGTACACACAGTGGGTTAAATGTTGCTTTAGCAACTAACAACAATGACAGAGGATGATTGTTATGCGTAGAGTTGCACTCTACCGAAACAACGGATCAAGCAGTTTTCTCGCAGTACGTAAATGACGTAAAAATTGTTTAATTACCGGTAGTATTTGTGGAACTGATTTATACGAACGCGTGAGAAACAAGCTGGTAGCCTGCGCCTTCTCCTGTTTATTGTTTGTTTGTTTTGTACGTAACTAGAACTGCACGTCGCTCAGCATTAGTCCATTGCGTGCTTTATATCCTTACAAAATATAAAAAGCATTTTATAAGTAATAAAAATTAGTTGATCGCATAACCTCTGCGCTTATGACACCAAATCAATTGCTTTTTAAACAAGTGCAGTTTACAGGCACAAACGTATAGAAATCTACTCAATTAAACTTTGTTTATCACGATGGAAAGCGGGAGTTTCGTGTCATTGTTGGTAACTGCGAATGTTGTTTGTGAATAACAGAAACATGTTTTGTACAATCTCCTCAAAGTATTAAGTGGGTGTATGATATGCTTTCGTTTTGTGGTTCTCTTCAATTGTATCTATTTTCAAGGAAGTCCCGATTTCTAGCGCTAAATGATAAAACGGTATTTTTTTACATTCCAAAAGAACAATTTTTTAAAAATCTTGGGTTAAACATCAACAGTTTCGATTTTGCTATGAATGCTGTTTATTTATTAGCAACTGACAGAAAGATGCAGAACGAAAGCGTTCCATAGGTTAGGTGGCCCTTTATACAGGGCGGAAAAAAAATATCGCACTTGAATATCGGCATGCGATTCCTCATTAAGATTCAAGACAGAAGTTTATCTAGCAAAATCAAATATGGGGCATTCTAAATAATGTGTGAAAACAAGGAGCTGGCAAAACTGTTACGTCGTGCAGCGCTTCGAAATGTACACAGGAACGTGTATCACTCTGAAGTACCGTACCAGCCGTCGTAGCTCATGAAATAGACTGCTGCGACATCTAATCCACGTGCACGGTGATGGTATTGTTCGAATCCTCGTCAGGTCCCTTTCTTTATTTTTTAGACGTCCGTTCCCTAGTTTTCGTCGTTGAAAGCCCGATTTCATTTTGTCACGTGAAAACAGCCTGTCGCATAACACTGGGATCCGTTAAAATACATGCATGTGTCTACTAAACGCACAGTGCAGAACCATAACTGGTCCTGTCACGTTCACGTAGGGCGGCTTCCCGATGGAGTACACAAACGATGAACACGTCGATATGCTTTTGGTATTGGACGCATCCAATGGCCAAGCTGCTGCTACTGTTCATGCATATGCTGCACGGTGCCCTCCTAAAAGGCGCTTTCCCGATACGAATGTTTTTCGTTGCCTGGAGCAACGCCTTCGGGAAACAGGTAATCTTCATCCACAAGTAATGGAAAGAAGTCGTACAAGGACAAGACGTACTCCACGAAGCCAGGACGCGATTCTTGAAAGCGCCAGCCGCGGTGGCCGTGCGGTTCTGGCGCTGCAGTCCGAACCGCGGGACTGCTACGGACGCAGGTTCGAATCCTGCCTCGGGCATGGGTGTGTGTGATGTCCTTAGGTTAGTTAGGTTTAAGTAGTTCTAAGTTCTAGGGGACTTATGACCTAAGATGTTAAGTCCCATAGTGCTCAGAGCCATTTGAACCATTTTTTGATTCTTGAAACCGTCCACCAGCCACCTGTGCGAAGTACCTGTGATACTGCAAGGCCGTTCCAGATGTCTCAAAGACTGGTTGTTGGAGTGCAGCACGATGAACTGCATCCGTATCATTGCACGATAACTCAACACCGGCGGCCAGAATATCGCAGCCATTATTGTTCTGAACACGACCCACATGTCACCCATGAACGTGGTTTTCAGGCACGCTTTGCCATAAACCTGTGGGCTGGAATCGTAGGTTTTGGGCCCTTACCTATTGGGGCTGGGCAAGTTTAATGCGCTCCTGTGTCGTACGTTTCTTTGCAGATCTTTACATGACGCATTAGAAAACGTCCCACTTCGTGTTCGGTACAGCTATGTTTTCAGCATGAACGTGCACCGCCACACTTCGGAATGAATGTATTTAACTATTTAACTGACGCGTTTCCAGGGAAACGGACTGTTAGTGGAGGACCAGTGTCCTGGCCTCCACGTTTCTCGGAGGTTTTTATTTTTGGGGACACTTACAGGAACAAGTTTGTGCTACACCACCTCTAGATGTAAACGACCTAATAGCTCGCGTACATGTCGCTTTTGGAATGATTGATGCAGCTGTATGGCATAGGGTCCAGCGAAGTACGATCCAGCGAAAGGCAAAGTGTTCCTAATGTAAGATGATCGCTTTGAACATCTTCTCTAAAGTGATCGTTGCTCATGTATGTACATAACGGCTATGTGAAGATAAGCCTGGATGTGAAAGGTACAGAATGGAATTATTGTGTGTAGCATAACGTACCCCCCCATGAACCATGGACCTTGCCGTTGGTGGGGAGGCTTGCGTGCCTCAGCGATACAGATAGCCGTACCGTAGGTGCAACCACAACGGAGGGGTATCTGTTGAGAGGCCAGACAAACGTGTGGTTCCTGAAGAGGGGCAGCAGCCTTTTCAGTAGTTGCAAGGGCAACAGTCTGGATGATTGACTGATCTGGCCTTGTAACAATAACCAAAACGGCCTTGCTGTGCTGGTACTGCGAACGGCTGAAAGCAAGGGGAAACTACAGCCGTAATTTTCCCGAGGGCATGCAGCTTTACTGTATGATTACATGATGATGGCGTCCTCTTGGGTAAAATATTCCGGAGGTAAAATAGTCCCCCATTCGGATCTTCGGGCGGGGACTACTCAAGAGGATGTCGTTATCAGGAGAAAGAAAACTGGCGTTCTACGGATCAGAGCGTGGAATGTCAGATCCCTTAATCGGGCAGGTAGGTTAGAAAATTTAAAAAGGGAAATGGATAGGTTAAAGTTAGATATAGTGGGAATTAGTGAAGTTCGGTGGCAGGAGGAACAAGACTTCTGGTCAGGTGACTACAGGGTTATAAACACAAAATCAAATAGGGGTAATGCAGGAGTAGGTTTAATAATGAATAGGAAAATAGGAAAGCGGGTAAGCTACTACAAACAGCATAGTGAACGCATTATTGTGGCCAAGATAGACACGAAGCCCACACCTACTACAGTAGTACAAGTTTATATGCCAACTAGCTCTGCGGATGACGAAGAAATTGAAGAAATGTATGATGAAATAAAAGAAATTATTCAGATTGTGAAGGGAGACGAAAATTTAATAGTCATGGGTGACTGGAATTCGAGTGTAGGAAAAGGGAGAGAAGGAAACATAGTAGGTGAATATGGATTGGGGGACAGAAATGAAAGAGGAAGCCGCCTGGTAGAATTTTGCACAGAGCACAACATAATCATAGCTAACACTTGGTTTAAGAATCATGAAAGAAGGTTGTATACATGGAAGAACCCTGGAGATACTAGAAGGTATCAGATAGATTATATAATGGTAAGACAGAGATTTAGGAACCGGGTTTTAAATTGTAAGACATTTCCAGGGGCAGATGTGGACTCTGACCACAATCTATTGGTTATGACCTGTAGATTAAAACTGAAGAAACTGCAAAAAGATGGGAATTTAAGGACATGGGACCTGGATAAACTAAAAGAACCAGAGGTTGTACAGAGATTCAGGGAGAGCATAAGGGAGCAATTGACAGGAATGGGGGAAAGAAATACAGTAGAAGAAGAATGGGTAGCTTTGAGGGATGAAGTAGTGAAGGCAGCAGAGGATCAAGTAGGTAAAAAGACGAGGGCTAGTAGAAATCCTTGGGTAACAGAAGAAATACTGAATATAATTGATGAAAGGAGAAAATATAAAAATGCAGTAAGTGAAACAGGCAAAAAGGAATACAAACGTCTCAAAAATGAGATCGACAGGAAGTGCAAAATGGCTAAGAAGGGATGGCTAGAGGACAAATGTAAGGATGTAGAGGCCTATCTCACTAGGGGTAAGATAGATACCGCCTACAGGAAAATTAAAGACACCTTTGGAGATAAGAGAACGATTGGTATGAATATCAAGAGCTCAGATGGAAACCCAGTTCTAAGCAAAGAAGGGAAAGCAGAAAGGTGGAAGGAGTATATAGAGGGTCTATACAAAGGCGATGTACTTGAGGACAATATTATGGAAATGGAAGAGGATGTAGATGAAGATGAAATGGGAGATATGATACTGCGTGAAGAGTTTGACAGAGCACTGAAAGACCTGAGTCGAAACAAGGCCCCCGGAGTAGACAATATTCCATTGGAACTACTGACGGCCGTGGGAGAGCCAGTCCTGACAAAACTCTACCATCTGGTGAGCAAGATGTATGAAACAGGCGAAATACCCTCAGACTTCAAGAAGAATATAATAATTCCAATCCCAAAGAAAGCAGGTGTTGACAGATGTGAAAATTACCGAACTATCAACTTAATAAGTCACAGCTGCAAAATACTAACACGAATTCTTTACAGACGAATGGAAAAACTAGTAGAAGCCAACCTCGGGGAAGATCAGTTTGGATTCCGTAGAAACACAGGAACACGTGAGGCAATACTGACCTTACGACTTATCTTAGATGAAAGATTAAGGAAAGGCAAACCTACGTTTCTAGCATTTGTAGACTTAGAGAAAGCTTTTGACAATGTTGACTGGAATACTCTCTTTCTAATTCTAAAGGTGGCAGGGGTAAAATACAGGGAGCGAAAGGCTATTTACAATTTGTACAGAAACCAGATGGCAGTTATAAGAGTCGAGGGACATGAAAGGGAAGCAGTGGTTGGGAAGGGAGTAAGACAGGGTTGTAGCCTCTCCCCGATGTTGTTCAATCTGTATATTGAGCAAGCAGTAAAGGAAACAAAAGAAAAATTCGGAGTAGGTATTAAAATTCATGGAGAAGAAATAAAAACTTTGAGGTTCGCCGATGACATTGTAATTTTGTCAGAGACAGCAAAGGACTTGGAAGAGCAGTTGAATGGAATGGACAGTGTCTTGAAAGGAGGATATAAGATGAACATCAACAAAAGCAAAACAAGGATAATGGAATGTAGTCTAATTAAGTCGGGTGATGCTGAGGGAATTAGATTAGGAAATGAGGCACTTAAAGTAGTAAAGGAGTTTTGCTATTTGGGGAGCAAAATAACTGATGATGGTCGAAGTAGAGAGGATATAAAATGTAGGCTGGCAATGGCAAGGAAAGCGTTTCTGAAGAAGAGAAATTTGTTAACATCCAGTATTGATTTAAGTGTCAGGAAGTCATTTCCGAAAGTATTCGTATGGAGTGTAGCCATGTATGGAAGTGAAACATGGACGATAAATGGTTTGGACAAGAAGAGAATAGAAGCTTTCGAAATGTGGTGCTACAGAAGAATGCTGAAGATTAGATGGGTAGATCACATAACTAATGAGGAAGTATTGAATAGGATTGGGGAGAAGAGAAGTTTGTGACACAACTTGACCAGAAGAAGGGATCGGTTGGTAGGACATGTTCTGAGGCATCAAGGGATCACCAATTTATTATTGGAGGGCAGCGTGGAGGGTAAAAATCGTAGAGGGAGACCAAGAGATGAATACACTAAGCAGATTCAGAAGGATGTACGTTGCAGTAGGTACTGGGAGATGAAAAAGCTTGCACAGGATAGAGTAGCATGGAGAGCTGCATCAAACCAGTCTCAGGACTGAAGACCACAACAACAGCATAACGTACAATCTAGTGTAGCCTACTTACCGCGTTTTTTGTACCTCACTGGATACGGATGATGTTACTGTATTCACAGTTATTTACTATTGAGTTGATTTCTTCATTTGTGCCATGGATAAAACAAAATGGTCATTTACGTCTATAAGAAGTTTATTTAAAGTCTTAATGTTTAAATGAAGATAACAGTACCAGAAAGAAATGAACAAAATACCGCATTTGAATTAGATATAGTCTGATGCTTTAAGTGAAAAAAAGTTTGGCGTCAATGTGGCTCAAATATTGGCGTGTCTGCATATCCATTCCACACGGCATTGCCTCATTGTCTAGTCTCAGTGAACTTAATGGGACAGCTCCGGCACAGTGTAGATTTCATACTACCTCTTCTTGGCCACACTGCACACAGTTACAACAGTGGCAAACACTCGTTTTTGAAATTGCATTTCTATTAAACGTTTTAGGTATGTATGTCTCAGAGGAGACTACGTCGAGAAGTAGAGTGAGTTGTTTACGAAACAAACATTTTTCTTGCTTTTTTACCAGACCTCAGCGCGGCCCCTCCCTCCGGAGGTTCGAGTCCTCCCTTGGGCACGGGTGTCTGTGTCTGTATTGTTCATAGCATAAGTTAGTTTCAGTTAGTTCAAGTAGTGTGTAAGTCTAGGGACCGATGACGTATGCAGTTTGATCCGTTAGGAATCCACACACATTTGAACATTTGAATCAGACCTTAGACCATCCTTATAACTGTGTATATAATATATATATATATATATGTACGTGTGTGTGTGTGTGTGTGTGTGTGTGTGGTGATTCAGAAACCTGAGAATAATACCAGCAACCAAGAATATATAGCAACAATTCTGTCGTCTTCACCTTAATGTTTTACAGTGATGAACTTGGAAAATTTTATTCACAGATAATAATTAAATGATCTAAATATTTTCTTCTTCAACATTGCTGACCGTCTCTTTCCGAATCGATCGTGACAATCCGCTTGACCACAAATTTTAAGCCGGCCGTAGTGGCCGAGCAATTCAAGGGGCTACAATCTGGAACTGCTCGACAGCTACGATCGCAGGTTCGAATCCTGCCTCGGGCATGGATGTGTGTGATGTCCTTAGGTTAGTTAGATTTAAGGAGTTCTAAGTTCTAGGGGACTGATGACCTCAGACGTTAAGTCCCATAGTGCTCAGAGCCATTTGAACCATTTTTGAACCAATTTTAACTAGCACAATGTTATTGCAAAACTTATGGTGTATATGTTGCTAATGTTAATAACAACAAACCAAAGAGTTCTATAGGCTACTCGGTTACTCATTACTCGTTACTACAGGGAAGAGACTGGCACAGAGTACAGCGGAGTTCGTGGTAAATATTGTGTTGGTGTTTAATACACTGAAGTAATCACGCACAGGGTCGGCCATATGATCCATTCTGTTCACAGCTATAAGATTATTTTGCACTCTTTATTTGGATTCTGAATGCTGTGGAGCTCTATCTGAGTCTGCGAGTCCTGAAAGCAAAATTCTGGCGTTACTTGACTAATGCTAGGTGCCTGAGACGACACAAGATGCTTGTGTTTATGTGATAGCGGTGCGTTTGCCTGCTTCACAGAATGCCGAAAAAATAAGTTTTGATTGTTGAGTCCGTGCAATTATATTCACACAGGTTACAACTACATCAAGCAGAAATAAAGAAACGAATGTTTTCTGTGAGTGAATGTATATGCCGCAATTAATAAAGATTTTGTAAGAAAATATTTGTTTTTGTATTCCCCACCCTGCCAAAAATTGCTAAACAAGACTCCTATTTATGGTGATTCATATGTATTTAAAGTGTGTAGTTTCCTGAGTCCGGAAACTAATCAAAACTAGGTAGCTGAAAGTACAGTAGACCCTTTTTCTGACCTACATGACCATGGCATTGTGACAGTAGTCACACACACACGTGTGTGTGTGTGTGTGTGTGTATTTGTGTGTGTGTGTGTGTGTGTGTGTGTGTGTTTTGCATGAGAGATGCCTATGTTACACCAATGTGATGAACTTTTGTAACACATGTCTGTCGCCATTAGTGTGGAAACCTTTGAGCAATAATTAATTTGTTGTAACGAATACCTGACTACTCCAGGAATTGATCTCAGCAAAATATAACTAGCACGTTTACCTCAACAATGTCGATGTTGGATCTCCCCTCATAACCTGGACATATTTCGACAGTGACTGTGTTTATGAGGCGTGCAATTGTGTCAGCAGTAATATGACACCAGTGTGTCAGCACTGATAAGAAAAAACTAATGCGGAAGTCTGCAAAATTATTGACAGAACATACATTAATGGATGTGGAAAATAATTGATTTAAGCGGCTCTTATGTCTTGAGCGAAGCATTGTATATACAGCAAAAATTTATCATTGTTACCATTGCAGACATCTGTTGGTGATAGCACGAAACTTCTGGTACAAAGAACTAACAATGCACGTTTTCTGTAGCGCAACATTTGTTAGTGACAGCGAGCAATCAGGATATAAAACAGGTGTCGAGTTTATTTTGCGTGTTCTCGGGGTTTTCAGAATAGTATTAAAAGAAAACTCATATTTGACAACTGTGTATCACTAATTTGTTAGTTACATTTTATAAGCAAATACTAATTTTTAATTATTTACAGAGAGTATATTTTATAAACTTTTCAATAATCCAACATGATGGTATGTACCTCCAAATGAAATTGGGCGATGTTACTACTGAGACAGAACATAAACGACCTTAGAAGGCAGTAATACAACCATAGTTCGTCATAGATTACACAATTCAGATACTTTGACCTATATTTTTTAAAATATTTCTGATACTTTTGAGGATCAGCGATTTAGCCAAAATGCCCACTGCCCTCCTATGTATGGTTGCTGAACGGATGGCAGCCATGAAGGTGGATGTAATTCCGCATACGTTTTGTCAGTACTGTAACTTAAGAATAAACGTTTCGTAATATTTTATTTTGTTAGTCCCATCACAAGGTCACAACAAATCTACACGTTGATCAGGACAAAGTTAAGGTAAGTATTTCCATGAGAATTGCGGATCTGTGTATTTATTAACGGCTGCTGTGTTAAATGCCAGAGAAAATATGGTATATCTCAGTGGTTAGCACTATTTTTATTGTATGCTCGTAAAATTAGAAATTCGTTCTGCAAATGAAGCCTAGATCATGGCTAAAGTATCGCGTTTAAGCTACCATCTTGGATTCACCTAAATTACTTTAAGAAAACTGTTCAAATTTTGAGAACAATGATTTGAAGTGCGTTTCGCCCAAACATGAGTTCTGTATCCTATTCAACCTATCGAACCAAATTACCTATGCCTGTTGTTAGCTATACTCTTTACAAGGCTTCATATAATGTTTTGATACTTCTTAAATTGCTAACAATATTTCAAAGGAAAGTAATTTTGAGCTACGAGTGTGGAACAGGTTACGAGGCGTATTGAGCTAGTTGCTGACGGTTGTCCCTATCATGATACCTGTGTTACTACAACAGAGCGACAAAAGCAAATTTAACAGATCTACACGTGTTAGGATCAGTAAGCGTAAATATTTCTCCTATCACGATTTTTAACAGTGTCTTTGAAGAGAACATCATCACTGAGTGTCACCACAACCTTCTAATAAGATATTTCAACAATGTTCAGCCGATTCAAATCGCTATTGCTAGCTGTTGCTGGCTCTTTGTCACCCATAAATACTTCAGAGGTATCATTCCAACGTCTAGAAGACAGAAACGGGAAAAAGAGCCTATTCCTGGTTCCATTCGCAATAACTTACATGGGACTGAAATACATGAGAATAATTAAGATGAGTTATCTAGACAGTTCTTGTTGCTATTAAACTTCATTCATTTGTTGCTTCAGTAGGACTTGCAGATTATATCAAGCTCTAACTTCATAGTTTTAGATTAAACAGATGATATCATTTGAAAGAAAAGTCTTATACTTTTTATGTGAGGAAAATTTATTATGAAAAACGAGGAACTTGACAGAAAACACATTCTTTCTACTGGCAGAAATATTTTAGGGGCATTATAACAGTTTTCGACACATATAAACAGAGGAAGAAAAAACTTTAAAAAATATCATTACTCAATCCAAATCGACATACTTAGTATAAGAAAATTTATTATTCACAGTTACTGTACAGTCCTCATTGTCACGGACTTTCTTGAGAAGCTTAAAATAATACACGTACAAAAATATACTGTGTAGTTCACCAGCAACCACGAAACCTTTATATTTTTGAAAAGAGAGAATTAATACAATGCCTCTAAGTATAATTGCATTATATGAGGTTTCAATGGGTGATTGCCGGAGAAACCGATCAATAGGCAACATCATAAATGTGTAAGCTGCAGAAAGTTAAGTTATTTAAAAGTGTATCATATAGTTTTCTCTTGCCAATTTTCATCACGCGAATTTTTTTAATCTCGTGTGCTCTACAAAACATGTAGTACAAGCCTATAGCTAGGGTCACAAAGTAGTGAAGCCAAACCAATGAATAAACAAAATGAATCAATGGGATATCTCAACAATGGGTAAAATTTCCTTACAAGTTCTAAGACTTCTGAATAATTTTAATGAAAACGGTCAGAGTGGAAGGGAAGGCTGAAGATTTCCCTATTTCTTATCATTCTAGGTGTGTGGTTAAATTTTAGGACCCATAGAAATCACCAGCGCCAGAGATGGAACAGGAACTGGATCACAGAAGTGTGAGGAAGAATTAGCCTGGCCTTGTTACTGTCCCATCCCGCCATTTGCCTAATGTGATTCAGGAAGACCACGCAAAATCCAAATCAGGACGATAAGTCGAAGGTTTTGAGCCCATTACGAGAATATGCAAGATGAATATCTTAATTACAACCCTACATCACTCACCTGTTCACTGTTCATTCTATGTAAATGCTCCAGTTGCTGGTAAGGAGGAAAGACCCCTAGAAGTAGGCACACTTTCACCTTGGAACTGTAGGGAGCTCACAATATTATTTAACTACGTGCATGTTGTGTAAATGTGGGCTTCTACAAAGATACGAATTAATATTAAATTGTTAGGCTATTATATCCACTGAATTGTTAGAGTGGCGATGGTTATTTTAATTTGTTAACAGGAGGAACGTGCCCTGTAAACTATAAAGCGTTCTATATCAGCAGGAAAATCAAAGATTGTGTGGGAAAACCGCTCTGTAGAAACCTCTGTAAGCGGGCGTCTTTGGAAACAGCTCGTCGTAGGGTACAGTATCGAAGACGGCTTGTGCATAATGGCGGAACACTTCGGCCAGCCACTTTTCCAGCGTCGGCTTCAAATTCGGTTCCACTACGTTCGCTGCAACGTTGTTGATGAACATATTACCGGCGAGCACTGTAAACAGAGAAACTACAGTCTTAAACAGATCAACTGAGACAAAGTGATTGTGAGGTTATTGCCTTACAAACTGTGGTTCGACCAGAACTTTTACTGTTGAAATGTGCAAACCAGTTATTAAGAATTAAGGAACTGAACAGCTATTACTGTCATTGAGGCTGTGGTCATTACAGATGGAGCAGTTTCTCAATTGAAGAAGTATAGGAATATAACCATCCATCGGTTGTTCAACTACACAATTCCTAGATTCGCATGAACAGTTTTAGTGAGACCTTAGGCCACGAAAGTTGGTGTTTTTTATAGAAAAAGAGACGTTTTTTATTACAGTCTATATATCTCAAGTTCCTCTACTTTCAGTCTTGCCAGATTAAAACTACTGATCTAAGTCGTAGGAAGAATACATAGTCTGTTGAAATGTTTATGAAAGACAAAACAAATCCCTTGGGAGGCTGAAAAGTAGCTTTCCACTTGAGGTTTTTTGACAAGTCACTTACATATGACACTAGGTGATACACGTGTATGATATTCCCAATTCCTCCACGAATTTAATACACTGACGGAAAAAATCGCAGCACCAAAAATTGTTTAAGGTACTCTGATGAAATTTCGGGAATAAATTTGTGTAGGTAACATATTTAACTGATAGACATCGCAAGACGACAGGTTAACCGCAAGTGCGAGTGTAGTGTCGCGGAATAGCAAAGAGTTGGAAACGTGGAAACGTGTCAAAGTTTCGTTGCCTATGCCGAGAGAAAGAGGCAGTAGTTTCGCCAAGAGGTAGGAGGATTGCACATATATCGGAATGTGTCGTGACACAGGGGCAATGGCCTGGTTACACACAACAGGCGAGAGAGAATTGCCTAGCGCGTGGGTTTGTTTTAGACGGAGACTTTCGTAGAGTGCAAGACAGAGGTATAGCGTCAGCTGCACTGCATTTCACAACTTCACGTAAGTCTGCCGTAACAACACGTAACTCTGTCGCAAGAACACCTAAGGGGCGAGTACGACAGATGAATCAGCAGTATAAGTGGAACGAATACATGACGTCAGGACGTCGCTCGTACTTCCTTTAAATACGCCAACTTTGATAGCAACAAGGCACTCACAGTTAGACTTGCAGTTAGATGTATACTGGGTCGCTGCGTAGCGCTCAGCTCGTTGTTTGACGTGTTAATCTTTATTAAGGAGATGTTGCAGTAAGGGTGGCCCATCCAGCAGCAGACGTGAGGTGACAGTACCAGCTCTGGTCCTCTCTGCTGCCGCTGTCAATCATCAACCCAGGATTAGCAGACATCGCGGCAGACTCGCTCGCTGCCAATGCTGACCACATCAGTGAGCCGTCATCGAGATCGTGCGGGGCCTAGGCCCTGTGCATCCGCCGTCACAACCGGGTGAGCCGACGACGCTGGGGGACTGCAGCCCGTTCCGCCCGTCCACCACGGGCGAGCCACCAGGAGGAGCACGGAAGAAGACGGGGTGGGACAGAGTACACTCCGCACTACGAGAACGCCTCTCGTGCCGACAGCAGCAAGACTCCAACCCGGAGCCTCCTACGCACAGCGGCCTCCTGTCCGCAGCCGAGCCGGGCGCCACTAGCCACGCGCGACCGAAGTACGAAGTAAGGACATTACTTCCCTACGTCACAGCGCGCGGCGCTGCCCTGGCAAGACTGTGCGGCCCGGAGCTGGTGTCATCGCTCCGAGTCAGCGAGGACTCGGGGAAGGCCATTGATATCACCAAGCTCAGCCAGCCTGTGCCACGCGGGCCATATTGTACTCGGCGGGAATAAAGGTGTTATGAATTAATAATGTTTCTTTGGCGTTTCTGACGCGTCCACAGTCATTTCCTAGCATCCTGAAAACTGGAGAGGTCACCGCTCGGCCATCCAGTCCACCGTAGGCGACCTGGACCACCGGGGCACCTACACAAGGAAGCCATTGCAAATGTGAAATGCTGATACGTTAATAACACATGTAACCATCTGAACGTTGAATACAAGCATGCAAACGTGCATGTATTGTGTTATACAGGTGCCGCATGTCAGTTTTTGGAATGGAGTTCCATGCCTGTTGCACTTGGTCTGTCAGTACCCGGACGGTTAACGCTATTTGTGAATGGCGGGAGTTGTCATCTGATGACATCCCATATGTGCTCGACTGGAGACAGATCTGGTGATCGAGCAGGCCAAGTCAACATGTCGACAATTACAGAGTGTGCTGGGTTACAACAGCGACATATGGAAGAGTGTTATCCTGTCAGAAGACAACCCCTAGAATACTGCTCAATAATGGCCTGATTACAATACAATGTTGCAGTTAGGGTAAGTAGGATAACTACGAGATCACTACTATTGTCATACGAAATCGCATCCCAGACCATAACTCCAGTGCATCTGTCAAGCAGATAGGTTGGTTGTGGGCCCTCAATTGGCCTCCCCTGATCAACACGACCATCAGAGAACACAACAGAACTCTACCCTGCCTTCCAATGGTCTCTCGCCTGACATCACTGAAGTTGCAAACGGTGATGGTTTGGGGTCAGTGGTATGCACGCTATAGGATATCTGGCCCGGGACTGTCCTTGAAGTAACCGATTTGTAACAGTGCTTTGTGTCAACTGGGTGCCAACTGCTGCTGAAACGTCTGTGTAGATGCAGTACGATGCGCAAGAGCCATACGCTGAACACCATGGTCTTCCCTCTTCGTAGTGCCACGTGGCTCTCCAGAGTTTGATCTTCTTACAATCTCGTGACCACCGAAGTCAGCTATCGTGCATAGTGGTTACTTTCCCGCCAGATCTTTCTACAATATCGCATTGGGCACATCCTACGTCTCGTGTAATAACACGACCTCGCTCAAACTCAGTGAGATGTTGATAATGGCGTCTTTGTCATCTTAAAGGTATTCTTGACTAGCATCAACACGCCACGTCCAGTTCCAAAGATAACTCACGTTCACAACCGTTACAGAGTGTATTTAAAGCAAAACCTGATGTTCATCTTCATAGTGGCGTTATTAGCGCCACTCTGATGCGACTGGCACGAAATCTGAGCAGACATCCTCTATCAGATGTAGTAACATGCCTTGCAACTTTCGATTATGTTTCTCATCTTCTTCTTGGTGCTGCAATTTTTTTACGACAGTGTATTGGTGTACTCTGTTCTACCTAAGACTAAAGTGAGTGTTTCTGAAAGGATGCGTTAGTTTCTTAGAATTATGGATGATGCTGGGACCATATGAACGCAAGTGGATATAAGCAATGAAAAAATACTAACTGCTGTTCTAAGGTAAGATAGATGAGAATTTACAGTTTACGAAACTATCAACAGTATATTTACTTACTACTATCAAGACTTTGCGAAGGGATATGGAAGTAACTGTATACAAAGATGCACACTACAGTCTAATTCTAAAAAGCATTCTGTCAACAGCGTGAACGGGACGAGTTGCTCCGTAAAAGTGAGAGACCAATGGTGAAGATTTCTGGCATAGTCTTTTTTCGTGTAATTAAACAAGTCGTTAGGCCTTGACATCTTCTGCGAAATTGAATTCTGACTTCTCTCTGTTAGAAAGATGTTATAAAAATGTGAGATAAAATGCTTTAATGTATATTGTTTATAGATTTTTTTCAGTAACGTACCCAGAGGCTGGTAGTCCCCAAAGAGACCAGTGAGCTCATACTGAGACCTGCCTAAGGCCAATGCGACTTGGACAGTGTCTAGCTTCAGATATGACCGTCCTCCCAGGCCGCTCTCAAGGTGTCCAGAATACGTGACGTCCACGGCGCCACCACCTGAAATGCAATATGTATGTACTTCTCTTTTAATGTACGTTTTTTTATAGCCACACATCCGAACATGAAAATGACGTTCTGATAAAGGGACGTTTTAGTAGTCTTTAAAATACGTTGTGTTTTGTCTTCTGATCGTACCTGCAAATAAAAATGATTTCTTGGTACCGGTAATATAGCATTTCAAACAATAATGTAGCCTAGCAAGTAAGATATTAGTGCCAACATAACTGCTGCTCTGCTTTTTATAAATAGCAGATGAGGAAGAGGAATAACAACATAATAACATGGCTTTCAACAAACATTCACTAATTTTTTTAATTGATTTTCTCTATCGAATCTTAATTATTTTCGCAGTTGGGCCAAAGACTTATGAACGTCTGATTTTCAGTTTGTAACAGTCACGTGTCACTTATCACTTAGGTAATCTCTCCTCAGCAAAGTGCTTCACACGTCGTTAGACATTAAATTTCCTTCATCTTGTAACTTTAATTTTGTGTTTGTTCACTTTTTCTGTAATATGTCTCTTACTTCCACGTTTTCCCCTTCTTTCAAGTTTTTTTTATTTTCACACTAATGCGATAGTTAATGTCCCGCATAATACATCGTGCTCTCAACTGTCCATTTTAATAGAACAAGTTATTGGATTACCTTACTGAGGGTACTGCATCACTCAGTGAGCGTTCGTTCAACAACTATTTGTTTGCGAACTAGTGATAGTTATTCACAATGTGCTCACAAGGGAACATTAAAGGCAATAACTAGGGCCATCCTTTACATCTACATCCACACTTATTCTCCGCAAGCCACTGAGAGGGGCGTCGGGTAGAATACCCTGTACCACAATTAGTCATTTCCTTTCGTTTCAACCCGAAAAATAGAGCGAAGGAAACACGACTATCTGTATGCCTCCATACGAACTCTAATCTCTCTGATCTTATCTTCTTGGTTATTACGTAAAGCGTACGTTGGTGCCCCCCCCCCCCCCCCCATGAACCATAGACCTTGGCGTTGGTGGGGAGGCTTGCGTGCCACAGCGACACAGATGGCCGTACCGTAGGTGCAACCACAACGGAGGGATATCTGTTGAGAGGCCAGACAAACGTATGGTTCCTGAAGAGGGGCAGCAGCCTTTTCAGTAGTTGCCGGGGCAACAGTCTGGATGATTGACTGATCTGGCCTTGTAACATTAACCAAAATGGCCTTGCAGTGCTGGTACTGCGAACGGCTGAAAGCAAGGGGAAACTACGGAGGTAACTTTTCCCGAGGGCATGCAGCTTTACTGTATGGATAAATGATGATGCCGTCATGCCGTCCTCTTGGGTAAAATATTCTGGAGGTAAAATAGTCCCCCATTCGGATCTCCGGGCGGGGACTACTCAGGAGGACGTCGTTATCAGGAGAAAGAAAACTGGCGTTCTACGGATCGGAGCATGGAATGTCAGATCCCTTCATCGGGCAGGTAGGTTAGAAAATTTAAAAAGGGAAATGAATAGGTTAAAGTTAGATATAGTGGGAATTAGTGAAGTTCGGTGGCAGGAGGAACAAGATTTTTGGTCAGGCGAATACAGGATCATAAATACAAAATCAAATAGGGGTAATGCAGGAGTAGGTTTAATAATGAATAAAAAAATAGGAGTTCCGGTAAGCTACTACAAACAACATAGTGAACGCATTATTGTGGCCAAGATAGACACGAAGCCCACGCCTACAACAGTAGTACAAGTTTATATGCCAACTAGCTCTGCAGATGACAAAGAAATTGATGAAACGTATGATGAGATAAAAGAAATTATTGAGGTAGTGAAGGGAGACGAAAATTTAATAGTCATGGGTGATTGGAATTCGAGAGTAGGAAAAGGGAGAGAAGGAAACATAGTAGGTGAATATGGATTGGGGCTAAGAAATGAAAGAGGAAGCCGCCTGGTAGAATTTTGCGCAGAGCATAACTTAATCATAGCTAACATTTGGTTCAAGAATCATGAAAGAAGGTTGTATACATGGAAGAACCCTGGAGATACTAGAAGATATCAGATAGATTATATAATGGTAAGACAGAGATTTAGGAACCAGGTTTTAAATTGTAAGACATTTCCAGGGGCAGATGTGGACTCTGACCACAATCTATTGAACTGTAGATTAAAACTGAAGAAATTGCAAAAGGTGGGTATTTCAGGAGATGGGACCTGGATAAACTGAGGGAACCAGAGGTAGTAGAGAGTTTCAGGAAGAGCATAGAGGAACAATTGACAAGAATTGGGGAAAGAAATACAGCAGAAGAAGAATGGTTAGCTTTGAGGGATGAAGTGGTGAAGGCAGCAGGGGATCAAGTAGGTAAAAAGACGAGGGCTAGAAGAAATCCTTGGGTGACAGAAGAAATACTGAATTTAATTGATGAAAGGAGAAAATATAAAAATGCAGTAAATGAAGCAGGCAAAAAGGAATACAAACGTCTCAAAAAAGGGATCGACAGGAAGTGCAAAATGGCTAAGCAGGGATGGCTAGAGGTCAAATGTAAGGATGTAGAGGTTTACCTCAGTAGGGGTAAGATACATACTGCCTTTGGAGAAAAGAGAACCACTTGTATGAATATCAAGGGCTCAGATGGAAACCCAGTTCTAAGCAAAGAAGGGAAAGCAGAAAGGTGGACGGAGTATATAGAGGGACTATACAAGGGCGATGTTCTTGAGGACAATATTAGGGAAATGGAAGAGGATCTAGATGAAGATGAAATGGGAGATATGATACTGCGTGAAGAATTTGATAGAGCACTGAAAGACCTAAGTCGAAACAAGGCCCCGGGAGTAGACAACATTCCATTAGAACTACTGACAGCTTTGGGAGAGCCAGTCCTGACAAAACTCTACCATCTGGTGAGCAAAATGTATGAGACAGGCCAAATACCCTCAGACTTCAAGAAGAATATAATAATTCCAATCCCAAAGAAGGCAGGCGTTGACAGATGTGAAAATTACCGAACTGTCAGTTTAATAAGTCACGACTGCAAAATACTAACGCGAATTCTGTACAGACGAATGGAAAAACTGGTAGAAGCCGACCTCGGGGAAGATCAGTTTGGATTCCGTAGAAATATGGGAACACGTGAGGCAATACTGACCCTACGACTTATCTTAGAAGCTAGATTAAGAAAAGGCAAACCTACGTTTCTACCATTTGTAGACTTGGAGAAAGCTTTTGACAATGTTGACTGGAATAATCTCTTTAAAATTCTGAAGGTGGCAGGGGTAAAATACAGGGAGCGAAAGACTATTTACAATTTGTACAGAAACCAGATGGCAGTTATAAGAGTCGAGGGACATGAAAGGGAAGCAGTGGTTGGGAAGGGAGTGAGACAGGGTTGTAGCCCCTCTCCGATGTTATTCAATCTGTATATTGAGCAAGCAGTAAAGGAAACAAAAGAAAAATTCGGAGTAGCTATTAATATCCATGGAGAAGAAATAAAAACTTTAAGGTTCGCCGATGACATTGTAATTCTGTCAGAGACAGCAAAGGACTTGGAAGAGCAGTTGAACGGAATGGACAGTGTCTTGAAAGGAGGATATAAGATGAACATCAACAAAAGCAAAACGAGAATAGTGGAATGTAGTCTAGTTAACTCGGGCGATGCTGAGGGAATTAGATTAGGAAATGAGACGCTTAAAGTAGTAAATGAGTTTTGCTATTTGCGGAGCAAAGTAACTGATGATGGTCGAATTAGAGAGGATATAAAATATAGACTGGCAATGGCAAGGAAAGCGTTTCTGAAGAAGAGAAATTTGTTAACATCGAGTATAGATTTAAGTGTCAGGAAGTCGTTTCAGAAAGTATTTCTATGGAGTGTAGCCATGTATGGAAGTGAAACATGGACGATAAATAATTTGGACAAGAAGAGAATAGAAGCCTTTGAAATGTGGTGCTTCAGAAGAATGCTGAAGATTAGATGGGTAGATCACGTAACTAATGAGGAAGTATTGAATAGGATTGGGGAGAAGAGGAGTTTGTGGCACAACTTGACTAGAAGAAGGGATTGGTTGGTAGGACATGTTCTGAGGCATCAAGGGATCACAAATTTAGCATTGGAGGGCAGCGTGGAGGGTAAAAATCGTAGAGGGAGACCAAGAGATGATACACTAAACAGATTCACAAGGATGTTGGCTGCAGTAGGTACTGGGAGATGAAGAAGCTTGCACAGGATAGAGTAGCATGGAGAGCTGCATCAAACCAGTCTCAGGACTGAAGACCACAACAACAACAACGTTGGTGGTAGTAGAATAGTTTCGCAATCAGCCTCAATTGCGAAGTCTCTAGATTTTATCAATAGGGAAAGAACGTCGCTTCCCTCCAGAGGTTCTCATTTCAGTTTCTGAAGCACCTCCGTAATACTTGCGGGTTCTTAAAATCTACCGGTTACAAATCTAGCATCTAGCTCTGCACTGCTTCAATGTCTTTCCTCAATCCGATCTTGTGCGGATCCTGAACACTCGAACAGTACTCAGTAATAGGTCGCACTAGTGACCTATATGTGGTCTCTTTTACACATAAACCACACTTTCCTAAAAATCCCCCAATAAAGTCTATCACGCGCCTACCCTACCACAATCTTTACATGCCTGTTGCAATTCATATTACTTTGCAACGTTACGCCTAGATATTTAGTCGATTTGACTTTGTCAAGCCGCAAACTACTAATGCTGCTCTCCAACATTATTAGCAGGTTTTCCCTACTCATCGGCATTAACTTATATTTTTCTACATTTAGAGCTGGCTGCCATTCATCACGTCATCTAGAAACTTCGTCTAAGTCACCTTGTATTCTCCTAAAGTCCCTCAACGACCAAACCTTCCCATACATCTTAGCATCATCAGTAAACAGCCCCAGACTGCTGCTTACCCTGTCCGCCAGACCATTTTTGTATACAGAAAACTGATTCACTGCTTTAGGTGTGCTACTCCATTTACGTGTGCTACCCCGTCCTTCATTATGTTGATCACCCTTATTCTTAGACACTGCAACTCATTTTTACTTGACGAACGACTAAGAGCGCCGACCATCGACTCCCTTAGAGTATCAGTGATTGGTACAAACGACCAGGAAGTCTGTTGTGTGTATTCGTTCGGCAGTGGCAGGTCATAATAATGTAACATTTCAAATGATCACGGTTCTAGGCGCTTCAGTCTGGAACCGCGCAACCGCTACAGTCCCAGGTTCGAATCCTGCCTCGGGTATGGATGTGTGTGATGTTCTTAGGTTAGTTAGGTTTAAGTAGCTCTAAGTTCTAGGAGACTGGTGACCTCAGATGTTAAGTCCCATAGTGCTCAGAGCCATTTGAACCATTTTTTTCAAATTATTAACTTTCTCGTCGACCCTGTACTGCCCAACATAACAGGCACCTTCAACTGTTCTCTGACCTCCAGCATCTCCCCAACGTCCTGAAAGCATGATGTACACACAAACCCGTTACCCAAGAAGGGACCTACCAAAGTTCCTTCCGACTACAGGTCCATTTGCATTCTACCAACAATACCCAAGGCTTTAGAACGTAGAGCCCACGAACAGTTTACCAGTTGTCTAACATCAAATAACCTTTTAGATAATTACCAGCTGGGTTTCAGGCAAAATTGCAGCATGACGACCCCTCTTGTAAAAGTCACTGATGAATTGAAACAAGCTATGGACAAAGAATAGGCGACCATTATGTGCTTTCTGGATTTCAGAAAAACTTTCAAAGCATTTAATTTGACATTCAATTTGCTAAATTTAACCTTCAAAATTTTCTACACATGCTGTATAATCGTTCCACTCATACCTTTTCTTTTTCCCAAAAGAACTTGGAGTCAATTCAGCATCATTACTTAGACAGGACTGAAAACACAGCTGCAGACTCTAAGATGGTGGCAGTGTAGCTTCATTCGCTACAGAAATCGACAAAAGTATTTCCTTTCAAGCTTCAAAAGAAGCTCGTAGAGCCACTAATGTTCCCCACACTTGATGCTGCTCTCCAAGGACTTTTGTACGAAAGCTCACACACGTTAGAATTGGCGACGAAAACTTGTGAGCGATGCATTTGTGATATGTGATATTTAGACATATCACTCCTGCCTATGGACAATCATCATGTGTACGTGCCCATAAGCGCAGAGACTATCGTACTCCACACTGATCAGCCAGAATATTATGACCACCGACCTACTACCAATATAAACCCGTCCAGGCGGTAGTAGCTCCACCTGGCGAGGAATGACTTCTAGGCAGACACACTTATGGTGCATCTATCAGTGAGCTTGCTATCCATGTGAAGAATGCGGAATGAACGCGATCTACCTGAGTTTGACCAAAGGGATGGCCTGGAGGCTCGGCAAAGGCATTTCGGAAACTGCGCGACTTTTCAGGTGTTAGAGGAATGCTGCGGCGAGTGTCTTCAAAACCAATGTGAAACCACGTCCAGACATCGCGGGGCTGGCGGCCACCCTTCGTTACAGATGCCAGACGTCATAGAGGGGGCTGGTGGGTAAAACAGGACAGGCGGCAAACCGTGGCAGAGCTAACATCACACCAACCATGGGTCGACGACACATGCCTTTGCCAATGTTAAGACCACAATGTCAGCAACTATCACTGAAATGGGCACATAACCATCAGCACTAGACGTTGGTGTAGTGGCAGAGCGTTACATGGTCTGATGAATCCATCACATTGTTCATCGTGTCGATTGGAGGGCGCGAATCTGTTGTCTTCCAGGGTAACAACTCTTTGACACACACAAGCTGCTGGAGGCTCCATTATGCTCTGGGGAACATTCACTTCGGCATTCATGGGTCCAGTGGAGTTCGTGCAAGGTACCATGTCGGCCAAGGAGTGCCGTGCACTGTTTGCAGATCACGTACACCCCTTCATGACCATCATGTTTTCCGATAGCACTGGCATTTTTCAACAAGGTAATGTGCCATGTCACAAGAGCAGGAATGTGATGGAGAGGTTCGAGGAACACAATAGCGAGTTCCAATTGATATGCTGGCCCCCCAACTTGCCAGAACTGAAACTGATCGTAAACATCTGTGATGTGATTGAACGTGGGGCCGGAGTTCATCGTCCCTTCCCCGGAATTTATAAGAATTAGCTGATTTCTGTGTGCAGATGTGGTGCCAACTCCCTCCAGCGACCTACAAAAGCCTCAATGCTTCCATGCCACGATGTGTCGCCACTGTTATCCGTGCCAAAGGTAGACATACTCGCCCTTAGGTAGGAGGTCATAGTGTTCTCGCTGATCAGTGTATGTCCACTCTTTCGTCTTCTCTATCATTGCACTCCCTTTCATTTAACTTCAGATTTTACATTGGTATCTGAACATTACAACTGAAGTATGGTTCTCACCAAAGTAAAATCCTCTGTGTATTACCACATAACACTGCCATGTTCTCTCCATTCATTTTCCATATTAGGAACCCGAGTTATGAACAACATTCCTTAAAAAACCAGAGAAATTAAATTCCTTCCAAACTTCAAAAATACAGTTGGTGCCTCACCTTCCGTTAGCCTGCAGCTAACTAATGTCAGTCTTCTCTCTGTTCAACTTTTTGTCCCCCCTGTTGGCAAAGTCCTTTACTTAAATTCTGTTCTCTCCTAATGGTAACTGTCCCTGTCATTTCAGTCTACTCTTCTTTCTTTATCACTTCTGCTTCCACAATACTCAAAATGTATTCAAATGTGCTAGATTAATCTATATTATTCTTAATGCCCTTTACTATTGCTATAAAAAGTGAATTATTGTTTTCATTATTATTATTCCTGTGAATGTTTTGTCATATCTTTGGTATGTGTTGCCATCGTCAGATGTAACAGATTGCCCCAAGGGCCTAACGTGGTCCATCTAAGTTCTGAATAAATAAATGATGTATTTCATCTTCTGTGTATCAGACCTCTTTCTGTTATAAATGAACTGTCTTATTACAATTCTATATTTGTCAAATGCAGTACTTACAGAAAATAATTGTATCTTTGATTATAATTATGGTAAAGAACAGCATAAAACTCTACCAGTACTTGCTCCATAAACTACATGTCAACATAACAGCACCCCAGATTCAAACAATCTACTGCATCAGATACTCCAGAAAACACAACATGAGTTGTAACCATAACTCTGACACAGAAACTGGCTCTCACAGTCTGTCTAATTAATGATGGAGCCATTTCTGGTATCAAACATATGAAAAATTTGAGAGAGTTTCTGCATCCCTGTAATCATTCTTTTTACTCCCGCCTCTCGGATTTAGATTAAATATGCTACTATACTTCCAGAATATTCCGTTTTTCTGTCATGAGGAGATATTTTTGCATGGAAATATTTACCCATCACACTCTTGAAGATTCCAGTGCCCTCCAAAGGTATGCCAAGTACATGGGCAGCCAAAGTGTATGTACCTTCTAACGTGTAAATGCCATCACGGTGAGCGACAATGCGGATACGTTTGCTAAAGGAATCCACCCTGGAAAAGAAAACAGAATGTAGTGGTATGAGCGATCAAGAAAAAAGAGAGAGCGGAGGCGAAGTGACTAGTGACATACAGGGTAAGCCAAGACGAAAGGTACATGCTTTGAGGGGAGATAGTAAGGGGAAATAGTATTTGAGATTCTGAACAAAACACTTAATCTAGACCTATGCCCCATCCCGAATAGTTTCTGAG
This sequence comes from Schistocerca serialis cubense, assembly GCF_023864345.2. Lineage (NCBI taxonomy): Eukaryota > Metazoa > Arthropoda > Insecta > Orthoptera > Acrididae > Schistocerca > Schistocerca serialis. Next base: position 507,444,540 of record NC_064644.1, on the reverse strand, counting down.
ATCTAACACACTTAATTCACATTGGTAGAAGATTAATATAGGTACTGGCTCAGTTTTTGTAAGTTAGCTAACTCACTCATTCACTAACTCACCACAACTTACACTTGTCTTCTGCTGCAGTTGAATATTTTAGGTCAAACTCACTAATTTTCATTAAAAAACTCATGTTTTATAATAAGTTACTTAGAAAGTTGAAAAGCTAGCAATCTTTTATCACATTCACTTTTCATACAAAAATATTTTTTCTCACAAAAGATGAATGTAAGAAAATAAATTTAACATATTTTTATGGAAGATGCATGTAAGAAGAAAAAAATTTATTCATTCTCACAATGAACAATTCATATTAAAATTTTACTTGCTAATAGTTCAATGTATTTCATTGTAAGAGATGAATGCTACAAAATAAGTAACAACTGTTCTATCCCTTACCCAGCCATAAGATTTTCATGAAATGTCGATTGTACATGTCTTTTTAGTGTTTTTTACCCTACAATTCCACCACATTCACATGTAACCTTAATTTTCTGCTAATAAGATACACATTCATTACATATATTATATATGCATTTTACAATACTCATCTTTATGAAATTCTTCAATGTTCTTTCTAACCATGCAATTACTATACTGCTTTAGCTCTCTGGTAGTGTCCATTTGAAGATTACAAAATTCCATAGGTTAAAAATAAAATTTAAAAAAAATTCATGAACTACATTCCAGACCATAGAATTCATTATTTATATTTTTAACTTTCTTCATTCCTTTATATTTCAGTTTCATATGGCCATCAACTAATCGAAAATCAATAAATTAAATTAATAAATCTAATTTATTAATTAATAATTAGAATATCTGTCTTATAAAATAATTTTAAATTCATTATTAAGCTCCATATAAATCTTTTCTAAATATCTAGTATTTAAATGTTCACATACAGTAATATTAGATAAAACATTTGTCGCTAACTCAATTATTTTCTTAATCTGCTTCGAGACACTAGCGTTACTGCGCTTCTTGATTAGAGTCCCCATTTACATAGACAAAATTTTATTAGATTTTTTACAATCATAATGTAAATATGGTAATGTCCCTAACTTATTTTCCAAAACATACCTTTTGTCATCATGAGGACTCAATGCTTTCTTCTTTATTTCAATTGTATAGACTTCAAGATTTACCACATCAAATCATATTTATTTTTCTGTATTGTTCTCTATTGTTAAATGAACAACCTTTATAATCTTCTGAGGTTATTCTATATTTAATATTATATTTGTTCATGCCTTTAGATTTTTCCTTGTTTTATCACCAAATTTATAAGCATACATTTTTGCTCTCAAACCACAAAATTTTTCCATTATTTTTCCATTGCATTAGTCATTCATTTTCCCAGAGACTTTCTAATTTACTTACTACATAAGTATTAGTTTATGGTTAAGCACTTGCATCAAAGTAATCAATCATCAATTTTTATGTTGTGGAAATAATTGTCACTGTATTGATAACACTACTCCATATTTCCTTTATATTTTGGTTTTATCGTTCTATAGTGAAAATCAGGCATCAGTTCATTAAATAAATCAAATATACTCATTCCAGTGTCGATTGGCTCTTTGGATCTAATTTTTGTTTTATTCATAGGAATAGCAACTAGATTTTCGTTAAATAGTTCTTACTTTAAATTTTGTTTTAGCTATAAGCTTGTCTCACTCTTTTCTGCCTAAAACTAATTTTATAACCAACCTATTTCCCATATTTTCAATTGTCTTACCAAACATTGAATAATTTATCAGTTTATAGTAATCATTTTCAAAATAATTTTTGGCTTTAGTTCTCACTCCTGTGTTTAAATCTATATACTTCTTGAACCAATCCAATTGTTTAAATTTTAAAACTCTGTATATTTTTGTTATTTTCATTCCCAATGATGGACACACTGTGCGATTTCTAAAGTTAACTAAATAATTAAATTTGTGTTCTAAAGTAGTTAATAGTTTTCTTTCTTTAGTTCCTGGCACAATTTTATTTTTAGGATCAATGGTAAATCTTCATGTAAATCATGTAATTCTTTTGTATATTCTAAATCTACTTCAGATATATATCCAGTTTTTACAGTATCTGATACTTCATTTATTTTTGTACAGTCAAAGGTATTTAGTTCATCTGATTCAAATTCACATATGGTCAAGATTGACTCATAGCATAACCATATAAATTATTCACATCTAAATATGCTAAATATTTTGATATCATTTTATCATCAAAATCTTCCATATATTTGTTATTTGCTTCAACATATCTTTTAGAACACTGCAATATTGTTTCTCTTATTCCCTTTTCAACCATTAATCTCATATCATAATTATGAAATAAATAAAGATGTTGTTTAGTCATTTCCAGCCTGGTGCTATAAAATAGCAAGGTGGGTGGAAAAAATAAGCTTTAATACAAGTATTTCTTAAATTTCCGTACACATCAGCCAATAACAAACAATAGCTCAGGTTTAAAATACAAATCATGATATTCGCCAAGATTTTTCATATAAAACTTTTCCCAAATTAATTTTGCATGTTTATAGTCTCCATCACTTATTTTACTGTCAGTGAATTATAAAATTTTCTTTTTGGTGGTAATTGTATCGCTTCAAATTTTTCCCAAGAATCCATGAAATCATATCCACAAACTCAATAACTCTTCTGAGAAAAAAGTTTAATACTATTTATTTGTTACTTTTTCAAATTTCATGAAAGTGTCAAGTAAAGAGCCATAAATTTAAAAGCATCAATAAATCTCATTATCAAACTTTCTTCCTTCTGACCAAAACTAAGGCATCAATTTTCATCACTCAGTATTCAATCTACTTCTTTTTGTCAAATCCAAGTTCTTTTACAAACAGACGTGAATCGTATTTGGATAAATTGTGTAAAGAAATTTGTACAAAACAAAGATATTTTATCTGTAAATTACGTTAATCATATAATGGATTTATATATTTTCCAGTTAAATGATCATCATGTGAACCTTTTTATTTTTGTTGAGGAATGACATTGACAAAATCAACATTTATTGAATCTTTTATATGAAATTAAAATAGCAGGATTTTTTAATATTACAAACAAATGGAATATAAATATATATTTTTGCCATAAACCAAAGGCTACCTCTGTTACTTCCAACATTTTTCTTATTCCATTTACACATATTAGTTCTATAACTACCAAATGAATCTCATACACCACATCTACATCTCTTCATAAAATTTTGAGTCTGTTTACTTAATTCACTGGTTACCTGAAGATTGGATGTTAACTGAACTAACACTCATGATTCTCTTAACAAATCATCAGTCTTTTGTGTTATTTCAGGTGTTGATCGAACATTCAAATAACAAAAATCAAATTAATATTTTACTGCATAATTCTCATTACTGCTAATTACTGTTTTGACAAACAATAAAAGTACAAGTAAATTCATATATATATATATATGTATGTATATATATATATATATATACACTTAAAATATTATAAGATTAATCAAAACAAAAGCATCAATGGTATTTGTTAATGATTCTGAATGTGGTATTTATATTTTTTAATAATAGAAATAACAAATCTAATAAAAAAAAGATCTATTCAACAACATTTTTACATACAATTATAAGAAAGTGTTTATTATAACTGATGAAGGAAAATAATCTATGGTTTTATGCACATCAAGTTGCGGGTCTTTTAGAACACAGTGGACGTAGGAAAGCAATTGAAGACTTCGTTAAACAAAAGTATTGTAAATCATTTGAAAATCTTGATAATCCCATTACAGAACTACCTCAAGATATACAAAATCCAACAAAATCATCAATGAACATCGTTTATATCCTTTAATTTTGACATCCAAAATGCCATTTGCAGAATGTTTTCATAATTGGGATTATGAAGTAGTTCTACCATCAATTAGAAAATATGGAAAACATAAAATTAAAAAATAAATAAAAGAGATGTATAAACATTAAATAACTCACAAAAAATATAAATGGAAATCCAGACAATCACTTTGAAAACTTAAATGGGCTAATAGATAGTGCTATAGAAAAGTTACATCAGAAAATGGAGTACTAAATCCATTATTACCTGATGTTGTTTCTCAAACAGTGAATAAATGAAAATTTAAGACAAACTTTTGTTATTTTAAATTATTTGGTGGTGATTAAGATTATAATTATTATGTAATTAGAACACAAAGAATAAGTATGCAACAATGATTCATACAACTGGGACATCCAAAATATGAAGAAATGTTACAACTTAATTAATGTTTCAGTACATTTTTTACATTTCAACAAGCAGATATGGTTTACATATGCATAGTTAAAAAATTTAATAAGATTTAAATTATTGTGCGATTCTATCATCGTCATTTGATTCCAAAATAAGTTCACAAAACATGAGTAAGTCACCTGATACAGGTAAAGTTTTAACTGACTGATTTAGAGCTATAAATATTTTATTTTATTTTCAAGTAATGAATTAGTGAACTGAGTTGGTCATAAATTCGTTAATTTATGTCTTTCAATCTCTATTTTAAAATCAGTAATTGACAAATCACGGTCTATATTGGGCCAAAACAAATAATTATCTTGAATTTTACATCGTTATCAAATGTACACTTCAATATTTGATCAATTCTAACAAAATAAAATTAAAGTGTTTGATTGTCACACAATCTTTTCTGAAGATTAATTAACTGAATCAGATGCCTTGTTAAATCTGCCTTTGAGAAATAATCTGTAAAAGCTTTTTCTATTTCCTTTTTTGGAAAGTAATTTGCTAGATCAGTTTTATTAAGTTGGTAAATTTCTTCAGTAAGTTCTTTAGTAGAGACATAATTACAGATTTGTGTTAGAATAGTTGTGTATTCAGGTATTGTAACAAGACTGTTTAATTAAAGCATAGGTTTTGTAACTGGATCATAACCACTTACTGGATCTTTTATATCTACTTTTCTTTTACCTTTAGAATCAATATATCCTTTACTTGCTTTAAAAATATTACATAATTCCGTATGAAATTAATAAAATTGAACTTCCTATTTTGTATCAATTTTTGCTTCTAATTCCATTTTTGGATACTTTCTAAATTTATTTGGCCATTAATCGTGTGACCTTTAGGCTGCAGCTTATTTCCCAAAAAGGTCCATTTATTAGACTCAAAATATCGTTGAACTTATAATTAACTGAAAACAGTTTTAAAACAAACACAATGGACCACGAGTTTCGTATTGTGTCAATATTACAGTGTAGACCATTTTTTCCCAAATAGTTAAGTAGTTGTTCCAGTATATTACCATCAAATGAAACAAAAACAAATTTTATATCATTATTCTTATAATAACAAATCCAGTGAGTACCAGCATGATCAGATGTGTCTAAATTTACAATTTCAGATACAATTTCTTTTGGTTCATTAGATAATTCCTGGCAGATTAAAACAGTCTGCCAGACTGAGATTCGCACTGAGGACCTTTGCCCTTCCTTGACAAGTGCTCTACCAACTGAGCCACCCAGGCATAGCTGGTGGCCTGTTCTCACAGCTTTAATTCTGTCAGTACCTCATATCCTACCTTCCAAACTTTAGTCAGTCAGGAAGTTTGATATCATTGCACATTCCACAGCAAAGTGAAAATTTCATTCTGGAAACATCTTTCAGGTTGTGGCTAAGCCATGTCTCCAGAATACCCTTTCTACCACAAGTGCTAGTCTAGTAAGTTTTATGGATGTGTGTGATGTCCTTAGGTTAGTTAGCTTTAAGTAGTTCTAAGTCTAGGGGACTGATAATGTCAGATGTTAAGTCCCATAGTCCTTAGAGCCATTTGAACCATTTGATTTTTTGTACCATTTTTTTAAAGCTGTGAGGACAGGTCACAAGTTGTGGTTGGGTAGCTCATATGGCAGAGCACTTGCCCACGAAATGCAAAGGTCCCGAGTTCAAATCTCGTTCTGGCACACAGTTTTAATCTGGAAAAATTGGAAATTTGTGTTAAGTTACGCGAAGGACAAAACACACACCCATGCCCCCAAGGGGGGACTCGAGCCTTCAACGAAGGGAGCCGTATGGACAGCGACAAGACACATCAGACCAGCCACTGCCCCGCGCGGCAGTTTTAAATTGCCAGAAAGTTTCCATATTGTTGGTGCATTATATCCACACTTGAAGGCCTAGACCTGGCCGTCTCTGCTCCGTACTCATACTGCCAGAAAACTGAAAGACGATCTCAGAAGGATCACTAGAGCCTCTGTGCCCGATCAGACTGTAATGAACAAGTTAGGAGTAAGAAACGTACGACCTGTTCTAGTATTCCCTCTGACATGACAATATCTTGCTGCTCGTCTTCAGTTCTACCGTTACCATGTCAAATGGTAACTCTGTCACTGGCGAAACGAGCTAGTCACGGATAAGTCCAGATATCCTCTGACGCAAGGTGATAACTGACTCGAGTGCAGGGTCGGTGGTAGCGGTACCTGCCAGATGTTGTCCAGGAAATCTACAGATTTACAAAGTTCTGTGATGTTGTGGAGAGGCTTCAGTGTTGATAGCCATATGGATCTTGTCATTGTCCATAGTCGCCTTACCGCCAGGCAGTACATTGTATAGAACCTGTTGGACCATGTGGTGGCTGCTGTATGCGGTGGTATCTTGAGAACTCTGGAAAGGCCGGCCTAAACCCCGTCTTGCATATATGAGACATCCTTTGCAGGCATGTCCATGGTACTCTTGTTCCCCAACAGAGTCTCCAGAAACACTTACTAGCACTCATTAAAGCATGGAAACAGATACCACAAGGTGACATCTGTAAACTTATATGAAGATCGCCACGTAGGTGTCAGTCAGTTCAAATGGTTCAAATGGCTCTGAGCACTATGGGACTCAACTGCTGAGGTCATTAGTCCCCTAGAACTTAGAACTAGTTAAACCTAACTAACCTAAGGACATCACAAACATCCATGCCCGAGGCAGGATTCGAACCTGCGACCGTAGCGGTCTTGCGGTTCCAGACTGCAGCGCCTTTAACCGCACAGCCACTTCGGCCGGCTGTCAGTCAGTGATAAACACTCAAGGAAGGGGTACATGTTATTGAAACCCTCAAAGTATAGCGAGAAGTACCCAGGGTGAGGAGACGAATGACCGTTTCCACTTTGTTTCCAACTCCTGTCAGACATATTAGTTCTTTTTATGTAAAGATCGAGAATGTGATGATGTATTGCTGTGTACTTAATTTGTAGAAGATAATAGTATAGTTTGGTAACATACCCAGTCCTCAATTATTACTCAATGGCGTATGGCAGACGCCCAAAGCCATATCCCCTAATTCTGTTGAGCACTGGAAGTATCGCCAATAATTTTACAAATAGTCACTATGGCCTCACAAAATAATGAACAGCGTGATCAGAACATTGTATTCATTGTGGAGTAACCGCAGCTACAACTGGCGTGTTATCTAACAAATTAAAAATACCATTGACATATCAACATTTTTTTTCAAATGAAACTCGTATTCTTTGTTTTCTAAGAACATTAGTAGAAGTTTTGTTCTGCTGCTGTTTATTGATACAGCATAAGTTATTGCATTGGCAGTTAATTTGTCAGTGTTAAATCTCACGGTGTTCCTCAGACATACTTTAAAAATTCATTACGCTACCAGACTCAATATTTTAAAGGCAGCGTATGTTAACTGAACTTCAACATTTCACCCAATATCCTTTATTTACGCTGACGTTGATTCAGTTATTCTTCATTTAAATCTTCAGAAAGGCAATACAAAATTAATCGATTACATCCCACCTTAGTGAAGCATTTTATTACTGAGTGAATCATAAAATTTAGGTGGTGTTTATCGAATCCACCTTGAGCACCTCATGAAAAACTAATCTAAAGTACACTTCTAATACGTAATACCTTCACTTACCAACGAAATATTGTTACAGCTAAATGAAATATACAGGTGTTTCACTGGTACAGCAAATATATTAGGAGATGGTAGTAAAAATCAATTCGAATAAAACATCTCATATTATTTGTGTCAAATTTTTATCAGTTCCAGAGATAAAGTTGTTGGAATAACCAAAGAAGGTGTTGACCAAAGGAAAATGATTAAGCTTAAAATTGTTTTAGATAAATTCCGCTTCCGAGTTAAGTGTACGAGGGACATTACATAAATAATGCACACTAATTTTGCTTACATACATGCTTTTTTCAATATCTCTTTACAGTCCTTCAGTATAGTCTCCCTGCATCTCTATGACTCAATCCCAACGTCTCGGGAGCTCTATTATTCCATCCAGAACAATTTTCCAGTGCCTCACGTAATGCTGGTAGAAATCTATTCCATAGAAAGTTAATGACATCCATGCATAGGTTTTTTAAACTTCAAGAACAAATCGAAGTCTGATAGACTCATGTCCGGTTTGTAAGGAGGACACGGCAACACTTCGCATTCGTGCTCGCGCAATTTGTAGCTACAACATTAACCGATATGCAGGCGACGGTTGCCGTAGAGAATGAGTGGCCCACCCTCACGCAACTGATGTCGGGTTTTGTGCAATTTTCTGCACGGGTTTCGCATGAAGCTACGATACAACACCGCTGTCACACTTGTTCCGTATGAGACTCTGTCTGTCATGATGAATCCTTGGTGGTCATAAGCAAAAATTATCATTTGCTTGAGTTTTAATTGATCGCGCCGAAGTTTTTTTGGACACGGAGAATCTCAAGCTTTCTCTCACTGAACCGTGATTGCAGTCTTAGGTTCAAAGACACTAATCCACGTTTCATCAAGAGGACAATTGCACACCAAAATTCTTGGCCTTCGTGTAGAATAGTTGTTTGAGCAAGGTTGCAATATCCAGGCGTTTCTACTTCTCATTAGCAGTCAAACAGTGTGGGACCCATCTCTCAGATATTTTCTCCCCCCTTCAAATCATTTGGCAGAATAAGGAATCCTGAAGTTGGAGAAATTCTCCTAGCCTCAGAGAGTTTCTCAAAAGTTGCACTGCGATCTTCTTCAAGAGCATCTGCCACCAGTTTCACGCTTTTTCATCTGTTTCCGTTTATGGCTTTCTGGGTCTTGGATTATCGTCTGTGCCACAAAAAAGATTAATCCGACATGATACTGTTCAAAGTTCCAATGTTAACTCACCACAAACTTGACTTAAGGATACAGGGTACTTTTCTGGCTCAACATAATGTAAAAATCAACGCCTACATCTTTCAGACACTGTTTAAATTGTGTTTTACGGTTTTTTGTTGATATCAGGTAATGAAGAAAACTTTCTAAACAATGTAGAAGTATTTTGAATATTTTTAAGCTGCTTAGGGTTACTAAAAAATTAGAAAGAAATTGATGCAATGTTTTTTCCAAAATGCTTCCTCAAATTGCGGTACGATTTCATCCAATGTTATACATTTGAAGGAGAGCAAAATGTTACCAGATATGCGTGACATGATGGCTGAGGTACTAGATCTTTTTAATACGACCTATTATGTATATTACAAGGATAAAAAATATCACATTTTACATTTTAATTTTTATAGCTTTTTTTCCTAATGAAAATGTTATTTTTCTATAATTTAGTTGATTCTGCACTAAATCATAGGTCTACTACATAAGTATGGACTATTGCAAGTTACAGAAAAAAATTAGAGGAATGCTGTACAAACTTTAGGAAATATTTGTACCTGAATTCTGAAAAATACAACTTGTGGGAAATTGGAAATTAAGATATGCCTCAGAACATTCCTGAAGCATAGTCTTCATCCTGCAGCATTTCTTCATCTTGAAGCTTCCTCTTTGCATTCCTTTTAGTACGTCTTGCTTTTTTGGTAACTTGAAGAGCAACACTTTCAGCTCTATGCGCCCATTGTCTGTCGCATGCAAGCAATTTATCTTCCACGTTAGAGCCACATTTTATGCCTAAATTTCTCAGGATTTCCAACCTTCCTATCACTCCATCATTGAAACATATCACTGGATCTAGTACACCAACTTTTAATGTATTTAGTCCTACAGAACCATTCTTGGGTAATCTTTCCCATATGCAATGGCTGAAACTTTCATTGGTATTCTGAGTGACCCCATGAAGACATTGACTAAGCAAAACAGGGTCACTCAGATCCAAAAAAAAATTGGTTTTATTTCATTCATAAGAGGCGCAGAAAGAGAATGCTTATGATTGTATATTTGACTACTTTCTTTAGCTTTTTGCTAAACACACCAGGAATCTGCCAATTTAGGGCAAAGTCCGTGAACAGGGTCGTCATTTGTGGACAACTCATGAAAGTAGGTGCCACATTCAGCTTTTCTCATTGCTGTAACATCATTCAGAGGTGTAGTTCGTCTAATAGCCAGTCCATAATAACTCTGAAGAAGGTCTATTTCAGTTTCTGTCAATCTGCCTCGGCCAGAGAGAGATTTTCCATCAGATAGCAACTTTCCTTTCATTTCTCTTCGTAGCTTCCTCAATCTAGCGTCCATTCTCTTCTGCACATGTCCACAACACTCCAGTTTTGTTACCAAGGTATCACCATAAAAATGTCCTAGATACTTCCTACATCTAACGTTATAAACTGGCACCGACCTCTGAAACATTTTTAGAGCTCCATCACTCTCCATACCTCCACTGTAACCATCATAATTCTTAGAAAACTGATGTTCAATATGTCCTTCAGTGTTTACCATAGCGGGTGTGGCATCACTTAGATAAGCACTCAACATCAACATCTTTCCCATTCTCCAAAGAAGTAGCACTTGCAACAACATTCAAGGTATGATGTCCTCAACGTTGCCATATCCCATTAAGTGCAACAGCGATGTCCCTGTTTCCACTAATATTTACAGTTTCTTCTACTGCACGTTTTGTAGATGCTTTAGACACAACCGGCAAGGCACCTGAAAGTATTTTTATGTACTTGCTGAACTTACTGGGAGGAGGAGGAAGGTCCATCAAACAACAAAACGCTCCTTTTCCTACTGCACGCTTGAGAACAACATGCTGTGTTCTGTTTGCTAAAATCTCTTCAATCCAGCCACACAGTTTGTCTGATATTCCTTAGGCTCTTACTTTGTTTATCAGGCGACAGTGCGGAACTGTATCGAACGCCTTCCGGAAGTCAAGGAAAATGGCATCTACCTGGGAGCCTCTATCTAATATTTTCTGGGTCTCATGAACAAATAAAGCGAGTTGGGCCTCACACGATCGCTGTTTCCGGGGTGTCAGAGATATAGGCCTGTAGTTTTGCGCATCTGCTCGACGACCCTTCTTGAAAACTGGAACTACCTGTGTTCTTTTCCAATCATTTGGAACGTTCCGTTCCTCTAGAGACTTGCGGTACACTGCTGTTAGAAGGGGGGGGGGGGGGGGGGAAGTTCTTTCGCTTACTCTGTGTAGAATCGAATTGGTATCCCGTCAGGTTCAGTGGACTTTCCTCTGTTGAGTGATTTCAGTTGCTTTTCTATTCCTTGCACACTTATTTTTAAGTCAGCCATTTTTTCGTTCGTGCGAGGATTTAGAGAAGGAACTGCAGTGCGGTCTTCCTCTGTGAAACAGCTTTGGAAAAAGGTGTTTAGTATTTCAGCTTTACGCGTGTCATCCTTTGTTTCAGTGCCATTATCATCCCAGAGCGTCTGGATGTGCTGTTTCGATCCACTTACTGAATTAACGCAAGACCAGAACTTCCTAGGGTTTTCTGTCAAGTCGGTACATAGAATTTTACTTTCGAATTCACTGAACGCTTCACACACAGCCCTCCTTACGCTAACTTTGACATCGTTTAGCTTCTGTCTGTCTGAGAGGTTTTGGCTGCGTTTAAATCTGTAGTGAAGCTCTCTTTGCTTTCGCAGTACTTTCCTAACTTTGTTTTTGAAGCACGGTGGGTTTTTCCCGCCCCTCACAGTTTTACTCGGCACGTACCTGCCTAAAACGCATTTTACGATTGCCTTGAACTTTTTCCATAAACACTCAACATTTTCAGTGTCGGAACAAAAATTTTTGTTTTGATCTGTTAGGTAGTCTGAAATCTGCCTCCTATTACTCTTGTTAAACAGATAAACCTTCTTCCCTTTTTTATATTACTATTTACTTCCATATTCAGAGATGCTGCAACGGCCTTATGATCACTGATTCCCTGTTACGTACTTACAGGGTCGAAAAGTTCGGGTCTGTTTGTTATCAGTGCGGCATGCTTCATGAGCAAACAGAATTAGCTAACAAATAACTATCAAAATCGCAGTAGAAACATAGAGCTGTTCAAACTGAAGCACAACTTCAAACTGAACATTGAAACAAAACTGGCAATCTATAAATAAACCCATATCATCTAGAGTACCAACTCTATAACCAGCCCTAGCTCTGTAACCCATAAAAATTGGATAAATGTTACATGTAATGTTTTATACAAATGAATTTACACTACCACTTTCCAAAATTATTTTCTGTTCCTCATGAATCACCTTGTGTAATCATACGTATGTACAGGGTGGAACGAATAAAAGTTTTTCAGAGAACAGAGTTCTAGGGTGCAAAGAAACACAGCAGAGGAAAGGACATACAGAAGTAACCTGACTGTAGTAGATATTGAAAATGACCACCATTCATCTCACGGCACTTTTTGGCCCTGGTCAGCAAGTTCCTGAAGACGGATCGAAGCTGAACTGCTGGAAATACTGCAAACCCATCCGAAGAAGACTATGGGGGTTGTTGCGATACACCTTAAACTAGATGGCTCCCCACAGATCGGGTGACCAGGCTGGCCAGCTAGATCCGCGACCAGAATGACTCCGCTAAAAAGAAATTCTCTGTCAGGCGTGAAGACTGTGTAAATATGCTCCAAGGTTCGGTGGGCTGTATGTGCAGTTGCTCCATCCTATTGGAGTAAACTGAAGGTCTGTTCCTCCTCCGTTAATCCTGCCACAAATGGTTCCAAAATATTGGCAATGTAACGCAGCGAAGTCAGTGTCTGATGAAAGAAGATGGGACCAATAATACGGCGTAAATGCCCTGCACACCAAACCCCAACTTTCTCATCATGCAGTGATGTTTCGTGGAAGTTATGCAAATTCTCTTCAGCCCAGAACCTGTGATGTAGTGAGTTGACATAACCAACTCAGGTTTCATCAGACATAAGGAAAAGATCCATGTCACTGTTACCTCAGTGAACGTCCATGCACAAAACTGGAGGCGCTCACGAGTATCTACCGCTTTTAATGCGTGAACAACAAACACTCTGTAGGAAGGCACGTGCAGGTCCAGGTGGAGTATTCGTTCGCGATATGCCTGTCTCTTGCGACAGGTGTCAGGTTGATTTGGTAGGACTCTGAAGCTTTTGCTGGTGCACTATTTCTGGTGTGCGGGCACGTTTCGGAAAGTTTTTTTCACTTATTCAAAACAGATCCTGACTGACGCCATTTACGCATTAAGCATTGCATGGCACTATTTGCTAGCACTCTGACACTATTAAACTTCTCAGCAAACAACTAACCTCAAGTTTCCAGACTTTGTTGACACATAAATTTCGACAACGAACACCCGCTGCTCCACTGTGAGTACCCTTTGCACTGCTCCACTCATACTGACACAGCCCACACAGCGCTCTGAACCGGTATGGTTCACGTGGCGGGCGTACACGTGGTGGTGTGCGACATGGGGTGTGGTCGTATAGTTGCACGCGTACTTTCAAGTCCAATCGTATCCACTCGTCCAGGCCACTTTTATTTGCCCCACACTATACTGCCGTGCTCGAACGTATCCCAACGACCAGTATTACGTTCCGCCTGATATGCATGCATCCCACATAATGTAGCTCTATTGTAGCTCCTCTAACAAAATCTTTTGACTATACAAAATAGATACATCCGGATACCACCAGGAAATATTGTTCTTTATGTCAATTAGTCCACACATAAAATAACATCACGATATTTCAAACATTAGGATACATATCATTAGAGACGATAAGGTCCTTATCGCCTGTAAACTCAATTTTATTGCAATATGTGACATTTCAAAAGCATTTGCACACTCATTAGATTTGAGACTATGTCACATACATCATTCAGTAATCCTTAGGCAAATTTAAATATTGTTGTGAACAAGACATTTTGAAGCAATATTTGAACATCAAAAGTTCTATGACAGTTTGAATTATTACATTCTCTAAAAGTCTTTCCCGCACCTGGTGAACGTCGTTTCTGTGGCGAGTGCTTTTGCATAAACTGCTTGTTGACCTAACCAGATGAAAATAAAGCGCAATTGGCAGAGGCAGGCAGTCTATGGGAACTTCAACTATTAACAAATATTTGTGCATATGTTTCAACTTTAAATGACACGATGAACTTTTTTGTTCTCGATCTTTGCTAATCAAGCAAAGATCGAGTGTCTGACCGAGTCTCACCCACGGCAACAATCGTCATTGCTGGTTATTCATAAAGAGACCTGAAATATGGATGTTATCCCCAGTACCAGTTATCAAATTTGAACTTGAAAATAAATGAAGAAAATTTTATTAGAACTGGGTATCCTATCAATACACTTATCTACCTGTTAAGTAACAAAGAAAGACTTTAATATACTTCGATTCACAAATAAAGGAGTGTGCACATGTTTAAAATTGAAAGTCATGATGTAAAGTTCCGTGACGAGGATTCGTACTCAATATGTAATCGGAATGTTAATTAAGTAAATTCAGATGCGGGATGTCAAATTTTTTCATCATCTCTGAGATGTCTGAATCTGAAATAAAGACACAATTATTCTTTTTATCTGCCCAAAATCGAACCCGGTACCTACAGCCGTTGTTTTCTGCCCACTAAGAGACGTTAAGTATCAACTGCTAACTCACCGGTAGTAAGATCTTTGCATATTTGGCTAGAAACAACGGCACCTATAGACATTATTGACAACATACAAAGACTAATTAAAAATGATCATTATTTTTCACTAGCAGTTTTATGTGCACATGCTAGACCTTGAAATGAAATTAAGGATACTTTTGTGCTTGCCCACAATTTGAACCCAGATACGTGCCTATTGTGAAGAACTAGAGAAGTTTGTAATCCTGAAGAAAACAACGAAATGATTGAATTATATCGTTCCGAGAGTGTAACATACTGCGAAAGAGGAGATACGAACACGAAACCGACTCCACCATCAAAATTTTCAATATCAAGTTGAAATAAAATAAATCCTGATAACCTTAAATGAACATTCATAAAATAAAATTTTTAGTGTAATAAAGCTTGCAGTTGACAAAGTTTCTGTTTGCCGACTTCCGCCTCAGGTATGGCCCAATCTAAACCGGCTCTTCCCCACTTGGTTGGGAAGGGATATTATGTTCAATACGGATTCTGAACTATGGCGCAGACGTGAAAGAGATCTCTTCATGCCTGGTAAAAATGGACACCTGACGTTGTAATCTAACCCTTACCTTACACCTGTCAAACTAGAATTATTCCACTAGACGTCTGTA
Organism: Schistocerca serialis cubense; assembly: GCF_023864345.2. Taxonomy (NCBI): domain Eukaryota; kingdom Metazoa; phylum Arthropoda; class Insecta; order Orthoptera; family Acrididae; genus Schistocerca; species Schistocerca serialis. The sequence continues at coordinate 507,429,022 of NC_064644.1, read as the reverse complement.
TGCCTTAGTTCGCAGATCGCTTATTGTGTTGTAACGGAAAATTAGCTTAACTTACGAATTAGACTCGATGAAGAAAATCCGGTTGTCCATTAACTGGTAAATTAACAGCAAGCTTCTCACGCGAAAACCATTCCAGTCTCATACCAGTGGGATGTAAATGTGCTTCTACTCATCATAGACCCGAACGAAGCCTTTTGAGATTTTCCCTATTTCAACAAATTTCTTAGTTTCAAGAAATGGCGCTTCAGAGTTGAAGTCACCCACCAGATAATTCGGTTATTACTACCATTGTTATTATTGTCATTCCACTGCTGCTACACGTGGAGATTAAGAAAGCGTTTAGTTCTATTTGCATAACTACACTGTCAGCAACTTCTTGTGCAATCAACCACTGGTTGTGTCAGTCAGTTGCAACAGACACATAGGCTAAGAGTGATGAGGGTACTTGTTGCCCGCCGTATACTTTGCTGTACAGAAGCTGTTCATGTCTTTTGACACTGTATTGTATGGATGATTACGGTTAATAGCGAAGTGTGTGGTTGTTGGAATGGGCGTGTCAGCCCGAAACCGGTAACTACTACAGCTGAATTTTATATCAGTGCAACTGAGGGCAACTGAGTCGCCATGTCACGGACTGCGCGGCCACTCCCGCCGGAGGATCGAGTCCTCCCTCGAGCATGGATGTGTGTGTTGGTCTTAGCATAAGTTAGTTTAACTAGTGTGTCTAGGGACCGATGACCTCAGCAGTTTGGTCCCTTAGGAATTCACACACATTTGAACATTTTGCAACTGAGACGGACGAAATAAAAAATTATCCAGTTCCCTCAATACTTAAGAATAGCGCACCAACCATCCTGTGGCAGCATGACTCGAATAAGCAAGTATCTCAAATTGTCACGAATGAGCGGAATAACACGCACAATCGGCTTCGAAACGGTCTGTCTCCATGTGCAATCCACATTCATATTGAAGTACATTACCTGACTACCACGAAAGAATGCAAACGTAGCAGTAGGAGTTGATACGTAACAAGATCCAGCTAACAAATCATTCAATGACACAATTCAGTCAGCACAACGTCGGAGATGAAAAGGCTGGCACTAACAAGTGTGCAACTAAGAAATTTTTTCACCTTTAGATTTACAGGGTACAGTAATAAGGCAGCGATAAAATTTGTGGGAGAGAAGTTGTCTTAGGAATTCTTCACTAATTGGCTCTTTCACAGAAAATGTAAAAAGCTTGTCTCCAGCGATATGAGAACCAAAAACTAACGCATTCTCCCGCTTAAAGGACAAACACTTTACGTCAAAGCTACCATACAACTGCTTCTAACACCACCTGAGACTCACTTTTTGAAGACATACAAAAACTGTTAATAACAGTTCTTCAGAAAGTGTTAATCCATACTGAGCTCTGTTCAAATGGTTCAAACGGCTCTGAGCACTATGGGACTCAACTGCTGAGGTCATTAGTCCCCTAGAACTTAGAACTAGTTAAACCTAACTAACCTAGGGACATCACAAACATCCATGCCCGAGGCAGGATTCGAACCTGCGACCGTAGCGGTCTTGCGGTTCCAGACTGCAGCGCCTTTAACCGCACGGCCACTTCGGCCGGCCTGAGCTCTGTACGAGGGCGCTATCTCACAAGTACAAAACTGGTAGCGCGATGGAAGACCCAAGTGACAAGCGGAGCATCCACTTGACATAAAATGATCGTTTGGTGTTTGCTCAATTGCTTTACAGACGCTCTAAGCAATGGGCATGTCGTGACAACTGGAGCACGATGGCAGTGGGCATTGGCTGCAGCATCCCCATTCCTATGAACAAGTTTTTGTTTCAAAGTATCAAACTAAAACAACTGGTGCGATTCATCCACAGGCAAACACAAAATTCTGCAGCATCATGCCCCAAATGCATCAACACCAATGACAATCTTACGTTTGATGAATTATTGAAAACAGCAACATTCTTTCAACTTCAAACCTGCGCTATGGTTCCTGAAGTCAACACTGACGGATCAAACAGAATATATCTCATCTCTAGTAAGAGAACCTTTTCAGTTTGAAGTGAGAAAGGCTGTCGGCCAATTGAAACAAAGAAATCCATCGTCAGCTTTCGGACAAAGTTTTGCGAACTTATATTAAAAAAAAAAAAAAACGCTCGATCTGAGGGTTCCGTACAAACTTAATTATGTAAAGAGATAACAACAATGTTTTCAGGTGACTCAGTAACATAGTGTAAATCTTTCTATTGGACCCCCTTCGACTTAATTGTCCATAACCTACCCGTTATACAACTGGCGTAATAGAATCTACAATGTAACGCGGAATTCGAACCACATGTTGTTTTTGGCGACTCCTCACATCGTTGAGTACTAGGTTAAAACAAAAACTATAGAATCGGTAGTCTCACCGAGATCCAGTCCCGCAAGCTCGTGGTTTGCAAGCACAAAATGGTTCAAATGGCTCTGAGCACTATGGGACTTAACTTCTGAGGTCATCAGTCCCCTATAACTTAGAACTACATGAACCTAACTAACCTAAGGACATCACACACACCCATGCCCGAGGCAGGATTCGAACCTGCGATCGTAGCGGTCGCGCGGTTGTAGACTGTATCACCTAGAACTGCTCGGCCACTCCGGCCAGCTGCACGCACATATTTCCCGACTACGCCAATGCAACTGACATATTTGTACATAATGAATCTATTTGTTTCGATGAATGAGTTACGAGTATCAAAATATTTGACATGTATCGTCCATCTTTTAAGTTCATTGGCTTAGAAGCTTCAGTTATTCACATCGCTTAGATTATTTAGATAAATTTCATCTTGTTACCTTTACCTATGGCATAAAAAGGGATCTTAACAGTAGAACAGAGATACAGACAGACGGACAGACGGACAGCAAAGTGCTCCGATGTGGGTTTCGCTTTTATTGATTGAGGTATTGAATCCTAAACATGGTGCTATTTCTGTACTTCACTGATCTCTACCCTCCTTACACGATGGTTTGACTGTCGATGAAATTGGGAAATCGAAATTTTCGTTAAAAGTGATTCCACCAAGGTGGGCACCGTTCTGTCAACTCTACGACGTATACTTTACATACGGCGGTTACAAAATGCCTAACTCTCATCACACAGCAAACGGAAATCGATGAAATTAATAAAATACACGTTTGGATGTGTAGTCAATCATAGGTTCCAGCTTCGAGAAAATGTTTTAATATGCTTGATCTGATGTGAAACTGTCACCATATCGCAAGGTATTTAGAATGTTAGTGAAATTTCTATTCCTCAAGACAACCGCATTATGGAAAGTGACTATGGCATATGTGTCTGTGTGTGTGTGTGTGTGTGTGTGTGTGTGTGTGTGCAATCTTACAGGACTTGACTGCTAAGGTCATCAGTCCCTAAGCTTACACCCTACTTAACCTAAATTATCCTAAGGACAAACACACACACCCATGCCCGAGGGAGGACTCGAACCTCCGCCGGGACCAGCCGCGCAGTCCATGACTGCAGCACCCTAGACCGCTCGGCTAGTCCCGCGCGGCGTGGCATATGTGCCTTCACGCATTGCTGACGATGCTTCGATTTTTTTTTATCGCCTTAACATTTTATGACAGATATCACACTTGGGAATACACTGTTCCTCATGAAATATAAAAGTAAAAATTAAGGCATAAATTAATGCACTACAATTTATGTGTTCTTCGCTTTCAGTTATTGTTAATTACTTAAGGTTATATAGGATTTGTGATGACAATATATACACTGAAGAGCCAAAGAAGCTGGTACACCTGCCTAATATCGTGTAGGGCCACCGCGAGCACGCAGAAGTACCGCAACAAGACGTAGCATGGACTCGACTAATGCCTGGAGTAGTGCTGGAGGGAATTGACACCTTAAATCCTGCAGGGCTGTCCATAAATCCGTAGGAGTACGAGGCAGTGGAAATCTCTTCTGAACAGCACGTTGCAAGCCATCCCAGATACGCGTAGTAACGTTCATGTCTGGTGTGTTTGGTGACCAGCAGAAGTGTTTACTCAGAATAGTGTTCCTGGATCCACTCTGTAGCAATTCGGGACCTGTGGGATGTTGCAATACTCAAGTCTGTGGGAATGCACAATGAACATGAATGGATGCAGGTGACGAGACAGGATGCTTACGTACGTGTCACCTATCAGCGTCGTATCTAGACCTATCAGGGGTCCCATGTCAATTCAAATGCACACTCCTCACACCATTACAGAGCCTCCATCAGCTTGAACAGTCTCCTGCTGACATGCAGGTTCCATGGATTAACCGGGTTGTCTCCATACCCGTACACGTCCTTCTGCTCCACGCAATTTGAAACGAGACTCGTCCGACCAGGCCACATGTTTCCAGTCCAAGGTCGGTATTGACGGGCCCAGGCAAGGCGTAAAGCTGTGTGTCGTGTAGTCATCAAGGGTACACGATTAGGCTTTCGGCATCGAAAAGCCATATCGATGGTGTTTCTTTGAATGGTTCGCACGCTGACACTTGTTGATGGCCCATCATTGAAATCTGCAGCAATTTCCGGAAGAGTTGCACTTCTGTCACGCTGAACGACTCTCTCCAGTCGCCGTTGGTCCCGTTCTTGCAGGATCTTTTTCCGGCCGCAGCGATGTCGGAAATTTGGTGTTTCACCGGATTCCTGATATATACGGTACACTCGTGAAATGGTCGCACGGGAGAATCTCCCTGCATCGCTTCCTCAGAGATGCTGTGGCCCATCATTCGTGCGCCGAATATAATACCACGTTCAGACTTACTAAGTGAGTTGATAACCTGCCATTGTAGCAGCAATTACCGATCTAACAACAACGCCAGACACTTGTTGTCTTATATAGGCACTGCCGACCGCAACGCCGTATTCTGCCTCTTTACATATCTCTGTATATGAATACGCAGGCCTATACCATATTCCTAGGCGCTTCAGTGTAATTTCAACAATATTTGAAATACTTATTTTGTAAATAATTCCAACATATATCTCAATGGCATAAAAATACTGACGTCATTTTTTGTGGAGCATCACTCAGTGAAGGGTTTTAAACTCTACAAAGCGATAAGCGGTAGCTGATCCTTTCGAACAATTGTGAAGGAGGATAGAACTGCCGCGGCTGCCGCTGCACCCGCTGCTGGCTACCAGCAAGTGGGCCCCGGAGAACTCTGGTGCTTGCATTGTTCAGAGGTGGACAAGCAAAAATGTTATCGGACGGAACTATTATTACTCGTGTGTCATAAACTGAAGTCGGCCTCTGTGGCAGAGTGGTTCTAGGCGCTCCAGTCCGGAACCACGCTACTGCTTCGGTCGCAGGTTCGAATCTTGTGTTATGTCCGTAGGTTAGTTAGGTTTAAGTTGTTCCAAATCTAGGGGACAGATGACAGTCCCATAGTGCTTAGAGCCATTTGAGCCAAAACTGAAACACATTGTAACTGTGCTACCATTACACTAGAAACTTCATCATTCAGACCAAATGCGGTATAAAAATTCAGGCAAGCAGCGGTGCCAAACGCGTAACTTCGGATTCAGTTGATGTAATGTTCGCCACATTTTTGTTTTATTTTTGTTTCAGGGTTTCCCATCTCCCCTTATAGCCCAGTAATACTTTCACCTTGCGTGCCTTCGTTGGCTAGCTTATTACCTATGGTCATTACTGCTTACAGCAGAGAAAATTTGTTCTTTTTCTTAGTTTTCCAGCTCATCGACTGTTTCAGACTTCGTCTTCTCAGAGTTTCGCTTTCACTGTTTGTCCAAAACAATAGTCTGACATGCGACGTCTCAAAATAGCATCTTTGGCAATTGCACGTGAGTTTGTACGTTTTTCTTGTATGTTTCACTTGTATTCGCTTTCTAAGCATATTGCAAGTACTTATACCTAGTATGTACTTCCGTTCCTGATGTTACATTGGCCTTGTAATAATTATATATTAACTTTTCTAACCTGAGTTTTGTGCAAATTTTGCCACAGTGATATGATAATGTTTACTCGAAAAGCGTCATAAATAAAGTTCTAGTGATCAAGATGGGTCCATGGAGTTACTACAAAAGTCTTTGCCAACTAGGGAAAATAGAAAATTAACTGTAGCAGAGCTTCCTGTTGAGTTAGGAAGTCACGAAGTGAAATTTTTTGAAACAAAAGCAGGCACCTAAGAAGAACTTTAAAACCTTCGGCACATTCGTCTCGTCAGCAACTAAAATCGAGGGCAGATCGACGCCAAAATTCGCATCCACCCTCTCATCGCAATATACAATGCACTCGATTAAAATATGGAGTACAGTAATTTGCGTGCCACAGGCATCACACAATAAGCGGGGAGGAGGGGTGGTGCGAGGGGCAGACAGAAGCCTGGCGTCAGCAGCCGTGGGTTATTGTCCGCCGCTGCCAGCCACTCCTCCACCTATAAATGCTCGGACCTCCGATACAACACCGAAATGACTGCCTTAACAGGAATGACACTTTGCGTAGTGTCATATTCGCTGCAGGCATCCTTCGCAGTTTCGTCTGCTTGTTCATTTTCCCAAACTTTCACGTGGCCTGGTACAGAGCGGGATGCCACCTGCTTACCCCGCCGTTGCTTGACATATACTTCCTCGCGTATTAACTACACCATTTTCTTAGCTGGCTATATATTGTACAACGATTGTAAGGCGGTAAGAGATTTAGACCAGATGAGAAACTGTTCGTCTGAAACTGCCTCTTCACATGGAGCTCTGCGGCAAGCTCAGTCTAATCACAAAGAAGCCATATCCTGAAGGACATTACTGAACCGCGAAGGGGGTCCGCTTGTTTAAAACCATCAGTGGTGCGGCCTAAAATAACTTAAAAAACTTCTTATAACTCGTCAAGTATAAAATAATAATGGGTCCACAAAACTAAGGCGGAGATCTGCAACATTCGTGTAAAACTTGCAGACCGATCACTCGCACCCCAAAAACGGATAGGGCCTCACAGTTCGTTGTGGATTAAAGATAAAACTTTCCACTAATGACCTACCAACGGTATGGAACGCAGGTGCGTACGGCATGGACAATGCTTTACAGTGGACATGAGGAACCGTCGCCTGGTGTGCAGTGGCCGCTCACTCCAGTCGGTATTAGGCTGGTTGAAAGGGCGCCGGTGATCACTGTGCATCACGCCTAACATTTCTAAACAAGAGGGCCGTGCCGACCTATACAGTGTACACTCGAATTCAAGCCGAGATCGCATGAAGGACGTGAAAAACCGGAGCAGACAAGTTCGGTTTCCTCGCCATGAATTATGGCGGAGATATCTTAAAATATCCTAAACTTTTAGGGACCATCTTTTCAGATTCCTATGGTGTGGCAACCGTGCAAGTTGAGAATCAAATGAGAGGCACAAGAACTTCGCCGTATCTTTAAAAGTATGAGTCCTGTGCCCCATTCGCAACTCTAAAGAGTATAAAATACAACATGAATGGTTAAAAAGAATCCACGAAGACTTCTCGGTAGAGATATTAAAACCACTCTTCCCTGCCCATTTGTCCAAATTTCGAGAAGTACGTTTAATTGAAGAGTTGTTGCTGCAAGGCTTGAGCAGATCAAAAGACAGAGAAGACGTCAACAAATAAAGAGCATTATACAATACATTTAACTACTGACGTGATACTATTACTAGTAGTGGCGAAGCCGGTCACATTTAAAACACGACATTGAGGGACGCCCGCCCGGCTAGCCGCGCGGTCTAACACGCTGCTCCACGAGCGGGAAGGCGTACCGGTTCAAATGGTTCAAATGGCTCTGAGCACTATGGGACTTAACAGCTGATTTCATCAGTCCCCTAGAACTTAGAACTACTTAAACCTAACTAACCTAAGGACATCATACGCATCCATGCCCGAGGCAGGATTCGAACCTGCGACCACCGTAGCGATCACGCGGTTCCAGACTGAAGCGCCTAGAACCGCTCGGCCACTCCAAGGCGTACCGGTCCCCGGCACGAATCCGCCCGGCGGATAAGTGTCGAGGTCCGGTGTACTGGCCAGCCTGTCGATGGTTTCAAGGCGGTTTTCCATCTGCCTCGGTGCATGTGGGCTGGTTCCCTTTCTTCCGACTCAGTTAAAGTATGTCGACGATTGCTGCGCAAACACTGTCTCCACTTACGTGTACACCATAACTTCTCTACCACACAAACATTTGGGGTTACACTCGTCTTGTATGAGACGATGCCTTGAGGAGGGGGTGCAGGGGGGGGGGTCCACTGGGAGCCAAACTGCACAATATCCCTGGGTTCAGTGTGGGGTGGCGGTAGGGTGGATGGACTACTGTGGCCTGTTGTGAACCACTGCGAGCTACGGCGGGACGAATCCTCTCCGTCGTTTCTAGGTCCCCGGTTTAATACAAAATACCCACCCAACTTGAGGGACACTGTTCGGACACTGATCCCCTGCTCAAAGCTATCATAGAGGACGTCACTGACTCGATTTCTAAAATAGAATGGTAAGGGTAAGGAACGTATAAAGATGAAACACATCAACTAAAACAGCATTTATGGAGCTGCCTGAGCATAATAGGCTTCCGAGAAGTGTCATAGGCCTTCTCAATGTCAAAAATATACCTGAACTTGAAAAGCCTATTATATAGCAACTTCCAGCAGTATCAGTTTATCAAACGTGGAGCGATTCTTCCTGAATCCACACTCAAAGCGACTAAGGAACTGCCTGGATTCTAAGATACAGAAAATGTGGCGTTAACCATCCTTTTCAAGGTCTTTTACACGCCGTTAGTGACGCAGAATTACAATAATTTTTCGATTATGAGCGGTCATTGCCAGGTTTTAAAAGAAGGATTAAAATTGCCTCGTGCCTCGAATAGGTAAAGTGAATTGAAGCCGAAATGAGGTTAAAAAGGACAGCGATAATTTCTTTGTCCCACCCTATGAGGTGCAGTAACATATCCTAATGGAACCCATGATGACCTAGTGACGTGTCAAGAGCTTCAGAGGGCGCAGAGTCCAAGTCCTGCGTGAAAAAGGAGCAGTTTTATTCTTTGCTTTGTAGCGTCGGAGGGCTGAGTACTGTTTGACAGTTGTGGCAACTGCCGCAAAAAAGGCCGCCATCGTCTGGCCAATGTCTCACGGTTTGGTCTGTGAACACTGATTCCCTATTACAGCAGCCAAGGGGCATCTCTCTATTCTCCAGGAGTCCTCTTGATGATTTCCCCAGGGACAGAAGACTGAACAGCCTGAACGCACACTGTGTGCGCTAGAATAATTTCTCTTCAGAAAACAACTCAAGTTGGTCTACCCTAATTCAACAGATGTATTTTCTCCACATGTGTCCTGAATCCACGGAAGTTTGGAAGTAGTTTTAACAGTGAGGTTCCTGTCTGTCTTATTTCTTGTCATTCCTCTCTGGTTGGAAGACTGAAGCGAAGAGATGTGGGGGAGGGGCGGGGAAGGAGGCGGTGTTACTTCAGGGACTTTCTGGTTATATTAAGCAAACGTCGACGTTGTACCTCATATATCAGACGATACCATGTCACGTAGTCTGATGGCTCTCGAACTGATCATTTTGGCCTATTTTCCGTCATACATTTTGGGGATGCTCCTACTATCTGCCGTGAGGGTCTGTTATGCTTTCATACACTAGGCTCGACAATTACCGTCCTTTCAGTGGTAGGAATGCTTAGTTGTTGGACTTGCTGTGGAAGTTTGCAGCTGCATTTACAGGTTCAAGCTGGTGTTCTATGCTCTTATGTCAAAGCTTGGTGCCAACGTTTGTTTCCTGTACAGGTTACTTCAACGCTGACACAAACGACCTGACGAGTGGCTGCGAGGCCTGAAACGTCATCATTGGACATTCGTTGTGTGATTTTAATCTCCTGTATTTTTTTCTCTTCCACAAAGACAGGACGTTCCTTGCTCCAAATTAGAAGGACATGGGTACAATTGACACACGTGTGAGGCAGTACATTGAATACCTGGTTCATGGACCGTGGAACCGCATCTTACAGGCGGTACGTGATCGTTACAAACCCTTGATGGTGTGACTGAAACTTTGACCCTTAAAGGAATCGTTAGAATTAGGTAAATAAGGCCTAACTTTAAGATGGAGAAAGCCTCCTGCAATAAACTCTGGTACTTCGGTAAATGGAAAGCCACGATGAAAGAGGCTGACTTCTCAAGCTCACCATCTATCTGTACTTAAGTGGCAGTTTCACTTTCCCGTTCCTGTTGGAGTTCTTTGGTATCTATATTCATACTACCCCAACGTATCACAATTCCTTTACAATACTTGACCCCAGTGTGCAGCTCGCAGGTTTTAGTATATTCTCTAGGTGATTCAGCATTTAACAAGTTGTTCGGATAGGTCGCCCTCAATGTTTCGAACAGGAGGTTATTACTGTGCAGCCTCTCTTCATTTAACTTGTCCTGTAAGTCCCTATATGGGATGTAGAAAGTGGATAATTTTTCGAACGAAGCTTCTACACTGTTAACGCAATAAATATATTATCTGCCACCGAATGGCGTCCTGATTTCTCTTACGACCAATTAGGTTCCTTTCGGAGTATGCTGATGCATTAGCTCCATACTTAACAATCATATACAACCGTTCGCTCGACGAAAGATCCGTACCCAAAGAATCGAAAGTTGCACAGGTCACACCAATATTCAAGAAGGGTAGTAGGAGTAATCCACTAAATTACAGGCTCATATCGTTAACGTCGATATTCAGCAGGATTTTGGAACATATTGTGTTCGAACATTATGAATTACCTCGAAGAAAACGGTCTATTGACACACAGTCAACATGGGTTTAGGAAACATCGTTCCTGTGAACACAACTAGCTCTTTATTCACATGAAGTGCTGAGTGCTATTGAGAAGGGACTTCAGATCGATTCCGTATTCCTGAACTTCCGGAAGGCTTTTGACACTGTACCACACAAGCGGCTCGTAGGGAAATTGCGCGCTTAAGGAATATCGTCTCAGTTATGTGACTGGATTTGTGATTTCCTGTCAGAGAGGTCACAGTTCGTAGTAACTGACGGAAAGTCATCGAGTAGGACAGAAGTGATTTCAGGCGTTCCGCAAGGTAGTGTTACAGGCCCTTTGCTGTCCCATATCTATATAAACGATTTGGGAGACAATCTGAGCAGCAGTCTTCGGTTGTTTGCAGATGACGCTATCATTTATTGACTAATAAAGGCATCAGAAGATCAAAACAAACTGCAAAACGATTTAGAAAAAATATCTGAATAGTGCGAAAAGTGTCAGTTGACCCTGATTAACGAAAAGTGTGAGGTCATCCACATGAGTGCTAAAAGGAACTCGTTAACCTTCGGTTACACGATAAATCGGTATAATCTAAAAGCCGTAAATTCAACCAAATACCTAGGTATTACAATTACGAACAACTTAAATTGGAAAGAACGCGTAGAAAATGTTGTGGGGAAGGCTAACCAAAGGCTGCGTTTTATTGGCCGGACACTTGCAAAATGTAACAGACCTACTAAGGAGACTGCCAACACTACGCTTGTCCGTCCTCTTTTAGAATACTGCTGCGCGGTGTGGGATCCTTACCAGATAGGACTGACGGAGTACATCGAGTTCAAAGAAAGGCAGCACGTTTTGTATTATCGCGAAACATGGGAGAGAGTGTAACAGAAATGATACAGGATCTGGGCTGGAAATCATTAAATGAAAGGCGTTTTTCGTTGCGACGGAATCTTCTCACGAAATTCAATCACCAACCTTCTTCTCCGAATGCGAAAATATTTTGTTGACACCTACCTACATAGGGCGGAACGATCACCACGATAAAATAAGGGAAATCAGAGCTCGTGCGGAGAGATATTGGTGTTCATTCTTTCCGCGCGCTATACGAGATTGTAATAATAGAGAATTGTGAAGGTGGTTCGATGAACCCTCTGCCAGGCACTTAAATGTGATCTGCAGAGTATCCATGAAGATGTAGATGTAGATGTCGCTGGTTGACTATCTGACAAATTTAGTAGATAATGAGCAATTATGTATTTAACTAGAGAGGTGCAGATTTATCCATTGGGAAACGTTGGTTCCCTACACACACAATGGAAGACAATTGGACTTACTGAAGGCTGTCGACGACGGCGCTGCCCAATCCGCTAAAGCGGCCGTTGTCCAGACGGAACGTGACGTCGAGCCCTGTGGAGCTGGTGTGCCACGTCAGGGGCGCCAACTGATCCGCAGGGTCGATTGGTGGAGCGCCGATCTCTGGAATTCCTGCGCACATTGTAAGGATTCAATAGTGAGATTGCTCTTTCTTTGGACCTCTTTGGATTACTTTTAGTGGGTTGAGTCTAGCATGGCGAATGCGACAATGTGTGATTGTTGCAGGTTAGAAAATTAGCCACTCTTCCAAGTAAAAGAGAAGGACAAGAAAGTATATTGATCACGTGTCACCAGAAACATGTACCCAGTTAAACAAAAAGAGCTGATTTAACTATTGTCTTTTCAAAGTTCCTGTCTTCAAGTTTATTTATTGTTTATTTACGGTACTTTTTAAGCACAATATTAAACATAATGCGAACGATAACACATGTAATTTGCATTCAGACACGTAAATTTTTGATAAAATCAGTTGAGTCGTTCGTTGTTACCAGGAACTTGTCAAACGTTCCGCGACGTGTCACGTTGGTACATTTCATAACATAGCCTGGCTGCTAAATAATCGCATGTTGACGTGGTGCCTTATCCCGTCTACGAAGAGAGTCCGTTTTTCTGACTTCATTGGTGCGTATTCTCTTAATCGTTGTTCATGTTGTGCGCGACTAGTCGAAACCAAGGTGTTTATTTCTTAGCCAGGGCAGGTTCTGGCAATGTGGAGGGCAACACTTTTGTGCAGTCTCGTTCTAGTGCAAGGGTACCCGTACCCAGGCTCTAGCTTTTAGAGAGATTTTCTTTCAAGAAAATTATTTAAAAATCGATATCACAAAGGTTTTTAAAAGGGTCGAAAATGTAAATTTCGATGGTTACTTTCGAGTCGCCTTTCGTCTTCCAAAATATTATAAATACTTCAGATCCCCCATATCTTGGCCCACCCTCTACAAACAGTCGTGTGGGGCCCTTGTATCCGTGAGTCGGTTGAGCTGAACTGAGACGTGTGATTTTCAACGGGAGTTTTCATTAATGGTTTCGTTGATCGGAGCCGGTTTCTTTCCAGGGTAACGACATTTTGATATTTTGATAGATAGAAAGGTTAAACCGTATGCGTTTAGGGTGTCTCGTCTCCTACCTTCCAAACTTAACAGAAGCTCTCCTGCGAACCTTGCAGAACTAGCACTCCTCAAAGAAAGAATATGAGGAGACATGGCTTAGCCACAGCCTGGGGGATGTTTCCAGAATGAGTTTTCACTCTGCAGCGGAGTGTGCGCTGATATGAAACTTCCTGGCAGATTAAAACTGTGTGCCGGACCGAGACTCGAACTCGGGACCTTGCCCGCGAAAGGAAAAGGTCCCGAGTTCGAGTCTCGATCCGGCACACAGTTTTAATCTGCCAGGAAGTTTCATATCAGCGCACATTCCGCTGCAGAGTGAAAATCTCATTCTGTATGCGTTTAGACTCAAAGAGAAGAGCTACTTTTGGTCAACGTCAAGGGGGGAAGGGGGTGGGGTGTAAATGTGGCTCAATATGGACAGCCATTCGACGGGGTTGATCTTAGTGTACCACTGATAATTTCGATGCGTTGCCAAGTTGTGTCTCGAAAACTTGTGTGTGTGCGCGCCATTGAACCATACACGAACGCAATGTCCCGCAGTAGACTAATCTAAGTGGTGAAGTGAGCACAGTTCCAGCAGTGGAGGGTCAGACAGATCAGTACAGTTTATGTAGGATGTTGTTTCTAGTTCATATCTTCGCAGGCTGCTTTCCAGATACTTCTTGTAGGACAGTGTCGGGCCCAGTGTAACCCCTAGATATTTCAGGCGCTGGTTGTCGTTTAGTACTCTGTCACCAAAATAGACTTGGAGCCGCTTATATGCAGCTCTGTTGCACTAATGGCAGCAAGCAGTCTCTTGTCTTAGTGGGGTTTGGTTTCAGGCTCCCTCTCGTAACATATTTTCCCATTACCGCCACATCAGGTGTTGAGACGGCTTCCGTTTCTTCGAAATTTCGGTTTCCTACTACGCCTTCAGCGTATTAACACTTACGTGATCTAGTTTCAGTCATATAGGAGATGTATAAACAGAACTGCAATGGGGTACCGTCTTTCAAGAGCTTATCCTGTTGCCCAGCATTATCTGGAATGAGCTCCCAGCAAGCTCACTATTAATAAGTTGCACTGTCTTTCTGAACGAGATTGTTTGAATGGATCTGTAGAGAAGACGACGTCTCCATATTCTGTCATAAGTTGATGAGAGAATATAAATGCAGTTGATGTTTTTAATTTCTTTTGGAGATCTGTATATAGGTAGTGAGTGACATTATTTGGTCTGTATATTTTCTTTCTGCGCAAAAACAAGCTTGTTCAATTGGAATTTTTTTCAAGTATTATAGTCTTTTGTAGATGGTTCTTTGAAGAAGCTTGTATATTGAGATACGAAGAGGTATTGGGCGATAGCTTTTCAGCTCGTCGTTGGTGTTCGAGGCTGAAGGATAGCGCTGACTTTAGGCTTTCTCCTTCTCGTGGTGATAAAGGTAAAGAACGCCGCAAGTCATTTTTTGGTATCTATCCGTAGTGCAGGAGGAATGTGGGATGAATTACATCAGGCTCTGGCTCCTTTCCCACTTTAACTTTTCTGAGTGCAATATCTACTTCCTTGGTACTAAATGGCTACGAAAATACGGTATAGTCTGGGGTAGATGTCTTCAAAGGCGCAAGCTCGTGTTAGATATGGGTGGCGTATCTCAAAAGCATACTAACTTTCAGTTTCTTTATATCCACACTGAGCATTGCTGCGGCTCGTGTTGGTGCTGTTGTAGGTTTCCGTACTCTGTTGGAGGCCAGACTGTATCGTTTAGTTGACATGGTTGCGGTTGTTTGTATTCTTCTTGTGTTGACTGGCGCCACTTGGTTTCGCAACCGTTGCCTGTCTGCTAGTGGCAGCAGCGGCGTTATCGATATGTAGTAACTGTGGCCCTATCTTTGGGATTACGTGGTTGTTCTTCTGGGTCGTGTGAGTGAGCAGTTCGGTTGGGGACTCCGGAGGAGCCAAGAGGACAGTGCGGGAACACGCCGGGACTGCTGGCGGCACGCATACACTGCCGGATGAAAGGGCTGTGGTCGAGAGGGTACACGACATAGTCGACACCCGGATCCAACAAGCTTTTAGTTGAGTGGATTTTAATCCTAGCAGTGAAACCTCCACCAATGTGAGATCTCGCGGTTCTCCAGTTACGTGGGTTCGTGTTGCTGCTGGCAGTGTCGCAGAGACGAAGAGCAGTGATTGGAGTGCTTGGGGAGGCGGATCTAATTAGCTTTCCTCGACTTCTTGTTACTAATTGCTGCATTCTATGTGTTACTATTTGTTAAGTTCAACCAGCGGTATTTTTCCTGCCTGGTGGCCGCTAAGCCCCAATAACTTGCCCTGGAGGTTAATGTATGTTGGCAGTGTACGTTTCCTCGCCTTGCCACTGCTGTCCGGTAAAGCGTGTAGTTTTGACAGCTTTCTTGACTGGAGGTTGGTTGGTGATTCTTCTACTCTGGTAGTATTTGTTCCTTTCTCCTTTCGGACGCTCTAAACACAGCATTCTGGGGACGTAGTGCTGACCACCACTTCTACCGTTGCATTGGTTATCGGACGCTAGGTAGCTGCAGTAGATTATCATTAGTCATTCGTTAGACTGCCAGTAGCCTGAGTCACCATCTTGTGAAGTGAATGCAACTCTTGGCTGCCTTTCTCATCGCTCGCGAAAGTGTTTCTGGCTTGACTCAGACGTCGATTCCTGGAGCACTGTCTGTGACTAGTCCTTGTGTTTTGTTATTGTGTTATTATTTTATTATTGTATTTTGAATTAACCTTGTTATTATATTTGCTGTTTTACTGTATGTTTCTAAATTTTTTTAATATAATTGCCATTCTTGGCGTTACAGCAAGATTAAACGGTTGTGCTATCAAGGTTACTACCATTTTCTCTCACCTGTTTGGTGATCAGTTGCCTGTCTTTTAAATTAACTTTTTCTATGGCCTTGCTGTTTGACAGTATGTTTGTTAATTTTTTTTTAATAATTGCCATTCTTGGTGTTAAAGACCTTCACCTGTGACTGTCGCTACTTGTCTTAAAATTCTAATGTGGCAATTATATTTTTGCAGTTAACCTTTAAGACCTTGGTGATTTGTTTCCAATATTTTAATAACTGTAGTTTGTAAGTTGCAACAAGTTAAACAGTTCTTAATTTATTGCCATTAAGGCCTTCAGCCATGAAACAATTCTTAATTTATTGCCATTAAGGCCTTCAACCGTGAGTGTCGTTATTTGTCTTAAAATTTTAATTTGGTAATTGTATTTCTGCAACGAGCTTTAAGACCTTGGTCACTTGCCTTTTAAATTTTAATAACTGTAATTGTAAGTTGCAGCAAGTTTCATCAACTCTTAATTTATTGCTTTTAAGGCCTTCAGCCGTGAAACAAATCTTAAATTATTGCCATTATTTAATTTGTTGTTGATTTTAAATAAATTGTGAGTTGTAAAAAGAAAAGTCAACCAATAGTAACTGGTTACGTCCCCATCCGCAGTCGTAACCGATCCTGCCTTCCTTGACCACCAGGTCACACACACCATATTTTCATTTCATTTCCTGTCCTCACGTAGGATCTCTACTCATAATTCTTTTTAATATGATGAATTATAAATACAAAGTATTATAGAACATGAGATATTTTAAACTCACACTGCCAAATAATATACCAAAGTTGCAAATATTCTTTTTAGACAGAGTTCTTTTATTCTAATCATTAGTAAGATAACATTTCATTATAATAATTTATAAATCCAAAATTTGACTATTTATTCGGCGGCTTCGTTACCGTCCAGTCTAAATATATAAGAGCGTTCTTTAACATTTTACCATTCCATAAACATAAACGTGAAAAAATACGCCTTTACTAGATAATCGTTATCAGTTTGAATACTTAGTAACACCACAGACGGGATATTTACTCTTCTTTTGCTCTGTAACGACATTTAGCCATCCGCCATAACATTTTTCACTAGCACTTATGACTCGACGGATGTTCTTTTATGGCACACTCCGGTGAGATACTGTCTTCATTTTAACCACGTTGCCCTCGTTGATCGACTCTTCTGTGTGCTATGCTCCCATTATGTTTCCTGCTCCTGTTTAGTGAGTGAGGCATGGTTTGGTATCAAATGGCTCTGAGCAATATGGGACTTAACATCTATGGTCATCAGTCCCCTAGAACTTAGAACTACTTAAACCTAACTAACCTAAGGACATCACACAACACCCAGTCATCACGAGGCAGGCGATTCCAGGCGTCATGTATTTTATTATGTGACAAAGGAACATATTTTAGACACAATATAATAACAGGCTTTTATAATTTTCGTCACATTTTTTATAATAATAATCTTTTACTTTCCATGTCCGAAACGCCACAGAAAGGTTTCCCAACTTCCCAAATAATTAATTAATTAATTCCATGTGTTCAGATATATAATCAATATTTTCCAACCAAATTATTTCACAGTAGAACTCAAATCATTACAAAACAACCACAAACGCTGCGCCTTTTGATGCGTCCATGTTTACGTCACTGTGACGCACTTTTGTGTGATGGATTCGCTACATGGCCACCCCCTCCGCCTTTAAAATGTATCGCTACACGCCAGTTCACACAGCCGTTAAACCGAGGTGGCTTCGTGTAAGTTGACAAACAGTAGACAAAATATTACATATGTTGGCCACTTGCCAATAAAAGCTTCTTTTTCTACTATATATATATATATATACGATTACATTTCAATTCTTCTTATTTTGTTTACAAAAGGGGTTCTTTTCCGCTTTCAGGTATTCATGTGAGTCATAGCCAAACGGCTTTTCAAACGTTAATCTGGTATTTCTTGACTTCAATCATGTTGTAATTATATGCCTGTTACTAACCGGGACTCAGGACGTGCCACTTCTGCTACCAGTGGATGGAATACGCTGTGCTTGATACACTGCTCTTCTAAATTCTCACAATAAGTTTTCATCTTGTCATTAGTATTGAATGATTTTTCGTCATTTTTCATTAATCTTCTACATATCGAAAACTCGTTTTGTGGTTTTCAAAACAAATTCTTCAAAATCAAATTTCTCACTCCACATATAACTATTTGCTACCCATATTAATTTCCTTTACTTTAGCTCTCATTTCACAGTTTGCTAACTTTGTTTCACAAAAATTCTGACTGTTCCTTTCCCTTTCTGATGTAATTATACCCTTACTGGATTCGCTTTGAAAACATTCGCTTATCATCGTCATGTAACATCACTTTAGCACTTCGTCCTGGTTCATCAATATTTTCAAATTTCACTTTATTTTCCGTACCACTTACCTTAACGGTCATATTGGCCTTCTCAAAGTTCACGACGTCAGCATGGTGTACCAGCGGATCCTTTCCTACAATAAAACTGACACATTGATGTCGTTTCACCCAGTCAATAATTCCCACTAGTTTGTCTTTACACCTCATTTTTACCAAATTTTGTTTCTTTATTTCACTGGTGTCTGCGATGTCAAATCCCTGCACTGGTATCGCAGGTACGCTCTCTTTAGCTGTTATCCACCTTTTAGATTGACACATAACTTGCTAACGACTCCAGTGGTTACTACTGTTTCAAACCTACGATCTTCAACGCTCAGCCTAAACTGACAATTCTCTTTATTCATATTCCTTATCCTGTCTCTTGGTCCATACATCCTTTGAAATTATTATTAAATCATCTGTTATTGTGAAATGTTGATCTCCAAAGAAGATGCTCTCTGTCAAAATCGTTACAAAGTCTCTTATCGTGCAAATGTAAATTTTTGTCTACATTTTCCTTGTCACATTCATTATTTTCTCTACAATCATGAAAACCTGAACCGCTTCTTTTCCCATCTACTTCTTTCTTAGGAAAACCGTACCACATCTTTCGTTTTCATTCGAATTGTTCTTGTTTCCATTGCCATTTGGTTTTTCTAGGGCTCCCACTATTGTGTACTTTTCTCTTAGCGATAAATTTGCTGAAACTACCTATTTTTACGTAGAAGTCTTCTTAACCATTTCTACTACGAATTCTTACTTTAACCCCGGTTCTCGATTTTGAATTTAAGTTGTTCTTAGCCTTTTGAGTAGAATGCTCAATGTCTATGTTATTAAAATCACTGGTCTTATGTTGAATTACAACTACTTTTGCAACCATCTTATTTGCATTCTGGCATAAAATTTCTTAACAGAATCTACTTTAACAGACGGTATGGTTTGGATTTGCTCATTTGTGTCCAGTTTTGCATCAGAATTCATTGTAATATTTAGTAATGATTGTACATGTTCATCTGAAACGAATTTATTATTTACATCAGAGACTGTCCTTTTGAATCAGTCAGTCTCATCATTGACAGTAGCTTCTAAAATATTAATGGCATCCTCATTTTCATTTACAATTTTACTAGGTTCCAATTAAAAGGTTTCACTTATGATAGTGGATAAAGTATCTGTCATTAAATTCATTAGTTTCATGACATCGACAGACTGTTCTTCCAAGTCCTTCGTTCCTTCATCAGTATCAGTGATAACTGTTATTACTTTGTTACTGTTATTGTTAGTATTCTTAACCGAACCACCCTTGCTGTCAAATCTTGCGTCAGTATGGTCTATATTACCACAGGTATCTCTAGTAGATTCTGTTAATATTCTTATTTCTTGAAGCAGTCTTCCTGCATCAGAGAAATAACTTTTCCATACTCTAATTGCATCATCCCTGTTAACTATTGGATTACTAGCTTCAGACACTTTCTTTGTCATTTACATCCACTTGAATGATTCCCTGTTCCTCATCTATCATTAAATCATTCATCCTAACTTTTCGTTGCTCTTACACATTTCCAAAGATTCTGTCCAATAAATTTTCCTCCTCATTATCTTTCAAATCGCTCCTTCCGACCCCTAGGACTTTCGTACAGCTTTCTTTGAATTTCACATCAGATTCTTCTATTTTTCCACCTTTCTTTATCCACCTATTTGCTAAAAACTCTTCGTCGGTGTATTGTGTTTTACGTTGAGTGTCACTATTATAGTCTCCTACATCGGCATTTAGATAGTTTACCAAGTTATCGGCATTCTCCTTGCGTTACCCGTGCATAGGGAGCATTTAGTTGCTCTTTAATATCCTCTGGAATATCAGATACATCTCATGATAATAGCCATTTATCGAGTTCTTCTCTAAAATGATTGACCCAACCCCACATTTTGGTAAGATTCCCACCAATCTCATGTAATTCTTCTAGATTATCCTGCCTGATATCGTACTACATGGTACCAGCAACCTCTAGTACGTATTCCTACATAGTATCAATTTTATTACTAATACAATATATCATAAAAGTCGTTTATTCTCTCCTGAAGCTGTGCTTTCTTTTTCCCACCTTTGTAACAGATTTTTCTTAAATTTATGATTATTTTAGTTCTTTCCTTCTCACACACTTCTAACGTACTCATTTTAACTATTCTAAAGTAGACTATATACCACAGCAGTTAATCACTAAAATTCGAGCTCCATGTGACTAATGTAAACGTTGAATTACTTTGTGTAAGGTTTTGCACTCTCCTGACGATGCAATTGATTGAAGTATGTGGCGACATCAAGCCCACATGTCGAGTCTGGACCTCATTTGCGACTGCGCCCCTTGTGCACCCGATACTGATGCATTTGTGATGGACTGCTTCCCTTGCACTCCCTGCACGCAGCGATGCCTTTTCCTGGTACGTGTATGGCCTCGCCATATCTTCTTCCTTCTTCCCCACGACGTCTTCTTGATGATCTTCTGTTATCTTTCACTTGTGACATTTTCGTAAACACTGAAGCTGTTTTTAATTTTTCACGACAATCAGTAATTATATTTCATGACACACTTCCCGCACTCAATGACATGCACAATTTTGGTACGACTTTGCTACCTGAAAGACACAATTTCAGTCGCTTTTAGTTCATAGTTCACTCCCTCCTTTTCCTTCTGACGCACTCGATTTCAAATCGCATTTTATTTCTTAAAACACATGTACAAAATCATACATATTGGTCATCTACGCTAGTAGTGGAACTAGTCTGGCGTCACCCCACTTTCCATTGTTGCCATACATCCAAGATGGCGGCCATGACGTCTTCCAAGATGGCAGCCCGGCCTTTTTCAAAGAAAATTCCGCAATGTCTGAATGAATGATTTTTATTAAATC
Organism: Schistocerca serialis cubense; assembly: GCF_023864345.2. NCBI lineage: Eukaryota > Metazoa > Arthropoda > Insecta > Orthoptera > Acrididae > Schistocerca > Schistocerca serialis. The sequence goes on along the minus strand of NC_064644.1, from coordinate 507,407,605 downwards.
TGTGACCGGTTTTGCTGTGGCCTTCTCCACCAGACATCACGGCGCCTAGAGTATCAGCAATCAAACTGACAGTCTGCAGCCACAGGTTGCCCACTCGCAGGCACACCGAAACACTACACAACCGACAGGCAATATTGATGGATGACCACAACAGCAACAACAACAACACCACTGCAAAGACGCCAGCAGCCATCAGGGGCCACTACCGGCCCACATAAACATAAGGAAGAGGTCGCAGATCCCAAAACTATTTCCACATGTCAAACCACATGATGGAAAATAGTTCTGAGGTACTCATCCGCCGAAGCGCTATAAAAGCCGGTGCTTGGCTGCACATCGGCAGTTCATCGACCGCCAGCAGACATGGATATCTGCCGCCCCGGCAGCCCAGCTTGGATCACTGATCTCTGGATTACGCTTGGTATATCGGAGAAGTCTCTGGTGGATCTCTATTTTGCGTTGGTGTTATACTTGGAGAATTTGTTTTTGTTAATTGAACAGTCCAATTAATTGTTTTCACACTTTGATCGTTAGTTTCTTCCGCTTGCGCAGACATAGCAGGTTTCACATCACTTACCAGTGCACCCTCAGGCAATATACGCTATTTATAACATAGTAATGTAGAACATTGCTCTGTAGCCACTCCCCAACATTCACGTCCAATATACCGTCATCTGGCTGGCTGCCGCGCGGCTCCTCTCAGCTTGCACGGTCATTGCCACTCCCATCATATAAAAAATTTTTAAAAAAAGATTTTTAATTTTTAACCACCGCTTTCATCAGATGACGGTATATTGGACATGAATGGTGAGGAGTGGCTACAGGGCAATGTTCAACGTAACTATGTTGTAAATAGTGTATAGTGCCTGAGGATGCATCGAAAATCTTTCATACACCCAGTGAGGAATTTTCTTTGAAAAAATATCTCCACTAACCTAGCCCCCACGCCCCTCCCCTCCCCCAGAAAATGGCGGGAAGTTCAAATTTCATCAGGACAATGCAACACACCACAACTACCTCTACTAACCTAAGAAAATGGCGACAAGATACGTCTATTGGGCTACCTTCACTAGCAGAAGTCATCCGACCGCCACCTCTTCCTACAGATTGGAGGAAAATTTGAATTTTGGGACTAAAGAAAGGCCACTTGGACTATCTCTACTAACCTTAGAAAATGGTGGGAAAGAAAGGGCTCTTGGGTTACCTCCACCAACCTATGTCTTCTGACAGCCACCTCCTCCTGGGAACTGGTGGGAAGAGGACTCAGCCTGTGCTGGACACATGTCTTTATTTTGCATTCAGTCTTTATCCAAACAATTGGAGACAGTACACCCATCCAGTGTGTTCGCCACAAGGTCTGGCGTCCAACTGACATAGTACACAGTACTTCCACCAGTCGGCAATGTCATCCATTCCATTACGTAATCCAAGATGGCAGTTTGGCGTAAGGGAAAATGGTGGGAAAAGGACTCAGTCTGTGCTGGATAGGATGGACATAAGTCTTTATTTTGCAGGCAGTACCTCCATCCAGTGTGTCCATGATGAGGTCTAGAGTCCAACTGACCTAGTACACGGTACTGCCCCAAGAGGGCATTGTCGTCCCACCTGTGATGTATTCCTAGATGGCAGTTTAGGGGGAAAAATGGTGGGAAAATGACTCAGCCTGTGCTGGACTGCTGGAGAGAGGAAGGAGCGTACTTCATTTATTTTCGAGCAGTTTATTTAGGGACGGATTGCATATAGTTTATTTATTACAGTGATGCAAAACAAGGGCACTGATATTCTTAGGGTCACACCACACAGCCTACAGACCTGAAAATTACTCGTAAATCACCGAAATAACGCATGTTAAACGCTCTGCAGACACGCAAACAAATCCTAAATTACCGAAATAATGCAATACACAGCACACAGGCATGCAAACTACTTCTAAATAATGCAGTACACTGATGTGCAGACATGTAATCAACTCGTAAATTGTCAAAATAATGCAGTACACAGCATACAGACCTGCAAACTACTCGTATATCACAGAAATAATGCATATAAAAACTCTGCCAACATGCTCACAACACTTACACAACCGAAAATAATGTGGTGCACAAACACTCATTGCATGTAAAAACGATTTCGAACTATCATCAATGTATCAGAGGCTCCAGGGGCGTACGCACGAGAACGCCACCAAGAGCCACTGCCAGATGCAAGCCAGTGTGAGTTATCACTCTCACGCCGCTGCAACCTACAGCAAGCAGGTGACAGTCACGTCTACTGTTAAAGTTTTTCGAGTGTTATACTGACGTCATATGTCTATCTATATAAGCCCCAAGTCACTCTCTGGGCTGTGTTGCTGATGCTAAACGTGTGCATACTGACATCACAGATTGTGGTATAGAAATCTATTCAATCACTTTCTCTCCATCATGATCCTAACAGGACATGCAAGACGCGTCTAGCCGTGAACGCATAGCTGACACATTTCCCCAAAACATCCGCATGGCGACTCAGCATCTAAACGTTTCTCAGTGTTATACTGACATCACATGGCTATGTAAAATAACAGCCAAGTCGACCTCTCGGAAATTGTGTAGTGCCCCAAAATAGTTTTGGTCTCTTCTGTAGGAGCTTTTATGATGTCTCAGCTTGTCTGCATGGAAATTCTTGTCCTAACGGAATCTGTTTGCGAAAATAGCACAGAATAACGCCGAATGCATTCCTCCTGATGCTCCTAACTTGACACCCCGTCCATCACATGTTATCCTTCCTGGAAATCGTTAAGTCCTGCTTTCAACAAACATCTACAAAACGAAAATGTTCTCGCTGCTATGTAGAGGCTTCTATGTCTCAGAACAAAGGATGCCTTGTGGAATGAATGGAGCATTATGATTGGTTCTTATTGAATTTACCCACCGAATTACTGATGCCGCTGGTGTGGAAGCACTGCCCATCTTTATTTTTTTCTTTCTGCAGACAAGACTTTCAGTGGCAAAAATGTATTCTGCGCATATCACCCTATTTCACTGACAATTAAACCTTGCAAAGTGGCCTACAGATCGTCAGATATGGAAATACTCAATTATGCTGCTCTGCCGCTCAGGACAGGAACTTGAATATTAGAGCGTGAACCCATCTCCAACCCAGCAATGTACCATGTTGATGGAATAAACATACAATTTGTATCCTGTGCATACAAAAAATCGCCCCTTTTACATCATTCGTATAGCTGTCGACCACCAGATGCTCGTACAGCACCTTATATACTCCTTGCAGAACTATCTATTTTGCAGCAGCGGACGGTCACAAGTCATCCACTCCCGATGCATAACCAGAGCACCCTCAGCAGACCGATGTCACTATCAGAAATTCAGGCTCGTTTCCCCTTGGCACAAACGCGTTACTGTTTCTGGTCCAGACCTGCTTGTTTGCTTGCTTTTCTACACCCATCTCCAGACTGTGGGATTACAAGAACACTTGTATTTTCGCATAGTTTGCCATAATATTATACCATTTTCGCGGTACTTCTTGATATCAAGCACACAGCAGTATCCTAGCTATCGCTTGCGCAACATAATTCCGAAGATATAGACTGGAAATTATTACTCTACAAACCCAAAACTTTAGCGAGGCGGAGCGGGCTGTAAACCACTGAGAAACTAGAAACGTATCCCATCTGTGAAGACATTTGCGTGACAACTGGAAAACAATAGAGGAAACTGTTATTTCCATTCACGAATACTGATGTCAGTAATGGAACAGATTCCAAATCATCCCTATAATTTACAAAGTCAACTAAGGTGTTTCTCACGTCTAGAGAACCAGAAAATGTGTCTTCCACAAGCCTTTCACACGCTAGATGTACACACCACAATCGATGCCCCTCAACTAAATAAAAGTGTGAAATGTGCAGAAGCAGTCAACTGAACAATTTACATGGGAGGGTGGGGGGATAATGGTCCAGTGCAAATACACATCCATATTGAATCTTTTCAAATTTCCACGGAATCACGAAAGCTATCCTACACATACTAAGTATTTGTTCGCCATTCGGTCGTCTAGAGGACAACATGGTTAATTCAGCTATATTCCTACACTCCAACATGCCTCTGCATTCCAACAGCCCCTACTGTTAAAGGGAAATGTGGATCATTCCCACCACAGGTCATTGGCGCCGCACGCCAAGCACGCATAGACAGAATCATCCTAGGAAAAAAAAAAGCCAGCCTCATATATCTTTTATCCCTGTACTTACAACTGTGTGTGTGTGTGAAATCTTATTAGACTTAACTGCTAAGGTCATCAGTCCCTAAGCTTACACACTATTTAACCTAAATTATCCTAAGGACAAACACACACACACCCATGCCCGAGGGAGGATTCGAACCTCGGCCGGGACCAGCCGCACAGTGTGACAGCATGTTTCCAAATTCCAGTATCATAGCTAAACCGGCCCCTGTCTACTTTTCGAGTATCTTTGCGAATGTAGATAGATGACTGTGCAGTACGTCCATTCATTGTTAATTGTAGAACACATACATCATCAAAGTATAGCAGACAGTGCTCTACACATTTCTAATGCCTCGAACATAGTGCTGAATTTACGATCTATCTCTGTGCTGATGAGGGTCACAGAGCATTCTCGCAGTCTTAGGGAAAAATTAGAGACTGAAAGACCTTGTCACACTGTCACTGACCAACCCACCCTGCAGCACCATTACCGATTTAATCTGCAACTGACCAGAAGTAGACTGCTACATTTCATGTCTCGCCCATCGAAGTGCACAAAATTTCTCCAGATGCACCCATGGTTCAAATGGCTCTGAGCACTATGGGACTTAATATCTATGGTCATCAGTCCCCTAGAACGTAGAACTACTTAAACCTAACTAACCTAAGGACAGCACACAACACCCAGTCATCACGAGGCAGAGAAAACCCCTACCCCGCCGGGAATCGAACCCGGGAACCCGGGCGTGGGAAGCGAGAACGCTACCACACGACCACGAGCTGCGGACAATGCACCCATGTTGAGGTTGTTAGCACCCCTCATCAGTGTATAGTAACAGATTTGAAAGTGCTGTGATGTAATAGCAGATGGTTAAGAAGAACAAAAAATGGGTGATATTTAGCATGATGGAGATCCAGAAGAATGGAGTTCGAAGCATTTTACGCAAATCAACTACGCTGGAGGCTCTGATACGCTGACAATAGTTCGAAAGCGTTTTTACATGCAATGAGTGTTTGTAGACCACATTATTTCGGCTGTTTAAGTGTTGTGAGCGTGTTGGAGAGCGTTATATATGCATTTATCAGTGACTTATTACTAACCTGCAGGTCTGCACATCTTTGTACCGCATTATTTCAGTGATTTACGAGTAGTTTGCAGCTCTGTATGCTGTGTTCTACATTACTTTGACAATTTACGAGTAGATTTCATGTCTGCACATCATTGTTCTGCATTATTAACTAGTTGGCATATCTAGGTGCTGTGTAGTGAATTATTTCGGTAATTTAGGAGTTGTTTGCGTGTCTGTGGAGCGTTTAACATGCGTTATTTCGGTAATTTACGAGTAGTTTTCTGGTCTGTAGGCTGTGTGGCGTGACCCCAAGCACATCACACTGTGTGTTTTGTATCAGTGTAATAAATAAACTATGTGAAATCCGTCCCTAAGTAAATTGCTCGAAAACAAATGAAGTACACTCCTTCCTGTTTCCAGCAGCCCAGCACACGCTGAGTCATTTTCCCGCCATTTTCCCCCCAGACCGCCATCTAGGATTATGTCATGGGAGGGACGACAGCACCCTCTTGTGGCAGTACTGTGTACTAGGTCAGTTGGACTCCAGACCACACAGTGGACACATTGGATGGAGGTACTGCCTCAAATTGTTTAAATAAAGAGTGCCAGCATAGGCTGAGTCCTTTTCCCGCCATTTTCCCCCCATGGCAAACCACCATCTTTTATTACATCACACAACAGATGACAGCACGTTCTGGTGGCAGTACTGTGTACTAGGTCAGTTGGACTCTGGACCTCATGGCGAACACATTAGATGGCTGTACTGCCTCCAGTTGTTTGAATGAAGACTGAATGCACAGTCTGAGTCCTCTTCCCACCAGTTCCTAGGAAGAGGTGGCAGTTGGATGACTTAGATTAGTCACCCGATGTTATATAACGATGTTATATAATAACACCGAGATATTGGAATGCACGTCCAGCTATTGGGACAGTGTTGTTAAGGAGGCAGTTGAGATTAAATTAGCGAGCAACCTCGTTAACAGGGATGGAGGTTTTTGTTTAAACTCTGTTTGGAATCCGGCTCTCTCCCTTGTCAAAAAACAGAGGGGCAGAGTCAATGCTACCTCACCTGTGAGTTCGTAGTCTCACTATCACTACCTCCGACTTTGGTCGTCTTTGGTGGCACTAGTGTTCAGTGTGTGTGTTATCTTTCCTGCATCAGTCCGAGAACCGAGGTTTTAAATTTGCGTGTACGTCACCTGTCTGTTGCAGTTTGCCTTGAAACTGGCGGGGTGTTCTCCCGCCGAAATATCGGCAGTCGCTGAAAGTGTTACCCGGCTGAATTCCTGGAAGTTATTTGAGGTATTGAATCATTGAATCACTCGCACACACATACACTCACTGTAAGTATGTAATATTTATATTAGTTGTAAACATACTATTTGCACCACGGTGTGCTCCCGTCATTACCATGAGATGACACTCGAAACTCAATTACTATATGGAACTCATAATATTCATGCCTCCAGGGCACTTTCCTGCAGTGGGCTGCTTACATCGAATACATTATATGAAAGTTATGATGCTCACTTACTTATTATTGCTGTCTGAACAATTTTATTCGTGGTCCACAAACATAATACGCTACGCCAATCACGTCGGCTGGCGGCAGATGCTCGATACCAGCCATCGTGTCGCTAGTACAGACATAGATTCACGTCGCCTTCTCTTGTCTATCTGTATGTGCAGTCTAATGTCTGAAACTGCTACATGGATTTTTATCCGGTTTTCACTAATAAATAGACTGATTCATGAGGGAGGTTTTCCTACATAATTAACAAACATTTCATACAAATTGTCTGAATTATGGAGAATTAAGGTTAAGTTGTGAACACATTGCCACTGTCACCTAAAGAACAGTCACCGAAACTCGAGAGAGCAGCAGTGCCTTGAGGCACCCGAAAGCGTCACTAATTTCACATATGCTGTGGTGGTCTAGTGGCAATCTGCCTTTGGCAGCTGTTGTGTGCGAACCTCCGCCATGAGCTGTGGTCGCATTGCTCGTTCGCGATAAGCCTGAGCGCTTATTGCAGCTTTCCGATGGGTGGTTGTGTTTGTGTGAATATTACCCGATGTCAGTGTGAGTCAATCAAATAGAGCAGACGCCTTGAAGTTCACCTTCATTTGGAACTTTGCTAAACCGAACTCTTACGAATCTTTTCTTGAAGAAGATGTGAAGATAGGTCGTGATGATCTAGTTGGTATCTATTTCTCGGTCGTGAGTACTGTTGTCAGTGTCAAAATGATAAATGTCGATCTTAGCGATAAAATTTTCGAACCTAGTGAAACTTTTAGATTCAAGCACTTTGACGGAAGCATTGATGAATATATTGTTACCCATTACGGTTTTGGTCTGAGAACAGCAAGGATTTTCGAGTTACCTTTTGAAGTCCCAAGTGAGCAAATGAAACCAGAAGTATCGTCTTATGGGAAAGTAGTCAATAATGTTCCAGAAAAGTCGCCGAACTCGCATACGTTTGCGGCGCTGAATGGTATCAGACAACTTAAAGCAGAACTACGGAAACATGTCCCACCTACCGGTGTATAGCCATGTATGAAGGGTAGCATACAATGTCTGCAGGTTGTCGCTCAAAGGGTCATATGTGAACCTAGCCGGCCTCTGTGGCCGAGCGGTTCTAGGCTCTTCAGTCCGGAACCGCGAAGCTGCTACATTCGCAGGTTCGAATCCTACCTCGGGAATTGATGAGAACGAAGTCTTTCGCGACGGCACTTATGTATAAAAATTCTCGGTTTTCTTGGCACGTCAATTCTTGATAAGATCCCGAGCTTTCTATACTACCGAATATAATAGTAAAATGAAATCACTGTTGGAGGACAGTACGTATAAATGTCTTAAACGGGACCGAACTTTGACGTGCAGCAGAAAAACCATGAAGTTACTGAAGAATTCCGGGCTACCAGGCAATGTTATAAAAAATCTCAAAGTCCGAGCTCCTAGACCGCCCAGGTTGTACGTACTACCGAAGATCCACAAGGATAATGTTCCCATGAGACCTATTGTCAGTGCAATTGGTTCTCCGACTTACAAGCTGGCCAAATACATAACAAAGTTGTTGACTCCGATAGTCGGCCGGTGTGAACATCACATCAAAGACTCCCAGATGTTCATTGAGAAATGACATTTTGGTCAGCTTGGATGTGGTATCGCTGTTTACAAAAGTTCCGGTGGAGGACACTTTACAAATGCTGGCGGATCTTTTTCCTCCTGAAACTATAAAGTTGTTCGGGCTTGTGATGACGACCACTTACTTATTGTATGGTAACAAATGTTATGAAATGACGGACGGTATGGCGATGGGCTCTCCGTTGTCTCCATCACTGGCAAACTTTTCTATGGAGAATTTTGAGGAACGTGCATTAAATTCGGCTCCCCTCCCCACATCCTTATTTTATCGTTCTATTGACGATACATTTACACTCCTGGAAATGCAAAAAAGAACACATTGACACCGGTGTGTCAGACCCACCATACTTGCTCCGGACACTGCGAGAGGGCTGTACAAGCAATGATCACACGCACGGCACAGCGGACACACCAGGAACCGCGGTGCTGGCCGTCGAATGGCGCTAGCTGCGCAGCATTTGTGCACCGCCGCCGTCAGTGTCAGCCAGTTTGCCGTGGCATACGGAGCTCCATCGCAGTCTTTAACACTGGTAGCATGCCGCGACAGCGTGGACGTGAACCGTATGTGCAGTTGACGGACTTTGAGCGAGGGCGTATCGTGGGCATGCGGGAGGCCGGGTGGACGTACCGCCGAATTGCTCAACACGTGGGGCGTGAGGTCTCCACAGTACATCGATGTTGTCGCCAGTGGTCGGCGGAAGGTGCACGTGCCCGTCGACCTGGGACCGGACCGCAGCGACGCACGGAAGCACGCCAAGACCGTAGGATCCTACGCAGTGCCGTAGGGGACCGCACCGCCACTTCCCAGCAAATTAGGGACACTGTTGCTCCTGGGGTATCGGCGAGGACCATTCGCAACCGTCTCCATGAAGCTGGGCTACGGTCCCGCACACCGTTAGGCCGTCTTCCGCTCACGCCCCAACATCGTGCAGCCCGCCTCCAGTGGTGTCGCGACAGGCGTGAATGGAGGGACGAATGGAGACGTGTCGTCTTCAGCGATGAGAGTCGCTTCTGCCTTGGTGCCAACGATGGTCGTATGCGTGTTTGGCGCCGTGCAGGTGAGCGCCACAATCAGGACTGCATACGACCGAGGCACACAGGGCCAACACCTGGCATCATGGTGTGGGGAGCGATCTCCTACACTGGCCGTACACCACTGGTGATCGTCGAGGGGACACTGAATAGTGCACGGTACATCCAAACCGTCATCGAACCCATCGTTCTACAATTCCTAGACCGGCAAGGGAGCTTGCTGTTCCAACAGGACAACGCACGTCCGCATGTATCCCGTGCCACCCAACGTGCTCTAGAAGGTGTAAGTCAACTACCCTGGCCAGCAAGATCTCCGGATCTGTCCCCCATTGAGCATGTTTCGGACTGGATGAAGCGTCGTCTCACGCGGTCTGCACGTCCAGCACGAACGCTGGTCCAACTGAGGCGCCAGGTGGAAATGGCATGGCAAGCCGTTCCACAGGACTACATCCAGCATCTCTACGATCGTCTCCATGGGAGAATAGCAGCCTGCATTGCTGCGAAAGGTGGATATACACTGTACTAGTGCCGACATTGTGCATGCTCTGTTGCCTGTGTCTATGTGCCTGTGGTTCTGTCAGTGTGATCATGTGATGTATCTGACCCCAGGAATGTGTCAATAAAGTTTCCCCTTCCTGGGACAATGAATTCACGGTGTTCATATTTCAATTTCCAGGAGTGTATGATCTGGCCACACGGCGCAGAAGCTCTCGAACGATTCATGGAACACATGAACAGCATACATTCGAACATCCAGTTCACTGTCGAGATGGAGAAGGAAGGGAGACTGCCTTTCTTAGACGTTTCAGTACAACGACAGGCGACCGTGCGTCTTGGCCACTCTGTATACCGTAAGGCGACGTATACCGATTTATACCTGAATGCACAGAGTTTCCATCATCCTGCTCAGAAGAGAGCCGTTTTGAACACGTTGGTGTTGTTGTTGTTGTGGTCTTCAGTTCTGAGACTGGTCTGATGCAGCTCTCCATACTACTCTATCCTGTGCAAGGTTCTTCATCTCTCAGTACTTACTGCAACCTACATCCTTCTGAATCCGTTGGGATATAGAGCAAAAACTGTTTCTGACGAGGACCACTTAAGGTCCGAGATTAACCATCTGAAGTACGTGTTCCGAAAGACTGGCTATGGTGCACGCGATATAAAGGCAGCGTTCTCCAAAAAAATGAAACGTGAAAATGCTGCACACTCACAGGATGCACCACCAGTTACGGTTCTTCCTTTTTGTGGCACTATTTCCATCAAAATAGGAAGAGTCCTACGTAGACGGGGTAAAAGACCGATTTTTCGTCCTCCTAAGAAAATTAAGGAGATGGTGCGCCCTGTTAAGGACAATCTTGGCCTAAGGATCCCTGGAGTTTATAATATCCCCTGTGAGTTTGGAAGCAATTATATATGTCAACCATTCGTACCGTTTCCGACCGCTGTGCACAACACCAACGCCATATTGAAAATAGAGAACTGGAGAAATCGGCAAATGCGGAGCAAGGCCTCATGAACAAACATAAAATATTGTTCGATGAAACAAAAATTCTGTCCCATGCCTCCACGTACTAGGATTCTGTTATTAAGGAGGCTGTTGAAATAAGAATGAGCCAAAAGAACTTTAACCGCGATAGCGGATACCATCTGAGCAGTGCATGGAAACGAGCGCTTGATGCAGAGAAGCAGCAGAGACGTTTCTTCCAAGGTTTACGTTCCAAAGGAAGCGGTGGCGCCACCGGCGCACACATTGACACCGTCTGCGACAGCAGTACGTAATCGCCGACCAATCACAAGCGGACCAATCAGAAGCCGTCCACGGGCTATATAAGGCCACCACAGCGGCAGGGAAGACAGTCAGTTGCTCCTGACGATGACGATGGAGGATATCGTCGAAAGCTAGAGATTTTATCAAGAATTGACGCGGCAAGAAAACCTATAATGTCTTATATACTCGGGCACTGATGTATGTGTTTAAGTAGTTCGTAGTCAAGAGGACTGGTGCCCTCAGATTTAAGTCCCATAGTGCTTAGAGCCATTTGAACCATTTTCTGTGATCCTAACGTATACAGCTGCGCATGGTCCAGCTGCCGGCCGCCGAAGCCGCTGGACATGCAGCTGCGTCTTCTATGTAGATAACGTGCGTGGCGGCTGTCACTAGACTCACACCCGCCGCCCCCATTCTGGTCACTCCTCAAACTGATAGTGGTAATGATAACAATATTCCAATGAAGTCACTGAAGTGGTAGAGGTAACTCCGGCCGCATCGCAACCAACCGAACGTTGCAAGGAACCTTAAACGAGCCAGTTTCGATAAGTATTCCGAAATTGGATACACCGTCTAATGACGAGAACTAAACCTGAACAAGATACTGCAGCTGAAAAATCTGCAAGTTCACAGAAATGCCACTCCCCCAGAAAAAAATTTAAAAAAAGACGATGTATCCCACGTCAAGTTGCTGAGCAAACAGTTCCATCTAAAGCACGAAAGCCCATAAATTAAACGAAAGTTCAGAGGAATTTTCCAATCGTACTCAGCCTACGCCAACTCACACACCGGCCGGTGATAATTCACCCACCTCCGCGGAAGAAAAGACACAGATGCAGCTCTACACAAAGGTACTTCAGAAATCCCCCCTACACCCGCTATATACACGTTCAGGTTTTCGTTTGAGAAGAACTCAGCGGACAAGAGTGCAGAAGATGAGAAAAATGAGAGAAACTCCCTTAAGTTTTAGACAGGCCCTATCCGTCTCCTCTAACGAACGGTTACTCCTCCCAGAACAAGCAACAGGAGGGAGGTATGTGTCTAAACTAATTGGCAGATTTCACACTGACTGCTTGTATGAAAGAGTTGAACTTATAAAACGTTTTAGATTATGAACGCGTCTCAGGCCAGCAGAACTGTAACTCTGAACATAAACAGCATATGCAGTTCAATGAAATTAAATACCTTAAATGACTTTCTGTATGCAGACGAAGTACATGCGCTACAATTGATTCGGGAACAGGAGCGAATTGAGGACTGCAATACTCTCGAAGTAAGGTATAATAGCCCAGCTCGCTGAAAAACTTACAAATAATAGTAAAATCAAACTGCCTATTTGCTTCTATCTCGGGTTCTCGGGCCGACGTTCGTCTGATGATTTTACTGCGTTTCGCCAGCACGAGTGGCTGGCATTGTCAGAGCTTCACCGTCCATTGCCGGTGGTGAACTGGAGCCGAGCTCGCGGTCGCAGACTATATGTACCTGGCGCGCCAACGTCCGAGGGCTCCTCCGCGGTCATTTCCGGTGCGGTTCTCCTCTTGCTACCTGCGACGGTCGTTTGCTGCAGTACGGGAAGCCAGGATCCATTTACCTTAAGGCTTTCATCTTTCTTGTTGAAGCTGTTCCCACGTTTGTGTATTTCTACAGCTTCTCTAAACAAGCGGGTGTGATAGTGCTTCTCTACAGCCAGAACTTCCGTGTTGGAGAATTTTATTACATGGTCGGTCTCACTCAGCGCGTGCTCTGCCACGGACGATTTCTCTACCTGCCCCAACCTGCAATGTCGCTTATGTTCTTTGATCCTGGTGTTGATTGATCGTCCAATCTTTCCGATATAAACTTTTCCTCATGCGCATGGTAAGCTGTATATTCCCGGCGTTGCAAGTGGGTCCCTTTTATCCTTTGCCGATCTAAGACATTCTTGATTGATCGTCCAATCTTTCCGATATAAACTTTTCCGCATGCGCATGGTAAGCTGTATATTCCCGGCGTTGCAAGTGGGTCCTTTTTATCCTTTGCCGATCTAAGACATTCTTTGATCTTTCTTGTCGGTTTTAAGATTGTCTTTACGCCGTGTTTGTGCAATATACAGCCGATTCTGTCCGTCACTCTGGGAATGTATGGTAGAAATGCCCTACCCGACATTTCTTTTCCTGGTTTCTTACTTCACCGAGTGTTTGATTCTGTTATACCTCTAATATAATTTGTGGAGTACCCATTGCTCCTCAGAACACTTTCCAGATGTTGCATTTCGCGTTTGAGGTGCTGCGGCTCACATATACGTCCTGCTTGCGTTACGATCGTATGAATCATGCCTCTTTTCTGGCTCGGGTGGTGGTTTGATAGTTTGTGCAGGCATCAGTCTGTGTGTGTCGGCTTTCGGTGCACGATATGTCCCAGGTTTCCGCCGTCCCTTGTGACCAGCACGTCTAGAAATGGTAGTTTTTTTGTCCTTTTCTACTTCCATTGTAAATTTTATGTTGATGTGGAGGCTGTTCAAGTGTCTAAGGAAGTCACCCAACTGTTCATCACCATGGCTCCACACAACGAAATTATCATCGACGTACCTGTACCACACTTTAGGTTTAGAAGTCGCTGAATCCAGTGCCTGTGCTTCGAAATGTTCCATGAAGAAGTTGGCCACCACTGGACTAAGACGACTACCAATGGCAACGCCTTCCAGCTGTTCGTAGAAATAACCATTCCACGTGAAATACACTCCTGGAAATTGAAATAAGAACACCGTGAATTCATTGTCCCAGGAAGGGGAAACTTTATTGACACATTCCTGGGGTCAGATACATCACATGATCACACTGACAAAACCACAGGCACATAGACACAGGCAACAGAGCATGCACAATGTCGGCACTAGTACAGTGTATATCCACCTTTCGCAGCAATGCAGGCTGCTATTCTCCCATGGAGACGATCGTAGAGATGCTGGATGTAGTCCTGTGGAACGGCTTGCCATGCCATTTCCACCTGGCGCCTCAGTTGGACCAGCGTTCGTGATGGAGGTACAGACCGCGTGAGACGACGCTTCATCCAGTCCCAAACATGCTCAATGGGGGACAGATCCGGAGATCTTGCTGGCCAGGGTAGTTGACTTACACCTTCTAGAGCACGTTGGGTGGCACGGGATACATGCGGACGTGCATTGTCCTGTTGGAACAGCAAGCTCCCTTGCCGGTCTAGGAATGGTAGAACGATGGGTTCGATGACGGTTTGGATGTACCGTGCACTATTCAATGTCCCCTCGACGATCACCAGTGGTGTACGGCCAGTGTAGGAGATCGCTCCCCACACCATGATGCCAGGTGTTGGCCCTGTGTGCCTCGGTCGTACGCAGTCCTGATTGTGGCGCTCACCTGCACGGCGCCAAACACGCATACGACCATCATTGGCACCAAGGCAGAAGCGACTCTCATCGCTGAAGACGACACGTCTCCATTCGTCCCTCCATTCACGCCTGTCGCGACACCACTGGAGGCGGGCTGCATGATTTTGGGGCGTGAGCGGAAGACGGCCTAACGGTGTGCGGGACCGTAGCCCAGCTTCATGGAGACGGTTGCGAATGGTCCTCGCCGATACCCCAGGAGCAACAGTGTCCCTAATTTGCTGGGAAGTGGCGGTGCGGTCCCCTACGGCACTGCGTAGGATCCTACGGTCTTGGCGTGCATCCGTGCGTCGCTGCGGTCCGGTCCCAGGTCGACGGGCACGTGCACCTTCCGCCGACCACTGGCGACAACATCGATGTACTGTGGAGACCTCACGCCCCACGTGTTGAGCAATTCGGCGGTACGTCCACCCGGCCTCCCGCATGCCCACTATACGCCCTCGCTCAAAGTCCGTCAACTGCACATACGGTTCACGTCCACGCTGTCGCGGCATGCTACCAGTGTTAAAGACTGCGATGGAGCTCCGTATGCCACGGCAAACTGGCTGCCACTGACGGCGGCGGTGCACAAATGCTGCGCAGCTAGCGCCATTCGACGGCCAACACCGCGGTTCCTGGTGTGTCCGCTGTGCCGTGCGTGTGATCATTGCTTGTACAGCCCTCTCGCAGTGTCCGGAGCAAGTATGGTGGGTCTGACACACCGGTGTCAATGTGTTCTTTTTTCCATTTCCAGGATTGTAGCTCGAGGTGAGACATGCATGGAAGAGCTTTGTGATGTCTTGCGGGAAAATGGAACCGATGTGCTCCAGAGCGTCGCTGAGTGGCAGAGGTACATATAGTCTGCGGCCGGGAGCTCGGCTCCAGTTCATCACCGGCAATGGAGGGTGAAGCTTTGACAATGTCAGTCACTCGGCCGAAGAACCCGAGACAGAAGCAAATATGCAGTCGGTCAACAACTGGCCACGAAAGCCTTAACAATTTTGTAATAGTGGAATGGCCTGTACCGTACACAACATCCGAATCGTGAACGTATATGCCCAATCTGGCAGCGGCAAATGTCGCAATAGAGCAGAGATTTTTTTAAATATTAGGTTGTCCCTCTATTCGGATTGCGCCATGATAATATTATTTTAGCGAACGTGTGGTGTCACCGCCAGACACCACACTTGCTAGGTGGTAACCTTTAAATCGGCCGCGGTCCGCTAGTATACGTCGGACCCGCGTGTCGCCACTATCAGTGATTGCAGACCGAGCGCCGCCACACAGCAGGTCTAGAGAGACGTCCTAGCACTCGCCCCAGTTGTACAGTCGACTTTGCTAGCGATGGTTCACTGACAAATTACGCTCTCATTTGCCGAGACGATAGTTAGCATAGCCTTCAGCTACGTCATTTGCTACGACCTAGCAAGGCGCCGTTATCAATTGCTATTTATCTTGTGATGCATGTACCGTCAGACCGATGTTCACCAATTATGGATTAAAGTTAAGTATTCCGACAGCTACGTACTTTATTTGCTAGACTCAAATCCTTTAACTGTTCCAGACCTCCCGCCAGCCTGCGTGAGCTTAAACGCGTGCCTTTCGGCTTCACCTACTAGTGGCTTGGCTGCCTTGCCAAGTCACAACAGAACAATTTTAATTATGTCTTGAGTCCCAAAGATCAAGTCCCAAATTTTGTCTCGTTTGCTGAACTGGAATACGTAATTAAAGAGTTCGTTTTAATTAACACGTATTAGCAGAAAACGGTGATGCGCTTGGTTTTACGTTTATCACTAATTGCTTAGCAGTTCGCTTAGATCGCATATTCGTATGTGATAACTTAAAGCCCAACGTGTTGCAAACGGAAGAACAGCCCTCCAGCTTTACTGACCATATTGTATTTACACGAATAACTCACATGGATAGACAGGGCACTTAACGCGATAGAGGTTGCTGGAAACTATAAGTTTCACCCTTTCAACATGCCGAATGCCAGCAACATTTCAGCAAAACACGTCAGGAATGTGAAAGTAAGTTCACTTCCTATGATTCTGCTCTGACTTCGTAGCTTAAATGCGGAAGACGAAATTAAGGAAAACGTTAATAGAATATTTGCGCGAAAATTGTTTCTGGTACAAGAAAACAGCCGAATTTTATTTCTAATGCCTGCGTGACCCATTCAGACCCGACGCATCAGTCAATGGAAATAATGTAGCAGTTAAGAGAATCAAATCCAAACTTTAGGCTTCGAGGCAGAAACAATTATAACGTTTCCAAATTCGTGCAAAAGAGCAGGGTGCTGTTTTCCGTGAAGAAACTTCGCTATAGCAGCGAAGAAGTGGTGGAACAATTCTTACAGCGCATAAGGAACCTAAAAAGGAAAATTAGGGCCATCTTGCCACCCTTGTATTGGGCAGTGCTGCTGGTTACGAAGCACAAGACGACCTGTTATAAAATCTTCAAGGAAAACTCTGCACTGAGACATCGCGGAGTCTTATAGTGGAGACTGGCGATGGCGATCTGGTAACTGGCATTGCGCAAAGACCGAGAGACATGTTGCCTGATTCTAATGGCATTCCGGTAGCTTTACCAGGCAAATGAATCTAAATTGCTCTATGTATGTAAAGAGTTAATAAATCCTTGTACAAATTCTGAAGCAATACTTAGATGGCTCTGTCGTGCTAATCCAGAAAAATCCATGCCGTGCGTCAGTGAAAAACTTATGACGTATTACTCTGATGAATACTGACTATAAAATTACGGCGTGCATACTTGCTCGACGATTAAAAATGATCATGCGTGAAGTAACCAGCCAATATACCCTCATTATGACTCGAAAATAATTTGGCAAAGTGGCAGTGCTCGTAACTTACTAACAGGCATGAAAGCTTCATGGTACAAGGCAATAAACAGGAAAGTAGCAACCAAACTGGAACATCACGCCATCCGTATAGCAGATTCGCCAACGTGTGGGTATTGCGGCTTAATAGATACCGAGGAACATAGATTTATGTGCGCTACACTGACGGAAATGTGGCAGTTCATTAGGCTAATGTTGCACCAAACAGTATCATGACTGCAGATTTTTTGAATCCCAGTAATGTGCCCCACCCATACATAAAAAAGAATACTGGAAACTGGCTAAAAGGCCAAGCAAAGAAGATTTCCAGCAATATTTTGTCCTTCTGTACCACATCCTAATGAAGACAAAAGACTATAGGAAACAAATTGTCAACTTTTTTAAAATTGTTGTTGTGTGAAACTTAGTGCCTATTTTAAAACGAAAGAGATCGATCACAGTACCTAAATAGTAACTCTACATTGATTTTTTTCTTCTCATACCTCGTTTTTTATGCTGTCTGGAAAGGGAATAGACGTTACCTATGAAATAGCCAGGTCTGTAATTTCGGTTTGAAGATTTCTTTGGCGAAAACTATGTCCTCTCGCCAGTCATATATTTTTTTCTGATCTTATTTTTAGTTCTGTGAGCTTTTCTGTTAACCAGAATAAGTCAGTAACTTGATTTCTACTGTTCTACGATATATTCATCGTCATATGGAGCACCCCAAATGGTGGTGAGAGCTTTCGGCCAGTGGAGTGCTCAGAGTTATTTCAGTAAATAAACTTGGGGACAGTATGTAAAGGGGGACGAAAATCTAATAGTCATGGGCGACTGGAATGCAGTTGTAGGGGAAGGAGTAGAAGAAAAGGTTACAGGAGAATATGGGCTTCGGACAAGGAACGAAAGAGGAGAAAGACTAATTGAGATCTGTAACAAGTTTCAGCTAGTAATAGCGAATACCCTGTTCAAGAAACACAAGAGGAGGAGGTATACTTGGAAAAGGCCGGGAGATACGGGAAGATTTCAATTAGATTACATCATGGTCAGACAGAGATTCCGAAATCAGATACTGGATTGTAAGGCGTACCCAGGAGCAGATATAGACTCAGATCACAATATAGTAGTGATGAAGAATAGGCTGAAGTTCAAGACATTTGTCAAGAAGAATCAATACGCAAAGAAGTGGGATTCAGAAGTACTAAGGAATGACGAGATACGTTTGAAGTTCTCTAACGCTATAGATACAGCAATAAGGAATAGCGCAGTAGGCAGAACAGTTGAAGAGGAATGGACATCTCTAAAAAGGGCCATCACAGAAGTTGGGAAGGGAAACATAGGTACAAATAAGGTAGCTGCGAAGAAACCATGGTAACAGAAGAAATACTTCAGTTGATTGATGAAAAGAGGAAGTACAAACATGTTCCGGGAAAATCAGGAATACAGAAATACAAGTCGCTGAGGAATGAAATAAATAGGAAGTGCAGGGAAGCTAAGACGAAATGGCTGCAGGAAAAATGTGAAGACATCGAAAAAGATATGATTGAAGGACAGACTCAGCATACAGGAAAGTCAAAACAACCTTTGGTGACATTAAAAGCAACGGTGGTAACATTAATAGTGCAACGGGAATTCCACTGTTAAATGCAGAGGAGAGAGCAGATAGGTGGAAAGAATACATTGAAAGCCTCTATGAGGGTGAAGATTTGTCTGATGTGATAGAAGAAGAAACAGGAGTCGATTTAGAAGAGATAGGGGATCCAGTATTAGAATCGGAATTCAAAAGAGCTTTGGAGGACTTACGGTCAAATAAGGCAGAAGGGATAGATAACATTCCATCAGAATTTCTAAAATCATTGGGGATGTGGCAACAAAACGACTATTCACGTTGATGTGTAGAATATATGAGTCTGGCGATATACCATCTGACTTTCGGAAAAGCATCATCCACACAATCCCGAAGACGGCAAGACCTGACAAGTGCGAGAATTAACGCACAATCAGCTTAACAGCTCATGCATCGAAGCTGCTGACAAGAATAATATACAGAAGAATGGAAAAGAAAATCGAGAATGCGCTAGGTGACGATCAGTTTGGCTTTAGGAAAAGTAAAGGGACGAGAGAGGCAATTCTGACGTTACGGCTAATAATGGAAGCAAGGCTAAAGAAAAATCAAGACACTTTCATAGGATTTGTCGACCTGGAAAAAGCGTTCGACAGTATAAAATGGTGCAAGCTGTTCGAGATTCTGAAAAAAGAAGGGGTAAGCTATAGGGAGAGACGGGTCATGTACAATATGTACAGCAACCAAGAGGGAATAATAAGAGTGGACGATCAAGAACGAAGTGCTCGTATTAAGAAGGGTGTAAGACAAGGCTGTAGCCTTTCGCCCCTACTCTTCAATCTGTACATCGAGGAAGCAATGATGGAAATAAAAGAAAGGTTCAGAAGCGGAATTAAAATACAAGGTGAAAGGATATCAATTATACGATTCGCTGATGACATTGCTATCCTGAGTGAAAGTGAAGAAGACTTAAATGATCTGCTGAACGGAATGAACAATCTAATGAGTACACAGTATGGTTTGAGAGTAAATCGGAGAAAGACGAAGGTAATGAGAAGTAGTAGAAATGAGAACAGCGAGAAACTTAACATCAAGATTGATGGTCACGAAGTCAATGAAGTTAAGGAATTCTGATACCTAGGCAGTAAAATAACCAATGACGGACGGAGCAAGGAGGACATCAAAAGCAGACTCGCTATGGAAAAAAAGGCATTTCTGGCCAAGAGAAGTCTACTAATATCAAATACCGGCCTTAATTTGAGGAAAAAATTTCTGAAGATGTACGTCTGGAGTACAGCATTGTATGGTAGTGAAACATGGACTGTGGGAAAACCGGAACAGAAGAGAATCGAAGCGTTTGAGATGTGGTGCTATAGACGAATGTTGAAAATTAGGTGGACTGATAAGGTAAGGAATCAGGAGGTTCTACGCAGAATCGGAGAGGAAAAGAATATGTGGAAAAAAAAATACTGATAAGGAGAAGGGACAGGATGATAGGACATCTGCTAAGACATGAGGGAATGACTTCCATGGTACTAGAGGGAGCTGTAGAGGGCAAAAACTATAGAGGAAGACAGAGATTGGAACACGTCAAGCAAATAATAGAGGACGTAGGTTGCAAGTGCTACTCTGAGATGAAGAGGTTAGCACAGGAAAGGAATTCGTGGCGGGCCGCATCAAACCAGTCAGTAGACTGATGACCAAAAAAAAAAAAACTTCGGGAAATCAGTGCAGTGGATAAATCGTGAACAGATTCTGGAATACACTGGTAAACCCGCGAAGATAGACCTCGGGCCTGTCACGGAGCTGCGACTGTTCCCGTACAATGACAGTCATCTGGACAAGGACGGAAAACGAAAAGAGATACTTTTTATTTACCGTTCTACCATAATAGAAGTTAAACCAAATTAAGGAAACGGCATGGAAGCCATAAAAAGAAGTTAGTGGTTCCCCACATCTCTTCTGAGCAAAGGGTGACGAAATTTCTCAGTTCTAACAGTGGTGCAGAACAGTGCATTATAGGTTATTTATTCCCTGTGTTGTTTAATGAGGCTTCAAATTGTCAGAAAAAATTCTTCAACAAAAAAGGTAGTGGAGCGTTTTGTTAGAAGCTCAAAGGCTATAGGATAGAATCCCTGGTGGTTCATTTTTTTCACTCTGCCTTTTAACCTGTCATTGACATCGGAATGATATGGAGATTCGACAGAAAAGAAACATGGCTCGGATTCCAAGTTCCACTGCAGGCCCCATTTCCCTGGTTGTATAACTGGTTACGGACATGCAAGTCACTTAAGTGACACCCAGTTGATGGCAGTCGAATGAGAGCATTGCGTAGCGAAAAAACATGTGAGTCTAAAACCTGTGGTTTTCAGTTATGTATGCACAGAGTAAAACGCAGAAGGGGAAGCAGCTTCACTGCGTTTACACAAAAAAGTTGTGCTGCGGCGCAGCAGACGACTCAGCTTGCTGCTTTCTTCTTTCCTTGAGTCAAACACAGAAGCAAACACAAATCTTTGCATATGGAGAGAAAATTGTACACAAGACTGGTAAACGGATGTCTACTGGCGAGAAAGAGATTTAGGCCTTTTAGATATCATAAATGGATGGGCACAGTCCACTCGTATGGAATTCAGAAATTTTTTGCGGATGAATACAAAAATTTCGAAATACTTCTACTGACGATTGAGGGACACATTTCGAAATATGACGACAGTTTCTGACTACTAGTTTCTGCTTCCGACAGATTAGCAGCCGCAGTTCCTCTCTATTTTCCTGCAAATTCTTCGAACAACGGGTAGAGACTTACTGAGCTTGATGTATCGAATATATATGACCAAAAGCGAAAAGATAACCACCACCTCCTCATCAGGCAGTTTGAAATGATCAAATATTTTTTAACCAGTAGGTTTCCTGCAGTCGTTTGAGAACAACTGCTTGTTGTTGTTGATGTGTTGTTGTGGTCTTCAGTCCAGACACTGCTTTGATGCAGCTCTCCATGCTGCTGTATCCTGTGCAAGCTTCTTCATCTCCCAGTACTTACTGCAACAGACATCCTTCTGAATCTGTTTAGTGTATTCATCTCTTGGTATCCTTCTACGATTTTTACCCTCCTCTCTGGCCTCCAATACTAAATTGGTGATCCCTTGATGCTTCAGAATATGCCCTACCAACCGGTGCCTTCCTCTAGTCAAGTTGTGCCACAAATTTCTCTTCTCTCCAATTCTTTTCAATACCTCCTCATTAGTTGTGTGATCTACCCATCTAATCTTCAGCATTCTTCTGTAGCACCACATTTCGAGAGCTTCTATTCTCTTCTTGTCCAAACTATTTATCCTCCATGTTTTACTTCCATACCGGCTACACTCCATACAAACACTCTCAGAAACGACTTCCTGACACTGAAATCTATACTCGATGTTAACAAATTTCTCTTCTTTGCCATTGCCAGTCTACATTTTATATCCTCTCTACTTCGACCATCATCAATTATTTTGCTCCCCAAATAGCAGAATTCCTTTTCTAGTTTAAGTGTCTCATTTCCTAATCTAATTCCCTCAGCATCACCCGACTTAATTCGACTACATTCCATTATCCTCGTTTTGCTTTTGTTTATGTTCATCTTATATCCTCCTTTCAAGACACTGTCCACTCCGTTCAACTGCTCTTCCAAGTCCTTTGCTGTCTCTGACAGAATTACAATGTTATCGGCGAACTTCAAAGTTTTTATTTCTTCTCCATGGATTTTAATTCCTGCTCTGAACTTTTCTTTTGTTTCCTTTACTGCTTGCTCAATTTACAGATTGAATAACATCGGGGATAGGCTACAACCTTGTCTCACTCCCTTCCCAACCACTGCTACCCTTTCATGTCCCTTGACTCTTATAATTGCCATCTGTTTTCTGTACAAATTCTAAATGGCCTTGCGCTGCCTGTATTTTACCCCTGCCACCTTCAGAATTTGAAAGAGAGTATTCCACTCAACATTGTCAAAAGCTTTCTCTAAGTCTACAAATGCTAGAAACGTAGGTTCGCCTTTCCTTAATCTTTCTTCTAAGATAAGTCGTAGGGTCAGTATTGCCTTGCATGTTCCAACATTTCTAAGGAATCCAAACTGATCTTCCTCAAGGTCGAATTCTAGTAGTCCTTCCATTCGTCTGTAAAGAATTCTCATTAGTATTTTGCAGCTGTGACTTATTAAACTGATAGTTCGGTAATTTTCACATCTGTCAACACCGGCTTTCTTTGGGATTGGAATTATTACATTACAGGGTATTTCATCTGTCTCATACGTCTTGCTCACCAGGTGGTAGAGTTTTGTCAGGACTGGCTCTCCCAAGGCTGTCAGTAGTTACAATGGAATGTTGTCTACTCCGGGGACTTTCTTTCGACTCAGGTCTTTCAGTGCTCTGTCAAACTCTTCACGCCGTATCAAATGCCCATTTCATCTTCATCTACGTCCTCTTCCATTTCCTAATATTGTCCTCAAGTACATCGCCCTTGTATAGACCCTCTATATACTCCTTCCTCCTTTCTGCTTTCCATTATTTGGTTAGAACTGGGTTTCCATCTGAGCTCTTGATATTCATACAAGTGGTTCTATTTTCTCCAAAGGTCTCTTTAATTTTCCTGTAGGCAGTATCTATCTTACCCCTAGTGAGATAAGCCTCTACATCCTTGCATTTGTCCTCTAACCATCCCTGCTTATCCATATTGCACTTCCTGTCAATCTCATTTTTGAGACGTTTGTATTCCTTTTTGCCTGCTTCATTTCCTGCAACCGCTTAGCAAAAGAAAATTCGAATTCAAAATGTGTGTTGTTTTTTTATACTCCAAAGAAGTGGTTCAAATGGCTCTGAGCACTATGGGACTTAACATCTTAGGTCATCAGTCCCCTTGAACTTAGAACTACTTAAACCTAACTAACCTAAGGACATCACACACATCCATGCCCGAGGCAGGATTCGAACCTGAGACCGTAGCAGTCCCGCGGCTCCGGACTGTAGCGCCTAGAACCGCACGGCTTATGCTCCAAGTGAAATGTTTACGAAAAAGTGCTTGAGAAACTTAGCTTCCGTCATTTCTTTCTAGATGTTACACGATTCCTGGAGTGGCACGGCGAATAATACTGGCATAAAGAGTCCATGAAAAAGAACATCGGCAATGAGTCACAACAATGAATCTCAGTGCGTGCTAAGCTTCAGAAATGGAGTGCTCTAAAACGAGCTAAACATGTAGATTAGCATGTTTCTTCGTATTTTTTCTTTTACTGTGCGACCTCAGCCAGCCTTCAATACATACTGAATCACTCACACACATACACCCATGATTGGCCTACAGTATTTAAAGTGGTTGTAAACATATCACTTATATCACGATGCGTTCACATTATTGCCATGAGATGTCTGTCCAAACACCATTCAGTATCGAACACATAACTTTCATGCCTGCAGATAAATTTCATTGCCTGCGCTGCTTGCATTAAGAAACTTACACTGAGGTGACGAATGGGATAGCGATATGTACAATTACTAATGGTGGTAGTGGTTCAAATAGCTCTGAGCACTATGCGACTTAACTTCTGAGGTCATCAGTCCCCTAGAACTTAGAACTAAACCTAACTAACCTAAGGACATCACACACATCCATGCCCGAGGCAGGATTCGAACCTGCGACCATAGCGGTCGCTCGGTTCCAGACTGTAGCGCCTAGAACCGCACAACCACTCCGGCCGGCATGGCGGTAGTGTCACGTACATAAGGTACAAAAGGACAGCACATTGGTGCAGCTGTCATTTGTACCCAAGTGATCCATGTGAAAAGGTTTCAGACGTGATTATGTCCGCGCAAAAGGAATTAACAGACTTTCAACGTGGAATGGTAGTTATAAATAGACGTATGAGACATTCCATTTCGGAATTCGTTAGGGGATTCAATATTCTGAGAGCCACAGTTTCAAGAGTGTGTCGCGAATACCAAATTTCAAGCATTACCTCTTATCACAGACAACGCAGTGGCCAACGGCCTCCACTTAACGACCGAGAGCAGCGGCATTCGGGTGCAGTTGTCAGTGCTAACAAACGAGCAACACTGCGTGAAATAACCACAGAAATCAACGTGGCCGCGTACGACGAACACATCCGTTAGGACAGTGCTGCCAGATATGGCGTTTATGGGCTGCGGTGGCAGACGAGCGACGCGAAAGCCTTTGCTAACAGCGCAGCACTGCGACATCGGCTGCAGCGCCTCTCCTGGGCGCATGGAAATTAGAAATTTGTGGTAAGGTCTTATGGGACCAAACTGCTGGGGTCATCCGTCTCTAAGCCTACACACTATTTAGTCTAACTTAAACTATCTTACGCTATGGACAACACACACATCCATGCCCGAGGAAGGATTCGGACCTCCGACGGGAAAAGCCGCACGGACCGTGACACGGCGCCCCAGACCGCGCGGCTAACCCGCGCCTCCCTGGGCGCATGACCATATCGGTTGCAACCTAGACGATTGGAAAACCGCGACCAGGTCAGATGACTCCCGAGTGCAAGATGGGGGTGGCTCCATAAGGGTACGGGCTGTGTTTTCATGGAAAGGACCGGGTCCTCTGGTCCACCTGAACCAATTATGGCTATATCCTCGATTACTTGGAGACCTTTTGCAGCCATTCATGTAGTACATGTTCCCAAACAACGACGGTATTTTTATGGACGACAATGAGCCACATCACCGGGCCACAATTGCTCTCCATTGATTTGATGAACATTCTGGACAATAAGAGCGAATGATTATCCCGCCCTGATCGTCTGACATGAATCCGATCGAACATTTATGCGACGTAATCGAGAACTCAATTCGTGCACAAAATCCTACACCAGCAACACATTCACAATTATGGACAACTAAAGAGACAGCGTAGAGCAATATTTCTGAAGAGGACTTCTATCGATTTGTTGAGTCCATGCTACGTCGAGCTGCTGCACTACGCCAAGTAAGAGGAAGTCCGATACGACATTAGGAGTTGTCCCATCACTTTTGTCACCTCATTGTACATGAAATTGTTGATACTCTCACTTACTTAACGTAATTCTCTAAATTTTATTCGAGATCTCCAAACAAAACAGGCTACGCCACTCAAATCGTGTGGACGTAGACACACTACTGGCCATTAAAACTGCTACACCACGAAGATGACGTGCTACAGACGTGAAATTTAACTGACAGGAAGAAGGAGCTATGATATGCAAATGATAGCTTTTCAGAGTACAAGGTTGGCGCCGGTGGCGACACCTACAACGTGCTGACATAAGGAAAGTTTCCAACCGATTTCTCATACACAAACAGCTGTTGACTGGCTTTGCCTGGTGAAACGTTGTTGTGATGCCTCGCGTAAGGAGGAGAAATGCGTACCATCACGTTTCCGACTTTCATAAAAGTCGGATTATAGCCTATCGCGATTGCGGGTTATCGTATCACGACATTGCTGCTCGCGTTGGTCGAGATCCAATGACTGTGAGCAGAATATGGAATCGGTGGGTTCAGGAGGGTAATACGGAACGCCGTGCTGGATCCCAACGGCCTCGTATCACTAGCAGTCGAGATGACACGTATCTTATCCGCATGGCTGTAACAGATCGTGCAACCACGTCTCGATCCCTGAGTCAACAGACGGGGACGTTTGCAAAATAACAACCATCTGCACGAACCGTTCGACGACGTTTGCAGCAGCATGGACTATCAGCTCGGAGACCATGGCTGCGGTTACCCTTGGCGCTGCATCACAGACAGGAACGCCTGCGATGGTCTACTCAATGACGAACCTGGGTACACGAATGGCAAAACGACATTTTTTCGGATGAATCGAGGTTCTGTTTACTGCATCATGATGGTCGCATCCGTGTTTGGCGATATCGCGGTGAACGCACATTGGAAGCGTGTATTCGTCATCGCCATACTGACGTATCACCCGGCGTGATGGTATGGGGTGCCATTGGTTACACGTCTCGGTCACCTCTTGTTCACATTGACGGCACTTTGAGCAGTGTACGTTACATTTCAGATATGTTACGACCCGTGTCTCTACCCTTCATTCGATCGCTGCGAAACCCTACATTTCAGCAGAATAATGCACTACCGCATGTTGCAGGTCCTGTACGGGCCCTTCTGGATACAGAAAATGTTTGACTGCTGCCCTGGCCAGCTCATTCTCCAGATCTCTCACCAACTGAAAACGTCTGGTCAATGGTGGCCGAGCAACTGGCTCGTCACAATACGCCAGTTACTACTCTTGATGAACTGTGGTATCGTCTTGAAGCTGCATGGGCAGCTGTACCTGTACACGCCTTCCAAGCTCTATTTGACTCAATGCCCAGGCGTATCAAGGCCGTTATTACGGCCAGAGGTGGTTGTTCTGGGTACTGATTTCTCAGGATCTATGCACCCAAATTGCGTGAAAATGTAATCACATGTCAGTTCTAGTATAATATATTTGTCCAATGAATACCCGTTTATCATCTGCATGTCTTCATGGTGCAGCAATTTTAATGGCCCGGAGTGTACTTCACATTACCCCAGCGG
Organism: Schistocerca serialis cubense; assembly: GCF_023864345.2. Taxonomy (NCBI): domain Eukaryota; kingdom Metazoa; phylum Arthropoda; class Insecta; order Orthoptera; family Acrididae; genus Schistocerca; species Schistocerca serialis. Next base: position 507,380,014 of record NC_064644.1, on the reverse strand, counting down.
AGCCGGCCCGGGTCAATGGTTTACTTTAATTCTCCAAAGCACACTCTCGACAGAGGTGAAGTGTATTGACTTAGTGTCTTGTAGTTCATGTCACTCTTTACCACAACTGCGAAATACACATTTTTAGAACTTACAACGAAGATCCACACGTACCGAGTTCACATCAGTTTCTACTGGCCTCGTGCCCCAGTGGCGCAATTGGTTAGCGCACGGTACTTATAAGGCAGTAGCCGTGAGCAATCTACTGGCCTCGTCATAATTACGCCTTTGTGCACTTGTAACGAGAACTTTTACGTGAGATTCGTATGTCTTCCTTAAAGAACTCACTCTTCAGTCAATTCACAATACTACAATAATATCGCTCAGAGCACACGTTTATTATAACCTAATGGATCTCCAATGTCCTTCCACATCGTAGGACATCATAGCAATTCTTTGCACCATTTCATTTCAAGATGACTTTCAGCTCGAAAAATCCACAACTTCCAAATTCCTCAATCATTGACCTCTTTGTAGAAACCAAATTGCTTCAAAGTACTCCCTCTCACCCAATATATTTTCTTATAAATGTTTCCGAGTAAATAACAATATTTACAAACACACTATAGGATTAACAATTTGAATACACAAAAGTTCACATATATTAATATATCAGATTAATTACGGGGTTAAATCCATAGATTATTAACCAACAGTGCCGCCTGGAAATGGCCAGTAAGTTGATCATATTACACTGACGGGAAAAAGCATTGCACCAGTAAAAACAATAGAAGTAGATTAATGAAATTTCGGGAATACATTTTTCCAGGTAACACATTTAAGTGAGTAACGTTGCGAGATCACAGGTTAATGTAAGCGAGAGATAAGGCATCGCAAGTTTGAACTACTGGCACATTAAGAACCAGTTCGACCGCCAGAATGTTGAGTGCATGCATGCAAGTGTGCATGAACTCTGTTGCACAGGTGCCCGATGTCAGTTTACGCAATGGAGTCTGTAAAGGGACACGCTCCTCCAGCGTTACTCTTCCTCAACAGAAGCAGTGGATACCAGACCTAATTTTCGAATTTTGGACAGGTCTTTATTATCTCTACTGTTTATCTGAAAAATGCCACATCATTTTATACACAATATATTATAAGCTAAAAACTACGAATTTGGATTACTTTATCTTCGTTGTTACAGTCGATATGTATTGTATTGTATGCAACTGGGGACCTAGAAACGACGGAGAGGCTTCGTCCCCACTGCAGCCTGCAGTAGTACGAAACCCCACAACAGGCTACAGCAGTCCACGCACCCCACCACCATCGCACACCAAACCCAGGGTTATTGTGCAGTTCGGCTCCCAGTGGACCCCTTCCATCATCCCATCCCTCCGGGAACGTCTCACACCAGACGAGTGTAGCCCCAATGTTTGCGTGGTAGAATAATTATGGTGTACACATGTATGGAGAAAGACAGTCGATATGTACTAGCTCTGTATGTACAGTTAAAATAATTTTTTTAGAAACATTTCAAATTACGAAATATTTGGCACACTTAAAATTTTTATTATTTGTTACACAATCTGGAACTGTTCATTATGTTTATTTCTGGATTCATTTATAAAATAATAGAAATTCATTTGTCAAGAAAATTTGTAAACCCTTTGGAATATTGTTATTACGGCAGAGTGAGGAAGGCGTGGAGGGTATGCCTCTGTTGTGATTACACTTGTTTTTATATTTTGGAAGTACAATGTAATTTTGGCTCTGTTAATTAGAAAATTCAAAAGACAATGTGATATAGGAAAATGTGACACAAATAAACATAAAAAACCTCCACGCGCATTCTTCAACTTTATTTACGTCAATCGGAACCTGAGAACCTAAAATGCGAAAACTTCAGCTTCAAGAATCAGACCCCTAGACATGAAGAACTGGAACCAGCTACAAAAGAAAAGATAAATTAGTTTATTGTAAATCTTACTCCTCTCGAATTTTCTATAATGACTTTAGCATCGACGACAGTATTGATGACAAAGAAGCGAGGAGTAGATTACTTCTCCCATGCTTGTTGCATTTGGTCAGTCAATACAGGGACCATTGTAAGGTGGCAGAATAAATGAAGGTCAGATTCACACCTTACATGAGAGCTTTATACACCGCAATGAGAAGGTGAATAAGACACATAACGTAATTCAGCGGTTATGAGCAAATTTACTTACCAGTATGTAACGCAAAAAGGGATGACAGTCAATCGACAGTAATTAACACACAATTCCTATATAATTCATGTCTTTGAGTGGAAGGTGGAACAAGCTGCACGAGTCTTTTGAGTTTGAAAGCCAGGCAGAAGCGAAGGCATGCTGCAAACGTTACCACAGAAACCACTTAAAGGGGTGGCAGGTGGAAAGTCAACGACCTGACCAGGTGACTCAGGTGGGAGAAACGCAGGTAGTGGCACATCTGCAGAGGGACAGAGAAAGTTTTAGAAAGCTGTGTTTCGAAATTCCAAAGGGATACAGACAAAAACCAGTGAAGCATTTAGATCACGTGTCCAGCAAGTGCGACACACGTGAAGGTCAATTTACTTTAGACGTCTAGAACGGGCACAAAACATCCGATTGGCGGAAATGCACTAGGAAGCAGAAAAGTACTGAAGCGACGCAGTTTACTAGAAGAGACATAGCGATTGGTAGAGAGAGTTTCCACAAAATAAGAGGAATGCTTCTATTGGTTGAAAAAGGCCATGACGTGAAGAACGAATGAACCTAGGTGGGGGGAGGCAGTTCGCCCATGAGTAAGGCAAGAGAGAAATTTTCGGGGTCCTCCTCTCTGATCTGGCGTCAAGTGCAGAACAGAGCGCTTAACGCTCTGTACGATGCAGAGAAGAAATTTGTGTGAACACTGCGTTTACAGTGGATGAAATCCAGCTAGAAATTAGCTGTAGCAATGGTTAGCTCCAGCTGTGGAAAAACGAACCAGCAATTAGTTAATACTTCTTGCGAGAACTGAGAAGGCGCTATAATACGCACGCTGCTACTACCATGCGCGTGTATATCGCCACCTACAAATACTAGGACTGAGTACGAGAAACATAGGGAAAGTTTCTATTGGAAAAATCAGCAAAGGTTTGATTAGTTTTATAGGAATTTCAGCGGAAGAGAGCGGCCTATGAGACGGCAGCTCGTCGCAGCTTAAGGTAAATACTGCGTACAGAGGTGTACACTTTGTTGGTTCACCAGATTGCATTCACCATCCACTGTAAACTCGAGTGGCCCTGCGTAATCTTTCGCTCAATTTGTCACATATCTAACCATCCACTGTAGGCTTGATCGTCACCCTAAATAGTACCAAACTTTGAACCAGAATCGGACGATTTTCGTAGTACTGACCAATATCATAACGCATATGTAGGAACAATTTTGTAAAGAAACTTCTAATTAAATTTTAATATTGTTGTGTTTTGGATTAATATTCTTTCTGAGAGTTAATATTTAATATTGTTGTGTAGAGGATTATTTCACTTTTTGATGTTGGCGAGATGCGTTATCCTGACAACTGTTATGTTATCAAATTGAAAACAGTGTAAAAGCGTGCATTTTGTGCTAAAAATTGCGACATTAAACATATCATTTCAACTTACACAGTTGTTCTCAATCATAGAATAAGTAACCACGTTACACCGTTAATGCTGGTTGTGAATGACGCTGGAGTTGTCGTCTGATGATGTCCCAAATGTGCTTCGCTGGAGACAGATCTGGTGACCGAGCAGGCCAAGGCAACATGTCGATTCTCTGTAGAGCATGTTGGGTTACAACAGCGGTATATATCTGAGCGTTATCCTGTTGGAAAACACCTCTTGGAATGCTGTGCATGAATGACAGCATAACAGGTCGAATCACCACATTGACATACAAATTTGCAGTCAGGGTGCGTAGGATTACCACGAAATCGCACCCAAGACCATACCTCCAGGTGTAGGTCCAGTATGACTAGCACGTGGACAGGCTGTTCCACACGGCCACCATTGACACTGGGGCAGAACCGGCTTTCATCAGGAAACACAACATACCTCCACTTTGCCCGCCAATGAGCTCTCGCTTGACACCACTGAAGTCGCAAATTGTGCTGTTTTGGGGTCAGTGAAATGCACCCTACAGGATGTCTGGCTCGGTGTTGTTCTTAAAGTAACCAATTGGTAGCAGTTGGTTGGGTCACTGTCATGCCTACTGCTGCAGAAGCAGTACGATGTGCAGAGCCATACGCCGAACACGGCTGTCTTCCCTCTCACTAGTGCCACATCCGGAGTTCAGTCTTCTTACCACTGAACAGTCTTGTGGCCACAGCCACCAGGAGTCATGTGTAGTCACTACATTCCTGTCGGGCCTTTCCGCAATATCACAGAAGGAACATCCAGCTCCTCGTAGCCCTATTACACGACCTCGCTCAAACTCAGTGAGAAGATGATAATGGCGTCTTTGTTGCCTTAGATCAGGGGCGGGCAAACGTTGCACGCGGCTCATGAGCGCACAGCGCTGCACGTGTGCTGCTCGCGTGCAGGCGTCGACCGGGACTGTGGCGACAGCCGGCAGGTTGCAGCAGTGTAGTACCAGGCTAAGCTGCGGACGTTGATGCGAAGCGAGCACTATGTAGTGAACGTTGTATTTCAAGAAACGGAGAAGTGGAGATTTGCTATCTTTTAAAAAGTAATGGGAGAATCATTTTTTCTTTGTGCAAAAACGAGAAAATTCGAAATGTTTAATATGTGGCAGCATTCTCGCTGGTCAACGGAAGTTTAGTATTGAAGGCCATTATAATAAATTTCACAAGGACGAGTACAATTTATTGTCGGATTCTGAGCGGATGCGGAATTGACTGAGCTTAAGAAGAGCGATCTGACGATACCAGATGAATCTGTCGTAGTTGGCCGGCCGGAGTGGCCGAGCGGTTCTAGGCACTACAGTCTGGAACCGCGCGACCGCTATGGTCGCAGGTTCGAATCCTGCCTCGGGCATGGATGTGTGTGATGTCCTTAGGTTAGTTAGGTTTAAGTAGTTCTAAGTTCTAGGGGACTGATGACCACAGCAGTTAAGTCCCATAGTGCTCAGAGCCATTTGAATTTGTCGTAGTTGCTGTTGTCACGAGAGATCTGCGACTTTCTCTCGTCATGTCTCTCATCTAACTGACTTAAAATTTTATGGAGCACTGTTTTCAAGTTTTCAGGACGACAACAATAATAGCCCAGCGGTATGTGCAAGTTATAAGACTGCGCTTAATATAGCGAGAGCTGGAAAACCATTTGCTGAATTAATAAGTCTCGGTTAAGAGCAAACATCAGTGATGAAAATTTACGTAACTGTTTGTGTTTGTCTGTATGTAGAAATTTTGTTCCAGATATTAAACGTATCGTAAACTCCACCTGTGATAATTAAATAAAACGTATCGTAGGTAATAGGTACTCTTTCAAACCATGATTTCCTTCAAGCACTCCTACTAACCTTATTCATTCACTCAATAAAGCAAGCTAGGAAACAAAACGCATTACAGAGGAAGGAGCGGACAGAGGGTATGGTGGGGGTGGGAGATAAGCGGGTGGCCAGCTTACCCCTGTGTGCACGCGGAACACCTGTTAACTGCACGCGTGCAAGTGCACCGCAAATGTGCAGGATTCCTGCCCGCCCCTCCCTTAGAGGCATTCTTGACTAACACCAACTCACCACGTCCGATCTCAAAGGTCAGTAACGCTCACGACCCTTACAGCGTGTATTTAAGGCAAACCTGATTTGCATCCTCTTACGCGACTGGAGCGAAATCTGAATAGACATCAACTTTCATATGCAGAAACTCGCCATCAACTTTCGTTTATGACGCATAACTCCTTGGTGTTGTGATTATTTTCTGTCAGTGTAGTTACACTATGCAGGGTGTTCGCCTATAAATTGGGGAGTGCTTACTTGCCCACGGGGCAGCGTCTCTCGGCCGTGTGCTGTGGTTATGTGCCTACGTAGCTGCGGTGGGCATGTGTGCAGGTTGTAAGTTGTTTAGGTTTTTATGTTGGTAACGCCATGTAGCGCTCTGTATGAAAATCACTGACTGTGCTGTATGCAGTCTGTGGCTGGTTGGCATTGTTGGAATATTCGCTTGTGTAGTGTTGGGCAGTTGGATGTGAAGAGCGCGTAGCGTTGCGCAGTTGGAGGTGAGCCGCCAGCGGTGGTGGATGTGGAGAGAGGGATGGCAGAGTATTGAGAGGTCACTATAAGCGGACGATCTGGACGTGTGCCCGCCAGAAAAAGGAAATTTGCAAAGATGGATGTCATGAACTGATATATATATATATATACACTCCTGGAAATTGAAATAAGAACACCGTGAATTCATTGTCCCAGGAAGGGGAAACTTTATTGACACATTCCTGGGGTCAGATACATCACATGATCACACTGACAGAACCACAGGCACATAGACACAGGCAACAGAGCATGCACAATGTCGGCACTAGTACAGTGTATATCCACCTTTCGCAGCAATGCAGGCTGCTATTCTCCCATGGAGACGATCGTAGAGATGCTGGATGTAGTCCTGTGGAACGGCTTGCCATGCCATTTCCACCTGGCGCCTCAGTTGGACCAGCGTTCGTGCTGGACGTGCAGACCGCGTGAGACGACGCTTCATCCAGTCCCAAACATGCTCAATGGGGGACAGATCCGGAGATCTTGCTGGCCAGGGTAGTTGACTTACACCTTCTAGAGCACGTTGGGTGGCACGGGATACATGCGGACGTGCATTGTCCTGTTGGAACAGCAAGTTCCCTTGCCGGTCTAGGAATGGTAGAATGATGGGTTCGATGACGGTTTGGATGTACCGTGCACTATTCAGTGTCCCCTCGACGATCACCAGTGGTGTACGGCAAGTGTAGGAGATCGCTCCCCACACCATGATGCCGGGTGTTGGCCCTGTGTGCCTCGGTCGTATGCAGTCCTGATTGTGGCGCTCACCTGCACGGCGCCAAACACGCATATGACCATCATTGGCACCAAGGCAGAAGCGACTCTCATCGCTGAAGACGACACATCTCCATTCGTCCCTCCATTCACGCCTGTCGCGACACCACTGGAGGCGGGCTGCACGATGTTGGGGCGTGAGCGGAAGACGGCCTAACGGTGTGCGGGACCATAGCCCAGCTTCATGGAGACGGTTGCGAATGGTCCTCGCCGATACCCCAGGAGCAACAGTGTCCCTAATTTGCTGGGAAGTGGCGGTGCGGTCCCCTACGGCACTGCGTAGGATCCTACGGTCTTGGCGTGCATCCGTGCGTCGCTGCGGTCCGGTCCCAGGTCGACGGGCACGTGCACCTTCCGCCGACCACTGGCGACAACATCGATGTACTGTGGAGACCTCACGCCCCACGTGTTGAGCAATTCGGCGGTACGTCCACCCAGCCTCCCGCATGCCCACTATACGCCCTCGCTCAAAGTCCGTCAACTGCACATACGGTTCACGTCCACGTTGTCGCGGCATGCTACCAGTGTTAAAGACTGCGATGGAGCTCCGTATGCCACGGCAAACTGGCTGCCACTGACGGCGGCGGTGCACAAATGCTGCGTAGCTAGAGCCATTCGACGGCCAACACCGCGGTTCCTGGTGTGTCCGCTGTGCCGTGCGTGTGATCATTGCTTGTACAGCCCTCTCGCAGTATCCGGAGCAAGTATGGTGGGTCTGACACACCGGTGTCAATGTGTTCTTTTCTCCATTTCCAGGAGTGTATTATGACTTTTAAAGATTAAGGTAAATACATTGTTTGTTCTCTATCAAAATCATTCATTTGCTAACTATTGCTATCAGTAGTTAGTGCCTTCAGTAGTTAGTATCTTTTATTTAGCTGGCAGTATTGGCGCTCGCTGTGTTGCAGATTTCGAGTAACGAAGATTTTTGTGAAGTAAGTGATTCATAAAAGGTATAGGTTATTGTTAGTCAGGGTCATTCTTTTGTAGGGATTATCGACAGTCAGATTGCGTTGCGCCAAAAATATTGTGTCTCAGTTTAGTTCAAATGGTTCAAATGGCTCTGACCACTATGGAACTTAACATCTGTGGTCATCAGTCCCCTAGAACTTAGAACTACTTAAACCTAACTAACCTAAGGACATCACACACATCAATGCCCGAGGCAGGATTCGAACCTGCGACCGTAGCGGTCACGGGGTTCCAGACTGAAGCACCTAGAACCGCACAGCCACACCGGCCGGCTCTCAGTTTAGTGATGATCAGAATAAGTAAAGAGAAAACTGTTTGAGTACGTTGAGTTTTGCTCAGCTGTTTGAAAATCACATAATGTAGAAATTTACCAGAACAGTGGACGTTTCAAAGTGAAGTGGCCGGGGTGGCCGAGCGGTTCTAGGCGCTACAGTCCGAAACCGCGCGACCGCTCTGGTCACAGGTTCGAATCCTGCCTCGGTCATGGATGTGTGTGATGTCCTTAGGTTAGTTATGTTTAAGTAGTTCTAAGGGACTGATGACCTCAGAAGTTAAGTCCCATGGTGCTCAGAGCCATTTGAACCATTTTTGAAGGGGTCAGCAAGAGAATAGCGTCACGAGGCGCTGCAGCTACACTCCAGATCCCGACTTGTGCATGAACTCGATCTAATGAAATTAATCACAATAAAACACTGAAGGAAATTAAAATTTAAAGGCTGGTAAGGGATGGACCGTCTTTGTGGAACTGTCGAGCAGAGTAATTTTTGCATAACTAATAAGAGATTTTTTGATTTTTATGTTTTTCTATGGTTTTTTTGCGAGAAGAGCGCGCTTATATCAGGTGGTACCTTGTTTGCTACAGCGATGCGGAGCATATTCTTCATTATATGGTCATGAAGCAACGGCCTTTCTTTGTTTTAGTCCTTTTCATTGCAGAGAATTGCTGCTCACAACAGTATGTTGACCTGAACATGTTTCCTATTACATTTTGATACCATGGAGACAAATTCAGACCATAGCAGTACCTGTCCTTTAATGACGTTGATTTTGTAAATCAATTAGTTCCAACTGCATTCAAATACGCGCAGCATCAGATACAACTGAAAAAGTAGTACTGAACAATTGCAGCGCCTACAATGAAATGTTCGATTCTTGGATCTCACGATTCTAAATCATTTATTTGCTGATTAATTGTAGGTTGATAGTATACGCAGGAGACGTCAGGAAGAAAATTTAGAGAATCAAGGTGAGTGAAGAACGTCAGATTTCAGTTCCCCATCTATCTCGCAAATACACACCTTATATCGGAACGCCTTGTATTAGTCATGCATGCATGCTACCAACAACTCTTTCTCCTGTAGTGATATATTCAGTGTATTTTGGTGCACTGTTAGACCTGACAGGAAAACAAGATCTGATATCCATTTTGGTTCTATGGAATTTACATCCCTTTTCGTCTAGGCACAAGGAGATTTCCTCATGAATCGCAAATAAGCAAATAAACAAATAAAAAGAATCCAGAACCTTATTTCTGTTGATCCACCGAACGACGCAATGATAAAGTATATCTCCACATCTGTATTTAATGTTGCGTAGACAGCCTTTGGACTGATAATGTTTCATACTGTGCCTTCGTATACAATTCACAGACATAACCACAATGTTCACTACATGACAAAGTTCCACGTTGCTGCACAGAATGCCTCCTAATGAACGATACAGTGTGTACTGCAGACATCCTTTCCAAAGTTACTCTTTCAGTTTATTTTTTAAGCGAGAGAAGAACTATGCTGACGCCCAAACATTTGTCGCGCACCGACGGTGGCGACAGAATTAAGGTTCTCCCACGGCAAGTTCACGTAGTTTATACACAGACATACTGTTACAAAATCATCAAGCCGTTATTGTCGTGTAATCCAGTGGTGCCAGATCTAATAGCTCATTCGTAACTTGTATCTGCATGTGCACACCACGTACAAAAACAACAAGTTCGACGCAGTCATATAAATCTCTCATCGAGTGCGAGATAAAAGGCTGTGAAACTCTGGCTTTATTCCTGAGTCGTGCCTCGAAATCAGCTTCCTTATCGAGAATTCGACGGGTCACCGATTGCTTTGAGAGACAAACGTTTTCAAAAGTTGCTAATCACCTTGTAACTACGCATTCTGCTACTGCTACCAGACATGATTTAACGTGTGATCACAAAGACAATGGTTTTTTCAATCTGAGCAGTTATGTGTACTACTTTGTAACTTGGACGAATTACACCTTTACTTAGTTTGTCTTGCGCAGCATTTATCTGAAACGAATAAACGTATTACTGTAGCATAAGAAGTGTTTTACACTTCTGCAAAACAGTTATTCACAATACAGAGAGGTCCAAAAATGTATACACTGTTTAAAAGTCCATAACTGGCAAACTAATTTACAGAGTTGTCTCATCTTTGGTAGTGTAATAGTCTGTAGTTCCGGAAATCGCCACACAACCCTTGTATTGCGTTGTTTTGTTTTGTTAGATGATAGTCGCCAGATAGTCAGTGTTTTGTTCTTAGTTGCACCTAGTTACTCGAGTAAGCATGGCTGGCGGAAGGCATACATTCGATGAAAGGAAATCAGCTTTGAATTTTAAGTAGGCAAACATTAATGAGGTTCAACGGCAATGGCGAAATAAATATCAAACAGAGCCACAAACACCCTTAACGATTCGTCACATTCGAGACAAATTTGAAGCCGAAGGCTGTGTTAAAGATGTACACCAACAACGATCCGGACAACTGGTAATAGTAATAAGCCCAGCTAACTCCCATAGTGTGTTACAACAATTCACTCGCTCACCACAGAAGTCTGTGAGACAGTGTGTCCGTGAAACTGGAGTGAGTCGCCCAAGTGTTCGGCGAATTTTGAAGACAGCAAACTGGAAGTTCTACATCCCACGATTCCTACACGCAATGAACGAGGACGACCCAGATCGTAGAATGGAGTACTGCGAGTGGTTTACTGACATGGTGCGCAACGAAGAGTTTGCAGAGATGATTGTGTGGTCTGATGAGGAACAGTTCAAATTTGCCAGGAGTAAAATGTGTGGTGTGGGTTGTCTTACCGGGGCTTGATTGGGCCATTCTTCTTTGACGGCACAGTTACCGGTGAGGTGTACCTTCAGAAGCTTCAGACATCCATTTTACCTGCCATCTGAGACTTGTATGGAGACGGAAGAGTTTACCTTCAACAAGATGGTGCCCCAGCCCACTACCAAAATCGTGTTAGGGCGTATCTCGACGAAAATCTACCAGGAAGATGGATAGACCGTAGAGGTGCTGTGGAGTATCCACCACGTTCCCCAGACCTAACTCCTCTGTACTTTTAACTGTGGGGAACACTAAATGACGTCGTTTATCAACAAAAGCCACGCACATTGGATGAACTTCGAGAATCCATCGTACATTCATGTGCAAATATCCAACTGAACACGTTGCAGTCAGTAGTTCGTCCTGCAGTTCGGCGGCATCGTTTGTGTGTGGATGTTAATGGTGACCATTTCGAACACCTACAGTGATACCTTTAAGTTGGACTTTAAGCTACATTTTCACCAAAAATGAGACAACTCCGTCAATTAGTTTGCAAGTTATGGACTTTTAAACAGTGGATACATTTTTTGGACCCCTCTGTATGTTCTCAACTTACATCTTCTTGAACGTTGCTCTTCAAACAGGAAGTAAGTTTCTTACGAGGACCCTCTTATGTTAGATCGTAATCTAATGCATGAAGGCGAATTAATGACTTTCTAAATTGCATTTACAGGCACTGTGGACGTCAATCTCAGCCACTGTTTTTCTCCCAAAAGAAGCAGGCAGTGGACCTTCGCCTCTAGACATCTTTCTTGCCGTCACAACTTCATATCCACGATTACTAAACAGCCGAAGGCACATCCGTTTACTTGCGCCTGCAGGGTATTACCGCATCTGTGAGCTGAGGTCGTGAGCGTTCCAGCCCGTGAGGCTCTTTCTTGGAAAGACCGCTATACAGGGTTTCCCAGCAGGAATGGGCAGTATTTAGGGATATGACAGGAAAGATCATTCGAAGCAAACAAGTCTAGTAAACATGGGCTCTAAAATGCGATACCTCAAGAGCTATGAACACTTATTCAGTAGAAGAAATGTTTTTCACGATAGTGAATGTTGTTAACAAGTGCTCATAACTCTCAAGGTATGCATTGTAGAACCCATGTTTACTAGTCTGTTTTGTTCCGAAGGATCGTTCATGTCATCTTCCTGAGTACTGACCATTCTTCCTGTGACAGTTTGTATAACTCATAGATGGCTCCTGTGAATATATTTTTTTATTAGCGCTTCTAACGCTCGCACTCGCATTCACTCTTACAATCTGACTTGACAGTGAAGGTATGTCAGTCTCTATAGACAAACATTGACACAAGGCTACCATAAAATTCGTCCTGCTAAACGGGCGTTCCACCTCGACATGAAATTTGCTTCAGAAATGCACACTAACCGCTTAAAAATTGAACTTTTTTCTAATATTTTCAGTAGTGGGCACCTAAGTTTACCGTAATTGGAACTTTACTCTAAGTAACTTTCCACATCTGTTGTCGCATTTAAAGCTACGTGGTCCTTACATTTGGAAGATGGAATTCCTGTTACTAACGATTTACGCTTATGTGGTGTTCTAACGATAGGCGAGTTTCTACTTACCAGTGGCCAGTAGGGGTATCACTTCCTGTAGAGCCTGCCGTCGACATTCCGCAACGTTGTGTTCATCGTCAGCACACGTCTTGAAAAGCAGAGGTGCCACTGTAAACAATAAGGAGCTCTCTGTACAAACAGTCCGGCCTTTGACATGTTTACACCGTGCAAATATTATCGTACTCGTGACATATCGTCGACATTTTCAATCTTTCCATGGATAACAGAAAGCCACATTCCTTACATAACATACGGTAGAGCCTTGTAAATTATACGACCTTTTGAATTGTCCCACTAACACATCGAGCAAACTGTCAGCATCTTGAAGCTACCTATTGAAGAGTATGTATATAGATTTTATCTGGCTGTTGCACTTAATAACATGCAAGAGAAGCAAATATGTCTTTACTATCGACGTATCAGTCATATACGTGATCAACTTGTTCTGTTTCACCAACGTGTAATACAGAGTAAATGAGGTGTTTGAATTTTATCAGTGTCTATCATATCGTGAAATGACAGTACATTTAATCAGGCCCAACAGTCCCTTGTTCCAAGATCCAAAGACAGCCCTCTTCCTAATTTAACTCGGGTGCCGACTGGTTCTCATCTTCAGATAGTATAAAGGATATTACTTCTGGGTTATGCTGAAGACCTAATAACTGCTTTGAATCAACTCATCACAAGGAGTCCTCAGCGAAAGTCTTACTAATTCCCAGATACGTCCGTTATGACAAACAGTCTTGAAGATAGTTAAGAAGGCTGAAGGCTATAGGATCGAATTGTCGGAAATTCAGGTAAACGAACTGATAATGGCCGCGCAAGATCCCAAATAGCATATTACAGCTTACTCTGAGTCAACTGAGAAAATAATTTATAAGAACCACATAATTAATGTAGAGCAAAATAAGTGGGACATAGCTGTAACTGACTTGGCCCGCTAGAACGTGGGGACGGGTGACGTTTTTCCATGGGAAATGCGGCATCTCAACGCTTTAGAATCCCAATATAATTCCAAATTATTTACAACAAATCAACTCTCGTGGCAGTGATTTACTACATCATTTGAAGTGGAAGCTATGTGGAAATGAAGCCAGGCAGTTTGCGGAGCAATGCACCATTGTTACGCACCCCTTTAACAGCGATCTACAATGTTTGCGTCTCGTCATCTCACGGCCGCAGGAAGAGTGCTTTTGAACGCTACCGTTGGAAAAAACGAGTCGCTTTCCCCAATTCTCCCTAACGCTACTCTGGAGTGCCCACGAGGGTACCTCAGTGAATCCCAAAAAAATTTTGGTCTAAATATAACTAAAGAACTGGATATATCGCCGTGTCCTGCTAATAATGGCAGCTGGGAGTACGTGTCTGCGGTACTAAATTGTCGTGAAAAGTAAATCTCGGAAAACGTCAGTAAACCATGGTTAGGGGTCGCCTACAAACGTGCCTCAATGTGAACAGTCTAACAGTCTGTTGAGAATTCTGGCGCAGAGTGGTTCAAGATTATTTTCTACTCTGAGGAATTAAACATCTGTTTGTGGAGCCTCTACTTTTACTGGAATGTAAAGACTGTTTGCAATTTATGTAAAATATAACTGGACTTATTTAGAGGCAATATGCGTAGCAACATTGAAAACCGCCCTAGGCTCTGTGCACTAAAAAGTGAGTTTTAACAATGTGCGGGAAGGAAAGGGAGGACTGATGCAGCATTCATGTTATTTCGATAAAGCCACAACGGTCGTCGTCCGTTGTGACCGAGCGCCTCTAGGCGCTTCAGTCTGGAACCGTGCGACCGCTGCGGTCGCAGGTTCGAATCCTGCTTCGGGCGTGGATGTGTGTGATGTCCTTAGGTTAGTTAGGTTTAAGTTGCTGTTCTAAGTGACTGATGACCTCAGATGTTAAGTCCCATAGTGCTCAGAGCCATTTTTTTACGTGGCAAGTACCTCAGGAAGCTTAGCAATCGTTTCCCGGCTACAGGCTTAGCGAACCCGGCATCCTGAGTTGAGGAACGGAGAGCGCCGAAAGTTCTCTATAACCCTAAGCTCTGGGCACGCTACAATAACCACAGTGCAGCGTGGCGGTGGAGTGTTACGTGTCACAGGGAACGGATATCTTGAGTTAAGTGCTCGAATCGCGAGGATGGCAAAAACGTCTATAAAAAATCTCAATCTGAAGGTGGGCTGCGCATCAGTGAGATGTTTGGCTGTAGGGCAGAACAGTCATTAGAAAGCAACCTCTGCACCTCAGTTGTACGCTGGGGTGCAAAATATAAGGCCGAAAAAAATTTCTGCATGATGTGCCACTGCCAAGTAACATAGCTACATGAAACTTGGACTGTACAAAGAAAGAACTGCTATATGCCAGAAGCTAACTCAAAGAAATACGCAATGAGACGCTCAGAAATGAAATTTTTATTAGGAGACTATAACACATTGAAGTCATGGCGTTTTATGATGGTCCACTGAACACACAAAATGGGACATGGTCCTCAACAGTGCGTGCAATCATCACGGACGACAGTACATGATTTGCAACGCTCCTTTGTTGGCCACAAGGTTGATAAAGATTTGTTATGGTAGGATGTTCCATTCCTCTTCGAGGGCGGTTGACAGCTGGTGGAAGGTCGTTTGTGCAAGCAGACGTGCTCCAGTAGGCCTACACCTTCTCAAGGCACCCCGCAAGCGCTCGGTGGGATTTACGTTGGGGGGATGGGCAGCCCAGTCCTTTTGCCAAGTATCATCGTGGACCAAGAATTCCTCCACCTGCACTGCATCGATAAAAATACAGTTAGAGCCGAATGCACTCCTGAAAAAATGCGCATAGCGAATGATTACAGTGTCACAATAATGTTGACCGGTGAGTGTATTTGTTCAGAGATTTGGAGGTCAGTACGAGCATGCAACACTTTACCTCCCCTCGCCATAACACCTGCACCATCAAAACTATCACGTTCAAAATGGCCCTCAGCACTATGGGGCTTAACATCTGAGGTCATCAGTCCCCTAGAACTTAGAACTACTTAAACCTAACTAACCTAAGGACATCACACACATCCATGCCCGAGGGCAGGATTCGAACCTACAACCGTAGCGGTCGCGTGGTTCCAGACTGAAGCGCCTAGAACCGCTTGGCCACATCTGCCTGCCGATCATGTTCGACAATGTTCCTGGGTGCATGACGTATTCCCACAACTCGCCATAGGAGAATACGTCCAGAATACTTCGTCGTTTTTGTGATCCATGTGCTGTGATGTGGGGGGCATAATATTGCATGGCAATACTAACCTCCAAATCTTTGAACACGGTAAACATACTGCTCAACGTTGTTGTAACATTGTACTCTTTCCGCTTGAGCGTCTCTTCCAGGGTTCATCCAACCCTGACTATTTTTATGGGTGAAAATAATCTACCGCATCGAACAGCGCAGGAGCTGTTGGAAGAGAGGAGATTCGGTGAATGCACTGTCCTACCCGATCCCACTGCTTAATCGCATCGAACACATGTGGGATGTGTTGGAGATACGTTTTGCGGCAATATCACACACACCAACGACCATGCAGCAGTGCTGGTGGAGGAATGGAACGCCCTACCAGAAGAAGTCTTTACCAGCCTTGAGACCAGCTTGGAAAATACGTTGCAGAACATGCACCGCCGCCTGTGATCATCGTACACCCTGTTAAGGATCGTGACACAAAACGGAAATCCATGAAGTGACACCTCGCGTGTAGATCATACTCCGCAAGCCACCCAATGGAGTGTGGTGGAGTATACTTTTCTTCCGCTAACTGAGCGGTCCAACCCTGTCCACTCGAGAGTGGCGCGTGGGAAGAATGATTGTCAATAAGCTTCTGTACTGGCTCTGATTTCTCGAATTTTCTTCTTGTGGTCAATACGCGAGGCGTATGTGGGGGAAAGTACACTACTGGCCATTAAAATTGCAACACCAAGAACAAACGGAGATGATAAACGGGTATTCATTGGACACATATATTATACTAGAACTGACATTTGATTACATTTTCAAGCAATTTAGGTGCATAGAGCCTGAGAAATCAGTACCCAGAACAAGCACCACTGGCCGTAATAACGGCCTTGATACGCCTGGGCATTCAGTTAAACAGAGCTTGGATGGCGTGTACAGGTACAGCTGCCCATGCAGCTTCAACACGATACCACAGTTCATCAAGACTAGTGACTGGCGTATTGTGACGGGCCAGTGCTCGGCCACCATTGACCAGACGTTTTCAATTGCTGTGAGATCTGGAGTATGTGCTGGCCAGGGCAGCAGTCGAACATTTTCTGTATCCAGAAAAGCCCCTACAGGACCTTCAAATGCGGCCGTGCACTATCCTGCTGAAATGTAGGGTTTCGTAGGGATCGAATGAACGGTAGAGCCACGGGTCGTAACACATCTGAAATGTAACGTCCACTCTTCAAATTGCCGTCAATGCGAACAAGAGGTGACCGAGACGTGTAACCAATGGCACCCCATACCATCACGCCGGGTAATACGCCAGTATGGCGATGACGAATACACCCTTCCAATGTGCGTTCACCACGATGTCGCCAAACACGGATGCGACCATAATGATACCGTAAACACAACCTGGATTCATCCGAAACATGACGTTTTACCATTTGTGCACCCAGGTTCGTCGTTGAGTACACCATCGCAGGCGTTCCTGTCTGTGATGCAGCGTCAAGAGTAACCGCAGCCATGGTCTTCGAGCTGATAGTCCATGCTGCTGCAACCGTCGTCGAACTGTTCGTGCAGATGGTTGTTGTCTTGCAAACGTCCCCATCTGTTGACTCAGGGATCGAGACGTGGCTGCACGATCCGTTACAGCCATGCGGCTAAGATGCCTGTCATCTCGACAGCCAGTGATACGAGGCGGTTGGAATCTAGAACGGCGTTCCATATTGCCCTCCTGAACCCATCGATTCCATATCCTGCTAACAGTCCTTGGATCTCGAGCAACGCGTGCAGCAATGTCGCGAATCGTGATAGGCTACAATCCGACCTTTATCAAAGTCGGAAACGTAATGGTACGCATTTCTCCTCCTTACACGAGGCATCACAACAACGTTTCACCAGGCAACGCCGGTCAACTGCTGTTTGTGTATGAGAAATCAGTTGGAAACTTTCCCCATGTCAGCACGTTGTAGATGTTGCCACCGGCGCAAACCTTGTGTGAATGCTCTGAAAAGCTAATCATTTGCATATCACAGCATCTTCCTCCTGTCGGTTAAATTTCGCGTCTGTAGTACGTCTTCTTCGTGGTGTAGCAATTTTAATGGCCACTAGTGTAATATGCTGTCTGACTCTTCGCAGAAACTACTCTCTCGAAGTTTCGATAGCAAATCTCTCCGTGATGCACAATGTCTCTCTTATAAATTTTGCCAATGGAATTTGTTGTGCATCTCCGTAATGCTTTCGCACCGGCTAAAAGATCGCGTGACGAAAGGCGTTGCTCTTCGTCAGCTCTTCTCTAACTCTTCTGTCAGTCCCGCCTGGTACGGATTCATCATGAACAGTACTCAAGAACCGGTGGAACAAGCGCCTTATAAGCAGCTTCCTTTGCGGATGCGTTATATTTACTTAAGATTCCTCCTATAAATCTGAGTCTAGCACCTGGTTTACCCGCTATTTGATTTATGTGGTCATTCCACTTAACGGCGCTCTGGATACTTGCTGACCACCTCTTCTAAGAAGAAAAAGTTCAAAGCCACACCCTCAGCCAGTAAAGCAATGGAGATGGGGACTCGGAAGGAGCAATTTTATTTGAATTCCACCTTCATGATGCAAACATCAACTCAGAAGTGTATCGTGCCACAATCAGGAAATTTAAAAAGGACATCAACGTGCTCGTCGCCAGAAATATGCAATCGAATTTTCATTTTTCATGACAACACAAGGTTTCACACAAGTCTGCACCATCCAGAGCGGAGCTCACAAAACTTCTCTGGCTTCTTCTTCCTCATCTACCCTATAGGCCAGCTCTTGCACCTTCTGACTTCCATCTATTTGGCTCGGCGGGAAGCGGAAAGCAGTTCCTGGATGATGGGATTGTTAATTGATGCAGCAAGACGTTGGTTCCGACATCGAGCACTAGAGTGCTACCATATGGGCATACAACCCCCCGCCGCCCCCAATAAGGTGGCGCCAGGCCATCGCATTCAACGGAGATTATGTTGAAAAGCAGAGTTTTTTACCGAAAAGAGTGGGGAATAATATATTGTATAGGAATTCCGACTAAAATCAACCCGCCTTCAGGAAAAAATCTGTTGCATAAGACATTGGACGCCCCTCGCACATATCGAAGAACTCCAAGGAATGGGAAAGCAAACGAGTCCTTGAAATATAGAATCGTTAGAAAAGTGTTGATGATGAGCTTCAGAAGCCAGCGACTTATATCTTGGCTTTCAGTCTATAAAAGTTTCCTCAGTACTTTCCAGCAGACTTTCGTCATGTTGAAGTTAGGCGCTACGTACTTAATCTGATATGCTGCTTTCGACGTCAAAGCTTTGGTCACACCACCATGGACTGTAATATTCAGGCACCCTGTCACCACGTACCAGGTAGGCACTGTGCTGCACCACCCATCTGTGTCAATTGTTCCCAAGTCCTTCCAGTTGTGAGCAAGGAACGTCCATTTTCCCGGAAGAGAAAGAATACAGAAGGTTAAAATCACATACAGAATCTCATAGTTTGACGCGAAGAAGACGTTTGAGGTGTTGCAGCCACCCATTTCCGTCAAATTGATTGCATCAGCACTGAAGCAGCCTTTACAGAAGACTACTGTTCGCAACCAGACTCTGACAGCTGAGCACAGCACATCCACCTCACCTTGAAAATGCAGCGGAAATCCTCCACCACAAGTCCAACAACTATGTCTGCCTACCAAAGCAATAATGACTTTTGTCGAGTACACTGTCAGAAAAGATAGCAGACCCTCACGGCAGGCAGTAGGAGAGGCTCAGGAAAATGTTCCTGTTATAGTGGCCTTGCCCCAAAATCCAAGCTGTTGACGGAAACGGGCAGGCCAAAATCATCATGTCCAGAATCATTAGACTATGTGACTTTCGTCTTGTCTGCTAAACGAGACGACGATGATACCATTGACGGTATCAACGTGGACTTCTTTCTGAGGGAAATGGCAAGTCCCTCGGGTAACACTTCCTCCCCCCCCCCCCCCCCCACTATCTTGCACAGCTTTAGTCTCTCCACCACGGAGACAAAAACAGAGGAACACCTCACCATTAAGTTGGCTTCCATACTTTATTTTCACTGGAACTTCGGCGGTTCGGGACTCATGTAGAGGAACTACGTCCATTGGCTCATGCATAGACCAATGTGTGTGTGTCTTCGGGAGATATATTATTAATTCGCTAATGCCCCTCAGCCATCTGGCTACTGGCTTCCCAAAAACGACTGCGAGAGCGGAGAGAGAGCAGATGGAAGTGTGGCAGTTTTGTAAACCACGCCTACCACTGCTAGCTTCTCTCTCTGACAGCCGGATATAACTGATCGTTGTAACACTGCAAACATCTCATATGTTGACAATCTGATCATTCCAGCGGGTCCCAGTGAGGTTCAAGACGAAGAGACTCTCTGTGATCTCCTTACTTCATTCTCTGTGGTGGTGGTAATGCATGCGACATCCCTTTTGCTCAGCAGTCATCTGTCCCAGGGATAGAATAATTGCCATTCTTTTCATGACCTTATGTGCGTGTTTCCTGAGTGCGGAGCAGAGCAGGCAGTTCAGCAGCTCAACAGAGCCGTACCCTGGTACCTATCCTTCTGTGTGCTCTCCAGTCTGTAACACTTATATCCATTAGGATATATTTTTGTAAAGTATACATGAAAAAACCAAAGAATATGTCGAAATATTAAATTATTATAATATGAATGGGTTTGTGAAAGAAGTATGTTTGTTAACAGTTGAAAATTTGTGGTAAGGTCTTATGGGACCAAACGGCTGAGGTCATCGGTCACTAAGCTTACGCACTACTTAATCTAACAAGGACAACACACAGACCCAAGCCCGAGAGAGGACTCGAACCTCCGACGGCGGGGAGCCGCCCGGACCGTGAGAAGGCGCCAAGACCGCGCGGCTATCCCACGGGGCAGTTAAAAGCTGAGTCATACTTAGGGCTCTTGTATTTGTAACATGAAAACGCTGTATGGAAGTCCCTCAGCAACTAAAGTGGCACTGAGCGATTTAAAAGGTGGGTTTCGCGGTCGAACTCAACGGCTCCTTTGTGTGAACGGCACGCAGTGTGTGGCTAGCCTTAGCACGGTACACCTCGACGGTGCTAAAAGAGACAATTGGAAGCTGCATTAGAAGGGATTTGCCTCGGATGTGGACCTGGCTATTATCTGGTATTCATAGTATTCATGGAATAATGGAATGGCTCTAATATGTTGAAAATCCGACGACAAGAAGAGATTTTATAGAGCATTCACACAAGAGCCGTGAGTACAGTTAGCAGCCATTTCGCCTGCCACTAATCTTCGCCACTACTTCACAGACTTAATACATTCAGTTACGTAATGGACATTGGCATGGAACAGTTAATTTGTGTGTTCTTTCAATAATAATGACGTAAATCATCAATTCGTGTTCGAAATCATAACTTCAATTCTGATCACGAACCTACGCAGGGTCCTCATCTAAGTGCTACTAAAACCGAGTATCCCGACTTCTGGCATTCATTGTTTAAAGGTGATTTTTGTCTAAAGTAAAAGGAGTAGTAAAAGTTAAAGTAAGAGTAAAGTTCGTGATCAGTGCTTTGTTTATGGACTACTCCAAGTGAAATTGTTAAGGTAGGAACTTTAAGTATGCAAATTTAAAGATCAATCAATAATAAAGAGAAAACCTTAATTTTTTGAAAGCTAGAACCATAAAATGAAGTTGGTTGGCTTTTGCTAAAGTATCCTTAGTTTATTACAAAATATAGTTTTATAGAGTTACAGTGCAAGATTGTGTAAATATTATTTCCAAGAATAAGAGCTTCACAGGTGGTTAAAGAACAAGTACATATAAATTTTAAATGAATCGATTTGCGGCAGTACTATTAGAAGTGAAGTTGTGCACATTTTCAAAGATAGTGTAGTTTTGATGCCCAACATGAATGGTTCCTTTTGAAGTTAATTAAGCCTATGGTTGCATTTTATTACCTTGCAAAGTAATTTAAACGAATGATTAGCATTCAGAAATAGTTTTACATTTACAATAATAAAAGAACCTTGGCTAGTGAAACTATACCAGTTTATGGGTCCCCATCACATTGTTCTCCTGTTAAGAAAAAATGAGCTATTCCTGTTACTAATGAAAACAGCTATATGCATAAGAGCTTAAACAGTGTATTTAAGATGTTATTCATCTTTATTTGTGTTATTCATGTCAGTCAAGATAGAAGCCCCTCATGTCCAAAATTAGTTCTGCATTTAATGCAGTAATGTTTCAGTATTTTGATTCAGTAATGCCATCATCAGTATGAGCTCGGTGCAATTTTGGTCCCCATAATTTACTGGTGTGTGTGTTATTGGTAACTGCTGCTACACACAGTACAGAGTGCACTGTATCCTGTTTGATATTCAAAGGAAAATCTCAACAAAAGTAACTTCAATTTCTAATATCCAATTTTCTCAAATATATATTTTCAAATTAATGTGCCTAATTAGGCTGGCGACCGTTATTTTTTTCTGTCACTTACAATTTTACCGCTTCTAGTAACTCCCAAGGTTAAGCCCCGTTTGGTTTTACTGTCAACTTGTAATCCGAGACCTTTTCCACTTGACACACGCACAGTCGAACTTTGAAATCCTCTCAGAGGGTAACATTACCGTGTTTCACGGGACATTAGTGTTATACGTAGCTTTTCCCGTGACAGAACTAAAGGTTCAGTTATTAGGGCATAGTGTTATAAATCCTTGTACAGGCCGTTCGAAGTGAAGTGGTCGATGACGTGCACTCAAGTGATCACGCTGCAGTCTCGGTTCACCCATAGACAGAGTAGTCCCCGAAAGACTGCTAGGCTGAGTGCTCAGTAGGGCCGAGAGGACGCTATACGGCAAACTTGCGTCGTTTAATCACTATAACAGTGTCGATGATTGCATGGGTCACACAGCAAACTTGACCATCACGTGACTCAGGGTTCCATTCTGAAGTATTCAGAACAGCTAAAAAGGCAGCCTTCCCATTGGTGGATCAGCGAATGCCGCTCTGCAATCAGGACCATGTTGGTGGTTCTGAATAGGGTCAAGTGTCGACCAAATGCGAAGAACCTACTGATCATTCGGGTCGTGGAGGCAAAATGTCGCCAAATTATTAGGGAGAACAACCCATAGTAACTGCTGTAGTAACTGCTTTTGACCACTATAAACCGTTCCACCAGAAATTGTTGGGCAAACCACCTGGTTGACTTCTGGGAGAAGAGGGATGTGCCGCTTTGCTGTTGTTATGGGAAAATGGGAGTCTGTGGCCGCGCGGTCTTGGGCGCCTTGCTACGGTTCGCGTGCCGCGTGGTCCCCCTCACCCCCCCCCCCCCCTACCCCCCGCCCCCCACCCCCTTCGAAGTTTCGAGTCCTACCTCTGGCATGCGTGTGTATGCTGTCCTTAGTGTAAGTTAGTTTAAGTTAGATTAAGTAGTGTGTAAGCCTAGAGACCGACGATCTTAGCAGTTTGGTCCCATTGGTACTTACCACAAATTTCCAATTTCTAATGGGCACTGTCGCCCAACCCGTGATACATTTCGTACACCCTGGTTGCCTATTTTGCAACACTCGCGCAACATCCAGCTAGAGAGTAGCTACTGAGAGGCCATTTGGGACTTCAGCTCCATCACTGGTGAAGAATACAACTGCCCCTTGTCGATACAGGAGATGGATCCTGAACTATGTGCAGCTCGTGACAGGTCACCAGATTCCGATGCGGTTCATTACAGCATGTTACGGCACCGCAAACAGGTGGGGAAAAGAAATCCTCCTCCCCTTTTTAACTTCATTTCAGCTTCAGGTCATTTTTCGAATTAGTGGCGAGAGACAGTATTAACTCCACTTTTGAAACTCAGGAAGGAATCAACTAACCCGAGTAGTATCGTTGTGCTGGAAACGATGGTCAACCGCCTTTTAACTGGGTCTTAAGATGAGAAGGTCGCTGGTTCAAATGGCTCTGAGCACTCCCCTAGAACTTAGAACTGCTTAAACCTAACTAACCTAAGGACATCACACACATCCAGGATTCGAACCTGCGACCGCAGCGGTCGCGCGGTTCCAGACTGTAGCGCCTAGAACCGCTCGGCCACCTCGGCCGGCGGATCAGAAGGTATCTCTTCACATTTGCTAACCTGAGTCGACTACAGCGGTCATACAACAGGATTTCCTGCAACAGCATCACCTCCTGAGTATATTTTGACATTGACAAGGCTATTGAGCCGTGGTAAAATTTGCTGTTTTGAAGAGCGCGCAGCAGCGCATAGTGTGAAGCAGTCGCCCTCCGTTTCCGGCGGTGGCGCCGCGTGACAATCGCAGCTTTGGTGTCTCCCTCTGGCGGAAAAGGGGAAAGGTTGCCTGTTCACGTGCATTTAAGGGGCGCTGTAAGCTCGCCAGTGGCAGGTGGTCAGTCAGGGAGTGAGGCTGGGTCAGTCTCGCGTCACCAGTTGCTGGTCCGTCTCTCGTTCGTATTTGTGCGGCAGTTAGTGTCTGTCTGTCGTCAGAGTGCTAGTATGTCTGTCATTTGGATCAAACTTTAAAGCCAGAAAATGAGAGTCTTGCCGCTCCACCAGTAACAGAACTCAGCTAGTGGTCGCCCGGTCGGGGCTGAGTTCCTGCATCTGAGTCTGCGCGTTAGGCCGCCAGTCTGCTCGAGTTGCGCGGGCAACGGTCATTGGCGGTTGTATCGGTCGGTTGGTCGGTCGCGGAATGAGACACAAGATGACTTATCCGCCTTGAGTGTCGGCGCATGTGAGGTCCCCACGTGAGTCCTGTGGGCCGCGCCGTATAGCCGTATAGAAAGGGGTAGTGGCTTCGCGGTCGACACGAGAGCAACAGGAGTCAACCCACGACATCGGGCTGGCCGGTGCGAGCTGCGACGCCGTCAGACGGGGAGATCGGCGCGCCTTCCTGCGTCCGTTGAAGCGGCTGGCAGCGGACGGTTCGGGAGAGCGTTGGGGGTGCTGCGCCAGGTCTTCGCCAAAAATCGCAGTTTATTAGAAGTTGAGTGATTGGAGATATGTTGTTTCATTTACTTGTTAAATTCTACTTGTTTTCATGGTGAGGTCACCAGCCGCTTTGTTTTGGGGTCATCCCACCATTCTTCTCCGTTTGCCCATTCACGGGAAGGTGGTTATTTATGAAGTGGGTGGTCCGTTTTTCCCTTGAGGAGTTGGGGCGGTTTAGCGCAATCTGAGGTTCGGGTTGTTCAGTAATTCGTCTGTCAGTCTGCCATACGTTAATAGCTGCCTCTGTCATGTTTGTCGGATTCAGTGTTAAAGAATTTATTGCTTAAGGTGTAAAGGCCTAATTCCTGAAATATGTTTTTATCTTGCCTATAATCTTGAGAGGCTATATATGTGTAATGTAGAGCATGTTTGTACATTCTATGTAAGACTGCATTTCATGGGTTTTTATTTAAATGGTCAATTTAGTATATAAAGTTGCCACCCTTCCACCGTAAGAGTTTTCTTTTAAAAACAAGTTGCACTTTCGGTGGCAAGTAATTTTTTTAATGTGAGTGTTTTGTACCATTTCCATCCCTCCTACGGGTGCATAGTTTATGTGTTTGTGTGAGTTGTTAAAATTTTTAGTTTAAAGTAATCGGGTGTGTTGCAGATTTGCACCAGTGCAGTCTTTCATAGGTTGTTGTGAGCGGTCGTGACTACGGCCGTATAGAAAGGGAGCGGCAAGGTTCTCAGCCCGAAAGCTCACACAGTCAAAAAAAAAATTGTTATTTTGCCTCTGAATAAATTGTTACTTAATATTTAGAAGGTGCTTTCTGATTATAATTTTTAAATCTGTATTTTTTTTAAAGAAAGGGTTTTTAGGAATAAAATTTCCATTTGTTGAAAGAAATTTGTTTTCATCAGTTACCCACTGGCAACTACTTCCACGCTCACTTTGTGTCATTAAATGTTCTTGATGAATCGCTAGTGAATAAAGTAAATTCCTTAAGAAAAGATTTTGAAAGTAAATCCACGGTTCAGCTATAATACTACATGGAGGGATATTATTTTCGGGCAGCTTCATGGATGAGAATTTCGAGAATTTCTTCCTAACTTTGTGCTCCTCTTACTCTCACCACGTTATTTTGCCATTCTGCTGTCTTTCAGGCGAAAACAGTGTCCGTCAAGGTAGAGTTTTAAGTGTTAGTGTCTTTGCCACTGCCAGTAATACAGTCACGTTTTAACATTTTTTTTTTTACTTTAGTTTAGTTCATGTATTAAATTCCTTCTCATACAGAATCTCATCAGGATGGCGACTAGCTCAACAATACATACATATACATCCTCCTTCTTTCACGACTAATCGGCAAGAATTCCTTCATTCTTTTCATGAGAGAAAACACAGATAGCAGAGAAGATATTCCATGGAGTAAATGGACGCTCCAAGGAATAATTGGGCTTGAAACTACTTTGCATTTATAATCGGTAAGATAAGAAGAGATATTTCGAGATATGTACTGAGTTACATAATTTATAAAATTTCTGAAAATATCGCGGAGAGACCGCTGCAAGAGACATTACAACGTCATTAGTAAAATGTGTTATACAACCACGTTTGTTTGTTGACGACTTCTCTGTCATTTGTCCCTCCTTACGCCTTGCCGCGAAAACTCATCAGATGCAACAGACTATTAAATGGTTGGAGCTATGGGCGGAGAAGAGTGGTTTTAATTTCTCCACGGAGAAGTCTGTGTGCATTCTTCTTAACCGGTCATGTTCCAGTTTAGACCCTTCTGTGCTGGGCATGAGAGGCCCTTTCTTAATTTTAGAGACACAGTGAAGTTGCTAGGTCTCACATTCGATTCTAATCTGAAATGGTTGCCATATTTTGGAACTTGAGAAGAGGCCTTTGGAAGGACTCTAAAATACATTGGTCAAATTTCATAGAGAGCCGACCGAACTTCACTCCTCTGGTTTTACAGGGCGTTCGTGCGATCTTTGCTTCAGTGTAAGTGAGCGCTTTATGGGACGGCAAGGTTCTCTTATTTAAAAATGTTGGAAGTGATGCACCATGAAGGAGTATGGCTGTCCACCATAGCCTTTAGGAATATCTTCGTACTGAACCTGTTCGTTGAGCCTAGTGAGACACCGCTTCAAATCGGGCGAGAGCTCCTCATTGCGCGACAGGTCTACAAAACACTGTACGCGCTACACGTACCTGAACGTCACACCGTTGCTCGGACACCAATAAAAAGGTCATTTCCTACACAACGGATTGCTATGAGACTCACGTGAAGGACTGAATTCTCGAAAGGAAGATTAGGGTTTAACGTCCTGTCAACATCGAGATCATTAGAGACGGACCTTATCGAGATGGGTATGTCCAGTGTTAAATTCTTAAATCGAAGATAGAGTAGGCGAAGCGATTAAAATTCCGGCCACCCGCTGAAAAGACTTGTGAAGCCGGCCCCGGACCGAGTACGGCCCAGCTTTGCTTGTTTTCCTGTACACGCAGACTCTCATCGCTGGCCACCAGGCTCTTCGTCTCCGCCACAAGAGGTCACGGTGTGCACGGACCAAATTTCTTTCGCACAACACGTAACTGGAAATAGCCCTCAATGCATCCTGGAATAGAGCTAATAATGTCCTTACAAGTGACTTGGAAATTCTTCTTTCCGCAGTCCGCGGATATAGCAATATCCACTTGAGATACTACAGAGGCTCAGAATTATTTTAGACTCGATCAATTATAAGAAGGACTGCACTCCAGGTTTCGTTTCAATCTCTTTTCCTTAGAACTTGTCGGCCGGGGTGGCCGAGCGGTTCTAGGCGCTACGGTCGCAGGTTCGAATCCTGCCTCGAGCATGGATGGGTGTGATGTCCTTAGGTTAGTTAGGTTTAAGTTGAGGCCTAAAAAAGCTTTAAGGCTCAATAGTTCAAATGGCTTTGAGCACTATGGGACTTAACATCTGAGGTCATCAGTCTCCTAGAACTTCGAACTACTTAAACCGAATTAACCTAAGGGCATCACACACATCAATGCCCGAGGCAGGATTCGAACCTGCGACCCTAGCGGTCGCGTGGTTCCAGACTGAAGCGCCTAGAACCGTCTTTTCGACACATGTGACTGTCTGCCTCTTCACTGCTTGGAACGTTAGTGTCGCTCCAACTGCCAAACGGTAACTACTTTCGCAGCGAAGAGTGTCGTGGTTGCATTTATTAGACGGTGGTGTACTTCAGTGTTATAACACAGTCTAATAAACGCTGCCACAACACTCTCTGCTACGAAAGTTTTTACCGCTTGACAGATGGAGCGACACTAACGCTCCAAGTAGTGAAGAGGCAGACAATCACATGTGTTGAAATGATAACGTTCGTTTTTAATTATTTTCTACTTAATTAACGAAATACTTAGTAAATTTCCAAGAGACATGGATTTCCATGGAACACTCGTAAAATCATCCGTACCACGCTGATTCAATGACGTAAGTTACAACTCATTCACGGGGAAATACTTTCGAGTATCAATGACGTAAGCTACAACTCATTCACAGAGAAATACTTTGGAAAATGCGTATGTTGGCAGCTTATTCCGCTGGAAGCAAGAGAATATAAACATTTTTTTTCATGCATGTAAAATCTATATTTCTGTTGTTAGCTGTTTCAATACGATAGGCACTCTCCTCAACACTTGAACATTTTTTATGGAGTCCATTCATTCGCCCATTCTTAAACTATACTCGGCTTTCTAATGCACGAATAATTTTGTAAATGTGGTTATTTCCCTTCAAAAGCGGATATGTTGATGATTCTTGCCGTTTGAGGTTCAAATTTAGCAACAATTGTGGAGCTCGTTTCCTCTAAGTTAGGAAGCAGTATTGTTGTGTTGCTTTTGACGACTTATTATCATGTCTGTGTTGTTTTCCCTTAAACTACAGCTGTGATGGCTTATTTCGTACATTAAATAATAAAGATATTACATTCCGTATAGGTTTCCTACACTCCAAATTCACTAATATGGATGAACGAAACTTGACCTTCTTGGGTAGATATACAACGTCTCTTTGCAAAACACCAGATCTACCAGTACTAACTTGTAATATTTTGTTATGAAAGGTAAACAACATTATTCAATAAACATCTGTACGTTACAAGAAAATGGTAAACTGAATGTCCCGTAATGTACTATATCGAACCTTACCGGACCCTTTGGAAGCTAAACAGTGACAACTGTGTCATTTTGCAGTTACCGTCGATTTTACGGCATATCGTATTCTACCCATTGTAAAAACTATGTTACAAATCAGTACAAACGTTAGTATTCCCACGCATTCGCTACCGTCTTCGGAACTGTTACTTGCTGGCCGCCTGGGGCCAAAATGCTTCCAGTGACGTGAAAACTGGAATCCGGCGGTTGAACAGACTTCTTGGCGACGACAAACCAATCCAAAATCAGAAGCTAGATATGAGTATGAAGAAATGAATGGACGGCAATTCAGGGACTCCCAGCGACATCAAGATAAGCTAATGGAAAAGATACACTCCTGAATCAGATACCCACAAAATAAAAAAGTAGTAGGAAAGTTTCATTAGGCTCATACAACACCTCTTCTGTCCCAACTCCATAAAAAAGAATTAGAAGTAGATTAACTTCCTTTGCTGTTTAGGGATAAGAGGCTTCATAAAAAATATTAGAAGAACAGAAATAAGTCGAACGAAACTATAACTGGTAGAATCAAGTGAGGCAATAGATCTTCAAGCTGTTCTACAACATGTACGCCGTTGACCAGGAGGAATGATTAAGTGCCTCACATGTTGTGTACGGTTCTATACCCAAGATGTGGAAGTAAGCGTGAAGAAAAAAGTATTTTATTTGTAGTTGTGCAATTTGTAATAAGAACACCTGTTTGTAAATAGTACCACGTTGCATCTCTAGACCTGCTATATCTTTGAAGGTGTAGTAAATTTAGTTACTGACTTTCGGCATATGTGTCCGAGAAAATGGGCTGCACATTATCAGTGCTCCAGTAACCATAACAATGCTAGAAATTGTGCAGTTTATGAGAATTAGCCTATTCAAGCGTAAATTTCATTTTCAGTTGTTATAGAATCTTGAAACGTCAACCACATTTAATAATTCATTGACATCTTAATTTTTATTTCAACAATTGTGATTCGCACTATAGAACTCTTTTACACTTCAATAGTAAATACGGTAGTATCACATTGTTACTTGCAAATTAAGTTGTACACTTACAATTAATATCTGTAGCATTGTTTTTAAGGGTTCCCCAGGAAGGTAAAAATAATTCCGACGTCCTATCGTGTTACGATTTTCACTTTGCACAACATTTTTTCAGCAGCCGTTGTCACATTTTCTGAGTACGTTTTTATAATGACGAGTTGATCGAAAATAAAGCCCTAGTTCAGTTCAAAAACGGCAGTAATGCGGGACTGCAACAACTTCAGTATAGCAAAATTAAAGACACTAGTAGTGTCTTGTGTATAGAAACTGGGGAGGACTGCAGACAGGCCTTCTAACTGTATAATACAGAATCAGATGAGATGTCCGGTCAATACAAAATCAACACATGTGTTCATATATTCATTTCGTGCTAAGAAAACATCTGGGATCACCACAAGCTCGTTAAGGCATGAAGCCGATACCCGCAGCGTGGGGTAGTTTGCTGAGAGAGTGGAGCAGCTTACCTAACTCAGCGACCGCCATCCCGGCGACGAGCAGGAAAAAGGGGACCAGTCGGTGGTGCATGTCTTGCAGAACGTGGAGTGCAGACATCAGGTACGGTCGCACTTATATGTTGCGGCGAATACGCGGCGTCGCGAGGTCATTACGCGTCCCCACTCCGGCGGCGACAACCACTCGACGGCGGCTACAGCTGTTTGCAGGTAACATGCGAACTTACGTAATTATAAGGAAAATGTGTAACATACGTTCAACATCAGTCAAACTATCTGTACGACAATATCAGTTACTGGGCCAGTTACTTACAACGTCGTCCACGCACGCTGATGAATAGTATCTATTGCATTCTTCTCTGAGTAGCCATACATAGTAGTTCTAAAGGAAGGAAGATTTGGTTTAACATCGCGACTTCAATGCGAGATGTCTATAACAGTTTCCACAACGAAACGTTGTCTCGAAACCTGGCAGAAAATCCAGAGAGATTCTGGTCGCATGTGAAGTATGTTAGCGGCAATAAACAAACAATGCCTTCTCTGAGCGATTGCAATGGAGATACTATCGAAGACAGTGTTGCCAAAGCAGAGTTACTAAACACAGTCTTCCTAAATGCCTTCACAAAAGAAGACGAAGTAAATATTCCAGAATTCGAATCAAGAACAGCTGCCAACAAGAGTACGTAGAAGTAAATATCCTCGGAGTAGTGAAGCAACTCAAATCACTTAATAAAAGCAAGTTCAAAAAACGTGGTTCAAATGGCTCTGAGCACTATGGCACTTAACTGCTGAGGTCATCAGCCCCTAGAACTTAGAACTACTTAAACCTAACTAACCTAAGGACATCACACACATCCATGCCCGAGGCAGGATTCGAACCTGCGACCGGAGCGGTCGCTCGGTTCCAGACTGTAGAGCCTAGAACCGTGTGGCCACTCCAGCCAGCAATAAAAGCAAGTCTTCTGGTCCAGACAGTATGCCAGTTAGGTTCCTTTCGGAGTATGCTGATGCATTAGCTACATACTTAACAATCATATACAACCGTTCGCTCGACGAAAGATCCGTACCCAAAGACTGGAAAGTTGCACAGGTCACACCAATATTCAAGAAAGGTAGTATGAGTAATCCACTAAATTACAGGCCCATATCGTTAATGTCGATTTGTAGCAGGATTTTAGAACATATATTGAGTTCTAACATTATGAATTACCTCGAAGAAAACTGTCTATTGACACACAGTCAACATGGGTTTAGAAAACATCGTTCCTGTGAGTGAAACCTAGCTCTTTATTCACATGAAGTGTAGAGTGCTATTGACAAGAGATTTCAGATCGATTCCGTATTTCTGGATTTCTGGAAGGTTTTTGACACTGTACTACACAAGCGGCTCGTATTGAAATTGCGCACTTATGGAATATCGTCTCAGTTATGTGACTGGATTTGTGATTTCCTGTCAGAGAGGTCACAGTTCGTAGTAACTGACGGAAAGTCATCGAGTGAAACAGAAGCGATTTCTGGCGTTCCCCAAGGTAGGGTTATAGGCCATTTGCTGTTCCTTATCTATATAAACGATTTTGGATACAATCCGAGCAGCCGTCTTCGGTTGTTTGCAGATGACGCTGTCGTTTATCGACTAATAAAGTCATCAGAAGATCAAAACAAACTACAAAACGAATTAGAAAAAATATCTGAATAGTGCGAAAAGTGTCAGTTGACCCTGATTAGGGACTGCTACGGTCGCAGGTTCGAATCCTGCCTCGGGCATGGTTGTGTGTGATGTCCTTAGGTTAGTTAGGTTTAAGTAGTTCTAAGTTCTAGGGGACTTATGACCTAAGATGTTGAGTCCCATAGTGCTCAGAGCCATTTGAACCATTTGACCCTGATTAACGAAAAGTGTGAGGTCATCCACATGAGTCCTAAAAGGAACTCATTAAACTTCGGTTACACGATAAATCAGTCTAATCTAAAGGCCGTAAATTCAACTAAATACCTAGGTATTACAATTACGAACAACCTAAATTGGAAGCAACGCATAGAAAATGTTGTGGTAAAGGCGAACCAAAGACTGCGTTTTATTGGAAAATGTAACAGATCTACTAAGGAGACTGCCTACGCTATGCTTGTCCGTCCTCTTTTAGAATACTGCTGCGCGGTGTGGGATCCTTACCAGATAGGACTGACGGAGTACATTGAAAAAGTTCAAAGAAAGGCAGCACGTTCTGTATTATCGCGAAATATGGGGGAGAGTGTCACAGAAATGATACAGGATTTGGGCTGGAAATCGGTAGAGAAAGGCGTTTTTCGTTGCGACGGAATCTTCTCACGAAATTCCAATCACCAACTCTCTCCTCCGAATGCGAAAATATTTTGTTGACACCGACCTACACAGGGAGGAACGATCACCACGACAAAATAAGGGAAATCAGAGCTCGTATGGAAAGATACAGGTGTTCATTCTTTCCGGGTGCTATACGAGATTGGAATAATAGAGAATTGTGAAGGTGGTTCGATGAACCCTCTGCCAGGCACTTAAATATGATTTGCAGAGTATCTATGTACATGTACATGTACATGAGACGGAGCACAAGCTCGAATTGTGTCAAGGATAGGGAAACAAATAGGCTGTGCCCTTTGCAAGGAACCA
Organism: Schistocerca serialis cubense; assembly: GCF_023864345.2. Classification (NCBI taxonomy): domain Eukaryota; kingdom Metazoa; phylum Arthropoda; class Insecta; order Orthoptera; family Acrididae; genus Schistocerca; species Schistocerca serialis. Next base: position 507,346,857 of record NC_064644.1, on the reverse strand, counting down.
TCCCGCCATTTGCCTGGAGTGATTTAGGGAAATTACAGGAAATCTAAATCTGGATGGCGGTTGCGGGTTTGAACTGTCGTCCTCCCCAATGCGAATCCATTGTGCTAACCACTTCGCCACCTCGCTCGGTCATATTAGTTCTGATTGACTCAACTCGAGCAGATTGTTTTGGCATCACGTAGACGTAACGAAATGACGTCTTAATCAAGAATATCTAACAGATAAATATCATATAATGCTTCACGTTTTTCTGTACTTACAAGCGGTGTATGCCAGGATCTTGTTAAGTCATTGTGATTTATCTAAATTACACGTAACTAAGGTCTCTTAAACAGCAACTTTACAACAGTACAATTAAATGTCTATAATGACGGTAATATCAACAATTGTATACTACTGTACCGAGAGTGAAGTAACAAATCCAATTAAGGGGAAATGATTATGTTTTGTTTATGGGGCGCTCAACTGCGCGGTCATCACCGCCCGTACAAAGTCCCAATTTTTTCACAGTCCAATCTATCCACTTGCACAGCGATGATGGTGATGATGATGATGATGAAATGATGAGGACAACACAAGCACCCAGTCTCCAGGAAGAGAAAATCCCCAGCCCAGCCGCGAATCGAACACGGGACCCATTATCCTGAGGTAGCAAGGTTGGCCACTAGACCACGAGCTGCGGACCCAATTAAGGGAAAAAGAACACGAAACATGATTGACAGTTTTGATAATAAATAACACATTTCACATATTAATAAGCAGTGACATATCAAGGAAGAAAAGCTGAACTTTCAAGGCATAACCTTCACTTATAATGCATTCGCAGCAACTCAGATATCCGTTTTCATAACACTGTAAGAATGTGATACAGTTAAAGAACTGTATGCCACTGTGGCTATTGTTTATTTGACATTTGTCAAAAATAATTTTAGTTCTTATATGAGTCGGCAGATCCGAATAACATAAGGCATAGCAATATGTCACACCACCTATAACCCTCTGTAAGTTTACGACCTCTGGTAAATGCAAACAAGTTTAGAAAGGACTGACTGGAGGTAGTGTAGAAATAATTTTTATTTCACTTGTTTCTTGCATAAATTGGTCTAGGCTATTACAAAATAAAGTAAGTTTATCCAGGTTTTTTTTACCACTGTGTAAAAGTGTTATGCAAGCATTCCAGACCGTAACTCTATAATCTATGTAGTGTTTTTGTCTCCCGTTCTAAAACAGATAGGAAATTTTAACCACGCACTGCTTAAATGGTAGTCCCTGTAGCTGGGGGTTTCAATGTTGCAACGCATTGGAGAAGAAAATTTTTTATCGTGAAATCGATTGAGCTGCGTCATTTTTCCCTGAATTTGTGGTCTGCGTTTCTACTTAGTTCGTGTCTTGACGGAAAAAGTACCTCGCTTGCCACTTTAAGTAGTGCATATACAGGGTGGTCCATTGTTAGTGACCGGGCGAAATATCTGACGAATTAACCATCAAACGAAAAAACTACAAAGAACGACACTCCTCTACCTTGAAGGGGGAAACTAGATGGCGCTATGACTGGCCCGCTAGATGGCGCTACCATAGGTCAAACGGATATCAACTGCGTCTTTTTTTTTTTTAGTAGGAACTCCCATTTTTTACATATTCGTGTAGTACATAAAGAAATATGAATGTTTTAGTTGGACCACTTTTTACGCTTTGTGATAGATGGCGATGTAATAGTCACAAACGTATAAATAAATGATATCACAAAACATTCCGCCAGTGCGGACGGTATTTGCTTCGTGATACATACCCGTGTTAAAATGGACCGTTTACCAATTGCGGAAAAGTTCGATATCGTGTTGATGTATGGCTATTGTGATCAAGATGCCCAACGGGCGTGTGCTATGTATGCTGCTCGGTATCCTGGACGACATCATCCAAGTGTCCGGACCGTTCGCAGGATAATTATGTTATTTAAGGAAACAGGACGTGTTCAGCCACATTTGAAACGTCAACCACGACCTGCAACAAATGATGATGCCCAAGTAGGTGTTTTAGCTGCTGTCGCGGCTAATCCTCACAACAGTAGCAAACAAATTCCGTGAGAATCGGGAATCCCATAACTTCGGTGTTGAGATTGAATGCTACATCAACATCGATTGCACCCGTACCATATTTCTATGCACCAGGAATTGCATGTCGACGACTTTGAAAGTCGTGTACAGTTCTGCCACTGGGCACAAGAGAAATTACGGGACGATGACAGATTCTTTGCACCCGTTCTATTTAGTGACGAAGCGTCATTCACCAACAGCTGTAACGTAAACCGACATAATATGCACTATTGACCAACGGAAAATCCACGATGACTGCGACAAGTGGAACATCAGCGACCTTGGTGGGTTAATGTAGGGTGCGGCATTATGGGAGGAAGGATAATTGGTCCCCATTTTATCGATGGCAATCTAAATGGTGCAATGTATGCTGATTTATTACGTAATGTTCTATCGATGTTACTACAAGGTGTTTCACTGCATGACAGAATGGCGATGTACTTCCAACATGATGGATGTCCGGCACATAGGTCGCGTGCGGTTGAAGCGGTATTGAATAGCATATTTCATGACAAGTGGATTGGTCGTCGTAGCACCATACCATGGCCCGTGCGTTCTCCGGATCTGACGTCCCCGGATTTGTTTCTGTGGGGAAAGGATATTTGCTATAGTGATTCAACAACAACGTCTGACAACATGCCTCAGCGCATTGTCTATGCATGTGCGAACATTACGGAAGGCGAACTACTCGCTGTTGAGAGGAATGTCGTTACACGTATTGCCAAATGCATTGAGGTTGACGGACATCATTTTGATCATTTATTGCATTAATGTGATATTTACAGGTAATCACGCTGTAACAGCATGCGTTCTCAGAAATGATAAGTTTACAAAGGTACATGTATCACAGTGGTACAACCGAAATCAAGTGTTCAAACATACCTACCTACAGGGTGTTTCAAAAATGACCGTTATATTTGAAACGGCAATAAAAACTAAACGAGCAGTGATAGAAATACACTGTTTGTTGCAATATGCTTGGGACAACAGTACATTTTCAGGCAGACAAACTTTCGAAATTACAGTAGTTACAATTTTCAACAACAGATGGCGCTGCAAGTGATGTGAAAGATATAGAAGACAACGCAGTCTGTGGGTGCGCCATTCTGTACGTCGTCTTTCTGCTGTAAGCGTGTGCTGTTCACAACGTGCAAGTGTGCTGTAGACAACATGGTTTATTCCTTAGAACAGAGGATTTTTCTGGTGTTGGAATTCCACCGCCTAGAACACAGTGTTGTTGCAACAAGACGAAGTTTTCAACGGAGGTTTAATGTAACCAAAGGACCGAAAAGCGATACAATAAAGGATCTGTTTGAAAAATTTCAACGGACTGGGAACGTGACGGATGAACGTGCTGGAAAGGTAGGGCGACCGCGTACGGCAACCACAGAGGGCAACGCGCAGCTAGTGCAGCAGGTGATCCAACAGCGGCCTCGGGTTTCCGTTCGCCGTGTTGCAGCTGCGATCCAAATTACGCCAATGTCCACGTATCGTCTCATGTGCCAGAGTTTACACCTCTATCCATAGAAAATTCAAACGCGGCAACCCCTCAGCGCCGCTACCATTGCTGCACGAGAGACATTCGCTAACGATGTAGTGCACAGGATTGATGACGGCGATATGCATGTGGGCAGCATTTGGTTTACTGACGAAGCTTATTTTTACCTGGACGGCTTCGTCAATAAACAGAACTGGCGCATATGGGGAACCGAAAAGCCCCATGTTGCAGTCCCATCGTCCCTGCATCCTCAAAAAGTACTGGTCTGGGCCGCCATTTCTTCCAAAGGAATCATTGGCCCATTTTTCAGATCCGAAACGATTACTGCATCACGCTATCTGGACATTCCTCGTGAATTTGTGGCGGTACAAACTGCCTTAGACAACACTGCGAACACCTCGTGGTTTATGCAAGATGGTGCCCGGCCACATCGCACGACCGACGTCTTTAATTTCCTGAATGAATATTTCGATGATCGTGTGATTGCTTTGGGCTATCCGAAACATACAGGAGGCGGCGTGGATTGGCCTCCCTATTCGCCGGACATGAACCTCTGTGACTTCTTTCTGTGGGGACACTTGAAAGACCAGGTGTACCGCCAGAATCCAGAAACAATTGAACAGCTGAAGCAGTACATCTCATCTGCATGTGAAGCCATTCCGCCAGACACGTTGTCAAAGGTTTCGGGTAATTTCATTCAGAGACTACGCCATATTATTGCTACGCATAGTGGATGTGTGGAAAATATCGTACTATAGAGTTTGCCAGACCGCAGCGCCATCTGTTGTTGAAAATTGTAATTACTGTAATTTCGAAAGTTTGTCTGCCTGAAAATGTACTGTTGTCCCAAGCATATTGCAACAAACGGTGTATTTCTATCGCTGCTCGTTTAGTTTTTATTGCCGTTTCAAATATACTGGTCATTTTTGAAACACCCTGTACATTCCGTATTTTAATTTGAAAAACCTACCTGTTACCAACTGTTCGTCTAAAATTGTGAGTCATATGTTTGTGACTACTATAGCGCCATCTATCACTAAGCGAAAAAAGTGCTCCAACTAAAACATTTATATTTCTTTATGTACTACACGAATATGTAATAAAAATGGGGGTTCCTATTTTTAAAGAAACGCAGTTGATATCCGTCTGACCTATGGCAGCGCCATCTAGCGGGCCAACCATAGCGCCATGTGGTTTCCTCCTTCAAGCTAGACAAGTTTCGTTCTTTGTAGTTTTTTCGTTTGACGCTTATTTCGTGAGATATTTGGTCCAGTCTCTATCAATGGACCACACTGTATATGTAATTAATGATTTCTGTATGTAAACGTGAGAAATAATACTGAATTAAGTTGACGCTGTATGATTCATGTAAAGGAAATCATATTTTCCAACTTGAAGTAGTGACCATATGGATTAATGTACTGTATAACTCTCTAGAATGTGTCATCAGAAAAGTGATTTTTAGTAGGAAGTTTAGATGATCCTAACGTCGGTTATCATAAAGGACTATTGCACCAGGCACTTAGGACCGCCCTCTTTATTTAGCATACTCCCAGCTCTGCGAAGACAGATTAGGTAAGTCTCAATTCCTTAACATTTCCAGGGTTTTTGATTTACTCAATATGTCAGTGAATTTGCTTCTATAGATGAAGCGTCATGTCCACTCTCTCTTACCTGTTGCTCGTCATTCCTTCTCTGTTTTTCCACTAACTGATGAAACATATTGAAAGTAACAACAGCCTTACTGAAAGTGAAAATGCATGACTTGCGAGAGACCCGGATTTGTTCCGCTAAATTATCTTATGATAAGTAAAGTATGAAGGAAGAAAGATACGTTACGCGGTTCAAATGGCTCTGAGCACTATGGGACTTAACTTCTGAGGCCATCACTCCCCTAGAACTTAGAACTACTTAAACCTAACTAACCTAAGAACATCACACACATCCATGCCCGAGGCAAGATTCGAACCTGCTACCGCAGCGGTCGCGCGGTTCCAGACTGAAGCGCCTAGAACCGCTCGGCCACTCTGGCCGGCGATATATTACTGTTCGACGTTGAGGTAATCATTTCTGCAATTGTACACCGCTAAGGAAAGAAATCGGCCTTGGCATATACCTGGGGAATGTCCAGCGTTTGCAGGCCTACTGTTCTATGTGCTGCTCCTGCACGCTTCATGAGGTGGTTTAATTCTTACGGCTTTGCATTTACACTAAACATCAAAAATAAAACATCAGCGTACTAAGGAAACATGCTATAATACTGCAGTCTGACCGCCCTGATTTTGAGCAAATCTACACTGGCAGAAAAAAATCACAACTTAGCAGTTAAGTCCCATAAGATTTCACACACATCTGAACATTTTTGAACACATTTCGCGCCAGTCGCATAAGTTTGGCACTAGTAGCGCCACTATGAGGATGCTGATCAGATTTGCTGTAAATACATGCTGTAACGATCTTGAGCATTAGTTTCCTTTGAGATTGGATGCTGTACGTTACTGTTAGTGAAGGATGCCTTTAAGGCGACAAAGACACCGTTGTCAGCACCTCACTGAGTCTGAATGACGTCGTGTAGAAAGGCTACAGAAACTGGCTGCCCCGTCTCCATATTGCAGAAAGACTTGACAGGAATGTAGCCACGTTCACCCACACATCGCTACTGCAACCCAACACGCTCTAAAAACAGTCGACATGTCACTTTGGCCTCCTCGATCACCAGATCTGTCTCCAGTAGAGAACATATGGGACATCATCGGAAAACAAGTCCAGAGTTATTCACAAACAGCATTAAACCCTCCCTGTATTGACCGACCAAGAGCAAGGCATGGAACTCCATCCCACAAACTGAAATCCGGCAACTGTACAACACAGCGCATGCACGTTTGCATGCTTGCATTCAACATTCTGACGGCTACACTGCTTATTAATGTAGCAGTGTGTCACATTTACAATGGCTTATCTCGCGCTTACATTAACCTGTGATCTTGCAATATTAATCACTTAAATACTTCGCCTGTCGGTGTATGCAGCACGAAAATCCAGTTTTGTTCTGTTTCTAATATGTTCATTATTTTACTAGCACAGGTCCTCCTCCAGACTGTCGTAGATTGCACAGGGTGAGTCACTTGAGATGTAATACCCATTTTATTTTGTGTACGGCTATACATATCGAAACGCGGTTTTCGGCAAATGTTAGAGCGTCGAGGGGTACGTTTTTCTTTCTTTTTTTTTGTTAATGTTCTTAGCACTGGTATCAACGGAGATAGTGAAGCAAGTACGTTTATTTAAATGGAACCATATACTTTTTGTGGTGTGCGTACTGTAAGGCCTTCAGTGCACACACCATCAGATTATTTGACTTGTCGCTCTAACGAAGTAGGCGAGTGTCAGCAATATGTCTCGTGGTCTTATCGTGGAGTGTTTATCTTCTGCCGTTAGGTCAGACGATAGAAATGCCACTTGCACGCTTAGAGTAGCAGATTGACGGTGACCAACTTTAAACAGAACTTGATTAATTTTCACACACATTTATTAAAATAATAAAAAGCATAAAAATTACTTAACTTGGTTCTGGATGCTATTTACAATTGACACTCTGAAGTTCCTTTGCTATTGGTACGTTAATCTTATTCTCACATATATCTCTGATACTTGACAAAAGTGTCTATACATTTATATTCATGGCTATGTACAGGAATATGATAATCTTATTAGGCACAGACTGAAACTTGACTATAGACTGGTATAGACAAATGTAGAACTCGTACAGACTGGTACAGACTAATGCAGACTGGTACAGACTGGTGCAGACAAATGCAGACTGACTATTCAGAGGTCTGTACACTTGTTATAATACCTTGCACATTCATGTATCACTGCGCGAATGTGATTCGCGAGGAGAAAAGGTTCTACATTAGCAGCAATCTCATTGGCTGCGTTACATATTAATACGCGGATCGGCGGAAGCAGAATTTGGTCTGTCTCTATAGCAGCGCCATCTCGAGTGCGGAGACGGACGAGCGCTGCGCCTACGCTGTTGTGCTTAGCGGGGCGCGCTCTAGTGGGAAAGTTGTGTATGCGCTGACTACGCGGAACTATGTACACAACACTTTTTAACTGCTTTTGATATCGGTTGAGAAGACAGTTACAGTGACATAGCATGACTTAGAGTTTGTTAATGTTGAATCCTGTCGCAAAAAAAATCGCAAAATGTCCTAGAATATGAGAGAACGGTGACCGGAATCGGCATTAGCGATGCAAACATCGACAAGAAGAGCTCTCATGCTATTCTGTCTGATGTCAACACATTTTCCAGTTGACTTGTCTGCACTGCAGGCCGCTCATATCTTCTTCAACGTTCGTTGCGTGCAGACATATACACCAATGAGGAGAATTGGATATACTACTTTTATGTGGTGAATGTGAAAGAAGTGCCGCAAAAACACTACAGTGATATAGGGCTGTCTATCCAGTCCGCCAACATCCGATGCGCCAGGCAATTGCACGATCATTAACATGCTAGTGCGGACAGACTGCCTGAACGTCAAAGACAGAACAAGAAAAGAGGTTGCAACACGAAGGAGCTGTTCCGGCTACGACGCTAATTAATCCGCACAATGGAGGAGACATATTGCCAAGGAATGTGGAATCAGACAGATTCGCATCCTGCTTCGACGGAATTTCCATCCCTCTCACCTGTCACTACATCAGGCACTCGACGACCGTGATTTCGAACGTCGAACAGAATTTTGCCGGTTTGCTCTTCAGTAACTGAGGGACGACCCTACGTTTTCCCAACGAGTGCTCTTTACCCCTGAAGCTAGGTTTACTAACCACGCTTATGTAAATTTGCATAACACGCACGGGCAGCCGAAAATCCACACTGTCTTCGTCGGGTGCAACATCAACGGCAGCGGTGCGTAAACGAATGGTGCGGCATCATAGGAAATTACAGTGAGGGACCTTACTCCATCTCAGGCGTTCTAGATGGACATTCGTAAGCACACTTTCTGGCAAATATTCTGCCGGTTCGTCTAGGGAGCTACCACAGGGTATTCGACAGTGTACGTAGCTGCAACACGATGGTTGTCCAGCTTACTAGTCCCGCGTTGCAACGCAAATACTGAATGAGACTTTCCTGGACGCTGGATAGGACAAAATTCTGTTGTCTAATTGCCTGCGATGTTCCGGATTTGACTCCTCTCGATTTCGTTCTTTGGGGAGCACTCAAAGATGTAGTCTATGGCCAGACGATATGTATCGTGGAATCGACAGTGCGTGCTCTATCATATTGTGGTGTCACCGCCAGACACCACACTTGCTAGGTGGTAGCCTTTAAATCGGCCGCGGTCCGTTAGTATACGTCGGACCGGTGTGTCACCACTATCAGTGATTGCAGACCGAGCGCCGCCACAGGGCAGGTGTAGTCTAGAGAGACTCCCTATCACTCGCCCCAGTTGTACAGCCGACTTCGCTAGCGATGGTTCACTGACTACATACGCTCTCATCTGCAGAGACGATAGTTTAGCATAGCCTTCAGCTACGTCATTTGCTACGACCTAGCAAGGCGCCATATTCAGTTACTATGTCTTCTGAACAGATAATATTGTGAATCATGTACTGTCAATAGCGACGTTCTTCATTAATGGATTAAAGTTAAGTATCAAACTAATTATGTCCGCTTTCTGAATTCTCATTTCTTGTCATGTTCCAGACCTCACGTCAGTACAGTTCTTCCCTCCTCTGCGTGAGCTAAAACGCGTGCATTTCGGCCTCCTCTCGTAACACGGTGTTGGCTCTTAGGCAACGCAACACATATCACTGTATTTATATCGTTCATCGTTCTTTCGAAAAGCGATCTCAAATGTGCCTTTTAGTTCATGGCCAACAGTTTGTAAATATGCCTAAATAAAGGATAAAGCTATTTTTTGGAAGACAAAATTTATTTTATGTAATTTGGGTAGTTACCATATCACTGTCAATAAATTGTTTATTTCATTTACGTGTGTACGTGGTAACATTGTCATTTGGCACTTACATTCAGCGTGAAACGACGTTTCGTTAAGAAGGATATTTATTTTGCGGTGGACAGGTGGTCACTAAGGTATTATTAATAAAATGTTTTGTTCAACGAATGTATCCCTTGTGATATAATATGTAGCCGTGTAGGTGGAGAAAGTTGTTCGACAGCATGTATTTTACCTCTAAGAAGCACACAGCCACGTACAGGAAAAGAGAAGTCCAATTTATCTATTTTATACAGTAGTTGTCTTTTGCAACGTATAAGGCATCCATATTTTTGAATAAGGACCAGTTGATTTCTCTGTTTCAGCTCACGTAAATTTGGAGGATGCACAAATGTGAAATAGTTTTTCTAAGCCGTTTGTGATACGCTAGATTCTATCCATGTCGTATTTCCACATACATCATTCGTAGGTGAACCTGCATCTGGGTCGTAAGTTGGTTCAAGGGGAAAAAAAGTTTTATTATCGTAGCGCAGGCCTACCTTACGGTGTACAACAACGCAGCCTGATCCGAGAGGCCTGCTTGGAAGTGTTTTGCACAGAAATGCCGTTTCCGGCCACAGTGCTCTCACACCCTAGGATATTTCTCGAATTTTTTACGACAGATTTCAGCGTCAACATTAACAAACGTTATATTACTGTAACTTTCTTCTCAAAATCTATCGGATGTTATTGTAAAAGGTACACTGTTCCATTTAAAAAAAACGTTGTTACTTCAACATCTGAGCTTATACTCGCCCAAAAAGCATTAACCAAAGAATAAGATATGTGCCCATCGACGCTCTAACATTTGCCGAAAACCACGTTTCGATGGGTGTCACCGTTCAAGAAATAAAATCAGTGTTACCTCCTTCGTGACTCACCCTGTGTATTTCCCTTGCACGTCAGTTATGTTATTATTCTCTCCTGCTATAAAATTCCTCGTTAATAACATAGAAATTTTTAATTTAAGAAGTACTAAGTAAAATCACTCTTGGTGGTGTCACTCGGGAGGTTAAGAACGGTTATTTTGACGTCTAAAGTGCACAGTATTTGCCTTATTTACAGTTTACGGATATAATGAAACTAGCTTCGTGCTTGAGTCAGCCATTGGAGGAATGCAGTGTGTGGAATAAAATGAGAGCAAGTATGACGCAGGGCCGGTGCGTATTTGGCTCTATACTGTGTTTCGTAGCGGTGTGGCGAGTTCCGTTACATGTCGCCACTCACTAGCAACCACATGCAGGGCACCGTTGCTGGACCACACACCTAGAGGCGTGTCAACACGGCGCAAGGCGGGCCCTCCAGAAGGCGGTAAATTAGACAGCCACAAACTCGCCACTGAAAGATTTATGCCGTTACCGGCTCTAAACAAGAAGCGTGTTAAACACTCTAAAGTATTTAAATGCTTTTCTGAAAATGTTTGGAAATAAGCCGCATCGGTTTTGAAAATATGATCAAATTAGGAGATTGAAGATTATTACATTTCCTTCAACTGCAAACATTGTCCGTTATAGGATCTACAGTTTACAGCTTTATTTAATAATGGTCAATTTAGACGTTTTATTATTTGTATAGCGGTAAGAGAACGATCCCAGATTCATGGTCACTCTGATGTGGGCTGGGAATGAGCCCTAGTTCAAGGTCGCCGACATGTAGCCCAGATTCAGTGTCACATAGAATATCATGTGGCGGTTGAACATTTTATCTTTAAGGGCACCCCCTCCACATCACCTAGGGAAACTCCAGCAATTGCAAAATGTAGCCGCTGACGTGCTGCAGCCACTATCAACGCTGACGCCACCTTTTGGGCAATTATAAATGAAGGTCACCCACTGCGCCAGTTTGGGCCCCAGAATCAAGGTCACCTACCTCGATTCCCATCCTCTAGGAAAATACAGCACTTGTGCTTGGCACTCCATAGTGAAAGTATCAGAGTTTTTGTCTTTGCAAAAGATAATAGGGACATAAAAAAATTTTGGTGTATTGACAATAATTTATTTAAGATACAGCGTTCATTGAATGCTAAACCAGCATTAACATGTTCCGATCTATCAGCTCTCACAGAAAGCGGGACATTGCATGATGTTAGTTAAGCTGCTTCCACAACACACAGGATGGTTGAAATAAAAGACAGAGGCACTGTTTCTTATTAACAAAGATGTGGAAGACATTGCAACATATGGAAACTAGAAGAATTTGCAGCGTTGTGGAGCGTTTCCAAACAGCTATCTGAAGGTGATGACCTCTACATTTAAAATCGTCTTCCACAGTGACAGGATAGCAGATACCTCAATGTTGCATTTTAGAAGAGACTAAGAGCATTGATTCCTTATATTGGCGGGGCATACCGCACGTAGGTGTATGATCACCGTTTAGGTGTCCCAGTTGGCAGTCATTATCACTGCCAAATCTTAGAATACTGCATCTTCCATTTTTATCAGCGCGTTTTCACGCCAGTTTATCTTTGAGAGGGCCAGGAAGGGATAGTTTGAGGGGTGGGGAGGGGGGTGCGGAGGTTGGACATCTGTTGGTGACATTTTGCACTAGTTCAGTCGATCTCTGCACATCGAGGTGAGCACACACACGAAAATTTTTCAACAAGACAACTCATCTGATCTGCATCAGTGTAATTATGTAATTAGGGAATATAGTTGCTGGACACAGCAGTACTTGCTCCTTTCAGTCTAATTGATCAGCTCAGACTGAGCATTTCCCGCCATTTCTTCAGATGTTGGTGGATAGGGAGGGGAGGGGACGATAGTGGCTGAGCATTCCCTGCCAATTTCCAACAATAGCTCAGTATAGACCAAGTCTTTTTCCCACCAGTTTCGAGAAGGGGGAGGGAAGGAGAGTAGCAGATTACGCAGTGAGATTCGAGAGAAGAAGGTGAGGGTATGGGTGTGGGGTTTCTCAGAAGGACTGATTGGCCCCAGGGGGACATATATCTGCACCTATCGATTAGCATTCCCCTGAATGTATGCAACCTCCACTAACTAAATGTGCCAGTACCAGCTGTACCCTATGTTATGGCTTCTGCACCACTTGTTAGCAGCAGACACAGTGGCTGTGCCAAAGACTGAGACGGCGTGGAGTTTTACAATTATTTAGTGAACTTTCTTTACAATTTCTCCCTCATCGTCGCTGCCCACCCTGCGGATCCCACTGATCGCACTCGGGAGCCTCAGACCACCAGTGCTCCGCTGAAGCCAGGATGCCCTGTGGTTGAGATGAACTCTTCGCCGCTCGGCGACCCCAGTACGGGCACGCCCACGGAGCCGCGTCGCCGTGAGGTCAGCTGCCGACGCCTGCTGGGAAGCCGTCAGTCGCGATGTCCACGAGGTCCCGTCATGGACGGACCACGCGCCGTGGGGCCGGGTTGCCGTGAAGTCCGGGCGTCAGACCTTGGCGGCGCCTGTGACCAAGACCGGTCCTGCTGGAAGTTCTCGCTGTAGTTAGTCAGCCATGGTGCCGACCGAACTCGGGATGACCTCCAGAGCTGAAGTTTACATCTGGCGGCGAATGGATGACTCCTGCGAGCTGAAACAGACTTCCAGTATCGTCACCTACGAAGATTGAACATTCGGACATGGACCACGTCCGTCCTCAGATCCGAACTGCTTCCTAATGGCTTCTGCCTGTTGCTGCCTGCGCTCCACTATTTATATCCGGCAGGAGGACGTTTTTTTACCCTTGGTGGTAGCTTTTTGTTATTACTCCCGCAGTATATTGCAGCGTAACTTAGCGTGCTGGCCTCACTTCCCCTTACTCAGCGCTCTCCAGGCTTCGCTTGGCACTCGGTCTGTGTGCGTCCTTGCGTCAGTCTGTTGGTAGACTGCTGCTGTCAGCAAGGCTATCTGTGCATGCTTTTTTCGCAACGCCTCTATCGCCGGTGTGCCTCTGTTTTGCCATTCTCCACTGCGTGAAGCAATGCTTACTACACGTGGCCGCAAAACCTACTACTCATATGGTGCTAATCGGTCAGGGAAAGTGAATTGTGAAAGTGATCAATACAAAAAGTGAAGGATACAGAAACTGAACATGGAGGCAGGATCCAGTGAAATAAACAGTGAGAACAGTGAGTGTGAGGCCTAGATAGTGAATGCCATCAGTGGCGATTAAAATGGGATGGGAACACTGAGTATAAAGGAAGGCAATGAGTCATCACAGTGCTCCGACAGTGTGCAAGTTGCTACATGTGCTCATCAGTCTAGCCCACCCCTGGCTCCCCCTCAGCTCCCAGTGCTATGGCAGTAGGTGATACATGCTGCTGTCAGCCATAGCTGCTGATGCAGCTGTTTCTGCCTGTATTACATTCCAGTGTGTCACAAGACTATTGCCAATACAACGTGTTGGCATCACTCCTCATGTTCAAGCAGTTAACAACACTTAAAGTATTTATTAACTGCTTCTAACCAACTGCTGAAAAGGAGATGTAAAAATTAAAACACTACCACTTCGTGATAATGATGGAGTAGAATTAGTTTGTAACACAAACACAGAAACTAATGTAGAATGTAGTGTTAATATTAGACCCGATTTCAGGTGATGAGCTATCGGCAAAAGAGTGCCGAGTTACAGTAAAGATAGTACCAACTTCTTATGATGATATAGCAGAACATGAGATTAAATAAGAAAAGGTAACATCGAATGTGTGAGTTAGCGAAACTGAATTTGATGGTTTAGGGATACAAACGAGTCAGATAATGCCAGAGTCTGCTGTGATACCAATTGTTATGCAGAGAAAAAGTGGATCAGTCACTATTTGCAAAGATAGAATCTGGTAATAATGAATTGCAAAATACTGGTGTATTGTCTAAATCTTGAACTGACTCCACTAAGGATGAAATAGAGAAAAGTTTAAACCATGACTTAGAATCTAACCAAATTGCACTGAGGATCGCATTGAAAACTGACATAGTTTAAATTTTTGAATTGATACTAATCACAATGCTTCAAAAATGAAAGTACGGCAGCAGTTAACAAAACTACACAATGTTTTCAAAAGCGACATTGGTGACGTTCTCAATTAATTAAAAAAAAAAGAGATAAACAGCTACAAAAGAAGTTAACAGAAAGAATAAGCAAGGAATCTGAACTTTGAAGAAATAGAGTCCAAAGTAAACAGTTATCAAGCAGAGATCAAAGAGATAACTGATTGTAAAAAGATTTATAAAAAACTTGCTTCAGTTCATCTCCAAGTAGAAGATTTAAATTCTGTCATTTCTAACTTATAAATTAGGGTAACTTCTGACACTTTGTGCAACACTACTGTACAACATATTACTTCAGTTGACTCTGGTTTCATTGGATATCAGCGATTTTTACGTTTTGACCCAGAGAAGCAAATTCACACATTAGAGTTCTGAAATGATTTTGAAGATGTATTATCGAGTGGGTGGTCTGAAAGCGAGAAAATATCATTTGTCGGGAGATGCTTTACGTTAGTCGACTGACGTCATTATAAGATGTAAAGCACTGTTTGAACTTAAATCAGCTTTCCTGAGTGAGTTATGGTCTCACAATAAACAAAATAATTTATTAAGGAAATTTTGGAGTGGTAAAACGTACATTCCTGGTCGTGAGCTTTTTAAAGAATTCTCCTAGAAAATGGGTATCGCGTCTGTCGCATTTAACAGAAAACATGAAATCGCAAATGATAATAACAGGATTAGAAGGTAAACTGTCTTGTTACTGACAGAAAGGATTCATTTCCGCACCAACCGATAATGTAGATAAATTCATTGGATATTTAGAACTGGTAGAGAGAGTAGCGGCTAATGAAGTACTGGCACACAGTAATAATAAGATCCTTGAGAGAAATGTAAACACAGAAATGATCTGGGTGGTAACGTAAATGAGCCAATCTTAGAATCTCGAAATACGAACACCAATTGTCGTGGTATAGATAGAGGAAAAGGAGCAAGACAGCCTCCATGTTTTCACAATTATGACGAAAACAGACTGGTAGAAAATGTTCTATTGAGACAAAAGTAGAGTAAAATGTTTTTCGATCCGAAAACGTAACTAATGATAATAATAGGCCTACTGAGAGAAACTGATTCCCAAGTAGGAAGAACGTGATGCTCTCTAAGCCGAGACACTAACACTCCGAGTAATTGAAAAACACATCAGAATAGACCAACACACAGAAACCATTGACAGGTATGATGATGCTGTAGCAATTACCAACACTGATGATTTGTTCAGACATACCAGTTATCTACTTGAGTCTTTCAGACACACTAAAAAAGTGTGTTAAACTTGAAAAGGAAACCAGTACAAATATAAAGAGAAGCCTCGCAAGTCATTTGTAGCTGGTAGTAACGGAGATGAGGTAAGTGCTCATATTTACCACAATGATGGCAGTCTGCAAGCTAAGATTCTTCTGGAGGCTGTGGATTCAGCATTACAGAGTTTTGAAGAAGAGCAGTTAATGGATGAAGGGGGTAGCAATTACAATAAGTCTGAGGATATTATGAGTTGTGATAACCTGTCAAACAAATTAGCAGCACACGGTAACTTATATATAGCAATGATGGGAAAGAACAACCTGCTCAAAAAATTAAGCTAATTAGCAGCAGACAAAGATATAAGAAGACCTCAAATGCGTTTATTTGAAATTTGTGTACGTCATATGAAAGGTAGCTGAAAATGTGTTTATTGATTACCCCATTAATCTAAGTGTAAATGTAATTGCAACTGAAGAAGATTGTTTTTCATGGAAGCAGATAGAAAGAGATTCGTTTCACAAATTTTAGGAGACACCTGTACATAGTAGAATAAGCCACCCAATTATACAACTACAAGTAAATATTTCAGACATAACAGTGTGCATTGTTTTGGGCAGCAACAGTGAAGCGAGTGCACTACCCAAGTTTTCTTTGATTCCATTCCTAACAGGAGTAAGCTAACTGTAATGAGAGTATCTGGTTTAAGGGTAGTAGACGCTACTGGAAAAATAGCCAGACTAATAAATTAAGAGGCTTTGACATCAACTGGTATAAGAGGAGTAATAATACAAGTCCGTGTTTAATTGTGTTACGTTTAAGTATGGATATGTTGACTGGCGCCGATTTTCTGTCAAAATACTGGGGAACGATTGACTTTGTCGGAGCATATTCTGATGTAATCACTGTGCCTTTCACTGGAAAGCATGTTGTTAGTGATAGTAAGGAATGGGAGATGCTTATCAGAGCAATGATAAATAATGGGTATTTGGAGGAAGATATTAAATTCACTAAAAATATGCAGAATGTTGCTGAGGAAGAAAAACATACTATAAGATGTAACAGAAGTTAAGATACAGTCAATTGAACATATTTCCTGTGAATAAAAGGCAGAATTAAGAGCTGTGTTAACCAACCATCCCAATGTATTTTCGAATAAGATAGTTATCGTAAAAGGTTATGAGTGACCTTTAAACGTAAAACCTGGACAAGTCTTTTTCAAAGGAGCCTTAGGAGATACATTTAGCTAGGAACGAAACAGTCAAGAAATAAATTCAACTTGGTATTGAAAAAGCAGTTAGTGAATTGTATAATTGCTGTGGTAGCTGGAAGTGTCAGATTGCTGTTGGACACCCACTGGATAAATGAAACTGTAATAAGAGAGAGTGACTACCACCAAAATATGAACGAGTTATTGCAAAAATTCTCAGAGGTTTAATATCTCACTTCAATGGCTATAACGTGTGAATACTAGAATCTGCCTTTGACGAGATAACCTCGTAAATACATGGCCTTTTTATGCGAGGGAGTGTGCTGCCAATAAAGAGTAGTCCAGGTTTAATTAAACATTTCTGTGTGTGCTTTGGTAAGAGCAGTGGCTCATATATTGGGGAAAGAACAGTTAACGTAGGTAACATTGTATGTAGAAGACGTACTGTTGACGAGTTCCGCATGGGAAGAGCGTATTAGTCTCGAGACAGGATGCTGGAAGCAGTTGTAAATGGAGGTAAACTGTTAAAGCTCAAAAGAACCGAGTGTGTTAAAGACAAGTTAAATTTCTTGGACAATAAAATTATCAGAGAAGGTATTTTGCCATATCCTTCCACGCTTGCAGCTATTGAGACGTCTGAGGTGACATTTGAGGTGGCTAAGAACAAAAAGCAACTCAGGCCTATGCTTGGATTATTGAGGTTCTACCAACGTTTGACGGGTGGGTGATCAATCATATAACAGACTGGGCCTACACCGGTTTTTTTAAAGAAAGTACCCCTTGGGTTTGAACTAAAGAATGCAAGCCTTCTTTTGAAGAACTGAACAATTGTTTAATAAGTAGCCCAATATTCCATCATCCAGAGTTTGGAAAGCCCTTTTGTATGTTAGTTAACTCATGTGGGTAGAGAATAACCGTGGAAGTGTTCCAGATGGAAACAAAAGAAGATGTAGAGGTACACAAAGCGAGTCGTTTTCTGCAATCAGCACAGTGTAATTATTTATCTCGGAATTAGAGGCTCCACATTTGGTATGCAGAAGTTTCAAAACTATTTGTTACGTCACAAAGTGATAATACATAATGATCGCAGGACTATCACATTCTTAAAAACTTAAAGACTCCCAAGGTAGGCATTATATCTTCAGCAGTTCGACCTTGAAATCAGACATAGACAAGATAAGAACGATCTGATAGCAGATGGGATATCGAGATGTGCTAATTTTTACATAGTATCAGGATTTCCTTTGACATAGAAGGGTATAGTACATATGTTTACTATGCATGGAGTCAAAGAATAAAGCGCATAGAAAAAAGTCTTTAAGAACTTCAGGAGAGAATAGAATGATGACGATCGATTGAAGCAAGTCAAAATCCATTTAGGGAACCCCAAACATCCTAAGATAGCCGATTATTATTGCCTACATAATGGAATTTTGTTCCAAAGGTGAAAATTAAATTCAACAGAACTGAACCTATGTTTCCCATCTCATCATGTGTAATTACTGGTATTAAACAGGATACAAACTGACACAGTGCACTCTGACCTGTGTTGGCAGCAGTTACCAATAACGCACACACCAATGAGTTACTGGAAGTAAATTTGCACCAAGCTCATATTAATGACAGCTATGCTCAAGATCATCACTTAATCAAATACTGAAATGTTACTGTATGAACTGCAGGACTAAATTTGGACGTGAGGGGCTTGTATCTTAATTGAGATGAAAAAAACAAATAAAGATAAATAATATGATATATAAATTGTTTGAATTCATCTGCATATATCAGTTTTCCTTGACAGCAGTAATAGTTCAAGTTTCTTTCTAGTAACTGGAGAATATGATGGGGACCTATAAACTAGTAGAGTTTCACTAGCCAAGCTCTATGACTATTCCATTAAAAATGGTTCAAATGGCTCTGAGCACTATGGGACTTAACATCTATGGTTATCAGTCCCCTAGAACTTAGAACTACTTAAACCTAACTAACCTAAGGACATCACACAACACCCAGTCATCACGAGGCAGAGAAAATCCCTGACCCCGCTGGGAATCGAACCCGGGAACCCGGGCGTGACTATTCCATTAGAAAAGACTAATTCAAACAAGGCTAATCATTCACTTCACTTGGAGTACTTCATAATTTACTTTGCAAGACAATAAAATTCAACACTGAGCTTAATTAACTTCACAAAAGGAACCATTCATGATAGAAATCAAAACCACACTATTTTTGAAAATGAGCTTAACTTATTTGCCTTTTTATCATCTGTGAAGCAGATATTTTAGACAGTAATATTTACACAATCCTGCACTGTATTCCTACAAAACTATACTTTGTAATAAACTAAGGAAATTTTAGCAAAATCGTATCTAACTTCACTTTCGTGGTTTTAACTTTTACTACTTCTTTTACATTAGGCAAAAAAAATTTTTTAACACTTGAATGCAAGAATTGTTGATTTAAATCAGTGTACTCGGTTTTAATAGCACTTAGGTGAGGACCCCGCATAGGTTCGTGATAAGGATAGAAAATATGGTTCTGGACACAAATTTGCTTTTGTGATTATTATTCAAACCACACACAAATTAACTGGTCCATGCCCATATGTATGTATGAAGTTAGTGAAGCAGTGCCGAAGATTGGTGACAAGCGACATGGAAGCTGACTGTACTCACGGCTCTTTATGTTCGAATGCTCTATAAATCTCTTCTTGGCGTCGGATTTTCAACATGCCAAGAATACCAAATAATAGCCAGATCCACATCCGAGGCAAATCCTTTACAAAGCAGCTTCCAATTGCCTCACTTGGCACCGTCGAAGTGTGTCGCGCTACGGCTAGCCACATACCGAGTACCGTTCACACCAAGGACCCGTTTAGTTCGACCGCCAAAACCACCTTTTACATCTCACCATTTCACTTCCATTGCGGAGGGACTTCCCTACATCTTTTATATATCACAAATACAAGTGCTCTAAGCATGAACCTGCTTTCAATAAACATTTTCTTTTTATGAATATATACATATTATAATAATTTATCATTTTAACAAATCATTTTACTTTTTTCATATATACGTTGTAAAACTCTATTTTTCCTGTCACAAATGAAATACTTTAAATAACAAAGAATACACGCTCCATAATTGCAGATACACAGCTACTAAATATAAACCGACTTCTAATCGATATAAGTGTTACAATATGCATATTATAGAACCAAGTAAACTCTTAGGATTACTGGCAACAAATTTGTTTAACCCCCTTCCTACTTCTACAGGAGGATACACTCATGTTTTGTGTTGGCAAATAAACATGTAAAATTGTAGGTAAATTGGAAAAAGACTATTCTGTAGACACTGGCAAGCCTAAAAATATCTTATCAGATAATGATCCACAATTTGCGTCCACATCTTCAGAGGCTGCAGGAATTCGACACATAGAAATCTCGGCGTATTTCCCTTAAGGAAATATGAACCAGAGTGTTCGTAAAAAAGTATTGGGAGAAAAAGACATCATGATGGAAAATCTGTTCCCACTAGTTTTAGGATTAGTGAGCTATGGTTAGTTTAAACAAAGGAAAAATCCAAGAACATTTCAGCTGAAACCTAATATGTTCATGTGTGTATATCAAGAACCTTTTGGAATAATGGGTAAGTCACATGCAGATGCTTACAGACTTGGGTACCCAAAACTAAGAAAAAAGTGGGTGTCAGAAACATTGTGAATGTGAAGAAATTTGTGGATAATAGTAACTGGAATCTGTCACTCTTTGGCGTATACACAATCTCGCGAGCTGCGCAGTACAAGCTGGAAGAAATCTCATTTCTCTTCAGGTTTCACGTCTCAGTAGAAAAGAGTTTCATCTCAACACTATAGAGTGTGTAGACAACCTGCCACTATTTCGCAGGTACACAGTGTGACATAATGTGTAGCCACAGCAGAATGAAATCTTATTTCATCTTCTGGTTTCATTCCTTCTATTGTTCTACCTTAGGAATTAGGGCCGGCCGGGGTGGTCGAGCGGTTCTAGGCGCTTCAGTCTGGAATCACGCGACCGCTACGGTCGCAGGTTCAAATCCTGCCTCGGGCATGGATGTGTGTGATGTCCTTAGGTTAGTTAGGTTTAAGTAGTTCTATGTTCTAGGGGACTGATGACCCCAGAAGTTAAGTGTAATAGTGCTCAGAGCCACATTAGGAATTAGGAATTCTACATCTTTACATTTGTAAATGAACTGTTTGTAAGTCAGAATCTTCCTAGTTTAACTATTATTTTACCATATCTGGACTGTTACGTAGCAACCACGAGAGGAGAGTTTGGGTTACAGAATTTAAGATTTTCGTTGAAATGCTGAAGCTTCAGAAAAAAGTAGAGAAAATACTAGTACGAGTGTATACGGGCTGTAAAATCTGAAAGTAGCGACTAACAGAAAAATATATAAGCACTAAATTTATTATATGCAGTAATGAAGCTGTACCAAGTCTGAAGATAATATGGTAATTTTACATATTAAAACATAAACAGTTCAGAGGCCACCATTTACCATTGGTTTCGTTTTAAAAATTATAGAGTTCAAAATTGAAGAATTATTGGGCTAAGGACTTTATAGGCCATAAATAAAGCACAGATTTACTTAGGAAAAAATTAGGGTAATAATTCCGTAGCCATATAGGGCGCTGACAGGGCGCTGCTGCCGACGCTGGAAGCAGTTTTGGAACACGTGTTTCCTTAACCACCGACGCTGAGCTTATATAAAGATCGAGGTGTCAGCACCTGCGCAGTGATTTAATCCCAGTTGCCGCCAAGAGGCCGTCGTGAAAGAACACCCACGCTGCATTGTTTCACAGGCAGAGTATTTTACGCACTGAAAGTGAAGCTCCTCTTAAATTGTGTTCTGCGCAATAAATAGCAAATTTGCCGTGTTTGCTGTTCTGAAGAGTAAATTGACGTGTTTTTGCTGTTCTCACAGAGGAACAAAATTGTCAGCGTTAAACTAGCGGGTAGCATGAGAAAGGCCAACCACAATAATCAGTAGAAGATGAAAGTACGGATAGAACGTCCACTGCCGAAAAACCGGAGGCGACAGCGTCACAGCGAAGACAACAACAAAGTTTCGTATTGTAAAAGGCAGGGTCCAGAGCGGTGTCTGGTGTTTACCTGTTACACTGGAGACAATCGGATAGAGACCAACGATGATTCGACTGGTGAACTTCGATACTGGCCCAGGATGACTCCGATGGATAACGATACCACACTGGAGAAGCAGACGTTCACTTTGAATGACCAGGGTACCGTGAGGAAGAAAATGAAGGACTACCTTGTTGAAGAACCAATTAGGACAGTACTGCAGAAGAAGACGTCACAAGTTATGACCCTGCTACACGGCCTGACGTGGACTTTCGATGTGAAACAGTGCGTTAAAGCACGGCTGTACCGCGGATTTGGAGCCACTGTGAAACTTCACAATCGAACTAATAAGAGAAAACCACCGCTGTTTATTCTGGCCGTAGATCCATTGGAAGAAGCGGCTAGTTTCAAGAACATAGCAGAAGTTAATAACTTCATGGGCTTCGATGTCAAAGTATCCAGCGGGATTTGTCGTTAAATCACAATGTTTTAGATATGAAGGGCAAGGACGTATAGCGAAATATTGCCATAATCAAGCGAAATGCGTTAAGTTTGCTGGTAGACATGACAGCTGCATTTGTACGCAAGTGAGACAAGATAACCCGACGTGTGATGTGGGGGATCACACGTTGCCATCTGGCGTCGCTGCAAAGCTTTCAAAGCCCGCGGGAACACGAAACGAGCAAATCCAGAAGAAACTGTCATCGTACGCCCCACCAGTGACGGTGGAGGGGGCAGGGGCAGCCACACAGCCCGGAGTCGGAACAGACGGTGCCGAGACACCGAGGAAGAAACGTCGCTCCAGCGACAAGTGGCATCGCAGAATTGGAAGACTCGGAACCTGGAATAGAGTTGCTAGTGAAGATCGAAGCACTTTTATAAGTGGCAAAGACGAGACTTTATAGCCAGTTTGAAGTCAGATTCCTTAATAGGATTGATGAGGCAATTCAAGCCGCAGTGAAGACAATAAAATTGCACATGTGCGCATTAACAGTTCCAACTAAGTTTTAGCGGGGGTTTTCTTTTGACTTCGAGGAAAATTTCAAGACTAACAGCTCCCCCACCGCTGGACAGAGGCACCCTTCTACCCTTGCAAAACACAAAATAAAGAGAGCCCCCATAGAATACCCAAATATTCTCTGATCCAAACTAAAACATTACTTCGAAAACGGGCCCGCATCTCTCTCAGGTATGGAATGAAAAACAAAATTTAAAAAATTAGATTGCTGTCAGTCATAGGTATTGTGTCTCGCTACACTACGCAATGGGCAGTGAATCTTTCCTCACCGCGCGGAGTGGCCGCGTGGTTCGAGGCGCCATGTCACGGATTGCGCGGCGACTCCCGCCGGAGGTTCGAGTCCTTCCTCGCGCATGGGTGTGTGTGTTGCTCTTAGCATAAGTTAGTTTAACTAGTATGTAAGTCTAGGGACCGATGACCTCACCAGTTTGGTCTCTTAGAAATTCACACACATTTGAACATTTTGCAACTGAGTCGGACGAAATAAAAAGTTATACAGCTTCCTCAATACTTAACAATAGCGCACCTACCATCCTGCGGCAACATGCCTCGAATAAGCAAGTATCCTAAATTTTCAGGAATGAACGGAATAATACGCACATTCGGCTTCGAAACGGTCTGTCTCCGCGTTCAATCCACATTCATTTTGAAATACATTACCTGACTACTACGACAGTATGGCCGCTTAAGCGTTTGACGGTATTAACAACAACAGGCAAGATAGTGTTTCGCTCGAATGAAATATCGTGCTTATCTAAGAACTTCCGTGAATTTATTATTTTAAATGGAAATCTCGTGTTTCACTTTTCTATGTTCTGTTTCAGAAACTGTCAGCTGCATTACAGCAGACCAAGTGGCAAGTGCCTTACATTATTCACCACTTTCAAGGTGAGCAATTGAACTTACGTAAATATGAACGTAGAGTAGAAATCGTCTCTGAACTTGTATCGAGTGCTGTGTATTGATAGATTAAGCTGTGATAATATACAAAAATTAATTGCCCTTGGGGCTCTGAACATTTATCATAATACACTGCTTCGTTAAACCACTGTAGGCTTTTATTCATGTCCGTAATTTTTAACTGTTTTCATTATTAATAGAGAATTAGAACATTTAATTTCATTTTGTGGGAGCTGAATAGTGGACAGAAGACTACGTTCTCCATCGCTTCCTGGCTGTTTGCGTAAATAGTTTTCAGGCCCTTGTAATAGGCTGTGGTATTCGAAAATCGCACATGACACCAGGATCCTGTTGCGTGAATGTAACAATTCGTTTACCACTACTGGAAGCACCTTTGCAGGAATTTTTACATTACATGACAGGGGAAACTCCAGAATCAAAACACTTTCTCCAAAAATAAAAGTGTACGGTGCCTGCTTCCAAAAGATTCTACATCAACGAACATAGCTCACAACAAATCACTCCTCAATGACAATCGAAAGGAAATTTACAACGTTATCGTCGACCGGATCGATAACAACACAGACGAAATTATTCAATTATTTACTTGGGCAAACCAGGTGGCGCCGGGAAAATGTTTCTAATAAATCTATTGCTGGCGGAAGTAGGTGCTAATCAACACATCGCACTTGCATTGACATCATCCAGCACTGCAGCCACTCTTATCTAAGGAGACGAACTGTCCATTTCTCCCTAAAATTACCGTTTAATATAGCCGAAGAACAACTCTCGGTATGTAAAATTTCAGGAGCATCTTGACGGGGCGAACCTCTAGAGCAATCTAAAATTATCTTGTGGGACGAACGCACAATGACACATAAAAATCACTCGAAGCCATGGAAAGAACATTACAAGACTTCCGAGGAAGCTATGGAGTGATGGAAGGAGCTCTACTCTCAGGAGATTTTCGACAAAAACTTCCAGTTATCCCCAAGTCAGCACCAGCAGATGAGATCACTGCATGCTTAAAAAGTCGCATCTCTGGCCACATACAAATACTGTGACTAACAAAAAATATGAGAGTTGAACTATCGAAAGAAGAAACAACAGCACATTTTGCTCAATAACTTTTACTAACAGGCGAGGGCTCATATTCTACTGACCAGACGACCAGCCTCATTAAACTCAGCAGTGCTTTCTGCAACATAGCCATTGCTGAAAACGAACTCATCGACAATATTTATCCAAACATTGTTCACAACTACACCAACCCGGACTGGCCGTTTGAAAGGGCAATTTTGGCAACTAAAAATAATATTGTCGACGATGTCAACTTTAATATTCAAAAGAAAATTCCCGATGAAGAGGGAATATACAAATCGATCCACACAGTGGTAAACGTTGAAGAAATTGTGAACTTTCCTACAGAATTTCTAAACCTCGTCAAATAGCTGCCGAATAACATCATCAAAGCCGAACTTATGCCTAGACAGTACAAAGGACACACACTATTTATCCCCAGAATACCACTGGTCTCTACTGAACTGCCATTTCAACTTAAAAGTCTACAATTTCCAATCAAGTTAGCCTCCAGTTTACAATTAACAAGGCGCAAGGAACAACTTTAAAATGTTGCGGCATCATTCCCAAAGACCCTGCTTCTCTCACGGTCTATCATACGTAGCTTGCTCTCGAGTAGGAAATTAGAAAAATTTGTACATGCTGTGTATACCCTGATTAACAAAATGAAAGATGTTGTTTATAGACCAGTATTGTAAATAATTATAATGTGTTTTCAATAAAAAATTTTAGCTCTTATACTTTAACAAATATTGCAAATAGGTAGAATATGTTTTCAATAATTTTTTTTAGCTCATACGCTTTAAAGTTTATCCTTTTATTCCATCTAACACACAATCTCATATAAACTCCCTGAGTGAACCCAAGTACCCCAGCTAATTTGAAATAGAGGAAATGAATTTAATTAGATGGCAAAAGAAACTAATTGCTTGCTCAATGAATACTATACGACTAAAACTCAGTACTAAAGTACATTATGAACGTTTCGTGATGCAAGTGCCATGTTTGACTTGGAATATCCACGAAAGTAAATCACTGCTCTACTCGGGAGAAAATAACTGTTTAAAATTACCAACACTGTTCATAGAAAATTAATCTGGTTACCAGCAAGACACCTGACAATCCCGACTACACATTATTTAAATAAAAATGTTAATATAACCAAGCAGATATAGCAGCTAACAAAAAATAATCTCCTCTACATTCTTTTTTCTTGCCAGAGACAATCTGTTGCTGCGGTTGGCAGTAGGTGTAATGCACAACGCAACACATGGCAAAATGTTCAAAACTTTACTCAGAATTATGGAGGTGGATTTTACTTGAAAACTGTTCTTGAAAAATTATAATCTGATTATTGACAAAAACACTGCACAACGTAAGGAGACTCTAACAATTACAAAATTCTCTCATTACAAAATTTACAAACATTTCAATCAGTTGTGTTATTTGTGACATAATGAAAAACAAAGAGCTCAGATTAACACTAATCATGAAAGTTATTAGTTATCTGAGGGACAAAGACTTCATTCAATTAATATTTCTGCAAAGAAACATTTCATTCTTGCCCATGTCTTCGTTACCTTTAAAATTCCTCCAAACTCTTCTCGATGAATATAAAGAACGAGAAAATATGTTAAATGAGGTTTCATAACCATAATAGAGTATTCCAGATAGCTTCTCCCACATTCATCAGAAAACAGATCTCTTACCATGGAAACCTCAACTGCTCGCTACAAAACCTCAAATAAGGATGCCCCAGCGCTTTACACTGTACAACTGACTGACTAGCAAGCCAAACACAGATTAACTAAACAGAGTCAATGATCTTATTCACTACTCATGCACTGTGCTCGTCCATCTTTGTCCCATTACAGAAAAGGTGAATTATTTACAGTATCAGAAAACATATGAGAACCTTATATTATCCCTTTTTTCCACTTGTTTCGTTTTCATTTGACTGCCCCTTCTGCTACGTTTCCCACTCCTTATTTACATTTTGTTCTATATAATCCAATTTTTTCTATATACACGTTTTGCACAACACATGGAAACGAGACTAACTAATACGACTAGCAGGAACTGTTGACCAGGGTAGAGACAATTCCCATAACATGGCTCAAGCACAGGCTGCAGAATTTGGGGCATGTGCTGCATGGTCAGCATCTTCTTCAACCTCTCTCTCCCTGCTGCACCACCTATTGCACCAGTTTCTTCACATTTCCTTATAATATTGACATGGGGCCTTTTTGCAGCTGTTTCTGTCCAAGATATTCCAGCAGTGCAGTGCTGCTTTTGGGCCATTCTGACAAAACTATTTTACCATCAGTGCATTGTCTTTCTTCTCAGTACCCATTGCATTTCATGAACATCACTTCAACCTTCTTAAGCCGTTACGCAAATAGTCACTCCACAAAACAAATCGACATGAGTTGAAAAGACAAAAAATGCATGCTGGAAAATAGGAAACATTTCACATTCTGACTGCTTACAGCGTCATATTTTTACCTGGTGGCAGAAAGTTGAATAATTGTTTTTTCAACATATTTCATGAGCTCGCCAATTAGTGAACATAAGATGTGTCAGCGTCCTGTGATGTATAAAGCCTACGCTGCAGCACTCAGAACACCATCAGTTTTATTGTAACCATTCAGTACTTAAAAAAGGAGGTAGGCCATTCCGGCCCATGGCATGCAAAAAATTCCCAGGCGTGCTGTGATGTGACACAGAAATCACTGGTAGCTGTGCATTCTGTAGAACACGGCCGTTGTCGTGTGCACCCAAATAAAATAACACTTCTTATGTCGACATGAGCAACGATGCTATAATTGTGTTACTTAAACGATGACCGATGTTATTTATGATAGTTTTCTCAAAGATAAGCATTTGCATCATGGACAGTACTTTGACTAAGTGTGCAGTATAAAGGGGTAAAGTCTTAAAAGGCCCCTTTTATCCAAAGCCATGGTGTAGTGTAGTGATCCAGACACATTTCTGATATGATCATGGATGTGGGTTCGAACACCATTAGGTGCATTTTACCCTTTTTATTTTTAAATCTTATCAATATAACTTTGATCGTTATTACTATTATTAAATTAGTTGGTTGAAATGTATTTTTTCCCTTATTATTTGCTGCATCATTTGAATTATAATATTAACTTTTTTATTTACCGTGGTTTTTTTCAGATCATTCTTTTTCCATCTGGGATCATGGTGGATGTGATTTTAATTATTTTTATTTGTCTGTTATAATATTAAAGGTTTGAAAATGCTGATGTATCTGCTACAAAACTAAAGACGAAATAATTTATTTATATTGGCTGTGCAATGATATCAAAACGAACAAGTAATACACCATAACAACATCTGCACTACACATCCTTCTGTGACGTCAGAGCCTTCACAACTAACAGAAAGCGTCTTTATTGGAATGCCCCTCCCCCCTGGCTTACACCATCGATCACTCACTTGTTATCGCCATTGCGGCTGCACGAAGCACACAGTTAGCGCATCTTAGGATGGTCCCTGGGTGTATGTGGTAGGTGTACAATTTTGATTTGAGTCACACAAACTGTGCGTGACTCATTCGCCTTGTCTTTCATCAGAGCGATAACCTTGTTTTGAGATGCAATACCATAAGGATTCGCAGTCACATATCCAGACGTGTAGAATGCGTCGGAATTGTACCTTATAACTTCACATGGATCGTAGCTTTTCACTCAACATATGAAACTGTATGTATCGATAAAAAGGCGAAGTGTTGGTTTGCAGATTGATAGTCGAAGCGATACATGTGCAGTTTGGAATGGCCCAGTATATACACACCGACGTAATCAGGTTTCGTTAACTGTACCGAAACCTTAGCCATCTCCAGAGCGGCTAATCCTTGGTGGTAGGTAGTGGCCTACTTAATATTTGGCCTGGCGATGTAATGTCTTGCTCCATAGCGCCCATTCCAAAGGTAAACTGAAGGAATTTCACCACGCTCTCTCAGATCTTTCATACTTTTTCCGAAAACGGAATTGTTCATTAACTTAAAAAATTCACTTATCACGAGAGCCCTCTTTTCTTTATTGACATCTACACTACTGGCCATTGGAATTGCTACACCACGAAGATGACCTGCTACAGACGCGAAATTTAATCGACAGGAAGAAGATGCTGTGATATACAAATGATACACTTTTCAGAGCATTCACACAAGGTTGGCGTCGGTGGCGACACCTACAAAGTGCTGACATGAGGAAAGTTTCCAACCGATTTCTCATACACAAACAGCAGTTGCCCGGCGTTGCCTGGTGAAACGCTGTTGAGATGCCTCGTGTAAGGAGGAGAAATGCGTACCATCACGTTTCCGACTTTGACAAAGGTCGGATTGTAGCGTATCGCGATTGCGGTTTATCGTATCGCGACATTGCTGCACGCGTTGGGCGTTGGTGAAGATCCAATGACTGTTAGCAGAATATGGAATCGGTGGGTTTAGGAGGGTAATACGGAACGCCGTACTGGATACCAACGGCCTCATATCACTAGCAGTCGAGATGACAGGCCTCTTATCCGCATGGCTGTAACGCATCGTGCAGCCATGTCTCGATCCCTGAGGCAACAGACGGGGCCGTTTGCAAGACAACAACCATCTGCACTAACAGTTCGACGACGTTTGCAGCAGCATAGACAATCAGCTCGAAGACCGTGTCTACGGTTACCCTTGACGCTGCATCCCGGACAGGAGTGCCTGCGATGGTGTACTCAACGACGAACCTGGGTGCACCAATGGCAAAACGTCATTTTTTTGGATGCATCCAGGTTCTGTTTACAGCATCATGATGGTCGCATCCGTGTTTGGCGGCATCGCGGCGAACACGCATTGGAAGTGTGTTTTCGTCATCGCCATACTGGCGTATCACCTGTCGTGATGATATGGGGTGCCATTGGTTACACGTCTCGGTCACCTCTTGTTCGCACTGACAGCACTTTGAACAGTGGGCGTTACATTTCAGATGTGTTACGTCCCGTGGCTCTACCCTACATTCGATCCCTGCGAAACCGTACATTTCAGCAGGATAAAGCACGACCGCATGTTGCAGGTCCTGTACGGGCCTTTCTGGATACAGAAAATGTTCGACTGCTGCCCTGGCCCACACACTCTCCAGATCTCACACCAATTGAAAACGTCTGGTCAATGGTGGCCGAGCAACTGGCTCGTCACAATACGCCAGTCACTACTCTTGGTGAACTGTGGTATCGTGTTGAAACTGCATGGGCAGCTGTACCTGTACACGCCATCCAAGGTCTGACTCAATGCCCAGGCGTATGACTATAACTACACGGCCACTCTGTAATTCATGCTTAAGTACCTGGTATCGGATTCATCGAACCATCTCCAAGCTGTTCCGCTACCATTCCACTATCGAACAATGCGTGGGAAAAAGGAAGACTTAAATCTCCCCATGTGAACTCTGATTTCTCTCATTTAATTTACATGATCATTTCTCCCTACGTAGGTGGGGGCAAACAAAATATTTTTGCATTCGTAAAAGGAAGTTAATGATTGAAATTTTCTTGAAATATTTTGCCGCAAAGGAAAAGACCATTGTTTTAATGTTTACCGCCCCAACTCACGTAAAATATCCGTGACACTCCCTCCCCATTTCGCGTTAATGTAAAACGAGCATGGGATGTTAGATCCACTAATCGTATAGCTAGGTTAGAAACCTTAAAACGGGAAAAAGCTGGTCCGAAGCTAGATACAGTGGTAATTAGTGAAGTGCAGGAAGAACAGGACCTCTGGTAAAGTGAGTACAAGATTATCAGCACAATATCAGATAGGGATAATGCTGGAGTAAGTCTAATGATGGATAAGAGAGTAGAAACGGTGGTAAAATGCTATGAATGGAATAACGAATGCATTGTCGTAGCCACGATAGACACAAAACCAACAGCCGCCAAAGCAGTACAAGTTTATATGCCAGCTAGTTCCGCAGATGATGGAGAGATTGACAGAATGTATGATGAGATAAAAGGAATTATTCAGGTGGTTACAGGGGATGCCAGCTTAATTTTGGTGTGTGACAGAAATTCGATGGTAGGAAAATGAACGGATGGAAAATAATAGCAGAACATGGACTGGAGAAAGGAAAGAAAGATGAAACCACCTGGTACAATTTTGTACAGAGCATAATTGAATCATGGCCAGTACTTCATCTAAGAATCATGTATGAAAGCTATGTACGTGGAGCCGCAGGGACACTGGAAGGTTTCGTGTTTAATATATAATGATAAGACAGAGGTTTTGAAACCGGATTTTAAACCATAATATATTTCCAGGGCAATATGTCGACTCTGACAATAATTCATTGGTTCTGAACTGCAGACTAAAACCGGAGAAATTGCGAAAACCCAGGAAATTAAAGAGATGGGGCACGGATAAATTGAAGCAACCAGAGGTTGTTGGTAGTTTCACAGGAAGCATTAGACATTGCTTGACTGAACTGCAGAGAAGAATACAACAGAAAACGAGTGGAAGTGTTTGAGGTTTGAAACAGTAAAGGCAGCAGAGGATCACGTATGTAAAAACATAAGACCTAGTAGAATCATTGAATAACTAGGAAGATACTGAACTTAACTGACGAAAGGAGAAAATATAAAAATGTAGCAAATGAAATGAATGAAGTAATCGAAAGGGAATAAAGAGGCCTAAAAAACGAGACTCACAGAAAGTGGAAAGGTTTAATCCTAGCAATAGCAACATATTTTCCATTGCTAAGAGAGGGTACTTTCTGTCCGCATGAAAAGTCGTTAACTGTTGTTAGCTTTTGTTACTAACATGCTCTCTAAATAGCTACTGATGTATGGGTACGGTCCGAAATCTGAAAATATCTTTTAGCACAACCTGAGCAATACCACTGCATTTTCTGTTATGAGTACACAGAGAGGACAGGTAGTTTATGACCACGATAAAAAATTAAAAAGAAATATAGATTTAGTTGATTGCCGTTGACTTTCATTCACAACAGTCTTTGTAAATACATATAGACGAATAAGAAGGGCCCTGAGCTTCAAAATATGAGTATTAAATTTGTCCCAAAAAGTCACATTTACTACTAAGACTTTAATTTTTGGGTTACGTTTAACTGAAAAATTTAAAACAATTATAGAATCTAGTACAAAAAATTATTAAAAACAATAAACAATACTTTCATAATTTTAGAATGTAAAGTACATGACTAGATTACAATATTCTCAAAAAGTGGGCATGAAGTATCCCCTTCCCCCCTTGCTATTGCGAGGGTTAAGCGAGAAGGGGCAGAGGATAAATGCAAAGCTGTAGAAGCATACAAAACTTGAGGAAAGAGATGTGCTGCCTGTACAAAAATTGAAAGGGCCTTTGGAGAAAAGAGGGTCAGGTGTAAGAACATCAAGAGCTTAGATAGCAAGTCAGTGTTTATATATATATATATATATATGACCTCCAGAAGGGAAATGACCTTCATGATGATATTTTAAAAAGGGAAGATGAAGATGAGATGGGAGATGCGATACTGCAAGGTGAATTTCATAGAGCACTGAAAGACTGTATCGGAGACAAGGCCCTTGGAGTACATGAGCTTTCCTCAGAATTATTGAAATTTTTTGGTGAGCCATCCATGAGAAAATTATTATATCTGGTAAGCAATCCATGTGACACATACGAAATACCCTCAGAATTCAGGAGGAATGTAATAATTCAGGAAGAATGTAATAATTCGAATTCCAAAGCAGGTAGATGTGGATAAGTGTGAATACTACCGGACCATAAGTGATGCTGGTTACAAAACGTTTACACGAATTATTTACAGAAGAAAAATAGGTAGTGGTTGACCGTGAGGAAGATTAGTTTGGGTTTAGGGGAAATGTAAAAACGCGCTTGGCAATACTGACCCTACGATTTATCATAGAAAATAGATTCAGGAAATGGAAACTTATATTTACATTATTTGCAGATCTAGAGAAAGGTTTGGACAGTGTTGATTGGATTCCACTTACTGAAATTTTAAAGCTAGCAGGAATAAAATACAGTGTCCGAAAGGCTATCTGCAAATTGTGCAGAAAGAAGACTGCAGGTATAAGAGCCGAAAGAAAGGAATTGAGAAAGGAGTAAGACAGAGTTGTAGCCCATCCCCGACGTTATTCAATCCGTACGCTGAGCAAGCTGTGAATATGACCAAACGAGAAATCTGGAAAGGGATTTAAAATTCAAGAAGAAGAAATAAGAACTTTACTGTTTAATGATAACATTGTAATTCTGTCAGAGACGATTAAGGACTTGGAACAGAATTTGAACGGTGTGGATAGTGTGTTGAAAGAAGATTGTAAGATGAATAAAAAAATTGTAATGGAACGTAGCAGAAGTATAACGCTGAGGGAATTGGATTAGGAAATGAGACACTGAAACTAGTACATGAGTTCTGTCATTTCATCTACATCTACACAGATACTCCGCAAACCACCATACGGAGCGTAGCGGATGGCATCATGTACTACTACTAGCCATTTCATCTTCTGTTCCACGTGTAAATAGAGCGAGAGAAAAGCGACTGTCTGTGTGCTTCTGTATGAGCACTAATTTCTCATACCTCATCTTTTTCATTCTTACGTGCAATGCATGTTGCAATAGAATCGTTTGGCTGTCAGCTTCCAACGCCGGCTCTCTAAATTTTCTCAATAGTGTTCCTCGAAAAGAACATTGCCTTCCCTGCAGGGATTCCCATTTGAGTTCCCGAAGCATCTCTGTAACATTTACGTCGTGTTCGAACCCCTGGTAACAAATCTAGCAGCCCACTACTGATTTGCTTCGATGTCTTCCTTCATTCGACCTGGTACAGATCGCAAACACTCGAGCAGTACTCAAGAATGGCTTACCCCAGCGTCCTATATGCAGTATTCTTTGTAGATGAACTAAGCTTTCCTAAAATTCTCCCAATAAAAAGACGTTGTCAATGCGCCTTCCCTACCACAGTTCTCACATTATCTTTCCATTTCATATCGCATCGTTACGCCCATATATTTAAGCGACTTGACTGTCTGAAACAGCATGCTACTAATACTATATCCGAACATTACAGGTTTGTTCTTCCTGCCCATCCGTATTAACTTACATTTAAAGCTAGTTGCCTTTCGTCACACCAAATACAAGTCTTTAGGTTGCAGTCCATCCAAACAGATTTTTGATTGTGGTAATAAACCGGCAAGGAAGTTTATATTTTTAAATGCCCTTGGCTTCTTAGATTTGCCAATGACGAACAAGTGGAGGTTGTGGGTACCATCTGAGTTGCTACAAGGAATGACTGTTATTCTAAGTTTCGTGCCTACCACAGATTCATTTGAAGCTGCGAGCGTTTTTGTTGGCAACATTTTTAAGTTCCCGTCGATGTTATACACTTGGCAGGGTAAAATTTCATTTTCTTCTATAATTTCTTGAAACGTAACAGAAAACTCCTTAGCAACTGCGGCATCGGCAGATAGTTTTTCACCGGAAATAGAAACAAATCGGACACCATGACGGGTTTTCCAACGATCAATCGAGCCTTCACTGGCAGCAAATTTACTTTCGGCTTCCAGTTTTCTGTGCAAGACTATCGCTTTTTCTTGGAGAATTGGCCCGGATATTGGCGTTCCTTTCCTTCTTTCTTGACAAAACGACATACACAATGCGTTATCAAGCAGTTCGAGTTTAGGCTTTTCTAATGTTTTGCGATTCTTCAGAGTCTTTTCACCACCAATCGTAACTGTATAGGATTCAATGTCTTTCCGATTCTTCCTCCAATCCTTAATTGTCGTAACACCTACATTCAGTTCCTTTGCAAATTTTTGAGCGATTCTCCTTCGTCCAGTCTTTGTAGCACTGCTAATTTTTCATTTAGTGAAAGAGTTACGTGTTTACGTTTGAATCCAGACATGTTGAGAAACAGACAACTGTACACACAATGAATCTACAGTAATAAGTATTGTAGAGAACACGGAATAAAGCAAACAACGACGATTTTTAATCCAAACAAAGGATAAAACTGCACAACAACGTAGAGTATAGCAATATGCACAACGATAGACACGGCAACAATGGCCCGACAGGCGTCCAATCAGTGACAAGTCGGCACAGGCTCGCGAGCCTGAGCATGGTCGCACTAACCAGAGTGACGGACCATCCAAGGTCGGATTAGAGGGGTTCTACTGTATTTTCCATTACCAAGAGGGCATATTTTATGCCCACAACACTCGTTGTATCTTAAATTGCTTGTGCCTCCCCTTGACCCTTCCAATGATCATGCAGTGCACATCGTACACATGTGCCATTCTTTGACGGATTTCCATTCCTTGTACTCTTTCCGCTGCAATTAAACCCACATCCACTACCCCCTCTGCCATTCTTTTCAAGCATTCATTTCTCCGTTTTCAGCACTACTGAGTGCAATGGAACTTCGAAGTGTGCACATATTCGCTCTGCCGTCATGTGGGTAAGCTCCAGCGAGACCTCAGCTCGCTCACAGGGACCGCAGCTACTTCCGTGCGCAGTGACATTATGATATTATGATCCCTTCAGCGGTTTTCATATTAAAGCCTCTGGATTGTTTTTTTTTAATGGCGCTAGCATAAAAGGAAATAAGATGAAAATGATAAAAATGCAAAAAAGTGTGAGCAAACGGTCAGTGCATTTGCCTACAGAAGCATAACCGTACCCACGCGTGCACCTCTTTGCCCAAATCAAATCAATGGCCTTGAATGTCTCTCTTCAGGGCCCGAAAAAAATATGTAAATTGCATGAAGGGAGATTGGGACTGTGTGGAGGATGAAATTTTCACTCTGCAGCGGATTGCGTGCTGATAGGAAACTTCCGTCAGATTAAAACTGTGTGTCGTACCGAGACTCAAACTCGGAACCTTTGCAAGGTGTTCGATAGCCGAGGGCGGAAGGTTTTTAAGGAGCTGGTTGGTGTCACTGTCGTGTTCTGGCGCCTATTTTGTTTGCCACGTCTTCGGGGGCGAAAAGTGGGGGTTCATCCTCTGCGTCTACCTCAGCATCCTAACGCGTCTTTTGGTGAACTGCTTAGTTGCTAGCCATAGTGTGTGATCGTCTACTTTGAGGGCTATGAGACGGTTTTGCCGTTGCTGGCTTCTGTGCTCATTAAGTGCTATCTTCAGCTATCTCTGTAGAAGATTGAGCAGCCTCCTGGTGGCCTGATTTCTGGTGATCTTCCACTCTTTTACCACTGTTCTTGTGTCGCATTTGGGCAAGCAAATGTTGCGGGAGTTGTACTTCCGGCGGCGGGTCGTTTCTTTGTGGGCGAATGCATCTTACGCTGTCTGAAATATGGTACCTGTTGAGTCTCGTAGCGCTTGTTCTACTGTTTCGGCAGTAGGTGACGGGGCGCGAGCGATATCAGAGGCGACAGTTTCTCGGTATCGCTCCTAGTTTCTACGTTTGTAAGACGTCTGGTACCGTGGGAGTGCTACCCACTCTTCCACATGGACCTCTAGAATCACTGGGTTGTGGTCGCAGGACATTCTGTTGATTGTCCTTGCGGCCACAAATCCCGTGATCCTCCTAGTGAAGGCTATGTCTAACACGTCAGGCCTATCTCAATGTTTTGGAACATGTGTGGGCGCGACCGGACCCCATGTTTCGAAGTGATGGCTGCGCACTAGTTGCTGCAATTTGGTGCCTGCTCTGGAGGTTACTTTAGAGTTCCAATCGGGGTGTTTGGCACTGAAGTCGCCTCTTATTATGAATTTGCCTTCAATTTGTCCTAGAGCAGCTGTCTCCCTCGTCTATCTCGTCTTGTGGGGGTCAGTAGATTGCAACAACTGTTAGGGGTCCGGTAGCAGAGGTTACTTCCATCGCCACTGCTTCGATTTTATCGGTAGCTGGTAAGAATACCTGGTGGTGGGGAATCCCTTTTTTTTATGTGTATGGCCACTCCTCCGCCTTGGGATTGCCTGTCGTTACGGAACTGTCGCTTTTTTTCCTGGTTTTAAGTGGGTTTACCCCATCATCCATATGTCGACGGAGAACTCCTTCATGACTTCTCAGAACTCGACCTCTTGATTAACAAGTCTGCGTTAAAGAAGCACATTGTCAGGCCTTCGATATTTGCTCGTGTAAGCATGATAGGGCTTTGAAACGACTGGGGAAGTCGCAGAGGGGAGCGACTGCTGGACTGCTGCCTGAAGGGCAACGAGGATCTGAGTGTTCTGCCTCTGGGCCTCCCTGAATTCCTTCATCATTTCCATGACGAGGTTCATGTTCTGGACCATAATGCCTAACGACTGATCTGAGGGGGTGGACTAAGTGTGGAGTTCCATAGAACTTCCTCTGTCTTGGTGAACCTGGTCATCATTATGTTTTTCCCAGTGTTGTTCTTGTGTGTGTGCCTGGTGTTGTGGTGACTGGGCTTGCGTCGATTTCTCGATGTTTCCGTGATTTTTTGGTGGAGAAACCACTTCCGCATATGTTGTCCTTGGTGTGTCAGGGTGTGGTTTTACCAAGTTTTATTTCTGTGTGTTGTCCTGTTTTGTCTCTCTGAGCAGTTTGATGGGATGGTGGTGTCTTGTTTTCCTGTGTGGGAGTGGCCTTCGCACCCCCCCCCCCCCCCCTTCTGTGTGTGTTTTTGTGGACCTCACAACCTTGGTACCCTGCCATGTGGTTCTTCCGACACAGTGTTCACCTTATCTGTGGGTCCATGTGTTTCATTGTGAAAGTCCTGGTGTCGTCGGGTTCGGAGCATTTTCTGCAGCGCATGGGCATCTGGCAATGGGCGGCTATATGATACAGTCCCTGAGAACTGAAGCATTGCACCACCTTGTTCTTGCTGCGGAGCGGCTCTGTGGTGACAGGGACTGCCAGAACAGACTTGACCTCGCGCCTGTTTTGAGGTATGTCTGCCAGGGTGACTTGAAATAATGGCCACTTTACTCTCTGCCCCATTTTTGCCCATCTGCTTAACGGTTTTTACAACAAATCCCTAGTCAATCAGGTCTGTTTTAACTGCCTGGGCGTAGAGCCATCTGTGGAGGTCCCTAATAACGATGTTATTGTTTCTTGTCTTTGTGGTGACGAGGGAGGCGGTGTGAAGTCTGATTCTGTGTTGTTGTTTCGTGTGGTTCCTCTGATGCATCGGCCACAGCCTGAAACCTGTTCTGGATGGGATCCACTCCACGAGTAGGTAGAAGTCTCGGCTGGCGAAGGATTTTCCTCAGCAGCAAAAAGCTCTTCGAATCCTCCCCGGTTTCGTGGTTCCCTTTGTAACACTATAGCTCTATTACTCTACTGATTTATTTTGCTTTTGTTTCATTTAATGTTACATCATTGAGTTTCTGTAAATGTTGTTGGATTGAATCAATAACACAAAATTGTAAACTCCTTTCTTTGTTTAAAACTTTGATGTCGTGGCTTGATTCTATGCAATGTAGTATATCTGTCATTTAAATTCTTTGTTCCATTTGGAGGGAACAAAACTTACTGTATATAATTGTAATTTTGTGTGAATAATTTTTGGTAGAAATGTCAATATGTGCAAATGTTCTGTTTTATTTAAAATGTTTGTTTGCTGTTATGTAAACTGCTGATCCTCACTTAGGGTTCTTAATTAGTTTGTACGTAAAAGGTGTAGTGGTTCTCCTCGGGAACGGAACTGTGTAGCGCGCGAAAATTGTGGCTGGCCTAGGTAGAAAAGGTGGAACCAAGAGTCAGTCGGGAACGAGCTACTAAACTGGGCACTGCCATGTAAAAGTGGTATATTGTGCTGGTTCCCAGAGAGGCTTTTTCTGCCACTGTCGAATACCTCGGATGGGTGGATAAATAGCTGGAACGATTCTGGAATTGGTATCTATCATCGCCACCGAGAAGGGACAGATTCCAGCAATTCTGCCTGCAAATCCACCTACCAACATGCAGTTGCCATTACATTGCGCAATCACTGTAACGGAATGCTATAATAATGTACAGCGAAGGATCAGCTTATTGGATGTGTTAGTGAGCTCAAATATAAGGTAACTTATAATTGAATTCATGTACCTACCTTGATTTTTCCCTATCACATCACCTTTCAGGTTCCTCTCCATTTAAACTATAATTACCGAGTGTCCTAGTTTGTGGAAAAAATGAAAGCCTCAGAACATTAAATAATGTTGTTTGATCTTTGGTAAGAAGGGAGTATTCAGATTTATCGTGGATTTAATGAAATTGTGGGAGGTAGTAAATGCAGTCTTGTGAAAGCCTCCCAGCGATGGAAATAGTCTAATTTAAAGTTTTGTGGAGTTTCAAAGCCTCCTATTTAATCATTTACTTGCAAGTGGAATACTGTGGTAATAAAGACAATTTGCAGTTTCTTTTAAAGATTAAAAGCTCTTAAAAGTGAGGCTTATAAAGTTTTGCTTAGTTAACGATCGTAGTGTTACCTGTAATAAATTCTAAAAGGTGAGTCAGTATCTTGCAATTTTGTCAACATTGTGTTTCACTGTAGTAAAAGTGGAAAACTGCAATAGTAGAAAATTATATGTTCATGATTGCTAAGTGTTTGTCTCTCTTATGTATTGGAAGTGCATATTAATAGCATAACAGGATCCACAGTTTGTCTATGCTAGGTAACAAGTAACGGGAAGACCACTATTTATGAAAACCATAATTTCTTTATTCAAAAGACAGTGAGAAGTAACCTGTTGGTGAATTTCAATTAACTTTCATTTTAAATAGTAAAGTATTTAACTGAGAGAGACTTAACCTATTACCAGTTCATAATTTTGCAGTGAACAACATTTATAATTCTATGTCAACTAGGAAAGTGTTTGAAAAATAATACTTAACCTGTGTCCAATTAATGATTCTGCAGTGAACATTAACAGTAATGTTATAAAGACCATTCAGTTTGAATAAGCCTTGAAAGTAATAGTGTGTTTCGGTATCTGTTATATTTTTGCAAATAGTTTGTGCTGATCTAGTTGTTAGTTCCCACCTTAACGTTAACATAGGCAGATGTCAGTGTTCATTGCACTCGCGTGTGGTAAATTATAGGTTGTGTTATTTGTTAAAGTTACTTATACCTAATTTCTTAAACAAGAATGTTAATCAGTCTCTTGCCTAATTAGGCTGGCGACCGTTTTCTTTATCCGTTAAACAGTGTAGATAGGCAAAAAAATTTGTTTGTTACTGTTCAAATATTTACGCAATTCTGACTTTCATTTCCGATAAGCCACCCCCGTTAGGTACAACTCGGTCAACACAACAAAATTCCTCTCAGAGGGTAACACTGCTCTGTTGCTTTATACCATAATTGTTTTAACTAGATAGTTATATTTCACGATCTGCCTCCTACTTTAAGGTTATCGTATAGCAGTAGCAGACGGCTGCGGTTTCCTGGTTCCCTTCCAGGATGACAGCAGGTGCTGCCAGTGGCTTAGGAACCACAGGCTCCTCAGGGGTAGAGATCGCGATTTGGGATGGGGGGTGGGGGATTCCTGCTCTTCTTGTGTCTGTCCTTTCTGTCCTTTTTTGCACGCCGCTGCTTCGTGGACGTGCACTTGGGTTGATTTGAGGAATTGGGATCGGGTGGGGGTTGGGTCGCAGTTGTGGGTTTCGGGAGGATTTTAGTCAGATGACAGGACCTCTGATTGCCGTCATTTAGGTCGAGGATGTCTTGGACTAGTCGGTTTTGGGCGTTGGCAAGCATGAGAGGGCTCAGAAGAGGGAAGGGACGGAGTAGATCGCAAATACTGACAATGTAGTTATTTGTCTGTGTTCTTTCTGTATTCGCATTTTGTGTAGACGTCGCAATGTCCGTAGCGGAAAGGCTGTCTACTCATCGTCGCTGTTATTTCTATCCGTCAATGGGCTTCGATTCCCTGCTCCGACGGTCCGATTGAGGTCCCCGACATCCCGATTGCAAGCGCCGACGCTTCGATTGCGACCGCCGACAATCAGTTTGCGGGCGCCGACCCTGGTCCTCGCCGTCCCAGACGTCGCACCGGGTGGTGGAAGATGCAGAATCCCGTGGAGTGTCCCCGGCGGCTGTCGTGGAAGGAACTACAAGAAGATATGAGACAAAACTACAAGCTCTCTGTAAAAGATCTTTGGAAGAAATCAATGTTTTAGGTGCCGTGAAATTCAGTGTTTTAGATGCCAGAAGTGTCAATTTTTTCACAACTGAAAGTCAAGATTAATCAGCACCAGATCCTGATCAAACCGATACTGCAACTGAAGAGGTAGTCGAACCCGCCGGACAATTAAATTTAGAAGCGGATGGTGATGACTTTCAAGAACTTGTGGATTCACACAATAGGTAGCTACAATCGAAGAGCTTATAGAAATGCCCGAGAAAGGGCAAAACAAACAAATTGATTTTTTAGATGCAGTTGAATCAGAAGATCAAATGACGGTTGCAAACTTGACAGCAGATCTCAGTTCAGTAGAAAAAGGGTTACAAATTATAGCAGAAATAGACTCCAAATAAAAACTGGGAATAAAAATTTTATTAGTGTGCTACAAGGAAATTTTGCACATGAAGAAAACAGATTTGATTTATCAGACAACGTTGTTCGATTTTATGAAGCCTTTTATGTCACAATAACTTTGGTTCACTGTACTGTAATGTAATTTATTGTGTTGTTGTAGTCTTTTCATGACAGCAACGGCCTCCATCGTTCTATTACACGTATTAGCCTTGTGTAGTTGCTCCTACGCAGTTTAAGCATTCTTCGCTGTGTAGGTTATGGCTCCTTTCCCTTCCGCTCTGGAACCAATAGCCTATAGCACTGCAAGTGCTGGAACTAACTATGGTATAATTACACCACATGCCTTAAGCACTAATAGAAACATTGACGTTTTAGCACGTATTCTTTTTACTTCTTTCTACTTCGTGGCACTTCTCCACTGCCACCGCTGACTGGACGCAGCTTCAGTAAAAGGTTTTTTTCTTTTGTTTCTTTAGTGAACAATTTGCCGTATTCATAATTTGCTTGAAGTTTATTTCAGCGCCCATTTTAAGTTTGCCACACATTGCTTTATCAGTTCTGAATGCCGCAACATCTCCAGTCACATTTATTGCTCTTCTATGATGTAACTTCTTGGCCTTCCAGCTAAAATTCGATTGACAATGTGACATTCTGCCAAGCCTTGGCTTGCAGCAGATGTTAATTAATGATCCCTGCAGATTTTGTCTAGTGCATTAACCCTGTTATCACCACGAGCTAGATACACATTTAGCTTCGTTATAGGTTCACTGAAGTATCTAGGGATGTGCAATTCATTTGGCAACATATCGAGAATTCCGCCGTCTCCTCTGATGCACTTCCTGGCACTCATTTAATACTACTAGGCTGTTTGAGCTTTGTGCACTGTGTTTTAGTACCTGGATGAACTGAAATAACCAGAGGTTGTACAGAGTTTCAGGGAGAGCATAAGGGAACAATTGACAGGAATGGAGGAAAGAAATACAGTAGAAGAGGAATGGGTAGCTTTGAGGAATGAAATAGTGAGGGCAGCAGAGGGTCAAGTAGGTAAAAAGACGAGGGCTAGTATAAATCCTTGGGTAACAGAAGAGATACTGAATTTAATTGATGAAAGGAGACAATACAAAAATCCAGCAAGTGAAGCAGGAAAAAGGAATACAAACGTCTCAAAAATGAGATCGACAGGAAGTGCAAAATGGCTAAGCAGGGATGGCTAGAGGACAAATGTAAGGATGTA
Source organism: Schistocerca serialis cubense (assembly GCF_023864345.2). NCBI lineage: Eukaryota > Metazoa > Arthropoda > Insecta > Orthoptera > Acrididae > Schistocerca > Schistocerca serialis. The sequence continues at coordinate 507,303,983 of NC_064644.1, read as the reverse complement.
GAGGCTTGTCTCATGAGGGGTAAGATAGATACTGCCTACAGGAAAATTAAAGAGACCTTCGGAAAAAAGAGAACCACTTGTATGAACATCAAGAGCTCAGATGGAAACCCAGTTCTAAGCAAAGAAGGGAAAACAGAAAGGTGGAAGGAGTATATAGAGGATCTATACCGGGGCGATGTTCTTGAGGACAATATTATGGAAATGAAAGAGGAGGTAGATGAAGATGAAGATGAAATGGGAGATATGATACTGCGTGAAGAGTTTGACAGAGCACTGAAAGACCTAAGTCGAAACAAGGCCCTGGGAGTAGACAACATCCCATTAGAACTACTGACAGTCCTGGGAGAGCCAGTGTTGACAAAACTCTACCATCTGGTGAGCAAGATGTATGAGACAGACGAAAGAAGAAGAATATAATAATTCCAATCCAAAAGAATGCAGGTGTTGACAGATGTGAAAATTACCGAACAATCAGTTTAATAAGTCACAGCTGCAAAATACTAACGCGAATTCTTTACAGACGAATGGAAAAACTCGTAGAAGCCGACCTCGGGGAAGATCTGTTTGGATTCCGTAGAAATGGTGGACCACGTGAGGCAATACTGACCCTACGACTTATCTTTGAAGAAAGATTAAGGAAAGGCAAACCTACGTTTCTAGCATTTGTAGACTTAGAGAAAGCTTTTGACAATGTTCACTGGAATACTCTCTTTCAAATTCTGAAGATGGCAGGGGTAAAATACAGGGAGCGAAAGGCTATTTACAATTTGTACAGAAACCAGATGGCAGTCATAAGAGTCGAGGGACATGAAAGGGAAGCAGTGGTTGGGAAGGGAGTGAGACAGGATTGTAGCCTCTCCCCGATGCTATTCAATCTGTATATTGAGCAAGCAGTAAAGGAAACGAAAGAAAAGTTCGGAGTAGGTATTAAAATTCATGGAGAAGAAATAAAAACTTTGAGGTTCGCCGATGTCATTGTAATTCTGTCAGAGACATCAAAGGACTTGGAAGAGCAGTTGAACTGAATGGACAGTGTCTTGAAAGGAGGGTATAAGATGAACATCAACAAAAGCAAAACGAGGATAATGGAATGTAGTCGATTTAAATCGGGTCATGCTGCGGGAATTAGATTAGGAAATGAGACACTTAAAGTAGTAAAGAAGTTTTGCTATTTGGGGAGCAAAATAACTGATGACGGTCGAAGTAGAGAGGATATAAATTGTAGACTGGCAATGGCAAGGAAAGTGTTTCTGAAGAAGAGATATTTGTTAACATCGAGTATTGATTTAAGTGTCAGGAAGTCGCTTCTGAAAGTATTTTTATGGAGTGTAGCCATGTATGGAAGTGAAACATGGACGATAAATAGTTTAGACAAGAAGAGAATAGAAGCTTTCGAAATGTGGTGCTACAGAAGAATGCTGTAGATTAGATGGTTAGATCACATAACTAATGAGGAGGTATTGAATAGAATTGGAAAGAAGAGGAGTTTGTGGCACAACTTGACTCGAAGAAGGGATCGATTGGTAGGACATGTTCTGAGGCATCAAGGGATCACCAATTTAGTACTGGAGGGCAGCGTGGAGGGTAAAAATCGTAGAGGGAGACCAGGTGATGAATACACTAAGCAGATTCAGAAGGATGTAGGCTGCAGTAGGTACTGGGAGATGAAGAATCTTGCACAGGATAGAGTAGCATGGAGAGCTGCATCAAACCAGTCTCTGGACTGAAGACCACAACAACAACAACACCCAAGTGTTTTGCAATGATGAGAAGCCAAGCCATTTAACGGAAGCGTTGTTTCCTACATATCTTATGAGAAGTTGCACACGTGTTTGAATAGATGCTGCAAGTGGAGATGAATCATTACTCTGACAACCTTCACATAGTTTTTGATTTTGCTGAGCAACAGTCATACAATAATTTTTAAATAAACACACCGCTATTTAACTGTATTGTGGTTTATTTAATTAAGATCCAGGTTTCGGCCTTTTATGCCATTTTCGAGTGATTGAGTTTATAACTAAGTCAGTTGTTCATTTAAAAAAGAAGAAACCTTCAGATGGATTGTGCACGTAATTTTTACTATAGGCATTTCAAGACAGTAATGGAACAATAAGAAAAAAAACATTTCTCAACATTCTCTCACATGAAAGCAAGTATTGTGGGGCCTTTGGACAGAACGATAGAAAACCGTTTGTGGATGCATTTTAATCTTTGAGAATCATATAACTTACTACATATTTTGCACAGATAACCGGACAGTATAACCGATCTAAATATCATATGATAATAATGAGGCTGACTGATGTTCACGATAATGCACTTCCAAATAATATGTGCAATCTTATAAAAATGGTAGACCCACACAAGTAGAATTTATGTGTATTTCAATATATAAGACCTTATTTCAGAAAGCTTGCCTACCAAACTGTTCCTGTTCAACAGAGATATTAATAGTACGCAAAGTGCAATGAACAAACCGAAGAACTTACATCTTAAAGGACAGAAAAAGTGAAGAAACTGCTACAAATTTGTATCCCAAAGACTTACAGGAAAGCTCTGAACTGCTAAAATGGATGTGTTTCTCATAGAGTGTCCCATAAGACATCAACAGAACATACCTCCAATTTTGTTTAAATGGCTCTTTTATGTACTCCACAGTGTTCAGACTTTTATGTAGAATTTCGATGCTGCCACCTGAGTCATGTAGACTGGCTAATCCATGTGTAATGAAATTAAAATATTTCCTATTGTCTGGGCTTTTATTCATCCATTTGGCGTGTTCTTTCAGCCTTGTGCATTAGCCATATGGAATAATTCCACGTACACTTGTTATCTCTTTTTGGGAAACACTTCCTATAATTTTTTAAGAATATTAGTTCCACTTAACAAGGTGTTCATTAAAATTCCTTCTCTCGGAACTGTATTACATTCTTGATTAACCATATGCGATCCTTTCTCAGCATATACAGATGATCTTAGCTCACCTTGTAAGTCACATCTATTTCGCTAGCACTTTGATAGTTAATGCAATTGGTAATCGTATCTCCTTCTTCTCCTTCTTTCTCTTCTCCTCATCTTCTGTCTCCATTCGTGATGAGTGAGACCTGTTTCATATTTTCTGTTATTGGTCTAAAGGTTCAGAGAGAGACTGAGTTCGCTCCATCAGTCTTAGCAGTCGTAATTTCCTATTAATAACATTTCGCATCTCTGTGACTTGACTTTGTTGACATGTTGATATGTAATAAGCGTACATCACAGCACTACACGTCTTACACTACTGGCCATTAAAATTGTTACACCAAGAAGAAATGCAGATGATAAACGGGTTATCATTGGACAAATATATTATACTAGAACTGACATGTGATTACATTTTCACGCAATTTGGGTGCATAGATCCTGAGAAATCAGTACCCAGAACAACCACCTCTGGCCGTAATAACGCCCTTGATACGCCTGGGCATTGAGTCAAACAGAGCTTGGATGGCGTGTACAGGTACAGCTGCCCATGCAGCTTCCGCATGATACCACAGTTCATCAAGAGTAGTGACTGGCGTATTGTGACAAACCAGTTGCTCGGCCACCATTGACCAGACGTTTTCAATTGGTGAGAGATCTGGATAATGTGCTGGCCAGGGCAGCAGTCAAACATTTTCTGTATCCAGAAAGGCCCATGCAGGACCTGCAACATGCGGCCCTGCATTATCCAGCTGAAATGTAGGGTTTCGCAGGGATCGAATGAAGGGTAGAGCCATGGGTCGTAACACATGTGAAATGTAACGTCCACTGTTCAAAGTGCCGTCAATGCGAACAAGAGGTGAGCGAGACGTGTAACCAATGGCACCCTATACCATCACGCCGGGTGATACGCCAGTGTGCCGATGACGAATACACGTTTCCAACGCGCATTCACCGTGATGTCGCCAAACACGGATGCGACCATCATGCTGCTGTAAACAGAACCTGGATTCATCCGAAAAATATGACGTTTTGCCATTGGTGCACCCAAGTTCGTCGTTGAGTACACAATCGCAGGCGTTCCTGTCTGTGATGCAGCGTCAAGGGTAACCCCAGCCATGGTCTCCGAGTTGATAGTCCATGCTGCTGCAAACGTCGTCGAACTGTTCGTGCAGATGGTTGTTGTCTTGCAAACGTCCCCATCTGTTGACTCAGGGATCGAGACGTGGCTGCACGACCCGTTACAGCCATGCGGATAAGAGGCATGTCATCTCGACTGCTAGTGATACGAGGCCGTTGGGATCCAGCACGGCGTTCCGTATTACTCTCCTGAACCCACTGATTCCATATTCTGCTAACAGTCATTGGATCTCGACCAATGCGAGCAGCAATGTCGCGATAAGAGAAACCGCAATCACGATAGGACACAATCTGACCTTTATCAAAGTCGGAAACGTGATGGTACGCATTGCTCCTCCTTACACGACGCATCACAACGTTTCACCAGGCAACGCCGGCCAACTGCTGTTAGTATATGGGAAATCGGTAGGAAACTTTCCTCATGTCAGCACATTGTAAGTGTTGCCAACGGCGCCAACCTTGTGTGAATGCTCTGAAAAGCTAATCATTCGCATATCACAGCATCTTCTTCCTGTTAGCTAAATTTCGAGTCTGTAGCACGCCATCTCCGTGGTGTAGCAATTTTAATGGCCACTAGTGTATATAGCCTTATTCAGGGTTTTCTCAACCACGGTAACCTTCATATTTACTACAGTGCCGGTGTTATTCGGACGACGACGCGCTGCGGCGGCCACAGCCGCTACTAAACACATCAAATGAAATCGCAAACCCGGATTTCCCGCTTAGTGCGAGCGGTCGCCCTACCATTTGGCTATCCGTGCACAATTCACTGCCAGACCCAAACTTCTGTACGGGAATACACATAGTGGATGTGAGAGTACAGAGCGTAGACGTTTGCTTGACGACATATGGAAGTTTGGGTCTGGCCGTGAACTGTGCACGGATAGCCAAATGGTTTGCCGGCACGGCAGCTAAGCGTGTTTGGTCAGAGGGTTAGCTGCACTCTGTAATAAAAAAAAACTGAGTTAATAGATCAAAGATGAACTTGAACAGGCTTAATGGGACGTCAGCCCCAATCAAGTACAACGAACATTAACGAACAAAATTAAATCAACAAAAAAAATGGTAAGGCGACGGATCACTATAAGCGGGAAATCCGGGCTGGAGTCCAGGTCTGGCAGAAATTTTCACTGTCGTCATTCCATTCTACAGCTGATGGTGGTCGTTATTCGCAATTGCGAATTCATCTGATGTGTTCATATTTACTATGTTGATTAACTTCAAAACGGTTATCACTGCTTTCTCCCAGAGATTTTCTTCCTGCATTATTTACAGGATGGCATTTTTTGTATCTTCTAACGCTTTTTCTTTAGTTTCATTGACCTTCAAAGTTACAGTTCCAATAGCGTCTCCCACCACTTACATTTCTGTAGCGCGATGTTTAAGAATTTCACTGTCATTTTCAATATAGCTCTTAGGACTCCAATTTAATGCTTCAAGTTTCCCCTTGACGTATGGGCCACATTCTGTATCTCTCATTCAACAGTCTCACCTCAGATTCATGCATTTTGCCTTTCATAGCTGTTGCCTTGATAATACTATCTAATTCCATTAATTCTACAATGATTGCTTCAAATTTGCTGTCAATGTGTAAACGAATTACTGGCCTAGGCACCACCCCCTTAGGATGAGTATCGTACAGCATATTGAGTATCGTACAACATACTGACAAACTTATAGATTTATCTCCAGTATCTTAAACAGAAACTACTATAAGTTTAATCTGCATTGCCATCATTCAGTTTTCTTGTTTTGTCAAGGGGCAGGATGCCATACTGCATGTGATTCCAGCAATCATCGCATATGGTAATAAATTCATTGAATGTCTTTTGGGTTCCTATATATGCTTGGTAAATATGTTTTAAGTTCATATTGTCCTGCTTGTAAGGGATAATAATGTCTGCTTCATCCCTTAACAATTGCTTCAGAATTTTGGATTACGTCTGCCTCAGACATGAAACACCTACTTCTACATATTTTTTCCTGGTTTTCCATTCACTATCGTTAATGTTCCATACATCTTCTTTACTTTTTCAGGTGGTGAGGTATAACTGCCTTAATTAAATATTTGCTAGGTTACTCCATCGACACCCTGCACAGTCTCCTTTAACAGCGTGTATTTTAGCGGAAATGATGTTTTTGAAAATACGTATATATGCTTGAAGCAGGCCCTCTCAGTAGATATTAGCTATGATATAAAAATATTCGTCTTCTCACAGCCAGATGGACCAATAACTATAGCACATATATTATTATCACATGGTGATCCATTTTTCTTGCCGTTTACATCATTTCAGGACCAGTTGGTTTCTATGAAGCCCTTGAGGTAGGGGTATTTCTTTTTTTTTCACTTTGTCATGGTGATGATTATGCATTTACATTCGCGTAGTACGCATTCTATGCGGTAGACACTTGTAATCTTGAGACTTCCTTTATTTACAAGTTCTTACATATACACTCCTGGAAATGGAAAAAAGAACACATTGACACCGGTGTGTCAGACCCACCATACTTGCTCCGGACACTGCGAGAGGGCTGTACAAGCAATGACCACACGCACGGCACAGCGGACACACCAGGAACCGCGGTGTTGGCCGTCGAATGGCGCTAGCTGCGCAGCATTTGTGCACCGCCGCCGTCAGTGTCAGCCAGTTTGCCGTGGCATACGGAGCTCCATCGCAGTCTTTAACACTGGTAGCATGCCGCGACAGCGTGGACGTGAACCGTATGTGCAGTTGACGGACTTTGAGCGAGGGTGTATAGTGGGCATGCGGGAGGCCGGGTGGACGTACCGCCGAATTGCTCAACACGTGGGGCGTGAGGTCTCCACAGTACATCGATGTTGTCGCCAGTGGTCGGCCTGGGACCGGACCGCAGCGACGCACGGATGCACGCCAAGACCGTAGGATCCTACGCAGTGCCGTAGGGGACCGCACCGCCACTTCCCAGCAAATTAGGGACACTGTTGCTCCTGGGGTATCGGCGAGGACCATTCGCAACCGTCTCCATGAAGCTGGGCTACGGTCCCGCACACCGTTAGGCCGTCTTCCGCTCACGCCCCAACATCGTGCAGCCCGCCTCCAGTGGTGTCGCGACAGGCGTGAATGGAGGGACGAATGGAGACGTGTCGTCTTCAGCGATGAGAGTCGCTTCTGCCTTGGTGCCAATGATGGTCGTATGCGTGTTTCGCGCCGTGCAGGTGAGCGCCACAATCAGGACTGCATACGACCGAGGCACACAGGGCCAACACCCGGCATCATGGTGTGGGGAGCGATCTCCTACACTGGCCGTACACCACTGGTGATCGTCGAGGGGACACTGAATAGTGCACGGTACATCCAAACCGTCATCGAACCCATCGTTCTACCATTCCTAGACCGGCAAGGGAACTTGCTGTTACAATAGGACAATGCACGTCCGCATGTATCCCGTGCCACCCAACGTGCTCTAGAAGGTGTACGTCAACTACCCTGGCCAGCAAGATCTCCGGATCTGTCCCCCATTGAGCATGTTTGGGACTGGATGAAGCGTCGTCTCACGCGGTCTGCACGTCCAGCACGAACGCTGGTACAACTGAGGCGCCAGGTGGAAATGGCATGGCAAGCCGTTCCACAGGACTACATCCAGCATCTCTACGATCGTCTCCATGGGAGAATAGGAGCCTGCATTGCTGCGAAAGGTGGATATACACTGTACTAGTGCCGACATTGTGCATGCTCTGTTGCCTGTGTCTATGTGCCTGTGGTTCTGTCAGTGTGATCATGTGATGTATCTGACCCCAGGAATGTGTCAATAAAGTTTCCCCTTCCTGGGACAATGAATTCACGGTGTTCTTATTTCAATTTCCAGGAGTGTAGGACGATATATGTACGCTGGGGTCCAAAAGTAAACAAAAGTAAATTTTGCAAGTTTGAATTTATTTTCCCACAAAGCAGTATAAACAGTTGTCAGTAAAGTAGAAACAAGGGAAAGAATTCAGAACGTAAACGCATAAAGATAGAATGTTCTTCGTTTTCTCCAGCTTAACGGCTTTGCACATACATTCCGACAACTGGTTAATGTGCTCAGTATGGGACGTGACCCCCTATGGCAACAATATAGGCCTGACAACGATGCGGCATGCAGTGAATTATGCCATCAGTCTCATTTTGAGGCAATATGGTTCAAATGGCTCTGAGGACTATGGGACGTAAGTGCTGAGGTCATCAGTCCCCTATAACTTAGAACTACTTAAACCTAAGTAACCTAAGGACATCACACACATCCATGCCCGAGGCAGTATTCGAACCTGTGTCCGTAGCGGCCGCGCGATTCCAGACTCTAGCGCCTAGAACCGCTCTGCCACTCCGGCCGGCTTGAGGCAATAACGCCCATTCTTCCTGCTGCTCACAGACATGGAGACTGGTTGGTGGGTGCTGATGTGATACAAGCCATATCCCTAGTGCATCCCAGATAAGCTCTATGGGATTCAAATCGGAACAGCGACCAGGCCACTCCACGCGTCCAGTGTCTTCCGTTTTCAAGAAAACATCAATCAGACGTGCTCTATAAAGTCGAGCATTATCGTCCATCAAAGCGAAATCTGTGCCCACAAGCACCTCGCAACAACCGTTAATAAGGTCCCAAGATCTCGTCACGATACCCGACAACAGTTAAACTTTGCCGATTCACCCATACAATTTCATGAATCCCGCCCACACTCTTAGGCATCCTCCTTGACATCTATCTCTTTCTACAATGTTTGGCTCCAGAAATCGTGTTCCACGTCCCCCAGATGTGAATCCGTCGAGAATCATTCCCCAGACTAAATCGCACTCATCTGTTTGGAAATTTGTGGTTAAGGTCTAATGGGACCAAACTGCTGAGGTCATGCATCCATAAACCTACACACTACTTAAACTAACTTACGCTATGGATAACACACACACCTACGCCCGAGGGAGGACTCGAACCTTCAACGGGGACAGCTTTATAGACTCATCTGTGAAAACAACACTGGCCCACTGTTCGACAACACAGGTGTCATGTTGATGACTCCTCTCTAGACGTTCCCTTCTGTGCAGACGCGCCAGAGATTGACCTACAGCAGGTCTCCGACAATAAAGGCCACTCTGCCGAAGCCTTCTGCACACCGTTTTCCTCGATACAACACGTCCAATGGATGCTGGGAACTCACATGCCAGTTGCCATGCAGTACTTAGGCGGTACTGTCGTGTCCTTACAGCCAAATGACGGTCCTCTCTTTTGAAATCACACGTGGTCGCCCCTGCCGTTGCCTTTGGAATACAGTTGCGGATTCTATAAACCTCCGCGAAAAAGTAGAACGATTCACACTAAGCCATCAGGCCTCATTAGTTTGCGACTGTTCTGCTTTCGTTCTTTCGGTGGCCCACCGCTGCAGAGAGTGTGGTAGGCATCCTCTATGTGCCGTACTGCACTGTCTGTGACTGTACACAATGACTGTGGATGTGGGACTACCCAACAAACACTACCTTGTTTCGCAGGCGCCATGATCTCATAGTTGGCATGGTTGTCCGTTGAGTCGAATGCCATCTTCCGTACCGAACAAGATTGTATGGACATCTGGTTTACAGTTTGTATGATTATATCGTAAATTGGACACAGGATGGGGAAATATCGTTTGTTGCTTTAATTTTGGACACCAGTATACATATTGAAGTATTATCGTATGTCTATGCCTTCATCTGGCACAGTTGATTCATATATATCAACCTGTATCGATGCACAGCATGAATATTGTAATGCTGTGTGATTTTTTTACCTGATACGCTGATTGTTTCTCCTGATGGATACAGAACTTTACATGACAACTCCAACAGAAAGCTTTACATTTTCTTCTGGAATCTGCAAGCATACAGCTGCCAGTCTAGTTGAAGGGCTGGAGCATGTTGGAACGTGTAACTTGTGTGTATTAAAGTTGTTTATAAACAGTCAAAGCTGCTATAAACTTTTTTATACAAGGTTACTCCGTTTTATAAAAGGTTGCTCCGTTCACAGCCACCATTAACTATAATAGTGTGGGTCTAAAACAGACCAAAACCGGTAACTTCATATAAAAAGAGGTTTATTGCGGTTGTGATTGTTTATACCCAGTTTTAAATAACAAATAAACCGCTCTACTCCAGAGGGACATTTTCTAAAAAATTACTAGTTAGTGTATATTAGGTTCTTAAACATGTATTGTAAATGCGTCCACTCTCTCTTGTTATACAGGTTAATTGCTTGTGGGAGTGCCCTGTGGAGACTGTATGATCACCCAGTATCAGTGTGGGGAGTGAGTGTTTCTGTCTAACAAGCAGAAGTATACATTGACGTATTGCATTAAGTGAATCCAGTCATCCAGGGATATTACTTTAGCATCACTACGTCATGGATTATCAGAAACCACCATCAGAGAGAATTCAGGATCTACATCATTTCACACTGACACTTTTACTGCCACTTATGTTGAGACTGTCATGTTAACCAGTGTCAATGCCACGTGGGGCAGCGTCTCCTCACATGAGGGCTGAGTTGTAGTGAGAAACCTTGCTATGCATTTTTATATGTTCGCCCTTTGAGAGTTCTCACGTGATTGAGAGAAACATTTATCGAGCACTGAACACACACATATATATATATATATATATATATATAAATATCTAAAAAATAGAGTCATCTTTGACTGCAATGTGAAGACTTACAAGTAAGAAGATATATCCTAAGAAAAAATTTATGTAGTAACTGCAGCTTCGCAAATTGGTTCGATTATTTTCTGTTTGTACATCAAACACCATATCGACTCAGCTATGATGACTATGAGTTTTTATTAATTCATAATTCAGATCTGAATACTGACTGGTACCAGAGGAAGGGAATGGTGTACGTATTAAATTCCTTGGGTGTTGCACTTTTGTCTCTGCTGATAGCTACCTTATGAATATGGCGGTACGATCAATCCTAACATTGTTGCTGGCTTAGGTAGCTCCCACCAGCTCTGTTATCTGCTGTCCTTTCAATATGCTGGTTGTAGCTGCTGTGGTGGTGGGGACAGTGACAGCAGTGGTGGTGGCGGAGGGGGGGGGGAGGGGGGAGGGGGCTAGCAGCTATTGAGGTAACATCACACACTGCAGTCTGACATACAGGCCTGCAGGATGGGCTTAATTGACAGCCTACCGGTGGTTGGGGCTTACTGTCCACCCACAGACAGGCAGCCCATATGTGTTAGTAGGAGCAGCAGTGCTGGAGTCACGCGGTGGTGTGTGTGTCATCTGAGTACTGCTTAGTAGAACTCCATGCATCAAAGTGTTCAGAATTCACTACTCAGCGTGGTGGGCGCTGCAGCAGTAGCGTTAGTACATATGAACGTGTGTTTCTGGTAGTGTTGCTATTTTTTTTTTCCTTTCGTGAGCTGTGGCTATAAAATATTTTGATGGGGGAAAATACGAACAGTTTTGTACGACATGTTACTACTTATTTATATGCACATTTAAATCATTCCATTCTACAACATTTTGTGAATAACTGGTTTCTACGTGAATTAAATTTGGCCTGAATCGTATTCACGCTGCAGGATCAATACAATACATGGGTATTCCTTCTGTATATTCCACTTCTACAGATTCTCTGCCTATGGGGTAAACTGTTGTAGCTTTAAACATTGGTTGAATTCAGGCATTTGTACCTTGTTATAACTGCATCAGTTTTACACTATGATTGCGTATATAGTCAGTAAAGTCACAGTGTGAAGCTCTGACATACAGGTGCCATTGATCGCTGCTATGATCGCTAACACAGCACAGTTTATGCAAATTGACGACACTGGGGTATTTAATTTGAGTGCATGTGTCTCCTCAAGCTATTTTCAGCGTTGCTTTACAACACTCTCATTGTGCTGGCAAGACACGTCTCAGCCTCCAGCAATAATTGCAGAACTGTACATGCAAGATTGTCATTGGGGATGTGCAAATCCATCACATCTCGCAGTTTTTCTGGAATCCGCTAATCTTGTATCTTCAGAGATGTCCTGTAACTGCAGTGGTAGTGTACTCATAAAGATGTGGTGGATGTGATGCTGTAATGGAGATAATTAGACGAAACCCTTAACTACTTGGCTTGTGGTAAGGGGCCCACATTCATTTAATGATACCTGTATTTTTAATCAGATAGCAGTTCACTCTACACTTATTACGTTGCACAGGAGGACATTTGCTATCAATAATTCTGCAGTTGTTGGCAGATTACACATTAAATACTCTTAAAACATATTTTCGCCACACTATAGACCGGCCCACGACCATACACTCATACATAATATTTTTAATGATACTTTCCAACAGTTGACGAGCGCCACCGCCGATTCGACCGTTTCTGTGGCTGCCGCTCCTGAACTGCATTTATAATGCAATAACTAACATAACTGGCCAAAGCCACCACTGATATGACTGTTCACTGTGACCACTGCTGAGGCTACCTGCCATGACCCTCAAGTTTCTGCTGACACAATGAAAACTCTGTGTCACTCGTTTCAGCCAATACCAGAGACTGAAATTTCATTTCACTGTACAGGGTGATTCAAAACTCGTGCATCATAGAACAGCACTGCTATTTGTGCAGATACCGAAAAACCGACAGATGGCTAACTTGTTGTACATACATTCTAAATCATGACCTTGTTGCTGAAATTGTATTTTTCTTAATTTTTCATTTTTTCCGTAATCAACAAAAAGTTGTTGGAAATTACGTTTCGAATCATAACCTTAATGTTACATTTTTCTTTTTTCTAGTAATTAAGAACAATGTCCCAGTACAAATTTCAGAAAAGGGTGAAAATGGTTCTTATTCGTGTAACAAGCATGAGTGTATAAAAATTCGCAGAGGAATATCACAGATGCCATCCAGATCAGCCCCCTTATCAGATAACCATTAGTCGTTTACTGGAGTATCCATGATAAACGACAGCCTGAGTGGCCACTTACAGCAACAGATCACGCATTCTCAGCTAGCATACTAGATAAGCAGACAGTCAGTCCAAAAGAGTCAAGAAGAAACGTGGATCAAGACTGTGGTATCAGTCAAGCATCTGCGTCTAGGATATTAGCCAAAAATCATTTCTATGCATATTGTGTGCATTTTTTTCAGGAAGTTCATGGAGATGACACAGGTAGATGACTGCAGTTATGTGAGTAGTTTACAAGACGAATGCACCAGAGGCATCATAAAGCGAATATTCTTCTCAGCTATGAGGGCTGTTTTCATTTGAATGGGATAGTGAATTGACATAAAGCTATTTATTGAGCAAGTACATTGGGCATGTACATTGTTGTACATGCTCATCATCAGACTGACTCAAGGTTAAATGTGTGTTGTGGCATACACAGGGATGTTCCTATCCATCCTATATTTCTTAACAACAAGCTCACTACTGAACTGACAGAGAGCATCTCGAGATGACACCCCTGTCCTATTTCTATAATCTATCCCTAGCAAGATTATTGGGTTTTTCTTTCAGTAAGATGGAGCATCTACATCTACATCCATACTGCGCAAGCCACTTGACGGTGTGTGGCGGAGGGTACCTTGAGTACCTCTATCGGTTCTCCCTTCTATTCTAGTCTCCTATTGTTCGTGGACAGAAGGATTGTCGGTATGCTTCTGTGTGGGCTCTAATCTCTCTGATTTTATCCTCATAGTCTCTTCGCGAGATATACGTAGGAGGGAGCAATATACTGCTTGACTCTTCAGTGAAGGTATGTTCTCGAAACTTTAACAAAAGCCCGTACCGAGCTACTAAGCATCTCTCCTGCAGAGTCTTCCACTGGAGTTTATCATCTCCGCAACGCTGTCGCGATTACTAAATGATCCTGTAACGAAGCGCGCTGCTCTCCGTTGGATTTTCTCTATCTCTTCTAACAACCCTATCTGGTACGGAACCCACACTGTTGAGCAGTATTCAAGCAGTGGGCGAATAAGCGTACTGTAACCTACTTCCTTTGTTTTCGGATTGCATTTCCTTAGGATTCTTCCAATGAATCTCAGTCTGGCATCTGCTTTATCGACGATCAACTTTATATGATCATTCCATTTTAAATCACTCCTAATGCGTACTCCCAGATAATTTATGGAATTAACTGCTTCCAGTTGCTGACCTGCTATTTTGTAGCTAAATGATAAGGGAACTATCTTTCTGTGTATTCGCAGCACATTACACTTGTCTACATTGAGATTCAATTGCCATTCCCTGCACCATGCGTCAATTCGCTGCAGATCCTCCTGCATATCAGTACAATTTTCCATTGTTACAACCTCTCGATACACCACAGCATCATCTGCAAAAAGCCTCAGTGAATTCCGATGTCATCCATAAGGTCATTTATGTATATTGTGAATAGCAACGGTCCTATGACACTCCCCTGCGGCACACCTGAAATCACTCTTACTTCGGAAGACTTCTCTCCATTGAGAATGACATGCTGCGTTCTGTTTTCTAGGAACTCTTCAATCTAATCACACAATTGGTCTGATAGTCCATATGCTCTTACTTTTTTGATTAAGCGACTGTGGCGAACTATATCGAACGCCTTGCGGAAGTCAAGAAACACGGCATCTACCTGTGAACCCGTGTCTATGGCTCTCTGAGTCTCGTGGACGAATAGCGCGAGCTGGGTTTCACACGACCGTCTTTTTCGAGACCGATGCTGATTCCTACAGAGTAGATTTCTAGTCTCCAGAAAAGTCATTATACTCGAACATAATACGTGTTCCAAAATTCTACAACTGATCGATGTTAGAGATATAGGTCTATAGTTCTGCACATCTGTTCGACGTCCCTTCTTGAAAACGGGGATGACCTGTGCCCTTTTCCAATCCTTTGGAACGCTACGCTCTTCTAGAGACCTACGGTACACCGCTGCAAGAAGGGGGGCAAGTTCCTTCCTGTACTCTGTGTAAAATCGAACTGGTATCCCATCAGGTCCAGCGGCCTTTCCTCTTTTGAGCGATTTTAATTGTTTCTCTATCCCTCTGTCGTCTATTTCGATATCTACCATTTTGTCATCTGTGCGACAATCTAGAGAAGGAACTACAGTGCACTCTTCCTCTGTGAAACAGGTTTGGAAAAAGATATTTAGTATTTCGGCCTTTAGTCTGTCATCCTCTGTTTCAGTACCATTTTGGTCACAGAGTGCCTGGACCTTTTGTGTTGATCCACTTGCCGCTTTGACATAAGACCAAAATTTCTTAGGATTTTCTGCCAAGTCAGTACATAGAACCTTACTTTCGAATTCATTGAACGCCTCTCGCATAGTCCTCCTCACACTACATTTCGCTTCGCGTAATTTTTGTTTGTCTGCAAGGCTTTGGCTATGTTTATGTTTGCTGTGAAGTTCCCGTTGCTTCCGCAGCAGTTTCCTAACGCGGTTGTTGTACCACGGTGGCTCTTTTCCATCTCTTACGATCTTGCTTGGCACATACTCATCTAACCCATATTGTACGATGGTTTTGGACTTTGTCCACTGATCCTCAACACTATCTGTACTTGAGACAAAACTTTTGTGTTGAGCCGTCAGGTACTCTGTAATCTGCTTTTTGTCACTTTTGCTAAACAGAAAAATCTTCCTACCTTTTTTAATATTTCTATTTACGGCTGAAATCATCGATGCAGTAATCGCTTTATGATCGCTGATTCCCTGTTCTGCGTTAACTGTTTCAAATAGTTCGGGTCTGTTTGTCACCAGAAGGTTTAATATGTTATCGCCACGAGTCGGTCCTCTGTTTAACTGCTCAAGGTAGTTTTCAGATAAAGCACTTAAAAAAATTTCACTGGATGAGCATCACCGCATTTCGGACGAACTACCCGAAAAATCCTAAATGAAGTTGTACCTGAGTGTTGGATAGGTCGAAGAGGTTCAGTGGAATGACCACATACGTCGCCAGATTTGACATCACTTGACTTTTGCCTCTGGGGCCATCTCAAATCTGTCATGTACAGAAACAGACCACAAGCACTGCAGCGACTGCAGGAAAACACCAGAGGAGCCTGTAAAGCAATAACACCTATTATATTTCGTTTTGAGTGCAAGAGTTATGTGAAAGGTATTCGGATGTGCCATAAATAGGATGGCAATCAATCTGAACAATTCCTGCAGTAGTATCAGAGCAGTGCAGGTACATGACATGGCAGTTCAAGTCATAAATTTGATTTAATTTACCACTCCATGAGTTCGCTATTGCGATCATCAGTTTTGTTGTTAAGTCGTAAATAGTGTATGGTTATGAAATTGATTTGTTTGCGTACGTTTCAGTTTTTTTATATTGACAGTCATTTCTTGATGTTATTATGTTTTTGATTTAAAGAAGACTAGTAAAGCTACCAATAGTTAACCTGAGTGGTGAATATTATATGCCACAGTTGTCAGCTATGTGGCCATACAGGTACTCTCCGCAGTTTTGCAGTTTGATGCAACAAATGCGCTGACAACCACCACACAGGACACAGCACACTAAAACAGGAAGATGCACGAAAATGTGTCAGATGTGGCTAGCCACAACTGGACAACTGGAGAGGCTACACTACATATGAGCTCCAGTCCCAGAACCCGCCTGCCCCCATCCACAACCAGTGTGGAAACATGTATCCTTTGCTGGTGCCATCGAAGGAATGGGGAAGGCAGAGGATCCTCAGCGCCCTCCACTCACACAACACGTACCCCCAGCAACAACAAGACAGTCTACGCAACCACCGCCAGAAATGATGCCCACACTGCCTACAACAGACAACACAATTCACAGCATAACAGAAACTCCTGAAGCCACGGACTGCAACACACAGACAAACACAACAGGCACGCTTACTCAAGGGAAACCAAAGCCCCATAGAAGGAAAGGAGAGACACTCTTGCACTATGACAACCAAACCAACAACAGAACATGCAAATATGGCTACGCATCGGACAGTGAAACCACTACCCACACTGGACACTCCCTCACAATAGATCTCTCACAGGCGCCAAGAAGTGCAATTCTCAAGCCGAATACACAAGCCTGCCCACTCACCAGAGCCACACGAAAACAAACGGGCGTTACACGTTTTCTAATAACCCACAGGTTGACACAAGCATCTCAAAAAACACCATTGGTAACTTAGTGGCGAAAGTATTCTCCAGTCACACGATGAAGCAGCCATTCCCAAGATCTCTTTCTTCATCATGAAATGGTCTTGTTCGAAACTATTCAGAAGTGGGCTGTCACAAAAACATTTTTGAAAGTATTTCTGGGACCTAATAATATATAATATACCATACCCACCCTGCTGTGCAAGCAACGCAACTCTGACACAGATCCTATTCTGGAACCCAAATGGGATCTACAATAAAAGGACTGAACTAGTTGCTTTCAGGGAGTGGAAGGGTATTCAAAGCATTCTCGTGAACGAGACACTGCTCAAACCACCCGAACATCTTCGCATCTCAGGCTTTACATGTGTCGTACCAAACGACTGGACGATACGGCAGGATGTGGGACACAAATCATCATAGGTATACATACAGACATAGAACACACAGACATAGAGCTCCCTAATTCGAAAGATTAGAAGCCATGACCATCAGGGTCGAGTTCAACGGAGCCTATACTGCAATAATATTGTCACACAATCGTCAAATGACATCTTAACACACGATATCAGCACCATACTCAACATAGCATTGTGAGTCATCAGATATGATAGCACACCTGAAATCACATGGGCTATTAAGCACAGCTGCCAATGGCCTTGCCCCAGTGGTAAAACCGGTTCCCACCAGATCGCCGATGTTAAGCGCTATTCGGCTGGGCTTGCACTTGGATGGGTGACCATCCAGTTTGCCGAGCACTGTTCGCAAGTGGAATTCACTCGCCCTTGTGGGGCAGACTGATGAGCTACTTGACTGAGAAGTAGCGGCACCAGTCTCGTAAACTGATACGACTGGGATGGTGGTGTTCTGAGCACATGCCCCTCCATATCTGCATCCAGTGACATTGAAAGGGTAGAGTACCGCCCGACATTGAAAATAGGTACAACATACTTCATTATTTTTGTCAGAACAACATATTTTCTTTGTAAAGCTAACTCAATTTCAATTAATACAGCGAAGCCGGATACCAGTGTGGGAAAGAATGACAATTTATTTATTTAATTGATCACATGTGCACTCCCACAAAGTAAATCCCTACATCCAGTTTGGTGAGATCTGTGAAATGAATGAATGTATGGTCGTCTGCTAACCGCAGATAGTGAATGTGAATATATGAACATCTTTGAGTCGATCCTTTGGCCACCTTTGGTGGGACCAAAGAGGTGAAATTTACCAGAGCTTTGAGCGCCTGAAATGTGGCTGACCAATACGATAGCAAGGTGCTTCCCCCACCTCGACAGAGATGGGAGAGAACCTCAGGAACGGCCATGTTTCAGCACTCTGCCGCTGGATCTTGTGCTGTTAAGACCTGTTTTAGTTGTGATCCGTAATGACGAAAGAGTGGAGACATGGTATGCATGTGGAATATTTAAGGGTAGTTTGAAATAATAATTTCTCGATTTCAGGAACTTTTGTGGGGAGAATTAAATGTCAGGCAGGTAATATTAAAGGGATAGTAGGAATCTTCGGAAGTGACCAACGGTCACAGTGAAACCACGTGTAGCATTAAGTTGAAATACTTCCGTGTGCTTAAGTTAAGCTGAATTACTAGCGTGTGTACAATAAGTTGAAATATTTAAGAAATAGCGTGTGTACCATAAGTTGAAATATTTAAGAAATGGCGTGTGCAGGACTTGAAATTAGAGACGAGTACTTCCACGTGGTGAGTACTGTGTGAGTCTCAATCTGTGTATGAGACAAAGGATAAAGAGAAGTACTCGTCCATGGTATCAGTTGAGGACTCGCGTGTGTGATGTTCTTAATGTTAAATTGTGTGATATGATTCCGTGTGACGCTAGATTTAAACTCTGAGAGAGAATCAAGGTGAGTCGGCCGTCTATCCAGCAACGCCACTTGGCTTGCATTGCACAGGAAGACGTGCATATATCTCGAGAGTTCACAGTAGGAAAGTACAATTACAAAGTGGGGCAGTGTCGTGTGAAACTGGGATAAATATTAATTGAAGTGGGAAAGCTGAAAGTGAAAATGTTGTAACCAATCTTTGTGTAGTATTTCATGTTGTAGTGTAGTGTATGTCATGTAATTTGGTTATGTGTGGTTTGCATGGGAGAGTAGCGAGGTAGTTTCAAAAGATTAGTGGGTTATGCTTGTTCCTTCGGTACCGCTCGGTCTGGAGGAAAGTTTAGTGATGATGATTGTGAGAGTCGAAGCGTGAGGTATAATAAAAGATCCACCATCCTATCCAGAAAGTGCACTGTAGCGTTAAAAGTAATTACGAGACCATAATATAGAGATTCACCATTGTAAAGTCATGCCCACTGGGCGGAATTTCTTATGTGTTATTGTTATAGGTTGTAGAATTTGTGTGTTAGGTTAGAGAATTTATTGGAATAAATAAGATAGTGAAAAGAAAAAGATTTGTAGACTATTCCTTCGAATTGTGTGTTGTCATAATGTCCCGAATTTATAATGTGTGCGCCATTCATATTCAGTGTGGTGGCCACGTGCTGACAAAAGCTGTTAAATAAAAGACAAAAAGAAAATGTGGTATTGCCAGTGCGTAGTGTACAGTCAGAGTTCTGTAAATTATTGATAGTCAGATGCATGTTTCCGTTGCGTATTAATCATATAGGAGGATAACTTGTAACTTAAATAATGAGTACGAGAGTTCATGTTACTCGATAAATTAAGATTGAATCCACTCGCTTGGCAGACCACTCATCTTGCAGGCCTGACTGCTTGATGCCACAGTATGAGCAAGGCATGTGGGTGCCTCTCATAATTTCGACCCTGCCAGGATAATTTTGTTGTCAGGATTTTTTGGCCAGGATATATTATGCCAGGATATTTTGCTGTTAGGGTTTGCTGTTAAGATTTTTTTATTTTTTGATGGAATATATTGTGATAGCGCTAAGAAGTAAAATTTTTTCTGTTTGCAATTTCTTTCTGGATTGGTGAGGATCTTTTATTTTTTTTTATGTAATTAATTGCTATATCGTCCAAGGCTGGAAGATCGTGGTATAATATTTTTTGCGTAATGTCCGTAGTAACTAGGTCGCAGTCGAAAAGTGTAGTCACCATGGAGAATAGCGATTCTGTGGTGAACGTAGCAGTGCAGCAGGAAGTAGCTGTTGATCATGGGTTAATGAGCGAGAAAGACAAACACTCGGAAGGGGTTGAATTGTTCAGTGGACCACAGCTGGGTGATCCTTTATGCGGCAGGCTTTGTTCACAATCGGGGGCTTTTCCCGACGATGCGGGCGAGCCGGGACTAGGTCAGGTATGCAGTGAAAGTGCAGCTACCCTTAGCGAAGCTACGGTTTCTCAGGCGAACGAGGTGAGCACGTCGAAAGTAGCAAATGACAATGTGATACTGCAGTTTTTACAGAGAATGGATAGAGATAATAAGGAGAGAGATAGGGAGAATAAGGAGAGAGATAGGGAGGCTAAGGAGAGAGATAGGGAGACTAAGAAAGAATTGGAAGCAAATAAGGAAAGATTGGAAGCGATGGATAGAGATAATAAGGAGAGAGATAGGGAGAGAGATAGGGAGAATAAAGAAAGATTGGAAGCGATGGATAGAGATAATAAGGAGAGAGATAGGGAGACTAAGGAAAGATTGGAGGCAATGGATAAGGGAAATAAAGAGGCAATGAGGAAGCTACACACAGTTATCGATGAGCGTCTGCCCGCAGTTAATAATCGGTTAGATGAGGGGGAGAAGAATCTGGGTGCGTTGAAGGAAGTATGTGACGCCGTGAAAGAAAAAGCTAATAATTTGGAGGTACAAGTATTTGCAATAGAGAGTGATACTACTGAGCGAAGGGACGTGTTGCCGGATGAGCGAATCAAAGAGGTAGTGGTCAGAATGAATACAATTAGTGCAGATGCAGAAAATATCAGTGCAAGAGGCGAGACAGGTTCTGGTAGTACGCAGCGAGAGGATTATGCCGACCAGGAGGAGATACAATCACCATTACAGTTTAAAGAGGCGCAATTAGAAATAAGTAGGAAACATAGTGAAGAACTAGCACAGTTGCAATTAGCGTGCAGTAGCGAAGGTGACACGCCACCAGGTAGATTGCAGAGGGAGAGTGAGATAACCTCAAAAAGCGAAAATAGGCAGAAAGAGGAAGACGAATTCAGAGAGTCAGAAGAACGGTTGTGTCGGATAAAACAGGTGGCAAACCCAACAGGGTATAGTCCAAGGCTGTCTCAATTTCAAGATTCATTACCTTCATCGTGGGGACTGCCCCTCAAAATGAAGTTTGTGTGTAACCATTTGAGGGACGAGGCTAGAGCGAAAATGCAGGAAGTTATTAAAGACTGTAGTAGCTATTTAAATGAATTCTGGTCGAAAAGTAAGCAGGACCAGGTTACGAAAAGCATATTGATGATGCCAAATTGTAACGAAGGTGGTATAAGAGATCCAGTGTCGTGCTATCAGGAAATGCTGAGACTAAATAGGTATTTGGATGTGCCATACGAACCTGGGGAGTTCATAAGGATCTGTATAGCGAAGTTTCCAGTGAAATTGCGCAGAGATATGGTGATAGCAGGCAGAGGCTTAGATGATTCCGCGTCATTTCAGCACATGTTACAGGAACTGGGTAAAAAGAGAAACATTGTGAACGGAGGCACGACTCATAGGTCACATAGTGTCGAGGATAGGAACGGCAGAAACTATCAGAATGACAGGAGAGCATGGAATCCTGGTATTTCTTTCTTGGCGTAATAGATTGATGGATAGGAGAAACAAATCCAACATATCAGCCCTTAACATCTTGCCTTAAAACACATGCAGCTGGCACTGAAAATTGTCTATGTAGCAGACATACTCTACTGATATGTAGGAATGCAAATACCATACTTCTGATCAGAGAATAAAACACCAGTAATGGAATCTGTTAGGCTGGTATCTCAGAGCAAAATTTGCAAATTTTTTATTAGGAACACTAAAGTAAAAGGACTGTTTCCTCAAAGACCAGTTGCTAAAAATGTTATGTAATAATGCCAATGAGTCCAGTTTAATTAGTGCGATTTGACTATGGCAGGTACTTAACACGTGATGTAAAAGGTCAACATTGTGACTGAAGTTTTTAGATTAGCTGCCATCTGATCGGTAGTATGTCATTGTCATGGTGACAGTTATAATGAAGTGCTGTGTATGGTTGTTCGGAATCTGGTGTTAGGGAAAGAGGCCACTAGCACCTAAGTTTCTAACACTTGGGCTGCCCATTTCTCCCAGATTGTATATTCTCTGCACACATTTAATTTTCATGTAAACATAGATTCCTAACTAGCAAATTCTTTACAGTGTATAGTGGACCATTCAGAGTGAGGCGGATTGTCCATGAAAATGCTGTACTGATTGAGACGATCAAGGGAAAACAATCTCGTGGGCTTCATCACATTTCTAACATCAAATTATGGAAAAGTTAAGGATAGATCTAAGGTAGGCAATTTATGGTAGATAGTCAGTGTATTTATCTGTGGTGTGTAACGTTGTGCAGGGTCAAATCGAACATAAGAATTTTCAAGCGGGATGTCAGGAAGTATGACGGAATAGACTGGTCGAATGAGTCATGAACAGGAGTCGACAGAGTGGTGTATGTACGTATTTTTTTTTTTGTCATATGAATAAGGATCAAGCAGAAACGACTTGATGATTAATGAGTGGCTAAAGATGGTAGATAGAGAAGCGACGTGATAAATAGTAGTGGATAAAGGTGATAAATAAGGAGAGAAGCGACGTGGAGCAGTGTGATTAATAAAGAGAGATTCGACGTGATGAAACAGTGGTAAATAAAGGTGAGTAGAATTAATAATGTGGAGATGTCTTAGATGTATGTTACAGAGAGTCCTGTGTATGCTGCAATAGAGATTGATGCCAATGGCGAAGGAAGACCAGGAAATGATGGAGTAATGGACGGACGGAGAGCCGAAATACGAATGAAGAGATGAGGACAACTGCACAATGTGAAAGGACATAAAGGGAGTATGAGATCCAGATGGTGAACGTTGTGGAATACTGACATAAGATGTAATATAAGTGTGGATCTAATTCTTAGCATAACATTTGCGATTTGGCAAAAATAATATTTGTTGTTGTTGTTGTTGAAGCCTGGTACCAGTATAACTAATCAAAACGGTACCAAAAATGTGTCCTGTTATTTTGCAGGTTGAATAATTTGTGTATTATTTGTTCTTAGATGAAATGTCGCAATTCTAAGTTGATATTTAGCATAAAGTGAATGCAGAGGTAAGCCGATGGAGAGAGGTGCCAGAGTGAAAGGACGAATTCGGAGACTGGAAAGCTATCTCCGAAACAACTTCATGTGTTATGTGGTTGGGTATAAGGGAGGAAAGGTATGGTATGTTGTCGTGAGTGTGGTGGTGTTATGAGTATAAGGGAGCAAAGGTATGGTATGTTGTCGTAAGTGTGGGGAGTTAAGGTTAGCTGACTTCTAGACCTATTCTGTTAGTGTATTAATGGACTGAATGAGAAGGAAAATGTGATGTCTGGTGAGTGAGAGTTGTAGTGTGATCAATGCGCACACTCCTGTAAAGTGGATGCTACCGATCCATAACTAAAACATTATTGTGTATTGTTTGATTGGGATGAACCTCGATGTCAGGACAGCATCTGACATGTGGATGGCACATATGTGTCCTAGAAATGTTGTTATATATAATAAAATGTAAAATGTATAAAGTGATACTAAATTCAGTCTGTCACAAGCACAAAGGTGCGTTGCATGTTGTAGATTTAGAGTCACCAGTTTCTAAAATGTTTATTGTGTTAGGATGTTAAAGTAGTTTACTATTCAATAACATGTGGTAGGTAATTGAGAGCTGTGTAGATTATTTCTTATTTTTTTTGTTAGAACACTTTCAAGGGGTATTAATTTCAGTCTGTCACAAGCACAAAGGTTCATTGCGTATTGTAGTTTTAGAATCAGCAGTTTCTAATATTTTCACTGTGATAGGATGTTAGAGTAGTCTACTATTTTATATTGTAACTATGAGTTGTATAGATTGTTTATTATTCCTTTTTTTTTTTTTACACTTTTCGTATGAGGGACGACAGGTACAATCAATAGCGCAAGTATGGGCTGTATATAGAAAAGGGATAAATGTTGATGTATGTGTAGAAAACTAGGGTGTATAGTTTTATGTTTTTTAGAACAAAGATTCTTTTATTACCAATGTATCTAATAGATCATACATGTAATCAATGAGTATTTAAATATATCCTTTTGTCTGTAATGTTGCGAGATGCACGGAAGGGTCTGACTGATTGGGTGTCGTAACGCCCATACCGCTAGCGGGCCGAGCTGACGTAGCCATGGCGACGGGCGACAGAGCCGCCGCACTCCCCACTCCACTGCCGGATGGGGTACACTCCACGCGCCCGCTACAGCAGGTCAACGGCCTGGGGCGACACGCACGTACCACTGGCCATTCATAAGTTCCGCCACCCTTACGACTGGGGAAAGTATCCCGCGGAGGCAACAGCGGGTGGTTTCTTCTGCTCAATGGGGCGCGCAGCGGCGCCACGGCAGAATGGACGACGCGCGGCAGAGCCCGGCGGGCATTTGTTACCAGCAACTATTAACTAGTACTGGACTGTGGAGCCATGAAACAAGATGACTGCGACTTTCCTTAAGGTGGAAAGTTAAGGACTGGTGTTTCTATGTTGTGAGTGGTGGAAAAGATTTTGTCTTTAGCAGACAGGGCGATTGTTTTGTTTTGTCTTGACCACTGGACGGTGGGATCCATAAACTTTTGGCAGTGACTTGTTAAGTGTGCTTTGTGAATTGCATGTGGGACGCTTGGTATTCTTGAAGAGGACAGTTGTCGTTTGGTGACAAATTATTGTATGAGCGCAAGAAACTAGAGTGGGACATTGACATTTGCGCCTGTAGTAGGAGGCATTTCTTTAATTGGTGCGAGAATAAGTGCTGTTTGTTGGAACTTACGACTTTTAATTACACCATGAACTGAAAGGACAGAACCGTGGGTAATAGTAGTTGTAGGGCCATTTCTGGACGACCAGATTCGTGTGGATGGTACGCTGAGTGTGACTATGACATTTGTGTTTAATGTGAGATACAGTTTACTGATCAGTGCGTGTTCAAAATGCCGATTTGAGTGACTTAAAGACTTTCGTCCGGGAAACGATGGGAGAGCTTTGACACCGAGACAGTGTTTCTAGGGAACCTGTCAGTAACTTATTTGACTCCAAGAAAAACACAGAATGAAATGTTTCCGTGTGACTCGCAAGATAGGGAATAATGTATTTGTAATTGTGTAAATGTTTTTTTTATATGTTTCATTCCTGAAGGGACAGCAAGTGTAATTGTATTTTATTAACATTTGTGTTTAGAATAGTTAGTGTTTTTTTTGTTTGTTCTGGGTATCAAGTTCACGTAGCATGTTTATTAGAATATTTGGTACAATGATGATTTAATTATTAGCCAGTGGCGTAATACTAACGTAGCGGCTCTTGTAGCATTGATCAGTAAGGTTGTCACAGGGGAGAAGAGTTTGCATTGCACATCAAATATCGGAAATAATTGATGCATTTTGATGTCGTGGACAGTAATGATCTTGTTGGTGTGTTGACTGATGCCACTTATTTTCATTATCACAGTGGTGATATTTCACATTAAAGTGTAACGAAGGCTAGTCGAAATGCAAGTTCTTGTCGTCTAAATATGTAACAATAGAGAAATGATCAGTAGAGTAAGACACGAGAGCTACTGGTGGATTCAAGCAGTTATTGCTAACTATTTACTGCGTGTATTGATATGGAGCCTGACTTCTACGTGTAACTAGTGTACGCAATTTTATCTTTCTTTTGTGGATTTTGTTTTGTATTTAGACATTGCCATGTAAAGACTATTACAACGCAATTTATGAATGTCAGACTACTTGTTCTGTGTGTGGACGGTGAGCTATTTGAAATTTCATGAGTACAATTAGTATTTTTTTATTTGTCATAGAATTAGTGAAGTTTGGATTACTCATAAAAATAACGAAGATCCCAGTAACTAAGCAAATTTTTATCTCACCATTATTTTTTATTTGTACGATGTAATATTTTTTTTGTCATGTGGATTGTTGTAAATTTGTATGTGTACGTTACTCCGAATTGTGGAGAGTACAATAATGCAACAACTCTGTCAATAATTTGGTAAAGTAACAACATTTGGTCGTCAATTTGAGGTCACCAGGGGCTAAGGTCTCCTCCTGGTTATTTTGATGACTTGCTAAGTTTGTTCTAATAGAGCTTTCTTAAAAAAAAAATGTTCAAAACTACCCTCGCATTGCAAGGATAGTACTGTGCCATTTTTTTCTGCATGGGTAGCCAGTGGTGAAAGGGTACAGTACCGCCCGACATTGAAAATAGGTACAACATACTTCATTATTTTTGTCAGAACAACATATTTTCTTTGTAAAGCTAACTCAATTTCAATTAATACAGCGAAGCCGGATACCAGTGTGGGAAAGAATGACAATTTATTTATTTAATTGATCACATGTGCACTCCCACAAAGTAAATCCCTACATCCAGTTTGGTGAGATCTGTGAAATGAATGAATGTATGGTCGTCTGCTAACCGCAGATAGTGAATGTGAATATATGAACATCTTTGAGTCGATCCTTTGGCCACCTTTGGTGGGACCAAAGAGGTGAAATTTACCAGAGCTTTGAGCGCCTGAAATGTGGCTGACCAATA
The DNA here is from genome assembly GCF_023864345.2 of Schistocerca serialis cubense. NCBI lineage: Eukaryota > Metazoa > Arthropoda > Insecta > Orthoptera > Acrididae > Schistocerca > Schistocerca serialis. Next base: position 507,277,004 of record NC_064644.1, on the reverse strand, counting down.
CGATAGCAAGGTGCTTCCCCCACCTCGACAGAGATGGGAGAGAACCTCAGGAACGGCCATGTTTCAGCACTCTGCCGCTGGATCTTGTGCTGTTAAGACCTGTTTTAGTTGTGCTCCGTAATGACGAAAGAGTGGAGACATGGTATGCATGTGGAATATTTAAGGGTAGTTTGAAATAATAATTTCTCGATTTCAGGAACTTTTGTGGGGAGAATTAAATGTCAGGCAGGTAATATTAAAGGGATAGTAGGAATCTTCGGAAGTGACCAACGGTCACAGTGAAACCACGTGTAGCATTAAGTTGAAATACTTCCGTGTGCTTAAGTTAAGCTGAATTACTAGCGTGTGTACAATAAGTTGAAATATTTAAGAAATAGCGTGTGTACCATAAGTTGAAATATTTAAGAAATGGCGTGTGCAGGACTTGAAATTAGAGACGAGTACTTCCACGCGGTGAGTACTGTGTGAGTCTCAATCTGTGTATGAGACAAAGGATAAAGAGAAGTACTCGTCCATGGTATCAGTTGAGGACTCGCGTGTGTGATGTTCTTAATGTTAAATTGTGTGATATGATTCCGTGTGACGCTAGATTTAAACTCTGAGAGAGAATCAAGGTGAGTCGGCCGTCTATCCAGCAACGCCACTTGGCTTGCATTGCACAGGAAGACGTGCATATATCTCGAGAGTTCACAGTAGGAAAGTACAATTACAAAGTGGGGCAGTGTCGTGTGAAACTGGGATAAATATTAATTGAAGTGGGAAAGCTGAAAGTGAAAATGTTGTAACCAATCTTTGTGTAGTATTTCATGTTGTAGTGTGGTGTATGTCATGTAATTTGGTTATGTGTGGTTTGCATGGGAGAGTAGCGAGGTAGTTTCAAAAGATTAGTGGGTTATGCTTGTTCCTTCGGTACCGCTCGGTCTGGAGGAAAGTTTAGTGATGATGATTGTGAGAGTCGAAGCGTGAGGTATAATAAAAGATCCACCACCTTATCCAGAAAGTGCACTGTAGCGTTAAAAGTAATTACGAGACCATAATATAGAGATTCACCATTGTAAAGTCATGCCCACTGGGCGGAATTTCTTATGTGTTATTGTTGTAGGTTGTAGAATTCTTTGTGTTAGGTTAGAGAATTTATTGGAATAAATAAGATAGTGAAAAGAAAAAGATTTGTAGACTATTCCTTCGAATTGTGTGTTGTCATAATGTCCCGAATTTATAATGTGTGCGCCATTCATATTCAGTGTGGTGGCCACGTGCTGACAAAAGCCGTTAAATAAAAGACAAAAAGAAAATGTGGTATTGCCAGTGCGTAGTGTACAGTCAGAGTTCTGTAAATTATTGATAGTCAGATGCGTGTTTCCGTTGCGTATTAATCATATAGGAGTACGAGAGTTCATGTTACTCGATAAATTAAGATTGAATCCACTCGCTTGGCAGACCACTCATCTTGCAGGCCTGACTGCTTGATGCCACAGTATGAGCAAGGCATGTGGGTGCCTCTCAACATGTGTGGGCTGAAGATGACACTGCGGCTGGTCGGTACCGTCAGGCGTTCATGCTCTTTCAAGTGGAGTTTAGTTTAGTTTTTATTAAGCACAGTTCAGCTAGGAAAGCTTCCGGTCTCAATGGCATTCAAAACCCTGTCCTCAAGGAGTTCACAGAGTAAACCAGATAATACTTAAAATACATTATGTATGACATCGTATGATAATAACACTTCCCTCACTTTGGGAGCTAGAAGAGATCCTAATGTCCAGGAAACCAGGGACTCTCTCCCACAAAATTACCGACCCATCAACCTGCAGTAAGTAAATAGGAAGTGTTCCGTTCCACTTGAGCTACTCTATTGCGCTATCTGATTGTTGAAAACGTCGTGCAGTGTAAAAGAAAAGCTGTAACTGTCTGTCTCTCAGAAGCCCAGATCCGGCCATATGCATTATCTCACAGCACTGTGGAATGCGAAAGTTCTGGAGGAACTGTTGTTGACTCCTGTAGGTGCTATAGCTACGTGTCAGTCAGTAGCGTCACACACTACAGGTATAGCGTCGCGAGTTCAAGTACATTCACTGCTACATTTTTAAACGCAGTTCTGCTGTCTGCTGAAGTTATCAATGTAATGGAACTTTGAACATAATTCCCCTCACTTCGCAACCCAAAACAGTCGCATGTGAAAAAAGGGATAACTTCTGCGATATTTTGTTCTTTTCAGGTTTAATAGACGGCCAGGCAGCAGATGCATCTCGAAACTTTTGTATTATGTATGGGGAGAGCACATCGTGCCAAAATACGTCAGAAAAGTATTTTCTACATTAGCTTTCATTTGGTAGTGGCATTTGATTCTTCTTCAAACCTTGCTTGACAGTTTTAAGTCAGAATAAGTTTTCTACATGCATGTAATCAATAAACTGCATGTGCATTGTCAGACTTACGGATAACATCAGGGAATTCGCATATATCGTTGATCGTTAATTTCTCTCTCATGTTTACTATAGTTTTAACAACACTAAAAGAAACCTTACGAAAATTGTGCATTGTGTTATTAGAAATGAAATAAAACTACCGACAATAACCTTACGATGAAAGTCTGTTTTAATGAAACTGAGTATCTCTACACAAGCGTGCCTCTATCGCACTAATTAGTAAAATACTTTTCACTTAGATTTCGATTCGGTCTGTGTTTAATTGGTATGCTGTGTCATACTCAAGAGGTATGTAAATGTGGCATTTCATAAATAAAGTTATGTATTCCTAGAAACCCAAAATTTGCTTGTCAGCAGCGGAAAGAGGCGTTACCTGTTATGCAGAATTGTAAGTTTCTCACAATTGCACTATGAGCCGAATGTATTTTCTTGCAATTTCCTTGTCGATGTTTCATCTGACTGCTTGTTGCTCTTTCACAGAAGGGATAAAAACGTCACAGTCAGCGAGATTGGAATCGCGAACCATAACAGACACTTTTTCACAGGTCAGTAGGTTACCACAGAACTAGTGAATAGGAATGAGTCTTGGTTTCCTCTTACAAGGCCAATAGTTGCTAGAACTCGTAAACCGCTATTTAAAGGACGAGATTAGTTGCGATTTCCACGTGCAACGACTTTCCTGGCCTGAAAACCGTAAATTTACAATCTTTTGTTACACCTCAAGCGATAATAACTCAGATTATTAAATGAAAATGACAGGAAAAATCACGTGAACTTGAGGATTAATTCCATGCACAACACGGAAGTAACTCGTCGATCACAGAGTTGCCAAACATACCTTGCCTTGTTGGCAAATCTCAGTTACAGTACCAGCAGGAAGAAGGCGAACCGATGTGTTCCTACAGCGGGCTGGGAAGTGACCATAGCTGCCGTCTCGAAGACAAGGCTGCCACGGACTGGAATACGTAGTGCGTCTCATTCGCATTTCGGTAACTAGGTTTCGGGACTGGAGCATAGTTACTAATATTACTCAGAAGTGACTGCAAACGAAGCATCATAATTCAGTAGCTCTCGTAGTTGTTTTTTATATTTCTTTCGTAAGTGTACTCAAAACTAAGAAACTCATTCACAGACGTTTTCGTGCCTGGCCGATAGTCAAGCACAACAAATAAATAAAAATAAAAAATGAATGTGTGTGTGTGTGTGTGAGAGAGAGAGAGAGAGAGAAAGAGAGAGAAGAGAGAGATAAATATAAAAAAGAATGGGAGAGAGAGTAAAAAATTGTTCTAAAAAAATTGAATCATGATATGTAAAGAAATCTTTCATTAAAATGACACGTTCCACATCATGACGAAATGTCGTATGCATGACCTATGGAACAAGTATTAATCTAATGTAATCTAATCATATTGCTGACTAGCCAAGAAGAGTCATGAATTACAGAAATTTTCCCCAATATCAGTAACCAAATCTAAACTTGAAAATAAAAGACGACAGGTTTGGAATAAACCTTTGACTCCTATCAAGACACTTTCGTCCCTGTTAACTAACCACGAAAGATGTCTGGTACACCTCCATTCAGATGTAACAAAGATTGCATGTATTAAAAGATGAAGTGCATGATGTGAAGTTCTGTGATGGACATTAGAACCCAATATGTAATCGGATTGTTAACTAAGTAAAATCAAATGTTACGTATCGGTTTTTCTCACCAGCTGATAGGCGTTTGGAACTAAAAATAAGGATACAAATTTTTGTGCCTGAGCGACTATCGAACCGCACGTGTGCCGTCCTTCTTTACCATCCACGAATATAGCTTAAGTATCAGTTGCTTACTCACCAACAGTAAGATATGTACGTGTTTGACCAGAAATGACTACACCTATTAAGATTGTTGGCAACACATGAACATACATTAAAAATGCACGTTAATTTTCACGACAGGCCAGTGTGCATGTGATAGGGCTTGAAATGAAATTATGAATATTTTTGTACTGGATCAGGATTCAGACCCACATACTTACCTTGGGAGGAGACCTAGAGAAGATTGCAGTCTTGGGAAAAGGAACGAAATGATTGAACTATACTGTTCCGAGAGATTCAGATCCTTGAAAGAGGAGATACGAATTCGAATCACAGTCCAGCACCAAATTTTTCAATACCTCTAGTTCAATCAAGTACAAGTAAAAAAAGAGCCCTGTTCCTTAAATGGCTATCGGTTCACTAAAAAAAAAATTTCTAGTGTAAGTAAGTTTACTGGCGACCATATTTCTGTTTACCATGACTTCTGCGTATGTCATTTCCCAACGTAAACCGGCTCTGCCCAGTTGGTAATGAAGGAATGTGATGTTTAATGCGGATTCTGGATTATAACGTCTTTTTCTTGAGGTTACCAGAGGTAAAGTAAATCTGTTCGTGCCTCTTAAAAGTAAATGCCTGAACCCACGCATTGCACTTGTGACAGTTCGTTCCGCCAGACCATTGTGGCCACATTTCCCAGCCCCAGGAGTGTCCTGTTACGGATGATGTACTTAGCTTACAAAATTAGTCACGGTGGATAAAAAGTGAGTCTATTAATTGGTTAAGTAGAAGCAAGCTTCTTACGCGGAGATTATGCTATTCTCATGTCAGCAGGATATAAAGACTCTTCTAGGCATCACAGCCTCGAAGTGAAGCCATTTTGAAATGTTCTCTAATTCGGCAAATCCTCAGTTCGAAAAAATCCACTGTGAAGTGTGAAGTTAACGGATAATTCGATTATTAACGTCATTATTACTATCATTTTCTTCATACCGCTGATGAAACACATGTGCTTGAAGGTCATTTAATGCCTTTTGGTCATTATAGAAGTAGTTGCTCAAGAACAGGTTCTTTCCCTGTCTACGGAATCCTTTTCATGTTAGTATTAAACATCAGCAATTACTTGAAGATTAGATTAAAACTAAAGTAATTGATGAAGACGTTATTTGATAACAAAAACGCGCTGCCTTTCTTCATTTACTTGCACCTAAAAATGGCTGTCGAATACTGCCAAACCAAAAGCCAAGGGATCTTACTGCCTTCCGATATACGTCGCTGTCCGTTCTTCCATATGATATGGTCGACGTGACCCGTTTCAAGTTGTGTATGACAGATAATGTTTTAGAAAATCGATTGTTTTTCTTTCCAATAAACAGAAAGATTTTCATTCTAAGCTATCCAAGTTCAAAATTTCCGCAATATTAGGTCAAATTTAATATTCGCTTTTATAATGTAGGAAAGTATTTCACAGTTTCAAAATCCGCATCCGTCTCATTGACCTTACACATAGTCGCTGACCATAAATTCTAGCTCAGAGTGACACCAGTTTAAGTAACCTAATGTAGCGAAGACTGTTTGCCAGTGCTCTTTCTCACCGGAAAATGTGCAACTCACTCATTGGGCCCCATAAGTACACTGTAACAGTAATTTCTGGGTGTATGCAATGCATACGGATTGTGGAATTTAGTGGTGCTCTCTCTTCCACTTCCGTATACAATATGCCTGACCTAAACGGACCCTTTATCATTACAGGCCATGGGCAGTGCAATATAATTCTGACAACAGTAATGTACTTATACTGACAACCTCACTGTTCGTTTTAGCTGATTTTGTAATCATTTAAATAAAACAACATAACCTTCCAGTGGGAGACATTTAGTTCCCTTTTTTCTTCTGTGAAGTTTGTCAGTAAGCTTTTTCCTACCAACCAGCGAAATGCGGCGAAGTACGGCTGGTAAACTATTCACAAACCACGCTTTAGTGCCGTGAAGACGATTTCTTTAAACATTGTCGTAGCTGAAGGAATTTAGTTTCTTCTTAAACTGTCATATGCAGTAACGTTCACAGATATCTGAAATAGGAAAAGCTCTTTATCCAGGTACAAATGTTGTAAAACAAACTTTCCACAGTTTGTGTCAGGTTGCTCTTCTCGTGTGATAGCACTGCGTATTTTGTCTTAGAGGTATCACAAGTAGTATTCCTGTAGCTATGGGAATCATTGGTTGAAAACGATTTGAACACCAGTGGGTACAGTACTGCTAAATATTCAAAATGATTATCAACCTAAGTCTGAGTTCATCCACAAACTAAGGCATATTTATAATATTGAAGCTAGACTGTGTATCTTTGTCTTCCTTGAGTGGGCATTGGAAGGCGTTTACACACATGTATACAATACTATGAAGACTTCGAACGCTATAGTTAACGTTGCTCCCGTAAACTTAGACAAAAAAATTGACGCCGAGTCGTTCAAGTTAAGGTGTACAGTACAGTCGTGCTGCCCTCAGAATTTTATGTCCGGCAATATGCTCGATCTGGCAACATTTTAGACTGCGGCACTTCCCGGAGGAAGTCTTGACTGCTGTCTGAGAACGTCCCTCTTGCCTACAGTCGTAGTCTTGAGCTAGAACGCGAGCCTAGCTAATACGACGTCTGGTAGCCAAAAGCACACGTCGACAAAATTTGTATCGCCCAGTTCCTCTCGGTGCTGAAGCTATGAGTGTAATTCAAGCGAATCTGCAATATACTGCAGTTAGTAATTTTTCTGTGTTGGATGGTGCAGAATAACGATGATAGCATGTTGGGCTGATAGATTTGAACGGACACGGATCTACTTTGGTCTGTAGTATCTGTATCTAGTTTAGAGACGTACCACATTGCGTGCATTTCCACCGATTGGTCAAAACACGGTACTGTTGCACTAACTCAGGTCGTTCTGTTTCTACATGGGTTGCAGAAGGTGATAGGTATGTCTTTCTCCGACTTCTTCTCAGTTCCGACTTAAATTTGAACGATCACATGCGCTAAGCTGTGGAAGTGGGAGCAGATGCAAGATGCGTAGGGGTTGACTAAAACGACGTTGGAATTTTACTGTAGCAGACATATTCGACAAAGGTGTCTCGTTTCGAGATATGAGAGTGTCAGAAATATGATTCACTTGTGGGTGTGATCTGACGCAGGTATGTGGTTGAATGGAAAGAGTAGATTCCAATTAATGGACATCATTTCTAGCAGACAGTATAACACTAGAGATCTGAGAAGCAAGTGTACATTTTCTTATGACCTCAATCAGCACATAATCTACAAATACTGTTGGTGTTACTTCTCAATCGGTCATCACCTATAACTCAGTGGATATATCGCAGAACCTTTGATATGGTATCGAGTCAGAAACGTTACAAGTACTACAGAAATATCTAACTGGGGCTCTGTGAGAGAGTCGCAAATACCACTTACATACCACGTCCATTAGCTGAATCACTTTCAAAATTCAGCTATTTTATAACGAGTTTGCATTGTGGGCTACGTGTAACCGGAGTGCTGGTCTGATAATATACACTCCAGCGATCACCGTGGTCTCGGTATTTGTCCGGATAGAAAACCCACCTCATTCAGAGGTAATGCCATATCACCACCTGATTCAGAGGTAATGTCGTACCTCGATTTATAAAGCCAGTATATCTTTCAAAATGGGTACTTGTGTGCAGTTGTAGAACCATGACCGCTTGTGATGGTAACATACAGTAGTTGTTGGTCTACAACCTTTACATCATCGATATAGACGCTTAGTAGTTTTGTAATTAACCGTGGTGAGATAGGATAGAATTTATTGAAAGATTAAAGTGAGGTAAAAGTAACAGAAGGCGTGAAATTGATGCAGAAGTCTCAACGGTTGCGTGTGGTATGGCATTCCATGCTGAAAGAAGAGTTTGCTCTTGTTTCGACGAACTCTTGGAATTCGAAGTTCGACTACATCAGGATATTTCTCAGCACAGATGTAGTCCCGTTACACAGCGCCATTTAACTCGCTATAATTTGGAGACCTCTAGTTGCAAATATATATAAATGAAGAATAAAGACGTAGACTGTTAATAACATTTGTTTTATTTAAAAAGCTATAAGAGTTTTCACATTGAAAATTCGGAGGCACCATGTCCTTGTATTTGGAAACCTGTACTTCATTTCTTTTTCACCAAATATTCCCATTTTCTATCACGATTATTTACGTATAGGGTGTCATTTTAAGCGTGTTATTCAACCAAGCAATTGCGAGAACTAGTAGTGAAGGACATTGCTGAGATGTCTTATACTCTCGGACTGTTGGGATTGTTTTGTGACAAGCTGAATCTGTAAAAGTAGTACAGTGTCGTGTGTTTAATTATATATCATTGAAATTAGTTAACTAGCCAATACAGAGAATATTCTCAGTTAATAGAATTATTCTTATATATGTGACTTTTATCACTTGATGATTCACTCTATTTTTTATATTTTACACTACAGTTGAAGTATGGAAGATAGTTTGGACATCGCCAGGTAACATTGGTTAAACAAAATTACGTGCTACTGGCGTTCTGAGCCCACGTCGTCTAACGATTCGTCTGCTCTTTGGGTAACGCGGGAAATTCAAAGAAGCTCGAAAGAACCATCTGCCGCTACATCTATACTCTGTAAGCCACTTTATCGTGTGTGGTGGATGGTACATGTGGTACATCTATCACTTCTCTCTTTCTTTGTTACATTCTCGAACAGTGCATTGGAAGAACACCTTTCGGCAAACCTAATTACTCTCAATGTTTCGTAATTTTGTGACGCTTCTATCAGAAAAAATACATGGCGCACGACATTCTCCGAATGTACGCTCTCAGAATCTAAACAGAAAACCTCTCTGTGACTCATAACGATTCTTTTATAATGTCTGCCACTTCAGTTTCCTATGTATTTCAGTTAAATCTCGCGCTAGCCAACAAAACGCGTTTCTCTTCACTGCATCTTCTTTCTCCTTTCTAGCAACTGGTAGTGATCGAATATTGTTGGCCGGCCGCGTGGTCGAGCGGTTCTAGGCCCTTCAGTCCGGAAACACGCGGCTGCTACGGTCGCAGGTTCGAATCCTGCCTCTGGCAAGGATGTCTGCGATGTCCTTAGGTTAGTTAGGTTTGAGTAGTTCTAAGTCTAGGGGACTGATGACCTCAGATGTTAACTCCCATAGTGCATAGAGCCATCTCGAATATTGATGAGTGACAAACAGGAAATGATCATTATAATGTTTTGAAAGCCACTTCTTTCACTGATGAGTGTTATCGTTCTCTTCAGTTTGCTCCAACAGACCTCAGCTTGTCATCTGTTCGCTGTTCTCAGATATTTTCCATTTCTTCCTGTATCCAGTGATTTAACGCCAGTGGTGCAATAGAAGAGTAATGGGCATCTGGAATTACGCACTACATTTCTGTGTGATCAGAGTCAGTTACACCAATCTTCAATCCTTTGCAAATCTTCTTGTATTAATTAAAGTTTCCTGGTGTTGCAATCTTTCCATAGACAACCAGCATCATTTGCAAACAGCCTCGTCATTATCGACTGCACCATTTATATACAGGGGTAACAGGTATAAGTCCAGATAATTTTCTATGTGATACCTTAATATGTCCACACATGGACTTGTGAGTTGTTTTTTCTCTGCATCACACAGTGTTTCCACAAACGCGTAACAAACGTTACAACCTGATGTTTTCTGCTTGCAGTAACTACACCACCAAACGGACATCGCCAGTCATATACACTCCTGGAAATGGAAAAAAGAACACATTGACACCGGTGTGTCAGACCCACCATACTTGCTCTGGACACTGCGAGAGGGCTGTACAAGCAATGATCACACGCACGGCACAGCGGACACACCAGGACTCGCGGTGTCGGCCGTCGAATGGCGCTAGCTGCGCAGCATTTGTGCACCGCCGCCGTCAGTGTCAGCCAGTTTGCCGTGGCATACGGAGCTCCATCGCAGTCTTTAACACTGGTAGCATGCCGCGACAGCGTGGACGTGAACCGTATGTGCAGTTGACGGACTTTGAGCGAGGGCGTATAGTGGGCATGCGGGAGGCCGGGTGGACGTACCGCCGAATTGCTCAACACGTGGGGCGTGAGGTCTCCACAGTACATCGATGTTGTCGCCAGTGGTCGGTGGAAGGTGCACGTGCCCGTCGACCTGGGACCGGACCACAGCGACGCACGGATGCACGCCAAGACCGTAGGATCCTACGCAGTGCCGCAGGGGACCGCACCGCCACTTCCCAGCAAATTAGGGACACTGTTGCTCCTGGGGTATCGGCGAGGACCATTCGCAACCGTCTCCATGAAGCTGGGCTACGGTCCCGCACACCGTTAGGCCGTCTTCCGCTCACGCTCCAACATCGTGCAGCCCGCCTCCAGTGGTGTCGCGACAGGCGTGAATGGAGGGACGAATGGAGACGTGTCGTCTTCAGCGATGAGAGTCGCTTCTGCCTTGGTGCCAATGATGGTCGTATGCGTGTTTGGCGCCGTGCAGGTGAGCGCCACAATCAGGACTGCATACGACCGAGGCACACAGGGCCAACACCCGGCATCATGGTGTGGAGAGCGATCTCCTACACTGGCCGTACACCACTGGTGATCATCGAGGGGACACTGAATAGTGCACGGTACATCCAAACCGTCATCGAACCCATCGTTCTACCATTCCTAGACCGGCAAGGGAACTTGCTGTTCCAACAGGACAATGCACGTCCGCATGTATCCCGTGCCACCCAACGTGCTCTAGAAGGCGTAAGTCAACTACCCTGGCCAGCAAGATCTCCGGATCTGTCCCCCATTGAGCATCTTTGGGACTGGATGAAGCGTCGTCTCACGCGGTCTGCACGTCCAGCACGAACGCTGGTCCAACTGAGGCGCCAGGTGGAAATGGCATGGCAAGCCGTTCCACAGGACTACATCCAGCATCTCTACGATCGTCTCCATGGGAGAATAGCAGCCTGCATTGCTGCGAAATGTGGATATACACTGTACTAGTGCCGACATTGTGCATGCTCTGTTGCCTGTGTCTATGTGCCTATGGTTCTGTCAGTGTGATCATGTGATGTATCTGACCCCAGGAATGTGTCAATAAAGTTTCCCCTTCCTGGGACAATGAATTCACGGTGTTCTTATTTCAATTTCCAGGAGTGTAGATAAGTCGTTTCGCCTCCATGCGTCCACACTTCAACACGTGACCTGCTGCCCAGGGGGAAATAGACATTAATGGCTTGCTCTCGCCACCTGTATTTGGCGCTACTAACCAGCCTAACAACAAACAACTTGTAATATCAACGAGGGGCGTTCAGTAAGCAATGCAACACATTTTTTACAGCCGGTTTCCTTTGATAAAATGCAGAATTTACTGTGGAACATTGTGGAATATTACCACTCCCCCCCCCCCCCTCCCCTACAGTTTCGTGTATTTCCTGTAGGTCGCAGAGGTACAAGTAGCCATCAAAACAGTGGGCATAACGTAGGTGCAATTCAGACAGTAAACTGTCAGTGTGTTTCTTTTATTGGAATGTCTGGGCATTACTTACAGATGTCTATGTAGATCTGCCAGTGAACAAAAGCGTGGTGAGTCGTTGGGCGTGTCGGCTGTCACACAAGCCTGTCCGATCTCCCACTAGCCAGCTAGAAGCACATAGCCGTGACTCTTGCATTGCTGGCGTGGGTGGATACTTTCATTAGAGAAGATTGACAGAGCACAATCAAACACAACTGGACGCTTCTGTTGGTAGTGCTGAAACTCTCATCCACCAGTTGGTATACTCGAAGTTGTGGCGCCACCAGTTGCCTCTCTGCCAAACAGAAAACCATAAAGATCAATGAAGACCATCTGTGCAGAATTGCTTGACCGTTATGAGACTAACACAGGCGAATCTCCTTCCATTCGATGCGGAAACAAACAGGGAATCCATGGGGAACCAGTACATCACCTCTCCTCCGAAGAAAAAGTTCAAAGCAGCACCCACAGTGGGTAAAGTAATGGCAACGGTCTTCTGGCACTCTGAGGCGTCTATTCTGTTTGATGTCCTCCCTCATTTTGCAACGTTCCACTCTGCACTCTATTGTGCTACCATCAGGAAATTGAAGAAACAACATCAGGATGTTCATCGCCACAAAAATGCAAACTATATTCTCCTTCTCTGTAACAATAGAAGGACTCAAAATGGCCGCGCAACCAAGAGGAACTCAGAACACTTCATTGTTTCATCTCATCCACTCTCCAGCACAGATGTTGTACTTTCAAAATTCCATCTGTTTGGCCCAATGTAGGATGCACTCTGGCACTCCGCGTGAAGCTGTATGTGGATGATGGGGAGGTTACTGATGCAGGAAGACGTTGGCTGTGGTACCATGCGTGTATATAGGCCCTTCCAATGAAGAGGCATGAGGCCACCATACTGAAACAAATTATGTGGAACACTATGATTTTTCTAGCCAAAAGAGGGAAGAATAATATAGTGCATTGAGATCAAGAATAGAAAAACTGTTTTCAGAAAGAAAGTATTGCATTACTGATTAAATGTCCCTTCTATAGTTATTATATAATTCACACATGTTTTTGGGGCGATCTGATATTGTAATTTATAATATTGGAAGCTAAGATCGCTTTGAAATAGTTTTTGACAGTACCCATCCGTCATCCTCAGATCCTCAGATCTCCTAGAAACATAATTACAAATCATCTCATCGATTACTGCGAAGTTTCTCCAAATATAATACTAAAGCTATATACCGGTTAGCTTTATGTATTTTACAATCAAATGCGGAACTGTTATTGTAATTGACCGTGTTCTCAGAACATCGACTGAATCATGTATAATTATATTTCAGGGAGATCTGAGAATCTCAGGATGACAGCTACTTATTGTCGAGTCTGGTGATGACATAAGCTATTTCTCATCGTGCGATCTTGGCTTTTACTGTTATAAGCTATAATCACTATTCTGTAAATGATGTATGTACTGATGTAATGCCTTTCAGCACACCGTCCACAGTCACCAACAGAAACATCTGGACTTAGACCCGTTACACCCTGAACACTGTAAACAATAACGGCCCCGTAGAGCTGCCTTGGACCTAAAGCTATACGTTTGGAGCTATATCTGCTAGCACGCGCTGCAACCGGACTTCTGGTCTCCTACTCGACAAGTTCTACTTTCTGCACTAAAGTACAGTGCTGGGCTGTACCGAAGACGAGGGACACGGCGTTTACCTGGGCATCGCGTTCTTCGGCGCTCTGGATCTCACGGACTATCATAGCGAGATGAATGTCGCTACATCTATGTTTGTGGAATCCATATTGATTTCTAAAGAGGGGGTTCCTGATGCACAAGATGGACGTAACCCGTGACCGTAAAACATGCCCCACAGTTCTGCGACCAAATAACATCAGTGGTATATGGCTACTGTTATGTGTGTTTTCTTGAAAAACAGATTGACCTGCCCATTTTTCAGTCGAACAGCACCTTTCATTGCTCCAGCGACCTGAGATAGGCTGCTGTTAGAAGAGGAACTATCGTCTGTACTTAGCTTGTCGACTGAATGTGTTCCCGTTGTGTGATTTCTGTTCTAGAAGTATTAAAAATTTGGATGCAGTAAAGATATCCCTTGGTTCCTTCCGATATGTAACTTCTCACCACTCTGCGCGGTTGTAAGAAATTGATCCAATGGGGAAGCTTATATTGAAACAGAGCGATTATATAAGACTAGAAAAGTTAAATTGTTTTACTGCTTCTCGAATTCTTTACTTGTTAGTAAGTTGGTAACACTAGAAATGGTTGGCGAAACAGCAACATGATGCAAAAAAGTCTCAAAAATTCAGAGTTAAACGTCTACGTTGAATACAGAAACAAAATTATTCGTACAGAGCCTTTCGGCATCATGTAGATCGAAGCGATAAGTACGGGAATGGCAAAATTGTACGGCCCGCCCTATGAATTTCACCGGGACACATCGTTCTAATCACATGCTTCCCTTTATCTTTAAACAATCAAAAGCAAGGGAGATATCTGTCTACAGCGATCTGAAAGGAAAAAGTGCGTGAACTGCAAAGAATAGGGGTTGTTTCAGGACAGAACCTTCCGCCGGCACGCAGCAGTCATCAAAGTCATTGCGGTGCTGAGATACAGAATTTTCGCTTTAGCTTGACTTGTTCAATGATTTACCGTAGAAAAGATAGGATGGAGGCAGTATGACAGCATAGTTGTTGGCTCAGCTTGAGACTTCGATACCGCCCGTCGGGTGTGAGCTGTGATGTACTGGCGTGGCGAATGACATACTTGTGCGGAGCGATGGTTTGTTTTGTTTGGGCGTGCTACTAGTATCAGCTTATACCATGCTTGTAATTTGAATTCGGTTCATAGAGAGCACTGCAAATTCTGATGGGTTGGGCACGTTATTGAATCCACAAGTTTATTTAACAGAAAATAATGACTTTTCCGCTTCTCTCTGCCACAGTCTAACCTACACAGTCACGACACTCACTGCTGAGAAAATTGTTACCGTCTGAAAATTTGTGCAATTCAAGCGCCCCAAGAGGAGACAAAGCAGCCGTAAAATTATAGTTTGTTTTTAATCATTTCTCTGGTTAATTATCTAAATAATTATTAAATTATTATAAGACATGAATGATCATGAGACACATGTAAAAACGACCGAATCTCCTCGATTCAGTGACATAAGCTACATCATAATTATAAAGAAATACTTTCGAATATGTGTATAACTGGAGCTTACTCCATTGAAAGCAAGACCATAGAAACACACATTTCCTGCACGAGAATAACATTTTATTTTTTTATTTTTTTTATCTGTTAGTAATATGCCAGACACTTTCCTTGAAACGTAACAACTTTTTATGGAACCTAATGTTTTGCACAGTCTTACACTTCATTGACTTTTTAACACATCAATGTCTTTGTAAATGTAATTACTTTAGTTGCAAAAGCAGATGTGTTGATGATTCTTGCCATTTGTGGCTCAGATGTAGCAACAATAGTGGAATTGGTTTCTTCTGTGTTGGAAAATAGTTTTATTATTATTTTTCTTTTATCACATGTGTGTGGGTTTTTTTCTTCAGCCACTGTTGTATTAGCTCGTGTGCTACATAAGATAATGTTGTGACTGCATTCCATACTGATTTCCTTCGTTGCATATTCACTGATTTGACTGGAAGTGTAGCGAAGAAAACTTACGTTTTTGAGCAAATATACGACCCCTTTCTGCAAAACGTCAGGTCTGCTGCTATTTATTAGCACTTTTTCGCTTCTTGAGGAACGCGACATTCTTAAGTAAATATCTTTAGGTTAGAAGAAAGTCGTAAATAAACTGTTCTGTGAAATGGCGTTTTACACCTACTACGGTTGATAAGAAACCTAAAAAATGGCAAATATACTGCTTTCTTCTTCTTGTTGCTGCAGTTTACTTCCGTGCAGACGCTCCTCTTTGTAAAAACCATTCTACAGACCAATATAAACAGTTAAGATTAACTTTCGCCTTTATAAAATCTCGGCGAACTCTACAGTATAACTTCCTGGCGGCTTGGCACGCTGCAATCGCGGTGGGCAACAGAAAAGAAGTGGAGTGTCGCGACTGTGTATGTTCTACTGTGACTCTGCTTACACTCCCAATCAGCCTGAGTTTAAACATTATCTTTGATCTTCTTCTTCTTATTATTATTATTATTATCTTAGTAACGAGAGTAAACAATGATAAACAATCTATGTGTACTTGGAATTATTTGTAAAAGGCATCTTCCTGTCGGAATTTATTCTTCTCAGTTTATTTAATGAACATTAATAGTAATACCACTCAAATAAGAAAAGGTGATATTCGATGGTTACTAAATTCGTAAGTCTGCAGAAATTTAATTTTAAATAATAATTAGCTATTTTAACGCAAGTGTAAAACATGTGATATTAATAACTGAAAGTGATCTATAAGGGTGTACCAGACTTACCTGTGTTGGACAGCTGATAAGACGGTAAAGAGCGACAGAATAAAGTAATTCGCCATTTCCAGGTCCAGATTAGGGCGTAGAACTCCCCTCTAATTGGTTTTGCTGTTTTAAATTGCGCTGTGTTGGTGAAGCCATGTTTTCGATGCTGTGTTTTGTCCATTACTTTGACCAGTGAGCCGACCGGAGTGGCCTAGCGGTTTTAGGTGCTACAGTTTGGAACCGCGTGAGCGATACGGTCGCAGGTTCGAATACTGCCTCGGGCATGGATGTGTGTGATGCCCTTAGGTTAGTTACCTTTAAGTAGTTCTAAGTTCCAGGAGACTGATGACCTCAGAAGTTAAGTCCCATAGTGCTCAGAGCCATTTGAATTTTTTGATCAGTGACGTTCTGTGTGACGTCTTGAGTTTAGGATGCAAAGGATGTGAGCGGTTTGGCCTTAGTGACTAGTGTAAATTGTATATGCTTCTACTCCAAAGAAGAAGTCAAGGGTCAATGCCGACTGGTGGATTCAGACCATGCGCCAATCTCCAAACGTCTTGCTGTTTCTTTCCGTATGTGGCACGAGTTCCGAGAGTAAGGCTAGGCAGGAAACTAAGCGCAGGGCTTAAATTGTTGTGAGAGAAACGATTTATGATGTTTTTTTACCATGCTTCCCACAAATATTTAGTTGTTTTTTGAATTTGACAATTTTGTCGATGGACATGTTAGGTACGAACATAGGAACACAGCTTAGATTGTTACGAGAGAAACAAGTAGTGATCACTGTTGGATGTGAGGTCCGCCATTTATACAAAACACCGTTTTTTCTCAGTATCCAAACATGTTTCCCCACCACTGTGCCAACATCAGTGGGTTATCGTTTTTATTTATTTCGCAATGTGAAGGTTTTTGTTAAATGATTATAAAATTATGTGCATCTTTAGTTCAAACAACAGATCGTTTCTTTTTGTAAATATCTTTACATTTGGCGTGCATGAATTTTCTGCATCACTTCTGTGTTACTTACTACAGGTAGCTTGTCATCTGCAACCAAACGATGTTGATGAGAAAGTTTTTTGCTGGGAGTTAACCTATCTTCTAGAGTGTAATTTAGTTTGTAGCGATGTTTTCGCGCCTATATTCGTTGTCACTTACGCTTTCGTGTAGCAAGCACTTCCATTCTCCGCATGATGCTGAGGTGTTGTGATGCACACGTAACTATAACAAGTATTTTCCACAAATAACCTAGGAAAACACTTTCCACTTCACCAAAACACAGTGTGATTGTGGTTTTTTGTGTGTCCCAGCCCAGTGACTGTTCATTTGTTCACCAGAGAGCTCGGCGCCAAATCTGAATTTTGTTTGCATTTTATCTTTGTGTGTGCATGTGTGTGTGTATGTGTGTGTGTGTGTGTGTGTGTGTGTGTGTGTGCCCGCGCTTCTTAGCTGTGTAGGTAACTGGTGTGTCTTCGCAGATTTTAGTGTATCTATTTTTCGTGTGTGTGTGTGTGTGTGTGTGTGTGTGTGTGTGTGTGCAGACTTCATCTGTTTGTCCTGCTTTTATTCGTAAAGTTCCTTTAATGTGTTAAAAAGTATGCCCTTGCACAGCGTAGTGTATTCGTTTAAGACGTGTTTTCCTTTTGCTATTGCCTTCTGTATATGGAAGATCTCCTCAATGGTCAGTTTGCTGTATAGGCTGTGGCTGGGTTTTAGTATTCTTAAGTCTGTTTCTATTGTGGTTATTTGGGAGCTTTTGCTTTTTAAAGCTCTGAGATATTCTGAATATCTGGTTTTGAAGTTTCTGCATGTTTTTCCTGTGTACACTGACTGGCAGGTGTTGCATGTGCGTTCATATATTCCTGATCTGTTAAATTTAGCCATGGGCGTTGCTTGTGTTCTGATATTTTTCTGTGTTGTGTTCTCCATCCTGTATCCTATTTCGAGTCCCTTTTTCTTTAATATGTTGCCTGTTCTGTGAACAATCTTGTTATTGTAGGTGAGTACGTGCCATTTCGTTTTTTGTGTTTGTTATTGCTCTGTTGTGTCTTGGTGTGGTCATTGTTTGTGTTTTGTGTTGTTCTGTGCTGGGTGAGGGTTTGTGTGTGTGTGTGTGTGTGTGTGTGTGTGTGTGTGTGTGTGTGTGTGTGTGTGGTGTGTTCATTTTGTACTGTTTGCATATTTTTTGACTTAATGTGTCCACCATATGGGTAGTATAACCATTTTCTACTGTTATTTGGTTATTTGTTTTATTGTACTTAGTTCTTGTGTGTAGTTCTGTTTGTTCATGGGTGTTCTGCTTAATCGGTGGAGCTTGAGTCCGAAGTTTGCATGCTTATGTGTCAATGGGATGTGAATGGTGGTGCCTGTTGTTGTCGGTTTCCTGAATATTGTGAAGTTGTGCGGGTTCTTTGTTTTATGTATGCTGAGATCTAGAAAGTGTAGTGTGTTGTTAGTTTCTATTTTTAATGTGAAGTTAAGTTTTGGGTGCAAGTTGTTTATTTCATTGTGTAGCTGTTCTATGTATCTATGTGGTTCATCCATCAGGCATATTATATCATCAACATAACGGTACCAGTATATAACTTTGTAGTTTTTTGGTTTTATTATGTGTCTTTAGATCACTTTCTCCAGGTTGTTTATGAATATGTTAGGTAGGAGGCCATTGATAGGTGATCCCATTGGCAGTCCTTCACGATTCATTGTTGAATACAAAATAATTTTGTGATGTTATGGTCTTGAGTATGGTTGTTATTTCATTGATGCTTATATCTGGTGTGTTTCGTTTTTCTTTTAGTCTTGTGTGATGATGTTGATTGTTTCATTTATTGGAATACAAGTGTACATTGATGCGACGTCGAATGATACGAGGGTTTCTGTGTCCAGTATGTGTATGTTCTTGATTTCATCAATTAAGTCGTTTGAGTTTTCCAGATTCCTGTTATCAAATGTGTACAGTTTTTTCAGTAGTGCGTGTGTTTGTTGGGCTAGGTGGTAGGATGGAGCATTTCGGAAGTTAATGATGGGTCTTAATGGGATATTCTCCTTGTGAACCTTTGGTAGGGAATTTAGGGTGGGTGCTTTTGGATTTTTCACTGTCGTCCTCTTTACCTGGCGTTTCGAGAATGTATTATTGATGTTTTTCAGTGTCTGTTGAATGTTTTTCTGGTATCTTGCATAGAGAAAACACTAGATTTTCTGAAAGACAACATCACAAAGCTGATCAGTGACCCAATATCGTTTGGTTGCAGATGACAAGCTACCTAAAGTAATTAACATACAAATGATCCAGAAAATTCATGCACACCAAATGTAAAGGTATTTACAAAATGAAACGACCTGTTGTTTGAACTAAAGATGCAAATAATTTTATAATCATTTTACAAAAATGTTCACATTGCGGAATAAATAGAAACGAAAACCCACTGATGATGGCACAGTGGTGCCGAAACATGTTTGGGTACTGAGAAAAAACGGTGTTTTGCATAGCTGGTGGACCTCACATCCATCAATTTCAACTGCAAACACGGCCAACATAAGGAGCTGCAAATCAAAATGATGAATAGTAGTGATCATATTTATAATCTTGATTCTCAAAGATTTTTTTTTTTTTTTTAGAATGTGACGTCGTGCAGACGCGGTGCATTCTAAATGGATTATTTTTGTAAAAGACATGTTGTAGGCCGTTGCTGAGTCTTTATGGTGGACGTCTAGGTTTGTGATTCGGTTTTTTAGTAAAGGTGCAGTTGAATGAGAACGAGTCTTTAGTAGTTACTGGTTACCTAATTGTTTCTGGTTTGTGAACTGTTGCTTTTAGTTTTGGTTCAAAAAATGGTTCTGAGCACTATGGGACTTAACATCTGAGATCATCAGTCCCCTACAACTTAGAACTACTTAAACCTAACCAACCTCTTGGACATCACACACATCCATGCCCGAGGCAGAATTCGATCCTGCGACCGTAGCGGTCGCGCGGTTCCAGACTGTAGCGCCTAGAACCGCTTGGCCACATCGGCCGGCTTCGTTTTGGTATTCTAGAGTGGAAGTTGTGTGTTTGTGCGGATGGTTCAAATGGCTCTGAGCACTATGCGACTTAACTTCTGAGGTCATCAGTCGCCTAGAACTTAGAACTAATTAAACTTAACTAACCTAAGGACATCACACACATCCATGCCCGAGGCAGGATTCGAACCGGCGACCGTGGCGGTCGCTCGGCTCCAGACTGCAGCACCTAGAACCGCACAGCCACTCCGGTCGGCGTTTGTGCGGAGTTTTGCCTTTGTGTTGTGTTTAAATTATTTGTTGTTTGCAGTATGGTTTGTGTTGCGTGTGTGTGTGTGTGTGTGTGTGTGTGTGTGTGTGTGTGTGTGTAGGCCACTTTGATTAAACATTTTTGGAAGGAAGGGTTAAAATGGTTTAAGCCACAACGTAACATTTGTCATTACTTAAATAATGGTTAGAACGTGTCAGGAATATCAAAGTACGCCACAGGACTTTCAGAAGCAAACATACTATACCAAGTGAACACAGAGCAGTACTCGACTATGATTGGTAAGAAAGATTTTAAAATTTTTTGTTTGTTTGATTGTTTGTTTAGTATTAGATCGTAGTTTGCTTATGGAAAGGATATTACTTTGAAATGAGGTTCTTAGATTTGTGTTTGGTTAGTTTTATTTGAGGGGAGTAGTGTGGGGGGGATGGGAATTAATGAACCGATGTCTTCATAGGCGCTGTATAGATATAGTGAATTTCGTTATCATTAGCTTTTTTGGTGGAGGATTGCTACATCACTGTCTTCGTTTCAGCTATGTATGTCAAATCAAATTTCCAATATTGATCATAATGGATTTCCTTCTTTGGCGTTGGGCGTTGGGGGGGGGGGGGGGGGGGATCACTGTCTTCGTTTGAGCTACATTGGTCTAGAAATACATTCTATTCCAGTTGTGTGTTTCTTATACTTTTTGGTTGGGTTTATTGTGGAGGAATTAGTGAGAGTTATTTTTCGATTATGTGACTCTCTTGGATTGATGTTAGTCTTATTGTGGTATTTTTAATTTGTACCGCCCAGAACTCCCTAATTCCGTGGTTGTCAAATGGTTCAAATGGCTCTGAGCACTATGGGACTCAACTGCTGTGGTCATTAGTCCCCTAGAACTTAGAACTACTTAAACCTAACTAACCTAAGGACATCACACACACCCATGCCCGAGGCAGGATTCGAACCTGCGACCGTAGCAGCAGCGCGGCTCCGGACTGGAGCGCCTAGAACCGCACGGCCACCGTGGCCGGCCCCGTGGTTGTCCCATTAGTTTCCTTTCATTGACTAAACTATTTAGCATCTTTTTTATGTTCGTTTGCGACCATAATGGTCTATCTTGTGATAGTAGCCGGCCGCGGTGGTCTAGCGGTTCTAGGCGCTCAGTCCGGAACCGCGCGACTGCTACGGTCGCAGGTTCGAATCCTGCCTCGGGCATGGATGTGTGTGATGTCCTTAGGTTAGTTAGGTTTAAGTAGTTCTAAGTTCTAGGGGACTGATGACCACAGATGTTAAGTCCCATAGTGCTCAGAGCCATTTGAACCATTTGTGATAGTAATGTTGAAGTATGCCAGAGACCTGCTATTAAATCTGTGGTTGTCATAATAAATAAAGTACGCTTTATATCCCCGATATAACGTCATAGGTCAAAGTAGACGCGTGGAATCAGAACGTGAGGTAATCCCAAATGTTGTTCTTCTTACCGCGTTCCGTCAGTTTCAGCGACTTTTGGCCGTATGTATCGGCATCAATTTTTGGCTTTTTGTATTGGTATCACTGTCTGCTCTTTGTACTGGTGACTAGTTTTTCAGATGAGTTATATACGTCGACTGATGTTTCAGGAAAAGTTTAGAATAGGGCCAGCGGCTTACTTACGTGTTTCGTGCAGGAATGTTGCCTATGCTTGCCATGATGTACTATGGCAACAAAAGAAGGCGTGTCAGCTGTTCATGTTACACAGCCAATGAGAGATCAGCAGGCAGACAACTTGTTTCGAAGTAATACTTTGGAAGAAAGGGCGAAACAATGCCGTAAAAGTGGATTATAGATTTATTTGCTCCTTATTTGAGTCGTAGCTATTTAAACTGTGCTAGTATCTGCAAACTAAGGATAGCATTACAACTCATGATATACAAGAAAATATAGTGAAATATTTCTGTGCTTCCTATTGCTACGCTACTCAGTAGGTGGGTCAATGTTTTTTAATTAAGTCATGGGAGGAACTGTGTTGATCAATGTTTTTGTTTCTTTTCTTTTGGATCATGAAATGAAGTATTTTGATAAATGTTTTTTATTTAGAATATGGACAAAGTAAGTAGGTCAATGTTAATATATCGAACGTGCAACTCCCTTGTGATTAACATTGATACACTTACTCCCTGAGCTTGGACATATTGATTGCATATTCATTTCCCCACATCATTTGATAGTTTCAATTTTCCGTGAGACGTGAACCAACTCACTAATTTTCGGGGAAATGGAAAGAAAAATTAAAAATGAGTCTCCTGCTACAGACGTTTGTTCTCTGGCACTACTACAGTGCTCAAAGTGAAAGGTAAAGTATTAGAAATCACAGGGGAAAGGGTACGTGATAAGAAGCGACGTCCGCGCTATAAGCGGTAATGGTCACGCATGCTCTGTGAATTGTGTGAGCCATGCGTTCGTAGCACAAATGCTTCGTTTACTTGTTTGTAGTTGCATCTATATGCTAACCAATTATTTTTCGCACGATGGAGTACAATGGAATGCAGCATCAGTTATATTACACTAAGAGTGCTTTAACTTATGTTTCCTAGCTGCAACCGCTACATTTATGACCAGTTGCTTAGTGTGTCAACGAACCTTCTATTTCGCACCCATCTAGTTTTGCAGGAACGAGTATGGGTTCATTAATGAAAACAAACTAACCGAGTGCGCATAACAAAGTATACTGACGATGTCAAATGTTGATTATGGTGTAGTTTTTTTTTTTTTTTTTTATTGCACTATGGGACTTAACTTCTGCGGTCATCAGTCCCCTAGAACTTAGAACTACTTAAACCTAACTAACCTAAGGACATCACACACATCCATGCCCGAGGCAGGATTCGAACCTGCGACCGTAGCAGTCGCGCGGTTCCGGACCGAGCGCCTTAACCGCCAGACCACCGCGGCCGGCTATGGTGTAGTTAGTGCATCGTTTAGGGTTATATTACGTGTGGTGCACAGAGTTAATAACTAACCGTCGGGGTGACAGGCACTGACTTGCTATCCTTAGATGCAGAGATATTTTAGTCAGATTATTCTTTGAAGTTTTATTAGTTTGAATGAATTTGCTGATGAACTTACTTAGCAAATTTTGAAAGGCAACTTCTGTGGGTTCTAGATGCTTGTATTGGTGCACCAATATTACAATAGCTTTTTTAAAACAATATTGCTCAAATGAATCTCTAACTCAATAAAGGAAAGATGTAGGAATTATTCGGACCTAGCGTCCATCGAGGAAGAGGTAATAACAAACGGAGTTAGTATTGTGGATAAAATCGTACAAGACGAATTACGAGGGAACCATCCTTGAGGTTTTATAAAATAAATAAATTAAAATATTAATTATTAATTATGTATGATAGTGATTGGATGTAATTAATATTTGCTTATTTGGAACGTGGATGTTTAATTATTCGGTATCAGACGCTTCACAATGGCTTTTTCGTAAATGTAATGTTATTCGTATTTGACCGTGAAATAAGACTCAAATAATCGGACTTCGTATTTAAATCGTTTCCAAAGACTGCTGCGGTAGGTGCGGACTCAAATCTAAATCTCAATATTAGAATAATTTGCCAGCCATGTCAATACGTCGTACAGAGGTGACTGTCTACTAAACACAGAAAGTTTACACAGTTAGTTAAATCAGATATATTCAACCAGTAAGCCTACAGTTAAATAATTCTACTTACTTTCATAAATATAAATTCTTTACAGAATCGAGTGCCTAGTAAGATTGCAACTCGCAGTGTTCTTAAATAACATCAAATATGGCGGTGTGCCAGTCAATGAAATATACGTGCTTCCCGCACCACTTGTCCAAGACCTCTTTCTTCTTAATCAAACATAAGAGTATCGTAATTGTGTTTTTGTTTTATCAGCGACACAGCGCTGCAGTTCTGTGCCATAGGCTTTATTTACTTGTCACAGATTAATTATTTAATTAAGATTTCGCGTTTCCGAGGAAACTCACGCACGGCATGCAAATGTGCCTTTATAGTTTCCTTAATATACTTAAAGAAACCACCGAAACCATAGATGTTGATGTATGAATTCTTGACTTGTACCACTATCAATCCAAGTACGAGGCCCGTGTGTTACCATAATGCCACCGCACTAGAACTAAAACAAATAACGAGATTATATTATCGCATTAAGTCGGAACTTTTATTGAATCGGCAACTTTGGTTTCAGGTGGTATCGGCCACGGTATCGTGGTCGAATAGCTTAGCAGCCACCAGCAGGCAGCATAAGATTCGGTGGCTACGAAGAGCTGCGTGGTGTGTTCAGCCTGCGTGGGTTGGCGGTAAGGCCACTGGAGTGACCTGTCGACAAATTTAAATTTTAGAATTAAAAACGTGATCACATTATGGTGGGTTGATATACAAGAAAACTGCAAAATTATTGTAGGACCCAAGGCTAATATAGAGACGATTTCTGTATCGACATTGTTGAAACTGTAAAATAGACGCAAAATGGAGTTACTAGTTTATAACTATTGGCACAAGTGTAGTAAAAGAGTGCACTGACAATGTATTTTATAAATTGTTTTGCGTCCCAGATACGGGTATAGTGAAGGAATGTTTCTGTCTCCCCTACTCCAGGTTGCTAAGTATTATGAATAAGAATCTAAATGTGACTGTTTGCCTCTATCCTGTTTCCTTAGTACAGCTCCTTCTGATCATTGTATCATGACGGCAGGTGGCTGTCACAAGTATGAGAATATTTCTACCTTTATATTGACCATTAGACTGAACTACGTTCTACACATAAAGCAACCAAGACAACTGAGACTGTTGGTATATGCACTTAAGCCAGAAACGTGGCGTTTCTTAAAACATGTTCCCAAAATGTTGAACTGAATTCCGAGGGTGTCATGGTTAATTATATACCAGAAAAAAGATTGATGCAGTATAATGGAACAAAACCAAAAGTCCAGCGTACCATAATCAACGTAAACTATACTGAAAACTTGATACTCTTTCATGGACGGGAGGAGATAAGAATGTTTTCTGAAACTCCCCCCATACTGTGAAATGGTAGGGAACGATATTGTACCGTTCATTCTTAAGATTACGCAGAACATAACAATAGTAGGGCGAAATAATACACTGTCGAAAAAGGCTGCGTATCCGCCCACAATTCAAAACAGTTACAGATGAACAGTATTGCAAGCATCGTGCTAACAACCCACAGGTCAGTACAACACAATTTATGGCTCGACCATTGACTTTTGCATTTTGTAGGCTTGTCTCTGTACCTAAGCTGACAGCATTTCAGTGATATTAAAAACGTAGAATTGTAAAGTCGGAAAAATAATGCAAACGCGGGTTACCGTTCTGAAGGGAGTTACGATGTGGCCATGAAACCAGACAGAAATACACTTAGAAACTAAAATCTACAGATCGAAGTTTTACTCACCGTAGCAGTGTGGCTTTCCTCTTCTCACTGCAGACGTCTCTGCAGTAGCTCCTCAAAAAACGCGTCAAGCGTAAACTGACGCTCCTGTTGGAAAAGTACTTATTAGTTTTCTGATATCCAGCATGTAGAGTAATACAGAACATGTGCTAAATTCTAACATGGCCGGTTTTTGACGAAGTGCTACATTTATCAATAATTTTGCTAGATACATTTATTGATAATATTTATACAATTATCGACTTTAATATTCAATTAACATCAATACTCAGTCCATGCCTAACCAACTAATAATACTAAACAAGTACTAATGCTCCATGATGTACAAGTTTTTTGTTTGCGTGACTGGTTATTCAAGTACTTGTGGGAGTTATGCCGAGGTGTTGTTCCTGTTGTATGCAGAATATTTCAACGACCGACCGCGCCGTGTCCTTCAGGTCGTATGACATTCCCTGACTAGATCGAGTCTAGGGATCGAGTGCACATAACGGCAAAGCTCGCTGCACTCTAGTCACGATCATCGAAGCATTTTGCATAAATCCAAACAACTCGGCAAAACACCAGAAGCAGGGCACTAACTACAGTCACGTTCGTAAGAGAGTACTGATCTGAACATGAAACGAATGATACAAGTTAAAACCTAATGTCATTCCCTATACTGAACTAGTTTACACTCACCGGAGCCACACGGATTTCTTCTTCCTGTAGCCGCTTCTGCAGCAGCTCGACAAAGAACACGTCAAGTGTAAACTGACGGTCCTGCTGGAAAAGAACTTAGTTTTATCATAAAGAACACTTTTATAATTCAGATATAGCGATATTTCTTACTATGTACAGGTGTTACGAAGTGTAACACTTAAGTATGTGTAGGCTTTAGATAGCGATAGCGAGTATACATTGTTTGTCTGTAATACACTCCTGGAAATTGAAACCTTGCCGGTCTAGGAATGGTAGAACGATGGGTTCGATGACGGTTTGGATGTACCGTGCACTATTCAGTGTCCCCTCGACGATCACCAGTGGTGTACGGCCAGTGTAGGAGATCGCTCCCCACACCATGATGCGGGGTGTTGGTCCTGTGTGCCTCGGTCGTATGCAGTCCTGATTGTGGCGCTCACCTGCACGGCGCCGAACACGCATACGACCATCATTGGCACCAAGGCAGAAGCGACTCTCATCGCTGAAGACGACACGTCTCCATTCGTCCCTCTATTCACGCCTGTCGCGACACCACTGGAGGCGGGCTGCACGATGTTGGGGCGTGAGCGGAAGACGGCCTAACGGTGTGCGGGACCGTAGCCCAGCTTCATGGAGACGGTTGCGAATGGTCCTCGCCGATACCCCAGGAGCAACAGTGTCCCTAATTTGCTGGGAAGTGGCGGTGCGGTCCCCTACGGCACTGCGTAGGATCCTACGGTGTTGGCGTGCATCCATGCGTCGCTGCGGTCCGGTCCCAGGTCGACGGGCACGTGCACCTTCCGCCGACCACTGGCGACAACATCGATGTACTGTGGAGACCTCACGCCCCACGTGTTGAGCAATTCGGCGGTACGTCCACCCGGCCTCCCGCATGCCCACTATACGCCCTCGCTCAAAGTCCGTCAACTGCACATACGGTTCACGTCCACGCTGTCGCGGCATGCTACCAGTGTTAAAGACTGCGATGGAGCTCCGTATGCCACGGCAAACTGGCTGACACTGACGGCGGCGGTGCAGAAATGCTGCGCAGCTAGCGCCATTCGACGGCCAACACCGCGGTTCCTGGTGTGTCCGCTGTGCCGTGCGTGTGATCATTGCTTGTACAGCCCTCTCGCAGTGTCCGGTGCAAGTATGGTGGGTCTGACACACCGGTGTCAATGTGTTCTTTTTTCCATTTCCAGGAGTGTAGCTACCATTATGTTATGGGTGAACTGTTAAGCTGGAGGACTACAGAGGAATTATTCGAGGTACAGTGTCGCCATGACCTTTTTATTCTCTGTTCTGTTGTGTTCTTTCTCTGGAAAGGAATGTAAGTGGGGCTGTGACAATTTTTACTGACAATTCCAGTTTCTCTATTCTCTGACTCCTCCGAAAACAACATTAGGCTTCGAAGCCTGAAATTCAGGAATACATTTCCTCTGATCATCAGGTATTAATCCCAGTTAGCAGGTAACTCGTAGAGCAACCAGATGGTTTGCATTGTTGTCTTCAGCCAGTCACTTGTCTTGGACGCATATATTATGTTAAGCTCTGCCCTTACAAGAAATTTCGACATAATTCTCTACAATTTATTAAGGTCTTTTCCATTACCAAGCACCTCCGTATCAGCATCATAGTCCAGGCATTCTTAACTAATGCGAGACAATTCCCTGTTGGTCAGTGTTAATTTTAATAGTCGTCAGTAGAGTTGTTGCAACCATTCAATCGGCTTTCGGCTAGACTATCAACTTCGTCGTATCTAGTGCTAGAAGTGGGGATATAATATGCTAGTAACATGGAGGAGACAAGCAGGAGCCTGAGGGATGTGGGGAAAAGAGCAAGCATATCATGCAGCCAAGGAGGCCTGTGAGCAACCAACCCATCGAGACAACGTGCCATTATCCTGCAGGTGAGAGAGACTAACGACTGTTGGAATAGGTGTGACTGGCCAATCACCAGACCAAGTCCGACCTTATGTATATCACTTTCACACACTGAAGTTACTCTGACTTCTATCCGAATAGGCTACATTTCTAACTAATGTCTTCATAGTCTGATGAGAAAACAGTTATATCTGTAATGGCTGTGGCGTAAATGTTCTTATACGCCATATTTTCTGTGTACGTTATCTTTTGACCAGAAGGCAGAAGTGAATTTAAGAGGAGACCAGCCATTTATTTTACTTGGAGTAGATATATGGTAAATTTTAAAAATTTTGTGTATCTTTGGAGACGAGGTTGAAGGTTTTGCTGTGTTGCTGAGTAACCAGCAAATTCCATTTTCTTCCAGTGATGGACAAATCCATCCATTCGGCAGTGACGTCCATCTGTGGCTGTATTTTGGATACGGTCGCGAAAACTGACACTGATCCTTCCATATCTGCAGCCAGTGAAGCTTATCTGTTGAGTGTGACGTGGTGATCGGTCAGTACCGTTGGGCCTTCAGAGGCTCGTTCTGACGTAATAAGTTTCTTAGTTGGTACCTTAGATCATTCTACTAAATTAGTGAAACGCAGTGACTTTTATTACTAGGTGTCGAAATGGTATTAAATATGATTTTTTAATTATGTGTGTGTGTGTGTGTGTGTGTGTGTCGGTGTGTGTGTGTAGTCGTGCGTGCTTTTGTGTGCGTGCGTGTGTAAGTAAGGCTTTTAGACATTTATTACATTTTAATAACTTTTACTGTTTTAGCACATTGAACCTCACAACTTTCCATAAACGTACTGTTTTCTTGCTCGGAAACCAACACACAATCGTCTAGTCAATAGTCTAGCAGAGGTTCCTGTCTTAGATGTATTATTCATATTGAATTCTCACATGGGATGTTTGTAGCGAACCGCAAATTCATTTACAGTAAATCGTGACAGTCTGTAATACGTTGACCACCCTATCGACAATGTAGTACCTCTAAAACTTTAGTGCTTTGCTTCTTATGATATCGGTAATGCAACGTGACGTGGCTCTCCTCAAAGGTACGTCGAGCAGCGACCAAGGTCTTGTCCAGTCGCAGACCTTAGTCTTTCTCCCCTCCCACACACCGGGAGAAAAACGCCTTGATTCGTCGGAACATTGCTGCAACGATAACGGGCAGCACGTTAGATACGACCATACCGTGTCCACGAGTAAGTCATAATGTTATGTCTCACAAGTGTATCGCAAGGAAAAAATTGAGACCGCGATTTCATGTCTTTAAATTTAACTTCTGTAATAATAACTGTCAGTGTTACAAAGGATCTGTAACATCCAGATCGATTAAATATCATTGATTTACTTGAAAAATATTACCCATTTATGACTGGTGAGGAATTCCTTATTTTAATTCCCTTTTACAAATTTCTAATAGATGAATTACAATAACACAAGTTCTTCGATGACAGCCAAAGGTGTGTTCATTACGAGGTGCATTTATTCTGCAACGAATAATTTTGTTTCGATAGCAGTTATTTAAAGCTATCACTATTAGACAGACAGACAGACAGACAGTACTATTAGCAAGACAGTGCCTCGCTACACTAGTTACAGATATACGCTAAGTACAGCTATTTAAACCTCGCATTTGGACAGACATTACGCCGCGATTTGGTTAGTACCATCCGTTCGTTCAATATCGCACCGTGAGGCAGGATCGGTAATTTAATTAGTGTGTACTTAAGGGAACATCTTGTTGGTGATATGAAGTTACTGGTAAATAATCTATGCAACAGTGTAGTGGTTTAAATCCCAAATCTCTCCGCAGTGTCTGGGGAGATTACGATTTTTACAAATACCTGTTTTCTGAGTCAGTGTATTCTCACTGGGCTGCGCCTTTCCTCCTTTGTGGCAGAGTCATCAACAATCTAAGTTCAACACTAAACTTAGAATTACTCTTCAGCGCCGTGTGAACTATTCAACAACATGTACGACGTCACAACCATATTTACGATTGAAATTTAACCAGCGAAATCTGAATGAAGAAAACGCTAGTACAGCTTTTAAACTCCCATCGGATTTAACACTTAACGATGCTCAAAGGTATTAATTTAAGTCTTTGAGTAACAGAAAGAGAAAATACTTTTTATACGGTACCATGCCAACTCTTTATGACTGCACGCAGCTGGAACTTGTTTACATATTGCCTTCTTCTTCACAGGAGGAAGAATATAACAGATTTGGTGACAGAGATAGGTGACGCCGCTCTCGTTGAAGCGTACATCGACGCTACAGATCCAGTCATTTATAAGCTTATACGATATTGAAACTGCATCTGATTCAATACGGTAAGTAAACAGAAGACACTTGAGTCAGTAGTTCATACCTCTCTCGGATATGTTGCACGTCGTTTCTGAAGCTGGGCGTTCACTTCGTTCAAAGCTTCTAGAAGTCCTCAAGAACTTTAAAGTGCTTCGTTATTTGTACTCGAAACACAAAAGGTAACAGTACAATATATGAACCAAAACTGGAGCCTCTTTATTTCAATAACTCACACGACGAATTCGTATCGTTATTTCAGGTGCTTGTGTGAATACGCAAGTAATTGCTAGGCAACCGTCCTCTACGGTTTAGGTAACGTAGCAACGGAGTTAGCATATCCTGTGAACAACAGTAGCTGCAGATCTATACGCTGATTAGCAACGTCGTTAGGAATGGGTAATCGAGCAGCGCTGAAAAATTCTAAATAAATCATTGTATGTACCACAAAATAATGGTATTTTGCGACTGAGGGGTATCCACTTGTATCTAATGAAAAACCCTGAATAGCTAATCAACTTCCAATGGATTTAACAGCTAACTACATTCCAAGAAATTAATTCAAATTCCTGATGCGACAGGAGACGAAAACTCTTTCGTTACAGAGCCAGATCGACTAAATATTATTACACAGCTGACATCATAGACGGAAGAAAGTTCAAGCGGCACAACTGTGCAATGATCACAGCCAACATGTATGTACAACTGAAAAGCAAGGAGATTGGTGACACTTATTATTGTGAAACTAAGTGATTAATCTGTGCGGGTTGACAAACGTCAGTGAACTTCGTCAGAAACTCAGTAATGTGGTTCGTCTCTACAAGTCAGGCACCTAACTTATGAACCTGTATGAAAAATTAAGACAAAGTGATCTTTCACATGTTACAATGAATTAATTACGTGTTCCGAAATCATAACACGATCCGTCGTAAAACTTCAACTTGCCAGTACTTCTCCACTAAATTCAAGGTCATTTAAATGCTTGTACAATATTCTAACTGCAGATGGCTTTGTATGGTAAATAAATAGGTTACATTTAAGTGAATGGCTCATACCTCTTGCGGGTACAATGCACCTCGCCTCTGAAGCTGGGCGTTAGCTTACTTCAAAGCTTCTAAGGCTCCGCAAGAACTAAAAGTTTCCTTAGTTGTTCTTGAAACACAAACTTCGACGCTACAACACTTGAATCAAAGCTGAAGCTTCATTTACTGAATAACTCACAGAACGAATTCGTATAGGCACTTCCAGTACTCGAGAGAATACGGAAGTAATTGCTAGGCAACGGTCCTCGACGGTTTAGGTCACATAGCATTGTTGTTTGTATACACTGTGATCAACATTAAACAGCAATTCCGCTAACACCAATCCCAGCAAATACAGAGCACGTTATTTTATAGGAACGTCGATATCAACAGGTAAACAAGTACTGCATTAAAATTTTTAGCAATTTAAATATATGTCAGACGAAATGATCATGCCTTGCTACTGAAAGATATACAGCAGTGTCTCAAGGTTGAAAACGCCCGAATAACTAATAAATTAAAAAATAATTTAACAATTAAAAATACTCCAAGCTCTTAATTCAATTTCTTTAACCAATACGAGAGTTATACTCCTTTGTTACGGTGGAAGGTCAACTCAGTACGACACGAAACAGTTGGCATTAGTTTCCAAAATGTGTTCTTTTTCACAGACGGAAGAAAATTCCAGCATCATGACCCTGTTATGACCGCAGACACTATGAATGCGCAATCGACAAGCGAGAAAGATCGCTAACATCGTTGTCGTTGTGAATCTCAGCAACTGAAAGTAATAAGGCATACTACAATTCTATTCGTCCGCTCTGACCCACGACGTCATATTTGGAGTGAAGTGGATAGTTTACACGAGATACTACGATAACCACAGATAACATTTAATAAGAGCCTGATGACATTCTTCAAGACGCCGTCCCCAGTACAGACGCATTATTCAAGACGGCGACCGCAATATAGAACATTACAATAAGAAAAAATAAAACAATTTGTATAGGAGCTGCTGTACAGATTTAAGGATTGTTAAGAACTGTCATATGCAGCACATAGCTATAACGGTATATTTTATTACAGACAATCAATTTCGGTCTAGAACCAGTAAAACATTGGATCCAAAAACCATGTCTCCTATGTGTTTGTTTAATTGAAACAGCAGATAGCAGGTGTACAAAGCACCAACATTGATATTATCCATATATATAGAATATTGGGAAAAAACGTTGTCGAGGTTAAATGGACGTAATGTTATGAATGTACAACTAGTATCAATGACGGAATAACGTACATCTGATAACTGTGATTCCATTTACTCAGACTGATATTTGAGATGGTTTTTGGACACGATGATGGTTTGGTCATAGACCGAAATCTATCGTTTCTGTTAAAACACACCGTTTTGGATTGTATAACGCACTTCTTAACAAAAAAAAAAAACATGGGAACTATTTGAATCACCATATGAAATGAAATTATCGGAACAATCGCAGTAATGGGAGAGTTGTGGATGGGGACATACTAAAAAGGTTACTAAACCTAAGAACATTTAAGAACGTCTCTGTTCTAGAGAATAAACCGAACGAAAATATATAGTAAACACAAAACTGGATTCGAATAATTCGCTTGACCAATACAGATGAAATGAAGACAGTGGTACTAGACACCTCCACAAAACAACATAACTGGAAAATAGCACACACACACATTCTTCCGGAATGATGCAAACGAAAACATTAAAAAACAAGTCTAATCGCAGCGTACGCTGTAACTATAGGTCTATAGCTTTAACAGACAGCGATAACAGATCCTCTACAAATGTCTCTAACATAAACAGAAAAAAACTGCAAAAATGGCAGAACTGGAATCGAATTCTTCACTTGCCCTGTAGCTCAAAGGAAGACAGTGATATCACACACAGCTCCACAAAACGACATATTGGAAAAATATCGCATAGGAACCTTTCTGTGATAAACCTAA
This sequence comes from Schistocerca serialis cubense, assembly GCF_023864345.2. Lineage (NCBI taxonomy): Eukaryota > Metazoa > Arthropoda > Insecta > Orthoptera > Acrididae > Schistocerca > Schistocerca serialis. Next base: position 507,243,177 of record NC_064644.1, on the reverse strand, counting down.
AAATATAAAAAAATAACACACAAATGGTAACGTAGTATATACAAGACTCTCCTCGCCCCCCAAACACACACACGTATACACAGACACACACACACACACACACGAATCTAAAAAAAAATTGGTTCAAATGGCTCTGAGCACTATGGGACTTAACTTCTGAGGTCATCAGTCCCCTAGATCTCAGAACTACTTAATCCTAACTAACCTAAGGACATCACACACACCCATGCCCGAGACAGGATTCGAACCTGCGACCGTAGCGATCGCACGGTTCCAGACTGTAGCGCCTAGAACCGCTCAGCCACTCCGGCCTGCCACGAATCTCACTATGCAAGGATGACGCACATGAATTTCTCCAGAATAAAGCGAACAAAAGAAACAAAAAGACATACACATGGGCAGCTGGTATCATATTTCGTGTGAACTCTGTTCCTAAACCGAGGACAGAGATACAAAACAACACCCACATAACATCAACTAAATCGAAAAATTTTATGCACAAATTGCTTTAGGATAAACCGAAAGAAAAGAAGTACAAAAACTGTAATCACACTATAAACGGAAATAAATAGCTCCAAAACCGAAAACAAATAATACACCAATAAATACCAAAACCTCGATCCAATTCAGCTAAACAAATAATAGGAACCACAAAAAAACAATTATGCAGAGCGAGAGTGTGCGACCGGTAAAAACAAATGGAGCCTGTTAGGAACAGTGGATTTCATAATCGAAGCGTCTCAAAGAGTCACATTCGAAAAACGGCCAAATATTTGTAAATTAAAAGATTATGAATAACATTACCACCAGCAATGCAATTTCGTTAGGGCTAACCTCGCTCTCGACGAACTTCCCACATTAAAAAGACAGCTAAATAACTGTCAGAATCAAATGACAATCATAATTACTAATCGTTTCACTAACAAAACTATATCTTATGCTCTGAATGTCCTGCCTACCCTTACCCTGGGAAATCGTGGATATGCAGAAAGAAACAGACAAATATTTGTCAGAAAACAGAACAAAAATATGATCGTTACTGGTTTCTCCACGGCAGTTAAATCTTTGGTCTCAGGTTCCACCTAAACCAAACACTCGTAAGTCGCGACGTATTTGGAATAACGGCATAGTTTACAGACATCACAGATTACACTGGTAAGTAACACAACCACAGGCTAACTGTTAATAACAGTCCGCTTACATCCAATTCAACATAAAGTCATGACGTCACGTAGCATGTTATGGGTCTAAGCAAACGGGTGGAAAACAACAATGCGCTTGACACGTTAGTCATTGAGGAACTAAGAAATTAGTTTGAGAATACAAAAAAGTACATGAACTACGCCAGTTAGAAAGTATAGAATTCTGTCTGGAAAAGCAAGCGCTTAATATTTGAATCTCCATGAAATATTGAAACAAAATGGTGTTTCACGTTATATACCGTTAAAAAGGTCAAGTTCTGTAATCACATCACACTCTACCACATGCGTCAACCTGCTAGTATTTCTCCACTAACTACACAGACAATTAAAAGCTTCTACGCTATTCTAACTACAGATGATTCCGAAAGGTGAATAAATAAGTGACAGATACGCGAATAGCTCATACCTCTTGCTGGTACAATGCTCCTCGGTTCTGAAGCTGGGTGTTTGCTTCGTTCAAAGCTTCTAAAGCTCCCCAAGAACTTTAAAATGTTTCGGTAGCTGTTCTCGAAACACAAAATTCACTCTACAGCACTTGAATCAAAGCTAAAGCTTCTTTCACTCAATAACTCACACAACGAATTCGGATAGGCACTTCTAGTACTCGAGAGAATACGGAAGTAATTGCTAGGCAACGGTCCTCGACGGTTTAGGTGACATAGCATTGTTGTTAGCATACCCTATGACCAATAGAGACAACAGAGCACAACATTTATAGGAACGACAAAATAGAGACAACAGAGCATAACATTTATAGGAACGACAACAGAAATGGTTTAATGACCACTGAAATAAAAATTTTAATAAGTTAAATATATGTTGCAGCTTTTCAGATTATAGCATCGCTTCGATGCGACGTCGCACGCGTAGAAGCTTTTAATTGTCTGTGTAGTTAGGGAGAAATACTAGCAGGTTGAAACATGTGGTAGAATGTGATGTGATTACAGAACTTGACCTTATTAACAGTGTTTAACGTGAAACACCATTTTGTTTCAATTTTTCATGGAGGTTCAAATATTAAATGCTTGCTTTTTGGGTAATTTCCAAGACTGATTGCCTATCGAAGTCGTGGAGTCCAATAGATACATATCGAACGTGCGATCATAAATCGATAATGTGACTCTGGTGGCGGGCGTTATGACTATATTTATGGTGGTCACTACAGCAATGACAAAAGAAGAGCGTTACGAAAATACTTGTAATTACAAAGGAAACATCTTACTCGTCGTTGGTGTGGTCGTCATGTGAAAGTCCATGTGATGTGTACGCTACGGGGACAATCCCCTTTTTGCCATAGCCTGGGTAAACTATCAGTATCACTCAAGAATATGGGTCGAGTGTCACATGCATTAACTTTTCCCTGCAAACGCAAGTTGTGGAAATAGAAGTACTGGAAACAAGTACAGTTCGTCTCTCTGTCCTGTCTGACCTTCTCTATTAATTGAAGACTTCACAGATTTCTGCAGGTGCCGGATGTTCTGCGTGTGCACACTTGGGTCATCCGAAGACACGAACTATACAGTATGGTTGACGAACTCGTGGCCGAATCCTTCTGCTTTGAGTGTCGTCTGTAATGACTTTGCTACCAGGCAGTATGAAGTGCTTTATCAGACGCACCAAAATGATTTTGTCCTGGACAGTACTCTGACAACGAAACACTTCGGGACTCTCGTTCTATTCCACCGAATACCCAAATATGATCGATTTCACTCTTTGAAGGGCATCCTCTCTGGTCCTTCCTTCTTGCTATGTGAGATTCGTCCACGTCAACAGATTTATTCGGTCCACTAATCGGTACACTGTCGTTCGTCACTATTACATAACACACTTTTATGCAAAACCTGAAGTAGTCGCACGCGGCATTAGCAGATAAATCAGATTCCGATGCTGTTGCTTGCAAGCTGTAGTCTCGAATCCAGCAAGATAGAAGAATTACGCTGGTCTGCATGTATCATTTGGATGAGTCGAACAATGTATTCTTCCTGACACTCGTTCGTTTTCCACACTGTCCGCAATAAAATTTAACGGTATTTCAGCATCGAAACTCTTCTTACGAAGTTTTACATACTTCGCACCACCACAGTCTACATAGTCCCTCCTTTCCTTGTCCGGCAGTACTCCATATTTTCGACAAAAAGTCAAACAATTTTCTACGCTGGATAAACATGGAATTAGATTTTTCCATGTAAGAGAATCCGCTGAAGAAACGTCAGGAACACCAGACATACCACTCACTACCGACAAAAATCGTCTGGGTTTACCGACCAACACACAAATAATTCGTGAAGGTATGTAATTTAGAGCAACTAAGGGAACGACGGAAAACAGATAAAAATGACGGTCACAAATAATAGATCATAACGCCCGCCACCAGAGCCGCATGATCGATTTAGGATCGCATGTTCGATATGTATCGTTTGGACCCCGCGATTTCGATAGGCAATCATTCTTGGAAATTACCAAAGCTTCTACGACATTTTAACTACAGATGATACCGAAAGATGAATAAATACGTCACAGATACGCGAATAGCTCATACCTCTTGCTGGTACAATGCTCCTCGGATCTGAAGGTGCTCGCTTCGTTCAAAGCTTCTAAAGCTCCCCAAGAACTTTAAAATGTTTCGATAGTTGTTCTCGAAACACTAAAGTCACTCTACAACACTTGAATCAAAGCTGAAGCTTCTTTCACTCAATAACTCACAGCGAATTCGGATAGGCACTTCTAGTACTCGAGAGAATACGGAAGTAATTGCTAGGCAACGGTCCTCGACGGTTTAGGTGACATAGCATTGTTGTTAGCGTACCCTATAACCAACAGAGTAAGACAACAGAACAACATTTTATAGGAACGACAAAAGAAATGGTTAAATGACCACAGAAATAAAAATTTTAATAAGTTAAATATATGTTAAAGCTTTTCAGATTACAGCTTCGCTTCGAAGCGACGTAGCACGCTCGTGTCATCGATCCCGCGTCCACGTAATATGTTTAAATGTTTTCACAGGAAAAATTCACCATTTTTTATGTCCGTTTGTGTAATACCACAAACACATTTACTGGTGTATTAACTTCCTATACCTTTCGCTGAATCTCTCCGTCATGAAAATGGAAGACTTGTCACTGAGACGGATCACATGAGAAATAGGTACTTTTATTCCACATACACTGACGGATAAAAGCTGAAACAACCCAGCAGTGCCTCTATTAGAATGCAAATCACGTTTGTTTTAAATACACACTGAAAATTTCGTGAGCGGTTGTTACCTTTGAGATTGAACGAGGTGAGTTGATGTTAGTCAAGAGACTTACCAGCTCCAGAACCTGTAAAAATGAGACTGTAGTAGGGGTACGAGAAGCTGAATGTTCCTTCTGCGATATTGTGGTCTGGGGTGCGTTATCGTATGACAGCACGAACGCTCTTGCGGTTATCCCATGAATCTTGACTGCAATACTGTAAGCCAGTCATGAACAGCATTCCGGCCTGTGTTATCCAACACCATAACGCTCTGACACATACCGCTGTTGTAACCCAAAGTGCTCTACAGAATGTCGACATGTTGCTTTGGCCTGCTCGATCACCAGATCTGTCTCCAGGCGAGCAACATGGGACATCATCGGGCGAAAATTCCAGCGTCATTCCACAACCAGGATTAACCGTCTGTGTATTGGTCGACCAATAGCGACCAATACCAACAGCAATAGCAAACGCCAGAAACAGAGACGTAACAGATATACTTTTAGGAAAGATTAGTTACTTCAAATGGTGGGACGTATTGTGACAGTTTTCCGCTCTTTGTAGTAACTCATTTGACTAGCTACTACGAACAAGGGGAACCAACTGCCAATACGACCTTCCGTCGGCGCCTGGCAAGAGAAGAAGAATAAGATGAGAGAGATGTCATCACTCAGTTAAGATAATTTTGCCATCTCCTCCAGCTTATGCAACGCAGCACCACTGCCTCAGCAGTTTTAAACGCTTAACAGGGATATGTTAACTAGTGAGGGCATCACGCAAATATCTACGCCGACTGCTGCAGCAAATGCTATGCAACTGCTAAATGTAGACAATGTGTACATAGATGTGTAGAGCTTTCCAACTGCAATGAGAAGCCGGGCAAATATAACGAAGTAATCCTGAGAAGCCAACGAAAAAAAGAAAGTACTATGTTTTCATCTGAAACACTCTGTCAGAGATTATTAACTCCAAATCAAATGGAGTTAAGTAAGAAGGAAAGGTCGCAATAACTTAATGTAAGGCCTCTTTCTAGAGAACATCTAAAGTGTGAATAGTCGATCAGTAGTCGCAATCACCCAAAATCAGTAGTACTACTGCTTCATCATGTAACGACGAATTTTGAACCTTTCAGACTAAGGAATGATTAAAAACAGTAGTTGCCTACACAGCTGATGCAAATCGTAACAGTAACTAGATAAGAACAGAAAAGCCTACGTACCTACCACACCATAGCAAAATGTTACGGCTTGTCAAGCCCAAACTCTCCTGCTCCCTCACCATTGCAAGCCTAAGCTTATCGTCCTATGTCCAGCTTATCCTTTCAAAGCAGACGTTCTACTTCCAATTGCCTGCAGTCAATTGCTTCACTCTCACCCTGATATACCTTAAATATTTCATTTTGAAAAATTCACAATAGTTTTTAGATTTATTAATGCGCGACGGTCTGTTTCAATAATTAATAAAAGTGTAAATATTATGATATGTGATTTGCTTGGCGGTACAGTGGGTGTCAGATTACAAATGTCGACGGTCCAAGTACCAATGCGGGGTTGTTCCAAAGACTTTCTTTACACGTAACTGTTCTTTCCCACTCGACAATGATTTGTTAATGTTAGTCATGCGAGGTCGAACTATGACTCGTATTTCCTGTTAAACTGCAGGGCCGCTTACAACAGACTGGAGAAATGAGTTGAGAAGTCGCAGAAAGCAACGGGATGATGGCTAGAAACTTACTGTGGAGTACGAAGCACTTTTCAGGTTGATGACAGTTTATCGTTATATGTGAACATGACATAGATTTCCTTTGTATCCATGGGTAACGTTATTAAATACTTTTGAGTGATAAACGAAATTATACTCCCACCAACCAAGCAAATGAATAAAATTACACTAAATATTCTTATTTCCTGAAAATACGGATAAAATAATATAACTGGGTGGCGCATTAGATAATACCCGAGAAGTATATGAAAACTTAACTGCGTGTCCTGAGGTGTGTACAACACTCACCCACTTTTCCACTAGTTAAATTGTTAATAATATAACAGACAGATTAACGTTAAAAATAATAAAAATAAACTCATTACTGGTGTAAAATAGACAGTTATTTGCACCAATACATTTACAATGAGGAGGAAAGATGAAGAGGAAAGTGACAAGTGAAGGATCTCAGTGAAACCACGAATATTAATTTGACAAGAATGGTCGTTTTTCTCTCTATTCCACTACATTTTAACTGGTATCGTTTTTATGACTTTACAATTTTAAAGACAGATAACATATTCCATATCATCTCTTTTCCAAATAGAAATAGATTTTATTTAATCCAGAAAGTAAATAAAAAATATTGTTGTGCTTCTATAGGTACCACACTACACATGCATATATTACTGAGAGGGGGTTTTTTATCCGTAAAGGACAAAGTAGTCACTGTAAGACTCAAAGTTTATTATCGCGAAGCATCAACATAAGTTCCACTGAGATAAGTAAGTGAACATTCAATGAAAGAACGAAGTATTGTATTCGTGAAAACTAACTTTGTGTCAGGTGAGTGAGCACAGTAAATGTATAATCACGAGAATAAGTCGCGGATACTGCAAGAATGGGATGTGGTTAAAAGCAAGAAAATGGAAAAATAAGAACGAACAGCAGCAGAATCATTAAAGTGCGTGACACAAGCAACTGTATAGCTGAGAATATTAAAATTGTGCAGTTAGGCCCTCAAGGAAGTTAATACAATCGACTTAGTGATTCTATTGAAAGCTCATTCTTACCACTCTCTTACAGCACGAATGCAGTAGGCAGCGATGGTAACAGTTGAGTCTGACTTGACCTCTGTACTCGGAACTACCATGGAAAATACATATGGGTGCAAGTGTTATCTGGCAGCAAGTATTTTCTTCCCAGTTGCCTGTCCACAAGAATTTCTATTTCATTCTGCTAGCAATAAGTGTGATCCATTTTAACCACCTGTAACTTGCCTCTTTGTACAAGTGTAGGAAAATCGCTGGCAAATTTCAACGGACGCTACGAGTTCCGTTCGGTAATGGTTTTGTACGGAAGCTAAATCCTGCGGATTTTGTTATCATTAATGAATAATTCCAAGATGTAGGGAGGAAGATAGTCCATGACAGGATTCTGAAGCTGACGAATTGATATACTTACATACGTACACTCAAGAAAGAACGTGCTCTCCAGTCAGAAAATTGGTTACAAGTGTTTCAAACTAACAATCCTGCGTAGCACGTCTTCTGAGACAAACGGTTGTAATAACGGTCTGCCTTCTCCGAACGCTGGAGCTGGCTTAGGTTTCAACCTATCCTGAAAGGAATCCTCCCAGTGCCTCAAGTAAGCTCAGTCGCCCGTCGAGGGGAGTTGGGACCAAGCGAATTCTTCATTCTTTACCTGCTTTCAAGAGTAGTTTTCACCACTGAACGAATTTGTTACTCTGTTTGATCCTTCACGTAATCTCCCTTATTGTGAACCTCCTACAAAAAGCTCTCCATGACTGCAGAAAATGAGTGCGTTAACTGTTATGAAAGGAATGTAAAAGAAGAGCCAAATTAGCAGTGCAGTCACTGGCAATACTAAATACCATCTGCAGTTATTAGGCAACATTAAAGGGTCAACTACACTAACCGTGAGGATGTGCATATGACATTAGACGCTTAGTAAGAGTTTAGGGATAAACTGCTGTGTAACATCACCTTCTGATTGTGAATAAAATGGATGCTGATAAAATTGTGTTGATGATTTTGATGTTTGGTTTGTGGGGCGCTCAGGTGCGAGGTCATCAGCGCCCTTACGAAGTCGCAGATTTTACACAGTCCAACTTCTACACAATCCAAGGCAGCCGCTTCACGAATGACGATGGTGACGATGGAATGATGAGGACAACACAAACACCCAGTCTCCAGGCAGAGAAAATACGCAATACAGGCGGGAATCGAACCCGGGACCCAGAGGCAGCAACGCTAACCACCGCACCATGAGCTGCGGACAAATTGTGCTGAGCTTCACCTGTAGCACAAGTTCGTCAAGGACATTTTAACTGGGACATGGGTATCATTTTTGCTTTTCGTTTCACGTACTCATCGTCTGACGAATATCATGAATTGGATTATAAGTGAAGAGCTGCTTTCAAAGTAAACACCAAGAAAATACACAATACACAAGACCCCTCATATTAGCTTTTATGTACCGGTGTACTGGTAAATTTATTTCTGGATACATATAGTAAGAAGAAGAACACCAGGTGCACAATATTACACAGAATCTCAACAGTCTGAGAATATTCATGAAGGAAGGCAGTGTGTTGGATAGCTTCACACGCGTGGGTGGCTTGTTGTCACAATCCAAAGATACTCTAATCCATCTACAATTAATTACTCCATTCACAGTCATCATATTGCAATTGCAAATCATTCACTCAGTTATAACCACAGCCATAGGTTGGGCGATCTCTGAAGCATAACTTCGTTGTCTACTAGATGGTTGCCACGAGGCTGTAGTAAATTGGTCGAGCAAGCCATAAGCATCTGCGGTGCAATAGGGTCTCAAGTCGAGTGGAGTGAGCTACCAATCATGGCAAGGAACCAGTCACAAAGGGTTGAGCTCCCACCTCAACTAGCAATAGGTATGAGCCGACTGATACGTGGCTCTCTCCAGGCAGCTGAGGTCAGAACAGCTGTGTTTACTGGACACAAGTCGCTTTGTGGGGTGTAGACTCCAAGGTATATCAGTAAGGCAAGGTTGCACACCTTTCACTTGTAACACACACTGTCTGTCTGCCTGTCTGTCTGTCTGCCTGCGTCTGTCTGTCTGTCTGCCTGCCTGCGTCTGTCTGTCTGTCTGCCTGCCTGCCTGCCTGTGTCTGTCTGCCTGTCTGTCTGTCTGCCTGCCTGCGTCTGTCTGTCTGTCTGCCTGCCTGCCTCTGTCTGTCTGACTGCCTGCCTCCATGCCTGCCTGCCTGCCTGCCTGCCTGCGTCTGTCTGTCTGCCTGCCTGCCTGCCTCCCTGCCTGCGTCTGTCTGCCTGCCTGCGTCTGTCTGCCTGCCTGCCTGCCTGCCTGAGTCTGTCTGCCTGCATGCCTGCGTCAGTCTGCCTGCCTGCCTGCGTCTGTCTGCCTGCCTGCGTCTGCCTGCCTGCCTGCATGCCTGCCTGCATCTGTCTGCCTGCCTGCGTCTGTCTGCCTGCCTGCCTGCCTCCTGCCTGTGTCTGCCTGCCTGCCTGCCTGCCTGACTGACTGCCTGCCTGCGTCAGTCTGTCTGTCTGCAAGCCTGCCTGCGTCTGTCTGTCTGTCTAGGGGCCTGCCTGCTTGCCTACCTGCCTGCGTCTGTCTGCGTCTGTCTGTCTGCCTGCCTGCGTCTGTCTGTCTGTTTCTCTGTCTGTGTCTGCCTGAGACTGTCTGTCTGTCTCTGTCTGTCTGTCTGTATGTCTTTCTGTCTGTCTGCCTGCCTGCCTGCGTCTGTCTGTCTGCTTGTTGCCTGCCTGCCTGCCTGCCTGCCTGCGTCTGTCTGCCTCCCTGCCTGCCTGCGCCTGTCTGTCTGTCCGTCTGTCTGCCTGCCTGTGTCTGTGTGTCTGTCTGTCTGTCTGTCTGCCTGCTTTCCTGCCTGCATCTGTCTGTCTGTCTGTCTGTCTGCCTGCCTGCCTGCCTGCATCTGTCTGTCTGTCTGTCTGTCTGTCTGCCTGCCTGCACACCTGAGTCTGTCTGTCAGTCTGTCTGTCTGTCTGCCTGCCTGCCTGCGTCTGTCTGTCTGTCTGTCTGCCTGCCTGCCTGCCTGCATCTGTCTGTCTGTCTGTCTGTCTGTCTGCCTGCCTGCCTGCCTGCCTGCTTGCCTGCGTCTGTCTGTCTGTCTGCCAGCCTGCCTGAATGCCTGCGTCTGTCTGTCTGTCTGCCTGCCTGCCTGCCTGCCTGCGTCTGTCTGTCGGTCTGCCTGCCTCCCTGCCTGCGTCTGTCTGTCTGTCTGTCTGCCTTCCTGCTCTCCTGCGCCTGTCTGTCTGTCTGTCTGCCTGCATGACTGCCTGCCTGCGTCTGTCTGTCTGTTTGTCTGCCTGCCTGCCTGCCTACCTGCCTGCCTAACTGCCTGCCTGCCTGCGACTGTCTGTCTGTCTGTCTGTCTGTCCGTCTGCCTGCCTGCCTGCCTGCCTGCGTCTGTCTGTCTGTCTGCCTGCCTGCCTCTGTCTGTCTGACTGCCTGCCTCCCTGCCTGCCTGCCTGCGTCTGTCTGTCTGTCTGCCTGCCTGTGTCTGTCTGTCTGTTTCTCTGTCTGCGTCTGCCTGCCTCTGTTTGTCTGTCTGTCTGTAGGTATGCATGTCAGTCTGCCTGTCTGTCTGCCTGCCTGCCTGCGTCTGTCTGTCTGCTTGTTGCCTGCCTGCCTGCCTGCGTCTGTCTGCCTCCCTGCCTGCCTGCGTCTGTCTGTCTGTCCGTCTGTCTGCCTGCCTGTGTCTGTGTGTCTGTCTGTCTGTCTGTCTGTCTGTCTGTCTGTGTGTCTGCCTGCCTGCCTGCGTCTGTGTGTCTGTCTGTCTGTCTGTTTGTCTGCCTGCCTGCCTGCCTGCATCTGTCTGTCTGTCTGTCTGTCTGTCTGCCTGCCTGCCTGCCTGCCCACCTGCGTCTGTCTGTCAGTCTGTCTGTCTGTCTGTCTGCCTGCCTGACTGCGTCTGTCTGTCTGTCTGTCTGACTGCCTGCCTGCCTGCATCTGTCTGTCTGTCTGTCTGCCTGCCTGCCTGCGTCTGTCTGTCTGTCTGTCTGCCTGCCTGCCTGCGTCTGTCTGTCTGTCTGCCAGCCTGCCTGAATGCCTGCGTCTGTCTGTCTGTCTGCCTGCCTGCCTGCGTCTGTCTGTCGGTCTGTCTGCCTGCCTGCCTGCGTCTGTCTGTCTGTCTGTCTGTCTGCCTGCCTGCCTGCCTGCATCTGTCTGTCTGTCTGCCTGACTGTCTGCCTGCCTGCCTGCCTGCGTATGTCTGTCTGTCTGTCTGCATGCATGCCTGCCTCCCTACGTCTGTCTGTCTGTCTGTCTGTCTGCATGCCTGCCTGCCTGCGTCTGTCTGTCAGTCTGTCTGTCTGCCTGCCTGCCTGCCTGCCTGCCTTCATGCATCTGTCTGTCTGTCTGTCTGCCTGCCTGCCTGCCTGCATCTGTCTGTCTGTCTGTCTGTCTGTCTGCCTGCCTGCCTGCCTGCCTGCCCACCTGCGTCTGTCTGTCAGTCTGTCTGTCTGTCTGCCTGCCTGCCTGCGTCTGTCTGTCTGTCTGTCTGCCTGCCTGCCTGCCTGCATCTGTCTGTCTGTCTGTCTGCCTGCCTGCCTGCGTCTGTCTGTCTGTCTGTCTGCCTGCCTGCCTGCGTCTGTCTGTCTGTCTGCCAGCCTGCCTGAATGCCTGCGTCTGTCTGTCTGTCTGCCTGCCTGCCTGCGTCTGTCTGTCGGTCTGTCTGCCTGCCTGCCTGCGTCTGTCTGTCTGTCTGTCTGTCTGCCTGCCTGCCTGCCTGCATCTGTCTGTCTATCTGCCTGCCTGCCTGCTGCCTGCCTGCCTGTGTCTGTCTGTCTGTCTGCCTGCCTGCCTGCCTGCGTCTGTCTGTCTGTCTGTCTGCCTGCCTGCCTGCCTGCCTGCATCTGTCTGTCTGTCTGCCAGCCTGCCTGAATGCCTGCGTCTGTCCGTCTGTCTGCCTGCCTGCCTGCGTCTGTCTGTCGGTCTGTCTGCCTGCCTGCCTGTGTCTGTCTATCTGTCTGTCTGTCTGCCTGCCTGCCTGCCTGCATCTGTCTGTCTGTCTGCCTGACTGTCTGCCTGCCTGCCTGCCTGCGTCTGTCTGTCTGTCTGTCTGCCTTCCTGCCTGCCTGCGCCTGTCTGTCTGTCTGTCTGCCTGCATGCCTGCCTGCCTGCGTCTGTCTGTCTGTCTGCCGGCCTGCCTGCCTAACTGCCTGCCTGCCTGCGACTGTCTGTCTGTCTGTCTGTCTGTCTGTCTGTCTGTCTGACTGCCTGCCTCCCTGCCTGCCAGCCTGCGTCTGTCTGTCTGTCTGCCTGCCTGCCAGCCTCCCTGCCTGCGTCTGTTTGCCTGCCTGCGTCTGTCTGCCTGCCTGCCTGCCTGCCTGAGTATGTCTGCCTGCCTGCCTGCGTCTGTCTGCCTGTCTGCGTCTGCCTGCCTGCCTGCATGCCTGCCTGCCTCTGTCTGCCTGCCTGCGTCTGTCTGCCTGCCTGCCTGCCTCCTGCCTGTGTCTGCCTGCCTGCCTGCCTGCCTGACTGACTGCCTGCCTGCGTCAGTCTGTCTGTCTGCAAGCCTGCCTGCGTCTGTCTGTCTGTCTAGCTGCCTGCCTGCCTGCCTACCTGCCTGCGTCTGTCTGCTTCTGTCTGTCTGCCTGCCTGTGTCTGTCTGTCTGTTTCTCTGTCTGCGTCTGCCTGCCTCTGTCTGTCTGTCTGTCTGTATGTCTGTCAGTCTGCCTGTCTGTCTGCCTGCCTCCCTGCGTCTGTCTGTCTGCTTGTTGCCTGCCTGCCTGCCTGCCTGCGTCTGTCTGCCTCCCTGCCTGCCTGCGTCAGTCTGTCTGTCCATCTGTCTGCCTGCCTGTGTCTGTGTGACTGTCTGTCTGTCTGTCTGCCTGCTTTCCTGCCTGCATCTGTCTGTCTGTCTGTCTGTGTGTCTGCCTGCCTGCCTGCGTCTGTGTGTCTGTCTGTCTGTCTGTCTGCCTGCCTGCCTGCCTGCCTGCATCTGTCTGTCTGTCTGTCTGCCTGCCTGCCTGCCTGCCCACCTGCGTCTGTCTGTCAGTCTGTCTGTCTGTCTGCCTGCCTGCCTGCGTCTGTCTGTCTGTCTGTCTGCCTGCCTGCCTGCCTGCATCTGTCTGTCTGTTTGTCTGCCTGCCTGCCTGCGTCTGTCTGTCTGTCTGTCTGTCTCTCTGTCTGTCTGTCTCCCTGCCTGCCTGCCTGCCTGCCTCCGTCTGTCTGTCTGTCTGCCAGCCTGCCTGAATGCCTGCGTCTGTCTGTCTGTCTGCCTGCCTGCCTGCATCTGTCTGTCGGTCTGTCTGCCTGCCTGCCTGCGTCTGTCTGTCTGTCTGTCTGCCTGCCTGCCTGCCTGCATCTGTCTGTCTGTCTGCCTGACTGTCTGCCTGCCTGCCTGCCTGAGTCTGTCTGTCTGTCTGTCTGCATGCATGCTTGCCTGCCTACGTCTGTCTGTCTGCATGCCTGCCTGCCTGCGTCTGTCTGTCTGTCTGTCTGTCTGTCTGCCTGCCTGCCTGCCTGCCTGCCTGCCTGCCTTCATGCATCTGTCTGTCTGTCTGGCTGCCTGCCTGCCTGCCTGCGTCTGTCTGTCTGTCTGTCTGTCTGTCTGTCTGCCTGCCTGCCTGCCTGCCTGCGTCTGTCAGTCTGTCTGCCAGCCTGCCTGAATGCCTGCGTCTGTCTGTCTGTCTGCCTGCCTGCCTGCGTCTGTCTGTCGGTCTGTCTGCCTGCCTGCCTGCGTCTGTCTATCTGTCTGTCTGTCTGCCTGCCTGCCTGCCTGCATCTGTCTGTCTGTCTGCCTGCCTGCCTGCCTGCGTCTGTCTGTCTGTCTGTCTGCCTTCCTGCCTGCCTGCGCCTGTCTGTCTGTCTGTCTGCCTACATGACTGCCTGCCTGCGTCTGTCTGTCTGTCTGCCGGCCTGCCTGCCTAACTGCCTGCCTGCCTGCGACTGTCTGTCTGTCTGTCTGTCTGTCTGTCTGCCTGCCTGCCTGCCTCCCTGCGTCTGTCTGTCTGTCTGCCTGCCTGCCTCAGTCTGTCTGACTGCCTGCCTCCCTGCCTGCCTGCCTGCATCTGTCTGTCTGCCTGCCTGCCTGCCTCCCTGCCTGCGTCTGTCTGCCTGCCTGCGTCTGTCTGCCTGCCTGCCTGCCTGCCTGAGTCTGTCTGCCTGCCTGCCTGCGTCTGTCTGCCTGCCTGCCTGCGTCTGTCTGCCTGCCTGCGTCTGCCTGCCTGCCTGCATGCCTTCCTGCCTCTGTCTGCCTGCCTGCGTCTGTCTGCCTGCCTGCCTGCCTCCTGCCTGTGGGTGCCTGCCTGCCTGCCTGCCTGACTGACTGCCTGCTTGCGTCAGTCTGTCTGTCTGCAAGCCTGCCTGCGTCTGTCTGTCTGTCTAGCTGCCTACCTGCCTGCCTACCTGCCTGCGTCTGTCTGTGTCTGTCTGTCTGCCTGCCTGTGTCTGTCTGTCTGTTTCTCTATCTGCGTCTGCCTGCCTCTCTCTGTCTGTCTCTGTCTGTCTGTCTGTATGTCTTTCTGTCTGCCTGCGTCTGTCTGTCTGCTTGTTGCCTGCCTGCCTGCCTGCCTGCGTCTGTCTGCCTCACTGCCTGCCTGCGTCTGTCTGTCTGTCCGTCTGTCTGCCTGCCTGTGTCTGTGTGTCTGTCTGTCTGTCTGTCTGCATGCTTTCCTGCCTGCATCTGTCTGTCTGTCTGTCTGTGTGCCTGCCTGCCTACCTGCGTCTGTGTGTCTGTCTGTCTGTCTGTCAGTCTGTCTGTATGCCTGCCTGCCTGCCTGCATCTGTCTGTCTGTCTGTCTGTCTGTCTGCCTGCCTGCCTGCCTGCCCACCTGCGTCTGTCTGTCAGTCTGTCTGTCTGTCTGCCTGCCTGCCTGCGTCTGTCTGTCTGTCTGTCTGCCTGCCTGCCTGCCTGCATCTGTCTGTCTGTCTGTCTGCCTGTATGCCTGCGTCTGTCTGTCTGTCTGTCTGCCTGCCTGCCTGCGTCTGTCTGTCTGTCTGCCAGCCTGCCTAAATGCCTGCGTCTGTCTGTCTGTCTGCCTGCCTGCCAGCGTCTGCCTGTCGGTCTGTCTGACTGCCTGCCTGCGTCTGTCTGTCTGTCTGCCTGCCTGCCTGCCTGCATCTGTCTGTCTGTCTGTCTGCCTGACTGTCTGCCTGAATGCCTGCCTGCGTCTGTCTGTCTGTCTGTCTGCATGCATGCCTGCCTGCCTGCGTCTGTCTGTCTGTCTGTCTGCCTGCATGCCTGCCTGCCTGCGTCTGTCTGTCTGTCTGTCTGCCTGCCTGCCTGCCTGCCTGCCTGCCTTCATGCATCTGTCTGTCTGTCTGTCTGGCTGCCTGCCTGCCCGCCTGCGTCTGTCTGTCCGTTTGCCTGCCTGCCTGCCTGCCTGTGTCTGTCTGTCTGTCTGCCTGGCTGCCTGCCTGCGTTTGTCTGTCTGTCTGTCTGCCTGCCTCTGTCCGTCTGTCTGTCTGTCTGCCTGCCTCTATCTGTCTGTTGCCTCTGTCTGTCTGCCTGCCTGGCTGCCTGTGTCTCTCAGTCTGCCTGTCTGTCTGCCTGCCTGCCTGCGTCTGTCTGTCTGTCTGCCTGCCTGCCTGCCTTCATGCATCTGTCTGTCTGTCTGGCTGCCTGCCTGCCTGCGTCTGTCTATCTGTCTGCCTGCCTGTCTGTCTGTCTGCCGGCCTGCCTCCCTGCCTACGTCTGTCTGCCTGCCTGCCTGTCGGCCTGCGTCTGTCTGCCTGTCTGTCTGGCTGCCTGCCTGCTTGAGTCATTCTGTCTGTCTGCCTGTCTGTCTGCCTGCCGGCCGGCCTGCATCTGTCTGTCTGCCTGCCTGCCTATCTGCCTGCCTGCCTGCGTCTGCCTGTCTGCTTGCCTGCCTGCATCTGTCTGTCTGTCTGTGTAACTGCCTGCCTGCCTGCGTCCATCTGTCTGTCTGTCAGTCAGCCTGCCTGCCTGACTGCCTGCGACTGTCTGTCTGTCTGTCTGTCTGTCTGGCAGCCTGCCTGCCTGCGTCTGTCTGTCTGTCTGCCTGCCTGCCTGCCTGCGTCTGTCTGTCTGTCTGTGTAACTGCCTGCCTGCCTGCGTGCCTGCCTGCGTCTGTCTGTCTGTCTGAATGCCTGCCTGCCTGCCAGCCTGCCTGCGTCTGTCTCTCTGTCTGCCTGCCTGCCTGCCTGCCTGCCTGTCTGTCTGTCTGCCTGCTTGCCTGCCTGCCTGCCTGCGTCTGTCTGTCTGTCTGCCTGCCTGCCTGCCTGCCTGCCTGCCTGCCTGCGTCTGTCTGTCTGATTGCCTGCCTGCCTGCCTGCCTGCCTGCCTGCCTGCCTGCCTGCCTGCCTAATTGCCTGCCTGCCTGCGTCTGTCTGTCTGTCTGTCTGTCTGATTGCCTGCCTGAACGCCTGCGTGTGTATGTGTGTCTGCCTGCCTGCCTGCGTCTGTGTGTCTGTCTGTCTGTATGTCTGTCTGCCTGCCTGCCTGCCTGCATCTGTCTGTCTGTCTGTCTGTCTGTCTGCCTGCCTGCCTGCCTGCCCACCTGCGTCTGTCTGTCAGTCTGTCTGTCTGTCTGCCTGCCTGCCTGCATCTGTCTGTCTGTCTGTCTGCCTGCCTGCCTGCCTGCATCTGTCTGTCTGTCTGTCTGCCTGCCTGCCTGCGTCTGTCTGTCTGTCTGTCTGTCTGTCTGTCTCCCTGCCTGCCTGCCTGCCTGCCTCCGTCTGTCTGTCTGTCGGTTTGTCTGCCTGCCTGCCTGCGTCTGTCTGTCTGTCTGCCTGCCTGCCTGCGTCTGTCTGTCGGTTTGTCTGCCTGCCTGCCTGCGTCTGTCTGTCTGTCTTTCTGCCTGCCTGCCTGCCTGCATCTGTCTGTCTGTCTGCCTGACTGTCTGCCTGCCTGCCTGCCTGCGTCTGTCTGTCTGTCTGTCTGCATGCATGCTTGCCTGCCTACGTCTGTCTGTCTGCATGCCTGCCTGCCTGCGTCTGTCTGTCTGTCTGTCTGCCTGCCTGCCTGCCTGCCTTCTTGAATCTGTCTGCCTGTCTGGCTTCCTGCCTGCCTGCCTGCGTCTGTCTGTCTGTCTGTCTGCCTGCCTGCCTGCCTGCCTGCGTCTGTCTGTCTGTCTGCCAGCCTGCCTGAATGCCTGCGTCTGTCTGTCTGCCTGCCTGCCTGCCTGCGTCTGTCTGTCGGTCTGTCTGCCTGCCTGCCTGCGTCTGTCTATCTGTCTGTCTGTCTGCCTGCCTGCCTGCCTGCATCTGTCTGTCTGTCTGCCTGACTGTCTGCCTGCCTGCCTGCCTGCGTCTGTCTGTCTGTCTGTCTGCCATCCTGCCTGCCTGCGCCTGTCTGTCTGTCTGTCTGCCTGCATGCCTGCCTGCCTGCGTCTGTCTGTCTGTCTGCCGGCCTGCCTGCCTAACTGCCTGCCTGCCTGCGACTGTCTGTCTGTCTGTCTGTCTGTCTGCCTGCCTGCCTGCCTGCGTCTGTCTGTCTGTCTGCCTCCCTGCGTCTGTCTGCCTGCCTGCCTGCCTCCTGCCTGTGGGTGCCTGCCTGCCTGCCTGCCTGACTAACTGCCTGCCTGCGTCAGTCTGTCTGTCTGCAAGCCTGCCTGCGTCTGTCTGTCTGTCTAGCTGCCTACCTGCCTGCCTACCTGCCTGCGTCTGTCTGCGTGTGTCTGTCTGCCTGCCTGTGTCTGTCTGTCTGTTTTTCTGTCTGCGTCTGCCTGCCTCTCTCTGTCTGTCTCTGTCTGTCTGTCTGTATGTCTTTCTGTCTGCCTGCCTGCCTGCGTCTGTCTGTCTGTCTGTCTGCCTGCCTGCCTGCCTGCCTGCATCTGTCTGTCTGTCTGTCTGCCTGCCTGCCTGCGTCTGTCTGTCTGTCTGTCTGCCTGCCTGCCTGCGTCTGTCTGTCTGTCTGCCAGCCTGCCTAAATGCCTGCGTCTGTCTGTCTGTCTGCCTGCCTGCCTGCGTCTGCCTGTCGGTCTGTCTGACTGCCTGCCTGCGTCTGTCTGTCTGTCTGCCTGCCTGCCTGCGTCTGCCTGTCGGTCTGTCTGACTGCCTGCCTGCGTCTGTCTGTCTGTCTGCCTGCCTGCCTGCCTGCATCTGTCTGTCTGTCTGCCTGACTGTCTGCCTGCCTGCCTGCCTGCGTCTGTCTGTCTGTCTGTCTGCATGCATGCCTGCCTGCCTGCGTCTGTCTGTCTGTCTGTCTGCCTGCATGCCTGCCTGCCTGCGTCTGTCTGTCTGTCTGTCTGCCTGCCTGCCTGCCTGCCTGCCTTCATGCATCTGTCTGTCTGTCTGTCTGGCTGCCTGCCTGCCTGCCTGCGTCTGTCTGTCTGTTTGCCTGCCTGCCTGCCTGCCTGTGTCTGTCTGTCTGTCTGCCTGGCTGCCTGCCTGCGTTTGTCTGTCTGTCTGTCTGCCTGCCTCTGTCCGTCTGTCTGTCTGTCTGCCTGCCTCTATCTGTCTGTTGCCTCTGTCTGTCTGCCTGCCTGGCTGCCTGTGTCTCTCAGTCTGTCTGTCTGTCTGCCTGCCTGCCTGCGTCTGTCTGTCTGTCTGTCTGCCTGCCTGCCTGCCTTCTTGCATCTGTCTGTCTGTCTGGCTGCCTGCCTGCCTGCGACTGTCTGTCTGTCTGCCTGCCTGTCTGTCTGTCTGCCGGCCTGCCTCCCTGCCTGCGTCTGTCTGCCTGCCTGCCTGTCTGCCTGCGTCTGTCTGCCTGTCTGTCTGGCTGCCTGCCTGCTTGAGTCTGTCTGTCTGTCTGCCTGTCTGTCTGCCTGCCGGCCGGCCTGCATCTGTCTGTCTGCCTGCCTGCCTGTCTGCCTGCCTGCCTGCGTCTGCCTGTCTGCTTGCCTGCCTGCATCTGTCTGTCTGTCTGTCTGTGTAACTGCCTGCCTGCCTGCGTCCGTCTGTCTGTCTGTCAGTCAGCCTGCCTGCCTGACTGCCTGCGACTGTCTGTCTGTCTGTCTGTCTGTCTGTCTGTCTGGCAGCCTGCCTGCGTGCGTCTGTCTGTCTGTCTGCCTGCCTGCCTGCCTGCCTGCGTCTGTCTGTCTGTCTGTGTAACTGCCTGCCTGCCTGCGTGCCTGCCTGCGTCTGTCTGTCTGTCTGAATGCCTGCCTGCCTGCCAGCCTGCCTGCGTCTGCCTGCCTGCCTGCCTGCCTGCCTGCATGTCTGTCTGTCTGCCTGCCTGCCTGCCTGCCTGCCTGCGTCTGTCTGTCTGCCTGCCTGCCTGCCTGCGTCTGTCTGTCTGATTGCCTGCCTGCCTGCCTGCCTGCCTGCCTGCCTGCCTAATTGCCTGCCTGGCTGCGTCTGTCTGTCTGTCTGTCTGTCTGTCTGTCTCCCTGCCTGCCTGCCTGCCTGCCTCCGTCTGTCTGTCTGTCTGCCAGCCTGCCTGAATGCCTGCGTCTGTCTGTCTGTCTGCCTGCCTGCCTGCGTCTGTCTGTCGGTTTGTCTGCCTGCCTGCCTGCGTCTGTCTGTCTGTCTGTCTGCCTGCCTGCCTGCCTGCCTGCATCTGTCTGTCTGTCTGCCTGACTGTCTGCCTGCCTGCCTGCCTGCGTCTGTCTGTCTGTCTGTCTGCATGCATGCCTGCCTGCCTACGTCTGTCTGTCTGCATGCCTGCCTGCCTGCGTCTGTCTGTCTGTCTGTCTGCCTGCCTGCCTGCCTTCCTGCCTTCATGCATCTGTCTGCCTGTCTGGCTGCCTGCCTGCCTGCCTGCGCCTGTCTGTCTGTCTGTCTGCCTGCATGCCTGCCTGCCTGCGTCTGTCTGTCTGTCTGCCGGCCTGCCTGCCTAACTGCCTGCCTGCCTGCGACTGTCTGTCTGTCTGTCTGTCTGTCTGCCTGCCTGCCTGCCTGCGTCTGTCTGTCTGTCTGCCTGCCTGCCTCTGTCTGTCTGACTGCCTGCCTCCCTGCCTGCCTGCCTGCATCTGTCTGTCTGCCTGCCTGGCTGCCTCCCTGCCGGCGTCTGTCTGCCTGCCTGCGTCTATCTGCCTGCCTGCCTGAGTCTGTATGCCTGCCTGCGTGCGTCTGTCTGCCTGCCTGCCTGCGTCTGTCTGCCTGCGTGCGTCTGCCTGCCTGCCTGCAAGCCTGCCTGCCTCTCTCTGCCTGCCTGCGTCTGTCTGCCTGCCTGCCTGCCTCCTGCCTGTGGCTGCCTGCCTGCCTGCCTGACTGACTGACTGCCTGCCTGCGTCAGTCTGTCTGTCTGCAAGCCTGCCTGCGTCTGTCTGTCTGTCTAGCTGCCTGCCTGCCTGCCTACCTGCCTGCGTCTGTCTGCGTCTGTCTGTCTGCCTGCCTGTGTCTGTCTGTCTGTTTCTCTGTCTGCGTCTGCCTGCCTCTCTCTCTGTCTATGTCTGTCTGTCTGTATGTCTTTCTGTCTGTCTGCCTGCCTGCCTGCGTCTGTCTGTCTGCTTGTTGCCTGCCTGCCTGCCTGCCTGCGTCTGTCTGCCTCCCTGCCTGCCTGCGTCTGTCTGTCTGTCCGTCTGTCTGCCTGCCTGTGTCTGTGTGTCTGTCTGTCTGTCTGTCTGCCTGCCTGCTTTCCTGCCTGCATCTGTCTGTCTATCTGTCTGTGTGCCTGCCTGCCTACCTTCGTCTGTGTGTCTGTCTGTCTGTCTGTCTGTCTGTCTGTCTGCCTGCCTGCCTGCCTGCATCTATCTGTCTGTCTGTCTGTCTGTCTGTCTGCCTGCCTGCCTGCCTGCCCACCTGCGTCTGTCTGTCAGTCTGTCTGTCTGTCTGCCTGCCTGCCTGCGTCTGTCTGTCTGCCTGTCTGCCTGCCTGCCTGCCTGCATCTGTCTGTCTGTCTGTCTGCCTGCCTTCCTGCGTCTGTCTGTCTGTCTGTCTGCCTGCCTGCTTGCGTCTGTCTGTCTGTCTGTCTGCATGCATGCCTGCCTGCCTGCGTCTGTCTGACTGTCTGTCTGCCTGCATGACTGCCTGCCTGCGTCTGTCTGTCTGTCTGTCAGTCTGCCTGCCTGCCTGCCAGCCTGCCTTCATGCATCTGTCTGTCTGTCTGTCTGGCTGCCTGCCTGCCTGCCTGCATCTGTCTGTCTGTTTGCCTGCCTGCCTGCCTGCCTGTGTCTGTCTGTCTGTCTGCCAAGCTGCCTGCCTGCGTTTGTCTGTCTGTCTGTCTGCCTCCCTCTGTCCGTCTGTCTGTCTGCCTGCCTCTATCTGTCTGTTGCCTCTGTCTGTCTGCCTGCCTGGCTGCCTGTGTCTCTCAGTCTGTCTGTCTGTCTGCCTGCCTGCCTGCGTCTGTCTGTCTGTCTGCCTGCCTGCCTGCCTTCATGCATCTGTCTGTCTGTCTGGCTGCCTGCCAGCCTGCGTCTGTCTGTCTGTCTGCCTGCCTGTCTGTCTGTCTGCCGGCCTGCCTCCCTGCCTGCGTCTGTCTGCCTGCCTGCCTGTCTGCCTGCGTCTGTCTGCCTGTCTGTCTGGCTGCCTGTCTAATTGAGTCTGTCTGTCTGTCTGCCTGTCTGTCTGCCTGCCGGCCGGCCTGCATCTGTCTGTCTGCCTGCCTGCCTGTCTGCCTGCCTGCCTGCGTCTGCCTGTCTGCTTGCCTGCCTGCATCTGTCTGTCTGTCTGTGTAACTGCCTGCCTGCCTGCGTCCGTCTGTCTGTCTGTCAGTCAGCCTGCCTGCCTGACTGCCTGCGACTGTCTGTCTGTCTGTCTGTCTGTCTGTCTGTCTGGCAGCCTGCCTGCCTGCGTCTGTCTGTCTGTCTGCCTGCCTGCCTGCCTGCGTCTGTCTGTCTGTCTGTGTAACTGCCTGCCTGCCTGCGTGCCTGCCTGCGTCTGTCTGTCTGTCTGAATGCCTGCCTGCCTGCCAGCCTGCCTGCGTCTGTCTGTCTGTCTGCCTGCCTGCCTGCCTGCCTGCCTGCCTGTCTGTCTGTCTGCCTGTCTGCCTGCCTGCCTGCCTGCGTCTGTCTATCTGCCTGCCTGCCTGCCTGCCTGCCTGCGTCTGTCTGTATGATTGCCTGCCTGCCTGCCTGCCTGTTTAATTGCCTGCCTGCCTGCGTCTGTCTGTCTGTCTGTCTGTCTGATTGCCTGCCTGAATGCCTGCGTCTGTCTGTGTGTCTGCCTGCCTGCCTGCGTCTGTGTGTCTGTCTGTCTGTCTGTCTGTCTGTCTGCCTGCCTGCCTGCCTGCCTGCATCTGTCTGTCTGTCTGTCTGTCTGTCTGTCTGCCTGCCTGCCTGCCTGCCCACCTGCGTCTGTCTGTCAGTCTGTCTGTCTGTCTGCCTGCCTGCCTGCGTCTGTCTGTCTGTCTGTCTGCCTGCCTGCCTGCCTGCCTGCGTCTGTCTGTCTGTCTGTCTGTCTGTCTCCCTGCCTGCCTGCCTACCTGCCTCCGTCTGTCTGTCTGTCTGCCAGCCTGCCTGAATGCCTGCGTCTGTCTGTCTGTCTGCCTGCCTGCCTGCGTCTGTCTGTCGGTCTGTCTGCCTGCCTGCCTGCGTCTGTCTGTCTGTCTGTCTGCCTGCCTGCCTGCCTGCATCTGTCTGTCTGTCTGCCTGACTGTCTGCCTGCCTGCCTGCCTGCGTCTGTCTGTCTGTCTGTCTGCATGCATGCCTGCCTGCCTACGTCTGCCTGCCTGCCTGCCTACCTGCCTGCGTCTGTCTGCTTCTGTCTGTCTGCCTGCCTGTGTCTGTCTATCTGTTTCTCTGTCTGCGTCTGCCTGCCTCTGTCTGTCTGTCTGTCTGTATGTCTGTCAGTCTGCCTGTCTGTCTGCCTGCCTGCCTGCGTCTGTCTGTCTGTCTGTCTGTCTGCCTGCCTGCCTGCCTGCATCTGTCTGTCTGTCTGTCTGACTGTCTGCCTGCCTGCCTGCCTGCGTGTGTCTGTCTGTCTGTCTGTCTGTCTGCATGCCTGCCTGCCTGCGTCTGTCTGTCTGTCTGTCTGCCTGCCTGCCTGCCTGCCTGCCTTCATGCATCTGTCTGTCTGTCTGGCTGCCTGCCTGCCTGCCTGCGTCTGTCTGTCTGTCTGCCTGCCTGCCTGCCTGCCTGCCTGTGTCTGTCTGTCTGTCTGCCTGCCTGCCTGCCTGCGTCTGTCTGTCTGTCTGTCTGTCTGCCTGCCTGCCTGCCTGCCTGCCTGCCTGCGTCTGTCTGTCTGTCTGCCAGCCTGCCTGAATGCCTGCGTCTGTCTGTCTGTCTGCCTGCCTGCCTGCGTCTGTCTGTGGTCTGTCTGCCTTCCTGCCTGCGTCTGTCTATCTGTCCGTCTGTCTGCCTGCCTGCCTGCCTGCATCTGTCTGTCTGTCTGCCTGACTGTCTGCCTGCCTGCCTGCCTGCGTCTGTCTGTCTCTCTGTCTGTCTGCCTTCCTGCCTGCCTGCGCCTGTCTGTCTGTCTGTCTGCCTGCATGCCTGCCTGCCTGCGTCTGTCTGTCTGTCTGCCGGCCTGCCTGCCTAACTGCCTGCCTAACTGCGACTGTCTGTCTGTCTGTCTGTCTGTCTGTCGGCCTGCCTGCCTGCCTGCGTCTGTCTGTCTGTCTGCCTGCCTGCCTCTGTCTGTCTGACTGCCTGCCTCCCTGCCTGCCTGCCTGCGTCTGTCTGTCTGCCTGCCTGCCTGCCTGCCTCCCTGCCTGCGTCTGTCTGCCTGCCTGCGTCTGTCTGCCTGCCTGCCTGCCTGCCTGAGTCTGTCTGCCTGCCTGCCTGCGTCTGTCTGCCTGCCTGCCTGCATCTGTCTGCCTGTCTGCGTCTGCCTGCCTGCCTGCATGCCTGCCTGCCTCTGTCTGCCTGCCTGCGTCTGTCTGCCTGCCTGCCTGCCTCCTGCCTGTGTCTGCCTGCCTGCCTGCCTGCCTGACTGACTGCCTGCCTGCGTCAGTCTGTCTGTCTGCAAGCCTGCCTGCGTCAGTCTGTCTGTCTAGCTTCCTGCCTGCCTGCCTACCTGCCTGCGTCTGTCTGCTTCTGTCTGGCTGCCGGCCTGTGTCTGTCTGTCTGTTTCTCTGTCTGCGTCTGCCTGCCTCTGTCTGTCTGTCTGTCTGTATGTCTGTCAGTCTGCCTGTCTGTCTGCCTGCCTGCCTGCGTCTGTCTGTCTGCTTGTTGCCTGCCTGCCTGCCTGCCTGCCTGCCTGCGTCTGTCTGCCACCCTGCCTCCCTGCGTCAGTCTGTCTGTCCGTCTGTCTGCCTGCCTGTGTCTGTGTGACTGTCTGTCTGTCTGTCTGCCTGCTTTCCTGCCTGCATCTGTCTTTCTGTCTGTCTGTGTGTCTGCCTGCCTGCCTGCGTCTGTGTGTCTGTCTGTCTGTCTGTCTGTCTGCCTGCCTGCCTGCCTGCATCTGTCTGTCTGTCTGTCTGTCCGTCTGTCTGCCTGCCTGCCTGCCTGCCCACCTGCGTCTGTCTGTCAGTCTGTCTGTCTGTGTGCCTGCCTGCCTGCGTCTGTCTGTCTGTCTGTCTGTCTGCCTGCCTACCTGCCTGCATCTGTCTGTCTGTCTGTCTGTCTGCCTGCCTGCCTGCGTCTGTCTGTCTGTCTGTCTGTCTGTCTGTCTGTCTCCCTGCCTGCCTGCCTGCCTGCCTCCGTCTGTCTGTCTGTCTGCCAGCCTGCCTGAATGCCTGCGTCTGTCTGTCTGTCTGCCTGCCTGCCTGCGTCTGTCTGTCGGTCTGTCTGCCTGCCTGCCTGCGTCTGTCTGTCTGTCTGTCTGCCTGCCTGCCTGCCTGCATCTGTCTGTCTATCTGCCTGCCTGCCTGCCTGCATCTGTCTGTCTGTCTGTCTGTCTGCCTGCCTGCCTACCTGCCCACCTGCGTCTGTCTGTCAGTCTGTCTGTCTGTCTGCCTGCCTGCCTGCGTCTGTCTGTCTGCCTGTCTGCCTGCCTGCCTGCCTGCATCTGTCTGTCTGTCTGTCTGCCTGCCTGCCTGCGTCTGTCTGTCTGTCTGTCTGGCTGCCTGCCTGCGTCTGTCTGTCTGTCTGCCAGCCTGCCTAAATGCCTGCGTCTGTCTGTCTGTCTGCCTGCCTGCCTGCGTCTGCCTGTCGGTCTGTCTGACTGCCTGCCTGCGTCTGTCTGTCTGTCTGCCTGCCTGCCTGCCTGCATCTGTCTGTCTGTCTGCCTGACTGTCTGCCTGCCTGCCTGCCTGCGTCTGTCTGTCTGTCTGTCTGCATGCATGCCTGCCTGCCTGCGTCTGTCTGTCTGTCTGTCTGCCTGCATGACTGCCTGCCTGCGTCTGTCTGTCTGTCAGTCTGCCTGCCTGCCTGCCAGCCTGCCTTCATGCATCTGTCTGTCTGTCTGTCTGGCTGCCTGCCTGCCTGCCTGCATCTGTCTGTCTGTTTGCCTGCCTGCCTGCCTGCCTGTGTCTGTCTGTCTGTCTGCCTGGCTGCCTGCCTGCGTTTGTCTGTCTGTCTGTCTGCCTGCCTCTGTCCGTCTGTCTGTCTGTCTGCCTGCCTCTATCTGTCTGTTGCCTCTGTCTGTCTGCCTGCCTGGCTGCCTGTGTCTCTCAGTCTGTCTGTCTGTCTGCCTGCCTGCCTGCGTCTGTCTGTCTGTCTGCCTGCCTGCCTGCCTTCATGCATCTGTCTGTCTGTCTGGCTGCCTGCCAGCCTGTGTCTGTCTGTCTGTCTGCCTGCCTGTCTGTCTGTCTGCCAGCCTGCCTCCCTGCCTGCGTCTGTCTGCCTGCCTGCCTGTCTGCCTGCGTCTGTCTGCCTGTCTGTCTGGCTGCCTGTCTAATTGAGTCTGTCTGTCTGTCTGCCTGTCTGTCTGCCTGCCGGCCGGCCTGCATCTGTCTGTCTGCCTGCCTGCCTGTCTGCCTGCCTGCCTGCGTCTGCCTGTCTGCTTGCCTGCCTGCATCTGTCTGTCTGTCTGTGTAACTGCCTGCCTGCCTGCGTCCGTCTGTCTGTCTGTCAGTCAGCCTGCCTGCCTGACTGCCTGCGACTGTCTGTCTGTCTGTCTGTCTGTCTGTCTGTCTGTCTGGCAGCCTGCCTGCCTGCGTCTGTCTGTCTGTCTGCCTGCCTGCCTGCCTGCGTCTGTCTGTCTGTCTGTGTAACTGCCTGCCTGCCTGCGTGCCTGCCTGCGTCTGTCTGTCTGTCTGAATGCCTGCCTGCCTGCGTCTGTCTATCTGTCCGTCTGTCTGCCTGCCTGCCTGCCTGCATCTGTCTGTCTGTCTGCCTGACTGTCTGCCTGCCTGCCTGCCTGCGTCTGTCTGTCTCTCTGTCTGTCTGCCTTCCTGCCTGCCTGCGCCTGTCTGTCTGTCTGTCTGCCTGCATGCCTGCCTGCCTGCGTCTGTCTGTCTGTCTGCCGGCCTGCCTGCCTAACTGCCTGCCTGCCTGCGACTGTCTGTCTGTCTGTCTGTCTGTCTGTCGTCCTGCCTGCCTGCCTGCGTCTGTCTGTCTGTCTGCCTGCCTGCCTCTGTCTGTCTGACTGCCTGCCTCCCTGCCTGCCTGCCTGCGTCTGTCTGTCTGCCTGCCTGCCTGCCTGCCTCCTTGCCTGCGTCTGTCTGCCTGCCTGCGTCTGTCTGCCTGCCTGCCTGCCTGCCTGAGTCTGTCTGCCTGCCTGCCTGCGTCTGTCTGCCTGCCTGCCTGCGTCTGTCTGCCTGTCTGCGTCTGCCTGCCTGCCTGCATGCCTGCCTGCCTCTGTCTGCCTGCCTGCGTCTGTCTGCCTGCCTGCCTGCCTCCTGCCTGTGTCTGCCTGCCTGCCTGCCTGCCTGACTGACTGCCTGCCTGCGTCAGTCTGTCTGTCTGCAAGCCTGCCTGCGTCAGTCTGTCTGTCTAGCTGCCTGCCTGCCTGCCTACCTGCCTGCGTCTGTCTGCTTCTGTCTCGCTGCCTGCCTGTGTCTGTCTGTCTGTTTCTCTGTCTGCGTCTGCCTGCCTCTGTCTGTCTGTCTGTCTGTATGTCTGTCAGTCTGCCTGTCTGTCTGCCTGCCTGCCTGCGTCTGTCTGTCTGCTTGTTGCCTGCCTGCCTGCCTGCCTGCCTGCCTGCGTCTGTCTGCCACCCTGCCTCCCTGCGTCAGTCTGTCTGTCCGTCTGTCTGCCTGCCTGTGTCTGTGTGACTGTCTGTCTGTCTGTCTGCCTGCTTTCCTGCCTGCATCTGTCTTTCTGTCTGTCTGTGTGTCTGCCTGCCTGCCTGCGTCTGTGTGTCTGTCTGTCTGTCTGTCTGTCTGCCTGCCTGCCTGCCTGCATCTGTCTGTCTGTCTGTCTGTCTGTCTGTCTGCCTGCCTGCCTGCCTGCCCAACTGCGTCTGTCTGTCAGTCTGTCTGTCTGTGTGCCTGCCTGCCTGCGTCTGTCAGTCCGTCTGTCTGTCTGCCTGCCTACCTGCCTGCATCTGTCTGTCTGTCTGTCTGTCTGCCTGCCTGCCTGCGTCTGTCTGTCTGTCTGTCTGTCTGTCTGTCTCCCTGCCTGCCTGCCTGCCTGCCTCCGTCTGTCTGTCTGTCTGCCAGCCTGCCTGAATGCCTGCGTCTGTCTGTCTGTCTGCCTGCCTGCCTGCGTCTGTCTGTCGGTCTGTCTGCCTGCCTGCCTGCGTCTGTCTGTCTGTCTGTCTGCCTGCCTGCCTGCCTGCATCTGTCTGTCTGTCTGCCTGCCTGCCTGCCTGCATCTGTCTGTCTGTCTGTCTGTCTGCCTGCCTGCCTGCCTGCCCACCTGCGTCTGTCTGTCAGTCTGTCTGTCTGTCTGCCTGCCTGCCTGCGTCTGTCTGTCTGCCTGTCTGCCTGCCTGCCTGCCTGCATCTGTCTGTCTGTCTGTCTGCCTGCCTGCCTGCGTCTGTCTGTCTGTCTGTCTGGCTGCCTGCCTGCGTCTGTCTGTCTGTCTGCCAGCCTGCCTAAATGCCTGCGTCTGTCTGTCTGTCTGCCTGCCTGCCTGCGTCTGCCTGTCGGTCCGTCTGACTGCCTGCCTGCGTCTGTCTGTCTGTCTGCCTGCCTGCCTGCCTGCATCTGTCTGTCTGTCTGCCTGACTGTCTGCCTGCCTGCCTGCCTGCGTCTGTCTGTCTGTCTGTCTGCATGCATGCCTGCCTGCCTGCGTCTGTCTGTCTGTCTGTCTGCCTGCATGACTGCCTGCCTGCGTCTGTCTGTCTGTCAGTCTGCCTGCCTGCCTGCCAGCCTGCCTTCATGCATCTGTCTGTCTGTCTGTCTGGCTGCCTGCCTGCCTGCCTGCATCTGTCTGTCTGTTTGCCTGCCTGCCTGCCTGCCTGTGTCTGTCTGTCTGTCTGCCTGGCTGCCTGCCTGTGTTTGTCTGTCTGTCTGTCTGCCTGCCTCTGTCCGTCTGTCTGTCTGTCTGCCTGCCTCTATCTGTCTGTTGCCTCTGTCTGTCTGCCTGCCTGGCTGCCTGTGTCTCTCAGTCTGTCTGTCTGTCTGCCTGCCTGCCTGCGTCTGTCTGTCTGTCTGCCTGCCTGCCTGCCTTCATGCATCTGTCTGTCTGTCTGGCTGCCTGCCAGCCTGCGTCTGTCTGTCTGTCTGCCTGCCTGTCTGTCTGTCTGCCGGCCTGCCTCCCTGCCTGCGCCTGTCTGCCTGCCTGCCTGTCTGCCTGCGTCTGTCTGCCTGTCTGTCTGGCTGCCTGTCTAATTGAGTCTGTCTGTCTGTCTGCCTGTCTGTCTGCCTGCCGGCCGGCCTGCATCTGTCTGTCTGCCTGCCTGCCTGTCTGCCTGCCTGCCTGCGTCTGCCTGTCTGCTTGCCTGCCTGCATCTGTCTGTCTGTCTGTGTAACTGCCTGCCTGCCTGCGTCCGTCTGTCTGTCTGTCAGTCAGCCTGCCTGCCTGACTGCCTGCGACTGTCTGTCTGTCTGTCTGTCTGTCTGTCTGTCTGGCAGCCTGCCTGCCTGCGTCTGTCTGTCTGTCTGCCTGCCTGCCTGCCAGCGTCTGTCTGTCTGTCTGTGTAACTGCCTGCCTGCCTGCGTGCCTGCCTGCGTCTGTCTGCCTGTCTGAATGCCTGCCTGCCTGCCAGCCTGCCTGCGTCTGTCTGTCTGTCTGTCTGCCTGCCTGCCTGCCTGCCTGCCTGCCTGTCTGTCTGTCTGCCTGTCTGCCTGCCTGCCTGCCTGCGTCTGTCTATCTGCCTGCCTGCCTGCCTGCGTCTGTCTGTATGATTGCCTGCCTGCCTGCCTGCCTGCCTAATTGCCTGCCTGCCTGCGTCTGTCTGTCTGTCTGTCTGTCTGATTGCCGGCCTGAATGCCTGCGTCTGTCTGTGTGTCTGCCTGCCTGCCTGCGTCTGTGTGTCTGTCTGTCTGTCTGTCTGCCTGCCTGCCTGCCTGCCTGCATCTGTCTGTCTGTCTGTCTGTCTGTCTGTCTGCCTGCCTGCCTGCCTGCCCACCTGCGTCTGTCTGTCAGTCTGTCTGTCTGTCTGCCTGCCTGCCTGCTTCTGTCTGTCTGTCTGTCTGCCTGCCTGCCTGCCTGCCTGCGTCTGTCTGTCTGTCTGTCTGTCTGTCTCCCTGCCTGCCTGCCTGCCTGCCTCCGTGTGTCTGTCTGTCTGCCAGCCTGCCTGAATGCCTGCGTCTGTCTGTCTGTCTGCCTGCCTGCCTGCGTCTGTCTGTCGGTCTGTCTGCCTGCCTGCCTGCGTCTGTCTGTCTGTCTGTCTGCCTGCCTGCCTGCCTGCATCTGTCTGTCTGTCTGCCTGACTGTCTGCCTGCCTGCCTGCCTGCGTCTGTCTGTCTGTCTGTCTGCATGCATGCCTGCCTGCCTACGTCTGCCTGCCTGCCTCCCTACCTGCCTGCGTCTGTCTGCTTCTGTCTGTCTGCCTGCCTGTGTCTGTCTGTCTGTTTCTCTGTCTGCGTCTGCCGGCCTCTGTCTGTCTGTCTGTCTGTATGTCTGTCAGTCTGCCTGTCTGTCTGCCTGCCTGCCTGCATCTGTCTGTCTGTCTGTCTGTCTGCCTGCCTGCCTGCCTGCATCTGTCTGTCTGTCTGTCTGACTGTCTGCCTGCCTGCCTGCCTGCGTGTGTCTGTCTGTCTGTCTGTCTGTCTGCATGCCTGCCTGCCTGCGTCTGTCTGTCTGTCTGTCTGCCTGCCTGCCTGCCTGCCTGCCTTCATGCATCTGTCTGTCTGTCTGGCTGCCTGCCTGCCTGCCTGCGTCTGTCTGTCTGTCTGCCTGCCTGCCTGCCTGCCTGCCTGTGTCTGTCTGTCTGTCTGCCTGCCTGCCTGCCTGCGTCTGTCTGTCTGTCTGTCTGTCTGCCTGCCTGCCTGCCTGCCTGCCTGCCTGCGTCTGTCTGTCTGTCTGCCAGCCTGCCTGAATGCCTGCGTCTGTCTGTCTGTCTGCCTGCCTGCCTGCGTCTGTCTGTCGGTCTGTCTGCCTGCCTGCCTGCGTCTGTCTATCTGTCCGTCTGTCTGCCTGCCTGCCTGCATCTGTCTGTCTGTCTGCCGGCCTGCCTGCCTAACTGCCTGCCTGCCTGCGACTGTCTGTCTGTCTGTCTGTCTTTCTGTCGGCCTGCCTGCCTGCCTGCATCTGTCTGTCTGTCTGCCTGCCTGCCTCTGTCTGTCTGACTGCCTGCCTGCCTGCCTGCCTGCCTCCCTGCCTGCGTCTGTCTGCCTGCCTGCGTCTGTCTGCCTGCCTGCCTGCCTGCCTGAGTCTGTCTGCCTGCCTGCCTGCGTCTGTCTGCCTGCCTGCCTGCGTCTGTCTGCCTGTCTGCGTCTGCCTGCCTGCCAGCATGCCTGCCTGCCTCTGTCTGCCTGCCTGCGTCTGTCTGCCTGCCTGCCTGCCTCCTGCCTGTGTCTGCCTGCCTGCCTGCCTGCCTGACTGACTGCCTGCCTGCGTCAGTCTGTCTGTCTGCAAGCCTGCCTGCGTCAGTCTGTCTGTCTAGCTGCCTGCCTGCCTGCCTACCTGCCTGCGTCTGTCTGCTTCTGTCTGGCTGCCTGCCTGTGTCTGTCTGTCTGTTTCTCTGTCTGCGTCTGCCTGCCTCTGTCTGTCTGTCTGTCTGTATGTCTGTCAGTCTGCCTGTCTGTCTGCCGGCCTGCCTGCGTCTGTCTGTCTGCTTGTTGCCTGCCTGCCTGCCTGCCTGCGTCTGTCAACCACCCTGCCTCCCTGCGTCAGTCTGTCTGTCCTTCTGTCTGCCTGCCTGTGTCTGTGTGACTGTCTGTCTCTCTGTCTGCCTGCTTTCCTGCCTGCATCTGTCTTTCTGTCTGTCTGTGTGTCTGCCTGCCTGCCTGCGTCTGTGTGTCTGTCTGTCTGTCTGTCTGTCTGCCTGCCTGCCTGCCTGCATCTGTCTGTCTGTCTGTCTGTCTGTCTGTCTGCCTGCCTGCCTGCCTGCCCACCTGCGTCTGTCTGTCAGTCTGTCTGTCTGTGTGCCTGCCTGCCTGCGTCTGTCTGTCTGTCTGTCTGTCTGCCTGCCTACCTGCCTGCGTCTGTCTCTCTGTCTGCCTGCCTGCCTGCGTCTGCCTGTCGGTCTGTCTGACTGCCTGCCAGCCTGCATCTGTCTGTCTGTCTATCTGCCTGCCTGCCTGCCTGCCTGCCTGTGTCTGTCTGTCTGTCTGCCTGCCTGCCTGCCTGCGTCTGTCTGTCTGTCTGTCTGTCTGCCTGCCTGCCTGCCTGCCTGCCTGCCTGCGTCTGTCTGTCTGTCTGCCAGCCTGCCTGAATGCCTGCGTCTGTCTGTCTGTCTGCCTGCCTGCCTGCGTCTGTCTGTCGGTCTGTCTGCCTGCCTGCCTGCGTCTGTCTATCTGTCCGTCTGTCTGCCTGCCTGCCTGCATCTGTCTGTCTGTCTGCCGGCCTGCCTGCCTAACTGCCTGCCTGCCTGCGACTGTCTGTCTGTCTGTCTGTCTTTCTGTCGGCCTGCCTGCCTGCCTGCATCTGTCTGTCTGTCTGCCTGCCTGCCTCTGTCTGTCTGACTGCCTGCCTGCCTGCCTGCCTGCCTCCCTGCCTGCGTCTGTCTGCCTGCCTGCGTCTGTCTGCCTGCCTGCCTGCCTGCCTGAGTCTGTCTGCCTGCCTGCCTGCGTCTGTCTGCCTGCCTGCCTGCGTCTGTCTGCCTGTCTGCGTCTGCCTGCCTGCCAGCATGCCTGCCTGCCTCTGTCTGCCTGCCTGCGTCTGTCTGCCTGCCTGCCTGCCTCCTGCCTGTGTCTGCCTGCCTGCCTGCCTGCCTGACTGACTGCCTGCCTGCGTCAGTCTGTCTGTCTGCAAGCCTGCCTGCGTCAGTCTGTCTGTCTAGCTGCCTGCCTGCCTGCCTACCTGCCTGCGTCTGTCTGCTTCTGTCTGGCTGCCTGCCTGTGTCTGTCTGTCTGTTTCTCTGTCTGCGTCTGCCTGCCTCTGTCTGTCTGTCTGTCTGTATGTCTGTCAGTCTGCCTGTCTGTCTGCCGGCCTGCCTGCGTCTGTCTGTCTGCTTGTTGCCTGCCTGCCTGCCTGCCTGCGTCTGTCAACCACCCTGCCTCCCTGCGTCAGTCTGTCTGTCCTTCTGTCTGCCTGCCTGTGTCTGTGTGACTGTCTGTCTCTCTGTCTGCCTGCTTTCCTGCCTGCATCTGTCTTTCTGTCTGTCTGTGTGTCTGCCTGCCTGCCTGCGTCTGTGTGTCTGTCTGTCTGTCTGTCTGTCTGCCTGCCTGCCTGCCTGCATCTGTCTGTCTGTCTGTCTGTCTGTCTGTCTGCCTGCCTGCCTGCCTGCCCACCTGCGTCTGTCTGTCAGTCTGTCTGTCTGTGTGCCTGCCTGCCTGCGTCTGTCTGTCTGTCTGTCTGTCTGCCTGCCTACCTGCCTGCGTCTGTCTCTCTGTCTGCCTGCCTGCCTGCGTCTGCCTGTCGGTCTGTCTGACTGCCTGCCAGCCTGCATCTGTCTGTCTGTCTATCTGCCTGCCTGCCTGCGTCTGTCTGTCTGTCTGTCTGCCTGCCTGCCTGCGTCTGTCTGTCTGTCTGCCAGCCTGCCTAAATGCCTGCGTCTGTCTCTCTGTCTGCCTGCCTGCCTGCGTCTGCCTGTCGGTCTGTCTGACTGCCTGCCTGTGTCTGTCTGTCTGTCTGCCTGCCTGCCTGCCTGCATCTGTCTGTCTGTCTGCCTGACTGTCTGCCTGCCTGCCTGCCTGCGTCTGTCTGTCTGTCTGTCTGCATGCATGCCTGCCTGCCTGCGTCTGTCTGTCTGTCTGTCTGCCTGCATGCCTGCCTGCCTGCGTCTGTCTGTCTGTCTGTCTGCCTGCCTGCCTGCCTGCCTGCCTTCACGCATCTGTCTGTCTGTCTGGCTGCCTGCCTGCCTGCCTGCGTCTGTCTGTCTGTTTGCCTGCCTGCCTGCCTGCCTGTGTCTGTCTGTCTGTCTGCCTGGCTGCCTGCCTACGTTTGTCTGTCTGTCTGTCTGCCTGCCTCTATCTGTCTGTTGCCTCTGTCTGTCTGCCTGCCTGGCTGCCTGTGTCTCTCAGTCTGTCTGCCTGTCTGCCTGCCTGCCTGCGTCTGTCTGTCTGTCTGCCTGCCTGCATGCCTTCATGCATCTGTCTGTCTGTCTGGCTGCCTGCCTTCCTGCGTCTGTCTGTCTGTCTGCCTGCCTGTCTGTCTGTCTGCCGGCCTGCCTCCCTGCCTGCGTCTGTCTGCCTGCCTGCCTGTCTGCCTGCGTCTGTCTGCCTGTCTGTCTGGCTGCCTGCCTGCTTGAGTCTGTCTGTCTGTCTGCCTGTCTGTCTGCCTGCCGGCCTGCATTAGTCTGTCTGCCTGCCTGCCTGTCTGCCTGCCTGCCTGCGTCTGCCTGTCTGCTTGCCTGCCTGCATCTGTCTGTCTGTCTGTGTAACTGCCTGCCTGCCTGCGTCTGTCTGTCTGTCTGTCTGTCTGATTGCCTGCCTGAATGCCTGCGTCTGTCTGTCTGTCTGCCTGCCTGCCTGTGTCTGTCTGTCTGTCTGTCTGCCTGCCTGCCTGCGTCTGTCTGCCTGTCTGTCTGCCTGACTGCCTGCGACTGTCTGTCTGTCTGTCTGCCTGCCTGCCTGCGTGCCTGCATCTGTCTGTCTGCCTGCCTGCCTGCGTCTGCCTGTCTGTCTGCCTGCCTGCCTGCCTGCCTGCGTCAGTCTGCCGGCCTGCCTGCATACCTGCGTCTGTCTGCCTGTCTGTCTGCCTGCCTGCCTGCATGTGTCTGTCTGTCTGTTTGCCTGTATGTCTGCCTGTATGTCTGCCTGCCTGCCTGCGTCTGTCTGTCTGCCTGCCTGCCTGCCTGTCTGCCTGCCTGCCTGCGTCTGTCTGTCTGCCTGTCTGCCTGCCTGCCTGCCTGTGTCTGTCTGTCTGCCTGTCTGCCCACCTGCCTGAATGCCTGCGTCTGTCTGTCTGTCTGTCTGTCAGCCTGCCGGCCTGCGTCTGTCTGTCTGTCTGTCTCCCTGCCTACCTGCGTCTGTCTGTCTGTCTGTCTGCCTTCCTGCCTGCCTGTGTCTGTCTCTCTGTCTGTCTGCCTGCCAGATTGCGTCTATCTGTCTGTCTGTCTGTCTGTCAGCCTGCATCTGTCTGCCTGCGTCTGTCTATCCGTCTGTCTGCGTGCATCTGTCTGCGTCTGTCTGTCTGTATGCCTGTGTGTGTCTGTCTGCCAGCGTCTGTCTGTCTGTCTGCCAGTGTCTGTCTGTCTGTCTGCCCGCCTGCGTCTGTCTGTCTGCCTTTCTGCCTTCCAGCGTGCTCGCCTGCGTCTGTCTGTCTGTCTGTCTGCCTGCCTTCCTGCGTCTGTGTGTCTGTTTGTCTGTCTGTCTGCCTGCCTTCCTGCCTGCATCTGTCTGTGTGTCTGTCTGTCTGCCTGCCTGCCTGCGTCTGTCTGTCTGTTTGTCTGCCTGCATCTGTCTGTCTGCCTGCGTCTTTCTGTCTGCCTGAGTCTGTCTGTCTGCCTGCGTCTGTCTGTCAGCCTGCATCTGTCTGTCTGCCTCCGTCTGTCAGTCTGCCTGCGTCTGTCTGTCTGCCTGCGTCTGTCTGTCTGCCTGCGTCTGTCTGTCTGCCTGCGTCTGTCTGTCTGCCTGCATCTGTCTGTCTGCCTGCGTCTGTCTGTCTGCGTCTGTCTGTCTGCGTCTGTCTGTCTGCGTCTGTCTGTCTGCATCTGTCTGTCTGCGTCTGTCTGTCTGCGTCTGTCTGTCTGTGTGTCTGTGTATGTTTTTCTGTTCAGAACGTCTGCCTCATATTTGTGTGCAGGTTGTGTTTCTCATATTACTTGTAAAACCCTGATGCAGCAGTACTTGAGAACATTTGGAAATAAAATTTTGCATAAAACCATAACATACAATTTTCTTGTTTAATGCGACTGCCATATACTACCCTTTGGCCTCATACTCCAAAATAATAGAAATGAAGTGTCCATTACTTTACAAATGTGACTGGAATCCAGGGCCTTTAAAATCGAAACTTCTAGCCTTAGCCTTCTGGACCTCTTAAAAAATGAAAGAAAACCTTCAACGAGCAAAATATTATACGGGCTCTTTATTAATTAAACTATTATAGATCTTACCAGTGAGGATCACTGAAAGAACGATGACAAATTAGGCGAGCTTTCTGAGGTATACACGGCTGCTAAACGGAATTTCGTGCACGTAGTTTGTGCATTCACGATACATAAATTACTGGCGCGCCATACAACTAAGCACTGAGGTAGTACTTAGCATTTACATACTACCTATTTATCAAGACGAGACTTCCTCTTTCTATCTCTCCCTGTCCTTCTGTCTCTCCCCCTCTCTCTCTTCTGATGCTTTCTTTTGTTTTTTGTCTTTGAGTAAAAGTATTCACTTTAATCGGCATCTCGTACCAATTTTCTAAAACACTCAAGGGTATATGTGCAGAACGTTGATACTATAAGAATGCATACGGCTCTATCATGGTATTCATTACAACTAAAAAATATTTCCTTATTGTAGTTACCGTACCTGTATTTATGAGCTAAGTTACCTCCATTTTTCACATTATAGTGTTCCTCGTACAACCATTGTATCCAATGGTGGTACTCGTATTGCTGTAAAACTCTTTCAACATCACAAAGGTGGACTTCCACCGGATGACAGTTGCATCCCCTGTGAACAGCAAATACAAAATAGTGAAAAAAGTTCTGTGTCTTCAGTTTCTTAATCTCACGTACCTTTATCTGACATGACAAGTTATAACACAGCAGCTTGGTGCCTCATACTTCCCGTGTATTTTACACAATCAATCCACATGGGCTCGGCGGTCAGTGCATCTCACTACTGGCATCAAATATTAACTACAGCACGCAAATCGTCCTTGCAAGGCAAACTCGTCCTACTTCTCAACCAATACACTCATTGTCTTTCAATACTGCCTCACCTCTTGAAAATCACCGCAAGTACTCCACACACATTCGTCTCCTTCTTCCTTCTGCACCAGCCCGGAGATATGAAAGTGGTTAACATACATTAAATGAATGTCTTGAGGTGTTAGATGTGTAGTCAACCTATCGATCTGCGACTCTCATAACGTTATTATGAAAAATTTTCCTCACTCTGCATGCATTACAGTTTACGCAAAGAATTTTTATCTTACAAATCATCATCAGGTATGTCATTTTAATTTATTATGTCTTTAGTATCGGCTATTTGCAACACATTTATCAGAGAGTATCCATATATACCACCAAATGTACAGCCGTGCTCAAAGTATCCGAACGACCTGACTTGCATTTCGCCTGATTCGCATGCAACCCGCATAACGCAGCTGTCTAGCAAGTCCTCTAATCGCTCCTCGGTACAGCCGTTTGACTATTGAAAATGGTTCCAACAAGTCACCACTAGGAAACACTGCTCTGTATCGCAATAACTCAAGATGTAAAGTAATACCACGATACTACAAATATCAGGGAACACCTTATCACAGATAAGACTGTCCTTAAGGCTTGTAAGCTCACTTATATTGCAATAGATGACATACCTGAAATGTTACCACTCTCATTATTACGTCAGATAGGTAATGCACGTAGAAAGTGCGTCGTATTCATGATTTCCTCTTCAAAGTAACATACCGTACTTATTATTTAACACAAAATGACATTAAAATTTTAAGTTATTCACGAGCAGCTAGTTGAGAGCATGTATGAACTTCAAATGACACGACGAACCGACTCGTTCTGAATATGGATTCAAACCAAGGTCATGCAGACTAAGCAAAGATTTCATGACTGACGGAAACTAACATCTTTCATGACTAGGCATACAGAGAGTGATATACCTCGATTTTAGACGGTATCAGTTAGCAAATATCAACTTTATATTACATAATGTAAACATTTTTAACGGACACGAATTCCTACCCAGCATCTATTGTCCATATTAAAGAACTACGAGAGATGTTAAATATTGCTTTTTCACAAGTAACTTACTTGAAATGCCGTGAGGTAAAGCTTAGTGTTGGACAGAGATTCGAACCCAGAACCTAATCGGATTGTTATCAAAGCACAATCAACTGTGATATATCGAATTTTCTCGGCAGTAGCTAGATGATTTAACTGAAATGACGAGACGACACATTAGTGTTTTCCTTCCCAGGACTCCAACCCGACACCTATCGCTGTTATATTCTAGAGAAAAGGAACGTTAAATATGGGTTTGTTACACCAACAGCGACATGTGAG
Source organism: Schistocerca serialis cubense (assembly GCF_023864345.2). Taxonomy (NCBI): domain Eukaryota; kingdom Metazoa; phylum Arthropoda; class Insecta; order Orthoptera; family Acrididae; genus Schistocerca; species Schistocerca serialis. Next base: position 507,205,756 of record NC_064644.1, on the reverse strand, counting down.
CGTGTTTGAACTAGAAATAATATGACGAAGAGTTCAGTGCTGACTGGGAATCGAACGCCACACATCGTTAACTACACACAAAGTGACGTCAGCTACCGAATTTTTCTCCACCAACAGCTCGGAATAACATCCTTGAACTTACAGTTATCTCGCAAATAGTTATGTGTCTCACCGGGAGTCAAAAACGTCAGATGACGTTAGTGTTGACAACGAATGAAAATACATTAAAAATCAAAATTATTATCCACCAGCCGATAGGTGTTCTCATGCTAGAGCTTGATAATACATAATGAATACTTTAGTGCCGAGCCAGGATTCGAACCTATTCACGCACAATATGTGAAGATGTTGAGGAACCTGCAATTTTGAACAAACAACAAATTGTAGTCGAGCTGTATTGCCACGAAGGGATCAAATTCCGCGTTAAGGGCGGTCTGAGCTGCATTCCCACTTCAGAACCAATTTTAACGACATAAAGAAGCTCAAATAAAAGATGGAATAACTGTCCTGTGACCCTACATAGCGTCTGCTTCGTCACTAGAAATAAGTAACTAGTATAAGAAAGGTTACTGGCGATTGAGTTTCTACATGTCGCTGCTCCTGACTTTATTGTGGTTCAACCTAATGTCTACTTGGTAGAGAAGGAATATTATGTTTAATGTGAATTTCAGACCACAATGCCATTATACCTTCTTCACTTGGCGTAGCCAGACGAGAATAGAATCTGTCTCTTATTATCAAAAATCATCGGCAGAAGTTGGAATCGAACCCACTCCATAAGTATATAAATCTATCATCAACCAAACAGACCATAAAATCCTCATCTGCGCGACTCATTTTTCTATCATAACGCCGTTGTGCCACACTGGATGAGAAGTCTGACAGACAGGCTCCCTGTAGTGGCTTGCAGCATGTTCGGTACATTCATTTCCTTGGTTGACCGAGTCGCCACGAACTAGCTGCCTGAGCTACTCACTGCATACATTTAACTCTATTTTTTAATCACCTAAATAAAATCATGTAACTGCCACCTACACCGAACTGCCAATAGCATAGGATGGCGAAATTTAAATAGGAAGTGTTACTTTCCACTTCAGCTACTCTATTGCGCTATCTGTTTGTGGAAAACGTCGTGCAGTGCAAAAGGAAAGCTGTGGCTGTCTGTCTCTCAGAAGTCCAGGTCCGGCCATATGCATTGTCACAGCACTGTGGAATGCGGAAGTTCTGGAGGAACTGTTGTTGACTTCTGGAGCTGCTGCTGCTATGCGTCAGCAAGTAGTGTAACGGTAACCCCTGTGCACAGTAGATGAGACGTCGCGAGTTCGAGTACATTAACTGCTACATTTTTTAAAATGCAATTCTGCTGTCTGCTGAAGTTTTTAATCTAATGGACCTTTGAACGTAATTCCCTTCACTTCTCAACCCAAAATAGCCGCATGTGGAAAAAGGGCTAACTTCTGCGACATTTTGTTCGTATCAGGTTTAATAGATGGCCAGGCAGCAGATGCATCTCGAAACTTTTGTATTATGTACGAGGAGAGCGCGTCGTACATTAGCTGCCGTGTGGTAGTGGCATTTTATTCTGACGTAATAATGAGAGTGGTAACATTTCAGGTATGTCATCTACTGCAATTTAAGTGAGCTTACAAGCCTTAAGGACAGTCTTATCTGTGATAAGGTGTTCCCTGATATTTGTAGTATCGTGGTATTACTTTACATCTTGAGTTATTGCGATACAGAGCAGTGTTTCCTAGTGGTGACTTGTTGGAACCATTTTCAATAGTCAAACGGCTGTACCGAGGAGCGATTAGAGGACTTGCTAGACAGCTGCGTTATGCGGGTTGCATGCGAATCAGGCGAAATGCAAGTCAGGTCGTTCGGATACTTTGAGCACGGCTGTGCATTTGGTGGTATATATGGATACTCTCTGATAAAAGTGTTGCAAATAGCCGATACTAAATACATAATAAATTAAAATAACATACCTGATGATGATTTGTAAGATAAAAATTCTTTGCGTAAACTGTAATGCATGCAGAGTGAGGAAAATTTTTCATAATAACGTTATGAGAGTCGCAGATCGATAGGTCGACTACACATCTAACACCTCAAGACATTCGTTTAATGTATGTTAACCACTTTCATATCTCTGGGCTGGTGCAGAAGGAAGAAGGAGACGAATGTGTGTGGAGTACTTGCGGTGATTTTCAAGAGGTGAGGCAGTATTGAAAGACAATGAGTGTATTGGTTGAGAAGTAGGACGAGTTTGCCTTGCAAGGACGATTTGCGTGCTGTAGTTAATATTTGATGCCAGTAGTGAGATGCACTGACCGCCGAGCCAATGTGGATTGATTGTGCAAAATACACGGGAAGTATGAGGCACCAAGCTGCTGTGTTATAACTTGTCATGTCAGATAAAGGTACGTGAGATTAAGAAACTGAAGACACAGAACTTTTTTCACTATTTTGTATTTGCTGTTCACAGAGGATGCAACTGTCATCCGGTGGAAGTCCACCTTTGTGATGTTGAAAGAGTTTTACAGCAATACGAGTACCACCATTGGATACAATGGTTGTGCGAAGAACACTATAATGTGAAAAATGGAGGTAACTTAGCTCATAAATACAGGTACGGTAACTACAATAAGGAAATATTTTTTAGTTGTAATGAATACCATGATAGAGCCGTATGCATTCTTATAGTATCAACGTTCTGCACATATACCCTTGTGTGTTTTGGAAAATTGGTACGAGATGCCGATTAAAGTGAATACTTTTACTCAAAGACAAAAAACAAAAGAAAGCATCAGAAGAGAGAGAGGGGGAGAGACAGAAGGACAGGGAGAGATAGAAAAAGGAAGTCTCACCTTGATAAATAGGTAGTATGTAAATGCTAAGTACTACCTCAGTGCTTAGTTGTATGGCGCGCCAGTAATTTAAGTATCGTGAATGCACAAAATACGTGCACGAAATTCCGTTTAGCAGCCGTGTATACCTCAGAAAGCTCGCCTAATTTGTCATCTTTCTTCCAGTGATCCTCACTGGTAAGAGCTATAATAGTTTAATTAATAAAGAGCCAGTATAATATTTTGCTCGTTGAAGGTTTTCTTTCATTTTTTAAGAGGTCCAGAAGGCTAAGGCTAGATGTTTCGATTTTAAAGGCCCTGGATTCCAGTCACATTTGTAAAGTAATGGACACTTCATTTCTATTATTTTGGAGTATGAGGCCAAAGGGTAGTATTTGGCAGTCGCATTAAACAAGAAAATTGTATGTAATGGTTTTATGCAAAATTTTATTTCCAAATGTTCTCAAGTACTGCTGCTTCAGGATTTTACAAGTAATATGAGAAACACAACCTGCACACAAATATGAGGCAGATGTTCTGAACAGAAAAACACAGACAGACAGACAGACGCAGACAGACAGACGCAGACAGACAGACACAGACAGACAGACGCAGACAGTCAGACAGATGCAGACAGACAGACAGACGCAGACAGACAGACGCAGACAGACAGACGCAGACAGTGAGAGAGACGCAGACAGACAGACAGACGCAGGCAGGCAGACAGACGCAGGCAGACAGACAGACGCAGGCAGACAGACAGATGCAGGCAGACAGACAGACGCAGGCAGACACAAAAACACAGGCAGTCAGACAGATGCAGGCAGACAGACAGACAGACGCAGGCAGGCAGACAGACGCCGGAAGACAGACAGACGCAGGCAGACAGACAGACGAAGCAGACAGACAGACGCAGGCAGGCAGGAGGCCGCAGGCACACAGACAGATGCAGGTAGACAGCCAGACAGACGCACACAGACAGACAGACAGACAGACAGAATGACAGGCAGACAGAAGCAGGCAGACAGACAGACAGACGCCGGCAGGCAGGCAGGAAGGCAGACAGACAGACAGACAGACAGACGCAGGCAGGCAGGCAGGCAGGCAGACAGACAGTTAGACGCAGGCAGCCAGGCAGGCAGGCAGGCAGACAGACAGACAGACAGACGCAGACAGGCAGGCAGTCAGGCAGAAAGACAGACAGACAGATGCAGGCACGTAGGCAGGCAGACAGACAGACAGACGCAGGCAGGCAGGCAGACAGACAGACAGAAAGACAGAGAGACAGATGCAGGCAGGCAGGCAGGCAGGCAGACAGACAGACAGACACAGGCAGGCAGGCAGGCAGGCAGGCAGACGCAGGCAGGCAGGCAGATGCAGGCAGGCAGGCAGACAGACAGACAGACGCAGGCAGGCAGGCAGACAGACAGACGCAGGCAGGCAGGCAGGCAGACAGACGCAGGCAGGCAGGCAGACGCAGGCAGGCTGGCAGACGCAGGCAGGCAGGCAGACAGACGCAGGCAGGCAGGCAGACAGACGCAGGCAGGCAGGAAGACAGGCAGGCAGGCAGACAGACGCAGGCAGGCAGGCAGGCAGATGCAGGCAGGCAGGCAGGCAGACAGTCAGACGCAGGAAGGCAGGGAGACAGACAGACGCAGGCAGGCTGGCAGACTGACAGACAGACAGATGCAGGCAGGCAGACAGACAGACAGACAGACAGACGCAGGTAGACAGCCAGACAGACGCACACAGACAGATAGACAGACAGAATGACCGACAGACAGATGCAGGCAGACTGACTGACAGACAGACAGACGCCTGCAGGCAGGCAGGAAGGCAGACAGACAGACAGACCGACAGACAGACACAGGAAGGCAGGCAGACAGACAGACAGACGCAGGCAGACAGACAAACACAGGCAGGCAGACAGATGCAGGCAGACAGACAGACAGAAGCAGGCAGGCAGACAGACGCAGGAAGACAGACAGACGCAGGCAGACAGACAGACGAAGCAGACAGACAAACACAGGCAGGCAGACAGATGCAGGCAGACAGACAGACAGACGCAGGCAGGCACACAGACGCAGGAAGACAGACAGACGCAGGCAGACAGACAGACGAAGCAGACAGACAGACGCAGGCAGGCAGGCGGCCGCAGGCACACAGACAGACGCAGGTAGACAGCCAGACAGACGCACACAGACAGACAGACAGACAGAATGACCGGCAGACAGAAGCAGGCAGACAGAGAGACAGACAGACAGACAGACGCCGTCAGGAAGGCAGGAAAGCAGACAGACAGACAGACGCAGGCAGGCAGGCAGGCAGGCAGACAGACAGACAGTTAGACGCAGGCAGGCAGGCAGGCAGGCAGGCAGGCAGACAGACAGACAGACAGACAGACAGACGCAGACAGGCAGGCAGTCAGGCAGAAAGACAGACAGGCAGATGCAGGCACGCAGGCAGGCAGACAGACAGACAGACGCAGGCAGGCAGGCAGACAGACAGACAGACAGACAGAGAGACAGATGCAGGCAGGCAGGCAGGCAGACAGACACACAGACACAGGCAGGCAGGCAGGCAGACAGACAGACAGACAGACACAGGCAGGCAGGCAGGCAGGCAGGCAGGCAGGCAGACGCAGGCAGGCAGGCAGACGCAGGCAGGCAGGCAGACAGGCAGGCAGACAGACGCAGGCAGGCAGGCAGGCAGGCAGGCAGACAGACGCAGGCAGGCAGGCAGACAGACAGACGCAGGCAGGCAGGCAGACAGACAGAAGCAGGCAGGGAGGCAGGCAGGCAGACGCAGGCAGGCAGGCAGACAGGTAGGCAGGCAGGCAGGCAGACAGGCAGGCAGGCAGGCAGGCAGGCAGGCAGGCAGACAGATGCAGGAAGGCAGGCAGGCAGACAGACAGACTCACGCAGGCAGGCAGGCAGACAGACAGACAGATACAGGCAGGCAGGCAGGCAGACAGACAGACGCAGGCAGGCAGGCAAGCAGGCAGGCAGGCAGACAGACAGACGCAGGCAGGCAGGCAGACAGACAGACGCAGGCAGACAGGCAGGCAGACAGACGCAGGCAGGCAGGCAGGCAGGCAGACGCAGGCAGGCAGGCAGACGCAGACAGGCAGGCAGACAGACGCAGGCAGGCAGGCAGACAGACGCAGGCAGGCAGGAAGACAGGCAGGCAGGCAGACAGACGCAGGCAGGCAGGCAGGCAGATGCAGGCAGGCAGGCAGGCAGACAGTCAGACGCAGGCAGGCAGGCAGACAGACAGACGCAGGCAGGCTGGCAGACTGACAGACAGACAGATGCAGGCAGGCAGACAGACAGACAGACAGACAGACGCAGGTAGACAGCCAGACAGACGCACACAGACTGACAGACAGACTGAATGACCGACAGACAGATGCAGGCAGACAGACTGACAGACAGACAGACGCCTGCAGGCAGGCAGGAAGGCAGACAGACACACAGACAGACAGACAGACAGACAGACACAGGAAGGCAGGCAGACAGACAGACAGACAGACAGACGCAGGCTGGCAGGCAGACAGACGCAGGCAGGCAGGCAGCAGGAAGACAGACAGACGCAGGCAGGCAGGCAGGCAGACAGACAGACAGACAGTTAGACGCAGGCAGGCAGGCAGGCAGGCAGGCAGATAGACAGACAGACAGACGCAGACAGGCAGGCAGTCAGGCAGGCAGACAGACGCACGCAGGCAGGCAGGCAGGCAGGCAGACAGACAGACACAGGCAGGTAGGCAGGCAGACAGACAGACAGACAGACACGGGCAGGCCGGCCGGCAGGCAGCCCGGCAGGCTGACAGACGCAGGCAGGCAGGCAGGCAGACAGATAGGCAGGCAGACAGACAGACAGACAGATAGACGCAGGCAGGCAGGCAAGCAGACAGACACAGGCAGGCAGCAGACAGGCAGGCAGACAGACGCAGGCAGGCAGGCAGGCAGGCAGGCTGACAGACGCAGGCAGGCAGGCAGGCAGGAAGGAAGGCAGACAGACGCAGGCAGGCAGGCAGGCAGACAGACGCAGGCAGGCAGGCAGGCAGATAGACAGACAGACAGACAGACGAAGGCAGGCAGGCAGTCAGACAGACAGACTGACAGACACAGGCAGGCAGACAGACAGACAGATAGACAGACAGACGCAGGCAGGCAGGCAGGCAGACAGACAGACAGACAGATGCAGGCAGGCAGGCAGGCATGCAGGCAGACAGACACAGGCAGGCAGGCAGGCAGGCAGGCAGGCAGGCAGGCAGGCAGACAGACAGACAGACAGACACAGGCAGGCAGGCAGGCAGGCAGGCAGGCTGACAGACGCAGGCAGGCAGGCAGACAGATAGGCAGGCAGACAGACAGACAGACAGACAGATGCAGGCAGTCAGGCAGACAGACAGACGCAGGCAGGCAGGCAGGCAGACAGGCAGACAGACGCAGGCAGGCAGACAGACAGACGCAGGCAGGCAGGCAGCCAGACGCAGGCAGGCAGGCAGGCAGACAGACAGACAGACGCAGGCAGGCCGGCAGGCAGGCAGACAGACAGACGCAGGCAGGCAGGCAGACAGACAGACACACAGATGCAGGCAGGCAGGCAGACAGAGAGACAGATGCAAGCAGGCAGGCAGGCAGACAGACAGACAGACAGATGCAGGCAGGCAGGCAGACAGACTGACGCAGGCAGGCAGGCAGACAGGCAAACAGACAAACAGACGGACAGACAGACGCAGGCAGGCAGGCAGGCAGGCAGGCAGGCAGGCAGGCAGACAGACAGACAAACGCAGGCAGGCAGACAGACAGACAGACAGACAGATGCAGGCAGGCAGGCAGACAGACAGACAGAAGCAGGCAGGCAGGAGGGCAGGCAGACAGACAGACGCAGGCATGCAGGCAGCCAGGCAGACAGACAGACAGACGCAGGCAGGCAGGCAGTCAGACAGACAGACGCAGGCAGGCAGGCAGACAGACAGACAGACGCGGGCAGGCAGACAGACAGACGCAGGCAGGCAGGCAGGCAGACAGACAGACAGACACAGGCTGGCAGGCAGGCAGACAGACAGACGCAGGCAGGCAGGCAGGCAGACAGACAGATGCAGGCAGGCAGGCAGGCAGGCAGGCAGACAGACAGGCGCAGGCAGGCAGGCAGACAGACAGACGCAGGCAGGGAGGCAGGCAGGCAGACGCAGGCAGGCAGACAGGTAGGCAGGCAGGCAGGCAGACAGACAGGCAGGCAGGCAGGCAGGCAGACAGACAGACACACGCAGGCAGGCAGGCAGTCAGGTAGGCAGGCAGACAGACGCAGGCAGGCAGGCAGGCAGACAGACATACGTAGGCAGGCAGGCAGGCAGGCAGACGCAGGCAGGGAGGCAGGCAGGCAGACGCAGGCAGTCAGGCAGACAGGTAGGCAGGCAGGCAGGCAGGCAGGCAGGCAGGCAGACAGACAGGCAGGCAGACAGACAGAGAGACAGACAGATGCAGGCAGTCAGGCAGACAGTCAGACGCAGGCAGGCAGGCAGACAGACTGACGCAGGCAGGCTGGCAGACTGACAGACAGACAGATGCAGGCAGGCAGACAGACAGACAGACAGAGAGACGCAGGTAGACAGCCAGACAGACGCACACAGACAGACAGACAGACAGAATGACCGACAGACAGATGCAGGCAGACAGACTGACAGACAGACAGACTCCTGCATGCAGGCAGGAACGCAGACAGACAGACAGACAGACAGACAGACAGACACAGGAAGGCAGGCAGACAGACAGACAGACAGACAGACGCAGGCAGACAAACACAGGCAGGCAGACAGACAGACAGACGCAGGCAGGCAGACAGACGCAGGAAGACAGACAGACGCAGGCAGACAGACAGACGACGCAGACAGACAAACACAGGCAGGCAGACAGATGCAGGCAGAAAGACAGACAGACGCAGGCAGGCAGACAGACGCAGGAAGACAGACACACGCAGGCAGACAGACAGACAAAGCAGACAGACAGACGCAGACAGGCAGGCGGCCGCAGGCACACAGACAGACGCAGGTAGACAGCCAGACAGACGCACACAGACAGACAGACAGACAGAATGACCGGCAGACAGAAGCAGGCAGACAGACAGACAGACAGACAGACAGACGCCGGCAGGCAGGCAGGAAGGCAGACAGACAGACAGACGCAGGCAGGCAGGCAGACAGACAGACAGACAGACAGACAGACAGACGCACACAGGCAGGCAGTCAGGCAGAAAGACAGACAGACAGATGCAGGCACGCAGGCAGGCAGACAGACAGACAGACGCAGGCAGGCAGGCAGGCAGACAGACAGACAGACAGACAGACAGAGAGACAGATGCAGGCAGGCAGGCAGGCAGACAGACAGACAGACAGACACAGGCAGGCAGGCAGGCAGGCAGGCAGACAGACAGACAGACAGACAGACACAGGCAGGCAGGCAGGCAGACGCAGGCAGGCAGACAGGCAGGCAGACAGACGCAGGCAGGCAGGCAGGCAGGCAGGCAGACGCAGACAGACAGACGCACGCAGGCAGACAGACGCAGGCAGGCAGGCAGGCAGGCAGGCAGACTAACGCAGGCAGGCAGGCAGGCAGACAGACAGATGCAGGCAGGCAGGCAAGCAAGCAGGCAGGCAGGCAGACAGACAGACGCAGGCAGGCAGGCAGACAGACAGACGCAGGCAGGAAGGCAGGCAGACAGACGCAGGCAGGCAGGCAGGCAGGCAGACGAAGGCAGGCAGGCAGACGCAGGCAGACGCAGGCAGGCAGGCAGACAGACGCAGGCAGGCAGGCAGACAGACGCAGGCAGGCAGGAAGACAGGCAGGCAGGCAGGCAGACGCAGGCAGGCAGGCAGGCAGATGCAGGCAGGCAGACAGTCAGACGCAGGCAGGCAGGCAGACAGACAGACGCAGGCAGGCTGGCAGACTGACAGACAGACAGATGCAGGCAGGCAGACAGACAGACAGACAGACAGACGCAGGTAGACAGCCAGACAGACGCACACAGACAGACAGACAGACAGAATGACCGACAGACAGATGCAGGCAGACAGACTGACAGACAGACAGACGCCTGCAGGCAGGCAGGAAGGCAGACAGACAGACAGACAGACAGACAGACACAGGAAGGCAGGCAGGCAGACAGACACACAGACAGACGCAGACACGCAGGCAGTCAGGCAGACAGACAGACAGACAGACAGACACAGGCAGGCAGGCAGGCAGGCAGGCAGACAGACAGACACAGGCAGGCAGGCAGGCAGGCAGGCAGACAGACAGACACAGGCAGGTAGGCAGGCAGACAGACAGACAGACAGACACAGGCAGGCCGGCCGGCAGGCAGGCAGGCAGGCAGGCAGGCAGGCAGACAGACGCAGGCAGGCAGGCAGACAGATAGGCAGGCAGACAGACAGACAGACAGATAGACGCAGGCAGGCAGGCAGGCAGGCAGACAGATACAGGCAGGCCGGCAGGCAGACAGGCAGGCAGACAGACGCAGGCAGGCAGGCAGGCAGGCAGACAGACACAGGCAGGCAGCCAGGCAGGCAGGCAGACAGACAGACAGACAGAGGCAGGCAGGCAGGCAGTCAGGCAGGCTGACAGACGCAGACAGGCAGGCAGACAGATAGGCAGGCAGACAGACAGACAGACAGACAGATGCAGGCAGTCAGGCAGGCAGGCAGGCAGACAGACAGGCAGACAGACGCAGGCAGGCAGACAGAAAGACGCAGGCAGGCAGGCAGGCAGGCAGGCAGGCAGGCAGGCAGACGCAGGCAGGTAGGCAGACAGATAGGCAGGCAGACAGACAGAGAGACAGATAGAGGCTGGCAGGCAGACAGACGCAGGCAGGCAGGCAGACAGGCAGGCAGACAGACGCAGGCAGGCAGGCAGTCAGGCAGACGCAGGTAGGCAGGCAGGCAGACAGACGCAGGCAGGCAGGCAGGCAGATAGACAGACAGACAGACAGACGAAGGCAGGCAGGCAGTCAGACAGACAGACTGACAGACACAGGCAGGCAGACAGACAGACAGATAGACAGACACAGGCAGGCAGGCAGGCAGACAGACATACAGACAGACAGACAGACAGATGCAGGCAGGCAGGCTGGCAGGCAGGCAGGCAGACACAGGCAGGCAGGCAGGCAGGCAAGCAGGCAGACAGACAGACAGACAGACACAGGCAGGCAGGCAGGCAGGCAGGCAGGCTGACAGACGCAGGCAGGCAGGCAGACAGATAGGCAGGCAGATAGACAGACAGACATTCAGATGCAGGCAGTCAGGCAGACAGAAAGACGCAGGCAGGCAGGCAGGCAGACAGACAGGCAGACAGACGCAGGCAGGCAGACAGACGGACGCAGGCAGGCAGGCAGGCAGGCAGACAGACGCAGGCAGGCAGGCAGGCAGACAGACAGACAGACGGAGGCAGGCAGGCAGACAGACAGACGCAGGCAGGCAGGCAGACAGACAGACACACAGACGCAACCAGGCAGGCAGGCAGACAGACAGACAGACAGACAGACTGACGCAGGCAGGCAGGCAGACAGGCAAACAGACAAACAGACGGACAGACAGACACGGGCAGGCAGGCAGGCAGGCAGGCAGGCAGACAGACAGACAGATGCAGGCAGGCAGGCAGGCAGACAGAGAGACGCAGGCAGGCAGGCAGACAGACAGACGCAGGCATGCAGGCAGGCAGGCAGACAGACAGACAGACAGACGCAGGCAGGCAGGCAGGCAGGCAGGCAGACAGACAGACAGACGCGGGTAGGCAGACAGACAGACGCAGGCAGGCAGGCAGACAGACAGACAGACGCGGGCAGGCAGACAGACAGACGCAAGCAGGCAGGCAGGCAGACAGACAGACAGACACAGGCAGGCAGGCAGGCAGACAGACAGACGCAGGCAGGCAGGCAGGCAGACAGACAGATGCAGGCAGGCAGGCAGGCAGACAGGTAGGCAGGCAGGCAGGCAGACAGACAGGGAGGCAGGCAGGCAGGCAGACAGACAGATAGACACAGGCAGGCAGGCAGGTAGGCAGGCAGACAGATGCAGGCAGGCAGGCAGGCAGGCAGACAGACAGACGCAGGCAGGCAGGCAGGCAGACAGACAGACCCAGGCAGGCAGGCAGGCAGACAGACGCAGGCAGGGAGGCAGGCAGGCAGACGCAGGCAGACAGGTAGGCAGGCAGGCAGGCAGGCAGGCAGAAAGACAGACAGACAGACAGATGCCGGCAGTCAGGCAGACAGTCAGACACTGGCAGGCAGGCAGACAGACAGATGCAGGCAGGCTGGCAGACTGACAGACAGACAGATGCAGGCAGGCAGACAGACAGACAGACAGACAGACGCAGGTAGACAGCCAGACAGACGCACACATACAGACAGACAGACAGACAGAATGACCGACAGACAGATGCAGGCAGACAGACTGACAGACAGACAGACACCTGCAGGCAGGCAGGAAGGCAGACAGACAGACAGACAGACAGACAGACACAGGAAGGCAGGCAGACAGACAGACAGACAGACAGACAGACGCAGGCAGACAGACAAACACAGGCAGGCAGGCAGATGCAGGCAGACAGACAGACAGACGCAGGCAGGCAGACAGACGCAGGAAGACAGACAGACGCAGGCAGACAGACAGACGAAGCAGACAGACAGACGCAGGCAGGCAGGCGGCCACAGGCACACAGACAGACGCAGGTAGAAAGCCAGACAGACGCACACAGACAGACAGACAGACAGAATGACCGGCAGACAGAAGCAGGCAGATAGACAGACAGACAGACAGACAGACGCCGGCAGGCAGGCAGGAAGGCAGACAGACAGACAGACAGACAGTTAGACGCAGGCAGGCAGGCAGGCAGGCAGACAGACATACAGACAGACAGACAGACGCACACAGGCAGGCAGTCAGGCAGAAAGACAGACAGACAGATGCAGGCACGCAGGCAGGCAGACAGACAAACAGACGCAGGCAGGCAGGCAGACAGACAGACAGACAGACAGAGAGACAGATGCAGGCAGGCAGGCAGCCAGACAGACAGACAGACACAGGCAGGCAGGAAGGCAGGCAGGCAGACGCAGGCAGGCAGGCAGATGCAGGTAGGCAGGCAGACAGGCAGGCAGACAGACGCAGGCAGGCAGGCAGGCAGACGCAGACAGACAGACGCAGGCAGGCAGGCAGACAGAAGCAGGCAGGGAGGCAGGCAGGCAGACGCAGGCAGGCAGGCAGACAGGTAGGCAGGCAGGCAGGCAGACAGGCAGGCAGGCAGACAGGCAGACAGACAGATGCAGGCAGGCATGCAGGCAGACAGACAGACCGACGCAGGCAGGCAGGCAGACAGACAGACAGATGCAGGCATGCAGGCAGGCAGGCAGGCAGGCAGACAGGCAGACAGACAGACGCAGGCAGGCAGGCAAGCAGGCAGGCAGGCAGAGACGCAGGCAGGCAGGCAGACAGACAGACAGACGCAGGCAGGCAGTCAGGCAGGCAGACGCAGGCAGGTAGGCAGGCAGGCAGACGCAGGCAGGCAGGCAGGCTGGCAGACAGACAGACAGACGCAGGCAGGCAGGCAGGCAGGCAGGTAGGCAGGCAGGCAGACAGACAGACAGACACACAGACGCAGACAGGTAGGCAGTCAGGCAGACAGACTGACAGACAGACGCAGGCAGGCAGGCAGACAGGCAGGCAGACAGACGCAGGCAGGCAGGCACGCAGACGGACGCAGGCAGGCAGGCAGGCAGATAGACAGACAGACAGACAGACGAAGGCAGGCAGGCAGTCAGACAGACAGACTGACAGACACAGGCAGGCAGACAGACAGACAGATAGACAGACAGACAGACAGACGCAGGGAGGCAGGCAGGCAGACAGACATACAGACAGACAGACAGACAGACAGACAGATGCAGACAGATGCAGGCAGTCAGGCAGACAGACAGACGCAGGCAGGCAGGCAGACAGACGCAGGCAGGCAGACAGACAGACGCAGGCAGGCAGGCAGGCAGGCAGGCAGACAGACGCAGGCAGGCAGGCAGGCAGACAGACCGACAGACGCAGGCAGGCAGGCAGGCAGGCAGACAGACAGACGCAGGCAGGCAGGCAGACAGACAGACACACAGACTCAGGCAGGCAGGCAGGCAGGCAGGCAGACAGACAGACAGACGCAAGCAGGCATACAGGCAGGCAGACAGACAGACAGACAGACAGACAGACAGATGCAGGCAGGCAGGCAGACAGACTGACGCAGGCAGACAGGCAAACAGACAAACAGATGGACAGACAGACGCAGGCAGGCAGGCAGACAGACAGACAGACGCGGGCAGGCAGACAGACAGACTCAGGCAGGCAGGCACTCAGGCAGGCAGACAGACAGACAGAAACAGGCAGGCAGGCAGGCAGACAGACAGACAGACTGACGCAGGCAGGCAGGCAGACAGGCAAACAGACAAACAGACGGACAGACAGACGCAGGCAGGCATACAGGCAGGTAGGCAGGCAGGCAGGCAGACAGACAGACAGACAGATGCAGGCAGGCAGGCAGACAGACAGACAGACGCAGGCAGGCAGGCAGGCAGGCAGACAGACGCGGGCAGGCAGACAGACAGACTCAGGCAGGCAGGCAGGCAGGCAGGCAGACAGACAGACACAGGCAGGCAGGCAGGCAGGCAGGCAGGCAGACAGACGCAGGCAGGCAGGCAGGCAGACATACAGATGCAGGCAGGCAGGCAGGCAGGCAGGCAGGCAGGCAGACAGACAGACAGGCGCAGGCAGGCAGGCAGACAGACAGACACAGGCAGGGAGGCAGGCAGCAAGACGCAGGCAGGCAGGCAGGCAGGCAGGCAGGCAGACAGGTTGGCAGGCAGACAGACAGGCAGGCAGGCAGGCAGGCAGACAGGCAGACAGACACAGGCAGGCAGGCAGGCAGGCAGGTAGGCAGGCAGACAGATGCAGGCAGGCAGGCAGGCAGGGAGACAGACAGACGCAGGCAGGCAGGCAGGCAGACAGACAGACGCAGGCAGGCAGGCAGGCAGACAGACGCAGGCAGGGAGGCAGGCAGGCAGACGCTGGCAGGCAGGCAGACAGGTAGGCAGGCAGGCAGGCAGACAGACAGGCAGGCAGACAGACAGACAGACAGACAGATGCAGGCAGTCAGGCAGACAGTCAGACGCTGGCAGGCAGGCAGACAGACAGACGCAGGCAGGCTGGCAGACTGACAGATAGACAGATGCAGGCAGGCAGACAGACAGACAGACGCAGGTAGACAGCCAGGCAGACGCACACAGACAGACAGACAGACGGAATGACCGACAGACAGATGCAGGCAGACAGACTGACAGACAGACAGACGCCTGCAGGCAGGCAGGAAGGCAGACAGACAGACAGACAGACAGACAGACACAGGAAGGCAGGCAGACAGACAGACAGACAGGCAGACGCAGGCAGACAGACAAACACAGACAAACACAGGCAGGCAGACTGATGCAGGCAGACAGACAGACAGACGCAGGCAGGCAGACAGACGCAGGAAGACAGACAGACGCAGGCAGACAGACACACGAAGCAGACAGACAAACACAGGCAGGCAGACAGATGCAGGCAGGCAGACAGACAGACGCAGGCAGGCAGGCAGACGCAGGAAGACAGACAGACGCAGGCAGACAGACAGACGAAGTAGACAGACAGACGCAGGCAGGCAGGCGGCCGCAGGCACACAGACAGACGCAGGTAGACAGCCAGACAGACGCACACAGACAGACAGACAGACAGAATGACCGGCAGACAGAAGCAGGCAGACAGACAGACAGACAGACAGACAGATGCCGGCAGGCAGGCAGGAAGGCAGACAGACAGACAGACAGACAGACGCAGGCAGGCAGGCAGGCAGGCAGACAGACAGACAGACAGACAGTTAGACGCAGGCAGGCAGGCAGGCAGACAGACAGACAGACAGACGCACACAGGCAGGCAGGCAGGCAGGCAGACAGACAGACAGACAGACAGATGCAGGCACGCAGGCAGGCAGACAGACAGACAGACGCAGGCAGGCAGGCAGGCAGACAGACAGACAGACAGAGAGACAGATGCAGGCAGGCAGGCAGGCAGACAGACAGACAGACACAGGCAGGCAGGCAGGCAGGCAGGCAGGCAGGCAGACAGACAGACAGACACAGGCAGGCAGGCAGGCAGGCAGACAGACGCAGGCAGGCAGGCAGGCAGGCAGGCAGACAGACGCAGGCAGGCAGGCAGACAGACAGAAGCAGGCAGGGAGGCAGGCAGGCAGACGCAGGCAGGCAGGCAGACAGGTAGGCAGGCAGGCAGGCAGACAGGCAGGCAGGCAGGCAGGCAGGCAGGCAGACAAATGCAGCCAAGCAGGCAGGCAGACAGACAGACTGACGCAGGCAGGCAGGCAGACAGACAGACAGATGCAGGCAGGCAGGCAGGCAGACAGACAGACGCAGGCAGGCAGGCAAGCAGGCAGGCAGGCAGACAGACAGACGCAGGCAGGCAGGCAGACAGACAGACGCAGGCAGGCAGGCAGGCAGACAGACGCAGGCAGGCAGGCAGGCAGGCAGACGCAGGCAGGCAGGTAGACGCAGGCATGCAGGCAGACGCAGGCAGGCAGGCAGACAGACGCAGGCAGGCAGGCAGACAGACGCAGGCATGCAGGAAGACGGGCAGGCAGGCAGACAGACGCAGGCAGGCAGGCAGGCAGATGCAGGCAGGCAGGCAGGCAGACAGTCAGAGCAGGCAGGCAGGCAGACAGACAGACGCTGGCAGGCTGGCAGACTGACAGACAGACAGATGCAGGCAGGCAGACAGACTGACAGACAGACAGACGCCTGCAGGCAGGCAGGAAGGCAGACAGACAGACAGACAGACAGACACAGGAAGGCAGGCAGACAGACAGACAGACAGACAGACGCAGGCTGGCAGGCAGACAGACGCAGGCAGGCAGGCAGGCAGGCAGACAGACGGAGGCATGCAGACAGACGCAGGCAGGCAGGCAGACGGACGCAGGCAGGCAGGCAGGCAGATAGACAGACAGACAGACAGACGAAGGCAGGCAGGCAGTCAGACAGACAGACTGACAGACACAGGCAGGCAGACAGACAGACAGATAGACAGACAGACAGACAGACGCAGGGAGGCAGGCAGGCAGACGGACAGACAGACACACAGACTCAGGCAGGCAGGCAGGCAAACAGACAGACAGACAGACGCAAGCAGGCAGGCAGGCAGGCAGACAGACAGACAGACAGACAGACAGATGCAGGCACGCAGGCAGACAGACTGACGCAGGCAGGCAGGCAGACAGGCAAACAGACAAACAGATGGACAGACAGACGCAGGCAGGCAGGGAGGCAGACAGGCAGGCAGGCAGGCAGGCAGGCAGGCAGACAGACAGACAGACGCAGGCAGGCAGGCAGGCAGGCAAACAGACAGACAGACAGACAGACTGATGCAGGCAGGCAGGCAGGCAGACAGACAGACGCAGGCAGGCAGGCAGGCAGGCAGACAGACAGACGCAGGCATGCAGGCAGGCAGGCAGACAGACAGACAGACGCAGGCAGGCAGGCAGGCAGGCAGGCAGTCAGACAGACAGATGCAGGCAGGCAGGCAGACAGACAGACAGACGCGGGCAGGCAGACAGACAGACTCAGGCAGGCAGGCAGGCAGGCAGGCAGACAGACAGATGCAGGCAGGCAGGCAGACAGACAGACAGACGCGGGCAGGCAGACAGACAGACTCAGGCAGGCAGGCAGGCAGGCAGGCAGGCAGACAGACAGACACAGGCAGGCAGGCAGGCAGACAGACAGACGCAGGCAGGCAGTTAGGCAGACAGACAGATGCAGGCAGGCAGACAGGCGCAGGCAGGCAGGCAGACAGACAGACGCAGGCAGGGAGGCAGGCAGGCAGACGCAGGCAGGCAGGCAGGCAGACAGGTAGGCAGGCAGGCAGGCAGGCAGGCAGGCAGGCAGACAGACAGACAGACAGACGCACACAGGCAGGCAGGCAGGCAGACAGACAGACAGACAGACAGACAGATGCAGGCACGCAGGCAGGCAGACAGACAGACAGACGCAGGCAGGCAGGCAGGCAGACAGACAGACAGACAGAGAGACAGATGCAGGCAGGCAGGCAGGCAGACAGACAGACAGACACAGGCAGGCAGGCAGGCAGGCAGGCAGGCAGACAGACAGACAGACACAGGCAGGCAGGCAGGCAGGCAGGCAGACGCAGGCAGGCAGGCAGATGCAGGCAGGCAGGCAGACAGGCAGGCAGACAGACGCAGGCAGGCAGGCAGGCAGGCAGGCAGGCAGGCAGACGCAGACAGACAGACGCAGGCAGGTAGGCAGGCAGACAGACAGACGCAGGCAGGCAGGCAGGCAGGCAGGCAGACAGACGCAGGCAGGCAGGCAGACAGACAGAAGCAGGCAGGGAGGCAGGCAGGCAGACGCAGGCAGGCAGGCAGACAGGTAGGCAGGCAGGCAGGCAGACAGGCAGGCAGGCAGGCAGGCAGGCAGGCAGACGCAGGCAGGCAGGTAGACGCAGGCA